>NC_061801.1:18280451-21085451 GCF_021462225.1 Girardinichthys multiradiatus
CAAGTCAGCAGTCTTCCCCAAGAATTATACAAATCCATTTTTTAGTCTGGTTTTTATGTTAGAATGAAATTTTCTGAGAAACTGTATATTGGGATTTCAGTAAACCGCAATAATCTAAATTAACAAAAAAAAAACACTTCAGTCTATGATTGTGTGTAATGACTCCAAATAACATATAGTTTTAGAAATTTTACTTTTTGAATTACTGAAATATTTTCACTTTTGTTTAATTTTCTAATTTATTGAGATGTCCCTCAGCATTTGTTGGACATAATATATTGGTTCTAAATGTAAATATCTTTCTGACAGACAACTGGAGTGATTGTGCGTGCAAACAAAAGAGCACAGGTTAACATCTTGATTGGCAAAGTTGGTGGATACCCGTGAGTGTCTGCATTCCATCACAGGCTAAACGCTACAATCTTTTTGCCCCTTTGTATTATTTATGTGATATGATGATATGTTTACTTTTTTATCAAACAGAGACACTAGAACCCTGAATGAAACAGTCTTCCCTGTTATGTTCCTGAACGAGGTGAGAAATAATACATACACAAGCACAGTCATTTTGGATTTAGTACATATCAGCATAGAGGATCTAGTTGTGGGATCTGGTGCTTTTGTGTGTTTTTTCTACTTTCACAGTCCAATAAAACAGTGACTCTTATTTGACCAGAATCAGGGAATGGGTCTTATTATTTTGTTTGTCTCTGTGTTAAGCAGTCCTTTTTAACTTGATTTTATACTAGTGCCTCCAAAAATATTTGCTCTGCTTGAACTTTTTTCAAATTTTTTCACATAACAACCACAAATTTCAAAACATTTTATTGGGTAGCCCAACACAAAATTGTAATAATTTTGAAGTGGAAGAATACTTAAAAATATTTAGCAAATAAAATTTAAAAGTTGTAGCATGCATTTGTATTCAGTCCCCTTTACTCTGAGACCCCTTAAATTTGGGCACAGCAAACACATGGAAAGAAGGTTCTCTGGTCAAAAGATATCTTGCAAAATGCAATGTGTAGCGAAAACACTGACACTGCATATCATCCTGAACAGAAAATCCTATGTTGAAAAGTGGAGGTGGTAGTATCATGTGGGGATACTTTTCATCAGCACGGAGAGGGAAGCTCGTCAGAGGTGATGCATAAATAGATAAAACCAAACACAGGGCAATCATAGAAGAAATCAGGTTAGAAGCTGCAAAATCTCGAGAGTGTGGTTGCGGCTCAACTTTTAGCAAAACAACAACCCTAAACAAAAAGCCCGAGCTAATACATTCGGATTTTTTTATTTTGAAATATGCGTATATTGGAAAAAATGAAACTCTGCATACTTGCAAAAATGTTTATCCTAAACTAGGTAATGGTGTTATTATACTTTGGGACCTTTTAGCTACATGGATGGGCTCCTGACACTAATAAAACTGTGTATTCTGAATTATCAAAAGATTTTGCAAAAAAAGTAGTAAACTTTTATGCTCATCTGACTCTTGGTTTAAAAAGGTCGTAGGGCAAAGCCACAACCAAACGATCTCAAATCATTCTTGAATATAAAACAATTGTTATTTATTGCAAAGAGATTTTCTATGAATAACCAATAATTTTGCTTCCACTGTTACTTTTACCATATTTGACTTGTCATCTAAATACGGTTTAATGCTGTGCCTTGACTCAGAGTGTGGTGATTGATGATGCATCTGCAGCGAGAGTGCACAAGCTGCTGATGATTGTCAATGTGGTATCCAACTTCCCGCTTATTATCGTGGGACTGGGCGGGATCATGCTCATTGTCTTCATCATCCTTCTGATCAGGGCCCATCAACAGAAGGTACAACTCCTCTTCCTTAACCAAGCTTCATTCTAACTTCTTACAGTTTGCCTGATCCTAAAAGTAATTTGTGGTAATTCTTGTTAATTTCATTTCTTAACCCTTCACCAATGCCACTGCGCATGTGTTTATCACCATGCATCTCTATGCAGAAGGAAGTTAAGCAGAATGTGTTTACCAAGGCTGCCTATGCTGTAAGTCTTGCTGCTTTGTTTTAATTAATTAAATTCTCTGTCTTATTACTTATTCCCTAAATCACAGGTGTCAAACTTCAGTCCTCGAGGGCCGGTAATCTGCAACTTTTAGATGTTCCTCTGCTTCAACACGCCTCACTCAAATAATTAGGTCATTAGCGGGACTCTGGAGAACTTGACTGCATACTGAGGAGGAAATGCAGCCATTTGTTTAAGGTGTGTTGGACTGGGGACACATCTAAAAGTTGCAGGACACTGGCCCTCGAGGACTGGAGTTTGACACCCCTGGCCTAAATGCATCACTTACAGTTCAAGTGAGAAGTTGGCCTGTACTCACTGTCGGAATGAATTTCCTATTAATTTTATGCTTTAAATTTTTCGTGAAGCCTTTTATGTTTTTCAAACTAAACTGATAAAAAAACATGCAACATCAATGAGTTTTAGAAACAAGAAATGGCTACACAGGTTTGAATTCTTTGGTGGATTTTCCTCACAGGTTCAAAATTATAAATACAGGCTCAAATATATACATACACCCATGCTAACATTTTGTGAAATATCCCTTAGCAACTTGCACTTTGACTGCACTCTTTTTAAGCTTCTGACATATTTCTGACTGGATATTTGAACAATCATCTTGGCAGAATTGATAGAGATACGTTTAAATGATGGGATCCCTGGCCCTCGACCAAGCATTTAAGCATAGGTTGCATGATAGTGGTTGTTATGGCTTTCCAAAAGCTTAATGTTAATGTGTTTTATCCTGCTGGCAGACCGTTGTCAATTGCCACAGGAAAGTTTAACATTAACATAGACCAAGAAGCCCCTGCTCTAAAATCTTCAGGCTCCACTTCAGCTTGTTGCTGCCCACATGGGTAAACCTATTGAGTTAGGGTTAGTGTGTGTTGGCAGTCAAGTTGAGACTTTGGATCTTAAGAACACTGGGAAGCATAGTGGTAGTAGCATTATGATGCAGGGCTATTTTGTTGCCAGTAGAGCTGGTGCATTGCTGAAGTGGGTGGACTAATGAAGACTGGGGACTACCTCCAACTTTCTTAATTTCACTTCAGATCAACAACTGGCCAGTTAAAATAATGATAAAGATCTCACATCAAAACTGGTTTTGGAATGAATAAAGCAGACTAACAATTAGTATTTCAAATGTTCTGTCCTCAAATTAATCGTTAATTAATTAAAACGCTTAATCGTTTTTATTATGCTTAATAGCTCCTTGCTTGTCACTAAACAAAGCGAATTAAAGTAAATCTACCAATTGTACTTACAATGTTGGAGTAAAACACCAAAAACAAGAAAAACTTCAGGAAATTGTTTCTCTATACCGCTCACACGGACACACTCAGGACACACAACCATGCATGCACACTGTAAAAACTGACAGCCCCCGTAGGATAAATGCATTTATTTTATCTCTTAAACTCCACTCGTTTTCATGAGGTTTTCGCACAGAACGTAAGATTATGTGTTTTACAATGTTAACTTATAGTTGTGATTGTCCTGACTGTTCTTAAGCATGTCAGAGTTGAGACTAAGCAAATCTAACAGTTGACTTTGCTTTATGGTTTAAGGCAGCTTTCGAACTTTCATTTCTAAGTTAAGAGACATTAAATTACTTGTAAGGGCAATTTAGACAGATTAATTAACCTAGCTGGCATATCTGTGGACAAGGAGAACATGCAATATCCATAAATAAAGAACCCAGGCTGAGATTCAACCCCTTTCTACAAAGCGACAGTGCTAAAAACTATGCCAGCATACAGCCGTATAATTATACAAATAAATGAAACAAATGAAACTTTTTTAAAGATACTAAAGTCATTGGGGTCCAGTGAGGTGGCCAGCAAATTTATAAGGGTAATGATTGTCTCCCGGGGTCCCCTTGGTGGTGCCATTATTAGACTTATGCAAAAAGTTTGCTAATAGCCACAAAAAGCATGTGGTCAAGGTGCAAAACGCTGAGGGACTTAATCAAATAATAGTTAAAATTGGTTATTTGAGCCTATATGTAAATAGAGAAAATCCAGGAAAAAAAAAGTTTTAAATAAACAGAACAGAATTCTAATAAGATTTCTGGCCATGACGAGTGATCATAAACTCCTCAGTGGAACTGCATTTCATTCTTCATTACACAGCACAGTCCTGGTTTTAACACTTTAACACAGCTTGGTTGTGCTGAAACTTTACAAGAACTGTTAAATGCTTATCAGTGCCAATGTAAAGGGGAAAATCAACACTCCTATTCACAGACATAAAAACCTAAAAACAAAAGAACATTTTTTTTTCATCCCTAATGCAGACCTCAACTGAAGACAGCTCCCTTTATACACCAGTCAACGTCACGGAGAAGGACGATGGACAAAATGGAAACTACATTGGTCTGATGGCTAAAACAGACCAACAAGCTTGAGGAGGAAGGATGGGATGGGGCTGTGTGGCATCCTTTAATTTTAAGCACAATCTATACAATTTTCTTGGTTAAACACATGCCACCTACAGTGCCTTGCGAAAGTATTCGGCCCCCTTGAACTTTTCAACCTCTTGCCACATTTCAAGCTTCGAACATAAAGATAAAAAATTAAAATTTTTTGTGAACAATCAACAACAAGTGGGACACAATCGTGAAGTGGAATGAAATTTATTGGATGTGTCAAACTTTTTTAACAAATAAAAAACTGAAAAGTGCGGCGTGCAATATTATTTGGCCCCTTTGCGTTAATACTTTGTAGCGCCACCCTTTGCTGCAATTACAGCTGCAAGTCGCTTGGGGTATGTCTCTTATCAGTTTTGTACATCGAGAGACTGAAATTCTTGCCCATTCTTCCTTGCAAAACAGCTCGAGCTCAGTGAGGTTGGATGGAGAGCTTTCATGAACAGCAGTCTTCAGCTCTTTCCACAGATTCTCGATTGGATTCAGGTCTGGACTTTGACTTGGCCATACCAACACCTGGATACGTTTATTTGTGAACCATTCCATTGTAGATTTGGCTTTATGTTTTGGATCATTGTCTTGTTGAAAGATAAATCTCCATCCCAGTCTCAGGTCTCTTGCAGACTCCAACAGGTTTTCTTCCAGAATGGTCCTGTATTTGGCCCCATCCATCTTTCCATCAATTTTGACCATCTTCTCTGTCCCTCCTGACAAAAAGCAGGCCCAAACCATGATGCTGCCACCACCATGTTTGACAATGGGGATGGTGTGTTCAGGGTGATGAGCTGTGTTGCTTTTACGCCAAACATATCATTTTGCATTGTGGCCAAACAGTTTAATTTTGGTTTCATCTGACCAGAGCACCTTCTTCCACATGTTTGGTGTGTCTCCCAGGTGGCTTGTGGCAAACTTTAAACAAGACTTTTTATGGATATCTTTGAGAAATGGCTTTCTTATTGCCACTCTTCCATAAAGGCCAGATTTGTGCAGTGTACGGCTGATTGTTGTCCTATGGACAGACTCTCCCACCTCAGCTGTAGATCTCTGACGTTCATCCAGAGTGATCATGGGCCTCTTGGCTGCATCTCTGATCAGTCTTCTCCTTGTTCAAGATGAAAGTTTAGAGGGACAGCCGGGGTCTTGGTAGATTTGCAGTGGTCTGATACTCCTTCCATTTCAATATGATTGCTTGCACAGTGCTCCTTGGAATGTTTAAAGCTTGGGAAATCTTTTTGTATCCAAATCCGGTTTTAAACTTCTCCACAACAGTATCTCGGACCTGCCTGGTGTGTTCCTTGGTCTTCATGATGCTCTCTGCGCTTTGAACAGAACCCTGAGACTATCACAGAGCAGGTGCATTTATACGGAGACTTGATTAGACACAGGTGGATTCTATTTATCATCATCAGTCATTTGGGACAACATTGGATCATTCAGAGATCCTCACTGAACTTCTGGAGTGAGTTTGCTGCACTGAAAGTAAAGGAGCCAAATAATATTGCACGCCCAACTTTTCAGTTTTTTATTTGTTAAAAACGTTTGACACATCCAATAAATTTCATTCCACTTCACGATTGTGTCCCACTTGTTGATTCTTCACAAAAAATTAGAATTTTATATCTTTATGTTTGAAGCCTGAAATGTTTAAAGAGGTTGAAAAGTTCAAGGGGGCCGAATACTTTTGCAAGGCACTGTATAGTCCAGGTATAGCTGTCAGAGTCATTAAATTACCTTTCTAGGTTATGTGCCACCAATCTGGTTTTAACGGGCTGGTTTCTTGTCTTGCTCTGAGCTCAGTGTTGTGAGATTATAAAGTACTCATGATCTGAGCACCAGGTGTTATTTAGGCAAACAGTGCATTGGCATCTATAAATATAGTATTTGTAAGTCAGAGTCATCACTCTCAGGGGGTCTCCTGCCAAGACGCTGTCAAACATTCTTAAAGCAGGACAGAGCAGAAGTAAGCTCTCTTTTTTAAGACATTTCAATCATTTCAGTATTATTTTGTCTAATCTGCCTTTCAGCCCTAACTCAGTGTTGGAAAACGTATTATTTTGCATGTAAGCTATCCATTAAGGACCACATCATGATGTGAAATCTTCGGAGTTTTATGTATAGATTGTGGGAGTTGAAAAAAAGTATCTGTTGTTAGCGTGTGAAATGGTATAACGCTTAAACAAAATATTTTGTATTTGGATAGTTACGTTTGGCAAAATTAGGCATTTGTTGCAGTTTTCTAGTAAATGTTAATGTAGAAATCTTTGAATTTAGAATACCTTAAGCACTTAAAGTGATAGGTCAGGATTTTTGCAGCAACATTTTGCCTAAAGGTCACAGCCAATATCTTATCTACAGTACGTTACCCCCCTTAGGTCTTTTTTTAGTATAAATCCAGACTAGTTCATACCAGAAACAGAAGGTAGCAGTTAGTCCAATAAACTCCCATCTCAGAAATGTCATAGCAGGTTATGTACACTGTTTCTTGTTTGGATAAGAACATTTTTTACAGAAAAATGTATCATTAGTGTTTGACAACAAATGGACATAGGAGTCTGTGCGCCACCAATGATCTTCTTGTGTGAAACAAGATGTAAGAACAGAACATGTAGAGCTTTTTTGACAAAGTAACTGTGAATAGAAAAGTCAGGCAGTTTGAAAATCAATAAAATAGGGTTCACCTAAATCCTAAATATATTTTTGATTTGAACAGTTCTTTTATACTTTTATAAGAGATGGTTTATCTGAACCTTTACATAGTACATGTTTTATGCAGAAAGATCATTGTTGCCAGAGTGCCTCTGACCTCTTTTATTCCTCTTATTATCGTCCTGTCAAGACAGACAGGATTTGGCATGTGCGTTTTGCTTTGTCTTTTAAACTGTCACTGTCAAATGCAAAGTCATACTAAATAACTGCCAGATACTAAAAGTTGAAGCCATCTTGAAAAAACTAGCATTGCACTTTTTTGGCAGTTCTGCCTCCATTAAATCTGAATAAATATAGGTTACATTTTGAGTTTTTTAAGGCAGTAGAAATCGCTCTGGTCTTGGCCCCTCTCAAGCTAGCTGTTAGCTTCACCCTCCAGTACCTCTAAACTGGAGTACTAAATGACAACGCAGTGAGAGTTATCTACTGCTAGAACTTCTCTTCAAACATCCTGAACTATATCTTTAATATGAAAGGATTTATATAACCCACACAATTGCTTTCACTAACCAATATGTTACTCAGAAAATGTTAACTGCTGTAGTTGTGCGTTTTAAAAGATCAGGATTGATGCATGCCTTCAATTGTATTTTTTATAAATGGAGTGTTACGCCATATTAATTTATCATCTTCTTCCAGCAACCAACACAAACAGAACAAATGACTTTTTGTATTGAAATCAGAGACACAATGTTGTTTTTATCTAATGTGATTTTTGATGCAATCTTGAAAATGCTGTGGAATGATTCAAGTGAAACTGTGATGAGCCCCAGCTGTGATGACTGCTCCTAAAACATGTCAGGAAGTATTTTCACTGCAGTTCCTTATGCACACAAATTAAAAATCTCAATGTACATATCACACAACAGAAGAGAGATCATGCCTTCTACATTAGATTTTATTATTTATCTTTAAAGTATAGATTAACGCAGTTACACACAATAAAAAAGATAAATCGAGCTTTAATGCTATTGTGATTTTTATTTCATGAGAGCAATACATTTGTAGATAGAAATGTTGTTGTTTTTTGAATGAAAAATAAGCAATATTTTACAATAGAAATCTGGCAGAAGTCTTAAAGAGGGTGAATTATTTTTGTTACACTTACCAAACCAAAACACTAACACTGTAGATGTTACACTGGGATATGCTGTGCCAAATGTTGATGAAGTTCTGTTCTGTGAAATTATTGTTACTGCTGCAACCACATATTCTTCTGATTGTCAGCTTTTGAAATGTTGACTGTTAGTAATGTTTTTACTGTGTTCACAATAATAAAGAGTAGTTTCAGTAGATATGTCTCCTTTCTTTACATCACTCATGTAAACTCACAGTTTAGCAACGTTTCAAACATCATGAGTTTTCCATATTTGAAGGGCGATACTGAGAGAGAAATTGAATGGATGGATGGATGGATGGATGGATGGATGGATGGATAGCCCTATAGCTGCAAGAACATGGTTTTTAATTACTACCTATATCCTATTCAGCTACATGAAGATGGACGTTACAACTAGGCAAAGCTAGACCTGAGGCCCCAAAAACTCATACTCTTACTGGATGATTTTCTTATCTTAATTGGTGCGGACCCTGGGTCGCTGGAACCAGATTCCGGGCTTGGCCTGCGAGACTGGAGATGGCAGTGTGGCTGAGTCGCAGAGCTAGGTGCCCTACGTCTCACCCTGTGCTTCTTTGACTTGGGCACTGACCTAATTTAGTCGGGCTTTGTCAGCCTTCCAGAGCAGAGTTCACCTGTCCTTTGCTGCTCTTAGGTGCTCTGTGTTGCAGGCTTTCTACCGTTCTCGCCACTCTCACAACTGTGGACCTTCAGGTGACAAACTCGCTCACATACATCCACACAACACAAACACACTTATTTCTACACATACGCATACCTACCTATGCACAAACATACACACACCCATGCATCGACACACAAATAATCCAAATGGTTGAAGGTCATACAAACACAACTTACTTACAGCAATGTGGCCTTCCTTCTTCGATGCTGGATCCATTCTTGATTTAACAAAGTCAATCATGCAAGTAGTATTCCGACTTGAGATATGCTTTTGTAGAGCAACACAGCCCTCGAACAGGTAGGCAGTGAGCTTTTCTTTATGGTATGCCTGAAAGGCCAAGACACGACACTCTGGGTTTTACCTTGGGATGCTGTATAAATGAATCTCTCTGATGACAGTGCATTGGCTTTGGTTGTATTTTCATAATTATATTCTAATGTACACTGCTCAAAACATTTAAGGAACAGTCAGAGTATAACATCAAGTCAGTTAAACTTCTGGAATATTGATCTGGTCTGTTTAGTAGAGGGGGTTGTAAATCAGTGTCAGATGTTTTGGTGTTAATAAAATTACCAACAGGTGCACTAAATGGGCAAAAATGTGACAGACCCAAAAACAGAAATGATTTTGCAGTTGGAATGACACATACATTTTTCAATCCTTTTTTTGTTGAGTGCTTTTTCTGTAGTTTTGCATTTGACAGGATCAGTGTCACTACCTCTAGCATTCGGTGATACCTAGACCATACAGAGGTTTCACAGGCAGTCCAACTTCACCAGGTTGACTCGTCAATTCATGCCATTGCCTGCTGAACATTGTAGACGGAGGTCATTAACCCATCAGCAGGACTGGTAATCTGCTCCTTTGTTCCAGGAGGGACAGGGTGAGTACTGCCAGAGCCCTACAAAGTGACCTCCAGCCACTGGTGTGAATGTCTCTAGCCAAACCATCGGAAGCAGACTTCACGAGGGTGGCCTGAGGGCCCAACTTTTTTTACCAGGGACTGTGCTCAATGCCCAGCACCATGGAGCTCGACTAGCATTTTCCAGAGAACACCAGAATTGGCAGGTTCAGCACTGTTCTATTCAGAGATGAAAGCAGGTTCACTCTAAGCTCATGTGACATGAAAGGGTCTGGTGAAGCTGCAGTTAACATTATGCTGTCTGCAATATTATTTTGCATGATCAGTTTGGTGGTGGGTGAGTGTTGGTCTGGGGAGGCATATAAATGGATGCACAGACCGGTAAAGAATAAATGATGGCACCCTGACTGCCATTAGGTATTGGGACAAAATCCTGAGATCCATTCTTTGACCCACCTTCACTGGAGCAGTGGGCCCTGGGTTCCTCCTGGTGCATGATAACGCACAACCTCAAGTGGCAAGGCTATGCAGGCAGTTCCTGGAGGGTGAAGCAATTGATACCATTGACTGTCCTCCACTGTCCCTTGATCTAAATCCAATGGAACATCTGTGGGACATCATGTTTAGGTCCATCTGATGCCACCAGGTTGCATCTCAGACTGTCCAGGAGCTCACTGATGCACTGGTCAGGATCTGGGAGTAGTTAACACACGACACCATCCATTATCTCAGTAGAATCCCCCAACGTTTTCAGGCATGCATACAAGCATACATACAAACCAAGGCTTGTGCAAACTCCTTAGTACCATTTACAGGTGCTGCAAAGACATTTCAGCAAATTGGGCTAGCTTGCTGCATCAGTTTTTCAATTAAAATTTCTCTGTAACCACAGATTAAGCCCTCTGTGGGTTGATAATTAGCATTTTTAACAATTTATGTGGCATCCTTTTATTCCTAATACATTACCCATTCCATCTTAGTATAGATATCAACCAGGATTTTTTTTCCAATTGAGTTTTCCTTCCTAATTCTTTTGAGCAGTGTGTTTTAAGAATCAAACAAAAGAGATGTATCAGAAATCAGCAAACACAAAAATATAATGATGAATTTTACAATACCTTAACAAATACTGACTCACAAATAAGAGATAATAAATTGTCCCCAACACAACTATGACTTTTATTAAGAAATATTTTGCAGTATCTATGTAATAATTGTAGTGAGTCACAGGATTTTGTGGACTGTTGTCAGTGGAACCACCTCCAAATCAGTGTTGCAAACCCACCGCATTAACCCTGGTGAATATCCAGGAAATGGACACAGTGAGATGGTGGACATTCAGGAGTACATTGACATTTGACATTACTCCTCATTAAATTACATTACATTGATGTCTCTATTTTAATTTATTGTTACTTATTTTATGTGCTTTGTGTCCTTAAATTTGCCTGTCACTTTGTTGCTATTACAATGAGCTTCCCCACTCAGGGATAAATAAAGGATTATTCTATTCTATTCTATTCTTGCTTGTCTAGTCAAATCCTATTTGTAAAGCAGTAGCAACCAGAATTCTGAACACCAGGTGGCGGTATTGTCCCGCTGTGCCGCGTAGTTGCTGACTGGAGAAGAAGGCGAAGAAGAGCGCTTGCGGTGACAGTCGTCAACATGGCGTTCAGTTTTGGCGGTGCTGCGCCTAATACAGTAGCAGGTACGAGTGATATTTACCTAGGTATTGAGTTTCAGTGAAAATAAATATATGACACACATGTGTTACCAAATGAGGTTTGCTGTGATATGAATTTATAACTTATATGTAACTGGTTGGCAGAACGTCTCAGCTAACTTGCCGCTAACTCGGTCTCTAGCAGTGTGGTAATCGAGCTAACGAAGAACTTACTGGGGTTGGCTTGTAGCTTTTACACGCAGGACATGGGAAAGGTATAATGTGTAATTAAACATATAATAACATCTACTGCTGCTTAAGCAGGTTCCGATAAGCCTCCGTTGTAATTAGATACGTACTAAGCTTTCCCTCTTTTGCTAGTTTTCCAGGCAAGGTCTTTTTCGTAAAATTAAGCTAATCAGAAGGTACTTAACTCTAACTATGAGCTCTATACGTTCTTCTGAAGGAACGTCCGGGTTTTCTTTTGGTGCCAAAATGACAGCTTCGACGGCGTTTGGTTTTAACCCGACAGCTACCACCACCACCGCCTCTTCAGGGTTTGGCAGTAAGTCCTCACAGCTCCTGAATTTTATTCAGAGATCATCTTTCTCAACACTGAAAACCACAACGCATTGGTTCTGGGTTGCATTAGCTCAGCCAGGCCATCCATCAGCTTTCCAAGTACAGTGTCTTGCTAATGTATACATACCTCTTAAACTTCTTTATGTTTTGTCATGTTACAAACACCGTGTTCAATGCATTTTTATGTTACCGCTGCTTTAAGGTGAACCTCAGTCCCAGTGTTAAGTCTTTTTCAGTCAACAGCTTTGCCTTCTGAATTCCTCTTTTTTAACTCCATATATTTTCTCATTAACTTTGAACAGCTTTTCTGTCTGTGGTTAAAGACAAACATGCCCACAGCATGATGCTGCCACCACCATGGTTCATTATGGGAATAATATGTTCAGGGCGATGCACATTGTCAGTTTTCCACCAAACGTGCATTCAGGCTTTAGTTTTATGTAACCAGATCACGTTTTTCATAACTGTAAACAGGAGTTCTTATGGTTTTCTTCTTTTTACTCTTTCATATAGGCCAGATTTATGGATTTCAAAACCAATAGCTGTGCTTTTAATAGATTCTTCTACCTGAAATGCGGATCTCTACAGCTCCTCAAGACTTACCATGGGCCTCTTGGCTGCTTCACTGGTTAATGCTCTTCTTGCCTGGTCTGTCAGTTTTAGTGTCTTAATCTGGCAGTTATTCTACGCTCTTTCCATTTTCAGAGACTAGATTGTGACATGTTTTTAAAACTAGATCCTGCTTTTAATTACTCCACAACATTATCTCTGACTGTCTGCTGTGCTCCTAGGGCTTTGTGATGTTGTTTCCTCACCAATATTCTCCAACAAACCTCTGAGGCCTTTACAAAACATCTTGGTTGATACTGAGATTAGAATTACATAACGGTGCAGTCTATGTGATCATTAGGTTACTTCTAACAGCAGTTAGTTTCACTGGATCTTTTAGGGTTTGCTAAGTAGAACTGGCTGAATAAAAATGTTTTTTTTGCAGATTGTTGTATCTATTACTTGTTCTACTTCACAATTAGACACTGCCTTGTGTTGGTCTTTCACAAAATCGTAATAAAATACATTAAAACATATGCTTCTGACGTGGCAAAACGTGTAAAAGTTTAAATGGTGTGACTACTTTTGCAAAGCACTGTACTTCATGTTAGTCCAGTCAGGCCAACTAACAGGTTGTCACACAGTGACTGGAGCTGCCAATGTTTGTTATCCTGACGGAACATTAACAGGAAGTAATTAATCTTTGTCTTATTGTTTTGTATTTACATCTGTGTCTCATTTTAAGCAACGACCTGTTTGAACCTTACAGGTCTGACAGCTCCTGCTTTTGGCGCTGCCACGACCACAGCTGCACCAGCCACAGGATTTAGTTTTGGCGCCTCCAACACTGGTAAGAAAAATATTCTATTTAAAGCATGTAACGTGTATTGTTTCTTTAGATCACCCTCCTTATAGGCATATGGAGGATGTTAATAATACAGAGCGATTGCAAGCTCTGGCATTGTCATTTATTTCCTCCATGTTACTCTCTCTTTCTTCGCTGCCTGCCTGCTTTGGCTGCAGGATTTGGGGGGCTTGGAGCTGGAAACACAACAGCTGGTGGGTTTAGTTTTGGGGGGTTTGGTTTAAATGCAAACCCAGCAACAATCAGCTTGAGTGCAGGTTGCTTTGGTCCAGCAACCACAACTGGCTCTTTTTTCAATTTTGGTAATAGCCTGGCTAGTACAGGTAGAGGATTTTTATGATTCAGTTTATTTTGTGCCTGTAAATCATGCATTACTGTTTAGTTTTTCCACCTTGGTGTGGTGCTGTGATTTTTTTTTTCTTAACTCATCTCACTTTCAGATTCTCAATTGTAATATTTGCATGAAAAGTGTTGAATTAATCACCCATCCTTGTTTTATGGAAATAATTAAATGGGAATCATTTGTCAAATTCTTTTCCAATTATTTTCAAAGGTTTGTCATGATTATGCTTTTCTGCTATAAATCAAACACATACAGATTTTGTTATCTTTTATTTCATCCCCTTTCCCTTATTTCTTTCATCAAACGTCGTCATTCACGTTGTTTCACAGGTGCCTTTGGTGGCTTTGGGACAACTACTACAACTGCTGCTGCACCGGGATCCAGTTTCAACTTTGCCACCTCCAACACAACAGGTCAATCACAGAGTTCAAACCATCCAGTTTTATATT
This sequence comes from Girardinichthys multiradiatus, assembly GCF_021462225.1. Lineage (NCBI taxonomy): Eukaryota > Metazoa > Chordata > Actinopteri > Cyprinodontiformes > Goodeidae > Girardinichthys > Girardinichthys multiradiatus. Next base: position 18,294,743 of record NC_061801.1, read on the forward strand.
TTCCAAATGTACATTTGTAAGTTTTTAAATACAGTTTTCTTTAATCGTTATCGATCCTTGCAAATTGTGTCAGGATTGCCATGGTCACTGCTGTTTGTTGAGCATATAACCGTGATCAGTACATTTAGGTTGTTGAGAAAAGTTTCCTACAATGCCTTATACAAAGTGGTCACTGCAGAGCCAGTTGAAAGTAATGTGTTGTATTTTAACCTGCAGGGGTCCCACTGAGCAATAAATATGATTTCACTGTTTAGGCCACACATAAACTTCATTTTGTTGTGATGCTGTGGGCCTGTTTGTCTTCTGAAGGCCCTGGAACCTTAGTCAAACTGTTAGGCAGCATTAACTCGTGGAAATAATTGGAGATTTTAAATATAGATCATGGCATTTGAAAATGGGTCATAACTGGATATTACAGCAGGATAACAATCTAAAACACTGAATCTACACAGGAATGGTGCACCTGGCACAAAATTCAACCTTCTTCCAAGGCTATCTCAGCCTACACACCTAAATCCTGTAAAGACCTGTGGGAGTTTTCAACAGAGTGCCTAAGAGACAAACCAGGGCTCTGGATGATTGCACAAAGATCCCCCTCTACATATGCTCCAACCTTGTAAAATGACATAGGAGAAGGCTGTGTTGATCATCCCTAGCCGCTATTACATAATTAGAACTGTATAATCAAATGAAAAACAGATGTTTGACACTAACCTACCAGAGGATGGCGCCCAGTGTCTCCCAGAACATAAGACTGAACGTAAAGTTATGCATATAACTACTGTTCCCTGAAGGAGAGTAACGAAGTACAACACATAAGTATGGGATATCACGCCCCGCGTGTCCTGGCTGAAGCCACCTCTAATCACTCCTCCTAGGCAAATGATGTGATGACGACAGGTGACAGGCCCCGCCTGCACTATATACCTGTTCGCCATCGTCGTCATTACTCAGTTCGATAGCCGCTATTCACCGAGCCCTGCTGAGCAGCGGGGCAGCAATGTGTTGTACTTTGTTACTCTCCTTCAGGGAACAGTAGTTATATGCATAACTTTACGTTCCCTGAAGGAGAGTAACGAAGTACAACACATGAGTATGGGACAGACCCAGCAGAAAGAACAGAGTGAGCCACAGAAGGGGTTGTCACATCCAAACGATAAAACTTTACAAATGTGTGCAGCGAAGACCAGCTGGCTGCAGCACAAATGTCACTCATGGGCACCCCTCTAAATAGGGCCCAGGAGGTCGCTATGCCCCTGGTGGAGTGAGCCCTCACACCACGTGGCATTGGAAGACCCCTGTTGCTGTAAGCTAGAGAAATAGCCTCCACAATCCAGTGAGAGAGTCTTTGTCTGGACAGAACTTTCCCCCTTGCTGGGTTAGCAATACACACAAACAGCTGATCACACAACCTCACAGTCTGAGTACGGTCAACGTAACTGCGCAGTGCATGTAAAGGGCACAGGAAGTGTAACCTCCTTTGTTCCTCAGATGCAAAAGGATGTGGACAAAAACTAGAAAGCTCCATTGTCATGGAGCTGTAGTCCGAAGGTATAACCTTAGGAAGATAAGCTGCATTGGGTCGCAAGGTGACCTTGGAACCATCAGGCGAAAAGTGTATGCAGGTAAGATTTACAGACAAAGCATGGAGGTCTCCAACCCGCTTTGCAGTTGTCAGAGCAAGAAGCAGAGCAACCTTATATGAAAGGAACTTCACATCTACTGACTCCAAAGGTTCAAATGGAGGGTCACAAAGAGCTTCTAGTACCAATGTGAGATCCCAGGAAGGAAAACTGGGTTTCAGGTCTGAGTCTACGAACCCCCTTTAAGAAGCGTACAGCCAGAGGATGAGCACCTGGTGTGACTCCATTAAAACCAATATGGTAGGCAGAAATGGCAGCCAAGTAGACCTTAATTGTGGAAAAGGAAAGACCTTTATCCAGCAGATCCTGCAAAAACACCATTGAGCACTGAAATGGAACAATGTGCTTGTCCTCACACCACTGCTCAAAAGCCCGCCATTTATAAGCGTATAAGCCTCTAGTGGAGGATGCTCTTGCATTCTGGATTGGTGCCACCACATCAGGGGGGAGGGCTTTGGCTAATAAGCTGGACCTCTCAGCAGGTAGGCATGCAGCTTCCACAGCTCTGGGTGTGGATGAAATATCTTCCCCCTTGCCTGAGTGAGGAGATCCCGGCAAACGGGGAGTTGCCACGGCTCTGCTGCCAGCAGGCTGATTATCTCGGAATACCATGATTTTGCAGGACAACGGGGTGCTACCAAAATTAGGGACACACCCTGTTTGAACAGCCTCTAGTACAGGTAGTATTATTTCCACTAGGTGGAATGCATACAGGAGATAGGAATTTTGGGTTTTCATGAACTGTATGCCAAAATCATCCATATTAAGACAATAAAAGACCTGAAATATTTCAGTTAGTGTGCAATGAATCTAAAATATATGACTGTTAAATTTTCATCATTACATTATAGAAAATAATGAACTTTATCACAATATGCTAATTTTTTGAGAAGGACCTGTAGAACAACTGCAGTGCTCAGAAAAACATTCAACGCTCCCAAACTGGGGGCTTTTAGTGCAAATGCATTTGTGGGGAAATTGTGCCTGGGAGACTGTGTGGGGGAAACGCAAAACATCTTTTGGGTGGCAGCCGCCAACAACTGACAAACATGTCTCCCTGCTCCTGAAACCCCTGAATCTCGAGTCCCACAGCTAGGAGGACTGTCTTCTTCTTCCGGGACGTCGAGGACCCCTGCTCCATGTCGTCTTTCGGGGTACTTGGCCGTGGTTCTGTGGTTGTCTGAGGGCTCAAGCTCACAGGCTGCATCATCCTCTTTGGTGGGGGTGGCGGTACAGCTGGTTTGTGAGTGCCCGAGCTGGATTTGGGTTTCACATCTCGCCTGGGGATGATACTGCGCAGTGGTTCGGTCTGCTTTTTCTTCAGCTCGAATTTCACCTGTATAGTGTCTAGAGATTACCCAAACAGCCCGTTGGCTACCACCGGTTCATCCAGGTAGACTGCTCTATCCCTATCCGGGATGTCGGAGAGCATCAGCCACAGGTGCCTTTGTTCAACCACCATCAATGCCATCCCTCTGCCCAGGGGCAGCGATGCACAGTGGGAGACACGGAGGATGTAGTCAGCGGTGATTCTCACCTCAATCAAGAGCAGCATCACAGGGCTCTCCGACGGTGTTGCGGCTCCAAGCTCCGCCAAGCGCATAGCTTGGTATGTTTGCAGCATGGTAATGTAGCTCAAGGCACGAGCAGTGGTCGCTTGAGCCCTGTAGATTTTTTCCAATTGAGCAGCGGAGAACCTACAGTGCTTAGACGGAACCAATGTTGGACCACCGACACCATGATTTTGGGACGGGGCCAGATATGCTGCCAAAGACGGTTCCATAAGCGGAATATTCACCAGTCCAGCTTTTGTGGCACCTTCCAGTTCCAGATACTGTCCATAACCCGGTACCGTGACGGGGTGGACAGTGGTTTGTTCCATGAAGACGTCAACTCAGAGACAAAGTCTGGGAACATGATGGTAGATGATGCTTGACTGCGGCCGGCTTGACTGCGGCTTGACTGCGGCCGGCTCCGAGGGGAGATAAATCCCCGCGAATTGCGATGGCTTCTCCGCAGGAGGTGGGGATGGCCATTCCACGTCCAGGGTATCAGCTGCACGGCGGCAAAGAGAGAAAAAAGACGTGTCGCCCGGGTCTGCTGGCGCAGCAGCGGCAGCCTGACTCGGTAGAGACTCATCCTCATCATCGGACAGACCATGAACATCCAAACCGATGTCCAGTACGTCCTCCTCTCTCTGAATGGGTTCTAGTTGAAGCTGAGACCGAGCAGCTGCTTTATCGGCTAACCCATCAACATACTCCATATGGTCTGCCCAGCTGGAAGCGGGGACTTTGACCGAAAAGCTGTCCCCGTCAGAATCGGACGAAACTGGGTTTCCCGACTCTGAGAGCAATGGGTCTCGCCATAAGACAGCAGCCTCTCCCAGCACCTTCTCGAGGAACTTAACCCGCCTCTCCAGGGTCGAGCGACGAAGCTGGCGACAGAATGCACATGCTTCAGGCTCTGCCAACGCTCTGCGAGCGTGAACGATCCCGAGACAGACGGGACAAGCCTCATGCTGGTCCTTCTCATGAAGCAAGAAGCCGCACCCCTGAGGACAGGGACGAATAGAAGACTTCTGCTTCGCTTGCGTTAGCTTTGTGCTCATCCCGAACCACAAAGTAAGACTGGACTGCTTAAAATAACGCTTTGTGGGCAGACACACTTACCAGCAGGCAGCAGTGATTGACTCCAACAAAAGCAGTTGAACTAATTCCAAGTAGCCTTTAGAAAGAGACACAGAGCTAACCAGCAGCAGCTAGCTAGTCTGACCCAAAGAGGTGTTCTTCGCGAGGTGATGAGCGTAAGAACTGAGTAATGACGACGATGACTGACAGGTTTATAGTGCAGGCGGGGCCTGTCACTTGTCGTCATCACATCATTTACCGAGGAGGCGTGATTAGAGGTGGCTTCAGCCAGGACATGCGGGCGTGATATCCCATACTCATGTGTTGTACTGAGTGAATCGACTGAAAGGGAACCTTAACTTCGGGAGTGGTCCTTCTGCAAAACTGGCGTCATGTTTTCTAAATACTCTGAACTTAATAGGTTGTTTTCTTGCAGGTCATAATGTCTTAATATTCTTTATCAGGAGGCCTATTTGGTAACACACAGAACAAAGCATTTGGGTTCCCTTCTGGACTTGGAACTGGTACCACTACTGGAGCAACAGGCTTTGGAGCTGGATTAGGAACAACTGGCCTTGGTGGATTTGGAGGTTTTAATATCCAGCCGACACAGCAGCAACAAGGTCAGCAAATGTTTTTTTGTTTTTTTATTGGTTATATGCAAAGTTTGGAGAATAAATAAAATGATTTTTTTTTTTTTTACTAAATAAATATAAAATAAATATAGTTGCTTAGCACATAAATGTCACCATGACGATCTGTTTAATTCCACTTTTCGTAAAAATATTCCTGTTTTTCTTGACTGTAAGCAGGAGGCTTGTTTGGCCAGCCGGCCCAGCAGCAGGGTCAGACTCAGCCGACCCAACTTTACCAGCAGGTCACCGCTCTGTCAGCCCCCACCCTTTTAGGAGATGAACGGGACTCCATACTTGCTAAGTGGAACCAGTTGCAGGCCTTCTGGGGAACAGGGAAGGGCTACTATGCTAACAACAACCCATCTGTGGATTTCACTCAGGAGAACCCTTTCTGCAGGTTCAAGGTAAATGGGGATAGTTGGTTCTTTCAGTTGGCACATTTATTTTTAATATTAAAGTAAATTTTTATATTCATACACAGTTTGGAAAAATCTAAGATTTAAATATTTTCCAGGTCTGGATAAGTATGAAAAAAATACTTGAATTTCCAGCCTCATTCGATAGTCTAAAAAGTTTTATCCATCTATTCATTCTTCCCCCACCCAAATATTCATCCATCTATCAGTCTATGGATCCATCCATACTGGTCCATCCATCCAAGCATCCATTCATATTGGTCCGTCCATCTATTCATGTTTGTCCAGCCATCCATCCTACTGTCTGGTGTTTTGGAGCTCCCATATTTAACCTCTGACCTCTGTAGAAATATCTTCCTTTCATTCATAGCAAACTTCTGTATTTCTGCTAAAATATGCTAAAATTATTGTGAGCTCTTAAAATCTAATTCTAATGTTGACATGAAAAATATGCTAGAAGGCTGAATTCATCTGTGTTTTCCTATTGCAGGCAGTAGGATATAGCTGTGTCCCAGTAAGCAAGGATGAAGATGGGTTAGTGGTGCTGATTCTGAATAGGAAGGAACCTGATGTACGTGCTCAGCAGCAGCAGCTGGTTGAGTCACTGCACAGGGTTCTGGGTAGCAACCAAACTCTGACCGTCAATGTAGAGGGTGTTAAAGCTCTGCCCAATGATCAGTAAGTTTCCTTAACTTTACATTCAAACACAGTTTCCCAATTCTTTCTAAGCAGATGGTTTGAAGGCTACAAAACAACTCTTGAGTAATTCATTCTTGCTTTATGTGTTGTTCAGGACAGAGGTGATCATTTATGTCGTCGAACGTTCCCCCAATGGCACCTCCAAGAAGATCCCAGCTTCCACCCTCTTCAGCTTTCTGGAGCAGGCTAACATTAAGATTCAGGTCACCCAGATTGGAGTGGTCATGTCAGTGACACGCACAGAGCTGTCCCCAGCACAGCTGAAGCAGCTGCTGCAAAACGCTCCTGCAGGTAAATATGTTTCCCAGCAGCTCAGTTATTTTGCTGTTAAAGTCAGCTAACAATGTTTTTCCCCCCACTCACCATCACCAGGAGTGGATCCCATCATTTGGGAACAAGCTAAGGTGGACAACCCTGACCCAGAGAAGTAAGCTGGAATGTGTTTTTTTTTTTTTTACTTTTTTCTTGCTTCTATCTTCTAAAGAGCCCATAAATCTTCCTAGACTATGCCCCTTTGTAATATTTAGAGTCTAATCTATCTAGTTTGGCCTTAACTGTCCCTTTTTTAGAGCCATCACACCACTTATAATCACAGTTAACAGCAATACAAAATAATTGATGCATTACATTTCCTTCTAGGGCTAATTCTTGTTTTCCTCCAGGTTAATCCCTGTACCCATGGTTGGTTTTAAGGAGCTGCTCCGCAGATTGCAGATCCAGGAGCAGATGACCAAGCAACATCAGACCAGAGTGGATGTGAATAAAAATTATATTCAGCTTTTGTTTCTACATTTAGCAAATTTTAGGGAAATGGAGACAGGGCCACCTGGTTATCAGAGAAGGAATTCGGAGGCAGATATTTGTGGGTGTCAAGGACGGTGTGCAGATGTCTGGTCAATGCTCACTGCCAAAAACTTGTTTTCATCTGGAATTATTAGAAATACCTGAGCAATCAGCAGGAGAAAAAGTATTTCAGAAAATGTTTCATATTGAAGACTTTAAATGAAAGACTTGATTAACCTTGACTCTTCCATTTGTAACAAAAGTGGTTTAATTTGAAAGTGACTTTATGGGAAGACCTGTGAAGTTAGGTTTGGTTAAAGAAGATTAGGAGTTTTTTCTCATCTAGAAACATGATTTGGAACTGAACAACATTCAGAAACAGCTGCATGGACATTACTAAAAACATTTAGGGCTTTTAGCCAAATCTAAGGGCTTTTCGCTCTACACAACCAACATCTTACCATGGTTTATTAGTGTAGTAGTCAACATGGATCAAGACCAAAAAAAGCGCTTTATATATTTATATATGTAATCCTTGTTCTTCTTTTATCCATTTTGTGCACTTTTAGATAATCTCCAATGACATCAGTGAGCTGCAGAAGAACCAGGCAACAACTGTAGCCAAGATAGCTCAATACAAGAGGAAGCTGATGGATCTGTCTCACAGGGTGCTGCAGGTATTTCAATTTAATTAGCCGGTATGTCTCAGTTGTCCCATAAAGAATAACAGAGCTGTGAATGACACAAGGCCAACGTTTAAACAGCTCAACTCCACTGCTGCATATTCTGTCTGCGTTCACTGGGATTTCATATCTCTGTTCTTTTTCTTCCACGAATAGCAAAACAGTGCAGAGTACCATGTGTATATTTAATCAGGTTCGAATGTGCTGGCGCCGTCCGCACCTCTCCCTGCTCTGTAAATTCCTCTCGGTAATCCTGCCATATTAATCATTGCCGTGTTTTCCTGAAAGGTACTGATTAAACAGGAGATTCAAAGAAAAAGCGGCTACGCGATCCAAGTGGATGAGGAGCATCTCAGGGTGCAGCTGGACACGATTCAGTCAGAACTCAATGCACCCACACAGTTCAAGGCAAGTGTTTACATGAACTGGATCAGCCTGTCAAGAAAAAGGCCTTATTTTTTTCATGTATTTCACCTAAACTTAACAGAACACTGTTGATTTGTACCTGGATATTTGAAGGTTTTAGTTTATAAATGAAACATTTTTTAACTAGTTGAATAGATCAAATGAATGTTAAGTAGTGTGTTACTCTTTCTAACTTTGGGATCAAACTTTTATTGTAATTTTTGTCATACCAGAGCCCTGGTTTCGTTCTTAGGCGTTTCCCCCACACTCCCACAGGTTTTTATTTTCAGTGTTTGATTTCAGTGTTTTCTTTTATCCTATTCAGGGTCGATTGAATGAACTGATGTCCCAAATTCGAATGCAGAACCACTTTGGAGCCGTGAGATCAGAAGAGCGCTACAATGTTGATGCAGACCTCCTCAGAGAGATCAAACAAGTAAGATTCAATATTATCTCTATATTTATAAATCTATGGTTTTTACTCATCAGATTTGTAAGCATTATTCAGGAATCATTTTGGTTTTCTCTCACTGACTGCATTATAGCAGGAGAAAACACTAGATAGGATGTTTTTTTCTAACAAACTGTTTTCTTGCTTCACGCTTTCAGCACTTAAAGCAGCAACAAGATGGTTTAAGTCACCTGATCAGCGTCATCAAAGATGATTTGGAAGACATCAAACTCATAGAACATGGACTAAATGACGGCAGCCACATGAGAGGGGGCATCCTGAGCTGAGGGCACCCCTCCAACCTCAACATTGGAAGTTTTCAGTCTGAAAAGGGACAGACCTACCCAGACCACATGATTTCATCATCGGAGGATATTATAATCTCATGTCTTTTGCAGGTTTGACTATTAAATGTTTGGATCAGAGGTTCTTCTCTGTTGTCTGGACTGATTTAGACAGCTTAAAGGAAACTCAACGTTGTCTAATAAAAGCCGGCTACCCTCATGTTCAATCAGATTATGTATATGGGGCCATAAATGTGTCTGACAAGTAAACAAGCTGCGGGCGTGTGCACCATGATTTAAAACGCTGTAAATACATCTTTGTATTTCTTTTTTTTATGCTAGTAGAATATTAATAAATTTCGTTTGAATTTAAAGAACTATATCTCCTTGTATTTATGCATGCAGTAGAAGCAGTTTTTTGGGGGGTTGTGGGGCGGGTCATTTCTAGGCTGCTTTCCTGTCTTGTATGTTTGCATCTTACTATTTGCATTGGTATTGTAATAATATGGGTCATTTCCTGTTTACCTTTTTAGATTAGTGCTTTCCTACATCTCATCAAAGCAGGGCTTCAGTTGATAGGATTTATCTCCTGGATTTGCATCCCTTACTGGAATGAAAAGGCTGATTGGCAGTTGAACTTACTAGGCAGCTTCAAACCGATTAGATCCCCTCGTGCAACAGGGTCACCCAAATCCCAAGGGTCTGTAGTGGTACCCAGAGCACAGGTAGAAGTAAACATCTTTGCACATGTGTAGAAGAAGTAAGAAATAACTATAGAAAGCCTTTGACCTTAATGAGTAGAAACAAGAAATATAAATATTTACAGAAATAGATTAATAATGAATACCTCCATGGACAAAATGACCCTAAGAAAATGGATATTTCCAACAAAAAGCTTTTGCCTATGAAAATTACATTACAGATGAGAAAAGGGTGAATTCTGCAGGGTTTTGTTTTAATGATTTGTCATTGAAAAGTTTTACAGGTAGCAGATTTGATATTCCAATAGTGATGAGGTAGTCTGTTCTGGTCCTTGAGGGTCAGAGTCCTGGACGTTATGTTGGATATACACTGCACAGCACTGATGCTGGAAAATCCAAAATGGCAGAAAATTCCATAAAGTCTACAATTTATCAATCCTGAAATTCTTAGGATATGGCAAAAAGTATTACATGTGTTTGATACCCATAATAAGGTTTTGAAAATAACCTTGGGTCCTTCCTATGCCCTTCGTCCCAATATATTTAATGGGACTTAAGATCAGATAGTAAGATGGTCATGGAGGGTTAACTTTGTTGAACCATTTCTGTGTTGATTTGATAAAATGTTCTGGAATGTTGCCTTACTGAGAGACGCACTAACAACCCATCTTCCAGTTTTCTAGCAGAGACGACTGATTTTTATTTAAATTTCCCTTGTATTTTAAAGAGTTAATGATGCCACGCACCCTAATAAGGTTCCCAGGGGTATTTGGAGGAAAAACAAGCCCATAGCATTACAGATCCTCCACTGTGCTTAATGATTGGTCAGAGATGTTTCTTTTTTTACTTTATGAATAACTATGTGAGCAGCTATTTTCTTGTCATTTCCTGACTTATAAAGCTCAACACACCAGCATAAAGAGAATGGCATGTTCTCTTGTCATAGACCTCTGTGTTATGTCCCATTTTTACTCCAGGGAAACAGGGAATTATGGATTATTAATCAAATATTTGTAGAAAGCATGTACAACCTAAAGAAAGTATTTCATTTGGAACAACTGCAGTAATTGAGTCATATTAGGCATCAAGCATTATATGATGGTTGATCAGAGAATTTTTTTATTTTCTTTCACCAACTAAATAGGTTAAGTATAAAATTGTGGTAGAAAATCACAATAAAACTATAGAAGGTAGGAAAAACCTGTGAAACATCTGAATAAATAATAATGCACTCGGATAATCTATCCACACAATGCAGTCAGTTTAGAAAGTGTGGGTCCAGATGACCTAACCAGACTAAGACTATTAAATGTCCAGTTTATTTATGTAGCACATTTAAAAACAAACTAAGGTTGACGATCCAACCTGCTGCAACTTCTGCTCCAGTCCATTAGGCATGTGTGGAGAGGTCCACCAGGCGAAAGGCCTCCATGAACTCATTGATATCTATACTGCCGTCCTTGTTGAAGTCCATGCTCTGGGCCAGGTCCGTGATGGCCTTGTCCCCAATTTCCATTTTAAGATGAGAGCTCAGGAGTTTCCAAGTCTGACGGAACTCCTCAAAAGAGATCAAGCCTGTAAGAATGGGATAATTTAACTTTTGTTCTGAACATGCTGGTGTTGTTAATTTGTATGAGTTTACCAGATGCTCCGTAAAAAGAACATCACCCATTAGCAGAGGTTGAGGCTGAATAGTGACACCTCGTTGAAAAGGGATTCAGTTAAAGTCCTAGATGATGACTATTGTGGGCAAAACGTACCACAATCTAAACAATAGTTTTTTGGAAACACAGGGCGCAATAGTTTAATGATAATATAAATATGTCAGAATTTAAGTAAACACCAATCTATCTACATATTTTCAGTATCCTGGTATTTAATCATTTCATGGTTCTTTTTCTGCAGGGAGGAGAATTTAAAACGTGCCACAATTCAGTAAATAAATGCAAAATTAAATGGTAACTTTAATTCATTATTAAAATTTTTTTTAGAATTGGAAACGAATACACAATTCGTTACATTTATAATTGAATATGTCATAAAAGGAAATTTATAATCAACAATTATTTCACTCATTTCATTAAGAATTTTATTCTCATGGCTAGTTATAGATGATCTTAAATTATAATGAATTCAGAATGTCAATGATTTAAGTATAAAATTGCGTATTCAATATATTTATTCATTTAAATAACTTTATATACATTGTCAACATCATGTGGTCAGGATCTGGACCGAGGACCTCTTGCTACAGAGCGACAGTACTTCAACTGTGTCACTGTGCAGCCGTCAAGGTTTATATATAGTTCACACAATTTCATAGGGCCTTGCAGCACAGAAACCACTGAATAATTAGTTAAACATGATTTGAATGACCCTTACATTTTAATTAATTAACTTTAATATTAAATTTTGGATTCAGTAAACTGACAGATGTAAATTAATAATTATACATTTATTTATTTAATACATTTATTTCCTATTTCTTTTAGTTATGAAAAATCTAAGAATTTTATTATTTATTTACTTCTTACATTGTAGCCCCTTTGGCCCTCCATGACGGGTATGTTAGCTGTGTCACCCACCTGAGTGATCCGTGTCTATAATGCGGAAGATGGTTTCCAGGTTAGAGTGGTTTTTGTACATCGTCTCCATGATACTGGTGTCTGACACCTGCCAGGGATTCGTAATTATTTTTTTAGGTTTCAGATAATGATGATGTTCAAACATTTAGAACAGAGTGAGTGAGCAGCAGGTGGAAGATGTTAAAAAAAAGGTCCACCTCTGGTTTGGGTTCAGTGATGGAGAGCTCTCTAATCCACTGCTGGTAGTCCACCATACCATGCTGGGCTCTGCTGACAAGCTGAGGGCGCAGCATCCTCCAAGGCAGACCCAGCTGCAGTACACTCTCTGTAGCTGTCGCCCAGTGGCGTAGAGAGATCACCCCTGAGATCAAAGGCACACAAGAGTTGCTTTTTTGGGGGGCTACTTTCACATTAATAGATGTTAAGAGGCGTCCTACTCTTCCTGTACCTGTGTTGTTTGGGTCAAACTCCTGGAAGGCACCGATGAGATCCGACTTGTGTACAAACAGTTGCTGCCTTAGAGCTCGCAGGGCAGATCTCTCTGTCCAGCCGATACTGGTGGAAAAACAGCCGAAATCCATCAAAATACTATTTCAGTTTAAAAACAACATTTTCAACCTAAAATAGCAATTTAAGCAAAAATAATTGGGTTGGACTCGTGATCCATTTGCTCCAGATATTGTAATGCGTTTATACCGAAGAAATCATGTTAAATCTCAAATCCATGGATACTGCCTTGCTGTCAGTCAAGAGGATTGTACCGCTGATATTTATTAGTAATATTATAATTAAACACAGAATTTCAGTTGAACCCTTTTTGCTTTTACATACAATTTTACCAAGCAACTTTATTTTATCACAGCAAGTCAACAGTTTTTCAAACTTAGATAATGAAATAAAAAGTAGGCCGATCTTTTTTAACTATAAAATTCTCTCTCTAAATTCATTTTTGTCTTTACTCTCTGTTCAGCATATTCACAAATTTAACTGTGGTGAGCCTGATTGGTGTTCTCTGGCTAATAATTGCTTTGTAACTTTCAAACTGTGCACCTTTGTCTCAGGGTCAACTCCCTGCTTGTGCTGCTGGCCTGGTACTGAACAAAGTGAGGGACCAGATCAGGGCCCATTCTGATGTAGGCTCCTCTGTTGCTGCCCATCTCGTAATAATTAGAGGCTGAAAATATGGTCAGCACCTGTTTGTAACATTTGAGAAAAATATCCCCACTGTGAACACTTTTTTTTTTTTTGCCCTTCAGGAGTTGTGCTTTTTTATTTTACTATGTATCATTCTGAGCTCACCCTGCGATTGTGGCAGAACTCATAGCCATCCTGTTTGCACTCGTGGGATCGGATGAGGAGCTGGAGGTTGTGTCTTCTCAGCACCTCCTCGGTTACATCTGAACCCCAGTAGCAGCCTCCACCTCGCACCTCGTTGGGAATGCAGCCATTCTGTGGCATTGGATCGCTCCATAGAAGGTCCACTATCTGAGGAATTCATTACTTGTTAGGACAAACACAGTCATATTAAAAAATGTTAGGACACCCTATGTCTATTTTTCTGACCTAATAAGATTAAACAATAAAAACGGAAGAAAATACCTTTTGAAATTTTCTGTAAAATTAAGTAAAATACATTTTCTGGTAAGGAATAGATTAGGAGACCACCACAGTTAATAGTGTCAATATTAATTAAAATGGCTACAATTAAACACAGGCATTTTATATCAAGTGCAAATGATGAGAACCTCATCACTTAGGATTTTGATGCAGGTTTGACCTGTCAAAACCTCAGGTTGGTGTCCTCCTGAGTGTTAAAGTGAGAGTAAACACCATGGTGGATTTGTAAGGCCTTTAGAAAGAAGATTGTAAAAGATTAAGGAGGCTGGAAAATAACACTCGATTGTATAGAAAATAATGAACGATTGAATCACATTGAAAACAACTGCCAACATACCCAGGTCTAGCTGTCCAAGCAAGTTCACTCTAAAAGCTGACTGCAAGATGATAAAAGTTTATCATGGGACCTGCAGAACGGTCACGCTACTGTTGATTGAAAGTGCATAAGTGCATAAGTATACAATCAGAAATAGACTGTCCACGTTTAATTTCAATTTGAGGTGTGCAAGGAGGAAACCTTTGCACCTGAGAAACACATAAAGGCCAGACATAAAGTTTCCCACAGAGGGTAAAGACGAAGACAAGGACATCTGGGAAAATGTTCTTTTCACATTTAAGTCTAAAACTGAATTATTTGGATACCAAAACTGAAGGCATGTTTGGCATATAGTAAACAATATTCCAGGTAAAAAGCCTCATAATAAATGTAAGCATGGAGGTGGAAGAGTCATGGTTTGGGGACCTATGTTGCAGCAGGACCGTGCCAGCTCACCATCAAATGATTTGTACCACGTATCAAAGCAGAATATTATCTTGTCCTTTGTGACTAAAACAATGTTAATCTTTGGTTTAAGTGCAATTAAATCACTTTTCTTTCCATAGAAATGAATAGATGTTTAACATGACTGTCATACATTTAGAAAGAGGTTGTACAGGGAAGGGAACAACATTCAAAACTTTTCACATCATATATTGTACTTAAATCTTACATTTATAATTAAAAGGTCCAGTGATGCAAGTTTTTAAATATATATATATATATAATAATTATAAATACTCTCAGAAAAGTTAGGGATGGGATTGTTTTAAAAATGATGAAATTCCTCTCTACAAGGAAACCAATCCTTAAAGTAAAGGCCATACTTACTGGTCATCATTATAAAACCTACAAAGTCAACCAAGAAATTGAAGCCTATTAAAATAAACCTGGTGCATTTTAAAAATTGAGATCACCTCCAGATAGGGATGAGGATTTGCTACTTTAGTACACTAGTTACAAAAAGTAGTGTAACTGGTTTTAAAATGTGATAATTTAAAACCTTCCCTCAAATGGTTTGATTTCCTTTCAATCAGACCTCAGAGAAAGTACCTGAGTCACAGGAGTTGCTCACCTGCTATATAGAGCTTAAAGAAACAGGTACCCCTCTCCTGCATGTTTCTGTGCACTGCCAGTCAGCGCACTGGAATAATGTTTACTTTCCATTTGGTTACAAGAAAGAGAAGTTGGGAAACATTTCTAATCGCAATTAATATAGAAAGTCATAGTCTGGAAACTAACGGGACTGTAACCCATCACTTTCATTAAGATAACGCTCTTTTAAAGCTACAGTTGGCAAGCTGCAAGTGTAATGTCTGTTAAGTAGGCGCAGACTGGCTGCCTGAGCAGATAGCCTCACTAATTGACCAGCTAATATCAGCCTGTTAGGCTCCTGGTATTACTACAGAAGCCATGAAAGGCAGATGAGCACAATGAAAAGAAGAGGATAATATTCTTTACAACAAAAACGTGAAGAAACAAAATATAAAACAATAATTTAATATTTGAGATTATTTTAACTAATAAATCATGTTTTACCAGCGGTTTTAGCTTTTCAGTTTTAAATAAAAGCAATCACATCATACTTTTCATTTTTTTATAAAAGAAAAATGCTGTGTAAATTTGATACAGTAAAATTGTGGTGTTTTTACTATACTACTAGTACTATACTTTACTACTCTCACATTTCTTTTAAGATGCAGAGTGTTTGAACACACACATTTGCTTAATGATCGCTTGATCTCTTTGTAGTTTAAACTATAAAACCACCTTCACTTACTTGTTTCCACTCATGGCCATGTGTTTCTGTGGGTTCTCCAAACTCTGGGTCCGAATCAGAGTCCAGTGTCTTCATTTCTCTGTAGGTCTGATCAAACCCGGCCAGCCTGCGCCTCTTCTTCAGCTCCTCCTCCACCGAGCAGTTCATCTGGTTACCGGTGGTGGGCAGGTTGTGGAGGGAACGACGTGGGACGTTGTGCCTCTGAGCCAGGGTGGAGGTGTTGGTCAGGGAGCGTACCCGGCGACGGGCTTCAGCTGGTCCTGTTGCATCTTCGTTCTTGCTGATCACTGTCCTGTTGCCATTGAGTGTGTGACGGATCATTTTAGGTGGCCGCAGGACCGACACATACTGCACAATCATAAGTTCGACAGTTTTAGCTTTTCTAGATTTGCATTGTACAAAACACACTAAGCTGTCTAAAGTTGAAGGTCTCTCTTACTCTGTGTCTGTCCATTCTGGCGACCATGTCGAGGTCTGTTGAGTCAGAGATCCCTCCATGTACAACCAGGACCTTATGGTTAATCACTGTGGCCAGGGGAAGCCAGCTGAAGATCTTTTGAAGCAGCTTTAGAATTTTCTTGCCGTGCACCTGAAATTAAGTCAAGATAAATGTAATGAAATCCACAGTTTTATCATGCTGCTAGTAAATATATAAATTTTCATACTCACCCTGTATTTTCCCAAGACTTCTTTGGTAAAACCATATCTAAAAAGAACACATTATTAATACCACACAAATATTATCAACACTAATTTTGTGTAAATTCTATATGCAACATATTCATTTGAAATATTTCAAGGAATCAATCAGATATCTTTTTTTAGGTTTATATCAGTTTTTACAGGAAGTGGGAGGCTGGCCAGGCTGCATTCCCAGTGCCCCCGCTACAAACAAGGTAGGACAATTCACAGCCCTTGTGAACAAAGGACAATGATAAATGGTTTTCAAAATGTTTTTTACAGATCAAAGTCTGAGAGTGTGCATTGTGCCTTCCTGGGTCAAAATTGTTTAGAATCAACGTTTGCTACAAATTCTGTTGTAATTTCTTTTTGGATGTGACTCAACCAACATTGCAGATCTACAGATTGCAATTTTCACAATTTGTTTTTTACTATTTTTGCCACTGATTCAAACCTTTTCAGGAGATTAACTGACCATTTTTTACACAAGAATATACTTTGATCTGGACATTTCCATTGTAGCTCTAGCTGTATGTTTAGGGTCATCTTTCTGCTGGAAGTTGAACCTCCATCTAGTCTAGGACTTTGTAGCTTCCAACAGGTTTCTCCATATGATTCTGCCATCTGGCTTCATATCAACTCTGACCACCTTCCCTGCCCCTGCTGAAGAAAGGCATCCACACACCATAATGCTGCCACTACCATGTTTTACAGTGAGGATTATGTGTTCAGGTAATGTTTTATTTTTCCACCACTAATGTTATATATTGACGTAAAAAGTTCAGTTTTAGTCTTATCTGACCAGAATACCATCTTCCACATGTTTGCTGTTTCCCCTACATGACTTGTGGTGAACTGCAAACAGGACTTGCTTTTTTCAACCATGACTTTATTCTTGCCACTCTTTAATAAAGGACAGATTTGTGAAGTATGTGATTAATATTTGTCCCATTTACAAGCTTTTTCACCAGAGCTGTGGACCTCTGTAGCTCCTCCATAGAAATCATGGGATTCATGGCTATTTTTCTGATTAATGCTTTACTTGTCCAGCCTTCAAGCTTAGGTGGATGGGCATATTCTTTCCATTTTTGAATGAGATATTGAACAGTTCTTTATGATATATTCAAAGCTTAGGCTATTGCTTTATAGTAAAACTTTATACCTGACAGGTCTTCTGTGTTTCTTAGTCTTTATGATGCTGTTTGTTCACTAATGTTCTCTAAAGCACCTCTGAGGCCTTCACAGAACAGCTTGATTAACATTAAGCAAACTCTGTTGTTTCAATCGGTGAACTTTGGAGGCTTTCAGTTGAGCTAGATTGTATTTGTGCAAATCAGAGTAAAAAGTGCTTAATACAAATGCATGCTCCACTTTTCAGAGTTTTATTTGTATAAAACCAAATTAAATATGTCATTCTTTTTCTTCCACTTCACAAATATGCATGACTTTGTGGTTGTAACATGACAAACATGAAAGGTTTAAGTGCTGTGA
This sequence comes from Girardinichthys multiradiatus, assembly GCF_021462225.1. Lineage (NCBI taxonomy): Eukaryota > Metazoa > Chordata > Actinopteri > Cyprinodontiformes > Goodeidae > Girardinichthys > Girardinichthys multiradiatus. The sequence continues at coordinate 18,312,543 of NC_061801.1, forward strand.
AGGCTTTTGCAAGGCAAAATATTATAGTATGTGTTGTATATAAAGGTGTCAGCAAGACAGTAGCAAAGCAGATCTATGTGTGTTACAAGATCACAATTAAATGTTTAAAAAGGAATGAGAATAAATACAGAAACAGCTTTTGAAAATGTAAAGTGAAGATTTTACCTCAAGTTCACAATGTGATCTTCATGGTTCCCTCTGTTCAGATGCACATCATTGGGGTAAACAAGCAGGAACCCGAACAGGATGAGCAAAATCTCTAAAGAATTCTTGCCCCGATCCACAAAGTCTCCATTGAAGATGTATGGTTTCTCACATGATGGTAAACCATTCTGGATGAATGAAAAACTAAAATAAAATGGACATCCTAATTGAAGATATGAGGACCTACATTATGTTTATATACCTTATAGAATATTAATAGCAGATCTTCAAGCTGCCCATGCAAATCTCCTGAGAATGACAAATCTTGCTTATAGCAAAATACCAAATGTTGCATAAGCAGTAAAAAGAATCTATGATAAAACATTAATGGTAAATCCAAGAAAGGCCTGCTTCAGGGTACCACATATTGTTATCTCTTTGGTGTGGCAGACAGAGATGTGATTGATATTTGGAAGGATTCGTAGAAGTCTCCAAGTTTCCCCAAGAATCTGTAGAACGTAACGAGCGTGGAGCTGCTACTGGGAGAAAAACACCTATAAATATACCGAGAAAATATTGCCAGCAACCACTTTCATCTTTTTTTCCTATCTGGGCATTTTTTTATCTACTATCTGAGTTCGTGTACTAGTGCACATACTTGTTTCAGCTTAAAAGCCTCCATTAGCTTTGACAGCCCACAGAATGTCATGGGGAAGGTTAGGTGGGGGCCACTGTAACTCTCGGGTACCTCTATGTCTTTGTAGCAAAAATACCTTTCCCAATCTGCATCATGGCAGATCTCATTCTCGCGAAAGATGTGGGATATTAGGTTTCCTTCATTGAAGACAGAGGAGAAGTCAAAAGGAAATAGATCAACAAGTAGGGAATATGAAAGCTGGTATAAATCTCTGAATGAAGAGCAGAATGTAGCCTCAGTTTAGCAGATAGATGATAAACATTAAAAGGTATAGCACAGAAGAGTTAAAGAAATATTGTCTTACTTTCACTGCTAGCTGGGGTGAAGTGGTCCATTAGGAAGCCAAAAAATTTGTACAGCTGTGAGAAAAAAACTATTTTAAATAAAAAAGACTTTTTCATTGAAGACAATATCAAAACTAAGAGTTTACTAACAAAAAGATAGTGCTAAATGTAAAGTGCAGCTTAGGCTGATTGAATTATATCTGAATTGTTGTGCTTAACAGTAAATATCAGGGGAACCAACATGTTTGCTGTGTCACCTACATGGTTCATGGCATGCAGCAAATTTTACCTTTTTATTGCCATTTTGTTTTCATAAAGGTTAGATTTCTGGAGTGGACAAACTCTAGTTGTTCTCAAAATGGATTCTTCTACCTAAGCTTTGGATCTCTGCACCTCCTCCAGAGTTACTATGGGCCTTTTGGCAGCTTCTCCCATTAATGCTTTCCTTGCCCAGGCTGTCAACTTATGTGGACAGCTATATCTTGGTAGTTTTGCAGCTGTGTCATATTCTTTCTGTTTTCTGAGGATGGACTGAACATAGTTCTGTGAGATGTTCCATGCTTGGATATTGTTTTAGAACCATATTCTGCTCTTCTACTCAACTTTATCACTGACCTGTTTGCAGTCTGTCTTAGTGTACATGATGCTCTTTGTTCAGCATTTTTCTCTACCATCCCTCTGAGGCCTTCCTAGAAGAGCTGTATTTCTCCTGGGATTACCATGTAGACAGGTGGAAACTATGATTTCTAAAGGTAACTGGGTGAGCTGGACTTTTTTAGTGAAATCCAAGTAAAAGTAGTTAATTACAAATGCAGGCCAAACATTTCAGATTTTTTGAAAACCATATATAATTTTTCTTCCACTGCACAATTCGGCATTTTGTGTTGGTCAATCATGTGAGATTTTAATAAAATAAATAAAAATGTGTGGTTGTACAGTGAAAGTGTGAAAAGGTTCACGGGGTAAATTGTTTTGCAAAGAGCTGCAGGAATATTTTAACAATACATTTTAGACTAATGTCTGTGCAAACCTTTAACCACACCTTTATCTGATCCTGCTCCCCTGCGTATTCAATAGACTGAAAGATGTTCCACGTGCACCTGCGTCTCATTTCCAGCCGAGCAACATACTGTCGATACCAACGCTGGATCAATAGAGCTGCTCTAATTGCTGTAAAGAAGAAAACGGAAAAATCGGGAACTTTACTAAATGGAATGGTTTCACAGTATTTCAGCCAAGAGGTCTTTCTTGTCCAACCAGTCGTTTAAGATATCTAAGCTCTCAGGACTGAAAAAAGTCTCTTAAATCATAATGAAGCGCCTTCAAGAGCCAAGAAGTGTTTTCTTTCCAAATACCTGGACTACTAAAACGTACAGAGTAGTAAATGTCATTCTGGATAGAAAATGACTTACCTGTGGCAGCTTTCCAGCATGCATTGAATATGGGGTTAGATTACAGCAATTAAACACAAATTGACAGGCCTAACTATGGATTTTAAGTTTTAGTAGGTTTTGGTAAAGCTAAATAAAGTTACCTGGAACTGAGATGCTCACTGAAAATGACCAAAAAACAGATATTGAGGTTTTGCATTAAAAAGAGGACTTATCTATAGTTGTGTTCAACAAATATATATATATATATTTTTTAAACTCTGCACCTCTGTCACATTTGTTCTGCTGGATTCTGGATTTTCCCATGCCGCAACCCATGACCCTTTGCTGCTTTCCCTGTTGGAAACAACGTGAGTGAGTCTCAGATATGTGACCTTGTGTTCTGCAACCTGGGAATGGTTCTGTAATAAAATATCTACATACAAAGTAGCACATTTCTCTACTATCCTTTCTTTTCTTCCAACTCATTAAACAGCTGTTGAATGAAATTTCTAAGCATGTAAGGGACAAAGATAAATGTATTCTTTAAAAATGTATTTAGTAGTATGCAGCATATTTAGAAAATTACTAATTCAGTGGGCACATTATTTCTTAATTGTATGCTTAAAACAGCCAATATGACTGACAAGAAACTCACCTGTTGTCACCCGTCTTTCATTACCTCCTCGCCCTTCCTCAGCTTTTAAACACATTCATTTTGTCAAAAACTCCCCAGCTGCACGGATACAGCCAGCAAAAATTTTTGATTAAAACGCGTTATCTCATTGTTCACATCCTCTGCAGGATCGGTGGCTGTGATATTGTACCTTTTCTCTGTTATACAGCCAAGCTGTATAATATCAGAGCCAGGTGCCTCGCACAGGCTACTGTAATCGCTCATTCAAAACAAGATGCAAATGGATTAGGATTAAACTTTACTACAGCTCACATCTACGCTGAATAAACAGATGAGGGCTCTATTAAAGGGCAGCAAGCTTTTCAAAAGGATCTTAAGTGGTCTCACGTAAGGCTGAGAGTTGTTGTGACTCATTGGACAGATCTAGGCATTGATCCCTGACTTGTCTGATATCTAAATAAAATGAATATCCTTTCCATTTGATATTTTATTAAAAAAGAACAATGCAAATGAAGTATTAGTTTTCAGTCATAAATTATGAAAATGTGCATCTTGAAGTTTAAAGTTCCATTAAATACATTTGTTTTTTTTAAATGTAATGCACTTGCGAATGGCTACATTTTCCCACATAATTGCATTGCACTGATGAAGATGAACCATCCTACAACAGGAGCAATTAATGCTCTTCTCATTGTGAATGCGCTGAAATACATTTTGAAAATGTCCTCTGTTCAACGTATACCTATATTTATTCTGTAAAACACTCATCTGCCCAAAAAGGCTCTCTGTGATCCCAGACAACAGCAGCTGGCAGTGCTGAGACTCCCGGCTACAACAACGTTTTGGTGGGAGGCGTCTGGCCCTCAAGGACTTCTTTCATTCATGGAAGGTTGCAACAGGCCCAAAGGTGCATTATTCCACAAAGACATGCAGTGAGCTGGTGTCTATTTGTGTGTGGGCGCTCGTTTCCCAACTCTGAAGAGGCTGATGTATTGCGGATGGCTTGTTTTCCTTATGTGGTCAAAAAAGCAAATACTAAGTAGACAATAATCAAGACTAATTCAAAGTTTATTGTAGCAAATTAAAAAAAGTAATGTATGAAATATATAGTGCCAGAATTATTTGTGCACCTTGAACCTTTCACATTTTATCACATTACAACAGACCTCAGTTTATTTTATTAGGATGTTAAGTGGTAGACGACACAAAGTAGTGCAGAATTGTGAAATGGAAGGAAACAGATAGATTGTTTTAAAAATATTTTACTAATTAAAAGTGTAGGGTGCTTTTTTATTGAAACCCCTCCAACCTGGTGCCCCTAAGAAATACGAAGTGCAAACAGATCGCTTCAGAAGTTGCCTAATTAAAGGCAGCTATGTATAAATTAATGTTTGTATAACAAATGCTTTTCTGTGAAGGCTTAAGATGTTTGTTGAATAATATAAGTGAACAACCAGCTTGTGAAGACCAAGGAGCAAAGCAGACAGGGACAAAGTTGTGAGTTTAAGGCAAGGTTTGATTATAAAACAATATCCCAAGCTTTGAATGCCTCACAGAGCTCTGTTCAATCCATCATCTTAAAATGAAAACAGTGTTGCGGCAGTGGCACAGGAGTGCGAGTAAACGTGCGACCCATGTATGGAGGCCTTGGTCTTTGACGCACTTGTCACGGATTTGAGTCCTGGCCAGTTGACGTTTGCTGCATGTCTTTCCTCTCTCTCCGACACATTTCCTGTCAGTTAACTTTTAAACATTTTGTGAAAAATAAAGAACTATAATATGAAATACAGTACGACACAATCAAAAACCAATTAAGACCGAGGCCATCTATCAAGGAAAGCTGAGAAGCAGCAAAGAGGCCCATTGTAACTCTAGGACGGCTGCAGAGATCCCTCTCTGAGGTGTCTTTTGACAGATAATTATTCAATGTATGAACTTTTCAGTAATATTCTAATTTACAGAGATGCACCTGGACAAAGTGCACTGAGTGGAGCAAAACTAATGCTCCTCATCATCCTGAACACACCATCCTCGCCTATCAAGATGTGGAAACTCCTTTCTTCAGCATGGACAAAGAAGCTGGTCAGAGTTGATGGGAAAATGGATGAAGCTAAATCCTGGAAGAAAATCTGTTTTGCAAAAAACTAAACATACAGCCAGAGCTACAATGGAGTGGTTTAGATCAAATCATATTCACGAGTTAGAATGGCTCAGTCAAAGTCCAGACATAAATCCAAAAGAGACTCTGTTGCAGATTTGAAAACTGCTGTTCCCAGAAGCTCTAAATCTAGATTGCGCTTGAACTTTTCTGCCAAGAAGAATGTGAAAAATTTCTATCTCTGAATATGCAAAGCTGATAGAGACGTAGCTGGAAGCACTTGCAGCGAGAGGTGGTTATACAAAATAATGGCTCAGGGGGTCTGAAGAGTAATTCACACCACATTTTTATAGTTTTATTTTTTTTTAAACGTGATTTTCCTTCGACCTTACAATTATGCATAATTTTGTGTTGGTCTATCACATAAAATCCGAGTGAAGTACACTGTTTGTGGTTGTAAGATGACAACATTAAAAAATAAGCTACAGAATATTATATTGTATGGCACCAATAGCCCATTACCGGTTAAATAATTACCCGTGCTTGTCAGAAGGCTGGCTGCTGGATTTTGAACATCTTGCAGGCACCAAAGTGACTACAGGTCAAGAACAGGATAGAAAGACCAATAACAATCTGAACAAGATGTAATACAGGCATGAATTACTGTCTTAAAGTCATGCAATGGAATGTGGGCCTTAACCTTACTAAAGAGAGTTATATAAAAAGTTCATCTTGACAACATCTTGTCAACCAAAAATGATTTCAAGGTTCATGCAAACTGGTAAAAAAAGAAGAGGAATTAAATGGGCCTGGGTTGGACTGGTTAAACAAAATCCGTTTTGTTTTTGTTCCCATTAATGATGTTTATGTGCATCCATATTTGTTCATGTACTCCAAACAATCTAACAAAGCCTGTAGAAGAATCTCTGTTATCTCTGAATCTCTGTTCTAAATAAGCAAATAAATCTATAGACTAGTTAATAACAAAAGCTAATATTATGCTTTTTAAAAATACATCTTAAATGACATAAAATAGAAGAGAAGGAGACCTAATATGAAGCCTTAAAGTACCCCCATGGCTAAGTGGGCACTACAGTTTAATGTGTGGCAAAATAAGTTTTTACTGTTACAAAGTTTATTACATTTTAAAATAAACTCTAATTATTATTACTTTATCATAAAATATAGAACTGATGATTTTTAGGATTGTTTAATGTATGTCAAGAGTGTTCAAGAGTGCCACTATATTGATCTAAGAAACATGAGTGTTACATCAGTGTTACAGACAAAAGTTGTGAGAAACACGTTGCACTTAAAATGGACATTGACCACCCCTGTGCCTACAGACATGCAAATTCAATGCAGAAATGTCCATGTACGGGTTTCGAACCCAGCACCTTCTCGCTGCAAAACAAAGGTGCAAATAACCGCTTGGACAAGCTCAGAACATGCATAATTATTGCAGGAGCCGGTTATAATTTATCACTTGTAGAATCAGTTTTCAGCCTTCAGGGTTTCTTATCCAAAAACATTCACAGTTCAAGAAGCACATGTAAACACAGAAGAACATTGGAGTCAGCCAGGTGAAAAACAAAACAAACGTTAATTACTACCTCACAGAACTGAACGAAAGACGCTGCAAGGCAGGAACTTTAGAAGCATAGGTCCGTCAGGAAGAGTAGCACGAACTTACATTATTACCATATCATTTATTAATAATACTGCAAAACCTCACATTGAAGCTTTGAAAAATATAGGAATAACACAGACAGGGCCACACAAAACAAAGATCAATGGAGGCCTCAGTTGATGGAAGGACATACTGCACTGGTAAAGAGTATTTTAGCGCTTTTGATATAAATGAAATACAAATCACAAATGCTTATTTGTAGCATTATTCATTTAGAGTTTGGGGGTTACTATGAAGTAGATTGGCAATGCAGATTAGGTCAAATACATATTTTTACGTGTGTGTGTGTTAACATACATAGAGCGTTAATCGTGTCAGACAGTCATGCCACCACCAAGAAAAGCTCAGACCTGCAGATAATGGGACATAATAGGACCTGTGATTGAGATCTCAGCAGTGTTGCTGAGATATGTCAAACATCTCCTGCATAACCCCACAAAATATGTTTATTATAGCTCCAAAACCATGCAAAAAATGTAGCATGATAAAAGATAAAACAGCCCTTACAGAAGGATTTAAGCCCTTTAGATGTGAGAAATGGCAATACAGCAACTTACAAAATATTTTTCTCAAGGTAAACACCAAAAACTGAACTGCAGTAAATACATATGTGTAGGTAATAGATCATATGACAGATATCTCAACTGTTCCAAGCTTTACAAATTACAAAATTTGATTTAATATATACTTTTTATATATGAAAATATTTTATATAAAACATCTTTTGTCTTCATATTTATATTTATAATTATGAATATTTTGTCATGATTTGAATGTGTTTGAGGTTTTTTTCTATCATGATTGTTTATGTTTTTCAGATTTAGTGATTTAGTTCATTCCTTTAGGCTTAGTTTCTTGCTTGTTCTGGTTATAGTTCTGGCATTTTAGTTCAGTTACTGCAAGATTTATCCTTTGGTTTCATTGTCATAGTTTCTGTGTTCGGTTCCAATCATGTTTTGTTCCCCTTTCAGCCACTGCCACCATTATCAGCCTTGTTTAATCCACCTGTTTCATGTCAATCAGTCTTCTTGTTTTCATGATCTGCTGTCTATCGTCTGCTGTTCTGTTTACTCCTCGCTGGTTCATACTGTTTGTCATGCCAAGCCTGTCCATGACTGTTTGTTTATGCCAAGCCAAGCCTGTTCATGTCCTCAACTGTTGCCATGCCAAGCCTATATATGTTCATGCCTCCATCTGCTACATTCAGCCAGCTGTGTTTTTGTTGGTTTTTAATTAAAACCTTTTTTCATCTCATTGTGCTTCTCCTGCCCGCATTTGGGTCCACTCCAAGAACCACACCACTGACATATTTGCAATAAAAGTGCATCAATACATTTATGTTAATACTTCAATTGTCATGATCCCATTGAGTTTTCTGATTACTTTTGCTTGAGTTCTGTGTTTTGGGATGTTCCTGTATTTTCTATTTTTAGCTTTTTGTAATGGATTCTTATTCTTGTTATTCCATGTTTCTGTGTCATTAGCCTAATCTTCTCAGTCTCTTGGCCTTGCTCCCCACTCAGCTGCCATTAATACTCACCTGGTTTCCATGTCACATTCACACCTCCACAGTATTTACGTTTCCTGGTTTTCATTGTTCTTTGCAGGTTTCTACAGTTGTTTTTGCCCTGATTCTTGCATTGTTTTTTCTTGTGTCTTTTAATAAGTTCCTACGTTTTCCAGTATTCAATCCATCACTCCACACGGCATGGTGCGTCCTGTTTGCATTTGGGTCCTCATCAGCAACCTCCAAACATGACATCAATGTCTTTTATTGGGATTTTATTTAATAGACCAACACAAGGTAGTCCATATATTTGTGAAGTGTGGTAGAATGATATGTTTCATATATATTTGTTTTATAAAAAACAGTTCAAAAAAGTGTGGCACGCATATAAAACTGGCACCACCTTTGTAGAACCACTTTTGTACTGCAGTTACATCTGCAATTATTTGGAGATATGTCTCAATCAGCTTTGCATCTCTAAACACTGATTTTTATTTTTTTTTTACTTGTTCCTCTTTGCAGATTAGTTCAAGCTTCTGCTCCAGACATAGAAGACAAATAAAAGTTTATGTTTGTAACTTCACAAAATCTGTACGTTTACAGATTATGAACACTTGAACTATTGCACAAATGTTAAAGGTTTTGCTGGTTTTATTTCTGTAGGTCCGTAAATCACATGTAACAGACTACATTGAGCATGATCTTCACAAAATTCCTCTGATCGTTTTAGTTGTAGACTGAAAGAAAACAGGATGGCAGGTCTTGTTTCTGCTTGTAGTAGACATTCCTCTGGCTTGCTGGATGAAATATGGTTTGATATCCAGTGCACCTGATAAGATGCCCCGTTTCAAGCCTCATGAGAAAGTTTTTGCTTTTGCTCAGTTTTTGGCAAGAGGATCCTATTTGAGGGCACCAAAGGACAAAGAGCTACTTTGTATGGAAACTTCATGAAGCATTTTTTCCAACCATCTGGCTTCCAGATAGCAACATTATCTGAAGCATTTTTTTGGATTTGTTGTTACATTTCTACAGTGTCCTTGGTAAACAACTGCAGAGGAACTACGCCCTTATTGTGTTTTTCAGGGTAGATAACTCGCTGTTATGCCAAGCCAATAAATGACAGATGCATGAAAGCTGATAATAAACCATATGCAAAAATGAATGGTCTCTTTATGGCCTACAGCTTGGTGGTCTGGCAGTCCTTTACAAAATATAAATCTAGATTGCATCCATTACAACATTATTTCTTACTATTGCTTTAAACCAAAAAATATACTAGGAGAATAAATCTGTATTTTTATACTGATCCATTAAAAATAAGAGTACCCTGCAGACAACCCCACTGATGGAGGTACAGCTGCTCCTTAGCCTCCATAACCTGTTGTCTCCTGTCCAAGTCTTGCTCAAGTTTGACCCTGGTTAAACTCTGAGATAACACAAGCTTAAACATGTTCTGAGTGGTGTGGCTATCATCAACACAACATGGTAGATCTCAGACTGGAAAATTATAGAAAAACAGAACAAAGCAGTTTTGCTCACCGCATAGTCGCTGATATTTCCTTCCAGTTGTTTTTTTTTTTTTTTTATAAAATTGTGTTTTTATATATTATTAACCTGACAGCCTGACAGCTCGTAATGACATAGGCAATACATAATCCTACATTATGTATTCTTTATTATATGCATTGCATGTACAGATAGCAGTGATTTATTCCTCTTTTAGGTACAATTTCACTGAAAGTACTTGGACTAATCTCACATTATATTCTCTTGCAAAGTCACTTGCGTACGGGTCTGTACATTTTAAGAAGTAATTTTTATCCCCACTATCCCAAAAGCCATTTATGCCTCTTTCATATGGACTATATTGATTCTCTGATCTAACTTTGTAATCCAAACATTTCTCTTTGATGGTAAAAGTTATTGGCATGACACGGGACTCTATTGGCAAGTGAAAGAGTTTAATATAATATAAGCTGGGCTATAAATGTTGCATGGATTTAGTGTCTTTTGAGTCAACAAGATCGCTGGCTTGGAAATTTGTAGAGTGCCTTGCAAAAGGATGTGTACTTCTTGACTCTTCCACATTTTGTCAAGTTATCACAAACAGCAGTTTATTTTATAGTGCAGATCCATTTCCCTCCTGAAGAAAAGCATCACCATGCTTTACCATAGGGGTGGTGTTTACAGCAAGATGTGCAGAATACATGTATAATCTCTCTTCCACTTCACAATTATGCTTTACTTTGTGTAAACCTGTCACATAAGATTTAAATGAAAATATTTTACATGTATGTCTCTATGTTAATTAAATGTGAAAACATTAAGGGGTGTGAATGATTTTAAAAGGCAAAATGTTTCTGGCAATAAGTCAAAGTAACTGAGAATGAAGAATAAGCTAAATATTTATTTTACAATAAAAAAAACATAGCAGCCTTTTCAATTGTAAATTTACAGAAAAGTCTGAGGTGAGGAGGTTAACATGGCACCCAACAATCTGTCCATTCTTCTGCCCAGCTTTCTTCCCACTTTGATTTTTATACCAGTCAAGTTTGTATTTTCCACATTGAAATTCTGACTTCTGTCGAAATATCTACTTGAACGTTATAGAGAACCTTTTGTGTTTATACTTATACTATATACCATCAGTAAAAATGTATGCAAAAATGTGCAGGGACACCGGTTCAAGGTTCAGGTTTCAGAATCAGAATGTGCTTTATTGCCAAGGAATTTGGCTCCGGTGCACTTTGCTCTCAGTGAAGAATTTTATTTTTATAATACTGAAGAGCAATTTTTAAAAGATAGAAAACATAGGAACAGTTGACCAAATTCAGACTATTTCATTTGATTCATTTCATTTATTGATTCACACACTGTTTTAAAACATCCAAACAAGAAGACCAAATTGCATAACAATAAAATCATAAAAACACTCAAATGGATCACATAAAACAAAATTATTCAGCTAAAAAGGAATGTACTAAGGAACTTGAAAGCCATTCTGAGCAAATGTCTCTTCAATGTGCTTTTGAAAAGGCCAGATTCGGTGATTTCACAGAGGTCCAAAGGAAGTTGGTTCCAGAGCGTGGGTGCCACCACCGGTCTGGTCACCTCAGCGTTTAAGCTTAGTGCTTGAAACTTCCAATAAAAACTGACCTCAAGGACCTACCACACACACAAATACTTAATGGTTCAGATACATAAGGGGGTGCAAAGCCATTAGATTTAAAAAAGGAATAATAAAAGAACGGGAAGCCACTGTAAAGAATATAAAACAGGGATAATGTGCACACATTGGGAGGCATTAGTTAAAAGGTGGGAGGCTGCATTCTGGACAAGCTGGCAGCAATTTAGGCTCAACAGGGAGACACTGACATAAAGAGCATTACAATAGTCAAGTCTGGAACTAATTAACGCATAAATTGCCTTTTCCAGGTCAAGATTTAAAAATGGCTTAACTTTAGCCAAAAGGCGCTGCTGAAAAAAGCTTATCCTGACTGCAGAGTCAATTTGATTTTTATGTAAAAGCCTTTCTCAAATATTACTCCTAAATTTCAAGTTTTCTTTTGATTAAAAGTCAAAGTACTGACATCTGTAGTCATGTTGCCACCAAATAAAATACATTCAGTCTTTTGTTAATTTTAAAGAAGATGATCTGGCCAAACCACTCTTTAACAGCAGTAATGCAATCCAGTAGAGAGTAGAGAGCATTACGGGAACCTGGCTTCAGGGACAAGTAGATCTGCATGGCATCTGTATAGCAGTGGAAAGATAACTGGTACTGAGTAATAAAAGCTTCAAGGGGCAACATATAAAAGAAAATGGAAGAGGGACAAGAATTGAGCCTTGTGGGATCCCACATGAAAAAGGAGCATTAAAGGGGGTAATTGTTAATTATGACAGAAAAGGTTCTATCTGTCAGTTAAGACATGACCCACTTCACTGCTGTTTCACAGATAATGATATGGTGTCAAAATAATGATCCACTTTGTCAAAGGCTGCTGTGAGGTCCAACAAAACCTGAACCACAGGGGACTTTTGACAGAGCTATATCATTATGAACTTTGACTAACAGGGTCTCTGTACTATGCCCTGATCTAAAGCCAGACCGGAATTGTTCGAAGATGCCATTGCACTTTAAAAAAGGTTGAGTTGAATAAAAACATTTTTTCCAAGAAAAGACAAATTAGAAATTGGTCTACAATTTAATAAAACCAAGGGATCAAGCTGTTTTAAGAAGTGGGCCTAACAACAGCATGTTTAATTAAAACCAATTGGCATAGTTCCTAACCTGAAACAAAAGTTATTTAATTGAGGAAAACAGGCCAACAGTAATAAAAAAACTCAAGGTAGGAAAATACTGGGTTAAACGTCTGGTCAGATGAGGCCAAACTCTTTTGTTGTCATCTCACAACATGTTTGGGGAAATAACTATTCTGTACATTACCCTAAAACACCATGCAAAAAAGTGATGTTTGGAGGTGGGAACATCATGGTTTGTACTGTCTTACAAAAAACACAAACCTACCAAGACAAAACCATACACCTAAACTGACAGGCCTCCATTAAAGATTAGCAGGAAGAGAGGCATTGTTGAAACAAAGACATAAGAAGTCCAGTTTGCCACAACTCCAGTCGAGGGCACAGCAAACATATGGAAGTAGATGCTTTGTTTAGATGAGACCAAAATTAAACTGTCTGTGCTAAATGCAAAACTGTATGAGCGCTGGAAAATCCTGCATATCCCTATTCCTGCATTGAAACTTGGTGATATCAGTGCCCTGCTGCAGGGATGCTTGTTATCAGCATGGACAGTGAGACAGGTCAAAGTTGATAGGAAGATGGATAGAGGGCAGTGACCCTGAACATACAGCCAGAACTATAATGGAATGGTTCAGATTCAATTCAATTCAGTTTATTTATATAGCGCCAATTCACAACACATGTTGTCTCAAGGCACTTCACAACAGTCAGGTACATACATTCCAATTAATCTTAATCATTGAACAGTGCAGTCAGATTCTGTTATTTATTCAAATTGGATAAAACGTTTTTCTGTCTAAGGAAACCCAGCAGATTGCATCCAGTCAGTGACTTGTAGCATTCACTCCTCCTGGATGAGCATGTAGAGACAGTGGACAGTCACTGGCGTTGACTTTGCAGCAATCCCTCATACTGAGCATGCATGTGGCGACAGTGGAGAGGAAAAACTCCCTTTTAACAGGAAGAAACCTCCAGCAGAACCAGGCTCAGTGTGAGCGGCCATCTGCCACGACCGACTGGGGGTTTGAGAGAACAGAGCAGAGACACAAAAAGAACACAGAAGCACTGATTCAGGAGTCCTTTCTATGGGAAGGAAAAGTAAATGTTAATGGATGTAGCTCCTTTAGTCGTTTCACCTAGAAAGAAAGAACAGATAAACTCTGAGCCAGTTTTCAAGGTTAGAGTCTGAAAGAGAGCACATAGAGTTAGTTACAGTAAAAGCTCAGTCAATCGCCATGTCTAGGAGAGAGAAAGGGTTAAACACTAAAAGACAGGGCTATGTGGATCATCTGTAGAAGGTGAGCATTAACTTGTTGCCAGCAGAAGCTCGGACGATTCCCCTCTCCAGAAAGGTGTCACAGGTAGACACAGAGTCAGGCCAGGTGTAGCTTCTAGGAAGAGAAAACAGAGAACAAGGTTAAAAGCTGAAATAACAGCAAATAATGCAAAATTGGAGAGTAGTGTGAGAATGTAGCGAAGAGGGTGAAAGTGGTCGTTATGTCCTCCAGCAGCCTAAGCCTATAGCAGCATAACTACACAGATAGTTTCAGTTCAGATTATTTAGTTAAACGGCGCTTATTTACAACAATGTTGTCTCAAGGAACCCCACAAAGGGTCCCACTGATGGTCATTGTTTTACTAAAAACCACAATGATTGGGATACCTCTCTCTGTCAGACTGATTATAACCATTGGAAAAGAGAAGGGGTCATACAGGTAGCAGAAATGGAGGGTGTGTTTGCACCTCAACCATAACTGAGCCAGTTTAGGCTGAACCTGACTACCCCTTACTCCATCCAACAGGGAGGGAGAAAGACGGAGGTAAAAAATAAGGAAGATACCTCAGGATAACCTAAGCCACTCTAACTATAAGCTTTATCAAAAAGGAAAGTTTTAAGCCTAGCCTTAAAAGTAGACAGGGTGTCTGCCTCACGGACTAAAGCTGGGAGCTGGTTCCACAGGAGAGGAGCCTGATAACTAAAGGATCTGCCTCCCATTCTACTTTTAGAGACTCTAGGAACCACCAGTAAACTACTTTTAGAGACTCTAGGAACCACCAGTAAACCTGCAGTCTGAGAACGAAGTGCTCTGTTAGGAACATATGGAACAATCAGATCTCTGATGTATGATGGAGTTAGATCATTAAGGGCTTCATATGTGAGGAGGAGAATTTTAAATTCTATTCTGGATTTAACAGAGAGCCAATGAAGGGAAGCTAAAATAGGAGAAATATGATCTCTCTTTTTAATTTTCATCAACTCTTGCTGCAGCATTTTGAATCAGCTGAAGGTTTTAACTGCATTTTGTGGACATTCTGATAGTAAAGAATTACAATAGTCCAGCCTTGAAGTAACAAATGCATGGAATGCATCAAAGTATAATCATTTGTTAGAATGGCATAGTCAAAGTCCAGACCTAAAATCCAGTTTGTAATCCTGGCAAGACTTAAAGTTTCCTGTTTACAGAAGCTCTCCACCCAGTCAGATGTAGCTTGAGTTATTTTGCAAAGAGCAAAAGCCTCTAGATGTGCTAAGTTAGTAGAGATATACCAACGGGACCTGGAACTGTGATTGCAGCAAAGGTGGTTCTACAAAGTGTTAAAAACAAAATCGCCCCACACATTTTTATTTTTTAAATAAAAACAATGTAGTATTATTCTTTCGCTTTATAATCATGTGCTACTTTGTGTTGGGGTGTAGCATAGAATGAAGCTTGTGGTTGTATTATGACAAATGGTTTTTTAAAAAAGGCTCAAAGGGTGTGAATACTTTTGAAAGGCACTGTAATTACACTCTAGTTTTAGCAAAATGACCTCCAAAATAACATCAAAAGAGCATTGCCTTTAAACTTGGATTCTGGAGGTCAGCTTGTACTAAGTCACTAAAGTCTCTACAGTCTGTGCTCTGTCCTGTGTAATTTTTGTACTTTTCAGCTAATATTGCAGCATGTGTGGCTTTGTTAATTTTGTCTCCATCCCACCTTTCATTCCGGACTGTTTGTCTTGAGTCTATTAGTCTTCCTCTATTGGACCATCCTCCTTGCACTTTTTCACACAAAGCAGGGGACAAGACAACAATGTTAAGTATCTCAAGGCCACACTAGGTTGTAAGAAGATAAAAACTCAGGTTCCCAGGCCCTGACTAACAGTCCCTTGTATCGCATCTTCATCTCCACACTGTGATAGCCTCTTCCAAGAAGACGTACGTGAAGAACTGCCATCTTTGTTGTTTTGGAACCTTTCTTGGCCTCACTGTTCATCCACCATGTCTTTTACATTCATTGGTATAATGATGCTTCTTCAATCTTCAGTGGCAATTGCATTTGTCTTGCATTCATCCAATGAGGAGCCTGCAGCCTCTGCTGATTCTCAGTTTGCCCATCAAAGGTCAGTTTCTGCACATTTTTTGCATCCAATACGTCTTTGTGGTAGTACTTCTTAGTGCATGTGTGTAGTCTTTCTGTAATTTGTGTGCAGGAAACATTTTGTAAATGTTTACCATAATAGATTATGGCGGAATAATAGATTCTCTGTGTGATTTAGGGTAATTTTTTATATCTGTGCAAACACTTTCTCTTTAAGCATCAGCCCTCTATCACAAAACCCTTCACCACGCCTCTGTCAACCATCTGTGCAGTGCCATTTTGTTTGATTTATAGCATAAACACAATACAGTTCACACAGTGGATACATTAATTTCAATCAAATATAATGTGAACGATTGTGATTCAGGTGCCAGAATGAGTCATTGCAATCTATCAGGAAGGGTCTCCTGAGGGCTCTCAACATGCAGACTGAGCCACAGCTGCCTGCTGGTGCAATAGAGAGTGTCCGTGAGCAATGGCAGAGAACATTCAGCATCTTTCCTCAAAGTGTCAAGAATACAGCTGGTAAATTGGATCTATAATACAAAGAATCAAGTCAAGATGTTCAGATCTAATCCTGTGTGACAGTAGCTTGTACCCAAAGCTGACAATGTCCCTCTTTCTCCAGCACCCACTGACTATTCTGTATTGCATGACAGTGGAAACAAAACAGGCCTGAAGTGTTGCTCTGCATCCTTTGAGATCTTCATGAAAGGTACCAAACAATGAGTAAAAAGTACTTTTTTTTTTCTGTAATTTGATTGTAAAAATCCCATTTTGTGCCTTCCAGATCTGGGCTGGGACAGCTGGGTGATTCATCCTTTGAGCCTGACCATTGTTCAGTGTGCTCTGTGCAATCCTGCATATGGCACCATGCAATGTCCATCATACTCCTCCAGCGTCCAGGAAGCCAACTCGCAAGTATGCATCCTAAAGAAATTTATAAAGCTGCTGATTGTCTGTTCAGTTTAAATGTTTTAATTGTGCGTTGTAATGAAATCTTAGGACACCTTTTTTAACCCCGAATTGTCTTTATTTTCCTTTTTGTGGATACCTTTTTTATTTTAGTGCACCATTATTATTGCAAGTTTTCCTGACATGTTGTAAAATCAAATTGTAACTTCTATAAAACTGTATTAAGTATTATGTGCTCCAAGGGCATTGACTGACTTTTGATCCCCTTGCACATTTAGGACCATTTGCCATGTTGCCAGCCCTCCTTGCAGGAAACACTGAATCTCGTCTACATGGATGAAACTGGCACAATTCTCATCTCCGCAGTGGAGCTGACCCGCAGCTGTGGCTGTGGACCTGGGAATGCCCAGCAGCCCAGCCCAAAGTAGGCTGAGTTCTGTCCTGCAGTCTCTGGCATAACATCCGAGCCACCTGGCATATCCAAAATATCTTTATACACAGGCCCGTCTTCTCAGATGTTAAATAACCCACCTGTACTGCTGTCTGTTTCTCTATCTTAAATTGTTATGCAGTGTACTCAGCTCTGATCATGGGAACCAAAGCAATGTCTCAGTTTTGAATTCCTGCTGCTTCCTTGTACCAAAAACAGATTTGTTGAGCCTGCAAGTCATGAAAATTAGGCTCTGCTTCTGCACACCATATATATATATATAAATCAGGGTCCATCACGTGGACCCTGATTTCTTTTTTAATTAACATATATATATATATACATATATATATATGCATATATATATATATATATATATATATATATATATATATATATATATATATATATATGCATATATATATATATATATATGTATATGTATATATATATGTATATATATGTTAATCAAAAAAGATTAGCTTAGACGGGCTTAGAAGAAATAATTTCTTTTTTATTTTTTTTTATTTTAAATTAGATAATTAGCTGGAAAAGAACTTAGGCTCAGATGACAACTATGTGGTTAATGCCCTGGGGTACAGATCATTTATTTATAGCTGCTAGCAGTTACTCAGTGTTCCCTCTAAAAATGTGAGAGCGGGTCATGCCAAATAGTCGACAGGCCAGTTTTTTTCCCTCACTGATTTGTGAGGCCACCATGTACTCTTATGGGAAAGATTTCAGTTTGTTCTCAGCAGGAAAACCAGGGTCAGAAAAATAAGAATGTAAATTTTATAATGCCTTGTAGTCATTTAAAGTGAAGGCTGAATTTAAAGTCTCCAGGACCCCAAAGCTTCCAGATGCATTCATCTCGAAACCTCATGAAATGAAGAGTCTTGGTCTTTTTGGAGACACTTGGAAATAAAATAACTGAATTTGTATCAACAGCACACAATAATGGGTTAAAAATTAAATTAAATAAAAACAAATGTAATTTCTTAACAACTAAACCCATAAAGATTACGGATTAAATAAATGCACTATAAAATGAACCACAATTATCTTGTTTTTCTAGTTAAGTTGCAGCTTTTTTAATCCTAATGACAACAAAAGCAAATTATCCCTTTTTTCAGTAAGTTACTGGTGATCTCTTCAAGGCATGCAGCTTTTAAGGAGTTCACCACTTATATTTTTAGAATAATTATAGTGAGGTGACGGTACTTCCAGGATCTTTACAGACCCTGCAATTAAAACCTGGTGTAAGTTTCACTTGGATCCTAACATGTAAGACAGTCTCTCCACTGGCAATGCACCATTCCAGGTCTAAACTACCTAAAGAACACCTCGCAGCAAATCCAAGGGACTTTAAATCCAGTTAAGTGTGCTGTTAAACAGCTCATTAGTCAGTTAGACGTCTTGACCATTGTTGCATGAGTTAGGATTTGGTTTCATTTTTAATTATTAAAACCTCTGAGCATGTCAGAACTGGAAAGTCAGTCCTTTCCCTGTTTTCAGATATATTAAAAACACTTGTTTTAATTTGTAGTATATATTCGGTGTTTTTAGATGAATTTGGAGTTTTCTTCTGTGTATTTTAAATAATTTCTTGAGTGATGACAGTTCTCAATTCTGAATCTGTATTATTATTTTTTTTTTAATACTTTTATAGTATTTTTGTACTAACTTCACCAAGTTACCTCAAGTTTAAGTTTTAACGTTTTTTTTTCCAAGGTGTGCACTCACTCAGCTTAAAAACACATTTAGATCCTAGGTTTAGGACACTGCTTTGCTCTTGTAATCATTTGTATCAATTCTTTAATTTCTTGCTCTTAATTATTTGAATAAAGATGATTGAAATGCTTTTAAACTGCTCTCGGTTTTTATTTCTTGAGTTTTATTATATATGGCTTTAATTTCCTTTTTTTTTAAATATAGGATTTATGTTATGAAAGCCTTCCTCAAGCCTGCATGCTTGACGAGCAGAAATTTTTAAAGTAAAGCCAAGAGGGAGGGAAATCTGAGCTGAAGAAATGTTGGCTGTGTGTTTCAAAATATCAGGTGCTGTTGAGAGGACAAGTGATACGCTGCAGTCCTTTTGAGAAGCTACTGATGTTTTCACTTGTGCTGCAGGCATTTGTACATAGTTTCTGAATATTACGGTCCATTAGGACCCGGGCCCACAGCTACTGCCAGCTGTATTCTTTTAAGATAGCTGGTGAAGAGAATGACAGGATATTTCACCATATGGGTGTCCTTTGGCTTGCTGTCCCAGTTTTTGCTATCTATTGGGGCAGCTAAGTGCTCAGAGAAAGAAACGCTGCTGATGCCGAAGCCTAGCTCCATGAAACTACCAACGGACTGCTTGATAGAGTGCAGTTCAATGACATATGATAAAAAACTGCAACTTCAGGACAATCACAACATACGGATAACAGACTCCACAGAAGGTAAGAAGCCACAAAGTGATTCCAGCAGAGTTTGACACCAAAATAGATCTCAAGCTGATTCATTAACCTCAATTAAATGCAGAAACAATATGAAACTAACACCTGTCAATACATCTCTTTCTGATATATATATATATACTTTCTTCTTAATCTGCAAGAAATCTAATTTTAGCTGGCATTTTAAAATATTGTTGTTGAATAATGCCAATTTATTTCATTCGTTTTACTGTGATCCATATGGTTATGCACCTATAATTATCCATAGTAAACCATAAAATTGATAAAAAGCTAAAGCTTCTGCAAGCCAACATTGTATACTGACTTCTCTAACATTATTAAATTTCATTATTTTGATTAATTCAACAGTAATTGATCATGGTTGTATAAATCTGGACTTCATTATCCCTGGAGCTGAAATGTTTCTGCTGTCCCACCTAGTGAGGTTTCTGGTTTATCTTAAATAAACTAATTGACCAAGTTGTTTTTTTTTTGTCTCTCTTTTTTTTTTTACAGAGATATTGTTTAAAAAATCACAGTATATAACTAATTTGTTAGCTACCTACATCAGGTGTTAATATTTACAACCTTTGCATTTAAATTGAGTTATGCAAAGATTTCAATCCTTCATCATCTCATTCCTCCATAAACAGGAGATCCCGGGGAATACTGCTGGTCTTCCAAACTGAAGTGCCTCACAGGAGAGAGCTTCACGAATGCATATGTGGTGTTGCCTGTGGACGCATCAGCAGTGGGCAATGAGCAGCTGGAAGTCAAAACCACAGGTCCCATTGTCACACCGCTGCACACGAACAACAGCCCAACCACAATCGCAGAGAGCTGTGGACTTATTTACGAAGTAACGTCACATTTCACCATGCCGAGCACACAGACATCGTTCTGTGTGCAAGTTGTTACCCAAGAAAATGAACTGGGGGACAGGTTTCTCACTTGTCCTCCCTTTATGATCACCTTTTGGCAGAGAAATCCAAACCAACCCAGCCAACAAGATCTTGGATAAAACTTAACAAACAAAAACAACTTTTCACTTGCATAGTGATGATAATGTTGTCCAATTTAACTGTACAAACAATATGTAAATATTTAATTAAGACATTATTATGAAGGTAGTAAGGAGAAATCGTCAAATATAGCACAGACAGCTTCATTTTGTAAATAAAATATATTGCTGTAGATGATCAAGAAAAGCCTAGGATGACCACTCGGCTCGCAGATCAGTGAAGAAAGCTGTTCTGCTTGGATGAGTCTTTAGGTTCAGTTCAGATTGGGTCAGCAAACAATAGACCGAAACAAACAGTTCTAATCAAAAAGTCACACAAAGTTTGAGGCCAGAAAAAGCCACAGAAGTAACTTTTGCAAAAAACCAAAGACTATGTTTGGTTTTACATGTCATTTAGAATGTGCTTTAACTGTTTAAAAAACCCTTGTACCCTCCATCCAAAAATGCAGGGCTGTGCAAGCCTTTTACATGTATACAAATTACATAGTTTTAAAGGGTAATGAGCAATACGAGTAAATCATATTTGCTGTTCAGTTCAATTTATAAAACTCAATGTGATTATTATTGAGATATTAACCAGACAATAAGGTCTCTCAAACTTTACCGTGTACATAAATAAGCTGCCATTTGAATGCTACATGTTGATGATGTTTATCTGCCAACAGTGAAAGCATTTTATTGACTTATTGCAATCAGTTGCTTTGGCTTTGTATGTTTTTATTTTTATTCTTCAAAGAATGAATCCATCAAAAGAGTCAGTTTATTGTTTTCATGCTAAGCCTCTCAGTAAAATATGCGAGAATCAGAATGCAATCGTATCCGTCTTAATATTTGCTTGGTGATATTTTAAGTCTTATTTTCTTTTTTTTAAAGTCTATAATTGCATTTTTGCATTGATGTGAAAAGAGGCTCTGATGCTTCTATTAATCAAGTTGCTAAACAACACATATGTTTGTGGTCTTTTTTGAATTTATTTAAAGAAATCAAAAAAAACACTGAAGTATGACTCCATGACTCTTTTGTACATTGATGGGTTTGGTGCTCTGCAAGCAATTGTTTCACTTTCAGCTTAATCGGCTGCAGTGTTTGGCTGTTTTAATGAGGTTCATTGCAAACATCATTACAGTAAATTTGGTGATTAAAAAAAAAACAACCATTAGGTGCTCAGACAGACATAATTTTCTATATTTGTGACATTATTAAACGGTTCTCTGGGGGTGCATATCGGGGTTTGTCCAGTTAACTATGATTTTTTTTTTTTTTTTTGCCTGCTAGTTCAATATACTTCAGTCTATTGCAGAATGCACACAGGCCTTTCATTTGCTGGCGTATTCTGCTGCTTTGTATGTCAACACAGGCAAGAAAAGAGTGCCACCTGCTGGGCAAACGCCAAGCTACCACTGGATGAAAGGGATGTTACAAAATAGTACAACTTGATATCGTGTATTTTGTACAATTAAAAAAGACACAGTGGAGACAAAATGTTGTGTTAAGGAAACCTTTCCTTTATTTTTAAATGCTCAGTGGCAAATATATATATATATATATATATAAACTGCCCTGCAAATGTTTCCATACCACATGAAATTTTCCACATTTTCTTGTGTTAAAACTACAAACATCATTTTATTGGCATTTTTCTGTAACATATCAACACAAAGTAGTGCATAACTGTGCAAGGTCTTTCAGGGTGCATCTCTACCAGATTTGTACATCTTGAGACATTTTTGTCCGTTGTTTAGTCAGATTCAATGGAGAGCCCAAGTCACAGATTCTCAAGTGGATTTGGGTCTGGACTTTTACCAAACCATTCCAATGCATGAATGTGCTCTGATCTAAACCATTTCATTGCAGCTCTTACTCTATGTGTAGTGTTGTCCTGCTTGAAGATGAACCCACTCTAAAATCTTTGCCTAAAATTTCTACTAGGTTTTCTTCCAGGATTGCCCTGTAGTTAGCTCCATCCCTCTCCGATTCAACCTGACCAGCTGAGGAAAAACTCTCCCACAGCATGGTGCTGCCACCCCCATGTTTCACTGTAGAGATGGTGTGTTCAGGGTGAGGTGAATCATTCATTTCCTGCCATACACAGTGTTTTGCATGTAAGCAAAAATGTTCCATTTTGATTTCATCTGACTAGAGCACGGTGAACTACATGGCTTGTGGAAAAGCACAAATGCATTCATATGAATCTTTCAACAATGGGTTTCTTGTAACCAGATTTGTAGAGAGCAAAATTTGAGATATTATTTTTATAACTTGTTTTTAACACCTCCATAACTTTATCCTTGACATGTCTGGAGTGCTTCTTTGTCTTTGTCATGCTGTTTCATCAATAATGTTCTCCAACACACCTTCACAGAACAGTTGTATTTACACTTGTGGACTCTATTTGCTAATTGAATGCCTTAGGAGGGAAATTAGTTGATCTGGGTTTTATTGAGGGGTTGAATACTTGTTGATATGGTCAATTGGGGATGTCACAAGCACCACATAAAATAAAGTTATATAAGTCTTGCTATGCTCATTTGCACGACTGATTGGGGGATTTGGGGGGGATGGGAGCAGAGGGGCGTGGTGGAGTAGAAGGAGGTGCACAGGACAGAAATCATGCAAAAATCTAAGGTCACATGATGTGAAAAATAAGGAGGAGTATGAATACTTTTGCAAATATTCTGGTAAACCTTGCATAGACTTCCATGCAGGGTTCCCTTTAACAGACATTCATTAATGTAAGTTACTCATTCATTCATTTATCTATTAATTGATTTACTGTTAAGATCTTCATGAGGAATAAAGCCATTTTGTCTTTCAATGTTAAACCATCAAATTTGATTCTATTTGGTAAAGGTTTAAATTCCCATTGCTGCAAATTATTTCTTGTTTTTAGGGTTTCTGATCTTTCTGACATTATTTGTTTTCCGCTCACAATAAATTGTGACGTTTTGAACTGACTGAGCATAAACACAGATGGCAGTACCATGTTTTGTCGCGTAGGGGTAATGTCCAAAAGTTTACATAAACTGCAGCGAATGAGCGAAAAAAGTCCCTAACACAGCCCCAATTGGACTCGGCTGTTTTTATTATTCATTTTATTTTGTGCTTACAGGAAAACACAGTAAAACAGCTGCTTAGTGAGTGTTTCTCGGTAACATTAGCGTGTATAAAACCTGAGCCTGGTCCCCGGGCGGCTGGGAAGGGTAGAATAGTCCAGTAGGCAGACGGGCTGGGCTGAACCCAAAACACGCTCAGTTAGCTGATAACTACAGAACCACCTCGCAGCTAAAAACAATTCAATTTAGTTCACCGGTAAACAATGTGACCAAGCGTGGAGACCCCCTTCGGTGAGGACTCTCTGGAAAAACGCATGACAACGAACTTTGGTCGCTGCGAGAGGCGGACTGCACCATGGCATCCCAGCCGAGGTAGGCAGAACCTTCCGCGGCTAACGGGTAGCAGCTATCCCCGCTTAGCCGATGGTTAAACCCAGTTAATGTCGCTCAGCTGGGGGGCGGTCCACTTGCCCGGTGGCAGCGCTTCGGACCCGGTGCAGTTTTTTAAGTGAAACTTTATGCGAGTATAATAGAGGGAGTGAACGTCGATTTGATGATTGAATATGGAGGCGTTAAACTAACTTGGAGACGTGCGAGGTTTCAGGTCGACGGGGAGGTGGAGGTGGTGGTGGTGGTGGTGGTGAAATCAGCTGGAAACCGCAGGCTGATGTGACTTTTACCAGCTGTGAGGTTTCTACGTCTTATTTAAATTGACATCAACCTGTCAGATCATTATTTGGTCACACGCTCCTCTTTGCCTTCGTGTTTGACAAACTTGGCTTTAGTTGGATAATAACAGCCCCTTTAACTCGGTCTCCATTACTGCCAACTAGCAGTGTTTCGCTTCCTAAAGTCAGGAACAGGGAATGGCGTTCAGCAGTAAGTAAATTACTTATCACAATCATCAGTTTCCCTTGTGTCAAAGAGGCAGGCATTTTATGAAAACAACTAAATGCAGCCAACTGGGTGAGGTTTTTTAAAAAAAACATTTCTTTATTTACATTTAATATAAGTTCAGTTCAGTTTTTTTTTTTTACATATCACAAATTCACCACAAATGTCATCTTAAGGCTTTTTGCAAGAAAACTAGTAAAAATTAGTGTTCACCTATGTAGAGTCCAGTTCAAAACAATCCAGTTTATTCATTTACAGTCCAATTGTATAGTAAGATCCAGATCCTGTGAATTACAGTTCAATTCAGTCCAAATTATAGGACTGTACAGTCAAATTTACAGGGTTCCTACACAGTCTGGAAAAGTATGGAATTTAATCCAGGATTTCCCATGTCTGAATAAATACGGAAAAATACTTATACTTCCTGACTTTACCCCCAGTCTCTCCTTCCTTCCTTCCTTCCTTACCTGTGTCCGTTGTCCTTCCTTCCTTGTTTGTTTCTTTCCTTTTTTGTTTCCTTCATTCCTTGTTTCTTTATTTTCTTCCTACCTTGGGCCCTCCTTGCTTCTTTCCTATCGGTCTTATGTTATTCTCTTCTTCCTTGTGCCCTTGCTTCTTTCTATCCTTTATGTGTCCTTTCTATCTTATGTCCTAGCCTGCTTTACGTCCTTGTCCTTCTTTTCTTCCTCTCTTGTCATTATTTCTTTCTTACATGCTCCCCTTCTCCTCTTTCTTTAATTCCTTCATTTGTTGTATCCTTCTTTCCTTCCTTTTGTCCGCCCGTGCTGTAGGGACTTTAGCAGACATTGCCACAAAAACTAATGCTTTTTAAATTATTCCAGGATGTAATTTCAGCGCTGGCAGAGAGTTGATAGTATCCTGATCAGTTTTTCACTCAAATGTGTTAGAGATCTACAAATAACATAACCTAAAGATATTGAGTCTAGTAGGACGTACAGAGAGATGTATAATCCCTAGTGATGCATCATTTAATCGGCCAGAGATCAGAATCTTCTTTTCTTCACCAAAAAGGTTTCATGGTGAAACATCTGATTTTGGTTCTCTGTTAATTAAATGCATTAAAAGTTAAAACTCACACGTTTTTAGTCTGAAAATAAATCAACAAATATATTCTTTGCTTTGGAGTTTAGTAAAAAAAAATTAGATCAAGATTGGGGACGTATTCGATGGGATAAATTTGGATTTACTT
The DNA here is from genome assembly GCF_021462225.1 of Girardinichthys multiradiatus. Taxonomy (NCBI): domain Eukaryota; kingdom Metazoa; phylum Chordata; class Actinopteri; order Cyprinodontiformes; family Goodeidae; genus Girardinichthys; species Girardinichthys multiradiatus. Next base: position 18,338,562 of record NC_061801.1, read on the forward strand.
CATTTTCTGTTGGATTCCAACCTGCAGTGCCCGTCAGTAAACGGGCAGCATATATTTTCTTCTTATATGGTAAATGTTTGCCATATTTGATTGTTGAATTAAAGCAAACTTTACACACAAGAGTGTGTATGTGTTAAAATCTTTAAAGCAAAAAACTAAATTTAGACACCACAAAGACCAAAGTGAATAGTTCACCGTTTTTCTTTAATTTGTTGCCTTGTTCAGACGATCATCATACACGCACCCCGGAGTGTCCCTGCTGTACATACAGCAACCCTTTGCAGCAATCACACAAAAAAACCAAAGTCTGATTTGTCAAGAAGTATGTTTTGAGTCATTTCTATCGTAAAACACAGTGATGACTCAATGCTTTACGGGACTCATTGCAGCTGCTGGTGGAATGCTGTTTCAACAAAATAATAATTTCTTTAAAGCGTGTTAGGGGTGGCTTTTATTTGGCCAAATCAAAAGAAAACTGTTCTTAAGGAGCTACATTGGAGTTGTGTGTACATAGTCAACATTGACCATGTTGTTTCCAAAGCAATGCTGGTGCTGATGCTGGTATTTGAACAAACAAAATCTGATATTATTACGTCAATGTAGGCAGTAGGATTCAGATATTCAGTATGAGAAAAGCAATTCACCAGGATGGCTCCCAATCCTTTGGAGGATTTCCAGGCAATTCACACGGGGGGTGACCGCCTAGGCAGATCCAGAACTCTCTGGAGGGACTGGGAACTCATTGGGATGACCATGAATTGGCTGGGAGAGGGAAATCTGGGTTCCCTCCTGGACCGCTTAATGTTGCAATGCAAATTCAGATAAGCGTAAAACAATAAATTGATGGATAAAAATCCATTTGCTTACTCTCATAAGATAGCCTAAGAGAAGAAAAGGGTTTTGTGTTAGTAAGTTCCTCGCTTTCTAGACTGTTTATTAGTTGAGGCAGAGTTGTTGCTGTTGCACGTTCACTGAATGTTACAGGTCCAGTCTGGCTTGCATTTATGAAGTATTAGTCAGTAAGCCATAACATTTGGACCAACAGCCTAACGTCAAGTAGATTCCCTGGAATATCTGTTGTTCATTTGGATACGTGCTTATGTAGACCTCTGAAGGTCTGCTGTTGAATTTGGCACCAGGTTGCTAGTAGCAGATGCCTTGTGTGCTGTTGGGTGGGAGCTTTAAGGGTCAGACAGTTTTACTCCTTAACATCACACTGAGTCAAATTAAGCACCTAAACTAGTATTGTGGCATTGTGGCGGGCTACATTATCCTCTTGAAACAGCCACCAGGCATCTAGGAAAATTAACGCTTGAAGGGTTGCACATTTTGAAGAACAATAGTTATGTTTCCCAGCAGAATATTTCCTGAACACCCAAAGGCTACCTTTGCTCTCCAGGAAAACCTTGACTCTCCAATGACCCTGTTGCTGGTCTGCTGTTTTTTTGTGTTTTTATGTTTTTTTTCCTTGGATGAAATGAATCAGGTTGTGCCCAAGGCAGACAGGAGACAACTCTCAAGAGCTGCTGGAACTTAAAAGCTAGAACCGAGCCATGTTGCTAAAATGAACTGGCCTTTCAGTTCATCCGTCGTCTGTACCTGCTTAAACCTGCAAGGTGATAGACACCAATTTTGCATTTATAAATCTAAACAAAGATCACTTGTGGGGGTTCCTTCGGGCTTCGTTCTTGGGCCACCTGATGAAGTGTTACAACATTACTTGCCATTCAAGGGCTGGTGAGACCCAATTATATATTTTTGTGTCACCACATGACCACAGTTCTTATAAAGTCTCTAAGTGAATGTGTTCATCATAGCAGTGAGTGTATGGGTTTAAATCTCTATCGTAATGCAGGAAAAAACCCATCAGTTTTTGGCCTTAGAAATGCAAGGTTAGAGACTGGTTATTCTTTCAGTTTTAAATTATTTATAATGTAATTTTTCTATTACTTTTGCTCCTTTTTTCCTACAAAGCACTTTGACTTACCTTGTCCATTTATTGGGCTACACAAATAAACTCGCCATTCCTTGTCTTGCCTAAATAGACTTGGTTATTCTTGTGGATTTTGATGTTCTAAATAGGATCATTTTACAAGATTTTTCATTTTTCTTCTGATAAATTACACCAGCAGTTAGTGGCCTGACAGCAGCTGTAAAAGCTACTTAAAATGTGAAGATTGCAATTGTCTACAATGTTTAACAAGGCTGGTGTATGGTTCCTATCTGTCATTTTATGGGAGTGACACGAGTCCTTAGTGTTTATAGGTTTCTTCTGATGTTGCCTCAATTTCCTCGGTTACAGTTGTCAGTGTGGTTTTTCTTTGCTTTGTATTTTTTTAATTAAGATTTTTACTTTTCTGTTTTCATCCTGAGAAAATTACACCTTGCAGGATTTACTTGTAAGGAGTTGCATCTTTTATTAAACTCGCAAGAGTAGGGCAGCATTGTTGGTGCTTTCTCACTGCTTATTATGTGCACAAGTTCTGTTGGTATCGTCAAAACTTGTTCCAAATTTCCTCCTATATTTAAGATCGTTCACGGAGATTACAAATTAAACCCAGAGCAAGAAATACTCTCCATCTTTATGACCAGTGCAAGTTCCTACAATAAGTAAATACAGTGTCAGATGAACAGCACATGTCACACCATGTCTGTGTTTACATAAAATCCTAGAAAAAGCATTGTTAGGAAGACTTTCCAAGAGAAATTCTGGAGAACAGAGAGGGTAGCACCGTTTAGGTTGCCTTGCAGATAAAAGCTCTTTGCAAAGATGAGACCAAAGTCTAATGTTTGATACAAAAGCACATCATCACATTTTGCAAATCAAGCACATATGGTGGAGAAATTATGGTCTGCCAATAGAACCTGACATCTTGAAGATATTCATCTACAGCTGAATGTCATGAGCAAAAGCTTTTCTAATTTGTGTCCTGCAACACTACAGTGCATCAGCAGGTCTGCAACAGACCACAAGAAAAATAAAAGAATCCATGTGTTGCAATGCTCCCGGTCAAAGTCCGGACCACAGGCAGATTAAAATACTGTGGCAGGACCTAAAGAACCTTGACATGATTTTCTTTCATGGTTATCTCAAAGTTATCTTGTGTAAATCTAAAAAACACCTGTTGTGTTGTTCACCCCTGGGTGTTTAGCTTGTGGCTGGGCAGTGCCAGTTCTTGCTGTCCTTGGAGTTCAGCAAACCTATCTGCTGCATTAATGAGGGGGAGCTCATCTGTTTGGCTTGGTCCCAAATCTTTGCTGCTCCTCTTATTGCCATGGCAGCATCCTGCTGGGACTGTTGTCAGTGAGAATGATTAGCACAGTGTTTTTAGGGAAATCGGTGTGAAACCTGATAATGAAGGGTTCAAAACGAATAGCAGGGCATGGTCCGAATTATTATAATTTATAACAGTTAATGGGCTCCTATAAATTCAAATATATCGTCTTTGGGGAGTTGGCCGAATTGATGTGAATGATGCGTAGTGACTCCTCCTCGCTTGCACCTGTGGGTCAGTTAATACCTGTCTGCAGATTAAATCTCATCTGACGCTGCTGCTTTTCCCCTGGGTTTAACAGGTCTGCGAAAAGACATCATGCATTTGCAGTCTTTTTGTTTTTGTTTTTTTTTTGGCAGACATTTGGTGATAGCTTATGGTTTCTGGATCAGACAATTTTAATTGTAGTTCCTAATATTATAAAATAAAAAAACTAACAAAAAATAATCCTTTATAATCTGTAGTCTTCTAATAAAAGGGGTGTTAATTTAGCTTTTGTATGTCTTTGTAATTTTCCAGCGGACAGAATGAAGAGAGAAACCTTCTTCGCCGCCGAGCATGGGAACAAAGAATCCAAGAAACCAGCCAAACCAAAGAACATAATCCTGAAAATGTGCCACTCTTTCCAGAACCGTACAAGGTGAGAACTGACTTTAGAGGGAACAAAATGTTCAAAAGACAACAGTGGCTTTCATCAGTTCAGGTAATCCTGGCTTTGTACATATAAAGAGAAGTGCAGCCACTAGTAGGGCTATTTACTTCTGTTTTCTATAAATAACAATGTGGTCATCTTAGCTTTGCTCAAAAACGTAAAAGTTCAAGATGAAAACAGTGGTGGTTTAAGCACAGCTGTCTGTACTTAATGCCTTAATCACAGTGTTTCAGTTTGATATATATGTATACAATTTAAAAGGAGCAGCAATAAAAAAAAAAAGACAGTTTTTATTAACCTTTTTTAATGGAATCTTCAAAAGAAAATTCTCAACTATCAATGGAAAAATCTTTATTGGTATTACCGCAATCAAGCCCTTCTTATAGTTACTGATCAACTTTTTGCATGTTTCTGCTGTATTCATCATTTATTTTGGGCAATGAGCTCCAAGTCTTTTGAGGTTGGATAGCCTCCTTGTCATAAATCTAATCTTGAGCTCTCTCCACCGATTTGTATCAGATTCAAGTCAGGACTCTGGCTTGGCCACTCACAAACTGTAATATGACTTCCAGTTCAGTCAGAAGAAACAATTTAGTCAAGTTAAAAGATTACTTTATGCCTACATATGTACACTGAACAAAAATATAAACACAACTCACCTTTGCCTCACGTGTGGCATACCAAGATGCTGATTAGATAGCATGATTATTGCATGGCACAGGGGTGCCTTGGGCTGACCACAATAAAAGGCCACTTTAAAATGTGCGGCTTTATCACACAGCACAACGCCACCGTTCTGAGGGAGCGTGTAGTCGGCATGCTGACTGCAGGATTGTCCACCAGCGCTGTTGCCTGTGAATTGAATGTTCGTTTCTCTACCATAAGCTGTTTTGGAGAGAATTTGGCAGTACATCCAACCGGCCTCACATTCGCTTCCAGCATATTCACCTCCAAGATCGTCTGAGACCAGCCACCCGGACAGCTGCTGAAACAGTCGGTTTTTGCAGTCGGGTTGCATTTTGAATGCAGAGAATTGCCATGACGAGATCCCGTTGTTGTGCCGTTCCTCCACAACCTTCACCTCATGTTTCAGCATGGTAATGCATGGCCCCATGTGCACAGTTCCTGGAACCTGAAAACACCCCAGTTCTTGCATGGCCAGCATACTCACAGGACATATCACCCATTGAGCATGTTTGGGATGCTCTGGATTGTCGTATACGACGGCGTGTTCCAGTTCCTGCCAATAGCCAGCAACTTCACACACACAGCCTTTGAAGAGGAGTGGAGCGACAGGCCACAATCAACAACTTGATCAACTCTATCCGAAGGAGATATTCTGGTCACATCAGATACTGACTTGTTTTTGGACCCTGTCGTACCCTCCAGACACAATACAATAGAACTGCACATTTTAGAGTGGTCGTTTATTGTGGCCAGCCTAAGGCAAGGCACACCTAAGGTACACATGTTTCTTAGATAGATTTGTGAACAATAGTTGAGGAAAAATAGGCTTTCTGTACGTAGAAAAAGTCTTAGATCTTTGAGTTCAGCCTAGTATATGTACATATTTACAAACTGTATTGTGCAGGTTATTGTGCCAAGTATTATACATTTTTTGTTGTTCTGCTCTTTACAGACCAAGAATAACTTATATTAGCGGACAAATTAGTTGGGTTATCTGCTTGGGTAGCCAGCCTGGAGTCGACCGATTAACGGACATGCTGCTAAAAGCACACCAGAAGTTATTTAAAACCGGCATCACCTTACTAAAACGTGTTGGGTGTCATTCCTCTTGGTTTGCTGTCTGGGTCTGAAGAGAAATATTGTAAAAGGGCAAACTTTGGTCTTTCTTGTAAGTAAGGAAAAACTGTAGGAGCATTCTTTCAGCCAGCTGACAGGCCTGGCCTGCGCTGCGCTACTTTATCCTCCATACATGCAGAGAAGATCTTTGGTCACGACAGCACTTTACTGTTTATTGACCGATGCATATGCATAAGGAGAACTTAACCATGAAATATGATGGATAGGTTGTTGAATCTCTATAAAATGGTGATTGAAATGTGTTAACTTGACGGATTTCAGCTTTGGGTAGTGTCTACCTTCCTCCTCTGACCCTGCTAATGACCTTAATAACCTCTGTAACTAAAATAGCTCAGCCTCTGGGGCAAACCATTGTGGCCTTAAGGTCAGTGAAACACCAGCTAGTGTTTCATAGAGGATTTATTTTGTGAGGACACAATAACAATTGAACAAGACTCTGATACACTTGTCAATCTTTTCAGTTTGAATTTGAATGCAACTGAAGGAGGCCTGGCTTAGGTCAGTTTTACTGACTAAATCAAGCATTAAATGGTGAATGATGGCGAGACAAAATTTAGTAAGTAAATTAAATTAATAGCCTTAAATTTCTTTTTAAACTATGTTTTTTGTTAGTAACCTTTGCAAACTTGTGTCTGACCACATTCTGTGATGCGTTGCTTACAGATAAACTACAGCCTGTCAGGAAAAAAAAAAAAAAAACAGTGATGCTGTCTGTCCTACAATTTGACAGTATACAAATATGTGGAAAATGCCCATATGTTACCAATACTGAGAAATTCAAGTATTATAAGAAATAAACCAAAATAGAAGAAAATACCATTTTAAATTAAAGATGTCATTAAAAAGAGAATTTTTGGTAGGAATAAATTAGCACATCCCCACATTTATTCACACCTAAACATTTCTGAAATTGCACACAGGCGTATTGTATTAATTTCACATGATTACAACATCACTATTCAGCATTTTAAGGGAGGTTTGCTCTATTTAAACCTTTAGACATTTAGTTTACTGTGTCCCTGGCCATTGAAGTGGGAGTGAACACCACGGTAAGATCAGAAGAGCTCTCTGTGGCCTTCAGAAGATTGTAGCGGCTTGTGAGTCTTTAAAGAATAAAATGGGTCTCAAAAGAATATTAAAGGCCCTATTCCACTATACAAAAATATTGTGCAGAGGTTAGTGGAGGACTACCATGCTGATCGGGCCATGCAAGCAAGTTTATTAAGAGACTAGACAAGTTTAACTGTCATGTGCATGGAGGAAACACTCTAATCCTTATTAAGAATAACAAGAGAGCCAGACTGATGTATGAAGGTAGAAGCTATTAATATCTCTATATTTAATGTGGTGTCCTACTTTTTTCACGATTTCTTTCCCCCTTTCTTTTTGCAGACAAACAAAGGGGATGAGCTCTCTGATCGAATCCAAAGGATGCTGGGCAGTTACGAAGATGTGAATAATCCCGTGCCTTTTTCACTTGAGGCTTTACCCATGCCTTCCTTCTCACAGTCAGACCAGAACCAGCCAGTTGCAGATCAGTCAAACAAAACTCTTTTCCACAATCAGGACCTTTACAAGTCTACCCAAAGCCAGAAAAGGACATCTAATAGCAGTTGCTCCTCATCCACCTCTGCCTCATCTCCAAACCAACAAGGACATTCATCCAAATTTTTTGCTACTTCTTTGACCCACAGTCAGTTCAGTCGCTCAGGACATCATGACAAGGAGAGTGAAGTCTTCCCAGATCTCAGGGGGGGCATTAGCCTTTCCCAGGAAATGTCCGCCCCCTCTCCAGATGCTAAGCCTCTTCCTGTCTTACATTCCTGTGACCAAAGCATTGACATGGACACCAGGGACACTTTCAATAGGCATCAGCTCCAAGGGTCCCCAGATATTTCCTCAGGGTCAGCCAGCAGCGTGACGGTTTGCACACTGAACATGAAGCTTTCACCAATAAATCCACCGCCACCCCACGCCAAGAGTAACAACCTGCCCTCCCAGACCTTCCCTTCACTGCTATCATCCAAGCAGGCGGGGATAGTCATGACCCAGAAGCCGACAGCCTATGTGCGGCCCATGGATGGTCAGGACCAGGTGGTCCACAAATCACCTGAGCTAAAGCCATCACCAGAGCATTACGCACCTTTACCGGAGCTGATCAACAAAACTGACTGTACCAAAACAAAGATAACGCCTAAATTCTTGGAGGTAAAGTATTTTTTTCTTTCATAATGTAAGATATTGCAACTGTACTATAAAATGTTATTTAATATCTAGTAGATATTTGAATTTGCGAGGAGAATAATTGAGTAAGATGGAAATATTTGAGCCGATTGTATCCCTTTTTATGCTGTACTCCATCTGGGCAAACACAAACTCACGAATGCAGTCTGCTCTTACACAGACTTGATTGTTGTAGGGTCCTAAAGTCATTGCAGTAGCTGTAAACAACCCAGGACTGTGACAGAGGCTTAATATTTTCAATTTAATGTTTGGTATTTGACCGAAGGTGAATGGGAACTTCTAGCAACTAAGGACTTACACGCCTTAAACCCAGAGTGCTTTCAGTTCAATCTATTTTCACTGTCATTAGTGCAGCATTAGTGCACTTTTTCCTTCACTGGTACTTTCCTTTCCACTTAGGGATCTCCTATAGCATTTCACAAGGTTGGACCATACAAAGAGAGGGATCTTGGATCATTCCTCTCTGTCGCCATCTCCCTAGGTCAATATATTGTGGTATTTAATACAATAACTATAAAATTTGTGATAAACAGTTTTTAAAAGCATCACTGCATGTAGTCAGAACTTCATACAAAACAAAATCTGCTCTAGAAATATAAAAGCTAGTCACAAATGTTGCTTCAGAACACTGCTTTCATTAGGTAGTGCAACTGTACCTCTAAACGGCACACAATAATGGTATTCAGTCATATTTTCAAATGTACTGTTTATTGACAGTCTCATGGAACCAAATGGTGGGAAAAAAACTTTCAAAGAACAAAAGTAATAACCCCAACAATTACGTCACTGTCATCATCGATTTATTGTTATTTGATAAATTACTTATTCATTGTCCTGATTTTTAATTTGGCAATGCTGCTGTTAGGACATTTATTTTTATCTGGGTACTGACAAAGAAATATCTATCTATAATATTCTTCTCCTTACTGTTTTAAAGTCAACATCTGATGAAGTTCTATGTGTGGAAGACATCTTGAGGGTAAGTGCAGCCATTTATGTCCACATTTATATTTTAAAGTGAATGGAGTATTTTATTCAAATAATACATTTTGTATTAAGTTGGCCTAAGATGGTCTGAATTTACTTAGAACAAATTGAGGTTGAAGTGCAAAAAGAGTTTTTTTTTCTTCTTCTTTTGTATTTAACTTTGATCTACTTATGTTTGTTGGGGGTTTTTGGTGGGTCATGGAGAGGGGGAAAAACGTCTCAATTGGGCCATCTCTAACCTGTGCTACTTAACCTAAACAGTTCTGCTTAATCCAATCTGTAGTCGGCTCATTGTTCTGATTCTTACCAGTTCTTGGAAACACTGGCAGCTGTTTTTTACCAAGGATGACTTGTTAGGTTGGGTTTAGGGGGCGATTGCTTTTTCACACAGGAACAGAGTGGCTTTGATATCTTTTTCTCTTAATAAATAAAATCTCCATTAGAAAATGGCTTGTTGTATTTACCCAGGCTTTCTGTGTCTGATATTAAAATTTGCTTGAGGATCTTAAGCATTTAAATGTGACCAAAGAACTGATAACACATGAAATATGTCAGAAGACAAATGCTTTTTCACTGCACTGTACTGATGCTTTTTTGTCACAGCTAATTCTTGTTGTGAAATGTACATAAAAACAATAAATGGTGTGTTGTCAAATGTATAAAGATTCAAATGTTATGTTGAATGTCTTCATCTTAAAACAAGCTGCTTTGTTGGTGCTTTCTGTATTATAGACTTGAATTGAAGCCTTTTTTCCAGTTTTAGTTCACTGAACAGATGAACTTGTGCTTATTTTATTGTTGAATCCACCATGTTTTGGTTTGTCTTGACAGGAAATGACTCACTCATGGCCCCCTGTGCTCACAGCTATACATACGCCAACCTCTGAACCATCCCGTTCTCCAATCCCAGCCAAGGTCAAACCTCAAAGCTCATTTGTCAGTTTTGTCACGTTTACCATCATTATCTTCTTGCATCAACATTTTCTAGCAAAATAAATTTTTCATTCTAACTACACCGTTGTCTATAGTCTGCAAGAGGAGCAAGGCTCATGTCCAAACTCGGGTTATAGAAATAGTGATTATTCTTAACAGCTAAAATGTTTTCATTTCAACTTCATGTTTGGTGCGTTGGAGGGAGACTTATGTTCTGCTTATAAAACTATCCAGATGAGACATCAAAAATGAGTTTTAACAGATTATCATTAAACGTGTTAACATTTATTAAACCAAGGATTATCATCTGTACACCTTGGATTTGAAAAACCCAAATTGACACATTTTTTATAATTTATTTAAAGTGAAAGGTTGCAGCTAAAAACACATTTTGTCTTCTTAGCCTAAGGTGCCTTCTAAACAGAAACACAGATACATTTATGCTCTTTAAGATCATATTGGTTTGGAAAAATAACAGATTTGCTTCTAAAACAGTTATCATTTCAGTGGAGAAACACACAAGTGTGCAGATGAGTAATAACATTTGTATTTATATTTTCCACCCTTGCAGGAAGCAGAACAAGTCTCCTCTTGTTTAGAAGAAAGTGAGTAACATTCAGTGTGTTTTGGGCTATCAGCCAAGCTATTTGAACCTATTATATCTGAAGTTGTGACGAGTAGAAGTTTAGGCTAACAAGAAAATTAAGAGTAAATTATAAATTATTGTTGGATGATAAAAGATACATACTGTATGTTAACATAATGAATATAAAGAAACATTGCTGTTTTTGTTTTTTTCTTTTACTATTTTTACTTTCATAGGTTCTTTCAGTTTGTAAGTTTAAGTAAAAGTCATGACTTTAATACCTTATCTAGTCATCTTTAGCACCACAAAGATGAATTGCATTCTCCATGTTATTACCACTCACATTGTCACTGATCGGTCACTTTTAGTTAAACCAAATCCCACAGTCAAAGTAAATGTGTCGCTCTCTGTTGTTTCTTTTCAGAAAACATTGAATTCTCCAATAAAGGTCTGTCTCGTTACAGCCAGCAGATCTCCTCAAAGTAAGTTTCTAGACCTTTCATGACAGCTTTCACATCTCTCTCTCTCTGTTCTGGAGCACATTTAACACCAAAAGTCTGTCTCTGAGACACAGAACTTGTCTCCTTCATTAACAGTATGACGGCCGGACATTCCCGTGCATTTATACCTGTATACTTGCATATAATTGTTTGAACAGACAATTGTAGCACCTACAGGCTTCTGGAAATTGTACCAGACTTGTGGAGGTCCAAAATACTCTTCCTGAATCCGTGGTTGTTTTCTTTAGATTTTTCTGATGAAGTCACTCATGGAAGCAGTGTCTTTAAAATGTCGTCTGAATAACATCCACAGGTTTGCTTCTTTTTAGTTCGGATGAGGTAACTAATCAACTTCACTTAATGTAGGTAAACTTCTGACCGAAGAAAGTAACATGATTTTCTGGCGTTTAGCAAATTTAGGTGATCTTTTTTGACCTAAAACAGGACAAGTTTAGTCTGATTTTTAAAAACTAGTAGCAAGGGAAAAACTGTTATGTCTCTTATTATTCAGTGTATGGAAATATCTGGTTTCAGCAGTATGTATTGTTGATTACTAATGAGTACTTTTTAATGCTAATATGTGTGCATTTCTGTTTTAGCTCCTTTGAAGCCGCACCGTCCAGTGATGCAGAGACGACGAACTCCAGCGAGTCAGAGAGTAGCTTAGAGTCAGATAGTGACTCTAAACCTCCAGAAAGCAAACTAGTTAAAATTGAGGTCTTGCATTATTTATGACATTTTCATTATCATATAATAAATGTCTCACATTCTCATGCTTATTTTGTTTAAAACGCAAATGTTTATGTTCTTTTTATAGCCTGATGCTCGATCAGCGAGCCATCGTGATTGGCAACTGGGAGAGTGGTTAAAGTCCCGTCAGCAGAACTCCAGCACTGATGCTCAAACCTCCAAGCAGACCAGTGCAGACACCCGAGAGGAATCAAAGTCCTTATCTCGGCAAAGAGAGCTCACAGATACCGTGGCTGTTACTCAGCAGAGAGGTGAACGCATCCAGGACGGTTGTTTCAGCCAGAATAATTGCAAAAAAAGCCTCTCTGATGGTGAGAGCCGCTGCAGCAGTTCCAGGAAGCTCTCAAAACCTTCAGCGGCAGGTTGCCCAGACCGCACTGAAACAGTGCTCAGTGTTAAGTCTGAGGAACTTTTAACCCCAGAAACAACAGAGCAACATTTCACAGACAATCCCAAAGTAAAGTCAAAAACAGGGCATCACAAAAAGGACAGCACTGACAGTAAAAGAGATTCCAGAAGGACTAAACACACTAAACATCATAAGAAGTCTGGATCTGAAGTCACGTTTATGCTCTATGGTCACTGTCCATCCTGTGATGTTCAGTTTCCTAACCCCTGCTGCTGCTCAGCCCAGAGTCTTGCTCAGCCTGACCACCTGTCTTCTGTTTCTCCAGTCAGAGTCAGCTGTCCAAAAAGCAATACAGAAACCAAGTTGCCTCATAAACCAATCCACAAGCACTCGCACAAGGCCCTCCAGGCAGCAAAGGGTTCGTGGGAACATTACCAACCTCCTAAATCCCTGCTGGTGAAGATTGATCTCAGTCTGCTCGCAAGAGTCCCCCAGGAGTCCAGTAATAAAGGGATTCCCAGCAACACAAAAAGACCAGCACTGGTCAAAGAAAAGGATGAAGCAAGCAAAGAGTCTTCTAAAGCACACAAACCTGGAAAAACCAATAAAAAGTCTCAAAACGTAAGGAATTTGTGGAGCATGGAGGAATGCTTTAGCTGGTACTTATGCTTATCAGGAGAAGTTACTTTAATGTCCGTTATTTTTATTTTAGGTCAGGGTAGAGACTAAAAGCCCTCCCAAGAAGAAAGCCAAGTTGGAAAACAAGGATACCTCACTAAGTCGTGCTTCTGTGAAAGTAGAGTACGTCCACTAAAGCAAAGAGATATCTGATAATTCATTTATGGTCAGCATATTAGTCATGCACTAATGGTATTATGTCCTACAGGAGTTCCAACAAACCAGGCAAGGAGCAAAAGAAGGCTAAGAAAACATCTCAGGACCCTGCAACATCCAAAAATTCTACTAAAGCTTCAAAGGTACCGAATCACTGCTCTGCAAAGGTACTGGAGACCAGTAAGGAGAAAGTCATGGATAAGGACTCCCAGAAGCACAAGAAGATCAAAGGAAAACACCCAAATCCCTCCCTCCAGAAAAAGGCATTGTTCTAACACTGCTATATATCTGGTACTATATATGAGAAAAATAACTGCATCCAGTTTTCAACCTAATGTGTCTAAAATGTCAGGTAAAGACCCCAAAGAGCACTCTTGGTCTGCCATCAATGTCACAGACCCAACGAGAAGCTGTGGGCAACAGATCCTTGCTAAGATTTGACAAGAGGTACGATTCCTTTTTTCCACAAAATAAAACAGGTTTTCCTTATTCACATAGCCTCGAAAAAAGATTCTTACCCATTTTTTTAATTGAAAGGATAATGCACAACTATTATCCCTTCAAACCAAGGGTGTCAAACTCCAGTTCTTGAGGGCCGAAGTCCATCAACTGTTATGTATCCCTGGTTCAACACACCTGACTCAAATGGCTAAACCTGCAGCATGCAGTCCAGCTTGGAAAAGTCCAGCCACTGAGCTAATGATTAGATTCAGATGTGCTGAATTGACGAGGCATATAAATGTTTCAGGACTCCATCCCTCGAGGACTGGAGTTCTACATCCCTGATATAAACTGACTGGCCAAGAAGGGAGAGCATTTATCAGAGGAAAGGATATATCTGTAGATGTTGGGTCCACTGCTCAGGCAGGTGAATACAAATGCCTTTCAAATTCCTATATTAAAAAGTTGAATGCACATTTTTGTGTTGGTGTATCACATAAAATCCGTATAAAATACTTTTGAAGTTTTTTGTGGCAATTTTGAAAAGTTCAAAGGGCGTAAATACTTTTGCAATGGACTGTATGTTTTTTTTCCATTCCTTTACTCAGGAGGTCCTGACATCTTTCGTAACATTTGGAAATTTAAAAAAACAACTCATAGTTAATGGTTCTATTAAGATTTTGATACTTAAAAAATACATGTAGGCTATTGCTTGTCTTTTTGCCCCCATGATGGCAGCTTTATTGGTGGATTTTAAGAGTAATTTAACCCACTACTGCAATACTGCTGAAACAATGCAGTCAAGTTCAGTTTATCATTCAAATAGCTAAAAAGGTTTTCCATCTAAGAAAACCTAACAGATTTCATGGAGTCATTGACTTGCAGCATTCACTCCTCCTGGATGTATGTAGCAACAGCTGGCAGTTGCTTGCATTGTGTTTACTTTTCAGTAATCCCCTTTTTAAAGTGAAAAAGATTATTGGTATTGTTTAATGCCTTTTGTTGTTTTCCTATAAGGCAACAATTTGTTGTAAAAAAATAAAAATGCACCAATTTGTGGATGTGATGTGAATTTCTATTCTTAAAGGGTTTTCTTGTTTTACAGACAGTATCCAGTGAACCATTACATAAAGGAGGCTAAAAAACTGAAGCACAAGGCAGATGCTGACGTAAGTTTGCATTATTTTAACTGCACCACACAGCAGTGCATGTGGCTGCCTTATTACTCTCATATTCTGTTATGTTTGTGTAGCCAGATAAGCTTAGTAAAGCTTTCACCTACTTGGAAGCAGCCATGTTCTTTGTTGAGAGCGGCATTGCCATGGAGAATGATCCCCAGATTTCAATGTCTTCCTATACGATGTTTGCAGAGACAGTGGAGCTTCTCAAGTAAGACATCATACTTATGCAACACTTTTTTTAGAGGCTTTGGGGTATATTACACATGGAGGAAAACTTCATCACAATCTGCAGATTCCCAATATTTTTCACTGGGCCATGAAATCTTCTTGCAGATGTGAACGAATTTCCAGCCATAGTATGATAAATATTATCTCTTATTCATGCGTGTGTTTATCTATCATTCTCCCAGATTTGTACTGAAACTTAAAAGCCCAGTGGACTCACCTGCTGTACCCACAGAAAAGGACTTTATAGCTTTATGGTAAGGTGTGAAGCTTTATCTCCTGTTGGCTATGCTAAATAGCATTGCAAGATATGGTTAAACTGAGCTGCAGAAACGCCATGTCAGCGCCTTACGCTTTTCTTGTTGTTTTCTGACAGTTTTTTGAGTAACTGTTGTATCTTGCTTGTAGTTTGAAGTGCCAGTCTGTCCTGCAGATGGCCATGTTTCGCCACAAACAAAAAACTGCAATAAAGTTTTCAAAAACTCTTACAGATCACTTTCATGTAAGTAATAATCATTTTATTATCATTTCTGCTTGCGTTGTTATCATATAAAATGTTAGTCATTTTATCTTTCAGAACTTTGCTCAGGGGTCACAAAAACCACTCTCTTCATCAAAGTAAGCAATGTTTTCCCCAAAAGAAACAATATGGAATGTTTGTAACACCATACATGATTTCAGCTTCTAATATTTCACCCGTTAGGATGGCAGAAAACCCATCCCCCAGCATGCCATCTCCAGCCAGCACCAGCTCAGGTCCCAGTTCGAACCACAGTGGATCCGGTATCACTGCAGTTGGCACCACGGTGGTGATTCCTCAAGACATAGAACAAGTGGCCTTTTCTTATGTCAACATCACTACATTATTTCTAAGTGCTCATGACATCTGGGAGCAGGCAGAGGAACTGGCACTAAAAGGCAGCGGTGAGAATGGAAAATCCATCCATCTAGTTGGCTAGCTAGCTAGCTAGCATCTGACTCCGATATTAACTTCACTGGACAACCTTTAGGTCTTTATTTCTGCTTCACTTTAGCATTACAAAACAAAAAGACCTCAACTGTTAAAACAAATGTAAGTTGCAGTTTCACAACATAAAATGCTTTTTTTACTGCAGAAACAGAGTAACAAGAATAGTATGGTACCAGTTTTGGTAAAATTGTCACTTAAATATAGCCAGGGATGCTTAATTACAATTTCTCCAGTTTAAAAAATCAGTACTTAAAACATTAACAGTGATATTTGACCTGTAGGTGTAAAAAAACAAAACAAATTGGCAACATCAATAGACAACTAAGGATGTGATACTAGATGACTGGCAAGATGTTCTCCAGGGGCTCTGCATTTTTGTCAGTTGGCCATGTGTGTTTGAAGACATTTTTAGTAAACGTACACTGGTACGCCAGTGGGTGGCAATGTACGGCGCAACACGAGAGATGAGTGAAGTAGCTTACCAGCAAGCATACCATCAACAACTACATACAACCTCAGAAAATGGCTTTTAAATAGCTCTCCACTGTACAGGGTCCCTGTGTTGTCTGGATAAATATGGAATTTTATTTCAGTTGTTTCCAGGTCTGAAAAAGGTTTGGAAAAAGAAAAATAGGATAATGGAAAAAAATTTCCATTTGGATTTTATTCCCTATCCTGTTGAGATGCTGTGACTTTCCTTTTCAGTTAATATGCAAGGAATCTACACAAAACCATGTAATTAACTGTATTTGCAATGGCTTAAGAGTTGCAGTTAATATATTACAGATGAATATAGTCAACTGTCAATGTCAGCAATTGTGGGTAACTAATCAAAACATGTAAATTATTTGTAAATTTAGTCTCAAAAAATCAGCTCTGTGAAATTAAATTCTCTGATCACTTTTGTTTTTGTATGTCTCTATGACAACAATGACAACCTGTGGTTTTCTCCTTTGCTGCTCGTTTAAATAGATTTAGGTAAGGTAAGTTTATTTATATAGCGCTTTTCAGTAACGAGACACTCAAAGCGCTGTACATACAATACAATACAATCACAAAGAAAATAAACACAGATATAGACACAGAAAAAACAAATCAAATGATACTACAATCATTCTAAGAAATCTATGAATCCTTCTGGGAAATCTAATAGTCTCATCATTCCACTGAATTCTAACTAGGGAAGCTGAGTCACTGGTACAAAACAGCTTTAATCCACATTTTCAGGTGCTAATAATATATTACTTTTACTGGTATTGAAGTTGAACTAAGTAATAACAGTCCATTGTAGTCTAATTAAGAAAGCTGGGTCATTGGTGTAAGAGCAGATAAAGTCCAAATTACTAATAATATTTGGTTTTCACTGGTAATCCTTCTGATAAAACTAAAAATCAATGAAAAAGTAATTAAATCACACATTTAGGTTAAGTAAGATAGGGGGAAAAACAAAATCGTATTTCAGACTCTATTCTTAGCAGAATAGAGTCTGAAATAGTACAAAAAACCTCAGCAGGGGTAAGCAACACACACATAAGTAAAGATTTAGCAAGGGTACGGTGGAATCTTGAGGGTGCGAATATATATAAGTCTGAGTGTGTTTGCAGGAATTAGATTGTCAGCACTGATAGAAGCGCCATTCTCCTTGAGAAGAGAGGTGGAAGTTTTATCAATCGGCCGCATAGTCCTATCAGCACACAGCTGGTAGGGGAGTGCTGGGGAAGAACGTCGTGTTTATATAACATCCAGGAGATATTTTGTCGATAGCCAGTTAGCAGAAGTTGCCATGGCCACATTGGGGCGCCAGATTTAGAAAAACAATAAATGTTGTGGTTCAGGCAGTTGTGAATTTCCAACTAGCTTAAGAGTTTTACTGGTATGTCTCAATTGCGAATCCAAATAGCCAAATTTCTGGTACTTTCCGCAGATTTGGAGCGTACAACTTCTCCAAGATTACAGGTCCTTCTCAAAATATTAGCATATTGTGATAAAGTTCATTATTTTCCATAATGTCATGATGAAAATTTAACATTCATATATTTTAGATTCATTGCACACTAACTGAAATATTTCAGGTCTTTTATTGTCTTAATACGGATGATTTTGGCATACAGCTCATGAAAACCCAAAATTTCTATCTCACAAAATTAGCATATCATTAAAAGGGTCTCTAAACGAGCTATGAACCTAATCATCTGAATCAACGAGTTAACTCTAAACACCTGCAAAAGATTCCTGAGGCCTTTAAAACTCCCAGCCTGGTTCATCACTCAAAACCCCAATCATGGGTAAGACTGCCGACCTGACTGCTGTCCAGAAGGCCACTATTGACACCCTCAAGCAAGAGGGTAAGACACAGAAAGACATTTCTGAACGAATAGGCTGTTCCCAGAATGCTGTATCAAGACACCTCAGTGGGAAGTCTGTGGGAAGGAAAAAGTGTGGCAGAAAACGCTGCACAACGAGAAGAGGTGACCGGACCCTGAGGAAGATTGTGGAGAAGGGCCGATTCCAGACCTTGGGGGACCTGCGGAAGCAGTGGACTGAGTCTGGAGTAGAAACATCCAGAGCCACCGTGCACAGGCGTGTGCAGGAAATGGGCTACAGGTGCCGCATTCCCCAGGTCAAGCCACTTTTGAACCAGTAACAGCGGCAGAAGCGCCTGACCTGGGCTACAGAGAAGCAGCACTGGACTGTTGCTCAGTGGTCCAAAGTACTTTTTTCGGATGAAAGCAAATTCTGCATGTCATTCGGAAATCAAGGTGCCAGAGTCTGGAGGAAGACTGGGGAGAAGGAAATGCCAGAAGTCCAGTGTCAAGTACCCACAGTCAGTGATGGTCTGGGGTGCCGTGTCAGCTGCTGGTGTTGGTCCACTGTGTTTTATCAAGGGCAGGGTCAATGCAGCTAGCTATCAGGAGATTTTGGAGCACTTCATGCTTCCATCTGCTGAAAAGCTTTATGGAGATGAAGATTTCATTTTTCAGCACGACCTGGCACCTGCTCACAGTGCCAAAACCACTGGTGAATGGTTTACTGACCATGGTATCACTGTGCTCAATTGGCCTGCCAACTCTCCTGACCTGAACCCCATAGAGAATCTGTGGGATATTGTGAAGAGAACGTTGAGAGACTCAAGACCCAACACTCTGGATGAGCTAAAGGCCGCTATCGAAGCATCCTGGGCCTCCATAAGACCTCAGCAGTGCCACAGGCTGATTGCCTCCATGCCACGCCGCATTGAAGCAGTAATTTTTGCAAAAGGATTCCCGACCAAGCATTGAGTGCATAACTGTACATGATTATTTGAAGGTTGACGTTTTTTGTATTAAAAACACTTTTCTTTTATTGGTCGGATGAAATATGCTAATTTTGTGAGATAGGAATTTTGGGTTTTCATGAGCTGTATGCCAAAATCATCTGTATTAAGACAATAAAAGACCTGAAATATTTCAGTTAGTGTGCAATGAATCTAAAATATATGAATGTTAAATTTTCATCATGACATTATGGAAAATAATGAACTTTATCACAATATGCTAATATTTTGAGAAGGACCTGTATATCCTTTAACCTCTGAGTCCAACTGCTGCCAGGCTGCGATTCTGTTCAAGAATCGTGTCCAGCTTGCGATTCTGCTCTCTTAACATTCCAGTCTGAGTGTTGATCGTTCTACAGACTCCATCCAACATCGCAGGAAGCTTTGGAACGCTTTGAACAGCCGCCCACGTTTTGCAAATCACTCGATAAGCCAGGTAACCACCAACTCCAAAAAGCAGAAATCCTGTTATCAAAAGTCCAAATATGTACACGTTCTATGTCCTCGACCGACATCGTAGTCAGGCACACAATCTTCCACTGCTGCCAAGAATCCATTGTGTATCCAGAGAAGAACGTCCCGTCTGGACAAGAGGATCTCCTTTACCCTGTCTTCCCGTAGGAAAAAAAAAAATTGGTCAATTACGAGAGTCCAGCTGACCAAATCCATAATTTAAAAGTTTGGAGGATATGCAAAGCGAGGCTCTGAGAAAAATACAGACAAAATGCAGAAGCAGGGATCAGCAGGGAGGGAGGGAGAGAAAACACCTGTGTCTTCCACCAAGAGCAAGAGAAGAAAGCACCACAAAAAATAATTCTGAAGATTTTAAATGTTTTTAAACCCAAATACCAGCAGCTGTAGAATTAATACATAACATAAAGACGTGATGTTGTGCGAAGGCAGGTTTTTTGAATAAAATGCATGACATTGTATTTTAATCAGAGCTTGAGCCACAAATGGCAAATTATGCATCTGCAGCCAGTACATGTAATGATTACTATACTCTGAATGGGATGTTTGAGGAAGCTGCAATGTTTGGATATTATTTTTTTATTTTTTTTTTTTAAACACATTCTACATGATTTGTTGTTGCATAGTGTTAATGTGTCTGTTTGTGGTTAAATTCAGCATTGAAACCATAAACCTTGTATAAAAAATATCTCTATGCACCCAACAATGGTTTTTGGATATTCAGTCTCCAATACATCTGTGTTTCAGGCATGTTGGCAGAGCTGGACGCTGTCATGGGTCCTCTGAGCCTGATTTCAAGAATGAGCTTCATGATCCGCTACATCAGACAAGGGGTCAACTGGTTAAAGCTGGACAGCCAGAAGCTATGATCCTGGAGACCTACACTTAAATGTCTCTCAGACTTATCTGCATGTTTATGTCTCAGACATCATGACAAAGTCGATTCCAGAGGATTGTTTGTGAATACCCTACTATGGAAAATTCATTTAAAACTTTTTGTTTTTCTCACTGAGACAAAGACATCTGCTCTCATTTACAGCCTCTGTGTATTATTATTTTTTTTAATTAATGGAAGGAAGCAAATCATATTACCAATAGTGCCATTTTGAGGCTCTGTTAATCTGCCCTCTTAAACATGTGCTTGTGGTCCAAATGTTGTGAGCCTGATTGCTCCTTTTTCACAACTTTTGTTGGTATTATAATCTCTGAAAAGACAATAATCAGGAAACCATGGCACTTAAATCGTATTCAGGCTGTTGACCCTGCAGTTCTGTGTCTGCTAGCTTCATGTTTTTTGTTTGATTATAAAACATCAGTTTGACCTGATAATCTCTGTATTCTAAGGAAGTTTGTTGCAACAGTGCAACACACAAACATGAATTTATTTAGTTTATTATTTTTTGCTAACTTTTGTTGGGTTTTGCATTTCCTTTATGTGCAATAATCACACATGATGGATAATTTTGTGTCTTACTAGGAAGTTGAATTGGAGGACATTTGCCTGTAGTTTGGCCCTTGTCGGACACTGTAAGATGCAGAAAATAGTGTGGATCAATGCAGCTGGAGCTTGAATGGTGTCGAGGTGTAAACCAACTCTTCTTTTTGTGTCTTACTTTTTTATGCTTCTTTAAAACGTTGGTTATGAAGCGTTATAAAGGTTATGTCTCCTCTGATCTGGTTGATGGTGATCCTCCTGATGTGCTGTTGCTCGTTAAGGACAGGTTCATCAGACCAGCGCTGAAGAAGGCTGCACTTGTGCTCTCTAGAGAAAATAATTATTTATGAAGAACTTCTTGTCCTTGTTGTTGTTCCTCCTGTCGGCACAGGCTAGGAACAGGTCCTTACAGTTGAACTGTTGGAACCAGAAGATTAAAGTTCAGCAAAAACTCGGCTTTTCTTAGTAGCTGTGTTAGTTCCTCTTGTCAAATCACATCTGTTGGGATCAAATTTTAACAAGCTTGGCAGTGCTGTTTATAAATCCTGCTTCTGCTCTCAGAACCAGTTTTTTCTCCAAGTTCTTGGTATACCACCTTACTGTAAATGATGGACGATTAACATTCTCATTCGCTTTAGTTGAACTTTAACAGAGTGTTTTGGGATTTTGAACAGCAAACTTTCATAAGTTGCTTTTATAGCCTGACGGAACAAGGAAGGATTTTTACATCTGCTCAGACTATCTGATCTGTAGAGGTAATTATTAGTGTTGTTATATTTTCATAGTGATGGGCATTAGTCTGCCCCCTGCTGCAGTCATTTCCCATTGCTTATTTTTTGCTTTATCCATGCCTGTTCTCTCATATTCTAAGGAGCTGGAATATCCCACCTAACTCCATGAGAGTTTAGGATACAATATAGGAAATAATGCAGTTTGTTTTCAACATTTTAGTCATTTAACTTAAGTATATTAGTGTGGCAAAGACCATGCAAAACTGGCTGGACTGTGCTTGTATGACTCCAAGCAATAAGACGTTTTGTTGATATCTGAACTTTTTATTTATATACGGGGGGAGGGGTAAATGTTTTTGGTGTGAAATGCCAATGGAGAAGGTCTAGACTAGTGCAGGAAGAGCACTGGGCTTTTGTCAAAATGAAAGTGCTGAACAAGGATCAGAAATTGTTCCTAGCTTTTTTTTTTCCAACAATAAAAGGGATATTTTTTAAGTAAGGACTGAGTGCCATGGAATTGGGAATTATTTTGATGTAAGAACCTTCAGCAGGATGTCGTTAAAATACTCTTTTGATAGAATTTGTTAGGATGGATGTCTACACTCCACATGATGGGAAAACTGCAACGTTCATTACTCTGCTGTTTATATCCTGTGGCTCTAATTTCATCATTTGTTTTTGCTGCTTAATTTATTCTGTTGTAACTAATTGTCTAATTATGTTTTGACTGGAAAAATATGTTTAGAACAGTTTTTGAAAAAAAGTTTCTTTTTCATTTTTGTGAAAATATGTAAAACTGTGTGCTGCAGTGTACGAAGATGAATAAACACTGGAAACTAAATTAGTGGAGGGGGGGTTGCTCAAATTTATCTTCAATAAAATAGTTATATAAGTTTAGAGGTTGCACTAAAAGTTGCAGAGTAACATTTTCATAGATACCCTATGCACCAAGAAATCGGCCTGTGACCAGAATCAGACGATTTTCCTTTCTTTTTTCAGCTTGACCGACCCTGGATAGTCACTGCCTACTTTCAAACTCAAAATTTCCATATTTTTACAGTAAGTAAACATAACATTCCTAAGGTCTAACAGCTTGGACCAACCACAACCCTCTTCGATGTGGAAGTTGATACTGAGGGAAGAAGACTCAAAAGTGGGGTATATTCGGTATGAGCAGGGGTGCATCCAGTAATTTTGGGCCCCATGACAAAAAATCTAATTGGACCTCCCCATGCAGCTGCTGTCACCACATCTCTAAGATCTAACCAATTGAAAGCTTTACATAACTAGCTTTAAAAGCTTGCAACTGGCTTACTTCCTGTAGTTCAATACTAGAACTAGCACAATATTTACTGTTAGTGAATTATACATGCAACAGTCTGCAATTCGCTGTTTTATGCTAGATTCAAAGCAGGCAAAAAAATGCACTAAAGGCCATATTTTACAGTCTGCATTTTTTATTGTGAAAATTCAAAATGAAAAATTCATTCTTATAAAATAAAAAAATGTTTTTGCAGTAAAACATAAAATTATACTGTATAACATGTATAACCTTTGAATCAAAATACATTAAAATATATTAACATCACCTCAAAATAGTGAAAACAGCAGATTTTTGAACAAGAAACTGGAAACCCAATTTGTTTTTCCTATATAAGCCATCTGACAGCTACCGTTGCCCTTGCTCACCATTTCATGCAGATATAGGAGGTTGATAGGGCAATATGGATGTCTACTTTATCGTCTGTGTGTTGGGACATTTAACTTTTACTGCCAAAAACAGACATTAACTTTATTATGTGCACTTTTATGCTTGATTATGTTCATTAATCTTGACCAAATTTTTTTGGCCCGTCAGTTCCTAACTCCCCCCCCCATGAATGAGGTGTTTAGAAATGACTCTGCCAAAATGTGGATGCAGTAGTTTACAATAGCTTTTAAAAGTATTCATACCCCTTAAACTTTTCCACATATTGCCAGGTTACAACCACAAACATAAATATATTTTATTGGAATTTTATGTGAAAGACCAACAAAGTGGCATACAATTGTGAGGGGAATGAAAATTATAAATTATTTTTTTTTACAAATAAACTGTAAAGGGCATTGTGCAAAAGTATTCAGCCCCCCTGAGTTATTACTTTGTGGAACCACCTTTTGCTGCAATCACAGCTGCAAATCTTTTAGGGTATGTCTCTACCCGCTTTGCACATCTAGTGACTGAAATTTTTGCCCATTCTTGTTTGCAAAACAGCTCAAGCTCAGGCAGATTAGATTTCACATCTTGCCACAGATTCTCAATTGGGTTTAGGTCTGGACTTGGACTGGGCCATTCTGACACATTAATATGTTTTGTTTTAAACCATTCCATTGTAGCCCTGGCCTTATGTTTAGGGTCGCTGCCCTGTTGGAAGGAGAATCTCTGCCCCAGTCTCGCGTCTTTTGCAGACTCAAACAGGTTTTCTTCCAAGATTTCCCTGTATTTGGCCCAATCCATCTTCCCATCAACTCTGACCACCTTCTCTGTCCCTGCTGAAGATAAGCACCCCCAAAGCATGATGCTGCCACCGCCTTATTTGACAGCGGGGATGGTGTGTTCAGAGTGATGTGAAGTGTTAGTTCTCCGCCATACATAGCGTTTCGCATTTTGGCCTCGTCTGACCAAAGTACCTTCTTCCACATGTTTGCTGTGTCTCCAATATGGCCGCGTGGCTGCATATCTGATCAGTGCTCTCAGAGTATAGCGGGCTGAATAATTTTGCACACTGCACTTTTAAGTTTTTTATTTGTAAAAGTTGTAAATCATGTATAATTTTCTGTTCACTATACAATTGTATACCACTTTGTGTTGGTCTTTCACATAAAATTCCAATAAAATATATTTATGTTTGTAATGTGACAATATGTGAACATTTCAAGTGGTGTTAATACTTTTATAAGCCACTGTAAGTTACCACATTTAATATCTCTTTGGCATCAAACTATTTTACTAAATAAATGGAAATCAAAAGAGGCAACAAAACTTGTAAGAGGTTGTTTAAAAGGAAACCTTTTTTTTTTTAAAATACGTGTGGACTTGTTGGCAGGTTTGGATAAGAGTCCACATTGTAGGGAACAGAATTGGCCACAGAACTCTGTTGCATCTGTACATTTATTATGGAGTTTAATGGAGTCACAAAATTGAGGTTTTAAACATTACAAATATTTTTTCATCACTTAAAAGGGGTACAATCTCAAATAGTTTTATTTTTCCAGCTGTACTGAAGTATACACAATTCCTAATCGTACAAAACATTATGCTTGTCAGAAGCTTTAAACCATTAAACCAGTACAACTATTAAAAAAATATTTCCTCATTGATGTACTCTACAGAAACGGGAGGGTTTACGTGTCTGATTCGCCTATGAAGTTGGGGTTGCTGAAAGCCGGCTGAGACAGAAGGGAAAAAAAGAGACAATCCAACATTAGATCCATACAAATTCAACCAGATTATCTTACCCATCACTACCAGGCTGATTAATAACCTACCACATCGACATTTGTAGTTGTTCTCGTCGGGAAGCTCAAACTGCTCAGTTTATATCCCTGCACTCTGAAGACATAGTACAGCAGTCCAACTATCAAGGAGAAGAAGATGATGGCGCCGATGATGGCGCCGACTATCACACCAGCATCTGTAGAGACGCAGCAGGTATGTCAATTTCTGCTGTGCAGCTTTTAAAAATAAGGTACAGGTACAATGTTTTTTTTTTTGTCCCTCATTTCAAAAAGTGAAAGCCGTTTATATTTATTCAACTTAATGACATATTTTAAGCCTTTATTTCTTGTTATTTTTGATTAAAACTAGAATGCGAAAGAGTTAAATATTGGAAACTCACCATGTCATTCACTCAAAACACCTGCAAAGGTTTCCTGAGTCTCTAAATGGCCTTTCATTCTGGACCAGTAACCTACAGAATCATGGGAAAGACTGCTGACTTGACAGATGTTCAGAAGACAGTCATTGATAGCTTTAACAAGGAGGGTAATCCACAAAAAGTTATTTCTCAAGAAGCTGGAGCTGCATCCAAGCATATTCATAGAGAGTTGAGTGGAAGGAAAAATTGTGGTAGGAACAGGTGCAGCAACAGGGATAAAAACCCATTCAAGAATTTTGGGGAGCTTTACAAAGAGGCTGAAAGTAAGGCTGAAATCAGTGCATCAAGAGCCACTACGCACAGAAGAATCCTACACATGGGCTACGAATGTGACAGTCTTTGTGTCAAACCATTCCTGAACCAGAAACACCAGAAGCATCCTCTGTGTTTTCTGAGTTTAACAGTCAGTGCAGCTATCTACCAGGAAGGTTTAGAGCACTTCATGCTTCCTTCTGCTAACAAACTTTATGGAGATGCTGATTTCATTTTCTAGCAGGACTTGGCACCTGCCCACACTATCAAAGGTAACAATGACCATGGTTTTCCGGTACTTGATTGTCCAGCAAACTGGCCTGGTCTGTAGTCCTTAAAGAATCTATGGGTTATTGACAAGATGAAGATTAAAGACACCAGACCCAACAATGCAGATGACTTAAAGACGCCATCAAAGCATCCTGGGCTTCCTTTACAACTTAGCAGAGCCACAGGATGATCACCTCCATCCCACACCGCATTGATGGAAAAAAAAGGAAAACCAACTATTACCCAATTTACCAAGTATTAAGGGCATAGAAATGAACATACAGGTCCTTCTCAAAATATTAGCATATTGTGATAAAGTTCATTATTTTCCATAATGTCATGATGAAAATGTAACATTCATATATTTTAGATTCATTGCACACTAACTGAAATATTTCAGGTCTTTTATTGTCTTAATACGGATGATTTTGGCATACAGCTCATGAAAACCCAAAATTCCTATCTCACAAAATTAGCATATCATTAAAAGGGTCTCTAAACGAGCTATGAACCTAATCATCTGAATCAACGAGTTAATTCTAAACACCTGCAAAAGATTCCTGAGGCCTTTAAAACTCCCAGCCTGGTTCATCACTCAAAACCCCAATCATGGGTAAGACTGCCGACCTGACTGCTGTCCAGAAGGCCACTATTGACACCCTCAAGCAAGAGGGTAAGACACAGAAAGAAATTTCTGAACGAATAGGCTGTTCCCAGAGTGCTGTATCAAGGCACCTCAGTGGGAAGTCTGTGGGAAGGAAAAGATGTGGCAGAAAACGCTGCACAACGAGAAGAGGTGACCGGACCCTGAGGAAGATTTTGGAGAAGGGCCGATTCCAGACCTTGGGGGACCTGCGGAAGCAGTGGACTGAGTCTGGAGTAGAAACATCCAGAGCCACCGTGCACAGGCGTGTGCAGGAAATGGGCTACAGGTGCCGCATTCCCCAGACCTGGGCTACAGAGAAGCAGCACTGGACTGTTGCTCAGTGGTCCAAAGTACTTTTTTCGGATGAAAGCAAATTCTGAATGTCATTCGGAAATCAAGGTGCCAGAGTCTGGAGGAAGACTGGGGAGAAGGAAATGCCAAAATGCCAGAAGTCCAGTGTCAAGTACCCACAGTCAGTGATGGTCTGGGGTGCCGTGTCAGCTGCTGGTGTTGGTCCACTGTGTTTTATCAAGGGCAGGGTCAATGCAGCTAGCTATCAGGAGATTTTGGAGCACTTCATGCTTCCATCTGCTGAAAAGCTTTTTGGAGATGAAGATTTCATTTTTCAGCACGACCTGGCACCTGCTCACAGTGCCAAAACCACTGGTAAATGGTTTACTGACCATGGTATCACTGTGCTCAATTGGCCTGCCAACTCTCCTGACCTGAACCCCATAGAGAATCTGTGGGATATTGTGAAGAGAACGTTGAGAGACTCAAGACCCAACACTCTGGATGAGCTAAAGGCCGCTATCGAAGCATCCTGGGCCTCCATAAGACCTCAGCAGTGCCACAGGCTGATTGCCTCCATGCCACGCCGCATTGAAGCAGTCATTTCTGCAAAAGGATTCCCGACCAAGTATTGAGTGCATAACTGTACATGATTATTTGAAGGTTGACGTTTTTTGTATTAAAAACACTTTTCTTTTATTGGTCGGATGAAATATGCTAATTTTGTGAGATAGGAATTTTGGGTTTTCATGAGCTGTATGCCAAAATCATCCGTATTAAGACAATAAAAGACCTGAAATATTTCAGTTAGTGGGCAATGAATCTAAAATATATGAATGTTAAATTTTCATTATGACATTATGGAAAATAATGAACTTTATCACAATATGCTAATATTTTGAGAAGGACCTGTACATTTTAAGAAGCCTGACATTCCTTTTTTTATGTTTTTATTTTTTTTTGCTGCACTAGCAGCTTTTACTTTTGTGATTTTTCTAAAGTAGTTAGACATATATAATATACAAGTTTCACTTTCTGAAATGAGTGACAAAAAGTATTGCACTTTTTCATGATATTCAAATTTAATTTAAAATAAATTTTCATATGTACCTGTAAGCATTCTGCCTTATCATTAAATGTGCTACAGTCTCAGTTAAAGCAATGGAATTCATTGAGGCATGTGCTTCCTTAACGGTATTATTGTTCAGGTTTCACCATTGTTGTATATCAAAGAATTCAAGCTGTCAGAATAAGGTGTACACCAAAAAGATTATGTGAGCTGTGCTGCCTCTGAGGGCTTAAAGGGGTCATCACACCTAATAACTGTTCTTTTATTTCAATAGCATAGGGTTGTATTTAATAGGCATTTACTGGAAAAGCACTGTTTAATCTGAGGACTACAAAAATATCAGAAATGTGCAAATATGTTTCATTAGCCTTTAAAGTTAAAAATTTGTTAAGAATGAAAAAAAAAAAAGGCTAAAAATACATGTTTGGGCCTCAAGGCTTAATGTTAAGGTGTTACTCAGTTTCTTCAGGAGATCAGAATGTCTTGACATGCAACACTATGATATTCAAAGAATCATGCATCATCCATTTTATTACTTACGTGCACCTGGACTGTCAGTGGGGAAGATAGGATTTTTGTTATCATCTGTTGTGTAATCTGAAAGAGAAGTTTACACAGAAACTGTTAATCCCATCACGTCCAAATTGGAAAAGAGGATGCAAAACATTTTCAAAGTTTCAAATAAAAAACACAGAAACCATACGAGGAACGCCTTACACTGGCGATGGCGACAAACAAAGCCTCTCTTCTGGAGGCAGTTGTTGTCATTCCAGCGCCCGTCAAGATACATCTCCACGCAGTTCTCTTCGGCAATATCCCCGGGATGAAAGGCCGAATTAGGCTCACCTTGAGCCCAGTTAAGAAATGCCAATGGTGTCTTGTCTGTCCAGCCCCAACCAACTAAGGGGCAAAACATGCCATATATATAGGTGAGCTGTTTGCAGGGATTCAACCCCACAAAGAGAATGATTACTGTTGCTGTTTCTGCTTATTCCTCAACTCACAGTTTCTGTCCCGGGTCAGGCCGATCCAGAGGTTGTGGTTCTTGGTGTTGTTTAAGCTCCTGATGAACTCTAACTCTGCTCTGCTGTGAATGGAGGCCAGCTCTGTCCTTACCGACTGGCAGTAGTGTCGGGCATCATTCCATGAGAAGCCCTCCTTTCCATCGTACACAAGGTAACAGTATCGGCCGTAGGGAACCCAGAAAGACAAACACTTCCCATCACCGGGGCTGGGAGTTGGAGGTGGTTTTACTGAGGACATTAACAACAATGTTTCAAGACTTATTCCCATTATTAGTTGCAAAATAAGTATATGCTCAGCTCTGCTTTGTTTTACCTGAGGAGATCTTGCAGATGTAGGGCTTAGCCTGGTCGCATTTGGTGTCGTTCCAGGTCCCGTGGAACAAGATCGAAGCATGCATGCTGACGCAGCCCTCATCCTTGATATTACTGGGCTCTCCCGGACCCCAAGCAGTGAAGAAAACTGGCCAATTGTCTGTCCACATGTAGGAGCCCTCCTCCTGCATTACAACACAGCTATGGATTTCTCTTTTAGACTTAATTCATAATGTTGTTCTGCTTTAGGAGTATTGTGAATATATATATACATATATATTTATACACACCTTGAACTGAACTTTTGAACATTTTGTCATTTTACATACACAAACAGCCTTCTATGCCTTCAGAGATCACCTAATAAGTAAACCAAGTTCAAACATGTACAATTTCAATGTCAGTATATATGTAACCACAATTTCTATGAATTTGGATGTTGTGTAAAA
Source organism: Girardinichthys multiradiatus (assembly GCF_021462225.1). NCBI lineage: Eukaryota > Metazoa > Chordata > Actinopteri > Cyprinodontiformes > Goodeidae > Girardinichthys > Girardinichthys multiradiatus. Next base: position 18,368,494 of record NC_061801.1, read on the forward strand.
CGTAAATAAAAACAGAATACAATGATTTGCAAATCCTGTTCAACCTATATGCAACTGAATACACTAGTAAAACAAGATGTTTAATGTTCAACCTGATAAACTTTAAAGTTTTGTTGCAAATATTTACTCATTTTATATTTGGTGCTCGCATCACGTTCTAAAAAAGCTGGGACAGGGCCATGTTTATCCCAGTGTTACATCACCTTTTCTTTCAACAACACCCAATAAGCGTTTGGGAACTGACACTAATTGTTGAAGCTTTGTAGGAGGAACTCTTTCTCATTCTTGCAACAGTCTGGGGTCTCCATTGTCATATTTTGCACTTCATAATGTGTCACACACACACATTTCAATGACAGACAGGTCTGGACTGCAGGTAGACCTAGTACCTGCACTCTTATTTACTATGAAGCCACGCTGCTGTAACACGTGCAAAATGTGGCTAGGCATCGTCTCGTTAAAATAAACAGGGACGTCCTTGAAAAAGACGTTGTTTGGATGGCAGCATATGTTGCTCCAAAACCTGTATGTACCTTCTAGCATTAATGGTGCCTTCACAGAGGTACAAGTTACCCATGCCATGGGCACCAACATACCCCCATACCATCACAGATGCTGGGTTTGGAACTTTGCCTTGATGGCAATCAGGATACTCCTTTTCCTCTTTGGCCCGGAGGAAGAGGTCCCTGTTGAGTTTGCCATGTAGGGGACATAGTAAATGTGGAAGTAGGTGCTCTGGTCAAATGAGATCGAAATGTAACTTTTGCAAAAGAAAAAAAAAAAAAAGAATGAACATAACCCAAAAAGACTGCTCCTGAAACATGGTGGTGGCAGTATCATGATGTGGAGGATGCAAAGCTGTTGGAGACATGCCTCAAAGACATGGGGCTTCTAACTACAGTAGAAGGTGTTTCTATGGGGTATTGACCAAGGGGGGCTTTATATAAATGCATGCCACACTTTTCAGATTTGAGCCATTTGTCTAAACCATTTATAATTTACTTCCACTTTTTACTACTTTATATTGGTCTTTCACATCAAATTCCAATAAAACACATTAAAGTTTGTGGTTGTAATTTCACCAAATGTTAAGTTCAAGGGGTAAAAGCACTTGTAAAAAGAACTGTAGGTAAAATTATGTGCTGTGGACCTTGCGCCTTAATCCGATCCAGGCATCTGCCTTTCCTTGCAGGACGACCCCGGCCACAAAGGCCTGATCGTAGCTCATATCAATGCTGGCCAAGTTGCCGCCCTGCTTTTCGCAGGCTGCCCGAGCTGCATCCCAGGTAGCCGGATCCTCAACCAGCTTGTAGCAGTTCTGGTACCAGGAGATGTAGTCAGCTGGGCAGGGGCTCTTGGTGGGAGGAGGAGGTTGGATGCTGCTTGCTGATCAGGAGCCAGACACAATGTTTAGCTGCAGCTTCAAACTGTTTGAAATGAATTCTAAAATGAAAGTACCTTTATCTGACTTACATTTCTTTCTATAGCAGACAAAGCTATGATGTTTGTGACAGGCGTCATCGTTCCATTTGCCAGTAGTGTGAGTACCATGGGTCAAGGCAACACAGTGTTCCTGTTGAGTTGAACAATAAAGATTATAAACAAGTTTCATGGAAAACTCTAAAATCCTCAACGTTCAAAAGCATGCCTTACCGCCCCTCCTGCATTGTTGGGCTCATGTTCATTCCAGTTGGTGTACAGCACTGGACTGAACCCGTCACTCCAGGCGTACTGATTCTCCACTAAGAGATCTGACAGACCGATCCAAGTGGGGAGCTCCAGGTCTTTGAGGTAACTAGCTACAAAGTCTTGAGGAGAAAAGTGAAGAATGAGCAGCCAGACTAATTTATCTTTTTTTGCTGGTTGTGGCAATGTTTCTCCATGGGGCTTACCATTCTCATACTGGTTATCAATAATCGCCAACTCTCCTCCTTGATCTTTGCACCAGCTTCGAGCATGAGACCAGTTCGCTTTGATTTCGTGTTTCTTCCCTTTGAACATGAAGCACTTGTCCTTAAAACGCAACCATCCTGAAAGATGAAAAGATGGACATGAGAGAAGAAAAACCTGCATTCTGACCTCTTTGACCTTTCTCTCATTTATTTCTACCAATCTTTAATCACAACCCACAATAAATGGTTATTTTTCCCAAAGGAAGCAAAGAAATTGCTTTATAATAGAACAGTGGATCTGATGGAAAAGAGTTTAAATCCAATTAAGATCCATGAACATTTTGAGCTCTAACGAAGGACGCTATAAAGGCAGAACACTTTCCTAATGTTAAATTTGTATATGACAGGTGTTACCTGCAGGACAGTTGCCCTCCCAGGGTTGTGTAGGAGGAGGAGGTGTGTGGACGTCTCCAGGGAACTTCTTACAAACATAACCTGCTCCGGCTCGGCCGCAGTTTGCATCATTCCATCCACCTTCACAAGCCAGAGATCATTGTCCAGTGAGTCAGAATGGGGGTGTGCTTTGTAAGGTTTCACAATGAAGAAAAAGAACAGTCCCACTACCTTGATGTCGGTTCATCTGGACACATTGCTCCTCCCCGTTGGCGTTGTTTGGCTCACCTGGAGCCCAGTGGGTGTACGTTACAGGGGACAAGTCTACCCATCTGAGGAGAGAAAACAACAAATCTTCTTAGTCCTTTTCCATCTATCTTGTTTTCTGCAAAGCAATTCTTATATTCCCAGTCTTCCTGGAAAAGGTTTACTTTAGGGTGTTTGAAAGGGAGATTTTTGACTGAAACAGTGTGGCATGCATCCTGGCTGTAGAACCATGGACCAGATCTATACATATGTGTTTTTATCTGGAGAATGCTTACAGCCATGGGGTATTTTGCGAGGAGAGGTCATGAAACATAGCTAATCCAAAATAAGTCCTGCTCTCAATTTACTGATCTGTTTATGTTCCAGCCTTCATCTGTGGTAATGTCCATCATGATTGAAAGAACAAAATCCTGGATATTAGAGACTGAACGAGCTTTCTCCAGAAGGCAGGGGTTCAAGCAACAGCCCAGGTTGCTCCCAGGATGCCTTCTGTTGTCATAGAACCTGTGACAGACACAGAAGTCTTTCAAGGGACTATATATATACCAGTATAGCATATATACACTATATTCTATATATATATATATACTGTATATATATATATATATATATATATATATATATATATATATATATATATATATATATACATATATATACAGTATATATATATATATATATATATAGTACATAGCACTATATACTACATTATATAATATATTCCATTCCTTTTCACTCTGTACACCTCAGACTTCCAGTACAAGACAGACTCCTGTCACCTGCAGAAATACTCGGATGATTCTGCAGTTGTGGGGTGGATCAGAGATGGACAAGAAGCTGAGTACAGGAAGGCGGTGGACCGCTTTGTGGCATGGTGTGGAAACAATCATCTCATTTTGAACGTGATTAAAACAAAGGAGATGATGGGAGAAGAAGTGGAGGTAGTGGAGGAGTATAAATACCTTGGTGTTCATCTGGGCAACAGACTGGACTGGAGATGCAACTGTGAAGCCATCTACAAGAAGGGACAGAGTAGACTGTACTTCTTGAGGAAGCTTAGGTCTTTTGTTGTTTGCAGCAAGATGCTGCATATCTTCTATAAGTCTGTTGTGGAAAGTGTGATCTCTTCTGCCATCATCTGCTGGGGAAGCAGCATCAGAGCCAGAGACTTGAAAAAGCTCAACAAGATAATAAAGAAGACTGGTTCTGTTCTGGGGACTCCTCTGGAACCTCTGGAGATCATTGTACAAAGAAGGATTCTTCATAAAAATGAAGAACATTATGGAGAACCCTGAGCATCCTCTTCATGAGACTGTCCTACAACAACAGAGTGTCTTCAGTCAGAGGCTTCTTCAGATCTGCCCACAGCAATATGACCATCTATCCTACCACTCGATCTGGGGTAAGCTGAGGACAATGGTTGGTTGGACGGACGGACGGATGGGAAACCCAAGGCTTTTTGATTACAATAAATTTATGGATTACCATATGTTAGCTCTCAGTATATTTTGTTATTTAATACATCATCGTTACAATTGCGTGGTAAATAATTTTTTATTTTACTTTCACCAAATACTAATCTATGCAATCGTTCCTTGTAGTCTACATACATGTACTGTCCATTTGCAATGCCAACCATCCTCATTCCGATCCAAGATGCAACCACCTTCCCTGTGCCCACCTGAAGGAGCAGTAAAACATCAAATCAACACATTTATTTTTATTTTTCACAGCAAATCCCATCCACAGAAGCCAAAGAAACAAGGCGTACCATGCTGTTAACATATGCCTGTTCATCTTTGTTGAGGATGGACACAAGCATGGCCTTCTCTGCGAAGCAGCGTGTCATTGCTGTATGGAAGTCAATTACATCTGTGTCATTGTAGTAGTAACAGATGTTGTTGTTCTTCCTCCAGCCAGGGTTGGAGCCACAGTCGGGAGCTGGAAGGTGAAGGATGCGTGAAAACAAATATGTCTTGAGAGGTTATTCATTTGGATAATTTTCCTTTGGAGGCTGGAGCCACTGGTGCATCATGAGGACAGCTTACCTGGGACAGGAGATGGAGGCACTGGTGGAATGGTTGGGGTTTTTCCTTTGGAAATCATGCATATCCAGTCCTGATGAGCGTCACAGTTCAGGTCGTTCCACCAGGAAATGGTTCCGTTAGTGCTGCTCACCATCTCCACACAGTCCTCGCGGTCCTCATGGTTATTTGGCTCCCCGTGGCCCCAGTTTGTGTGTGACAATGGCGTTCCATCACTCCAGGAATAACCTATGATACATGAAGAGTCATTAGGTTGTCTTCTTATGTTCCTTTTTTATAATTCCTACATAAACACCTTTTATAGTCACCTCCTTCTGTAGGGTTGTGCTTGAGGCCGATCCACTTAGTGCTGTCTTTGCTGTACAGAGACAAAAACTCTTCCTCCTCCTGACTGTGGATACTGACCAGATTAGCTCCTCTGGATATGCAGTCCTCGTATGCTGCTTCCCAGCTCTTCTTCTGAGACCAGTCCACATTGTGGAAAAGCTGCATCAGAGAGGAACAAGAAAATCAGTCTCTTGCCTGGCTGAAGTTTAGATTTCTTTATTTCTGTTTTACTTCCATTATTACCCTGTAGCAGTTCCTGAAGTGGGGCAAAGCAGTCCAGCCGTCAGCACAGCCTTGTGAAGGAGGAGGAGTTGGAGCCTTTGTAGGTGGAGTGATGTCAGTTCTGGACTTTTCACAGATGAAAGCGTACTCCTCTGAGCACTGTTTGTCATCCCAGAAACCGCCAATCTGACCTGTTGTCATAGCCACGCAGGTACCATCCTCATTATCTAAATAAAAAAGACAGAATGGTGGTTTCCTATTTTGATACGTGTTTTCCTTTCAGTCGCGGTTACAGTTCCCAATTTTAGTACCAGGCTGGTCTTTGTCCCAGTGAGTGAAGGTCAAAGGTAAGCCATTGTCCCAGACGTAGTCGACCCCTCCGCTCGAGTCTCCATGGGCGCGCAGCCCCATCCACCAGAAACCAGTCCTTCCTGTCAGGGCTACTGTAAAATGGGACTGCTCGTAGCTGCAGTGAAACATGAAAGACATCATGTTAGGATCTGAATAATCACCTCTCAGGGGTTTTAGGTGATAGACCAACACAAGGCAGAGCACAATCATTCATTTCTCTGCTATTTGAAAGACTACACTTTTATCCTCACATGTTTCCGATGTGCAACAAGAAGGCGCCCTTCTCCTTACAGAAGGCTTTAGCATCCGACCAACTCCTGGCCATCTCTTCCATCCAGTAGCATGAGTACCCATATGCGTCCCAACCCTGACATACAGCAAGAGAACATCTCTCATTTAAATGTCTTGCTGCTGTTCGTCTGCATGCATTAAAATACAAAGTAAAACTCAAAGAGATAACAGGAAAAGAGTAATATCTGGACGGTCCTACCTGAGGACATCCATACACAGTGGGTTTGACAGAGGGGACTGGATAATGTGCTTTGGGCATTTTGCATATGTAGTTGTTAAGCTCTGTGCAGGACACATCATTCCATCTGCCAGTCTGGAAAAAAATGTATCCCAATTACTTGCAAAGAATACAAACATTTCCCAATGGTTGAATGTAAGAGGTCTCACCTGGTGTAACATTTCAACACAGTCCTCACTGAAGCCATCATGATTGTTGGGTTCTCCTGGAGCCCAATAGGTGAAGGTTACTAAATGTTCATCAGACCACATGAACATACCAGGCACAACCAGGTCATTCAGACCAGTCCACACGTCACTGGTGGCTGCAGAGGAACAATCACAAATTTAAGGCATGTTTTCTGATCTCCAGCTCTAAGTCTTTTCATCCACATCCATACCCATGTACAGGTAGCTTTCCACCCAGCTCTGTTCCTTCATGGACTGGATGGAAACAAGCTCAGCGCCCAGATTCCTGCATGTGATCCGAGCGCCATGCCAAGTCTTTTTGTCTCCGAAAGGTTTGTAGCAGAAATCTCCAAACTCAAACCAGTCAGGTCCAGAGCATCTCAGCTCTGAGGGAAGAAAAAAGTAAAAGGATTCAGCCTAAAGTATGCAGTATACTGGAAATAATTAAACGGATTATAAATAAATCTTTACTCACCCCCATCTGAAAAAGTGTATGACACATTATAGTTTCCATTAAATCTGCAGAAAAGTAAATTTAAACAAAATGGTTGGCTGTCAGTTTTCATAAACGGAGAATTAAAACATAAAACTAACTGACTCACTGTCTGGAGGTAATGCCGTTCCTGGTAGAACCAGGATAAAAGTTTTGTCCCGGAGCTTTCAATAAAGTGCAGTCTCCTCCGATCTCGTTGAGGACAACTCCAGCATGGATGGCCGCCGCACAGATGTTTGAGTCCTGTTCCAGAAGATGGTGCCAAACAACAGATTAAAAAAGGATAGATTCACTGACACACCAAATACGTTAAGTGACATAGATAATAGGACATATTTACATACCCCACGATATACTGATGTGCCATACACTAGGTAATCTGAATTAGCACAGCCTGCTGGACAGTGCACCCTAAAAAATGCAGAAAGATTATAGTATAAATTTTAGAGATCCAAGTGCTACAGCAAGAATGGACAATTTATTTTCTTCACTCACTTCATTTGATCGTTGGCAAAATTTAAGTTGGGCTTGTTGGCACATGTGATTGCATCTGTTAAACCACAGTCATTTTAGACGAACATTTTTCAAATTAGAAATAAAGACAGCATTTGGAGTTATCTTGGGAATTAAAATTGTCTTGGCTTCCTTACAGTCAGGGGTGCATCCCAAGACTTCAAACCGGAGGCCCGCCTGGCTGCTAAAATCCCGTGGAAGGAGGCGGACGTACTGAGCTGACACAGGAGTGCCCAGCATCTGAGTATCAGGGGTGTTTCTGTCTGTTGAGCCTAGGAAAAACTGGGAATGAGGGAGAAAAACACAAAATAATTATTATAAATATTTTAAAAACATTTTTTTTTTTTATCCTTCAAACTGGAAGGACTTTAATTAATTAAATTACATATTTTACCCAACTCAGATTTGCAGTACTCAGTCTATTTGTTTTCCATTTTTATGTACAAACCTAAATGTTTATAATTTTATGACAAATATTCCTCCAGCAAGCCAGCTTCAAAAATGGAGACTGCGAAAAATGGATAGATAGATGGATGGATAGATGCTACTTTTAAATAATATGAGATACAGTCTGGAAATACACATTTTTTTCTGCACTTTTCAAAAGCAGACTGCGTAGGAACCCTGCTTTACTCACATCTCCATCACCTGAGTAGTCAGTCCACCTTGCTCCATCCATACTATGCTGCAATTTAAATTTAGTGACCCAGTAGTCATTGTGAGGACAACCCTGGATTACAATACCAGTTACTTTCCGGGTCTGACCAAGGTTCACTTGGATCCAGCTTGACATTGCTGAAAGAGGATACACAAGACATCATGTTAAACCTGGAAATCAACCCATCATGCCACTTCCCTGGAAATTTAGAATAATAAAAAGGGTCACTGTCAGAGAAATTATATTTAACATTCAGATTCTTCAGAAAATAATCCGTACCGCTTCCTGAGGGCATCCAACAGGAATTTCCATTCAAACGGGCTTTGTTGGCAGTAAAGGAACCGATAGAAGAAGAAGCAGAGAGCTGGAAGTCTGTGATGTTTCCGTCCTCAACACCCAAGCCATGCAGACACACTATCAGAAAAGCAACCTTTTTTTAATTATATTAAGGGTGATCATAATGACACTGCATTTGAAATAAAAAATATACCAACAGTATGTCAGTATTTTATTTTCATATATCAATATAAAGTGATTATTCTCAAAAAGAATACAAAAATGAGGATAAAGATATCACCTTTTTGTTCACAACTATAGACAATCTCCAGATATTTATAGACAGAAGGACAGGGGTCTTCTTCAGTGTGGGCGTACGCAAAGCAGAAAGCACGGTTATCACATGCCTTTCTGTACTGAGGAAGAACTCCTTCGACTGTACAGCTGCCTGCAAAACAGGTAAACATTACATCCATATTTAGTTATTAAATGGCATTAATTACACGGCCTGAGGACATGGAGTTGTGTAGCAGTGACGCTTTGCATTTTCATCTGCAGTGACAAATATGCAGCAGGACCTTCTGATCCCTCAAAGTGTGGGCAGATGTCACTGCTCTTTCGGCCATAGAAAGCAGACTGGATGTTTATCACACTTTCCGGTGGACAGTGAAGGACAGCAGCAGAGTCTTGGCACACGATTGCCGTCAAAAAACCTGAAACAAAAAACAAGTTTCAACACCAGGGCTATTTAATTAGATTTGATGGTAAATCATGTTTGAACTGAGCAGTACGGAGATCTCTTCTTTACCATCATGCGGTGGAGGAGGTTTAGGTGTTTTTCCTGAAAAGAAGAAGCTCATGTTTAACTCTCTGTTGACCCAGTTTTAAGGCAGCAGTGTAAGCAAGATTTCTCACCTCTACGCTTGCAGATGTATCCTCTCTTGTTCTGGCAGTTGTCGTCATTCCAGTAGCCATTATTAATAAGTATCGACAGGCAGTCTTCACCAAAATAATCATCTGGGTTACCTGTGAGAGAACATCAATCCTGCTGTCTGATAATTGTTGTTTTTCAGTAATAAGTCAGAGTATTCAGCCTCGTATGAACCTGCATTCCAGCGGATGTATCTGAACGGAGAGCCGTCTGTCCACTCCCAGCCACCCTCTGTGACGGAGTCATGACCTCCCATCCAAAGGGAGATCCCAGTGGGACTCTGCTGGATCAGGCCTGAGTGTAAACAAGAACATTTCAATAAGCTGCTTTTCACTGCAATCTGTTAAAGTGTTTGGTCTGTATGGCAATGGGCACTATACGTGCTTCATTTGGTCAACTGTGACAGTAAAGGTGTCTGAGCATCATGCAACACTGTGCACCTGGATCTCCTTGTAAAGATACTGTGTAGTAACAATAAAAATTTATCATGAATACTAGTTACAGTACACTTCTGTAAACAGCTTATTTTTCTCTTTCCTACAAAATAGACATAACACTTTCAAATATATAGTGAGAAAAAGGTTTTAAAGTAGCCTATTTAAATGTTGACATGCAGATCAAAAATACAAAAGAAGGATATCCTGACTATGACAAAATATTCTTACATAAAAAAATTCTTAGTTTTTTTTCACACTGGTTGCCATTTTCTCAAACCTAATTTTCACAAGTTTAATGTTTGATGGCTACAGAGTCAGGACAAAGTGAGGCATAGAAAATTAAAAATATATATATCTTCACTGTTGTGGTTTTTAGAAAAAGCAATAGTAAGCATCAGTTCTATGCCTAAAACTATTGCTGTTGTTGTTTTAAATCTTCTGACAGGCTTGTTATTATAAAATATGTTTTTCTTCTTAAAATGCTACTTTTTGTACATTGCATGTGCACAAGTGGGGTAAATGCTTAAGAACAGGGAATTTATTTATTACGTTTTTTTGCAATCATGGACCAAATACATTATCATTAATAAATTTAAAATTGAACCTGGTTTTTAAAGATGATCTCAAGCCCAAATCACTGTGAAGTGTTAATTTGTTGGATTTTTGTATAAATAACCGACAATGTTGTCATAGACACAAACCTAGCTCTCAACCCCAAGCACGTCAGATGTATATTAATAAGGACAAAGCCTAAAAATCTTTCCAGGTGTATCTAACAATTCATCTATTGTAATTTGAGTACAAGCTTATGAGAACAGGGAACCAAAACTGGCTCTAACCCAGAGGTGCACATCTGCCCAAATCCGGCCCTGCCTGGGGGCAACAGAAAAAATTGTTACTCAGGCTGCTTTAAAGTTTCTGTATATTTTTAAAAAAATTATCAGACCTGAATTTATTTAATAAATAAAATGTTTATATTTTTATTATTAATATTGTTACAAACGAGTCATCTTAATGTTACCTGATTACTGTTTATTGCATAACTGTTCTAAAAACTTATCTTAATAACTTGCAGGTTATTATAATATTTAAGAAATTATTTTTCAGAGGCTTGCTTATGTAGCAACCCAAATAACCACACTGATAAAATAATAAAAGATGAACGCTCTAGAAAACTGAAAATAAACGAGGATTATGCACTTCACCATGACTAGAAGTATAGTCTAAAACCCCAATAAAAGCAATCCAAACCCCACTTTGATATTTGTCTTTTTAGTTTTGTGTCACTGCTAACAGACAATCGACAATAACAGGGAAAAAAAAGCTTTTTTTACCTTGTATGAAGGCCTGCTCAAAGGGTTCAGTGATACTGAGAAGGTCCCCTCCCTGGTTGACACAGTCGGCTCGGGCCTCTGCCCAAGTCCTCATTGACAGGTAGTTAAAAAGGTAGCAGTAGTCATTGAAAGGGTCAGAGGTCCATGAGCCACATTTCTCATTCCATCCTGCAACAAACACAACAACTCAAATATTCACATGCATGGAAGCACATGTTATTATCAGTTTCAGGTCTAAGAACAGTGTAACATGAGGTTAACCTGGTCCAGATGTTGGAGGTTGAGGTAGAGATCCTTGACCCTTTGCTATGATGAGAGAAAACAAGGATTTACTACAAACAGAGAAGGGAGACTATAGGAGGTACAGATGTATAAGAGCATCCCACCTTTTTTGCAGACAAATTCCTTTGTGGCAGTGCATTTGTCGTCATTAAGCTTCCCAGGGTCGGTGTGAGTCATTCCAGTCAGGTGAACGCAGTCCTCGTTCTCCCAGTTGTCTGGCTGGTTGAGTGCCCACGGAAGGAAGGTCTGAGATCATCGACAAAAAGCAGCAAAAACTGAGATGCAGCTCAGACGTTACAGTCAGCATCTTCATCCTCAAATGAGACAGCTGATAATACTCATGGTTTTGCTACTTACTGCAGCTGATCCGTCAGTGTACACAAACTCGTTTTCAACACTGATGTCATTCAAACCCACCCAGGCTTCTGCTGGCATGTGAGCTTTAGAAAAAGACACATTACAGCAAATCAATATACAGTGTATTGCAAAAGTATCCAGACCCCTTAGACCTTTTGTCATGTAACAACCACAAAATTCAGTGTGGTACTTATGCAGATTGTACATACAAGACCGACAAGTAGTGCATAAATTTGAAGTGCAATTAAAATCATACAGGGTTGGGGCGTGGCACTGGTGGTTTAGGGGTAAAGCGCGCGACCACATACAGAGGCTATACTCCTCGAAGCGGCCGTCACGGGTTCGAGTGCCGGACCCGGCGACCTTTGCCGAATGTCTCCCTCTCTCTTTGCCCCTCCTTCCTGTCTGCCTACTGTCAAAAATAAAGGCCTCTAGTGCTGAAAAAATTCTAAGAAAAATAATAATAATAAAAAAAAATCATACAGGGTTTTCAAGCTTATTGCAAATGAAAATCTAAACAATATGGGGTACATTTGTATTCAGTCCCCTTTGGTCTCATACCCCTAGATAAAAATCAGTGCAATTAACTATAATTGCAGTGTAATTTATTCAGTTGTTCTGTGAAGGTTTTAGAGGTTTGTTAGAAGAAGCATTTGAGTGACAGAGAGAGACAGAAGGCCCTTGGTAACTCTGGAGGTACTGCAGAGATACACAGCTACATGGAATAATCAGTTGACCAGAGAACAATTAGCTGTGCATTCCACAACTCTTGTAATAATGGAAGAGTGGTCAGAAGAAAGCCACAGGAAGTCCGATTTGCAGGTGCCACAAGCCATGTAGGAGACAAAAAAAAGATATGGAAGAATGGGCACTGGTCAGAAGAGACCAAAACTGAAATTTGTATCTACACTAAGCTGCACTATGTGTGGTAGAAAGGTTACAGATCAGCACCCCGATAGCCCCATTCTCAACATCAAACATGGTGGTAGCAGCACCATGCTGTGGGGGTGGTTTTCTTAAACACTTGATGGGAGATTGGATGGCACTAAATACAGGTGCAACAATGGTAGAAAACCTTCTAGAGGCAGCACCAGACTAGTGACTGCAGCTGATGTTTACCTTTTAGCAGGACAATAATCCTAGCATATAGCCAGAGCTGCTTTTGAATGATTTAGATCAAATCATATTCATGTGTTAGAATTGCCTAGTCAAAGACTAGATGTAAAACCAGATGAAAATCTCTGGCAAGCCTTGAAAAATTCTGTAAACATATGGTAAGGGGACTGAACACAAATGCACACCACACTTTTCAGTTTTTTACATGGAAGAACATTTTGAAAACAATGTATAATTTGCCTTTCATGTCACAATTATGCACCATATTTTGTTAGTGTATCACATGAAACCCCACTAAAATATATTGAAGTTTGCAACTGTAGCAAGGTGTATGAATATACGTGTAAGGCACTATATTTACTTAAACCACAGTGATTTTATGTCATAGCTGCTCACCGGTAAGGAAACTGAGGTCTTCCTCTGAGCTAAAGCTGACCAGATGACCCTGCTCTTTGGTACAGTGAGCCTCGGCATCTTGCCAGTTTTTCACCTGCTCGGTCTCAAAGTGATAGCAGAAGTCCTTATACAGCAAGTATCCACGGTCACAGTGGCCATCTGAAACAAACACAACAGTCACTGGTAGAGCTGGCACTGTAAAGTGTATAAGGAGGGAGCGCAAAAACCCACTGACCAGGCGATGCAGTTGGTTGAGGGTTCAGTCCACCTGTCATCTCACAGATGTAACCCAGGCTCTTAAAGCAGTTGGTTGTTTCCCATTTGCCTTCATAGTTCCCTGAGAAGTAAAAGGGGTCATTCAGCAATCTAACGAGAGGAACTGTTTATTATGTGCGGAGTGGTGAAGGGTGGGTCCCACCTGTGAAGATCTGACCACAGTCCCACATATTTGCTGTGTTTCTGGGCCAACCAGCACCGTAATTTGAGAACTGGATTTTGCTTTTATCCTCCCATTTAAAGTCTCCATCCTGGTACATATCTGGTGGCAGAAAAAGAAGGAAAATAAACAGAAGGCCATATTAGAACTGCATTTTATGAACCAAAAAAGCACTTTTTATTCAATTCAGAAAAAAGAGATATAATCAAAATCTGCAGATAACCTGATAAGCCAATCCAGATGTCAGGAATGTCCACTTGGTGAAAGTCTGGAAGTTTCCCGTTTATGAAAAACTGCTCCTCTTGACTTTGTGATAATTAAAGACAAAGAGAATGATGTTTCTCATATATATGTATGCAATAATGACAACCAAACTGCTTAAGAAAGTTGATAGGTATATTCTTTTCATGTTTTTTTTTTCTTTACTGTCAACAACAAAAAGAGATGTACTGAAAATCCTCTATTGGTTACCACTTCTACAATGGAAACAAGACACAGTATCAGGTTTTAGGAGCAGAACTTTTTATTTAAAGTGCATCATTATTAAGTGAAAAGATTTAGCATTTTGTTTATGCAGCTATATAAGTCTTTGCATATACCTGGAACATTAGCAAACAGACGGTAAAATAAAGAGTTAAACTCTTTTGGTTAGGTAGGGGCCGGTTGCCTGCATCAAAGTTTTAAAAGAGTACTCTTTCAAAACCGCAACTGTGCCTACAGCTTAAAGTTCCTTAAGTGAGATAGCAGAGAAAGTGCTGAAGTGATCAGAATTTTCTAAAGCATCTTGAAGCATAAAGTAATTATACCCTTTCCTGACCTGTACTGAACACTGCTGGTCAGCTGATTGACTTTTCCTTCACTTACATGAAAGACACATTTTGTTGTTTGGAAATACAGGGGTTGGACAATGAAACTGAAACACCTGTTATTTTAGTGTGGGAGGTTTCATGGCTAAATTGGACCAGCCTGGTAGCCAGTCTTCATTGATTGCACATTGCACCAGTAAGAGCAGAGTGTGAAGGTTCAATTAGCAGGGTAAGAGCACAGTTTTGCTCAAAATATTGAAATGCACACAACATTATGGGTGACATACCAGAGTTCAAAAGAGGACAAATTGTTGGTGCACGTCTTGCTGGCGCATCTGTGACCAAGACAGCAAGTCTTTATGATGTATCAAGAGCCACGGTATCCAGGGTAATGTCAGCATACCACCAAGAAGGACGAACCACATCCAACAAGATTAAATGTGGACGCAAGAGGAAGCTGTCTGAAAGGGATGTTCGGGTGCTAACACGGATTGTATCCAAAAAACATAAAACCACGAATGTCCAAATCACGGCAGAATTAAATGTGCACCTCAACTCTCCTGTTTCCACCAGAACTGTCCGTCTGGAGCTCCACAGGGTCAATATACACGGCTGCTATAGCCAAACCTTTGGTCACTCATGCCAATGCCAAACGTTGGTTTCAATGGTGCACGGAGTGCAAATCTTGGGCTGTGGACAATGTGAAACATGTATTGTTCTCTGATGAGTCCACCTTTACTGTTTTCCCCACATCCGGGAGAGTTACGGTGTGGAGAAGCCCCAAAGAAGCGTACCACCCAGACTGTTGCATGCCCAGAGTGAAGCATGGGGGTGGATCAGTGATGGTTTGGGCTGCCATATCATAGCATTCCCATGGCCCTACTACTTGTGCTAGATGGGCGCGTCACTGCCAAGGACTACCGAACCATTCTTGAGGACCATGTGCATCCAATGATTCAAACATTGTATCCTGAAGGTGGTGCCGTGTATCAGGATGACAATGCACCAATACACACAGCAAGACTGGTGAAAGATTGGTTTGATGAACATGAAAGTGAAGTTGAACATCTCCCATGGCCTGCACAGTCACCAGATCTAAATATTATTGAGCCACTTTGGGGTGTTTTGGAGGAGCGAGTCAGGAAACGTTTTCCTCCACCAGTATCACGTAGTGACCTGGCCACTATCCTGCAAGAAGAATGGCTTAAAATCCCTCTGACCACTGTGCAGGACTTGTATATGTCATTCCCAAGAAGAATTGATGCTGTATTGGCCGCAAAAGGAGGCCCTACACCATACTAATAAATTATTGTGGTCTAAAACCAGGTGTTTCAGTTTCATTGTCCAACCCCTGTATATCCTGCTGCAAATTACACAAACCATTATGATGTGAAAATAAAGAGATAACCAGCCTTCAGTCTTATTAAGGTAACACTGTTTTACAAAGACAGTTGACAAGCTAAACGCGCCGTGTTTTTGACACACCCGACAGCAACCCAGTAAACCATGTAATATCAGACTATTATACTTTGAAGCCTGTATAGGATAAGATAGCCAAAAAATACAATATTTGTGCAATAGGCAAGTACACTTCAAAACAACTATTAAATTAACTGTTTATTCTTTTTTTGCTAAGTTTGTGTATCATAATCCACATAACAATGAATGAACATCAGACATAACATTAGTAGAACTCTAAAACTACTACTTTTTTAGTTTGAAATCTTTGTACTAACACCACATGGTGTCTTCACTGGTAACTGATCATAGCCGAACATCATATCGGCTCATGCCTAGTGTGAACCCACACTGGTTGGCTTTATGTTCTCCAGCAAAGGACTTCCTCCAGCATGTTGAAATTTTATCACAGACAAAGCTAAATATATTTGAATTTTCTTACATCAGTTGTTTCTGTAATTGCTTTGAGGTTGTTGTTGTACTTTTTTTGTGTCCAAGCTAACAGTTTTCAACTCTTCTTGCATGTAATAGTGATACAGCCATGTCTGTGATACTAACCCACATAGACAACAGTCACATTTCTGACAAATTGTTAAATGAAAGTGGAAGTTTTTAATCCTCTACCTGTTTATGAACAGCAGGTGAGCACTTATATCAGAGCACTTGGTTACAGCTTCATACCAGGTGGTCAACAGATTGGTATTACTGACCATCCAGTAACAGCTGCCATTAAAGCTCTGCCAACCCGGAAGACAGATGGCTGGATGTGAGGTTGAAAAAGAGACGTCAGGAAAAGGAATTCACAATCCAAACAGTATGAGTGGACTTTCTACAACATTATCACAATGGAAAGACAAAATGCTGGGCTTACTGCTGATTAGACGTTTGCATATGTAGGGGCGCTCATATCTGCACAAATGGGACCTCCACTTTCCATATGCTTCTGATGTATCTTTGATTAACGCAGCACACCCGCCAACCTGTGGGTCACTGTTAGAGAATGAGAGCTTCAACCCAGATTTATCAAATTTTTACAAAAAGAAGGTCAAATTTGTTCTGATAAAGGATCTTACACTGAAGGTGCACCATCCCAGTTGGTATAGTCCAACTGCATTGCATCAGACCAGGCAAAGTTGCTGTTCCCAGGATCAACCTGACATGAAATCCTGTTGCATTTCTGGAGAGACAAAGCTCATCTTTACATTCGTATACTCAGCATTGATCATTTTAAACAGACAGGTGAACCTCTCAATGCATCAACATGTTCATCTCACCAGTGTGGACAGCCCAATCCAGAAATCCAGATGCGTTAACGACAATGTTCCCATCACAAACGTGTTTTCCTGCACTGAGGTTATGGAAACCAGGTCTCCTCCCTCCTGCAGACAGTCATGCCTGGCTGCTGACCAGCTCTTCATCGATTCTGACTTAAACTTGTAGCAGTTGGAGCCGTGCTGCCTCCAGCCGCTGGCTAAGTCACACTGTGGGGCCGGGTTTGCTGCAAAGCAGAAAGAAAAAGGAAACTTTTAAGTGTTGAAAGCGATTTCCTGATCAAGGCATTATTGAATTAAATGATCGGTATTGAAGTTGCTGACTAAACTCAACTTCTGATTCCTGTTGTTGGTATACTATCTGTGTTTTAAGATCACCACACCAGTCATTATATTTTACAAAATTCAAGGAAAATTGCTAAGTTTATGAAGTAGGAGAACATCATTTTCTGTACATTTTTTCTGCAAAGTTTTCAACCGGATTAACTGGAACTGCAATGAGATATGCAATGAGCCAAATTATCAACAGGTCATATCAAAACATAGAAACATGATAGCAGTAGCCTGCGACATTCAGCAAACTGCTCCACCTGAAAACATCATCAGTAGTAACAAAGCATGAGTTGATGACAGAACCTAGCTTTATCTTTAGAAACAAATGATTTTTAGGTGACATGCCAAAAACTCAAAGTAACTTTCTGTCACTGTTCAGAAAAGCAAGAGCCTGCTGCATCTTTCACTTCATTGGTGTGTGAGTTGAGTGGGATACAACCACAGTAATAATGTGGACCAAATATTACTGATGAAATGTGTCTGTTACTTTACTGCACTTTAAAAGTAAAACATTTAAAAGCATATGAAAACAGCTTTTATTTTATTCACTTTAATGTAGTATTGGATTTAGACTCAAATGTGTAAAATTTTGATTACTCTGTTGTGAATACGGGATAAAAGACGGGATCATTGGAATACCTCTAGTTCTTATTACCCAAAGTACTAATAGTTAGTTAGCTAGTATGAAAAAAATTAAATTAAGTTAGTTTATAATAAAATTAATTTCAGGTAATTTTGATTTTGGTTGCTAAATGAATTTTAATCTGAAAATTATACAGAAATCACCTCGTTTCCTTAAACGTGGAGATTTATATACATCAATATGGTTTACCTTATCATATCAATGCTAAATTAGTTTATGAGCATACTTGTTACATCGTGCACCTCCCTGAGAGTTAACAACCTTTATTTTTGTAGAAAAAGTGTAGTCCCAGTTAGCCTGCAAGGACAATAGCCTACATGCAGATATTAAAGACAGATGCAAGGATTTTGTTTATTAAACTATCATCAAATAAGATTGGAATCTTATTTTTAAAACACCTATTACAAAGTAATGAATGGAGTCCTTAAGAGAACTGGACAGCCACGTAAACAAGTAAAAAAAAAATACAAACAAAGGAAATCCAAAATGAAAAATCCAGAAAATTATGCTGAACTGATTTAATATTTTAGCTAGGATGTATTTTTTCAAACAAAATTATGTTCCAACACGTTTATGGTCATAACTATTTAGGTTTTGCATCACATTAACATGGATCTTCCTGTGGAAACATTTGATCAGCAACAAACATCAAGAAGTTGGTCAAGATATGAAATCTAATCAGTTAAAAACTGTTGAAGCCTTTGCCTGAATTCACAACATCTAAAATAATAAATAAATATTCTTTGTCCTCCTGTGGCAAGAAATTGGAAATAGAGCTAGCATCAAAGTGTCCTCACTGTTAATGTATTTGCAGATATATTTCCTCTTATTATTGCAGTTCTCATCGTTCCAGTGTCCAGAGTTGGACCCAACCAACTGACCACAGTCCTCAGCATCATTCCAGTTATCAGGTTGGCCTGACATCCAGAACCTGAATCAGAGGGAATGGTGTTCTTATCTAGAAATCTTCAGAAATAAAATCCTATATCCTTTAATGAGTAAAATTAAACAAATTAGGCTTCAAAGCTGCAGTAGTAATTTATATACATACGATAAATATTCTATAAAAGGCTTCCCATCACTCCACTCCCAAACACCTTCTACGATCTTGTCATTTAAACCAATCCAGAAGATCTCTGTGCCGATTTGTGTTCTCACCCACAACTAGAAAGGGAAACAGAAAAACATAGGGCTTAAACGGGAACTTGACGCTAATTTTGCTCGCATCTCTGTTTGCACTCCTCACCCTCTCATGAATGTTCTGAATGCTCATCAGGTTGGTGTTCTGCTCTAGGCAGTACGCATTCGCCTCCGTCCACGACTTGGTGTCAGTTGAAAAGAAGTAACATTTACCATCATACTCCCTCCAACCTTCCCGACACTGGCTGTGGGCTAAAGGGAGAAAAAGAAATAAAATGTGAGAGGGTGGAGGCACACCACCCTCCTCCTCACTTTATGAATGTTGGTTGATTCTGGTATCAAATCTTGTAGTGACCTTTAACCTAGAAAAAGACAGGAGAGACTGTATTTTTTAAAAACTAGCATGTCACAAGCTGATGTCACAATTGATATTTTATTTTAGGAAACATTTGGATTGATCAGAAGGTAAATGAGGCCATCTGACTCTATGGTTTACCCAGAGTTAAAGGCTCCAAATAAAGTGAAGAATTAAATTTTTGGTGCCTGAAGATTTAAACAAAGCACAGTATGTAAAGACGAGATCTTACTATTGTGTTGTTGCTGCATCTGTCTCATAAAATCCTTATAAGTCTCAGTAAACCAATGAAGACAAGCTTAATGGTCTGGTAAATGCATGTGAAATTAAAATGCTTTCAAATCATATCCAACATGTCAAATAATCTCATAAAATAGAAACATTAACTAGATCACAGATCACCAACCATTTTTTGCCCTCGCTGCTTCCAAACAAAGTGTGTTTAGAGTTTTGAAAACCTACTTAATCACTGGAAAAAAGATGATTTATTAATAAATAAAAATTAAATGAAAAATTTTTGGTTTTACTGTGGAATTATAGAAAACACAATTCATTTAATTGTCAAATTTAAGAACAAAGAGAAGGATTTAATTTGCACAGTGATGGAAGAAAGACATTTTTCTATGTACAACAAGGCCAATTGAGTCCTTTTCATATTTAGGAAATTTTTTTTAAAGTAATAGTAATAGTAAGGGCTCAACTCCCGGCCTGGGGTCTTACTGCAAGGAGTTTGCATGTTCTCCCTGTGCATGCGCAGGTTCTCTCCGGGTACTCTGGCTTCCTCCCACAGTCCAAAAAGATGACTGTTAGGTTAATGGGTCTCTCTAAATTGCCCTTAGGTGTGAATGAGTGTGTGCATGGTTGTTTGTCCTGTGTGTGTATGTGTTGTCCTGCGATGGACTGGCGACCTGTCAAGGGTGTACCCTGCCCATAGACCGTGCTGGAGCACCAGCTTCCCCACAACCCCCTATGGAAGAAGCAGTAGAAAATGAATGACTGAGGTTGACCACTTAATCAACAAAGCCCATAATCCCAAATGTATCTTTTGTACTACAAGTGTCTTTCTGTCAGGGTTCCAAGGTATCTTTCAGAATTACATATTTTTCAAACTCGAAATTTCTCATTTCTTGAGCAGTTTAAAGCACATTTATATACATACAAACGTTCGATTTAAATGTACACCAAACATTTTTACCAAAGTCAACTTTTAAACTTAAGCTAAGGTCAAAAACCAAAGAAAGTGGTGCCTTTTTATATGGTCAATGGTTTGCAGTTGCTCAGGGCAGCATTAATTTCGGATGTGCACGAGCAACAGATAAACAATGAGCCTTTTTATTCCTTGGTTGCATCCTGAATGAGTTTTGCATTACTTATTCGCATGCTTGATTGGTTTTTTTGTTGTTGTAGTTTAGAACCAGGCAAGAACTGCCAATCCCTGCAACTAAGGACATAAATAAAACAGGAACAATCAACACTCCCCCCTCGCTGTTTCCCCAATGAATTTATGGTCTAAAAATATTAGAGCTCACCGTCTTCTTTATCTGGTCTATCACCTAAGTACCTGACAGTATCTGTCAATGAAAAATCTACAGGTGTTTGAATGGTTTCCAAGATTGTTATGTCTAAACTTGACACAGTAAATTAAAATGCAGACATTGTGATAATCTTGCCCAAGGTAGAAGTAAGAATCTGAGGTGTAATCTGTTTGGAACAACTTATTTTTGGGAATTTCAGGTATTTAATGAAAAATATAAATATCTTTCCATGCTGCCTTCTTTTTCAATATTTAAGAAAGCATATATTCCATAAAAAACAGATTTAAAAAAACTGATAAAACTAGTCTTTCCTTTTGTCTTTATATTTAAAAAAATAGGTCACTTCCATTTATTTTAACAATGTTTTTAAAAGCCATTGTAGAAGATCTTAAGAGTGTTGTTTCAACAGGTTGGCTAAATCAATGTTAGTTTACTAATACTCTGATTACTCTAAATGCTGCACATAATAGTCTCAGAAAAGCCAGTAATTTTTTTTTAATGCTCATCAATCATAAAAGTCTCATGACTGCCTGGCATTTACAGACCGTGTCAAGCAACTTTGGATTCTCACACAAATCGTTAGGTGAATGTTTGACAAATTTAGATAATATAGTAGAATCACATGTTTTTCACCAGACTTTACCTGGTTGAAAAGCCACCTTGGAAAATTGTTGAAGAGGAAGCGTAAGCTCACTGTTTTATTTCTTTAATCAGCTGTTGACCATTTAAGTTGGTTATTGGCCTGAAAAAAAGTCCTGTCATGTAATGTTTGCTTCATGTACACATTATAAGTGAGTGGTGGGATATATCCTGGACAGGTTTCAAATCAATCACAGGGTAACAAAAACACACAGCTAAGAGTACTTCAGAGTAATTAATCTAATGGTCCCGGGCCGGATTTAAACCCAACCAAATGCTGCAAGGCATGGCGCTAACAACCACTCCACTGTGCAGAGATAAAAAGAGTAAAGCAAAAATATTTAGCAATTGTCTTCCTTAACAACCAACATTTCCCTGTAAATTAATAAGTAAACCATTTTTCAAAGATAATTTAAAATGACTCACAAAAAAGGATTATAAGGCGAAAAATGTCATTGTTCAGAAAATCACATGTACATTATTGTTAAAACAAATCTTAAGATGTTATTATTATAAACAGATAAAAAAATGATTTTTCAGACAAATTGTAATCACTAAGAGCCTTTCCATCAAGGGTTCGGGCATCTATGCTGTAGTTTTGTTAACGTTTTTAATGCATATTATTTTTGTCAGTCAGTCAGTTATTTTCTACCGCTTATTCCATAGTGGGTCGCAGGGAAGCTGGTGCTTATCTCCAGCAGTCTATAGGCAGGAGGCAGGGTACATCCTGGACAGGTCACCAGTTCATCGCAGGGCAACACATACACACACAGGACAAACAACCACGCACACACTCATTCACCCCTAAGGGCAATGTAAAGAAGCCAGTTAACCTAACAGTCATGTTTTTGGACTGTGGGAGAAAGCCGGAGTACCTGGAGAGAACCCCTGCATGCACGGGGAGAACATGCAAACTCTATGCAGAAACCCAGGACCTTCTTGCTGCAAGGCAACAGTGCTAACAATTGTGTCACTGTGCATCCCTATTATTTTTGTTTTATATTAAATAGTTCTGTTTTGAATATGCAGAACCAAAGTGAAAAATGTAATCCATTTCTCTATTCACCTGACTTTCAGATTTAAAAGTTTTGAATCACATAGAAACTACAAATATCTAAATATTTTTGCACATTTTATCAAAAGGAGGGAAAGTATACTCACCACAAGCAAGAAAAGAAGCAAAGATGAGCAGTGTCAGAAGAACACGTCTGTCCATTTTTATATTTTTATGTTTGACTTTCAAGGTGTTTTCCTGCGCATCCTAGTATTGAGAAGGTTTTCTTATTTTTGGTTGTTTTGAACCTCCCTGAGTATGTCAGTGTGTGATGTGCTGGATCTCTTAGTGTTCAGACTTCTGAGCATCTTCTCTTATGTTCTCCTCTTTTCAGTGTTTGCCCAGAGTCCAAAGACTGAAAGCAATAAAACAGGGATAAAAACAAGGCAGTGTGCAAAGATATACTCTCATTAAAACTTCACAGATTAAGCATAAATTGATTTGAAATTCCAAGTATTTATTTAGTTCTGTAAACAAATCCCTTAGAATTCAAATATCAGCCAATCAGGAGAAAAACTTACACTTTTATCAAATACATTTCTGTAATATACTCTTTATATATATATATATATAATGATACACTAACCTTATATATGGAGGTACGTCTAAAACAATTTTAGTATTGCGTAAAAGTGCAATATATTTTGCCAGTCATTTCAGAAAGTGAAAGATTATTTTACAGAGATTCATCCAACATAGAGTAAAATATTTCAAGCTTTTATTCCTTGTAATTTTGATGATTATGGCTTACAGGTAAAGAAAACCCAAAATTCTGTGTCTCAGAAAATTAGAATATCACATTAGACTAATCAAAAAAGGATGTTTTAAGCACAAATGTCAGGCCTCTAAAAAGTATGCCCATTTCTATGCACTGAACACTTGGCTGGGCGTCCTCTTGCACGAATTACTGCATCAATGCGCCGTGGTACAGAGGCGATCAGCCTGTAGCACTGTGTATGTGTAATGGAAGCCCAGATTGCTCTGATAGCTGCCTTTAGGTCATTTGCCTCGTTGGGTCTGGTGTCCCACGGGAAAATAAAATCAGCATCTCCATAAGCTTGTCAGCAGAGGGAAGCATGAAGTGCTCTAGAAGTTCCTGGTAGTTGGCTGCATTGACTGTGGACTTTGGAAAACACAGTGGACCCACATCAGCAGATGACATGACACCCCAACCCATCACTGACTGTAGAAAATTCATGCAGGAATTCAAGCACTGTGGATTCTGTGCCTCTCCACTCTTCCTCCGGACTCTGGGACCTTGATTTCTAAATGAAATGCAGAATTTACATCTAAAAACAGGACTTTGGACCAATGAGTAACAGTCCAGTTCCTTTTCTCCTTAGCTTCTGACGTCTCTGGTTCAGGACTGGCTTGACACAAGGAATGTGACATTTGTAGCCCACGTCTAGTATTTGGCTGTGTGTGCTGGTTCTTGATGCACCGACTCCACCCTCATTCCACTCCTTATGAATCTCCCCCAAATTCTTTTGCTAGATCATCTCAAAGCTGCGGTTCTCTCTGTCGTTGCTGGTGCACCTTTTCCTACCACACTTCTTCCTTCCACGCAATTTTCTATTAATATGACTGGATACAGAACAACCAGCTTCTTCAGCAATGACCTTTTGTGGCTTACCTTCCTTGTGGAGGTTTTCAATGACCGTCTTCTGGACATCTGTCAAGTCAGCAGTCTTCCCCATAATTGTGTAGCCTATGACCCAGATAGAGAGACCAAATAAAGGCTCAGGAAACCTTTGCAGGTGTTTTGAGTTAATTAGCTGATTACAGTGTGACACCACAAGTGTCCAATAATTAACTTTTTCCCAGTTTTCAAATTGTCTGAGAAACTGAATTTTGGGTTTCTTTACCTGTAAGCCGTAATTATCAAAATTACAAGAAACAAGGGCTTGGACTATTTCACTCTATGTGTAATGATTCTATATAATATATGAGTTTCACTTTCTGAGATGATAGGCAAAAAATATTGCACTTTTACACAATATTCAATTTTTTTAGAGGAACTGTATACCAAAATAGTTACACATATTTCATCTGATACAAATACTGTCCACCATTTTGTTTTTTACAAATTGCTGAAAAGTGGTAGAAAATGGCTCAATTACAGCAACCTAAAGTGTTAACAGCAAGTTAAAAAAAAGATGCAATTTTAAACTTCTAGGAAGTAAAATAAATCCTTCTCCTCAAAATTCCCTAACTTTTAGTGTATGTAAACAAATTATAAAAACACATTACACAATGAAACTGTAATTACAGGCTAATTGTAGGACTGTACACAACACTTGACAGCTGACAGCAAACCCCAAAGTCCAGAAGACACAGTTTACAACAACCACACGTTAGATGCCAATAAATTTAAACTGCTCAGATTGGCTTCAAACTGTTCCTTAACCAGGCTTCATAGGATGTTACAAACCCTTTAAAATGAAATTCTCATGCATACTTCTACATGCAACTTCACTTAGTAAATTTGTATCTTATTTATTAGCAAGGAAAATAACTTTTCCAGAAAACAGACATATCTGATTTATTTGACTCTTTGTTTTTGGCTTTTATGTAGGTGGGTCTGACACCAAGTATAATTTATTCGACCACTTCTCTTATGAGAAATTACAGAGCTAATTTAACTTGGCTGACTTCGTGGTAAGATTGTGCTTTTAACTATTGATCAAAAATTCTCAGCAGGGTTGAGATCACAAGCCTTATTAAATCTTTTGTGTGTTCATAACTATTGTCCAGGTGGAGCACCAAACTAAGTCCAGGTTTCAACCATCTGACCCAAAATTCCACCCTCACATTAAAGGAAATAAGTTAGGATGTTCACAAACAACCCACTGCACCATTAAGACTCAAACCTCATTAGCTGGAGGATGTTGGGACACCAGCGTCACTGTCTGTAGCAAAGCAGGTGTTACATCAACCCAGTCTAAGAGAGTGCCGAACAAGAAAGAAGCACTGCTCAAAAGCCATCACCTTGAAGCACGACAGACATTTGCCTTCTGGAGAGAAGGTTTTTTTTATCAGAGGAGGCAAAATGTTTAATTATTTGGCTACAATGAAAAGAAGTCTGTTTGGAGAAGTCATGGTAAGGCTTTTAAACCTAGATCATTGTACCAACTGTCAAGCACGGTAGTGGTAACATCTTGTTGACGGTCAGTTTAGCTGGGAGCAGTTACAGTTACAGGTGTAACACACAAAGTTGGTGGAGTAATAAAGGAGCACCTTCAAGTTCTTCAAAGATCAACAACCACAGAAACTCTTTACAGGTTCCTACAGGACAATGGTCCCAAACGCAAATCAAAACTGGCACTGCACTCAGCTCTGCATGTTTTAGATGTTCTCCTGCTTTAGCAGACCTGATTCCAGTTGATAGTTCATTAACAGGCTTTTGCTGAACTGCAGTCATGTGAATCAGATGTGTCAAAACAGAAACGTCTAAACCATGCAGGGGAAGGTGACCAGAGGACCAGGGCTGAAAAACAGTTATTGGGAAATTGTGATAAAAATGAGAATTTTTACGGTTAAATCAAAAAATGGAAATGATCAAATAATATTTCTGTACACTAACTGCAATGTAAACTGGAAAAAAAGAGGGATCCCATGAATAATATTCAAACACAACTTTACTGAACCATTTCATACCAACACTATGTCCACAAAGCACAATATAGTCAAACACACTTTTTACACTTTTAAAAAGACAAAATTGGCTTCAAGTTTGCTAGAAAAAGGATAAATTTCACAATTCCTCCACAAGATCTGTGCAACACTTTAATCTTGTACAAACCATATGTCAGACAGTTATCTGTATTCCTGTTGTGAAAACCTTGCCTACAGTTATATATATTTTATTCTTCCATATGGCAGAACCACTTGTGTTAAATTAACATACAGTGTGAACATATAACCTGACATTTTCCAATTTGGACAAAAATATACTCAGACCTCACGTCTATTCTAGGAAAATAGAGAACAGAAATGGATTATATAGTTAGGAATTGTTTATTATACAAAAATGTTTATATATTGAAATATAATGGAAACATCTGCAGATACAAACCTAATCTGAATCGAGTACAAACCTAAAAACACAATGATTAGGATTTCTGACAGTCCAGCTATCATCATTCACAAATCTCAATTTTTTATGTAAATATTGTCAAACTAAGTTCAAGTTAAAGAGGTGCAACACATTGCTTTGATCTCTTTATGACACACCTACCAGCAATAAAGAAACAATAAGAAATTCAACAGATTTCTACTAGATTTGTCAGTTCTTTTTTTTTTTTCTGTTTGGCACTTGCAGGAGTGTGATTCCCCGAGTGTGAAAGGTCCTAAAATGAGGACTGATTTGTTTCTAAAGTGCACTGACCAGCAATGTTCCTTAAAGGATCATTCAAAGCATAAACGGCAGCTAGATCTGCATAAAACTGGGGAAAAAAACACCTGAAAACGGAGTGAGAATAAAGAAAAAGTTAAAAACAGCTTCACATCCTAACTCAGATAGATGATCAAATAAAGTTCTGATCTGTCACATCACTCTGGATAAATGAAACAAGTGCAGCGCCGTAGTGGCAGTCTTCTCAGGGATAACCATATATACTTACATACTGGCCGCCCCATTACAGTCTTTATTCTTCTGAATATGATCACTCTCAGGAGATTTGTCTTAAATAAAAGCACAGCAAATAATGTCTACTCAAAAACGTCAAAACGAACAAACAGAAGAAACTACAGTACAAAATACTTCATCAAAGATTGCAAACAACACCAGCAGGAGTCTAGAAACATTAAATGAAGTTTGTCAGTGTGTATTTTCTTAGTTCAAGTCTGTTACTTCTCCCTAATATTTCTCAGATACTTTGTGTAGACCGAACATCAGTCTTCAGCGTGAAGGTGAGTAGCTCTGCCTGCTCTGTGCTGCGATTGGGATTTGGGAGCGACTCTGCGATTGTCACATGCAGTTGACCACGTTGCTGGAGCCCTGGCCGATGTCTCTGATCTTGCTGACGTGACACGAGCACACGGCTACTCCGGCTCCGGCTCGGCAGTGGGACACAGAACCCACCAGTTCCCATCTAAAAATAAGAAGAGGCGCAGGTGTGGAGTTAAAGGTCTACAGCTGAAAGAAATCAGAGTTCAAAAAAGGTGAGAAATTCTTCAAGCTGATCAATTGTTCTGTCAAAAGTCAGAAAACACACGGTCTGTCGTTCTCAAAAGAAAGTTTTACTTAAAATCCCAGCCTATTTTTATGTGCATGGCTTGCAAAACTGTATTACGAGCTGACCTAATAAATGTGTTTTCCATAACAATCTTGAGTATTTATCACCCTTTAAACTGATGTTCACAGTAAGAAACACACTCTTGAGCAGCTGATACACTTATTCAATTTTGTGACATTCAAAGCAGGTTCAAGATGCAAGAGAATAACTTGCTGCAACTCACACTGCATTGAAATATGTTGGAAACTAAGTTATCGACAAGTCAAATCAGAGAGGAAACAAGCTAGTCTTAGCCTAGCACTCAAGCAAACCGCTCCACACAAAACCGGTATCAGCAGGAGCAAGATGTGAGTTTATTGAAGGCTTTAGCTGCATGTTGAGTCGGATATGTCTTTGCGAACAAAAGGTTTTGCTACAAAAACTGTTGGGACAAATATAAGTGAGTAGGACTCAATCACAAAACTGTCAACCATGACAACTGATGAAATGTATGTGTTGATTTTACTAATAAACCTTATAGCTAAGGTGCTATTAAAATTAAAGCACAATCCCTGCCAATAAATGCCTCATCTTAACGGACTCGGATTGATATCTGGGACAAAAACAAATCCTGATCAGGACATCCCTGCAACATGACAAAATAAAACATTTGTGTGGTGCTAAATAATTCGCCATGGCTGCTGGCCAGGTCTCGGTTATGTAATCATCCCTTTCCTTCTCACCTGTTCATCCTCGGCTCAAAAGCCTCCACTGTGTTCAGGTATATGTTTCCATTGTGTCCTCCAACTGCAAACACTCTGCCCATTACAGTGGCAACCCCGACTCCACCGCGCGGGGTGGTGAGCTCCGCCACGTACTCCCAGCGGTGCATCCGGGGATCAAAACGTTCGACGGAGCTCAGGGGAGAGTTGTCATCAAAGCCGCCTTTGGACAATCACCAGAAAGATACTTTTAATTAAAAGCTGGATGAACTTATGTAACACAAGTGTTCGTTTATGTATACTGCCATGTGTGAAACACAGAGATGTACAAATCTGAGCAGAATAACCCTGCAATTAACTTCAAGAGTTCACATTGCAACCCAACACAATAAAGGCTGAAGAAACTCTTTAAATTCAAGCTCTGCAATAAAAATTCAACCTGTGAATCAGTGACCAAAACAGCTTTACGAAACATGAACTTTTGTCTCAATTCAAGCCTTTGTGTATAAAACTAAAGGGTGTGAACCTAAATCATGTGATGAGCGTGTATCAAAAAGGGCAACTTTCAGTACATCTCAGCTACAGATGTTAGACTTTGCTGTTTATGGCCCCAAGCAACATTACATGACTCTGCAGGAGAGCTACTTGTCCGAAGAGACGTGGCATTTCTCTCACCAACAACGTAGAGGCAGCCATTGAGTTTACTGACTCCATTTCCAGCCCGCCGCTGGCCCATCTCGCAGACTTCCGTCCACTTGTTGAGGTGAGGGTTGAACCTCTCCACACTGGATAGTGATGCCACGCCATCATTACCTCCCACTGCGTACACGTAACTCTAAAAAAATAAAATAAAAATTGAAATCCAAGAATTAAATCATGTACTGATCTGAATAAATGATTCACTTCCCCTTTATGGTCTTACCCCCAAAGCAACAGATCCAACTCCTCCTCTGGGTGTGTTCATCGGGGTCACAGCGCTCCAGCTGTCATTTTCAATGTCGTAACGCTCCACATCATTGAAGCAGGAGTTGTCATCAAGACCCCCAATAGCATATATAGGACAACCGAGAGCTGCCAGTGCTATCCCCCTCCTGGAACGAAAGAGAAAAAAACAAAACACTCTTATATTTGCTACACGACAAGATTGTTCAGAGAGCTGAATGAAATGAGAGCATCAATTAGCACTCTGACATGTTTCATTATATTGTCTGTACCTTTTGGTATTCATGGAGGCTTTCATCATCCACTTGTTGGTGAGTGGATCAAACATCTCCATATCCCCCAAGTGTTCATTACCATCATGGCCGCCAACAGCATAAACTTTACCTGTGGGAGAAAAGAAACATCTAACATGTAGGTTCAAGATAACAAATGACCTAGTCAAAACATCTGACCTATACTGTGTCGACTGCTGAGTTCCACAATTTGTAAGCGACAAAATGTTTATCATTTCATTTCAAACCCAGTTTTACCTTCTAAAGTATTTTGACAACAATGTCTTCTCACCTCCGACAGATATTACACCAACATGACGCCGTCTGCTGTTCATTTCAGGACCAAAGAACCAGCTGTTTTTAGTGATTGAGTAGCATTCGATGCTGCGAAATGGGTCTCCAGAACCTCCCCGGCCTCCCACACAGAACAGAACCCCTAAACAGGGAGATGAATTCGACAAATAGCGCAAATAATTTAAGGGTTTAGACAAGACAACAATATATGGGAGCAACACTATGACAATCTGCACATATTAGCTAATTAGGTGACTGCTGAAGGTAATTGGTTGGATTTCATTAAGGGGTATCAGGAATTACAAATACATGCCACACTTCGGAATGTTGATTATAAAAAAAATTCAAGCTGTAAAGAAAGTTTAAGAGGTATGTTTAAAGTTTTAAGCCACTATAAGTATGACCACCATCCAAGTAGTACCTGCCGTGTGTCTCCGTGGGACAGTGCGGACAGAATACTCAAAGTCTGGAACCACCTTGTTACTGAGGTGGAGATGGTAGTTTCTGGCCTCATCCATCAGGTCACGGCAGTCCAGGTTACCTTTGATCATCTCTTCTTTTGCCACTGTTCCTGTCAGAAACTCAACCGGCAGCAGTGGGAGCCGCACCTGGAGCAAACAGTTGCTACAATGACTATGTTCAATAAATGAGCTTATACGCAATTTAATGTGAAAAGTCCAGCCTTTTCCAGAGTCACGTTTCAAAAATTCCCTGTCCTTTTCAAATCTAAAATACTAAAGTTCTCTATATGCCAGATATTTCTATAGTGGGCAGTATGAAACCTGGAGGGAGATGAAAAAACAAGTATGCAAGCAAACAAGTACGTAAGGAAGGAAGGAAGGAAGGAAAATAAGTATGGAAAACGATTTATTTCTGCACATTTCAAGATATAGAAATACAAAGTCCTTCACAATAAGAGCACCTTGAAAAGACAGAAGGACGGAAGGAATTTAAAGAAGGAATGACCCATAGAAGGAAAGATGAAGAACTCAAGGAGGGACAGAAATGAACACAGAGAGGTAGAACACAACAATGGAGGGCAGAAAGAAGAAAGGTAAAAGACATAGCGGGGAAAAAGTAAAAGGTACAAGGAAGAAAGAATGGACATGAAGCGGGGACAAAGAACAGAAAGAAGAGAAGTATGACAAGGAAGACAGACTAGAAGTACAGACACAAATAAGAAAGGAAGGACATGAGGGAAAAAATACATGTTTGAATTCTATTTTCTTTTCCCATACTTATGCAAACCTGGAAAATACAGAAATGAAATTCCACACTGTGTGGGAACCCTGTATCGGTAACAGTAATGAAGGTAAACTTTCACATTTACAGTTAAAGACCAACCCATAAAATGAACACACAATAAAACATCCATCCTCTAACCTGAGACATGATCTGGTCCAGCCAGGCTTCATGGTGCTGCGGGTTCGCTTTCAGCCACTTCACAGCTGCATTATACACTTGTATCTCTGAGTGGATATTGAGGTCACTAGAGGACAATAATGTGCGCAGGTGTTGGGGTGACACGCACGTGAAATCCTCACACTCCACCACCTCAGTGAAGTGCTCACAGGCGTAGCGGTCGGCCATGTCCATCAGATCCACACGATTGTGGCTCTCCGCAAAGGTTCGAACTGCCAGGCAGTTGGTGGGGTGGAAATGGGCCTTCATGTACTCACAGCAAGCTCTAGCAACCAGCTCAACCTAACAATGTCAAGCATTGAAGCTCACTTACACATTATGACACGGAATTCTCTATTTTTTTAATTTATAGGTTTTTTTTATTTATTATTAAATCTAAACACTATTGTACATTAAAAGTTCAGAATATGTCAGTCAATAAAGAGCTTACAGAGAGAGAGAGTATTTTTGTTTACCTGTAGGATGCAAGCAGCATAAAGCAGTGGTTGGACGTTGTCAACAGTTAGGGTGAGTTTAGAGGAGTAGGCAAAGTGCACTAAGTCCTGGATGGCATCTCCATCAAAGTCTTTAATCTCTATAAAATCCTGTTTGGCTTCAGACATGTCTGATAGGAACATCGCCCTGAGGACAGACACAAAGCATTCAACCTTTGATATTCAAGAAAAATAAAATGCAACGGATCTGTGGGTCGCAGGTTGCCAAGATCACGCCATAAACTTTATGTCGCATTTTTATTTCCCAGAATTAAAAAAGGCAACTCCTGTCCAAAAACAAACAAAAAACTATAACTAATAAAATATTAACAGTCTAGTCTTTCACATGATGCAACAGTTGTTACCTCGCAATCTCTTAAATAAATCTAAACGTGGCAAGGTAACCATCTTGCTTTATTTCTCCACCATTATGTGATGTCACTTTATACCACAAGGTGGAATATTGAGTAAATATGTCGATGGCAGAGCTCATGGTCTTTTCAAGGAGAAAAAACAAAACAAAACAAAAACGGTCCTGGATGCAGGTCTTAGATCTGGCCTCTAACCTGGACCATCACTCCAAACGATAAACAGCAAGTCCTTTCAGGTAGCATTTTTAATAAAACAAAACGTCAAAATAATCCATTGATTTAACACTGAAAAATAAACTGAAAAATGGTTCCAGCACTATTTACCCTCCATGCTTTCCAGCAGTATCTGCTGCACTACACACACCAGAAAGGAGGGTGTCCATTCCTCATAAATAAGCATCTGATTGGTAACTTTTTTTGTCTTGTGGTTTGCCCCCAAGCTATGCCCCCTGGGAAGGAAAGTCATACTGCCCATTTAAAAAACTGACACCTCAGGTCATGGTAATGTCATATAATGGATCAGACTCACTTATTTCAACATTTGAACATTTTATTGCTGGCTGATGTATCAAATAAATTAAAATAAAACACAGAAATTAAACCAAAGGATCTTGTGTATCTAAGGCAAATAAAAATAGAAAGCTAAACCTACCGGAAGTAGGGGATAACACAAGCTAGAACTAACTTGTGACATGGTATCAACCTACTGCCAACCTAGAAAAAGAGAAACACAGAATACTTGACACAGGAAACAGTAAACCTAATAATGCTGACGAGCAAACAAAGGTATTCATGTCTACCTTCAATGTGACGTCACACAGCTCCCCGACTTCATAGAAATGCCTGAGAGAGTTATGGAAGTCCTTCCAAGCTTCATGAGCCTCAAAGACAAATGACCCGTCAGGCTCACATTCTGCTTTCAATGCCCTGTTTCCTGCACGTTTGTCCTTAGACTTCTGCTGCTTGGCATGCTCTGGCACCACATCCCCTGGTGCCATGGTGGGCTACAGGAAACAACACCTACAACGATGAAGAGATCAAAACATAATACAAATCTTCGGTAAAGAAGCCATGGCGTGGCGGAGCTCGCAATATGGAAACCTCAGCTGCAACATTATATAAGCCCGCATTAAAAAGCATTGTTATGAGAAAAGAAAATCTATTTTAACTTTTTTGAAACGAAGCAAAACTAAAAATGAAAGATTTCAAATAAAATAAATGAGCAATTTGAGACTCTTTATAGGGGGTGCTAACACATTAAATGAGAACAGGCCAGGTTATCATTAGGATAATCAAGACTAAGAGTTAAGTGGGTAATCTGCAGGGAATTAATAAGGCATTAAATTATTCCAAACAGAATCAATACATGAGAAACCACGAAGAAAGATTCATTACATCAATGCTATCAGAATCGTTTTACCCCAACATTGACCAACATATACTATTTTCTAAAGCACCAAAAAAAAAAATCTAGCAACCTTGTGCGTTGTGTCCCCATAGATGAAGCAGAGCTTATGTTGAGGAGCATCCATAATAGTAATAGCCTGAATATTTCAGCAAGGAAGCTATCTAGGACGTGGATTGGAGTAAAGGAGAGAACGTGAGGACAATATATCACCTCACAATCTGACTAAAGTAAGTTTTATAGGGAGAAGAGACTTTATTTGTTCCTATAAGTTTTAAATCTTAGCGCAGTCATCAAAACATCCTAAATGTGACAAACGTTATATAACCGCTACTTTAAGAGGCCAATGACAGCTGAATCTGGGTTATAGGGTGATGTGTTGAACCTGCTATGAAGTAAAGATGTGTAATAAAGGTAAAGAGAGAATTGTTCTGATTACAGTAGCTATTCGTTTTGGTGATTCCTGAAATGCTGTAATTACTTTGACAGCAAACGACAAGCAATCAAACATATACAAATCCTACTTACTGATGACTCAAGATGATAAAAGTCATGTTTGTCATTTTGAGACACTGAGAGAAACAGCACAAGGCTAAAATTTCACCCATACCTCATAGTTGCTGCTTTGTATCTTTTAAGCTTTAAAAGCCAGACTGAATAGGCTCAGTGTAATGTCCCTCATCACTAGTCTTCTCAGCTATGAGAGCAGAAATCATCAAGTTCCATCAAACAAACCGAGGACTAAAGGCTTCCAACAGTGCTATTTCGCTTTGCAGTTCCTCAACATTTGAAGACATGAAGTCACATCTGCTGTATTAAAAACAGAGAACTATATGTCAGGACATTGGTAGCCTCACAGTTAGCCAAAATCCTGACACTGTTATAGTTCTGATGTGTGCAAAATATGAGCTCCATCACGCACCTACTCAGATTTATTCCACAGCTCAAACCAGAATTATAGGACTATTATGAAAAGTCTGGCATTACTGTGTATATATATACTCAACCTACTCTGTGGATAATGGATGGATGGACTGAAGGATGGATAACAGATAGACAAACAGATGGAATGACTAAGATATAAATGGATACACTGATAGATGGACAGACACACTGATGGATGAATGAATGAAAACAACACTTCTATGTCCATCTATGTTTTAAAAACCATTAAAAAAAAAGCTCTCTAGCTTATTTAAAAAAAACAAAAAAAAAACGAATATTAATCCTGTGGTCAACAGGATGTGGAATGAAGTCTGTAAATCAAAATATGTTTGCATAGTCTATTTTCTTTTTCCATACTTATCCAGACTCTGAAAATACAAAAACTGAATTCCATTCCTTCTCTGACTTTTTAGGACTGTGAAGAACCCCGGCTAGAAAGAAGTTGTTAAGTTTTTCTCTTTTCTAAACGTTTTAATGACTTGTGAAATGTATTACATTCATAATATCTCGAACATTTTTGGACAAGTTATATATCTGTTTACAAATGTGCCCCAAATTAATGACCCTCTGAACAGCACGCAGCACACCTCTGTTGCCCTATATTTAGACATGTCCATTTATCTAACACTGTGATTATGTTTAGAAGGAATATAATTAAAACAGATCTGTCCCCTTCTATCATTTAATATTTTTCTGAGGTTACGAGACGTTTATGGATAAGGCGGCTTAAATTAGCCAAAGATACAGCAGCTATGTGGAAGGTGTTTAAACCCAGTGCACTAAAGCTAAGATTAAATATATTACACCAAAGATTAATCCGCAAGTAACAATTTGTCACGTACGGTTATAAACTAGTTACCATGCTGTTTACAATCCTGTTTCTAAACAATTAGTTTACATAACTCTTAGTGAATTGATAAAGTTAATCGCTTTGACGATCATTAACATGATAAATTAAGCTAGCCAGGCTAACGGTATGTTGACGCCTAGCTTGTTTGCTAACAGCATCGGCATGACAGTTAGCTTGGCAGGAAACGGCGAGGATTTAACCAAGAACTCATAGCAGAATGGTAGAAATTTAACTGAATTGTTCAAAAATCGTCCGTCAATGTTTAATATATAAAGATCAGATACCTCATATCGCAGAAAAGGCTTAAAATTCCGGCTTCTTTGAGTAGAACGTTTGGCACGGTTGTTGTGACCGCAGGTGCTTCCTGGGTATTGTAGTTCAGAAAATGACATCTTGGTAACAGACTACAGACGTTTACTCAGAATAATGAAACTTATATTTTCTTAACTTTTTTATTTGCTTTATTTCAGATATGAAAGTAAGGCATCAGAAAGACAATTATAGTAAAATAATCATTAGACATTTTGAGGACATTTTATTTCAAAATGTCTAATTTTATACGAGCTTGAATACCGCCAAATATCAAAGTAAATATTGTCAAAATTTTGGAAACTGGCAGGAATCTCTATGTCACAGTTTGCCATTTCCATATTGTTTCATCTTTTTTGCTTTTGTTTTAATGGCAAGATTATTGAGAACTACACCAAGTTCACGATGAAGACATTTAGAATTCATCCTGGCATTTTGAATGCCAGCTTATGGGCCAAATTCTTATTGATAGTTATTCGTTGTTGCTTAATTAATCCTTAGAGGTTGCTATGATTTATATTCACGCCTACTCCGTGACCACTGGGGTCTCGATTTGAAGTCTAGTTTAAATCTGGGGAGTTTCCTGGAAATTGACCCCACATTTCAACATTTTTAAACCATTGTTTCTGATACCATTCTTTTTCAGTGCATTGTTCATGGGCAGACTTGTATGATAGCACACTCCCTTGGATAAGAAGCTTTTATACACATCTGGTTTGCTTCACTGTCAGCATGACAAAGGGTAAGTGGTAGCGTTCACTTTTTCTTCTCTGATCAGTCTTCATTTCCAGATGTTCCAGATAGTGTAAAGGGGTCTTCAACAGTTTTAAAAAAAGAACTTTACCCCAATCCACTGCAGTCTACTCCTGGTAGTTCCTGCATCTGTTCTTGATGTTTTTCTTGGAGAGAAGTGGCTTCTTTGCTGTTCTTAATACCATGGCAACATCCTAAAGGGTATTTCTCACTGTGCATTAAGAAACACACACATCCTGCCATTCCTAGGCAAGCTGTGCACTGGAAGCAACCCAAACCCTTTGATCAATCATCTTTAGGTCCTGGATATTACAGGACTTTCTTGGGCATGCTGAAGCTTGCTCAAAAACACCTGAACTTCTCTTGAAGTTGCCTAAAAGGTTTATTCGGTTGCAACCTTTCTAGCCGCCACCTGGACCCAGTGCATACTACCACCATAAAACGTGGCACAGTCCTTTAAGTGGAAAAACTAAGTATCAAAACCTTTTGGTCAAAACTGTAATGCAATAGAAGTTCAAGTTAAAATTGATCTGAGTGACAATCTCTAATTTACACTGAATGCATAAACATTGTGATATTTCTTTTTAAATGTGGTAATCTATGTTCCACCAATAGTAACAAAAGATGTAAAATTCAGTTATTTATCAACAAGAATATCAGTGTCACTGAGCAATCAGTGTGCAAAGGTAAATCCTGCATTGAACCAAATTACAAATTACAATCTGTCAGTAGCTCATCCAGGCAGTTATATTTTCTAGGTCTGGCCGACAGGATTTCCTGTAGAGAACACTAAATTTCAAAGTTAAGGCCAAGATAGTAGCAGGCAAAGCCATGAAATGTTTAAATGTAATTACATAAATAAAACCTTTATTTAATTGACCTTCACTGTGCAATAAATTCTTATAAAATTACACATTAACACCTTTGCACCTTGGCAGAACCGTCTTTACTGTACATCAGAGCAGCGCCTGCAAATTCCTGCTAGCACTTGTAAAAATCAGGAATCTTAAAACGAGGTCATGAAACCAACCTGAATTACACTCGTTAAAAAGCAGGAAACTGATGGTTGCCATCACTAATTAAATTGCATAACATCTTTACAAAAACCTTTGGAAACTAAATGGTTTTATAGAAATATATTATACAAATATGTGATATTGAAAAAAACAGGTCAAACAAAATTTTCTAAATAATACAGATGTTTTATTTTAAAATGTGTAAATTAATGTAGTTCATCGACAGACAAAAAATATACATGAAGGTAATACATGCCATTTAAAGGATGTACAATATTATTTGATCCAGTCAAAAATGAATTTTTGTGCTAGCCGTCAAGAGACAGCGTGAGCGCCTCATGCTTTCCCTATTTGTACTGCTTCTTCTTCTTCAGGAGGGCGGCCTGGAGCGCGAGCTGGTGAAGAAAAAAACAAATATGTTAATTCCCAAAATATTTGTCTTTTGGCAGCCAAAACATTTTATTCAGCCCCAGTTGAAGAAAAAGTATACATATTGAGCAACCTGTTTCTCTCTGAAGGAGCGTTTGCCTTTTGTTCTGACATTCTGACTGTGTCTCATCATCATGAAGTTCTTTTTCCTCCTCTTTTCCTTGTTGCTGGTGCTGGCGTGCGGGTTCAGCTTGGTCCGCTTTCTCACAAATTCTTTTCGATCTGTTCGTCCAGCCTAGCCAGCAAACAAACCTTTAGTGCTCATCAAAAATAGCATTTGTTTTTTTTTAATGGTGGGAAATGTTTGGTTATTCTACTCTGGCCATCAGTAAATCCTTACATGACTCTGCATTGAGTGTGAAATGTGAAAGCAGGTGGAAGATGTTACCATTGCTGTTGCAAGTCGAGTTTCTTTGTCTGATTTTGGTTTTTTATGCAGTTTCTCGATGTCTCTGAGTGTCACTAGGTCCCCCCTAATATTTTGAAGACAAAGAGTAACAATTTAGAATAAAAAAAGGTAATCAGGACCTAGTGAGGAAACGCTGATAATTTTAAAACAAATGTTGATCACAATATTACTAAGTAATAAGAGATGAAGCGAGAAATTAAAGTAGTTGGACAGTTTTCAGTTTCACTTGTGACAGGCTCAATGGAAATAAAATTAAAAAAGGAAAACTGATCTTCTGATTATTGAACGCAGCCAATCTAACCGCCACACTGATGGCGCTCTTCAGTGTGGAAACTGTTACAGAGTGGAAAGAAGTTACCAGCTTTTTATATCAGTGTCGATGCTAACAATTAAGCACATAGCTGTAAGAAAATATGTTAAAGCAAACATTTTTCCATGAAATATCGAGACATGTCTGTGGTTCATTTAGGTGGTGAGAGAGTGTGAGACTTACAGCAGATAACAGTAAGACTCTTGTTTTTCTAACACCCATGTCATGGATATTTAGATGCCAATGGCTCGTTCTTGTATACATCATTACAAAATCCTGCTTTACAGTGACTGCTTTCGCACACAGTGTGACGTCACCTCTGTTACCACTGATAACCACTCAATTTAAGAGGGCTAGAAAGAAATCTTTTGAATGCTATTTCTAATTGTTCTTATGTTAATGAGATTCTTGAAGAGACATTGGCCAAAAGTCTGAAAAAAATCCGAAAACAGATTTTAAAAAAAATATATTGTTATATTTTATGTTCCTCACTTTTCCTCTTCATTGTCACTGTCTGCCATTTTCCTCTTCTGGCCCTTCCCTGGAGCAGCGTTGACCTCCTTTGCCAGTTGGACCAGACGGATTTTCCTGAAGTCGTCCTGAGTGAGGAGACGGCTGCCACTGACTGCCGCTGCCTTTGCTTTTCTCTCTTCAGCCGGGATACTCTGGAGTTTCTCAGCCTTAAAAACATTTTGGAAGTGTTTTAAAAAAAAGTAAAACAATAAAGGAACCAATCTGCCTGGTCGGACGTCATATTTCTCACCACTTCGCCTGTGTCTTCATCAGATGAGTGGTGAACATCAATCCACTCTCCATCCTCATCGTCATCACTGATGCTGGCACTCTCCCAACCATCTGATGAAGTATAGTGACCAGCATTGCCAATAAAAATCACATATCTCTAAAGTATGTGCAGGATGACGCTGGATTTATTTTTCCATATTAACCATTGTGATGTAGGACCATTGGTTCCTGAGTACAACAGCAACTGACCTTCATCCTCCTCTTCCTCTTTGTTTTCCTCCTCCACCTCCAGGACCTCAGCTCCAGGAATGTAGTCTTTAGCCTCAAGTTCTCCGTAGTCTTTTATTTTGGCCTCTGTTGATGCTTCTGTGGGTCTCCCCTACACAACAGATTTGATTTTCAGTTTCAGCACTTAAAGTTGTTCAGTTCTAGGAACAGCAATAGAACAACATGCACTGATCTTTGATTTTGTAAATAAAAACAGCATTAGGATTATTTTTTACTTCTTTATTGGCACAATTCTTTTCTTTAGTGGATACTTAAAAAGCTATTAAGAAGTTTTCCTGCTTTTCTACAAACATTATATATTCAATATGGTGATGTTTACATGATCTTTTACTGTGCCTCTTTTTTTCCTTATTCTGTTAAGTCTATTAACGAGAGTCTATCTAACGAGAGTTAAGGGGTAATTTCATTTATTTTTTATGCTTGGGTTTGCAGCCGCTCACCCGGTCCTTTTTGTGCAGTAACTGTGGATTGAGATTTCTGAACAGCTGAATCAATCCCCTGGCAGACATCATTACATCTGAAAATAAGGCAAAACAGATGGAGCAAATCCAAAATCATAATAAAAAAACATTAAGCTATTACAGAGAACAATAAATAAATAAAAGCACAAAAATATCTCACTCTTGTCTTTGTGGGTCTTGTATTGGGCTAAGTCCTGCAGCAGATCTTCATTGATGGCAAGCGGGCAGCGGCCGGCCACCTCTTTGATGGCGTTGATGCTAAAAGGGCAAAACGGCACGAAAATACTGTTAAAGAATAACTTCATATTTGCCACAACAAAATGACAATCTGAAAAAAAAATTACTTGGTTGCAGAATTGTGCACACCAAACTAAAACTATTGATTCAGCTTCTGTATTCAGACTGGAGTTTAACATCGATTACCATGAATCTGATTAATATGGAACAAAGTGCTGCTGCAATAGTTGGATTTTTCTTTTTCACATTTTTCATTTGAATATCTTAATTAACAGAAAGGTTTTAAAAGGGGAAAATGGTCTCATTGTACAAAGGTGTCTGTCAGTAGTCTGCTGAAACCTTGTGAGAAAAATGTGTTTTTGTCTGATGAAACCAAGACAGATCTTTTGGGCCACAGTTTGATAAAGAACATCACACCCACAGTGAAATATGGAGGGGGCAGCATCATGCTCTGGGGTTTCTTTTTGTCATATGGAAAAGGTTTCAGAATACGTCTTCGTTTTTGGGCCATATTTTAAATGTGCAGGAACTGCTTACCCAACAGTCATGACCTCTCCAGAGTTCCTGTCTGTTACAAAGTTGTTGGCAATGGTCATGATCACCAGTTCAATGATCTGCGGAGGGCAGGACAACAAACAACATCATGCCATGGCGTTCAACCCATGTAAACTGCAGAGTGAATTTATGATGTACCTCAGGTGGAACCAGCTGGTGCGAAGCCTGGGCGGCACACAGCAGAATCTTTGTTACCTCTGCAGAGACAGCGCACAGTTAGATAAACGTCCACAGCTCAAGCTAACTCAACCGTGTGTGATCGTCACCTCTCTGATGCGGCTGGAGAAACCTTTGGATGAAGGGATAAAAATTGAAGAGGAAGAGCTGCAGAAAACAAACAACAACTGCTGTTATTATTTGATTGATTCATTGTGTACAATATAGCATTTCATCAGACAGTCGAGGCAAGTTGATTTACTTTGAATTAGCCCCAAACAAAAACAAAACCGACCTCGTGGATTCCGACCAGACGAGATATGAGCTCCATCATCATGATCTTCACCTCGAAGCGCTCCTTGGAGCTTTCCAGCTGCTTTAAGAGCTTCTCTGAAAAGTCTTGTTGAAAAGATCGATTTGAAGGTTAGCAGCTCAGTGAACTATAAAGCCAATCACCACATTAGAGCTTTGAGGATTGTATGAGTCTACCTTGAGGATCGTGAATGAGGTGAATCGCTGAAAAATTAAAGACTTCAGGCTTCTTCTTTTTCTTGTGTTTCTGGAGAGAATATAGAAAAATGAGGCCAAAACCACAAACGTGTGAAAAACTTAGTACACCATACGACATCCTGTGTGTTTTTCAATCATGTCTAAGTAAAACAAACAATAAAAAAATAACGTAAAAAAGACATTTTTGTAATGTAATAAATAACATAAAAGTTCTGGTGAGGAATAAATTAGGTCGCCCCCAACATTTATTCCCACTTAAAATGGCTATATTCACACACATGCATATTACATTCGGTGCACATGATAAGAACATCGTTACTCATCAGTTTCAATGAAGTGTGCCCTGTTCAAACTTCAGACATTTGGTTTGGTTAAATCCTAACTGCTGAAGTGAGAGAGGAAATCTTGTTCTTCTACTAAAGAAATCTTCAGAAATAAGATAGCAGGATTAAAGAGGTCTCAAAAGAATGTGAAAGTCCCCATTCCTCTGTACAGAAAAGAGTCAACAAATGGAGGACATTTAAAACAATAAAATGTCTTCACGCGATCTGCAGAAAGCTCTTGTTACTTTTGATCTGAACGTTCATGCCTGTACAATCAGAAACAGACTGATTAAATTTAACTTTACTATGAGGTTTGTAAGGAAACCTTTGCTCCCAAAGAAAAACGTGGAGGCTAGACTAAAGTTTGCCATAGAAAACGTAGATAGAAAACTGGACAGATGAGGTCAAGATAATTAGGAATAACATTTTGGCATAAACTAAATACAACAATAATTGGGTGTACTAATTTTTTTCCTCGGTTAGAACACACATTGATACATTTTAATAAGTAAAGCAAGGTTAATTCCTCCTGTTTACCTGTGATTCCTTTTCCACGGAGAAAAAAGACAAGACATGAATATGAAAACATTTATTCTGAAAGAGCTTAAAATCTAATGGAGCGTCCTAATTTTTTCACAAGGCTGTACCTCAGGTGAGAAAAATAACTGCCTCTGTATTTCACACTGCTACCTTAAGGACTTTCATGGCTTTTTCCAGCTTCTTCTTGTTTTTGGTAGTTTTCTTGCCCGTGGAGTAGCTCATCTTCAGGTCTCTTGCCGACTTTCCTTCATTCTAAAAAAAACAAACAAACACAAAACAGGTGATTTTTTTTCATCAAAGACAGTCGGTGTTTTTACTATAAAGATGAACACCGTATTTATCAAGCTTGCCTCAGATTCAGAATCGCTCTCGTTTTTTTCGTCTTCATCTTTGCCAAGGAAGAACTTCATGCCTCCAACGAGTATCTAACAGAGGCACACCCAGTGACACTGGTTTTTTTTTTTTGGTGGTAAAGACTGAGAAATGTATCGCTTTCTGACTGACAAAAAAACCCTACCTTTGTGACCTTGGAGAAGCATGCTGTCGTAATGACATTAACCGTTTTGGCATCATTCCTGAGACAGGAAAACAAAAACAATCAGAGTGTAAGACACAATGTTTCGCCGAGAACGACTTGAGTTCTACCCATCTTATTTTGAACCCACCATATGTTCCTCCTGTAAAGCTCAACCATCACATCTAAAGAGATCTTTGCTGCTATGGGGTTACTGTCTCTCAGCATTGTGTACATAAAGTTCTGCAGGGTCTGTAACACAACACAATACAACTCAGGAAGTCTGGGACGATCATTTTTAGCTAGTTGGTCACAGAACATTGACATACGATCTACTTACTGTGTTGACCTTGTTGTTTTTGTGCTTTGCATTGATGCCTTTGATGTCCGTCACAATGTGTGTGTACAGAGTCTGTAGATAAAACATACAAAATACAGAAGGTATTTATGTAGCAGCAGTACATTAAAACAGTACTCCTTGTAATTTTTTCATGTTGCAACCCAAACCGCCAACATATGTTATTGGGTTTTTAATGTAATAAAGCAACACAAAGTAGTAAAAAAACCAACACTGCACTTCCTATCATCCTGCTGCGAGGATGCTTTTCTTCAGCAGTTATAGGGAAGCTGGTCAGAGTTGATCGGAAGAGGTATCGAGCTAAATACTGGGCAAAACTTAAAAATAAAACTGTTAAGAGACCGTAAAAGATTTGTGACTTGGTTGGAAATTCACCCTCCAGCAGGAAAACAAGGACATTTCATAATTCAAATGGACAAAAGAGCAGATCTTCTTGGGAATCCTCAAAGCTCCTTCCCACTGCAGCATCTGACAGCTTAGTAATCACACCTGCTTCAAATGTCTGACCAGTCGTAGAATATTTGTCTGACATTACACAACGAAAACAAAGTTTTGCCCAAAATGTGTCAAAAAACAATCTGTGAAAAGCTGTTAAATCCAGTTGTTGCAGGATCAGAACGATGTCATTTTGTTCTTGCAATCCAGAGAGGGAACATATTTCTCCATTCTAGCAGAGCGTGAATTTCAGTTTCTAGATGTACAAAACTGTTTGTGATATACCCCAGAATAACTGCAGCTTTAACTGCACAAAGAGGGGTTCCTACCAAATATCACATCTGAATACAAATTGAAAGCAAACTTCTGAGATGTTTATTTACGTTGTGTTAAGACTACTATGGACATACATAAATACAATACTTTGTGGCTGTGACGCAAAATGTGAAGAAGTTCAGGGGGTATTATCATATTTTGCAGGCCAGTGTAATTGATGACAACCAGACTGACCTTTCTAAGCAGTTTATCATGACACCGCAGCAGCTCAAAGAAGAGCTCCAGGAGGCCTGTGGGGTCGATCAGATCTTTATTCCGCAGAAGAATCAGCGCCTTGCAGAAAGTCTGCAAAATAACAAAGGAGAAACCTTTCAAAACATGCTAAGATCTGTTGCACAGCTGATAATCCAGTGGTGCAGTGCAATACTCAGAAAAGCCTCTCACCATCCGCAGATCTGGCTCCATGACTGTGTGGTAGCTCATTAATAACTCAGACAGCAGCCGAGGAAACGTAGAGAGCTGCTGCTTGTAGCAGTGGGCCACCTGAGGAGCAGGGACAGCTTTAAAACATTTCTATCCACCCTCAGCCGTCCATGATGAATGCTAGGTTACCTGAGATAGAAACATGACCAGCTCCGCCAGCTCCCTGTTGGCTTTGTCCGGCTGCAGCTTGAAGATCTCCACATTGGACTGAAAATGTCGGTACTGCTGTAAAAACTGTGGCAGAAGAGAAGAATTAAGAACATCCACGACATAACTTCAGCCCACGAT
This sequence comes from Girardinichthys multiradiatus, assembly GCF_021462225.1. NCBI lineage: Eukaryota > Metazoa > Chordata > Actinopteri > Cyprinodontiformes > Goodeidae > Girardinichthys > Girardinichthys multiradiatus. The sequence continues at coordinate 18,413,456 of NC_061801.1, forward strand.
GCTTCCTCCCGGCGCTCACCTCATCAACATACGACTGCGAGTCTCTCTTTATGAGATTCTGAAGTTGCGGCAGGTTGTTGGGTAATTTGTTGCTTTGTCTCCCAGGCATGACTGCAGGTGATTCAAACCAAGACGTGTCGAAGATGTATCAGAAGAAAAACTAGTTTTTATAAGGCAAGCGTGGCCAGAGTGTACGCTGCCATTATGCACACAACGCAGGAGGAGACGTCACGTCCGGCTGCGCCGTCGTCATTTCAGCTTTCCGCTAAGGCAGGCGATTTATGGCAATAAATTGTATCATATTACCAAAACACATTCCTGACCCCTTCAGGTCAAATTGACTGTTACTGTGGAGACAAGAATGAAATAATGAAATTATTATCATAATGTTGAGATTTTGTTTTGTCTATTGTTTTTTTTAACCCTACCTTCTTACTATGAGTGGTGTCAAAATAAGCCATATTGGTTGCAGTTTTTAATTATTGCTTTGACTATAGATTCCAGTATATTTAGGAGAGTAGCTATTTTCTGGCAGACAGTTCCTCATTCAGCATGATCAGCGCATCTGCTTCACTTGAATATGTTTTTTAGTCTTTTCCATTTTGAACATTAGAGAAATTGGCCTCTGGGTTACATCATATTATGACAGAAAGTCCCTGGTTACTGATTCAATGTAGAGACTGAGCTATAAAAGCACAAATTGGGAAATGCTACAGTTTTATTAGCTACATGAGAAATGTGGGGGTGACAAAAAAACTGTGGCACACCGTAACAATTATCTCTCATTGTGAGCTTTGTTTTGGCTTCACTCGTGAATTTACTCCAATTAAAGGTGGGATTTTTTTTTCATTAAGTGTAAAATACTGCAATAAAATATGAGGCTCCATTAGGCACATTATTCTGAATTTCCTCTCACACAAACTACTGAAACTCTATCACAAATCTAACTTTAAGATATCTAAAAACAATCTCAACATTAAATAAAGATATTAGCTACACTGCACCCTTGAGCTTACAGATGCCTTTTTTGTGTTGCAAATGTGTTGGAAGTGAAGTACATAATCTACATTTTTCACTGTTTTGCATGGAATTACTTACTTATTATGGGGTATTAAAAATACCACCGTATAAGGTAGCTCCATTTAAATAAATTATTCAGTGAAAGTAGCATAGAAACTGTATTGACTCCAGCTAGTCTCACTATTGATCTCATTTAAATATTTGTTGTTTTCAAAAAATATCTAAATTTTAAACAAACAATTCTTTGTATTCTGGCAAGCGTTTGTCAGTTTGCTCTGAAAACGATGCAAGTCTTTGCTGGCAAGCAACACATGACTATTTACAAAAGTATTGCTTATTCACAAATATCCGGTTGATAGAATCCCATATACATATATATATATATATATATATATATATATATATATATATATATATATATATATAATATATATATATATATAATATATATATATATATATATATATATATATATATATATTAATATATATATATATATAAATATTATATATATTATATATATATATATAAATATTATATATATTATATATATATATATAATATTATATATATATATATATATATATATATATATATATATATATATATATACTGCTAAAAAAAATAAAGGGAACACTCAAATAACACATTCTAGATCTGAATGAATGAAATATTCTCATGAATACTTTGTTCTGTACAAAGTTGAATGTGCTGACAACAAAATCACACAAAAATCATCAACGGAAATCAAATTTATTAACCAATGGAGGCCTGGATTTGGAGTCACACACAAAATTAAAGTTGAAAAACACACTACAGGCTGATCCAACTTTGTTGTAATGTCCTTAAAACAAGTCAAAATGAGGCTCAGTATTGTGTGTGACCTCCGTGTGCCTGTATGACCTCCCTACAATACCTGGACATGCTCCTGATGAGATGGTGGATGGTCTCCTGAGGGATCTCCTCCCAGACCTGGACTAAAGCATCCGCCAACTCCTGGACAGTCTGTGGTGCAACGTGATGTTGGTGGATGGAGCGAGACATGATGTCCCAGATGTGCTCAATCGGATTCAGGTCTGGAGAACGGGCGGGCCAGTCCATAGCTTCAATGTCTTCATCTTGCAGGAACTGCTGACACACTCCAGCCACATGAGGTCTAGCATTGTCCTGCATTAGGAGGAACCCAGGGCCAACCGCACCAGCATATGGTTTCACAAGGGGTCTGAGGATCTCATCTCGTTACCTAATGACAGTCAGACTACCTCTGGTGAGCACATGGAGGGACGTGCAGCCCTCCAAAGAAATGCCACCCCACACCATTACTGACCCACTGCCAAACCGGTCATGGTGAAGGATGTTGCAGGCAGCAGATCGCTCTCCACGGTGTCTCCGGACTGTGTCACGTCTGTCACATGTGCTCAGTGTGAACCTGCTTTCATTTGTGAAGAGCACAGGGCACCAGTGGCAAATTTGCCAATCCTGGTGTTCTCTGGCAAATGCCAAGCGTCCTGCACGGTGTTGGGCTGTGAGCACAACCACCATTTGTGGACGTCGGGCCCTCATACCATCCTCATGGAGTCGGTTTCTAACCGTTTGTGCAGACACATGCACATTTGTGGCCTGCTGGAGGTCATCAAATGGGTATGCAAAATTGAAACAAAAACTTTTTCTTACCCTATTTATTTTATGAGCTGCATGGAATGCAAGTTTCACAATGCAATTATGAACCCTACTACGTAATTGTGTCCAGTGTTTCAGCCGACTGGTTCTGGATAGGACCCTGAACATATCCACCCAACACAAAAGCTGAACAGGAATTTAAACTCATATCCAAGTATAGGACCAAACTTAATTTATCACAGTGGTGTAAGACACTTTATCAATTTAAATAGGCACACCATGAAATCAAAGGATGATTTAAAGAAGTGTGTTTTACTTTTGCTCTGGTTTAAATTTTTATCCACAAGGGGCGAGCCCGGCCCAGCCATTTAGCCCTCATGATTCAATATGTCGTAGAAGATCCGTTTGCTGCAATTACAAATAAGAATTTTTTTGGTTCCGTCTCTACCACCTTTGGACAAATAAAAGACTGACATTATTTCCCTATTCACTGTGAAGTAGCTCAAACTTTCCCAGATTGGCTGGTTAGCATTTGTAAAGAGCAATTTTTAACACATCCCACAGATTCTTAATTGGATTTAGGTCTGGAATTTGAATAGGCCATTCAAACACATTCATATGCTTTGATCTAAACCATTCAATAACAGTTTGGTAAAATAACTAGTGTAAAAGTAAAAGTGTCTAAAAGTAAATATGTACACAAACATGTACGCATTGGATTGCACATTTCTTTCATCTTACCAGAAGAAACAGTTAAGATGTTTTACACATTTGTAGGTCTTCCATCTTTAAACAGAAAAAAAGATGAGAAAACTGTCTAAACATCATATACATGTACCACATGACAGGTTCAGCAATGAGGTAAAGCTGAAATATACCGAATCCTTCGGCAAGTATCCATGCCAGTCAACATTATCCAACATTTTGAGCAACATAAGTTTTATTGTTCTTAACAGTGCATCTGCAGACAGGGTGCCTACATATTTTTCATGTAGAAATTCCAGACTTTTCCAGATTACTTTCCAAAGTTCCCAGTACTTTGCATCCACTTTAAAAAATGAAATACTAAAGTTCACCATAAATGTATGGCAGATATTTCTAGCAGACAGGGCTTTAAACATATAACCTGCAAAAACAAGTCCAAATGGGGATGAAAGGAAGACCAAAGGAAGGAAGGAAAGAAAGGAAGTGCAAAATAAAGGAGAGGAGATAGGAAACAAGGTAGGACACAAGGCTAAAATGATGTAAGAAATGAAGTCACTAGGAAGGAAAAAGGGACAGAAGAAAGAAAGATTGGACACGAGAAAGGAAGTGAGGACACAAAGAAGATAGGACCTCAAGGAAAAAGAAAGGACAGGAATGATGGAAAAAGACAAGAAAAGAAGAAAGGACAGCAGGAAGTGTCTGAGGGAAGAAGGACAATGGAAAAAAGGAAGGACAACTTTTAGACAAATATTTTTTTTAGTTTTTGTTTTTACTTTCATTTGCTTTTCCACACCTGAAAAGTCAAATTAAATTCCACAGATTTCCAGACTGCACAGGAACCCCACTTATAGTCTAGAACCCCATTTATAGTCTGCAAACACCATCTATCACAAAATATGCTGGAACAAATGCTTCAGATTTGTTTAACAAAGTTAAAATCACAAATTTTGGCACCACATAGTGGTAGAACTGGTTAAGGACCAGTCATCCCATCTGCTATATTCTGCACCAGATGTTATAATGCTTGCAGTCAGAGAATTGTGCTCTTTTTGTTTTACAGTTTGCATAAATGTATTTCATATATAGGTTCTACATGCCTTACAATATACAGAACCAAATAAAATAGCTATGTGTAAAAATTGTAATCCAGCGCTATAGTCAGTCTGTACATTATAAAAGGTTGCAAAATGCATCATTCATAGTCTTCAGACTCAAAATAGTTTATTATGTAAACCTATAGTCAATAACATTTCATTAAGGCAAAACATACCATAACCTAAGTTCAGCCTACGTAACACTTTTTAGTGAGCAGTCACTTTCATGGCATATATGTTGCAGGGGTCTAACAAACTACAATGATGGAAGTAGATGCAGCTTTTTTCCTCCTACCTTTCAAGGGTTTTGTTAGCCCCCTGATCTGGAAAAAATGTGACTGAAGCTTGGAACATGACTGTATCCTTATTACTTGGCATTAATGTAACCAAAACAGCTGTAAAATGCTCACTATGACATAAAATATGACAAATACAACTTTAATATTTGATCTTTTTTAAAGAAATGTTCCTCTAAATAATATTTAAAACATATCCAGTTTAATTTTTCCAGAGATTAATATGTACACTTTTAGTTTATCATTTGCCTCAGGCAGTACGTAATAACTGTATAATAGATTTACATTGCAAATACTGACACAGTATTCTGTCAAGGCCAGTTCCAGCATCTAAATACACAAAAATGCTCCACATAAAATATAAAATAATTTCATCATCAATAAAAAAAATTTAAAAGGAAAATAAAACATTAATGTTCTCTTGTGTGATAGGAAATACAATCAGCAGCTTGCATAAATGCAGTGAAAGGGAGCAGCAGCCAGAGAGAAAAAGCAAAAATTGAAAATATACTTCTTAAAAAAAAAATCATATAGTTTAAGGCATCATAAAAATAGTGTAATTTGGCATGTTTTGCCTGTATTGACTCTTGTTCTGCTTTGCTCTGATTGGTCACCCAAAATCTAAATGATACGTGGTCTCTATCCTGAGATGTTTTCTTCTGCTTGAAGGCATCTGAGGACATAGAGGATCACTTGATAGCAGAAAATATACTGCTCCTATAAAAGCAAAACAAGTGAATGATGAGTGGAAGACTCTAGACATTAAGAAATAAAACGCAGACTAAATACATAAAAGATAATCACCTCTGTCTGGATCATTCCATGTCTCTGAAGTCTCATATTTCGTACTACGTCTGAAATATCAAACTAAAGCAAAAACATCTATTAGATTACACCGATGAAAAGAAACTGCCTTATTAATAAGACAGAGTTTTCCACACTTACATCTGCATCTTTACTGATGAGCCCCAGAACCACGTCTATACAGATGAGGGCCCCTGAGCGGCCGATGCCTGCGCTGCAGTGTGTGACGATGGGTCCTGATTGATGAACGTACCTCATGTAGGAAATAAATGTGAGCAGATGCTCGGGTTGCGAGGGTGTTCCGTGGTCAGGCCATCCGGTGTAGTTCAGATGAGTTACAAGCTTGGCTTCATTTGTCTTAAGAAACAAAAGCTCTGATGTTAATGGTCCCATTAAATCTATCTGATGCATAAATCAGGAGAAAATCAATTCTTTTGCTCACCTGGACATCTTTGACCTCAATGAGCCGGATGACAAAGTGGTCCAGATGTTGGTCTTTGACGAGTGTTATCTGTAACCTGTCGTCCACCATCTCAGGTGACCTCGGCGTGTCCGGCCAGTACCGCTGACATTTCACTTTGCCCCCTTCGATCTCCTGCGTCATCATAGCTATCACGTTGGAATTCTGCTCCCACACCATTTGCCAAAAGTCGCCCAGTGTGGTGGGCAAAGGTCCCTGACAGGCGATGTACTGGAAGTTCTCATCCTTCACTTGCATGTTGATGAAGTTAGCGTTGATGTATCCGCCATCTTTGCCAATAACCACGCGAGTCGTGTCGACTAGAACATATAAGTGTAGTATAATTTATTTAACTTGAAAAAGAAAACAAAAAACTCGCACACCAAGTGGAAACAGCGGTGATGCTTTTCTTACAGGGAACAATGTTCTTATAGCGGTTCTTCTTCTTGTTTTCTTTGGTCTGACCGACTAAGCAGTCATCGAGTGGCTGAAGATTCTGAAGATTCTGACATGGAGAAAGGTCAAAACTAACATTAATTTCTCTAGAAAATAATATTTTTGCTTTAACATAACTCCTGTTTAACATCTCTACTGCAAACTTGCTAGGTGTGACACTTGGGGGATGATGAGAGGTGCGCATATTAGTACAGCCAAAAGATATTTACAGTTACATCTTCATAAACACAAACTCATTAAATGTTTAAAAGTATTCTGTATTTTTAAATGACAAAACAATAACCTGAGTTATATTAAAAGGTTCATAAACCTTTTTACATCCAACTTTCCATACTTTCCTAAGTCAGCTTTTAAATTACTTTAAGTATATACAGAAAACATCCCTATAAATTAAATGCAAACATTTAATTAATACCTAGGAGCAATTTAGGAAGACAAATTAAACTAACTGGCATATTTTTGGACTGTTAGAGGAAGCTGGAGTGGTAGAAGAGAACTGGGGCATGCTTGGGATTCGAACACGTCACCATTTTGCTGCAAGGCATCAGCGTTAACAACTGCATCAATGTGGAGCTGGAGAATAAGGTCTGGGAATGCAAATATTTTTTCCATACACCACTTTCCATTTCTGTTCCAGCCAGAAATGAAATCCCACCCTTTGCAGAATATTCCCCACAAACAGCTCCTCATATTTAAGTTCAACCTTACTTCAAATTCTTGAAGTGGAACTTTCTGGTCCAGGAGCCCCCTCATCATACGGACGACAGAGTTGAGCTTTGTTCCTGTGTACTGGCCACCAGGAACCACTCTGACAAGGGGCAGAGTGGTCAGTTCGTCCTTTGTGATGATTGACTTGTCTGTGTGAAGTAAGGAGATTGATTCAAAACTTTAAATGTAGACCAATCAGACCTCCTTTCTAAAACACAATCAAACATGAGGGTTAATTTATTTATTAAATTAAAATTGTAACTGAAGAGTAAATCCTACCATCTGTTGATTGGGAGCTGATCTTTTCTATCGGGAGTTCATCACTTCCCCATGTGAAGTCATCTTTCTTTGGCTGCAATGCACCCATCTGCAGATAGCTGCTATTCTCAACACAAACAGTTGAAAAATATTTAGTAAACATGTTGGGAATAAAACCTTCACTTTGCTAAGCTTATATGCAAAACCAGAATCTTACTTTTCATTCCTTGGGTCGTCAACGCTCTCTTCATTCCATGTCACTTTCTGAGAACCCTGTAGGTTAAAATGACCGATTTAACAAAACAGAAACATTCTAACAACTAGATTTTATTAAGTACGTTTGTTGAATTTGTACCACAGGTGAGTCTTCAGGTAAAGAGGACCCATCACAGTCGGTGTCCTCTGAAAGGTCTGCATTCTGCTCAGTCTCTTTTTTCTCCTCTAGGGGTCCATCATCATAGTCTGTCAAGTTAAATGAGAAACATCAGGGGAACATCAAGGCAATATTTCTTTTTTTTTCTTTTCTTTTTACGTTCCGAGTAATTGTCCAATCTATTCTACCTATTGGTGGTATGCTAGGAATGTTGTTGGACTTCTGGCTCACTGACATCCGAAGCTTAGTGAACCCTCCACTGCCCTGACTCAGATCTAAAAAAAAAAAAAAAAACAAGGCAGAGAGAATATAAGGTTTTACCAAAATAATGTTACAATGTAATTTAAAATCAAGTTTGGCAGGCATTGTTAACATTTCTGCATTACAAAAACCTGAAGGGTAACAATGAAGCCCCTGCTTGTACCTGTGTTGCCATTGCACTTGTCAGAGTTTATAGGCAGACTGGCCAGGTATGCGTTTGGGTTCTGGTCAGGTGGTCTTGAAACAATCAGATGTACCAGACCTCTAGCTTTTCTAATGGTGGTGACAGCTTTGTTGTGGGAGATACTGGTCATTAAATCATCATTTACCTAGAAGATTGAGACAGTTGGTCATATTAAAACCCTCAAAATGGCTGCCTATTACATTTGAAATTTTGAAAACTGATTTTAGATAGAAGCCTTGGAGCGAAAAGCCTATAGGCTTTAAGAAACAACAGAAGTCTACGGTACTCACTTTTAGCAGCCTGTCTCCAACCTGAAGCCTTCCTGAGGACTCTGCGACTCCTCCTGGCATGATGGACTTCACAAAGATTCCCCTCTCCCCACCAATCAGAGAGAAACCCAGACCTCCGGATGGTGGCTTCTCCAGATCCAACAATATAATCTCCTCCTGCATTGAAAGCGAGGAAATGTGTGTTTACCTTTAACAGAAACTCACTGTGACACAATGTTCATCATAAATGTGGCAAAATTTTTAAAGTACATTGCAAAAATACCTATACTCCTATAATACCTTGTACTTTTTTTTCCCTATTTTGTGACATTAAAACCACAAACATTTATTTTATTGGGGATGTTTTGAGACAGAACAAGAGAAAGATGATTGTAAAGCGAATGCTACAGCTTTTTTCAAAATTTTTACAAATACGAGCCAGATAAATCAATTTTTTTTAATTAACTCTTAGCAGCTTCCTTGTCCCTGCTGAAGAAAAGCATCTCCGCAGCATGATGCTGCCATGGCCATGTTTTACTAAGGGGGTGGTGTGTTCAGGGTGAAGTCCAGTGTTAGTTTTTCCACCACTCAGTGTTTTTGCATAAAGACCAAAGAATTTGATTTCAGTTCTCTATATAAGTTGAGGTAAACTACGAACAGGACTCATTTTCTTTTGCTATGCCGCCTTAAAAGGCCAAATTCTTTGAGTGCAAGATTAATAGTCCTGTCAACAGATCCTCCTACCTGAGCTGTGGTCTCTGCAGCTCCTCCATCTCCTTTTATATAAGCTCCCCCTGTTTTACACTACTTTATAACCTAATGTGTGCTGTGTTCCTTGGTCTTTATAAGAGGTGTTTACACTAATGTTCTACAAACCTTAAAAGCCTTCCCAAAGGACTCTATTAACTTCTATTAATTTCTATTATTTTTAATTGTAAAAACTTTTTCAAAACCAAACATCATTTTCCTTCTATTTCACCAGTATGCACTGCTTTGTGTTGGTCTTTTACTATATCCACAAAACATAGACTGAAGTCTGTAGTGGTAATGGAGCATAATGGGAGTCGGAAAACCTTTTCAAGGCACTGGGCATCAACTTACTAAGATTTAGATGACAGAAGTTCAAGTTTTAGTTACAGTGTACCACCAAAAGTCAATATGACCTGACTCACCTCTGCAGGACAAAGTGATGTGAGATCCTCCGTGTCTCTGGAATCATCCCTTTTAAGGAAACCTTAAACAAAAAAAGATTGCTTTTGTTACATTAAAAACACAAAATGAAATACAATAAAAGCAGTCTTCAACATGCAAAACAAACCATTTATGTTGGATGACAGTTTGGAGCCAATGTTGTTGTCCAGAAAAGTGACATGTTTGTGTTCAGGAGATAAAGGCATTCCATCTCTGAGAAACAAAGAACAGAGCAATTAAAAAGGATAGATTCTAAATTTCTTTAAAAGAAATCCTTAAAAAGTGTGTAAAAAACAAATTTCGCCAAGATACAAGAACACAAGCCAGACTTCGAATAGACCACATGGTAAGTGCAGAATACCTTGTGGCCTTCAGACAAAGGTCATCAAGGGAGAGCTCCAAGAGTCTTTTACTCTCACTCAGAGTTAGGTCCTGGGTAGGAGCCCCATTAATGTAGTGGATAAGGTCAAGTGGTTTCAATGTTCCTTCTTTATAGACTGGTGAACCTGGTATGACATCTTTCACAAATAAGACCCCATAAATGCTGTCCATACCACCATCTAGGACCAGTCCTATAAAAAAGAAGAGCACATTTAGATGGAGGAAGTAATTCAGAATGCAAAAACACGCGAAGGTGTAAAAGTCTAACAACTAATTTAACACATTTGTTTTCTTAAAGATGGCAGCTTCTTACCTAGTGGTTCTTTGCTGCTCTTGTAACAGATATCAGGGAGCAGGTGGGCTTCTACTGGGAATTTGGGGGGTTCCAGAATCCTTCCTACCACCAAATCAACCACCTGAGGGGCAGCACGAACAAGATCGACCACCTCGGTGTGGTTCATAAAACTCACATCTGTGTTGTTAACCTGTTTGGAAAGACAAAGGAAAAAATAATATGTCCATTAAAAGGAATAGGTTAGAATAAATTGAAACACAGAACCAGACCTGATTCGGATTTTTATGCTGAGTTATGTGATTCAGATGTTTCCATTAGATTGTTAAACTGACAGATTTAACCCACTTAGCTGGTAATTTGCCACATAAACAAAGATGAGCCAATTGTTATTTGGTAATCCAACACAGACCAGACATTCGGTCCTTAAACCGACTGAAAGTAAAGCCGAACCCTTCAGAGGAAGATTAACAGGCGGTACAGAAACAACGTTCAAAATAAACCAAGTGATTTTGAAATCTTTAAAAACAGAAATGAAATGTAATATATTTTTGAGTTAAATAAGCACAGAACAAAGACACCTTCGAATAGATTCATACCTTGACCATTCGATCACCAGGTCTCAGCCTTCCATCTGCTTTGGCCGGATCCTGGACAATATCATGGATGTAGCACCCTTGATTGTTGCCTTTGGTGAGGGTGAAACCAAGGCTGCCCTTTTCTGACTTCAACAAAGAGATCATCAGCTCTGCTTCCTAACAACAAAAGCAGCATCTCAGTTAAAGGACCTACCATGTATGAAAAGATCTTGTCTTGAATTACACCTTTTCATCAATTCCAGAGTCCTTACCGGGAGCAGCTCTTCCATGTCCTGACTATTGCTGGGGCCTTTGAATTTTAAGGGCAGAGGCATTGGAGGGGGCAGGGGATTGGGACTGGGGGGAGAGCCGGAGGACATCACAGGCAGAGAGGATGACTCCATATCAGCTTCCAAAGGTGATGAAGAACTCCTATAAAAACATTTGCAAAAACAAAATTTCAGGAAACAGTTAAAAAAATTTCACAAGATGAACTAAGATGCACCAATATACTGGGTGGTGACCTAAATCAGCAAAATCACAGGTTAGATGGCTCTGAGCAGTGACTGGCTAAACAGAAACTCGAAAGTCTGTTCTTTTTTGCCGATTACTGAACGTACAATACCTACGTGCTGATAAGTCACAGGAACAACAACCCTCAGAGTCAAAACAGCGGAGGGAAGAAGACTCCAGGTTACATACCATCAAAGTCAGTGAGGTGTCTAAAAAAATGTCGGAGGAAGCGCAGAGATGTAAGGAGCTATTGAAAAGATAACTGTAGTTTAGACGACGTGTTCGAGAAATGTCTGAGATTTATTCAGGCTGCGAGAGAGCAAGACTTTCAGAAGTTAACAGGAAGATTTAGAAAATGGTCTCTGTTTTATTTATCCTGTTATGAAATATGCCGAATTTGGAAATGTTGGTAGCCATTTGGAAAACTCTGACTTAAGCTAAATGTCTACATTTGCAAGGGAATACATACAGAAGTGATGTTTTAGTCATGATAACCCAGCTAACTGTTGATGCCAACCACAGTTTAAAATGTAGTCTGTTCCTTAAAAAGCCGCAGTAAAACGGGGTTTTATTCTCATCTTGAAACAAACTCAACATCACATATGATGCAATGTTGCCTCTACAACTAACAAGACTCCTAAAAATCACTCAGGGAATAACAACAAGACAAAACTAATCCGAATGCTGTTCTATATCTAATGTTATAGTTGTTAAAAGAGAAACAGAATCAGCCCAAAGCAAATTGGGCAGGCCAATGCCTTTACAAAAACAGATTGGAAATTGCCCCCAACATTTGGATCAGTGCATCGTGAATAGTCAGAGTTGATTTATTGTTTCATTAGTGGATCAGGTACCTGTTGCTGAGGTCTAATCTTGTCTTTGAGAGGTTCGGAGAGTAAAAAGCTGAGTGGCAGGTGCCGTCCAGCTGACCAGAGCTGTTGTAACGTCCCAGTTCTGAGTTACCACTGGGTGTTTGATAAACATTCCTGTCCCAGTTTTGAATGCTGTGTTCCATAGCGCTCAAGGTGAAAGCTTTCTCCACCTCCTCATCACCATCAGTGCTGTCGCTGTAGCTGTTGTGTCGACCGGGGGTTTTGAGCTGGAGCCTCACCAGAACCTCTTCCACCGGGCCCTTCTGTGTTGTCCCAGGAGGAGAAGCAGTCCTGTTCAAGTTCAGGCTGGGCTCTGAAAGGGTTACAGGCACCTTTCTGGGAGATGGTTTGGGTGTCTGAGAAGGAATATGTTATATTTCATTTTAATTATTTAAAGAAATGTTGACATCGAGAAAGCTGTTTTTTAACCAATTCACCAAAGCCGATGTGTCCATGTCATGGAGAACACCCTCTTCAGGTCTACAGAGGAGCAACGTCACCTCCTGTCCAGTTCCTCGCAAGGCTGATATCACCTCCTAAGTGCACACAAAAAGCCCAAAGAATAAATATGATAAAAATAATGTCCAAAAACATACGGCTGAATGATTTAAATTGCAATTACATAACAAAAATCTACAAACATGTTGTGAGAGTCCCTTGAGAGGGGTTTGATTGACCCGTAAGATGACGTCGCCCACGTTGATGCGGCCGCTCTCTGCAGCTGGCTGGCCCGGGAAAAGCTTTTTCACCCTTACCAAGCTGGGGCCGTGGGGTTCATCAGGAGCGTGGTCTTCTCTGCTAAAGCTGAAGCCGAGTCCAGAGGTGTTCTTCAGCAGACACACCTCAAACACGTTATCTATTTGGATAAAGACATTAATCTACAGAGAGAACCAAAACGAGCAACAGCTTAAGCTTCAGTTAATAAAGAAGGAAAGTTACTTGTTCTCAAATTTTCTTCTTTCTTTGTGAAATAACAAGAAATTTCCAAATGGCTGCACAGTTTCTTCCAGACACAAATCCAATTATCAAATAAATCTGAAGCTACTCAGCCATATAAAGTCTCTGGTAAACTATTACCAGAGTCTGAGTCACAACTTCAAGCCTCAAGGCTCAAAGTTTCTTTCAGCTACTCAGTTACAGTTTACATCTAAATCTGTCCCGCTTCACACAACTTAAATGGTCAATAAACCTGATTTTGACAGAGTAAGAGATATTTACCAGGACAGGCGTTTTCATCTAACAGCATAGAAAATATGGAATAAAAGCTGGAGTCATCACAAATTCAGATGGCATACCCAGATTTTTGTCAGGACGTTTTACCACAAACAAAATCTGAAAAGTGTGGTGTGCATTGGTGCATTGATGCATTGACCCCCTGGATCAACACTTCATAGAACCACATTTTAGTGTAAATACACCTGGGCAGTGTCATTTGGGGAATGTCTCTTCCAGATTTGCACATTTAGGCCCAAATCCGTGTGCGTGATGTCTACATTCTACTGCTGCGCACGCAGGTCGCTTCGGGCATCGTGAATCGTTCAGACCAAAGTCTGAGGCCGTTCGCATTCAATTAGTAGTTTGAACGCCCACGCAAAATAAAAAATAAATAAAACAGGATTACAGAAAAAAATCGAAATGGAGCATCAAGACCTGCAGGGTGAACGCAGCCTAAGAGGTTGAAATTTGGGACAATCTACTTTGAAAGATAACTTACCGGTAAGTTCCCGTTATAAGTGGGGGACTGTGAGTTCAGGGTGGCAGTTTTCTTTTTCCTTGTCCACTACATGACTTGCTGAAAATTGTAGAGTGAACGTCTAATAGCTTTCTTTAAAAAATTCAACAATCTTGCCACTTTTCCACATAGGCCACATTTGCATTGAGGAAAACGAATAGTAGTCCTGTCAACAAATTTTCCCACTTGAGCAGGTGGTCTCCGCAGCTCCTCCAGAGCTACTTTAGGCTTCTTGGCTGCTTCTCTGATTAACACAGCCTTCACCCAGTCAGTTAGGGCAATGTCTTGGGAGGTTTGCAACTGTGCCATATTTTTCATTTCCAAACGGTGGATTGAGTTGTGTTTTATGAGATTTTGAAAGTTTGGGGTAAGAATTTAAAAGCTAACTCTTATTTAAACTGAAAACCAAATACCTTTTTCCTTCTAAGTATGCTCTACTTTTTGTTGGTCAATCACAGAGATATGCAATACCGGTCCTCGAGGTCTGCAGCCCTACATGTTTTGTGTCCCTTCTGCAAAACTTAAATGAAAATGCAGACTTATCACTATCTCTACTGGAGCCTACAACTGATTAGTTCATGTATTTAAAGGTGTATAGTCCAAGCAAGAAATACCTAAAACATGCTGAACATCGTCCCTCTAGGACCAGGAAAACACATAACCAGGAAATCCCAATAATACACCTTAAGGTTTGTGGTTGAAACATAAGCAAAGCTAAAAAAAAACAACTTTAGAGTATGAATGCATTTGCAGAGCACAGAAAGTAACATTTCAGGATATTATTATAGCTGGCTTATGATATGTACTTCAACATAAACCACAGACAAACAATACATAATCCACTAAGGAACCACTTGAGGCACAACCACCACTGCTAATGCTATCTTCCTTGTTGTTTGGTGTTTAATGTAAAACATTTTTTTTGTAGGTGTACTTGAAAAAGAAAAGCAGGCAAATAAACACACATAACTAAACCCCACATGTGAATTTTAATATTTAATTAAAAAGTCATCCCAGGAATAAATGTGTTCTAAGAAGTTCAGCTCAGCCCTGAATAGGCACCAGTGTGCAGCTAATGGCTTGTACAGACATGCTCATTTCCTTTCAAATCAGATTATCTATGGGAAGTTACTTGCTGGGAGTGAGAACAAAGAGTCGCATTGTTAACATTTCTGAAAATTTGCTGACTCAAATAATCAGTGGTAAACAAGATAGGACAACCTCATTCTGTGCAAAATGAAGAGCTTTTCAAAAAGGAAAGGTTAGGTTTGTATTACATGAGCACTGTCTAAAAAAACTCCTCATTAAGGCACCTTATCGTACCTCGAGTGACAAAGCTGTACTCCGGTTTATCTTTGGCCTCTGGTGGCGGCTCCTTGTCCTTAGCTTGACTGCGGTTACCAGCAGAAAAACGCATAGCGGATTGAGGTGTGAGGGGAGCTTGAGTGCTGTCCGCAGGTGAAAGACCCTTCTCCAGACGCAACTGCACCGTCTGCACACACACAAAACATGGTTAACATGTTGTCAGAGGCCATCTGGGTGGCTGCTGAACAGCTTGTTATCCCTGCAAGTGCCAGCCCTCACCTGGCCTGTGTCTCTGAGGACCTCCACTGCCTGATGATGTGTAGCTCCCTCTAGACTCTTTCCATTGACGGCCAACACACGATCACCTGCGCATATGACACACCCCAAATTAATTTATCTTCACTTTAACTTCTGTAGCATCAGTTTTTAACCACTCACCTTTCTGTATTCTCCCATCAAGCTCTGCAGCGCCTTTTGGTATGAGGGCTTTGACATAGATGCCTCCATGTCGGACAGTTGTGTTAACTCCACCCTAATAAACAAACAACTCTTCAGCCAAGGGTAAGTTGATACTTTGTGATTTTTCTATTTGGGTTAATGGAAAATGTGAGTTTTTTTTTTTCTATTCTGCGTTTAAAATGAACATTGCTTTATCAAATAAAATGTTTAGACATTGAGTGTTTTAATAGTTTTAAACACGTCTCTGTTTTTGCCCTCGGTGACTATAAACACCTCTGGCAAAGATGTCAAAAAAGCTTTTTTTTAAATCAGGAAAATGCCCCAAATTAGAAAAAGATTTTATTTGAACAAAAGCTACAATTATCAGGACCAATTTTGCTGGTAGAATAAAGATAACTGCTTTTTTAAAATTAATGAATTCACACTTATTTCAGTTATTATTAATAGTGTCTTTACTTTAAATTAGCACTATAAATTAGTAATCCATGACTTTCTTTCACCTAGCCACTCTTAAAAATGAGAAGAGTCGTGGTATTCAAGGAAAGCCAATGTTTGTTGATCTAAATCAGTTAATTGGTTATAAGAAAACAGCTACGAGTCTAGACTTGCCTACGCAGCCAGGGCAATATCTAAAAGGTTTAAAACAACTGGAACTGTGACAAAAAAGGCTGGACAAGGACCAGAGTTTATTTTGCCATCATGCAGTCAGGAGGATGGCAAGAGAGGTATAGTACTGTAAAAAAGTATTCCTCCCTCTCCTTTCATAGTTTTTCTGTTTTTACTTTGTTTGTCACATAAAAGGTTTCAGTTTAAACTAATTTTAATATCAGACCAAGATGACAGTAAATAAAAAACACCTCCGAGGATTAAAAAAAAATACAGTTTTCAAATGTTTTAATCATTTCAGTATTATCAGCTCTCCAAACCAACCAGACCATTGTGAAAATGTTATCACCCCCCTTGTTAAATCATTAATTAACATGAATTTTTTTGAAAAGCCCCAGGTTCGGCTGCCAAACTGGTTGAATCAAGAAATACAACCCTTCTGACAATGTCAGGGGAGAAAACTCAAGCAGCAACACATCATCAGAAACCCACTCAGTGACATCTATCTGTCTGGGTTAAAGGGTTAAAACTTTATTTCTTAGATTTTAGGACTGCAGCAAACTACATCGAGAGCCATCGGATACTGATCAACCTTGCTAGTCTAACAAAATTACTCCAGGAGAGCATCGACAACTCATCCAGGAGGTCACAAAAGAACTCAGAACATTATCTAAAGAACAGCAGGCTTCACTTGCCTCAATT
Organism: Girardinichthys multiradiatus; assembly: GCF_021462225.1. Classification (NCBI taxonomy): domain Eukaryota; kingdom Metazoa; phylum Chordata; class Actinopteri; order Cyprinodontiformes; family Goodeidae; genus Girardinichthys; species Girardinichthys multiradiatus. The sequence continues at coordinate 18,430,595 of NC_061801.1, forward strand.
AAGGTCAGTGTTCATGATTCAACAATAAAAAGAGAGACAAAAAAAAAAAGGCGTCCACGGGGGAGGTTCAGAGCCAAGTCCACAGCTGGGCAGAAAGAGCACAAAGACCTATCTACATATTTGCCAAAAAACATCATTATGATCCATAAGGTTTTTAGTGAAATATTCTTTGGACTAACAAAACAAAAGTGGAACTTAATGAAAGGTGTGCATCCTCTTACATCTGGTGTAAAACTAACAAAATTTCAGAGAAATGACATGACACTGACTGTCAAACATGGTTGTAGTAGTGTGATGGATGGGGCATCTGAACTACTTTTGAACGGCTGAAACAAATAAAAATAAATAAAAATATTTTGAAGTGGCCTAGTCAAAGTTAAAATCCTTAAGTCGTTGCTATCAAAAGATGCACAAACATTTTTTTAGATTTAGGAGACAGTAAGTCTTTCACATAGGACCAGGATGGTTTGGATAGTTTTCCCTCTTAATAAATGAAATCATCATTTGACAACTGCATTTTTAATTTACTCAGGTTAAATTTGTCTGATATTTACATTAATTTCATGAACTAAAGAGTGACAAAAAAAAAAGCATAAAATAGAAGAAATCAATTTCTGAATTCCCTGAGAGAAAGGTTTGATTAATGGCACTCCAGAAAAATCAGCCATCAAGCATAAACCAAAGTCAGCCATAGAAAATCCCATAAAGCAGCTCGTTGTACACAGTTGTTGGTCATTACTGCCAAGGCACTATAAGATACCAGGACTTTATTAGTATTTTTTTTAATGTTAAGAGAACAAACCAAAAACAGAAGAGCAACAGTGAGGAGATGAGCCAGAAAGGCGCCAAAACAAAGAGAGGGTGAAAACCTTGTCGAACAGTACCGTGACATTTATGCCCAGGCTGCTGTCTATTTTTGACAGCTCAACGTCAAATAGATCTCCTGGACGGAGACTACTGACCCCTGGGGCATTACCATTTAAACTTTCCATGATGTTTTCCTGCAAACAGAGAACAAGGCATCAAGCTGAATTGAACATGCAGTGAGGAAAAAGTGATTAAGGCCATGTGAAAAAGATGTTAATGCAGACGAGTCAAACAGATGCTTATCATGCAGTATACAGGTAAAAAGGGCCTTCCATTGACACTGATAGGCCAAAGGTTAACAACATGCAGGCAGCGGTGTCAAGCATCAGGCAGGTAAGCCATGATGCTTGTTCATAGGAGAAGAATTTGTTCCAACTGAATCAAAAGATTACACTGTGTGTACTTGGGTTCATGGTCCATCAGAGCAGACAATTATCATGTTGGAAAATAAGAGCAAAATATAATTTAAAGCAATAAATTCATAACCACAAGGACCGTACCTTTTTGGCTTTCAGTTTCTCTTGACAACCGGAATAAGTCTCTTCATCCATGTCTGTATCCCCCCTGTCAGACTGTTCAGAAACTGATGGAGCTGCTGAAGGTTTGACTTTTCTCGTTTTCGGAGGCAGAGCTGGAGGTGAAGCATTCAACTCAGTATTTGGTTCTAGTACTTGATTGCTGGTAGTGGTTTCAGCAGTGGTAGCAGCTTTCATTCTTTCCAAGGCCTGCTGAACTCTATCACGAGAGGGCTGGCTGATTATAGCAGAACTGCTGGTCCTAGAGTCCTGAGAGTTGAGGCTGGTGTGCTGACGGACTGGAGAGGAGGCGGACGAGGGAGTGCCACCACCGTGGACAGGAGGGCTGGGGCTTACTGTGCCGCGATGTTTCTCTGATGACGTCTCAATCTCCAGCTCTAGTCTCCGGACTGGTTTAGGTGAATTAAAAGATGATTTGGGTGGTTGGGGAACATTTGGGGTGGAATCTGTCAAAACACGAGAACAGGAAGGTGATGTAAGACTGAGAGTAAAGTAAATAAATTATACATTTTACTTTCATCTTAAACAGATATATGTTCCTACCTTTATAAAGCCTCTCTTTAGGTTGTGAAACAACCAGAGTCACATCATCTGGAGCGCTTTGAAGGATATTAACAGTTTCATCATGAGAAAATCCATCCAGGTTTAGATCATTCACAGATATCAGCCGGTCACCTGAAACAATTTTATCAATGTTAACAACACAGGAATCTAGTAAAGGGGGAAATTTACAGGAGAATATATTTAAAAAAAACACTACAAATTAGTCTCTTACCAGGTTTAAGGTGGCCGTTTAGATCAGCAGGACCCCCAGGAGTGATGGAGCTAATGATTGTTCCAAGGTTTGTACGACCAGAGTTCTCCCCTCCGACAACCTGAAATCCTACAATACACACAAGCCTCAAGTCATGTAGGGGACATAGTAGAAGAAGCTCTGCTCAGATGAGATTAAAAAAAAAACATTATGTGTAGTGGAAAACGAACACTGCTGGTGGGGATGCATTTCTCTAGCTAGAACGGGGAAGCTGTTCTAGCTGGAGAAATGCATCACTGCTTTAGCCAGAACAGGAAAGCTGGTCAGAGATGATGGGAAGAAGAATAAAGCTAAATAAAGCTCTGGCCACTATAGAAGGAAGAGCCAGGGGATTGTTTTTAAATATAAGGTAATACTTGGACTACAGCCTTCATGTAATCTGCATGTACAGAAAAATAAAGTTACTTACCCTTTCTGTTCATTTAACTCTATGTTGCTTTCAGTTCCATTTGCCCGTAATGAAATGGCTAAAAAGGCTTTTTTTTTTTACTCTGCACCTTTTGTAACATGCTGCAGAATGACTGGAAATTAACAGACTTAATACATTTTTACCTTATTACCTATGTACCTTAACATACAGCCAAAGCTTTAATAGTGTAATTCAGGTAAAAGAACATTCATGTTCCAATTAAGGTCCAGACCTAAATCGAGTTGAGAATCTGAGACTTGAAAATTGTTCTTCACAGCCACCACTCATTCGATCCAGCTAAGTTTGAGCAATTTGCAAAGAGGACTTCTTTCAGTTTCTAGATGTGCACAACTAGTTAAAGACATACCCACAAAACCTTGCAGTTGCAGTAAAATGCTTTTAGAAATCTCTGAAAACCATGTATCCTTTTCACTTCACAATCATATATTAGTTTGTGTTGTTCTATTACAAAAAACAAAATCAGAAATAATCAGTAACAACACCACTGTTTGCAATATGTGTTATGCAAAGAACTGCTATGTCAATTTTCAATATCATGCATTCAGGCTCTCTTTGAAACATATCTGGAGACATCTGTTTAATGTAGTGAAGTTTTAGAAGGTAAAGAGGTGATAAAGTCATTAAGAAATGTTGGCAAAATTGTTTCATTGCCAATACAGCAGAAGTTTTCCAGAAGCAACTTTTCAATAAAATCTTGTTGAGATGGAAATCATATCTAATTATTTTTCCAGAAGCTGTAGAGACTACTCATTATCTGGAGTCTATGGTTGCTAGGAACCCAAAGCATAAAGGCATTAACACTATTTATTGTAAGTCACATAGTTATCACCACATGCTCAAATGGTATCACATACTATATGTTTTCCCAATATCATGCAGCCATAAAGTTCATGTCCTTTTATTGACTTCCACTTCATAAATAATACCAACAAAACAACTTCCTGATAGTGCCCTCACCTTCCATTTGGCCCCATATGAGCACACAAAGCAAATTGATGTAATGTAGAATACTATTGAACTTGGAGCATTGGGAAATGATAGCTAAATTTGTTATAAATATGAATACGGATGCTTACCCAGCCCATATTTTGCATCTTTCTTCAAGTTTACAGTTGTAATCTCTCTCTCCAGAGATGGCAGCTCATTAAGCTTTTTCCTCAAAGAATCTGTCCAATAAAAAACAAGCAAAAGTAACAGAAGATAAAGTTATTATTAAAAGAAGACATTTCTCCTTCTTTCAAACATGAATATGTTGAAATTAGCTGGATTCAAGGCTGGCTACTCTGAGTGCATTAAAACAACAGCACTGTGACCTTAGGTCCGGTCTAGGTAACTATAGAATGGTGCTGAAGGACTTCTACTTTAGCACGCTAGAAGGACTGAAGAAGAACTGAGAGACAAGCATGAAGCAATTCAATGGTGGGACTGTGGCCAAAGTTCAGATCCACAGGCCAGCAGCAGGAGAAGAACAAAGGCTCAGTTCTGTTAGATTTACTGAGTTTTATTTTTGGGTTGTATCCAGAATCTACTGTCATGTTGGGTCAACTGACTGGAGAAAAAATCTTTCATGCTTTAGTGCAGTTTTGTAAATCCATTCCTGACTTTAAGTTGTGAAGAAAGACTGGATAGTTTGCTATAAATACCTGCAGCCACATACATACCATTAACAGATGCTGGAGTTGAAGGAGCTCCAGAGGAACTGTGCATACTGACCCCTGGGAACACGAAGCAGATCAGTCCATTACTAATTTACACTTTAATTTCTTTGTACAACAGATGTAGTAGAAATATTGCTCTGCTGATGATCAGACCATGTTCCTTGTAAAGTAAACACAGAACCTGTGGTGCAACAAAGAACCAAGACCATAAAGCAGTAATTTAACCTTTTAGCTTCCAACCCACAGAGTAAGAGTGGAAGAGACTTCTGATTCAGACTATTGGTTGAGTACTCAAGCATTTCTTCTAAGTCAATTTAACAGAGGTACATCACCAACATCAAATACATTAACACTCAATATATTGGTTTTATCAGTTCGTAGGTACTGTTTATCTCTTCTTACATTTATAGCAAAAATATGCTGTACCATTTTCATTTTTTGCAATTCAGTTTAAATTCTCAGGAGGATGTCAAGACTCTGCACTTGTTGGTATGACACCTGTGTCCCGACCCCAACTTTGGAAACCGCTGCCATAAAGTCAAAAGTGTCAAAACGTAATAAATTCTAAATCTATTACAAAATAAATATTTATACAAACATGAAAATTTATACATTTTTATTTAGAGTTTTTCAGTTGTAAAGACCATATGTACATTTCTCTGTATTTATTTATTTCATGGTTCTTGTGTTGCTCCAAGAAGCAATTTTAGCTTGTCAAATAAACCCGATTATTTAACTAGTTAACCTGCAGGCAAGTTAACTGAACTGAGAAAAGCCAGGTAGATCTGCCCACTGACTGATGCACAAGGCTTAGTTATAAAATATTTCATGGTGTGTCACAGCAGACCACTCCAAAATATTTATATAATTTTCTAAATAAAATACATATTTGTATTTACAAATTTTTTTATATAAATGCATTTAATTAACACTGTGTTTTATTTTTGGTTAATTACACAGTTATTCATGAGTTTTTTGTTTTTTGGGGGGGGGGGGGGGGGGTTTGTGGCACATTTGGGCCCCCATAAGAACTGAATACAGGATTTTTATGTAGCTTTGTTCACTCTCGTTGGGTACTCAAAAAAAAGACATAACTCAGTAATGAGTAAAGCTAAAGTATGGAGAATGTTGAACGCACAGCAAGTAAGGAGGATTTATCCCAATACATTGTGGTAAAAATGTAACTGCTGGAGAAAGACAAAGCTACAGTCTAGATTGTGAGAAAATAATTAGTTACTTTTATGCAAAACTTTAAAATATAGTATCTATTTTTATTTGTAATCATCAAAAACAGCAGTCTTACCAACTACATATGCTTGCCCATTGTCCTCAATGGAGGAAGAGTCTGATTCCTTTTTAGACTGACTGTGGTGCCATGAAGGGCTGCTGTGGAAAGCTGCACCCAATGACCTGAGAAAGGGAAACAAAGTCAATTTATCTATATAGCACATTAAAAAACAACAAAAGTTGAAAAGTGCTTTATAAATAAAACAGTAAACAATAATAAAAAACCAAAAACACCATCTGGTCTAACAAGCTTTCAGATTCTGCTAGAATTAGAGAGAAAACAAATGAGTCTTAAGCATTGATTTAATAGACTCAGCAATTGTCTTTTTATTGATCTGAAAACTATTCCACAATTTTGGTACAGCCACTACAGAAGCTTGATTGCCTTTATATTATAGTTTAGATCTTAAAGTGTTTAATAAAAACTGGTTGTTTGACCAGTTTATAAATGTTTAGTATGCCACCTAAATATGGCGGGACAAGGTTATTTTAAAACTTTAAAAGCCAACAATAAAACTTTAAAATTTATTCCAAGCAGACTGCGAGCCATTGGAGAGAAGCCAGAACTGGGGTTATGCAATGTTGTTTTTTAGTACTTGTTAGAAGCTGGACGTCTTTATACTGGAAAGTCTGTAAGTGATGGAGGGAAGACTGGTCCAGTACAGCATACAGGGCATTGCACTGGTTGCCTGTTAATTTTAGGATTCATTCTTTTGTTTTGAAGTCTTTAAATGGTTTTGCCCCTCCCGGTATCTCTGAGCTTTTACAGCCAGATGTGCCCCGTCGTTCTCTCGGATCTGCTGACCTGCTGCTCCTGTCGCTGCCAAGAACCGGGCAGAAGCTCAGGCGAGACCACACCTTCTCTGTAGCTGGTCCCAAGCTTTTGAAAAACCTGCTGCTGCACATCAGGCAGGCTTCCTCCCTGATGGTTTTCCCTGAAATCTATTTTCAAAACCCACCTTTTTCCACATGCTTTTAACACCCAAAAGGGCATTGATTTGATGTTATGTATATTTTAGTTATTTGTATTTTATGTGTATGTATATATGCTTTTGATCTGTACAGCACTTTGTCTAGCCGTTTGTTTTAGAGCGCTGGTTGGAATGGATACAGGCCATTGCAATAGTTCAAGCGCAAAGTAATAAAAGCATGAATAACTCCCTTCAGATATGCAGCTGACCTGTTCAATGAGCCTGGGCTGGAATAAGCTGGATTTCCCAACTGTAGATATCTGTTTCTCCAATCTAGAAATATGGTTAAAAAAAAAGCCCCAAATGTCTGACCTCAGATTGACCATCTGAAGTCAAGGGGCATACAATGTTGTGGGAGGGATCAGTGTTCCACCTAGGCTAATCATATTGGTTTATACTTAATATCTGTGATCTGAACAAGTGCAGACTGGCCATGAGGAGGCAAGACTAAACAGCTAACAACTAAAAGTAAATACAATATTAAATAATGTGCTTTATTGAACTGTTTCTTAGACCCCAGTTGTTTATATATAACACTTGGGCCAATTATAATGCATGAAAAGTCCCTGGCAACATAAATTGACAAGCCCTAAATAAACCAGCAAACACAAAGCCAGGTACCCTCGCCCATGGACACAGGGGATTGTGTACCCTCACATGCAAAGATCCCCTCCAGAGAGACAATTAGGTGGAGGTAGAGATCTGTCCGCTGTGTCTCTAAAGTCGAGGCACAAGGTTAGGTGCCTAAAACAATCCCCTTGCTTAATAATCACACTCTGTCCTAAAGCACGCTCAAAGATCTTGACAGAGGCTTAAAGAAACTACACAAACTGACACAGGACACATTAAATTAAGTAAAAAGACATAAACATGTTAAATCTGCTTAAATCTCTCAGCTTTGTTTTACTGGTTCTCAGTAGAATGAGTACCAGGAGAAAAAGCATTTTGCCCCTAACATTTAAATTTGATTTACTTACTTGTCCTGATGATGTGAGATGGAGTCTGTATCTGAGCTTGCCCGCTGATGTTGTTGGAAATTGGAAGGTGCTTGGTTTAACTGGGGCTGGGTCAGTCTGCCATTTGAGGAACGGAGCAAATCCAACAACGGGTTCTCCTCTGACTCCGGCATCTGCGCCAGGTTGTGATGGGACCGACTCATTAGTTGTGGGTTGGGAAACACGGTGGAGGGTAATGGGTTGTAACCTGGAAGGTGGAGCTCCTCATGGACTAAAACTGAGCCGGATGGTGACTTGTTGAGGGCCACCTCTGAGTACGAGATCCTCTTCAGGTGGTCTGGGTTGGAGCGTGTGGATAAGGTCTGGGCCAGGCTGATTGGGCCTGGTGTCCTAGCTGATGTATCTCCACCCTGGGTGTCAAGGGAATACTTCATGCTGCTTAAGGGGCAGTTCTCTGATAAACAGGAACATATAGAACAAAACATACTCAATATTGGTACAATTGTGAACTTTAGTACATTAAGGCTACGCTCACACTGTAGGTCTTAATGCTCAAATCCAATTTTTTCAGGAATCTGATTTTTTATGTGTGGTCGTTCACATTACTTTGAAAATGTTGCGGCTCCAAACTGACCCGCATGCCCATAAGAACATCAAGCGTCATCAAGCGCAGCACAACAATAAACACAGAGAAATAGGTGTGATGGTTTAAGTGCTCAACAGATGCCATTTATTGTCAGCAGGTTCTGTGAATAAAAGGAGAGTGAAACTCTTTATTGTTCCGTTTTAGGGAGATCTGACTGACAATTCAGCACAACAAACTGTTTGGATGTGGAGACAAAGCCAGCAATGGTGGGGCAGGGATGCTGACAACTTTACAGAGACCGAGTTCTTTCAGAACTTTATCATGTTGAGGGCAACTTTTAATCATATATGTTTGCGCCTCTCCTCTCAACTCCACAGGCAGAAGACTTGATGCAATCTAGTGTATCGGACTGCAGCAGAGGCAGATTATCACATGCTCAGTAACCTCGATAGCATTTTAAAGTCCTCTGTTTGAACGGTTGTATACGAATTGTACAATACAAACTACGTCCCACATCCAGACGGTTCCTATGAGGCTTTCAATTAGGCTTGACTAAACTTTTATCTCTGTTTATTAACGAGCTCCAACATCTCGCTGTCTCTCCACTGTGCAGTACTATTCCAGCCCCCCCGTCTGTTTTGCTAACCGATACAGTTTTCTGCTGGGCGGCGCAAAATTGTGACAAACATGACGGAAAGTGACGTCAAAATCACATCTAATCTGCCTTGGTCGTTCCCACTGGAGTCACATTGCAAAATATCAGATTCGAGTCGTATTTAGGACCACATATGAATGTGGCTCAAATGTGACTTGAAAACGTCACATATGGCTCAGATATGAGCGTTCACACTTGTTCTAGTCTGACCTGGTCACTTGACCCCCCCCAAAAAAAAGAAAATCAGATTTGGGCCACATTTGCCTGCAGTGTGAACAGGGCCTAAGTGTAAGAGTATTGAAAGTGCCTTTTTCTAGACACTGTAGGAGCATTACCAATCCAGGAACTATTATTCTTTTTCTGGAGGTATTCTTTAACCCTTGTCATTTCTACTGGAGGGACCAGTAGAAACAACAACCTTTGGAGTGAAGCTCTAGAGAGGGACGGGGTTGAACATTTCAATCTAGTTGAATATTCCCAGCCTTTTATGTCAGTTATTTCTCGGTATAAACTTCTCTGCAGGTCTCTTGCAGTTGTAGAACACCAGATTGTATTCCTAACCAGAGCTCTCTCCTCTCATATCAAAACCAAGTACAACAGAAAATAGGTGTTCCTGCTGTACAACCACAAGTAGACAGATTATTAGGCTAGCCAAATTGGTTTGTAAACTCTACCCATAGACATACCAAGATCCTGCAGCTCCTGGTTGCTTTGGCGTGCCTTCGTCTGCAGGTGGAACTTGTGCTGATCAGAGCACATCTGCAGCAGATACTGACATGTCCTGTTGCTGTCAGTCTGGAAAAGGTGTTTGATTTCATCCGATGTGTTCTGAAGGCAAATTTTCTTTTTCTTGAGGAAGAAAGAGATTTACAATGAGAAAGCTTTAATCTAATCTTTCCAGGAAAAAAAAAAACAACAGTTATTTATAGATACACAAAAAAAAAAAACAAGCACGCACTGCAAAGGAAATCTTCTTGGTCTCCCTCCAGGGGAACTTCAGCACAGGGTTTCGATGTCCATTAAGGACATCAAAAATGAGCACGCCTTTGGAGTAGACCCCCAACATGATGCCTGTTTGAGACCTTTTCTCTGGGAGCACCCGATGGAAATGGACTCCGTACTCAGCCAGCTTCTGGCTCACCTTTTCAGACAAACATGAAGTGTTCTTAAATGCTAAATACCCCAAAAATTAAAACAGTAAGTTCACAACCATTTTGACAAAAAATGTGCATAAAAAGGTAAAATGTTAGTGGAATCAACTACTTCAATTTTGTATGTATACCTAACTAAATAAAGGTAGAATCTGACAGTGTAACAAATGTTATAATTGATTACTGAATAAATGATTCACTGATTCAATCAGTCATCCATTCATACACACATTTACACACTGATAGTGGTAGACAACACTGTAGCCACAGCTGCCCTGGGGCAGGGTTAGGGTTACAGCATCTCAGCACTTTCATCAGCTGCAACCCACCGGTTACAGAGCGAACTCCTACCACCTGCGCCACAGTCACCCCAAATACTGATATTCTTTCATTTCAACATTATGTACACAAAACACTCAACACACATAAAAAATAAATCAGGGCTAATTGTAGTACACAATGTATTAAGACTTTGGTCATTTTGTGCTAACCTTGAGGAACTCAAACTCAGCCTCCGATTCTGATGCTCCGTAATAGTTACTGTGAATTTCAGGCAGTTGTTCCCGAAGAGTCGTCTGGTCAACCTTATCCAAGATGGACACCGGCAGGTAGTGCTCCAGTCTGAAGTAGGTCTTCCCATGAAGCTGCAGTAGACATTAACCATTTAATTTTCATAATGAACTGGTCAGTTCCTTTATTTGATTAAAGATATGTATTATTCTAGAAGTTAACTAAAATAAAGAAATATATACATAGAAATACTAAATATATATACAACTTTCAAGGTAAATATATTTCTAAAAGGTGGTGTAGACCTATAATTCAACCATAGATGTCCATAAATTTAAGGTATGTGTAACGACATGGAATGACACAGGGAAAAAGTATTGAACATGCTTACTGAAATATATTTATTACATTGTAAAAAGACTTTGTTAGTTTTGACAGCTTCAAGATGCCTCCTGTATTGAAAAACTAGTCGCATGCTCGCTCTGGTGTGATTTTGGGCTAGGTCCAGGGATAGCATGTGCGGCGGGGGATGGTGATGTGTCTAGTTTAGGGGGGTTCGGTGCCCGATGTCTCACGCTGCGCCTCTTTGGCCTGAGGGCTGCTGCCCCTGTCCTTCACTGGCGACCTACATCTGTGCAGGGCATATGGCTGTCCTAAGGTGATGTCTGGTGTATGTCTGCCTAGGGCTGCTGCAGCATTCTGGAGTGGAGTCCACCCGTCCTACTCTGCTCTTGGGTGCTGTGTGTCGCAGGCCTTTCACCATTCGCCACTTTAACAACTGTGCATCTCCAGGTGACAAACTGGCTCATACACCCACTCAACACAACAAGCTGTGTTTGGGACCACTGCCCTCTGAAACCTCCACTACTGTTTCATAAACTTCATCCTGGAAGATGGTGGCAGAATTTTCTTTAACTAGAAGGTCTCAGTAGAGCTGCCCATTTAGTCAGTCAGTCAGTCATTTTCTACCGCTTATTCCATAGTGGGTCGCAGGGGAGCTGGTGCCTATCTCCAGCAGTCTATGGGCGAGAGGCGGGGTACACCCTGGACAGATCGCCAGTCCATCGGAGGGCAACACACATACAACCATGCACACACCTAAGGGCAATTTAGAGTGACCAATTAACCTAATAGGCATGTCTTTGGACTGTGGGAGGAAGCCGGAGTACCCGGTGAGAACCCACGCATGCACGGGGAGAACATGCAAACTCCATGCAGAAAGACCCCAGGCCGGGAATCAAACCCAGGACCTTCTTGCTGCAAGGCAACAGTGCTACCAACTGCGCCACCGTGCAGCCCGCTGCCCATTTATCCTTCCTTTAATTATCTGATCTTTGCCTGTGTGCTGAAAAACAACCCTTTTCCATTTTCCATATTTAACTGCTAGTATGGTGTTTTTGGGATGTGAGCTAGTCCCCTTTTCCAGATGAGACCAAAGAGTTCAACTTTGGTCTCATCTGGAAAAATTATATTCTCCCAGTATTTCAAATGCTTGTTTAAATGTTGTTGAGCAAACTTAAAATGTGCCCCTGCTAATTCCTGGTCTTTCTGAGGCTCTCCACAAGTGGTCCTTGGCTGTTGGACAACTGTCGTGAGACGTTTTTTGACTCCTTTGTGCAAAATGTTGTAAGAAGTACCTGTTCATGGACGGTTTATGGTGTAAAGATGTCCTTTTCACCTCTGGAATATAATCATAATGAGATGTTTCTTTTGTGAAACCTTGATAATGAGACACCTTATTATAGGCATGAAACAATTAATCAGATTGATTATGATTTATTGGTGATCAAAATAAACTAATTTAGTAATCTATTAATCATTACCTGCCGTATACAGACACTAAAACATACCATTTGATGAAAGAACAACCCAAGAGCAGCAATTAAGCCAAAATTATACCAAAACTTTAGACATTTTGAGTTTAAGATGAAAAACCTACAAGAGGTAGTCCTCAAGTGGCATAGTTTTAGCTTCACCTGGTTCAAATTCTGTAAAACAAATATCCTATAAAGCAGTTTTTGCTATCCGATTATTAATCAGCCTCTAATTAATGATAGATTTCAGCTAGTGTCATTGCTCTTTCTACATGTGTTTTTTCCCTTGTCAATCCATTTTATTACACATAATTTATGGTCACCTTCGGCTTGATTTCTTTGCATGTGAGGATGGGATGTGTTGTTAGCAATTTTATGAGAATTTTATGTCAATTGCTCCTTTTGAAATACATTTACTTATAAAATTGGTGATGCATTTAATACTTACTTTACCACCTGTTTTTTTATATATAGCCAGATATATGTATGTGTATTTGTGAGGTAGGATAAGTAAGTAAAATTCAGTTCAGTTACAAATTGCACTTCAACTACTGAAAGAAGATCTTGGGTACCTCAGGTTGGTAGTCACCAAATTCAGCCTGCAATGCCAGTGAAGCCAGCAACATTGCATTTTCTGCATTGCAGCGCATCCTTTCCTCCAAGATATCCTTCCTCAGCTGTAGGTAGTACTGATGTTTGGTCATTGCATGCCTGTTTACCATATGGATAAGAAGCATCAAACAGATGTTGTGCTTTTATTCTGCTTTATCAGGGAAATGCATATTAGACAGGAGAATCGTTCACTCATAACAATGTGCGCTTACTGTATGAGGCTGACATCATCGTGAAAGAATTTGATGCGAAAGAAAAGGTTAAAAGGCACGTCAGATCGTCTTTTCTTGGGATCGTCCTTCCATCCATCAGGAGCCACTTTGGTGAGTTTGGCATCGGGTTCAACGAAGAAAAACTCAGTTTCTGTATGGGATTTTTTTTTTTTTTGAAAGATTAAAGTAGGTGTCAGATTACAAATGTAAAATAATGTTAAATCAGGCTGAAAATGAATGTTAGGTCTTAAAAAAATGATTAATTACCCACAAACATCTATGTTTCACTGGGTTTTTTGTGATTGACAAAGTATGATTGTGATCACCATCAATAATCTGATTAAGTAGTTATCAAAGTAAAGGGGATGGAACACAAATACCGGCCATCCTTTTCAGATTTTATTAGTTAAAATGCTGAAATCCAATTATCATTCCACTTCCAATTTATTTACTACTTTGTGTTGATCTATTATGTAAAATTCCAATAAAATGAACTGATGTTTGTGTTTTTCATATAACAAAATGTGAAAATGTTCAACGAGTATGGATCCTGTTGCAAGGCACCATATATTTGTATTTAAGAGAGGATAATTTTAGTTCAAATTTCAGAAAGGTTTTTAATGTGAAAGAAGATCGAAGCGCTTACTCAAGACAGGTGACTGACTAAAATGACTAGAAACATACAACTCTAAATCAAAAGTGTACAAATATGTAAACCCCCAAATCTGTAATTTACCTTTGAGGTATGCAAGGGCGAAGAGATGGTGCTCCACGAGACCAATGTGCGCCACCACCATATCAAAAACGTCTTTACAAACTGCCTTAAGGTCACAGCCCACCTCCAGTTTTTGCCCATTTAGAAGCACAACACCCACCTTCCTCTGCACTTCTTCCATCTTACTTCGTTTCTGTTGCTAGGGATGAAACAGAATGGGGCAAAGGTTAATGAAAGGATAATACAACTCTGATTTCAAGGAGGAAAGGAGAGTAAAATCCTCACCATGATTGACGAAGGCACAGATAAGGTTACCGGCGACTCACTGGCCATCTTAACAAACTCAGGTCCATAAAAGTTCTGTCATTATTGCAAAGAGAAAAGGGAAATAGTCATAGAAAGTTTGTTCACACCTTATATTCACACAGTTCATATTTCTGAAGCTTTTATAACCTTATGCTTTCCATGGCTGTGCACAAAATCAAGTTTCCAACTAGTAACCCCAACATCCTAAATCACATCAATTAAATACACCACAAACGTGACAAAGAATGGATGTGAGAACAACCTAGGATTAAAATAATCCACATGATTTAAGATTTTGTTCCCAGCATTAGCAAATTTGTTCCTGCATTTACCTTCTAACATTTTTACATAATCTGCAATAATAGACTAAATAAATCTGAGCATACTTCCCACATATTTACAGTTAGCCCTAAGGAGGCTGGAATAAATGAAACACTGCAGTCAGCAGTTAGCATTTGCACAACATCAAATGAGCACAGAGTCAACAAGTTCGTTGCCAGTGAACTTATGCAAGTTAAATTTGTACACGCATCATCAAAACCTGCACTATAAATGAGCCTCAAGCTGCTTGCATGTGGGAAGTTTAGACTGCAGTGAGAGGTTTATAAATGATGGCTTTTATTGGGCTTTCTGGATTAGTATCATAAAAGTTGTCTTTATAATGGATAACAAGTATCTTTTTTGGTGTACATCTTCAAGTGCTGAGTCACAAAATACACAAACCTTTCTTTTTCGGAGCGATAAAGGATTGTGAAAGGGGTCCTGAAGGTCAAGTGCTGAAGCATGAGGTCGGAACAGGGGCTCGTCTGCAGGGTAGAAGTTGGCCCTGGACAGCCTGTTGGCCAGATGGGTCTGCAGTCGCTGTACCTCCTCCTCTTGCCGTTGGAGGAGCATCTCAGCACTTTCATCAGATGTACCCTCATTGTGCCTGAAGGGAACCAAATGTTAGCTGCAAACCTCTGTGGTTTAATGTGTGATGCCTGGTAGGCGTTCGTGGCTGAATAATCTGTTAACACACAAACTGCAAAAAATTCCATCTGAAATTTTCTTTCACCCCAGCGGGGATGAGGAACTGCAGGAGGACAAATGAAAATTATTCCTTCTCTGGGAGGAGGCATAGCAACAGCACGCTGTTTAGGCCTGTGATGCTAGAGATTAGAGAGATCAAGAGGAGTGAATGTGAATGTCACATCAGATGACCTCACAACTGAAGCATGAGGCAGATCCTGCTGTGCCACACCAGCTGTGTGTGGCACAGAGGACCAAAATGGGACAGTTTCGTCTGATGCTGCTGGGACCAGCTCATCATCAACAGAAAGACTTATTAGAAAACCCACACACACCTAAACATGTTATGTCTTTCCATCTTTACAAGGACTCTGAATCAACTTCCAATCATTTTCCATTCGTTCTATAGCCTAATCCTGACCCCAACTTAAACTCAATTCAGACCTTAGTCCAAAACCGAACCTCTAACCTAAAAACAACATTTTTTCAGCTCAAGGTAATTCAATCTTAGCAGAAATAAAATCTGTAAAACCTTTGTTTATAACCAGCTCAATACAGTTTTATTTTTTCTGAAGATAGAGCACATACACATGCAGAGGTCCAGTACCTCTGCAATGAAAACAGACAAACATTACTTCACCTTGCTTACATACAATGCCCCCACCCAAAAAACAAAAACAAAAGACCTGACAGGAGTTGAACAGCCCTTTACAGTGCTTTGTGAAAGTATTCATACTCAAATTTTTATTCACATTTTACCACATCACAGCCTCAAAAGTCCAAATTTGTGATGGACATTGCATCCACTGATACACAGCTGATGCAGATACGGCCTGTGTGTTTTACCGATATCTCTGTGAGTTGTTCCTTCTCAGTGACGGGGCGTCTTGTTCTGCAAGCGCCAGCTGGGAGCCGTACCTTGTCACCTCACCAGGTTTCTTAGCTGCAAGAGATGTGGGAATATTAGCTGCACAAGCGAGCACAAAGCACCACATTTAGTTTTATCAATCCAACACGCCCCTCCTAACACTCATAGGTGATGTGATTAAACTTGCATGAACATGTCTGAGCAGAGCAGTAGTTACAGAACACTTAAGTCAGGCAAAGCGAGGAGCATGAATAACATCTGCTGACTTGCACTAAAAGTGGGTATAAAGGGACATTGCATTACATGACTATATTTTTCAGTTGAATGAATTTCAAACAGGCTTTAGTTTAGGAACACTACAGTGTGTCCTAAAGTCATTCCCAAATATATACGATACTTTCCAGCAAATTGTTTCCTTAGTCTTTTCAGCTGTTAGTTCAGCAACTCAAGACATGTTTAAAAAAACAGAGGTTCAGTAAAATGTGATGCATAATGCTAAATTCATTTTAAAATGTTTTTGTGCTTATTTATTTGTTTGCTGCAAATGAAACGGGCAAGAAAAGAAGGATGTGTTTAAGGTATGGAATGGAAATGTGGGTCAAATAACTGGCAAATGATTTAAAAAAACTATACCCAAAGATTCTAGTTATTCAATTATATTAAAGGTTAATTTTCTGTAAAAAGGTCTCAACTATAACAGCACTAAACCCTCAAACACACTTTATATTGGGCACCGCTCAAAACAAAGGACATGAGGTAATTTAACATCTCCTTACCAACATTTAAAGATAAAGTGTGTCAAAACTAGTAAAATTTAAACAAAGAACTTTTCTATTCTGGCATTTAGATAAACAGAAATATGTCCGGGCGCGGCGCTGATGGTGTACGGGTTAAGCGCGCAACCATATACGGAGGCTACAGTCCCCAAAGCGGCCGTCCCGGGTTCAAATCCCGGACCCGGCGACATTTGCCGAATGTCTCCCCCTCTCTCTACCCCTCTTTCCTGTCTGCATACTGTCAAAAAATAAAGGCCACTAGAGCCGAAAAAATATCTTTAAAAAGAAAAAAAAAAATAAATATGTCCAAACCGACCTTCAGAGACAAAAAAAAAAAAAATGGTGTGCTTCTTATACAGTGCATGTAAACACCTGGTTTGAACTGTAAATAAGATTGTGTAAACTCAATTCAATTTTATTCAAATTCAAAAATACTTTATTCATCCCAAAAGGAAAATCAAATAAATGACACTGTATAAAAATATTAAAGGTTTAAGGGTATTGGTTACCTTGCCTGTAGTCTGGATCTGAAGAGGCCACTGATGGGCTTTCACTAGATGAGCTGTAATCACTGTGGTACCTTTGGTGGGTGTGGACAGGATCTGAAAGCATAACAGTTTTCTCATTAGAATCAATAAACCAACCATGACCTGTGGATCATGCATTACATGAAAAATAACACAACGATCATGCACCGAATACTACGTAATGATTACAGTGAGGTGTTTGGTATATTTTTTATGTTAGGGTGAAGCCGATTGCCTTCCATTGTCACATCACACGGAAACACAATAACAAAAACCTCATTGCCTTTTATAATGGGAATTTGACAGCACACAAATTGATGAGCGTCTCATGCTTTTCTTCACAAAAACCTTTCGGAAACACGTTCAGACTTTCCATACCATTGAACAAGACAGTACAATGAGGAACAAAGATGGGTATTAGTCATGCTGTTGGTAAACACTACTAATAATAAGGCATCTGCAAGTCTACAGTAAGGTGGATTCACCCCAAGTCAGTAGGCGTGTCTCTCTTCATGTTTTTAGCTTTTCTCTTGCTTGACAGGTAGAACCACAGCAAGCAGAGACCAGCTCAACACATTTTTTTTCCTACAAAGTATTGCCTCATGAACTCAGAGATAAACTTAACTAAGCAGCAAGGTGAAAACATACACAATAAACTTTCAACCCTCACCCAAGGGTCATGTGTTTTTCTGCTAAGTTCACAGAACCTGAAAGTCCTGCTCCTCGGTGCCTGCTGCATAGCCGAAATGAACCACATTCTTCAGTCACAGCTCAAAAATCTTAGTTCAGTTTCACAATACAGCAGCACTCTCTTCATGATGATGATGGTCTTCTTCGAAAAAACTAAGGAATTTAAGGCCTGCAGCAGCAGCTAAAGCGATACTAGGAGGCAGAAGGACTGGTCAGACAGTCGCCTAAAATAGTTTTCCCATCCTCTAATGGGGTGAGTCACGAGTTCCTATTACACAATCTCACAGT
The DNA here is from genome assembly GCF_021462225.1 of Girardinichthys multiradiatus. NCBI lineage: Eukaryota > Metazoa > Chordata > Actinopteri > Cyprinodontiformes > Goodeidae > Girardinichthys > Girardinichthys multiradiatus. Next base: position 18,448,832 of record NC_061801.1, read on the forward strand.
TAAAAAGGTTGGTTCAGAGACTAGTTCATCTATGCACTTTTCCCATGCAGTTAAAAAATGTTCTCAAAAACTGACAGACTCATGCAGTCACCCATACATGCAGTCACTTGCCCAGACAACCGGATATGGCAGATCTTTAAAAACCTAATGGGTGAAAAAAATATATAAGTCAGAGAAAGAATTAAACCCATTTGGCTCCAAAAAAAGGATTTTAAAAACAAATGTACAACAAAAAAGCATCCAATCCAACTAAAAAAAAACAAAAATTTTTATGGAAGTGGAGATGATTTGAGGCAAACAGTTGATAGATTGCATATGAAGCAGGTAACCAAGCTTCGTCATTAGTTCCCCGTTTCATCTTCACTACAGGGATTTGGACTGTTTGGAGTAGCTGGTGCTCCTCAGAATATCCATTTAAATGAAAAAGAGAATATATAACAACCCAAGTAACCGATATCAAGGTGTTTTGAATCTGAAATAATTTGCAGTTTAAAAACTGTTAAAATTCTGTCATAATGCTCGTCATGGTTAAAACTCTTTTAATGGGATGCCAGAGAGAAGCCTGGGGTTATGACGGTTTTTTAACCACTGTACAGAGAAAACAGTGATGCTGCACTGCCCCCCCTCCTCATAATCGTGGAAGCTTAGTGGTTATCCTTACAAAGAAACATTTTCATTTAGAAGTCTCCTTTTATTGTTTTCCATACTAGACCTGACCTTAGCTCAAAGCCCCCTAACCTGCTGCCAAGAACCAGAAAGGTCCAATAATCTTAGGAATTCCCTCATCCGCTATGCATGACTCCAATTACAGCTTCAGGGTCTGCGAGGAAGAGCTGCTTCTCATTGAAGACGAAAGCATTTTTGGGCAAAGGGGGAAGGGGTTGGAGTTGTCTAGCAGCTGAATGACAAAGAGGTAGCCAGGTAGAGATGCCAATGGACACAGAGACAAAAGGACAGCATGACAGTTTGCAAAAAAAAGGAGGAAAGGAAGCAACATGAAACTTTGAGACCATGCCTGAGCCATCACTGTGCCAGTTAACATCCACAAATTGTTCATGTTTTAAATATACACATCTAATCAATTTACTTTTCCATATTACTACAAAAACATCTATATAACTCAAACTTCAATTTTCTGAAAACAAACCGTTGAAATAATAAACAATTTCTACTTTCCTTTGAGGAAAATAAAAAAAGTAAGCAGTGCATCAACCTCTATATTAAAACAGACTTACAACCGAGCAAACAACAAAAAAACAATAAAATCTTTGTCAGATCTCAAAGATAAGCGTTTAAAGATGGAACCCTGCCAACAGTTCAATGGTCAATGGAGATGAAGGACAGCCAATATATCACCCTGAACAGGATTAGGGTTGTAAAGAAAATGGATGGACACTGTCCAGGGCTGGAAACTACTGCTGCAGAGAAATCATCATTAAGCATAACATCTGCCTAGCAGAAACAGTCCTGGTTTTTTTTTGCCTTTTAATTTTCTCATGCCAAAATGTCGTCCTCCATTTTTCTGATTTTTTAAAGTATAAGCAGAAAGGTTTTCTATGAATTTATAGCATATACAAGAGGCCTGTCTTCAAAAATATAACCTGCACAAACCAAAAACTGTAAGGAATGGATGGATGTAGGAACCTATTTTTAGGAAACTCCTGGATTTATTATGCACAGTGGGATGAGAAACAAAGACAGGAAATAAAAGTATTTTACCTCCCACTTTTTCATCATCTTCTACAGTATTACAACATATTCTTTTTAGCGGCTGTCATACTCCGTTTCCAAGAAATACCTCATTTTGATAGATGATAAATAATAGATGTTTAACAAGCACTGTAAAACATTTACGCTTATGACGTAAAACATAACTCTGCATAATTATTTGAAAAAAAACAACAAGTATTTATATTGAAAAGCTGGACAAACATAGTAACTATACAGTTTTATTTGTTATCTTGTTGAGCATAGAATGACTCCTGTCCTTATTACATTATATCATATTAATACACACAATTACCCAGAAGACAAGTAAGAAGAGGAGGAAAGAAAAGCTCATTTTTGAGAAAATAATACAGTATTGCTAGTATAAAAATAGCTACCAAAAAAGGATGCTACAAGCAGATTGTAGGAGTGGTGGGAGTCTGGAAAAAACAACAAGGCAAGGAAAGGGAAGTATAGATATAAGACAGTGGTTATTGTATGAAGCCAACCATACTTGTTTAAACCTTTATGCTTCTCCACGATCACCAGATGCCTTTCAAACCCACACAGGCACATGTGAGTCAGTGTATGAAGGAAGCCTCCCTATGGAACTTTTACTAAGAATCCAATAAGCCTTTGAGAAAAACATAAACTCCAGGGGCTGAATACTAAGGAATTACACCAACATTGTGTTGTGTTGTTCTTAAGCATGTGACTGTACAAACTGTTTTTCCCCCCAGTAAGTAACAAAAATGTGTCAAAGTAGTAGCTGTGTATGCAACATGTGTGACAATAAGGTACAGGCTAGAATTATGCAGTCCTTTAATTAGAATCGGTCATTTGGCCAACCTTCGTGCCACTGACTCATTCTGTCTAAACACAGCTGAGGAGCCAACACAACCATTCAAGCGAATGCCCAGCTCTGAACCCGCACAGCAGTTAAACTCATATATACAGCTGGTAATGAATCCAAGTGCCTGGCTGCTCACATCATCCCAATGTGGTCACCATTTTTCCTCCATCTATCAACTATAGCCAGCTTTAATTACCCAATTCACTACGCTTTCTAGTTTGCCGTTTTTCCTTTACTTGATAATAACCGACATCTTCTTGAAACAATGTACTGACTTACAACAGTTCATAATTCAGGGCTACACCACTGTTGTAGCTTGAAATGCTGAGGACCACGCTCAATGTTCAAACAATGTTCTGCTAAACATTTATTACAAAATAATAGTATGAGCTAGACGTGACGTTTCACAAGAAATCCCCATATTGTGCAATACTAATGACAAAGTATTTGTTATGGAGTGATGTGATGCTGTGCAGGTATTTAGAAGGAAGGAGGTGAAAGACTGGTTGTGTGTCATTTATGTGTTTTCCGTTAGCCGTCTGAAACTATTTTGTTTCAACGCGTAACTGATGACAATAGCCAGAAAAAGCTAACAATCGTTTGTCACCTAAAAGGAGATTATGAGACAGGCTGCTGCTTCTTTTTTAGGCTACATCTGTCAAATGATTTTTGTATTAGACTATGATTTTCCATTTCCTCCACATCATGTTTACATATTGTTGAAATTGCATCATAATGCTAGTCAGCTGCTGCTAAAATTAGCCACAGACATTCCCGAAGCTGTTGGTGTCTGAGATTGATGGTGTGCGACACAGGTCAACCACCTGTGGTTCTGGGGCCACAACAGTTTTACCCATCAAATGTTATGAGATCAATCATTACTTTAACAAGAACAGAAAACAGCAAAACCTCCAATAAAAGTATGCTGCTACAAAAAGTGAGGGAAAAATGTAATATCTGGAAATCAGAACTATCCTGTCCATATTTTATTACTTATGCTTTTCATATATTTTGAACAGTTTTTTTAACAGCCTCCATTTACCAGCTGTGAAGAGATAAGGTAAAAGTTGAGAGTGTCTTGGTTTTAAGATGACACATTTAAAAAGGTCTCAGACACAAAGCTTCAGGTTGGCTGAGATTCCATCATCATATTGTAGCTTTATAAAATGCCCATTTAGCAAAAGAGCAATTGTTTTTAATCACAAAGAGCCATAGAACACCTTTTAAACAGTCTTATTAGTAATGTTCAATGAAACAGAATGTGTAAAATCTTTATGTAGTAGCATTTATTATTAAGGGCAAACTTTGAAAAACTAGTATAATGCTATACATGTAGCCCTCTTTCTGCTTTCTTTAAAAACCCTCTTAACTTCAACAAGTTATCAAAATACTCCTCTCTCTTACTGAACTCGAGGATCTGGATTGAATCAAACAGCGTTACAGCTGAAGATTCACAGCTGTACAAATGCATTTTAGCTACAACAACATTACTCACCATTGACTGCTTGTTGAAGTGCCTCGAGTTTCCGTTGTCTTTCCTTGATCCTGTCATATGCACCAGGGAACCCAGAGCCAACAGACAGGGCCGAGAAGTGATGAGACCTCCGGTTCTTCAGCCCACCAAACTCCGAGTACCGATAACCCACCTCCTTGGACACAGACAAAGGTGATTTCTGCCTGCCCACCGAATGTGTACTTAAGACACTGCTGCCTCTCCGAGCATCTTCCAAAGCTCCAAAACGAAGAGCTTCCGGGTCAATGTAAGCCAAGTCCACAGACGAAGCCCAGGTCTTCCTGGGCTGGCTCGGCCCTCTGTCTGTAACATGGTAGGGTAAAGACCTGCGGTCCAGCTCCACGGGCCGGCCCTTCATCTGGGGGTGAAGGGGGTGCAGATAGGGATAAGAAAGCTGGTGCTGGAGTGAGGGAGGCTTGGGGTAGAGTTCTGTGGGAGAGTCAGAATTCTGGGGAACTGCACCCTCGTCCCCTCTCAACAAGTCCTGTATCGGCAATGAGCCCATAGAACGACTGAGTCCCCGGTTAAGAGCCGTTTGATCCTGAGTTCTGGCCTTGTAGCGCTCCAAAACTCTGGGGGCGGCACTCCTCCCTGGTGAAGGACATGTCATTAATATAAGAGCATACAGATATACTTTCATGAGTCAAATTCTTAAAATAACTCATTCTTTAACTTGAGTGTCGACAACAACCAACAGACATATATAAACAGAAAACTCACGTATTCACAGTGAGTTTTCACCTATGCTATTATTTACTTTAGGATAATTTTTTTTTTAAAGATTAGCAGTCCCCAATTTTTAAGCTTGATATTCCGTATGTCATATTTAATATGAAGCAAAAACAAGGTTAATAAATGTGAAAATCAGAGCACGCCTTGTAAAATTGCTCCGGGTATTGATTTGATATCTTGTAAAGCATCTTTTGCTGCCACAGGTTTTATGGCTGTCAACTAAGGCATCACTTTCATATTGATTTTAGACCTGCAGCGCCTTCCAAAGTATTTATACCCCTTGAAAACCACAAACTTCCAAATTGGCCACAGATTTTCTATTGGCTTTAGGTCTGGACGTTGACCAGGCCATTCTAACACATGAATATGCTATGATCTAAACCATTCCTGCGCTAGCTGTATGTTTAAGATCGTCGTCCTGCTGTAAAGGTTAACCTCCACCCCAGTCTCAAGTCTTTATTAACCTCCAAGTTTTCTTTTACCATTGCTGGGTACTAATTTCCATCCATCTTTCCATTAACTCCGACCAGCTTGCCTGTTCCTGTTGAAGAAAAGCATCATAACATGATGATGCTATCGCCCTGTTTCACTGTGGGGATGATGTGTTCAGGGTGTTGCTCAGCATCTTCTTCCATTTATTCGCTCTGCCCATAACATGACTGAAAGCAGGACTTTTAATGGCTTCATTCAACAAATTCTTTCTTCTCTTTCATGAAGGTCAGATATGTGGCGTCCAATAATAATAACTGGCCTGTTGATAGACTGAGCTGTGGATCTCTGCAGCTCTTTGTACTTTTGTACTTTTAATGTCAGCTCTGCTTTTATGAAGATGTTTTATTCCGTCTGTTCTTACCTTTGGTTTTATTTGTTGGTACGGGTCACTTTCCCTCAAAAATAAGAAATGCCTGCAAAGTATTGTCAAAGTTTGCAGTAAAAATGCTGGCACATCTCTTAATTATTTGAGTGACCTTTATAATTCCAGGTCCTTAAAGAAAACTAGGATAACTTTGGCTGATCCTAACCATCCTCTTTGGGCAGAATTATCTCTCTTACCATGAGGATGGAGATACAACAAGCCATATTGTAGGACAAACAGCCTAAAATAAATCGTTTATCCCCACTGCTATTAGCCTGGTCAATTGCAGGTCCACACTGTAAGGACATTTTTTTGTATGGCTGTTTTAATGTTACACTGTTGTCTGCACTACAAATTGCCTCTTGGGGTAATAATATGGTTTACTTGACACAACTTCATTTCTGACCTGTCTTCCTGGGTCTTAATGATGCTGTTCACTTATGTTCTCAAACAAACCCCTGATGCCTTCACAGTACAGCTGTATTTATATTGAGACTATTTGAGGGCAATTGGTTGCACTGGATTTTATTTCAGGGTATCAGAGCAAAGGTGGCTGAATACAATTATTCGTCACATGTTCACAAAATAACTTGCAAATAATTTATTTTCTCTTCACAATGTTGTGCTACTTTTCGTCAGTCTAGAACATAAAATCCCAACAAAATACATTGACGTGTGGACATGAGGAAAAGTTCAAGGCGTATAAATACTTTTGTAAACCACAGAGGTTTAAGAAACGGAGGCATACAGTATCCATCTGGGCCAAAGACAAAATATCAGAAACCTGAGCAGCAGCTACAACTTGAAACCATTGGGAGACAGGTGGGAGGGAGCTGCTCCACGAGAAGAAAGATGCTAAGGAAAGGAGTAATCCTCTTTTGCATGTGCTTTGCCTTGGGCTGTCTGGTGTTTAACCAGACAAACAAAGCACCAATACAAACAGCAAACCAGCAACTTCCCTGGTGACTCAAAAATATGTATCTAATCAATATCATGCAGTGCTTACATAATCTGGATGACAGCCATTGCCTATGCTCTGGCTGTCCTCTCCATGGCCTGGAGAAGTGCTGGAAAGCTCAAAAACCACAGAGGAGGTTCGGTCATATTTTCCTGAATTTAATTTGAATTTGAGGTTTTAGTGTGTTGTTCTTTATAGGTCATTTTCTATACCAAAGCTCAGACCTTAGATCATAAGTGATGAAGGCTGATCTATACGTTGCATTCATTTGCTTTGCTGCTCTAGACCTGTTCAGCTAAACTGAACTCAACACTGTTGAATGAACATATACTCCCATTCAGAACTCACTGTAAAGAAAACAGATCATTTTTGTATGAAGACATCTATCAACTGGAACTTTAAATGTTCCTTTGTACTCCCTTTCTACTCCATTAAAGCATCTTCAGCATGATTTTATTACAGGTAAAAGAGGCTCCAGTACTGAACCTTGTGGAACCCCAGTAGAGAGAAACTTACAAAAAACATCCCTGCCACAATACCTCCAAATAGTGAGGTACGGCTCAAATTTAAAGTGTGCCACATGTAATACCCATTTGACTGTATAAATGGCAAGTTATCATGGCTAACAATTCAATTCAATACAATTCAAAGATACTTTATTGATCCCCGAGGGGAAATTAGAACAATGCCAAAAATAACAATAGGCTCAAGCAGAAAAGAGCTCAATATGACACCATATGGCAATGCAACATTGCTCAGATAACTTAAACAGCACATAAGGCTTTAGTTGTTTTGTGTTCTTAGTGTACATATAAGCTTATCTTACCGGATGGTAAGCCTTTGCCTCTCAGCCTCTCTCGAATCTCCTTACTCCGCTCTGGAAGAGATTCTCTATCTGTCAGCAGACCATCCAGCTGAAAAAAGGAGAGATGAAGTAAGGAACAATGATAGGATAAAAGTTGGTAAAACTGACAGAAAAAAAAGAAACCCTGTCATGAATGAGCCCCATTCTGCTGCACCCTAAATACAAAGCTTCCTTATAATATGAATGCTGTACTTTTATAATTGCAGTGTATACCTGAGAGAGACTGCCAAGCACCAACCGGACCAGTTTTCGAATGTAGGAGAAAGGAGGGTCACAGGTGGAGTTTCTGATGTGCTTGCTACAGATGTCCAGCACCGTACGCAGCGACATTCGACTCAATGTAACATCATCACACATGTTGAGCAGTAGGCTGTTTAGGTGTTCCCCCAGCTTCATGGGCTGCACAGGAAACCAAATGACAAATGACAATCATTAGTGAGGGCTTCATGTGGAATCATGGAACCATGATAAATGACAAATCAAAATGGTAAAATTCCCTTCTCTGGTGTCTTTACTATTAGTGTTAAAGGAACTGGATATATGGGGGCATTCCAACAACATAGCTGGTATTTCGTTCTCATTAAAGCCATTTGGATCGGATTATATTAAGAAACTGAAGGGTTACAAAAGTCGACCATTAAATTTGTTCCATGACAAGTATTGCAGTTGCAATGAGGTCATCTACAGCAACAATTTCAGTGCTAGTCATGATGACCATAAGCAGTATTTCCTCATAAGTGTGGACAACACCTGACTGTCATGAAGATGCGGGAAAACCTGACCATCCTCATTCTTCAAATACCTTCCAGAGTTAATTTCCAGGTGGCACTTTTCCTCATCAAGTTGTGACTCTAAGATAGAGATCATGTTAGATCAGGAGGGATGTTAACACAAATTTGGACATGCGCTATTACGAAGCACCTCGCTGTATTTGTGATAGTGTAATCAGCCAAGCTGAGTTTATAGTATTACAAAAATATTTTTGTTGAGGACAAACTGCAGATATTACATTTGAAGGTCTTTGGAAAATATTAAACAGGTTTTTCTTTATGTCATTAATAATGTTTACCTGACTTTGGGGAATCTCATAGTCTGCTCCCCAAAATAATGTCATTCCCAGGGAATACATGTGCATCTGTGGAAGATAAAAACAGCCATTAACAAATCATATGTCTTGGTGCCAGAAAAAGACAAAACACCCAACTGAAAATGCAAAAAAAGATACAGGTTGTGAAGACAAAGTGTAATTTAGGTTAATGTAGGGGGAAAAAAAACGTAAATCCATAAAAGAAAAGGCAAGCTGAATATTTTTTCCACACTGAAAATAGATGAGGTCTTTCACCTTAAATCCCCAAATCTATTTCAATTTTCCTGTTATTACTCTCCACACATTGCTTTGGAGAGAAATTACTTCCCCTGAATGTTAGGCTTGGTAGAGTAAAGAATAATTCAGGCAATGCCAAAGAATGCAAAATAGCCTCCGAGGTCCTTTAAGAGCAGACATCAGAGTGCAAATTTAAGACACACCAACACTTTCAGAAAATCTGGAAGACTAGACAGTGAGGAATAAACGTAAGCACAGAACACCAGGTTGAAAACAGTAAAGGAAAGCTTGGGCTCTTGCAGCTGACGTGTATTTACACTCAGGTCTTATAATGAAGGAAACGAATTATACCTTTCTGCACTGAAATAACTCCGCTGGAGAGTCGGATCCAGGCTTGGAAAACTGACTCAGCACAAAGCCATTTGAGGTTTGTGGGGCTGAGCCAGAAGCGGGTTTTCAGTCATGCAAGCTTTCTGTTATTCTACCAGAGTAGCAGATTTAAAATGGGAGCGCTGTGGCCATTCTTTCAACAGCAGGAGAAGACATGGTTCCTCAGAACTTCGGACATAAGATTCTGCCAACGTGTCAGTTTGGTAATTTAACTCAGGACAGGTTCAACCAAACTACACTGTCTATCATTTATACAAACATACCACTAAAACAGTTGGACATCTAATTTTAGTCATTAACAACCTTTGTTTCTGTTGATAAACCCTAAAGTTAATTTACTCTTTGAATCTGCACACGGAAACTACATCTATTTACCAACTTCAGGGCCAAAGAAATAACAAGTTGTTTATAAAGAGCTACTGCAAGTTTTCTTGAGTTAAAAATAAGAGGTTTAAGTCCCTTTTAAGACCAATATTCCCATTGAAGGGTTACGTGAACTAGAAAAAATAGCTTGTGGGAATTCAAATGATTTGCTTTATAAATGACATATAACTTAATTTAAATACACTACAGTAAGCCTCATAACAGCTACAGGTTTCCGCCAACTATTGAAATCCCCATTTTCAAGACAGACCTTATTACTAATACCTTTTCTATGAGCTGGAAGTGAATAGCATAACAAGAATGTCTTTATTGTAATTGTCTAAAAATAAATTTTAATTCCGGAGAAGCTGGCTTACTGCTTTAAAAAAAAGTTCACGCAAGAAGCAACAAATGAGCAAGCGTATAAAATGAAGACAAACTAGATGTAATTTAAGACCTGGCATGGGGAATCAGGATCAATAAAAAGACTTCTGTAGACCAAAAGTTTAGATTTTTATGACTTTAAGAGTTGTCAGAGTCCTTGTTTTATATCCTACAACTGTACAAGACTCCTCTGATTTAAAGATGCACAAGAAATCACCCCAGTGACTGGAGTCGGCCCACTGTCACCTTGATGTTCCCTGACTTCAGCCAGTCAGACAAACAAAATAGACAGACTTCTGAGCATCACCAATATGCTAAATATTGATATGCTACGGAGGACAAACAGTATAAAATGTCAAGAACAATGTCTTTGTTGTTAGATCCAGTTTTACATTGACTCTGATCTCACTCATGGCAGGAAAGCATAAGAGTAGCATTTAAATTATATCAACTATAAGTCTTAAAAGATAAATAGGAAAAAAGGTTAAAGCTTTACAAAAAAGACAATATATATCCCCCAGAAAGCTCTAATCAGTGCATCTCTATGCTGGCTGATTTGTGAGAATGCTCCAACGAACTTGGGTAGACATGCATCGAGATAAAGACATAGCAAAGAATATTAATGTTTCCATCACAGCGTTCATGACCTAAGCAGTATATACCTTTTCAGCGTCAGAAACTGAATTCAAGGAGATGCCTTCCAAGACCTCTGGAGCTGTGAAAGCCCTCAGGTCCTGCTGGGTGACATACTCGTCTGTAAACGAAATGTTGCCAGAGGGCAGGAGCAGGAGGGACCAGGGTGAGATGATGAAGCCCATGGCTGCAGGGTCTGGGGATGGAATCAGACAATCCAAAACATGAACATGGATATAAGAAAATTTGGCTTTCGTTAGATTAACTTTTAGACAAACAAGCACAGCAACCTCCGACTATAAAGTACAATGTTTAAAGCTCAACTCTAGTATCGAATTCTGTCCAGCTATTTAAAGCCCAAATGGCTCACAATTAGACATATCTAAACACAGTTGCTGTTCCTCGCAAAGGGCTCAGGCGTTTCTAGATATCTAAGCTGACTGAAGTAAACAAAAACACATGTTGCTTCCAAAACTCTTGAAGCAAAATGGAATGGCTACACAGCATAATTCTCTTTTCCTACAAAGCCACAGGCAGTGCTATGGTTAGAGACGGTTTTAAAAATATACAAAGGAATGTTTGAGCAGTGCTGCAAAATTCTTTTCTTCGACTCATATTCTGGTCTGAGAGGAGCAGAGCGTGGAAAAGGGGAGCTCGATTTGAAGAACTGGAGAAAAAAAAAAATCTGCTTTCACAAGTTGGAATTCACTAAGTAAATATCAGCTTCCTGTTTGAAATCCATCTGATCATTTAAAGATCTAACTAAAAAGTAGACGGGGTAAGTATCAAATAAAAAGCTTTTCTGAAAAGGTAATCATGATATTTGTCCTAGAACAATGTGTTGCTGCTGTTTGAGGAGCAACTGATCGATTCCTGGCTGGAAATTGTTCTGAACCGTTGTGCTCTATAAAAGTGGAGGTTCACACGTTTGGAAAGTGATTAAGGACCTTGGCAAACTTTTAATGCCCTGCATAAGTATTAATACCCCCCCAGTTTTTACACATTACAACTATAAACTTCAGTGCATTTAATTTGGATTTTATGTGCTAGGCCAACATAAAGTAGTGCACAATTGTAAAGTGGAAGAACTAAAATTACGCCTCTTGGCCTGCATGCAAAACACTGCGTGTGACGGAAAGTAACACTCCACAACCTCTGGCCTGAACACTATCCCCACAGTGAACATGGTGGGATGAGCATCATGCTGTGGGGAATCCTTTTCTTAAGCATGGACAGGGACGCTGGTCAGAGTTGATGGTACTAAATACATGGAAGTCCTAAAACGCTAAATATACGGTCACAGCAACAATGGAATAGATTAGATAAAGTCCTTTTCATGTGCTGGGATGGCCCAGTCAAAGTCTAGACGTCAGTTCAACTGAGAATCTGTAGAAAAACCTGACAATTTTGGTTGCAATGCCACAAAATGTTAAAAAATGAAAAAGGTTACTGATAATCTGGGTACTTTTAAATACTATGTGCCATTACATATGATCTCCATCTAATCTGGCTGTTCTTGAGCTGTTTTGCATAGAAGTCCAGTCTATAGATGTGCACAGCTGGTAAAGACATACCCTGAAAGTCTTTCAGCTATGATTGCAGTAAAAGCTACGGGGGCTGAAGTACATGCCACACTTCAGATTTTTACTTATGAATACATTTTGAAAACTATGTATCATTTTTCTTCCACTTCACAGCGATGAGCTACTTTGTGTTGGTCTTGCACATAAATTCCCCATCAAATACACAAAGTTTGTTGTTTGAACAAGACAAAATGTCACAAGGTTCAAAAAGGGTAAATGGTTTTGTGAGCTACTATATGAACACTCTCACATACTCGAAAGAACATGGCAACGTAATGGCAAAATCCTTTCAATAAATCAGAAAAACGCAACAGGTGTTTAAACAAATCCTTTTTACGTAAAAACAGCAACCGCTGCAGTTTACACATGAAAAGACTACTGGTTCTGTACATGAATACTTTAACAATCTCCTAATCTTAATGCTCACTTTCTCTGCATTCAATATGAAAACAAAATAGAAGGAGGCTTAATTCAGATAAAGTGAATAAATTACATGTTTTTCTTTGTACTTGTTTCTTTCCGACTCAGCACAGCAGTTAAAACTTTTACTGTACAAGCAAAGCTGACAAAATGCTTGGATTTTAAAGCTTGAATATCTGTCAATATTAAAACATTCTTGTTGCAAACACACTTTTACATAGCTCAGTAACTATAATTGCTGGGTTCAACATCTGCTATTCACATTTTAGCCTCCCTCAGCAGTCTGAAGCTCCACACACCAGCGGCCACAAGTTGCACTCTACAGCTACGCTCTTTAAAAGGGATAAAACGGTACTTTAAATGCAGCAAAAAGCTAAGTTAAGTGAGACAAAATCATGAGAGAATCCCTTCAAGCATCCAGCGTTGCTTTTGTTTTATATAAGAAGCCTTCACTATTCAAGATCATTTCTCCAAACTCCTTTAATCATAAATGTGACCTTGGCAGCAGAGGAATATTTAGAAGCATTCACTGATATGAGGGCTTTGCTAAAATATGATAGGATTTTCAGCACAGCCTCCAGTAAGCAAAACCAGAAAGTGAAGTCAAGCTGGTTTTACCCAGAAACAGAAATGGTCAGATCCAAGTTACTGTTTCATGGAAGTTTACAATGGTCAGCTGTTTAGATAAGACTTTTAAGCTTGTGTTATCAGGTGTACTGGAATTATGAGTGAATCCAGGAACCTCCAAAAGTGTTTTTAAAGCGACATACAGGACACCGATTTCTGCAGACTCACATCCTCTTTAGTGTCTCTAAAGTTAAACTACCCTCAGTCACCCATCGCTTGAGTTTTCTCAAAAAATAAAGTGTCTCTGGAAGCTGAAAACCTTATCTGCCTGTGCTGCCAAGGATAACTAGACACACCCACAGACATAAGCCACTCAAAAATGATCAAAATGTCCAAAGCTATCACACAGGCTACAGTACTTGCAAAGATGAGCAATTGAAACCATCAGAATAAGAAAAACAAGATACATATAACTTAAAATGTTTAGCATTTTCTGGCTTATGGTTCAGTTTTCCTATGAAGAAAGAACTGCAGGCAGATCAAATAACTACTCCAGTAGCAGTATAAAACTGTCAGAGTTTTGTGTGAAATACAAACCATCAAGTCGGTAATTATGCATGAAAAAGAAAAGTTAAGCCTTTTTCTAAGTTTTCATTCCATACCTTTGTTGAAAAGTTCTTGAAGGCTCTCCGCGCTCTGACTGAGCAGTGCCCACACCTCCTCCTCCTGGAGCGGCCCCCCTCGGACTTCCAGGGCTTCTGCCAGAGACACATGCATCTTCCCTGCAAGGGTAGAGAAAGACAAGCACGAGTTATCATCTTCGCAAATAAAAACACAAACATTCATCCGACTTACATAGATTTTTTTTTTTCTTCATTTTATGGATTATTCTAATTATGCTGCAGCTCTCCTGCAAGTTTAATGATGTTTTGTATACTTGATAACAAACGGTACCAAAAAGAAAAGGCCACCTTGACTTTTGCCTGTGAAAAAACCCCCACTCAGTTCTGAGAAGGAAACCTCGAGCAGATCAGAGCAGCTCAGAAAATGCAGAGGCAGCACCTCAGAGTCACAGTTCTGCTGATGTCAGCAACTATACAGCGTCTTGAAAATGTCTGAAATCCTTTTGGAAGTTTTCTTGTTTTATTGCCTTACAAACATAAATTTAAATACATCTTCAAGGGTTTGTTTTTTTTTTTTTTTAGCAAATGATTAACAACACATTTCTTCAACTTTAATGTGCAAACCTTGTTGGTAAAGAAATTAATTATCAGACACATTGATGTGGAAGGTTAACATTATTACACATATCATTAGCCTCATAGTATAATTGCCCAAATATGACTTAGGCAATTATACTATGAGGCTAACGATATATTCTCCTTTAATTCTGTTACATTTTACAATCTAGAAGTTTATTTATTTGTGCTTCTGGAGTGCTACAGGTGAGATAAAGATCAGCTTCGAGCTAAAATAAAAACTGATCGAGGAAGATATATTGCTGCCTTTATACCAAGATCTTAATGCTGTTTTTTCTTATCACATGTGAAGTATGTAAATTTCTGTTTTTTGAGTACATGTTGTAAAACCTGAAACTGGGTCATCAGCACTAAAACAGTCCATAGTTTACTGACAGTCATAAAACACAACATTTCACTGTCACATTAGGAAACTCAACATGCCTTTAATTTATTTGTATGGAAATTAACCCCATGCCCCCAGTTAAAACAGGATGTGTGTGCTTCGTTCCATCCACTGGCTGAGTCATTCCCACAGGGATGTGAATGAGATAAAAGACACATGCAAAGTTGTCCCTGATCTGTCACAGTTTCTGCCTGAACTCCAGCCACTTCTCTGCAGTAGTGACAATAGTTTCTAATCTTCCCAATTCATCAATGGCATGATACCAATGTAAGCAAGACAGGAAGCTCCAGTTTTACAGACTACATCAGACTGTGCAGAAACTATTTGCACCATGGTAAAGTTGCACTTCAGAAGAAACAAAAACAGATTTTATTAAAAAATGTGGGTTATACAAGAATAAAAATCCCAAACTTTAAATCGATGTTGTGAACATTGATTTCCTGTTGGATTAAAACGTCAAATTTAAGCTTATTACCAGTTGTTAATGTGGATCACATATCAAAATAGGTGCTGCGCACATTACAGGCTCAATCACTGGAATCAGTAGGAAAGTAAACATTTTAGGACTTTACAGCAGATCTGTGTTCTCTGAAAACAGACTTCCCTCCATCCAACTCACCTCCTTAACACCATTAAAAACACAGAAAATGATACCCAATTTCAAGTGAATATCAGTCCTGAGTGACTCTGACCAGTAATTGGTGGGCTAAAAATGGAAAAAATATATATAATTTACCCATGAAGGTAAAGTTATATCTGATATCCAAAAATTCATTAAATCCACCAAAATCTTTTGAATTTGTCATTAATCAACTAAAACACATCCAAACAAAACCAAGGGTAGCTTCTTAACCAGAGGTGTGCAAAGTGCCCCAGGGGCCATTTCTGGCCCTCATGTGACCCTCGACCATGATCCAAGTATATCACAAATTTGGTTTGCCAAGTTGGTTGATGCAGACACATGTAAAAAAAACAAAAATTAGCGTATGACTTTCACTGATGTGAGGCCTTTCAAAAAAAGATACTGACCAATTAAGATCATCTTAAAATGGAAAATGTAAGGTGCAAAACAAAGTATTCATCCATTGTCAAAACCGTTTTTTGCTTTTAATTTCTTGGACAGTAAAAAAAAAAAGACTGCATACATCCAGTGACCTTTACTCAAAAGCAACCTTGGGCACAACCGTTTATTAAACTTGGCTAAATAAAGCAAGAGTAAGCTATATCCAGTTCAAATTGGTTAAAATACACACACACACACAAAGCTAGACAGATAATCAACCTGAGACATTTAGGGCACTGAATGCTACTTTTGTTATTTTATTTTAAACCAGGTAAACCTGTAAGAACTTTTTTATAGTTCGGATCTACAACAATTTACAGATCCCTTTTCTACAGAAATCAGATTACTTTGTGTGTTTCAATAAGCTGTATTCTGTATTAGCAGTTCAACAAAAAAAAAATTTAAAAAAGGAAAATTCAGGACACCCTGGTCTAAACCAATCCCTTGCACTTTGCATGGATATTTGTTTTGCAAAACCCAACTTTAAGTTGCTCTTTATCATGTCTTTATTTTATAAAAACAACTGTTTTCTAGCATTATGGTTATAAGAATAAATCATCTTTAAGCACCTCAGACTACCAATAGAAACCTCATTTTAAAACAGTCATGTAATGGTGAATTAAGGAGAGATGTGTATAAAGGATTTTAGTCTAACATACATAGTGACAAAGTTAGGAGCCTGCAAAGTTCAAGGGATAAGTAATCCAGGAGTTATGTGAACCTGCACTGAATTTGGTGAACACAGCTGCTGAGATATTTTGGTGAACAGATAATAAAATAACAAAAAAAAAAAAAACAATCAGACCCACTTCTGTTTTCACAATCTCTAGGGACCTTGAATATCTGCAAACATGTCATGGAAATCCACAAAATGCTTCGGTCTGGGACAAATAATCTCTGCTTTAACCTGAAAAGCTATCCTAAAGGGAACACTTCTGTTGCATCTGACATTACAGGCTGAATCTGTGCATATCATTAAGCCATAAACCCTTGCAGTAAACTGGGCCAGCAGACTCATTAGTGCCATTTCTTTCCTGAAACCAATATGTGAAACAATGTCCCTTCTATGAATTGGGAGTTTTCAGAACAAAATTAATGAGTAAGCCTGTCACAAGTATAATGTGTATGCAGGAATGCAGGTTAACCATTCTAGTCAATGGGAGGCGTGAAGTTTGGGGACAAGTGAGATACCAACCATCTTGTTCATTACCCATGAGAAAGGAGAGAGCGGGTGCTGTGAGGGCTGATTGTTTTGTGACCCTTGTTATTTCAACAGAGACCTACAGTGGAATGTTTTTTATCTGCGCTGAGACCGATGCACAGGCCAACCACTCTCTCATTGGACCGTGGTTCTGCTTATTACTGAGGGTGTTCAGCAATCCAAAAGCAGAAAGCCCTCACCACTTTAGAGCCTCTTACACTCTTCAATTTTCCAACTATCTGGATTTTTACTCCCAGGTATCCCTGCATATAACAGCATTGCTTCAAAAGCAAATGAGGATTAGACTGCTGTTGTTGGTAAGAGTTGCACAGTCTTGGCTTCAAGTATTTGAAAGAAATAACACTGGCAACGTGACAGAGACCTTTACTCTGCACTTGTGAAGGTTTTCCCCTCCACCGACTTTCCTGTGTTTGACACAGTAAAAACCCATTGGATTGATTCGAAACGAAGTTCCCCGAATATTGTCCATCCAACTTCATCGCACTACATATTTCAATTATTCAGTTTTTCCTTCAAAGATGACTTGAGACACTTGAGATTCAACGTTTAGTTTTGAGCAGCACGATTCAGCATACGAGAAGGAATTTGATAATATCCTCCAAAAATCCAAACTGTAACTGGCAGACACATCTGGAGGCAAAAAGAAGCAGCAGCAAGATGTATCAACAGAGGTAAAACAATCAAAATAAATCCTCCACAAGTTATTCTTGCCAGGTAAATTCTGAAACAGGTTCAAAATGAAGTTCTATTCCTAGAATTAGAAAGGCTTATCATGGCCTTGATAAGGTTATCTTTTCAGCCAACATCTCTGGAGATGCATGGCAGCAATATTTCAAATTCATAGCAAATCAAATGCAAGTTGTACATTACTGAACTACTAAAAATACACAGGACTAATACATCAACCCTGCAGCCTTACAACACTCAGGCAAAGCCTCATCTAGAATATTTGTTGACAAATATTGTAAATTCATGTTTTGTGTATATGCATTGCAGTTTTTTGTCTGGTATATAATTCAGAGAAAGCCACTTTGGGCAAATTGAAGAGGGCATCATAATGTTCAAAGGAGGCCTCTTCATCTTATTCAAAACATTAGGAAAGAAATGTCAACACCATAACAGAGCAGAAAGATATGCAAACACAATTAGATACTAAAACTAAGTGGCATCAAAGTTAAATCTTATCATTTATCATATTAAATATAAAATCTGTATTTTCTTTACTTGATGTACATGATGAGAATGTTCAGTCACAGAGTAGTAGATGCTATCCTCATAACTCTGGTAAAGACACCACAAAACAACAAATGTCAAAGCACAGGGATCTTATAGGATCTGTCTAGTAAGGCTCCATCTTTCTACATGTCATGATGCTATCAATGAAAAACTGACTTCAAACAAACACACACAGAAAATGCAACTCTGAAATACCAACATTTATGCAATTAAATGTTCTGAGAACAAACCTATCTGCATTTAATTTCCCTTTGGGATGAATAAAGTATTTTTGAATTGAATTATAATACGCTGGGGAAAAAAAGAGTTAAGTGTGGGTAACTTGTGTAATCGCCACCAACATCATTATTGCAAGGTTCAAAAACAACAACATCATAATATCAACATACCGTTTCCTAATATTGGCCCTACTTGGCTTTTATGAGTTGTACAGAATGACAGCTAGAAAAATAAAATCTAAAATTACCCATGCAATTTAATTACATTTGTATTATTTTCTGTACATAATACATTGCACCCATTCACTTCACTTTGGTTCTAAACGGTGTTTGGGCCAGTTGATTCACATAAAAAATATAAAACTTTGAGGGACCTCCTGCGGGTGGAAATCTGATGACCATTTCCTTACAGTAGGAGTCTTTTTTAGAAATGATAATTGTTTTCCCCCAAAAAATGGAACAAAAATGGCCATCCACCTAACATGGTGCAGCTCTGCATTTGCATAGAAATATCAATAGTAAGAAAGGCTGTGAATTTTGTTACCATTTTCTTTATAGCCTCTTTTTCGCAAACTGCTGCAACTCGGGTGTCATGTTTGAAGGCAAAACCTTTAGATTTTTCAACAAGTAGCTGACCAAATGAATACAGTCGTTCAATGATTATAATCCCTTGCTGATGGAGCCAAGCAAAAACAAATGAGATGCAATGCGTTATTGTCTTGGTATCTCAAATATGGTTTCTACCATATCTGCATTAGTGTGTGATAATAGTGGTAAAATAGTTGCATTTTTTTATTTATATAAACTCTTTCCCTGATGTGGTATCATAAAGCAAAAGATTGCAAAGATTGAAAACAAAAGTTGTGAAATGTGGTTTATCAAGCTGTGGGCACTTAAAGGTAGTATCTGATATGGGAAAGTGTCCAGAAGATGCTGGTGCTCCAATAGAGTGAGTCAGAAGCACTAGCACCCTGTGCAAATGCTTTAACCCTTTAGAGCGTAACCTCCCCCGTTAAATGAAGGTGTCCAAAACTTTTTGGGTTCTGGCCCCGAACGACTTCTGTAACTTACAAGGACTGCTGCTAGCAGTGGAAATGGTTCGTGACCCTGAGTATCAGTTGAGAACATATGAGCATTATTATAGGTCAATTAAACTTAGTTGATGTGTTTGTAGACCAAAATGGTGGGACTTTTTAAACTTGATGCATGTAATTGACCAAAATAGAATTTTAAACATCATACTTGTTTCATCACTGATCAGAGATGAAGCCAATTAAGGGAAACCTTGCTTAAAGCCAAGAACAATTTGCCTCTACATACAGCAAGCTGTTCCTTGTACGACTACATTACAAAACTATAATTGAAGTTTCCAAGCCAGGTTTTAAATGAGTTTCTTGTGAAGAAAGGAACGGCAGTGACTCATCAGGGAAAACCCAGTGGTTAGTTCACATTCTTTGTGATCTAAATGCCATCTACAGCATTACTGGATGTACTTTTCCAGATCACACAGAACACTGGCCAATACAGCGTAGAACCTGGCACCTTCTAGTTAGACACCATTTTCAACCTCACTAACCAATGAGCTTCACTCAATGTTTTTGTTTTTTAGTAATGTCTGTCTTGAAGTACCATGGCTATTTCTTGGTTATCAGCCCAGCTCTGGACCAACAGCCCTCATTTCTCATTTTGGTCTGGACCTCATCTGCTCCATTTCTGTTAATCACAGGGTTGCTATGAGAATTGTGACATGGAGAGCTTTTTTTTTTTTGTGGGCAAAACTTCAGCTTGCCCACAAACTACCCTTTAACTATTTGACTCATTTTTTTCCCTATCAATGATGCTCATATCACCTTCACAATGACAGCTTTAGATGGGAATGTTAACCCAGCCTCATAGGCCATTTCTTTAGCTTAGCTTCTCCCTGACCATTCACTTTGAGTTAACTTTACTATGATTCGATGTTAATGAAGGGGGAGGGGGTTTAAGCTGCCTTCTCACATGCCAACCCATAAAACTTTTAGTCAATACTGATTATATGGCGTTATAGTCTTTGTTAACAGAGTGAATGCATGCTAAAACATTAAATGTGTGGTCTGTGTTGTCAACATTAGCCAAACTACACAAGTGATGGATGTTTGAAACGGTTACATGGCATAGTATCTGTTATGTTTGTGGGGGTGTCCCCTCCCTCCCAATTAAAATGCTGTTACTTTACTGATGTGGTCCGGCCAGAAAATATAAGCCTAATAAAACCTTTCATTTAATGAAAAACTTTAAAGTAAATCAATAATCCAATGGTTACTACCAAGCTATCTGTCTAAACTTAAGTCTTCCTCCAACTGACTCAATCCCACAGGTTTCACAGCTGGGCTAAAGTTAGGCAAAACACACGTTAATATAAATCCAGAGAGCATTATATACATTTAAAAGAAGCTTACCAGCAGAGAAGAGTTACACAATTAATTCAGAGGTAAATGTTCGTACTCCGACGAAGCTAAGAGTGCGCACACAAACGGCACCAGACGCCATCCCATCCACAAAGCAACATCTTGGATTGTAGTTAACTACACGGCGAGGCAGACACGCAACAGGTTTACGCACATGCAACTCATTCCGCTTTATTAGACCTCTACGTGGAATGAACTGCTAGCAAAGTTTAAAAAAATAGTACATCAAAATGTATTTTTTTGTTTGGGAGTCCCGTTTATTCGCTTCAGCACAGTTGCGAGCTCTCCGCCAGCGAAAGAAAGTGACCATTTCTGTGGAGCAGCGGAATAAGCCCTCCCTCTGCCAGCTAGCGTGGGCTGGCTGGGAGTAACCGGACACCTAAGCGCGGCCGCTGATTGGCTCCTTCCTGGGGGACTGTCATTTTGAACGCTACCATGGCAACACACAACCGGGAGGGAAATGTAGAGCAGAACCTGGTTTATTACATTTTCTGTGGGCTACAAATCTCGTCCCTTTAATCTTCAAAAACTCAACATAACATTGTACAAAATATTAAAACCCAGACAATGACAAAAGAATCAGCAACAGATGAGAAATCGTATTTTTTGCTGTTCTTGTTTTTTACATACGCTACATTTCAATGTTTTATTATTATTATTATTATTATTATTTGTAGTGCTTTATATCTATTAATTAACATGGACTGGTTACCAGTATTACAAGGTACAGGTCCAAGTAGGTCCAAGATTCTATCGGGCGCAGAGCAATTTTTATTTTGGGGCCCCACTTCCACAATTAACCAAATTTTGATTGTTTGCGTCCAAATTTTCATGGTTTAATTGTAAACCTTCTAAATAAAACCCACCAGTTACACGGGGTTTGATCTTCATACAATTTCCCTTACATCATTTATTGAATAAATAGCACTTAATACATTCTGAAATAAGAGTTATTTCTCTGACTAACTCACTCGGTCTGACAGTCAGTGTGCAGCATTTCAGTGCAGACTCAGCTGAGTGGTGAGTGTGGGCCAGATTAATTGGTTATGCATATAGGGACACAGAAAATTAATTAATTGACTTTTTTTGCAGTTACAGATGAAATATGACTCCAGGACACAAACACACATCAGAAAGCATTATGGCAATAACATTAAACAATGGCAGATTACACTTTACAGTTTAAATCTTAAAAAAGTACATATTTACATTATTTGGTGTAAAAACAATCCGAACAAGGTAAACAAAAATATCCATCCATCCATCCTTCTGTCCATCTGGTGACCTTAAAGAAAAATATGGCCTATATAAATCTAATATGTAAAAAGTGGTGTGTATGCCTGTGAATATGTTATTCTTGTACTAATTCAAGACATTATAATCCCTTTTGTCAGTGGAGAGAAATACTGTTCTATAAAAACTTGCTTTTAATCTATTTTCATCCTGTGGTTGTAAAAGCTGTCATTTGTTTGAAACTCAGTTTAAATCAAGATTACTGTGGATTTCCCAGAGCATCAAAATGAATCATGCACACACTCGGGAAGCAATCCACAGCTGAGTACTTCCTTCCCGTGTAGTACTTCAAAGCTGGGCTTATACATGATCTGCCTGTCGCCATCTAGCGGTTGTTCGTTGTTATTGCATGGCTCCTTACATCACTGATGTGCTGGGGATATCTGGCCTGCCCCTGCCTGATAATTGTTTTATTATATTATTATTGCCATCAGGCTGTGGCTGGAATGATAAGACTTGACCATTTGACTAACGGGGATTTCCTTTTAGACTGAAGCAGATGATACAGCACAGAATGCAAACAAAAGACTTAGAAAATTGTTTCCTGTCTATCGCTCTGAAAAACAATGACACAACAGTTAAGACTAATTATTACACGTGTGGGTTACATTTCTATGGGTGTAATTATAACCAGTCAGCTAGGCCCATCAAGTCCTACATAAGGAGGTGGTAGGTGATTTACTCTATAACTTAAAAAAGGCAATTGCGATAGCACTATAATTTAATATTTGTGAATAATCATTTACTGAAAAAAAAATCCTGTCTTAGCAGAAATACATTTATTTCTGCTAAGAAGGGAAGTTTTTAAAATAAAAAATATTTATTTTGAATAAAATGTTCATTATCACTCATGCAGAAACAACAGATTCACTAAATTCCGTTACATTAACGAGTCATCTGAAAAAAAGTTGTATTTGTTAGAGGCAATTAGCTCCTTTGGTGAACAAAGAAATACAAACCCTTTAACTTTTTAGACACAAAATTTTCAATTTTCAGCACCTCCAAGGAAAAGTGGAATTATTGGTAGGTTCTGTTTTTTAATCAGTTATACAGACTGGCAATTCTGTTATTGGTTGGTCTCATTTGTTAATGTTTTGAGTATTGGGTTTTGCAGACTTTGACATTAGGAAGTGCAGCATATACGTTTCTAATGCTCTCCAGACTAATCGTACAGCTAAACATAAATGTTTGACAGAGAATAAAGCATATCTGTTTAACCAGCTGCATCAGGACAGCCACATTCTCAAGACTACAAGGCTTTTATATGACAGACATATTCCCTCTAAGTCTGAGGGCAATGATCAGCATAAATGAGGAGGGATACATTTAACCAGATGCATCCGGACAGCCACAGTTTCAAGACTACAAGGCTGTCTCTCCAACCCTTCAATGGTGTGTAAAAATACAAAGGACATAGGAGTTTTTTTGTCACATTTACACAACCAGTACTTGCCAGGAAGTCCTGCATCATCTGTTGCTGTCAGCCTCTTGGCACCCTTCCTGACCAATTTCCACCTTGTGTTTTCATCAACTTTGGAGAAACATCCAGTTTAAATAATGTTACTGTTGTCCCATATTTTTTCCCAATTACTGAAGACTATTTTCATTTTGCAATGGTATATGTATAATGCTATAGATTTTTTTGTGCTGTTTTCCCGAGTGGTACCTTTAAACACTGAGATCATTTGTAATATCTTAGCAAATGATGACTTTAGTAAAAGGAATCAAACAAGCAAATGTCAACAAATTTCTACGAGGGCTGCTGAAGTTCATTTAGGTTAATCAGATTCATTATAGTTGAGGTTAGTTATGTGCCCAAGAAGACTGCATGGATGAAAAGATGTAATAAACAGGATATTTTTAAGGGTGTGCACACTTACACCATTTTGCATCTTTTAATGTTTTACCATTTCCCTCCTAAGAGATGTGCTTGCCTTTCAGTTGATTTGGACTTGAGACATGTCTATATTATGATCTCAATGTTTTACTTCACAATTCAGTTCCATAGCATGGTCAGTATAAGTTGTTACTGTTGTTTTTTTTATATGACAATTATTAATAAAATGACCATGATTTATTTTGCATTTATATCATTTTTCTTTTGTGGTGTAGTATGTTCATGTTTCTCTGAAAGACAGAAACAACTTGAATCAGATGTTGAAATGGTCTAGACAGTTGATTGATGAGCCTCAGCTGTATCCAGCATCCCTGCTGTGTTCTTCCTGCTGTAAATGAGCTTAATAAAACATAGAACATTTTAACAACAATTACCGTAAATTGGAATAGTGAGACATTGTGTTTTAAATTGGTTTTCTTTCAACATTCGTTTCAGTATCTCACTATGGGGACACGCCTCCAGCGCCTATCCCCCAGAAGCTCTATTACATTACGCCAGTCTTGACTGGCAGGCGGAAGTGACGTCCGCTCCCATGGGAGCGACTTCCTCCCAGTATAAAAACCCGACGTCACGTAGGTGATCTTCAGCCTAACACCTCTTCTTGCTCCCAGAAGCACCTCTCAGACGGTCATTACAGTAACTATTGAGTTAGCTTAACTGTTCACAGAGCGAGCTAACAACTCGATCGCCGAACGCTTCTCAATAACTGTGCTCGACCGAGTCTTTTCCAACGCTGGTCTGATGCCAAAGAGCAGCGCTGCAACTGGTCACCAAACTGGTTGCAGTGTCAACAGAGCTTACGAAGTTGTGTAACCATGAACAGAGTCAAGCCACCATCTAGAACCTGCACATGTGGCAACCTCATAGCTGGGGCAGATACCCATTCTGTCTGCGCTTCGTGTCTGCTGCTGCAACATGCCCGGGATGCATTAGCGTCAACGGCGAGCTGCGAGCACTGTGCACGGTTCTCCCTTAAATCTCGTCTGCGCAGGCTAACGCGCCAAGATAGCCTGTTGGAGGTTGATCCTGTGATGGGGTGGCCAATCCCCTGCCACTGGAGCTTACCAGTACCGATGAAAGAGAGCCCACCTTGGCTGGAACCAGTTGGGGTGATCAGCTCGACGCTGCCGCGCCACTAACTGACCCAGAGGAAGACGAGGCCACACTTCTAGTTTTCAGCACTTTTGCTAATGCCGAGCCTGAATCTGAAGTGGAGTCCATTAGTCTCGGGTCTGACAACGATGAGCAGGACTGCGGGCCTTATGCTATCCCATCGGCTGCAAAGCCCTTGGTGACGGGTGACACCAGTCGCAGCGGCTCCCCAAACCTGACTGCAACGGACCTGCACGATGTCTGCAGAAGGGCAGCAAAGAAGCTGAGCATTGAGTGGCTGGAAACCCCCACCACATCTCGGTATGAGGGGAAGCGGCTTCCGAGAGCCAAATCTTCCAGCAGACAGCTGCTGCCGGTTTTTCCCGAGTGCCTCGAGGAAGCAACCCGGTCCTGGAGCAATCCTCTCACCGCCAAGAACCCCGCCCTGGGAGGGTCGGCACTGGACTAGTCTGGCAAGGAGGCCGGCGGTTTTTCACATCTGCCTCCTGTAGAACGTCTGCTGGCATCTCACCTGCACCCGTCGCAGAAGTCAACCATGACAGCGGCAGGACCCAACCTTCCCTTCGAAGTTGATTCTTTTCAGTCCACTCTGAATGAGAAAAGCTACAAGGCAATGGCTGCATCGGTTAAAGCCCTAAACGCTTCATCTCTTGTCCTCGCTTACCAAGCAGAGTTACAGAAACAGATGACTGGTACACCGATGGCTGATTTGTGGGACGAGTTGTGCGTGGTGACAGACCTATGCCTGCGTCTCCACAGAAGCGCTGTCCAAGCCTCCGCGACAGCCATTGCCCTGATGGCCACTCAGGAGAGAGATGGGTGAACCTGTCTAGCCTGTCTCAAAGAGAGAACAACCAGCTCCTTGACACCCCTGTGGACCCGAAGAGCTTATTCGGCCCCACCGTGGCAGCCATGCAAAAACGCTGTGAGGAGAAGAAAAAGAGAGATGGTGAAGCGCTAAATCTGTGTCTGCCCAGAAAAGCGCAGCCTCCTCCCCCTCCAGCACCCCGTGTGCCGTTTGCTCAAGCGGCGGCTCGACCGGCCTACCGCATCCCCAAATGCCAACCTCAGCCGCAGTCAGCGGACCGTGGGAAACAGACCGAGCTAAAAGGTGCTTGGGGAAGGAAGCCATTTGCTCCCCCGGCGACACCGGGAAACCAAGCGGCCCCTTCCGCTACTGTGAGCGCAAAGAAAAAAAGGTGCGCTACCTAGGGAGCTGCCTTCGGGGTGGGAGAGCAGGATCTGCCAGACACCTGCACACCCCCTACCAGGACACGTCCTGTCCCAGTTTGACTTCAGAACGGCTCGTTCAAGGCAACTCAAACGGCCTGCAGAGCCGACGTTGGAGCTCATCGTTCAGAGCTGACTGAAGCGGAGGAAGATCAAAGCCACCGAGCGCTCAGTGGAGCCGCAGCTGTGGCCAGAAAGCACACACCAGTGCACAAACACATGCCAGTGTCTAAAAGCACAACCTTCCCCCTTCAAAACATTTTCAATAAAGTTGTTTTCTGGCACACATCCAGGCCTGGCGTGGCCACAACAAAAAAGCATATGTTAAAAATAACACACGGACAGGAAGTGGCCATGCAGCTGCACATGACGCCACAAGGGGGAGATCTGACCCTACCACTAGCACAGCAGGCTGCTCTTCCTGTGGAAGAAGCAGTCCTGGGGCGAGCGCAGCTAGAAGTTGTAGCGGTACAGCAGATCCTAGCGGAACAGCATATCCCTCAGTCGGTGCTGCGCAGTGTTTACACAGAAGCACCTTCAGGTCCACTGGCAAACAAAACATAGCTGTGGCGAGCGTGTGGAGCGTCAGATTGGGTGATAAAGACTGTATCCATGGGATACAGGCTCCAATTTGTGACAGCTCCACCCCGTTTCAAAGGCATAGTACAGTCATACGCCTGGGGGGAGTCCGCCCGCGTCCTGCAGGAGGAAATAATTCCTCTGCAGCACAAAAGAGCTGTCCGGCTGGTACCGCAGGAGCAAAGCAGAGACGGGTTTTACTCTAGATACTTTCTCGTGCTGAAAAGAGGCAGGGGTCTGCAACCGATATTAGATCTGCGAGCTCAGAACACGTATCTGAGACGGTATTCGTTCAGGATGCTGACACACGCAGCTCTGATAAGGTTTGTGCGTCAAGGAGACTGGTCTGTCTCCGTAGACTTGAAAGACGCACATTTCTATTTCCTATATACCCCCTTCACAGAAAATACCTCAGATTTGTGTTTCAGGGAAAGACATACGAGTATCTGGTACTTCCCTTTGGCCTCTCACTGAGCCCTCGTGTGTTCGTGAAATGTACCGAGGCAGCCATCGAAAGGGGGATGTGTCTGACAACGTATATAGACGACTGGCTGATTGCAGCTCAGTCTCTAGGGGAGCTCATGACGCATGCCGAGATGCTTACTTCACATCTGACAGCTCTGGGATTCACAATAAACTGGGAAAAGAGCATCTTAACCCCAGTACAAGCAATCACCGTCATTGGTCTGTCCTTGAATTCAGTCGAGTTCAGAGCGCACCTCTCAGTGGACCCAGTAAAAGCCTTTCAGGCTTGTCTGGCACTCTTTCATTGAGGCACACATGTGAAATTCAGGTTAAGCCTCAGACTGCTGGGTCTGATGGTGTCTTCGCTGGCGGTCATCACACTTGGCCGTCTACACATGTGCCGGTTTCAAAGATGGGTGGTGTCACTCAACTTGAGCCCCACACACCATGCTCACCGCAGCGTCCTGGTTTCTCTCACATGTGCATGTGCTCTGAGCCTGTAGAAGCACCCCGGTTTTCTCAACACTGGCGTTACCATGGGAACCATCCTGACGAGGAAGGTAACTACCACAGACACTTGGCACTGTTCATTGCCCCTGTTCATTGCCCCTGGCAATGAACAGGGGCGCGGATCTGCTGTCGATGGGCAATACCCACTACAAAGAGTGGAAACTCCACAGCGAGGTGATGTCCCAGATATGGAGGAAGTACGGCCGAGCGGAGGTCGACCTCTTCGCATCAGTGGAAAACACTCAGTGTCCGATGTTTTTCTCACTGACAGAGCGACAGGCTCCGCTTGGATGCTCTGGCGCACAGATGGCCAGTGGTCCTACTGCACGCATTTCCCCCGCTGGAACTGATCATTCCTACTCTCGCCAGAGTGCGAGAGGGAAAACATTCACTCATTCTGATAGGTCCCCACTGGCCAGGGAAACACTGGCTAGCGGAGATTTATCAGATGCTACACGGTGAGCCATGGTGGTTTACCCTCCGCAGAGATCTCCTGACGCATGCACGTGAAGAAATATTTAATCTGCATCCGGAGCGCATGGCCCTATGGGCCTGGCCTGTGAGAGGTTAAATATGGCTGCCAGTGGGCTTCCTCTGAACGTTATTGACACAATTCAGAATGCAAGGGCCGTTTCCACGCATAGCGTGTATGAGGTTAAATGGCAGGCATTCGTGGGTTGGTGCGCAAAACCTATGGTAAGCAAAATGCAAAGCCCTGTGTCGGACGTTTTAACTTTTCTGTAGGCACTGTTGGATAAAGTTTTGGCTTTTTCCACTGTGAAGGTGTACCTGGCTGCTATTTCAGCTTGTCACGTTGGCTTTGGTGACAAAACAGTGGGGCAGCACCCGCTGATGTGTCAATTCATGAAGGGTGCACCACGGCTCCGCCCAGAGTCGAGGAGCCTCACTCCTTCATGGGATTTATCTATGGTACTCGATGCGTTGTCACGTGCACCATTCGAACCGTTGTAGCAGGTTGAGCTCAAAGTGCTTTCTTTTAAAAAGGCCTTATTGATTGCTCTGGTTTCTGCTAAGCGTGCGAGTGACATTCAAGCGCTCTCAGTTAACCCGTTCTGCATACAGTTTCTGGGGGAGTCAAAGGTTTTACTGAAACCTAATCCTGCCTTTATACCTAAGGTTGCTACGGCTCTGACATGCCCTTGAATTAATGGCTTTCTACCCACCATTCTCCTCTCAGGAGCATGAACGACTGCACACGCTCTGCCCAGTACGAGCTCTGCGGTTATATGTGGAAAAAACAGCGGATTTTCGCAAATCAGAGCTGCTGTTTGTGTCGTGGGCTTCATCACATAAAGGTAAACCTCTCACAAAGCAACACCTTTCGCATTGGGTAGTGGGGGCTATTACTATAGCTTATGAGAGCAGAGGCCTTGCACCCCCTGCAGGTCTGCGGGCTCATTCCACTCGTGGTGTGGTCTCATCCTGGGCGTTGTTCCAGGGTATACCTGTGGAGGAAATATGTGAGGCTGCCAGCTGGACGACCCCTCACACCTTCACTAGGTTCTATAAACTGGATGTCACGAGGCCCACACTGGCTCACACGGTTCTGGGTGTGGGTTCCACATTGCCATGAATGCAGGATGCATCTGTTGGTCTTAGAGTGAGCTTATCTGGCAATACGGTAGCAGAAATATCCCATAGTGAGATACCGAAACGAATGTTGAAAGAGAACTTTAGGTTAAGGATTTAACCCCGGTTCTCTGAAACATGAGTGAGGTATCTTACCAGATCACCCTCCTCAAAGGGAGCGAGGAAGAGGCGTGCTTACTAGACTGAAGATCACCTACGTGACGTCGGGTTTTTATACTGGGAGGAAGTCCCGCCCATGGGAGCGGACGTCACTTCCGCCTGCCAGTCAAGCCTGGCTAATGTAATAGAGCTTTTGGGGACAGGCGCTGGAGGCTTGTCCCATAGTGAGATATCTCACTCATGCTTCAGAGAACCGGGGTTAAATCCTTAACCTAAAGTTTGTTGACATTTTGCTTTTACTTTGCTTATCTATTTATTGATAACGTTTTGGGTTTTATTGTTTTACAATTGCTGCATGTACAGTCTTGCATAACAAGTTTATCTACAGTTATAAATAAAGTAACCTGAACCTTGAGCTTAAAATGTTGGTTATTATTGGTATTTCATACTTTTGTCAATTTCAGATAAGACTTGCATACAATTTATGTTTAAATGACTTAGTAATTTAACGTAGTTAATTTTATGTCAAAGAAAAGTTCCTATTTTTTGGATGCACTTTAACTCTTCACGTTCTGCTCAGAATTATTTCTATTCTCGCCATTTGACTGGAATAATGTTTTAATCCCACTGCCTTTTAATAATAACGCAATGAAACTAAGTAACAAAAACAACAAAAATGATAACAATAATAACTGTTCTATGCTATAAAATTTCATGTAGGCATATTGCATTGTTTTTCCACTGTTTAAAGGAACTGCGTTTTCTTTGTGTAACAATTTTTTTACAGAAACTCGATGAGTGCTAAACGTTTGGATTGTGAGCCACACCTGCCCCACAAACAACACCACCCGGCTCCAAATTCCTCTTTGGGTGGTGGGACGGTAGAGGGTGAGATCAGAGGAGATGTTTTACCCCTCCCATCTGGAGAGATAGCCTCCATGTGATCCCTTCCTCTCCGGGCCGTGTCTCTCTCTCTCTCTCTCTCTTTCTCTGCCGAGGCTTTGACGTCAGACGTGCTCCTGGGCGGTTGCTATGGCAACATATTTCCCCGTTCCTCTTTTTCCTCATCCCTCTCTCTCCGTCTCTGAGCTGTGGTAGGTTTACAATGGTACGGTCAGCATCTTGCAGCACAATGGTTGCAAGGTGGTGAGCTGGGAGGGAAGAGTGATTCAGCATCAGCAAACCTCGGTTTCCGTCCATCCATGCTTTTTTAGTTGTTTTTCTTTCTTCATCGCTCCCTCTTTTTTCAAAAAACGCCTTTTCTTCATCCGCTTGAACGTGTTTATTACGCCTCCAGCTATGGTCACCGCAATGTTTCTCGTCGGGATGTTTTGAAAAGGACTGGCTCCGGACTGGGATCGTCATCAGCTGGCACGGAATGGTAAGGCCGGTTCATGTTGTAGATCCCCCACCCGCACTAGTTGCCAGGAAGGTGGAGTGATGAATATTGATTGGAAATTGAAGGTTAATGAAGTCCACTGGTGTCTTGGTGGGAGGGGGGCTGTAGGGTGGGGGAATCCACACATAGACAGCTGTTTTAAATGCCTCTCTACAGAAATGGCTAAAAGATCACAGCTCATTTATTGGCTGGTCTCTACTTGCAAACAAAGAAAAAAACATTACCTAATGGGGTAAAATCCCTCGTTTTAAAACGCAGACAAAATAATGCAGTTAGTCATGAGCTATGCATATTATTGCAAACCTTTTGTAAAACTGAAATTTTTTTATTGTAAAAGCCGCATTTTGCATTTTTGATCAGGGACCACAATGTTGGATGACTGATCTTCATAACACAAGACTAAGTACAGTGGGCCTTCATGCAGGGCTTGCTTGTCTCTCCTCCCCCTCAGAAGTCAGCTGCGCACCTTGTGCATTATGCAGAGCATCACTACTTCACCAGAATGTGTGACCAGCCTTAGTCTAAGTCTAAGAAAACTATAGATAGCGTACATCCAGTGCTTTCTGTCAAACAGCAAGAATAAATGGAGAAGAATTGATCTGAGATGTGTTTATTTATTTATTTATTCTCCTTCTCTGCTTTGGTTTGGATGCTGCAGTTGTTAGTGTTTGTGGTTTATCTGAATTTTATTGGCCTTGTTATGAAAACCAAGCATGCAGAATGGACAGGGTGTCTTTTAGTCTTAGTCTGACTGTATGTTCTGTGTAATCTTCTCTAAATAATCCTTGAGGCATTTGATTGCACATCACTGTAACACAACAAAAACACCTCATTACACCCGATCTAGTACACTGATCACACATGTATGCAGAAATAGATTGAATTATTGTAGCGGCATCATTCAATCTTCTGTAAGTCAGTAAAAATTAAAAAATGTCACAACAAACTGCGTTAAAGACAGAAAAGAGTGGGTTCTTAGCGCTGTGACCTTGGCTGCTGAATTTTTCAGAAGGCAGGCTTGGGAAAGAGCTGCAGGGAACGGATCTTAACAATTCACCAAAACCCTACGTGGGTTGATTGTGCAGTGACCAAAGACAGTGACATCTGTCTTTTAAAACAAAAACAAGCCTTTGTCATTTTTGTGGTACTGAAAAAAGTGCTTTTAAAATATTAAACTATTTCTGTTTAATATCAAATCCATTCTGGCGCCATAGAAGGGTTTGTGTGTTTAGTTGCTTCTGCAGGTTTGACAATTAATGGCATTGATTTCTGAAGAGATAGCTTGTATATGCAATGCAGAATCGTTAATGGAAACAGCCACAAGCAAAGGAATGTTATGCTGCACTGTAAAACTTGTATTTCATTTCCATTTTGTTTTTCAGATGTAGGAGCATCATAACAACCCATCCTTGTTATGTAATGATATCAGGTGATAGTAGGAAAGTAAATATTATCCTCCTGTGATATCATTCAGGCCACAATGTGCTGAAATATACTGGAACATTTATACTGCTTGCATTACAATGTGAAGTCA
Organism: Girardinichthys multiradiatus; assembly: GCF_021462225.1. Taxonomy (NCBI): domain Eukaryota; kingdom Metazoa; phylum Chordata; class Actinopteri; order Cyprinodontiformes; family Goodeidae; genus Girardinichthys; species Girardinichthys multiradiatus. The sequence goes on from NC_061801.1 coordinate 18,481,540, forward strand.
CTAATTGTCTTCCTGCTATTATCCACAGGTGTTTGGGTTTTGTTTTTTTGGGGGGAGGGGTTTTTGTAGTCCTCATTTCCTCGTTTATTAAGTCAGTAGGTCTTGCCACATTCAGTTCATTTCTCTGTGTTCATTATTGCTAGTAAGGTGTTTCCATATAGGTTCGATCCTTTGTGTTTAGGTTCTTAGTTTATTCTTGTGTTCTTTGCATATTTTGATTTATTTCTCATTGATCTCTGCTAGTCTCTTCCCCTAGGTCTAGTAGTTTCTTTATGTTTTTGTTAATCTTTCTTTGTTAATTAGTATTCTTCCCTCGGCTTCCCTGCTATTATTCTGCCACAGTTTCCCATATTTCCTAGGATTTGCTCTTCTGGTTTATTTGAAATTTTCCACCCCTGCCTCAGTATATAAGCTCACAGGTTCCCATTGTAGATTCTCCCATTACACTGCCTGTTTCTGTGTCCATGCTCTATTTCCTGTTCTCCTTGTGCACTCCCGTATGTTTTCCATTTTATTATTAAAATCTTCACCATGCTCATCCCTCATTCCTGTCTGCACTTTGGTCCTACTCCAAACCCACACTTCCTTCATTTTGCCTGAATCCAAATGTCAGGTGTATGCTTTTTTTTACAGAGATGTAACATTGAAAATGTTCCTTACTTTACATCATTGGTTATCAAAGTAAGAATGTAGCCTTCACAAGACATGTCAGGGTAGACGTGGTCAGTACAAAATGTCACATGGCAGACCAGTCCTTTTTGTACCCAAAAAACCAGGTTTGGATAGATCAAAACTGCAAAAGCCTTTACCATACAATGAGTAAAACATAGGAAATAACTTTTAAATGTTAATTATCAAAGTAGTACGAAGTTGGTGATTGCCAAACATTCTTTGGTAGAGAACCCCTTTTCGAATGTGAAAAGGTTGGGTTTCAAAAGATGAAAACTACAAAGGAGCAAAATGGTTAAAACAACCGCAAAGAACATGAGTGGATAACCCCCCACCCCCTAAAAAAAGCAACCAATCAATGTAGTACTTTAATATTATTTTTTATGTGCTCTTTTGTCACTTGTTGGAGCTTATTGCAATTACTCATTGTAATATTTATAAGGTCAACGTTGTATTAAAAAAAAAGGATGTCTAAGGATCATTAATAATGGCTGTCACTAGCACTGACTTCGTCTGAGGATTGTTCCCGGCCAAATTTTAACTCAATTCAATGAAATTTATGTGAAAACAATCTAGTCAAATAGTCACATTCAGATCCAAGTGCATACTGTGCCATAAAAGTTTTGTCTTTTTTTTCTTTTGCAAAATTTTCTTTTAAAATGGTTCCACAATGCTCCACAACGTCACCCTCTAAAGGCCCAATCGTAGTACAGTAAAATAAAAATAAGTTCATCGTATAATGCCACAATTGGTTAAAAAAAAAAAGCTTTTCTAAGAAAGCCCTACCAGTTTCATTGATTCATTGACTTTGCAGCAATCCCTTGTCCTGAGCAAGCATTGGTCCACAGTGGAGAGGAACCACTCCCTTTTAACAGGTAGAAACCCCCAGCTGGACCAGGTTTAGTAGGAGTATGCATCTGCCACGATCGATTGGCAAAGGATAAAGCTGGCACACAAAAAGGATAGAAGGATTGGTCTAGGAGTATTTTGTATGCTAAAGTCTACAGATAATAGCAGTAGTTGCTTAGTTACTGGGTTTGACTAGGACAGAGCTAAACAGACAAACTGAGCAGGCAGTTATATATATGGGATAAAAAACAAAGGGATTAACATAGGTAATGGCAGATAAATCGATAAAGTTGTTTATTGGTAAATAATCAATATAGAATGTGAAAAAGTAAATTCTATAGACTGGTTAATGGAGGCGACAGAAAGTGCAGGAAACCATTATTAAAGAAAGACCATAGTAACAGATTTTGGATTATATCTGCCAAAAAATTTATTTGCCATATGAATAAATAAACCTTTGCTCTATCAGACCTTAGAAATTAAATTATGCATGAGAATTTGTTGGTTTTGGCTACATTAGTGCTAACTACACACAAAAAAAGACAGAAACATGCCAGTAGAATGAGATGCAAAGTAACATAAATTAATCCGGTCTGCCTAACAGGTTTTTAAAATTATTTATTTCTGTGTGTTTACAAGAAGTTGAGTGCAACACTATAAATATGGGGTAAGAACGCTGTCAAAAACAATGTGTATGTAAAGAAGGAAATGTGTGCATATTAGTCAATAGTTGCGCATAAGTAAAATCCAAAAGAAGTATTGTATATTTTCTCTATAAGAATACAAAATAAAATGTTACAGCTTCAAGAAATTACAAACACAAAGTTCAAGTTTACAGTTGTGGTTTATTCTTTATGAATACAATATGCTATAACAGTTTGTGAATACGATTTCTTTTCTGTGAGAATACAAATTTACATCAGTGACTTGGCGTCACGTGATCTCAGGCTGGTTAGTGGAGCACAGAGTTAGTAGATTCGCGTTGCGCATGCGCTGTCACACTCCTCACCAGTAAAGGTAGTGCCAGGATTGGATGACGGGAAAAGGTAATGGGAGATAATTCCGTCTAAACGGAATATTAGGAACAGAGGGGAGATGGGAGAAATCAAGAGTATTATAAATAAAGCATGGTTCTTATTTTTATGAAATGCACAACTAAAACATAGAATATTGTGGGTGGAGTTATACAATGATGTACAGTAGGTCGCGGAATGCACCTCTGAATTTGTTACGTACCGCCAGCAGAAGTAGCAGTGGCACTAGCGCCAAGATGACGGACCAAGAGTATATATTAACGACATTAAGACATATATAAACTTTTTAACATTACCTGGCTTTGTACCGTAGTTCGTTGGTCCGTCATCTTGGCGCTAGTGCTGCTGCTTCTTCTTCTTCTCTTGGCGGCACGCAACAATTTCAGAAGTGCATACCGCCACCTACTGTACATCATTGTATAACTCCACCCACAATATTCTATGCTTTAGTTTTGTATTTCATAAAAATAAGAACAATGTGTGACAGGATCGACTAACTCTGTGCTCCACTAACCAGCCTGAGATCACGTGACACCAAGTCGCTGATGTCAATTCGTATTCTCATAGAAAAGAAATCGTATTCACAAACTGTTATAGCATATTGTATTCATAAAGTATAAACCACAACTGTAAACTTGAACTTTGTGTTTGTGATTTCTTGAAGCTGTAACAATTTATTTTTTATTATTATAGAGAAAATATGCAATACCTCTTTTGGATTTTACCTATGCACAACTATTGACTAATATGCACACATTTCCGTCTTTACATACACATTGTTTTTGACAGCGTTCTTACCCCATATTGTGTCAGATTTTTTCCAAATCCCCCAACAGCACATCTGCAGAGAGAATTACGAGTCACCCATGGCCACAGATTGTAGTGGCTCAGAGGCTGTTGGATGGATTTTAGAGGAGGGCCATTAAATCCAGACAAATGACAGGGCTAGAAAACTACAGTATACTACCAGATGTTCACTCTGTGTTTTCACATGATGTGGACAGGCATTTAATAGAATTTCTTATTAGGGTACACATTTATGTTGGATTTGGGCAGTCAAAGCTTAAATAATAATAATAATAAAAAAACATTACAATTATTTAATGCTGGATTTGTTTTCAAAAACATTTGTTTCAGTTTAATGCGAGATCTAAATCTTTCTTGAACTTCGTCAAATAAAATGCAGTTTTTGTCCTCTTTGTCTAAGAATTTATGATTACATATATTTCAAAAATGCACAGATCATTGTTTTCCTGGCCAATACCGATTTCCTGTCATGCCAGTTCCAATATTGACTAATTTATTTTTTCTATGTAAACACACTCACAAAACACATGAAAGAGTAAAAATGTGCTGCGGGTTTTTGGATTGAATAATTACTTTTGAATTCCATAGAAAATGAAGGGATTACATGATTATCCCCTTTTTATACATCAGAGGATTTTTTTTTTTATCAAACTCATAAATGTCCATCATTGTACATGTTTGTTAATGCATCTCTAGACAGAAAATGATGAAAGTTCTTAGTTCTGATACATTTAATGAACACTGAAAAAAAATCAGAATTTTCACGATTTGTGGATCCACTCAGAGCCAATCAAGAAACAATTGGCTGGTTCCGGCATTTTGACTGATTGGTGCATCCCTAAAAAAGATGTGAGCTAAGCAGGATATAATAGACTTGTCAGCTGTTTTCTTAAATTGACTATTGATGCATTACAATCGAGACCAGAATCAAGGGAAAGGCATTTTTTAGCCCTTACAAAAAGAAACAATTAAACATTCAAGGTCTACCCATCTGTAAATGAGCTCTGGAGTCTTGCCACTGTCTTGTTTTCCTACAGCTATAGAAGTGCTTCCCTTCCCCTCCCCTGAGCCCAAATAGGAGGCCATGCTGCGATTGGCTCAGGCTGCGCAGTTTTACAGCGAGGCAGAGCTGCATACTGCAGAAGAAGTGAGGCTGAGGCTGTTGAATCAAGCACTCACAATGAAGCACCGAGGGAGGGGGAGGGGAGGCGCATGCAGTGCAGCCTGAGAGCCTGGTAGCGGGAGTGAGGGAGGGACAAAAGAAGGGAGGCAGGAAAAGGAGGTTCTCCTGATCAGTGAGGATGGAGGAGAGAGTGAAGACATGGATGGATACGGACAATGCTGCGGTGTGCATTGTGTGACATTAACAAAGAGTGTAGCTTTCAGGCCTTTGGCAGGAGGAGAAAGAGGGATGAGGGGAGAGGAAGCGATGATGGATACAAGAGGCAACAATAACAGTGGCTGCTGTGGACATTCGGACCAGTATATTGTGCTCTATCATTGCAACTAAACCATCCATCAGTTTGCTCAGTGCAGACAAAAGATGGCCAGATTAAATCCTGTGTGACCACATCAAAACAGAGTTACTGAGAATAACTGAGAGATACAACACAGAGAGGCTCAGGCAAAGTCTGCAGGGCCAGAGGAGCTTTCTTTGAGTTAGCGGGCTCATCAAAACCTAAAAGCCCACTTAGAGATAACAAGTACTGCAATGGTGTTTATGACATCTCTTCTTCGAGATATTTACATGCTTATATAAACAGGGTGTTTTTCACATCATTTGATACTTTCCATCATTTGATACAAAATATACAATCACCTGACATGCAGTCACAACATAACAGTGAAAACAACATCAATTTCTGCATTTGTGAATGCTGCTACAGAAAATTGAGAAAAAATGCACATAAGTAGTAACTATTTTATTCTAAGACAGGAATCCCTGACAGTGCCTGCTATTTATTTGTGATATAAACATCTGCACGTGAATCTCAGAAGTACTGAAATTGGTTATTTTCAAGACTATCCCCAAGAAGGGAATTTAAACACTTTCTGACACTGCTTCATAACACAGGACATACATAATAGTTTCCAAACAAATAATTATGTACAAGAATCATGTTTTTGTTGTTTCCTTTATTAGATCCTAGTTCAGCAGATTTGGATTTCAATTAAAAACATCAATAACAATTCTCCATCATGCTAAAACTTGGTTTACATAATTACCTAATTATTTTTTGCTGAGCCTCTTTTTTAATTAGACTGTTGAAATAAGTATGTAATGATACAATTAAAGTTTGCCAAAATGTCTCAGAAATACTTATTATTTTAACACATTCATAAAATTTTGGAAAACATACCAAGAAATGTTTTTGAGAAAACGAAGCATAATCAGACATAATCAGCCCAAATCAAAAATATTTCAAAAAACAAACAAAACAGAAAAAACAAGTTATAAATTCATTTGATTTGTTGGGCTTGACTCATGACTAAGAGTCAGTCTGACTTAATTTATATTTTGTTCTGAAAACTTTATTTCTGAAAACACCTTATTTCCATTGACCATATTTCTAATCCCAGTTTTGGCCAGTCTAATTTTATGAAATAGACAGATTATGACTCCTAACCAATGACATCCAGCTGAATAATTTATCGCTCTCACAAAATCACATTTCTTTGCTTAGCTGACTATGTTTAGATTACAGAAAATTACTGTATATTAATGGTTATAACAGTGGCTTCAAAAACTAATGCGTGGTCATTATGATGCATTTTTTACTTCTCTCATACTCGTACTCGTACTCGTCGTCTTCCACTTTATCCGGGACCGGGTCGCGGGGGCAGCAGACTCAGCAGAGACGCCCAGACGTCCCTCTCTCCAGACACCTCCTCCAGCTCCTCCAGGGGGAGCCCAAGGCGTTCCCAGCCAGGCCAGTCAAGAGGCATAGTCCCTCCAGCTTGTCCTGGGCCGTCCCCTGGGCCTCCTCCCAGTGGGACGTGCCTGGAACACCTCCCGAGGAAGGCGTCCAGGAAGCATTCGGTATAGATGCCCGAGCCACCTCAACTGGCTCCTCTCGATGTGGAGGAGCAGCTGCTCTACTCCGAGCCCCTCCTGGATGGCTGAGCTCCTCACCTTGTCTCTAAGGGAGGAAGTTTTATCTAATAAAACTTGTCTAGTTTTTTTAGATATTTTTCATTCAGAGGACCAACTCTGTACCATTGTGTTGCAGTACATCTACTGATTCATTGTGCAGAATAAACTGGCTTTACATCTATTGACTACACTTCTCCAACTGGTAATGAAGTGGTCTCATGACTCAAAGGAGACTGCAGGTTCTTCTATAAAGATCTATGGGCCTTCCAGCGCAGGAACAGCTCTGGGTTTGGATGAACTGACCCAGATATTCTAAGTACTTCAAGTTGAAATATAGAGAATTCCTGTACAAATCATCTATATTGCAAGATTGTCCCATTTTTCATCCGCTGTCACAGTGTTGCTACTGAACACACTCACAGAGTCCCAGGTTTGTTATGCAAACATGAAATTATTCAATATTTAAATAGTTGGTTTTCAATTTAGCACTGGATATGTTTCCATTGTTATGTGCCTTAATATGGTTCATACTTTTTAAAGTATCTTATTTATATCCTGATGCTGTAATTATGAATATGAATTTATAATATATTTAATATTAATACTTTAATATTTTATTAAATAATATTTCGGTCTGTTAAGGGTTGTCCTGTGAGTACCAGCCTAATAAGGCGGTGGTATTAGGACAAAATTGAAAGGGATGAGCCAAGCTCTGACATTATTGAACAGCAAAACTCTGCACACATATGGAATGAATTTGCACACTTTCTTAAAATACAAGAATTTATTAACAAAAATAAGTCAACTCAAAGTCAAACATATTTCAATCAACAAACTCTTTACTACGCTAAAACAATCCAACTAAACTACCAAGCAGAATGAAAGAATAAGGAAGACTAATGGGTTATGTACAATATAAACAAGTTGATTAAAGATGGTTGAAACCATGACCAAAAGAGTGATGCAACATTACCATGCAATGTTTATGTTTGAGAACCAAGGATTATCTTGAAGAATCTGGAAGTGAAGTTAAGTTAGTCTTGGAACTAACTTAGACAATAATTGACATACCTTTAGACAACCATTCACAATGCAAGATCAAATAAAATATTGCTTTAATAAAATAATGTTTTAAAGAATGATTTGCTGAATAAAACCAACCTTCTGGATAACCAATTCTCAACGGTGTTTAATTAGCTGCCTTTATTTATTAAAATAATATTTAAAGAAATATTAAGGAAATAGTAAAATAATATTTAAGGAAATATTATTTTGAATAAGAACCAAATCTTGGGTTTAATTGTGTTTAATTAGTTTTCAAGTTTGGTAAAATAATATTTAGGGAAATATTATTTTACTGGATTGAAACCTAACAACCTTTTGGGTAAATGATCTTTAGCAGGCGAGCACGTGTTCTTACACATACCTTTAAAATACCATTAATAAAAGGGTTAAAATGCATAAGCGTGGACGGCATGTTATGGCCGATCTTCTGTGTTTAAAATCACCCTTTAAATAAAGTTTGTCTTAACTTAAAAAAAAAAAAACACAGAACACACAAACTGAGCACATGTGTGAGCAAATAATCTGCTAGCACTAAGATAGCTGAGTTTTCAACACAAATGAAACCAAACATCATAAAAAGAAAAATGTTTAGATTATTTCATTCTAAATTACTTCTCTCTGCCCAAAACACAACCTCGTACGTGAACCGTGCTGAGGAAAAGTTGTCTGGGCGACGAAGTTGAAGAAAGCATCCACAGTGAACAAAGGGTTCGCTGCAGCTAACCTCCGCAGCTAACCTCCTGTCAGCCGGCCAAGCTGCACGTTACTGCTGTAACCACGGTGATGCGGTCCCGTTGTCCTTCCTTCAGACCGGGAAAACTGCTCCACTCGACGTTGTAGAGACAGGGTCACTGCTGGGAACTCTCTGGAACACAGTTTGCTTCTGTAGACCTCAGAGAGAAAGTCAAGCCACGCTTGTACCTTAATTACCCCCGTTCATGAATGAATACTGGAGACACAAACAGCAATTCATTCCTACTTAACTTAGTGCGTATGATCGCATGACACTCTTGGATCCATTTTGGAGAATTATGTCTGTTTGCCAGCAAAGAGACATTAGCGCGCTGTGTCCCTCCGTCCAGTTCCTCTGGGGACCCGTGTGGAAGAGGTCAGCCGGTTGCAAAAGCGGTGATTTTATTCGGACAGTGATGTCACAGGAAGTCCGCTGTTACCCCTTTTCCTGGCTGTGCTGGAAGTAGGTTAATGCGATTTATTTTGAAAGTTCCAGAAAAGTTCATACTGGCCTTTCATTTTGCTGGGGTCCCAATAATTATCAGCTGTACAATTTTACAACAGTAAAACACCATCCACAATTATTGGCACAGATATGTAAAATACATTAAAATAAATCAATATTTCAGACACTTGGGGACCCTGCCGTACTTAGCAGAGGCGCTAGATACTTTTCTGCTTATTCATCCTTTGTTTCATGCCAGACCCACCAGGAGTTTTGCAAATTCTGTAAGCTTACATTTGTTATTTCAAGGAAAAAGAAAAAACTTTTTTTATGGCATCACTCCTAAGTCCTAAAGACTTAATAATAATAGTGTGTCAAGTTATATTTATACCCCAGGGAAAGAAGAATTTAAGGATTACTATTCGAAAGTTCTCAAAAATGCTACAGTAACATTTATTTTATAGGAATTGTTATTGTGTCAATATATGCCGCACCAGAGATTTTTGTTAAAAACAATTATTTCTTAAGGTGAGGTTCTGACCTCATATCAAAGGTTAATTTTTTCTACATTGTTTGCAGTAAAATAATTTATTTTAAGGCTATTAGAACTAATTCCTTGATGTCAACTCTGTCACGCTTGCTATTACCATCTTTTAAGGCTTTTTACATATTCTTACCAAAGGTGACAATATTTGAGAACACCACCTTATGGTTTAGTTTATTTAAGAGAACCTAATGCATTACCTCCTGATCCACTTGTTCTTCTTCAGTTTCATTCCTCCGGTTCTTTGCTTTCTCTATAATTAAGTTGTTAGATCCGTTCTCCAGCAGTCTTTATTCTGCTGAGGATTTGCTTTTGGGTCTGTGAAGAAGATAAGTGCATTTAGGTCAGGGTTTCTGAGCTAAACTGGTGTTTGATGTTGCATATCTTTCCATATACCATGACAGCTTTGTATTCTGACTCTGCTTTCATAGTGACTAAGTTTGTTTCCATGTCTTGTCACTCAGCAATCTGGTCCTTAAAATAACCATCTTGGCCCAGATGTTCATGATTTCTATCAACGAATGGCACAGCAGTTTCATGGTCTTAGAGTGGCCTTATGGGGGCTTCTTAATTGGCACAATGACTCAGGCTCCAAGTCGGCTGCAAAAATTGACGTGAACAGTTAATTTCACTAAACAGGGCATGGCAGTGCAAATTGGCACTTTTACCATATAATCTATACTGCTGAGTCCGAATCCTCTTCATCGTACAGTTACACAGCTTTTTAGATTCTGATGCAACAGTCAGTGACTATGAAACTTTGAAAGTGTTTAGTGAAACTGCTTCAAATCAGACTTCTTACAATGCAAAAGTTATTTGCCAATGTCTTCCTAGTGTCACCAAGAGAAAGGAGCTGTCAAAGGTTACAGAATTTAATATTGGATTGCATTAAAACCAATCAATGTATATGAATAAGTTTAAAAAGCACAAATATTGTTACAGTTCTTTAGTTTGCCACCGTTGTGTTAAATATAATCTAATCAACAAGTTTTCGTTGATGCTGCATCAAGAGCATTTATCAACCTCCTGCTAATGCTTCTTACATCTGCCAACTCACTCCCACCACTTCCAACACTTCCTGTAAAGCTGTCACTGTTGCTGGCAGTTTATCTCAGTTTGGATCATATAGCAAGGCTGCACTGGCAGGGTGTTTGACAATATTCACATATCAGAAATATACAGGGTAATATTTTTTATTTTCGCCAACAGCAGAAACAAAACTACAAGCTACCAGTGTCCTATGCCAAATACAGACTCAAAAATTGCTTTTATCTGATCACATCCTTTTTTAGTTTAGTTTAAAAATGACACAAACAAGTATAATTAATACATTCCTGTTCCATATTTTGAGATTTTTGCTTGTTATGCTCTAATTAAAATTTATAAGAATCCTGCATTCTATCAGTAATCTGACAGTGGATCAAGGAACTATTCTTTTATAGGGACGTATTGCACACATTAACTAACATTTGTAAATGCTTGTCTTTTGGGAAAATTATTATAGCGATATGCAAACCCATTCAGACCCATTTCACTTAAAAGCTTCATTGTATTTCATTGAGATTCTATGCAATAGAAACACAAGGTAGAGCATAATTGTAAATAGGAAAGAAAACTACATGGTTCTTACACTTTTGGGGTGCATATGTATTCAACCCCCATGAATGAAAACTTAGTAGAACTGATTGAACCGATGATTAAGATTGGATATGGAGCATTTGTGAACATTCGTTTTTCCAGTCTTGCTGCAGATTCATAATCAGGGTGATCTGCAGTATTAGTTTTCCACCACATAAAAGAAACAAAAACGTTAATGTGGTCTCATCTGAGGAGAACATGTTCTTCTGTATGTTAAGTGTCCCCTATGGGAAAGGTTTTATGGTTTTCTTTCAATAATGGCTTTCTTCCTGGAAAGCATGACTAATCACCGTCCTGTCAACAGGTTTTCCCACATGTGCTGTGAATCTCTGGAGCTCATTCAGAACAATCATGAGCCTCTTGGCTGCTTCTCTGATTAATGCCCCTCCAATCAGTTTGGGTGGACAACAATGTCTTGGTAATTTTGCAGTTGTCCTTTCATTTTCAAATGATTGAACAGTTTTCCATGAGATATTCAGACCTTTAACGTATCCACAACTTTGTCACTGACCAGTCTGCTGAGTTTCTTGGTCCTCACGATGATGTTTGTTCACTAATGCTCTCTAACAAACCCCTGAGGCCTTTACAGAACAGCTGGATTTATATTGAGATCCAGTTACACTCAGACAGGCTCTGACTTGTAAAGGCCATGGTTGCATTATATTATGTTGATGAGTATCAAAGTAAAGAGGACAATAGAAATGCACACCACACTTTTCAGATTTTAATAAAAAAAACATTTGTAAGTCTCCTTTCACTATACTTTACCCAGTGCTTTGGTCTGTTACTTTAATAAAAAGATAAAATAGATTGAAGTTTGTGGTTGTAATATGACAAAATAGAAAAGGTTCAAGGGATATGAAGAGTATTACAATGCACAACATATGAAATAAAAACATGTTTTGAATAAACAGCATAGAAAAGGCCCCAGTGTCTTGTCATTTTTTTAATGTTTATTTATTTATAAGAGGCAATTACTTAAATTATTTTGCAAATATGGGATGTATGCAACCCACCACTTTCTTGTAATGGTGTCTTGTATTACGATGAGCCTACAAAAGCAACCCCAAGCTGTTTTTTCCCTACCTTTCATTCAGCCTTTATGGATGGCTATATGTAGCCAACTTGATAAATTGGTATTTTGAGAAAGGCTGCTGAGTGTAGGCCTAGCTACAACCAGAGCAGCATTTTAACCATGACCGCCATCAGCAGAATGAGAGCCTTGGATAAACAGCACAGAATCTGCTGCTTTCATTTTACTGGGTGAGTTCACTGGAGGTAAGGTACTATGGAAGAAAGATTTAACATGACTTTTATTTTGTCTTCTTCTCAGTGATTGATTCCTCTTGATAATTTCTCAGATTGGTTTGACTTATTTCGAAAAACATTGCAGTCATCCATTTTCTTGTTCATAATGTTAAGCTGTGGGAAGTAGCAAGGCCAGTTGTGACTTTGTTCTTCTCAGTCACAGTTGCTGGCTAATATCGACAGATTTTATTCTATCTTAATGAAGGCACATATTCACAAAACATTGTCCTTACAGAGATGAAAAATATGTTTCAAAGAGAGCCTTCAACTATTATTGGTACTTCTGTTAAAGATGTGTACCGCATTACAAATAGGGTAAATGGTTGTTATGGATACCACAAGTTGCCACTATTTCATGCAGTTCCCTAACAATGAGCTTTGGAGATTTTTTTCACCTTCCTTAATAATTGATCCCCATCTAGAGTTGAAGCAGAACTGCGAGCTTGAATGGGCAAATACAGTAGATCTGTAAATCATCAAGTGGTGGCAAATTCAGTGAAAATTGGATGGGGCCAAAAACAGAGCTCTGAGGCACTCCACCACCAAGTACTCTCTTACTGAAGCTCATGTTTAAAAAAAGGACTAAAAACACTGAGCACATATTCATATAAACCTCCAGATGAGATTTTCTTACTAATTAACGGACACTGGCCCTTATAAGGTTTTTGACACCCCAGGTAACAATGTGTACAGAAATTGTTGTCATGAAAACCTGGTCACCCCTTAATGCTACTCTTTTCTCTGACAGCAAGCTTTAGAGATGTTTTTACCACCTTAATATCCTCCTCACTGTGCATAGTAAGAACAACTTGGGTCCTCATCCAGCCTTTTCCTCAACAGTTAAAAATATTTGTAACTTTCTCTTTATCACTTTGACTGTAGATAAGGGGATGTTTAGGCAGGAATGTATTTCCTCATGTCCTTTCCCTTTACTTAGGAATGCCAAACCAATTCTGCCTTACTTGAATGGCATGTTTTCTCGTCTTTCCCATTTTGAAGAGTGGGTGACAGAAATCAGCTTCGTTATCATATTTAGTGTATGCAAAAATCATACGGTAGTAATGAAAAATCTTTAGGCATTCTGATCATCTTAAAAAGTAAAGAGTAAATGCAGTAACCTTTAGTATTTGAATCATTTATCAATTTCTTTCTTAATGTAGGATTTCTTTTCAAGTATTTTTTAACAGGAGTGCTGATAGGTGTAAATTTCCTTTGGAATGTGCTTTGCATTCCAAAGAAAATTTTGTACATTTATGCAGCCATTCTGGCCTTTTTCTTGTTTTACATAGTTTGAATTTGGATAGATTAGGCATTTTGTCTTATAGTTTGTATTTAGTAAATACCCCATATGTTTTATAATCACATAAAAAACAATAGTCTCTTTCTGGTCTTGTCTGTACTGTTGTCCGATGCTGTGTACACAGATGGCTAAAGATCTTTGCCCTTTCTTGCCACTAAAACTGATTTAGTATTGATGAGTCAGATTATCAGCAAGTGTCCCGCCGGTCCAAGTGGTGACAGTGATGTTTCGTCAAATATACAGAGGCTTTGTGAAGTCACTATAATTAAGTGATGGACTGTAAATGATTTATTGACTGGGTGTCCTTAAAGTCCCTCCCTTTTCCCTTTTAATGTTATATTACTCTACATATTTACTACTTGTGAAACCCAGATAGCATGCATTTGCTACTTTTTTCAAAGGTCAGCCTGAGTCTACCTGCTGTAGGACTGGTGGAGTGAGGTGATACAGAAAGTTTGAGATACTCCTACTTAGACCGAACTGTGAAAGTACATCCTCTCATTTGCAATTAAAAATTTTGCAAAAGGTTTGGAAAATTATCCAAACTTATGAGAAAATATTTTATCACTCTTCAGCCAAATGGACCCATTTGCCTTTCCTTCACAATAAAAGCTATGTTTGCTAAAAATCACCATGTAAATATAGTCACTGATGCTGCAAAAACTTGTTTTATACCTGGTTGCAAGGCTAATGTGTTAGAAACTGTTAGAAATAGGGACAAACTATGTGTTGATCTCTGTTTCTTTCAACATGAATGGTCCCCTTAAATAATAGATAGGCCTCAGACTGACACACCAAAATGTCAACATAGATGGATGTTAAGTAGGATATTTATTGCCATTTTTTGATTGTTTACAGTATTATGCATTTGTTAGCTAATCACAGAGTTAAACACTTACATAATGAAAAAGGTATGATTAAAAAACAACTTTATGACTTAAGTCACAAACATAAATGCTTGTTGAAGCAGACATATAACAGGAATGCTTGCAGATACCCTGAGTTTCTAAATGCCATGGATGTTGTTAAACTGTACAACATCAGATGGGTATCGGGTACAAGACCTCCTGACTAACAGATAACGGTTGCTTTCCTTTGTATAAGCTGGAAAAAGTATTCCCTCACAAGCTCTGTAGGAAAGATTTTGACAAGACTGGACACCCTCCACCCTCAACAGACTCTGAACGAGGCATAGGGGCTTTCTAGACTTCTTGAAGGCTTACAGCTATTTGTGCATTCCTGCATAAGATGGTTTGAAAATATGGGGTATCAAATACTTTGTGTTGGAACATTTATGTTTTAACAACTTAGCTATATTTTGCATTGACAGCATTAGTAGTGTCATTGATTCTGCCTGGATTGCTTTATGTAATCTTCTTTTTCCACAATATGTAAGGTTTTTTAGACATGTAATGTTTTCTTGTTGAGATTAAAACTACCGGGATTGGGTTTTTGTTTAACACATTGATATGATCCTAAAGGTTTAGTAGGAGGTGTAACTCCAGAAGAAAATCATTAAATCTGGTTTTACCTCAGTTGAAACAAATGAAACATCTTACAGAGTATCCAATCCATTCTGGATGTGAAGTCTTCCAACCTTTCACCTTCAGGTTGGAGAATGAGCTACTGCTCCATTGGTAGGCAGATCTGGGCATTGCCTGTTGTGAGATGTGGATGACACACAAATCACAAAAGAGCAGGTGAATACAGATGGGCCAGTCTATGAGGGAAGAGAGGCGTTAATAAACAAAGTGTCACTCAAGCATGAGATGAAATTAAAATAATATAGTTAGTGTACATGAACATTATGGTTGCAAGATTTGTAGCTTTCTAGAAATGTAATACGGTCCAACAATATAATGCACACCAATAAAATAATAATTTTGGCCATTTAAATGTGAAAAAAGCCAATAATACATTTGCCAATAACCAAATTAGTTATTATGTTGTTGCTGTAGCAATTAAAGATCTTTTAAAAATGTACTAACCACTGCCAATAATGTTATAATGCATAAAAGTTAATTTTTTTGTAAATAAAATATTATTTTGCTGTTTTAGTGCATTTGGCTCAAGAAATAGGTAGAGCTGATGACATCGTGTGGTTAAGCATATGCACTATGCAGCACTCTCTTTCCCTACTTATAGTTGCAAGAGCCAATTTGAGAATTTTTCGTTGCTCAAAATCCTTGTTTAGAATATTGGTTATTTGATTACATATGTAAATGGATATTTAAATGTATAGAGAAATATTTAATTAATTATTGCGTACAGCAATTGGTTGTTAGATCACTACTGCTTGAATTTAGAAAGAGAACAGTGGTTATGTGACGTAAATATGTTACACAGTTAAATTTTCCAGAAGATGGTTTTAATGATGTGCCAATGAAGTAATAACCAGCCAGTAAAATGGTAACTTGGTACACCACTATCAAAAGGTTTTTACTGTCAAAGGTTATTACATAATTAGCTCAAAAACTGATATAATTTAACCCTATAATCATAAAAGGGGGACATGTACTGGACTACATATTTTACTGAAATTGTATTTAAAATCTTTTTTTTTGCAGCACTAGAGGCCTTTATTTTTCATCTTTTCAAAAGTAAGCAGACAGGAAAGAGGGTAAAGACAGGGGGTTGCCAGGTTCAGGACTTGAACCTGGGACAACCGCATCGAGGAGTACAGCGTCTGCACATAGTCGCATGCTTAAACCCTACACCAAAAGTTGGAAAATTTGTTTAAAAACTAAAATGTATGTTTAAAATAACATATATATTTTTTTTACTCCGCAATTTATTTTAGAAGAGTAGCAAAAACAACACTACTGTTTGCTATGCTAGAAATTATAATTATAGTTTACTACAAGCCCTGCTGGTGATGCAGTGAACATGTGCAAGAGGGGTGGGCTCTGGTCAGATAAGACCAAAATTTATCTTTTGGGCCTTCATGCATGGTGGAAAACTGACACTGTATATCAACCTGAAAACACCGGTGAAAACATAGTGGTGGGACCATCATGCTGTGGGGTCGATTTTCTTCACCTGGAATAGGGAAGCTAGTCATAGTTGATGGGATGATGGATGGAGCTTAAAGACCTGTTTGTGGCTAATTGATGTTCAGATGTTCTAAGCTTGCTCTTTAATTTTTGCAAAGAAGAATGGCCAACAATTCAGTCTCTAGATGTTCAAATCTGGTTGAGACAAATCTCAAACTACTTGCTGAGTACAAATGTACACTACACATGAGGTATTAAAAAAAAAAAAAAAGTAAAGCCATGTATTATTTTCCATCTTGTTCATAAATATGCAATTATTCCTGTGTGTTTTAAAGTGCTGCTTTGCCATTTTTCAAAGGTTTTAAGACAGAAATGGAAGAAAGCAGAAAATAGATAAGTAATAAGATTTAGAGATATTCTAATTGGGCCGGTTTTACTGCACATGAAACAAGTCATTAATTGACCTTATTGTTCAGATTTTTTTCTTTAATAGCTCCAAGTTTGCATTTTATCTCCATCCTCTGCAGGGTGAAAGACATTGATTACTGCAGTCATGCGGGGTTGCTCTCTGATGAGGAAATGATATATTAGTCAGTTTATATTTATAGGGGAGTGGGTGGCGGTGACTTGGTGTATTTCTCATTTTTATTGTGAAAGATGGGGACGGAGAGGAGAGAGAAAACAGTTGTGAATGTTCCTGAGGGATTCAGTTCCACATCAGAGAGAGACTGCGAAGACAACTTTCCACAGAATTAGTTTCACAGATGCCCAACAATGAGTTTAGCTGCTGTTTTGCATGTTAATGTAAAGCTGATCCCAATGAAGGTGCAAATATTTTCCTTTTTTATAAAACTACAGCTCATGTTTGGAGGCTGCCTTTTTGCCCTCCCTCATGGGAATAATTTCAGTACAGATATTTGCACTTTTCTGCCTCTCATGTCCTCTGTACTCCCTCTCTGACTCTGCTTCTTCCCTATTTGTGTGTCTTCCAGGTATTTATGAGCAGACATTTCTTATATAACTGCAGCCAACCAGTCCTGGATGTAAAGATAGCCTTTTGTCAGGTGTGTGTTCCTTACAGGTAAAAAAGGTACAGTATTCATTCCCTTCCATTTCCCCTTATTTGCTGTGTGTTTTGCTGGTGCTATGTTTCTGATAAGGTTCTACAGTGACTGGTTCTCACAAACATTCACATTTAATGCAAAAACAAAATCCTACATAATAGCCTGAATAGCTATATATTTCCTTAGGGAAATCCAAGAGCAGACAAGAGAAGACAAAGAGCTTTTAGCCTTATCTTTATAGTTAACTATGCAAAACTATTTCTAGTCTAGACCCAATTTCCCACTAAAGTTCAATACCTCAAGTGCTTATCATTAGCTGAGACATTTGTCTAAAGCGGGGCTTAATTACCAGCCTCCAATTGACCTCTTATAGCTTAAATGCCAAACTCATTTTGAAACCCCACAATCCATATATCCAGTATGTGTGTGAGGGCTACGACTGACCCCTTCACTGTAGCTCAAATTGCTCAGGAACTTTGCATGCTTTGTTGCGTTGCACCTGCATGTTATCTGAGTGTTTAACAGTCAGTGCTGGTACTTCTAAATGTAAAAAAAAAAATAAAAATCAGATCATAGTTTTCCTACATTGCTGCCATTACATGAATTTTCCTGGCTCTAATTTTTAAGGCTGATCTTACGCAGTTGTACCCAGCAGTGTGGCTCTGTTTGGTTTGTGAGCAAAGGTGTAATTATAGTCTGTAATTAATGTAATTATCATTTTGTTGTGCCACTATTTCCATGCCTGCTCCGCACAAGTAATTACAGCTTAAATATTGCGTGCATAATGATGTAATAATGTCTTTATCTTAGAGAAGCAATTAGTGGCACTGATGTAATATCATAGTTAATATGGGTTTTCCATGTTCTGCTATGTTTTTGTTGCTTTGCAGTAAAATATAACAGGCAGTATTAATTTTGAGTATAGGTAGTCTCATTTGAAAAAATAAATTGTTTCTTAAGAACTACTTTGATAGGCTCAAAAACATAAACAGTTTGTGGTAATTTTCAGAATAGAATGATACAGGAAAGTTAATAACATATAACACTTTGAAAACAATTGCCCTGCGATGGACTGGCGACTTGTCCAGGGTGTACCCTGCCTCTCGCCCATACACTGCTGGAGATAGGCACCAGCTCCCCCGCGACCCACTATGGAATAAGCGGTAGAAAATGACTGACTGACTGACTGACTTTGAAAACAGTATTTGCCCCCTCAGAGATTTCTTGTGTTTTTGCTTTATTGTGTTTCAGATCATCCAACAAATTTTGATTGGCAAAGATAATCCAATACACTATAAAAGACAATTTTCATATAATGATTTCATTATGTAATGGGGAAAAAACTGCCAAAGAATCCTTTATATTGCTGTGGAGGAATTTTGGCCCACTCTTTTTAATAGAATAGTTTTAATTCAGCCGCACTGGAGGGTTTTTCTGAGCATAAATGACCTTTTTAAAGTCATGCCACAGTACCTCAATTAGATTTAGGTCTGCACTTTGACTAGGTCACTCTAAAATCTTCCTTTTGGTTTTTGTGAACCATTCAGAGGTGGATTTGCTGCTGTGCTTTGGATCATTGTCCCGCTACATAACCCAAGTGCACATGAACTTAAGGTAACAAACTAATGGCCAGATATTCTGTTCTATTTTCTGGCAGAATTCGTCGTTCCTTTGGGCAGCAACTGATTTTTCACAAAGTGTACCTTTAAATCCTTAAACACAAATCCCAGTTGGCTTAAAATATTAGAGATAAAACCCTTTTTAAGGATTTGTTGTCCTTCTTTCTCTTGAACACTGCTACCATTATCTAAATATATATATCTTTAGAAATAGAGCTCTTAGAGCTCTTTAGGCAGAGAAAGGAAAGGTTTGTAAGTACATGTAAGCTTTTTTTAAACATAATTGGATCCATACGTGCTTAACAAGATAAGCACACAAGGGATAGAAAAACACTGAAATAAAGATAGTTAGAAAATATAAAGGATAAAACTGCTGATGTTACACAAAGTAAAATAAAGATAAACATGTAGACAAAATAAACTAAAGCACAATGAGGCAAAAATTTTAAGTTTAAAAAAACAACAAAAGTAAGACAGGCAAGTCAGGCAAGACAGTTGATTAAAAATATGTTTTTTTTAAAGAAAAACGTGTTCAAACATGATTGGTTGATTTGCTGTACGTGTTTTTAAACACAGGTGACTTGCTTAATATGACCTGGAAAATAGGTCCTGTTCACAAACAACGCCAAGGATTTTTTAGTGATACCAAATACCAACACAATTTCCTTAAGAGTGACTATATGATTGGATCATGAATCTCTTAATTTTTAGGACAAAAAAGTAGTTCAATTCTTAATGTCTTCATTATGTCTTCAAGACAAGCCTGTAACATCTGTAGGTAATTAAATGTATTGATAAATATAGATGTCATCAGCGCAGAGACATATTTTGAGATAATAAAGCCCAAAGGTGGCTTGTATATAGAAAATAGAATTGGACTTTGTACAAAACATCGAGGAACACGATAATTCAATCTGGGGACATATTAGGATAAATTCTTAGAATACCCTAGCATATTTAGACCTCAAGTGCTGTTTTTTTCTGTTGAAAGAAGTCTTCAGTATTATATTTTCATAGCTGGGGGTGATTTTTGCAACTATTGGTGTAAAATGTTGTGACTATGAAATAGAAATATGGCTTGTAGTGTTATAGTGTCAACTTTTCATCTGAATGATATTAAACACGACATGAAGACAATATGTTGCCATCTGTGTAAAAGCAGAAGTTAACCTGATAGCCTTTTAACAGAATGATGAACCTCTGCATTGTTATAGAAAATTTACTACTAAAAACGCTGAGGGAATGCCTAGATCTGAATCCAACTGAACTGTTCAGAGGATTTAAAACATAATGTATTTAAGAAAACCATGAAACATCCTAAATGCTTAAAAATGCTCAATAATAAGTTATTTTTCAGACGGCAGCTCTACAGCTTCTGCCATTAAACATTTGCTTTATCGTATGCTACCTTGTGTATTTCTGTTTACTACCACCTGGTGTGCTTGTAAACAGAAATACATGGAATATTGTACCATAAAAGCTATCTGGTTTACCTTTTAAAACTATTTAAATGCTGAATTCTTAAATATGTATAACAATTCTAATTTACATGTGTTTTATTTACTTTTTTCCTGATTGTACATGTGATTTTCTGCTGTAAATTTATACCCCACCATTCTCTTTCGGTGAGATTAACATCACTACTGTGCTGTATTTGCCTTGCTCAGGGTTTTGGAAAACAAGTGGATGTGTCATATATTGCCAAATATTACAACATGAGCAAAAGCAAAGTGGACAACCAGTTCTACAGCGTGGAAGTGGGAGACTCCACCTTCACAGTTCTAAAGCGTTACCAGAATTTAAAGCCCATTGGTTCTGGAGCTCAGGGAATTGTCTGGTAAGTTCACAGCTGTGCCTTTGTTTTTTGTTTTTTTTGTCCTAATTCAAATAGCATCAGCAAATAGCTGTTTAATGAGGCTCTGTGTAATATTTAATGTTTGGGTTGTCTCAGTTTTACTGTTTGTCTCGTTGTTCTGCAGTTTATTGCTTTAGCAGATGAAAAGAAATCGATGAAAAATAGTGATTTTGAGGGGGGTTTGGTTTCATACTGGCCCAATGTTTATGAACCCTACTTTCAACTTTTTGGCCCAGAAATAGGATAAAAGCCAGCTCTCTAAATTAATAGTAA
The DNA here is from genome assembly GCF_021462225.1 of Girardinichthys multiradiatus. NCBI lineage: Eukaryota > Metazoa > Chordata > Actinopteri > Cyprinodontiformes > Goodeidae > Girardinichthys > Girardinichthys multiradiatus. The sequence goes on from NC_061801.1 coordinate 18,502,829, forward strand.
TTTAGACACACATATCGTTTTAGTCTTTTAATGGTAGGCATTTTCAATTATTTCTGAAGTTTTTTAAATGAAAATTTTAAACAGCTGATTTAAAAGATTATTCAATGCTCTCTGAATTATTTCATGGTTATTAATAATGCTTTTAAATGTAAGAAAGCTTGTTTGTAGAATCAGAATATGAAACAAGCCAGAAATCTTGTTTTATATTTTGATTATTTTACAAAAAAATCCAGATTTTAAAGATAATTTTTTATTGCAACAGTAGAGAAATAGTTTATGTTTGTGAATATTCATTTCAAGAGATAAAATACAGATTTTGTTTTTTATAAAACATATTATATTACACAGCTAAAATGTATTGCTGCTGATGGGGTAGAATAGTTTGTACCCCATCTATTTTTCATAAGAATATAGAAAATTTAAAATATGTTCTTTATGGAGCTCAAGGTCACAATTTCTGTTATAAATTCTGTCTCAGGTGTGAGCTGTAAGCTTATAGTGTATCTTCTATTTGCATTGTGAATGAATGGATCATAAGGGTCTAGCAGAACGGTCTCCTTATGAATCCTTAACCCAGATGCAGAGGGAGTCTGCTTCCATTATAATTCACCTCACGCCTTCCCTGTCAGAATGCAGTGGAACGGCTGCCAAGGCTCCACTTAAAGAAATGCCTCTCACTGTCTCTGTCCACCCACCAAACACATCCATAACTCATGTTCATGTTAATGCTGTGTCATTGTGCTGATATACAATCTCTCAGAAACCTTCATACTCATGATCCGAGTTGACGTGTTTCATTCTAGCATGTCTAATATAGCTTTAAATGCTCACTGGCTCTCAACACCTTTGCCCTCCACGTGCCCTTACAATATTGTTTCCTTTTGCCCTCAGCTCTTTTCTTCAAAAAATATTTCTTTGTAGTTGCAAGGTTGCTTGAGGAGGCGTTTGATGCTAATGCTGAGATTGTGCACATTTGGAGGATGTTTTAGACATCAATGGCACAGAGAGCACATCGAAGTGAACCTGCTCGGCTGTGTTCTGCTTGACTTTGTCCATAGCTGTGGTAGTGACATCGCCAGCACTATGTCAGACAAAATCCCAAGGACTGATTAGAGACATCAAGTGTGAAACTTGTCTTATTCAGATGTTTATAGATGCATTAATCCATATTCTACAAAATACCAGCATGTGTTTTGGTATAAGTTGGAATAACTGTTTGATTCCAACATGGTGATAAAAAAAAAGATTGTTGATTATCTTCAGTGCAATCCTCGGATGGGTGACATAATCACATTTACATAAACATCTGTCTGACTCAGTTCCAACAGCTAGCCTCAGATAAGCAACATGCAGACAGATCAGAAAGATTATCTCTAAGTCAGCAAGGACACATTCTGCTTTGCTTATGCAATCAGGTGATTTATTCTAATATAGCCTGAAAACATGCAAATAAGGAAAAACATTCTTTCTATTAAGACTTATTCTGCCAATGGCTGGCCAATAGGTGGCTGCCATGTAATTCTGTCTCTCTCACAATGTAAATTGGTCCCTGTTGTTTTTCTGTGTATACTAATGTGATGTTGGATATATGTGTATTTTCATGTTCTGCAGAACAGGAACCTGATCAAAAATAACAATTATGGTGAGCCAGGCTCAATTTCGCTGACTTTTTTTCTGTTTTAAAAAGTTAAATAAAAAAAATAAATAAATGTTGTTGCGGCTAAACATACTGTTAAAAAACTCATGTAGAGATGTCCAATTCGAGATTATTTGTCTTCAATTGCTGTGGATGCGTGGTATGGGGTTTTGTGGACAGTGACAGATATTTTGTGGACATATTCATATAGAGTCTTAAATTAAGCATGTCTTGCTTTTTGATGTTTTTATGTTGAGCAGTTTGCTAAAGCGCTAAGCATTTTTTCTAGCATTTTTTTCTCTCTATTTTAAATTGACTCATTGATAGTTCACCTTGCAACATATGTTGTTGCAGTTCCAATTAATCATGTGGGGAAAAAAGTTGTTCCTTACTTCATAAACTTAGACTTTTGGTTTGAACATCATAAAGCTTAATGGCTAGTTAACCAGCTGCTCTCTACACGTGCTTATTCAGTAGGAGCTTTCATACAAGGATCTTAAAGATGGATCAAGACTTTAAGTAGTTTAGCTGGTCATGACATCACCTTTCACTCATCTAGAAAAGTGATGAGTTGCTGAAATCCTTATTGGATAAATGCTTTTATAAATCCATGGTATGCATTGTCCTCAGAGACATAAAAACCACAGTACATTCCACTCAGCATGTTGTGTTCAAGACCATAAAAATGCACTGAAAGTCCCTTTACAGCATCAAAGGGAGACTATACAGAGAAACATACAGAATATTATATGACATTTTTACACTTTAGTTTTCTCTACACCTGTTCTGTGAAAGTCAACATAAAGGGCTGCAAGGAGCTCAAATATAAAAGGTCTCAGGAGTCAGGGTAGCACTAAGCTAGCAAATCACCAACCAGTTATGACACACTTTCCTGGATGTGGATGTGTTTTTGAAATGAAAACAGCCAATCAATTAGTTTAAGATTTTTTGAATTAGATATTAAAAATGGGAGAAATATTTTGAAACTCTGACACTGTCAATTTGTCACAGACATTAAGTTCAAATACTGAAGTGTACAAAAGACTAAGTAGATTTTATGTAGACTTGGTGACCCCAAGATGCCACTCTTTGCTGGAATTCTGTAAAAGTATTTTTCTTCTCTCATATGGGTGTCTAATTATGTTATAAAATAAGGGAACAAATTTGGAAAAAAATATATATATTTCCTTCTCTACCCTCTAGCTGTCGAAAAAAGGAATAGATAAATGGAAAATAATTCTCTGTAATATAATTCCTGGACATGAAACAAGAAACAACACCTGTGTTTTCAGCTGTTGATATAGTCCTGGCACATGTTTGAATAAGCAGGGATCCCAGATTTCGAGTGGAGACTGGAGTGAGATGTGACACACCAATAAGGTCAGGGCTATGTTCAGCCCTGTCTTCACTTACTGACTGTGCTGCCACATATTTGTGTAGCATCATCTTGAAATATGAAGGCAAAATTAAAGTGAATGTCCTTATGATGCAGCATGCAAGAGTGGTAAGCCTGATGACGTGGTACAAAAATAACCATTTTATATATATTTACATAAAAGCATCGGCCCATTTTGTCGTTTTGTTTTAACCTGTTTTATTATTGTGTCCAATTGGGGTTTTACTTGTTCACGTTTTTGCTTCAGTGTGAAGGAAAGTGTGATCCTTCTGCTCTCTGTGTGTCAAGCACATAATTTCCTCAGTTCTTTAGGTTGTTTGCAATTGAATGCTGACTTTAAATGAAGTCCAAATTCTGTTTTGTTTGTCTTTATCACTGGGCATTCTTTTCTTTTTTGGAGGGTCCAGTATTCAATTTAGTAGCAAAAGAAACTGTGTGGTAAGGTTACTGCAAAGCTTACCAGAGTAACTGAATGAACAGATAACTTCATAGTTGGGATGTTGTTCTCAAGGTTCCCATTTTTTCCCTCCAAATGTAATTATGCTCATTAAGGCCAAAGACTTCAACTTTAGTTTTATCAGACCAAAGGACAGGTCTCCATGAATTAAGGTTTTTGTCTGTCATAAACTGCAATCTGATTCTTTACATGTTGTACCACAGAATTACTTTTAAAATCCTGATTGTCTTGTTTCTCTGTACCTCTCTGACTTACGTGGGCACTTAGAGGAGATCGAGCTTTTTCTGTTGTGGCTCCCAAACGTTGGAACATATTGCCAAATATTAGACAGGCATCTTCACTTTCTGTTTTCAAGTCTCTTCAAAACAAACACATTTTTTTTTCAATACAGTTTGCCGCAGTGTAGGATGACATGCTCTTTTTTGTGTTTTAAGATTTTGTTATGTCTTGGTTTTATCTCTTTTTTGTACATCACTTTGAGCAAACTTGTTGTTTTTTAATAGGCTTTAGAAATAAACTGGATGTGGATTTTTGGATTTGGATATTGCTTTTGGAGTATTAGCTTTTTCCACACTTAGCAGCCTTTCAAGAACAATATGTGCCTCAATAAATGCCTTGTTTGATTCTGGATAATAACACTCTCTTGGCAGCTTCAGCCAGCATCTTCACAAAGCATTTTGCTTTTGTACTGGGGTTGATACACACATTTCACACCAAAATACGTTAATTTCTTACACACAGATCTTGTCTCCTTGAAAAGTTTGTTGGTCTGAAATTCCTATGGAGTTTAAACAGATTAGCGTTGCACCTTTAGGCATTTGGAAATTGTTCCCAATGATGAACCAGATATGTTGAGGTCTACAGTTGCCTGTCTGATATCGTCAGTGATTTATTTCACCTCCTTATAATGTGGACTTTCTCAAATTGTTTAAAGGCATAGGAACTTTAAAGTATGTAAACTTTTATTTTGTGAACTAATCAGCAAAAAACTTTCTCTAAAAAGATCTCTCACTCTCATTATTCGCCCCTTTAGCAAATAGATCATTTTTGTAATCCTAATTTACCTAAAACAGTGAAAGTTTGCTCTAATTAAATGTCAGACATTTTCATACAGTGTATCTTAATATCCGGGTGAACTGTTAATTTTGTTTGACATAAACTGTCCATCGCTCTCCTTTACTCTGATAACTTCAACATTCTAAAATTCCTCCAGATAGCCACCCAGCTATAAATGCTTAAAGAATACTGATGATTATGTTTTTTCTTTCTCTCTCTCTCTCTCTCTCTCTCTCTCTCTCTCTGTCTCTGCAGTGCGGGCTATGATGCTGTCCTGGACAGGAATGTAGCCATAAAGAAGCTGAGCAGACCCTTTCAGAACCAGACCCATGCCAAGAGGGCATATCGGGAGTTGGTGCTCATGAAATGTGTCAATCACAAAAATGTAAGTTATTGTTTTTTTCCTGTATTGGAACAAAGGAAGAAAAAAAAAAAAACGTGTCCGCTGTCAGCAGGATTCTATTTCTGGCCAGACCTCTCTGCAACAAAGTGCACACTAGCCCCTGTGCAATGTTGTGACCATGCTGAACTCTGCGCCTGCAGAAGTGCAGCAAACTAGTGAGAGAGTGAAGCCAAGAGCACTTGAAGGGATGAGTGTAATCCCCACTGCTACACTTTGTATTCCTCTCTTTGTTCCCTGTCACCAGCCTGTCTTTTGCTCCAATCCCACTACTTCAGTTCATTTCATTCTCCCACACCAGTGTCCTTCACAGCAGTTATTATCTTCTCACATCCACTTTACCGTTCAGTCTCTATAATTAACGTAATTTGATTTCTCTCTTTCAGATAATCAGTTTATTAAATGTCTTCACGCCACAGAAATCATTAGAGGAATTCCAAGATGTGTAAGCATCTTCTTTTTCTTGATATTTGTTTTGACTTTAAAAATGTCTTTGTTTTTATAATAAATTATTTTTCCATTATGTGTTCAGCAATTGTGAGATCAGAGCCACTCAGGGGTTGTCAGAGAAAGTACTGTAGGTGTAACCTAAAGCTGATGGAGGCATCATGTTCTCGTACTGAATCATAAATGAGAGTGTGTTTGCTTTTAGAACAGTCTCTCCACTGAGGGATTTATACCTCTTCAATGAACTTTATTTTTGCTGTTTTTTATGTAGAAATGTCTGAAATGCAGGAGATCTGTGGACAGCTAACTCATCAAATGTCAAACAAATCATCACTTACTGATCCCACATGTTTCACTTCCTCAGGTACCTTGTGATGGAGCTTATGGATGCCAACTTGTGCCAGGTAATTCAGATGGAGCTTGACCATGAGAGAATGTCCTATCTGCTGTACCAGATGTTGTGTGGTATCAAGCATCTGCACTCAGCCGGCATTATTCACAGGGTAAGAGAAGACAGTCAGCTGTTTTTTCTCCTCTACCTGCTTAGTTTGCTTTTGATTGTGTCCTCTCAAATTTGTTGCTGTAAGTAGTAAAGCCTGCAGTCTGCTTGTACAACATTTTGGCAGGGATCATAGTGCTAGTAATATGAGAGCCTGTTTACATTTCATAGCAGATCAGACTACAAGAAATCCAGGATGTGTGAAAAGTCGAATGGGATCCAGTGTTTCCAGTTTATGCTACTGCATCTCAGTGAAGCATCTCTTTGGCAGCTCAACTGAAGCAAAATTACAAAGCTCATGTAGGTTAAAGTGTAGGATTTTTGAACTATGAAATACAGGTCCTTCTCAAAATATTAGCATATTGTGATAAAGTTCATTATTTTCCATAATGTAATGATGAAAATTTAACATTCATATATTTTAGATTCATTGCACACTAACTGAAATATTTCAGGTCTTTTATTGTCTTAATACGGATGATTGTGGCATACAGCTCATGAAAACCCAAAATTCCTATCTCACAAAATTAGCATATTTCATCCGACCAATAAAAGAAAAGTGTTTTTAATACAAAAAACGTCAACCTTCAAATAATAATGTACAGTTATGCACTCAATACTTGGTCGGGAATCCTTTGGCAGAAATGACTGCTTCAATGCGGCGTGGCATGGAGGCAATCAGCCTGTGGCACTGCTGAGGTCTTATGGAGGCCCAGGATGCTCCGATAGCGGCCTTTAGCTCATCCAGAGTGTTGGGTCTTGAGTCTCTCAACGTTCTCTTCACAATATCCCACAGATTCTCTATGGGGTTCAGGTCAGGAGAGTTGGCAGGCCAATTGAGCACAGTGATACCATGGTCAGTAAACCATTTACCAGTGGTTTTGGCACTGTGAGCAGGTGCCAGGTCGTGCTGAAAAAGGAAATCTTCATCTCCATAAAGCCTTTCAGCAGATGGAAGCATGAAGTGCTCCAAAATCTCCTGATAGCTAGCTGCATTGACCCTGCCCTTGATAAAACACCGTGGACCAACACCAGCAGCTGACACGGCACCCCAGACCATCACTGACTGTGGGTACTTGACACTGGACTTCTGGCATTTTGGCATTTCCTTCTCCCCAGTCTTCCTCCAGACTCTGGCACCTTGATTTCCGAATGACATGCAGAATTTGCTTTCATCCAAAAAAAGTACTTTGGACCACTGAGCAACAGTCCAGTGCTGCTTCTCTGTAGCCCAGGTCAGGCGCTTCTGCCGCTGTTTCTCGTTCAAAAGTGGCTTGACCTGGGGAATGCGGCACCTGTAGCCCATTTCCTGCACACGCCTGTGCACGGTGGCTCTGGATATTTCTACTCCAGACTCAGTCCACTGCTTCCGCAGGTCCCCCAAGGTCTGGAATTGGCCCTTCTCCACAATCTTCCTCAGGGTCCGGTCACCTCTTCTCGTTGTGCAGCGTTTTCTGCCACACTTTTTCCTTCCCACAGACTTCCCACTGAGGTGCCTTGATACAGCACTCTGGGAACAGCCTATTCGTTCAGAAATTTCTTTCTGTGTCTTACCCTCTTGCTTGAGGGTGTCAATAGTGGCCTTCTGGACAGCAGTCAGGTCGGCAGTCTTACCCATGATTGGGGTTTTGAGTGATGAACCAGGCTGGGAGTTTTAAAGGCCTCAGGAATCTTTTGCAGGTGTGTAGAGTTAACTCGTTGATTCAGATGATTAGGTTCATATCTCGTTTAGAGACCCTTTTAATGATATGCTAATTTTGTGAGATAGGAATTTTGGGTTTTCATGAGCTGTATACCAAAATCATCCGTATTAAGACAATAAAAGACCTGAAATATTTCAGTTAGTGTGCAATGAATCTAAAATACATGAATGTTAAATTTTCATCATGACATTATGGAAAATAATGAACTTTATCACAATATGCTAATATTTTGAGAAGGACCTGTATTGAGTCAGTGAGGAAATATTTATCTTTTTTTGGTATAATATAATCCAAAAGGCTAAAAGATACATATATAATATTTTCACATTGAATAAGGGATTTAGGTTTATTCATTTACTTATCTGTGTATTTATGTTTTTTAATTTTCAGAATAGAAATTTTTCTCTTTCTATCAGTCAGAAAGTACTGATTACCAACATAACAGAAAGAAAAAACAACTTACATTAAAAAATATTCAACTCATTATATAAAAAAAATGGTTACTTAAATCAGGTTTAAAAATCTGATCTTGAACACACTCTTTTTGGAAAATCCTCCAGAGAAAAGATAATTAATAAAGATAAAAACATAGAAAAGCAGTACAAGATAATAATATGTAACACATACAATTTATGACCAAATTTGATATCATAGTGGAAGGCCATAATATATACACTAATATTGAAGCAAATATTGTTTGTTTTATTTACAATAAAATTTTATTTTTAGATTTGCAAATTGGATATTTTTTTAAGCTATGGTACATTTAGCATCTAAATTTAAAACATGTTGTATTTGCTTGTTTTGTGTAGGTCTGTTGCAAAGACTAAAAGTTTCAGTTGTGATCCAGTATAGTTCAGTATTTGCTGTTTTGAAAAGAAATAGAATAATAAACAAATGAGGGCATTGTGCAATAAATATTCAGTTACGTAAGCATACGTAAGTAAGTTGTTATTTATTTAGAATTTCAGATATCTTCTGAATATCTAAGCAAAGATAATTGTGTTTCATTTGTCCAGATAAATAAATGTCTTCCTTCAGATGTTTGGAGATCAAACAGCACTGCTAACATCTTTCAACATTCTAACAACTGTCAGCAGCATCCTGAAAACAGCCTACTTCTGTTGTCTCTCCATGGAAACCAACTATTGTTGTTGGCTTTTGGTGGTGGTAGTCCCCACCACAATAACACTTGTTGCTAGATTCAGAGATGTTCCTTTGGGGATAAAAAAAAAAAACCCACAACAGTCGTTTACTTTAAGGTTTCAATGATGCATTGTGTTATCCAAGGGAAAAGCATGAAAACCTGGTGGGGTAGTTGTTTTCCTGCTCTAAGCACACTCCATATAGCCTCTCCTCAACAGCAAAAATAATCTTCAGTGATTTCAAAGATTGCACAACCTTTTCTCCATTTGCAGGATCTCAAACCAAGCAATATAGTGGTGAAGTCAGACTGCACCCTGAAGATCCTGGACTTTGGTCTTGCTAGAACCGCAGGCACCAGTTTCATGATGACCCCGTATGTGGTGACACGATACTACAGAGCCCCGGAAGTCATCCTGGGAATGGGATACAAAGAAAATGGTGAGACTTGCTAATGACTGTGGTTGCAGAATCACAGATTCCTGTCAGACAACTCTAAATGAAAGTTTAGAGAGTATAGCACTTGCAGCTGAAGAGACATTAAGCATTGCAAAGACAAATACATCATTCTGGTTGAATTGCACAAGAGCTGATGTGCTGGAGTAGCGAGTCACTGATTAAAAGCCCCCAGAAAATAATGAAATGATTGAATGCCAGCCCTGCTATGATTCAGACTTCTAACTTAAAATGACAGCCTGTGGGCTTTGAGTTTCCTTTAGATAATCTGTCTTTCTAATGCTCTGCTGTCATGTTCTCTGTTATTCCTTCAGCTCTTTGTCTTATGTATACATTTGATTAACATGCCTCTCACCAATTGAATAATCTGCTAATCACTGATGCTCACTGAAGACTCCTCTAACCTTTGCTTTCCCCCTCTTTCCTTTGGCTCCCTCTGTGTGCCCCCATCACCTCTTTGCATTCAGTGGATATTTGGTCAGTGGGGTGCATCATGGGAGAAATGGTGCGCCACAAAATCCTTTTCCCTGGCCGGGACTGTATCCTTGCTAGTACAGAGACAGATTGTGTGATGGTAACCCGATGAAGTAATTTTATTTATACTGAAAATTAGCTGTGAAAACTGCACGCTAGGCTTTGAAGTGACCTCATTTTAAAACACTTAGATTGAATTGCTAAAGAAGTAAACATCCACAGCTGAAATAGATACAGTGCCTTGCAGAAGCATTCACACCTCTTGTACTTTTTGCTTTTTGTCACATTACAACCAAAAACTTAAAAGTATTTTGCAGGATTTTCATATGATAGACCAGGCCCCTTCACTCTGCTACCTCTACTTGGATGGATGGATGGATGGATAGATCAATGGTTCTACAATGAACGGCTGCTTAAATATGTAAAAAAAAACAAATATATATATATATATATATATGTTTATTTTGAACAGCATTCAAATCATAATTATGTAGGATGAATATTCTTTACATTTAGAAAAAAAACTAGAGAAATGGTGAACCGCCATAAAACATAACATTTTTCCCTGATTCCTTCGTAGTTATTGTTTTTTAAATATACAAGAATAAAATTTTAGACTAAGAGTATTTTCACATACTTCCATCCCTGACTAAAAGGGGATCATCCACATAATTAATTTGTAGTCTTGATGTGGAAAGAACCGGGCTGGCTCCAGCAGGAAAGGACTTGCTGCAGAACTCAGCCAGCTGTGAGAGCTTTGGGATGAGGGAGGGAATCTGGGCAGCACCCGCTGTTTGTTGAGAAGAGTAAGAACAATATGTGCTTTTTGCAAGTTTCTAGTAACACCATAAAACGTCGCTAGAATTGCTGGTAGTCTTTTTTTTTTTACAAGTGTGAAAAAAACTTAATCAACAAAGTAAGAGCTTGATGGTCTTCACTCAATCAACTTTAATTAATAACCTTGCAAAGTGAGAACAGCGTACATCACCAGATATTTTGCCCAAATGTAATCCGTATCTGTTCTGACTAGACAAGGCGAAACTTCCTTTCTATAACAGCCATACATGCTTACCACATTCTTCAGATTAGCTCAGAGGGGCCTTGTTGCACTACTTTCACAGGAACCTTGGGTGAGAATAAGAGAACCTTGAACCATAATAGAGTTTCATCTCTTTCATCAGTCTCTCACACACATAGTTCCTCCCTAAGCTGAGGGCATCTGCAGCAGTACATTAATAACTCAAGTCTGCTACTGTTCTAAAGGGATTGAATACTTTTAATATGGCATGTAAGGTGATAAAAAACAAAATAACAGTATACTTACATAGGAGAATTGGCAAAATAATATTGTGAAGATAATTCACAGATTTTTATGATTACATGGAAATTGACTGATACATTTGAGTCATTGACCTGCTATGAAGTATTAACTAAGGGGGACTGAACACAAATGCCTGGCACACTCTTTGAGTTTTACTTGTAAAAAGCATATATCCTGTTCATTACACCTTAAAATGATCTAACCAATTTGTGCTGGTCCACCACATAACACCTCGATTCCCAGTAAAATATATTGAGGTCTGTGATTGTTAGGCAGGAAAATCTGCAAAGGGCTATGAATTTTCTTGAAAGTCACTGTATCTAAATCTCAAAATATAATGTAAATAGTGCATTTTGAAATTGTTTTCAGATTTCTTACTTGACTAGCAGACCTGATGTTCGCTGTGTGTTGCAGAGGTAAACTAAACCACTCTCATATTTGACCGACACTTAATACGTTTGTACTTTGTAGTGTCAACATTTCTTCTAGTAGCACTTATTGTTTATGTGTTGATTTTTATTTAGTCTTTTCCTGGCAAAAATACATGTATCCGCATGTCTCTGAATAATTACAGTATCTCACAAAAGTGAGTACACCCCTCACATTTCTGTAAATATTTTATTATATATTTTCAATGGACAACACTGAAGATATGACACTTTGGTACAATATAAAGTAGTCAGTGTACAGATTGTATAACAGTGTAAATTTGCTGTTCCCTCACACTAACTCAGCACCTAGCTATTAATGCCTAAACCACTGGCAACAAAAGTAAGTCTACCCCTAATTGAAAATGTCCTATTTGTGCCCGAAGTATCATAGTGGGGCCACCATAATTTTCCAGAACTGTCTTAACTCTCTTGGACATGGAGTTCCCTTGAGCTTTCCAGGTTGCGACTGGAGTCCTCTTCAACTCCTCAATGACAACATCACGGGGCTGGTGGGTGTCAGAGACCTTGTGCTCCTCCACCTTCTATTTGAGGATGCCCCACAGGTGCTCTTTATGGTTTAAGTCTGGAGAAATACTTGGCCAGTCCAGCACCTTTACTCTCAGTTTTATCCTAGTTTCTGAAGGGAGGGATCATGCTCTGCTACAGTATGTCACAGTACATGTTGGCATTCATGGTTTCCTCATTGAACTGTAGCTCCCCACAGCCAGCAGCACACATGCAGCACCAAACCATGACACTCCCACCACCATGCTTGACTGTAGGCAAGACACACTTGTCTTTTTACTCCTCTCCTGGTTCTTGTCTGCCACACACACTTGATACCATCTGAACCAATTAAGTTTATCTTAGTCTCACCAGACCACAGAACATGGTTCCAGTAATCCATGTCCTTAGTCTGCTTGTTTTCAGCAAACTGTTTGCACACTTTCTTGTGCATCATCTTTAGAAAAGGCTTCGTTCTGGAATGACAGCCATACAGACCAGTTTGGCGTATGGTCTAAGCACTGACAGGATGACCCCCAATCCCTTCGACCTCTGCTGCAATGCTGGCAGCACTCATGTGTCTATTTCTAAAACACAAACTCTGGATATGACACTAAGCATGATCACTCAACGTCTTTGGTCAACCAGGACGGAGCCTGTTCTGAGTGGAACCTGTCCTGTTAAACCGCTGGATGATCTTGGCCACCGTCATGCAGCTTAGTTTTATAGCCTCGGCTATCTTTATTCTTTTTTTCAGATCCTCAAAGAGTTCTTTGCCATGAGGTGCCATGTTGAACTTCCAGTGAGCAGTATGAGAGAGGGTGAGAGCGATAACACCAAATTTAATCCACCTGCTCCCCATTCACACCTGAGAGCTTGTAACACCAATGATTCACATCACACCTGGGAGGAAAAATCACTAGTTGGAGACAACTTGGAGATTTTCACTTAGGGGTGTACTCACTTTTATTGACAGCAGTTTAGTCAGTAATGGCTGTGTGTTGAGTTTTTTGAGGAGACAGCAAATGTACAGTTATACAAGCTGTACACTGACTACTTATGTTGTATCAAAGTGTCATATCTTCAGTGTCCCAGCATTTTTATGTGGCACACAAAAAGATATGATAAAATGTTTACAACAAAGTGAGGGGCGTACTCACTTTTGTGAAATGCTTTTAATGTTTTCTGTGTCTTTTAGAGCACTACTTGAATTACACCCCCTCACTTGTACAGTGAGGGGGTGTAATTGCATCCCTGAGATGAATGTCAGTATTTTTGCTAAATGGCCTTCAAGCTGTCTTTTTTTGTCACGGGAAATGTGTAAACATATAAAGGACATGTTGGCACCGGGGATTCCCTTAATGTAAGAGTCACAGTATTCGCTTAATGGTTTCATAGTTAAATAATTATTTGACGAAGTGAAGGTGCAGCCTCAAAACATGAATTTTATATGACGTATTCTCAGAAGAACGTTCATGCATCATTCCAGCATTACAGAATAATTCCAGCATTGAACAATGTTTTATGAGTGATGATACTGTATAAAGGGTTTATTAAACATTCTAATTAAGTACTTATGTGGATTTTAATTAGTTTAACCATGTGAATGTGACAGTAACAACCTGTGAAAAAATGACTTCAAACCTTGCTACTTTAAAGAATACAATAGCATAAGCAAAGAACTATGACAGTTCAGAAATATCTGAAAACCAACAGTGGTTCTTGAATGAATTGCACCCTGGATGAGCCTCTCTTACTCTGCTGGCCCCCAAACAATTAAAATGCAAGCAATTATTTGAGATTGTGGATGGATACAATGCAGTGCAGAACCACAGAAAACCCATAACCAAACCTGCCTATTCCCAGCAGCAAGTGGGAGAAGCTTACTGCACTCCATGTACATAAAAGCTCTGGAAAACCTGTTCAGTCTCTTTCAGGAGCTGCCCCTTTGTAATGCTGCCGTGGGCCATATCAAAAAATCATCATCAGAGAACACATAGCTCGAATAAGCTGTAGTACCAATACTCTGAGCCACAGTGACAACCTGACTGTAATGTGACCAATGACACTGCCCGGTTTGCACTTTCATGAGCTTTGGGCACAAACAAAGGAGCAGACTTTGCTACAGAACATGGAAGTAGCCTGCAAAAAAATAAATATACAGACACATCTATCTGCATTTTAAACAACTGCATACTGTTTGACTTCTAAAGTGCCTTGAGATGATATCTGTTATGACCTGGTACTATATGTGGCTCCCTTGATAATTTCCACATTTTGCCAAATTACAACCACAAACTTCAATTATTTTATTGGAATTTTATGTAACAGATCAGCACAAAGTAATGCAGAATTGTGAAGTGGACAAATAAAAATCTGTGTTGTGCACATGTATTGAGCCCTCCTTGATACCCCTAAACAGAATCCAGTGCAGACTTCAGAATTCACCTAAATAACCTAAAGTGAATTTTCACTCTCAAGCTGGTTATACAGTATTACAAACATACAGTAGTACAAACATTGCCAGATACTACTACACTAGATGCAGTATAATTACAGGAAACCTTAAAGGTGGTTTTAATCATTTTGACATATAGATAATTTTTTCAGTATTCTACTCAGGGTGAATTTGGAGCAGGGCAGAACATCACTGAATATTCTATATGCAACTTTGTCTGGTGGAAAATAATTAGAAACAGACAAAAACAGGGGCTATCCCTAATTTATGCTTGCTGTTATATTACAGTGCTGGAGTTCCAGTTTTTGCTTACAGGTGTAATGGCTACTTTAATATGACAAACAATTGCACTGAAGTTATTTCCACTGCCCAAACAAGAGTATGCAACTCTATTTCTTCTGTGCAGCTGGACCTTAAAAATATTTGCGCTTAAAAATATATCAATTATAACAAATATAATTTGTGATAAATGGCTAAATTACTTCATTGGAGCCTGAGACAAATAACTTTCTCTTCGCCTTCATCCAAAACATATGCTCTTATCATTTAGACAGCTATCTGATTTAATGCAGCTTTAAGTAAAACATGCACAATATGTACCGTTTACAGTAGCAGCATGCAGGAACTTAGGATGTTTCTTGTTGTACTGCAGTCTTCCTGTTTGTCCAGCACTATGTTTGATATCAAAGCCCATCAGTCAACACTCCTTCACATGCCTTTACATGTGGGGGGATACACTAAGCATGTTAAAATGATTCCAGCATTTGTATTTTTATAGCATATTTTGACAGCAGAAAAAATGACCATCTTTACCATTTACAATTGTGACTTAAAGTAGAAATAGGGCCATATGGAAGGATCAGACAGCAAGTGTTTGTGGGAATTCTTCACTCTCCATCCCTGCACATGCGGCCCCTGGAAGATTAATGGACTGGACAGTTAGAAAGCCCTGCAATGAGCTCAGCAACTTCTCTTCCCTTCTGTCTCAGCTATTACTGAAATTGCTGTCATCTTATATCTGCCCCACCATCCACCTTTTTTACTGCGAATCACTGTGTGCTCATGCAAAATTCTGTTACACTTTAGCTCATTGGCTAATGGTGGAGTGGTAACTTATGTTTAACACTTTTGGCCTAAAGTACCAACTTCATTGAAGTTATAGTGGACACCTTCCTTTGGTTTAACAAATGATGATGGAGTGCAGCAATCTGTCCACTAAGACAGGTCACGAGACTGCGCCACATGCTTAGTGGTTGCTTGAGGATGGATTATTGCAGCAGCAAGTTATATGTTAAAGGGAACCTGAAGGATATTGTTTAAGGTAGATTATTATAATTTAACGTCTTTATGCCATATAGCAGACAATGCAGATTACTTGATTTTAGGATTATATTATGCTCTGTTTCCTGTTTGGTATTTGTTTTTGTTTTATGTATGAATAATGTCTCTAGGGAAGGCAGGGTGAACACTGCCTGCAAAGGTGAGTGACCTGTACAAGCCATCATTGTCAGAAAGAGCCCACCAATCATCACTCACACAGTTGCTGACAAATTTAACCTTTTCATTTTTTACTGAAAACCAGGAATCATTCTCTCTGAAAGTATAAAAAAATTTAAAACACCAAACAAAATATATAGTTACTAACTTCAGTGGTTACCGAAAGCAGCAATAATGTCTTGTTTTTTACCGCGGTCAGGAACATGACAACCTATGTCTTTGTGTGTATGTGACACTAGTGGACATGTGGTCAGTGGGCTGCATCTTTGGAGAGGTGATAAAAGGGACAGTGCTGTTCCCTGGAACTGATCGTATCCTTCCACCCTCTGCACCTCTGAGTCATATGGAAACTTGGAAGCATTTTTGACACTGCAGGTGTGACTCAATGAGGAAAAAGCACCTCAGAGCTTGACTGAACCTAGCCTCTGGCAAAAAGGACTACGGATGAAAGCCATAAGAGATGGAAAAGGGTCCTGTACTGGATCTCAGTCCATGTGCAATGGTGACAGTAAAAGAGTTGTAATTATGAGGTCTTTCAACTAAATAAACTCAGAGGTAACATGAGTAAGGTTGGATAATTATATGCAGGAAGGCTTTAGGAAGGACGCAACTAATTTGTTGGTAAAAAGGAACAATAACGAGTCTAGATATGATCCACAAGTGTCTCATCATGAAGTGTCTTCCATAGGTAAGCCCATTTCCTGTCACAAATATAAGCTGATAAACTTTCTTCAAGAAGGTGTGTTCTTAGGAATGTCATGATGACATAATATCCCCCCCTAACATTTTGTGATATTAGTGGACTTCGAAACACACAAGATTATATGATGCTGCATATTCCAGGTGTGTTTACTTTAACCTTGACCTGCCACGCCAGACATTGATCAGTGGAACAAGGTGATAGAGCAGCTGGGCACGCCCTCTCCAGAGTTCATGAAGAAGTTGCAGCCCACAGTGAGGAACTATGTGGAGAACCGGCCAAAGTATGCAGGCCTCACCTTCCCCAAGCTCTTCCCCGACTGCCTTTTCCCTGCTGACTCTGAGCACAACAAACTCAAAGGTGAGGAGCAGTGTTTGACTGTGGTGGGATGCTGAAAAGATATGTGGTAATGAAGTCAAATTAAGCCTTTATTATCCTTATTAATTCATTTTCACATAATGATGTGGCGAGTGATTATGTGGAGTCATAAAAAGCATCAACAGAGATGATGTATCTTTGCCAGCTCATCATTTATTCCGGACGTTATGGTTAACAGGAGCAGTGAAACAATAGAGCAAATGTTTCTTTTTTTTTTGTGATTGATATATTTTTTCTACATTCTACACAACATCCAAATGTTTTTTAGGTGGCAGATTAAGGGATTACGAGGGGTAGAACATTTTTGGTAAATGTCCCCATAAACCTTTCCAAGTTTTGATTACCAGTATCTTTTTTTATTAAAGATTTCTTTTGCGGCACCAGCAGACTTTATTTTTGTTATTTTTTTTCCAAAGTAGGCAGACAGGGAATCAGTGGAGAGAGGGGGAACACATGCAGCACTGGTCTCCAGAGTCGGGACTCAAACCCAGGACAGCTGCGCTGAATTCTGAAGCCTCTGTATATGGGTTGTGTGGTTCTGCTGCGCCATGTGCCACGCCCAAGTTTTGATTATTTTATTGAACAATCATTTATTTCTTTGAAAATAAAAAATATGAATGTTTAGTGAAATAATTCTCATCCCCACCTATTCAGAAATGAAATGAAATGACCCAACCCCTGCAAAAAGTTTTTTTTTTTTAACAAAAAGAGGCCCCACGCCCTCTAAAAATGTTCCATTTCATATATTGATCAAAAAGAATCCCAGAAATTTCCATCTCTGGAAGATTTGTAAAATTGTTGCCTTTTAGCTTCCTTGTTAAAATTCAAAGCTGTTGGAATCCCACTCTGAGCTCCCACTTGACTTCGCTTCTGCAAATTATCATCCTGTACATCCTTTTTTGCTCTCCCAGCTGAGAAAAGAGGAAACAAAACATCCATTTTACACAATACAACAAACTTTTCTGTTTGTGTGTTCCTACATCAAAGCTCCAGAGAAGTTAAACTCTCATGAACCCGTTTTGTATCTGGGTTGAGGACTGCTGATGTGACAATGTTAAAGGAAATGCACCCAGAGAGACACAGTGGGAAGGTCTGAGAGCAGGTTGAAGAAGAGAGGAAAACACTCAATGTGCTTTGGATCTTTGACTTGTTAGAGACTGACAGACAGTAATGTGTGAGAGAAAGCTGAATAGGAGGAGAGGGGGAAAGCCATATAGGTGCATCTTCCTAGATCTGCTCTTTTTTTGTCACTTATAAATCACAATACAGACCATAAAATAAATCCAATTTCCTCTTTTACATTCCTGTTCTCTACCTGTTGTGTCTTTACTCCATAGCTGAGCTGTTGAAAGTGACAAATCAGTTCAAGGGGACTTTCTCAAGAGGAGGAAGACTTCCACCTTGACTATATTTTTTATCTCCTAATTTTAGATGTTTAGAAATATTAGAAAGTATAGTGATTGATAGATAATAATAAAAATAATAGAAAAAAGGTGTGTTTAATTGTGCCTTTTTAAAGTTTTTGCCCTGGAGAGTACAAGTACTTTATGGGAAAATGATAAAGTAAAATTTTATGCCCCTGACAGACAAAAATATACAAAACAGGATTTGAAAGAATAATGCTTTTACACTCTTTTTTTATTGTTCTGATAAAAAAGACAAGATTTTATCAAAAAGGAACTGACATCTTTCTTAGCATTATGGGTCCTACTTTCATTTCGTAGCTTTTTTTTTAATGTTTATTTACAAGATATTTATAATGAAAATGTGCTTTTACATTTCCTCTACTTCAGCCTCCTCCTCCTGCTGTGGGCAACCGGTTTTTTCTTGAGAGATAGAACTTCTAATACTCACCTGATTTCAGTTTTATAAGGATTTCCTGATTAATCACCGAAGAATCCCTGGGTTCACCTTAAACCCCAAAAAGAAGAGTGAATAATCTCAAATGGGAAAAATTTGTAGGATAAAGGAAACAAAGAGAATCTGACTTGAAGTAATAACACTAATCTCTTTAGTTGTTGCATAGGGATTTTTTTGCATTAGTTAATTAATAACTACATGTCAGCAGACCTTTGGCCTTGCTTTACCATCCTGTTCTTTAAAAACTTTGGTAATTTGCCTCCTTCCTCACTGTATTGAAGATGTTGGTGTGTGCAATGTTTCGCTAATTGTTTGATTTCTCATTTTCAACTTAATTTAAAGTCAGCTGTCTGAAGCTGGAATGTTTGTCATTATCATCCAGCCGTGACAAGTTTCTGTAAGATGAAAATTACTTTTAACAACCATCAGTTTTTAATTATGTCTCAATTTTCCCTCTTGGTTTGTTTTCTCACACTTTTCCCTCCTACATATGAAATGCCGTGTGATACTTTCTTTTTCCGTGTGAAATCAGCTGGGTGCTTTTGTGTTTGGTGTTTTTCCAACCTCAGCAAGCCAGGCCAGAGACCTGCTGTCTAAGATGCTAATCATCGACCCTGCTAAGCGGATATCAGTGGACGAGGCCTTACAGCACCCCTACATCAACGTGTGGTACGATCCAGCTGAAGTGGAGGCGGTGAGTAGGCGGTGTGTTTCACCGTGTTTCACCAGCAAAGTGAGGACCGTTTGTTATAAAGTTAGAACTTTGTCATGCTGCTCACTTGGTATTTCTCTAGGGGTTAGGTTTAGGACTAAGGTGTGAATTGAGTTAAGGTTAGGGTTAGGTATATGTACTGGTAATGGCTAGGTTTAGGGGTAGGGTCAGGGTTAGGCCATAAAAAAGGTTGAAAATGAACAGAATTCAATGGAAGTCAATGACAATCAATGCAAGGTCCTCACAACATATAGTAAGAGAGAGAGAGAATGTGTGTGTGTTCCTGTCTTGGCATCACAGTGAGAACCATTTTCCCGATTTCACCATCAAATTGAGGACCGTTTGTACCAAAGTGAGGACAGTTTGCTGGTTCTCACGACCTATTTTGCTAACAGTTAGGTTTAGGACTAAGGTGTGAACTGACTTTAGGTTAAGGTTAGGGTTAGGCATGCACTGATAATGGTTAGGTTTAGGGTTATTGTCAGGGTTAGGGCATAGAAAGGGTTGAAAATGACTGAAAATCAATGGAAATCAATGGGAGTCAACACATGGTCCTCACTACATACAGCAAAACAAGTGTGTGTGTGTGTGTGTGTGTGTTTGAGGATAGTTGAAACTCAGTCCTGTCCATTTGTGTTTGATCAATCGGCCACCCGTCTTACTTTTTATATGTGATACATTTGAATTTATCTGAAAGGCTTCCTCTGCTCTCTATTTATTTTAGCCTCCACCTCAGATTTATGACAAGCAGCTGGATGAACGAGAACACTCTATAGATGAGTGGAAAGGTAAGAATGACCTATTTTGACCAACACTAAAAACTAAATGTTAACATTGTATGAGCTTGGTCTAGTTAGCCTATACACTAATTAGGAAATAGATGGTTTAACACTGTATCAGAAAATGTCTCTATTTTTCTTTTGCCGTTTCCAAGTACACAAATCACTGTACTCTCTTTTCTTGTCATTTTTATGCATCAATTCACACAGATTATGAAAAGCAAAGTTTTGCCACTGCCTGTGGTTTACTAACTTTTTCTCCTCCGACTGTACACTTCACCAGAACTAATCTATAAAGAGGTGATGAACTTTGAGGAGAGAACGAAGAATGGCGTTGTGAAGGGACAGCCTTCACCTTCAGGTACTCTCAGTGCATAAGCCTAATCGCTCTGTAAGTGAATTTACTATAACCTTAATGGAGTTTTCCCTTGTTAATAGAGATTCCCATTGTGTTGTTGACCATGTGTCTCTGTCTCTTGCATCTCGGATTAAGTGTTGTTTAGTATAATGGATGTTGTAGTTTTTTTGGTGTATTTGATAAATGGAAACTTTGAGAAAGAAATCTGCTACTGCTAAAACTGCTGTCTGGTACAGAAAATATTTGATAGCAAAAGGAAATGTGTGAATGTTTGTATTTGTGTTTATAACATGTCATGACTTAAGGTTTGGGTTGTGTGGTTTCCTTAAGACTGTCAGTGTTCAGCTGACATTTTGCACCTCCGTAGAGTTATTCATGAAATGAGAGCGAGTGTTGTCCACATTTTCCACCACAGAGTGGCAGTAAAGAGTCATGTTTGTGCACTGACAAACCAGCCATAATCCATTGCGAATTCAGTGAAATAAACATTAATGGCTACAGCAGCATCTGCTGATAAGAAAGGGTAACTGAAACAAAGAAAACAAAGAAGCAGCTGAAATATAATAAATTTATTTTGACTATGAAAAACATACAAAGTCTCTGTCAGTCATTAATTAGTCTTTAACAATTCAAACAGCACTTCAATTTTGTCATCCTTCATTCTTTCATTGCAGAGAGAGCGTAATTTCTGCGCTCTGCATCCTATTATTTTTATTTCCCACTAGTTTACAATATCCATCCTTTTCAGTGTCTGTGTCTTGTTGTAATTAAGCAGACTGGCTGCTATGTAGAGTCTGATGCTAAGTGTATCAGACGCAGTGCAGGAGCTGCAGACAGCAGTATTTCACTGCAGCAGGAAGGTGGAGGAGCAGAGAGCGCACATGGTGCCTCAGTCAGAAGTTGACTATCGTATCTGAAATACTGTATACATTTTCTTTCATAATATATATTTCATATGTGCTAACGTGACACAATTCAGAATCATATATGTATTTGAGGACACTTAATTTTATATCTATATACTTTCACATCTACTTTTTCAGTATTCTTTGGTTTTTTATTGTGTTCCTCCACTAATAGGAGAACTGTGGCCACAGTAGTTCCCACAGTAGTGAATGACCACTGGCCACAAAACTACTTAAAAAAATGGATTCCATGAAGCTCTCTGTTTGCAGTGTCCTTGAGCTAATCCGAAGGCATGAACATGAAGTTTGGAGGTCTGCAACGATTGACTCTGCAAAAAGTCAGCGACCTCTAAGCACTTTGACTGTCAACATCCACTTCCCCTGCTCCCTCAGTTTGCATGGACTACCATTTCATGGCTGAGATGTTGTTCCCAATCACTTCCATTTTCTTATAATACCACTGACAGCTGAATATTTAGGAGCGGCGAAATGTCACAACTGGACTTGTTGCACAGGTAGCATCCTATCACAGAACCTCACTGGAATTCACTGAGCTCCTGAGAACGACCCATTCTTTCACAAATGTTTGTAGAAACAGTCTGCATGCCTAGGTGCTGGATTTCATACACATGTGACCATGGAAGTGATTGGAACACCTGACGTTTATTATTTGGATGTGTGAGCAAATAACTTTGGCAGAAAAGTGTATAATGGCCTTTGACTTTTAAGATCTTAGTGGCCTTCAAGAAACTGCTGTACATAAAATCAGTTCTAACCTTTTTATATCCATGTAATTGTCTCTTATAACTAAAAGACTCTGGAATATTTAGTTTTATGGGTGGCAAAGAAATAAATACTCTAAAGAAAGAGTTAAAACTCAGCTTCACAGCAGGAATTATGTATTCAACATGTTGTAACACGTGCTATTCTACATGTCTAGAAAGAAATTACCTCCTAAAGCACACGGATTGGTGGGGTGTTAATAAGAAAGGCTGACTGGGTGCATATCATCAGTCATTGATGAAAATAAATTGAATAATCACATCATTACTGGCAAAACTGCAGATGCTGATACATGATTATCTTGCATCCACAGGAACTCAGGTCCCATTTCTGGAAATTAAACATTCTGGGATCTTCTTAATTTCACCACTAAATCTCCGTTAATGGTGAAATCATAGGCTAGCTGGTTGGATTAAGAGTCCTCTGATGAGGTCTCCTAAAGTTTGCCACTGATTGATTCTAACTTCAAACTAATATTAATAGAAGGAAATTGGAAAACTGCCTAAATGACTTCCAAACGAACCGACATGACTTATGCCGGCACAGCTGAGGGTTTTATGAAGACATACATCATAGAATGTAGAGCAAACCGTCCAAGAGCTTATTGATATCATGTGAATGATTACAACAGCTCCTGCTGAAGGAATACTGAAACTGTTTAGCCTTTATTGGGCTTTCGTTTAAAACCCACAGAAACCAAATCTTAATCACGCTTGTCTCACCGCACACTCACTGTACATTATTGGTCAGACATTTGGATACAATCATTATTGACATGAATGTCATAATAATTTTGGAATTTGATGATTTGTTTGAACCATGTTTTGTTCAGGCTGGAATAATGATAAAAAATACAACTTCAAGATTTATAATAACAAGAATTAGGTGCACAATAATTAATCTAATGTCAATTTCCTTAAATCCAAAAAGGGTCAAAAGTTCACATACAAGTTTTATTAATATTTTAATGAATGCCCCTTGAGGAGTTGCAGAGAAACCACACATTTTTTATCAATCAAAAAGCTTTTTTCCTTATTCTGGTTTGTTATTTCTACACTCTTCTCATCAGGAAAGTTGGGATTTTTTCCTGGCATTGTCAACAAAACGGCCCCACAGCATGATGCTGCCACAGTGGCACAGTGTTTTCAGGTTCAAAAGCTTTAGCCGGACTCTTCCTGTCACTGGGCCCAATAGGTCCGTTATTGTCTTGTTTGACTCGAAGTTTGCTGATGTTATTTAACAAATTCATTGGAAGTGGGTTGAACTGACAGACAATGGTCCTTTTACATCTGTTTTTTCTACATAACATTGCCAGTCAGCAAATCAAAGCAACATTATATAATTGTGTGCCATGATATTTGAGCACTTAAAACTTATAAAACAAATCTGTTTGGTTATTCTGTGCTAGACAGGATATTGAGCAAAGACACACATCAAAGCACATTTTAGAAAAGGATTAGGCAGGCCAACATTACGTTTCTGACAGCCTTTGCAAAGCCATACACTCAGCCCAATTAAAAATTTGTGGAGGTTGTTTAAAAGCCAGGTCCATGCCAGGAAAACAGCTAATTTAAATTAACTCTACCAATTCTGCCAAGAAGAGTAGCCAAATGTCATGCCAATCTGATGCCGGAAACTTGTTGATAGCTACAAAAATGCGGGTGGTCCAGGTGTGACCTGCTAATGGACTTCTAACTAAGACAACAATAAATTCAAACTTGTGCACCTCACTCTTGCTGTTAAAAACTCATATTGTTTGTTGCATTACCTATTCACCGTGGTACAAAAGCAATTCAAATGCATCATTGAACAAATATGACATTCATGCCCCCAATGGCTCTGATCAGAGCTGTAACAGTGACTGTCCCCTTTGCTGTTGGTAACAATGTTGTCATCTCTGCCCCAGCAATTTACCTCCACCGTACTCATCATTCATCCCCCTGTGCTGTATATCTGTGCTTGCAATTTGTATCTTCTGGCTCTATATTTGTATTTATTTTCCCCCATCTCGACTCTTTTACGTTTTAACCCTCCTGCTGCTGTTGATTCCCGTAGCACAGGTGCAGCCATGAACAGCAGCGAAAGCCTCCCTCCCTCCTCCTCTATCAACGACATCTCCTCCATGTCCACTGACCAGACCCTGGCTTCAGACACTGACAGCAGCCTGGAGACCTCCGCGGGACCCCTGGGGTGTTGCAGGTGACTATCCGCCTGCCTGCGCAACCCCATGTTCTTCCGAAGATGAAGAACCCAGCGGATATGACTGACAAAATTTAAACAATTTAAAAGAAATAAAGCAAAAAAATAAATAATGATCAAAATGAATATATTCTGAACAAAACACATGAGCTATGGGAACACAGTCTGACATGATGATACTCAAAGCCTGTGCAATGTCATTCAAAAAGCAGCAGTGGTATTAAACTGAAGTAAATGAGCTGAGGTATATGTTACTGATCCTCTAGTTGCTTTGCTTAGATCCTCCCTTACACATGTCTTGTATGTGGCATCCAAACAACAAACCTGCACCTCTTGTAAAGTACATTTTGGCTGGCTTCTGGTTTCTCCTGGTTACTTCCACAAGCATCTGTGACTGATCACTGTGGCAAGGTGGGCTGCCATTGTCTTCATCACTTTTGCAAGCAAAAAAAGCTTGCCTTTTTCCTGCATTTAACTCTTAATCTCTGTGCATTTCCTGAGTCACTGTCATCCAACATGAGTTGAAATGTAATTTTGTCTGACTTGTTTTTTCTTTTTGACGTCTTCAGGGAATGTGCTCTCCCCCACAGCTACTTGTAAATACTGTAATTCTGTACAGCTGAAGGGAAGACAGTTTGGGACTGAAGGCCAGTACACTGAGAGTTTGTTTATTTATTTATTTTCCTGACCAGTGTGTACCTTGCCACTTTACTGCTCTCCACCTCGGTTGCCCCTCTGCCTATTGCCGTAGTTGTGCATGATTAGATTAAAACAGCGCAAATCTCACTGTATGCTAGAAAAAAACTGTCTGTACAAAGACTTTTATTCATGTACAATGTAGACTAACTCCACCGTAGACATTAGTAGGCTGGGTCTGGTCTCAGTAGGACCAGGGTGTGTCGGTGAAACACTGGCAAGCTTAAGAGACATAAAATGAGAACTGAAATAGTTGGTGTTCTCAGAAATGAATCGGATTTGTGAGTAATCACCATGCTATTTCCCCTGGCCGTGTGTATTGGGTCCCTCCACCACCCCACAGGCTGGCCCACAGCTCTGCATGTCATTGTGTAACCCCTCATGGTTAAAACGAGGCAGATCTGTTTCATTGTGGTGTAACCACACAGACTTCTCCCAATTATTTGGGTCCTTAAACACTATTTATTGACACAAATGTAAAACAGTGGGGAGTTTTAGTGGCAGGCAAGGAGTGTTAATTTTGGAGCTGTGACTTGTCAAATAAACATGTTCTTATCATTACTACACATATTTTAAATAGGCAGCTGGATAGTTTGCATCTCCCATTTTTTCTGACTGCATGAGTCGTAAGCTGGATGGCTCTATTTATTTATACCAGTGGGAGGAATCTTAATATGACAAGCTTCTTTTGGAGTGAAGGACTGCAGCTGCAGAAATGACCAAAAAAGTCCCCAAGTGGGGACTCAGAAGGATTCAGGAAGGTCCTGTTTACCTTCCATTTTTTCTTCAGCCATTTAGTCACATTGTAAGCTCTTTATATGGCTTTGCCTTCAGAACATGCACTTATCACATGTCTTTGGAGATGTATATATTAATTGTTCTGCACAACTCAATCACACACTGTTACTTTACACTGTGTGTTTGGTAAATTGGACTTTTGTTTAATGTAATATTAAGCCCAAACCCTCAAGTCCACCCTGTCTACTTATAAGCAGAGAATGTTCAATATGTCAATCATGAAATTGTGTCTGATTAATATTGAGGCAAAATAGTATATAGCATAAATTTAAAGGCAACTACCTATGCCCAAACGTATGACCTAAATCACCATTGTTACTATGAACTCCCTTTAGAAGTAAATATAATTTTTTGATATCCTGCCAACATCAAAAAAGCAGGCAAACATGCAACCTCTAGGTTATATTTGCTTAGGTAGGTAGGAAGGAAGGTGGGAGGGATCGAGGAAGGAAGGAAGGAAGGAATCAGAGCATGAAACAAATTCACATTTTGTAATCTTAATTTACATTGTCATAATTACCACATTTTATGTTTCCCTGCAGGTGCAATGACCCATTAACACAAGAGTTTACGAACTCTTAACCAGAAGTTTATTTGAACTGCACTGCATTAACCAAGCAAACTCATAGTTTAAATCATATTTTGTGAAATAAATTGTAAAAATAAAATTCTGAAGGCTGACATATTTTACATAAAACAGCAGAGAGGTGTGGAGAATTGCTGAGTTGGTGGTGCCTGTCTTCAGAGTGTCAATCTCACTCTCAGCAGTGCAACTTAATTGTTCCACTGCAGTCTGACTACAACATTAAACATTAGTTATTTAAAGAATCTAATTACACACAAAATCCTGGCTTCACACAGCTACTTTGTTAACACTCCTGCAGCCAGTGCACAGTGTAGGTACCTTAGATAAACTTAATGGGACCTTCAGAGAGGGAAGAGGGTGAGTGAGGTTGATATCTCCAGAATAAGCAGCGACTAGCTTGGCTTTCTGTTCAGGGTCTGGGTCAGGGCAATCTTTTAAAAAACAGGGTGCAACTTTGAAATGCTTTGTGTTTTAAAAAAAGTTTAAATGATTTTTTTCATCTAAGGGGGTCCCCAGCTTACGTCGGCTTCTTCATACCACAAATACACAGTAGTGTTACAGATTTTCTACAGGGCATTTTTGAACCATGTAATCACTCTCTGTTTTCTGTATCTTGACATGTTCCTGATCAGTTAGCAGAAATACTGACACATCTTAATGCCTTTTTTTCCCTTTTCTGAATGTGAACTGTTGATCTTTTTATTCAACATCCTGGTCAACTTTCTTGTGATTAAAGGTGCTTTTGATCCTGGTTAATGCTTCTGAAGAAAAGGGTTCTGACACATAAACTGCTGTTTTTTTTCAACGATGAATGTAGAAACAAAGGGTTTCACAAGCACGCATGTTATTGTTCTTGGATTTGACCAGCAAACAATACAAGATTGTTTTAAGATGTGACCTAATCCCAAGTTTTTGTGCGATTGCTTTCAAGAATGCGAAAGAAGAGCTCAGTTGTGTGTTTGGAAGTTGTTTGTGATTTTATTGGTGTTCAGTCACATTAACCACTGGATTCAAAAACTTTACAGTCAATCCTGATCCAGATTTTTGATCTCAAAGTAATCTCTTGTGTATTAAAAATCAGCAAAATCTATCTGTACATCCATCTGTAATCTGAGGATGATTGACTTGCCGTTTAGCCACAATACTATTGCAAATACTAAAAAAAGGAAGACCACATGTCACAGGTTAGGATACGTCTTGTAGTGGTGATCCCCAAACTATTGATTTTCTTCCTTACAAGTTCAACTGTAAATAACAACACTCCAAACATGCAATAAACATTTGTATTGCACTCAAACAGGGAGGCAAGCTTCTGTGAGGGTCAGGTGAAGAGTCTACAAAAACGAAACCCTGTATAGCTCATCTGAATCAGGTGACGTTGTTCTTCGGTTCTTTTCCGACTGCTTCTCTCTTGATTCTTTTGCTCCATACTGTTTTAAATGAGTCATTCTTTTTGACATTGTCAGGTTGAAAACAAAAAGAAACTGTATCTGTTTCACGCTGATCTCAAAGCTTCAGACTATAGCGTTTCGAGTAAAAGTCAAAATTAATGCAAATGAAAAGAAAACCCAAAAAAAACAAAAAAAAAATATCGAAAGCTGTTACTGTAAACACAACATTTTAAAGGAACTGTGTATGTACAAAAAGTATATGTATGTGATTGAAAATAAAGAAAACCTTTGATCTTGGACTGTGGTTGACTTTTTTTTCTTTTGCTTAGAAGCAAAATGTATATCCTGAACTGTTAATGCAGAATGAACACACAAACCAAAGGGAATTTATTCCTCGGTTCTCAAATGTTTGTCTTATTAAATTCAGAATACCAAAAAGACTTGTTTCTTCCTTTATATCTCTGATAGTTGTCTGAAGTCGGTTTATATCCACAGTAAAACCAGTCCTTCATTGGCATGGGCTAAAAAGCCACTCAGAAAAGAAGAAGCCATTTCTTAAAACACAGCATGACAAGCCAGGATACAGTTTACTAAGACAAACAGGGACAAAAACCTTAATTTGGAGACATGTGTTGTGGTCTCATGAAACTAGCACTGAAGAATTACCATCGTCACATTTGGAGGAAACGATGATGTACGGGGTGGCAGCATCATGCTGTGTGGGTGTTTTAATGTAGGAGGGAGTGGTGCGCTCCACAAAAGATGGCATCATGAGAAAAGAACATCAAGCAAAAATATGAATGGAACATCTCAGGACATTGACTTTAAGTATACCTTCAAGTTAGTTTCAAAGTGACTCAAAACAAGCAAAGTCAATATTTTAGAGTGGCCATCACAGAGTCCTAAACTTAGTCTCATCAAACATTTGTGTTCAGAGCATAAAATGTTTGTGCGAGAATGTCGACTTGCCAACCTGAGCCAATAACACCAGTTCTGACTGGGAGAATGGACCACAATTTTCAATAGCAAACAGCTGCAGACTCTTAAGAACACTGTCAGATCCCAGTCTAAGCCACCTTTCAGGTTTGTGAATGTTGTCACCAACAGTTTGTACACGGCAGAGGAAAACCTCACCAAGTTCTCTTCCAGTTCACAGCTGCACATAGACTGATAAACAAGCTATAGTTTAACAACTTATCAATGTAGTTTGTAATAAATGTTAGGGTAGAGTAGGGTAGTTTAGGGTTATAGATCAAGCTTAAGGGTAGGTTTAAACATTAGGTCATGAAATAAAGAATTTACCTACTAGAAAAGGCCTGAAAGTGGTGAAGGGCCCAATAACAGTCTGCAGGCAAAAACTGTTGAACCACCTTTAAGAAGAAATTCTACCAAATACTAAGGAAAAGCATATCAACTTCCTGATTTGAAGATATACATAAATCTCTCTCTCTTTAATCTAGCATTTAACAGATAAAATTGCTTTTGGTTATCCTAAATTAAACTGTAAATGTTTATTCTGATTTAATGTTGGACAGTGAGAAAAATGCCAATGTCTTTTAAAATAATGTATTTAAATATCTGGTTTCAACTGTATATACATACATATCTACCCAAATGCTCAGATATGAGTTTTGTCTTCACTTAGTGGAAGTCTCACATTTCAGAGCCTGAAGTCATTAACAGGATGTACAGAACTGTATGTCAGGTCAAATTAGAGCAAAGAATGCAGATCTGGTTGCAAAATGTAGCCTCATGGAAGTTAACAGATACGTTTCCAGACCGTCTCCAGGGATTCTGGGAAACCACAGTGTATAATCATTGGAAGTATCTTATGCATCAAAATTTGTAATTTTCTTTTTAATTGGTGTACAATATTGCCAAAGAAAATTCAATTCAGTTTTATTAATATAGGGCCAATTCACAACACATGTCATCTCAAAGCACTTCACAAAGGGTTTGTAATGGTGCGGGGTTGTTGGGGAGGTTAGAATAAACTACGGAGTGTTAGAGTTTGGCCATTTTAGAATGGGCTATGTGTAGGGGTGCTAAGTAAAGTAATAAACTGATAAAGTTTGTCCATCTAGAGCCCACTGGTGGCCATTGTTATACTAAAAACCATAAGGATTGGGGGTACCTTTCTCTGTCAGACTGATTATAACCATTGGAAAAGAGAAGGGGTCATACAGGTAGCAGAAAATTTAACAACGTTTAGAGTAAAAGGCACACACATAACCATGAAATAAAATAAACAGACAAACTGAGTCTGATTACTGAGAGTAATACAGATTTGTGGGTAATAGATAATGATTAGAAAATGTTATTTTTTATTATTGTAGTAATTATTTTTAATATTAAAGTAACACCTGGCTCTGGTAGTCATTAAGTTATTGGCTAGACTGTAAATGCACACATTTAATTTGTGTGAAAAGCACACAGAAGTAACACGAGAATCACAGGAAATGCATTTTATTTATATTGTCATGTCTTTTTTAAGTTCTTTTGAACATCAAGTATCACATCTTGCATGAGTTTCAGTATCTACCATCTCCTTAGTCCATATTCTGCTCTTTTTGTGTGGAATTCACAGAATGAAGTGACACGTCAGCTTGGATGAAGCCTATTATTTCCCAGTGAAGGGTGCGAAGGGAGTCCCCTCCCTTCTTTGGTAGTCCAGGCACTTTCTTTTCCCACTCCCTCCGTGCACACATTCCAGATGTCCTGCAATGACCAGCAGCAGGTTTTAGATGGGGTATAATTTCTGACGGAAAAGCAGTAAGCGTGCTCGCCCTCGTCTGACTTGTACCCATTAGCAAATCCACACCGTGTGTAGACATGATTTTGAGGCTACATACATACACTTCATGAATAGAAAAGTCACTAAATGCACATTCATTTATTGTACACAAACCCTCGTGGACTCATGCACATTCACCTTCTTAGCGGGGCCGACAAAATTCTTGCAATCAGATTTTTTCACAGTTAAAAACAGATGTTGGTAAATATCCAGCTGCAACTTTTAAACTTGTGCTGTTGGTTAAAATGGAAATCAGCTCTGACGGGTGTCTAATTTACATACAATAATCTTTTACAATTAGCATCTCATTCAATCAGACTTTAAATTAGAATTTCCACAAGCATTTGGTACATATCTCGTAATGTGAAAAGGTATATTTCCTCCTCAAATTCATTATTCTGGATGAACATTTTTTCTTCTTAACTTTAAACTTCTGACAGTGCCAGTCAGATGTTAACTCTTATTATGGGTTTGGGCCCCTAATAATTTTTTTAAACAGTTTCTTCGCAAAGGTAGAATGATTTTCCAGCAAACAACCGCATACACAACTATAAATTATACATAAACGTTTCATTATATACATAAAAACCCACCAATATAGATAACATGATGTTAGAATTATTCTGGCTGGATATTTAAACAGCTCTCTTGGCAGGATTGTTAAAACCTATTTAAATTACTAGTTTCCCAGCATGAATGAGGCTTTTAAGTAGTTTTGGATAAATGTCCTTATGCAAGTTGTAGCTTGACCTGACCACAAGCTTTTTGTAGCCAACAAAAAGCTTGCAACATGAGTCTTAATGGACATTTGACCAACTTTCTTATCAGAAATGGTACAGGTCAGTTTCCAGGCACAGATAAGGCTTTAAATCATAATCCACAGATTTTCTATATTGTTGCGGTTTTGTGGCCGTAGGAACACCATTCCTGCAGCTTAATGTCAGCCTGCTTAATGTATTCCTATGTATACCAGTGATGATGTTTCCAATGATGGTCCTGTTAGAACAATCTGAGACAAACTGACCTCCTCTGATGCAGTGAAATTGGTTAGAATGATCCAGAACCATACCGTAACCACCGAGGCTTTAACCTTATCAAAACCAGAAGATTATAGAACACCATTGCTACAGTGAGTGGAGTTTAAAAACATCTTGGACTGAGAAGGTGCGGACCATTAAAGAAACCCACAGAAATAGGTTTCAGTGCCTCTAGGGGAACCTTTGTAGGGTAGAATGGCAGAATGTTTAGAGGAGCTAAATGTAGGGTTTCAAACTCTAGAACTATGTATGAACTGTTAAGCATGGTTGAGGCAGCATTATGACCAGGGGGGTTACTTGATGGCCAAATCCTCAGCCAGAACGACAGAAGCTTGTTGATGGCTACAAACAGCAGGGGGTTGGATTGCAATGTTCTAAGAGACTTTTACCAAGTATTCAAAAAATTCTAATGTTGTGCACCAAATTCCTGTTTTTAAAATTCACTGAAGTTGTTTCTTGGATAACCATTCCACCATGAAATAAAAGGTCAGTTCAAATCTATCATTAAAAACCAAAGAAGAATATGACATGCTTGGTCACAATGAGTGTGTGTACACTTCTAACTGGCACTGTACGCTACTGACAAACAGCTCCAGGCCCAAACTGCATTTTTAAAGCTACAAATCTTCATTTTGAGCTGACACCATGCCATCTAAACACCAGTCAAAACCACAGTGCAGACTAACAAGTAGTGTCTTCAACCATCTACAAAATATTTACAAAACAGGTTCTTTTTTTTTTGGTCATGAGTAAATGTAACTGAACAGAAGCACAAGCAAATATACAATACACTCACCAATTTAAAATGGTATGCACACTGACTGACAGAACATTCAGTACCAACTGGTGGAGGCTGGACAGACATTGAAGTGCAAGGACGAAAACAATCCTGATATAAAGCTTAGCTTAAATATCATTAACATATAATTCATAGATTCAGTTCTTTTTACAAACAGGTGACTGCAGTCGTCTGCATTGTTTCCCACTATGTACATGAGCCCATACAGAATTACATCGGACACTAACATGATGTTCAGGGCGATAAGAAATGAATACAATTGGTAAGGAGTTTGACATGATTACTTTTTTTAGGTCCATGTTTGAGGTTATTTTTTTTTTTTCATATTTCACCTTCTCTCCCATCTGTTCAGGCCAGAGAGCAACCATGAAATGTATTGTTGTACCATCACAACCTGATGAGGTTTTTCTTAATTCCATTTCCCAGTGGGAGTGAGCACCATAGCAGTTTCTGAGAAGGTTAGAATGTCTATGTGGTGTTTAAATAATGCTATATACAGAGATAATGTAAGCCTGACATCACTCCAGGTGATGATTTACACAGGTGTCCCTTTTTAGCCGTATATGTTAATATAGTTTTTAAATTGAAACAAGCCCAAACTTCCTTCAGTCAGCATCCAAATCCTGTTTCATGTCTCATCAGCAATCACATTCACGAATAAATGAACTTCAGTCTTCACAGCCTTCCTTTCACTGTATCCAGATGGCATTGTTTCGGTCCGGTCGGCGGGGTTCACTGGGTGCACTGTTGCCAGTGGCCGTAAGGTCACTGAATGTGGAGAAAAACTGCTCCATCTCTTTCTGCAGCATCTGGTTTCGGCGTTCAGCGTCTTCCTTTGCACGCTCAGCATTGCGCAGCTTGATTTCCACCATGGTGTACTTCTTCCTCTCTTGGTCCAGTTCTTCGTGGAGGCCCACCATCTCCGTCTCCAGCTCAAGGTTGTGCTGCTCCAAGCTGCAAAGAATGTGGAGAAATAATAGTCAAGGCTTTTATCAACAAACCATCTAAAACATATTATTAAAAGCAAGGTATTTATGAGGTATTATTGTATTTTTCTTCATGAAATTAATTATTTCTATAAACCAGGAGATCAGTCAGACTTTGAAATCAAAGTGAGTTTGACCTGGTTTTTTAGTATTCTGTATTTTTATTCTAAATATAGGGGTGTGAAGCCTTCATGTTGGCTCATATCCCAGTAGATGATGGCAGCAGGTAACAATGGCGTGCTCTTGACCCAGATACACTGGGTCTGAAAAGTATGTACATCCCTAATAAAATATCAGGTTTTGAGTCACGTACATAAAATGAGGCATGCCACATCTTCTTAATAGTTGCCCACTCTATGTTGCAAAGGTTCTCAAAATCTCTAAGCCTGAGAGGACATCTCTTGTCCACAGCCTCTTCTTTAGTTTATTTTAATGTATGCTCTGACTTAATACTGACAAATGAAATCCCTTTCCATCCTCAGTTTTCAAGTAGACAAAGTTTAAAAACTGTGGCTCAAGCTAAAGGATAAAAATGAACGTCTAAAAAACCCTACTGCACAAGCTGAACTTTAATGCTGGTTATTCAGAGGCACGATAATTGATGTTTGGTGTGCCGGGGAGCGTGGGGCAAACCCTTACATGGGCTAAAGTAACAAGGAGCTCTCATGTAGTTGCTGAGGGTGGAGCATTGTAAACTTCCATTCACTTTGAGATAATGACTAAAGAAAATCTCTAGTAAATTTATGGACAGCTTCCACTAAAATTCAAACATTTGCAAAACAAAACTCTATGTTTGATCCACTGAATCCAGTCTATATTTTTTATTAATAACAGTCTTATTGTCTTAAAATTGGCACAGGTTGAAAAAACTCAATTGTATGAAATGCTAACTAAACTTAGCATGGGCTAAGTTGCAACATGGTGTTCCTACAAAGCCTCTTAGTGATGACTGTGTATACTGCACTGTTCCTTTCACTACTTGAAGGACCCAAAAGCAAAATGCAAAATGTGAAGCGAGTAGGAAGTAAAGAAATAAAGTAAATAATAATTATTAATAAAAATTATATTGTAATATATTCAATATCAATTAAAATAGGCAGTTCCACTTACATTTATTTAATCCAGCACTGTTCGATCATTTAGCACTACCATTACACCATGCTGGTCTCAGAGTACATCAATCTGCACTGCATTCGCTTGCACTCGGACACCCGATATTCTCTCATTTAAACATTAGTTCAGATGGCAAGTTTACATTCCACAGTTTGATCAGCTGTGTTATTTTTTTTAAACACATTATTTATGTCTGTAAATAATTAATCAAAGTTATTGCATTAAAAGCCCAGCCCCAATTAAAACATGAATGAGCTGTTTTGGTTTAAAATTTGAATTACAGAGATGTGATCACACAACATAGATGAAAAGAAGTGGATCGACAGATCCAGGTTACAACCCATCTGTGTACTGCTTAAAAAAAAAAGTATTGTTTCATTTTTTTTATCATAAAAATGGACTTTTAAGAGGAGTGTGTACACTTCTGAGATTCACTGCAAATATAACTATTTAAATGATTAATAGAAGAACATTGTTTAAAACACCATGTTTACCTTTTTATCCTGGCCTCATACTCTGTCTTCTGTTTGTGCATCTCCTGTTTGAGACTGGCCACCAGACTGTGCAGAGCGCTGTGGCTGCCAGGTCCATTCCCAGGTCCAGTGAAACCTTCACTAGTATCACTACTACTGGTGCCACGACTGCTCCCTCCTGCTCCATCTCCACCCCCTTCTCTGCTGCTGTTCTTGCCACCTCGTCCTCCTCCTGACTGCAGAGGCTCACCCTCCTGTCCTGGTCCATCCAGGTCTTCGTACTGTCTGCTGTAGAAGTCCTGTTCTGGGCAGGTGGTGGTGGAGGAGCGGCAGGAGGTGGAGTTGTCAGGAAGGGAGATTTCACAGGAGGAGGTGGACCAGGTGGCGCTGTCCACGCTCTGCTTATCCTCACAGCTGGTGTTCAGACACATACTGGTGATGTGGTTCTGCAGGTTCTGATGGTTTAACTGGACATTGTCGTAAGTGGACAGGCGGTTCTGATTGGTCATTTGATCCCCATTATTAGAGCTGTCACGTGTCTTGCTGTTCTCTCGTAGTGGAACGCAGCCATTTTGTACCCAAAGACCGTTGCGGCTGTTTGGACTTCCTGTGATCACATCAGAACCGGAAATCCCCAGGCGAAGAGCACCTGTCCCATTCGCTGCAGGACTGCCACCACTCGTCACCCCGCTTGTGCCCATTTTGGTGCCTGGGCCTTTAAACGCCCCACTTCGACGCATGGGGAAACTCCCACCTCCAGTCAGGTTCTGGGTCTTATCGAAATCTGACGGGGGTGAAGAGCTGAAGGACCCATTAGTAACAATTCCACTTCCTTTACTGAAAGCTGGGTTCTTCTTCACCATCAGGGGTGGACTGCGCGTCATTTCAAATTGTCCTGCAATAACATTCCTCGGGCTCGATGATGGCGGGGAGCCGGTGTTGTCCTCTTGTTGGCGATGCGACTGAGACTCGGCCGCCTCCCAAACACACTGCCGCAGCAGCTGCGTGTTGTTGTTTTCTGCATTCTGAGACAGGGCGCTGACAGCTGAGGTAGTAGTGGCGACTTGTCCCTTCAGCGGTTCAATGTTGTTGTTAGCGAGTTCGAGTGTTGTCGGCTTGTCTTCGTCTCTAGGGAACAGCACATCGTGGTGGCCGATCAAAACAGCCATGAGCTGCTGGACCAGAACAGTTCCTAACAAAATGAGATCGTAAATCATTATCAGGCTTAAACTAAAGGAAGCACTGTAGCAGACAGCTGCTCTTCACACCGACCTTCCATGATTGTCACCGGGTCCTCAATCTTTGGCCTTAAGATATTTGGCCCAAAAACAGTTGCCAAGTTCTGGACACTCATTTTATTCACTCCTGAATATGACTGAACTTCATCAAGAAATCTATGAAAAAATATAAATATATACACAAACTTTAACCTGAGTACTACTTGCAAGAACCTGAATTTCATCCAATGTAACACCTACCTGCAGATGTACTTGAGGAGGTTATAGTTTACGGGAGGTAGACTTTCCACAAGCCTTTTCAGTTCCTTCATACCCTGCAGGTTAGAGTTGCTTTTTAGCTCATAAAATCTTATAATCTCCAAACTACAATTTCATATCAAACAAACAAACTAGTGAAGCAGAAAAAACTTGATCTTAAACTCCATTTATAGTCTTGTCTGATGACAAAACTAAATGTACTAACAGACATCCCTTCAGGGATGAGTAAAACATCTGTTTTTAGTCACAGTTAAAACGTCTGATATTAATTCTGTATTTCAATACAGAAATTTATCAGAACAAATATATCATGTCAAATGTGAATACTTTTATTGAAAGTGTTTAATAATGGATCCTAAGTGGTCTTAACAAGATTTTTATTTAAAAGAAACACACATTACAGTCCCTTGCTAAGGTACTCATATCCCTTGAACTTTTGCATATTTTGCCACATTACAGCCATAAACTTGAATGAATGAATAAAAGGGACATGCACACATCATCCCATCAGGGAAACATAGTGGCGGCAGCATAATTCTGTGGGAATCATTTTCTTCAGCAGGAACAAGGAAGATGGATTGAACTAAATACAAAACAAAGGATGTTCTGGCATGAAAACCCCTTAGAGGCTGCAGAGGACTGCAGACTAGGATGGAGGTTCACCTTCCACCAGGAAAACAACCTTAAACAGCCAGAGTTACAATGGTTTAGATCAAAGCACATTGATGTGTAAGAATGACCCAGTCAAAGTCCAGACCTGAATCTTGTTGACAACCTCTAGGAAGACTTAGAAATTACTGTACACAGATGATTTCCTTGTAATCTGACTGAACTTTAGATATTTCTCAAAAGAGAATTGACAAAAATGTCCCTTCTATGGATTTGCAAAGCTAGTAGATGCGTACACCAAAGGACTTGCAGATGTAAATATAGCAAACACAGCTTTGACTCAGGGGGGCTGAATTCAAATCCACACCAAATGTTTCACATTTGTTTGTAGGAAATCCGGAAAACCAACATTTTTCCTTCCACTACACAATGATGCACAATCTTTGGTGGTCTGCCACATAAAATCCCCCAAAAATACACAGAAGTTTTTGGTTGTAATGACAACATTTTAAAGACTTCAAGGGGGTATGAGTACATTTGAAGTATATGTAGTGGTTTACTTCAGTTTATTCCTTCCTAAATTTAAAGCCAGGGGACAGCTAGAAGGATGCTTGCATATGTTCAGGATTAGTTTTTGGGATTTGTAAACAACACAGTAGCCAAAATGTTGGCTTACTTATTTTAGCTGCATAGGACCTCTGGTACAAACTGTGTGTTATGATGCAAGATAAATCCTGTTTATGTGGTGTAGAACAGAAAAAGGCCAACGCAGGTATTGCGTGAGGCTGAGCAGAGCAGAGACACTGTGGTGGAAATAGATTCGATTTAACAGGACTAAAGTGAGGATTTTCAGAGCACTCTTTTTACTAACTCTACCCACCTTATGTTTGCACACATGGATTAAGTCTGTGACAGTAAATATATAAGGTAAAATGAAATGCACAATTTTCCATTTCCTACCATTTCATCATCTTTGCCAAGGAGTTTGGCGCTGGCCAGGAACTCTTCATATTTCTGGAAGGGGATGACGGGCTCGGGTAGTTCTCTGAGGTAAAGCTTCAGTAGAGAAGCCACCGTATGCACGTCCGTGTTGCTGTAGGCACACAAGATGATGATAACACTGGACTATAAAAATGTCTGTACAGCAATATGCTTCTAAACAGAAGTAACCAGTTCTGTACGACTAATTAAAATTTGTGGTCTGATTGAGAATCACCATATCAACATGTTTCTGTTTAATACAAGCATGAAACCCACAACAAGACATCACAGATCAATAATTAGATAATTAAAATGTATTTGATTTATGGTGCACAAGTGTGAGGGGTCCAGACATTGTGCCTGGTTTGACATTTTGACCTGCTTTTCACCTTGTCCATCAGTCTACCCTGACAATCATAGTTTCCTGGGTTGTTTATTTTACTGGTTTCATCCACTATATTGGTCAGTCTTACTTAAATATTTCCTACAAATTATACATTTACAAGGGAAGAAATTTTAACCCTGTTGTCAGGTGTATTCAGTTTTTTAAAAGACTAGACATAATGATTTCAGATATGTTTACAAAAATGCCTTTTGAGTGAAAGGATAAAAAAATACTTTACCTTTTGACTTTAACCTCTCTACAATATGCCAGGAAACCTAGAGTTTCAAATATTAAAAACCAAAGCAAGAAGTTGGGACACACGCAATAGTCTTCCGTTTTAACAAAGAGAAAAAGGAAGCGTTGGCCAGCTTAGATGATCTTCCAAAAGAAAATGATTTAGACTTGAGATTATAATGATCCCACAAGGGGCAGATGGTGAGGCTGGCAGGGGGTTATGAAGGCTGACCTGGGAATAGGTGGATGAAGTCATTGCAACCGAAATGCAATGAAAAAAAGTAGAAGACTGCATTTTATATGAATGTGGCCTTTATCCTTCATTCTGATAGAATGATTCATGGATGATTACCAGGTTAAAGATTGAGAATTGGTATATTGTCAGTATAATTTGAGGTGTGCTTTGATTGCTTGGTTTTTCAGTAATTACAAGAAGTAGCTATATATACCTACAAGTGTATTTCATTTCTCTCTACAGAGAATTGACCAATGTATGTGCTTTTTTATTCAGACTAGGAATACAAACACTCCGTACCATGGGTATAGACAAGTTCAACATCTTTGAATATTCAGCTCATATATTCATGTTTTCCCTTACCAATCAAATGAGGGCTTTTCCCCACAGTCGAAGGCATCCTGCAGCTCTTTGACCAGATTGGCCTGTCCTGGCAGTCTGAACAGACCCTCTTCTTGAAGGCCCCACTGGCGAATGAAGTCCACACATTGCTCAACCAGCATCGGAGCAAGCTTGTTCCCGAACCTGCGCTCGTACCGCACTGTCTCCTCCAGCTTCTGCCCGAAGATCCCTGAAGCATATAAAAAAGTGCAAAATGATTATGTCAGAGTGACTGATGTCCGCTCAATAACAAAACAGCAACTGTGTTGTTGGCCCTACATTTAATATTCATCTCTGCCTATCAATGGTCTTTCGATAGGCAAGAGGCAAGATACACCCTGGACAGACTGCTAGTCGATCGGAGGGCAACACAACACAGAGACACGTACAGGAGGAAGCTAGCCCACACACATACACTCAGACCTAAGGGAACTTAAGATAGGCCAAGTAACTTAGAATGCAAAAACATGGACTGTGAGAGGAAGCTGAAGTACCCAGAGCAAACTCATGCATGCACAGGGAGAACAAACTAACTCCATGCAGAAACATCCTCAGTTGGGATTCAAACCTAAGTGTTGTTGCTGCAGGGCAACAGCTGTGCCTTTGTGTAGCCTAGACAGATCCATCACTGCATTCCCCACTTAATCATTGCTGAGTCACTATGGGACTGGTGCCGATCTCCAGAAGCCCCAAACAAGAATTGGGTGAATTTCTTGTAATTTTATCTAACCCACACAAGATCAAAAGGCTCAGATATAAACATACAGACCCTCTAATATTTGTTTAGCTGTCCATTAGCAAACTACACCTCAGCTATTTTCTTTTTTAAGCTATCAAGTATCAAGCTTCTAGTATAATCGGGCCAGATTTTTGACCAGTCCTCTTCATAGAATTGGAAGGTTCTGGCTTTGTAGCACAGACAACACCTTTGAACAAAGTGCACACATTTTTAACAGGGTTGAGGTTGGGCCTATACCAGAAGTTTAATGTTAGCCTGCTTTATCCATTCCAAAACCAGTTTTGATGTGTAATTTGGATTATTGTCCAATTGGAACACACAAATTGGTCTACGTTTCAAACTCCTAGTTGTTAATTAATGGTAAAGTTGAAGAACTGGGAGGTAAATATCAAGCTTCAATATTCAAAATATTTTTTACAATGCACCAGTTCTACTGGTAGCAAAACAACCCCATTACATGATGCTGCCACAACCATGGTTGACACCTGGTACATGTTTCTTATGCCACAGCCACACTGTTGCTCATCTGCCTTTCATTTCAAAGGGACAGGAAGAGAAAATGTCATAAGAAAACCACGATCAGACATCACCTTACTACTCATTTCACACTGTAGCACACACAATGTAATCACCACAACTGCAGGTTGCCACTGATTTTTTTTGGCTGCAGCTGTATACAAAACACATGTTCACCACTGCTAAAAGATCAATTCAACTGATACTCAAATACCACAGCAATTACGCAATAACAACTCCACCAAATCTAACGCTACACTATATAGATGTTTCACTCACCACAACATGCCGAATCCTTAAATTAAAAGTGAAACTGATGACATGACCTAGTGTCTGATTAATTCCATTTATGATTAACTGATCATTTTGGGAAGTATCAAAGAACATCAAAATGTCATTGCGTGATGGTGAATTCATCTTTCAATTTGAAAATAAAAATAGGATGGTGACATCATGGCAAAAGTAACATCTCACACTGAGGTTCAGAACAACACTGAAGTCCACAGTCTTGATCCTAAAACTCACACTCTATTCAGAAGCCAATGAATCAAAAACTAAAGACATACTCCATCAATGTGACAGGACTTGATGTTTCAGAAAATGCCCATTACTCTCTCCTATTTAAACCCACTTAACAAGTGTTTTTCATTGCACTTTACATTATAAATGTGAATGCAGAAAACAGTGTGACAGAGCCTTAGGTTTGAAACCCTAACCTTGACCCCACCAAACATACTTCTTGCCATTGTGGTCTAACAGTGTTTCTCTAAAAGGCATTTGGCTTGTCAATGTAGGCAGCTGCTAATTGTAGTCAATCTTCAAGGTGTCCATTTTGGACCAGAGGCTTATTTCTTGTTCAGGACTCAAGAGTTTATGGCTATAAAAATGTGCCTCACGGTGGACAATGCCACTGATGTTCCAGCAGTTTCCAGTACATGACAGGCTGGTTCCTCGCTTTTTCTAAACAATGTAGCTAATTTCTTTTCACCTGAGGGTGATATTCTGGGTTAGTTGATTCAAAGTTGGATAAACTGAGTATTGCAACAGGACAATTAATCCAAACATATATCCAAACTAGTTTTGGGATTGACAAATCAGGCTTCTGAAATTGTCTTCCCAAAGCCCCACACTAAACGCTAATCAAAATTTGTACACTTAAAAGTCTCATCCCAGGAAAACAACCAATTAAAACAAACTCTACACGTTCTGATAAGAGATGTGATCAAATATTTAGCCTGAATTATGCCAGAAGCGTGATGACAGCTACAAAAAACGTGTTTTCATTGCAACTGGCAAAGGCACATTTAAACCATAAAATCAGTGGTACACCTGCACAGAATGAGCATAACTTCCTGATCAGCACCAATCCCCCTTTGTCTGAGGCAGAGTGCAATTTGTAGTCGTCTCATGTGGGAGCAGCTCAAGAGAGGATTAAGATTGCCTTCCTAAGTGATTTGGATCTGCATACTTTTCCAGTCTCCAGATACAGACAGAAGCTACTCACACATATTCAAACACGTGGATGTGGTAAACCGAGGCACCATGACCAAACTACACAAAGCTTATGAGGGGCCAACGTACATTTGACAGATTTGACACTCTAAGCTACAACTGTAAAATAACTAGACTTAATGCGACACTTAAAATACACTGCTCAAAAAAATAAAGGGAACACTCAAATAACACATCCTAGATCTGAATGAATGAAACATTCTCAT
Organism: Girardinichthys multiradiatus; assembly: GCF_021462225.1. Classification (NCBI taxonomy): domain Eukaryota; kingdom Metazoa; phylum Chordata; class Actinopteri; order Cyprinodontiformes; family Goodeidae; genus Girardinichthys; species Girardinichthys multiradiatus. The sequence goes on from NC_061801.1 coordinate 18,545,348, forward strand.
TGGATACTTTGTTCTGTACAAAGTTGAATGTGCTCACAACAAAATCACACAACAGTCTTCAATGGAAATCAAATGTATTAACCAATGGAGGCCTGGATTTGGAGTCACACACAAAATTAAAGTGGAAAAACACACTACAGGCTGATCCAACTTTGATGTAATGTCCTTAAAACAAGTCAAATTGAGGCTCAGTATTGTGTGTGGCGGTGTGACCCTCCAAAGAAAGGCCACCCCACACCATTACTGACCCACTGCCAAACTGGTCATGGTGAAGGATGTTGCAGGCAGCAGATCCCTCTCCACGGTGTCTCCAGACTGTGTCACGTCTGTCACATGTGCTCAGTGTGAACCTGCTTTCATCTGTGAAGAGCACAGGGCCCCAGTGGCAAATTTGCCAATCCTGGTGTTCTCTGGCAAATGCCAAGCGTCCTGCACGGTGTTGGGCTGTGAGCACAACCCCTATTTGTGGACGTCGGGCCCTCATACCATCCTCATGGAGTCGGTTTCTAACCGTTTGTGCAGACACATGCACATTTGTGGCCTGCTGGAGGTCATTTTCCAGGGTTCTGGCAGTGCTCCTCCTGTTCCTCCTTGCACAAAGGCGGAGGTAGTGGTCCTGCTGCTGGGTTGTTGCCCTCCTACGGCCTCCTCCACGTCTCCTGGTGTACTGGCCTGTCTCCTGGTAGCGCCTCCAGGCTCTGGATACTACGCTGACAGACACAGCAAACCTTCTTGCCACAGCTCGCATTGATGTGCCATCCTGGATGAGCTGCACTACCTGAGCCACTTGTGTGGGTTGTAGAGTCCGTCTCATGCTACCACGAGTGTGAAAGCACCACCAACATTCAAAAGTGACCAAAACATCAGCCAGAAAGCATAGGTACTGAGAAGTGGTCTGTGGTCCCCACCTGCAGAACCACTCCTTTATTGAGTGTCTTGCTAATCACCAAAGATTTCCCCCTGTTGTCTATTTCATTTGCACATTATGTGAAACTGATTGTCAATCAGTGTTGCTTCCTAAGTGGACACTTTCATTTCACAGAAGTTTGATTTACTTGGAGTAATATTGTGTTGTTTAAGTGTTTCCTTTATTCTTTTGAGAAGTGTATATATTCCTTCAGATTTTTTAATAAAAACACAGATCCCTCTTTTGGTGTGTCCACTAACAATATTGTTAAACTCACCTCTCTTCAAAATGACACATCCGTCAGCTTCTTGAAGAAATACCTTTTAATAAATTTGTGGTAAGACAAAATACCAGAGGTGCAGAATTTCAAGCGCACGAATACCAGCATTTTCTTAAAAAAAATATCTTCCTAAAGTTATGAAAGAAAACAAAAGCAGGGCTGGAATATAAAGAATGCATCCATTTGCTGTTTACTGTCAGACAGTAAAATAGTTTTCATTTACTTTCCAATTGCTGACACAAATCCTAAAAAAACATCCCCAAAGAATTACTTTAAGTTGGGTTTCTACTTCCTAAAAAAAGATGAGCTAAAGTCCACACTAAACATAAATCAGGGATCTCCCGTATCGACCCCCACACAAAGGACCAAATGAGAAAAAGTGAATGAAAACGAGGTCATCCCTCCAGACGTTCCAGTCATGAGTGAAGGAATGTTTTTCCTGGGTCACATGTAACAGTGTGTGCTGATCAGCTTATGCTTCTCAGTGTGTTTTTCATGCATGTTTGCTGTTCCTTCTGGACAGGTTGTACTAAAAAAGCGGACCCTCATCACATTGGAGTGAAACTCTCCAAGCCCTCAAGGGTTTCTGTCAGTCACACAAAGGTGGTTGACCATGGAAGTCCATGACCAAATTTAGCTGTTCTGCAGCAAATACTGTGACGTAAAAGTTAGCAAAACATAACATATGATGGAGAAAACTGAACGGACTGAAACATATGACCCAAACAGAATATAAAGATATCTATGCAGCATCTGGAGAGACTAAATTCAACTTTTCTGCACTCCTACAGACTCCAAGTACACAACCAAATATTTTTATAGGCTAAAAATTTGGATTTTGCATGATATGTCCCCTTAAAGTACTTTTTTCAGTTTTTTAAAAAGCTACAGATAAGGAAAATTGAGGATTTTTACAAGTTAGTGATGAATGCTGAATGTAACTCTAAGCCAAACACTATTAAAATAGTACATAAACAAAATAGAAAATGACCAAAATTTCAATCCTTTCACTTAAAATTCTGAACATTAATCTGCAGTCGATTTGTTTTGCAGCCTGCTGAGAACAAACGCAAAGAAGAATATAAGGAAAAAAAGACAATCAGAGAGTTGCCTTTGTTCAGCTACAGTAGAACCGTAGCTTCAGACACAAGCCTCACATTGGATATCTCTTTTCAATCTCTTACACAACTGAAACAATTCCAATTAATTCATAAGAAACTCAAAAAATGTTCCCATCTACAAATATCCACAAGGTAATTACCATGAAGTAAATCTCCAAGGATCCAGATAGAGAATCCACAGCTGCACATTTTCTCAGGGGACTCCAATCACTTCCTTTCGTGTCTCACTGTTCATCGGTACTTAATGCGTGTGTCCAGTTAACAAGACTTTGTTCTGGGTTCTCTCTCTTTGTCCAACATTGAACAAACGTTTTCATGACATTTCAGCAGTCTTAATCAGCCTATGAGGTCTGTCGGTACTGCTGCTGCTGCAAAATGGCTAAAGGCTGATGTGGGCGCTCTTTGTATGTATGCATGTGGGTGTGTGTGTGTGTGTGTGCGTGTGCCAGTATGAGGGAAAGCCCAGCTTGGCTCAAAAATGGAGCCACCTTTCCTGTGGCATCTTTGACAAATGGCTCGTCCTTTTGAAGAGCAGTCAACTGCGATAGACATCAAACTCCCTGCACTGAAAACAGACGAGCCAACTCAGCCTCATCTATTCTGTTCGTCAATGAAGGCCGCCTGAACTGCCTGTCTGGTTACAAATGCTGCACTTGTGCCCCGCTAATGCACAATCTACCCAGTGTCTGCCAGGACAGTCAATAATAAGCCACGCCGGCGCAGCAGGAGACTCAATAATCAGCACACTAATTCCAACAAAGTCAGAGAACAATTACAGCATCAATGCACTAGAGCTTTTTTCAGTTTTATTGGTCTATTTGACACATAAAGTTGTTGCAAACCCATTTGTTATTTTGTCTAGTAGAAACAATGGAAAACAAAGACATGCATGATGGATGATGCAATTATTTCCAATGGAGCTGCTACAAATTTTACAGCTTATGAGACGGGGCAAACTCTTACTCTTTGTTAGGACAACCTGCAGCATGTGGAAGGACACAACTTTAGGCGCTTCACCACCAATTTGTTTTTTCTAGATCCTTAACAAATACATTTCAACAAAACTGTTGTAATTAAAAGGATGTGAAAAAAGGGATAAAATGCCATGTGATGTTTTTCTAGTTTTACAAATAAATGTTAAAAGCTACTTTGTCTGAAATAAATTATTTTCATATTCATGGAAAGGTTGTACATATATCAGAGGACAGAGGAGTCTAGTGATATTAAAAGCAATCCATCCATCTATCCATGCATCCATCCATCATCCATCACAGAAACACAGCTATACATCCACACACCAACCTAAGGGCAATACAGAGTGACCAATAAACCCAGCATTAAAGTTTTTGAACTTTGGGAGGAAGGCGGAGTACCTGGAGAGGACCCATGCATGCCTGCAGATATGGTGCCAACAACTATGACACCATACCTAAATATGTTTTATGTTATATGTGTTTATTTTAAATTTTTGTATAATTAATGTATTTTTTTCTTAAGGTTATCATACCACAAAAATTTCATACCAGCCCAGGCCCAATACAATCATGACCTATTTCCTAAAAAATAAAAAGAAACACAATTTCATCAAATAGCACTAGTATTTTTCATAACTACTAGAGTTTACAGGACCATAAGCTGATATTTAACTCAAAAGCTGATGGGTTCAGAAAAACAAGGGCGGCATTAATGCTAACCTCCACCAAAAGGGGCCCAGATGACCCTCCGGATTGTCTTCACCCAATCCTCCATGTCATTCTGGGTGCTGGCCATAAGTAGGTAGGTCTCATGGTTGGTTGTCATCCGCTCTCTGTCTCCTCCTGCTCAAACAAAATGAAAAGGGAGAGGAAAAAATATGCAAGATTAAGGAAACGAGTTTAATTAGCTGCTGTCTCTATAATCATTGTGCATCTCTTAGTGCCCAATGGATTTACGGGTCAGATCAAACATCCCAAACTATTGCTGGTAAAAATGTGTAAACACTGTAAACACTTTACACAATAAAATGTTTAATTAAATGTTTAATTTCTCTTAGCTACTCTTATATATGACAAAGACAGGAGAACTTGCGACTTAAGTATGGCAGATGTGCTTTGGATGTTTATAGGTCAACGTATGGCTGCATAAAATTGCTATAAGTTGTCCATTTCAACAGCAAGAGCAGAAATCACAACCAAAAGGTATAAATCTGCTTTAAATGGTAGCTCTACACTTTGCCTTATCAAGATGAAGAACAAATAAACAAACTATTCCTGACCTTTCACATGGATGCACTTGATCTATTATTGGGTGATATGAGCTAATAAAATATAACTTGTCCCACTACCATTTTCATTAATCATGCCGATGCCAGTGAGGGATCGGGTCCATTGATTGTATCCCAGGATCAGGTCTGCTTGTGTCAAACAAAAACTATTTATAGACCCAAAGACAACATGACATGCCAGGGAGGGGGTTGGTTCTAGTCTTCAAACACAAAATAGCTTCAGAATTTAATATTTTTATAGAGGTTATTAAAACCCTGATGAGTCATTAATTCTAGTAACATGTTTGTGAATTAAAAAGCCAACTTAACAGGATCAAAACAACAAAGCGTTATGCAGACTGGCTTAGAAGTTCACAGACCCTGAGTGGTCAGAGAGCTGGACTAAATTTAGAGCTAAACGTTGACAGTGAAATTTACGCTCACTGTCAGCTCTCATGAGATCTCATTAACAGTTACAAGAAGCTATGTGTTCTCCTTATGCAGCATTCAACATCTGCAAAGCTCCCTTCATGATCTTAATGTAGGCTCTTTCAAAATAAGACACTTAAAATGCTATTACCTCCAGGTTAGAGAAAATTCAGCTGAATAATATATTATATATTATTATAATAATATAATGATATGAACTCAGACTTTACAGTATGTCACTTTAAAAAGTAACATCACTAATGACTGTATTATATATTATATAGAGTATTGTTTTACACCATCAAGCAGGTAAAATTTGTTCTTATTACTATACGCTGTATTTTGTCAATGTTGATCAATGTTCAATGTGATTTATTTGGTCACTCTGAAAAAGTATTTTCTTAAATTACTATTTCAGGGGGAAGTTGTAAAGCTATGTTATATGTAACACTGACAGGATGCATAGCTGCTAAGGATGGATCAGTGTGTACGTCCAGTCATTTTAAGACAATGTCTAAGGAAAGTGTCCTGCACATTTCAGGTCAGTTCTCCTTTAAATTTCCAGTGCTCAAATAAATAGAATAACTGAAAAGAAATTACCAAAATGAATAAAAAAGAACAAACATTTGGTGATCTTTGGTGTAAAATCTGAAACATAGTGATGTGATCACACAACTCACTGATAAAAAGCAACAGATAGTTGTTATACTATTACTACCCATTCCTGTTTTTTCATGCATATTAAACTGTTAAATGGGAGGGTACCAGAGCGGTTTATAAATAGTGCCTATGTATAATCAAGAAATGGATTCATAATGAATAAATTACATTTGGATACTGTATTTTAGTAAGTATTACAACTAGTTCTCACTGTCTTATTTCTTGCCTTGCCTATGGGGAATCTTTTAATATTTCACTGTTGTCACTTTCAGTCGTGGCTTTTGGAACCGACTTTGAGTGTTGCAGTTTTATTACATTTGTAGCAAACATGTTACATGTATAAAAAAATAGTCCATGTTTTTTTATCATTTCAAAAATAGTAATATAAAAAACTGTCAGGTTGTGTCATGCTTTCCTCTACTGAAACTACCAAGACAATTACTGCACTTTTAAACTAAAACATTATGAGGTGATTGGTTTCAAATATTTGAATATTTGAACCATGATAAGAGAAAAGAAAGTGAATAGTGCAAGAAATTTTGCATCAGCAGCTATAATTTATTCCAAACACCACAAATAGCAGTATACTACCAAGTGCACAAAACCAGGATAAAAAAATGGAAATAAATACCTTTAATACATATTAATATTATATAAATTCATAATTATCATGGTTTATGAAATACTCTCTAACACTGGATTGGTTAACATGCAAGCCAACTAATACATAAATAAATAGTGAACTTATTCTACTTATGCTCATTCTAAGTATAAGGGGTTTATTTATTTAAAGCATACTTGTTTCAGTGAATTTTTATTACATTGTTTTATGTATTTTTTCAATGTTAATAAAGTAAAGACATTTTAGTGATAGTCGAAAGATTTATTTGTAGAATTTAGATTTCCATAGTATCTATCTGTTCATCATTATTCCACTTTTTGTGCCTTAAGTTACCATCAACCACCAATTTAATAACTTTAATAATAAAAACAGCTTAGTTCTATTCTATCTAATGACTGCGTGTCCAAGAGGAAGGTCTTTAATCACGTCTAAGTAGTCTAAGGGGCTCCCCTTCTACTCCAGTGATTAGTCACCGTCATCTATTGATTGTCCTCAGCGCTCTCATTAATTAATTAGGCTACACCTTGCAGCGGAAGCATTAAACTTCACCAGGCGCCTGTCCTTAGCCTCACAGATGCCAGCAAACACCCAAACTGCATTAAACATGTAAAAACCTTCCCGCTAATAACTGAACGCGTCCGTTTTCACAAACAAAAGGCAACTCCGGCTCACCTCCTGACTTCCTCAAATCCATAGTTTCATTTCATTTCTTATCCCTCCAAGCAGCGACGCGCAACAGTGTTTCATTGCAACTAGTACTCCACAGTAAAGCCATGAAAGCACGTACTAACCGGGTAATAGAGCCGCTCACTTGTGCTCGCACATGGGAGTGTTTCTTCAGCTGCTGGGCGAGATCCGCCGCTCCAGATTTACTTTGTTCGGGTCCCGGAGCTCAGCGTTTACTCAGCCCGGAGTCCACCACGTGATCAGCGCCGCTAGGTGGCAGATCAGTTATTGGATTTAGTCAAATGAGAAAACGACCATGTGTCGATGTGTAGCGTGTCCTCTCTGTGTCAGATTTACCGGGTGAGATAGTCACCAGGGCCGTAGCAAGGTTTTACAGGGGCCAAAAGCACCCCGCCCCCGCTCATTTCTTTTAAATGCTGGCCAGCTTTTTCCATGTTGTTTTTTTTTTTTGAGAATTTGTCTTCTGTGATGAGCTCCAGGTCTTTGAGACTAGAAGGCCTGCTTACCATAACCTAATCTTTAGTTCCCTCCAAAGATTCTCTATCAGATTCAAGTCAGGGGTCTGGCAGTATCACTCTACAGCATTAAAATAAGCTCTGATCCAAATTAAAAGATTATTTTAAATCTAAATACCACAGGGGTATAAATAATTTTGGGCTTAACTGTAGGTGGTTAAAATGCATTTAACTTGCCGTTTACATAGTCAACATCTTAATGACTGTTTACGGGTCACACTGTGAGCGAACAGTTGTCCTTTTGCAAGATCTACAGCTGTAGTCCTCAGCTTTTACTCCTGAAAACCTCTTTATTGTACAAGGTTGCTTGCATACTGCTTTTAATGCATGCGCATACACATGTTAATTGCCACAAAAGAAAACCTGCAAGCAACTGCTTTATCAGAAACATAGTATAAATATTGTTTTTCTTATCAAAAGCTACAACCTTGATCCTCTCTGTCTCTGTGTAGAGATGATATGTCAGGATGTAGCAGCTGTTACATGCTTGTTTTTATTGTGACAAACTTCTAAAGTCCTCAATGCGCATCAATCTAGAACTGAATAAAAGTCTAAATTAAAATTAGTCTCAGCTCATTAGCTTGTCCTTTGACAAACCAATACTTTTATTATCTTCACCCTCCATGTTTCTTACATTTTAAATCAGCCAAAAAATAGTTCTTCACAGCTTAGGCTATGCATGACCTCAGTGTGACACAGTGTGTAAACCTAACCTTGCATCTGCTACTTATTCTTATTGTAAACTGTTATTTTTTTCTGCAGGGACATTTAAAAATGTGCCTGGTAAAGTTAATATAGTGTAGCTAGGTTGTTTTCAAACACTCCAATTTTATCAACACACTTGGAAAAGGTAGCTATATATGTATAAAAGCTACTTGTCATGCAACTCAAGTTTTACCCAGCCATTTTATAATCTAGTGTGTGTTTTATTATGATTATATATTTAAACAGTGTCCGTTTCTGGTCTTTTTTATGTCTGGTCTGATCTGGTCGGATCTGATATGATAGCGGTGACCTAATCCTTTCATACCCCCAAACAAACTCATAAAGGACTACTGTCTATTAAATGTCTGCGCAGTCTACTTTGTTCTCTCATTCACACACATATCAGTGGACATTAAGGGATTTAGTGTCTTAAACAAGGACCTTGAAGACACAGGGCTCAGGTTTAAATGTTTGAGCTTACAAATGAAGAACTATCACTAATTTATATATCAGTATACCCTCTATAGAATGCTAAATTTGAATTAATTGAATGTATAACAAAATGAAAAAGAAAATTATAAAAGAAAATAAAAAAACAGAAAACAATGTAATACAAAAGAAGAATAAAAGTAAAGTTCAAAGAATCATGACAACATATAAGTCAGACTTTTCATTTATTTAAAATGAGCTCATAAGTCTTTAATTTAATTTAATTAATTACTTTTAAGATATGCAGATTTACTCTGCAGTATAATACAAAATGTTACAGGAGAGAATAATACTTGCCTAATACTGCCTCTAATGCTACAACGCAAACACAATTGGTTTTTCAATTTTGTGTTATTTCACTCAGTTACACTAATTACCACTAACTCTGAGTTTCTCACTTGAAAGTTTCTCACTCAGCCCTGCCAGCATTGCTTCTTTCAATTTCCACGCAAAGACATTGTGCTTGTGTGTGAGTTTTTTTGTTTTTTTTTACCACATTTAAAATCAATCATTCTTTACAATACTTGCTTGGATGGATAGCATTTCCTCTAGAAAAAAAAAAAGTAATTATGGAGCTGCTAAACAAGCGTGCAACAGGATTATACGGCATACCAAGGCCATTACAGCAGACTCCTGTTCCTGTGGCCATTTCCTGTTGATGCTGAGTTTTCGTGTAAAAAGAGTCTGTATTTGGATTTCTGAAGATGGTTGAGAAGAAACACTTTTCCTTTATATGAAGCAACCCAATGCTAGTAGTAAATCTCCAAATGGCCCTGTTTAGGCAATTAATGGTCACTTAACTCTCATTTAGCCTCTGACAAAAATCACTGTCAGATAAACAGAGAATGTAAGAAAAGAATAGCCTTAAACTTTGACTGCCATAAAGATCCAAGAGAAAACAAATGCAGAATCATTTTTTGGTTCAAATTTCATTCTATTGCCTTCTAAAACCTTGTAAATGATGAGCCAACCATAATCGTTAACTTTGTTTCCAAGGACAACTCGAAAAAGCAAACAGCTTAACAAAAGAATTTAAAATTCTAACAATACAACAGCAACAGACTAAGATTCTAAGTGTATTCTAGCTACTTGAAGGACACAAGATCGGGAAATGCTGCATCTTTATTGAAATGCAGTCAGTCCATTTCTGTTTCTCTCATACAGAACATTCTACTTCAACTACATAATTGTTACTGTAGCAGACCCAGACACAATAACTAGATAGTGCGCATGAACATCCGTCCACTGGTTCCTCTTTTCCAGGGGTGTCCAAGGTGGGGCTTGCAGGCCATTTTTAGCCATTGATATGACTTTGTGCCGCCCACAACCAAAATCCAAAGATGAGCACTTCATAAAATTTCTAAGGGTGTAATACAGTACTCACTAACAATTTAAAATCTTAAAAATGTTCTTTTATCAACCATATTTTTTATTTTGATTTTAGATTTAATTGAAAATAGGAACACATAAGTCCAGCGACTTCTACTAAAAACAATCCATGGGTGTGCCCATTCATTAAAATAGATTCCCACAAAATAATTTTGAAAAGAGAATGTAGGAATTTATGCAAGATTGTTTTTGTGATTCAGGTCTACACAATTATTTTCAGATCCCTTTTCTTCAGTCAGTCATGGGTCTGCCAAGGAATCTTCTCCTAGTGGGAAATGTCTTGCACCTAGGAGATAAAATGATCAAATACACAAACTGACTTATTTTGCTGCTTCTCCTTGATCCATATCTCATGACCAAAGGTCAAAGTTAGACCATAGATGGTACACCTCTAAATGGAGAACGTCACTTTTGCCTCTTGCTTCTTCAACATAACAGATGTAGTGGCACCAATATTGCTCCCCCAATCCTTCTATCCATCTCTTGCTCCATCCTGCCATTGCTTGTGAGCAAGACACAAAGATACTTAAAGTCCTGTGCTTGAGGCAGAGACTGACCTCTGACCTGCAGGGACAAATCCCCCTTTTTCATGATCCTGGCAGGTGAACAACCCAACTAAATTTAATAGCATGTCAGGCAGTGCACATCTGATCAACTCTATACCCTGTTACTGATGACTGACAGCTTGGCATTATATTAAATTATCTCCGTCGTGTCATGTCATAATTGCTATCTGAGCTTGTCTGTCTTCAAACAACAACTGTTCATTCCAGTTGTGGCCACCGGCTTAAATAAGTGGCCAGCTGCCGACTTTAACTAATGGTCTAAAACAGGTGGGAGACAACAAAGGATCCCACTGTGCTGTAATTGCTTAGAAATACCTGCACACCCCCTTACACTTCACTCTGACCTCTACCTTTGAAAGTCCTGCAAAACCCAAACAAACTAACCCCATTATAGAGCACATTTGGCACTAAATTTGATGGCAGTGTAATTCTTTACACGGTGTGATTCTTACATTCACATTATGAGATTTTCCTTGCCAATTCATTGAAAAAGTATGTTAAATAAATAAAAGTTGAGTTAGTGGAACATCTGTGATGACCTCAACAGAGACATTAATGAGTAGAAACTGACCCGTTTTTAATGGTCAACATCACAATTCTTAAGTTTGTCGGCAGTAAAGAAGCTGTTGTGTAGTTCAAACATTAGATTTGCATTTTCTAGTTAAAAAGTAGATCCAAAGTCCTAATTTCACCACTACTAGACCTACAATATAATGTATTTACTAAATGGAAGCCACTTTGTACTGTAGAAAGGCTAACTTCTTCCAGACTGAGTTTGTGTTGCCTGCCAAGAGGAGGAAGCAGCTGCAGCTGGAGCAGGAAACAATGCAGATCCAGTAACTACCTTGCTGAAATGAAGAAATCTGTGTCATAATTCTCCTTGAGTGTGCCTGTGTTTAAACAGTGAGAGATTAGATGAATACAAAGGGTCGATTCTCTCTTGTCTGTAAGAGTTGTCTGGTTTGCTGCAAGCAAGGGCAAGTTGGGATTCAATAATGTGTCTAATGATAGTCTTCTCAGAAGTCCATGCAGCATAAATACATCCAACATAACAGGAAGTCACTCACTGGGCAGCAAGCAGCGCTACACAGCAAAATGTCTGTCCACTCATGTGGAAGCAGGATTACCAATTAGAGACAAAACTTATCTTATAATCTAAATCCTCCTGTGCTCAAATGAAGTCATCCTCACATATTACCTCATCATTACTTTAAACACAGAAAAGAACAGCTGTTTGAACAAGGAAGTCTTCACTAAAATATCATGTATTCATCTGTAATAAAGAGAATGTGGTCTTTCAAAAGACTTATTACCTTGATGTAAAGGTAGCAAACCAGACATTCCATACTGTGGTAAACTATGAACTGCCTGATGAACCACCTCCATGTTTCGTTCGCACTCTCGGCACAGAAAAGACGGGTTTCTAAATGTGGTTGGAAAGTCCCGGTGGCCCTGTTAACTTGAGGACGGGAGATCCTGAGTGGAGGATCTGCGCTGCTGGTTTTTGGCCCAACTCAGAATGAGTGAGTGAGCACAGCTGAGAGGGTGAGAAAGAGAAAGGGAGGGTGTGAGGTTTGCAACAGGGGTTGGTGACTATCCGCACACACACACACACACACACACACACACACACACACCCACACACACACACACACACACACACACACACTAAAGCACTGTATGGGAACAATAGGCAGATCTCTGTGAAGGCTTGAAGAGCACCACAGTTTGACACAGGGCACGACCCCCTAAGCAAACACATGATCTCTCACTCACTATGCAATCAACAGAATTGTCAACACGGTGAACGTTTGAACATGGCATTAAATTAATGTATTTGGAATGTATTATGTTAGGAGTATATAAAAGCACTATCATTATGGATTATACTTCAGTTTTTATTTTATTTATTGACAGGATGACTTAACCAGTGGTTCCCAGGCTTTTCAACTTCTGGCTTGAAAAATAACAGACTTGCAACTCCAACTGTTGCTGCCTAAACAACTTCATCTTTACTTTAACCAATGACAGGAAATTGTAAAAAAAAAAAAAAAAAGGTCTTTGTTAAAAAAAAAAACAAGTGTTTTGCGAGACTATATTTACGTCATTGTGAAATCTCACAACACCTATTTGCCTGGCATGTTTTCAAAGTTTATCATTGGGAAATTAATAAAAAATTACGCAGTGCTGTAATTATCACATTGCTAGTTTTGGATCCATGCTAAGCTAACATTCTGTTAAAGAGACATCAGCAGAAGTCATTTCAATGGGAGCTGGAAGTCAGTTACCATTTTAAATATTGCTCAGAATTTGTAATTGAGTGCTGCATTCTAACTCCAGATGTGTATTTCCAAATCATGATGCATGACACAATAAAAGATGGCTTTTAGTCTAGTTACGCTTTAGGTTATTTAAATTATCTTGTCCTGTCTTAGACGAAAGAATAAAACAAATAATGCCATAATTTTTAGTAAAGAGACAACAAAAGCTACAGGAAATGATAATTCATCTATTCATCCGCATGTTGGTATTTTTTCTGCAGCTACATCTTCCCACCATGTACCTGTAAGGGTTTTCCCATTTCACACGACCCCCTGGTAAGGTATCGATGGCTAATTGTCTTCCTGATGTCATGGTGGTCCTCGTCCCTCAATAGACATGATCTCAAGACAGACACCAAAACATTAGCCTCCACCTGCGTCCCCAAAGACATTATCTGGTGGGGAACACAGACTCCATAGAGTTACGATAGGTATCCATTACCATCTGATGCTGAATGAGAAACAAAATGAATAGCAGTGGGGAGGTCAAAGAGGACAACAATTGTTTAGCTCTTCTGTCTCTCACTGGCACCCTTAGGGAAGTAGGTAATCATAGCAAAAGGAAATGGATTACAATTTTTAAATCAACCCTAGAATTTATGCACTCAGATGTATAAGTTTTACATTATCCCCCAAAAATAATTACAAAATTAGGCAGAACACATCAGGCAGACCAATATGGTGTGAAACTGTTATTAATAAACATCCAGATGAACAGTGAGACGTTTTTTGTCATAAACAGTGAAATCTGTTGCACAGTGTACTGGTAACAAAGTTTTAATGGGTTGTCTTGAGCACCATTGGGGGAAGCAATGGGTCAGTCCGTTCATTGCGGTCATAGAGTTGTCCAAAAGCCAAGTGTCTCTGTTCTGATTTCATGCCTGCCCAAGAGCAATGTCTGTGAGTCCTGCCAGTGCTGCTGTAAATATACCATTATGCAAGGGGTTTCAATTTCCAATTTAGAAAGAGGATCACGTCTCAGACTGGACCCAAAGCTACAAACTTGTAACATAAGTTGGCATGATAAACAAAAAGGAGTCACAGAGGTACAATACAAATGAGCTCTACGGTGAACTGTAACATTCTTATGTTGTTTTATGTACAAGCTAGCTACAGCTTAGCTGGTGAAATAATTCATTCCCTTTCTACTTGTGCCCCGGGATGGAAATGATACATTATTACATTGCTTACGATGTCATATCAGAGTCATAAACTAAGTAGAAGTTTTATCCTTTATTCATTTCCTCTAATGTTTACTTATTTATACTAAATGTCCGAAAGGTGTGAGCGCTTGAAACCGAAATAACATTTCCTTGTTTGTGTGCACAATCTTAGCCAACAAAGCTGATTATGATTTCTTCTGGTTCTGAGTAGTGGCTGAAAACTTCCATGACCATTGCTTAAAAAATAAGGCAATGAATATTTATTGGTGTTCAGGGATTTTTTTTTCTCTCGTGGTTCCTGTTAGTCAGATAATTATACAGAGAGTATGAAAGGGTGTTGCTTAGGAAGTTGCACATACTGTGTGATTGGCTGTCATGATGTGATTGAAGGAGGACCCTAATGCAGAACCAGATAGTATAAGTTTTCTTTGATGAGTAAAAAATAAAAAGACTTAGAAAAACTCAGGAACGAAGCTTGAAGTAGCGACAGAGAGCCAGATTGAACAATGGAAACACAAGGAGCAAAAACTGCGGCTATGAGGAACAGCAATGGACACGAGCAGGTGAGCAAACATGGGGAACCAGTAGTGAACAATGAAAACCAGAGAGTATAAATATTAAAATCAAAACCAAACACAAGCAAAATCCAGACAGATAAAACGTCAAAACGCAAATAACAGAATCTGCTATTAAACAACACAACCGGTTCTATGATAGGGGTGGTAGAAAATGAAGCAATTACTATTCAAATACTAGCCGTCATAAAAGATGATTCCCTTACATTTTTCAGGTTTTTGTTATACTCAAACCAAAGCAAATTAAAGAACAGGCCGCTTGTCAATGTGTTTACAGATCAAAAAAAGTGGAGCTTTCCTTTTTTGTGCGTTTCATGAACAGTGAAATAAATCAGATTTTTCAGTATTAGACCTGACAACTACAGGATAGAGCTGATCAAGGGAAAATCGGCTGATTTTGTCAACTGCTCCATCGATGCATCACCATTAAGAACCTACAATGTTTTTCACGAAGCTGTTCATTTCCTTCAGTTTTTCATGACAACAAAGAACATAAAAATAAACGAGAAAACCTAGATCCACAGGTGAGAGTTATACTGTGTGTATTTGCACTCACAGTGCTTGTATGAAACAAGCATGTTTCTGGCAGTAATGTGAACATACTTCACTACGATAAATCAGCAATATGTTATGCATTGGCATGAGACTATACATCTGTTTCAAGTGCACATCAGAAAATCACGGGTGTGCACTTTTTACCAGAACAAACGATCTCCCTAAGAGGCTTCTGGGATATATAAATTTGCTCTTATGCATATGCAACACAATTAAAGACAAAACTCCTATGAAATGTTTTGAGTGAAAAAAAGAAAAATTTTATTTTTAATCTATATCTTATTCTCATAGCTGACTGTCAAATGATTTCTTAGATATATTGTGTGAAAGTAAACTGGCAGAGTAAATTAAACCTTGCATGTGAAGAAGACAGTAAAGCCTCTTTTATTTGCCATAGGAGAGGACTAGAAAAAGCATCTGCTTCTTTGTCTAATAATACCTTGTAGTATCACCTTTCAGCACTGATGAGAGCTTCAGGGTAGATGCACACCTGCACTCCCCACAGTCAAAATGGCTAGGCTGCCTCAGCCCTTCGTGAAGCCCTTCGAACCTCTCACACAAGGCTAACCTGACTTCTGGTCTGTTGTGATTAACAGCACCTAGCTTTTTTCCCCAGACAATTAGTGAGAGTAAAACACAGAACTAGTTTTTCCAAACTATAGAAAACATTTGATTTTTAGTCACGACACAAATTCAGTTTTTCAATGAATTTACTTGTCATGTGACACTGATGCATTAGTCAGCATTTCCAGTAGTCTGATTGCTTTAGGAGGTTGAAAGACCTGTCATGGGGAGCATTATTTTGATGAAAAGTAGAGATAAACCTAAGTGACATTTATCAATCACCACATTTATGAGCCTTTCACTACTTCATTGTCCTCGTATTGATTGGTGAGGTAGAACATGATGGATTAAATTAGGGTATGTGTTCCCAGAGTAGAAGCCCCTGTGTCACTGTTTAATATTTCTTGGGTTGTGTCTGTTTGTGTGAAATGAGAAAGTAAAAACTTTCAACAGATATTCGCTTCAGAAAAGCAAGCGCATTTTAATTTTGGTAATGGCAGCAGTGCTGTACACGACGGCACTTCTGTGACGAAGCCATTAAAAAAGTCACCGAACGAAAGTGTCTGGAGTGTAGAGTGAAGAGCTGTAGGCAAGTGTGATTGAAGAAAAGGATTTCTAGTGATGTAGCAGAGACAGAGAACCACTGGTGGTGGCATTTTCTCTGTGTGTTTTTAAGCACTGGTTGCTGAATATTTGGAAACTACAGCTTTAAAGAGAAGTCTTTTACCTAAATGGGTAGTTTCAATTGCTCAAGATGGGGATCTGTGGAGAGGATGTAAGCAGTCAGTATCTTCCTAGCAGTAGGTAGCTGTCCGAACGGCCACAGTTTAGGGAAAGAAAAAGAAGTTTACCCTGCACAGTCGAGCCAATGGTTAGTCAGACCGGGGCCTGCTCTATTTGCTATAAAATGTTTGGATTTTAGCCTGGGTCACTGTGTCATTTTTGCATCAGATAGTTTCCCTTAACACTTTCCATTTTGCAGTTTGTGTTGCAAGTTTATTGTACATACTTGAAAACTAATAATGGACCACCCTGGTCTTCTTTGTAGATAACCATCTAAAGAAAGGTCGTGGCAAGTACTGTCTCAA
Organism: Girardinichthys multiradiatus; assembly: GCF_021462225.1. NCBI lineage: Eukaryota > Metazoa > Chordata > Actinopteri > Cyprinodontiformes > Goodeidae > Girardinichthys > Girardinichthys multiradiatus. Next base: position 18,562,226 of record NC_061801.1, read on the forward strand.
GAATTATTTGGAGGGAGGTGATGAGCGGCTGAGATCTCGCGAGAGTTGTGCGCAAGTAATATGGCGGCATATTGGTAAACAAACACGACAGAACTCAGGTAAAACAAGCCAATTAATTCAAGCCGAACATAGAAACGTGTAAAATACTAACCGCTGTCTCATATTTTCCCAATAAAAGAAACTGGACGAGGAAACCTTGGACACCCTGGAGAGCTACGTGGACGTATGTTTTGATAACATTGTTATGGGCAAGCCACAAAAATCTCCACCCATGGCCACACCAACATCAAAACGCACCCGTTCAGAGTGCTCAGCCAGCACCCCCACTATCTCTCCAGAGAAAAGCTAGCTGATGTCCTGGACTCTATCGATAAGAAGCTAACCAGCCTGGATGCCCGTCTCGCCCTGGTGGAGGTTCTCCACAGGGAATCTCAAGCTCTGAGGGAGTCTCTGGAGTTTGGCCAAGAACAACTCGCTTCGCTAATAGCTGAGAACCAAACACTGAGGGATAGCGTGAAAACACTCACCGATGGAATGACGCAGCTGTCCGGAGAAAATAAAAAATTCAAGGAGACCATCCTGGATACACAGGCCAACCGACGGGACAACCTTGTTTTCTCCGGTATCCCGGAACGGGCAGAGGAGGACGCCGAATCCACGGTCCGTGAAGTTCTCCAACGTCAGCTAAAACTCCCAAGTGACGAGGTAAAAAACATCACTTTCCATCGTGTTCACCGGCTCGGAGGTAAGAAACCCGAACACAGCCGACCTGGGCCAATTGTAGCAAAATTCGAGCACTATAAACAAAAAGAGCAGGTCAGAAGTCGGGGCAGAGAGCTGTGGGGAACGAACTTCAGCATTAATGAACAGTTCCCAAAGGAGATCCTCAATCGGAGACGAGTTTTATTCCCAATTAGGAAGAAATATATCAGCGAAGGCATCAGCTTCTTAATTTTCTGTCTTTTTCCCTGCCATATCTCTGCTTCTGGACTTTATATCAGGCAACCCCAAGCACTGACTATGATTTCACTTGGGTCTATCTGTTTCTGTGGTGACATACGCTGTACAATGTTAGCGATACACGCACAACTATGGGCACACTAAGGTTTCTCACATGGAATGTGCATGGAGCCGGCACCAGAGAGAAAAAGTAAAAAAAATTTAAACAGCTTAAAAGACTACAGGCAGACGTTGTCTTATTACAAGAGATTCATAAATCTGCCACAGCTGCAAATGATCTTAAATCACCTGAGTTTCCTAATTTGTTTTCTGCCTGCTATAATTCTAGGCAAAGGGGAGTAGCAATCTTAATTCACAAAAATGTTAACTTTACAGTATTAGACACAGTTACAGATCCAGAGGGTAGATTTATAATAATAAAAATATCTATACATAACCAAAAGATATGTATTGTCAGTATATATGCCCCAAATGTTGATGACCCCCCATTCTTCCATTCTTTTTTTTCTGCACTGTCTAAACACTTGGATTGCTCACTTCTTCTTGGCGGCGATCTCAACTTTGGTCTAAATGAAGAAATAGACAGGCGGAGTACAACAGGGACTCAGCGCAGTTGGCAATCAATAAATATAGTTAGACAGTACATGAGTGATTACGGACTTTGCGATGCATGGCGATCTCTTCACCCTAATCACAGAGAATATACATTCTTCTCACATGTCCACCAATCTTACTCTCGTCTGAATTATTTCTTAGTCAGCAGCTCGTTGTTGACTGACATTTGAGACACTGAGATACACCCTATAGCTGTCAGCGATCATGCACCTGTCTCCTTAACTCAAGTAAATAAGAAAGAAAACCCACAAAGCAAAAACTGGAGGTTTAATACATCATTGCTTAAGGACGAAGAATTTATTAAATATTTAAAAAAAGAGTGGACTTCATGTTTGGAATTTAATGATATCCCGGGGACATCAACATCTGTTCTCTGGGAGGCTGGGAAAGCAGTGATGAGAGGTAAAATAATCTCATTCTCATCACATAAGAAGAAAAAAGAAAAAAACAAACGTATACAGGAATAAGAAGAAACCATTAAACTGTTAGATGCTTCCCAGGAAGAGGAAAAGTTGGGCAAACTGCGTAAAGCCAAACTAGAATTAAATGAAATCATCAACAAAAAACCCCAATTCTTTGTACAAAGACTTCGTATACAAAACTTTGAACATGGCAATAAATCAGGTAGCTTTTTAGCTAACCAACTAAAAATAAATAAAGAAAGAACAACAATATTTGTTGTGAAAGACTCAAAAGGGAATACAGTTTATGATCCTGAAAGAATAAACAGCACTTTCAGAGATTTCTACAAAGCTTTATACTCACCACAGATAGACCCATCAGATAATGACATTGATCAATTTCTGGATAAAGTAACAATTCCTAAAATATCAGATAATCAAGCGATGGCCCTGGATGTACCACTGACTTCAGCCGAAATCCAAGAAGCTCTAAAAAGCATGCCCAATAAAAAGGCTCCAGGCCCAGATGGATTCCCAACAGAGTTTTACAAAGAATTCTGGAATATTTTGGCCCCAATATTCCAAAGAATGGTGCAGGAAACTGAAAAAAATGGCAGACTTCCGCCAAATATAAATTCTGCCAACATCACTCACTTGTTAAAACCAGGAACAGACCCAGTACTCCCTACCAGCTACCGACCCATATCCCTTATTAATGTCGATCTCAAAATAATCTGTAAAGCCCTCGCAAAAAGACTGGAAAAGGTTACTCCTCTCATAATACATCCTGACCAAACTGGTTTTATTAAAGGTAGGCATTCATTAAACTGGTAGGCATTCATTAAACTGGATAAAAATATTATACAGTTCCCCAGCGGCATGTATCAGAACAAATAACCAAACATCTTCCTGCTTCTGTCTTTAGAGGGGCACAAGGCAGGGATGCCCACTTTCCCCCTCATTATTTGCTATTTTTATTGAACCACTAGCAGCAGCAATCCGACAAACTAAAGATATTAAAGGCATAAAATGCAGGAATATTGAACATAAAATATGTCTTTATGCAGATGATGTATTATTCTTTCTCCAGCATTCGCAAACCTCTGTCGCTCAGGTAATTGGATTGATAAATTCTTTCTCAAGAATTTCAGACTATTCAATAAATTGGTTAAAATCGACAGTTCTTCCAATTAATTGTTCTTTCAACAATTTTCCGAATATACAACTACAATCAGGGAATATTACATATTTGGGCATTAATGTGTCTCCTAGATTGGCAGATTTAACAAAACTAAACCACATCCCGCTCTTAAAATAAGTGGAAGATGATCTTGCTAGATGGAAATCTCTACCCATATCACTCATGGGCAGGGTTGCTTCAATAAAAATGATGGTCTTGCCAAAAATCAAATACTTATTCTCAATGATTCCGAATAAACCGTCATCTGACTGGTTTAGATCTCTGGACTCCTCCATCACTAAATTTCTCTGGAAAGATAAGTATTACCCTAAAAACACTACAAAAGACCAAAGATAAAGGAGGACTAGATCTGCCTAACTTTCATCTTTACTTCTTAGCCAACAGGCTACATTATATCTCAAAATGGTTTAAACACAGTCTTCTAGATGAACCCTGGCTAGATGTAGAACAGACATTATGCAATAATATAAAGATTTCCGATCTACCATTTATTAGCTCAAATACAAAACGGCATGTATGCTTCAAAAGCCTCAACCTCTCTGACAGCATGGTGGGAATATCTAAAAATGACAGGGTCTTCACTAATCCCGTGCAGATGTACACCCATCTGGAACAACCCTGACATCCTACAAAAAATAATATGATACATTTTCCATATTGGAGGAGTAAAGGAATTAAATACCTGGAACATATATTTGAAGGAATTCAGTTCATCCCATTTAACAGATTAATTATATAATACGGGATGGACAAGAATACATTTTTAGAATTTGGGTTACAAATGCCATCAAGTGTACTAGAGTTCCTAAAACTCAACCCCCCCAATTAATGTCTAAAATATACAGGACACTGAATCAATTTCCCTTCCTATTACGAAATGGGAGGTGGACTTATCAGTTAACTTTGACCAAACATTCTGGTCTCAGATATGTTCCAGAACTTTTAAACTGACAAGTAACCCCAGTTTGCAATTAATACAATATAAAATCCTTCATAGAGTATACTATACAGGTTAACGGATGTTCAGGATGGGCTTGGCACCTTCCAATACTTGCTTACACTGCACAAGCAATATACCAGACAAGTACATCCATGCACTATGGTTATGTACACCCATTCAGAGGTTCTGGTGTCTGATATGTGAAGACTTATCAAAGTGTCTGAGATGTAATATTTCACCTTCTCCTTCAGTTTGCTTGTTGGGCAACGTAGATGATGTCATCATAGAGACAAATTCAGTTCACATGGTTTTCACTGCCTTATGCATCGCTAAGAAAACTATCCTCATGAACTGGAAAAATAAAAACCTTCTTAATATTAATCAGTATAGAAATTTTCTGTTGGATTATATAAGCCTTGAGACAGCCTCTGCCTCCATGTCAAATCAATCTCTCTGGGCTCCTTTAATTGGCTCCATCACCTAGTGGGGGTGGGGCGCCCTTGGCTTCATTCTGTGGGGTGTTGTGGCAGATACGGGGGGTGTCTGGGTTGGGGCATACGGGCTGTCCCTGGGCTGGGATCCCTGGGGGGTCTGGTGCTGGGGGCTGTGGTCCCAGCCGGGGTGGGGCTTTGGTGGCTCTTGGGGGAGACATCTGGTAGCTGCATGCAATGCTTTTGGGGGGCCTGCGCTGACGGACATAGGTCACTGGCCTGGTGCCCGTGCTGCTGCTGGGTGGGTCTGGTGTGGGCTTGGGGGCTCGGGGTTCCTGGGGCGTATCGCCCCCCGGGCTGGGGTCCTGGCTGGGCCTTGGGGGTCTTGGGTCCTGGCGGGTATGTCGCCGGGGTTTTGGGCTGGTGCATTCCCGGGCGCCCGGCCCTGGCTCAGGGACCTTTGGTGTATCGGTGGGCATAAGGGCCTCCGAAACTGGTGGGTAGGTCCCATCTCATTGCAGGTGCTCCTTCCTTCAAGGAGCACATTCTGCTGGTGGGGCGGAGGGTGTGTGGGAGGGGGTGGGGTGGGGTCAACCTGGGTGTCCAATGTCTTATGTGCTCTGGGAGTTGTTCCGAATGTTGGGGTGGGTGTAGGTTTCCTTCTGGGGTGGGGATGGGTGGTTGGCCTTGGATGGTTGTGGGCGTCGTTTGGTCTTGGGTGGTTCCGGCTCGGTTTCTGGTTCTTTGTTTTGGTTCCGGTTACTGACGCCGGTCCCTTTTCTGTCTGGGGGAGGGGGTTCGGAGCGGTCTGCATGGTTCGAGTGTGCGGGCTGGCCGGGGTTGCTCGGGGTGGATTGGTCTCGGCTTCCGGATGGGTTTTGGTTTTGGCTCTGTGGGCTCTCTTGCCTTTTGTGGGCCTCGGGGTGGGTCTTCTTGCGGGGCTGCTTCTGGCAGGGGTATGGGTGTTGGGCATGTTCTAGGACCTGGATGCTGCGGGTCTTCTTTTCGTGGGGGTGCACTTTCATGGGGGTCTTTGTTTTTGGGGGGCTGCTGGGGGCGCATTTGCACAGTGTGAGCTTTGTGTGCAGCTTTTGCTTTGGGTGCTCTTTGATGCATTCCGTCTTCCGCTGTATGGCGTGCTGTGGCGTTGGGGTGGTTGTCCTGTGCGTGGTGGCTCTGACCTCCGGGCGTGGGTGTGGCAGGGCGGGCGTCGCTGAGCTCTGCTCTTGCGTCGGGCTTCTCAGCCTCATATTGGTGCATGTACCTATCCTGGCCTGGAGCTTGCATTTGGGTGGCCTTGCCGTTTGGGTCGGGTGCAGTTTGGTGGCGGTCTTGGTGTTGAAGTGGGATGTGTTTTGTTGCCCTGCTTGCCTAGTTGTGGCTGCTGTCGGGGGCTGGGCGATCTGTTAGCTCTGCCCCTTGGGTTCGGGGGTGGCTGGGCGTGCTGATCATGTGCCCTCCTTTGTGTGGCGTACTTTGGTTGTGCTGGGCCGGCTGGTCTGCTCCTTTGTTTGGAGTGGGGCCGCATTCTTGGCTGCTTGGGCGCTTCTTGCGGGCTCCTTTTTGTTGGGGGTCGTAGGCTACTTCGGGTGGCGGACTGGGTAACGGGGGCTGGGGATCCAGGTCTGAGGAGCTGGGTGGGGGGCTGGGGACGTTGGTCCCGGTTTTCAGTTGGTTCTCGGGGCCTGTTACCTGTCCCTAGTTTTTTGCCCGGCAGATGTGCCTATGCCTCCCTCCTTTGTTGGGACTTGGCAAACGGGGGTGCCTATTGGGGTCGGCCAGGGACCTGGCTCCCTGGGAGAGTGGTTTGTCCCCCAGTCCTTCCCTCCCCATCCCCGGACACCTCCCTCTGCCAGCTCCATCACAATACCACTCATGGAGGGCCTTGGGGTGCGGGTGTGCCATTAGAGTGCCGCAAGGGTTTTCCATCTCTGCGGTCCCATGGCAGCCTGTGCCCCAATTTTATTGTACAGCTTAGACACTCTCACTTATAATATTTTCATGACATTCACATGTAGGGCCTTGGTGGGTGGGCGCACTCAATGGCATCAAGAGGGAGGATGTCCTAGTAGCCTAACCTCTGGTGCCTGCGCTCACCTCTAAGGGTATAATTGCATGTAGACATTGAGGGTTCAGAGTGGGGGGTGGGGGGGTGGGGGGGTGGCAGACCCTCTTCCCCACCGTTTTTTTCTTTTTAAATGCACAGTACAACAACACACATCAGCACCAAATTTGAGCTGGCGGAGGCAGGCTTGGGGTCTTTTCACACCCCCATTCGGTAATTCCGATCTGTGGTCGGAGGCCGGGAGAGGAGTGGGCCCTCTAGTCGGGTTTGGGCTGGGGTTGGGGGTCGGGTCTTGGGGATTGTCTGGTGCTGGCGTTTCAGCTCTCTCGGGATTACTTGGGTTCCCCTGGATCTTTGCCCCTGGCTTTGGGCCCTGGTCTGCCGGCTGGGGGGGTGCCAGGCTCTGGCAGGGGGGTCTTAGCCGGCATTGATTGGGATGTGGCGCCGCTTCGGTGGAAGGGCTGGCCGGCTGGACTGCTTGGTGGGCCGTGGTGCACCATGCAGGGGTGCGGGTGGCCATTGGGCTGGGGCGTCCCCGGGGTTTGGGGGTGGAGTTGGCGGGGTGCCCGGTAACTGGGGCCGCCGTGGCCTTTTTCCACTGCTTACCTCTGTGGTTCTGGCCTTGGTCGGGCGCCGGGCTGCGGTTGGTGGTCGGGTGGGTTGGGTGGTGGAGCATGTCTTGTGACTGCACTGGGGCGGCTGGCGAAGTGTGCTTGGCCTGGAGTGGTTGGCCTGCATGGCCCAGGTACCCGGCCGGTGCATGTATCCCTCTCGTGGACTGGTGGGCTGGGGCTGCTGGCGCTGTCTGGGAGGGTTGGGTGGGCTTGGAGGTGTGCTGCTCTGCTGGCTGTTGTGTCCGAGGGGGGATCGGGGCGGTGGGCTAGAGGGTGGTGTGGAGGGGCTGCAGCCTGTGGGGTGGAGGGGTTGGGTCCACTTGTAGGGCGTGGGGTCACCGGCGTTTGGATCGGCTGGGTGGTGATGGTAGAGCTGAGCTGGATAGTGTTTCTCCCTGGGGCGTGGTGGGGGACACTGGCCCTGGATGCCTGCCGCTGGCCGGGGACCTCTTGGTGGATGAGTTTGTCCCGTCATGGTGCGGGGTCGGGGGTCCTGTTGTGGCTCGGTTGGGTCTGCCCTGTTGCGCCAGTTGGCGGGGGTGGTGTTGCGCGGGGCCCTTGCCTTGCCGTTGCGGGGCGCTGTGTAGTGGGGGAGCGGGGTGCGGCGGCAGTTCTTAGAGCGGGGCTGCGTGTGGAGCTTGCGCTGTGTGGGTGTGGCCTCATCGGCTTCACCTGTGGGGGTGTTCCCCTGTGGGGAAGGGGATTCGTGGCGTTTGGGTTCGGGTGGGGAAGAGATGTGTTCGATATCAGTGTCCTTGTTGGGGGTGGCCCTGTGGGGAGGTTCTTGTTGGGGTTCACTGGGGGTGGGAGACTCATGGGGTTGGGATCGGAGCTCGTTGGGCGGTCAGGACTGCTCCGTCCTGGGGCGGCTCCTGTTGGCGGGCTGCTTTGAGGCATGTGGACCCCTCTTTTGTACATAGCCCCCTTTCCAGAGGTGGATGGGGGTTGTTGGGGACTGGGTTTGGGGCGGGGTGGCGGGAGCGGGTCCGGGGTCACCCGGGTCTGGGCAGTGCCGGCGCTGTCTGCTTGTCTCTGCCCCAGGAGGGAAGGGGACCACCTCCTGGGTCCGGGGGCTGGTTGCCCCTAGGGGGTACCGGCGCCTGGACCTGGGAGTATAGAGTCTGCATGGGGAGTGAGTGTATGATGTCCATTGTTGTTTGTCTTTATGTTGGGTGCGAGTGATTTTATGTGTATGCATGAGGGTGGAAGTGGGTGATTGTGACTGTGTGTGCCTGTTTTTTTTTTTTGTGACAGGCTGGCTCTTGGACTTCTCCCTCTCCTGGATATTATGGGGGGGGGCGGCGATGGTTCTCCTGTGGTTTCTGTACTCTGGGGGGCCTTTGGATGTCTATAGTTTGCATTTCTTCCATATCTGTCCCAGGTTCAGGGGGGCAGGTCTGTGGGTCCTCACACTCGCTATTGCATATTTTTGTGGAGAAACCTTGTATACAAAAGCACGTCCACACTCAAACTCACAGGTGTTAAGCTTCAGGTGTTGACAGATACACAGATGTTCTATATTGGTGTTGGGTTTATGATTATTGATTGATTAATCTTGATCAATAATTATAATTACAAATCATAATCTGACAAAATCAACTTCCTAACCAAAATCCTCATTTATCAATCGAGACCAGAGATGTTTCTGGTGTTGTAATTGTGGCTCAACGCCTCTGACAATTACAACCGTTAAATACTCCGTAATAGTTAATAACTATTGCCGGAGATGTCACTGTTTAATTGACCGTTTTTGTCGAAACGTGTGGAACGTTAACCTTATTTTGACTGACGAATCACTTTTTGCACACAATGAACACAAAACGCTCTCTCTTTATCTATGTGAATATTTATTAATTTTCACCTACTCAACATGCAAAATTCTACAAACACAGGGCTAACACATCTAAATAAGCAAAATTCAACAAACGGTAGTGGGTATGTATTGAGTCAATCAGCAGTTTATGGCACAACAGACGAAGGAAATGAGAATATGAGTGGTGGTGTGGTGGCGAGTGGTGGGGGGTTGGAGCGCAGCTCCGACTGTCCTTTATGATCTTCTGATCATAAAACGTCCCCCTAACTCCTGAGCACAAAGGATTCTAACTTTTGGCGGCAAGCTAGCACAATGAGATTGAATTCAAAGGGGAAATGGAGAACTTTACCATGAGGTCGTTTTAACAGTCCAGTCTTACAACGCACCCGCGTTGACTCTCAGATAGTAAACACAAGCAGCTCTAGGACCGCGGCGGATCCCGATATCAACATAACACATCAAAGTTTCAATAAGCAAGGTTACATGCACATATCATTCAGAACACATGAGATCCTAACCAGCGATTCTGATCGCTTCTACAACCTCTGACCCTGCCCAGGCCTTCTAATAAAGAAATGAAAGATTAAATAAAAGATGGGTTTTACTTGGTGAAGTTTCCTTCTGGGTCCGCGAGTGGGAGGAAAAAGGGGGGGTTGAGTGTTGTGCGCGTCCGCAGTTACACTCCAAGAGAGCGGTCAGTCCTGTCCTTTGATCTTCTTGACGAAAAGAAAAAAATAGGATCTGACCATCAGCAGTCGACTAGGGATGAAACACGCGGTTCGTTTCCTCGAACTCTGTGTTTTAGTTACGTGTTAACTCACGTCTTCGATCGGTAAAGTGAAACCTCAGTTATGAATTGTTCGTTGGCCAACGAGAGAGAGAAATAACTGGAAACTCCACGTGGGAATTTTGTTACTTCCAAGGACGCTCCAGTTGCGTGGCGACTCCGTCAAGATTGCCAGCTGAAAAAGCAAGTTTTAAAATGCCCGCCTTCCTATATAGCGTCTTGTGACGTCAGACTTGAGACGCCCCGTCATAACAGTCGCGATGCCCGACGGGACATGGAGGCGCGCACCGTCCGGGATACAAAATGGCCGCAAGCATCAGGAGGCCTGGTGTCTGTGCAAGTAGTCCAATATTCAGCAACAAGTGGTCCAACATTGGGCTGCACCTCTCATTAAGTACATTTTACATTCATAATTACTGTGTACTTTTTTGTTACAAAAAAAACAAAACAAAAAAACAGCTGCAGGTGTATAAGCAAGCAGGGTGTAATCTTGTATTCTCTTCATCCTTCTTTCTCTCCTCCACTCTTTCCTCTTTTTCTCCCCTTTTTCCCTTTTCCCCCAACTCTCTCTTTTTGGAGCTCTTTTTTTCCTTTTCATTTCAGTCTCCGTGTCCGTAACAATTGAAATATTCCCAAAGAAGTTTATAATAAAGTTTATTTTATAAATATCAAGCAGAGCTTTAAAGCATTAGCTGTGATGCTCTGCTTGTGAAAGTAAATCTCTTGGGCAATTTCTTGGCACTCAGACAACAATTCTGAGCGCTACTCTGCCAGACAGGACACGGTAAAAAAAAAAAAAAAAAGAAAGGTCGTGGTAGCATAAAGTCTTATGCCAAGTCAGAATTTACACTTATGGGTAGTGTGAAAAATTGACTCCAAATGGGATTATCTGTGGCACCACGTTAATTGTCTTTATAGCTTTGAGAAAATACAACCCTGCACAAAAAGTTTAACAAATTTTCTTCAGAAACTGGAAGTCTATTGTTAACCCAGCCCCATATAGTACCCATTCAGCCTGAGCAAAATCCATATGGCCCCCACATAGACATGTATAGGCAAAGTGGCAGTCATATGAAGTGCTAACACAAAAATCCACTTTGGCAGTAGGAAACGCACAAATATCCTGATGTTAAACTAAATATAATCATTTAAAACATTGTTTTTTTCATTATTTAGACTAAGAAATATTTCTACACATGCAGGCAGCTTTTATTTTTGTATCAATACAGCAGCTGTGGCAGAGTACCTCCATAAATTACTTTTCATTTCTTTCAAATCGCTGCTTGTTCTGAATACCAACCTAAACCGACGTTGCATAGAAATTATTTTAAAACTATCACTACACATAGGCATTTATTTGACCAATTTTCAAGTTGTTCTGTTTGTCATATGCTTTGAACAATGTTCAGAATTTAAACCTGTATTTTACTGAATTTCAAGTGTCAAACAGCCAATCTTTTAATCCTGCTATCCTTGTTAAATTTTACCCAAGCAAATATCTTTTTGGATTTAATTACCTAACTGTTGCCTCTAAAAAGTTATCACTTGCTTCCCCTCCAGAGTCCACCATTACACTTAATCATAATCAAAAAACTAGTTCAGTAAATTTGCAAATGAGCTTGTTCTGTGGGCCTAACTTAAATTCTGGCTTTACCTAAAGATGATGTAGGATTTATCTATGCTTCTAGCTTTTCAGAACTTGCTTACGCAGAAAAAAATTATACGTAGAAAGGTAGTTATTCCGAAGTTATATGCAACTGATTTTGTACAACTTAACAGTCTGTTTTTATCCTCGATTTTCTTTCCTCCTCTCCCAGCTTTCCACACCTCCATCAAATCCGATTCCCGCTCCAACTTTATTTCTAAAACTGAATTACCTCTGCCTGTTTCCTCTCCCGTCTGTTGCTTCAGATTTTTCGCATGAGAACATCTCTACTGGGATGGATTTACAGGCAGGCTGGAAGCTATGAATTCAGCAATTTGTTTTGTTATCTTGCCGCGAGCAGCCAGGCAGAGTGAAATTTGACCCTATCATGAGAATGCATTTTTTGGGAGCAGATATTCTCTTCGTGTGGAGGACTTTTCTGACTAAAGTAAACTTTTTAGAACCACAAAAATGTATGGTGCTTGAATATCATATGCTTTCTTTTTTTAAATTAATGTTTGCTTAGAGGTGTTAATGATCATCTTCACAATACAGTTTTGATAAATATCAATAAATTAAGAATTTTAGCTTTGCATAAATGCTGTTTAAACCATGCTATGGTCTGGTATATATAGATTATGCTCATTTAAAGGTGAAGTAGATGAAACAATAGTGGTGAAAAAGCACTGCATTTTATGCTACAGAAAGTGACAGAATCCCTGGCTGTGTGAAGCAAAAATTAAGTCAGCAGTAGCCCCCTCCCCCCTCACATGTTGCTGTGCACTGCTGGTCAGCTGGCTATTAGAAGGCCTCTACACTTTTCTTTGCTGACAAGATATGCAACATTTTGGAGATGCTTTCTGTCACAAAAACATGGACATCATTTAGGAAATAAAGGAGTGCAACCCATCACTCTTAAAGCAAAAATGCAATAAAACTGCAATTAGTAGGCTAAGGCTATCCACGCATAAAGCTCAATATATTATGTAGCCTATATCAGCTTGCTATACTCATAGTGTTACCATGAGTACAGTCTAGTGTTACTAGAGCAGAATGGCAAAAAGTGTCATGTTGTGTGTTGGTAGAGAACCCTAACACGCAGGAGGTAGGCGGAATCATGAGGAGAGTGAAGATTTCATAAAATAAAGATGGCAAAACTTATATAAACAAGAACCTAAGTCAGTACAGGAATGTGACACATTAAGTAAAGCACAGAACATGATAGGGACAAAGTGCAGGGGAAAGTAACAGAAAGCTAGAGAAGAATCTGGTAAGGGATGAAAGAAAGAGGGATCATAAATATTAGGAGTGGTTACAGCAACAATAAACAGGTGAGTGTAATTAACTGAAAAGCCAGCAGCTATGGTAAGAATTGCTATAAACGACACAAAGGCTATATGAATATACATAATACGAGTCCCAGGAGATTATAACAAGACAACCACAGCAAAACACATGGATGAGTTAAGAACATGAGTAAACACAATAATCGAATAAAAAAAAAATAAAAAAAAAACACTACCAGAAGGCACCAAAGCCTTTAAATGTAATAAACCTTAAGGCACTTAAAAAACAAATAAATGCAGATGTTCTTTATTGTATATTTGTGCTCAGGTCTATGTATGAAAAACAAAAAACCAAGAACTATGTTTAAAAACGACACAATATTTTGTACAATTTTGCAGTGTTTCAATCAAAAGTTATTTGATCATGTTTTTCATTTTGCTTTATGTTTTTGTGTATATATCACAATACAGTGAAGCAACACACTGAAACCAGGATGCGTTTTCTCACGGGTATTATGTTGTGAGAATCTCATACAGGCTCATACCGAGTGGTAAATGGTCTCTTAATGAAAAGCTTATTAGGAGGCAACCAGTATGGATGACAATGTCACTGATTTAAATTTTACAAATTAATATATAAAAATCAATAGTTTGCTTTAATGCACATTCATAAATGTTGTAGTTAAAGACTCAATGCAGTAACTGATCTGTGTTAGCTGCTTAGTCAGTCATTTTCTGCTTCTTCCATAGTGGGTCGCGGGGAAGCTGGTGCCTATCTCCAGCAGTCTATGGGCGAGAGGCAGGGTACAACCTGGACAGGTCACCAGTCCATCGCAGGTCAACACACATACAACCATGCACACACTCATTTATACACCTATGGGCAATTTACATAGACCAATTAACCTAACAGGCATGTCTTTGGACTGTGGGAGGAAGCCAGAGTACCCAGTGAGAACCCACGCATGCACAGGGAGAACATGCAAACTCCATGCAGAAAGACCCCTGACCAGGAATTGAACCCAGAACCTTCTTGCTGCAAGGCAACAGTGCTACTAACTGCACCACCATGCAGCCCATGTTAGCTGCATACAAAATATAAATACTTGGAAAATATACAGTGGGAATTTATCTCTTTTAGTTGTAACTGAAACTGAAAGCAGTATAAAGCAATATCTTAGCCACCCTGATGGAGGAGTACGTAGCATATGCATTTGATTTTAGTATTCTGCAATGCAAAAAAAAGAACACACCTGGATTGGAGTTAAGGTCCATGGGGAGCATATGTAGACCTGCCTCCTTCTAGGCTTGAGCTTGAGGGTGCAAAAGCCACGCTCTCGCTGCTTACCGCTGCTCCTCAGATTCCACTTCTTCATCTGTTCCTGTTCTAAGCTACAAATACCGCAGGTTTATCTTCTCTGGTTTCCTCCAAAATGCTACATATGGTTCCCTCCTCTGCCTTTTCCTCCTCTGGTCTCATTTTTTTTCTGCCAACAACTTAATTTTGTAAAAGTCAACGGCAGGTCATGGTGACACGTCGCTCAGCAGCAGAGCGAGGAGAGGTCAGGCTGAGGGTAGTTCGTCTGCCTCTCGGTAAACCATTTCTCTAACCTTCTGCAGAAGGAAAAAGCAGAGAACCCATATTTCTGAGGCACACACAAAAAGGACAGAGCTGCGATTGGAAGCTGAAGGCAAAATACGGTGTGTCTGCTCTTTTCTGAAGGAAGTGAGACGAGTGGGAGGTGGTGGGGAGGAGGGAAGTGGGGGTATCATAAATCAAGCAGCCCTCCCCAAAGTGGGGATCTGTAAATCTGGGGAACGAAGGGAGGGCACTCGGCCAAATGACTCATCTGGAGTGCACTATAAATACTGCCGTACAGGGTTGACAAGACGGTTGCTACTGTTGGCCAAAAAACCCTCTCTTTGGTGAAAGGTCTATAATGAGCTGCTTATCTATCTTTTTTAAGTCTGATATATCTGGACCGCAAATGACTGGCATCCAATAAATAACCTAATCCCAGGAGGTAACACCAACATTATTGTACTTGTAGGTTTTCATAAAGAGAACCAACAGCTGGATGTGGGGAGATCTAAATATTTATCTAGAGAGGAAAAGAAAAGCTTGCTTACAAACCGATTGTCTGGACGTCTACATCAAAAGTTCCCATCAGACAAACACGCTGTGAACCAGAAACCCTGCAGTAGCGCAGGGTTCTCTTACCTTTTTCTTCGCCAGATTTAGCCAACCTGATACATTCGGGGTTCGGGGGTCATGCATGGAGGTCTAAGCAGGAGGCTGATAGCGGAGATTGGAATGCGACACGTCAAATGCCAATCTCCTCAGCAAGGCTGTTATGAAAGCCTCTAAGCTTCCTGTCCTGTTCTCAATTCTTTGCAGCCCACTGTGCTTTCAGGCCCGATTGTTGCAGTCTCACATGCTGAAATAATGATGCATGGACACAAAACAGGAGGAGGAAGAGGGTCTGGAATACTCTCCGCCATGAGAACGAGGCGAATATTTTAAATGGTATGAAGCTTACTGTTTGGGTATACTGGACAGTCTGCGTTTCGTCACAAAATCTTTTTTAAAATAATAGTTGCACATATCAGACATATACTAGCTCATGGGCAAGAGTGTGTAGGATGAGACATTGCATGTTTATCGTTTTTTCCACTTAATTGCCATGGATATTTCTCTTACGATTCATTGCTTTTCTATTTATGAGCAAATTCACATCATACATAGAGGACAACATCAGGGAAAAGATCCATCTAGTGTTGCTGAAATATTAGGCTTGGTGTAATAAAAAAATAGTTCAAGTGACTACATAAGGATATTGATGAAAATTGATGAACTTCTAAATATAATCCTAATAGAATCCTGCCACTTAACAGTTTTTTTGCAGGCAAGGGACATGGTGGCTTGCAAAATTATTCAGAACCTTTCAAGCTTTTCACATTTTTATCACATTACAACTACACATTTCAGTTAAAGTTCCTGGGATTGCATGTGATAGAACAACACAAAGTACTACACAATTGGGAAGCTGAAGAACATTTTTTACAGATAAAAATATGCAAAATATTTCTGGGGCATGTCTCCAGCTCTGCACATCTAGAGACTAAGGTTTTTAAGCATTTTTCTTTGTAGAATAGCTTCAATTCAGTTGGACTGAACAGTCCTGTCACAAATTGATAATTGTTTTTAGGTCTGGACTTCCATTCTAATACAGGCATATGCTTTCACCTAAACCTTTGCAGTGTAGCTTTGGCTGTATGTCCTGCTGCAAGGTGACTCGGCCCCAGTCTTTTGCGAGGCCTGTCTAACAGGTCTTTTTACAGCATTGCCCTTAATTTTGTCCTGTACATAAACTTTGACCAGTATAATGCTACCAACATGTTTTGCAGTGGGGATGGTAAATTTAGGGTAATGTGAAGTGGTAGATTTATGCAGTACATAGTTTTATTGCATGTAGGGGCAAAATGTAACATTTTCATCTCAGTTCACAAGGACACCTACCACATATTTGCTGTATCCTCTGCAGAGTTTGTGGCAAAACTACTGTTTAACATAATTTTCTTTTCACTTCATGGCTATGCATTAGTTTATGTTGGGGTATCCAAAATCACATAAAATACATTGAACTTTGTGGGTGTAACATGACACACCCAATATTTCCCAAAGAGAAATTATGCCTAAACTAATGCCTACCTCCAGCAGTCATTGCCCAAACTAGCCTGTCACAGGGCAACACCGAGGCAAATGGTACAAAAAAACACACACACACACTACTAAGGCCAGTTTAGACAAACCAAGTAACCTAACATGCATAGTTTCGGACTGTGGGGGAAGCGAGAGAAATGCAAACACCATCCCGTCTGCCCGGGATTTGAACCCAGGACCTTTGTGCTGCAAGACAACAGTTCTAAAAACGGTGCCACTACGCAGCTACTAAAATAAAATAAATCTAAATAAAATAAAAGTAAAACAACTAATTTTGAAGCATTTTTTCTATGTTTTTCCAATTGCATTTTTTTGCTGGTCAGTCCCTGAACTCTCTCCACATTCTACCTCAATGAGCAGTATGTGAACATCCCATACGCAAGAGCCCTCCTTATCAGGGAGCGCAAAATACCCTTTAACCAACTTGATTATTATAAGCACGGCATCAATGTACAGACTTTGATGACTAAAAGCTTCTAGCGGCAGCAATGGCAGCCAAAATACTCAAAGCACCTTCTGTTGGATACCTTAAGAAACCCGGTCCTGGCCTTTCCCTAATCAGCACAACAACATGAAGTTCAGATTTAGATGTAACTCCCATTTAAATCAGCATCTTCTCTTAGAGAAGAAAAATATACTAATTTTACCCTGAATATTAACAATACATGTTTTAATATTAGGCTGACTCTGAGTCATTTTCCAGCACTTTAGTGTTTATTTTCCCCAAGCTTGTTTCTTCTGAGAGTTTCCTCTTGCTAAACCAACTCAAAATACCACATTTAGAAAAACCAGCCATAGATTCCAAAGCCAAGAAAAACTACAGTCCAGCCCTGCCAAACACCAAACATTGGAGTTTCCTTTTGAATTCAACAGCTGGCTCAGGACACTTTGGACTGCTAACCTCGGCTTTATTTACTGGGGAAAAAACATGTCATATAATGCCACCACTGGGCCCTATTGACTCCCCCTCACCTGCAGTAAATCTGCTAAGGTCCCTTGCAGACATACTGTACCTGTTGGCACAATGTATGATTTATAACCACATGCTTATTGCACTTCCCACCACCCAAATTTCCCATTGGTTTGTCTAAAGTTAATCTGTTGTTTTCAAAGAAATACTTTTTATTCAAAAGGAATATGGCATTCTAAAGATGATAATTCGACAAAAGCTACTGTTTTAATAAATAATAAATAAACCATATCAGTAAACATTTTCTGAGCCTACAAAATCCATAGCCACTTTTTGTCACTTCAAGCTAAGTTTTGAGCAAAAGACCATAAAACTACTCTCTGCAAACACTTAATTGTTCAAAAAAAAAAAAATCTTCAAATCTTTTTCCTGTGTCCAGTTTCTGGTTTGAACCCATGCCTGACAACTAGGCCTACAAATAGCCCCTACGGTAAGCAGAACTATATAAATTCAGAGGCTCATAATTTAAACTGACAGCACCTTCTACGCCAACAGCAGGAGTTTTAGCTTCTAATGCTGACAAGCGTTTAACCTCAAATTAGTCCCTACTATATGGCAAAGAAGCGGACAAGCTTCAGTTTGAATTTGAACATAGGTCAGTGTGAATGTAAATTACAGCTGTTTGCTTTTTCAAAATGTTTCTCCTCTTTAAGAGAGATCAATTTAAGCTTTGACTTTGAGCTAAAACGTTACGTTGCTATGTTTACATGGTATTTATGACTGTGCTAAAATGCTACCCTTATTGCCGTGTTTTTCCATTCTACAGTTAAAACTTTTTCACATAAAACCTCAAAAGTCAACATTATGACAACCATTAATGTTGGTTAGGTTGCAAACTTTTTAAAGGGTTTCAGGTCATTTGCAAGAAACTAAAATGAAGTTTCAAATAATGCCAAAATTATGTGCCTATGTTTAAATAAAGTGAGTTCTACAGAGAGGATTTTAAAATCACAGACCCTAACCTTTTTGCTGGTAAAAAGAATGTGTCTCAACCTTTGTAGAAACAGCTGAAAGCAGGTATTTACAGTAAAGACACTGTGAAAAGGACAACATCATTTCTTCCCCAGTGTCTGACATTAAATCAGACTAAGCCTCTTCTATTTTAGTTCAGTTAAGATCACCAAATTATCTTTGCTTAGTGCCAGAATAAGGGGAGTATTTCAGAAAAATCTTTAATGATTACCGATACATCATTCAGAGGTTTTCATGGATTTTCTGAGTATTTGGTAGAACTGCTATTTGTACCATATGTCTTGCATAAACTACTTTGACAAATAAGTTTTGCCTCAGTGTTTTATACTTTTTGCCCATTCTTCCAGGCAGAATTGGTGGAACTGAGTGAGGTTTTTAGGCTGCCTTGTTCACACATTTTTTCAGGTATGCCACAAATTGTCTATGAGACTCAGATCAGGGTTTTGAGATGGCCACTCCAAGACATTGACTTTTTGCCCTTTAACCAATTTTTAACTATTTTGTCAGTATGGGAAGGGTCCTTGTCCATTTGGAAGACCCTTTTGTGGCTAAGCCTTGAGTTCCTGGGTGATGTCTTTATGACGTTGCTTCGATCTTTCCAAATAATGTTCTTTTCCTATGATGCTGTCTGTTTTGTGAAATGCATCAGCAAAACACCCAAACAGCTTGAGGATGCCACCCCCATACTTTACAGTTGGCTTGGTGTTCTCAGATTTGCAAGCTTTTCATTTTGTCTCCAAATGTAACAATGGTCATTATGGCCTCTTGTCAGAGCACAGGACTTGTCTCTAATAATTAAGGTCTTTGTCCATGTGTGCATTTGCAAACTGTAATCTGGCATTTTATGCTGCTTTTGGAGTAATAGGTTTATTCTCCCCAAGAAACCTTTCAGCTATGTTGGTACAGGATCCTTTTCACTGTGGATAATGACACTCTTACCAGCTTCAGTCAACATCTTCAAAAGGTATTTTGCTTTTCTTCTTGGGTTGAACACATTTAATTCCAAAACATAATCAAATTCAAACTTTTGCACCCAATTTCTCTAAAAAACATTGAAGTTGTTGTTTATTAGATAAAAAAATCTAAATCTTAAAGGTAATTCTTGGTTAAGGTATAACAAAAGGCACATTTTGTGTTTGGATAGCCCATCAGTTTGATTTATTCTATAGTTTTGAGTTGAAAAAAAAAAGATTTTATGAGATGCCCCGAGAAAAGTATCGGTCTAAGAATTGACTGCAACTTTTTGCAGGTGTGAAACAATTTCTGATGAGATGTGTATGTTTTATTTAAATGTTCACACCGTTGTCTGTCAATTTAAAACCTCTCATATCAGGCTACAGATGCTATCTCATCAGTGAGCTGCTAATACAAACATCTACCACTGCAATTCCCCCTGGGGACAAAGTCACTAATGAAACAGTGGGTGGTTTGGATAAAAACTCATCTTGGTTGATATGTGTGACACTGTGAATTTTACATTAAGCAACATAAATATTCTTCATACCATGAGCTAAATCACATCATATTTTACTTCTGGGTTATATTCAATCTAGCATGTAGTAGCTCAGATGTTTCTAGTGCTCTCTTTATGCTGTCATAGCACTGATATATGATGTGTTGTAGTGGTGCACACTGAAGGGCACAGATTTAAGATGTGATGAGAGCTATGAGGCTCCCCGGGAGCCACGTATGAGAAATGTCAGACGCTGAGTGCTTGGCCACACTCAAGGAGGATGCATATTACTGCTGTGCTACAGACGGTTGGTTATTGACCTCAGCTATCCGCTGGGAAAATATTAAATGTGCACGAAAGTAATACACACACAAACACATCCGCTCATGCAATAATATACACTGATGAGGTTGGAGAGAGAGAAAAAAATCTGCTTCTGACCTTTTGGAAAATGTCAAATCACGAGGGGACTTTATAATAGGAAAGGAAGCTGGAAAGACATCCCATAGACTTGGAGGACACATAGCAGGAGACATGTAAATAAAGACAGTCAACAAACCACATCTTTACTTTAGGTTTGATTTTTCAATCTTGGAACTTTTTTTTATTTTAACTTTTCAAATCATACCTCTGATGCTTCAGTTTCTCCTAGATTGATAAAGCTCTGAAAGCTGACTGGATAAGTCACACATATGAATGATAAATGTGCACTGATTTAAAACTGTTAACACATATGTGCACATTTGTTGAACAATATACCATTTTTAAATTAGAAAATGTTAACATTGACCAGCAGATTTTTTGAATAGTAAAAGATTTGGCTGCTGTAAATTACATGAAAGAATTAAAACTTTGTTTTGGATCATGTTTAAAATTCAAATAGCAGATAGAGTGCCTTTCAAACGTATTTCTGTGTCTTGGACATTTCCAGATTTTTGTCATTTTACAACAACAAGCTTCAATATATTTTTAGGGTATTTTAGGAGATAGGCCAAACCATAGGAGTCACTACTGTGAAGTGAAAAGAAAGGGATTCAGGTGGGTTGTGCAAGTGCATTAAGCCCCTTTTATTCTGACACCTCTAAATGAAATATCGCTTAACCAGTTACTAAGGGGTCATCTAGTTGGTTAATAAAGTCTACTTGTGTGTAATTTATTAGAAAGAGGATTATTAGAAAACAGTGGGTGTGTTTTACAGTTTGTTTCTTCGTCTTGCTCCTCCATGTCCTCTTTTGTCCTCATCTGCTTCACCTGCTCCCTCTGCCTCCCAGTCTCCACATCCCACCTGTTCCCTATTTTCCTGATCACCTGCCCTATTGTTTCATGTACACCTCGTCCCTATTTAGGAATCTAACAAACAATGTTCCCAACTTTGTACATCCCAAAGAGCAACATTAAATATTTCATCTGAAAATGAAATTAGTAGACTACAACATATCTGCAAACCTACCATGATACAGTATGGCCATTCACCTAAACTGACAGGCCTGGCAAGGAGAACATTACCCAGATAAGCAGCCAACAGGTCCATGAAGGTCTGAAGGAGCTGCACAGCTCCAGAAGGAGAGTCTGTTGGCAGAACAACTATTTGTTATGCACTCTGCAAATCTGACCTTAAAGGAAGAATAGCAAGAAGAAGCTATTGTTGAAAAACCCCTAAGAAATTACTTTGGCATTTTACTACAGGCCATGCAGGGGGACACAGCAAACATGCGAAAGAAGGTTGACTGATCAGATGAACTTTGTAGCCAATATGCAAAGCACTATGTGCAGCGAACAGCTGTCACTGCTTGTAACCTTGAACACACCATCCCCAGGGTGAACCATGGTGGTGAAGGAATCAAGCTGAAGGGATTCTTTTCTTCTGCAGTGACAGGGAGGCTGGTCAGAGTTGATGGGAAGATGAATGGAAGTAAATACAGGACAATGATGGAAGAAAACCTATTGGAGGCTCCAAAAGACCTGAGACTCGGGTTGAACTTTCATCAGGACAACAACCCTAAAAATGGCTCAGTCAAAGTTCAAACATAAATTTAACCTGTGGCCAAACAAAAACGTTTTTGTTGCAGATGATCTCCATCCAATGTGAGTCAACTTGAGCTATTATTTAACAAGAATGGGCAAACATTTCAGTCTTTAGATGTGCAAAGGTGTTGAGGATACATACCCCCAAAACCAGCTGTAACTGCAGCAAAATGTGTTTCTACAAAGTATTGAGTCAAGGGGATGAATGCAAATCCATGCCACACTTTTCAGATTTTTATTTAGAAAAACATTTATAGACATGGATCATTTTCCTTCAACTTCACACTAATGCAGTACTTTGTGTTGGTCTATCAAATAAAATACATGAATTATTGTGGTTGTCACATGACTAAATGTGCAAATGTTCAGGAGTTTTAATACTTTTCAACCTATTGTATATTATTTTTGGTAGTGAAATGTGCTTTGAAGACAGTATCTTCACATTAAAACAGTTACCTTCAGATAGGACCTGTGAGCTTATTATACTACTGACATAGGGCGCCATCTTTTAAACAATATTTGTAATACAGGTCCTTCTCAAAATATTAGCATATTGTGATAAAGTTCATTATTTTCCATAATGTCATGATGAAAATTTAACATTCATATATTTTAGATTCATTGCACACTAACTGAAATATTTCAGGTCTTTTATTGTCTTAATAGGGATGATTTTGGCATACAGCTCATGAAAACCCAAAATTCCTATCTCACAAAATTAGCATATTTCATCCTACCAATAAAAGAAAAGTGTTTTTAATACAAAAAACGTCAACCTTCAAATAATCATGTACAGTTATGCACTCAATACTTGGTCGGGAATCCTTTTGCAGAAATGACTGCTTCAATGCGGCGTGGCATGGAGGCAATCAGCCTGTGGCACTGCTGAGGTCTTATGGAGGCCCAGGATGCTTCGATAGCGGCCTTTAGCTCATCCAGAGTGTTGGGTCTTGAGTCTCTCAATGTTCTCTTCACAATATCCCACAGATTCTCTATGGGGTTCAGGTCAGGAGAGTTGGCAGGCCAATTGAGCACAGTGATACCATGGTCAGTAAACCATTTACCAGTGGTTTTGGCACTGTGAGCAGGTGCCAGGTCGTGCTGAAAAATGAAATCTTCATCTCCATAAAGCTTTTCAGCAGATGGAAGCATGAAGTGCTCCAAAATCTCCTGATAGCTAGCTGCATTGACCCTGCCCTTGATAAAACACAGTGGACCAACACCAGCAGCTGACACGGCATCCCAGACCAACACTGACTGTGGGTACTTGACACTGGACTTCTGGCATTTCCTTCTCCCCAGTCTTCCTCCAGACTCTGGCACCTTGATTTCCGAATGACATGCAGAATTTGCTTTCATCCGAAAAAAGTACTTTGGACCACTGAGCAACAGTCCAGTGCTGCTTCTCTGTAGCCCAGGTCAGGCGCTTCTGCCGCTGTTTCTGGTTCAAAAGTGGCTTGACCCGGGGAATGTGGCACCTGTAGCCTATTTCCTGCACACGCCTGTGCACTGTGGCTCTGGATGTTTCTACTCCAGACTCAGTCCACTGCTTCCGCAGGTCCCCCAAGGTCTGGAATCGGCCCTTCTCCACAATTTTCCTCAGGGTCCGGTCACCTCTTCTCGTTGTGCAGCGTTTTCTGCCACACTTTTTCCTTCCCACAGACTTCCCACTGAGGTGTCTTGATACAGCACTCTGGGAACAGCCTATTCGTTCAGAAATGTCTTTCTGTGTCTTACCCTCTTGCTTGAGGGTGTCAATAGTGGCCTTCTGGACAGCAGTCAGGTCGGCAGTCTTACCCATGATTGGGGTTTTGAGTGATGAGTGATGATTAGGTTCATAGCTCGTTTAGAAACCCTTTTAATGATATGCTAATTTTGTGAGATAGGAATTTTGGGTTTTCATGAGCTGTATGCCAAAATCATCCGTATTAAGACAATAAAAGACCTGAAATATTTCAGTTAGTGTGCAATGAATCTAAAATATATGAATGTTAAATTTTCATCATGACATTATGGAAAATAATGAACTTTATCACAATATGCTAATATTTTGAGAAGGACCTGTATGTGTGCAGGCTACAGTAGGGCTGTAAATGGATGTATAAACTGTAAATGGGAAAAAATGAAAGCTGGATTAGCTGTCACTGGACTAATGGAGGCTAAACCTGAGGCCACACACATTTACGCAGTAAGTACCAGCAGCGTACATTATACATAACTAATATGACATTGGGGTTGATTTGAAAACCACCTCCATAGATCCCCACAGTTGAATGTCAGCATGACAGATTCATGTTTCTCTACTACTCCACAGGGGCTTCCTTAACTTAAAATACTGATGTCTGCAGGGTAATATTCTCAGTCTGTCATATTTCACATTGAACAAGATAAATAATTGCCTGGAGAATTAAAGGCCTCCCCTGCTGGTTTGTTTAATTTAAATTCTTCCATCCATCATTTAATCATCAGCTTCAGGTGCTTTCAGTCTTCCTGCAAGCTTCAATAGACTATAAATTACCTTATTCCTAAAAACAGTACCCTTGTCTGTGGTTAGAAAATTGCATGTCTGTCTTCAGTCTCCAGTAGTTATTAGTCAGTTACAGTCATTCAGTAACTATGACTCAAGGTTCTTTAATGAGAAGACTGAGATAGCTTTAGGGATCTTGATAAAATCTACACAGAAATATATTGTAATTTTTGTAATTTTATCATATCTTCAAACATAATGTAGAAGAGAAAGGGATTTTTAATAATCAGCACTGTGTCAGATAGTACACAGTGCTGATTATTTTGTATGAAACTGTCTATTAACTTGATGGTTTGTTGTATATGTTTAGTTAAACTGCAATGTTCAATTTCTATCTTTTAATTTTTCGGCCTGTTTTTGCTGTTTTATTTTATTTGTTACATGCCAGTTGTTGTTTTCTAATCTATACTGTGCCATTCAAACAAATACACCCAAAAAATAATCCTTTGTTTCCCTAATCGGGGCTGAGGTCATGGGTCACGAATCTTCTGTTGAGAGAATCTCAAATAACGCTTAAAAATCTTTTCTAGAATAATGTTTTTGCAGTTGTTATAATTTAATAGTTGCTGTGAATGTTTGTTATGTCAATATCCTCTTGCAAATGTTTTCCTTACCTAAGCCAGTAACAGAGTTGAAATTTACTGCTGCTGTACCTTTATTTGTGATCTAGAGCTGGAAACAGATGACCAGCGCTGTTATATGTTAACCAACCACATGAGGGCAGTATAAACTTTCAAATCCAATCATCCCCAACTTTATATAGCTCAAATAGGCAAAATCTTTTTTATTTTCAAAGGAATGCTCTGGAGCCAAACACAGCAACATATATCCTGTTTTTGGAGAATTATTATTATTATTCTATTAATCAACAGATGAGGTAGTGGGATTAGCTGGAAGATACAGCCATATTTACTTGTGGTTGTACTACTAGCCACAAATAATCAAAACTGGGACTAACAGAGGGGTTAACAGAGAGAAATGCATAATAAACCTAAAACATGGAGTTTATTAGAGCTTGGGTAAAAGCAAGCACACAGTTTCTTTACTGAAAACAAAGCAGGGACTGCCTGTTTCCTACAGTGACTTTTGTATAGCATTAAAATAGTTCAGATCACCACTAGATGCAGAAAAGAAACACTATTCACTTATCTTAGACAAGTATAATAAAAGAAAAGTTTAAATCGTTGAGTCTGGATATATTATTTGCTCACTATAGTGTTCAGAGTTCATTTTAGGTAACTGTTTTTGATGCATACTGGGATTCAGAGGATAGAGATGAAGATAAAAGGCACAGTGAACCTGAGTGGCAGAAAGTTAGGATTGGTGTTTCAGATAACTGAAATATCTAACATTTTACTTTGGCTGTACTTCCTTATTAAAAATCTTTCATAGAAGCCATTTTTTCCTAAAACACTATTAGAAGAATGAGTTTGTAAGAGACTAGTCAAGTTAATTTACAATTGAATATACTGATTTGTTTCTAAAATGCAAACTTCATATTATCTTAAAAACATGTATTTTATGCCAAAAATATCCATTCTAACAGGTACATCCTTGCATTTTTCTCTTTAAGCATATGTTGTTGAAATGTGCTGGCAGGCAGAAAAACAATGAAGCTGGAACACAACAAGTCTCAGTTTAGTTGAGCAAATGAAAGAGCCATTGTGCCGGTACCTGTGTTGTTTTGTAACACAGCTAAAAATACAGACAAGACCTTGCTTCCAGTCTAAACAATGTTTGCAGTGTGGTTAGGTTTGTGCCTTTATTTCTGCAGGTTTAACACACATTACCCAGATGTGGAACAAGAGAGCAGTGAACATGAGGTAGGAATAAAAAAACATCAGAGAGCTCTCAATGCAGATGTGTTCAGTGAGCTTTGTCAAAACTTTCTCTGTTTTTTTCCAGTGCACAGAGGAGAACGGGTAAAACTTTCCAGTGCAGCTGAGAATTCAGAGTTCAGTTCTTAATCTGAATGGCAGTCGTCCTAAAAACCCAAAGCAATAAGCCGATACCCAGCTCATATTTAACCCTCCTCCCAACCACACTACAAGACAACGAACATCTCTGTGGAGCTCTCACTGACAACCCACTCCTCATACATGCACGACTAAACCCACCCCCCCCCCCGCTTCCCGTCAGTATGAGTTGTGTTCTGACTTCTGCGCCACATTTGGAGCAGTGGAATAAATGTGTTGCATTTTCCTTTCATTAGCTGTCTTTGCATCTCTTAAACTTCTTTATTAGCTGCCTCATAACAGGCCTAGTCCTTGTATTCCCATCAGTGTGAGGGACCAGAGGATGGTGCAGGCCGGGAGAAGTTGTTTGGCCTCTGTTTATTACTGTGGAAGAGCACTGTTTTAAACAGGCAGGTATTCGCAACAATGTTGTACTCTGAAAGAATAACATAGTAATATCACATTAAACACATACACCTCAGCCTTTGACAATCTGGATGAGAAATTTCCATAATTGCCATATACTTATTTCCTGCTGATGGGAAAAGAAAAGAAGCCATCTGAGGTCCCCAAGGCTGTGTTGCCCTGGGCAATGAACCATATTGCCTGTATATAAATAAACAACAACTACGGATTGTCTGTGAATATTATCTGACATGTTTCTGTATCAAATTATTTCAGGCAACATCAAATGCTTGGTCTTTGGTTACTCTCTCTTTAAGGATCTCCACCAAATAAAGTTTTTATTGGTCAGAAATGGCTGAACATTAAGCAGTCCTGGTAAACAAGCCATTAGCTTTGAAGCTATAAAAATAAAAAATGTTTTTTTAATTCAGAAAATAAACTTGGTATTTATAATGTACACTCTAGATGTATCTTTAATTCAGTAACAAAACAGTCAGTCAGTCATTTTCTACCTTTTTATTCCATAGTGGGTCGCGGGGGAGCTGGTGCCTATCTCCAGCACTCTATGGGCGACAGGCAGGGTACACCCTGGACAGGTCGCCAGTCCATCGCAGGGCAACACACAAACAACCACGCACACACTCATTCATACACCTGAGGGCAATTTAGAGTGACCAATTAACCTAACAAGTTCGTCTTTGGACTGTGGGAGGAAGCCAGAGTACCTGGTGAGAAAGCACACATGCATGGGGAGGACATGCAAACTCCACGCAGAAAGACCCCCGGCTGGGAATCAAACCCAGGACCTTCTTGCTGCAGGGCAACAGTGCTACCAACTGCACCACCATGCAGCCCTAGTAACAAAACTGTTATGTATAAAAGGAAAATGTAAAAGAAATAATAACTTCCATTATCTTTACTTCACTGACGCAAGGAATCGCAAATTTACATAAAGGAGACAAAGACATTTTTTATCCTAAACCTTATTTGCCCATTCCTGTCTGTGCACCTCTTCATTAAAAGTAATGATGTTTCACTTAAAATAAATAAACTTCTGAAAAAGACTGAGTAAATCTACAATGTTTCAAATGTTTCTGTGCTGTGATTAAGGAGGTGATACAGAATATACATCATGTGGGGTCTAACACCTGTTTAAGCATATTTTCAACACAACATGCTTCTCATCTGAACTCATTGCATTGAGAGTTTCATGCACAGTTTCACTTCTTTAACTGAAACATGTCAGTTAATTTTAGGTGAAATACAAAGGAAAAAGAAACATGAAACACACCTGGAGGCTATTTGCATCACTTCTGATCAGTTAATGTTTTCAAGCTTACTTTTACTTCCATACCACATGTTCAGTCTCGAATCATGTGAGAAGTCATGTTGATACTCGTATGTTTGTGTCATCTGACATGCATTCGGTTGGTTACACCCAAGGGGACCGACTGATACAAAAAAGAACAAGTAGTTGGTGCTCACATCCTGTGTATTCTGCTGGGCTTTAGCACAAAACACTCTGACATTGACAGCTGTGTCTGTTTACCCACCATCCCATGAGTGTTTCAGACATTTTTACTTTACAAAGATTGTTTTTGCAGCCCTCAGTGGGATAGGCCAACATTTGTTTATGTTTTAATCTACAACTTTCCAAGTTGTTTGTGCTGCCTTGCAAAAGTATGTTACAACAACAAATTGTAATGGATTTAATAGGATTTTGAGGTGATTAAAAGTGATGTGGTGGAAAGGTAACTTCACATCACTCTGAACACACAATTCTCAAAGTGAAACATGGTGGTAGCAGTATCATGCTTGGGGATGTTTTTCTTCAGCAGACACAGGGAACCTGGTCATGGTTGATAGGGAAAATTCAACAGGACATATTCATGTCAAAGCTCACATCTAAATTCAATGAGAAATCTGTGGCAAAAAATCGATGCTCACTGATACTCTCCATACAGTAACTGAGCCTGAGCTGTTCTTCAAGGAAGAATGGGCAAAAACGTCTGTCTGCAGAATAATAAAGCAGGCAGATAAATAGTCAAACAAACCTGCAACTGCAATTGCTGCAAAGTGTTGACATAGACTCAGGGCTGATGAATATAAATGCATTTTTGCTATGCACAATTTTAATTTCAATTCACATGTATGCTCTACTTTGTGTGGGTCCTTTCATGAAATACAAACAAAATGCATTGAAGTTTGTGTTTGTAACATGAATAATAAAGTTCAAGGGGTATGAATGGTGTTTTGCAAGACTCTCTAGCTCTGATTATTGAATGTGTTTGATCACCAGTATCAATGAAGAGCATTGATTTCTGTGTCTTATTTTTGTCTTCAAAGGTTGCATATAACCAGTAACAAAACCACAGTGTTAAAACATGAGGGCTTCGGATTATGTATTTATAAAATAAAATATGAAAAAAGAAAAAAAAGAAAACACTTAACAAGTTAATAAATGGTTTCATTCATTATTGTTAAAGTTCAGTTTGCTGCCCGTTGCACATGACTATCATTGCTCAGTTAAACCCAATCATATTAAAGGACTTTGATCTTACCTGGAATGACCTCGAAAAGAAATTTCCCCCCTTCATCTCCGCTGGTTGGATGTTCTGTAACTTTGTTTCCAGGTAAAGAAACAACCCCCTACAGAGAACAAAGAACATACTGATCAGCAACACTTCCTTCTGCTTGGCAAATGAAAGAAGGATTGGCCTTGATTGTTCATTGACAAAGTCCTGCCTCAAGTCCCGCAGCAACAGTTTCAATTTTTACACCTTCAATTTGGGGTGCATGAACTGAATCACACATAATGCAGAAGTTATCCAGCTGTGAATCAGTAGGGTTCCTGAAATCAGGAGCAAACAGCTCCTATTTCAATGGAATTGTGTTTAAAAATGTATGTTTTTCTCCTTAACAATGGTTTGTATTGATCTCCAGGGGTGTTCCAGGATGATGGGTTTAAGTGGTCACAGATGTGGCAATGTGACAAGAATATGGAGGGCTGCATCTCTGTGGTTCAGCAATCCAAAATGATGTATCACACAATTTAAATACCAGGAGCATCAGCAGCTTTCTGCAGCACAACTGACAACGGTTTTTGACTGATGCAAATATGGTCTTTGCTATAGTTTAGTGCAGCAGGTTTTCTCTCTGTATTTAGAAACCTTTGAGTGTGTATTTGGGACATATTGTTTTAAAGCTTGTCTTGATACTGGGTAGAAAATGTAACACCTTGAGTAAAGTCCTTATTCAAACAGAGTGCAGTGATATACAAAGAAATTAGAACTGAGAAAACAAAGCTGAAAATATGAACACAACAAAAACATTATATGTTCAAACTTAACAGTAATTTGAACTTAAAGCACTGATTTCAAACTGACCAAGGTCTTGTCTGTCTTCTTTTGGCAAAGGTTTATGTTAGGAAGCTGAGGAGACCATCACTATAGTTCTTTTTTTTTTTTTTTTTTTTCATGTTCTGTCCGGCAGAGTAGCGCTTAGAATTGTTGTCTGAGTGCCATAAAAAGCCCAACAGATTTACGTTCACAAGAGCAGCATTACAGCTAGTGCTATAAAGCTCGGCTTGAAATTTATAAAACAAACTTTATCAGAAACTGCTGTGGGCTTATTTCAATTGTTAAGGACACAGAGACAGAAACATATAGGAAAGAAATAAGAAGCACGAAAGAGAGAGAGGTGGGGCAAAAAAGAAAAAGGGAGAGAAGGCGAAAAGAATGGAGGAAAGAAAGAAGCATGAAGGGATTACAAGATAACATCCTGCTTGCTTCTACACCAGCAGAAACATTCATATTAACAGCTTTATTACCAAAAAGTGCACAGTACTTATGAATGCAAAATGTATTTAGTGGTAAATGTGGCTCAGTATAGAACATTTGTGTATTTGTTAACACCTGAATCTAAACACCTGTGGGTCTGAGTGTGAGCATGCTTTTGTATACAAGGTTTCTCCATAAAAATACGCAATAGCGAGTGTGAGGAACCACAGACCTGCCCCCCTGAACCTGGGACAGATATGGAAGAAATGCAAACTATAGACATCCAAAGGCCCCCCAGAGCACAGGAACCCCAGGAGAACCATTGCCGGGACTACCACAATCCCCCCAGAGAAGAGCAGAGGAGAGTCCCAGGGGAACCATCCAGCAGCCACAGTGTAGATGCCCCAGGGAATTACAGCGACAAGCCCACAGCCCCCTCCGGCAGCCGTCTACATCAGAGCAGATCCAGCCATGGACCCAGAGACCCAAGACCCCAGGACATATCACTCCCCAAGCAGAGGCCCGACAGAGCCCAGGGGTCCAGGCCCCAGCAAGCAGCCACCGGGAGTGAGCCAGCACACACCAAAGCACCCAGCCTGGACACCGAGAACCACAAGTACACCTGCGGGCAAGAGACACCAACCACCAGCAGGTAGTGTGGCAGGGAGGAAATAGGCCCCATATTTGATGGGGTGCCTAAACTGATCCAGGAGAGGGAGCAGTCAAAGACCTAACCTGACACAAAAAACAGGCAGACAGTCATAATCATACATTCCCACCCTCATGCGTACACATAAAAACACTCACACTCCCGCACCCAACGTATAGACAAACAACAATGGATGTTATACACTCACTCACACGCCCCATACATACTCTGTACTCCCAGGTCCCTGTGCCAATACCCCATAGGGGCAACCAGCCCCCCCACGTAGGAGGTGGTCCCCTTCCCTCCGGGGATGAAGACTGGCAGACTGTCCCAGCACCAGCCCAGACTAGTGCTGGCACCGGCTGAACGCAAGCGGTCCCGGCCTGGACCCCGACCCACCTCACCGAAATAATAAATAATAATACATCTCAGACACTTTAATAAGTCTTCACATATCAGGCACCAGAACCTCTGAACAGGTGTACATAACCATAGTGCATGGATGTGATTGTCAGGTGTATTGCCTGTGCACTGTAAGCAAGTATTAGATGGTACAAAACCCATCCTGAACATCCATTGATCTGTAGAGTATACTCTATGAAGGATTTTATTTTGTATTAATTGCAAACTGGGGTTACTAGTCATTTTAAAAGTTCTGGAACATATCTGAGACCAGAATGTTTGGTCAAAGTTGACTGACAAGTCCACCTCCCATTTCGTAATAGGAAGGGAACTTGATTCATCTATATTTAGGGCGGTTGAGTTTTAGGAACTCTAGTACACTTGATGGCATTTGTAAACCAGCATTTTTAAGTCTAAATCAATTTTTTACTATAGATTTAATTTGTTTTTATTCAAAAAATATATTCTTGTCCAACCCATATTGTATAATTAATCTGTTACATGGGATGAACTGAATTCCTTCAAATATATGTTCCAGGTATTCAATTCCTTTACTCCTCCAATCTGGAAGGTTTATCATATAATTTTTTTGTAGGATGTCAGGGTTGTTCCAGATGGTTGTACGTCTACATGGGATTAGTGAAGACCCTGTCATTTTTAGATATTCCCACCATGCTGTCATTTCATGTGCATACATGTCTTTTTATATTTCAGCTAATAAATAATAGATCTGAAATCTTAATATTATTGCTTAATCTCTGTTCTACTTCTAGCCAAGGTTCATCTAGAGGACTGTGTATAAACCATTTTGAGGTGTATTGTAGCCTGTTGGCTAAGAAGTAATGATGAAAGTTAGGCAGATCTAGTCCTCCTTTATCTTTGGTCTTTTGTAGTGTTTTTAAGCTAATACACGGGGGTTTATCTTTCCAAAGAAATTTAGTGATGGAGGAGTCCAGAGATCTAAACCAGTCAGATAACGGTTTATTTGGGATCAAATGTGTGAATGGGTATCAGTTTGATTATTAACACCAATAATTATGTAATAATTATATACCTTATTATGTCTTTTTGGCTTTCTTTTGCTTAGCTAAAGAACTACAAAAATCGTTCGTTACCACACACCCATGCAATCTGTTAACAAACTTTATCTCACTGATGCAACACTTTTATGAAGTGTGGGGTTGCAATTATGTAGTTTACTCCTCTTAACATATTTACCCTGACCCATTAATGAGAAATCAGCAGAATTTTGCTTTTTTGACAACCTCAGTCCATGAGTGTAGCATCTGACTATGATTACGCTGACCTCTTTCTGGGCTAATACTAATGCAGACAAGATGTACTTGGGTGACAACTTCAGTACTGAGGACTTACACACATTATAAAGATCTGAGAGGGAGTCAGTTTCCTTTTTAATGAGCCATAACTGTGACAACCAGGAAGTAGAAACCCTACCTGAGGCCCCAGATGAAGTGCTTTAAAGGCTGCTATAAAGACGGGACCAATATGCTCCAAAGTGGAGGAGAGAAGAGGGAAAAGACCCGTTTGATGTGGCAGTGGGGAAGAGAATCTGCTTTGCTTCAATAACTGGATTAAAAGGAGCTTTCAGGACTGGTTTTTATTGAACTCAGATCATTTCACTGCACACGCTGAATCGATTGGAAGGAAACAGGAGATAACTTCAATGCAGCATTTTTTTGTGGGAGACGGGTTTTATGAATGTGCGTCTTTTGTATTTGTTCTGAAATAAGAAGAAAAAACTGCATGTAGTTCCAACCAAATCTTAAAACCAAAATACCACAAATATTCTTCTCCTGTGTTTTAAGCCACAGTCACACTTTCCAGATGTCATACCCGGTGGCCTGTTGTTTGCAACCATAGGCAGAGAAATATTTACTAACTAAAGAGCCCAACCCAACTGCTTCCTTTTCTGTTTGCATTTTCACAAGTTGTTAAGTGGAATGAGATCATTTTGGGAGTCTGTGTAATGACACAAACCTCATTATCTTTTATATTCAGGCAAAAAAAAGAAGAAACCTCAGACACACATCACAGGAGACTCAAGTGGATCAGAGAAAATTGTTACATAAAAGGTGACAGCAGGAGGCTCCGGTCTGCAAGCTCATCAAGAGGCTGTCTCTGAGGCTATGGCCAAGACTGTGCTCTACACTACATCAAATTCAGTATTTTCCTCAGACTGTAACCAAATACTGGGATGCTGACTGTGACTTTGTTCTTTTAATGACATGTTCACAAGTTTATCTGACCAGCCTGCTCAAACTACAGCAATTAGATCCACATGTGACCTATTTTGTAAATAAAACATGTAACCTTTTGTGTTAAGCCATTTTGGATTTTATTGTCACTTATTGCGATATCCCCATCGCCTCTGCATTGATTGACAATAAATACAACTTTTTTTAATAAATGATAATTTTTTTTACGTGGTTGGCAAATTAATGGTTGTCATTGTTGTCCCAAACAACGCCCTTTGCAATGTTTTGTTCAGGACACTATGCATTAATTCCCCTTTAATTTACCAGTGATCGTACTACAAATTTTAAAATATTTCATTGGGATTTTTTGTGATGAACCACAAAGTATTGCATGATTATAAAGCAGAAAAAATGTTTTCCACAATTTCAAAGCATAACAATCTGAATTGTTGACATGCCTGTTAGGTTAATTGGTCACTCTAAATTGCCCTTAGGTGTATGAATGAGTGTGTGTGTGGTTGTTTGTGTGTTGCCATGCGATGAACTGGCAACCTGTCCAGGGTGTACCCCGCCTCTCGCCTGTAGACTGCTGGAAATAGGCACCAGCTTCCCCGTGACCCACTATGGAATAAGCGGTAGAAAATGACTGTTTTGTTTTGTAAGTCCTTAATAAACAAATGAACAGCCCAATCTGAACTGAACCTAAATCAGACACAGGCTAAACTCAATTTAACTCTTATTTCTGTCTTTTGAAGAAAACTGCTTGTGTTGGATTTTTTTAGGGGTAAGAGTACTGCCCACAGTATGTGAGGACATGGGACTGTGTCATGCTGGTCTGCAGTGTGGTGCCACCCCAGGGAACTGTGCTAGCACCTTTCCTCTTCCTCTTCTTCCCTGCAGACTTCTCCATCAACTTTCCAGGCTGTCATCTACAAAAGGTCTCTGATGACCCTGCCAAAGTCTGGCTCATCACTGGTGAGGACAACTTACAGTACAGGTGGCTTCTTGGACTGGTCCTGGCCGAACCACCTCCTGATCAACGCAGGGAAAACCAAGGAGCTGGTGGTGGATTGCTGGAGGTGCAGACCCACCACACTGAGGTGAACATACAGGGAACTAACATTGAGATAGTGGTAGCAGGGTGTTCACCTGTACAATAAATAAACACTGATGCTTTTTCAGAAAGAGTCAGCACAACCTCTACCTGCTAAGCAGACAGAGATCTTTTGGAGCGTATCAACCATTTTCTTTGGTGTAGTATGTTGGAGTAGCAGCTTATCTACAGCTAAAAAGAAGCAGAAAGATAATCTGGAAGGGCAGCTCTCTCCTAGGAAGACCCATTGACCCAGTGCATGAGGTAGGAGAAAGAAGGACTCTAGCAAAAATAACATCACTGTTGGGCAATGTCTATCAGCCCATGCATAAAGCTGTTGCAGAACTGGAGACATCTTTCTGTGACAGGCTGCTGCTTCCCAGGTGCACATCGGAGTTATTGCAGGTCCTTCCTCACAGCAGCTGTTAGACTTTAAAACCATCATTGGTCCCAATATACTCATTAAGTGTTTACATCCCTGCTGTTATTTGTATAGTTTTTTCACCTATTGTAAATAATCAGTTGTTTTTTATGATCAAACATACATGCACATTTTGAAAAAATTTTTATCACCTGTCTCAGTTGCACATTTCTTTTCCCATTGCTATTTATGCTATTTGAGTGAGGGGGCAACACTGTCATCTACAAAACATAATCTACAATGCAATGAGCTCAGATTTTTGTCTGCAGTGGTAAAGGAACTGAATTAATTAAGCTTTGATGAACCATATGATGAGAGTGGGCTGACTCTGCAGGAAATGTTTTTGACACATCCATAATATTTCCATCCAAAACCACAGCATCTCATGGACAGAATATAGGACTTTTGTTAAGAAAGCACTATGCAAACTCAGTTTTACATAGGAACAGCTATCAATGTTGTTTTTGCTACTTGATTCAGAGTCAATGTGACTTTTTGGAAAAGCTTTCTATAACGACACAGAAGAGCACCATCATAACACCTAAGAAAATGTCTGGGCAGTTTTTAAAGCCTAAAATAGAAGTCAAAGACTGAGCCATGCACAATAAGAGATTGGTCCATTTTACTCTGTAAAATAGCCTCAGAGCCAAAGCAATTATTGCAACCTTGAATAAAACAAAAGGACACTGTCTCAAGGGTTTATAGGTCTCAAGAAATGAATCAAGATTGTGGAAACCTCTTGTATTAAGAAGTTTTTTATTAGAAATTTGAAAAAGGACAGAAAAGGGGACAACTAAATGATCCTGCTGCAGACCTCAAGATTCCTCAAAATCTTATATGATGCTATGAAATGGAAAATGTATTTTATGTACTCCTGATAAAGTCAAAAAGTTCCTTTGACATAACTTCTTGTAACGGTTTTGTAGTTTAAGGCCTGGAAATACATTCACTTTGAAATGACAGAATGTTAATGAAACTGAATTCTGATGGGGAACACTTTCATGCTGCCCCCTTTTTTTCAACAAACGGTAGGGGTGATCTCTACTTTTATAGATCTAAAAATGAAATAAAAAAGTGTAGGAAGTAAAACTGCACGTCAAAGTGTGACTTTCATTGATGCATTTCCAGTTTCCATATCCAGTATTTTTGGTTGTTTCAAGCTAGAAAACCCTTGCAGGACAGGGCAGGCCTTGCTGAATGACCAAGCACACTGGTAAAATGGAAGATGATTATGTTCATGAATAGTTTTCTTATGAAATTAGTTTCCTGCTTTAGTCTAGCAGAACCACAGAAGAATAACAGGGTTTTTAAACTCAACACGATATCAGCCTATTCTCTACATGTGATCTACATGTGATCCTCTGTAGTAACTTTTATCAGTCTAACAGGTCAGCAGAAAATATAACAATAATATAACTAGACGCCCTATAAAACATTTTATTGTGATTCTAAAATGATAAAGTTAAATAAAGCTGGCTTGCTGCCCTGATCTGAACCCTATGCACCCCTGTACAATATTCAGGATATGTTTAGCCCTTGAAGATGAATAACTCTTTTTGCACAGTCAGCATTAGTTTTGTTATAAAAGCAAAATAAAGCCAAAAAGAAAAACTGGTACAAAGATAGCCCAACATGAACTGGATGTTGTAGGAGGACGATAAAACTGTGTCAACTGAAGAATGGCCTCCTGTAGATATTACAGTCAGGAATTACTAGCAGTAATTCTGAATTTTACCAGGTTTTATACTGAAATATGAGAGGTAGTTATGAGGAAAATATTAACACGGTTCTCAGGGGACGGGGGGAATCATCATAACTGTATGAGCCACTGATATTGTGAGTTGTGTGTTAGAAAGATCTTGAGCAGGGAACCCTGTTTTGAAAGGTGTAGCTACAAATTTGATAATTTCTGCCTTTCGCATTGTAGTCATGAATTGCCATGCAGGGTAGGCTGCAGGATAGTGAGGCGTTTGTGCAAGTGCTCCACAATTTATCATTCTAATACTTGAAGCAACTCAAACAAGAATATGATGGAAGTCAGTAGCAGTCATCCCAGCTACTGATGCAGTTTTGAAGCATTTTTATTGGTCCATGCAATTTAATGCAGGTTTTTGTGTTCTTAATGAACACTAGAATCAACATTTCATGGAGCAGGAAATATTTTTTATCTTCCACCTCAGCCCTAGACCCTTCTGCTTCTACATGTTTGCCTTCAACCATATCAGAAGATGCTGATGCTTCCTTTGCTTCCCCCTTCCACCTGTGTGTCTCAAGAAGTCAGGTGAAGAGACAACTGGAGAGACTGAATAGGAATAAGGCTGCAGGTCCAGATCATGTCAGCCCTAGAGTCCTGAAGGGCTGTGCAGAGCAGCTCTGTGGGATTCTGCAGCACCTCTTCAACCTTAGCCTGGCCCAGAAGAAGGTTCCGGTGTTGTGGAAGACCTCCTGTCTTGTTCCGGTACCAAAGAAAACTCACCCATCAGTCCTCAATGACTATAGACCCGTTGCCCTGACATCTCACATCATGAAGGTCCTAGAGAGACTCCTGT
This sequence comes from Girardinichthys multiradiatus, assembly GCF_021462225.1. Lineage (NCBI taxonomy): Eukaryota > Metazoa > Chordata > Actinopteri > Cyprinodontiformes > Goodeidae > Girardinichthys > Girardinichthys multiradiatus. Next base: position 18,600,124 of record NC_061801.1, read on the forward strand.
TGGCCCACCTAAGCAAACAGTAAACCCATCAGGACCCCCTTCCGTTTGCTTATCGCTGTGGAGTTGGAGTCGAAGATGCCATCATACACCTGCTTCAACAAACCCACTGTCATCTGGACAAAGCCAGTAGCACTGTGAGGATCATGTTCTTTGATTTCTCCAGTGCATTTAATACAATACAACCTGATTTGCTTTGTCAGAAACTCCAGAAGACTCAGCTGGAGGCCTCAACAATCTCCTGGATCAAAGACTACCTGACAAACAGACCACAGTTTGTGAGACTGAAGGGTTGTGAGTCTAACCAGGTAGTCAGCAGCACAGGAGCACCACAGGGGACTGTACTCTCACCATTCCTTTTCACTCTGTACACCTCAAACTTCCAGTACAAGACAGACTCCTGTCATCTGCAGAAATACTCGGATGATTCTGCAGTCGTGGGGTGGATCAGAGATGGACAAGAAGCTGAGTACAGGAAGGTGGTGGACCGCTTTGTGGCATGGAGTGGAAACAATCATCTCATTTTGAACGTGACTAAAACAAAGGAGATGATTGTAGATTTTAAGAGAAACAGGAATAAGTCAAAAACTATTTCTCTCATGGGAGAAGAAGTGGAGGTGGTGGAGGAGTATAAATACCTCGGTGTTCACCTGGACAACAGACTAGAGTGGAGATGCAACTGTGAAGCCATCTACAAGAAGGGACAGAGCAGACTGTACTTGTTGAGGAAGCTTAGGTCCTTTGGTGTTTGCAGCAAGATGCTGCATATCTTCTATAAGTCTGTTGTGGAGAGTGTGATCTCTTCTACCATCATCTGCTGTGGTAGCAGCATTGGAGCCAGGGACTTAAAAAAGCTCAACAAGGTGATAAAGAAGGCTGGCTCTGTTGTGGGGACTCCTCTGGAACCTCTGGAGATCATTGTGGAAAGAAAGATTCTTCATAAAATGAAGAACATTATGGAGAACCCTGAGCATCCTCTTCATGAGACTGTCCTACAACAACAGAGTGTCTTCAGTCAGAGGCTTCTTCAGATCTGCTGTAAGACGGAGCGCTACAGGAGATCCTTCCTGCCTACAGCCATCAGCATCTACAACGGCTCTTTGAGGAAACCTTCATAATATGAGCTATAACAACATTTAATTTCCCTTTGGGATTAATAAAGTATTTTTGAATTGAATTGAATTGATTTATAGACATTTTATTATTATTATTATTTTGTTCCCTTGATATCAAGATGGATTGTTCCAAGTACAAATTCAGCACATACAGCTGCAGCCATGACAAGGCCGTGCTTTTGTTTTCAACTCAGTTTTTTGCCTAAACTGCCCCCACCACTTATGTAGTACTGGTGGATGTTTTTCGAGATCCCAGCTAAGGGATGCTCAAGATGCAATTAAGAAATTGCTTTTTAAAATAACTCATTAAAATGTAGGATATTGAATTACCTTTTATGCTTTTTTTCTTTTTTACCGGTTTAGTCTTGAAGAAATGCCGTGATTCATAACTTTTAACCACAAAGAAGAGACAAAATGACAATCTGTGTGCAATACATTGCTCCCATCCTTTGTTATCACACTGTAAATAACAGCCATAAACTAAATGGACAAAAACATAAAATGGAATGTATATACACAGGAAATATAAACACTCAGATACAAATAAATACTAAATATACAAATTTGAAAACTTAAACACAGCACTAGATATTTGATTATGATGTTTAGTTTTATTACAGCGAGAAGTGTAAGTACCTTCAGGGAACAGAATGTTTTGAGATACCATGGCATGGACCAGTTTAGGTTAAGGGAAATATCAGTGAGTTTTCAAGAGAATTAAGATTTATAGCTTTAATAAGAACTTTTATTCCATCCTGTCAGCACAGACACAAATTGCTGTATTACTTTAATGTGATGTTGTGTATCAGTACAAATGCTATTTTTATGCTTTTTATTTAGAGCCTCAAAAATGAAACACATGTAGACCAAATATGGATGAAATATATTAGAAATGTATATTGTTGCTATTGCAGTCTACAAGAAGGCAAGAGCAAAATAAATGCATCTAAATAGCTTGTTTTTCATGGAATATAATGGTTCCCTGTGTTGTGGATGTAAATTTTTGTTTTTAGTATGAGAGTGATTAGAATAATAATGTAAAAATAATCAGTCATGGGTTTGTTAAAAGCAATGAGGAATTGGTGCTGCTGTGTTGATGATCGGATGACATTTCTAATAAAAACCTTTACGTGCATTTCTGCACTAAATGCTATAAATATTAAAACAAGCAATGTTCCAGCTTAAGTACTCATAGGTCTAATGTTAATCTGTAATTGTGAATAATAGCAGCTAGAAGTAAAGTTAGAATACATAAAAGTGTAAATTAAATGCTACCAGGGGAATGGACGGAGGTAGATGTATCACCAGGATTTCTTCTAGTTGTAGAATTCAACATTACAAAGCCTGAATAAGATTCAGGTTGTTTAAAAAATGCCACAACTGAACATATAGGAAACTGTTGCAGCACCTGTTTTTGGCCAAGGCAGAACTTGCACTAAATTGCTGCAAATGACTTTGCAGCACAACAATGCAGAGCCTAAGAAACAAGGCTGTCCCTGGACAAAATATCTTAGAAAACAGCATGCAACACGGCATGCAACAACATAGTGTATTTAGGCTGCTAAAGAAAATGTATTTAGAGTTTAGAAACACCGTTCCATTGCACTAAAATACAAACATTTTGTCAACAGAAGAAGATGTCAGACCTGACTTGATGCATTGTAGATATGTGGATAAGGATCAGTTTCTGGCTCAAAATCTGATTAGATCAGGATAGCTTCAGTCTTGGCATTTCACTTGCACTTTGCTTGGTACTGTAACATTTTGTGGACAGTTTTCTGAGTTTGTCAATCTTAAATTGACAACAGAGTCATTGTTTTGAGTCAGATAAAAGTGAGATTGCCGCAAAACCCATGTCCCTAGAACTGCAGTGGCATTTTATTTACTCCGGTAAATCCCAAGGTCAAGCAGTTTCCATCTTATGCAGGGAAAACAGAAGACATTCGGAGCATCATTTCGCTGCTTAATTATTGATTTGATGTAATTTATTTTACAACCGGCTACTTTTCATTTTATCTGAGTTTAGATGTGGCTTCTCAATCCTATGAATTTTAATGATTTATCTATCCCAGCCTTGTTGTGGCTGGAATTATAATATCCCAATGAAATTTTAACTTGTCTCTGATTTCTTATTCCATTAAACAGTTTAAATATATTCATCCAGAGTCCTTTTATTCATTCATAATACCCCTTCCCTGGCATAGAGATCTGATGCTGAGCGGTTTAACTTACAATAACCATCTAATTTCTGCCAATGCATAAGTACTGTCTTTGTTTGTGGCTGAAGTCAGATGAAATATGAGAACATGTGTGTGCATGGTTATCGCGCAATCTCGTTGAGTATACACGCATGCTTGAGCGTGCAAACATCTCTATGGACGAGTGAGGGCTGGCAGATGGCATGTTGACGCTAAGCCTACATGTGCTCTGCCCTACGCATGCTTTTCAGTGACCCTTCACCTCCATCTGACTCCCATTCTTTAGATTCCTCATGTTCCTCTGAAAGGTTTGGCCCAACTGTAAAGGACCATGACACGCCAGCCCACTGTCGCAAAAAAGAACTACTGAAATAACCTTGTGAACACATCTGAATTCCTCTGAGAAATCATCCCAGAATGGACTAAGGCTGTAATAAATATGTTATTGATAATGAAGTATAAAATACCTTTGAGATAAAGTTCCGGGTCATTGTCTGAATAGTTTATTTTATCTGAAAAAAGCTTAATTTGTGCCTGAATTTGTTTTAATTTAATTAACTCACCAGGTATTGTGTTTGTGGTGCATTGGATTGCTATCAATCATTTTACTAATCAGGTAGTCCTTTTGTTGATAAAGTAAGTATATATATGTTATGACAAGAGTTTCTAAACCTTTCTTGAACAAAGTTTAATCATTTCAAATGTGTATATTACAAACTCTTTTCTAGGACATTTTGTCCAGCGATGAATTGCCAGGATACCTGCAACAAAAGGTTAAAGACTTTTTTCTATTTTCAAAAGATGCAGGGGTCTCAAACTGGTATTTAGAAAGAGCATAACCTAAAACTCTGTGTTTGTCCTGCCTGAGCGCAAAAGCGTGAGTGGTGGTAGCCTAACTGTGTTCTTTTGAAAGTATTTCTTTAACACCAAATTGATTTAAAGGCAGTTGAGTTACTTATAGATATTCTAACATTGGGAAGTAAAAGTCCCCCAACTTTCCATGAATCATAAGAACTTTGGAGAATCATAAAAGCCAAGGAATATGTGTTACTCTGTCTTTCTCTGAAAACATTTGCTCTTAAAGCTAAGTTTAGTGACTGGGATTGGCTTGTTGGCTTTTATGGTACAAGCATTGGCTGTTTGTGGTCCGTTTCACTCTGAAATTCAAACAAAAGCAAAAAGCATGTGTAATAAAAAACAAACACTATGTGTTGCCTCTAACATTTTTCAGCTTTAAGCAGATTTAAATTTGTCATTGAAAATATCTTGCTCTGAGTATTTGAAAAAAGTTTTCATCTGCATCAAATGTCTGTGTTGGCAGGCCATTGTTGATTTGCAGCTGGGGGGCACACAAAATCATTCCAAGAGCTGTAAATGGCCCCCGGGCCATACTCTGAACACCTTGTTCAGGCTATTCTATCCTTTTCACAGGGTAATGTTTTTTTTTAACTCTTATCAGTCCCTCAGTTTGACCACAATGCTTCAGGATGTGGCATCAACCTGTTGTTCTAATAGTACAATTGATTATGTTCGTTGGGAAGGGCATTTCAACAATCAGAAATGCCCTCATTTGCAAAGTTATTATTGATGTTGTGCTATTGTGTTAAGAAAACTTGGTTTACTATAGAGTAGGCATAGGCTCATTACTGTTGTCAAGGTATATCAAGGTTTTAAAAAGTTACTGTTCTTAACCCCCCCAAAAATCTGTAATGCCATGGTTTACAGTCATTTATGAGATACCAGCAGAAGTTTAGTAGTGCTGCCCCTCCTCCATTTGCTGCTGCACACTGCTGCTCAGCTGGCTGAAAGAAGGATGCAACTCTTATCTTTTACTTGCAGTAAAGACAGTTTGGCTGTTTGGAAATATTTCAGATGAAAAAAGCACCAGGAACTACAGTTTGGTAATTAAAAGAGGACAACTCATCACTATTAAGCAGATGATGTTTTTAAACTCCAGTTGGTTGCTTAGCAGCTGACTGCAGGCTAATTACCCGAGAAAACAACCCAGCTAATTAACCAGCTAATAGCTTGTTATACTTGTGTAACTCTATAAGGAGCCTAATAACAAAAAGGGATTATCTAAACAATGAACCTACTACTCCATAATTTAGCAGTTGTTAATTCTGTATTTTTGCTTAAGTCTTTGAGTCAAAGTCACAGTGACTAAAGGTTACAGATAACTTTATTATGACTATAATAATTAATATGTGATATTGCGTTATCAGCAGTAGGAATAATTGTTGCTGTTTATTTAAAGTTTTTTTTGTTATCATAGAGTGATATGTAATAAACACTGTAGTATTTTTTTCTTATCTTATTTTCTCCTTGTGTTTTATTTTTACACCTAATTTAAATATAAGCAAATAGCACAACTGCAATAACTGTCCCCTTTGACACACATGATGGCTAAATAGTATCCAGTGAACGAAACATTGGGTCAGAGTTTTTGCCACAAGGCTTTTCTGTAATGGAGTCATTTGAGTCATTCCAGGTATCATTTCAGCATTAGCTTAAAGTCTGATTTTTGAATTGGAAATGACGTCGAACTTGCTCTGGGCTCATTCTAGTAACATGTCAGAAAACCTTGCTAATTGTTGTAGTGCCAACTCCTATTAGCAATATATGCTGATAACAATGTATTCTTGTTCAAATTCTTAAATGAATGTGATACAAGCTGTCTCAAGTGCTAATAAACAGCTTATTCCTGCAATGTTGAACTTGGGCTGTTTTTTGATTTTTTGTCTTGAAATTCTGAAATTCTGTCTTCCAGGTAGAAAATGACAAAAATATTTTTTTCAATCGTATTTGCACCTTGCAGCACAATATTAAATATGCTTTGGAATAAGAAAAGAAGTAAAATATATTTTAAATTACCTACTCACCCATTAAATGTAGATCCATATTACAGTACATCACTTCTGTTGCTTGAGTGATAAAAACTGAACTTAACAGGTTGTATCAAAACACACATTTCTGCAAATCATTGCAAATCTGTAGATAAAATATTTTAGGGGTAACTGTATGCAGTGGCGGTTTTTGATATATTTAAATGTTTTATGTAACCTTTATTTAACCAGAAAAAACAGCTTTTTGCGATTGAAACATTCTTTTCCAGGAGTTTGTTAGACAAATTAAAACACGTTACAAGTTACAACAATCAAAATGCTAAAATCCAACATTTTAATTTAAATCAAATTAGACAAAACATTTACAATTAAGTGTTTCAACTAGATACAAGCAAGTAAGAGGCTCTTTGAAAATATTTAAAGGGACCATATCCTTAATTTACGGGTCTTTTGTAATCAGCTCCTGACATTTGTCGCAGTGTATTTGAATGCATTATTTCCGAATCCGAACGATCTTTAGGTGCTGACAACAAGAAGACATCCTGGGATCAAAGATTGTAACCACCTGAGTTTTCCTAATGAATTTAGATCTAAAGCCTATGTCCCAAAACAACCTGTTAGATTAAGATACATCACTGCCTCATTGTGCAAGTACACAAATCAGACTATCCAACGGATAGACAAACAGCACCTAATCTAAAAAGATATGGTCCATATGGGCAGTTGTCAGGGATGGTATTAAAAAGGGGGCGCACTGGCACCAGATAAAAAACATTTAACATGCCTGTTATGCATGTGCTGTGAATAGTAGGCTTGCCTAGCATGCCAATCAACCACAAACTGCCACTTGTATGATGTGTGATGTCAAACAAAATTTGGAAGGAGTAGAGGAAGATTATTGTCATCACAAAGTAAGACTCATGTAAGGAGCAAGACTAAGAATTCTGGCACATAAACCATATCATGACCAAATATAGTAGATGACCATATGTAATATTTTTGTTTTGTCTATGTATTTCAGTTTCCTTTCTAAAATCAATGTGAAAATAAGAGAAAATTCCCAAAGATTAAAACTTCAAGTGACACAAAAAGTAATAATTGTGTACATTTTTGCAAATATGTATACAGACTCTACCCTTGCTTTAAAACAATTTAGTTTGTAGGCGTTTTAGAAGATTTAAAAGCATTTTGGCAAAAAAAAAAAAAAACTACTGCCAGTACCTGGCTAATCAGGCTGCAGTTTTCATGTTTTTGTGTTTCCACAGGCAACAGAAAAGGACAGCTTTTCTTTCTCCAACTGGGGGGGGCCGCAACGCGAAGGAGAAAAAATAGAGACGTCACAGCAGGAGAGAGACTTAACTAATAGCTGATCTAGATATGGCTTCACACTTCAGTGTTATGCAGTAAGTAGCTTGTGACAAGGCAATTATTAAATGTGTCCTGGTAGATTTCTATGCTTATGTGTGTGCCTTTGTCCTGCTCTTGTCCTGACCTCAGGAAGTCAGATGTTGGGACGACTTCCAGTCGGTGCTCAGGCTTTTTGTCTTACATGTGTTTTCTGTCTGGGTGGCTAATAACTTTGGATTACTTTTCCCGTACTCATTATGATACCGTGTTTTGGTGAAAAGGTATTTTTTATGCTACTCTGAGTTGGAGGTCACAGTCACACATATTTCAGGAAGTTGAATGCTCCTCCACACCTGACCTAGTTTTAATAAAAACTCCTATTCTCTGCAAAAAACGTAGCAGTTTTAGGTGTTCGTTATGGCTGGCTGAGAATTGGGGCAGAAGAGGAAAGATGCAAACCATGTTTCCCAGATGGCAGTGTGTCGGTACAGTAATAAATCTATGAGTAAACTGGAAGATTATCTATAAAAAACAAACCGTTTTTTTAATTTTCATTCATTCAACAACTTTGGTGACTGCATCAGGACAGTGACCTCATTAAGACCTCATTTAAGGCCACCTTCTATTATAAATGGACGCCTTGAGAGCCAGAGCTCCCAAGAACTATCAGTGAAGAATATCTCCTTTTCCTGAGTCTGGCCAGCAGCCCACCTTCAGGTCTGGATATTCAACCTTCGGAGACTTTTACTGCTGATGTGGCTTCGGTTTGGCTGAGCTTTGTTTGCTAGGAAATCAGCCAGACAACGAAGTGAGCGTAGATGGAATAGGGAGGATATTGTTTGGATAGAAAAGGTAAGAGAGAAGGATGTGGTCTTGTGTGTATTTGTGTAGAGCTTCTGTTCTGGTCTGTTATTCTCACTGTCTGCAAATACAAAATACAACTCCTTGTTGAGCTCCGAACAAGTACGTAAGAGTGAGTGTAAAAAGAAAAAAGCAGGGTAAAGCTGCTAAATGATGCACAGGTTGTTAGATTTCAGTGGAAGCTGAAAAGATGCAGAAAGTGCAACACAAAACTAATGCTTTATGTACTTGGGACATGTTCTGACACATTAAGTCTTTATGCATGATCATTATCAACTTCTGTAGATTCACTGAAAAGCATGAAGAGTGATATCAACTGCACCAATTAAATCAGATATTTACATATACCATGGACAAAGAAACGTAATCATCTTTCCTACTGTCTTATATCATACCAGACCTCATGTTTAATTTTTTAGGTTTGTTAGGATTACCTAAATAATTCATATTAGCTTAATGACCTACATAAACCTGATACATCCTTGGGTACTATTTCTAGAGGCCGGAAGACTCCACCTGGTCAAACAATTAAAGCTAAGTCCAAAATTATCCATACCCCTTGCAGGTTAGGTTTGTAGTGATCTTTTAGTTTTAAGGCCATTTTTCTTCCAACTGAAAGTAATATAAACTTTTTTTATTGGCTCAGGCAGAGTCTTTAATCTGATCCAGGATATGTGGAGGAAGCTAAAGATTAGGGTGATGGCAAGGACACCTTAAAACCTCAAAGACTCGCTGCTCATCAACAAGGATAAATGGTCAAAATACCATTGGAAACATTCAAAAATCATCTCAGCATTTATAAAAAGAGTTTGAAAGCTTTAATGACAATAAAATATTTTGTATTGATTATGGAGAAGGGTATAAATGATTTCAACATAACATCTGAAACATAACATATTTAAACAATGAAATGAGTTTTGTTTTTCTAAATTGATATCCTACATTATTTTTATTATCTTGTTTTCATCTCATATCCCATCAGTAACAAACTCTTTGTTAAGTGAAACATTTTTCTAATTAAAATCTGCCATGGGTATACATATTTTTGGGTTCAACTCTATAAGCAGGTTTAAACACCATGGGAATGTTCAGCCACCATGCCGTTCAGAAAGTACACAGATTGTGTGCTCTAGAGAAGAACGTGTTTTGGACAGAAATGTGCGTATCAGCCCTAGAACCACAGCAAAAGCTAGTTCTGTCAGGAGAAATGGGACAAATTCCAGCAAACTGTTCAAGTTCTCAGCAGGTAGATTTCTGACTTTAAAAACATGAAACAAAAAACATCTGTCATTTAGCATATAACAAAACGCTAATTATCGCTAACCTAAAACAGGAATGGTTTAGTCTGAGTGTGTTTCAACATCAGCTTGTAATGTAAATGTATATTCAGTTGCCTGAAAATCAGTTTGCAAGAAATTTAAAGAAAGAAACACTTTTAAAGCTATGCTATTTAATTAGCAACAAAAACTGCATTTGTCCTTATGCTGCCAGACAGCTCATCTGCACAAGACAAATTATTAAAGTCAGCATCCCATGACCTACTGAGCTAAAAGTGTATATGAGTTAATCATTTATCCATCTTCTGCAGATTTCTCTGCTTCATGCTTAACATTGGACCTGCCAGGGTGCTTTATTGTTTTCTTTAGCACAGATTTATTTTTTTAAAAAGGTTGCTGCATGGTTACAGGGATTGCCTTGCCTCCCTTCTTTGTCCCCCATTTCTGTCAGGATAGTTTTGCATGTTGGGATCAATGAAAACAAGCCGTTTCTTTAGTGAATGCACAACCAGCCAAAAGAGTCTGAGTCATCAGACCCAAAGAGCTCAATTACTACAGCCGGTGAATACACAAGCACACAAAGTAGAAACCTGTCATAATCTTCCTGTGTTGGGTTTTGGGTTTGAGCTCTGTTTACCTTCTTTGCACTGCCATGTTCTTTACTTGCCTTATTTCTGTTCATTCAGGTTTATTGGATTCATTCTGTTTAGTTTTTTTACTTCCCTGGATTCCTGTGTTGTGTTAGTTTATATTCCTATATAGATTGGGTTCCTCCCAGTTTATGTTTAGTCAGTCTCATTGTTTGTTTACTTAGATGTTTTCTGTTACCTCCCTTCTTTCCATTATCATCTGTGTTTATTAGTCGCCTTCCGTCAGTTACCTTCTCCACCAGCTGCTCCTGATCCATTCTCCTCCCTTCCTCAGTATTTAGGGTCCCTGATTTTCTGTTCACATCACATGGTTCGTACTGTCTAGTTCCCTGTGCCATGTCACCATTGTCTCCCTGTTCTACGTCTGCCTACCTGCTTCTGTTCCTTGCTGTAAGTTCCCAGTTCAGTAATTAGTCAACTCATCTTCTGGCTCCACACTCCTGTTTGCACTTTGGTCCAACAAAGACCCTCACCCATCATGACAGAAACCCTCACTAATATTTATTCATACTAAAATAATTCAAAATAAACAAAGATACAGTAAGTCCACTGAGAAGTGAGAATTTATTCTAATTGAAATTCTTGACATCTACAGATATAGTGGGAAAAAATGTATTTATTGCAGTAATGTAATTTCACACAGAAATAAATAGTAAAATCCAACATTTAGTCTTAGTACATTTACACAGTAAGGAAGAAAATCCTATAGTAAGAAATAATTGTTTTCAGAACTCAATCTTCCTGTTGAAAAGGTGAGTGGCGATCAGTTTTACGTTTTCTGACAGAGACCATCAGAGTGTGATTAAAAATGTCCTGGTATTTCAAAGACTTCATGATACCATGAAGTCTAACATGGCTCCCAGGGCCTTTAGAAGAGAAACTGACCCATTGCATTAGGGATCCTCTACCATATTTAGTATTAAGATGCTTTTCTACATGCTTCACACCTAGACATGGTTCTAGATAAAGTCCAAGTAGTGTTAGCTCCACATGTTTAAGTTTGTGATGATAGGACAGAAAATGTCATCATTCTTTGGACTTTGAGCCTGATTTCTTGGTTTCATTAGCGTTCCTTTGTGTTTAGTCGCAGTTCTGTTGATCCTGTCTATTATGACCAGTTATTTCCCCCTGTGTTCTCCTTGTAGTATATTCTGGCCTAGAGTCCTAGCAGTCACATCCTCGCTTTTTTAAATACTTGTTCATGTTCAGTCATTGTCACATCCACCTGTTACCTCCCTAGTTGTCCTATTTCTTCATGAATGCCGCTTTATGAGAGATTATTCTACAGCAATAAAAGATGGATTTATTATAAAAGGTTTACTCTTCCATACCAAAGGTCCCAATAAATGTTTTTTTTTCTGTTAATATCTGCTACAAGCCAATATTTATTAAGATACCAATTTATTAAAATAATTTTTTGCTTAATTAGCCCAAAAGCAAGGAAATCAATCCTTTCATTCTGCCAAAAAAGTTTAAATACGCATCTCTGACATGATTTCAAAGCTAGGTGATGTGTTCTTGTATGCGGCCATATTTCAGTTTTGGGGACAGATGTTTGAGTGCACAAACAGGCTTACCAGAGGTTTGGTCTCCTCCTCATCTTTGTAGTAGTAGAGCAGCTCCCCTCTTAGAACAAACCAGCGACTGTGCCACGTCTTGACGAAACCTCCTTGCTTCCTGAGCCAACCACACCTGATCACATTTGACCGCTGACCCTTGGTGGTGGGATGACCCCCACAATGCTGAGTACTGCTGTTCAGGGACACGCTCTGTTCATCCATCGCAGCAGCTCCAGTCTGAAAAAAATAGAATGATGTTAGGGTTATTTTATGTACAAGCTGAAGGTTTTGTCTTCTGCATTTTGCTCGCTGATGATAGTGAAATCTTTATTTATTTTGTGTTTTCATATTATGGAGACTGAGCCAGTGCATGTTTAATGTGATGAGACAAAGGGAGAAATGAAAATTTGGGAAGAGGTAAATTGAAAAGCGGAAAACAAGTGTATAGACTGAACCTTTCATTTTTTTTCCATTGCACTGCAATGCCTGCCAGGCTTGATTGTTTGGCTCATTTATTTATCTCCAAGTGTCTTAAATCTTCCAAACTTTAATTGAAGGACTACTTCTTTTCAGTATAAACAGTCTTAAAATAAAAAATACAGATTTATGTATGAAGATATACCGCTGGTTTTATTAATTAAAGCTCAGGGTACTCCATCACAACTTTTTTTTATCTCTCAACATCTAAAAGAGACACTATTGTACACCCAAAACATGAAACAGGCACTTTACTGTGTGAAAGGGTTGCATATGCTTTCATAAATTCAGCCAGTGAATCTGGTTCCTAAAGAAAATGGACTCTTACATCAATTGAAAACTGTAAAAATAATAGTAAAAGAAGCACAATAGTCCTACAGAACAATCAACCAGTCTAATCTTGAACATCTTGTACGGTTTTTGGACATTGTATAGATAGAAACAGATACAATTTCTGGTTTGTACAAAAATTGTTGCAAGATGAGCATATTGTTTTCACCAAAGCACTGTACATTTACAATTAATCTACTATTAAATGCAGGCAACACCTGAAACTTTTATGCATCTGCACTTACAATACATTTGTAGTCCTATTCACAAACAGCACAGAGTTTTCAAAACATTCTGCACATCTTGTTTCTATATCACCACACATACCTCTGCTTTAGTCAGTGAAATGTGCAGTTTGCTGCTGTCAGCTCTGAGCATTGCCATGTTGTCAGTGGCGCTCATTGTGCTTGGCTTGGTGGATGTCCAACTAGCCCCCAGGTCCAGATGAGGACCAGATGCAGCTCAGCAGTGTTCCAGGCAGCAGTGGAGCAAGTGCAACAAGGCTGCTGTGGTGCAAGCATAACCCTCTGTGGTCATGGGCAATGTCATTGTACAGTGGCTAACAAATGCATATAACTTTTTCGCATTTTGTTATGAACGTCAATGTGTTTTATTAGGATTTAATGAGACAGACTAGTACAAAGCTGCTCATACTGGTGAGGTTGAACAAAAAGGTGTTTTTTTTTTAAATGTTTACACCTAAAAACCTAGAGAACATATGTGAACATCAACCATAGATTCTCATTTGGATTTAGGGCTAGACTTTGACTGGGCCATTCTAACATTGGAGCATCCTTTTGTCTTTTGTCTTCTTGACCAAGAAACATAATGTGTTTCTTGGTCTTTATGATGCTGTCTGTTGACAAATATTGTCCCACAAACCTCTAAGCCCTTTAGAGAACAACTGGATTTAGACTGAGGTTAAATTTCATACAGTTTGACTCTATTGACCATTTATGCCCCTTTTCCATTACTACCTACTCAGTGCGTTTTGTCTCAGGTCAGTTCTAGCCTACACAGTTTGCTTTGTTATCCGTAGCGAATGCTAGCTTTCTAGCTTGGTAGCCAATAGGCCCTACATACAGTGATTTAACAGTTGAAAATATTAGTTATTATAATAAGAATGCTGTGACAAGTGACGCCGCCCCAACCCAATAAGTGATTAACAGTCTTCTGATGTTACATATTCAGCAAAACTTGGCATGGTTGGAACTGCAAGCAAGCAAGTACTAAAATTAGTGATGCTTCCACGTAACCATTACCAATGGAAAAGCATAAAAAGCAAGTAGAGCTGTACCGAACCACGCTGAGTAGGTTCTAGTGAAAAAGGGGCATTAGCTGACATCTGAAGGCACTGGGCTGCATATGATTGCATCTAGTTGCATCAGATCCACTTCAGATTTTTGGTTTTAAAAACGTAAAGTAAAATCTACTTACCCTTTTCCATCCACTTCATGTTTAGGGCTACTTTGTGTTGGTCTGTCACATGAAATTCCAATAGAACAAACTGATGTTTGTGGTTTTAATGTGACCGAATGTGAAAAGTTCAGTAGTATGAATGAGTCACTGCATAAGCTTAATGGGAGTGAATAGGAGTCACATGTCCCCGCATGTTCACTCCTCTGCATTCCAGATTAATTGTTCTTTTAAAAACATTAAACACGGTTTTAACCTACAGATTATCTTTCATTCCTCTTTTTTACAATTTGAAGCACTTTTATGTTGAGCATAAAAAAGGGTGGAATCTTCTTTTAAAAGTAGTATCAGTTCATGGAAGAAATGAATCCTCATTGCATGAGAGTATCTAACAAAGACCAGTAGAGGTCACCTGTTTCCACCGACTTGATCCAAAGACACTAATACTAAACAAACAAATCAATAGACACTTGAAAGAAATCAGACAACTAATAGTTTTTTTAAAGTTAGAGTGTTTGGATGAAGGTATAGCATTTAAAGCGTGATCATAGCTACCTAGCATGCTTTCTGCACTGTGCTATATGACAGCACTGCTGGGACTGTTGTAGAATGAATTGAAACTATAAATAACTCCAACCTCTCTTGGTGTAAATAACTTTGAGGTGGTTGACAGTAGAAACACTGGTTAGAATTTACATCACACTGAGGCTTTGTCTATGGGAAACACTCTTAATAGCATAAGTTAATGGAATCAGTGGAAATGATCAACATGATAAAACTACTGTTGCAAAAAAAGGATTACACTGATTTCTTACAATGGAATCATGGGATATGTCTTTTATGCATTTTGCATATTGTTGGCTAACTGCTATCAGTAATACAAGCTTCAGTCAGTCATTTTCTATACCGCTTATTCCATAGTGGGTTGCGGGGAAGCTGGTGCCTATCTCCAGCAGTCTATGGACAAGAGGCAGGGTACACCCTGGACAGGTTGCCAGTCCATTGCAGGGCAACACACAAACAACCATGCACACAATCATTTATACACCTAAGGGCAATTTAGAGTGACCAATTAACCTAACAGGCATGTCTTTGGACTGTGGGAGGAAGCTGGAGTACCCGGTGAGAACCCACGCATGCACGGGGAGAACATGCAAACTCCATCCAGAAAGATCCCTGGCTGGGAATCTAACCCAGGACCTTCTTGCTGCAAGGCAACAGTGCTACCAAATGCACCACCCTGCAGCCATAGCTTAAAATAATTTATTTCTCTTAAGTTTATTTGTTAAAGGACAGCACAATGTGCCCAACTGGGAGATCCAATCCAACATAAGTGCTAATAAGTAATTTATATCAGTTATCTTCGCTAGATCTCATACAAACTGACCATTTTGGATACTGTACTCTGGGTGAGCTCTGACTTTCTCAGTTGGAAATAAGACTTCAGTTGGTGTTGTTCTTTTATTTACGACTTGAAACTCCGAAAATCTTTAATGTATACCATAGTTTTAAAACATGTTTTCAAAATCATTCAAGTTTTCATCGCAGCATTTTGTATGATTTAAACTTTGTTTGATGAGACACCTGAAACTGGGGGGTTATGTATGGCTGGTTGTGCGCTGTATAAGGAGAAACAATCTAACACTGTCCCCTTCAGTTTCTACAAGCTATCAGTCAGCTGTGTTTGATACTGTAGCAGATGAAAAAGGAGCCACCTTTCATCCTTACCTCTTTACAAAAAAGGACAAATTCCCAAAAATCTGACAGTCTTGGACAACTGGGACACCTGTTTTGTGTATGGAAAATGTTTGGTCAGAAAGTTAGCTGGTGTGTAAGTAATAGGCTTGTAACTTCAGCAGCAAACCAGTTAACTGGCTAATCCTTACAATTTACTGCTTGCAAAAGCTAAAATGACTGACCTATTTACAAAAGATAATTTACATGAAGCCATTTGTGTTATGATTCTGGCATGTCTGCTCTACCCTGTCTCCCTGGCTGCAATCAGCAGATTAGATGCACCTGGTGGCTGCTGCAGTGTAGTGCAATCTGTGGAATGCCAAGCACCTGTGTCTTCCCTGATATATACTGACTCTGACAAGCAGACGGTGCCAGATTTTTGAAAGCCATTGTGTGAGTAGATATCCAGCGTTCCTTCCTGTCTGATCATTGTTCTTGACCTTGCCTTGCCTTTTGGATTTATGCCTCTGCCTGCTCCCTGTCGGACTATTTGGATTTTGGTTGTCGACCTTCCTGGAAGCTGTGAGGCGTGTTACCTGTGTGACATTTTCCTGTGGCTGAATAAACCTTTTAAACTTTCAGTACTGTCTGGCTGAATCTTGGGTCCGCCTTTTTCTGATTCATAGCAGAAAAATCTGGCCAAAAATGGACCCATCGCCAGCACAACAGTGGCGCACCCACGTTGATGAGGCCCTTTCCTGGTTGGGTTCCGGCTTGTAGGAAATAATTTCCACATTACGTTTTGGCAATCTTGTCTCCGAGCCGCCACCGTCACAAAGGGAGCCACGCCCAGACCAGTGTCGAGCTTTCCTAACTCAGTGTGAAATTCATTTTGAGCTTCAGCCGTCATCCTTTCCCACTGAACGTTCTAAGGTGGCTTTTGTTATATCTATGCAGGCAGGAAGGGTGAAGCAGTGGGGGACTGCTGAATGGCAGAACAGGTCTGCATCTTGTACCTTCTATGAAACTTTTTCCAAGGAACTCATTCGAGTTTTTAACCCCTTTCTTCCAAGTCGTGAAGCCGCAAGAGGCTTACTGTCCCTCAAACAGGGTGATCAGTCTGTCTCGTCTTGTATAATTGACTTTCATTTGTTGGCCGCAGATAGCTGTTGGAATGAGGCAGCACAGATGGATGCATTTATGCAAGGACTAAACGCAGACATCAAGGATGAGTTAGCAACCCGTGACTACCCCTCTTTCCTGAAACAACTCGAGGACCTGGCTGCTCGCATTGACATTCGGCTGGCAGAGAGAAGGAAGGGGAAGCGACATGAGGAGGGTCGCTCCTCATTAACTCAGGGTCCTGCACTCTGGCATGAGAGAAGGAGTCGGTCACCTCTCACTGAGGAAAATGAGGATTGTGAGCCCATGCAGTTGGGCAGAACCAAGATTACCCCTGAAGAGAAGGATCGTCGGAGAAGATTCAAGCTCTGTTTTTATTGTGAAGAGAAGGGACATTTAGCACTCAGGTGTCCATTAAAAAGGACAGGCTCAGCAGATGAAGGGAGTTTTCTACTGAGCCGAAGTCAGCTAACTGCCTCCTCCTTCTTGTTTCCTGCACATTTTCAAGCCTCTTCCATGTCTCTCCAGGGGGCCGTGTTTATTGATTCAGTAGCAGACACTGAATTCATGGTTGAAGCATTCACCAATAAGAACAACATAAAGCTCATTCCGTCAGCTGACACACGTAAAGTGCTAGCATTGGATGGTCACAGCATGAACAATTCACACCTCAGGACGGAGGAGATTACCTTAACAGTTGGAGGTAATCATCAAGAGAATGTAACCTTCATGATAATAAATTCACCTGAACTTCCTGTTGTCCTAGGGGCCTCCTGGTTGCAGAAACACAACCCTCACATTGACTGGAAGAGAAAAGAAGTTCTGGGTTGGTCTGAGTCATGTTCCGCTGACTGTCTTTTGTCTGCTGCTACAGAGGTCATTGTGGAGAATGAGGTTGAGGAGACCTATCCGGATTTATCCAAGGTACCTCAAGAATACCATGATCTAAAGGAAGTATTTAATAAGATTAAGGCCAAGAACGCTCTGGCTCATGCTGTTCATTCGGCTCGTCATGACTGTGATCTGCTCAGAGAGTAGTATGAGGAGGAGCAGGAGGCCAAAGCTGAGCTGCAGCGTGCTATGTCCAAGGCTAACAGCGAGGTGGCTCAGTGGAGAACCATGTATGAAACTGATGCCATTCAGCGCACTGAGGAGCTCGAGGAGGCCAAGAAAAAGCTTGCCCAGCGTCTTCAGGATGCGGAAGAGTCCATCGAGGCCGTGAATGTGAAATGTGCCTCTCTGGAGAAGACCAAACAGAGGTTACAGGGTGAAGTGGAGGTCTTGATGATTGACGTGGAGAGAGCTAATGCTCTGGCTGCAAACCTGGACAAGAAGCAGAGGCACTTTGACAAGGTTCTCGCAGAGTGGAAGCAGAAGTATGAAGAGAGTCAGGTCGAGCTAGAAGGAGCTCTGAAGGAAGTGCGTGCTTTGAACACAGAGATGTTCAAAATGAAAAACTCCTATGAAGAAGCTCTGGGCCACCTGGAGACCCTGAAGAGGGAGAACAAGAACCTGCAACAGGAAATAAGTGATTTGACTGAGCATATTAGTGAAACAGGAAAGACAATTCATGAACTGGAGAAGGGTAAGAAAACTGCAGAGAATGAGGTCAGGAGCAGGAACGATGCCCTAAGGTGCCAAAGAATATGGAGAAAGGCCAGGAGGTCGATGATCAGAATGTCACTGATTCAGTCAAGAACGGCCAACCGGAGACGGACTACTGCCCCTAAGTACCAGGTGGGGCAGAAAGTTTGGCTCTCCACCAAGGACCTACCATTAAGGGTAGAATCCCGGAAGTTGGCACCCCGATTTATTAGACCTTGCCCAATTTCCAAGATCTTCAACCCTGTCGCTGTACGGCTGAGATTACCCAACTCTATGAGGATTCACCCCACGTTCCATGTTTCTCAGGTCAAGCCCTTCGTGGAGCCCCGACTTGGGCTCACCTCTGGGCCCCCTCCACCCACCCGGGTCATTGATGGTGGTCCAGTGTTCTCGGTCCGGCACATTCTCAGGTTCAGGCGAAGAGGACGTGGATTGCAATACCTGGTTGACTGGGAGGGCTATGGGCCTGAGGAGCGGACTTGGATTCCTACGAGGTTCATCATTGATAAGGACCTAATTCGTGAGTTTCATCGTCTCCATCCTGATCAGCCTCGTGGTCCGTCAGGAGCCGGACCTTAGAGGGGGGGTACCGTTATAATTCTGGCACGTCTGCTCTACCCTGTCTCCCTGGCTGCAATCAGCAGATTAGATGCACCTGGTGGCTGCTGCAGTGTAGTGCAATCTGTGGAATGCCAAGCACCTGTGTCTTCCCTGATATATACTGACTCTGACAAGCAGACGGTACCAGATTTTTGAAAGCCATTGTGTGAGTAGATATCCAGCGTTCCTTCCTGTCTGATCATTGTTCTTGACCTTGCCTTGCTTTTTGGATTTATGCCTCTGCCTGCTCCCTGTCGGACTATTTGGATTTTGGTTGTCAAACTTGTTTCCTGCATCTGGTTTATGCCTCTGCCTGCCCCTTGCCTGACGCCTCTTGTTCCGATCGTTGACCCTGTTTCTGTCCTTGTATTATTGAGCCAGCCTAGCCCTCGGATTGTTCAGCCTGGAGTCACTTCTTACCTGTGCTGTGGAGATCACTGCCTGCCATCCACTGAGGTTTCCCCTCTGGGTTTCAAGTTCCACTCAAGACAAAAGCAGTGATTCCTGTGTGACGTTTTCCTGTGGTTGAATAAACCTTTTAAACTTTCAGTACTGTGTCTGGCTGAATCTTGGGTCTGCCTTTTTCTGATTCATAGCAATTTGCTGTTATGAAGCCCTCTCCTGTGAAGCCTCCTAAAGATGCCAGAGGCAGTGAAACAAGATTGTTTATAATAATTTATTTCCTCCCAGCATAACCGCAAGTTTGGAAAATCAGAAACAGGATACCTTTGCAGGATAAATATGAGACGTTTCATTATAAGCTTGTTTGTTGAAAAGTAACCTCCATCCATCCATCCATCCATCCATCCATCCATCCATCCATCCATCCATCTTGTCTCTTTTTCTATTTTGTCTGTACTGTAAATGCACTAACCAGGTTTTTATGTGAAATCAATCAAACTTTATCTGAATATAAAATCATATTCATATTCGTTTCTTTTGTCAGATTAAAAGTACATTTTGAAAATAACAACCTTTAAGCAGGTATTAAGCCCACATTTCTGTATTAAACATGGTTTTTATTGGTCTCATGCAATATTTTTGCAGAAAATCATCAGAATGGCTTGAAAACATCAGTCTGTGTGTAATTCATTTACATAATGTGTTTCACTTAATGAATTGAGTTTCTGAAATAAATGAACCGTTCAATAAAATCATAATTTATTGAATATTAGTGTAGTACATTAGCTATGGAGCAACATGTCATGGTCGTTTTCGCTGTTTGTTTTATTTTTTTCTAAATTGTTGTTTCAATAGGATCAGATCTACCCTCTAAAGAACAAGCTTCCACAGGCTCATACTTTTGGAGACGCATAACACAACTGATCAGTTCTTTTCAGTGCATCATTCTATTGTTTTGCTGTCTTTTTTTTTATCAAAATTGTTTAATTGTATTCTGTACAGCTGCAATAAAACCTGTGAGCCATATGTGGGAACAATAGAAGGATTTCAGAAAAAATTGACCAACAATAAAGCGGTTATATGTATAAGCGGTTTGTGAAGAGGACCGGTTCAGACTAGAAAGTTTCGATTTTACTATCAACGATCTTCAACAATAGTTTCAAATCAGGTTCTTATAAAATAATTTGGCCTGGTCAGTTCTTTCTATCAGGATGACTTGCAAGTCCCACCAATTCCTTTCTGCAGAACGTCTTCAACTTCTGCAACTTCCACTGAAAACGGCAGACAGACATCTAATGATCCAAATCAGTTATCAGTTAGCCCCACCATGCATCTACCTACAATACAGCCGATACCATCACCAAACTCCATACAACATCAGCAGGTAAAAGCCCACTTGGATTGTGAACAACAAGTGTGGGGTTTTGAGATTCTCATTCTGAAAATACACTAAATATTATAAATGAGAAAGGTGAAGCATATTTATCTAGTAAATGTGAGAAGAGATTAAAAAATCAGTACTTAGATACATCAAAGCAATACAAGAGTTTATGACGCAGTTTATGTATGGATCTAAACTGCATACTTTATTACCCAGCTTTGTTTTGTATTGTCAGTCTACATTGACAAGTACACCGCTGGATTGCATCCTTTTCTCTTGCAGCTGTGAAGGAGCATCCTGTGACATCTTGAATCGAAGCATGCTCTAGGAAGTTCTCACAGCATGCCTCTGAACTTTCACCATTCCGAGAACTCTGTGGGAAGAGCCACTCTGACCTTCTCTGTAAACAACAACAGCTCAGTATACAGCAGAGACCGATACATTCATAAACACTGCGCCCGGAAGGACAGTACAAAGATAGCTGCAAATCAGACCTCTGAGGTTTTGGGGCATGTAATTTCTTAGCAGGCTGCACCCAATTTTTGGCTCTGTGGTAGTCACTTTAAAATGGATGCATTCAAAATCCTCAAGTACAAAAGAAAAGAATGGAGAGACCTTTCTTTGAGAGCTGCATAGATTTCAGGTCATCATCATTTTGTTTCTATATCTGGACGGTGGGATTAGGACCAAATCTCTGTCTAGCTCAGACCATCAGCAAAACATGCTCGGGCAGACGGTACCAGACTCAAACATCTGCATGCTGATAGCTGTCTGTCTGTTAAATCATTTATACAGCTATGTAATATCTCTTACTCTAATAACTAATAACTGTATTTATGACAGCTGCATTTTGAATTAATAAAAAAATCATATATTGTCTTCTACTATTAATGGTCATAAATAGCTCTGTGTTGTATGAAATTGTATTAATGAAAGCAATAGCAACCATTTACCAAGTATTACATTACCATTGTCACATCCACAAGATGTTAGCTGCATTATGGATTGAAGAAATAAGGAGATCTTTCAGTAGTTATTCAACAGGACCAAGCACAAAGGCAGCATCTAAAGATTGCTTGTTTTCAGTGCTTTTATTCCCTATATGGGAAAGTCCTGTGGCCTAGAGCACACAAAAGCCTGTTTGACACATCTTTATTTGAATTGTGTGACTTTGAAGGAAAGTAAATTTAGGCCTCTCTGCAGAGCGTAGGCCATCCTTTGGGAAATTAAACTTGTGCAACCATTTTTGTAACACTATAAAGACAGTTGTCCAATCTTTTGGCCAAAGCGGGGAATTTTTGAGACCTCAGGAAGTGGCCAGTTACAACAGCAGCACAATACTCAGCAGTGAAAACTGAAATGGTGGTTATGCAGGGTCCTAGACAGAAACAGTAAAACTTCATGACTGATGACTGTTTTAACTAAACCTTTTTCACATTTTCTTAGAAGTCGAACATCCACACCAGCCAATTCTACTGTTTACTGCTTTAAAATGCTGGATTAATACTTGATGCACAGCACCATTAACGCCGTTCACTGCTTTCTTCCTAGTAGAAAGTGGGTGCAACAATTTCTTTGTTGTGGATATAGCTATGGAGGAAGTCCAGGATTCTTCAAAAACATAACTACTAACATTTAGACTTTTGCTAGAAAATATGTAGCTGTTCTATCTTCTTAAACTTTGACCTACAGACACATGCAGTGACCTGCTGTGACTCCATCTGGTCATCCATCACTTGTCCCACATGACAAGGTTTATAAATTAGGAGCTTCCCAAAGCAATACCAACACACCCAGCTAGTTTATATTGACCTACAACAGCACTGACTACAAAGCCTGAAGGGGCTTAATAACACATAGTAGCTCTCCCAGTGTTATGCATCACCACTTTTGCACACCAGAAATGGAAAATCCACTGCAAGGACATATTAAATACACCGGTGTTGTTTACTGCAGTTCAATAGGTCGGTCTGTGGAGATATGTCAGGATTTGTTTTGTTATCATAGTAAACTAGTCACTCTGTTTCTTAAGTTCACATGTGTTATTATTTCTTAAAAAGCCTTTTCTCGTGGGTTTAGATGTGCAGAACTGAAGTGCATTTTGGGCTGCATCATGTGTGTGATAATTTCTTGTCTTTTTCCATGTTGAATGATTGTTTGACCAAATTCAATGCAATATACAAAGCCTAAAGTCTCAGTGGCATATGTTATGATACAAACCCTTTTAAGGGTTCACATGCAGCATTATGTTACTGTTCTCCATTTTTATTGTTGCCATCTTCTATTTTACTGCTAAACATCTGCCCCAAAGTGTCAAAATTGTGTACAGAATTGATAGGGAACTTCTCAACATCAATAGAGTCAAGGCTAAAAGTTAAATAAACCACCATTTGCCTCAATGTGCTGCAGTATGCTGGTGAATTTGCTCCTGTAGCCTTTCTGAAGAAATCCTAAAATGTATTCTGGATGAATTTACAAAAGCATACAAGCAGTTTGGCCTGGCCTTTAATATAAAGAAGGCCCAAATCCTTCATCACCACCACCCATTATAAACACACCTGTCCAACCTATAAAGAATGCCACTGACAACCACAATTCGGAAGGTGTGGACCACTTTATACCTTGACAGTCTTCTGTCATCTAACCCTAAGCAGCACGACAGGTCTACAACCTGTCGTGCTGCCTCTTTTCTTGTATGAATCACAAGACCAGGCCCCATAGAGCTGGCACTTGGAGGCACTAGAGGCATTTCTCAAAGATGATTTGGGAAAACCCTCCAAATTAACTGGGAGGAGAGGAACCCAAACACCATGATCATGTAAAGCATATAGGCCTTTCCCACCTTAAACAAGTTCCTACCTCACAGCTTATGTTTGGAAATGTGCTTTGGGAGGTCATAAAAAAGACAGAAAGACAACATCATAACAAACAATAAAAAGTGCCACAGAGACCCCAAGACAGAGCGAAATGTAACCAATAGATCTAAAACCCTCTTTTTCTGGATGGTGCTGCACTATACATTGTGAACCTCTGCTATTCTGAAGACAAACGCAGGGACTGAAAAGAGAAATAATTTTCCAAAAGGAGTCACCACCCCTGTCCCCACTACACAAAGTATGCAGTTCCAGGATTTGTGCTGTTAGCAGCCTGAGGACTTAAAAGGACCAAGAAAGAGTACAGTTATACTTTAATGAAAAGTGTCCGATGAAGATGATTAGCTATCTCAGTCTTTATGCTCACCAGTTCAGCTGTGCTTTTTATCAAAATATCCAATGACAATGTTTTCTACTCTGTCAGGTTGCACCACTGTTTAGGTTTCTGTATTTGCAGTTTAAACTGAACCCAAATTATTTGAGTAATTATTTTCTTTATTTCTTTTTATAACCACATTTGCATTCTTTAAAACTGCATTTATCATGTTTGCTTTTGTGATCGTGCCAGTTTATTCACAACACCTACACAGCTTCATGTCATTACTTATGCTTCTGTCATACTGGCCAAAAAGCTGACTGAGGAACATTGTTCACTTCCTGTTTTGAAGGGTGGTGATTATAGAGAAGAAGGGAGCAGACCACCAATCACTTTTCAGCCATAAAGAGGAAGCAGCAATGTAAGAACTGGCTGGATTAGCTAACTAGCATATAGCAGCAGTTTTTTACAGGATGTAAAAACTGCACGTGTTTGTTTTGTTTTGAATGAGAGTTGAATTATAAGTTTTACACTGTCGCCCAAGACATGAAACTTGCTAATGGGCTCAAAATGTTTGTAATATTTGAGGTTAAAATGTCTAAGGTGATCTTATACGGGCTCCATTGCACTGAAGCTATTACATTGCAAATGCAGAGACACTTGTCCACACTAAATATAAAACATAATAATAAAAATGTTTTAGAACGTCCAGAAGTTACAGTCTAAAATCATTACATATAATATATTCCATTCAATAATCTAAAGCCCTTCCTTAGTATTTTGAATAATACCAATCCTAATACAAACCCAACCTACACAGCAATTCAGCATTTTTCATAGATGGCCCTGCCTATATTTTGTATAAAATTGTCCCTTCTTTTACAGAGGACATTCAAACAGCAAAATGGTGAGAAAACATGACAGACACAAAAGGAAACACAATCTTTACATTGCCAGTCATTTCTGCCAGACCTTTAAATATCCACAAGTAACTTCCCCTTTTAGATTTGGCACAAAATACAGACCCTGTGACCCACATGTGTCAATGACAATTATAAACCTTGCCTGCCAAAGCCGCTCTACTTCAAGCACAGTCCGTTGCTGGTAGACTCCTGCAATTAAAGACACAGAGGTAAGATGAAAGCAGGTTTCTTGCTGGTTTGTTGCTGCGCTAATCATTGGGGAGGATGTGAAAGGGGAAGGGCTGATGGAACATCCTCAAATGGAAATATTTTAACTCATGCAAGCAAACATTAATCCACTGCTTACATAAATAAAATCTATTATTATTTGATACAGAGTAAGGTTACGAGGTCAGGATTTGAGAAAGGGTGCTTCATTACGGGAGTAAGGGTGTAGTTCATGAGCAGACACTACCCACACAATTCACTGTGAGTCAATAAAGTAGAAGGATGAATGGAAACAGAGAAAAATGAAAAGCAGTGATATAGTTAATATCACAAACACAGAAGGGTCAATTCAGTAGTGAATAGTGTTCCCAGCAAGCTCGTTGATGATCACTGTCTATTTTGTGTCTGTCTACTCCACTGTCTACTCCACATGCGTCACTCTATGATGATACACTGGCACCCCTGACCCATCCTTTCTCATTTTCTGGCCTGCCATGTGTCAATGCATGTCTGTGATCTGAGCAGCAGGCCTGTAGAAAGACAAGAGTTAAATTTTGACTGTGACCGGCTGACTCATGCTACATGTGTCTGACACACCATTACAGCTGAACTAAGGCTACTGCTGATGTGGCTGTCTTTTGAAATGTGAATGCTGGAAAATGCATAGATGGACTTATCTCTAACAGACAAGGCATTGTGCAAAATCTTCTTGCATTTCTTGGATTTAAGAGACTAAACTGTCCCTGGGCTGATTTGGAAATACAGTGTCTTGCAAAAGTATTCATGAACTTTTTCACATTTTGCCACATTGTACAATAAATGTATATTAAATGTATATTATCTGATTTTAGGTGTGGGTGTTTGTGTGCATGGTTGTTTTCCTGTGTGTCTCTGTGTTGCCCTGTGAAACAACCTGTCCAGGGTGTACTCCGCCTCTTGCCCAAAGACAGCCGAAGATAAGCACCAGCTCCCCCGCGTTCCTGCACGGACGAGCGGGTCTAGACAATGGATGTATCTCTGTGTCAGTTGCTTTGAGATGTGCTGTAAAAATGTGATATATATATATATATATATATATCACATTGTGATACCACATAATGAGCTGGAAAGTGTTTCTAAAGCGAGATATGTCTAGGTTTTCCTCCTGGACCCGGTACCCCCTCAATCCAATCTCATAAAAAAGGAAGAAAATGGATGGATGGATGGATGGATGGATGGATGGATGGATGGATGGATGCTCACATTTAAAACAGTATGTGTGACAGAAACATTAAATAAAGTCACCCTTGAAACACCATTGCTATGGTGGTGGCAGCATCATTCTGTGCTCATGCTTTTCTTTAGTGGTGTAATGAATGGTTTATAGCAAAGCATATTCAAGTGTTAGAATGGTTCAGTCAAAGTAAAAACCTACATCCAGCTTGAAATCTGTAGCAAGCTTTTAACGTTCACAGACACGTCATATCCAATCTGACTGAGCTAGAGGTAACTTGGAATGAGAAATGGGCAAAAATTTAAGTCTCTAGAAGTGTTCACAAGTGTAAAACTGGGCCATTTATCCCAGCAGAGCTGCTGCTGTAATTACACTTAAAAGGGGTTCCACAAAGCACTCACCCAGGGGGGCTGAATACAAATACAATTACACATTTATAAATTTGTATTCATAAAACTTAAAATCCTTAATTTTCTTCCATTTTACAATTATGCTTCACTTATTGTTCACTTACTGGTCTATCATAATAAAAGCAATGAAAAAACATTGAAATTTGTGGTTGGAACATGCTAAAATGTGGAAAGGTTCATCGGCTATGGACTTTCCAAAACATTACAGAACAAGTCAAATAATGACATGGGTGAAGCAGAGCAAATACTCCAGAAGCATAGATGTGCACTTGCACTAACATTGTTTTTGTTTTTTTATTCTTAGTTTTACTTCTCACTGAGGCGAAAATGTGCCAAAAATCCCAGTTGGCCATCCATACCTGAGCAAATCAATGACAGCACATACAAAACCAGTCGTAGTTTACATTAAAAGATTGTTCCAATACCTCTGAGGCTCCTGGAAGCATGACTACAAATGATGATGTTCATTTGCAAAGTAAGCTCAGGGTTGAATGTTAAAGCTGTAAGACATAGCTATTAGATGTAGATTTGGGAATCTGTAAAACAATGGAAATTAGAGGTATATTTTCTGTTGCTCCAGTGCAGACTTTTATTAGGTAGGTAAACCTGCAACTTCATTTCTATCAGAGAAATTGGCAAATCAGCCAGTGAACTGCAGGGACTTGTGTTCTTACAAGTCTCAATTTACTTTATTGAATAATGTTCACCTCACCTGCCCCTCTTGTCCTACTTTAAGCATTCTGTGTGTCTGCTGTGCCTAATTATGTGAACTAACTTTGTGCTGTTTACAATGCTTCCTTCAAGCTCTGTTTTGGTTTCTGTGTTGTTGCTGTATTTATTTTTATTTTTGTTTTGACTGTGAATATGTCTGTCTGTCAGCTGTGTGACTCCACATCCCGCTGTTTGTCAGGGCTGCTTGATTACTCAGGGTATTTTTTCCTTTTCAGATTTAGTCTTTATGTGTCTGCCCACTGCCACCCCTGGAGATCTGCCGCCAGTGGTTCACAGGGTACAACACATTAGCTTTCTGCCTTAAGAAAAGAAAGTCCTCCATTGTGCAGATGCAAATGAATGTAAACAGAGAGCAGAACAAGCTTTTAAAAAACGTTTCATGTTGATAATATGTTAATAACCGTGGTTGTTGTTATTTGTCCTTTTCCCTTTATAGCCAATAATTTACTGAATCAGGAAACATATAAATACATTTAAAATCCAGCACCATACTGCCCTTTCCAACACAGTCTAATATAGTCCAGATAAACTCAGATCAATCAAATTCAAATTAACTAATTTGATTCTAAATCCACTTTTAGTTAAGATCAGTCCAGTTAGCGCTTAGCTGAGAAGATCTTGAAAACCAGGATTTTGGGAATAAACTAATACAAGGCTTGCTTCTATTTTAACAGATGGCAAGCCCCCGTGACATACACGTCAAATACTGACATATGTTTCTACCAGCTTTGTACATCTAGAGATTTTTTGCCCATTCTTCTTTGCAAAAAGGTCTTGGCACAATTTCTTAAACAGATTTAGGTCTTGATTGGGTCATTCTAATATATGACTAAGATTTAGGGCATGTATGCAAAACTCCAGACCTCAAAGAACCTCAATCTTGTAACTTTTAGATGTGTCTTTGCTTCGACATATCTGAATAAAATCATTAGGTCATTAGCAAAACTTTGTAAAACTGGACTACATACGGGGTAGGCTATCCAGCCATTTGATTGATGTCTGGTGGACCAGGGACATATCTAAAAGTTGCAGGACTAAGGCCCTTGAGGACAGGAAAGTGACTTCCCTTGCTTTAGGGTCACAGTCCTGCTGGAGAACAGACATCCATCCTAGTTTTAAGGCTTTAGCATCCTCTAACAGGTTTAAACCAGCATTGCCCTGTAATGAGCTTAATCCATTTTCCTATCAATCTGTCTTTCCTTTCTGTGCTTCCTGCAGTGTGATGCTGTCACCACGTTTCATTATAGTTATGATGTCTTTAGGGTAATGTGCTAGTTTTCCTCCACACATAACATTTTATATATAGGATAAAAACTTAGATTTTGATGTTCTCTGTTCACAGTATCTTCCTCCAACCTAACCTTACCCTGCCTTAAGCTCTACAACATTTTTCCTGACATGTCTGCTGTGCTTCTTGGTCTTTATGATGCTGTTTGTTCACTAATGTTCTCCCACAAACCTACAGAACAGCTTTATTTATAGTGTGATTAATCGACACAGACAGGTGGAATCTGTTTACCAGTTAGATGACTTCTAACTGATTTGGATTAGATTTAGAGGTATCAGAATATAAGAAGACAATCAAATTTTCACAACACACTTTTCTAAATCTTTCAAACATGTATCCTTTGATGCCCACTTCACAGTTATGTGTCACTTTGTGTAAGTCACATAAAACCTCAGTAAAACACATTAAAGTTTGTGTTTTTAATGTGATAAAACATAGAATATTTCATGGGTTATAAATACTTTTGCATGTCAATCTATGAAGCGGCACAGGTGAGAAGCGCAGTCATTTTCATGTGGCCTCTAAACTTTTGGCACCTATGTGTCATATTAAACAGGTGTTGTTTGGTGTTTGTTTTTGTGGAATTGTTTGTTTCAACACAAAAAAGAAAAAAAAAAATCTGTCCTCTTACCAGAAAGCAAGTATTTTTTTGTTGTTTTTTTTTCATATTGCCATGTTCGAAATTGATCTCTACTCTCATGTTGTTTCCAGTTCAGGTCTTCCTCCTCTGTCTCTTAATAAACAGATATAAAGTTAGGTCAGGGAGCAGTTGAGCATAGCAGCTGGCACAGGGAACCTGATCCCTATGGCTTTCCAGCAGCACAGTTTGTGCGCTGCAGACATTCCTGGCGCAGGAGGGTCATCATCCCTCCTTCTACCTCAGCTCGTGCCCTGTTGGCTTTCACATCTTCCTTTTCCATTAATCCACCAGGCTGGTGGGGGACAGAGGCTGCAGGGATGAATTTTCCATCCTCCAAGTCGTTTTATCAACATTTTTTACTTGTCCATTGCAGCTCATCTTCACCACATTCTACATTTTTCCGCATTCTAGTTTAGTTCAGTCTAGTCCTTCAGCAGTTGCAATCAGATCCTGGCACCTGGTGCACGATTGGTAAATTAATCCAGAGAAAATAGAGTTTTAGGATTCATGACCAACCCAAAAGACAAATGAAGGTCACTGTTTCTGCAAGGCTCTAACAGGGATTGTCCTGTAAAGCAACAGAAATATCTATAAATCTGCCTGAAAGCAGCTTTAAGCTGTAAAGCTCTGGTTGTGAATTCACAGGTGTTGTGAATTTTAATAACTTTTCTCCTTTTGCAGTGTCATGGATTTATAACAGTAATACTATATTTTATCACCGAGCCATTACATTATTGATCACTTAATTAAATAATGCAACCATTACATTTTTTCTCTGGTATTAGTCATTTGTGATCATAGTAAACAAATATCTGTAAACTGTTGAGCAGTATACCAATTGTCGTGATTTGTTTCATATACTGCCATGCTGCAAAATATGTGACAACTAGATTTTTATATGAAGGTGAATTTTATATATTTCCCTTTTGCATCCTTGTATTAATACATGAATGTAGTTCGAGAACTGTAGATATTGCTGCCTCCAGAGAATTAAAATGCTAACTGAAACAGAGGCAGACCCACCTTCTACACAGACAGCCTTGTTGATTCCCTCAGCTCTGTTTGACAGGTTATCCACAGCTTGAGTCTCCAGTCCACTGACAGGTAATCAATCAACAACAGAAATCCAAGTCTAAGACAAGCTCGAGTCCCTCTAAGCTGCTCCTGGTGCCGCTGCTGTTTCTCCCGTCCTGGATAGACTCAGACTGTGCAGAATGGACTGACTGAAGGCTCAGACGAGGTGTTAGAAACTTTTTCCCTGACTGCCCACACCACCTGCATTCTAAGAAAAGTCTCTCTTGTTTTCAGGTTGACTGTCGCAGGAAGCACAGACACACAGCAGGGGCACCGCTACAGCTGAAGTCCGCCCAGAGACATGCACGCTTACAAAAAAACAGACACACACACACTCGCACTCCCTGTACTGCAATATGCAGCTCCAACTCCTCCAGTCATTCTGCCTAGTGAGGCTCAGGCTGTGTGTAGTGGTTACACAAAGGAGGAGAAGGAATGAGAAGAGGGAGGGGAAAGACTATATGGGGATGTATGAGGAAGTCTTAGGACGAGAGCTGTGCTACAGACCAGCTCTGACTGCATCTGACTTTCTCCTTTTTTCCACAAAAAACAAAGAAAATAGGCAGCTTTTGAATTCTCAAATGGTCTTCCACTCATTTAAAACCTCTGCATGAACAGCCAAGATTTTTTTCCCTTTGAATCATAAAGAGAAATAAATTTTTTTTATTTTCCATTCATCATCTATGACTAATCTTAAACAGAGAGAGAGAGCTAGTCCAGCTCTAAGGTGTCTTTAAAAAGATGACATAAACTAATGGCTGTGTAAATGCAGCTCAACAAACATTTATTTAGTCTCTGTCCTCACTTTGGTGAAAACCCAGCTGTATACACACCACAGAAACAGCAGTTTTGTTTATTTGGGACTGCTCTAAATGTTTTCTCGCTCCATAGTGATGCAATGGTTCTTTCTCAGGAACATCTCTACTAAAGTGTAGCATTTTCCCTCTGCAAGCATGCATACAAGAATAAAGTTTAGAATATACTGTTGAAATCAAATATTAACAAAGTATAAAAAAACATATAACCTTTTTAAAATCAGGCTAAAATTCCTGCTTTTAGGGGTGTTACGATCAACAGATTTATTTATTTTTGCTAAATGTCAGAATAATGAGACGGGAATTTTTGGACAAATGTTTTTCTAAACTTCTAAGGTTTACATAAGTGTTCTTTGTGTTTGGTAGAACTACCTTTTAAACTGTATGACTTGGGTCGAACATTTTTGGGTACACAATCTTCTCACAGTACTTTGCTGGAATTTTGGCCCATTCCTCCTGACAGAACTGCTGTCACTGGGACAACCCTGTAGGTTTTGTACATATTTAATTTGTCTTTCATGCCAGAGCTAGCTAGAAGGGTTGTTGCTGAAAAGCTCTGTGAGTCCTTGCTGACCAATACAAAGAAATGCGAACCCAAATCCTTTACATTAAACTTAATTTTTCGTAGAGATGAGCATCTTTGGATTTTACTATTTGTATGTTTTCACGTCTTTAAAAAGAAAATAAATTTTTGCATCTACAGAACAATCTTTAAATTTGCCAAAAGCAATTGAAGTTTAATCTGATCTGCATGTCAATATTAATTTATGAACAATTGATCACAGAACCTCTTCAATGGTTTAAAGTGGCTAAGGTAAGATGTGACTGAGTGCAGTTTGAGTCATGTTTTCATAATATAATTTTGTCCATATTCATGTGTGGTCGATCAGCTTTTCTGTAAAACACCCTAACTGCAGCTCCGTGTTGTCAGGTCCCAAACTGTTAGCTGTTGTTAATTCCTGTTTAATTTTCAAGCTCTACAAGAACCCACATGATGCTTCTTATCTGGATGAATGCCTGAATCTGCTTTTTATTCCACGTTTTGCAGTTGAAAGGTCACATCTGCCAAGTTTTGAAAATTACTATTATCAAGTTGTAAATAACAGAGAATAGTCATTCCTCTCTGTCTGGGTCTGCCTTTTATTTCTTCTTTTCATGACAATAAAAGTTTGATTTTACCTGTTATGTATTCTGTTATGCTCTGTTACAAATCATTCTTGATTACTAACAAACACAGCCTACTAAAAGAGGTCTTTCTCAGTTTTATCTATCTTATTAGTGAAGGCTTTTGTTAACATTAGTCAGGTATTTTTGTGTTCTCCTTGTCCTTTTCACACAGAGGTTTGCTTCGGTATAAAGCCTCCACTTTAAATTATTCAAAGTATTCCAGAACATTTTCACCAATTAAGGACAAAACGGGTTGAAGGTTGCGGTGGTGGCACAGGGGTAAAGCATACAACCCCATTTACTGAGGCTACAGTCCTCGTCAAACGGGTTTAAGTCCCAGTTGATCTTTGCTGCATGTCTTCCCCTTTCTAAATAAATAAATAAACTGAAAAAACCTTCAAAACCTGAATATTTAAAAAAATTATTAAAACTGGACCTTTTAAACTCTTATGTTATAACCTCAAGGAAAATATAATGCTGTTTTTTGTTATTCTTTTCTTGTTTGCTTTTTTGTGAAAAGTATAAAATGCAAGAGATCAAAATGGCTTATTCTGATTTTTGTTACCGTTCACATCAGCCCTCATAGACAGTTTTTCCTGTATGTTGACAGTCTCCAAAATGATTTTTTTACATAGCAAACAGGTAATTCTGGCCTGTCTTTCGAAATGATCTCATTATCTTGCAACTTTATTTCCTTCTCCACTGTGAGAAGAAAATATTATTTTGGCAAAAACATCACTTTTTCATATATTCAGGTAACTGCAACATTAAAAGGATAAGCCTGGGCAAAATTTGTCTTTAACATCTTAGTTTTTATTTTTTACAGATGTAAAAAGGGTGCCAATAACTTTATCCATGTTTTTTTGTGCGTTTCTTTCAATATTTCTGCAATTTTGCCTCACTAACAAATTAATTTGGATTCTCTAAGTAAAATTGAGAAGTGCTGACAGTTCAAATTACCAGTATGTCATAGCTGAGGAACAGTTAGAAAACCCCAACAAAGTTATACCTTGTCAGCGCTCCCTCGTCATTACTTACAAAGTGCATGATGGAGGTGGCTGTCGTTTCAGTCTTAATTGTTTCCTCAAAGTCTAGTAATCTAAATTCTAACTGGGTTAGACTCTTATGTGGAGCTGGTAAATTAAGCTAAAGGTAGAATTTCACTTAGCTTTCATTGAATGCAGATGATATGACTTATGACCAAAATAAACCAAAACCCTTATTAGGATATTAATGTTTTATATGAAGACTTGTGCTCATATTCGAGCAAATTAAGCAGCAATCGGACTGTGAGGTCTCATCAGACTGTGTGTAACAAAAGGCACAACCTAGACCATTATATTAGAGATTCAGACTTAGTATGTAAATATTGTCATATATGTCAATAGTTTAGATTAGAAAACAAGAAAAACATTACTGATGAATAAAGGACAATGTCAAGGTTTAAAAAAAAGCTTAATAGAAAGCAGCTTTTTATTCTTCTTGAGGTTATAACTTTAGAGTTTCAAGTGTCCAGTTTTAATAATGTTGGAAAATATTATGATAATGGTAGGAGTTTTCGCAGTTTAAGCATCAGCATGTGGATCCAAAAAGAGGAAGCGGGCCAACTCCGAGATATTTGCCTCCACATTGCCCCTACAGGTCACCTGTATATTGCATTTTGTCACAGGTACTGATTTTACAAGCATCATCACTCCCTCCACAAGTGTATTTCTCAATTCACACAATATCTTTACATTTTGAAAGTATATGAATCAGCTATTCTCCTCAGGTGGCAACGGGTACAAAGCACAGCCATACAAGCTTTGGTTAGGCAGCACTGAACCTTTGTGGTTTGAGTCAATGTGACCTCAGCATAGATGGAAATATTGAAATATTTATGTTATCCAAACACCTACCTTTTCAAATAAAATATTTACATTCACTATAATTTTTTTTGTATTTTGTTTTATATTTGGGTGAATGACTGATTGTAGTGTAAAGTGCTTCGGGGTCTCTGGGAACTTGATAAAATGCTATACAGGTGCAGACCATTTAACTTATTGAATTACATTTATATTGCACAATTTTAGTTTGGAATATAGCTCTTAACTTTATTTTATGTGATTCTTATTTGTTTTTTTTTATTGCTATTTTGCTAAATAAGGATTTATTCTCAAACTTTCCCCACAGAGAGTGGGCCTGCTGGGTGTTATAAGAAGCCCATCCATATTAACTACAAATTAAGTGTTG
Organism: Girardinichthys multiradiatus; assembly: GCF_021462225.1. Classification (NCBI taxonomy): domain Eukaryota; kingdom Metazoa; phylum Chordata; class Actinopteri; order Cyprinodontiformes; family Goodeidae; genus Girardinichthys; species Girardinichthys multiradiatus. The sequence goes on from NC_061801.1 coordinate 18,634,874, forward strand.
AGAATAAACAACAGTGGGCTCTGAACCATCTGTGCTCAGCTGTCCTTCAGCACGTTTTATTATATTTGTAGTAGAAGGAATGCTAAACATGAAGCACCTTGACCTTATGATGTAGGAAGTGGGCGTCTATAAACAAAGTGGAGCTGCTACTTGTCCCATGAGATTCTGAAAGAATTCATCTGATGGACAACTAATAAGATCAGAATGAGGAGCCTTTGGGAGTTGCATTTTTTTCAATGAGTCTGGGGTTCTCATGGCCTTATAGGCAGAGGTTTTGAACTGTTGGTGACTTCTGGAAAGATGAAGGGAATCTTTGGATGCTCAAGCAGACAAGGGGGTTTTCCTGTTGGATGGGAACAGAATTAATTTATAGTTCACAAGTTGTAGAGCTTGAGATGTCAATTTATTTCAACTGTTAGCCTTCCAAGCATCATGTTCAGATGGTGCAAATGATTTGTACTTGGAAGTCGAAATTTAGGAGATCTAAATTGAGAAAAATAAAATTCCCGTCAAAGTGTGATTATGAAAAGGAAAATTAGGAGTACCCAATGTACCCGAAGTTCAATCTCCATAACTGCTGTGGAACATTTAATTCTAGTGAAAGTTGCAAAAACAAACTGTTTATGTCATGGTTCCTGGTGTGTGTGTGTGTTGGATATGAGTCTATCTCTACCAGAAAAGAGCTTGGTCGGGGGCATGATTCCAAGCGCCGGGCTATACACCTGCCGGCTATCTCCTCATCAGGTTGTGGGAGATACACTCACCGGCCACTTTATTAGGTACACTTGTCCAACTGCTCGTTAAATGCAAATTTCTAATCAGCTAATTACATGGCAGCAACTCAATGTATTTAGGCATGTAGACATGGTCAGGACAATCTGCCGCAGTTCAAACTGAGCATCAGAATGGGGAAGAAAGGTGATTTAAGTTACTTTGAAAGTGGCATTGTTGTTGTTGCTAGACAGGCTGGTCTGAGTAACCTCTTGTTATAACCAAGGCATGCAGAAGAGCATCTCTGAACGCACAACACGTCGAACCTTGAAGCGGATGGGCTACAGCAGCAAAAGGCCTCACCAGGTGCCACTCCTGTCAGCTAAGAACAGGAAACTGAGGCTACAATTCACACAGGCTCACCAAAATTGGACAATAGAAGATTGGAAAAACGTTTGATGAGGTCTGATGAGTCTTGATTTCTGTTGCAACATTCAGATGGTAGGGTCAGAATTTGGCATCAACAACATGAAAGCATGGATCCATCCTGCCTTGTATCAACAGTTCAGGCTGGTAGTGGTGGTGTAATGGTGTGGGGGATAATTTCTTGGGCCCCTTAGTTCCAATTGAGCATCGTTTCAACGCCACAGCCTACCTGAGTATTTTTGCTGACCATGTCCATCCCATTATAACCACACTGTACCCATCTTCTGATGGTTACTTCCAGCAGGATAAAGCGCCATGAATCATCTCAGACTGGTTTCTTGAACATGACAATGAGTTCACTGTATTCAAATGGCCTCCACAGTCACCAGATCTCAATCCAATAGAGCACCTTTGGGATGTGGTGGAACGGGAGATTTGCATCATGGATGTGCAGCCGACAAATCTACAGCATCTGTGTGATGCTATCATGTCAATATGGACCAAACTCTCCGAGGAATGTTTCCAGTACCTTGTTGAATCTATACCACGAAGGATTAAGACAGTTCTGAAGGCAAAAGGGGGTCCAACCCGATACTAGCAAGGTGTACCTAATAAAATGGCCAGTGAGTGTATAATGAGCAGTGAGACTGTCCATCTTCCCCTGATGCTTAGCTTACACAGTAGATATATAGGGGTTGGACAATGAAACTGAAACACCTGGTTTTAGACCACAATAATTTATTAGTATGGTGTAGGGCCTCCTTTTGCGGCCAATACAGCGTCAATTCATCTTGGGAATGACATATACAAGTCCTGCACAGTGTTCAGAGGGATTTTAAGCCATTATTCTTGCAGGATAGTGACCAGGTCACTACGTGATACTGGTGGAGGAAAACGTTTCCTGACTCGCTCCTCCAAAACACCCCAGAGTGGCTCAATAATATTTAAATCTGGTGACTGTGCAGGCCATGGGAGATGTTCAACTTCACTTTCATGTTCATCAAACCAATCTTTCACCAGTCTTGCTGTGTGTATTGGTGCATTGTCATCCTGATGCACGGTACCGCCTTCAGGATACAATGTTTGAACCATTGGATGCACATGGTCCTCAAGAATGGTTCGGTAGTCCTTGGCAGTGACGCGCCCATCTAGCACAAGTATTGGGCCAAGGGAATGCCATGATATGTCAGCCCAAACCATCACTGATCCACCCCCATGCTTCACTCTGGGCATGCAACAGTCTGGGTGATACGCTTCTTTGGGGCTTCTCCACACCGTAACTCTCCCGGATGTGGGGAAAACAGTAAAGGTGGACTCATCAGAGAACAATACATGTTTCACATTGTCCACAGCCCAAAATTTGCGCTCCTTGCACCATTGAAACCGACGTTTGGCATTGGCATGAGTGACCAAAGGTTTGGCTATAGCAGCCCGGCCGTGTATATTGACCCTGTGGAGCTCCCGACGGACAGTTCTGGTGGAAACAGGAGAGTTGAGGTGCACATTTAATTCTGCCGTGATTTGGGCAGCCGTGGTTTTATGGTTTTTAGATACAATCCGTGTTAGCACCCGAACATCCCTTTCAGACAGCTTCCTCTTGCGTCCACAGTTAGTCCTGTTGGATGTGGTTTGTCCTTCTTGGTGGTATGCTGACATTACCCTGGATACCGTGGCTCTTGATACATCACAAAGACTTGCTGTCTTGGACCCAGATGCGCCAGCAAGACGTGCACCAACAATTTGTCCTCTTTTGAACTCTGGTATGTCACCCATAATGTTGTGTGCATTTCAATATTTTGAGCAAAACTGTGCTCTTACCCTGCTAATTGAACCGTCACACTCTGCTCTTACTGGTGCAATGTGCAATCAATGAAGACTGGCTACCAGGCTGGTCCAATTTAGCCATGAAACCTCCCACACTAAAATGACAGGTGTTTCAGTTTCATTTTCCAACCCCTGTAAGTGCACCTGTTGTTGATTTAATTAACACCAAAACAGTTGACACTGATTAACAACCTCCTCTTGTCCCTTTACACAAATGACGGCACCTCAGCGGACCAGTCTGTGAAACTCCAAAAGTTTGCAGATGACACCACTGTTATTGGACTGATCAAGGACAGTGATGAGTCTGCATACAGACAGGAGGTTGATTGGCTAGTACACTGATGTGGTGAGAACCACCTGGAACTTAACCCACTCAAGACTGTGGAGATGATGGTGGACTTTCAGAGAACACCACCCCCACATAACCTCACCACCCTCAACAACACTGTATGTTCCTAGGAACCACCTCTGGTTTCTAGGAACCAACATTTCTCAATACCTGAGATGGTCCTCACACATAGACAATGTTCATAAGGCCCAGCAGAGACTGTATTTCCTGAGGCAACTCAACAAGTATAACCTTCCGCAGGAGCTGCTGGTCATCTTCTACCCTGACATAATTCAGTTGGTCCTGTCTTTGTCCATCTCTGTGGTTTGGCTCATCCACAAAACAAGACAGGTCCAAACTGCAACGAACAATCAGGTCTGCAGAAAGAATCATCAGGGTTGACCCTTATACAAGTCTAGGGTCAGGAAAAGGGCAGCTAAAATCTCTGCAGACCCCACACACCCTGCACGCAAACAGTTAAGGCTTTTGCCTTCAGGTCGGCGCTACAGAGCGCTGTCTGCTAAAACCAGCCGCCACAGAGACAGTATCTTCCCCCAGGCTGTTTCTCAGATGAACACTTGACAGTCAGAGTTCCAGACCAACACCATGCATACTTGGACTCTCACATTATATTCTATTGTAAAGTCACTTGTGTATATATGTACATTTAAAAAGACATTCTTTATTATTGAGAGCAAAGGGAACCCGAACCAAATTCCTTGTTTGTACAAACTTGGCAATAAAGCGAATTCTGATTCTGATACTACTTAATGGACCAGATCAATATTCCAGAAGTTTAACTGATTTGATATACACTGATTAAACATTTTCCTTTATGTTTTTTGAGCAGTGTACAATACAAATATAACACGACAAAATAGACTAAACGTTGTTGTGAAATTATTTCCTGATTCAACTTCTGAGTGCAGCCATACTTCCAGCAGAAAAACTAGAAGTTAAACTAAAAAACACTCCCATAAACATAAACTAAACAATTTCATCCCTAAAATACCTACACCTTCCAAGAAGCTTAGTTCAGGATTTCTATTTTGAACATTTTTTCAGGCTGTTAAGAAAATAATGTTTGCCTCTGATCTGAATTATAGGAATCTTCCCATTTCTTGACCAGTGGAGTGATAAATGACCCAAACTAAAAAACAAAACAATACAGAACATCCAAAGAAATAAGTTCTAGCTTTAATTTAAAAACAAAAAAAAAAAAGCATTCTAAAAGGTTTTTGTAAAACAAAACATTCATCCACACTATTTATCCATTTCCATCCAGGAGTCTGTTAAGATAGTTTCTCAATGACAACCAGAAATGCTTAGGCTCAATTCTCAGTTTCTCTGCATTAAATTTACAAAACCAACCTGCTTGGATTTCTAAAAGCATAACTTGTACACATGTCTGTATTATGGCACATGAATAATCCATGAGATGCTATATATACGGATGTAATAATGATCCTTTATCCTCTCAGAGACAGGGTAAGCTTTCATTCCGTTCAAGGTTGCATCTGTTTCGGTTCATGCCGCAATAGCGCCCTCAGCTGGTTCGATATTTCAGCAGGTTTGGTTTTGCATGTTCGTCTTTGCATCCATCATGTAATACTGGTTCTTATATACCATGATAACTCATAATTGCCATTGTTAATCTAAGCAGCTAAGCAAAAACAAAAAAGAAAAGTAAAATTGCATCCTTTGTCAGAACATTCAGGCAAACTGAAAACTAAATATATGTGACTTAATAATATAGTTATTATTACACGTCTTTTGAAAAAGATACTTTTTAAACAAATTATTGGTAAAATTATTGTTTTATCATTTTTCTGATAGGAAATCCAAAAGAACATCTGCATTTTACAACATGATCATTTTGAACCTATATATGAGTAACCTACATGATAACTTTATGAAAGATCAAAAGACAGTTAATACAACGTGAAGCCAAAGGTTCGGACTCCCAATTTGAATTAACCTTTTAATGGCTGATACAAGAAATATTTTCAGTAAAATACAGATTTAAAAAACTGAATCCCTCAGTTGGATTCATTTAGTAAAAACAAGTTTTTTTTCAGGGACACTTTTTTTGTTGTTGCTGTTATAATCAATACATTAGGTTTGTGCAGTCATGTAATAATCATAATCAATTATAAAAAAAGAATTATTTTGCATTTTTTTAAAGATTGCATAAAATATTTTTTGCAACATAAAAACTATATACAGCAGGTTTTTGGGAATAGCATTAACTTTGTTAAAGAGGAAGATGTCTCAGAAATACTTGTGTTTATACGTTTGCAGTTACAGGTTGTAAGTTAACATTTTTTAATAAAGTTGACAGATTCTGAACAAATTGTGACTTCACCAATGATTTAACATCAGACAAAATTCACCTTTCTCACAGTAAACATCTCTGTGCAGTTTATTTATGTTAGGATGCACTAAATTCTTCCCTAACTATTTAACTGTTGGACAATTTTAAAGTGGTAGGAAATGAACCATGAAAACTCTATTGAATACCAATGCGTTTGATTTAATAAACCGTACGTTTACTTATTTAATGTAAAAGTTACTCAGTTCAAACATCACCTGTGTTGTTGTGTTGCTGTTAAGGGCAGGATTTTTTGTTTCAACAGGAGCTCTTTTGTAGGATGTAAACAGGCAGGCTCAGGAGTTTGATTGGTTGCTGAATGCAGAGACAATGTAATTAAGGGAGGCCTGAAATAAATTAATGATGAATTAAATGTTTTATCCATTGTTGATGAATATTGGGCAATGATATATACATAAAGATTTTAATCTTATTTTTTCCCAGAGGGAAGACACAATAGGTCACGATAGGGTTCCTTCTTTTAGCTTTCCACCAAACTTTCACTGTTACTGTTTGCAAACATCCTACTTTCCACGCAAACACAGGGGTGAGATGATTGCGCTAGGCCTGAAAGAAGAGCTGACATGACGGTTGCCATGAGAAGACCACATGGTTTCCATGACAACAGACAGCAGCTCTAATGTCATTACTGCAGACCAGATTAAGACATTATTAAAATTTAAAGCATTACACTGCTCTTTAAATGCTTGCATGTTCAGGCACCTCAGGTGATCACTGACCTATTGGTTCCTAGTGGTTCAGTAACTTGTGGAGCATCCAGTTGGACCTTCAAGGTGGCTTTGCGTAGGACTTCTCTGGGATAAATTCCCTCTTCTGTGAGGCGAGTCAACATGTGGAAATTCTTATTTGCCAAATTAAAAAATAATCGTTGACTGGCATCCTTTTGTCTCTGGTTTGTGTTAGTATTTTAAACCGTGCATAACATGTCTAGCTTAAGCTAGAAATGTTAAAAGTCTTCAGTTTATGTTGTACAAAACACTAGTAAAATAAACTAATAAATGAAATTACATTTAAATTAACAGCTGCTAATAAGTATGTTACAATCAGTGAGTTTGTGAGTTTGATTAGTGATCAACTTCTAGCTGCAAGGTGCCCTCAATACAGTGGTTTGTAGTTTTGAGAATTTCTCTTAAAACGTAAATGACAAAATATCCACAACATCATTTAAGATGAATTTTTGTATTCATGTCAACTGCATTCATGTCTTATTGTTAAAGTTTTGGTTCAATAACACTAAACCTAAAAACATACCTAGAGATTACTCTAGTCAAAAAGCCAAATAAAATTGTATATACTTAATGTTTCTATGTACCTAACATTTAATCTGTGAACACAAGTACTAGTTGCAAAAAAAAAACTTAAAAGAACCTTTATGTCATATAACAAATTTGACCATAGCATTTACTTTAATAATGTGAGCAAAATATATAATATATATATAATATATCTGATGCAAGCTAACGTTTTTTTCTGTTTGTAATAGGTAAAAATATAATATTATTATTAAATATAATGGCATGATAACAGTGATTTGGAGATGTCATTTGGATTTATAAAGAAATAATTTCCAAGAACTTTGGTGTGTTTGAGTATCATTAATATGAAACAATAAATGCTGAAAAGAGCAAAATATAGAACATGAGGCCTAACACATTGAAATTACTCAAATATGATAATATTATTATCTGGAAAATGGCAAAACATATTGTGACTACCTTTTTTGTCAGTACTGAACACCCCTAAATGTACATCTTTAAATATAGATTTACTAAAGTACTTTGCAAGACATTCAGCCACAGATGTCTTTATTACTTAGGGTTATTTCTTCCTTTGTCCTGAAATAGTTTTGCTATTCTCATACATATTTACAGAAGAAATAACTTAAGGAACATCACTGTTAGCGGTTTACTTTGTTGCATTGCAGTTATGCAAGAACTTACAGTTACACAGAAAAATAAAAACTAAACCGTGTAAAAAAACAGCAGACATTTTTTAGAGATTCTGAACATTTCACCTGTCTTTTGGCAACTCACCATGTTTCTGCTTGTGAAAATCAAACTGCATGGAAGTATTTTATTCAGGAAACTCCATTAATTTAAGGTCAGAAATCTGCAAAGTTGGAAAGGTCAAGTCTACTGCATCTAATTCTTTCCCAGCTTACAGGATTTTTGGGAAACACAAGCAAAAAATACAAAACAGGATAAAAGAACAGAACCAAAAATGTATTCACCTGACTGAGTTCCCATCATTCCAGTCAGTGGGATGATGCATTTCCTGTTTCTCTTCACAGGCCTCAGTTTTGATGCTTCTAATCAATTTAATCAATTGCATACTTTAATTTCCTTGTTTGCACTGGGGATGTGTTGTTTCCAATAAACCCTGTCATTCCTCAGCCCTGGTAAACAACCTGTTGAGGCTAGGGCCAGACTCTAAATACCAGAACATCTATTTGCAGTAAATCTGTGTTATTTACTACTTCATTCACGCACCTTTGTTATTGCAGAGGCGGCTGTGACGTGCTCAGGGAGTCAGATAAAGAGGTTTTCTCACCAATGCTTTCCTGTTATTTCCAAGGCTCCTTTGTTTGGTTGGGGGACTTCGGCCTGTTAGCTCTCAGGGGAGTAACACTTGAGTCTGAGCACTTGAGAATGCTCCTGTCCTCACACAGAGACTATTATCATACCTGTCTGTACCGCTGAGCATGAATACCTGATTTTATTTACTTTAAATAATCTTTTATATTCAATATCTGTAGGGTGAAGGAATCTTTTTTATATTTTAAAAATTTGCTCTCCACTATACAGTGCTGCACGTCTCCACATGTTTGACAATTTTAGTTAAGCTTCATATTTATAAGCTGGAACATGGAGCAGCAAAAGTAGCTAAAATGAACCCTGCTTGTGACTCATGCACAACCCTCAACCATTTCTGTAAAGTATTAGAGCAGAAATTCTCAAGACAACTTAGAGTTTTTTTCATGTGCCATAGAATTTCAAAACAGTGGTACAAGAAGACTTTTCCATTTCTTGTGTTTTGTCATAAAAACAACAAAAAAAGGCGTTACATAATTGGTTCAACAATCTAGATTAATCATGGGTTCCGTTTTTACTCATAAGTCTAAATTTCCAAGTTTCAGCTTGAAAGAGTTCATAGAAAGTTCCTCTGAAGTCAGAATTCTAAGTGGGAAAGTTGGAGGCTTCTCATCAATCCTGATCACACAATCCAAAATGGCTTCCATACACATAGAACATATTGCAAGTCAACTTGAACGTTCTTGTTGTTACTGACTGTACATTTTTGGAATTCATTTACACTGTTTTACAGAGTTTATTGTATTTTCAAATGTTAAGATTTTGTCCCCAGTTTTGGGGCTGTTACTGAGGTTCATAATTAAAACGATTAAAAGAAAATCAGCTAAACAAAAGTTGATATAAATAGTAATTGTTTTCAATTTATACAGTGAGGTGAAAATACATTTGCCCCCTTGCAGATTTTTTTGGTTTTTACTGTTTTGTCACACTTAAATGTTTAAGAGTATTAAACACGTTAATAATAGACAAAGGAAACCGGAATAAATACAAATGGCAAATTTTAACTGATGATTTCATTTAACAAGGGAAAGGCTACCAAACCAACATGATGCTATGACAAAAAGTAATTGCTCCACTAAACCTTAAAACTTCTTGCATCACCGTAGCAGCATCAGCTGCCATTAAGTTTTTGCCATGACTGACATTGAGTCTTTTTGCGCTTTTTGTCAGAATTGTTTTAATATAGGGCTGCACGGTGGTGCAGTTGGTAGCACTGTTGCCTTGCAGCAAGAAGGTACTGGGTTCAATTCTCAGCCAGGGGTCTTTCTGCATGGAGTTTGCATGTTCTCCCCGTGCATGCGTGGGTTCTCACCAGGTACTCCGGGTTCCTCCCACAGTCCAAAGACATGACTGTTAGGTTAATTGGTCACTCTAAGTTGCCCTTAGGTGTATGAATGAGTGTGTGCATGGTTGTTTGTGTGTTTCCCTGTGATGGACTGGCGACTTGTCCAGGGTGTCTCCTGCCCATAGACTGCTGGAGATAGGCACCAGCTCCCCAGCGACCCACTATGGAATAAGCAGTAGAAAATGACTGACTGTTTTAATATACAGGTCCTTCTCAAAATATTAGCATTTTGTGATAAAGTTCATTATTTTCCATAATGTCATGATGAAAATTTAACATTCATATATTTTAGATTCATTGCACACTAACTGAAATATTTCAGGTCTTTTATTGTCTTAATATGGATGATTGTGGCATACAGCTCATGAAAACCCAAAATTCCTATCTCACAAAATTAGCATATTTCATCCGACCAATAAAAGAAAAGTGTTTTTAATACAAAAAACATCAACCTTCAAATAATCAAGTACAGTTATGCACTCAATACTTGGTTGGGAATCCTTTGGCAGAAATGACTGCTTCAATGCGGCGTGGCATGGAGGCAATCAGCCTGTGGCACTGCTGAGGTCTTATGGAGGCCCAGGATGCTTCGATAGCAGCCTTTAGCTCATCCAGAGAGTTGGGTCTTGAGTCTCTCAACGTTCTCTTCACAATATCCCACAGATTCTCTATGGGGTTCAGGTCAGGAGAGTTGGCAGGCCAATTGAGCACAGTGATACCATGGTCAGTAAACCATTTACCAGTGGTTTTGACACTGTGAGCAGGTGCCAGGTCGTGCTGAAAAATGAAATCTTCATCTCCATAAAGCTTTTCAGCAGATGGAAGCATGAAGTGCTCCAAAATCTCCTGATAGCTAGCTGCATTGACCCTGCCCTTGATAAAACACAGTGGACCAACACCAGCAGCTGACACGGCACCCCAGACCATCACTGACTGTGGGTACTTGACACTGGACTTCATGGCATTTTGGCATTTCCTTCTCCCCAGTCTTCCTCCAGACTCTGGCACCTTGATTTCCGAATGACATGCAGAATTTGCTTTCATCCAAAAAAAGTACTTTGGACCACTGAGCAACAGTCCAGTGCTGCTTCTCTGTAGCCCAGGTCAGGCGCTTCTTCCGCTGTTTCTGGTTCAAAAGTGGCTTGACCTGGGGAATGCGGCACCTGTAGCCCATTTCCTGTACACGCCTGTGCACTGTGGCTCTGGATGTTTCTACTCCAGACTCAGTCCACTGCTTCCGCAGGTCCCCCAAGGTCTGGAATCGGCCCTTCTCCACAATCTTCCTCAGGGTCCGGTCACCTCTTCTCGTTGTGCAGCGTTTTCTGCCACACTTTTTCCTTCCCACAGACTTCCCACTGAGGTGCCTTGATACAGCACTCTGGGAACAGCCTATTCGTTCAGAAAATTCTTTCTGTGTCTTACCCTCTTGCTTGAGGGTGTCAATAGTGGCCTTCTGGACAGCAGTCAGGTCGGCAGTCTTACCCATGATTGGGGTTTTGAGTGATGAACCAGGCTGGGACTTTTAAAGGCCTCAGGAATCTTTTGCAGGTGTTTAGAGTTAACACGTTGATTCAGATGATGAGGTTCATAGCTCGTTTAGAGACCCTTTTAATGATGTGCTAATTTTGTGGGATAGGAATTTTGGGTTTTCATGAGCTGTATGCCAAAATCATCTGTATTAAGACAATAAAAGACCTGAAATATTTGGTTAATTGGTCTCTCTGAATTGCCGTTAGGTGTGAATGAGTGTGTGCATGGTTGTTTATCCTGCGTGTTTCTGTGTTGCCCTGTGATTGATTGGCGACCTGTCCAGGGTGTACCCTGCTTCTCACCCGTAGACTGCTGGAGATAAATATATATATATATATATATATATATATATACATATATATACAGTACAGACCAAAAGGTTGGACACACTTCAAATAGTTTTCTTTATTTTCATGACTATGAATATTGTAGCTTCACACTGAAGGCATCAAAACTATGAATTAACACATGTGGAATTATATACTGAACAAAAATTGTGAAACAACTGAAAATATGTCTTATATTCTAGGTTCTTCAAAGTAGCCTCCTTTTGCTTTGATTACTGCTCCGCACACTCTTGGCATTCTGTTGATGATCTTCAAGAGGTAGTCACCTGAAATGGTTTTCCAACAGTCTTGAATGAGTTCCCAGAGATGCTTAGCACTTGTTGGCCCTTTTGCCTTCACTCTGCAGTCCAGCTCACCCCAAACCATCTCGATTGGGTTCAGGTCCAGTGACTGTGGAGGCCAGGTCATCTGGCGCAGCACCCCATCACTCTCCTTCTTGGTCAAATAGCCCTTACACAGTCTGGAGGTATGTTTGCGGTCATTGTCCTGTTGAAAAATAAATGATGGTCCAACTAAACGCAAACCGGATGGCATAGCATGCCGCTGCAAGATGCTGTGGTAGCCATGCTGGTTCAGTATGCCTTCAATTTTGAATAAATCCCCAACAGTGTCACCAGCAAAGCACCCCCACACCATCACACCTCCTCCTCCATGCTTCACGGTGGGAACCAGGCATGTAGAGTCCATCCGTTCACCTCTTCTGCGCCGCACAAAGACATGGTGGTTGGAACCAAAGATCTCAAACTTGGACTCATCAGACCAAAGCACAGATTTCCACTGGTCTAATGTCCATTCCTTGTGTTCTTTAGCCCAAACAAGTCTCTTCTGCTTGTTGCCTGTCCTCAGCAGTGGTTTCCTAGCAGCTATTTTACCATGAAGGCCTGATTCACACAGTCTCCTCTTAACAGTTGTTCTAGAGATGTGTCTGCTGCTAGAACTCAGTGTGGCATTGACCTGTTCTCCAATCTGAGCTGCTGTTAACCTGCGATTTCTGAGGCTGGTGACTCGGACGAACTTATCATCCGCAGCAGAGGTGACTCTTGGTCTTCCTTTCCTGGGGAGGTCCTCATGTGAGCCAGTTTCTTTGTAGCGCTTGATGGTTTTTGCGACTGCACTTGGGGACACTTTCAAAGTTTTCCCAATTGTTCGGACTGACTGACCTTCATTTCTTAAAGTAATGATGGCCACTCGTTTTTCTTTACTTAGCTGCTTTTTTCTCTCCATAATACAAATTCTGACAGTCTATTCAGTAGGACTATCAGCTGTGTACTGTATCCACCTCCTGCACAACACAACTGATGGTCCCAACCCCATTTATAAGGCTTGAAATCCCACTTATTAAACCTGACAGGGCACACCTGTGAAGTGGAAACCATTTCAGGTGACTACCTCTTGAAGCTCATCAACAGAATGCCAAGAGTGTGCTGAGCAGTAATCAAAGCAAAAGGTGGCTACTTTGAAGAACCTAGAATACAAGACATATTTTCAGTTGTTTCACACTTTTTGGTTCAGTATATAATTCCACATGTGTTAATTCATAGTTTTGATGCCTTCAGTGTGAAGCTGCAATATTTATAGTCATGAATTTAAAGACAACTCTTTGAATGAGAAGGCGTGTCCAAACTTTTGGTCTGTACTATATATAAATATATCTATCTATAAATATATATATATACAGGGGTTGGACAATGAAACTGAAACACCTGGTTTTAGACCACAATAATTTATTAGTATGGTGTAGGGCCTCCTTTTGCGGCGAATACAGCGTCAATTCGTCTTGGGAATGACATATACAAGTCCTGCACAGTGGTCAGTGATTTTAAGCAATTCTTCTTGCAGGATAGTGGCCAGGTCACTACATGATACTGGTGGAGGAAAACGTTTCCTGTCTCGCTCCTCCAAAACACCCCAAAGTGGCTCAATAATATTTAGATCTGGTGACTGTGCAGGCCATGGGAGATGTTCAACTTCACTTTCATGTTCATCAAACCAATCTTTCACCAGTCTTGCTGTGTGTATTGGTGCATATTGGTGCAATATTTGAACCATTGGATGCACATGGTCCTCAAGAATTGTTCGGTAGTCCTTGGCAGTGATGCGCCCATCTACCACAAGTATTGGGCCAAGGGAATGCCATGATATGGCAGCCCAAACCATCACTGATCCACCCCCATGCTTCACTCTGGGCATGCAACAGTCTGGATGGTACGCTTCTTTGGGGCTTCTCCACACCGTAACTCTCTCGGATGTGGGGAAAACAGTAAAGGTGGACTCATCAGAGAACAATACATGTTTCACATTGTCCACAGCCCAAAATTTGCGCTCCTTGCACTATTGAAACCGACGTTTGGCATTGGCATGAGTGACCAAAGGTTTGGCTATAGCAGCCCGGCCGTGTATATTGACCCTGTGGAGCTCCCAACAGACAGTTCTGGTGGAAACAAGAGAGTTGAGGTGAACATTTAATTCTGCCGTGATTTGGGCAGCCGTGGTTTTATGTTTTTTGGATACAATCCGGGTTAGCACCCGAACATCCCTTTCAGACAGCTTCCTCTTGCATCCACAGTTATTCGTGTTGGATGTGGTTCGTCCTTCTTGGTGGTATACTGACATTACCCTGGATACCGTGGCTCTTGATACATCACAAATACTTGCTGTCTTGGTCACATATGCGCCAGCAAGACGTGCACCAACAGTTTGTCCTCTTTTGAACTCTGGTATGTAACCCATAATGTTGTGTGCATTTCAATATTTTGAGCAAAACTGTGCTCTTACCCTGCTAATTGAACCTTCACATTCTGCTCTTACTGGTGCAATGTGCAATCAATGAAGACTGGCTACCAGGCTGGTCCAATTTAGCCATGAAACCTCCCACACTAAAATGACAGGTGTTTCAGTTTCATTGTCCAACCCCTGTATATATATATATATATATATATATATACACTGAAGAAACAAATATATGATCCATATGTATATATATATATATATATACATATGGATCATTGTCCTGTAGGACTGAAAGTTGTAAACCAATGGTCAGAAATTCTCGTTCAAGTGTTTCTGGCAAAAAGCAGAAGGCATGGTTCCATCAATTACGACAAGTCTTCCAGGTCATGAAACAGCTCCAGACCATCACAGTACCATAACCTTGTTTGACTATCATTATAATGTCTGAAATGTCTTGCTAATTTGACATCAGATTTAAGAACACATTATTTCTAAAAAGTTATTTTGTCTTGTAGGTCCTCCGAATATTACTTTCATTAATATTTTATATTCCATTTTGTCACCAAAGAGTGTTGCCTTTAAACTTCCCTATTTATGCAAATGTTCCCCAGTCTTTTTTAAATATGGAATCATGAACATTAAGCTTTATGAGGTCTGCAGTGGTTTAAATGTACCTCAATCCTGTGAAGGTTCACAAGTGTTCTCTATCTTCTCCATTTGTGAATACTAGCATTGGGGCATGGGGTGTTCCTTTTCAAAATTGTTTAGCCTGCTTCGTGTAGTCAGATTGGTACTATTTGGGTGATTACTGGATTCTACGGGGTTTCAGCAATCAGACCTGGGCGTGGCTAGTGAAACTGAACTCAACTTTCCAGACAATGTGGTTATCCATAGTTTATTCATAATGTAACAAGGGCGCTAAATAATTTTTCACTTACAGTAAGGCCTGGTTCCTTTGGACAGCTTTGTCCTTAATTAACTAAGATGAATTATTCTTTTGGATTTGCTCAGATAATCTTTTTCTAATATTAAAATTTGTTTGATGATCTTAAACATTAAAGTGTAAAATAAAGAAAAAAAAACAAAGTGTGCCATTTTTTTTACGTACTGTTAAAAAGTACTGTGCCTTAGTTTATTCTTTAACTCTGACACTTTTTCCACCTGTTGTGAAATGTGCATTCTTTTAACAATGGTATTCCTTTCTGTTTTTATATATGAAATCCAGATTTTCAATTTGTACACACTTCCTTCTAATTAAGTTTGGATTTAGTATTAAAATGGCAGATACGAAATTCTTATGATAAAGATAATAATCAGCAAAGTTTTTATTTTTTCAGGACCTTATATTTCAACTTTTTAATTTGGTAGGTGTCAAATAAATTTTATTTTGATCATAAATCTGCTTTTTATGCATTTAATAAACCTTGATGTGCCAAATATTTCTCTAGGGAATTATCTGTTCAGTTGAAGTTTATATATCAGTTTTCATTTCAGTAATAACAAAGTATAAAGACATGATTTTCTCCATTAACTCAAACCATCGACAGAGCAGTAGCAGTTCCACGTCACTGATAAATTCCAACCTTTTGCACTTGTCACTTGGAAAAAAACAAAACAAAACACTTGCCTTAAATTCCTGCCCTGGACAGACACAACAACAACAGGAAGAAGGGCCATTTTCACAGGTGTCAGGAAGCGCAGAAAATAAACAGGCTGAATACTGGAAAACATTTTCCTACCAGAAAGGGTGAGAGGTGAAGTTAATAGGAGTTATTTATAGCTAGGGGAGAATTATTGTGAGAATTTGTCATATTAATTATACAGTTTTCTGTTTGTAGTGTACCATAACATTGATGTATGGACTATTTGTTTTTGCTTTCAGTGGAGAAGCCTCCACATGTTATGAAATGTCATCTTTCACAGTGATAATACATCAAACAAGACTTTTAAAGTATATTAAATATGTTATAGAATATTTTTTTTCATATTGGCAATATGCTTTAAAGATTATTAGGTATGCTAGAAGTTGTTCTTTTCCAGATGAACTAAAAGCTTAAAAAACCTTTTGTCACTGAAAGGTTTTGCTTCCTTAATTTTGATTTTTTTTTTTCCATTTGTGGATTCAAGGAGAGTATGCCAACTCCATTTAAGTTAAGATCGTATAAAACAAATTCTCACTATCATTCTCAGCAGTTTCTGCTCCTGTTCAGATATTTCATGCCATATATCATCATGAGAATATAGTAAAAAGCACTTCTCTTCTTCACAGTGTCTCCCATTTTAATATTTTGGCACAGCTTGCAAAACTCAAAAGCTTCTATTATTTGTCAGCCTGAGCTTCTCTGCTGAGAGAAATGTTTTTCCCACGAGTCTTTCAACTATGTCGGAGTTCAAAAATAAAGTTTGGCACAGGAAAGCTCTGAATTATTAAGAGAACGTTTGAAAATGTTCTGAAAATGTTCCGAAGGTTTGTATAACACTGAAGTAGTTATTTTCAAGCAAACCAGAAGAAACTCCATTAATGATCTGGAAGAATGATACATAGGCCTACACATAAGACTGTAATTGACAAAAGTGACAAGAGTCAGTTATACGTTTTTATTGCGGAGTAATTTTATACAAGGACAGAGAGATACATGATCCTTTTTATTTAAAATAAAACTGGATATTTATGAAATTAAAAGTGTTCAATGAAACAAAAAATGATGCTATTAGTTCAAATTAAGCAGCAATTATATAAAATGCAAAAGATCACCAGAAAACACTAGGAATCAAACATTCATACATTTTTGTTTATGTTGGTCATTTGCTGAATGTACTGAAAAGAACAACTCAATCATCAGAGCCCAAAGTGACTCAAACGGTGTTGGATAAAGAAATACTTATTTCACCAACCCTCATCAAAAATATCTTTCTTTTTTACAGATCCTATACAGTACACACTGTCAACAAAATTTAGATGTAAGTTTTTTAGTTTACAGTTTTCAGAATCAACATTTTAAAAAGTAATTCATATACTGATATGAATAAATAATTCAATTAGAATTTATACTTCACTTTTGCAGGAACTGGAAGTTTGTTTTCCATCACACGAATCTAAATCTCTGCAGAGTTTTATTTTTCAAATTAAATCCTGTAAAACATCTGCAAAATTAGTTCTAATTTCTGTTTTTAGGAATACAACTTCCTCTTAAATTTATACTTAACGTTTTACATTTGGACATGGTTTGGAGGAATACTGTTTTTAACATTAAACATTATTTGGGCAACATGGAAATCTACTTATCCCAGGAACTTTTTCCACTATTAAATAAGTTATTACTTGGAGCAGAAAAGTGCGCTTTAACAATTATGCCCCTATTTTGCATCATACAAAGTGTAGTTGCTTTGTAAATGTTTTATATGTATTTCCCCAACTTCTAGCTAGTATGCAATATAGGGAACCAATGTGCATAATGAACTTATATTTAAATATTTTTGACTTAATATAACAAAAGACTTTGACAAACCTGATACTGAAAAAAAAAACAATAGAAGGAATATTTAAAGGGTAGAAATAACTGCATATTCATAGAAAAGACGAAACAAGAATCAAACAAGGTTTCGAATGCTGGTCAAAAGGTTTTTATACATTGCAAAACATACATTTTGGTTTATTTATAAATTAATGCTACATTTAAACTGAACATTTGAACAGGTCTTTTTTTTATTGTCAGCGAGGGTTAAGCCTTTTGGGAGCAGTGGATCTGTCTGTGACCTGTGCAGAACCCACTTGTCCTGAGCCCACTTCAGACCCTGAGAAAACAAGTGAAGGAGTTTATTTATCTTTCATTTTTTGCAACTCTGTGCAGATCTTATGTAATGTAATGCAATAAGAGAGTTATTGCCTGAAAGCATAAACTCACCTGTTTGTGGTCCAGTTTTGAGCTTGCTGGCAATTTTGGCAAAGAATGTGAGGGTGAGACAAGCTCCAGTTTCCCTATCACATATACCTCCTTTGCAGCTGCAGGTCTTGCGGCACTCAACCCCATATGTCCCATATGGGCAGTCTGGAAAAAAAGAGAAACACTTATCTTAATATGCTAAAAAAAAATGCATGTGATTTATTGGAGCAACAACGATGCATATAAATGCAACGTTACATTATGAATAATCACAGTGGATCAGGTCTGCAGATATGACTTAGTTATAAGCTATAGAAATACGACCAATTCCTGACCAGTGAGCTAAAAGGTTATTAACCCCAAATGAATCATGATTTAAGCATCACCGTATTTAAGATGCAGTAATCAAAGAAGACTAAGATTTAACGTCATACCATTGCAAATCCCGTATTCGTCTCCATAATCGTCCTCATCCTTGTAGAACTCGCAGAACAGCCCCGCTCCGCACTTGACGCCGTGCATCCCAGACACCGTGCGGTAACAGTGCTCCCCTCTGCCGGCCGCGCAGACTTGACAGCAGCCGCAGTCGTCCAGGACTGTCCGCGTACAGCGCTGCGTGCCGCCGCAGCGATCAGCGCTGCATCTGTCCGGGCAGTTCACCGCATACTTCACGCCGGCGCCCCACGCCTCAGCATCATGCAGCACGAGTGAGGACAGCACCGTGAGGAGCAGGAGGGACATCACTGGGTGCAGGATGGTCGGATACAGCGTGTGGAGTATGAGGGGAGCTGCGATCTCGTCTGAAGGACTCGGGTTGACTGACCCGCGGTTCATCAGGTTGCACGGTTATCAGCAATGAACAACTTTGTTTTGCTCATGGTCAATTTCCTCATTCCGGTGTTGTCGTCCTTTTTTTGTTCTCCAGTAGCCTTTTTTAGAAATCCGGCTTGGAAGTGGGATTAACTGTGAACCTCCATCCAGGAACTGAAGTTGGTGGGACCTGATGTCATGAGTTATCTTTGGTTTGTTTTTGTCTCAGCGACGGAACACCTCATCGTCAGATGGCAGCAGCAGGGCTTTAGGAGATTTATGATGTGGACCGTTGTAGCCAGAGTTGGTTCCGAACCTACCCAAGTTTCTTTGAGAGTAAAAAATAATGCCAATAATACAAATAAAAAAATATAAAATGAATAGTTCAGAGAGACCAAGAAGAGACAACATTACAAACTAAAGTGTGATATCATATAAACGTAGCTCTGCACGTTTTTCCCTGCCCAGATCTATAAACCCTGACCTTATAAGTCCTGTGAGATGCACCCAGGTAGGCAAGGAAGGGGTCCCAGGCCTGGTAAAATAAAAAGGGTCCTTCAATGCTGCAGAGAAAGCTTCAAATAGAATGGAGCTTTTTCAGTGATTCAGGATACATTTCTGGGTAGTAGACTCTGTAAAAGGTGCCATTGCAAAAATTGGCAGGTAGCTCCTCATTTAGTCCCAAAAAGCAAATCCTTGCTCTCAGATGCAATAGAATAATTTTAAACTGTTGAGCAATTACAATCCAGAACAGTTGAATATGAGGGAAGATCCACAAACAGTGAATGAATGATCTGACAGCAAATTGACATTTATTGAGTTCTGACCAAGTTGGACTCATCGTGTGTCTGGAAATCTTTACTGGTGACCCCATATTTCCTTTTAACTTGTTGTAATGTAAGAATTGAGCCTGCCTAAGTCATATTTCCCACAACTTCGATACCTTTGTACTTCCAGTCAGGGTGGCAATTAAAATCACCAGCTATGTTCAGGCGTTACACCAATCATCTATGGTACAAAAATGACAACAACAAAAAAACAGCTACGGAAGCAGAGACGACTGGCTGCTTCTCCACCATTTGTTCCACAAGACCCCCAAATTGAGTATAATCAAAGTATATTGATCAGAAGGATAGACCAGGAAAACCAGGGGTCCATCTTAAATAAGATGTTTGGGCAACAAGCTTGACGCAGTCATGTGAAAAAGGTAGGGTGCCGAGTTAACATTCAGTTCTAAGAAATATTTTTATATCAACATCTCATCAGTCATCATTAATTTATTTTATCTCTGGAAAACAAATTAATTTAATAACAGCTAAACCCCAACGTTAAGTTTGCTTTACACATTAACTAAGTTATATATCTCTTCGGTTGACATAACTTCAGTGTGGTGCTTCATCTACCAGTGCATGACATCTTTTTGAGGAAAGCTTGCCCAATTCTTCATTTTAAGCTGTGAGATGTTTGAGGGGTTTCTTACACGTAAAGCCTTACTCGAAAAGTGCTTCAAGTCACTTCACAGCATCTCAATGTGATCAAGGTCTGGGTTTTAGCCATTCTGGTGAATTTACTGGTATGTTTTGGGTGACTTCATGTTGGAAGAGCCAGTTCTGTTTAAGTTTGATTGTTTTTTTTTTTTACGTGTCCTGTCCAGCAGAGTAGCATTTAGAATTGTTGTCTGAGTGCCAAGAAAAAGCCCAACAGATATACTTTCACAAGTGGAGCATTACGGCTAACGCTATAATACTCCACTTATATATATAAAAAAAACTTTATTGGAAATTGCTTTGGAATTATTTCAATTGCAATGGACACGGAGAGGGAAATGAAAAGAAAAAAGAAAAAAGCAAGAAAGAGAAAGGTTGGACAAAAAGGAAAAAGGGAGAGAAGGAGAGAAGACTAGAGAAGAGAATGAAGGATGAAAAAAAAACACAATACTAGAAGAGTTCTTCTACAATTACAGAAACATACTATATATTAACAGCAATGTTGCTAAAACGTGCGCAGTACTAATGAATGCAAGATGAATTTGTTGGGAACTGCAGTGCAATATACTAGAACATCTGTGTATCTGTTAACACCTGAATCCAAACACCTGCAGGTGTGTGAGTATGCTTGTGTATATAAGGTTTCTCCATAAAAATATGCAATAGCGAGTGTGAGGAGCCAAAGACCTGCCACCTGGACTCGAGACAGACACGGAGGAGATCTGAGCCACAGACATCCAAAGGCCCCCCAGAGCACTCGAACCCCAGGAGGACCACCCCCCGGCTCTACGTAGGAGCAGATCCTGCCATGGACCCAGAGAACCAAGACCCTGGGGCACATCACCCCCAAGCAGAGGCCTGACAGAGCCAGGGGGCCCAGGCCTTGGCAAGCAGCCACCGGGAGTGAGCCAGCACACATCAAAGCACCCAGCCCCAGACACCGAGAGCCACCAATACACCAGTGGGCAGAGACACCAGCCACCGGCAGGGAGTGTAGAAGGGAGGAAATAGGGTCCACATTTGATGGAGGGGCTAAGCTGATCCAGGAGAGGGAGCAGCCCAAGACCCAACCTGACACAAAAACAGAACAGTCACAATCACACATTCCCATCCTCATACCTACACATAAAAACACTCACACCCACACACCCAATGTAAAAACACACATCAATGGACGTTGTACACTCATTTTCACTCCCCATACTCCCAGATCCAGGCACCGATACCCCAAAGGGGCAACTAGTCCCGGACCCAGGAGGTAATCTCCTTCCTTCCGGGGTGGAGACAGGCAGACCGCTCCAGCCCAGACTAGTGCCGGCATCAGGTGAACCCCGTCCCCATCCGGGGAGGGGCCACGAACAAAAGAGGGGTCTACTTGGTCCAAATGAGGCTGACAACCAGAGCTGTCCCAGGATGAAACAGTCCCAACTCCCCAATGAAATCCAATCTCAACCCCATGAGCCCCCCACCCCTCATGAACCCCAACATTAATTCTCCCACAGGGCAACTCCCAACCAGGACAAAGATATTGAACACATGCCCTAGAACCCAAATGCCATATCTTGATTTTTTTACAGATGGTCTCATATTTTCTTTAGGCACCCTGTGTTACACAGTAGAAATCATGGAGGATTATATGATGGTGAGCTGGCTAGATTTATTTGCAACAAAGCACCCCCAAACCATGACAATATCCCCTCCATGCTTTACAATTGGTATGAGGTTCTTTTAATGTATTTGGTTCATGGCAAACATATCTTTAGTTTTGGTGTAAAAATAATAAATTTTTAGACTTATCTATCTAAAGGACATTATTACAAAATTTCTGGTCTTTATTTAAGTTTTCTCTGGCAAACTTCAGTCTAGCCTTCATGCATGTCTTAAAGAGCAAACATTTACCTCCAAGGAAAGTTAAACTTGTACAGTCCCTTTCTGATTGAATTGGAATATAGTTTAACATCAACATTTGCAATAGCCTGCTGTAGGTGCCTTGATCACATTTTAGTGCTTTCGAGACTTCTTTTAGCATGCTGCAGTCTGCTTTCTGGGTGAACTTTCATGGACAGACAGATTTAGGTATGTGTGCAGTTGTTCTGAATGTCCTCCACTTGAAGACTATTTTCCATAAAGTTAAATGCCTGGTTTCAAATTCTTTTGAGAATGTTTTTGTTTGGGATTTACCCCACCCACATAGAGAACAGGGACTGAACTACAAACTGAGAACAAAAGAGACTGGTAAAAACGCTGAATTCCAGAATGTACAGCATTAACCCATTTTCATCACAGCTTTCAGATAGGAGTTCCTCACAGCTGGAAGCTCCATGACATTGTAGAGGTATAAAAGGATGAGTAGAGCAGGGTTCTTCCTCTTTGCCCGCATCTCTCCACAGGCTGCATTGGGAAAGACACGCCAGTGAACGTCTTGACCTTGCTGGCAGAGTAAAAGACTGTATCCTCCAAGAAGTCTTAAGTCCAAAGTAAAGTACTGTCTGCTGTGTATGTGGTAACTGTACCCGAGCAGAAAATAAGACTAGCGGTCTGAAATTGGCTGTCTGAGTTAGTGCAGAAAAAAATTTGGGACAAAGATTCTCCAGGAAGAGTTTTACAGTAGGCAGTTTTTCTTTCACTGCCCTGAAGGAGACAGTATTTAAAACCAAAGGTCTGTACACCAGTCTGAGCGGAAACCTGTCTCAACCGCTTAGACCAAGAGTGGCCCTCATGTCTTCTTTGTTCATTGGACCTTCTAATCTCAATGTTCTCTCCTCTTCAGAACAGTTCACAGTAAAGGGTTGTGTCTGGGCAGAGAAAATTAGTTTAAGATTAAATAAATAAATATTGTTTATTTCATTTGTTTGTTCATGTGTTTTGCTTTGTTTTGATGCTTAAACTGTATCTGGCTGGAGGAAGCCAAAGCTGAGGCTATCAGTGATTCAAACTTTATCCTACTCAGTGGTTTAGAGAACTGATAGTCCAGTAATGTGAGCTTGTTCCATTTAATCTGTTTTCCATTCCTCTCCTTTCATTAATGCCTCTTTTACATTCACAGTTCTAGCACTGCACCACTCCACTCCGCTTTGTCTAAATGCATTTTGTTGTGTACATGGAGTTTCTAAGAGTGCAGAAACGTTGAATTTAGTCTCTCCAGGTGCTGCGTAGATACCTTTATATTCTGTTCGGGTCATATTTTCCAATCCGTTTTTTTAAACTATTATGTCAAAGTATTTGCTGCAGAATTGCTGAACAAGGACATGGACCAATTCTGCTTATCTGTCATTTTTATTTCTCACTGTGAATTTCTAAACCTAGTTCAAGTATGTCGAAACTGGAAGTGGATAAGGCTAAAGGTTTGGTTGTTGGGCGTATTAACCCACACAATTCATTACACCTTCCCCAGCATCAGGACCTCCTCAGTGCCTGGTTAAATTTCATTTTTCATGAAAATGTACCCACATTAGTGGGGAAAGTCCTCTTCGTCTGCGCGAAGCACCTTAAGGACAAGTTCTTCAGCAACCTCTGCCAGTATCAAGAAGGATTTCCTGAAAGACTTTATCTGATCAATACCTTCTGTGTATGGAAACGGCAGACACAGCAAAGCGGTAATGCTAGAATGACTACAAACTTTATTTTAGACAAAATTTATTGTGTGTTGATGTCCTGGCCACTGTTTTGATAGCAGTAGCATCGTGCCTTCAGCCTATGTTAGTGGTGTGTGCTGCTTTTAGCTCCTTGCGGACAGAACTGTTCTCAGTTTTTAATTATTTAAATGTGAATTGGAAGAACTGGGATGGAAGGGTGGGTGTTGGTTCTAGTTGAGGGGATTACTAAAATGAGAAAACAAACTTAAAGTCAAAACACGTTTTCTTGTTTTGATTAGATGTCTCCCGTTTACATAGAGTAGGATGAATTATGTCCAAAAGGTTGAAACAATGTGATAAAGAGGGACACATACTACCATAACCAGTGCATCTTGGTTCCTCACCAGCTATAAAGCCAAGGTTCAGTAATTTATTCTGCTAAATCTCTAGAACCTCTGGGAAAGATTGTGCAAAGAAGGATTATGGAGAACGCCAAGCAACTGAACCCACTTGCTAATGTTATTTAATTAAACTGTAACTTAAATAACATGTTACAAGGGTTATCATTATCCTTATAGACTTAGTAAAATATGAACAAGAACTTCTGAGAGAAAACCTACAAGGAAATTAATTTAAACAATACTCTGTCTACTTACTTTGGCTCCACTGTGGGGCATAAGCGGTAAGGTTGTTTACTTTTTGGCTGGTTTGATTGACCGTGGAGGGAGATAAAAATATCAGAGTTGGTACGCAATACTTCAGGGGGTTGTGAATCTTGAACAGATCTGTATCTATATCCAAATGTAATTCTGTTTACATGATTTTCTTAACTGATCTTATTTATTTTAGCATGTTGTGTTCAATGTGTGGCGATCAGCAAATCACCTACATTGGACAAAAAAAAAAAAACATCTGGAAGCTGTGTTGTCTTTTTATCTGTGGATGCTTCATATCATTTCTTTGATTCTAAACTTTAACAGCTATTGTAGGTTTACTCTGGTCATGTGCTGATTTTATATTGTCTGTCCCCTAAACCAGGGGCATATTGCTCTTTTGCTCCTGCACAATTATTCCTTGTAACCTGTACTAGGACAAAAAAAAGATATGTGAGTTATATAATTAAATAGAAAGAAATTATGAAAGGTTGGGTTAACCACCCCACATATCTGAGTTTAAAATATCTGTTTTCACAACATAGTGCCACTAATTGTGCAAGAATTTTGTTTCAGTCTTTTTGTATCATTAGGCTGCAAACTTTTAGATTTATTTCTTCAAATGGATTGCCTATTATTATTTTTATTATTCATTTTTTATGAATATGGAAGCGACTCGTTTGGCTTTTTTCCTACCTAAAAGTGTATTCTCTTGTGAATGTTTTTACTAAGGACATTTTCTTTGTTTTAAATATAATAATATCAATTATAAATACATGAACTAGGGTAGATAGGGTACGTTTTGTGGCTCTTAACAAATTTAGTTGAGTAGAAACTAAGGCAAAAGTGGCTCGTTTAATTGTAAAAAGTTGCTGACCCGAAACCTAAACAATGCAAAAGCAGCAAGGGTTAATATTTCCTGTCAGATTACAGCTTTTGCATGAAAGGTCTCCTGCATTTTGCATCATGCAGCACCAGCAGCCCTGCATTGCGAAGTGTTTGTAGAGCCACAAAGGGCAAAATACATTGTGTCTGTTTAACATTTGGTCTGCAGATGCACATCATAAATAAAAAAATCTTTGGGATAAATAATAACAATAAACCAAGCATCATAATTTCTTCCACAACACTAGATGTGGAATGATGGGAATTTTATTCTTCAGCAGACCGCTTGTTTTGCTCCTGTTTATGAATGTTTTTTTTTTTTTTTATCAGTATTTGAAATAAAATTTAAAACCACACAAATATGATTGTAAACATCACTCCGAGACGCGCTGCGGCGCTAAAGTGGAAACCCACCGCCCCATTGCATCAGTGGTTAGTGCTCCGCAGAAGAAGCAGAGAAAACAGGAGAAGAGCTGACAGGATATTTGCGTCCAAGGGAGACCTCACTGGGACGGGACGGGTAACGCAAAGCAGATATCCTCGGAGGCTCGCCGTCAAGGTAACCGACACGCCTGCGGCCCTCTCTCGTGCTATCACAACCAGGTAAAATATAACTAAAGCGAGCATCACTGCTACACAGCAAGGTGTTTCTGCTGGGAGCTGTCAGAAAATAATGCGGAGGGAGGAGGTTTGGTCGGTCGGTGTTGACGTGAAGCGGACTAGCAGCAACTGCAGTGCAGCCTGTCAGCCAGCGTTAGCTCAGCTGTCACCGCAGATGCAGAATAATGTTACACCGGCTGAATGACACGGCGGTGTCCGCTGCTCAAATTCCCATTCAGTTGTGTTTATGTTGCTGCAATCGTCAGGCAACGGGCCAGGAAAAGAGATGTCAACCCTAAAACCTTAGCAAGAAACACTGACCAATGATGGGGGGGGGGGGGCTGAAACCAGAAACTCAGGTGGATTATGTCGTTATGTTTTAATAATACATTATTTTCCAGGCTGGTTGTAAGTGCCAACACTGTAATAAACTTTTCACATGGCCAATATGAATGGTGCTGCCTTCTCCCCTCCAGTGATAATTATTCTAGTTTTTCTTACATGGGGCTGCAAGGTGGCGCAGTGGTTAGCACGGTTGCATTGCGGGAAGAAAGTCTCAGGTTCAAATCCCTGTCCAGAGTTATTTCTGCATGATTGTGTGGGTTCTTTCTTTACTCTGGCTTTCTGCCACAGTCCATTGTCTCCCTTAATTACTCTTATGAGGTATGAGTGTGCTCTGCATGGTTGTTTGTCCTGTGATGGACTGGCGACCCGTCCAGGTTGAACCCTGCCTCTTGACCAATGATTGCACCAGCCACCCTGCAAAGGTATAGATGATGGATGGATGAGTTGATTTCATCTGTAGCTGGTTTCTGAATGACACCTGGAGGGTTCCTGCTGTGGGGCTGGTTGCCTTGGGATCAGCAGCCCAAACTGATAAGTCAGCCTTCTCCTCCATCTGATCTTAGGATTTCCCTTTCACATATGTTCATGTGGTTAAACAGTTTAGGGAGACCAGAACAATGTCTTCACATTTTAATTTAGTGAAATAAGATGCTTTCCATTTTCAAGTTGTGTCTTGAGGTTTTTAGTTACACTAGAGATTAAGACAAGCCTCCACAGAAGCTCGCATTTCTCTACACAGTGCCTTGCTAAAGTAATCATACCCACCACAGTTTTCGTTTTTCAATATATTGTTGCATTGCAACCACACACTACAATGGATTTTACCTGATAGACTAACACAAAGCAATTCATAATTATAAAGAATGTGGAAATATTTCTAATTTGCTACAAATAAAAATCTGGAAAAGTATGGCGTGCATTTGTTTTCACTCTTCCTTACTCTGATACCTGGAAGTAAAATTCAGTTTAACTACTTGCCTTTAGAGGCCCCCTAAATTGTAAATAGATTCCACATATGTGTAATTTAGTCTCGGTATAAATATAGCTATTCTCAGGCCTCAGAGCTTTGTTAAAGAACATTAGTGAGCAAACAGCCCTATGAAGACCAAGGTACACACCAAACAGGTCCTGAATAAAGTTCTGGAGAAGTTAAATGCAGGGTTATAAAACAATACTCCATGCTTTGAACAATCTCATTGTTCAGTCCATCATCTGAAAATGGAAAAGACATGGCTGTCTACATAATCTGACAGTATTGGCAGTGGAAGCAGCCAAGAGGCCCATGGCACACTATCGAGGAGCTGCAAAGATCCACAACTCAGGTGGAAAACCAAGTTGACAGGACAATGATTAGCCATGCATTCAATGGACTTTATGGGACAGGGGCAAGAAGGAAGCCATTTCTGATGAAACGCCATATGAGGCTCCATTTCCAGTAGTAACACAGCAAACGTGATAGAAGGGGCACTGGTGAGATAAGACCAGACTGCAAATCATGCTGATTAAACATGGTGGTGGTAGCATCAGGCTTTTCTTCAGCAGGAACAGGTAAACCATGTCTGAAAGGATAGGTGAAGGTGAATACATGGTAAATCTGGAAGAAAGCATTGTAGCCAGACATCATTGTAGTCAGTTATGAGCAGAAAAATATATTTTCCAAAATAACTGTGAAGCTAAATATTTGTTTTATAAAAACAAAAAAAAAAGACAAAACAGACAATTGCAATTAGGCTCAATTTTTCTTCTTCACACGTCTGGAGCTGTCCTGCTTGTGGTTGCTTCACTGTAGAGCCTTTTTAATATATCCAAGCTTGCTGTTATTTTTGGACCCAATGGAAACCATATAGCCCCCCAGGCCTCAGGCCCATCATGAGACAGAGATTTTAAGTCTATGAACAAAGTGGCACACTTATACACTTTGCAGGATTTCACGATTTAGCTTGTTTCATGTTTTGTTGCAGGTTTTAAATGTAGCATTCACAAAGATCTGACATTAACGTTTAGGTATCAAGATTTATACTTTGGCATCATGATGATCTACTAAAGATTGTTCCTGTGGTCATGTAAAGTCATATAATTCTGTCTGTACACCAGAGGTAATGTTACCCAAGCAGTACTAGATGGTGCAGTTATTGAAGAGAAGTGAAAGCTTCCGTCTGTATTTCTTCCATTGTGAGACAGCAGGAGTAATGAAAGTGGGAAGGTGTGATTCTTGTTTTACAATGTGAAAATAGATGGGCCCCCACTCACACTCACTTCAATGACAAGACTGCTTCATTGTTATATTATCCTAATTAGAAAGGGACTGTACCTGTATCAAAACAATAACACAAACAAGAGCCTTCAGATAATCTATACATTAGAAGTTACTTAAAAAAACAACCGTAAAACAGATTCTGATTTGAATGAGTATCCTGTGTGAGTCACCTCTGTTAGAGGTCATTCCTCACCTCTGCTTTAAGTACTCAAAAAATGTTAATAGATTTAACTTCAAACAGAAAAACTGAACACCCAGGCAAGTTCCCAACTTTAATCATTACTAAAATCATTAAGTCACCTACATTTTAGTCAGATAAGATGCATTTGGTGTGCCCTGGGCAAACTCCTTCTCTTGCGCCCTACATCCCACCTTTTCTTGCTGCATCACACAATTCACCCATTCCAAACCCTATGCTGTTAAAACAAATTTTCATCATGTAACTTAATAAATTAACAGAATTTAATAATTAAATCAGATTGAGAATTAGTTATTTGTATTAGCAAACCATATTTTTATGACTTCTGGTTCAGGTTATCAACTTTGTGATGGTGCTTGGAATAAAACATGTTAATGAGTGACATTGTAGCGAAGAATTTCTTGCAACTATATTTCCCTTTGTGTGTCACATAATTACCCTCGGGGATAAAGTCTCCTCATTAGTGTGGGTAGGCTGACCTATTTCAGGGATACCCACTGGGTGTCTAGCATTGACCTGGATGTAGACTGCCGTGTGGAAAGGGGCCAGCACCAAAGACGAAGCTTACACCTTCACACTGTGGGCACACTCTGCTAAAGTGGGCTTTTAGCATAAAATGTTGCCTGTAAACTGAGGACACTGTGAGGGAAGGTTACGTGTCAACATTATTCTGCATGCAGCATAACAATTCTATTTCTTCTGTTTTCAGGAGTGAAATACAGTATAGATAATGTACAAAGATGGTGCCTTGTCAAACCCATGTGTTGCTGAAGTGGCAGGAGCATTTCAACAGTTCCTGGGCTGCAGAAGACAGTACGCAGACAGCCAGGAGACGCGGAGCAGCTGTGCTCTACAATAAGCTCCTTTACAACAAGGAAGTGGTGACTCTGGCCCAGCCTGTTCAAGAACTAGCCGGCCCGAGGCTACCCGACTTCGAATGTGAATCCAGCACATCAGCCGAGAAGGAAGAGTACCTGTCATCTCTGCTTCACAGTCAGCGATGGCTGGCTCACCGCATGCTGACGCAAACCTCCTACAACCTGGGCCTCCACCAAAGACTGGTAGTTCTGCAGAGGATCTACTACGCACTTCACAGCAAATATCATGACAAGTTTCGCCTTCAGCTCCCCTCCCAGTCCACGGACAGCGGGGCGGAAAGTGGGCCGATTGAGCTGGCCTCAGAAGCTCGCTTGTCGGGGGGAGTTTCCAAAATCAAGTCAGGCACAGACGTTCTGATAGAAATGGGTGTGAGGACGGGTCTGAGTCTGCTCTTCTCATTGCTGCAGCAGAACTGGAGGTACGCAGCATCTGTGCACCCAGAGTCTGTGCTTTGCAATGATGTGCTCGCCACAGCGTCCTCGGTCCTGGCTTCTCTGCCGCCACTTTCTCTGGCTAATGAGAGTAAGATCCCATCGGTGGGTTTGGACTGCCTGGGACAGGTGGCTGACTTTCTGAAGAAGACCTCGGTGAGCAGTGGGAGCAGCGGGGCTGACCCGACTGGTCGGAGGCTAGCACTGGAGCTGCTGCTTGGCCTGGCCATGCAGAGAGGCTCCTTGAAATTTCTGCTGGAGTGGGTGGAGGTAGCTTTGGCAGCTTCAATGCCCTCCTCCACCTCAGACCTGTCCTCCTCCTTGCTAAGCTTTCAGCAGTCACCTGGTGTGGGCATTGAACTTATTCAGCAAACTCTTCATCAAATGAGGCAATATTCAGTAAGTCACTTCTTCTTAATAAATTAGATCTTTTTTAATAATTAAGATGTGGAATCTGCCTCATTACATTACCACGACTTCATAGTGACAAATTTAGAAAAATGTACTCTTGCCAACATGACAGCTTTGTCTTCTCCAGTAACATTTCCCTGGGTTGGAACATACTGAAAGAGGAATCTTTGGGCATTATTCTTTGTACAGGCTCTCTAAATAGTCTGGAGGGCTTGCACCTCCTTTATCCATTATTTTCAGCTCCCCTTACAGTTTCTCTACAGGATATAGGTCTGAGGACTGGGATATTCATGGAGGTAGATTGATTTTCTGTCTGGTGACTTGTTTCTGTGTGTATTTAGCCATACATTTTGCATTGTTATCCTGCTGACAAACCCATTGACCCATTTTATGTTTCCTGGCAGGAGCCACCAGATTGTTATCAAGAATCTAAATCAAAAACATTTTTTGATGTTAAGTAGTCTAACATGGTTTCCAGAATCTTTGAAATGTACACAACCCCTCAGCATTATAGATACTTTACCATACCAGTGGGCACGAGTTGCTTCTGCATATGTTCATTCAGTGTTTCATGCCCAAACCATCTGCAGAGTTTGCTGTAAAAAATCTCAATTTAAGTGGGTTCAGGGTGGCTCAGTGGTAGACAAAGTGTACCATTTGCAGAGGCCACAGTCCTCGGCCCCGAGCAGTCTTGGGTTCATTTACTGCATGTCTTCCTCTCTCTTTACCCTTCTTTCAGCTATGCCATCAGCAAATAAAGACCAGTAGCGCCAAAAAATATATACAAAAAATCAAAATTTGATGAAAGCTCACAGTTTCAGTTGACATCCCAGTAGTCTGTTGTTAGTTTATTTATTTTGAAGGGGTGGTTAGTGGTGCCAGTAAGCACAGCACCATTCATTTTTGGAAAAAAGGTATGCCACAGCCCCTAATAAGCGGAAGACGGCGAGTACGAGTACGAGGTATGCCACAGCAATAAAAAATGAATTTATTTTAAGGCTTCTTATAGATCTTTACCATATTTGCCAATAGGTGTGTTGGGCAATGCATTTATTAGTAGTCTTCTGTTTGCCTTTGCTCTCTTAATCATATATTACTGTACAGTACAATAGGATTCAGGATTTATAGGAGTACCTCTTAGCTAATTTTAGAACTCTGTCCTGATATCCCATTATAAATTGCATTTATTAGTGTAACACTTCCAGAGCATAAAATCAGCTCACGTTACTGATAAAAAGAGCTAAGTCCCTGTTTTCAGTTTCACCTTGGTATGAAAATGCACCAAAAGGTTTTTTCTAAATGTATACCGTCAGTAGTGACAGCCGGTTAATACACATGTGATATCTTGGAAAGAAGGAAGGTCCAGTTCAGAGTGTAAAACAGCAAAGTGCAGCTTTATTGTTTGACATCCAAACGCACACTGTAGAGAGTTTATCATGCAAATTATTGTCACTTCAAGATCTCTGCTACACTGAATGACTTGGGAACTAAAAGAGGAAGTGATGTGTAAAAAGCAGGATATTGAAATTAGATGTTCTTCAGACATAGCTTGAGCAACATTAATACTTGCTAGGGCAGCACAATATTAGGAATGCATGTAATTGCTATTCTATTGAAAAATATTGCAACGGTGACCATTTCCTGACCTTTTCTTTTGCTTCATCACATTGCGCTCACCACTCTTGACCTTTAGGCTTTCATCTGGTTTGGGCATCTAGGGAAAGGAAAGTCTATGCAACATGCCAAATGTATCATTGGCTTGCAGAATTTGCATGCATGGCATTTAAAATGTATCCTGCCAAAAATTGCATTCAAGCTGTTATTTGCTATTGCACACATGGATATTCAGATAAAAAATGGGATTTGATTGATTGTGCAGCTTGAAATGTTAGTGTTTATCTCTGCTCCATTGGCCTTGGTGAGTTTTAGATTGTAAACTCTTTCATTTTTCTAATAACCAAATCATTCTAAAAGTGTAATCTATCTTAAAATGTTGAAAGTGTTTATTTTCATTTACTGAGTAGTGTTTTTGCTTAGCTCAGCAGAAGTTTTGGCCTGACTCTTCTCCATGCCACATGCTACATAAACTAAACTAAAATAAAATAACTACCTTCAAGTTTGGATTGATGCATTAGTGTGCAAATAAGGATTGACACTAAGCCAGTTTTCCAGTCCCCCAGAGTTAATTATATTGAATCATCCTAATCAGCTTTGCAGTAGTTTTGCACAACTGACGACCAGAGGTGGCTGTTTCCAGCAGGTTTTTTTTTTTATATTCTAATCTGCTGTGTTCAGAAAATGTGGCAAGGACATGATAATCTTTCAGATAAAATTAAATTTTAATGGATCAAATCTGTCAAACAGCTTAGTTAAAAAGCAAGTAGAGTTTTAGACTGTGATCAAGATTTCTTTTTAATGAACACGGTGCAAACAAGCAGCTGCTTTAATTACATCCCTGATGTAACTTGGCAGTCACAGGTCAAATTGTACCTACAAGCCATTATTTGTAGTGAAAGCACCTAAATCTGGAAAATAACAAATCATTTTCATAGGGTTTCCGTGGAGATCCTGTCAACACTCAGGTGCTAGCAAAGGACGCAAATGGACTTTGTCAACTCTCCCAGGCGGCTCTCTGTTTGTTTGAGGAGGTAAAAGGCAGCATAGATGCCTGCAATATAATTTAATCAGGTAAAGACAAAGACATTCCATTACCATACCTAAAAGAACTGTCCTCCGTTTGACTTTCACAGATATGTAACCTGGCATCGAACTGCCTGTGCTCCTGCAGCATGGACGTGGCTACCCCTGGTACAGAAAGCGACGCAGTAATGGTTTATGTTTGGGGCAGCAACAGCAGCCATCAGCTGGCAGAGGGAACGCTGGAGAAAATCCTACTTCCAAAACTGACGCAGGGCTTCAGTGATGCTCAGATGGTAGGTTTGACCAAATGTTTTTGACTAACGCAAATCTTAATTGTTATTCTTATTGAATTTCATGTCTTGGATTAATATTTGCATCATTTAGAAAGGTTTTTCAGTTTGTTAATTTTCTTGAAGTGAACCCAACCCTTTTCCCTTTTTATTTTTTATTTTTGTTTTGTCTAATCTGAATCGCAGCATGTATCATAATTCACCTAAAACATGCACTGCTCAATTTGCCCCTTGCCATTTCTTGTCTTTTTGGTTTTGGTTGATTAGTATTTTACCTTTTCCAGGTATGATATGGTGCTGTCTCCTGCAGATGGTTTTTTACTGAATGCAAGAGAGATGTTTATGCTCGTTAAGGCAATTGACAATTCAAAGTAACTTTTGGTTTGATTGTGTAAGAGTTTTACCAAAATCCGAATAAACTGAAACTGTGTGTTATAAAAAGTTTTAGAAAATGATAAGCAGTTCAAAAAATTAAAGTTGAGATTTTAGCATTTTAATAACTATCTATGGCTTGTTTACTGTTATCGTGGATATGAAATGAAGGTACAAATTAACAAATGGACAACCTGACCGGAAGCCACTTAAAACTGCTTATTAAAGGCATTGTCAGCAGTACAACGTAAGTTTTGTATGATTAAAACTGGCTTACACCTCAATAATACCACAGTTTCTATATCAACACTTAGGGCAATGTCTGTTTCAAACAACCATTAACAAATAGTCAGACTGTTATGAATGCAGACTTATTTCAGACCTCTTTATTAAAAATGGCTAAACCTGCTAATTTGCTCAAAAAAGAAATAGATACGTTTCTTTACAAGCTCAAACCATAAAGTACACAGATTAACATAACAAATGTAATGATATAAACGGGTAAAAATGCTTCTTGGCATGGTGCTTCAGCTATTGTTTGGTAGACATGCAAAGGCCCTGCAAAAGATAGTGAGGGGAGCTGAGAAGGTCATGGAGTGTTTCTACTCTCTCTCCAGGATCCATTTCAGAGTTGCTGCAGGAACAAGACTCTAGACATTGTCATAGACTCCTCACATTAGCTACGTTTACATGCACAAAATTTCACGATTGAAGTAAAATGTATTCAGATTAAAAAACAAAAAAATGATTGGATTGTACGGTTTATATGGACATAAGTAATCAGAATAAAACGATCGATCGGACTAAAAATGTGTCATGGAAACTTGCCAATCGGAATATTCTGTTAGCATCTAGCCAGAGCGACTAGCTACTCAAGGCAGAAATACGTCACGTTGACACGAGGTGCACATGCGCACTGAGGTCAGTTTGCCTCATTCAGAATAACTTGATCCTGTCGAGCGTTCTCAAGGATTACAATTTCTTTCCGATCCTGCTGAATCTGATCAGAATATTCCGACGGACATGTTTATAGTCTGATCGGCCATTTATTCAGATTACTTATGTCCATGTAAACGTAGCTATTGTTTCCATGAATTGCAGACCGGGCTTTTGATTTTCTTGAGGATCCTTGAAAGAAACGAAGAAAATGTAAAGTGGAATACATTTTGTTTTTTAGAACCATGAAATATTTGAATAGAAAACAATAAAAACAAAAAATTTACTTTTTACTTACTGTATTAAATAATTTCACAAATTTTAATGATGTTTTGAAGAGTTGTTGACATCTACGGTATGAAAGTTATGCTTTAATAAAAATTTTAATGTGTAAATAAACAATTGATTCATATCTATTTTCTTTTGCTATTTTGGCACTTTGTACTACATTGACCTCTAATGCCCAAGGACTTTGTATTTTTTTGGAACATTTTGGTTCACATATTTGTGCAGTACTGGTAGCGCTTAGTAAGAAAAATATGTTACACAAACTTCTTGAGGTGGAAATTCTATTTGGAGGAGATCTTTCAATGTTGATAATATCTTCTATGGGCTTCTTTCAGATCGAGGCAGGCCAGTACTGCACGTTCTCGGTGTCTGCAGATGGCTCAGTGAAAGCCTGTGGAAAAGGCAGCTACGGCCGGCTAGGTCTGGGTGATTCCAACAATCAGACTATGCCCAAGAAACTAGTGTTGGAGCCACACAGGAACATGAGGAAAGTGTCCTCCTCCAAGGGCTCGGATGGACACACTCTGGCCATCACTGTTGAGGGAGAGGTAAAATCCTTCGATTGACTTATTGTGCATATCGTTTCTTATGTATAATACATGTAAAATGAGCTTTGCTATTTTTAAAGTGCTTGATGCTACCCTACTACTCATATAACGGTTTTAACTCTCCTTTTCATGTGTAGATTTTTATATAATAAAAATCTAAACATTTATAAATTATAAAATTTACATGATGTTTCTTTTAGGTGTTCAGCTGGGGTGATGGCGAATATGGAAAACTGGGTCATGGAAACAGCGCTACACAAAAATACCCCAAAATCATACAAGGACCCCTGTCGGGGAAAGTAAGTCTGCAAAAAAGCAGCTTGTTCATAAAAAGAGGGGGTCTGTGCTTGGCTGGTTTTATTTTTACATTTATATTTGGGTTTGTTTCAACATTTTTTTAACATGTATTGGTTTCTCTAACAGGTTGTGGTATGTGTGTCTGCTGGCTACAGACACAGTGCTGCCGTTACTAATGATGGAGAGCTTTATACATGGGGAGAGGGGGACTTTGGCAGACTTGGTACACTCAAATTAGTTTTATCTCAATAATTATAAAGTTTCCAAATAATTTCTGATGGCCTGCTTTATCTGGTGTAGGTCATAGTGATAGCCAGAGTCGAAACATGCCCACACTAGTGAAGGATATCAGTGGAGTGGGGCAGGTAACCTGCGGCAGCTCCCACACCATTGCTGTGGCGCAGGACGGACGCACAGTGTGGTCCTTTGGTGGCGGAGACAACGGTTGGTTGTCACTTTATAGACATTTTAATTGAAAACATCTGGAAGAACAGTTTTTATGCAAATACCTATATAGATAAAAAACTCTGCTTATTTTCATGAAATTAACTAATCACCATCTGTATAGCAGTAGTATCAGGTTTCATTGTCATGATCGAAATGTTTTGACACAGTGAAAACATGCATGACTCATTTTTGCAGGTAAACTAGGTCATGGGGACTCGAATCGTGTGTATCGCCCAAAGGTCATCGAAGCCCTTCATGGATTTATCATCAGGAAAGTGTGTGCAGGCAGTCAGTCATCTCTGGCCCTGACTTCTGCAGGACAAGTAAGTACGGAAGCTTTTCGACTGAATCAGATTTAGACTGGGTTTATTAATCTGCAGATAATTTATGGTAAAAGAGCACATTATGGAGATGTATTAAAATTTCTTTTTTTGATGGTGCCAGTTGATGACAAAGATACTGATGCTGAAATCTTCATGCCCCAAAGTTCAAAGTGTGATATAGTAAACACACGCTGGCCAATCCCGGCATTTTATTTGGAACTGATCATTCTTGTGGTTGGAAACCACTGCATTTTTCTTGCCACACCTATATTTTTTCATAGTTTCTGTCACCTACCTCGCAGCCTTTGCAGGAAAAGACACCAATACTTTCAAGTTTTAGAGTGACTTCATCAGTGCTGACATTTGATCAGAAATTCAAAAGACATACTGAAACTAAGCTAAGATCTTTGCAACTGTTTTGATATGTTTGTCATTTTCATAGCATTCATCCCTAAGATAGGAGACTGGATCACACCTCTGTCTGATACTCATATTAGTTCAGAGTAGAGCTGTACAATATGCCAACTGTCATCACAGTATCACTGTGTGCGATACTTTAAACAAAGGACTGCTTGTCCCATGCTTGATAATTCTACATAATAACCATTTCTTTCCTTTTCTGATATACCTGGTTCATAGCATCAAATTAAACCAGACTCTCAAGCGCAATATTGTCCAAAACTGGCAAAATGATGTTGCATGCCTTCTCATACATGTACAGCAAAGTACCTCCAGCCGATCCAAGGCAAAGCCATCGTTCTTCTAGTAACCCTGAGGTAGTGCTCCACAAGGGCCCAAGATTGAAAATGCACATCTAAGATCTCCACTGAGTGTCAGACCCCAAGGTAGAGAGTATCTACACTGGAGAGGTTTTTCTCCTTAATTCGTGACCTCGCTTCTGTTTGCTGACTTTCAACAGCTGAAAAACAATAAACTAATTGGTCAAAAGCACATTTCTTTGATTATCTTGAGCTTTTATTAGACCAAATAGTCGATAAGTTACATTGACTTCCATTTTAACTTTAACATTTACTTTCCCCCTCAAAGCAGACATGGATGTTTCTTAGGAGAAGAAAGTGACATGATGTAGAATCCCTGTCAGCAGCTAATCAAACACACACAGTCCAGATTCATTGATATAAAGTACAACAATCACCTTCCTGAGAAATCCCAAGCTTAAGCACAGCTGTCTACAAATTTGTCCTCAGTTTTTTTCCTCGGTATCCTCTATCCTGCTAAAAAAGTAATCTAAAATCTAAGAATATTCTGCCTAATTCTTGACTAATATTAAGACTATTACAGTAAATCCACTTTGCATAACCTTCAGTTAGTCCCTTTGATCTTCTAAGTAAATCATACATCAAAAATAACCCTACAAATCTAAAAACATTGTATGGGCTAATAAATCTCTGACACAGCTTTATTGCCTCCATCTCTTTGCAAAGTTATGCCAGACCTGGTGTGGGTTTTCGTCGTGTCCTCCAGTGGGGACAGCCATGTCCCAATTATTTAATTCCTTTGACTAACTAATGTATGTGTTTACATCCTAAATTTATGGCTAATCAGTCACCTAATTACATTGGGAAAGTTGACAGATTTTTGTTTCAGGAATTAATATGCATTTGTTTACCTATGCTTTACCTTTAGGTGTTTGCTTGGGGCTGTGGCTCGTGTTTAGGATGTGGATCCTCTGAAACGACATCATTAAGACCCAGGTTCATAGAAGACCTGGGAATCACCAAGATTATTGACATCTCCTGTGGGGACAGCCACTGTCTTGCTTTGTCTCATGGTGAGATATCTTCACCAATTAACTGCTTCCTACTAAATGATTCCAGCATAATGTGCAACTATGTCCAAAATGTGTTCTCCTGTGATCAGATAACGAAGTGTACGCTTGGGGTAACAATACGATGGGCCAGTGCGGGCAAGGCCACACCTCTACACCAATAACCAAACCCAGAAAGGTTCTTGGCTTAGAGGGGGTCTCAATCCAGCAAATAACAGCTGGCACCTCTCACAGTCTCGCATGGACTGCAGTTCCAACTGATAGGTAAACAGTCATTAAAAGGATCTGTCTCCTTAGTGAAAACCGACTTGTAATATCTGTTTTTTGAAATGCTTGCTTTGTCTTGTGGAATGTGGGTTTAATATGCGTTTGTATGTATATGGTTTTCTGGGTTTTTAGATCTTTTTGTTTCTTTGTTTAGGCAACTAGTGGCATGGCACAAATCCTTTTGTGTCGACCTGGAGGAGAGCACTTTCACGTACTTGCGCAACTTCCTAGAAACATACTGCGATGGCATTGGTAGCGATACGCCGCCGGCTCCATTTTTATCTAAAAGGTAGGAGATTAACTTCTTGCTATGTTCAGTGACCAAAGAATACAATCCAGAGTTCTTACATTGTCTTAAGCCTAAAAAAAGTATGGATTTTGATATTATTTTTAATTCTGGATAAGTATGAAAAATATTATGCATTTAATATTAAAAAAATTAATGAGTTCCTAGACCTCATTCCTTTATGTGTTACCCAGCAGATATGAATTTCTGAAAAATAAAGGCTTTTTACATTTAGAGATTTGGTTGAAAAATATGCCCTTTCTTTTTGATTTGCCACATCACGACTTTGTTTTTAGCTTTATTGATCAGTGTGTTTTTTGGGTTGCTGATAAAAAACACAGATAAATACACCCTCATTCATCTGGCCTTCTTAGTTGTCCGAAGCAATAAACCTTTTAGTTTTGACAAACAAAATACAGGTATCATAGATTGCTTCAAAGAATCTGTAGGATAATCTTGTCTAGATTTGACAAATCTAATTTGTATGGGTTTTGAAATAAACTTGGTCGAAGTAGGTGCCAAAAAAGTGAAGAAAAAGTCCCCTTTAGTATACTGTTGAATTAGAATCCAACTTCAGTATTGTTTATTCCTAATTTTTGAAATTTGACATTTTACTTAGTTGTCTAGAATGTCATAAAATCTGTTGGGGGAAAAATGAAAACTTGAATCTGGAAACAGAAACTGGAAAAATAGAAACTCTGAAATAATGTGAAGGAACCCTGACAGTTCTTTGTTGACATTAAATAATAATAACTGTTAACATTAAAAATTCTTCACCACCATCATAAGGGCATGTTGACAGCCACATATTTCCTTGCTTGCTCCTTTTAATCCCCTCTTCTAAAGCTGTCTGTGTCTGTTCCTCAGGGACCACCATCATTTCCTTCTGCTGTGCATGAAGTTGCTTTCCATCCACTTGTCCTTGGCCCATGCAGGCGGCACAGGGGCCATGGTTCTTGGTTCTCAGGGCAGGCCCTTGAGAAATCTGCTGTTCAGGCTCATAGACACCAACATACCAGAGTCCATACAACAAGTAAATTATCTGAGTTCCTTTTCTAATATACTAATGAGTTAGAGATACACAATATTTTAGATTGCAGTTTTCATTACAGTATCAGGGAGTACAAAACTGCAATTGCAAACGACCTCTTTGACATAATCTCTTGTAGCGTATTTTAAGCGTCTTGCATTCACTCATAACACTCATAACATATTAGGCCAGGGGAATTGCCCTTAATGCCCACGCCTGGTGTAGTTTTAGTGGCTGAGCTCACAGAGAGGGGTGGAAACATTGTGAAATTGTCAAGAAAAAGCAAAAAGAGTCATAAATGACAATGCATATTTCCCTGATATCATGCAGGCCTACCATAGATGCACCGATCAGAATTTTGCTGCAGATATCCGATCTCTGGCTGTTGTAAAATGTTGACCTTTATGTTCTGATTTGTCTTTGGGAATAATATTTATCAAAGCATAGAAAATATTGCTTCTAACCCTCCCACCAAGACTACTCAATAATTTCTTGCCCCAGAAGCAAAAGAGTTCAAGTTTGATTTTACTTATGTTATAAAATAAAGACAAACTTATTTTTGAAATAACATGTTAAACTGTCTTTAGCATCTTTAGCATGGTTAATATTACTAACTGCAAACAGCACTCTCCATTTGTGTTCCCTAGCGAATGAAAAGCTTTATCTTAAATCTGAAATTCCCAAAAAGCTGCCAACATTTCAACATCCAGCATGTTCAGACCACAGAAAGAGTTTGAAAGCTAAGCAGGATACAACAGAGCAACCTTGATGTAATACATTCAGCTTTATCTGCTGAAGTCCAGATCAGCTCTCCCTTTTAAAAGACCAAGGCATCCCCAAGGCGGTAGGAATGACCACCACCTGCCAAAGTTTGGCTCTGTGTTGTAACAGTTTATATTTTCTATGAATGTATGTCCTCTTTTCCTTCAGTTTCCTTTTAAATGGCTTCTTGCACCTCTTGTCTTTTTGCTGACCTCGTGTTTAAACCCTTCACCTTTGAATCTGCTTCCTTCTGTAAAACTCTCATACCGTGGAGAGCTGTGGTCATCTCGACCTGTTAGCACTCAGTAATAATGCCTCAGTGATCAAAGAAAAAGTATTTTTTAGAGTTTCCAACTGGCCAGTCAAAGGTTAGGGCTGTCAAGCTAAAAACTGTCCATTTCCAGTCACCAGCCTCACTGTGTCTCATTTTGGGATGAGACTAACAGGGAGAGCTTGGTTTCCATGTGACACACTGTCATAGAAACTTTAATACCTTTGGTAACTTTATGAAAAGTGGTCTAAGAAGGAAAAGATCTTTAAACAGTGGTTAAAACTTTTTTGATGGGCTTAAAGCAACAATTAGTGGCAGTGCCTTACTACTTACAGAACCAAAAAGGTTTTTTAGCTTGTGCAGCACATTTACTAAAAGGTTGTTGTGTTTCTAATATATTTTTGTAGCTTGCAGTTAATTATACTAATGGATCTTTTGTCTTTTTTCGTTGTGCTGATACTTCTGGTGCTCCACAGGCAGTTTTAGACACACTGTCTATTGGTGCCTCCCTGCTGCTGCCTCCTCTCAGGGAACGAACTGAACTGCTCCTCTCACTCCTTCCTCAAGGCCCCCAGAGTTTAAATGTCCTCTCCAAAGGCCAGGTATGTAGCTTAACTTTAAACCAGTGCAGATCATAAAGGATTGCACCTTATTTATTACTTTGGTATTTATTTATTATTTTGTTTTAGGGTATCGGAGAAAAAAAAAGGTTAAATACAGATGCACGCCACAGATTTGTGTTTGTTAAAATGTTTTGAAAAGCATTTATCCGTATCTGTTAACATAAAATTCCAATAGAATACGTTGACCCATGTGGTTTTAACGTGTAACAAGTTCAAGGTGGATGAATGCCTTAAATGCCATTGTTTATGTGCATTCTGCACTCTGCTCAGAAAGCCTCAGAAATGTGTAAATGGTAAATGGACTGAATTTATATAGCGCCTTTCCAGTCATACAGACCGCTCAAAACGCTAGAGCCACATTCACCCAATCGCACTCACTAACGCTCACACATTCATACACCGATAAACAGATCGGTAGGCAACTTGAGGTTAAGTGTCTTGCCCAGGGGCACATCGACATACAGCAGGAGGAAGCTGGAATCGAACCCACGACCTTCCGATTGCAAGACGACTACTCTTCCTACTGAGCCACAGTCGTGATCTTTGAAGGTGTGAAGAACAAAAGTGTTTGAGCTTCTCTTGCTGATAGCTGGCCTGCTACAGCTAGAGAAACCACTGCGCCGGTTTGGAGTGTCGTTTGGCTGTATGTGTGAACGATGGCTAGTGTTGTGAAAATATGTAACTGTGAAAACTATTACTCATCTACATGTCATGTCTTTTCAAAGCGCCTGCAGTTAGACATGGTCCTCAGCAGCCTTCAGGATCAGAGCCATGTAGCTTCGCTGCTAGGTTATAGCAATTTCGGTGAGGTGACAGGCCTTGGACCTCCGCTTACGCCTGCTGCATCAGCCCGACCACCCTCCTCCTCCAGCTCA
The DNA here is from genome assembly GCF_021462225.1 of Girardinichthys multiradiatus. NCBI lineage: Eukaryota > Metazoa > Chordata > Actinopteri > Cyprinodontiformes > Goodeidae > Girardinichthys > Girardinichthys multiradiatus. Next base: position 18,677,558 of record NC_061801.1, read on the forward strand.
GTCGATGCCTATGACCCGCTGCACTTGGCAGAGGTCCTACTGAGAACACTTCTGCTCAGCATTGGCTTTTATACGGTATGAATGCAAGGACCTCATGTATGTAGAACTTTAGTCACAGAATGTAGTGCTGATAATTGGAGTAGGTTAAAAAGGGAAACACAAACCCTAGTACTGATAATAAAACAATGTGACCTTTTTTAAACTGTGGGTCTGCCTATGTGTGTTCATACAGGAGCAACAGTTTGGAGAACTGGAGAAAAATAGCGATAAACAACTATGTGGAGGTGGTGAGGGACAAACTGATCCTCCATCTCAATTCCACCAGCTGCTGTCAGGACTTCACAAGCACCTGCTTGCCCACTGCTACATTCAGTCCAGTCCTGAGGTAACAAACTGAATCAAACAATTAAAGCGAAAACGTGGCTGGTACAGTTCCAGTCAGACGTTTACATACACTTCATGGGCATATATTATTTAAAAACCTTGACCATTTTAAAGGTTTATTTGATCTGTTCTTCTTTCAGTGTGAAAGAATACATTTTTTTATAGCCATCCACAAGCATCTGGCTGGGTCTTGGCAGAATTGACAGAGGTCGTTTAAACTAGTTTATTTCCCAGCTTCTAAGCATAGCCCATAAATGTTTAGTGGGTGTATATTAGAGCCATCCCAGAAACTTTATCTTGCTCTGCTTTATCTACACCTTAATCTAGCTGTTGGGTTGAAATGAAGTTAAAGAATTTAAAGCTAATCAACCTTGCTCATTTTTCCATCCACCTTGTGCACTACAATACTTCTAGTGAGAAAAAAAACCACAGCATGATACTGCCACCACCATGCTTGACAGTTGTTATGCTGCTTTTAAGTTTAAAATCTCATCATAGTGGCCAAAAAGCTTAGTGTTTGTCTTGTCAAACCAAAATACTTTTCTCCACAAGGCATTTGCCTTGTCCATGACGGCAGTTGCAAATTTCAGTCAACCTTAAAGGTATGTGTTTTGGAGCAGGGGATTCTTTCTTGGTCGACACCTTGTCCGTCCATGCGTATGTAAAATTCGCCTCACTGTGGACATTAAGACGGATGTTCCATCATCTTACAGTGTATAAACATGAGCCTTGGCCGGTCCTGGTTGTTCTTAAACATCCTGACCATTTTGTCTTTTGTGCAAGGTAGACAGTTTGGGTTAGATGGTTGAAACTTGGACACAACTGGGTGCCCCAGCAGGGCAATGATCCCAAACAAACATCAAAGCTGTTGTTAATGAACAAATTATGCTTTTGGAATGGGTTACACCAAACATTGACCTGTATCCATTCGAACCAACCAATTAAAAGGAAATCCAAATGTGTACCTAGAAAAGTGATGGAATTTCCAACTAGAAATTTGACGAAGGCTTGTTAATGGCTACAGAAAGTAAGGGGTTGGTGTGTCTATAAATATTTGAACTTGTATGTATAATTTTGTTCCAATGAGGATCAAAGATAAGCTGCAATTAATTAAAACTTGTGCACCTAATCTTTTTTGTGTAATTCATTGAAGTTGCATCATCAGTCTTCCTCAAATAATGGCTCAAAATTAATGGCAACATGCCCAGTGTATGTGAATTTGAAATGAGAAGCGTTACTGGAGTAAACATCCAGAAATGCTCAATGAGAAATGCTTTTTTGCCACATTTTCTTTGACAGGTCATTGTCATATTTATCACCTTGAGTTATTTATGGTTGTATTTGAAGCGATGATGTCATTCTTTGTTCCTATTTGTAGGATGACGGCAGTGTAACTCTGCTTCGCGAGCACCTTTACCTGCTGCTTCCCTGCGCTGCCGAGACTCTCAAGAGGTCCACTAACCTGCTGAAAAAGAGCTCCCATGATAAACAAATAATTAAGAAGCTACATAGTAAGAATGACAGCTACAGGAAAAGTTGTTTATGAAGCATTCTCACTATGGTGTTAAATCTAGAACTTTTCAGAAGGTTTAGTGTGCTAAATGGCATTGATCCTCTTCTATTCTCTCACCTTTGGTCCCAGCTGTGTTGTACAATTCAGTTGCGGGCAGCTTGCTGTGCCAAGTTATGTACTCCTTGCTGCTGCTGCCACTGGACACAGTTCAGCCTCTTCTAAACCATTTGCTGTCGGTGTTGGAGCACCTCAATGAACTAAACAGTCTGCTGCCTGAGACGTTAGTGCTGGAGGAACAAGAGCTGGATGTAGAGGCTCAGAAACCATCCCCTGGTCAGTTCACTGTCCTTTAAATGTATTATTTTTATGTTTATCTAATTTTTCAGTTAAAATACATACATCTAGTTTAATAATAAAAGGGATTGTCTTATAGATAAAAGTGAAGATTCCTTTCCAACTCTTGGAAAGGAGCAGCAGCAGGAGGAGGAGGAGGAGGAGTACAGATGGGTTTGGATACTGGACCTGGAGCGGTCTGTTGCGTTGGCGGCTGGACGCTGCCTTGGCGGTATGCTGCAAGGTCCGCCGCCTTCACTCCATGAGAAAATATCAGAGACGTGGTTATCGAACATTCTCTTGAGGAATGGTCTGGAGATGAACTTTGAACAGCTTGGTAGGAAGTTACAGAGCTTATTCTTCCGTTTTTCAAACACATTATCTGTGAAGAACAGATGTTATTTCAGCATTTCTTATATGTATGTCTCTATAATCTGGCAACAAAACAAACATTTCAGCTTAAAAATCATAGAAAAACAGGGTGTTACAGAAAGTGAATGGAGATGAGTGCTGACAATAGTGGTGGGACCTCACAGAAGAGAGGAAGCAGGTCTGCTTACTTTACGTGATGGACCTCTTATATAATCAGGCTTAAGGGATGCATTGAATGATGTCCTTAACTCTTGCAGATGTCCATTAAATCTTCATGCCACTGAGAAAGTCAGCTGTAAATGTTCATGTGAGGTGTTGTTTTCATTAATGAGTTAAGTGATATGGTCTCCTGTAGACTCTACCATGGCTTGGCTAACTGAGGTCATGTTACTGGGGAACAGTGATGCCCAACAGACAGAGCTAAGTCTAACTGAGGACACCAGGACTTTGCTGGAACTGGCCCTGGGCTCCACCAGGGGACTTGCAGGTGTCTTGTGGTGGAAGATGGAGGAGTATGCTCTCAGCAAAGGTACTCTGACTTGTGTGTCTCTTTATAAATATAATTGTATGCTAGGAATGATTTTGATTGTTTCATTTTGTGACTTTTTTGCAACTCAGTTGTGTTTTCTATGAAAGCAGAATGGGAGAATGGAGGTTCTTCAGAGGATTACCTGCTGCCAATCGTCTGCCGCTGCAGTCTTGCTGCTCTCCTTAAACACACTGGGCTGCAGAATGAGGCCTGCTGGCAGGACAGGTGAATAACATTAGCAGTAGTCCTCATACAGTATACTGAAAAAACCTTAAGTAGTAGTGGTCCACATACTGTAAATTGAAGTACTTACCAAACAGAATTTCTCATGTGATAAATGAACATTAACGATGTCCCCCAGTATTGATCAGAACTATTTCAGATTAGGGATTTGCTGATGCAGGGTCTCAGTCTGATCATTGAATGATGGCCTGCAAACCAATTTTAAAAAAATAATTTCTTTCTCAATGTCTGACAATAAATCAGACTAAACCTTTCCTTCTTTAGGTCAGGTAGCATTACCAAAGTTATCTTCATTTGGTAAATGTAAGAATAATGAGAGAGGGAATTTTTATTTATTTCTGGGCCACCATTATCGCACATACCTTTTTAGCTCTGACCACACATTTTCTATTGGACTAATATAAGGGCCTCCTCATATCTTACACAATTTATTTTTATATTTTTTTCCATGATGTCGCATAAGGAAATGTGTGGTGTTAAAATACATCCACAGGTATGCCTCCATTTTAGATAAAGGATGTGAATTAACCTCCCAAAAGCTTACAAAGCCATGACATCATCATCTGGGTTTGTCCTGATTGTTTAAAGGAATAGCAGGAGTCCTATTTGTGATCTTATAACTTTAAAGAAGGTAATAAAAAATATCTTAAAAACACATTATTCTGGCAAGTTGAAATACTGTTGGTAATCTTAACTGACATAAAACAAGTTTAAAAGGTTTGCACTGATTTAATGTCAGATTGTGAGAAACTATTCATTGTGTCCTTTTATACAATGTATGTTAACATCTGGTTTAACTGTATGTTTTTAAAACACGATAGCTTTAAACTGCAGTAAAATAACACACTGATTTTGTAGCACTGAACTCACTCATCAGTGTCCAGATGCTGCTGTGTTTGCAGTTGTTGACAGTGGCAGATATTTTGTCCCATCTGGAGACTCTGTAGAACAGCATATTAAGTTGTCCCATGACAGAAAAGCAGCTCTAATCTTCAGATAGTTCATCAATTAAAACGCTGATAGTTTTATCCTTTGTTTCTAAAGATACACTACTGATCCTAAGACTGTTTGACTTTGATACCGTTTTCAATCATTTGTCAACTGTTTGTTTTTTCTCTTGCTTGTGTAATTTTCTTTTTGCATTTTAATGCTCTAACAACCGCCTTTTGATTCTCAATAATGAATATGAATTCTTAATTATGATATGGTAATTAATTCCCCAGTCAGATTTCAATCATGAGTGTTTATCTGACTCAACACAGACATCTACAGTGTTCCCTGAACTCACGTCCTTCTCCTGCTGAGGATGTTTTTACAAGTAGCAGTTTTCTGGAGTGCTCCTCTAACCTTAGCATGTTTACTCCCTGGTATAATGTGAATTGTTGATATGAATTATAATTTGGTTCGTAACATATTTCAGTGTGGTTCAGCTATCAGTTAGCAGATAAAACCTCCAAAAAGTTTGTTCTGCTGTTCATAAACTTGGGGCCTCTTTTAAACGTTATTAAATTCAATAACTAGGGTTTTATTTGCTCTTTGCCTAGTTTTTACTATCATACCGAGAGCTCTGGGGGATATCTTGAGTACAGTACACTTCGCAGCTCACGTGACATATACAGAGATCTACAGGGGCCACATGCACCATATGCACAATTGAAATGATATCACAGAAAGTACACCAAAATCAGGGATGGATAATTGAGTTCAGTCAGGGACTCTGATACTTGTCATTTTTAACGGTCTTGTTCAGAACTCCAATCTGATACTTGGGATCGGATTAGGACATCCCTATTATTAATGTATTATAACCACTGTTTGAAGTGCTGTCAACAGTCTCAATTTATCTGTTTTTATTGAAACAGAGATGAACCATCTGAGATGCTGTTTGAGGTCTATGAAACAGTTTTTAAGCTCAGAAGCTCTCTTTTGGCTTTTAAAAATGCTCCAAAAATGTCTGTGAGGCAAGACACAACCAAACAGGTAACATTACCAAAAATGCAACACCTAAAAATATAAACTATTTTAAAATCTTTAAAATCCTAAAAAAATGTCAATTTTTTTTCCCTGCATAATGCAGAGCTCCCAGTCTCCCCAAAGTCCTGATGTTGACAGTCAAGAACCCTGCATGTCCACGGAAGAAGTAGGAAAGGATCATGAGCAGCAGGCAGTAGGTTACTGTAACCGGGAAGTGCAAGTACCCCCAACACCGACAGGAAACCACAACCATGAAGAACTGACAGAAAATGAAAGATTTACTAGCAGTCGTATGTACCTGTCAGGTCAGAAATTTTTATTTCTGTCTATTAATAATGTTTTGCTCTTTTTCCTGTACTGAAAGACACTCACCTGCATGTGTATCTGATATTGATCACAACACATCTTAATCTTGAGTGTTTCTCCTTTGCAGAAGTCCTGGAATCATTCATGGCCACACGGGAAGCCATGCAAGTGCAGCAGAATGTGACGGTCTATGAGTCATTTGGCACTTCCACTCTCCCCAGCAGCATGGAGAACCCCGTCAATCCAGAGAGACAGCCGGATCCCAAACAACAGTGGGAAAATCGTAGTGAATCAGATGAAGGCCTGTCGTTTCCTGCTGCCTGTCAGCTTGTGATATCTCGATGCCTCTTCCTTCTACTGGGAGTCAGGCCTGCTTGGGTAGAACCCAGTGAAGGAGAAAATAATCAAGCTGGGATCGCTGCTGCAATGTAGAGTTTGCACTGTGCAGTGTGTGTTTGGTTGTTTTTAATATTTATCTGATAACTAAGCATTTGCATCATCCCTCTCTCCTTCAGGAAGTTATCCTCAGAGTCGTTTACAGTAGCTCTTACTGGAAGAAAGCAGGTAAACTGCTGCAGGAAATCTTCTCCCTCGATCGTCTGATCTCTCTGTCTTATTATTTCTGTTTGTTATTTTCGTCTGATTTAGTTTGACCTGTCCAAAAACTCCCCTGGATCTTCTGCAAATAAAATGGGTGAGTGGAGAAACTTTAAGTCTGAACATGGTTTTATTGAAATAATATTTATTTACAGGAGGTGTCGTCAGACAGTGTCGTTTATTCTAAGCTTGGATTGTGAATTAGTAATGTGTGATTTCTTGTAAAACACAATGAGATTAAGACACAAACATTTATCTTATAAAGCATTTGATATTATAAAATCATGTCCAGCGAATATGAGATGGAGAAATTGGTACTTATTTTAATATCACATACACCAGAATGTTGGAGCCAAATGTTAAATGTCATTCATAAATTTCCATAAGATTGAGGTTGGGGTCAAGCCTGGAGCTTAATTATCCATTCAAAGCAACTTTCTATATTTGTTGCAGATCATTGTCCTGTTGGAACACCCAATTGTGTCATATTTCAACCATCTGACCCAAGCAGTCCAACTCAGATGAAAAGAAATTGGTTAGGATGTTCAAGAAACAACAGCGAAACAACCAAGCATGCCATAAACTAGAAGAGAGTAAAGTGTCAGTGTCCACAGTGAAGCTGTGAGTTTTAACATCAGCATTGACTGAGATGGTGCTGACCAAGAAACAATCCCCAGACTGAACATGTGAAAAAATAAAACAATTGCAGCTGCTTACAAACCAAATGCCTTCTGGAGAAAGGTTTTATGGTCAGACCAGACAATGATTGAGCTGATTTGACACAAGGTCATAAAATACGTTTGGCTTTCAGATCTAAGAACACTGTGCTGATTGTCAAGCATGACGGTGATAGCATAATAGTGAGGGGTACAGGGGTATTGCACAAACTGGGTGGAGTAATGAAGACTACTATGAGAGGACCACTTCAGTTTTTTTGGTTTACCTCAAATACACAGCCTGAACAATTAGGTGTTTTCAATAGGACAATGATCCTGAACACATACCAAAACTGGTTTCAGGATGGATCAGATGGCTAACATGAAGCTCCTGGAACAGCCTGACTTAAACCTTCTTGAAAATGTATAAGGTCTTTTGCGAAAAACCAACCAATTTAAATGAGCTCAAGTCCAGGAGGAATTATGCCAAACCTTGTTGGTGGCTTCAAAAAACTTGAGGTTTCTCTGCAGCTTGCCAAGCTACTTTTAACCAAATATTAGCAGAGGTGTATTTATAAGTATGAGTCTCTATGTATAATTTTGACTTTGTGCAGATTTGAGGAAATCCACATACATGCATGTGCATTCTACTCTTGTTTTAAAAGCTACACGACTACATCTTTGTTAAAAGCCCCAAATTAATAACATTCATAACCATGATGAGTGGACATAAACGTTTGGTAGAAATATTGTACATTCTATTGTTCTGTCCCCTTCAGGCTTACCTCTGTGTTCCTTGGGGATAATGAAAGAAGCTTGGGATCGCTTACGGCAGTGCATCAGCCCAGTTGGCTCCATGTCCCGCAGCAGCGACAACACTTTGCCTATTCTTCACCAGGTGTTTCAGTTCAGCTGTGGAGGCTTGGCTCTCCTACCTTCTTCACCAACCTTGCCTGGAATACAGAGCTGTGGGCAGGCGGATCCGAAATCCCTCACTTTAGCCATACTGCACCAGCAACAGCGAGCTGAGGTAACTGAAATTATTTTTTCTTTGTGACAATATAAACACCAGTGAATGCTGTTTTGTGGTAATTATGTCTATCTGTGATGCTTAAAGGTAGCCAGCCTGTTTCCATGTTGTTCTGCTATATTTACTTGCAGTATTTACATTCACACACCCACACGGTTACAAATTAAGGATACATTTTCCCACATGTGGGGGCTGATGTAGGCCTAAAGTGCTGTTAAGATCGTAAGTTTCAGGTAAATCCTAACTCTGTTTTTCTGATCAGATGCGTCTGGAGGCCTTGTGTCAAATCTCAACCTTCCTGTCTAAGATGGAAGAGAAGAACACTCGATCCTCAGTCCCCCCACACGTTCCTTCTTTGCTGCAGACTGTGCAGCTCCAGTTTCTGTCTGGATGTTTTGCATTGGGAACACAAATCATTGGATCTCACTTAGGAGCCAATTATGAGACCCAGCATTACATGGTACAGTCTGTAATCCAACCATCGTAAACATTATGCTTGTTTAGGATGTCCTGGGATTTGCTTAAGTAATGCAATATTTAACCTAAATTTCTGTCTTATGTCAATCTAGTGTGGGACTAATGCAGCTTCCATGGAGACAAAGAGAGCACTAAAAGCTGCAGCCCACACCTTTTACCAGCAAGTGGTGCATGTCCTCAGAATGAAAGTCCAGTTTGAAAAGGACCATCCAGGTATTCAATATAGTGTTTTCAATAACTAAATAATAACAGCAGTAGTAGTGATTTTAATGATTGTAATAATAACAGGCATGCATTAAAATGTGATTAGACCTTAACAGAAAGAAATAACATTTATTTTCATCTGTTTATTTTCACTTACTGCATTTAAATCTCAAGTGATCGAATGTGTATTCCTTGCATTTCCTCCATCTCACAATCATGTGTTTGTCAGCTGCCATGCTCCTCCTTTAATATTCTGTCACCGAACAAAAATGCGATCGAGTAGTCATCTGTCCCATCTGCTTGGTTGAATTAGATATTGCTATATTTAGAGCGTAAACATATTATAATTCAGGTAAGTGGAAACATATCAAGTCACATGTTGACTGTATATTCTTTAATTCAAGTAAAAAACCTTTTTTTTTCCCATTACAATGCCATATTTATTTTTCTTAAAGGAAAAAGTGTAAATCAGTTTTTCTCAAACATTTAAGACCAACCCCCCTTTTTAAGAAAGAATATTTATTTTCAAGTCCTGGGAACAATCTGGCTAAAGAATATAAAAGTATAAAAATGTACAAATTTCTTTTGAATTTTCTTTCACTTTTCAGTTTTTGCTGTGTCAAAGTGTTTTTTTTTTAAATTTAAGGTAACAATTAAGTAACCACTGCAATTTGCTAAAACTATAAAATATATATAAAAATAACATAAAAATAGTCTGCACATCAGCCTTTTATTGTTTAGGACTAAAGTAAAATAAAATACATTCATATTCAATAAATTACAGTATTATTAAAACGTTTATTTACTTCAATAACACATTACAGGTCCTTCTCAAAAAATTAGCATATTGTGATAAAGTTCATTATTTTCCATAATGTCATGATGAAAATTTAACATTCATATATTTTAGATTCATTGCACACTAACTGAAATATTTCAGGTCTTTTATTGTCTTAATACGGATGATTTTGGCATACAGCTCATGAAAACCCAAAATTCCTATCTCACAAAATTAGCATATCATTAAAAGGGTCTCTAAACGAGCTATGAACCTAATCATCTGAATCAACGAGTTAACTCTAAACACCTGCAAAAGATTCCTGAGGCCTTTAAAACTCCCAGCCTGGTTCATCACTCAAAACCCCAATCATGGGTAAGACTGCCGACCTGACTGCTGTCCAGAAGGCCACTATTGACACCCTCAAGCAAGAGGGTAAGACACAGAAAGAAATTTCTGAACGAATAGGCTGTTCCCAGAGTGCTGTATCAAGGCACCTCAGTGGGAAGTCTGTGGGAAGGAAAAGGTGTGGCAGAAAACGCTGCACAACGAGAAGAGGTGACCGGACCCTGAGGAAGATTGTGGAGAAGGGCCGATTCCAGACCTTGGGGGACCTGCGGAAGCAGTGGACTGAGTCTGGAGTAGAAACATCCAGAGCCACCGTGCACAGGCATGTGCAGGAAATGGGCTACAGGTGCCGCATTCCCCAGACCTGGGCTACAGAGAAGCAGCACTGGACTGTTGCTCAGTGGTCCAAAGTACTTTTTTCGGATGAAAGCAAATTCTGCATGTTATTCAGAAATCAAGGTGCCAGAGTCTGGAGGAAGACTGGGGAGAAGAAAATGCCAAAATGCCAGAAGTCCAGTGTCAAGTACCCACAGTCAGTGATGGTCTGGGGTGCCGTGTCAGCTGCTGGTGTTGGTCCACTGTGTTTTATCAAGGGCAGGGTCAATGCAGCTAGCTATCAGGAGATTTTGGAGCACTTCATGCTTCCATCTGCTGAAAAGCTTTATGGAGATGAAGATTTCATTTTTCAGCACGACCTGGCACCTGCTCACAGTGCCAAAACCACTGGTAAATGGTTTACTGACCATGGTATCACTGTGCTCAATTGGCCTGCCAACTCTCCTGACCTGAACCCCATAGAGAATCTGTGGGATATTGTGAAGAGAACGTTGAGAGACTCAAGACCCAACACTCTGGATGAGCTAAAGGCCGCTATCGAAGCATCCTGGGCCTCCATAAGACCTCAGTGCCACAGGCTGATTGCCTCCATGCCACGCCGCATTGAAGCAGTAATTTCTGCAAAAGGATTCCCGACCAAGTATTGAGTGCATAACTGTACATGATTATTTGAAGGTTGATGTTTTTTGTATTAAAAATAGAAATTTTGGGTTTTCATGAGCTGTACGCCAAAATCATCCGTATTAAGACAATAAAGGACCTGAAATATTTCAGTTAGTGTGCAATGAATCTAAAATATATGAATGTTAAATTTTCATCATGACATTATGGAAAATAATGAACTTTATCACAATATGCTAATTTTTTGAGAAGGACCTGTATATAGATTAATTACACATGGACTGATGTTATAAGCCTTTATAACATTATATCATATAACATAATTATAATGATTTTCTGCTTACAGCTAATGACAATACAGTTAATATAAAAAAAAACATTTTACATTACAAAACATTACAGAAAACATTTTTAACACTGAAATCTGTGTTTAATGAAAGGTATGTATTAAACCTGCTTAAAGGTTGTTATTTTCAAAACGTACTTTTATTCTGACTTTTATTACGACTGTATATATATAAAAAAAACTATTTAGTACAAAAAACACAGATCAGTGCAGGTTTACTGGCAAAAATATTGTTTTACTCAGTAGTGAGCTGTTTATTATAGAATGGTGGCTCGGTGCCTTATTCTTCTCTGAGGCTGTTTTTTTAACTCAGTTGTCTTGCTCATCAGCTTTTCTCCACCCATAACATCACATCAATGTGTCTCACTACATTAATAGCTTTATACGTTCAGCTGTCAAGCACATGTATGTCTTTCTTTATCTCTTAACCTTCACTGTAATTCCAACAAGTCCAACAAGCATTTATACCTGTACATGTTTATGAGTCACAGAGTGCAAGAAGGGAGGATGAATAGAAGCCCTGCATACATCTACCATTGTTTGTCAAAAATTGAATATAACTGTTGTTTAGGTGTAACTAGTAGTCACTACTTGCTTTAATTTTATTGGTAATGAAAATAAGCTTTGTGTTATTAGCCAAACTTTGTGCTTTTCAGGGCAATTTTAAAATATGATGATACCAAAAGCAAATATTTAAAATCTGACTCCCTCAGATCAATCATTAAAGTGTCACAACAGACTTTCATTAAAGAGTTTTCACATCTAGGAGCAGATCTTGAAGCCTGCTTTGTTTTATATTCTCCTGTCCATTGCAGGGTTGTCCCAGCACCTCCTCCTTGCCACCATGTTTGCACTGAACTTCTGTTACCAACCTGTGGATCTGGTGCTGATTATCCAATGTGACATCCTGGAAATCCTCTCCATGTTGACCAACAACAGCTGTGCTTTGATGAACCAGGGCTGGTTGGCGGCTTCTACTTCTGGTTCGATGCTCCTCAGCGGGGCAGTCAAACTAGCCTGTGCCCGCTTGCTTCAGATACTGACTGTAGCTGCAAGGTCAGACTGTGAAGACTGAAAACTTTTCTTAAAGGGTTACTGGTATTCATCTTTAATTTTGCTTTTTCTTTATTTCACTTGAATTCATAGCTCCTGTGAGGATTTTCTGCCTTTGGAAGTATCCCACGCTCTAATGGAGGTGATGTGTGAGCAGCTTTTAAACATCCTGCAAAAGCTCCATCAGCAACAGATAGCAGAGAGATTAGCAGCCGGGGGAGCCGATCTGGATGCCAATAGCAGGAGTGCAAAACTTGGTATGGCAAATCAGAGCTAGTAAAGAGATTCTTCTATATTTGTTTCAGCCACAGATCACATGCTTTCAATATGACCCTATTTGGGCATTTTTGCTTTGTTTTCAGTAGAAAGCAGTAAGGTGACTGAATCTCAGCTGGCGGATTTGTTAGTGTTTCTGCGGAGAGTATTGTCATTGAGAGTAATGAAAAGACTTTCTACCTTTGTTAAATGGATCGAACCACTCATGGCCATTATTTCACCCAAGTGCTCTTCAGGTAGGACATTAAAAGATGGTAAGAATATGAACTAGAATGGATATTGGTTGCAGTGCATCATACCTCCTCTCTTTCCTTTTTAGGATCTCCATGCTTCCAGAATCTCCGCACTAAGCTCCTGGCCTTCCATGTTTTGGAAAGACTTTTACCTGCTTGTTCTGAGCCAGTTCAGATTCAGCAGGTGTGTTAAATTAAGATTAGCTCCCGAGGAATAGTTTATAGATGTGTGTTTATTGCATGTTACTATAAGTAATGATGTGGACTGCTTCTTTTACCCCGTTTTGTCTTTTAGATTGTTGAACAACTCTTTCAGCTTTTGTCCGTTTATATGTGGGAGGAACCACAAACGGAGAGAAACTATGAAGAGACGGTTGAAAAAGAGCCAGTGGTATAAACACTATTATTACATTTAGAAAGCAGTTTGTTTGGTTGTAGTCTGCTCTACAAATGACTACTACTTTCATAGACAGTAAACAGAGAGGAAAGCTTTAGTTGTTTATGTGTATCTAATAAAAATTTATTTTTTTCTTATCACTGTTCACTTATTTACACGATAGTTCTCTGTAACCAACAAAACCTTGTGAATTCAATTTGATTAGTGTTTAGTACAGTTATCAGTGTTTCTTTTTTATATTTGTTCAGTGATTCCATGTTTTGTAATGAAACTGCTTAATGCAATTAAATTGTTTTGTTGATAATGGCTTATTTTTTTGCTTATAATAGAACAATATGCCCTTCGCAGTTTATTTTACTTACTTGCACTCTTTAAAGGAGTGAATATGATTTGAAATGTTTTCTAAATGATAGTATTTATTAATTTAAAGCCATGTGCATTCTTTCTTTCATAGTATATGTTGTTTTACTTTGTATCTGACACATCCGTCTGCAGAGTCCTGGCAGCTTTGATGAATGTATCCCCATTGGAGATTTTTCCTTTGACCCAGACAAGATAGTCTGCTGTTCTTTGGAGAGTGGGAACATCCTGTCCCATGGTTCAGTTGGAAAAGGTTACGGCCTTGCAACCACTGGGATTACCTCTGGATGTTTCATTTGGAAGGTAAAAAAAAAAAAAAAATCCTAATTTGAACAGTGAATCTTTAACTGATCAGTGAGTAGATTTTACCTTGGAGATGTTTATCACTACGTTTCATCTGTTCTGCATCTGCAGTTTTACATTACCAAAGAGAACAGAGGGAATGAGGGCACATGTATTGGTGTTTCACGCTGGCCAGTCAGAGATCACAACCACCATACCACCACTGACATGTGGTTGTACCGGGCTTACAGTGGCAACCTGTACCATGGAGGGGAGCTGGTCCGTACGCTTCCTTCCTTCACCCAGGGTGACACCATCACCTGCATCCTGGATATGGAAGCCCATACTATATCTTTTGCAAAGAATGATAAGGTTTTATATAATAATTCTGTGTACATACCTTACTTTTGACTGATTTCTTTTCCAAGTTTGTTTATTTACTGCTGCGCTTTTGTAACTTGTTTTGTAGGAGCCAAAGCTGGCATTTGAGGGCGTAGTTGCCTCTGAACTGTACCCTTGTGTTTTGTTCTACAGCAGTAATCCTGGAGAGAAGGTATTTAATAGACTCGGCAACATCTTTAAAACCTAGTACTGTGGACAGCCCCCTCTGAACATACACACTTTAGCCTAAGACTGGCCCCTTGTGTGGGTAGATAACCAAAAGATTAATGATTCTATGTCATTTCATAATGCATAAAATGCATTGTCTTAGCTAAGCTGTATAACTTAATCATCTGCAGTCCTGTGCAAATTTCTTCATACTTCTAAGGAGCCAAACTTGCTTGTAATCCTTTAAATTGATCTTGATCAATAGGCGGCTGGTGTCCTGAAGGTCCTTTAATGTTTTCATTGGGCTTTGGCCTATTTATTTATTTTTTTACCTTTTTGGACCTCTAGACCTGGTTCCTGACTATTACAGGATATTGTGCTGTGTGTTATTAAGAAATTTGTATACGAAAACACATAAAACTTGAGTTGGCATTCCTCCCCTGAAAATCTAATTTATACATTATTAGTATTATTATTATTATGTCATTATTTATAATGGCTCCTACATTTATATTGCACTGTTTCCATTGATTGCGGTTCTGATCCCTGTTTAGATTGTAGATGTTATTTAATGGAGTATTATAGCCACATTTTATTACGGTTGGGTATTAGTAAACTATAAAAACTACTTACTTTTGAAATTTGTCAAATAGTGAATAAGTCTAAATCAAATGTGATAAAATCTATTTTTAAGGTTACACAAACGACCTGCTCTTTTATAGGGAATGATAAAAATGTCAGTATTTTTATATCGAGCTAAATACAAATTTGTAGCAACAAAAGTTCTCAGTATTTCTGTGTTGATCACAGGTGGCTCTGCGTGACCTACAAATGAGAGGCATGCCCAGTAATCTTCTGCCTGGAGAGCCTCTCTGCAGCCCTCGGACCACCGTGCTGCTGGAGTCAACAGTGCAGCTCCTACGTCGGCTCCATCAGTGCGATCAATGGTCCTCCCACATTAACCAACATATTCATTCCCACTTGGAGCTCATTGGTGCCATCCTGAAAGAAGATGACGCAGGAAGCTTTAAAGGCTTAGGTTAGGCACACAGTCAGGTGTTATTTACTCTGCTTTATTGAAATTGTATCCATCCTGCCAGAAAGGTGGTTAATCTCAAAGTTTGCAAAGTCTTTTTAGCTGCCACAAACAATGTAAATGCAAGAATATTAGTAATTGTTTGAACCAACTTTTCAATTCTTAACAAAGAGACAAAGGCACCACTGGAAATAAGACTTAAAGAGCAATGCAGTAACTATCTTAGACAAGATATAAAACTCAGAAAGTGAAACCTGATGTCTAAAATCTGTTTCCTTTACTGTTGCATCAGCTCCATCAGTTATTCAGATACAAGGAAAAAAATTCACACAAGGATGTTTGACTTTTTATGCAGATTTGAAAAAGTGCTTCTTCTGCCATCAGCTAGAGGTTATGTACATAAACAAAACTTAAAATTGATACATTTATTTTTTATTTTTTTATTTTAGTCGATATTGATTTGCTCCTCAGAAAAGCTTTGTCTCTGAAGCAAACAGTTTGTGCTGCAGCAGATATATTTTTCTAAATCCTTTAGCAACAAGATTGTATGTTTTTTTTGGTTTTAATATATTTTTACTTTCATTGTAGTTTTTTCCTTTTTTTAATTAAGGGTTCCTTTATTTATTTTTTTTGGCAGCATGAAGGCCTGACTCATTTAAGAATATGTTTGCTGATACCGAATCCCAGTTTGACATTCCACTGCAGTAACTTTAATGTGCTGAAAATCAGCACACTACATTTATTCAGCATCACATTGCCCACATTAGTATTAGTATTAATATACAGCATTTCACTCATCTCAGTCTTTTCTAGTTTTATTGACAGCAACATATATTTTGGAGTTCCTGGAGGGCAGGTTAATATGCTGAATCAACCCAGGGTTATCTAGGCAAAAATGCTACTATAAAGTTCTCACAATGCATCATCTGAAACGTGTACATCTCTATTATTTATTTATAAATGTATATCTGGGTCTATACTACCTTTTAGTTGTAAAGAATCTCCTCTCTTGCTTCTGGTAAGGATATTTTTATACAGCTTACAAGATCTGAGCACAGCATGCAGAGCAGGTCACATGACACGGACTTATTTGGAACGGCAGCAAAATCAATAGGGAACACTTAGACTTATCAGATCAGCAAAGGAATGTCTGCAATATGGTTTTGCAAGCCAAACACATGAAAATAGACCTCAAATTAGATAACGCTGTCTGTGAGAGGATCTTGCAAATATAACATCACTGACTATACACCAACAAACTGATTATTTACATGGGATCAGAAACTGTCCTCCTTAGGTGCGTATTCGACTTGTATACAGCAATTTTAAAACTGAAATGTGTGTTAAAGTGTAATACCACCAATGCCCACAAGCTGATTTAATTTTTACCATATCATATCGTCCTACAGGCCTCACCACCCCACACACTGAGACAGAAGAGAATAAAGAAGACAAAGACGTGTCTGGTGAAGAAGCCAAGAAACCCGCGGGCCATCGCCAGACCCTGTCGGAGGCCAAGCTGACTGCTCTGTGCACCGAAGTGTGGCCGGCGCTGGCTGTGATTGGAGGGGTTGACAGTGGCCTCCGTGCTGGGGGTCTGTGCCTGCACAAGCCAAGCGGTCGCAGGGCCATTATGCTTGGGGTCTTGAAAAAAGGAAGCTCTCTGGCTAAGCTTCAATGGGAGGAAACAGATCTTTCTGTCAGGTGTTATAAAAATACACTCCTTTATCCTCATGATTAAGTGTCTTTACATGTGTTTGTTTTAATACTTGTTCTCACCAAGCAGTTTTTTTCTCATCTTGGTCCTTTTAGCGTGTGTACTTTGCATTTTTCATTCTATCTGTTATTTCTGTAACATTTTACTTTATCTTCATCATTTCAACCCTGATCTTACTTTCTCCTTGCTTCTTCCTCCTCATTCCTGAATCATTAATCCACGTTGAATTCGTCCTGGTGTCACTCCATGCTGTATCTGTGGCTTCTTCCAATCGTTCCTTTTAACTAAGCTCCATGAATTCTTGGTCACCCAGTGACGCTCCGATCATCTCACTGGAGCCATGTGACGTATCCTGCTGTGATGTCTCGCGCCTCGGAGGAGTCAAGCCTTCTGTGTTGTTGGATTTGATATGTTTGATGAGGGTACTGGAGGAAGACGGTTGGCAGGGGGCGTACCTACCTCCCAGAAGGAAATACTCTGAGGAATTACTAAAGGAGGAAGAGAAACAGTGCTACCTGAATGAAGATTTTTCAGATAGTGGAACACGGCTGTCTGAAAATGAAAGGAAGAAGTTGAAAGAGCCGAAGGTTGGGACAGATTCCTTTCCATCTCCAAGGCCTTCTACACAGACAGCTGACTCCGAGGAGTTGTCCTGCTTTGCGCAACCTATTCAAGCATCTCAGACTTTAAAAATGGATGCCTTTGCACTTGAAATGAGAGCAGTCAGGGTCTCATATCTGCTTATTGGAGGCCTAAAATGCCTAACTGTTTTTTTCACCTGCGAGAAGCTATCAGATTTGCTGCTAGCGTCCAAGCATGATCCTCCAAGTTCCCCCTCGATTCCTCTGCACAGCCCCATCCCTGACCAGGCCAAGGCTAAATGTGAACAATGGGACGAAGATGCTGAGCTTCGATCAGTGCTGCAGTATGTAGTGCAGAGCATGGTGAAGTGGGCTGTAAGGCCCTATCCTATAAAGCAGACTGTGTCTCTTGCTGATTTAGAGAGAGCTCAAGTCATGATCTATAAAGGAGCGCTGGGCAGACTGCAGGACGACAAAGAGCGCAAAGGTATCTAGATGGATGTTTGTTCGTTGGGAAACACATTTTGCCTATTTAATTGATTTCATTTTATACTTTTATTTCCTAGTTTAGTGCAGTGATTGGCTGTCAAAAGTCTAACAAAGATGTATTTAACATTATTCACCAACATTACCCTGTACTATTACTGGTAATGTGCAAAAAGCCATAAAATCTCAAATAGAAATTACAAATCTTACCTTTTAATTTGAGTAATTTTAATTAGAAAGAGATCTCTTGTTACTTTGTTTTTTAAGTTGATCAGAGTGTCTACAAACATTTTATTAGTAATCTATTACTTTATTTTACCTAGAATGCAAATGTGACTGACACAGAAGCTTAGTGAGTCTTCAAAATTGTAAAGACAAGAGAACATCTCATTAAAATAAGGCAGATGTGTGTTAATCTTCATAAGGCAAAACATATTACAAATATATTGTTGTACCTCCTGAAACTTACAAACATCTGTAGTTAGAGAAGTGAGGAAAATGATAGGGGAGGTAAAAATTTCTCCAAAACTCACTGCCATACAACTGCAATAGTGGCATCTTGGGGATCATCAAGTCCCCATAGCGATAATTAGATGCTAGCTGCTTGTTTTCTACAACAAACACTCCAACAGAGTCTGGTGTAAAGCAAACAACTGTTAAGTGAAGATTTGTGATGCCGTGGGACTGTTTTTCTTCCAGAGACACTGAAAACCTTGTTAGAGTTCATGGGGTCATGAACTTTAAAATACTGAGACATTTAAAAAATAATCTGGTGGACTCTGCAAGAAAACTGAACACAGGTCAATATTGGGCCATTAGAAAAATGCATCCTGTCCTTAAAATGTGGTTGTAGAAAGTATTGACAGCATGGGTGCCAATAATTGTGTTGGGCATGATTTCATATTAATACAATTTTCAATGTTAGGTTAGGCTACTGCAATTAAAGTTTATTTTAAGACTTTTTACACAGCTTTACTATGGAGGCCAATAATCACAAAGGTTGGAATATACAGCATATTTTAAGTACATTAAAATATTATTGAAATTTCATTCATTTCAGTAACTCAATTCTCTACGTGAAACACATTATATAGATCAATTACACACAGTCTGAAGCTTTAAGCCTTTATTTCTGGAATTTTGATGATTTTCCAGTTACAGCTAATGAAAACACAACATTTAAGATTAACATATTACTTAAGACCAGTAACAAAATGTTATACAGAAATGTATGTGGGCTTAATGAAAAGTATGTTTAATACCCGCTTAAATTGGTAGTTTCAGAAGGTTCTGACAAACAAGCCTCATTGGAGCACATATTCTAATTGACTGAATATGGCTGTTGTAAATTTGGTAAATATTTAAAAACATGAAGTCAGCAATATTTTAAATATTAACCCCCTTTTTTTTTTTTTTTAGAAGTCCTCTTATATGCTTTCAAGTTTTTCTCTAAAGTTAGAATTTGTATGTGTTTATCACAATTACAAATTTTTCCCAAAGTTAACCAAGACTTCCTGTGACTGCATCACCTCCTTTACTTGCAGAATCAGGGCGCCACTTGTCTTCTCAGTCCATCTCCAAAACCTCCAGCTCAGTGTCGTTGTACAGCGCAGGCTCAGAAGGCACCGCCATCTTCGGCCAATCAAACAGAGTCTCTGCCTCGTCTTCCAGTAACGACTTAGCATCCTCTTTGCCAACAAGCCTGCAGGCGGATGGACTTGAAAATTTCAATCCTTTCCTTCCTATTAGCCTCCTCCAGTAAGTATAGAATGGAATATAAAAATAAATTATTCTAATTTGGTTCAATATTTGCTTGGGTTTGCATAAATTTGGTTGTTCAGTAAATTATAAGAAAACAAACGGCATACTTAGGGTTTCCATTGTTACTGATCACTGCAGACCTGAATCTTTTGGCAGCAGCTGCTATTCTGAGGTCCAGGGAGTAGGTGAGTTAGGTTGTGCTGTTAATTTAAAGAAAATAAGGGTTGTACCTGCTCTGTCTTTAACCAAGGGTGTAGCTGTACCTGCTTGTTCTTCTAACCCAGCCAACTGACTAATGTCAGTGAGTGTTTTTCTCAATTAAAGCAAACAAAGAGCTTCAGCGCTGATTCAAGGTCCTAAAAGTGACGCCAGGGAGATTTTCTAAGCTTAATCATGTTGCGCAAAAATAAAAGGCTTGACTAAAATGTCAACTATTTATACCGAAACCACCTTCCATTACTTAATTCTCTATCTTTAAAATGGTATAGCAGATTAAATTAGACCTCTGTAAGTTTGACATGTCAAATGCTGGCGTGAAGGACTTAAAGCTTCCACTTCGTTGTTACTGTATATACTATATCTTCACTTCTAGGCACGTGTTGCTAACTCGGTTCCCTACACTTACTGGCCTGGATAGCGCCCCCCCCTTGCTGTCCCCGTGCTTCAGCTTTGCGAGCGCTGCTGCGTGTGATGCCTTCACAGAGCAGCAGACCAGCTTCATGGAGCCTGGTCCCTGCAACACACAGGCCAGAAGCAGCCTGGGTAAGAACAAGTCCAGGGATTAGGGGTAGGAGGTCATATCACAAACAAAGGAAATCAGTATAGCTTTAAAAAATGGATCCTGATTTAACATTACTGAAACACATTTGTGCATGTAGGATCAGCTTGGCCTATGTACTTCTCTGTAATGAGGTATAAAGCGGATCAATTGAGACTAATTGAAAACTGTCTTTTGCATGGTCTTAAATGTTTAGTCACTGGTCACAGCAAATCTGCTGCTCAAAACAGCATGTGTTTTGATCTGCTTTTGACACATAAAGGCATGCATACGCCGACATGCTTGAATGGCACTTTTTTGTCATTGTCAATTATTTTTGGTTATTCTGAACTATTTTAGAAAAGTCTGAAAACCTCTCTGTTTCAAATCTTAAACGGCATATATTATCACTTTTACAAAACAAATAATATTTTAAAAAACAAAAATTATGCCATCATTCAACATTGTTTCAAAAACATGATCTGTCGCACCCACCGTTTAAACCCTGTAAGACTGACTACAGTCATTTTCCCCCCAACATGTTCTTAGACCCTAATAACACACTTCAAGTCTTTGCTACACACATGGTGGTTGGAAGTGAAGTCCAAATGCTTATATAGTCCAAATGCAAATGGGATTGTTTGGAGAGAGCAGGTATACATTTAATACAATGACATAATCTGTGAGAGAGATAATAAAAGGAAGACTTTACAAGCATAAGGTCACTGGCCCTGGCAGATGGCACCTGACAGGAACTTTCTGTCATCACTGTGGCATTCACTGTTTGTCCCCCAGCTTTGAGTTGATCCTTGGCTTAAACCTTGGTCCCTAATTAATGGTAATATTTGCCCTTTAAGATGGGAAATAATCAACAGACAAGGGGATTTGTCCGAATTGCCAAGTAAACAGCTAACATGTAAAGCATTTTTAAAAAGCCTCTTTATATTTTGTGAACAAGTACAATTTGTTGAAAATATACAGTTATGTAAAATTAAAATATTTTTTTAAACTGCATTCAGTAATAGTGTACATTTCAAACTGGAGCTGTGGGATTGGTTTGTTTCTTGCTTTTTGTGTACCTTTTTTACTTTCTCCTCAACCACCAGAACGGACACAAATGTTTGTCACCAGTCGTTTGCTAGAAATGGGATTCACTATGAGACATATCTACTGGGCCATGGAGGCAGCAGGTACTGCTTTTGTAGTGTACTCGTTGACAGTTGTTTGCTTCATGTGCTTTGATTTTTACATTTTGTGTTCATTGTGTGTTGATCTGTTGCACAAAAAGTGCGATAGACCGTCTCTTTTAGAGCTCCTTTAGGCTCTTCTTCCATGAATGCCTCTTCTTTTGCACCAGCTTAAACCACACACTATATTTCTCTGAACAGATGTGTCCGTCTGTCAAACTTCTGCATGGTTTTTAGATGGTAATAAGTAGACGCTTCTTGATTCACCTTTTTATTGTAAACTTTTGTCATTTCAACCTCCATGTGATCCCTTTAAGATGTAGCAGGTGACTTGGATTCTCAAACCATCGAGGTCTTGGCAAGTTGGATGCTAGAGCATCCCCTGACTGATGACCAGCGGGCAGCTGAGTCATCAAGACTGGAGGGAGTAGTCGAAACCCCATCTCCTGATGGACCAGAGACGGTGCAATGTCCTGAAAGGCCCACAAGCCAAACAAGTGAAAGGTGAGAAATTAGAGAAGTTAGTCATAATTTGCAGGTCATTTTTACATTTATTTGTTGTAGTTATAAGCAGAGGCATGGGTGCCTACTAATGTTGTAATATGGGGGAGCAGAGTTTAAAATATAGGAAACAATCCTCCTAAAAATACAAAAAAAAATTGTTTATGTTTAAGTTAACATGCTGATATTAACTAATCTAACATCTTTAAAACAATTGTGTTTTTAGCTATAGTAACAGATGGATAGAAATGCAGTGTTATCCAGTCAAAGCCATGTATCTTCATAAATATGCGAGGCAGACATGCAGAAGTGTGACGGGGGTAATAATTAGTTTATCTAAATTATGTTATACGTTTTGTAAATGGGTGAGCAGCTGCTCCACTTGCTGTATTATTCAAGCACCTTTGAGTATCATTATACAGTTGGTCTGCTTTGTTTACAGCCTATTACCAGGACTTGACTGGATAGAGAGGGAGAACTTCTTAGATGTCCACCTCACTAGGAACAGACCTCCTCCCGCACGGCGGCGGCGCTCGGGACCTACACAGAGGACCTCTTTCCGAAGACCAGGTTAAAGTTGCAGCACAGACAAAGAACATGCATTTCAAATCTAAGGTGAAAGCTCAGTTGTTTCCAATAACATGCATATTATTGTGAAACAATCATCTATTCAGACCTGCCGTCACCCAGCCCACTCCCACAGCTCCATACAGCAGTTGGTGATTGGCCAGAGCATGTGGAGTTCCATCCTTTCTCTGCTGAGGAAGAGTCAGAGCTGAGTTACATGGATGACCCGTACCATGAAGAGGCTTATGAGGACATGCTCACCCCTTCGTTCTTCAGTTTAGAGAGAGATGCACTTCAGATTGTGGAGGTGACATTAACATATTTCTTTCACTAAACATAGATAAAACAAAATCTAGATTTCACCAGTGTACTGAATGCATTTAAAAGATTAGATTAGTTTTCAATACACTGGAAATATCATGCGTTTTTATACTCCCTTTCCATCAGGCTGGAGAAGAGAACAGTCAGATGGTGAAATGTGAGCTGTGCAGCACCTTCACCCTGCAATTTAACAATCACATAAAGCGACGACATCCTGGATGCGGACAAAGTGCTGCCCGCAAGGGCTACGACAGTACCGGAGCTTATGTGGATGTTTGGTTCAAAGGGGAGTGTGGCTCCAATTTCCCCTTCTACCTCCTCTGCAGCTCCTGCAGGGAGAAGTATCTGGCAGTTAATGCAAGTGATCCAAATTCAAAATATGAAAGGTACGGGAGACGGTTGGTGTATGAGAAATACCATTAATACTCTTTTTCTCACATTTTCTGATTGTCATTGTTGTGCTGTTATTTTGCTGCAGGATCAAAGGTCTGACTTCTGATTTGATTGGCCAAATGGACAACACTTCAGATGGTAAGAAGGGCCAATTCCCTCTAAAGATGAAGGCACCTAAAGTAGTAAGAAGTAACAATTGTTCTAATATTTGTGATAAAACTTTAATATGATGCTTCTGTTTGCTCAGATGAATGGGAAATGAGCCACCAAGCTGAGGATGACCCAGATAAATTGACAGGATTGGAGGATTTTGGGCTCCTGCTGAGACCACTGGGGCTGACTGAGAAAAAGCTGGTTCCTGATCCAATTGTCTTTACCGAACCAGATCCTCTTGGAGCTCTAGTTTACAGCTCATCCTGTCCCACAAGGGTAGCCTCTAAAGGTATTGTTTATGAATATTTGTCTTTGTTAAGGGATGCATGCATATTTAATCTCTGGGCCAACCAGCTAAATGCTATGTGCGACACAAAACCAACAGTTTGAAAACACAGATCCAGAGTTACAATGGAATGGTTTAGGTCAAACCACATTAATGAGCTGGAATAGTCTTCTCAAAGTCCAGACGTAATTATAACTCGGAATATATTGCAGGCTCTCCGCACAATCTGACTCAGCCAGAGCTGCCCCTTCAAAAAACAACTGTCAAACAATTCAGTCTCTAAATGTGCAAAGCTGGTAGAGACATACCTCAAGGTGGCTCTAATAAGTATTGACTCAAGGAGGATAAATCCTGATGCACAATGCACTTTTCAGATCTTTATTTGTAAGGAAAAGTTTAATCACTATGTATCATTTTCTACTTTGCTATGTTTTAACTTTAGGAACTGCGGCTGTAGACCAGAAGACATCCCTGAGCCTTGGGCAGCAGGCGGTATCTTTGAGGGACTCACATGACCGACTAAAAGCCTTACGAAGAGTGACTTCCACAGCACAGATTCTCCTAGCTTACAGCATGGTGATGAGAGCGCTGTCTCAGACTGCCTCAAGGTAAATGTTGCTACAACAGTATTTAGTCACTTTCTTTATTTAACATGTAGTTTAAATGCTGTTTTCCATTTTGCAGCGCATCAGTGTGCCGCCAGTCTAATGGGCTGGAGTCTTTGGGACTCACAGACATCCGGATCCTGGTGCGCCTGATGACTTTGGCTGCAGGGGGCAGAGCGCACACTTGTGTGGACAATGCCCCAGGAGTGAGGGGACTGGTGACGGAGCGCCACAAATCTACCTGCTTCAGCTTTCTCACCTCAGCCATCGGCACTGTGGTTTCCCACAACGTTGCTGCTTACAAGCAGCTGGTGGAGATATGCACTCAGGTTAGTTTGGTTCAGTCAAACACAGACACATTTTCTTCCTATGTCAGTATTGTAGATAATAGTAATTTTGAAACTAAACTTTAATAAACATTTGTCAGCTTTTCTTTTTTCTAAATTAACTTTTACACTTTGCAAAAAAAAGGTGTAAAACTTTGCTCTCCCGGTAAATTCCTGTTAGGCTATCAGTTTAGCTGATTAGCAGTTTAACCAAGGAACTTGCACAGTCATAAATCTTTAGGAACAACTATAAAATATGGAATTATCTAAATATTGGCGCAATAAAAACAATTTTTTTTATGTCTACTTCCCCTAGCTAAACATGAAGCAAAAAAGTTTTCATTTCATCTGTCTTAACATTACTGCTTTCAGGACCTAATGGCTGCAGCTACTGGGGTGAACGTTGGAGCCATCACAGAACCACAGCAGAGAGCAACTTTAACAACTTCAACTCAAGCAGCTATGCAACAGATGGACCTCAATGACCAGACACCTCCAACATTCCTGGTCACACAACATCTGGTGTCTCTGCTCACTGACAAGAACATTCACTCTTCCAGCCTTGATAGAACTGAACATGAGACTAATGGTGAGTAATGCCTCTCTTTGTGACTGGCTGCATTATATTTGCTAATTAATCACAGTGTCATTCATAATTTTCACATGTATCTATTTGGCCTAGACGGACGTAACCAAGGGATGGCTTCCTCATCTTTGCCTCCTTCTCCTTCTCCTCACCTAAGTGGCAGAACGGGCCCTTTGGAGCTAGCAAATGCTTTGGCAGCATGTGTCCTTTCTGCACGACTTACCAGCAAATACCGACAATGGGCAGCACAGCAGCTGGTGAAGGCCTTGGCCTCTGCAGGGAAAGAAAGTCCAAATCGGCCCCAAACATACAGTGACCTGGCTGGTGATCTGCGCAAGTGTCCCCTGAAGAGACTTGAGGGGCATTACAACAAGGTAAGCTAAATGAACTGCTTCTTTTTGCTTGTCTTCTGGATTGGGGTTTGTTTGTTTTGAAGTTAGCTGCATTATTATATCTTCTAATCATTACAAAAGTGTACCCTGACATGCCAATAATTTGTAGTGGTGCATTTCTAACTTGATTGGAAGTAGCAGATTTTTCTAATTTTATTATTGTGACTTAAAAACAGAAACTTTATTTGCTTTTTTTCTGTAAAGGTGTCAAGTTGTTCCTGGAGCAGTGACCAGGGTTTGCTTGCTACGTGCTCTCAGGACAAGGTTGTACAGTTGTGGAGAATCAACCAAAGCTCTGTGGAGTTACAGACCACCTTCTCCTGCATTGTCAGGTTAAATCTACTTGGGTTGACAAGAGTCTTTGTTAATGTCATACCTACTTTTATACATCTTTTGGTTTTATTTTGTTTTTACTTTAAGTTTGTGTAATGCCGACAATATACAGGTCCTTCTCATAATATTAGCATATTGTGATAAAGTTCATTATTTTCCATAATGTAATGATGAAAATTTAACATTCATATATTTTAGATTTATTGCACACTAACTGAAATATTTCAGGTCTTTTATTGTCTTAATACGGATGATTGTGGCATACAGCTCATGAAAACCCAAAATTCTTATCTCACAAAATTAGCATATTTCATCCGACCAATAAAAGAAAAGTGTTTTTAATACAAAAAACGTCAACCTTCAAATAATCATGTACAGTTATGCACTCAATACTTGGTCGGGAATCCTTTTGCAGAAATGACTGCTTCAATGCGGCGTGGCATGGAGGCAATCAGCCTGTGGCACTGCTGAGGTCTTATGGAGGCCCAGGATGCTTCGATAGCAGGCCTTTAGCTCATCCAGAGTGTTGGGTCTTGAGTCTCTCAACGTTCTCTTCACAATATCCCACAGATTCTCTATGGGGTTCAGGTCAGGAGAGTTGGCAGGCCAATTGAGCACAGTGATACCATGGTCAGTAAACCATTTACCAGTGGTTTTGGCACTGTAAGCAGGTGCCAGGTGATTTCCGAATGACATGCAGAATTTGCTTTCATCTGAAAAAAGTACTTTGGACCACTGAGCAACAGTCCAGTGCTGCTTCTCTGTAGCCCAGGTCAGGCGCTTCTGCCGCTGTTTCTCGTTCAAAAGTGGCTTGACCTGGGGAATGCGGCACCTGTAGCCCATTTCCTGCACACGCCTGTGCACGGTGGCTCTGGATGTTTCTACTCCAGACTCAGTCCGCTGCTTCCGCAGGTCCCCCAAGGTCTGGAATCGGCCCTTCTCCACAATCTTCCTCAGGGTCCGGTCACCTCTTCTCGTTATGCAGCGTTTTCTGCCACACTTTTTCCTTCCCACAGACTTCCCACTGAGGTGCCTTGATACAGCACTCTGGGAACAGCCTATTCGTTCAGAAATTTCTTTCTGTGTCTTACCCTCTTGCTTGAGGGTGTCAATAGTGGCCTTCTGGACAGCAGTCAGGTCGGCAGTCTTACCCATGATTGGGGTTTTGAGTGATGAACCAGGCTGGGAGTTTTAAAGGCCTCAGGAATCTTTTGCAGGTGTTTAGAGTTAACTCGTTGATTCAGATGATTAGGTTCATAGATCGTTTAGAGACCCTTTTAATGATATGCTAATTTTGTGAGATAGGAATTTTGGGTTTTCATGAGCTGTATGCCAAAATCATCCGTATTAAGACAATAAAAGACCTGAAATATTTCAGTTAGTGTGCAATGAATCTAAAATATATGAATGTTAAATTTTCATCATGACATTATGGAAAATAATGAACTTTATCACAATATGCTAATATTTTGAGAAGGACCTGTAAAGTTAACATTGTTACTCAAAGCAACAAATGCAGCAGAGTTTCTACTGGATTTTAAAAAGTCAAAATTTAAGTTTTCTCAATTTTAGACTAAAAAAATCCAAAATGTTTCCAGATATTCCATCATAGTTCTTTTTATTTTAATGTTAGTTCTGTCTTAAATTTGTTCAGCTTTGACTTTTTCCAATAATTTTTAAAATCATGTATTTATTCAGTGCGCCAGTAGTTCTGGCTGAAGGAATTATGGTGTTAATGACAAAAAATAGTGTTGTAGTAAAGACCCCCTAACCTGAGACAAAAACTAGACTAAGACTAATGAGAGACCATTTTATAACCATTGCTGTAATCATAATATAGTTGTTACTGCAAATGTTTAACAAGCTAAACAAGATGATCTTGAGACAAAGACCAATCTTGAGACTTAGATCAAGACAAGAAGAATTTATAATCCAACATTCAGCCTTTCCTGCAAACCTGTCAACGAAATCTATTGCTGTTTTATTTAGATAAATAAAACCAAAACATTATTTTTGCTTTATCCACTACCAGCTCCTTTCACATGGAAGAGGGTATGTTTCACAACATTTTGCTTGAAAAACAGGGATTTCCCAATGACCACTATGACTCTTTGTAGAGTAGACTACTATAGTTAGGTAACTTAGTGTTAAATCTATTTACTCGTATGCCAGAAACAAAGAACAAGAGCAGAATTTGACAAAATTATATTTAACAACCTTAAGACATTATCTAGGTTAAGGATGTTATTACAGAAACACAGCCTTAACAGAAAGTATTTGTCAAAATGTATTTAGATCTTACATTTAAATTATTATGTTCTTAAGAAGTCTCTAATTTAACTTGGAAACCCTAGCTAAACATTTGGCATCGTCTGACTTGTTTTGTTGAATGAATGTAATTATTAATTCAGTATTTTTGTTCTTGGCATACCTTGCAGTAAGACGGACCGATCAGGCTCTGAGCGAGCTGGCAGATGTCAACACATCTCTCCTGTGTTTTGGAGTACTGGAGGAAACTTTTTGGCTGCTCCTGAGAACAAATACATCAACATCATGAACATCAGAGGTCCGTCTGTTTGTTTCCTACAGCTATCATCTTAGTCTGAATATTGGTGTAAACTTCTGGATTTTATGCCATCACGGAAAAGAAGTTGCTACAACCAGCACAATGATTATAAATAACTGAAATAGTTATAAATAATTGAATAGTTATTGCCAAACAGTATATCTTGTTTAAAATATGTTCCAGCTATGTTGAAAGAATATTTATCAGTTTTTAAGTACATCCATGCATCCATTGTCTTCCACCTTTCAACATCGGGTTGTGGGGACATCAGGTCCAGAAAGCAACCCCAGACATCGCTCTCCCTAGCGACATCCTCCAGCTAGTTCTGGGGTGTCCCAAGGCATTCTCAGACGAGATGGGATATAAAGTCCCTCCAGCGAGTTCTGAGACTCCTCCGGGGGTCTCCTCCCAGTGATACGTGACTGGAAAACCTCCAAAGGGAGGCGCTTAGGGGGCCTCCTGATCAGATTCCTAAAACAACTTAACTGATTGCTTTTAATGTGGAGAAGCTGTGGCTCTGTTTTGAGGTCTCCTAGATGACGGAGCTCCTTCTCATTTCTAAGGCTCTCTATGGAGGAAGCTCATTTCGGCCGCTTGTATCCAAGATCTCCTTCTTTCGGCCATGATCCACTTGTGATGACCACAGGTAAAGGTTGGAGCGTAGACTGAACAGTAAATTGAGAGCTTTGCTTTTCAGGTCAGCCCTATCTTGGCCACAACAGACCGGATCAGCACCCGTGTTACTGCAGATGAATCCCCAAACCATCTGTCCATCTCCCGTTCCATCCTACCATCACTCGTGAACAAGACATCGGGATACTTATCCCTGTTTTAGACAGAGACTGACCTCCAACTCCGAGGAGGCAGTCCAACCTTTTTAGGTCAAGAACCATGGTCTCAGACTTGGAGAAGCGTACTCTCATTGGCCAATTCACAACCAGCAGTGAACCATTTTTAAGTACAACTATTAGAAAAAAAATAATTTATTTATCATAAAAATCCTAATACCTAATGAATAGTAACATGAGGTAGCTAAATCTCATATGTCAATGGAGTACATTTAAATCAGATAAATCTTTGACATTACAAAAGAAGAATAAAATCATGGTAATATGTGTACTAGTTATGACCTAATATTAATGATTTCTCTCATATTTCAGGATCCCTCTGTCATGTAGAAGATCAGAGCTCTCGGGTCACAGCTCTTTGCTGGGCTCAGAGCTTCAATCTGTGGTTGCTGGACCAGTCTGCAGCCAGCAAGAACAGGCCTGCTGAGATTCTGCTGGTGGGACGGCTGGATGGCTCCCTCTGCTGGCTGCAAGTCTCAATGCAAGATCTGGATCTGCTTGTGAAGAGAACTGAACTGACTCACTGCCACAGACAAGAGGGTAAAGAGAAGACTGCATGCAAAGTTTAAAAGCACACTTGGATAAAAAAAAATAATAAATCTGTCTTAACAAAGAACAGAACTTTGCTTAATTCTGAGTTGTAAATACAAATAGCCTTTTGATATAATTCTATAAAGAAACATGTTTAAGACAGTCCATTAAACAAAAAGGATTTCACATTGGAGTTTGTGAATAGTTTTAGTGCTGTTATGAAGCAACTTTCTTACTTATTTTTATAATTTATATTCTGAGTAAACAGTTTTGTTTTCTGCTGAAAGACTGATGATCCTCACATCTGTAAATTTAAGGACTGATAGCCAAAGGGGCTGAAATACAGGAGAAAACAGTTAGCATGGCTATTCCTGTCTTCACACTAAAGCCATTGCTGCAGTTCTTAATTTAGATTCATTGCTAAGACTCAAAGAGATGCATCACCTGGAATTGTGTGCTTTTTATTAAACATTGACCCGCAGATGCCAACTTCTCTTTTGAACTATAATATAAGAATATATTGGATAACATTAATTATTTATCCTAGCAGCATATGTGATACCACACCTCTTTTGCCTGTATGAGTAATTCCTCTAAAACCCTATTAAAATAGCGTTTAAATATTATTTTAATATTGCAAGATGGTTCCACTTCCCAGTGTGGCTCACTGGGAAGTGGAACCATCTTGCAGTCTGAACGTTGTGGTTTGATTCCAGTTGTGTCTGTTGTCACTTATTGGCTTACCCTTAGGCAAGGCGCTTAACCCCAAGTTACCTAGCAATCTGCATATTGGTCTTTGAGTTTGTGCCCATTTGAGTGCAGCTAGGTAAATGTGGCTGTTATGTAAAAAGCACTTACAGTGGTCATTCTGTCTAATAATAGCGCATAGGTTCAGGTCATTTAACATTTAAAGCAAAACAAAAGCATTACAGAGTGGGCAATTGAAACTGTCTTTAGCATGTTATTGTAGCTATTAGCATGGCTAGCATTACTAAAACATCAGACATTGTGTGTGTATTTCCTAGAGTATTTAGATTCTAACTTTAACAGAGATTTTCCTAATCCAGAATATCCTATAACATACAGAGGTTGAAAGCTCAAAATGTTAAATCAGAGAAGCTTTACTGTAAAACTTTCAACCGTCCTGTGGGAGTTCTTTCTCTATCCGCTTTAAAAAATTGCTACTGTACAAAATAGTTTGCAGGATACAGTTGGAATACCTTCTTACCTCTCAGTGCTTCCCTTGATTCAATCCAAGTAACCTTATTGACACTGAAATAACTAACTTACCGTAAGTCTTCTTCACTTGGTAACACATCCAGCCTAGCAGCACTTAGTAATGTGCTTTCAACAATTAGAAAAATATTGGAATTTTCTCTTCTGGGTGCATCTCTAGACTCAAAATGTCTTGCAGTTTGTCTGACATGTCCAAAAATATGTTTCACTTTGACTGACTGTTTTTTTTCATATAGCCCCCAACTGTGTGGCCTGGCACTCAGAAGACAAGCCTTTTGCTGTGGGCTATCCAAGCGGGAAGATCCTGCTGGGCACAACAGAGAGCTATGAGAACACACAACCTGTATTGTTGTCTCTCTTCCAGGTTTGTCACACACTGTACATACATTCTAAACATGCTAAATTAAAAGGAAAAAAATATATTCAGATCCGTCTCTGACTATACTCTATTATATCAATTATGTCATACAGCTGGGAATAAGTGTAAGGTTTCTCTTTGAAAAGTATAGATAAACTGATACTTTACTTTTTAGATGAACTAAGTTCAAGTGTAGATTCTGAGGGAGTTGGCTCGGTTTACCTAAAATAGCCACTTTGTATTTTGAAGTAATTTAATTAAAAAAAAAGAACACATACAAAATATGGAAACTTTCCCAAGAGTCTGAAAAGTTCAAAGGTGCACTGCCTAATTTTCATCCTCCGTTAACTCTCCTGTACATACTATGACATATTTTGTCCTGCACCATAATTATGTTGCATGTTAGTTTTTTATTCACCCTAAAGACATAATGTACAACTTTTCTTAGATTTTATGCCTCTGACATCTCACCATCTCATGTTCTCCATCATATAGGACACTGTGAGTTGCCTCAAATGGGACCCCACCGGACACTTGCTACTGTGTTTGGGGAGGTCAGAGGTGGTGAAGGTATTGGGACGCTCTGGGGGAACCTGGGTGACCCTCCACTCTCTGTATCACACCAGCAGTGTTAACACTGCAGAGTGGTGCCCGCTCGCTGGCAGAGCACCCAGTCCCAGACTCATGATGTCTGCGTGAGTTTATTAAAAAAAATAAAAATCTAACTGAAACTGCTGAAAATTAGGATAACTGTATATTATTTAAATATTGATGGCATATTATTAAAGTTTTTTCTTTTCACATTTCTGTAGAGGTTGTCAGAATGGTTCGGTTTATGTTTGGACTCTACCACAGGGGGGCACTACTGTATCTTTGCCAAACATATTGAATAGCCCGCCAAGCCAGGACAAAAGCTTCGAGGTCAAGGTCAGTTCGGAGCCTTTTCTTGCAGCCTCTGAGCATTAAAACTCAGCAGTCGTTGCTATAATGAGCTCTAATCCGTTACCATTATTGAACTTAAAATGACAGCTATTTATATGATTTAAAATAGCTCATATAGTCATTTGCTTTTCTTTTATTCTTGTAGCAGGACAGTGCAAAGTGTGTCTTTGTACTTAAGGGGCACATCACAGCGGTGAAGTCCCTTTCGTTTTGTTCCAGTGGCCTGGCGCTAGTTTCTGGAGGGATAGGAGGACTGCTCAACATCTGGTCCCTGCAGGTGAATGAGCTTTACTGCAGCTGCAGTTCCTGAAAAATGAGACCAAATATAAAAATTGCCAATATTATAGTCTGTCTTCAGTGACAATATGAAGTTGTCTCATTTCAGAGCCTATATTCTTCTGTCTCTTATAGGATGGGTCAGTGTTACAGACTGTTACAGGACTTGGCTCTGTTGTCAGCACTACATGGATACCAAATTTAGGTGTAGCTGCTTGCTTTGGGAGATCCAAGGTAATTTAAATTATTTCTAACTTTGTTGACATTAAATAACACAGTGAATTAGGAGACCTTTACAAGCAATTTTTTGCATTCGGGTTTTTTCAAAGAAAACAGCCTTAAAACAAATTCACACATTTCTGAATTTTATTAGTAAAAAACTTTTAAAAATATCCTTTTCTAGTTCTCAATTACAGTATGTGCTGTTTTATGTAGGTCTATTAGATCAAATGAATTAAGGTTTGTGATTCTAATGCGAGAATAATGTGGTAAACTTCAAGAGGTATGAATAGATCTGTAAGGCACTGCATTTGTTTAAAGAGCTCTTGTCGCATTTCCAGGATGTTTTGTTAATCTCCTGTACACCCGACTGGATCAGTGAAAACCATGTGCTGGCATCCTGTCGAATGGTCCTCAGAAGCCAGAACATCTTGGGCCTGAATCGAGCGCCCTGTTTGGCCGTCTTCCTTGAGAGGCTGCCACTGTTGCTGCAGGAGCAGTACAGCTATGAGAGGGTCATTACTGAAACTATGTTTTGAAGCTGATTCATAATTACTCTATAGGGTGTTAACTGTAACATCATTTTTTATGTGTCGTGTAAGTGCAGAGTCACGTGGCAGCCGGAGATCAACTTGTCCACAGTGCGTTCCTGCAGAACCTAGCTTCCCTGGCTGTTGGTTTGTCTTTAGAAAAACACCTGTGCTCTTACCCACGGCCTCCACATCACACCTATCCCGATGCTCAATCCTGCTTGTCAGAGTGGAGCTGGCTGCTCACATATGCCACTACTGTCCGCAGTGCAGAGGCTATCGCCAGTGGTACTGCCTTCCCTGAATCCTTCATAGTTTCCGGGCTTCTAGAAGTCCAAGACTTGACCGTCAACAAGGCACTGGTGAGTGTTGATGTTAGTTTGCTTAGAACATTTTTGTTGTCCGTTGCTAATATCCTGTAATTTGGGTTTTAGGACAACAGCATGTGGAGCTTCAAAATGGATGAACAGCTGATGTCATGGGCCACCAGCAGACCCGAGGTTTTGTTTTCCATCTACTATTTAATATTTTATTACACCATTTGGAACAAATGTTTGTAAAAACTAAACATCCTCTGATTTCCACATGACCTCTGTGTTTCTCAGGACTGGCAGGAAGGAGGTAAAAGCGAGGTGTACCTCTGGGGTAATGGACGCTATGGACAGTTGGCAGGAATGGGAACTAACCTCATGATGCCTACAGTAGCTCCCTCTCTGTTACAGACGCAGCAGGTATCTGCTATGTGACTCAGGGTGTGGTATTGGTATCTATTTACTGTTGTTTTGTTATGTTTCTACTTTCTGTTTTATCAGGTTGTTTGTGGTCAGAACTGCACTTTTCTGGTTCAGACCAATGGGACTGTCCTGGCTGTTGGTGAAGGACAATATGGTCGACTTGGCCAGGGGAATTCTGATGATCTATACGTCCCCACTGTTATCTCTGCATTTCAAGGTCCAGTATTTATCTTATAAACCTTGGTCTTCACCCGCTTTGGTATTTTTCTGCAGACCACAAAATTGGGAGTATTTAGTTCTTTTTAAACCTGGACCTGACTGCCATGTCTTTATGCAGGGTATGTTGTGACTCAGCTGGTGACCTCCTGTGGCTCAGATGGTCACTCAATGGCTCTGACGGAAACTGGAGAGGTGTTCAGTTGGGGAGATGGAGATTTCGGAAAACTTGGCCACGGCAACAGTGAAAGGCAACGGAGACCCAAACAGATCGAGGCACTACAGGGACAGGAGGTCATCCAGGTAAACACTGTTGGTGCTCTGAACTTCCAGATATTTGAAAAATGAATTTCTCTCTCACTGCCTGTCATTGTCTCTCACGCAATTGAAAAAGAGCTTGGGTTACAGAAGGAACTTCAAGAAAAGCCTAAAAATCCAAAACGTTGTTAAATGGTATAATCAAACTTTATCAGGATAACCCGACTGTCAAGTACTGCTTAGCAGGATAGTGGCCCTACTTAATGTAACGGGTGCTGTGAAGTAGTCTTTTTCATAAAAACGTGTTTTTATTTCAGGAGTAATATTTGTGTTTTTGAGGCTCTGACTAAATGCAGTCGGAGATTAATAGCCAAAAAGGCTGGGATGAATTCTTCAGTGTTTCTATACTAACTTGTGTTGTCATTGAGATAAATACTAGGGGTGATATCTTCATGATACCATTTGATTACTGACACGTCAGTACGCAGAACGTTTTTTGTCCGCCTGCAGGTGGACCCACATTGTGTATTTTTTCATATTTGTTGAGCTTAAAGCTATTTCATTTTAGTTTTTCACAGCCTGGATATTTAGTTCAGCCTTTTCTGGTTCCCGCTTCAGGTAACCCTTTTAAGCCTTTGTTATACAGTCACTGTAACCTGTGAGACCCTGATTTTGTGTTCTCCAGAGTTAGGTTTTCAGTTCGCTTTAAGATAATCAAGGCTTGACATCCCTAAATCGATTCAGAATCATCCAGATCCACATAGGAATGCATCAAAAATGCATTTTAACTCTCATTTCTTCAATTAACCCAATATTTTTGCAATTGTCTTAGAGGGAAAATTGATTAACCAGCATTCTTAACTACCTATTGTGTTATTGGCTTGAAAACTCATCTCCTTACCCTTGATCTGGTCATTTATATGTGTAATGTTTTAAAGGTAAAATAAAGCAAATAGTTCACATGCTGCTTTTTTTTTCGCACCCAAGTTATTGCCTCCCTCGGCTATAATTGGTTGTTCTTTAGGTTTGGAAAATGAATGAGTGCAGTGGCTCTTAATTTGAAACCAAGATCACCAGGTATGTGTGTGAGGTTTACATTGGACAGAAATAGTCAAAAACAAAAGATAAATAAGGGAATCAGCACCTTTTTATAAATAAAACATTATGAGGAAAAATCTTAAACTGGGAGCAGATTAAAAACCCTGGTGGATCTTTGAATGTAGTTTTCCTAATTTCCAGAAGAGCACATAAATGATATCAAGACAAACCAAGGTGCACGAAGAATATATATTTACTGAGGTTGCGGTATTGGACTCTTATTTTGAGTTTTGAAAGTGTCATGCTTTGTTTGGGCAGCTTGCTTGTGGCTTCAGGCACTCCGCTGTGGTCACAGCAGATGGGAAACTGTTCACCTTTGGCAGTGGTGAATCTGGGCGTCTGGGTCTAAGGTCAACGTCCAATAAGATGCTGCCTGAAAGGGTGGCTGCGCTTGAGGGATATCATGTAGGACAGGTAAGGAATAAATTTAATTTATTGCTTTAGTGTCCTTGTGAAGAAAAAAAAACGAACGTTTTTTTACTTCTCTCAGGTTTCGTGTGGTCTCAACCATACATTAGTGGTATCTTTGGATGGAAGTGTTGTCTGGGCATTTGGAGATGGAGATTATGGCAAACTTGGAACTAGTTCCTCCACAGCGAAATATTACCCTCAGGTGTGTTAACACCATCAAAACAAATAACATTCAGGAACCATTGAAAATAAAATGTGTTGACTTTGTCAATCCTAGAAAGACATGAGGAGTAGCAGCAAGTTTAAAGTGTCATATTTACACCAGATTCTTTACATTTTTGATGCTACTTTTTTTACATTACCAGATGATATATTTCACAAAATGTCTTTTCTGTTTAGAAAGTGGAGCAGCTTTGCAACAAGGGCATCAAGAAGGTCTGCTGTGGGACTCAGTTCTCTGTGGCACTGAGCGGTGATGGACATGTTTACACATTTGGACAAGGTACGTCTTACTACTGGAGTCAATTTGTGTTCTGGAAAGTGGACAAAACTTTTTTATTTATTTAGCAAAGCTGAAACTACATTTGTTTCCTTCTTCCTTTTTAGCTGGGAAGAACAAATGTTTTGCATTAAGATTTTAAGGCATACTTCTTAAGATATATTTTTTTATATTTAAAAATGACAAATAAAAATATGTCTAGGTTTATCTTTCCAAATGATTTAACTTCATACTTCTAGCTTTTA
Source organism: Girardinichthys multiradiatus (assembly GCF_021462225.1). Taxonomy (NCBI): domain Eukaryota; kingdom Metazoa; phylum Chordata; class Actinopteri; order Cyprinodontiformes; family Goodeidae; genus Girardinichthys; species Girardinichthys multiradiatus. The sequence goes on from NC_061801.1 coordinate 18,714,710, forward strand.
GGGCCTCAATAACAACATACAGTCATGTTCAATAAATTAGAATATTTGTTCTGACGAGGCTCGTTAAGCAGGTAAACTCTTAAACATACTGTTCATTAAGTCCACATTTCTGTTTAAAAAAATGTGTTTTTTATTGGTCTGATGTAACATTCTAATCTGAAGTGTCTTTTTTTGATTAGCTGCAAGCAGAAAATCATCATAATTAAGAGAAGTAAAGATTTGGAAGCATCAGTCTGTGTGTAATTAATCCATATAATTTGTTTCACTTTGTGAATTGAGTTACCAAAATAAAGGAACCTTTTTAATGATATCCTAATTTATTGAATATAACTGAATGTAACAGAATTTCTACATTTCTGAAACAAAGCACTGGGTTATAATCTGCCACTACACTTTACAATAATTTGTTTAACAGGTAATTATTGAAGTAGCCAATAAAAATAAAAAAACACTGAGAGGAAATTTGGTGTTTGTTTACATCTTAAAACTCTCTTTAACCCTTTTTCTGTTTTGTCATATTATTGGTATTTACTGTGATAAACTAACAGTTTTTTTCCAAACAGAAATCAGGAAAATGTGCTGTGCATTTGTTTTCAGTCCTCCTGACACGTTGTAGAACCAACTATCACTGCCATTAAAGCTGCAAGTCTTTTGGTGACAGTCTTTCCTAGAAAATGAAATGTGACTTATTCCTTATTACAAATAACACAAGCCCAGTCAAATTGTCTATAGAGCCTGTGAAGAACAATTTAAATGTTTTGCTGAAAAAATTAAATTGGATTGAAGTACAGGCCTTGACTGGACCTCTCTCTGATAGGTTTGTTTGTCATGGATTTTATCTAGAGGTGTCAGAGTAAAGGTAGATAAATACAAATGCAGGCCACACTTTTCACTATCATTTTCCTTCCAATTTTCTGCCACTTTGTGTTGGTGTATCCCTGTAAAATACAGTGCTATTTGTGGCTGTAAAAAAAAGTTGAAGGGGTACAAATATTTTGCAAGGTACGGTTATACGGTGTTTTCCTGATTCCGGCAGCCATGGCTGCCATCGTAGCCTTTTATTTTGCACCTTCATCATAACACTTGGCAATAATACCACAAAGAATCACTTTGCCTGTTTTTGTGGAGACAATTCACTACCCTCACAAAATTTAAATTGTGCAAAGGAAATGTGGGTTTATTTTGTCATTTTTCTGTTGATCGTTCAGAGCGTCTGATTGGTCTGCCCGACCCCATGCTGAAAAATAAATCCACGCCACAAGTGGTCCCGTCCTTGGAGGGGCTTTTTATAGATGACGTTGCTGTGGGCTGTGAACATGTGCTGGCTCTGGCCTCCACTGGAGATGTGTATGCATGGGGCTGCAATAGTGAGGGACAGGTATCCATTGTGTTCTGTTACAGCGTGAATCACTAAGACAATTTTAATGCCTTGCTTGTCTGTGGGACTTGTAAGACTGCATTGCTTGTGTTTATGTGTTTGTTCCAGCTCGGTCTTGGACACTCCAATCAAGTGAAGGAGCCAGCACTCATATCTGCTCTGCATAGTAAAAACATCAGGCAGATCTCTGCTGGCCGCTGCCACAGCGCAGCTTGGACAACCCCTTCTGTCTTGATGAAAAACTCAGGTATAGTCCTATTGTGTCTGCACACAAAAGCTCTATGATCTATGAAAGGGAGAGAACTGGGAATCCCTTATGTTACCTTCACTGGCAGGTGCCTCTGGACATTTGCAGCTAGGTCTTCCCCAGTCAGTTCCTCCACAGTACAACACTCTGAAGGACTGCAGCCCCGATGTCCTCAGCATGCGGCTCAGGGTGCTCTACCACTTCTCTGATCTTATGTATAAGTCCTGGAGGCTGCTCAATCTGAACACCAAGAGTCAGGTAAATTAAATCCTTGTGCTGTGCTTCTAAAATATTATTTGTAAAAAATAAAAAGTCATATTTTTCATAAAATAAAACCTTGTATTTGAGTACAGTTATTCATTACAGAATAAAATAAGAAACAAATATTGGCACCCTTGACATTATTGTTGTGTGGGATACCCTATATACCTATAGCGCAGCATTCTCCTCCTTTAAACATTCATGAGGTTGGAGCATCCATAAAGGCATTCAAACACTCCACTTGGCACAATTTCTGTAGACTGCCCAGAGTCTTGGCTTCTCTCTTACCCTCTCTTCTCTTCTCTTTTTTATTTTTATTTTGCTCTCTTCTCTTTAGCAGCTTCACAGATATTTTTTATAGGATTTAGGCCACGGAAAAAAAAAGTTTATTTTGCGTCTGGCAAACCAGTTTGGTGTTATTTGGTTTTATCTGTCTGATAAACTTAATGATAGCCTAGTTTCAATTTGCTTACAGAGTCTGGCAGGATTTATTATTTAAACACTTCTGCTGTTACTTCAATGCATTCATGGTGCAGTGCACTCTAACAAGATTCCCATGGAGGAGAAACAGTCCCCTCTTTCCCAATCAAAGATCCTCAGTGGGAATGAGGTACTTTTCCACATATTCATTCTTTGTTTTACTCGACTTCTGGATGGGTTGTTTATTGCTGAAAAACTGAATTTGATCTTATCTGATCAAAGCTCGCGGTTCCACTTAAAAGTCCCAGAAGAGTTTAGTAAACTCCACGTTTGCATCTGAAATGCTAGGAAGGATTGTTTTTTCACAGACATCACTCATGAACCACTGGTTGGCATGTCGACGGTGTGTGATGGTTGTCATGGACATCTTGGTGTCCTCAGGATGTCCCTCTGTGCTACAGTACCTGATGCAGATGTACTTTTTCTCATTGTTCATGGCGGCAAGTTAAATTCGGATGCTTATCCAGCCTCGTTTGTCACAATTCAAGTCGTCTTGAAATTTTTATTCATTGCTCTGAAACCAGCAAGTGTAGGTGAATTGTTATTTTAAAGTAGTCATTTTCACACTTGTGCAGTTCAAAACACATCTGCCTTACTTGGATTGGATTTTCTCTGTCATTCCATTTTGAAGAGTATCTAGGGGAAATCGGGTTACATTTATTTTAAAGGGCTTAGTGTCACAACCTGTTTTGCCACTGTTGATGTAAAAAACAATTCCCCCTCAATTAACAAAAGTTGAATTTTGTTTTCTAAATTCTTGATTCTACAACTGAAGTATGAATTAATTCTAAGACAGGTTTAGGTGCCACTGCTGCCAACAAATCTTTCACATCCGTATATTGCAATTTAAATGTTTTCTGAGATTTACATTAAGCAGTCATTTGAAATTTTCCTACTGCTCTTGTTTTACATGCCTTCCCTTCTCTTGTCCAGGTCTCCACGTCACGCTACACTTCAGGGGCAACAGCTATCATCCAGGGTGAACTCAGAGGTCTGCTATCACCCAAGGTCAACATTCTGCCTCTTGTGCGCTCAATCGGCAGGACGATGACCCAGGGCAAAACATATGGGCCACAAATCACAGTGAAACGGATTTCCACAAGGTTAAAATGACCGTGTTGTTAAGTCCCTTGGCTGAACCGGAATGTCTTTGGGGTTGTTGGGGAAACAAATGTGCCTGGGTGCCCTCATGGCATGCTGGGTTTTCAGCTGACCAACCAGACCTATTAAAGGAATTTTAGGACTCTTATTTGGGATGTTGATTGTTTTACTTGAAATATTTCTTCATTGTTTAAAACCCACTCTCATTCACTCCCACAGAGGACGTTCGAGCAAGCCCATCTTTGTGCAGATCGCAAAGCAGGTGGTGAACCTGAACCCTCTGGAGCTGCGGCTGCCATCCCGAGCTTGGAAGGTGAAACTGGTTGGGGAGGGAGCTGACGATGCTGGCGGAGTGTTTGATGACACTATTACTGAGATGTGCCAGGTAGGTGAAAACTACAGTCTGAAGTCTGAAAGCATCACAGATTATGTGCTTCATGTAAATTGACAGTGTAATGTGCTTGCACTAGGAGCTGCAGTCTGGTGTGGTGGACCTCCTGGTTCATACTCCCAACAGTTTTGCAGATGTGGGCTGCAACACTGACAGGTGCGCATTCTAACAGGTTTTATTTGTAAACCAAGCTGTCCTATTGTCAGAAATGATTTTACCACTGGTAATGTTTCCAAACATTTGTAGGTTCTTGCTTAACCCGGGGGCTCACTCAGAGGGTCACATGGTACAGTTTCGCTTCCTGGGTATCCTCATGGCTGTGGCCATACGCACCAAGAAGCCTCTGGACTTGTATCTGGCTCCCTGGGTGTGGAAGCAGCTTTGTTGTATGCCGCTGGCAGGAGCTGACCTGGAGGAGGTAGACCTCCTCACCTATCGCACCCTCCAAGGCATCCTTCACTTGGAAAACAGTGGAATCACCGCAGATAATTTCCATGTGGTGAGAAGCTGTTTAAACCAATTTCTTACAGCAATTGTTCTTCGAAAAGAGAGTTTATCATCTTTTTTCTTCTTGTTTCCTTTGGTATCATATCTCCCTCCACAGATGATTCCTCTGGATTCATTCATGGCCCACAGTGCAGATGGAAGGCTGGTACCAGTGGTTCCTCGAGGTCAAAACATCTCCCTGACATTTTCCAACCGCACTGAATATGTAGAAAGAGCTCTGGACTACAGACTGCATGAAATGGATTCACAGGTTTGGAAGGCTATGTGTGCTGACCTGACCAACTAGCATGTACAATGTTATGTAATTACTTAGGATTTATTAAAGTAGCACCAGTAATAACATTTAAAACCAAAGATCTTATGGAAGAGGTTTTGAACCACTAAATAATCTTCGGCACTGATTGAAGGGCTTTGATTGGAAACACATTCACTAAATAAAGTGAATTCAGTGTCCTTTGGAACTGGGACAAGCAATTTAGCAACCGAGCACTTGTTAGGGATGTAACTTTATATTCAGCTGTCAAGATTTTGTGGGTTCACGAGAACAGGAAAAGAGAAGGTCTCAGAAAACACAAACAGTAGTCCTATTGCCAAAAAAGCATTAAATATGCTCCATTTGGGGCACAGTCAGTAGAACTCACCCTGTGTTTAGCCAAGCTAAACTGCTTAGACTAGCAGTCCTCTGTACATAGGCTGTGGTTTCCTTTTTTACTTCTAAATACTAGTCTAATAAACAGTTAAGCCCAAAAACCGTTCATTTCCTATTTATTTATTTAAATAAGGACCAAGTACTTAAAAAAATAAATGAACAAATTAAAAGTCAGTACGAATACCCAGCAGGGTAGTTTTTTTTTTGATAGTCCCTGTGTCTGATGTAAAAAGGCTTCCAGCATGTGAAGAAAACCCCTGGCAATTTGAGATTTGAAATGATTTCATTCATCTAAGAAGATTATTCTTTTTATAAGAAATAAGGAAGACATCTCTCAAAAGACAATAAAACATTCCATAGCATTATGGAATTAAAAAAAGGTTTTTATTTATATTTTAAATAAAGATAACATGTCAAAAATGATATATATATATCCTCTCAGTATCTTTACTGGCATGTAAACCCTTCTTGTAATGACTGACCAGTTTATTGCAGGTTTCAACTGGTATTTTGACAATTTATCTTTGGTGATGAGCTCCAAGTCTTTGAGGTTGAAGGGCCTCTTTGCCATCACCCTATTGGTTTGCTCTCCCTACACATTTTCTCTCAGATTCAAGTCAGGACTCTAGCTAGGCTACTTCAACATGAATATGACTTCCAGTCAGAACAAACATGATGGTAAAATTAAAAGATCACTTTAGACCTAAATTTGCCAGAGGTATGAATCATTTTGGACCTAATTGTATCAAGCTGACACGATTGTAGAGGAAATTGGGTTAGCAAGAACAGGAGAAGAAGAGATGTTAACGCAATTTAGGAAAAGCTAAACCAGCCTAAGAAGAAGTTTTTATTGGTCATCTCTGTCAGCGTCACGGGGCAACCCAGGCTCTATTTCCTTTCCTACTTTAAATTTAGTCTTAAGCATAGATACAGGGTATTTAGGTTAAAGCAGTCACATTACACTTAAGCATCCTGTAGGACAAAAGTCAATTACAAAAGTACGCATAAGTCATAAGTTTATATCTGCACCAAAATGAGTACCCCAGCAATCACTGGAACTGGAGGTGAGGGGATATACATCAGGTCCCCAGATGGCAAACAACAACACTCGACACCACTATACAGGCTCACTTAAACCTAAAGGCAAGTTAGATCCATTCAACCTGAAGCCATTAGAAATAAAATGTTCAGTTCTGATGTAATTGAAGATGAACTGAGAAAAGCCTTAATTTCCAGCAGGAAGTTTTGGTTTACGTTTTTATTTCCATGGAATATTGTATCAAAAAAACGTAATGAAAGTAGCGCTATTAGTGACCCAGCTAGAACTCCGGACCAGTTGAAAGCATCAAAACCCTGATGTTGTTGTTTTTTAGACTTTTATTAAAAAATCCTGGCTTATGTAGCCAAGCCCATTGCAAAACTGCCATAAATTATATTGTGACCAACCTTAACTCTGTCCACCTGTTTCTGTTTGTGCTCACTTACCAGCCTGATGGATGGTGTCGTCTTGTCCTCAGAAGTATCAAAGCTGAGTTTGTTTCTCTCTGTCCAGGTGGACGCAGTCAGAGAGGGCATGTCCACCATCATCCCTGTTCCCCTTCTGTCATTGCTGACAGCACAGCAGCTGGAGCAGCTGGTCTGTGGCCTGCCAGAGGTGTCTGTTGAGATGCTAAAGAAGCTTGTGCGCTACCGGGACATCACAGAGAGCCACCAGCTTATCCGCTGGTTCTGGCAGAGCTTGGAGGAGTTCACCAACGATGAGCGTGTGCTCTTCCTACGGTTTGTTTCCGGCAGGTCAAGGCTGCCTTCCAACCTGGCCGACATCTCACAGAAGTTCCAAATCATCAAGGTTGACAGGGTGAGACATCAGTGTGTACACCTATTTATTTAAAACTAAATATCCCTCAGCATTTATTTGTTTCTTGTCTCTTCACCTTCAGCCCATTAACGGACTCCCTACAGCTCAGACCTGCTTCTTCCTGCTCCGCCTGCCACCCTATACTTGCCAAGCCATCCTCGCCGAGCGTCTGCGCTACTCAATCCATAACTGCACTTCCATCGATATGGACAACTACATGCTGACCCACAACACAGAGCCAGCAGAGAGCTCAGACACAGAGGAGTAAAGCTGACGACCACAGGGTCATCATGAATGTATCTTCTCCGATGCCATGCACATTATGCACTGAACAGACTTTTATTTGCTAAACTTTTAAGGTAGCGTGCTATTTATATGTTGGTTTATTTAAGAAGATAAAGCATTGTTTTGATTTTTCTTACTGTGCACAGTGTTGTAATCATGGCAGTGATACTACAGGGACAAAAATTAGACTTTTATTATAGGCAACTGAGCCAGAACAAGAAAAATATAATGTGCCTGTTTGTTTGAGAATATGTAATAAGGTAATGATTTACCAAACTGACTGTAGTCATTATTTATTAAAATAAAGAGTGTTTAAATAAGGCCTATTTTTTTATAGTTTATTTCAAGTTTTTTCATGGCATCAGATTCCCCAAAGTTTTGTTTTGGTGTAAATTTGCCACCATTGTCATACAGTTCTGTGTAAAAGTAACCACGGCCTTTTGTAAATTTTTATCTTTTATGATGTTATAATCACAAATTTCAGTGAGCTGTGTTGAAATATTATCTGACTGTCCGGGGCTCAGTCATCATCGCAGTTTTAGTGTGTACAGAATCGCAATAGCCAACAACTGTCCACATGCAGGACGCTATAGGTGGTGGAAAATTAACACTGCACCCTGAATAAACATTCCATTTGTGAAGCATGGTGGTGGCAGCATCATGCTGAGGTGCTGCTTTTATTAAGCAGGGACAGGTAATTTAGATGTAGTTGAAGGAAAGATGGATGATGCCAAATAAAAGGCAGTCGTAGAATGGTAAATTGATTGAACTTATGTTACTTTTCATTATTTCATTGATGGAATTTAACAGTAGAGCCAAATTCACAAATGTGCCAGCATTCATACACCAATAGGTGTCCTGCCCAAGGGCATATCAACACAAAGTGGTCTGTTAAGGGTTGTCCTGTGAATACCAGCCCAATAAGGTGGTGGCATTAGGACGAAATTGAAAGGAATGAGCCAAGCTCTGACATTATTGAGGAGCAAAACTCTGCACACACATGGAATGAATTCACGCAATTTCTTAAAATACAAGAATTTATTAACAAAAATAAGTCAACTCAAAGTCAAACATATTTCAATCAACAACTCTTTACTAAGGGCTACACGGTGGCGCAGTTGGTAGCACTGTTGCCTTGCAGCAAGAAGGTCCTGGGTTTGATTCCCGGCCGGGGGTCTTTCTGCATTGAGTTTGTATGTTCTCTCCATGCATGCGTGAGTTTCTCACCGGGTACTCCGGCTTCCTCCCACAGTCCAAAGACATGCCTATTAGGTTAATTGGTCACTCTAAATTGCCCTTAGGTGTGTGCATGGTTGTATGTGTGTTGCCCTACAATGGGCTGGCGACCTGTCCAGGGTGTACCCTGCCTGTCACCCATACACTGCTGGAGATAGGCATCAGCTCCCCCGTGTGACCCACTATGGAATAAGTGGTAGAAAATGACTGACTGAAGGAATTAAACTCTTTACTACGCTAAAACAATCCAACTAACTACCAAGCAGAATTAAAGAATCTGGAAGACTAATGGGCTATGTACACTATAAACAAGTTGATTAAAGATGGTTGAAAACCATGACCAAAAGAGTGATGCAACATTACCATGCAATGTTTATGTTTAAGAACCAAGGATTATCTTGAAGAATCTGGAAGTGAAGTTAAGTTAGTCTTGGAACCAACTTAGGCAATAATTGACACACCTTTAGACAACCATTCACAATGCAAGATCAGATAAAATATTATTTTAATAAAATAATACATTTGCTGAATAAAACCAACCTTCTGGATGACCAATTCTCAGCTGTGTTTAATTAGCTGCCTTTATTTATTAAAATAATATTTAAAGAAATATTAAGGAAATAGTAAAATATTTAAAGAAATATTTTGGAAAAGAGACAAATCTTTCTGCAGAAATGTGGCTTAGTGGTGTTTACTTAGTTATCAAGTTTAGTAAAATAATGTTTTTAGGGAGATATTATTTACTGGATTGAAAACTAACATCCTTTCTGGGCAAATACTCTTTAGCAGCAAGCACGTGCTCTTACCTGTTAGCAGTTAAAGTTAACAAAAGAAGCTGATAGCTTATGGAGCCAAATTGGGGCCATAAAGTCTGTTCAAACAAAAAAAATTGGAACCTGAAAAATAAAAGTTTATCCAAAAGAAAAACATTTGAACCTGAAAAATTATTTTGAACTTGTCCCCAAAAATAGTGAAAACTGTAAAAAAAACGTTTTGTAGCTGAAAAAAAACCCAGCTGTGAAACTGGAAAAAAATAAGTTCAAAACTACTTTTTCTCGAACTTGCAGATTTTTTTTTTCGGCTTCAAACTTTTTGCCCTGTTTTGGCGTGGGGGGCGGGGCCTCAGATCACGTGGGTGGGGAATCATGACTGACAGCTCAACACAGCGGCTGAACAACATATTCCCAGCTGTTGCATTCAGAGACCGTGGGAACTGGAATTATCTGTAATACATCATCGATATTCTATATATATGTGATTGGTTTTTAATGATAACATGCTTCATCGATAGAAGCAGCTTACGTGAATACACGACGCCCATCTCAGAGGAGAAAATATGATCTTGGCAGATTTGCACAGCATTTTAAGTTCGTGTTGGAGATTTCCCATGCTCACAACATAAAGCAAACAAATCGCTAAGCGGTGGGAATGAAACCAGATGCAAAACGAGCCGGTATTTTCCGAATATCCCTGCATAATTAAGCCTGGGCTTTTTTTCTGATCTCCGCTCTTCATTGTCAGCTCAGCTGGCCGCCCTGCAGCGCATGTTATGTGTTATAGATCAGCTGTTCGCCAGCGTGCAGCAGAGCTGATCTGCCTGACTGGAGCAGAGGAGAGGTTTGTCCGAGCTACCGCACCCTGTTGGCGGTCAGACCTCTCGGGAGTCTCTCCAGTCCCTGGTTCCCAGAGGCGATCAGACTCTATCTAACAATGACTCTTAAAGGAATGACTCTCAAACAGTTTCTAACTTTCAGCTCCTTTCATCTAAATTAGGCAGAGGAGAGGAATGATGAGTTCAGCACCGAGGCTCCCGTCTCGGACCGTCGCAGTTTGTAAAAGGATGACGAAGAGCCTCGATAGAAGGTCACATGTAGTTTTATATCTGGCACTCCAATGCAATGGATGTTTCCTCCCTCAGTGTTTATCAGTAGACTGTGTGTCACCATTGTGGTGTCTATCTGGTAGGTTGTATAGTAGCTGGTGTCCATCCTTAATCTAAGTGTGCTGCTGCATTCTAATCCAACCAGTTACAGCCTGCTCCACCATCAAACCCAGTGCCCCAGCCACAGATCATTCATGACAAACCTTGGGCCATTTATCCTTGTAAAGTGTGTTGATGAGCATCCTTTTATAACAAAAAAGGAAACATTAGAATTTATGCTTAATATCATTATGGTATAAGTGGGAAAAACTGCTATGAGTCATATAAATAAAGGTTATCCCTAACAGGTTGATATGGCAATGTTTAGGGCACAATAGTCCAGAAAAATATCAGTGCCCCAGAAACTGTCGCCTCTTCCGTACTTGATGTCGCGCTCGCCCTGCGTCTGTGCAGGGCGGTGGGCCGGTAGTTCAGCTCGTGGGCCGGTGGTTCACGGGCTGAAGTGAATCACCGGCCCATTAAAAACGTCACTTTCATGTTCATCAAACCAATCTTTCACCAGTCTTGCTGTGTGTATTGGTGCATTGTCATCCTGATACACGGCACCGCCTTCAGGATACAATGTTTGAACCATTGGATGCACATGGTCCTCAAGAATGGTTCGGTAGTCCTTGGCAGTGACGCGCCCATCTAGCACAAGTATTGGGCCAAGGGAATGCCATGATATGGCAGCCCAAACCATCACTGATCCACCCCCATGCTTCACTCTGGGCATGCAACAGTCTGAGTGGTACGCTTCTTTGGGGCTTCTCCACACCGTAACTCTCCCGGATGTGGGGAAAACAGTAAAGGTGGACTCATCAGAGAACAATACATGTTTCACATTGTCCACAGCCCAAGATTTGTGCTCCTTGCACCATTGAAACCGACGTTTGGCATTGGCATGAGTGACCAAAGCTTTGGGTATAACAGCCCGGCCGTGTATATTGACCCTGTGGAGCTCCAGACGGACAGTTCTGGTGGAAACAGGAGAGTTGAGGTGCACATTTAATTTTGCCGTGATTTGGGCAGCCGTGGTTTTATGTTTTTTGGATACAATCCGGGTTAGCACCCGAACATCCCTTTCAGACAGCTTCCTCTTACGTCCACAGTTAATCCTGTTGGATGTGGTTTGTCCTTCTTGGTGGTATGCTGACATTACCCTGGATACCGTGGCTCTTGATACATCACAAAGACTTGATGTCTTGGTCACAGATGCGCCAGCAAGACGTGCACCAACAATTTGTCCTCTTTTGAACTCTGGTATGTCACCCATAATGTTGTGTGCATTTCAATATTTTGAGCAAAACTGTGCTCTTACCCTGCTAATTGAACCTTCACACTCTGCTCTTACTGGTGCAATCTGCAATCAATGAAGACTGGCTACCAGGCTGGTCCAATTTAGCCATGAAACCTCCCACACTAAAATGACAGGTGTTTCAGTGTCATTGTCCAACCCCTGTATATATATATATATAACAGAGAGATGCACTGCGGACCTCTCTGCTGGATGCCAGCAAACCACCGTCCCACTAAGCCAGCGGTCCACCGGAGATTTCCCCAGTTGACCTGTATGCTAGTTTGCCTGGCTGTGAAAATACCGGCTTGTTTTGCATCTGGTTTCATACCGCTGCTTAGTCTGGTGGTTCTTTTGCTAGATGTTGTGAGCATGGGAAATCTCCAACACAAACTTAAAATGCTGTGCAAATCTGTCAAGATCATATTTTCTCCTCTGAGATGGGCGTCATGTATTCACGTAAGCTGCTTCTATCGATGAAGCAAGTTATCATTCAAAACCAATCACATATATATAGAATATTGATGATGTATTACAGATATTTCCAGTTCCCACGGTCCCTGAATGCAACAGCTGGGAATATGTTGTTCAGCCGCTGTGTTGAGCTGTCAGTCATGATTCCCCACCCACGTGATCTGAGGCCCCGCCCCCCACGCCAAAACAGGGCGAAAAGTTTGAAGCCGGAAAAAAAATTCTGCAAGTTCGAAAAAAAAAACTTGAATCTGAAAAGTAGTTTTGAACTTGTTTTTTTCCAGTTTCACAGCAGTTTTTTTTTTCAGTTGCAAAACTTTTTTTCCAGTTTTCACATTTTTTGGGGGGGATGTTCAAAATAATTTTTCAGGCTCAAATGTTTTTCTTTTGAACAAACTTTATGGCCCCAATTTAGTTCCATAATAGCTTAGCACCAGAATCAAACACACACCTTTAATATACCGTTAATAAAAGGGTTAAAATGCATAATCTTCTGTGTTTAAAACAAACCCTTTAAATAAAGTTTGTCCTAACTTTAAAAACACACAAACACAGAACACAAAACTGAGCACGTGTGCTGCCGATAGCCTGCTAGCATTGGGGGGTGCGGGGCTCTGTCGGGCCGACCAAAACTGCACAGTTACTGTAAGTGAGGCGGTGCCGTTGTCCTTCTGTCAGACCGGGAAAACCACTCCACTCGGCTTCGTAAAGGCAGCGTCTCTGCAGGGAATTCTCTGGAACACAGTTTGCTTCTGCAGGCCTCAGAGAGAAAATCAGGCAATGCTTGTACCTTAATTATTCCCGTTCTTGAATGAATAGCGGATACACATACAGCAATTCATCCGTACTTAACTTTGTGCATATGATTGATGATCATATGACACCATTGGATCCAGTTGAAGAGTTATGTCTGTTTGCCAGCAAAGACATTAGCACGCTGCTAATTAGCTCTCCTGCCAGCTTCGCAGCCGTGTCCGGACGGAAGAGGCAGGATGTAGCGCGAGCGGTGCTTTTATTTGGATAGTGACGTCACAGAGGTCCGCGGTTACCCCGTTTCCTGGCAATGCAATTTATTTTGAAAGTCTGTACTGGCCTTTCATGTTGTAACCATGGCTATGGTCCCAACAGCAGTCTTTTCCACAATTGCAGAGGCCAAAAAAATGGCCATGACATTACATTTCACTGTTAAAGATTATATTTTAATTGGACTTATGGAGTATTCTAATTTTCGGAAAAACTGAATGTTGGGGGTTTAATAGCTGTAAGCAATAATCATGAAAATTATCAGAGACACTTGAAATATATCGCATTGTGTGCAAGGAATCTGTGTCACACATAAGTTTCACTTTTGTATTGCGCTGCTGGAATAAATTTACTTTTCAATGATCTTTTAATTGACTGAGATCCCCCTGTACGTAGCATGTCTTTCCAAAGCAGCCTGTCTGCTTGAAGGTGATGCTAATCTGGAAAGGGGTAAACCATCTTAATCAAGGAACTGAATGAAATGTTCACAGCAGAGAAATTCGGTGTTGCGATTACTGCTTTAAAGCTGATCATGAATGACCTTTGAAGCCCTTTTTGTTGCATTTCCATTAGCACCAGTTTCCACATGAAAGGGAAATAAAACAGAGAGCAACAACTCCCCTTTTTTACAAAAAGTGGTCCTAATTTAATTCCCCTGAGTTTAATGTTGCCCTGAGTCAGCACAGCTGGTGTGTCTGCAATTTGTCCGCGCTGGTGAGACGTCTGCTGTGACCTTATTACCCATCTGTTTCGCTGAGAGCTGTGTGGCCAGTAAGGCAGAATTCAGCTTGCCGTCAGCAGCCTTGCAGCTGAGAGGGGAGGGTGGAGGCTTTCTCATGAGAAGCCTCGCCTGGTATAAATATAACGTCCATCTATCAACAGAACAGGTACACAACTCTGGAAAGGCCATGGCAGGGAAAAAAACATGTTGGGGATTTGTTTCAAATATCTGGTGCAGCATCTTGAGACTTGCTTTGAGTTTACAAGATGTGAAGCAGGTGTGAACTTCAGTGTGTTTTATTAAATGTCCTGCTTGTAGACACAGGTGGCATTCAGGCAAACAGGAGGACAGAAGCACACACTAAGATGTAATTTAGATCATTCCTCACAAATGCAGCCAAAAACAACAATATCTGGGCAGGAATTACATGCCGGAACAATTCAGCGTTTTTAATCTGATTCAGATTTCTTTGCCAAAAAGGGATTATCTGGACTCAGTTGGTACTTTGCAAGAAAGAAGCGTTTGATTTTCTCTTTGTTATCTTTATCTGTTTTACAAAGTGAATTGAATTGTTTATTATTTGGGGGCAAAGCAGTGCAAAGATCAGGTATAGTTGGAATTGCAGAATGCTTTCACATGTTTTATGTATAATGGAGATACAATATTTATGGATTTCCCAGTTAATATCTAATTTATTTTAACCAGTGTGAAAATTCAATCTTTAAAGTGTTTCAGTGGATATATCACCTATTCAGATAGATGTTTTTGCAGGAGTATAAATATTTGGTTGTGAAGTTATGAACTAACTGTCATTCTTCTCATTCCCACAGGGGTGCAGTGTGATTGCTGCACTCAGAATCAAATATGAACATGTGCTGTATAGGAGAGCACTGCAAATGAGCAGGCATCATCACTTACAGGCACACAGCATATAGTTGATGATGCAGTGTCAGCTAATCTCTGTCGCTGCTTTTTCCACTCAGCTCATTTGATCGGGACAAATGGACGACAGCATGCTGGATGTTTAACATCGGGTGTTCAAATTACTCTACATATACACCAGATCAAAGCTGGAGTAATGTGTGCATCTTTCTGGAGTCAGACTTCATAGTGTTCACTTAAAAAAACATTTGTATTTCATTTGGTTGCTAAATTAAATCACAGAAAGTAAATCTCCACTGCAACTTTCTTTTTGCTTTGAACAGAATCAGGTTAGACAATGACTTCTGTTTCCAGTCTTTGTTCAGAGGTAATATAATTTCTGCTTTTCTGAGCAGCTAAAAATCATTAAAGGGAAAAGTTGATAAGCAGGAAGAATTTGCCCTTTCTATGCAGTTTTTTCTGCTTTTTATATATAATATGGAAGTCATATTATGTCTTTCAATGCCATTCATCAGTTGATTTTACTTTCTGTCACAGTAGACCATTTAACCCTCCCATGCATTGTCCACTAAAGTGGACAGCTGTTCATTTGTTTGTCTTTTTGCACATGAATGGGGTGTTAATTATATATTAACAGCACTAATATGTATTTGTGAACATTCTGTGTTTTCATTGTGTTAGGAGGAAATTACAATTATGTCCATTAAAGTGGACATTAAGCATCACTGGCTATATATTTTGTTTTACCTCAAACTATTATTTGAGTGTATTTTTTGGAAAATATTTTTAGTATGTTTTTGCGGTAAAAATATTATTTTTTTAAAGGCTGTGACTTACTGTGTTTCGTTGCGAAATTATGTTTTTTGTAGTGTCTTCTAGAAAAGCAAGGATTGGGATGTCATTTGCCCCATAGCATAATTGCCTAAGTAAATATGACTCAGCCATGGAAGCTAAGGATGCTGAAATAGCTGAATCTGCTCAAGTTGCTGGGGATTTACCAACTGAGAAAGCTCCAAGACAAACAGTAACACAATATTTTAGAAATTGAAACTTAAAAAGAAGAAGATTTTTTTAAAGTTTGGATATAGTTGAATTCATTGATGATTCTTGTGTCCTTTTTGTTTAATGGCATGAGCAATAATTTAGTTTTTTTGTAGAATATTCATAATTTGTCACAGGTATATTTCGAAATCCAGAAGCCTGCTGTCTACTTATGTGGACATGTTAAAAACTATTTGAAAGTTATATGTTTAAAACAAATAATAAAAAAAAAACATTTTTAATAAATCTTGGTTGAGATTATCATAATTCATGCAGAAAGCAATAAAATACCACTTTTTCAAACAGAGATGTTATTCAAAGGACAGAAAAGGCTATAATTTTAACAAACGTTTCATAGAAAAATTAGTTTTAATGTCAATGCATTTTGTTCTTTTTTGAGATTCGATTTTGGTTTATATTGCAATATTTTTCATGCATCTGAATGAGGCAGGTTTCTCTTTCCTGAAATTTGAATTAGTCAAAGGAGGATCTGCCCTTATTGAGAGAAAACAGAAATGTAACTGGTCACCTGATCCCCAACCCACGCACACGAGCTTCCTCCACTGCCTCCCTTTCCCCTCCAAAATCAGAGAAGCTCATTTCATCTCAGCAGTGAATGGATGAGTGCTGCTGTAAAAACAAGGGCACCTGGTTGCGGGTCAGTGCATAGCTGTGATGTGTTGTGTGCCTTGGCTGTGACAGGATTGTTTGACTAAACTGATTGCTTGGCATCCCTTCCGTCTCTGATTACAGGACGGGACAGCTAGTGTTTGACCCGTGTACATCAGACACACTTAAGACTCTGGTTTCAGTCAGTGATGTCATGTGAGTGTTGTTGCCTTCTTGCCAAAATGACTGAGGCTGGTAAGATGTGTGCCAGACAGGAAACAGGACAGAGCCCTCGTCTGGGTTGCAGGATATTCTTGAAAAATTATTTTTATTATTGCTTGTAACTATTTGAAACAGTCAGTAAAATGTTTTCATAATATCAGATATAACTGTTTGCTTTGTATATGAAAGCAGACTTCAAAACTATTTTTTAAAAGAATGGGACTAAATAAGCTTCACTTGCCCTCTATGTTTACACATGTGGCTAGTTGGGTTCCCTACTGAGAGATTTTTTGTTGAACTGGTATTCTATTAGGAAGTTGCATGAATTTTTCCTAAAAGATCAGTAATGTTATATTTCACATTTTAAATTACTATTATAAAATAATCCTAATTTATTTTTGAAAAAGACTTTCATTTAGGCACAGATAGTTTTCATACAATGCAAAGGAACCTTTAAGATTGATGACACATTTTTAAAGTCTGTTTATTTTGCTTAGTTAGTTTTCATCTTATCTATAAACCAATGAATATAGTTATTTGAAGTAATATAAAATGGTGGCAAAGTCCTACCTAATATACTGCACGGGTAATTCAATTTGGTTTATTTACATGGCGCCAATTCCCAACAAATGTCATGTCATGTCACTTTACAGGACAAACAGGTCTATTCATATCTAACTATATAAAACAGATTAAATTGGTTTCAGATTAAATGAATTTCATTCCAATTCAGCTTGTCAGATTCAGATTAAATTACCTACATTCCTCTTCAAGCCTAATTATGGATAAGACAGTCATACATACATACATATAATGCCAATTTGTGAAAGGTTTATCTTTTATCTAAAAAAAAAAAAAGCAGTCATCTTTATTGATTAATTGACTGATTTTGGCCACTGCAGATATAATTACTTTCTGTGGGAAAATGTTTTATCAATATACCTATAATGTCCGGTCTAAAAAGAAAGGCGGACAGTTTGTCTCCTGTCATATCATTTCAGTTTAGAAGCATCTCTGCTGTAAAACGACACAGGTACTTTCCTGACCTTACCAGGTAATTTCTCGAAACTCCCACAGAACATTCCTGGTACTTACCAGAATTTACCTTTCCCACAAGCTTTGTGAAACTCCCCTGGTACTTTAATAATTTACCAGGCAAATTCCAAGAAAGCAAAAGTAAAGTAACTATTAAGTTCCTTGACGTGTTCTGGAGTATTAGACACAGGAAAGTTTGAAAAGTACCCGATAAGTTCAAGACAGGTCCTGGTAGGTCCTGCAAAATATCTGATAAATTGCTTGAATTGCTGGTAGATCTGATACAAATTTCTGAAGAGTACCTGGTTAAGTTCCATTAAAATGTTCCTGAAAAATACCTGGTAATTTCTAGAAAAGTATTTGAAAACGTTTGAATTACAATATACAGATAAAAATAACAAAATATTAGAAAACACAACACAGGATTTTCTCACTATAAGCACTTGTGGAGGGTTTGTGGTCATAAATGTTAAATAGTTTCTCATTTTCTTTGTGAGAATTCTTGCATTCACTAGCTATCACAGAAATAAACTCTTCAAATTATTTGAATTTATCAGTTTGCATTGTTGTGGTTGACACACTGACACTTTATATAAGATGCCACACTCCTAAAAAGTAGTATTCTCATCACATTTTAGTCATCAAATGTTTATCTGCTTTAGATTGAGAGGGCAGGGCTGCCTTGATAACGCGTTGTTTTGTTTATTTGTTGTTGTCTTTAGATGCTCTTAAAAACCTGAGGTGTTTAATATGACTTACACAGGACGTAGGTGCAAACCTAGACTGCTCTGATAAATAATGCAACAGCGTCTGAGGAGGCAGAGAGAGCTCTCTGGAATGACTGGAACAATCACTCTAACACTTCACTCACTATCAGGTGGACCTGTTTAATTCATCAACTTGTTCGCTGCTTTGACATTTGGTTCAACGTGGCACAAGGCGAGCTTGTGTCAATCTGTTTTACACCTGACTAAAATACATCAGCAGCTATTTATCTTTATATTGTTTATTTTGTATACATGAACAGGGGAGAAACTGCTATATTTGTTCATTTACGATAAGTTGGGCAAATACTAAATTTAATCTTGCACTAACATATTTATTTCCACATTTTTACAATGAGTTAGAAAATGTTAAATAAGTAGATTTTTAAAATTATAAATGATTTAATAAGTAAAACCACTGTCATTTTCTTTTCTTTCCAGCTACAGGTGCTTAATAAAAGCACTCAGCAGATTGATTCTTTAGTGGTAGCTCAGATCAGAGATGTAACTTTTTATCTGTTCCAGTCTTGGTTGTTTTCCTGGCCTGTGTATATACAGTATATGCTTGACATGACATTAAACATAATTAACTAAAGATAGTCACACAGTGGATGCTGGTTCTTATAAATTTGAATACAAAGTGCACATTTAATAATTTCTACAACTTTACCTTTTACAGTTGTCAGGCTTGTATTTCCTGATAGTTACATTAATTTCTATTTTTGAAACCAAGAAATATATAGTTTTTTTGTTGTTGTTTTTTTTTAACTCAGCGCAAACAGCCAAAGAAACACCTGAAACGTTACCAAACAGGGATACTGTTACGTCTGGAATACTAAAACGCTCAGTGGACCAAAGTAAGTCTCCAGCTTGAATGTGAGTAGACAAGGCAAATGATTATATTCTGACTTGTCCACTCTAGGAGGAAGAAGTCAGGAAAATGTTTTATCTATGAGCAGTTGTGCTGGAAACCTAAGAACTGATAATAAAAATATCTCTGTTATTCACAACAGTGGTGAATAACAACGTCAGACAAAATGTGTAATTACAAAAAACAAAAAGTGCTCCCTTTTCTCCAAACTTTGTCACTGCAATGTTCTAAAAAATAGCAACTGTGAATGCAAGCAGCCATAATTGTCACTTATCTACACACGATCAGTCACTTGTGAGGTCTTTAACAACACTGAATAAATGTAGCCATCAAAACATTATTCAAACTCTACGACTCCATCCATGTTTAGTTTTCTCACAATACCATGCTGTTTGGTCCTAAAAAGCCACTAATGCCATATATGTGGTGGTTGAACGTTAGGCCAAAATTCTAATTCACAGTCAGTTCTTCATTTGGCTCAGATATTGAGAAAAAACAAGTTGCTGCAGCAACTTATTGTCATTCAGCAAACTATGCAGGAGAAAACCTGAAAACAAAACAGATTTTTATTTTAATTTGCTAATACATTAATCTGCAGTTGTCAGCAGACATCTTATACTGACAGAAGACACATAAACAGTAAAAATCTAGGTAGAACATCACATTTTTTTCTTACCCCTGAAACTTTCTATTTAGAAACAGCAACGGCTGCCACCTTGATGGTCTGGCTCCTGACTCCTGTAGAGTTATCATTTGCAGCACAGCAGTTTTTCAGTCTCTGTGTTGTGTCTTCGTCACTCAACCTTTGGTTGTTCTTCTCTTTGAATCTAGGGTTCCAAGTTTCATACTGGAAGAAGCGTTTCAAGCGAGAACTCTAAATGCCCTTTATGTGTTAGGAAAGTGCATTTTAGAATTACATATGCTGGAAAGTGCAAATTTTTAGACATAAATTGCTCCTAATTGTGTAAATGTGTTGAAAACCTTCAGAAAGTGCGCACTGTTTACTCCTTTACTGAACCCTATGTTATGTGATCTACTCTGCATATTATTGGACTTAAAAAAATTTGCAAATGTTTAATTTCTCTAACCAGTGTTTCATATCTATCCTTTGGCTCACAGTTTGTCAGCAGTAACATGGGTTTGACCTCCTACTGCTGGCAAAGCGACAGCAATTCACCATCCCACAGCTGAAGTTAGCTGGCAGTTCCCAGAGATTGGAAGCCAAATCCAAACAACAGAGATTTCATTTTCAATGAGTTATTGCGCAACAACATCTGTGCAAGAGACCTTGTAGAAACACGAATTTCTTCTACCCGCCTCCCCTCCTTTTCTCTCTCTCCCGTTTTATTTGTAATGAGGTTGAAATTCGGGAAGCATTTTGTGTTCTCAGTAAACATGAACATCTGTTAAGTGCCATCTGCCCAGGATGTTGTCAAATGGGATTGACCATGACGACTGATCAAAAAGAAATATAATGTTTAATAATGTACAAGTTAGTTTCAGAGGAGATTTTTGCTTTTGCAAAGTTGATCGAAAATATTTCAAAATGAAATAGCAGGGAAAAAGATAAAAACACACTTATCATTGAAATAAATACGTCTTACCATATTATCTGACGTTAGCTTTGAGGCCCTCAAACATATATTTTCTGGGACAACACAACCTCATAAATCTCCACCATAAACACTGAAACAGAGAGATGATGATACAGGAGAAAGAGACCTAGTTTAGCTCCCTGTGTGCTTATAATACCAAACAAGTTGGCCTGTATAATACAGTACGCAAACCAGACACCTGGGGACACCAGACACCATGCCCACAAACAGTATGCAATACACTAGAATTTACTAATGTACACACTCATTGCCATCAAGCAACCTTGAGCCTCTACTAGACAAGGCCTGCAAGATAATCACACGGGCCAAAATAGCTGCGTGTGTCAACCTCCTAATAATTTATGTATCTTTGTAAATCTACCCCAACAAAGCCTTTTTTTTATCATCTCTCTTTATATGCTTAAGGTTTATATTGTTCCAATTGCTTAAATGTAAAAAAAACCCAAAAACATTTACCTGAGATTCAAGGCAACAACAACCATGAAAAAAAGAAGCAAAAAAATCCAACACGCTTTACATAAATGAACTACATAAAAGATTTTGAAGCCTAAGGCAACAATTTCTAAATGTTTTTATGATATAAAGAAAATAAGGCACCTGTTGTGAACACAGTAAAACATACAAACACGTTATAAATACATAATGTTTAATAAAGGAGACTAAATTATTTCAATCATATATACTTCAGCATCTTGTTTAAATTATAATTCAGCTGCAATTTTGAAAGTAGATTTTTATAAAACCAGAAAAAAAACCTGCACTTATACTAAACATGTTTGCAGAGAGAAGTAAATATCCTGGCTAAATATGAATTGTCTTTTAAATATAACTAAATAAAACTTGACTGGCTGCAGTGTTATACAGGGAAGTCATTGACCCATGAAATGTTGGAAAAAGCCCTTTGTGGTTTAAGATGTGCATCAATATTTACACTAATACATGAACTCTGCAGCAAACCTAAAGCTTTTTACAAATATGAATTTCTGCTTTAGTCAAAACTGATAAATAACTACAAATGCAATTTATTAAGCAGACTTTTGAAATGACTTTTAAATCCTAAGAATAATCATTTACACCACCGGGAGTATAGCTTAAAGTCTGAAAATCAACCAACTCTCCCCATGGCTGTGACATTCTTGTTCAAATTCTGAAAGATAAAGAAATAAGGCATTTGTACTGGACAAGAGTCCAGAAAAGTATACAAAGTACAGTATAATGTAAAATATGTCAGCATTTTTTGGTCAGTGGTTGAATTATAACCCCACAGATTTAGTCTCAGTGTACACAGATTGTCCTTTCTTTGTATTTGAAGTGTTTGTGATCAAATCCTACCCCGCCGCAGCGCAGTCGGCATGCTTCTAGGTTTACAGACGAGTGTCAGATGCACTCTGCGTACTTGTTGATGTACCTGGCTGACAGACGCCGATGAGCAATGCTGAGAAACTCAAGAGCTTCTGCCCAGCTTTTCAGGAGAACTGGGAACAATCCCAGTCCACCCACGACATACAAAATCCGCCAATTTACACATAAGAAGACAGTTAGCACAAGAAGATTCATTCCTTGTGGAAATTTTACTCACAGTGCTTTTTATTTTAGAAATAATTAGAACACTTACAAGACAAACAGAATAGGAGAAAATGTACAGTTTTACACTTTAAGGTCCAGCAGCCTATCTAGAGACTGTGGACGGGCTTTCATAGGAAACTCCTCCAATCATTTTAAAAAGTGTATGATCAGTGATGTAACTACAACATGTCCAGGACCCTAATGTGCAGTGTGAGATTATTATTTACTATAAATGAATAAGTAGTTTGTTCAAATATGCAAATGTAAAACAGATTTTTCTGTCATATATAAACCCAAAAGCTGCTTGATCATTTATTTTAAAGTTATGTATTGCTGTTAGCTTGTTACTGCTTAGACATTTAGTCAGAGGTGGATAGGATTAACACAGTAGGACTTTTAAAAGTGATGTAATGTCTTCTCACACTTGGATTACTGCAACTCTTTGTACATTGGTTTAGATATACCTCTACATCCTCTCCTCCGGGTTCTTCAAATTTTAGCCACTTGCCTTCTTACCAGAGCTAATTGATGTCACCATACAACCCTAGTTTTAGTTTGCTTTTCAGTTCTTAGATGTATTATTTGGATGTAATATTTATTAGTATTTTAGAGACTTTGAGGACTGTCACGACAATATTTTACAGATCCTTTAAACATTCATACACCTAACAGAGGTTTGGGATTGCTGAACCAACTCCTTTTATAAGTTTGGTGGTTTAGGCTGAAAACAAAGGAGCCAGGACCTTTTTGTTTGCAGTTTCCAGGATCTGCACAAATATGACTATGAACATTTTAAAAACACAACTCTCAAAACACATTTCCTCAAACAAGCATTCTGCTTTGGTTAAGAAAGATACACTGGTTTTCAACTGTTTTTACCTGTTCATTTCTTTTACCCACAGTTTTTTATTAGCCACATATATATTTATGTTGCTTTGTTCTCTTTTGCTTTTATATCCTAAAGGTATTCAGAGTTTACATTTAAAATGTGCTCTAAGCATAATAACTGTCTGGCAACTTGCATGTGGTTTGTAATCTTTTATTTTTACTTGATGTTTTGAACTGAAATTGATAGACTTATGCTGACATCTCCCACAGAGTGACAATCTCTTGCAGGGACACCTCACTAATGATTATAAATCTTTGATCGGATAAAGAGCTGTAGCTTGTGCTGTATAAAGATCTTAGCCTCAAGCTGACCTTCCAGAACCCATGTTGGTGTGCAAAGCAGAGTGCCTTCTCCCAAATAACTGAAAATAGACAGCATACAATTGCAAGGTCATGAAACCCTGGTTCAATTACTTTACCTCTTTTTCAGCCTTTAAAAAGTAACAGATATCTAATACATGATTACACCAAAACATGATGTACAATAATCATACTCCTTGAATCATTTTGTCTCATTCCAGTCACAAACTTTAATGGGTTTTCGCTGGATTTACTCTAATAGACCAACACAGAGTTTCCCAGAATTGTGAGATGGAAGGAAAATGATGCATGATTCTCATTTTGTTTAAAAAAAAATCCTGAAAACGCTGTTGTGCATTTGTTTTCCTCCCACCTGTGCGAAAATCAACAAATAAAGCAGTTCTGTGAAGACATTAAAAATTTATTAGAGAACATTACTGAACAAACGACATCATGAAACACACCAGACAGATCAGGGATAAAACTATGGAGAGGTTTAAAGGTGGGTTTAAAACTATGAACATCTCACAGAACACTTCCCAGTTTATCATGCCAAAAAAGGAAAGAGTATGGCACAACTGCAAATCAAGAAATGTCATTTCCTTGAACTGATAGGGAATGCAATAGAAGCATTAATGCAAGAAGCAGCCAAAAGACTCATAGTAACTCTGGAGGAGCTGCAGAGAGTCATAGCTCAGGTGGGGATGTCTGCCTTGAGTACAGCCTTTGTTGTACACTCCACAAATCTGGCATTTATAGTAGAGAGGCAGGAAGAAAGGCATTGTGGACTTAAAACGAAGAAGTATGAGAAGTTCAGTATAAACTTTTCCCCCAAGCCATATGGGAGACATAGCAACAAACATGTGGAGGAAGGTTTTCTGGTCAGATGATATCAAAAATCATCAATTCTTTTTGTCAAAATTTAGAAAACGATGTATCCTTTTTCCTTCCATTTCATAAGTATGTTTCACTTTATGTCAATCACATAAAATCCCCAAACATCACATGCAAACATTACCTACCAAAATAATAACAGTTTTAGGCACAAAAAAAAAACATATCCTAAATGAACTCTTTCTTAGAAAAACCTCAGATCTCCTTGTAATTTGTTTATAGGAAAATGTTTAAGAGCCAAAAAAAAAAAGCTTTGTTGCATAATGAGATGAAATAAGGCAAATGTTACCCATCTGACCTTCCGGTGTAAAGATGCTGGCAGACAGGCAGGGAACGGACTGGTAGTTGGACCAGATGTTCACCACGTGTTACATGGGCCTGTGTTATTAGCACGATGATGAGGTCAAACAAAATACCGTGGCAGGCACCCTGCGTAGTTGTGTAAGACATAAAAAATGAAGGAATATTGAAGAACATAAATGCAGCGAGAGGATACAGTCAATGTATAACGGATATGACATAAGTGTTTCTGTGTTTTTTCTTTTGTGAATGATGCTTGTTCATGCATCCATTTTTATGCCAATGGGTGTATATGCGTTTGTGTCGTACTGATAGGTCTGCCTGGACTAGTGCCATCAATTAGGGCGATGTATGGGCTTATCAGTCACGATATGGCACACTCCCTGTGGCGGCAGCTCAGTCATATCTACCTTCCACCTTTTGTTTTCTTTTCCTGCTGTTTCTGTTGCACTTTGCAGGACAGTATGGTGCTTGCAGAATATAATGCAAATATAATGCCACTTCCTTTCTTGAATAGTAAGATTTTCCACTTAGTCTCTAAAGCACCTACTTGTATATTTAGTAACCAACATCCTTAATTGAAAAAAAACATTGAGAGCAATCCATTAGTGTATGTTCTGACTGTGAAAGCTCGTTTTCTTGAAAGCCCCCTCATGTTTATAACATCAGTCGGTGTCTGGAAGCTGCACACCCTGACTTTGATATACAGTGACAGTTTGCATCCACTGAAATTGTAGTCTATAAATTGAGTGTTGTGCAAGTTGGACTTTGGTTGCAGAGCCAAAGATTTTCACATGCTATGCATGACATCTTGATGTAAGATTGTGGACTTCAGCTGAGTGCAATGGCTTACCCACCAGAGCAGATTTATTATGAGCCTGCTAAGAATGGATCTTGTATTCAGGGAGATGTGCAGGGCTGGTTTTTCACCACATATAACATTTTGCATGCATGCGAAAACTTTATTTTGGTTTCATTTGACCAAAGCACCCTTTTCCACGTTTACTGTGTCTCATACATAGCTTGGGACAAATAGGACCGCTTGCGGCTTTCTGTCAACAATGACTTTCTTCTTGAGTTTGTTTGTCTATTACAAGAAAATTCAGTTTTCACAGTTAAAGTGTAAAAAAGTACAAGTATGAATACTTGTGCAAGACACTATAAGTAAAAGCAAGAAATTATAAAAAGAAACCTCAAATATCTTTTAGAAACAATATTGTCAGATGAATGATTACTTCATCTATATAGTTAAACTTCATTGCAGTTATTTTTTTTTACAATGAATTATGTCATAATTGGTTGCCTTAACTTTTCAGCATGACCTTAGAAAACACAGCAGCAAATCAGACATCTGCACAGGACTGTATCTTCACATGACAGGACCTCATTATCAGTGAGTTTGGGCCTTGACTCCCCCCTCCGAAGCCAGGCAGATTAATTATCAAAATGGCAGTTGCTTCATACCAATGAACAGATTAGAGCAATTTCCATAAACCATCCACTGATGTAAACATGGAATAACAGCTTTGTTTTCACTGCTGCAGGAAGCTTGGAAGAGAGATAAAAAAATATTCCAATAAAAGATCAGTTTGTTGTTATATCAGCATTTCTAAAATGATGTGAAATAAGCAAAGGATGTGGCTAAATTTGAGGTTTTTCCAGCAAATTAGACAAAAAATACACTTAAAACTGTTTGTGAAAATGTTGAAGACCATGGTGAAGAGTTAGTAAACAGATTATGATGTAGGGAAAAAAGCTCAAGGATGCTTGTCTGGACTGTGGCCTAGAAATGTTCACCAAATATTTAGACAGGAAAATGTCTAACACAATGAATATTTCAGCAAGCAAATAGCTGAAAAGGTTCAGCTCATTAAACTGCTGAGAAAATAGTTTTTTTACTAATGTACACTGATAACCAAACATGGTGTTTAAACCCTTTTTTGTGTTCTTATTCGACGGTAAACTCAACATTTACAAGTGGGGCAAGGAAAATGAATACTGAGAAAAGACACTTAGGAAAAATATGAGTCTTTTGTAAAGCCAAATATTCTTCAGTCTACCAACAATTCTTGCAGTGAAGACAATCACTATTGTTGTTAACGTTATTTGAATATTTCTACAGATCCATGATATTCACGAGGCAACACCAGCAAAAAATTTCAGGTAGTTAACTCAAGCTGTACTGCTGCTTCACACGTGATCTTTAACACACTCTGTTGAATTTGTCAAGCATAGCCTAACAATTTCTGCGGTCTTTTTAAGCTGCAAAACATCCTACTGCAATCTGCATTTCATGTGCTGCTTCATGCCTCCCTTCAGCTGCTGCTGCTGGCAGCTTTTGCTTGGTTCCCTTCAGCCCTTCCACCACCAAAGCACAACCCTTGGGCTTTGAGGTCAAACCCTCTGCTCAGGCATTTTTTTTTTACATTTACATGTGAGCTGTCTGACTTAAATGTAATTATCTCCTAAGTGTTTGTTGAAGTGAGGACCAGAGTGCTGGGGAAGACAACAAAAGACTGCAGGTATCGATGGGACATACTATTGGAGTACATCAGGGTAAGAAGAGAGGCAGGTGAAGTGATGCACCCATCATGCCTAGTGCCTACTGTACAAGCCTGTGGGGGCAGTGCTATGATCTGGGGCTGCTGCAGTTGGTCAGGTCTGGGTTCAGCAACAGTATGTGTCCAAAGAGTGAGGTCAGCTGACTACCTGAATATACTGAATGACCAGGTTATTCCACCAATGGATTTTTTCTTCCCTGATGGCACGGGCATATTCCAAGATGACAATGCCAGGATTCATCGGGCTTGAATTGTGAAGGAGTGGTTCAGGGAGCATGAGACATCATTCTCACACATGGATTGGTCACCACAGAGTCCAGACCTTAACCCCATTGAGAATCTTTGGGGTGTGATGGAGAAGGCTTTGCACAGCGGTCAGACTCTACCATCATCAATGCAAGATCTTGGGAAGGCATCCAGGAGTCATTCGGTATAGATGCCCGAGCCACCTCAACTGGCTCCTCTCACAGCACTCATGTAGAATTTGATGCTTGCACCATGTTCCAAAAAACTGGGACAGGGGCAACAACAGACTGGGAAAGTTTAAGGAATGCTAAAAAAACGCCTGTTTGGAGCATCTCACAGGTGAACATCCCTGAAAAAAGGAGCATCCCTGAAAGGCTCAGTCGTTCACAAGCAAGGATGGGGTGAGGTTCACCACTTTGTGAACAACTACATAGTCCAACAGTTTAAGAACAATATTTCGTCAAAATACAATTGCAAGAAAATTAGGGATTCAATCATCTACAGACCAAAATCTCATCAAAAGATTCAAGGCATCTGGAGAAATCTCACCACATAAGCAGCAATGCCGAAAACCAACATTGAAAGCCAAAGATCTTTGACACCTCGGGAGGCACTGCATTAAAAACTGACATCATTTTGTAACGGATATTACAATGGAGCACTTCAGAAAACCATTGTCAATTCATCGTTACATCTACAAGTGCAAGTAGTCATATATCAACAACACCAAGAAACGCTGCTGACTTCTCTGGACCCCAGTTTATCTGAGATGGACTGACCCAAAGTGGAAAAGTATGCTTTGGTCTGATGAGTCCACATTTCAAATTGTTTTTGTAAATTGTGGATGTTGTGTCCTCCGGGCCAAAGAGGAAAGGACTATACGGATTATCAGCACAAAGTTCAAAAGCCAGCATCTGTGATGATATGGGGGGGTGTTAGTGCCCATGGCATGGTAACTAGCATATCTGTTGTTGGGACCCCAGCCATGGTTACAAAATGAAAGGCCAGTACGAATTTTTCTGGAACTTTCAAAATAAATCGCATTAACCTACTTCCAGCACAGCCAGGAAAAGGGGTAACAGCGGACTTCCCGTGACGTCGCTGTCCGAATAAAAACCCCGCTTTTGCAACAAACTAACCTCTTCCACGCAGGTCCGCAGAGGAACTGGACGGAGGGACACAGCACGCTAATGTCTTTTTGCAGGCAAATAGACATAACTCTTCAAACTGGATCCAAGAGTGTCATACGATCCCGCGATCATATGCACTAAGTTAAGTAGGAATGAATGGCTGTGTGTGTATCCAGTATTCATTCATGAACGGGGGTAAATAAGGTACAAGTGTTGCTTGACTTTTCTCTCTGAGGTCTACAGAAGCAAACTGTGTTCCAGAGAGTTCCCAGCAGAAACCCTGTCTCTACAACGTCGAGTGGAGCAGTTTTCCCGGTCTGAAGGAAGGACAACGGGACCGCATCACCGTGGCTACAGCAGTAATGTACAGTTTGGCCGGCCGGCAGAGCGAGCCGCCCCACCCCAAAGCTGCGGAGGTTAGCTGCAGCGAACCCTTTGCTCACTGTGGATGCTTTCTTAAACTTCGTCACCCCGTACAACGTTTCCTCAGCACGGTTCACGTACGAGGTTGTGGTTTGGGCAGACATAAGTAGTTTAGAATGAAATAATCTAAACATTTTTCGTTTTATGATGTTTGGTTTTGTTTGTGTTGAAACTCAGCCATCTTAGTGCTAGCAGATTATCTGCTCACACATGTGCTCTGTTTATGTGTTTGTAACCGGCTTTGCTGCTGCTAGGTCACACCATTCAAATCACCAATAAGACGCTGCGTTGTGTAATGACGACAACTCAGGAGTTCTGGATCAGCCTAACTGGTGGCATGTTTATTCTGCACAGAATGGAATCAGACAGTTCAGTAGCACGAAATAAACACCCAGCCGACATCAGTTCACCTTCCTCCATAACAGCCATGAACGGACTGAAGAAGGAGGAAATGACGTCACAAGTTACGACCGAATAAAAAACTAAACCTCCACAAAATTAATACAAAGATTTTGTGTAAGTACTCGTACTCGTCGTCTTCCGCTTTATCCGGGACCGGGTCGCGGGGGCAGCAGACTCAACAGAGACGCCCAGACGTCCCTCTCTCCAGACACCTCCTCCAGCTCCTCCAGGGGGAGCCCAAGGCGTTCCCAGGCCAGCCGAGAGACATAGTCCCTCCAGCGTGTCCTGGGCCGTCCCCTGGGCCTCCTCCCGGTGGGACGTGCCTGGAACACCTCCCAAGGAAGGCGTCCAGGAGGCATCCGGTATAGATGCCTGAGCCACCTCAACTAGCTCCTCTCGATGTGGAGGAGCAGTGGCTCTACTCCGAGCCCCTCCCGGATGGCCGAGCTCCTCACCCTATCTCTAAGGGAGTGCCCGGCCACCCTACGGAGGAAGCTCATTTCAGCCGCTTGTAACCGGGATCTCGTTCTTTTGGTCATGACCCAAAGTTCAAGGCCATAAGTGAGGGTAGGAACGTAGACCGACCAGTAAATTGAGAGCTTTGCTTTTCGGCTCAGCTCTCTTTTCACCACAACGGACCGGCACAGCGCCCCCATTACTGTGGCAGCCGCACCGATCCGTCTGTCGATCTCCCGCTCCATCCTTCCCTCACTCGTGAACAAAACCCAGAGATACTTAAACTCCTCCACTTGAGGCAGGAACTCCCCTCCAACCTGAAGAGGACAAGCCACCCTTTGCCGGTCAAGTACCATGGCCTCGGACTTGGAGGAGCTGATCCTCATCCCAGCCGCTTCACACTCGGCTGCGAACCGCCACAGCGCATGCTGTAGGTCTTGGCTAGAGGGGGCCAGCAGGACCACGTCATCTGCAAAAAGAAGAGACGAAATCCACTGGTCCCCAAACCCGACCCCCTCTTGCCCTTGGCTGCGTCTAGAAATCCTGTCCATAAAAGTTATGAACAGGACCGGTGTAAGTAATAATCTCAAAATAAAAATAAAAATGAAAGACAATAAAATTAATAAAATAAAAAAATATATAAATACAATAATTAAGTGAAGGATTTTTGGTGGAATGAATTGTTCTCTTTCATCCATGCTACATTCACCCCCCCCCCCCCTAAATGACACCAAAATCCTGATTGCTCAAACAGAATAGCACACTTCTTGAACTGGAAAACCAACGCTTTGACAATATAATGGGGTTATTCCAAAGAATACCATCTTTAAAATTAGCTGTGGAAGCTACCTGTAAAGACAGGTCAAGAGAAATACAGGTCCTTCTCAAAACATTAGCATATTATGATAAAGTTCATTATTTTCCATAATGTAATGATTAAAATTTAACATTCATATATTTTAGATTCATTGCACACTAACTGAAATATTTCAGGTCTTTTATTGTCTTAATACGGATGATTTTGGCATACAGCTCATGTAAACCCAAAATTCCTATCTCACAAAATTAGCATATCATTAAAAGGGTCTCTAAATGAGCTATGAACCTAATCATCTGAATTAACGAGTTAACTCTAAACACCTGCAAAAGATTCCTGAGGCCTTTAAAACTCCCAGCCTGGTTCATCACTCAAAACCCCAATCATGGGTAAGACTGCCGACCTGACTGCTGTCCAGAAGGCCACTATTGACACGCTCAAGCAAGAGGGTAAGACACAGAAAGAAATTTCTGAACGAATAGGCTGTTCCCAGAGTGCTGTATCAAGGCACCTCAGTGGGAAGTCTGTGGGAAGGAAAAAGTGTGGCAGAAAACGCTGCACAACGAGAAGAGGTGACCGGACCCTGAGGAAGATTGTGGAGAAGGGCCGATTCCAGACCTTGGGGGACCTGCGGAAGCAGTGGACTGAGTCTGGAGTAGAAATATCCAGAGCCACCGTGCACAGGCGTGTGCAGGAAATGGGCTACAGGTGCCGCATTCCCCAGACCTGGGCTACAGAGAAGCAGCACTGGACTGTTGCTCTGTGGTCCAAAGTACTTTTTTCGGATGAAAGCAAATTCTGCATGTCATTCGGAAATCAAGGTGCCAGAGTCTGGAGGAAGACTGGGGAGAAGGAAATGCCAAAATGCCAGAAGTCCAGTGTCAAGTACCCACAGTCAGTGATGGTCTGGGGTGCCGTGTCAGCTGCTGGTGTTGGTCCACTGTGTTTTATCAAGGGCAGGGTCAATGCAGCTAGCTATCAGGAGATTTTGGAGCACTTCATGCTTCCATCTGCTGAAAAGCTTTATGGAGATGAAGATTTCATTTTTCAGCATGACCTGGCACCTGCTCACAGTGCTAAAACCACTGGTAAATGGTTTACTGACCATGGTATCACTGTGCTCAATTGGCCTGCCAACTCTCCTGACCTGAATCCCATAGAGAATCTGTGGGATATTGTGAAGAGAACGTTGAGAGACTCAAGACCCAACACTCTGGATGAGCTAAAGGCCGCCATCGAAGCATCCTGGGCCTCCATAAGACCTCAGCAGTGCCACAGGCTGATTGCCTCCATGCCACGCCGCATTGAAGCAGTCATTTCTGCAAAAGGATTCCCGACCAAGTATTGAGTGCATAACTGTACATGATTATTTGAAGGTTGATGTTTTTTGTATTGTAATTGGTAGAATGAAATATGCTAATTTTGTGAGATAGGAATTTTGGGTTTTCATGAGCTGTATGCCAAAATCATCCGTATTAAGGCAATAAAGGACCTGAAATATTTCAGTTAGTGTGCAATGAATCTAAAATATATGAATATTAAATTTTCATCATTACATTATAGAAAATAATGAACTTTATCCCAATATGCAAATTTTTTTAGAAGGACCTGTATAAAGGGTGATCAATCCTCCAACTCTCACGGAACAGTATGATGCCGAATACATCAAACCACCCATTTAATTATGTGCCATATGCATATCTCCACAACCATAATAATGGACGCCTTGGGATCTTTGTCTATGACTTTGTAGACTTTGGACTTCCACTTGTCGGCCAGCTTTGTTTTTCCTCTCTCTCCTTTATTAGCAAGGAGGACTCTGTCTCCTTTGTTTAGCTGAAATCCCTTGACCTTCCTGTTGTATCCTCTGGCCTGTTTATCCTGTTCCTTCATGGTATGTTTTTGAGCAATGTATGCTGCCTCTTTCAAACAGGACATTAGTGTCTCAGCATAACTGCTATAATCAACCACCACTGGATCATGCAGAACCTGTTGAAACATGACATCAACAGGCAGTCTCGGGACATGGCCAAACATGAGATGAAAAGGAGCATAACCAGTTGTTTCATGAATTGTTGCATTGTATGCAAATGTTAATGCTTGTACCTGCTGAGGCCATTTGGCTTTTTCTCTGAGTGGTAATGAACGGAGCATATTCCCCAGAGTCCTATTGAACCTCTCTGTCCCACCATTGCCCATCGGGTGATATGCGGTGGTATGTGACTTGGACACACCTGACAGCTTGAACAACTCTGTGATAAGTTCACTCTCAAAATTGGCTCCTTGATCAGTATGAATCCTTTCTGGAAACCCATATACACAAAAGACATGGTCCCATAGTTTTCTTGCAACTTGCTTTGCTGTCTGGTTTGCACATGGAAAGGCATGGGCCAACTTTGTGAAGTGGTCTGTCACTACAAGAACATCTACAGATTGCTGTCTGTTGTTTTCTGCGCTCCAAAAATCCAAACACACCAATTCCATGGGAGCAGATGTTCTGATGCTCTCAAGTGGGGCTCTGGCAGAAGGTTCCGGGGTCTTGGCCAATATACATCTCTGACAGCACTTTACATAATTTCTGATTTGATGCTCCATCTTTGGCCAGAAAAAGCGCTGTCTCGCCAGATAGATTGTCCTTGCTTGGCCTTGATGGCCAGCTAAGTCATGCACCCCACACAGAGCTTTCTTCTCCAAACATTTGGGTAAAACAAACTGGTGCCTCCTCTGTTTGCTCAAGGGATCTTTAATGACTCGGTACAGGACACCATCAAGGACCTTGAGTCTCTCCCATTGTTTTACAAGAGCGAGAGCTCCTAGATCAAATCCCTCTCTTTCCCTTCTAGATGGCCTCCTTTTTCGGCTCAGAAACACCATTATTCTTGAAATACTGAGGTCTTGCTCTTGGCTCTGTCGGAGTTCTTCAAGGGAAAAAGCAGACAACGGATCCAGTCCTGTTGAGGCAACTTGTTGGACAGTCTGAGCTAACTGGATTGCTCTAGACTCTGTAGACACACTCCACTGGTCATGTGCATCCATGAGGGCTTTTATGGCTGTATGCTCTGATGTTCAAAGTGGGTGAGACTTAGCTACATTGCACCATGTCGCTCCTCTTATACAATGACACTGGACTTTAAGACGGAAGACATCTTGAACCACATGTTCACCAACCCCATTGGACTCAACGAGTAACTTATCATAACACTCAGTAATGAGCCTATGACCAACTGTTTAAACAAACGAGTCTCTGCTGAGAGCATCTGCCACAACATTCTTGTTACCTGCGATATGCTTTAGATCGAATGTGTATGGAGCAGGTTTGGCAACCCAACGCTGTTCGCAGGCATCGAGCTTCGGCTTTGTCATAATATAGGTCAATGGATTGTTATCTGTCCATACTGTGAAAGTGTTGCCCTTCAGCCAATGGCTAAATTTCTCGCATACACTCCACTTCAGAGCCAGAAATTCGAGCCGGTGGGCTGGATATAATTTTTGAGAGCCACTCAATGTCTTGCTTGCAAAAGCTATGGGTCTTGCTTTGCTTTCACCCTCTGGTATCTGTGATAACACAGCACCGGGCCCATCTAAAGAAGCATCAATGGACAAAATTAAAGGTCGAGAGAAATCAGGGTGAGCAAGAACCACACAGTTCATCAGACTCTCTTTCAGCCCATCAAAGCTGTGTCACATTCCAGTGTCCAGTCACCTGGTCTGAGCTTCCTATAAGTTCCTGCATTTGCTCTTGCCTTTCTTCTTCTTTTCTGCCCAGCAGTAAGTGCAAAAAGCGGTTTAGCCAAAGAGGAGCAATTGGGGAGGAAGTGTTGGTAATAGAATACCATCCCCAAAAAAGATTTAATCCGTCGAACAGAAGGCATACATCCGTCATCTTCCATCAGATCAGATGTCGACATTTTGGATATGACTTCAACCTTTGATGGGTCCACAGCTACACCATTTCCATCAATGACATGACCCAAAAACTTCACCGAAGCTCGCATGAGATAACATTTCTTGGGACTCAGCTTGAGGTTATGTTCCCGCAACCGCTGAAAAACAACCTCCAATCTCTGCAAAGCCTCCTCTTCAGTTTATGCAAAAACAAGCAAGTCATCTAGATAACATAACAGACTGCTAAAGTTCAAGTCTCCAAAAATGCTTAACATCATGCGCATGAAGGAGGCTGGACTATTGCAGAGCCCCTGTGGCATCCGGTTGTATTCGTGTAAGCCGAGTGGTGTAGTAAAAGCCGTATATTTTTTGTCCTCTTCGGCCATGGGAATATTGTAAAAGCCGGATGTAAGATCCATTGTGCTAAAATACATATTCCCGCCCAAGGCAGCGAGGCAGTCAGACTGGTGAGGAAGAGGGTGGGCATCTTTGAGGGTTCTGGCATTCAACCACCGGAAATCTGTGCATATCCTAAGGTTTCCATTCTTTTTCCAAACCATCACCAATGGCGAAGCATACTCACTCACAGATTTTCGTATTATACCTTGCTCCTCCAGTCCCGTCAGAACCTGACGCAATTTATGGTAATGAGCAGGCGGAACTCTCCGATAAGGAAGACGGAATGGACGATCATCTGTGAGTCGGATGCGATGAACAAAACCCTTAGCTTCACCACAGTCCAACTCATGCTTGGAAAATACGTCATTGTAGCGCTCCAGCAACTGAACTAGTCTTTCTTTCCCTACATGATCTGTGTGACAGGCGCTTATGTCAAGATCTGCAAGACCAACATTTCGCAGTCTTTGTTCAAGATCTGAAACACTGTCAACCACTGCATGTTTTTCTGAGACAGGCTTTTCAATCTGCAGAGAACCCTGAGGAATTTCAAAATCTTCTACAGCCATACAGGGTGACACATCAGCGAGTTTACAATTCTTCCTGAGGGTAATGGGTTTGCCAGACAGGTTTGTGACCTTCATGGGGACCCATCTGTCAACCCAGAGAGATGTTATGATGCGGCCAACCATAATATTTCGTGGCATGGACTTTGACGTGGTAGGTTCAACTATAATTGTGCTCCCAGGTGACATGGGAGAATTACAGTGTAGCTTACCCCAAACAAGGTGCTCTTGTCTTGCTACAGGTGTAACAGATTGCCTTAGTTTGACGGTGCCGATTTTTTCTGGCAGTTCTCCACCCCTCCAACGCGATGTACTCGCCATCAGATCCAAAAACTGCTCACACTCGGGCGATGCTATCTGATTGTTCCCAGAAATAAGACGCCAATAATCATCACTGTTTTTTAGCTGATGCATGAGGAACTTGATCACATTTGTGCCTATTATCAGATCATCTCTTTGACCTAGCACCACAAGTACTGGAACAGAACAACTCTGTCCATAGATTTTAAGCTCAACTTCATACATACATTTTGGTTTAGTGAGCTTCCCACCACATCCAACTAAAACCACTTCCTGCGTCAACGTTTTAGGTTCTGACAAGACATTTTCTCTAAGCATTCTTTCCTCTGCTTCTTCACTAAAGGTGCATGCCATAGAACCTGAGTCCAGCATCCCTTGCATCTGAAACTTATAGTTCACAGTAACCGGGGCATAGAACAGTTCATCATAAGGCTCTACTGTGTGCGTGTTTTGCATAATCACTTTAGCATCAGCGGATGCTACTCCACATGCATTCACATAACATTGTTCAAGCTCACTGTCACAACTGAGGGTTTGTAAATCACTACCCACACATCCCCTCCCCAAATGCGGGTTCAACAGTTTAAATGATGTTGCTCATCAAATGTAGATGTGGTCTGGTCTATGGACTGGTCTATGGACTGGCAAACCTTACAGGACTTTCTCTGCAACCGACTGGGTGAGGGTTTTCTGAGCACTGCTTGGTTGCTCTGAGCGAGTGTACGGTCAAGCAGGCTAATGAGAGTCTTTAAACAGTTGTCGTCTAACTGAGGAGCGGGGTTAATGCTCACTTCTGCCTGAACTGGAGATGAGACTGGAGAGCTGGATGAAACGGCCTCAGATGTTTGAACATGAGATGTCAAATGTCTCATCAAACTAGGATGATTTGGTTTAGCAGGCACTCGCTCTTTCATCCCAATCTGATAGCGATCAACATGTTCCTGTATTTCCCTAGCCGTCCACTTGTCTGGTGCTTTAAATCGTAATACTGCAGCAAGAGAAGGATCTGGACAATACTTGACAAACATCATCGTTACCTCTCGGCTGGGATCATCAATGTGTCGCCCTTGTCTGTTCAGAGCTTCTTCAGCTGCATCGATTGCTTTGTTGAGCCGGAGCCAGTACTCAACAGGGTTCTCCCCTACCAGCGGCACAGTGCCATAAACGTCTGCAAGAGGCATACTTGAACATGTTGTTTCACTGAAATGTTGTCTTAATATGTCAATGATGACTTTTGGGTTCTCCTGAGGCTTTAAAGTTGGGTTGCTGCGGAGTGTAACCTTCACTATGTCCCTAGCTTTGCCCATTAACTTGTATAAGATCTCCTGATGCTGCTCTCTGAGCGGTACACCTCTCTTTCTCAGGTATGTGTCCATAAGCTCCTCCCACTCATACACTGACAGCTTGTCTGACACATCTCCTCTAAAACTGGGAGGTTCCTTGACATCAGCTTGCATGACTAACCTTATACCTGCCAGGTTATGTGCGAAGTCATTGGGAGTTTGAGCTGTACCCGAATTCTGAACTTGTCCTCACCTACGTTACTTTCTCCCTTTAGCTGAGCTGATATAACTTGTCCAACTTGCTGTGCTATGTGTGTAATGAGATGACTTAAAGCTGGATCACCAATGTCTGCAGTGGCCGACAGTTGATCAGTAAGTTTAGGGGAAGAGGTTGGATGATTAGGTAACCGAGTGGAACTACAGGCTGGTGAACCGACGTTGCCCGAGTTCCCGACAGGAGTATCACAAAGCTCCCTCAAAAACCTTCTTCTGCCCAGACCTAGAGCATAATCAGTTGTTGCAGCAACATCTTCTTCTCCAAATCTAGAAGCCATTTAAAAAAAAAACTTATTCCTATATTATAATGAAATACAAATTCTTAAGTTATTGAACCTAATGGAGCTACACAACAAACAAAAATAGTTCAGTGGGAAAACAACCACATAAGAAAAAAAAAAGTTTTTTTTTTTTTTTCCAAAGTTCTTTCAACTCTATCACAGCATTGCTTCAAAACTATCTTCTTTAAGTGAACCTCTTCATGATGATTAGCAGACTCCGGTGACCAAGCTGTTGTTGATCCACGATGAATCCGGGTCACGGCACCAATGTAACCGGCTTTGCTGCTGCCAGGTCACACCATTCAAATCACCAATAAGACGCTGTGTTGTGTAACGACGACAACTCAGGAGTTCTGGATCAGCCTAACTGGTGGCATGTTTATTCTGCACAGAATGGAATCAGACAGTTCAGTAGCACGAAATAAACACCCAGCCGACATCAGTTCACCTTCCTCCATAACAGCCATGAACAGACTGAAGAAGGAGGAAATGACGTCACAAGTTACGACCGAATAAAAAACTAAACCTCCACAAAATTAATACAAAGATTTTGTGTAAGTAATAATCTCAAAATAAAAATAAAAATGAAAGACAATAAAATTAATAAAATAAAAATATATATAAATAAAATAATTAAGTGAAGGATTTTTGGTGGAATGAATTGTTCTCTTTCATCCATGCTACATGTTCTGTGTTTGTGTTTTTTTATTTTTTTTATTTGAGACAAACTTTATTTAAAAGGTGATTTTAAAAACAGAAGATAGGCCATAACGCGCCGTCCACGCTTATGCATTTTAACCCTTTTATTAATGGTATTTTAAAGGTACAGTATGTGTTTGATTCTGATGATTAGCTATAAGCTTCTTTTGTTAGCTTTAACCGCTAACAGCTAAGAACACGGGCTTCCCTGATAAAGATCATTTACCCAAAAAGGTTGTTAGTTTTAAATCTAGTAAAATAATATTTCCCTAAATATTATTTAGCTAAACTTGACAACTAAGTAACACAATTAAGCCCATTTCTCAAAGATTTGGTTCTTATTCAAAATAATATTTCTTTAAATATTATTTTAATAAATAAAGACAGCTAATTAAACACCGTTGAGAATTGGTCATCCAGAAGGTTGGTTTTATTCAGTAAATCATTCTTTAAAATATTATTTTATTAAAATAATATTTTATCTGATCTTGCATTGTAAATGGTTGTCTAAAGGTATGTCAATTATTGTCTAAGCTAGTTCCAAGACTAACTTAACTTCATTTCCAGATTCTTCAAGATAATCCTTGGTTCTCAAACATAAACATTGTATGGTAACATTGCATCACTCTTTTGGTCATGGTTTTCAACCATCTTTAATCAACTTGTTTATATTGTACATAGCCCATTAGTCTTCCTTATTCTTTAATTCTACTTGGTAGTTTAGTTGGATTGTTTTAGCGTAGTAAAGAGTTTGTTGATTGAAATATGTTTGACTTGAGTTGACTTATTTTTGTTAATAAATTCTTGTATTTTAAGAAATTGTGTGAATTCATTCCATACATGTGCAGAGTTTATGCTGTTCAATAATGTCAGAGCTCGTCTCACACCTTTCTATTTTGTCCTAATACCACCGCCTTACTGGGCTGGTATTCACTGGACAACCCTTAACAGACCAAAATATTATTTAATAAAATATTAAAGTATTAATATTAAATATTAAATAAGATATTCATATTCATAATTACAACACTGTGAAGGCACCATTAATGCTGAAAGATACATACAGGTTTTGGAGCAACATATCCTGTCATCCAACAACTTCAGGAGCGTCGCTGCTTAAGGTAAAAATATATTCTTTAATATTGAGAGCAAAGTGTACCGGAGTCAAATTCCTTGTTTGTCTGTACAAACTTGGCAATAAAGCTGATTGTGCTTCTGATTTCAAGCCACATTCTGCATGTGTTCCAACAGCATGGCTTCAGAGTAAAAGAGGGCAGGTATTATACTGGCCTACCTGCAGTCCAGACCTGTCTCCTAATAAATATGTGTGGCGCATTATGAAATGCAAAATACAACAATTGAGACCATGGACAGTTGAGCAACTGAAGTTGTACATCAAGCAAGAATGGTTTAAACAATTACTTTTTTTCAGTTCCTGAACACTTATTGAGTGTTTTTAAAAGGAAGGTTGATGTAACACAGTGTTAAATAGGCCCCTGTCCCAGCTCAACAGAATATAGGTTGTGCAGGATTTACAAATAATTGTATTCTGTTTTTACCTATGTTTTACTGAACGTTCCAAATTCATTGGAATTGGAGTTGTAAGGGAGGTACATTTCTATATGAACACAGTAAAATTGTTACCTGCTAAAATCAATGTGATACCAACAGCTATTGAGGCAATTGAAAGGTTTTTAAACAGTTCTGTACCAAGATTT
Source organism: Girardinichthys multiradiatus (assembly GCF_021462225.1). Classification (NCBI taxonomy): domain Eukaryota; kingdom Metazoa; phylum Chordata; class Actinopteri; order Cyprinodontiformes; family Goodeidae; genus Girardinichthys; species Girardinichthys multiradiatus. The sequence goes on from NC_061801.1 coordinate 18,754,963, forward strand.
TTGTAAGCCCTACTCTGGTTGTCAAAAATAATCTAACTGGTGTTTTAGACATTGTAGATGTACATGTAAACAAATCAGATTTTCTTTTGATATCCAGCTGTCTCCAGTGATTTGTAGCTGTTTAGTAAAGGATTCAGACAATGAGGTCAACAATATCATTCATTCGTATTTTTCATTACAAATCCCTCTACTGTTAGTAAAACTGGTTGTACAGTCTGATGGTATTTTAACAGGCATGTGGAAAATTGTGTAATCCTTCTGTTAACCTTAGTGTTTCAGATCAGATTTATTAATATTAGATGGGTTGTAAGACCTATTTATAAACATTTTGATGAAGCATATAGTTAATTTTTGTGAGGCAATAATGTTTTTGTGATGTTTCTCATCTCTGACAGCACAGCAAACATGCTATAATTCAATTATAGAGAACGATTAGAAAACAATAAAAATCCTAATATAAAAAGAAGAAGAAGAGAAGACAGCATTAAAATGCTGTCCTAAATAAAATCTATTCCTGCCTTTTGAGAACAACATAGGTGAAGGAAAACTCAGAAGTGGAAAGAAATACCAATAACAGAAAGTAATAGGAGGGTTGTAAAGTTTAATAATAAAAATGGGAGCACTCATAATTTATTAAGAAATGGGACTGGGGGGTGGGAGAAAATACGTTTTTCTTTATCCCACTTTTTTCCTAAGCAGGTTTAACACATCTGTGTTTTCTTTGAGTCATCCAAATAACTATCCTTAGCCTTGAACATTGTGCTGGTGCTACGAAGCTCATTATCAACTCTCTAAGTCTGCCCAGGGTTAATGATGCATTCCTTTGAAACAGAGGGAGTTAAATAAGAGGACCAATCAAAATAAAGAGGCAGGAAGAAAGATGCTAAAAAATGTATCAGCATGTCTAAGATTTTGCCTTTGCACATTTCACAGTTTTAAATGCTACTGATGTTGTTGAACTTCAGAGAAACATTCAATCTAAAGGCCTCTGGTTTCATCGTTTCTCATTCAACATGAAGGGTAATTACCATAAAAGTAATAACCTTAGACCAGGCAGAAGTGAAATAAAGAAAATACCAAAACAGGTATGAAGGATTTTTCTGCTGGTCCATTACTGTAAATAATTGTGAGAAATGTTGTTTCATCATTTTAAGGAGATACTGGATTAAAAATATCGTTCCTAAAGACAGGAACAAACCTACCATTTCTTTTCAGTGGGCACTAAAGAGAGAACCAATTTATTGGGGCAGCTGAGCCACATATTTTGATTAATATCAATATTCCAATAACTTGCTGTGTTCCTGAGCCATGGTTATACCAACTATGCAAGTCTGCTGAAGTTCTCTATATAATCTATTTTACAGCTGAGCTCTAAGCCTTGGATATGCTACCGTGACAACCCATCCAACGGTTTCAAAGATCCGAAAAATCCCAGCTCATGCCAAGAAGTATCAATGATTTAATCCCATTGTTATGCTAATCCAGGTAACAAAGAACAAGACCCACTTTGCAACATAAGGTCTCTCTGTAGTCTATATCTCATGTGAAAATCTGACAAGCAGAAAATAAACTTGCAATGCCAAGAAATAGCATTTATACCCTTGAGGGTTCCTAAATTTTGCTCATGCTACCACCAAACCTCAGTGTATAGTACTTAAGGATTTATCTGATTGTGATGCACATTATTGTAAAGTGAAACCAAAATGACACAGCTTTAATTTTGTTAAACAAATTAGCATCTGATATGTGTGGCATGCATTTGTATTTACCGCTTTTCCTCTGATACCCCGAAATAAAACCTAGTGCAAGTAAGGCCTTCAGAAATCACCTAATAGGTGAAAAGAGTCTATCTGTATGTAATTTAATTTCATTGTGAAGCTGCTCTGCCCTGTATCTAACTTCATCCATCTTCCCATCTACTCTGATCAGCTTCGCCGTCCATGCTGAAGAAAAGCAACCCTGTTTCATGTGAGGAGCACGTCTTTGCTCATGTTTCCAGTGCTCCCTATATTATATGTGCTAAATGTAGATCCTCTTCTACAATGGCCTCACTCTTACCACTTTTCTGTAAAGGCTAGATTTGTGGAGCACTTGAGCTGTGAATCTTCACCAGAGTTGCCATTGGCTTCTTGTCTGCTTCTCTGATTAATAGTTAATGAGTATCAAAGTAAAGAGGAATGAATCCATATGCATGCCACACTTTTCAGACTATTTTTTTAATTTATTATTTTCTTTCTAATTCAAGGAGCCTTTTTCCTGTCTTTTGGTTATTTCTCCATCCAGAGCTAAATGTAAACACAGACAGGATGAAGGTTATATAGGCACATTTAAGGCAATTAGCATTTATTTATTGATGGATGTCTACAAAGATTGAAGTTTACAGCCTGAACACATGTTTGACACACATTCCACAACCTAAACCAGCCCCAGAATGGGAGTACTGCAAAGATTAGTCCTAAAAGTCTCTCAGTTTACAGCTACTCGTTTTAAAACAGACCATTGTTAAACTTTGCATCAGTGAGGTGCACTCACTAAGATTCTTCAGTGAGATTTTTCAAATGAGCATGTTCTTGAGTGAGTATCATCGCTCATACTGTACAGTTATGTTTATCTGTTTTTGTACTATAAAGATGTCCTTAAAAGATGTAGAAAAATATAATCTTTTCTTTACAAGAGAATGTATAGCTACATAGATAGGAAGGAAATGGAAACATGTTAACAGATTACAATGATCTGTTTCCAAACTGTTAAGTCCAAATTTTGGTGGGGGTTCTTGATTTGAGAGCCTGCTGCTTTAATATCTTTAACTGCATTTCTTCTAATTTTCAAAGTGAACGCAGGAATATGGTGCAGTAACAGGGTAATGATTTTTACTTCACTGAATCAATGTAATAGCATTCCACCAAAACATTCCCTTAAATGTAATTATTTTCTGCACTTTTCAAAGAGCTGCAAATGCATCTGAGTACCTTAATAATCCCCCATCGCTGCCGATGCAGAAATATTTATTTTCAACTGTGTCCACATAAACAGTCAAACTAACTACAACCAAAATCTAAACCATCAGGTACCGGCTCACTAACATGTCTTGAACTAGCTTTGTGCTTTGTAATGCACTTAAACAGCTATCTAAACAAATAAAATATTTATTGTGTCCTCTGTTCTTCACAAAGAGCGATAAGAAAATCCTTGTCACAACCATCCAATCAGGATCCATTAATGTTTAATTGACCTTGGAGAATCAGGTTTTTAAAGTACAGCCACCTCTGATTAAACATGTAATTTCCTCATAAGTGAATTGTTGTTTTATTTTTCAGTGATTTAGGAGACGTTGCTTATAATTATAAATTGTTACTAAGATGTCTGAGAGTGTAATCTCAAAGTTTTGTTTTAGATCTAAGAAGAAGAGAAGAATAAATCCCTATTTATTTTCTTTTAGGTGACAGGATTTTCATTATACCCCTGTGTTTTCAGTGTTTGTTAGGCCATCCAGATACACAGGACAAAGCTTGAAAGCAAGGTATAATTCCATTGAGCTCATCGTCATGAATAATTAAGTGCTTCACAATGGCAGGGTGCCCCAGTTCGATCTCAAGGTAATGATTCAGTCACTAAGGACTCACTTAGCTCATCAGGAATGACATGACTAGACCCAACATTTAACAGAACTTCACCCTGAAGTGTTACTTTGAGCTGTTAAAGATGCTCTTGTCCTCTCTAGCCGGTTCTCCGGATTTTCTTATTACTCCAGAAGATGCAACCCTGGAATAACACCTACTGGTCAGCGTTGGGAATCTTGTGTTTTTGTTGTAGCTTGGAGAAGATAAATGGATTCTTATTTTGTTTTAAAAAAACCGGCAGGTTAATGACCGTTGACTTTGTGTGGATCTTATTTTCTTTGCAGAATCCATCCACTGTATCTCCTTGTTTCATTTATTCTAAAAATATTGAATTGCAAGCACAGTTCTTATTTTGAAGCAAAGGTTTAAAAAAAATGTTGAGTTAGAGTAAGCAAGAGATACACTGCCTTGAAAAAGTATTCATACCACTAAGACTTTTCAAATGTAGTTAAAACCACAGTTTTATTGGGCTGTATTTCACTGTCACAATTACAGAAATTTGTCAACGAGAAAGTACTTAGAGACAGTTTTTTAATCAAAACACGTAAGAGATTTTTATCTTTTCTTATTATTTATTCTAAGAATCAATAGCATTTATTGCATAGTTGAGACCATTTTGGGGTTAAGTAATTTTTTTTCCTATTTGCTGAGCAGAAATATACAATTTCAGAGGTTAAGAGCACTACATGGTCCTTGTTAACCATAACTGCTTTGGACATTTTCTTCCTGTTTGCACCTTTAAATGCAGTTCTGAGACATCTTCTGCCTCCGAAGGGTTTATTGAAATTCTGATCACATGCTGGCATACACAGGGGTGCACATTCATTTCCATGCCGTCTTTACGCTTGTGTGCGAAACACATAATCAAGCCTGAATGCTGTCACTCTTCCAAGGTGAAGGTGCTGTGTGTGCAAATGGGTAAAGCCGCAGGGAGCCCCTCCCTCTGGGGACTTTTCACCTTGGTCTTCCGCTGAGGCAGCATACCAAAACACCAGGAAATCTTAGTGCTGTGACAGAATGAAAAAACAGAGAGACCTGAGCTGACGTGGCCAAAGAAGTATCAGAGGTTGGAAAGAGAAAAAAAAAAAAGGGGAGACAGTGCTGTCACTGTTGAAGTCTGAGTTTAGAGGACCACCTGAATGAAGAAAGATGGCTAAGACAGGAGACAGATCATGGAAATAGGTGACGTCACCAGCTGCATGTGGCACTCCTCTGACAAAGAAACACACTGTGCTCATCTAAAGTAAATCCTTCCTCTTATTCAATGCTTCAACCGCACACACATGCATGTCTATCTGCCAGCAGCTGGCTGTGTTTTCTGCTGCTCAGTTGTACTTCAGATCACTGTGGATTACTAATGGATTTTACAAAAAGCCACAAAAATCTCTGGCTTTCAGTGTTCATGAAATCTGACTTTTTGGAGCTTTAAATAAACATTCAAGCTCATCTCATACTCACCCCATCCAGGAACACAGCCATTGTTTTTTCTGGAGCTACATTTTTTCTTTTATAAGAATAATGAACACAAGTTCTAGACAGGCAATTTACCTTTGAACTGAAAGAAAAAACATTCCTTCCCCAAGTAAGTAATTTGTTTGAATCAAATTAAATAAAAAAAGATTTGTATTTCATGTAACTTCATGTGTCCACTCACTGCCTGGCAGCTTTTACAGAAACAAATCACTGACAGGCACTAACTTGTGCCTGTCAGTGATTTTACATATTATGACAGCCTCACAACAGTTGTGAAATGGTCCTAAATATTCTATTGATCGACTGAGCAGAACACAGACAGGACTGTGCAGTTTTCAGAAACTGCGTTAGGAAGCAGGGGAGGGTATCGATGATCGTGCGTCATCCAGAATCACCATCCAGGACATCGAGGTCAGTCTCTGAGCAAACTGTTTTGAGTCTTCATGTAATTTTACATGTAGAAAAATATCATGAACACATGGTAAGTACTGCTTTTTTAGATCTCTGTTGCTGGATCACCTCTTTATAACAGTTTGAGGTACACTCAAAATGAGCAGCATAATTAGATGGACATTTCTTGAAACAGACCCTCTTTAACATCCACATCATATGAGAAATAGTATTGTCTTGCTTATCTTGGCAATGCAAACTTTCTGCATGTGAACATAACACTAAAGTAGTGTAAGTAGTGAATGCAACTTCAACCTAGAATACAGGATTTTAAAGGTTTTGTAAAAAATATTGTAGAAAATGATTTAGAACAGGACTGAACATATGTCCAAGCATATCTGTACTGTGACTCATTAGCCAAGCAAACAAATAGCTAATACGAATATTGCTCAAAGCTAATTACAGCACTCTTTCGGTCCTATATATCTATATATTGGCATCATTAGGAATGTCCCAATCAGGTTTTTCTTTAATTAATTGGTAACTGAATCTCTGATTAAAGATAACTCTTCATGCTTGTTGTTGGTTAGGTTCTTGAGGTTTCTTTTGCTTAGATCCCCAGTGAGGCATAAAGCTTCAATCTGTGTGGGCTATTTTTAAAATTGGCAGCCCAATTTCATGTGCACATCTCCGAAAACTGGAAAACTGTCTTGTAAACTGTGCACATTGCTTGGTGAACTAAGGAACCTGGGCTTTCCTTAAAAATCTGTTTTTGTGTTTGACCCTTTAACAATGATGTCCATCGTGAAAAAGAGACAGTACTGGTTGCTGAAGCTTCTAGTCAGTTTTGTCACGTGACCTGCTCTGCTGTGCTCATATAATGCCAAGTGTCTAAGAGAGAGGCGCAGAGCACATATGAAACAACAAACCTAGTTATAAGCGTTGACTGCTATTCTTGTTCACATACAATTAACTTACACCACACACACTGAAGTATGTTGAGAATTATCAGAGACTTATAGTAAAATAGAGTGTAAACTTTACCAAACTACCCATATGAAACCCTTGCACTTGAAAACACTGAGAGGAAGATGTGAGCTTATCAAAAGCTGTTGGTGAATTTGTTGAGTCAAATATTTATTTGGAAACAAATTGCTGTCCTGCAGAGGCTCATCTCCAGACAAAATATCTGTTGCTCTCAAGAAAAGTTGACACTGCAGTGTCTGAGGTGTCATTGGAGAGTGAGTTATTACCTATGTAAGCCATGTAATGCTGATGACATGTAGTTATTGTACTGCACTTTAAAGCAACATACACCATTGTTTTTAATTCAGTTTTGGACTGCGACTCAATATCTGCAAGTGCATATTCTTCAAAAAATCCCGATTAGGACATCCTTTGACATCATAATGGCTCTTATTTCTGTAACTAATATACTAATCTACAAAGATTCATGCAGGTGAAAAACAATTTGTAGCAAACAATAACAGATGCATCATTAGAAGCACTTCAGCCCTTACGGGGGTAAGATCAGCTTTGGTTATCTTTATTTTGTTTTGATTTTCTATTATTTCTGAATTAAAACAAGTTTCTTTTTTGTCTATTGGTTTGTCAAATTTTTATAAACTTGTATAAAATGATTTGCACTATGACATTTTTGTCAAAGTCCACCATTCTTGTTGCAGCTTTTTTTCACCTGGTGCAGGTTCTCTGAGCCAACAGAAACTAACTGACTGACAAGTCTGCAAGCTTCACGCTGACACATGCATTGATGAACACTTTGTTCACAGAGGCTTGGGTGGCTCACTCCTCCATGACTGTTCTGAAAGACGTTACCCATCAAGGGATCAACGGACGTCAGTAAATCCAGTACTAAAAATACTTACCAATCCTTTGGGATTACTATGCTTAGGAAGTGGACATTGTGCAGGGAACAAATCTGGAATTAGGCAGTGAAAGGCTGTCAATGGTCCATCAACACCTGATCCACTGTGTAGGCATATGTTTTCCCCGGCCAAAGGTGCATGTAACTAAGTTGCTTCATCTGAGCTGTGCCATGTGTTACAGTGAACTTTGTCCACTTCTCTTCAACAAGGTTGCCCAAGAAATTAATGGGAAAGAGGTGCTTGGGAATTCTATTCACTGACTACAAATAGAGTAGATGCTGAATAAAGAAACCACACACAGTCACCTTTGTGTTTATCAAAAGTGAATATACAATGGAAATATTATATTTCTTATTGTGATAACAGCCCCAGAAGTCAATTGTTTTTATACATTGTGTGTAAAGTTTGTTAAAGTGTTTCAAACATTTATACATAAAAAACTTTTTTTACACACATCCTTTCTTGGCATTTCAGGAATACCATATAGAGAAGCTGGTTGCCTACATGTGCCACGGCAGATTGGCTCTACAAAAGGGTATCTCAAAACAGAATCCTCCTTACATAATTGACTTTATTAAATCAAGACTGGATCCAGCATCAAAGTAGGCAGGCAGCATTTATGTTCATGTAACCTGTGTTTGTATAACCTTCAACCACCTTCAACCATTTCGATACTACATTTGTGTGTGTGTGTGTGTGTGTGTGTGTGTGTGTGTGTGTGTGTGTGTGTGTGTGTGTGTGTGTGTGTGTGTGTGTGTGTGTGTGTGTGTGTGTGTGTGTGTGTGTGTGTGTGTGTGTGTGTGTGTGTGTGTGTGTGTGTGTGTGTAGGTGGGTGAGCATATGTATAGTAATACGTGTGTTTGTGTTGAGTGGGTGTATGTCAGCAAGTTTGTCACCTGGAGGTGCACAGTTGTTAGAGTGGCGAGAACGGTAGAAGGTCTGCAACACAGGGCACCTAAGAGCAGTAAAAGACAGGGGGACCTAGCTCTGGGAGGGTGCAGCAGCCAGAGGCTGACAAACACATGGCATCACCCCAGAACAGCCATATGCCCCGCAAAGAGGTAGGTCATCAGTGAAGCAAAGGAGCAGCATCCCCTGAGCCAAAAAGGCACGAGACGTAGGGCACCAAGCCCCCCTGACCCAGTCACACCGCATTCTTCCGCCGCGCAGGTCAAGTCCTCCCCTGGGGGCCTGGGGACCCCACCAACCGCCAGCAGCAAGACTGCCTAGCACCACGCAGGGGAGACCCCACCAGATCCTAATCATACTCGTAAGAACCAAGGTAGTGAGGGCACAATACCATCCCATACCCATAAAAACCTTCTGAAGTGATCATCTCTAAAGTCTCTGTATTTGAGCCAATTTAGATCAGGTGAAAAAACTGGGTGACATCCAGCTTAGGCACTCAGCCCAGTGTGGCATTAGGATTGGGTGTATCCTGCTGCGTGTGTTACTTCAACAGTAAATTATACTCACAGCCTGGAGTAGTGTATTTACAAGTGGGGGTATACTTTTTTGTTGTTGTTTTGTTTTACAGAAAATGTATGTGAAATTTTTTTTTTTTATGTTTTAAGCTGTTTAATCTTCAGACAGACTGTTTTTATAATTATGAAGTTTATTTTAGGATTAAATGGTGTAACAAATTAGCCTTCAAATATTTTCTTTCAGTTTTTTACATTAATTTACAATTCTTTTGCACATGTGCTTCAAACTCTTAACCTATTCATCAACTGTGTGAAAATGGTACCGGCTGAGTTTTATACTTAAAAACCAGACATAAATTACAGGTTGAATTCAAAATAGAAAAGAGCTATTTGTTTTATTTGGCTAAATAATGTTGTCATAACTTAAGAGTTTGGAGACATTAGACATTCTCATATGCAGCATTACTTTATTATATTTAAAAAGTGGATTATTCCTTTCAAAATATAGTTCAGGATTTTTTAAAGTAAGGATCTGATAAAAGGTTAATAGCAGTTTAAAACAATAAACTAGTGTTCACTTAAACTGCTGCAATGTTCTGTTTTTTTGGGGGGTTTTTTTAGCTGCTTTACTTTTACCCTCTTCCATTATTGGTATGTGTTTCACACAGGAAGATCATTGGTGGTACATCAGCTCTGAGCTCCATTTTCTATGTAAGAAATCATTGGGTCTATCTAAATAACTGCCCAATGCACACATGCCCCTAAAAATTGACATCAGAGATGTTTTAAGATTATAAAAGTCAGCTTTGGTCTTGGGTAATTTCAGACTAGCTGTTATACTCAGCCTTAGGTACTGACTAATTTGGATTTAAACTAAATGAGCATCACTATGGGTGATATATTTTCTTCTTAAACAGAAGATCTAAAAAAAAAAAATCACTTTCAATATGAAACGGAACTTCAGCTTAGATAAAGCAGAAGCCAGAATTTAATACAAATAAGTTGCCTCACTTTGCATTCTTGCTCTCTAGGACAAGTTTGGTATAAGCTTTTTTCCTTATGACTGTATTAAAGTATTTGTGCCCTTACCTTTACGTTACTGTTTTTATCCATCAATTGATTTTTCTTCACAACGATTTTGCTGTTTTGTTAGTGATTTTGTTTTAGGTTTTCTGTTGTTACTTTGCATTTCTGTGAATTCTTATGTTTTACTTTTCTGTTAATGACATGTGCTTCACTCATTCTTGTTTCTTTTTATATTCATACAGCATTCTGTCATCCAGCCCTTCCACAGTTTTTCGGTGTTTTGGCAGCAACTGCTGCATATATAGCTTATTACCTGTTCCTCACTCAGGCAAACATCATCTCAGTTTTAGGCCCCATATTTTCTACCTGTCCTTGCTGGGCTATCTTGTTAACCTTCCTGTCTCTGGCTTTTTGTACCCTGATTTGTGTGCCCACCTATTGCCTCAAATCTTTGTAAATTTGCTTATGAATAATTTCACTTTATACGATCATGCCTACCTCCTGTCTGCATTTTGGTATTCTGCACTCATAAATCATGAAAGATTTAAGATGTTTTATAACCAATTTAACTGTGATCAGGCCACTACTTGCTCCTCTAAATAATGTTGTACTCCAACTGATCTTTTTTTCCTCACTGAAATACCTTTAAGAGTAATTATTGGCAGATTTTCTTACTTGTCCGGTATTAAAAAAAATCCATAATATCAGTTTTGACTGTTTTGGTTTTGGATACAAACAGTTTTGGAGGATAAACATTTTTGTTTTTTTAATTTTTTCATGCATTTATTAGATTAATGAAATTCACAACAATAAAATTATGTGTACATTATAGATCAGCCGTAATTTGATCAGATGATTCTCCCTGTTCCAACTGACCATTTGAGTAGAAAAGGTGGCCCATGATTTGTCTGTGGTGTATATTAAGTTTTGAATGGTTTTCTTAGGCCTATTAGAAAATTATATTTTATTTTATTTTGTTGTTTTTCTTGCCATGTCATTTAATCATACTTTTTATTACATACTTTAGGGAACTTTAGGGCAATAAAGTGATTCAACCAGAGATGAAACTAGATATTTGTAATTAAAGACACATTAGGTTTTCACTCCAGCAACAACATACAAACCGACATGACAGTTGGTAAAGGCACTCGGGGACAAAACTTTAATTTTTGGAGACATTTCCTGTGGTCTGAAGAAACTAAAAGTTATGCGTTATAAAAAATAATGACCATCGTTATATTTGGGAGAAAGACAAGCGGATCTTGCAAGTCTGAGAAAACTCTGTATTTTACTTGTGACAGCATCATGCTATGTGGATGTTTTGCTGCAGGAGGAACTGGTGCATTAGGTGCATTACACAAAATGGAAGGCATCATGGGGAAAGAACATTATATGGAACGACCATCTCAAAATATCAGCCATCTCAAGAGTTCTGTCAGGAGGAATGGTCCAAACTTCCCACAAACTACAGTAAGAATCTTTTGGAAAGATGCCCAAAATCTTTGAGCCAAGTCAAACAGCATGAAGAACAATTTTACTTAATACTAAGGGAATGCCTGTAGAATTTTAAAGAATTTCATTATAATTGTAACTGACCTGAGCAGGAAATGTTTTGTCTGATTTAATGTCAGAGAGTGTATATAGGTATGTGTATTTGACTGTGGGCTGCACGGTGGCGCAGTTGGTAGCACTGTTGCCTTGCAGCAAGAAGGTCCTGGGTTCAATTCCCAGCCAGGGATCTTTCTGCATGGAGTTTGCATGTTCTCCCTGTGCATGCGTGGGTTTTCATTGGGTACTCTGGCTTCCTCCGACAGTCCAAAGACATGCCTGTTAGGTTAACTGGTCTCTCTAAGTTGCCCTTAGGTGTGTGTTTGTGTGATGGACTGGCGACCTGTCCAGGGTGTACCCTGCCTCTTGCCCATAGACTGCTGGAGATGCGGCACCAGCTTCCCCACAACCCACTATGGAATAAGTGGTAGAAAATGACTGACTGACTATTTAACTGCAAGTTATTGCTGACAATCAACCCTTTTGAACATATCGATTAGAAACATCCACCCTTTTACCTTTTGTTTATCTAAGCTCCAGCCCCTTAATGGACATGGTCACAGGACCTAATTAGCCTCAGGATCCATGAAATATCTTCAGCTCAGTTGTTGCACTGCAGGGCCTGTTTATGCTTGATATCAGCTTAAAGGTTAGGTACTGCTGTGACTCTGCAGCTATATAATCTGCAAAGGTTAAATAACAGCTAATCTACGGTATGCAGCTCTTTAGTGTTTATGGTATGGCAACACCAACTGTCACATTAACCCCACTGACATGAAACTGGATTGTTAATTTGAGTGATGTAGCTTGTATGCCATATCACATTGTGGCCCCATGTTGATTCAGCCCCTTATTCTATCAACTAAATAATATTATCTGCAAATATTCTTCTCCAAGTTACCATTTTTTGGTAATATTGGGCACAATATTAAAACAAATTGTGCTTCTGTTTGCTTTCTGAAATGCTCACAATAATGTTAGCAATCCTAAAACAACTTTTTCGTAATTATCTTATTGACTGACAATGCTCATTGTTCCAGTCGTTTTGCAGATTAAGCAAACCGTATAGCTCATGCTGGTCTCTGTCCAACACCTCACCCTTATCCCTCAGCTCCATGATACCCAGCTGCACTCAACTGGACAAAACCCAAAGCTTGCAATCCTATTACAACACTACCATCGTCCCTGACCCAATCGTAGTATAATTAAAGTAGCCGGTCATTGTACAAGAGTCTGAGGAAAACAAAATGAATCAGCTTTTTTTTCTTAATTTGTGTTAGACTTTTTGGTTTGTTTTTACCTGTTTACCTGTGAAGAAAATTAGTGTTTTAACCCTTATGCTTCTAAAATCTACTCATGAGTATGATAAAAAGCTTTGTTTAAAGGTTTGTCCACTGTACAAATAGTAAGAGCTAAATAAATACAAGGTAAATTGGTTTACCTGCAGAAAATAAAAAAGAGTGCTAAGGATGGGGCTGAAACACAATGCTGCTCTCCTGTAACTGTCTGACTCTTTGTGGCACGAGCAATACCCGGCAAAGCAAAGGAGATATGAACTGTTTTATGTCCAGTTGGATATCGATTGTAAGCAGAGATGACTGAATGCAATCTTAGACAGTAAATGCAATTTCAGAAGGGCAAATAGAGAAGGAACAAGGACATAGTTTACCATACAGAAAGCAGCGTATTAGGTCCACCATTTCCTGTATGTTCTGCAAAATACTCTGGCATCAACCAAAATTTATCTGGGATTAGCTTAAACATACAACTTAAACTACAACATAAATTATAATTAGAATAGCAAAAAAAGTATTTATGCTAAAATGCCAGTATGTTATCTCTTCATCTTACAACTAACAACTATGAATCCATAACTGAAACAAAGTGCAATAAATATGTATTTCAGTGTGAGGGTACATATTTCCTGGACACATGAGTGGGCCATTCAGGATTTGTACTTGGGTCAATATCAGCATTAGTTATAAGGCCATAAAATGTTATGCAACATTTGTCTGCCTCTCTACCCATCCCAGCTTCACTCACAGTGTAGCCAAAGTTACACAAGCTTTGCGGAGGGGGAAGCAGTTGGCATCCTAGCTAATCCAACTCAACCCAAACCAGCTGACAGGGGGGGAAAAACGCATAAAAAAAATTAAGGAATGTCTGCTTCAATTACGACAACATTTGGATCATTACATCATAATCCACATCCAAACATGCAACAAATATCTGAGCTAATGCCCTCTCCAGTGATACACACAGCCAGCTGTGGTTTGGTGAAGCCATGGAAAAGACCAGTAGAGGTTGGGTGGTGAGGGAACACCATGCCACAGTGTGGAGGCAGTGACAGTGATGCTTTGATTGAACAGAAAGAATCGAATAAAATGTTTTCTTTAATTTGCTAAATAATATGTTCAATAAATGTAAATCATAGGAGTTGTATTAGGTTACACATAATAGAGAATATATTGAATGAGCTTAAATATTCACCCCACTTGACATAGAGAATACCCAATTGAAAGGGATAAACCATGCATAGTTACCAGGCGTCAAGGAATAGAAGTACGATTTTTACATCTGCTTTTTAAACGTCTGCTTTTACACTGTCACATTATTGTATATGTAGCTTCAATCAGTTAAAATTAATTTATATAGCACTTTTCAGACAAAAATCAATGCAAAGTCCTTCATAGAAAAAAAAACTAAATAAGCCCCGGACCAACCAAAACAACTCTCTCGAAAAAAAACCCACAAAAACAACCACATGCAACAGAAATATACAAATGTGCAATTATCATGCACATGGTACAGAAACTCAACAAATATTTAAAACCAAAGGAGCAATAGGGCCTTCTAGAAGCAAAAACTAACTTTGCTGTATGTGGACACTAAAGAAGAAAATGTAAGATTCATAAATTTATATAACATTTTAAAAACATATAATAACGAAATAAAAATCTAAGAAATCTAAAAAACAATAAAATAGTTCATTAGGTTTGCATTTAAATGCCATGTGAAGATAAGTGGTTATAAGTGAATGACACTACAGTTTCACCTTTCTATACATCTGGTATTATTTTGTGGAATCAGCGTCACAACTTAGAGACTCCATATACACAGCACGTATGCTCCATTGAGACACTTAAGCAAAAACTCTGCAGATGTCTCAGCAATGATCTGATATCCCACTGTTGGACCATGTTTTGCTGAATATTGGACCATTTGCACGTTGCTGGATGCCACCAGGCCTTCCGGCGCCATCGGCCATTTTGTACCTCAGGATAGTCCGCCACTATAAATCCCAGCGGGCACCACGGCTGATAGGACGGGGGCGTCGCAGCTCTGACGTCACAGTGGACTATGTAAGGGCACCGGACGCCCACCATGGCTTTTTTAGTTGGGACCGAGACGCGGTTACCGGCAACAGAAACACATCATTCTGGAGAAGAAAATGCCACGTGGACTTTCATTAATTCTCCCCGTTGGCCAACGAGAACAAACTCATAAAAGAGGCTCTAGGACTAGGAAGGCCCGGAGTTTTCAACTTTACCTATTGAAGGCGTGGATTTAACAAGTGACAAAAAAAAAAAAACACAGAGTTTTCAGGGAGACGCAATTTTAGTCCTTGTTTTTTTTGTTCCAGTCGACTAGTGATGGTCCGTCATATTTTTCACCTTTCTGCCAAGGAGGCCGAGAGGATGAAGACAGACCGATCCCCACCTGAGTTACCCACGGATGCGTGGAAACTCTTCCCCCGCCTTTCTCTGCCTCTCTGCCCCAAGGAAGACTTCAACAAGTAAAGTCCATTCGTTCTTTTTATTTCTTTATTAGGAAGAACTTGGGCAGGATAGAGTAGGATTTTAGTGCGATTTAGAATTGCTACTTATAGTTTAATGTGTTCTGAATTGTACGTGCATGCCATTGTTTTTTGAAACTTGATTGCTGTTGAATTTCGGAGGCTGCCGACTCTCGCAAGTTGTGTTTTACTGTGCGAACACCTGAGCGCAGGTGCGCTGTAAAATTGAACTGCTATAATAACTTCATTGTGAAAACCAACCATTTTCTTTGTCTTCAACTTCATGTTTATTAGTTGCCGCCAAAAGTTTTACATCCCTTTGTGTGCTCGGACTCCCAAGTGGTGGGGGTGTTTATGACTTACAGTAACTAAGCTATACTTTGGGAGTGGCCTTCCCGAGCTTCGTTTAACCATATTCCTTTTGTATTTTGCCATAACTGCCATAACTGCTGGTTTGATTTCATCCACACTCAATGCTGTTTTATTTTGTTTAGTTAGATATTTTACCCTTTTGTGTAGAACTTTGCATGTTTGATTAGCTGAAGATTATTGAATTAGAAGAGCGAGTTGTATCAGGGCTGTTGATTTAATATATATTCACATAGATAAAGAGAAGGCGTTTGTGTTTATTTTGTGCAAGAGTGATTTGTCAGTCAAAATAAGGTTAAAGTTCCCCATGTTTCGGCAGAAACGGTTGATTAAACAGTGACATCTAATAATAGTTATCAACTATTACTAAGAATTTAATAATTGTAATTATCAAGGGCTTTGAGCCACAATTACAACAGCAGAGGACATCTCTGGTTTCAATTCATAAATGAGGATTTTTGGTTAAGAAATTAATTTTCTCAAATTATGATTTTTAATTATAATTCTTGATAAATATTAATTAATCAATAATCATAATCACGGGTGGCACGGTGGCGCAGTTGGTAGCAGTGTTGTCTTGCAGCAAGAAGGTCCTGGGCTCAATTTCCGCCCAGGGGTCTTTCTGCATGGAGTTTGCATGTTCTCCCCGTGCATGCGTGGGTTCTCACCGGGTACTCTGGCTTCCTCCCACAGTCCAAAGACATGCCTGTTAATTGGTCACTCTAAATTGCCCTTAGGTGTATGAATGAGTGTGTGCATGGTTGTTTGTGTGTTGCCCTGCGATAGACTGGCGACCTGTCCAGGGTGTGCCCCGCCTCTCGCCTGTAGACTGCTGGAGATAGGCACCAGCTTCCCCGCGACCCATTATGGAATAAGTGGTAGAAAATGATGAATCATAATCACAACACCACATTGACCACATTGACTATTTTCATGTTACATCATGCAGACCCTCTGTCTGCACCGATGAACGTGCGCTCACCTCAACATACCTGATTCTTTAAGTGGCTGCCATGGCTGGGAAGTACTACATATTTTCTGAATACAGTTTAGAATAATCTGACCATTTATGGGCGCTATAAGCTTTAGGATATGATATTAAATTTTCAGGTCAAGATCGTGACAGATCATTAAGTTTAAATAGAAAATCCCAACAAAATAAAAAATTATTGAGACAATATCTGGAAAAATATCTAACCCTTTCCTTATGCAGTAGCACAACAAATCTACTTTTATCCCAATACACATAATATTTATTATGTAACAGAGGTACATTAAAAGTGAAGCATTTACTTTCTAGGCGTAACAGGAATTATGTTTCACAAAAGGTGCTACATTTCTTTGCATTTTTACTCATGTGAAAAGTGATTTTAGATACACTAACATATGTAGGAAGGTAAGAAACAGCAAGAAAAGGCTTTCATATTTGCCAAAACAGGTGCAAATAAAACTCATTATACGAATCTAGGATTTTTCTAGTAAACGCCAATGAAGAGATGAAGCCATCAAAAGCAGTGGCTATAACTGAAGGTGAAGGAAGAAGCTAAATTCCCCTTCATTTGATTTTGGAATATGTAATGTTTCTTCACTTGAGGTTGTATTAAAATACTTTAAGTGCCTGGTAAAGAGCTGATCATGCTAATATATATATATAAATGGAAACCCTAAAACTGACAGAGAATGTACATTACTTTCCATGACAGTACAGTCAGATATTTCATAATGTTAAATTTTCTTTCCATCTTGTCCTAACATTTCTCCTTTCTACATTTTATTATTTCATTCTTACTTCGCTATGTACAGATATAAAGTTGTGCTTGGTTTTCTAATGTTATTTTCATGTGTACTTTCATTAACACAAATTTCTTGTGTGAAATCTAACAAAACGAAAGGATTCTAATTCTGTTTCAAATCTCTCATCTTGCCCCCTGCTGGCCAAGAGAAAGAATACAAGCTAGAATCCTTTAGCATTGGATATATTTTTGAAATCCTTGTATCTCACAAATGACTTAAGTATCAACATTTATAGCTCAAAAAATAAATTTCTCTCGTTGGCAAGAACTTCACACAGAATAAATGGTACTTATCTTAGCAGCAAAGAGAATTCAAAGAATGGAAAAAAGTGATGGCAGCATTACGCTGTGGGAGATTATATTCAGCTTTCCATAAAATTTGGCAGAACTTGAGCCATTGAGCAAGGAAGAATGGGCAAATATTTAATTGTCTAGATGTGGAAAGCTGGTGAAGACATGCCCACAAAAAACTTGCAGCCGTATTCTCAGTAAAGGTGGTGATTCTACGAAGCATTGACTCAGACGTGTTGGATATGTACGGCACATTTTTCCAGATTTATATTTGTAAAAAACAAACAAAACGGGTTTTCTTTTCTTTCTGCTTCACAATTGGACTCTACATTGTGGTACCATATTGTAGAATATTTCAGTAAAATACTTTGAAATATGTGGGTGTAATGCAAAAATGTGCAAAAGTGGAAAAGTGGGATGGACACAACTAAACTATTATTTTCCACATGAGACCCAGATGAAAAATATGACTGCGAGATGATCACACCTATTTAGTATCTTTTTAATATAGTGGAGTTTATTAAACATACACTAGCACAAAATAAAAGTTTTCACAGCCTAGGCCAAAAAAGAAATTAAGAAAAATATATTTTGACAGATGTATAGAGAGGAGGACAGAGGGATCTCACGGGTCACATTTCGCCTCTAGCATTATGTAAATAAGGTGCAGGAGCATGTGCCATTTAAACCGCAGTGCCGTGCGGAGTGAGGGATGAAGCACAGGCGCTGCACGGCAGGAGCCGGGGCCGTCGGTAGATGGCGGTAACCCAAGAAACCTGATCCACCGGGCTCCCGTGCACTCCGTTTCAGTTTGCAGCACTCGCATTTGGAGACAAGAGAAGCGGAACAGTTTGAAGGACACCGAGAAGAACCAGCAGAGCCCACGTCGGGTCCTCTCTCGCGAGCAGGCGGCGGAGCGCTCTGTCAGCAGAGAACAACGGGCAAACTCGGAGCACCATGGAAGACAAATCCAATTCGTTCTCCAGCAACAAGGAGGAGAAGGCGGATGGGAATAATGTTTTTCAGAGGCAAGACTCGATACAGAAAAATAACACGGGGAGCCAGAACACGAAGGACCATGGCAACTCCGTGGGCTTCAAGGGGGAGAGGGAAGAGGCCATGGTCGGCTTTGATGATCTGGACGGGGCGTCCAGGCAGTATGGTTTTATGCAGAGGCAATTCGGGGCGATGATGCAGCCCGGAGTCAATAAGTTCTCCTTGC
The DNA here is from genome assembly GCF_021462225.1 of Girardinichthys multiradiatus. Lineage (NCBI taxonomy): Eukaryota > Metazoa > Chordata > Actinopteri > Cyprinodontiformes > Goodeidae > Girardinichthys > Girardinichthys multiradiatus. The sequence continues at coordinate 18,773,801 of NC_061801.1, forward strand.
GTATGTTCGGCAGTCAAAAAGCCGTGGAAAAAGAGCAAGAGAGGGTGCAGACGGCCGGATACTGGATCATTCACCCATATAGCGATTTTAGGTAAGGACTGGAACAGACACCTGCTCACCCCACCCTCTGAATGCATCCCCTCTGTCACCCTAAAGGTCTGGAAGCTATAGCCTCATACATCCTGGCCCCTAAGCGCATCCACTAATCTACCTCTGCATGTAAGCAATCCGGTTTCTGCAGGCGGAGAAGCTCTTTTGCTCCAAGGCTGTTTCATTGCGGCATTAAAAAAAAAAACATCATTTTTGAAATTAAATAAGGCTAAACGCATATATTGGCGGAGTGTCCTTGGGAAAGAAATGCTGAATGTCAGGTTTTGCAAACACTCTCACAGCTCAGATTTCCTGCTTGTTTCACACAAACTGAGCGACATATTCCGCTCTCTGAAGGGGCGACTTCACCTAGGCACAACGTGACAATGCCTCTGCACCATCACGGTTGTAAACATTTCATTGTAGGCGGCGGTAAAGCGAAGGGCCTGCTTGCAAAAAGAATACCCAGAATGCGGTAAAATCACGCAGGGAAAAAAAAAAGAAGCAAAAACTGCCATGTTGAATAAATTTAGGAAAACTAAAGGGGTGCTGTAAGGTTATATCGGAGTTGTTTCCACTAGAATTTCTCTTGTTTTACATACTAAGGCAGAACATCTCTGGAAAGTCTGGCGGCCTTATCTGAGTTTGGTTGAAACATAAACTCTCTTCCATAAATATTTTAGGAAACCCCAACCTTAAATATAGTTTTATTTTTTTCATTTAACAATCTACAACAAGCTGAATCAGATTTTCATCTTGTTTTCTAGAGCAATTTATTTGCTATTTTGTTTGTTGTTCTCAATTTTTGGTATGATTTTAGTTTCAAGCAGCAAACTTAACAAATACATAACATAAAAAGTGAAAACTGATCTTTAAATCTCTTGGTGGCACTGACTGTTGGAAATGTGTTCCTGCAGTTGTACTAATAAGGGAATATGTTGCATTTTACAGCATGAACAGGTTATATTTACTTCTAAAAGTGACATAATTATAGATATTGTCATAATTGTCTAATTTGCATATAATCCATTACCCCAAATTGTGATATTACTATAGAGAAACAATTTGTATTTATTTATACTATAGGATAGGATGTATAGCAAATGAGTCTGGATAGTTGGTTTTACATTTTCAGCACAAACCAGACCATAAACAGGGAAGGACCAGTTACACACATGCTGCATGTTTACAGTTTACTTCTTAATCAATTAAGGTTCTCAACTGGTCCAGTCGTTGCATCAATGTCCTTTTGGCACCTTGACAGCCAACCCAGTTGCTCCCTCCCCTTGCCTCAATCGCAGAGCTGTCCGTGGTCCTGAGCCTGAAGGAAGGCCTGGGAATGCAGCGCTCTGTGTACTCTGCTGCTGATGTAAGGACCAGTCGTTCTTAGGTTGAAAACAAGATGCAATACATTTTCCTACACCCTTTATGGTTGTACGGCTTTGTCCTGAGTAGAATTGGGCAGGTTGTGGGTGGCAAGTTAGACTGTGGTTTTAAAAAGTTACAGTTTCCAAACTGCAAACAATTTCCATCATACTGGCTTAAGAACCTTTTAAGGAGATGCCAAAGAAAATGACATAGTAACTGCAGTTTTTTACTATGTTCTCTCCAGGGAGCATTACTAATGTAGTGCGGACTCTTCCCTAACTATTTCTAACTCCTGTTGGTCAACTGGATGAAAAAAATGCTCTTACACTTTTCCTTTGTGTAGAAGAAATATAAACATGCCTGTCTGGAAATATTTCTGGATGCAACAAAAGCAAACACTGAAACTAAAAGTGGCCACTCATCACTACCAGTAAGATAACTGTTGTTTTTATGTAATTATAGTAAAGTTCAAACGTTACAAACAGTATGTCAGTTAGCCAATTGACTGCAGGATGGCTACCTGAGCAGATGCATATAATAAAAAACATAAATTTTCTACTCAAGGCTCTCATACTCAAGGAATAATCCAATGCTGGCGCATTGCCTAGCCCCAAGATGTTTGTTTTATATACTGTGCAGCAATCAGACATTTTGCAGGTAAAACTCTAAACTATGTGGAACATCTCTGTATTATCCTCTTTAAGAAAGGTATGGTCAAAGGCACAGACACGACCATATGCAGATGCCCTTGTGGACACACAGATGTGCAACGATGTTGGGCAAGGATTAACAATACACAACAGTCAATGAGCTTAGTAGAATCTGAAAGCAATTACATAAGAAGACTGACCCCTTCTAAAGATGGCCCAAAGGCACGACATGAACAATGAGCTGTAATCCATACTTCCTTTTTGATTTTGTAGAAATTATAGCCTGTTTTTGTGCCAAGTATTATGTTAAAGCAGATTTTAGGGAACACACTCAGTGAATAACTCACAGCAAAAAGGCCAGACTGGCCTCTTCCTTTGTTCCTTCAGAGTACTAGAAAATGTTTTTCGTTCTAAGGCTGGTGAAGGCTGCCTTCAGGTTATCTTCTCACGACATTTTGCAAAGGGTGATTTGACAGAAGGAATTCTTTCGTTTTAGTCATTGCAAAATCATAATAATGCTACCCCTCTGAGACAGTCTTGAAAGTGGTAGAGTGTATTCCAGGTGACCAAGCTACCTTTTTAGTTTAGTTACTTGTTAGTGCAGTTTTATGACCAAAGCTAAATAAAAATCTTACATAAAAGCAGCACATGGATGACACCACTGATGGTGGTATGTTTCTTTGTGGGAGTGTTTGAAACTCAATATGCAACATATTCTTTGTGCACAGGACCTGCTTAAAGATTAATAGCAGGTTAGTAATATTTATTATTCATGGATTATTTTAGAGAGGCTCCATGCCTGGCTACACAGACCTGTTATGTTATGTTGGAATGAAAATTGAGAAGAAAAAAGTGCTCTGCAGGTTTTTGTAAAGGTAGCAGGTTTGAATTGAACAGATTATAAAAAAATTAAAAGATTATCCCCATTTATGTATCAAATGCTGCTTCTTCCCTTGTCTGATTTTAAATACATGAAAAAATAGCACATTAAAGTTCTCGTTGATGTTTTTAATAGACAGAAAATTGCCGGAGCTCTTATTTTGATGCATTTAATGAATAAGTAAAAGACCTCTGAATCACCAATAAGAGACTATTTAAGGCAAAATTCAAGCAAAGGTTGGCAGATTATCATATCTGACCAAGTTATTGGTACATCTCCACATTGCTGTGTTTGCACACCACAAATCCTCTTGCAGGACAGTGTGTGCATTTCTTTGTACAGTAACTGTGCCAAAAATGATTGAAATGCATAATTTGAGGAGCCAGATGTTCTGTAATTTCTTACCACAAACAAACAAAATCTAATTAGACATTTAACAGTAAAGGGAAGCCAGTTCAAATCATAAAAAAAAAATTGAGTAAATTATCATTGCACTTAAATTGCAATTCTAGTCATAAATAGCCTCAGCCCCTCCCTTTATCTAACCCGAAGATTGTATTTTTCTCGCTGCACAAACATTACTTTGTGACCTTTCGTTACGTGCTTTACCGGTTGTATTGCAGACTGGATTGGACCGGCCTGTGCTGACTAAGATCATGTGGGGTTCCCTGTGTTGCTTGGCAGGTTTGGCCTGGCACTGATTATGATGGATCGCTTGTTGTAAAGAGGAAATCTACGAGAAAAAAATTTGCTGGCTTGATTTAAAGCGGGATTAGTTCCACTACTGAAGCCCTCTGTCTGGGAATTTTTAGTTTTAGGTTTTGAGACTTTAAGCTCTAGTATGTGCAAGGACATTTGTCTCATTCATTCGTCTGCTTTTTTGTGTGTGTTTCTTGAAAATATATATTCAGGGTTTGCACATACTCATTTTATCCATTGTCACGCAGCAGGTATTGAATTGATGGAGGAACAAACATCTCTGCAGTGGTACTGCAGAGTCGGCTGTGTCTCTCTACTGTCTCTCATGTAAATCAATGACAACAACAACTTTTTGGGTATTCGGGGTGATTTACAGTGTGAAGCTTGGGAAGAAGAGTGTGCAGCTCATCCGGAGGTGACTGACTGCAGAACTGGGAGTACTGCTTGAATAACGCACTCTGTCCATTGGTTGATGCATTTAATATTAAGCAGGGGATAAATTAGAGTCTGAATGGACCGATAGAAGGTATAGTTAAAGCTCTATGCACTGCTACTGGTTTAAATGGGGCTGGGTACACGCTGAGAACTAGAGCATTAATCCAAGAGTTTAATCCAGTGATGACTGAAAACATTAATGCAGTTGTAGAACTGCTGTTCTTGTTGGAGTCTTGTGACAGACTGTCCACAACAAACACCAACTTGATATAGCTTTCAAAGAAATATCACCTAAAATTCTTGGCTTCCGATGAAACCTTTGGAATAAACATTTTTACGTCATCCAAGTGGGTGTCTTAGAGATCACGCACCTAAAAACAAGTCATGATAGAGATAAAAATATGTGAAAGATGTGGGCAGTCCTTTTCATTATGGTAATGTGAGTGGAAACATCCAAGATTTCCTTGACTTGAAGCTTAACCTTTTGAGCTGCTGTTTGTGTTTTGACTTATTTTGCTCTATGCTTTAACCACAGGCTTAGATTATCTCTTTAGTCATCATTTCATTTTCATCTTCACTCTTGACCCACCCCCAAGCCCCCATATACACTTTCCTGTTCTTGGTGTCTCTGGAAACTAAAAACATGAATCATAGCAGATGACTTCACTGCAGTTTCTTATTAAATACTGAATACTTATAAAAATAAAAAAAGCAATAAAAATGCACTCATGCCCCATATTTAGTGCCTTGCATACAAATTTAAACTTTTCACATTTTGTGACATTACAACCTCACAGCATTAGGACATAATTTTCAAGTGAAAGGAAATGGTAAATGTGTTTTAAAAACTTTTTTTTACAAACATCTGACAAGCATGGCATGCATTAGTATTTAGGGACCCTTTTAATTTAATCCCTTAAATAAAATCGTTTGCAAACAAGTGTCTTCATAAGGACCTTATAATTAAACAGAGTCAACCTGTCTCTAATTTAATCTCAGTATAAGAGCTAAATTTACAGGTCGGGCATGGAGAGATTTAATGAGAGAAGCAAAGGTAAGGCTCATGGTAACTCAGGAGAAGCTACAGAGATCCAAATCTCAGGTTGGAGAATCTGTTAATAGGTGCACAACTAATAGTTGTGCACACAAAAAAGAACTGGTTAGAGTTGATAGGAAGATGAACAAAGCTCAATATGGAACAATTGTGAAAAAAGGCTTGCCAAAGACAGCCAAAAACTTGAGAGTGTGTCGGAGGTTCACCTTCCAGCAAGACAGTAATAATAAACATACAGCCAGAGCTACAATGGAAGGGTTTAGATAAAAGTTTTATGCTTTAGAAACACTCAGTGAAGATCCAGATGTCGATCCAACTGAAAACCTGCGGCAAGACAGAAAATTGCTCAACACTAAATGCACTGCATTCAGCCTGACTGAGATAAAGTTGTTTTGCAAAGAAAAAAAAAAGAATTTGCAGTTTTTAGATGTTCAGAGCTGGTTGAGACATACCCTAAAACACTTGCAGATGTAACTGCAGCAAAAGGTAGTTCTACATAGTATTAACTCTAGCAACTGAATACAAATGCATGCCACACTTTTCAGATTTGTATTTGTAAGCAATGTTGAAACCATGTTTAATTTTTCTTTTACACAGTTGCCCATAACATTGTGCTGGTCTAAAGGATAAATTGTGGTTGTAACATGGCAAAAATTGGAATAGTTTAAGGAGTATAAGTAACTTTGAAAGGCATGGCATATTTTAGTAGTTGACCTCAAAGGCTGCTGTTCAGCTAGTGACTTATGTTTTTAACTCTTAATGTCTGGAATCTCTCATTAATGATTGCTTTTGCCATCATTGTATTAATATTTTGAAATAATGCAATCCTGAAAGGAATATAAAGCATAAAAAACCCCAGATGCATCACACATTGTCCTCAAGCATTCACTTCAGAGCTCAATATCTCAGTTGGTGTAAAAATACCTTCAGTGGGTTTTATGAGCCACATCGAAGACCGTTTCTCAGTCGAAGTGAAGACAATTATTGGACACATGATCCGTGGATATTTATAAAGCCAAGGCCTTGGTTTAATTTATTCACACAGATCCATTACTGCGTGCCTGGTCCTCCCATCAGACAGGGAGCCTGCCAAGCTGCCAGCAAGTCCATTTCCACCTTCGGTAACGTCAGCAAGGCATGGACAGAAACGAGCAAGGATAGCGTCTGTGGAGAGTTTTCTGAGACAGGATTCCTGAAAGCATCTATTTTCATTTCGTGGTCGCTCAGCCTTTGCTGGGGCCTGGGACGCTTGGTGAACAGAGCATAGAAACTTGATGAATCACTCCTGCCTTTTTCCTTTCCTTTCCTTTTCTTTTTTTTTTGCACGGCAAGGCAGAGAGCAGAGACATTAACGGGGCTGTGAAGTATGAGAGGGTCTCAGTCCAAAGAGCCCTGAAAAGGGACAGTAAGTGGTAACAGTAGATTACACAATGTCCTTGAATCATGGTTAAGTTTGAGCCTATGAGATCTGGCAGTAACTCAAGCTTGGATCCTTATGCTTTTTATTCAAACAAAAATAAAACCATAGTCCTAAATGTTCCGCTTTGAAATAATCCTGAATGAGAAAATCCAGCAAAACCACCAAAAATGTTAAAATATATACAAAGATTGCACACAATCTCTCTTATTGATTGCTTTGTATGTTATTTTGGTAAAGCCTGGCTTTTTCATTGCTTTATTAATTTGCATGTATTGCTCTTGCAGGTTCTACTGGGACTTGATAATGCTCATCATGATGATGGGGAATCTAATCATCATTCCTGTGGGAATAACCTTCTTCTCAGAGCAGACCACCACCACCTGGCTGGTCTTCAACGTGGCTTCAGACACCATCTTCTTGGTGGACCTGGTCATGAACTTCAGGACAGGGATTGTCAATGAGGAGAGCTCCGAGATCATCCTCGACCCCAAGGTCATCAAGATGAATTACCTGAAGAGCTGGTTCGTGGTGGACTTCCTCTCCTCCATTCCCGTGGATTATATCTTTTTAATAGTGGAGAAAGGGTTTGACTCGGAGGTGTATAAAACTGCACGCGCTCTGCGAATCGTCCGCTTCACCAAGATTCTCAGTCTCCTGCGTCTGTTGAGATTGTCCCGGCTCATCAGATACATACATCAGTGGGAGGAGGTGTGTATATGGCTGTCCCTGGCACATAGATTAAAAGAAAAATTAGAGGAAGTAATTGTAAGGAGAGTATTCAGTGTATAGCTGCAGTTTTGAGCTGGATCACACTGCCTGTATAGTTTTAACAGCCTGATGCCATCTAAAAAAGTTTTTTACCCATGCATTACTGACTAAAAATAATAAAAGACACCACTACTTACTGGTGGACAGCAGAAGTATAATGAGATCTTTTGACACAACACCTCATAATACTAAAATGTATACTAAAAATAAAAGTATTTCTTGTCAAAGTAAAGTCTATCTTGCAAAGGGCCTTCTAGTTGCTGTGTCTTCCTGATTTGGTCTGGTGAAGTAGGTTTAAGCTATTATAATGTGCCCTTGATATGAGGGTGGTGCTTCAAGATCTATATTTGAGACTAATATTTTGAATTAAGAGAAGAAGCAGTTCTAAAGCTGCACTGTTGCATTGCCTAATAAAAAAGTTCTTGATAAAACTTGATTATAAAAGCATTGAAGAAGCTCGTACGTTCGTTCGTCGTCTTCCGCTTATCCAGGACCGGGTCGCGGGGGCAGCAGACTCAGCAGAGACGCCCAGACGTCCCTCTCTCCAGACACCTGCTCCAGCTCCTCCAGGGGGAGCCCAAGGCGTTCCCAGGCCAGCCGAGAGACATAGTCCCTCCAGCGTGTCCTGGGCCGTCCCCTGGGCCTCCTCCCGGTGGGACGTGCCTGGAACACCTCCCGAGGAAGGCGTCCAGGAGGCATCCGGTATAGATGCCCGAGCCACCTCAACTGGCTCCTCTCAATGTGGAGGAGCAGCGGCTCTACTCCGAGCTCCTCCCGGATGGCCGAGCTCCTCACCCTATCTCTAAGGGAGTGCCCGGCCACCCTACGGAGGAAGCTCATTTCAGCCGCTTGTATCCGTGATCTCGTTCTTTCGGTCATGACCCAAAGTTCATGGCCATAGGTGAGGGTAGGAACGTAGACCGACCGGTAAATTGAGAGCTTTGCTTTTCGGCTCAGCTCTCTCTTCACCACAATGGACCGGCACAGTGCCCCCATTACTGTGGCAGCTGCACCGATCCGTCTGTCGATCTCCCGCTCCATTCTTCCCTCACTCGTGAACAAGACCCCGAGATACTTAAACTCCTCCACTTGAGGCAGGAACTCCCCTCCAACCTGAAGAGGACAAGCCACCCTTTTCCGGTCGAGTACCATGGCCTCGGACTTGGAGGAGCTGATCCTCATCCCAGCCGCTTCACACTCGGCTGCGAACCGCCACAGCGCATGCTGTAGGTCTTGGCTAGAGGGGGCCAGCAGGACCACGTCATCCGCAAAAAGAAGAGACGAAATCCACTGGTCCCCAAACCAGACCCCCTCCGGCCCTTGGCTGCGTCTAGAAATCCTGTCCATAAAAGTTATGAACAGGACCGGCGACAAAGGGCAGCCCTGCCGGAGTCCAACATGCACTGGGAACAGGTCCGACTTAGTGCCGGCAATGCGGACCAAACTCCTGCTCCGCTCGTACAGGGACCGGATGGCCCCTAATAAAGGGCCCCCGATTCCATACTCCTGGAGCACCCCCCACAGGGCATCACGAGGGACACAGTCGAATGCCTTCTCCAGGTCCACAAAACACATGTGAACCGGTTGGGCAAACTCCCATGAACCCTCGAGCACCCTGTAGAGGGTATAGAGCTGGTCCAGTGTTCCACGGCTGGGACGAAAACCACACTGTTCCTCCTGAAGCCGAGGTTCGACTATCGGTCGGACTCTCCTCTCCAATACCCTGGCGTAGGCCTTACCAGGGAGGCTGAGGAGTGTGATCCCCCTGTAGTTGGAACACACCCTCCGGTCCCCCTTCTTATAAAGGGGGACCACCACCCCAGTCTGCCAGTCCAGAGGCACTGTCCCCGACCGCCACGCAATGTTGAAGAGGCGTGTCAACCATGACAGCCCTACAACATCCAGACACTTGAGGTACTCAGGGCGGATCTCATCCACCCCCGAAGCCTTGCCACCGCGGAGCTTTTTAACCACCTCGGTGACTTCAGCCTGGGTGATGAAAGAGTCCAACCCCGAGTCCCCAGCCTCTGTTTCCACCACGGAATGCGTGATGGCAGGATTGAGGAGATCCTCGAAGTACTCCTTCCACCGCCCGATAATGTCCTCAGTCGAGGTCAGCAGTCTCCCGCCCCCACTATAAACAGTGTTGGCAAAGCACTGCTTCCCCCTCCTGAGGCGCCGGACGGTTTGCCAGAATCGCTTCGAGGCCAACTGGTAGTCCTTCTCCATGGCCTCACCGAACTCTTCCCAGGCCCGAGTTTTTGCCTCTGCCACAGCCCGGGCCGCAGCACGCTTGGCCTCACGGTAGCCATCAGCCGCCTCAGGAGTCCCACAAGCCAACCACAGCCGATAGGACTCCTTCTTCAGCTTAACAGCATCCCTTACTGCCGGTGTCCACCACCGGGTTCTGGGATTGCCGCCACGACAGGCACCGCAGACCTTACGGCCGCAGCTATGGGCAGCAGCATCGACAATAGATGCAGAGAACATGGTCCACTCGGACTCTATGTCTCCAACATCCCCCGGGATCTGGTCGAAGCTCTCCCGGAGGTGGGAGTTGAATACATCCCTGGCCGAGGGCTCCGCCAGGCGTTCCCAGCAGACCCTCACTATGCGCTTGGGCCTGCCGAGTCTGTCCAGCTTTCTCCTCCTCCAGCGGATCCAACTCACCACCAGGTGGTGATCAGTGGACAGCTCAGCCCCTCTCTTCACCCGAGTGTCCAAAACATGTGGCCGAAGGTCTGATGATACGACAACAAAGTCGATCATCGACCTCCTGCCTAGGGTGTCCTGGTGCCAAGTGCACTGATGGACACCCTTATGTTTGAACATGGTGTTCGTTATGGACAATCCGTGACTAGCACAGAAGTCCAATAACAAAACCCCACTCGGATTCAGATCGGGGAGGCCATTCCTCCCGATCACGCCTCTCCAGGTGTCACTGTCGTTCCCCACGTGGGCGTTGAAGTCCCCCAGCAGAATAATGGAGTCCCCGGGAGGGGCACTTTCCAGCACCCCCGACAGGGACGCCAAGAAGGCAGGGTACTCTGCACTACCACTCGGCCCGTAGGCTGAAATGATAGTCAGAGACCTCTCCCCAACCCGAAGGCGCAGGGATACAACCCTCTCATCCACTGGGGTAAACCCCAACACGAGACGGCTGAGCTGGGGGGCAACAAGCAAACCCACACCAGCCCGCCGCCTCTCCCCGTGGGCCACTCCAGAGTAGAAGAGAGTCCAACCCCTCTCAAGGAGATGGGTTCCAGAGCCCACGCTGTGCGTGGAGGCGAGCCCGACTATTTCTAGTCGATATCTCTCGACCTCCCGCACAAGCTCAGGCTCCTTCCCCCCCAGCGAGGTGACATTCCACGTCCCTAGAGCCAGCCTAAGCATCCGGGGATCGGGCCGTTGAGGTCTCCACCTTCGTCCGCCACCCAATCCTCTTTGCACCGGTCACTCACGGTTCCCCCTGCAGGTGGTGGGCCCACTGGGGGACATTGAAGAAGCTGCCATGTCTAAATTGTACAAAAACCAACAATAACAGTCAGAAACAAGACACAAATGATTTGTAAGCACTGTAGGAAAATATTGTGCACTGCTGCTGGCTAACAGAAGTTTGCATCCCAGCTGAAGCCTCCTAGAAGTGCTAAACAAAAAGGCTATTTTCCTGCTTTCTAAAGATTCTGGACTACGTTTGGTGATGATTTGCTTAGATTATAAAATACTTTGACTGGTTGTACCTGATGACTAAACAGACCCTAAAGAACAGCATCCTTATAGCATGAGGCTGCCGCTACCATGTTAAACCTCAGGGATGGTGTATTCAGGGTGCTATGCAAAACAAGTTTCCACCAAATAAAGCGATTTACAACTAGGCAGAAAAGTTAAATTTTTAATTTTATCTGGAAAGACCACCCTGGAAAGACCACCCTCATCCATGTGTTTCACTGCATGGGTTGTGCAAAACTGCAAACAGGACCTTTTATGCTTTTTTTTTTTTTACCAAAGAGTGCTTTCCATCTTCTATAAAGGCCAGAGTTGTCGAGTGCATGATTAGTAGTTGTCCTGTCAACAGTTTGTCCCACCTGAGCCATGGATTCTGCAAATCCTTCAGAGTTACCACGGGGCCACTTGCCAGATTGTCTGATTACTGGTCCTCTTGTCCATCTTGCCAGTTTAGATATGGCCATGTCTTTGCAGTTGTGCTATTGGCTTCTTCTATTTCTCACAGAGCAGCTGCAGACATATTACGATTACACACAAGAAGATTGTATTTACTAATTAGGTGACTTCATGAAGTCAGTTTGGTTACACTGGACTTTATTTAGGAAGTATTGGACTAAAGGGCTCTGAATACATATGCATGTTACACATGTACAAAGCGCTGTATGCCCTTTTCTATTTTATTCTCCTTTTATGTCTAATGAAATATAAAAGTGTTGTGTGTATGAGACAGTGAGTAGCACAAATATTTGGTGCAGCAAGGTTAATGAAAATCTGCAGTGAGCATGCAGATATTCAGTGCAGCATATAAACACGTCATACTACTTGAATAAAAGAGCAGAACTCACAGTGCTGCTTTTCTCTCTGCTCTTCTCATTCACATCGTTCGTCTTCCTCTCCAGTTGTCTCTTATCCTCCCTCCTTTTCTTTGTTTCTCTCATATTTGTGCTTTGTCATTTCTGTTTAGCACTTAGTCCCTTTTAGATGTCATAGAGTTTATTTAAGAATACAGATTTTGTGGTGTAGAATTATAATATAGTATTTTTGGAGCCACTTTCACAACATCCAACAAATCCACAGGAGATGTGAGGTGGAAAAGGTCCAACCTGTTCTAACATGTCAGGTGTCTGCATCAGGATTAGAGCACTAATGGAGGGACAAATCCAGCCTTCGCCATCGTAATGGGCTTCAAGCAGTGTACCGTCATTACATCAGCTCAGCCATAGACTTAGTTATTCAGGCAGTCAGTTTTCACAATACGTCATCCTCCATCCTCTGTGTTCATCCATCATTCCTTTTTCTGTCGTAGTGTGTTGGCCCCCTCCTCCTTCACTTTGTCACATCTTTCTCCTCCATCTGCGGAGGACCGTTGGGTATTGTTTAATCATCACCATAGGCTGGACAGTCAGAACTAGCAACTTTCAGATTTGTTGTTTTGTTAAAGCTCCCTCAAACTTGTCCACCGTCACGCCAGTCAGTGCTGTGCTGTAGAGACAAAAAGCATTTTAATGGTTGGCCGTATTCATGCAATTTTTATTTATTTTTACCCACATGGAGGGAGTTAGTTTTTACTTAAAATGATAGATTCTGGACATGTGTGTCAAAAATAGGTTTGCAGTCAGCTGCAGGTGTGCTGAAGTAACTACCTGTCATGTTTTAGTAAATCTGCATCTTTGTTTTGTTAAATTTGCTTGTGCCAAAACAGGAACATGTAGGGTTTTAAATAAAACAGCTGAGTGGATATGCCCGCTTGACTATGACCCACTGGAAAAAGGATATAAGATTGGCTGGGAAGTTTGTTAAATCACCGGCGTGCACTCGGACCCTATCTTGCATGATATGTTTGATCTGTGTTTGGTCAACCATTTATCCGTTTGTTTACTCTCACATAATTATCACAATGTGCAGAGCTTTGGGAAATAATAGCGTACGGTGTAAAGGTCACGCCGAGCAGTGAATACGGCGTATGCTCAAACAGGACAATTTAAACAGCCACCAACCAATGTTCAAACACATGAAAGTATCTCCTTTTCTGATCTTCCTGTCAGGAAGTAAACAAGACAAATTTCATGTTACTGCACAATTGATGGAGTCTTTTTTAAACTAAAACCAAACCAGAAATTTGAATTGAATACGAGTATTGCCCTGACTTAAGCTGAACTCAAATTGTTTTTTCATTCATTATATTGTATTTATATAATGAGTCAGCCATTTTTTAGCAATGTTGATATCCCTTAAACTTTTCACATTTTGTTTTGCCACAGGCACACACTTAAAAGTATTTTATTATGATTTTTATGTGATATGTTTTCATTTTTTGGCTGCCACTCTTTTCAGTGCATGGCGATAGGGATGTTCCAGTTTATACCAGTTTATGAAAGGTGTTAGCATGGGTGGTGGTGGTTTAATGTTTTTTAAGGGTGACTGTTTAAGTCAGATAGTTGAGACTTGGACACAAAGTCAGAACTTGGTGTTCCCACAAGACAGTTGTCCAGAAACATCCCAACTGGTTCTGGAGTGGATAAAGCAAATTTACATTTTAAGCCTTTCTAAAACCTGAACCTCAACTATAAAGAAAATTTGTGGACAAGGTTTCAGGTGACTGTGGCTGAATGGGACAAGTCGTCTTGCAAACAAAAGACTATGGGTTCAGTTCCAACTTCATTTTCTGCTACATGTTGATGTGCCTTTGGGCAAGGCACTAATCCCCAAGCAGCCTACTGATCTGTGTATTGGTGAATGAATGTAAAGAATACGTTTGTGCATGTGACTGGGTGTATGTAGCTCTTGAGTAAAGAGCTTTGAGTGGTCAGTATGACTAGAAAGGTGCTATATAAATTTAGGAAAGTCAGGAAACCAACCAATTTAAAGACACTATACCATCTTGGCGAACAGCAGTGGTCAAAATGTTTGTCAGAAGCTTGTCAGCTATTATGGCTACAGAAAACATGTTGTTAAAGGGCATTTATCCACAAATTAGTGGGTATGAAAGTATATATTGGAGTGTGTACTTATCATTTTGACCATTTGCTGATTACAGATAAATCAACAATAAATTCTAACTTTTGTGCCCAATTCTTGCTCCTGAAAATCAATCAAAGCAGTTTATTATAATGTCAGTCCATGATGAAGAGGAAAAAATGCTTCAAATGATTTCTTAAAGGCCAAAAACTAACATGACCTTCATGGCCATGATGAGTGGATGTGAACCTCTCGCTGTAACTGAAGGTTAAATTACTGGGTTTGGCAATGGGAGGACACACATTTTAAGGCCTGTGTGGTGCAGAACAATTTTAAAACATTTACATCATGTAGCAGTAATGAATGCACATAATTAAAAAGCTCCATCTGTGATAATCATACAGTGATAATCAGTATTATTCTCTGTACTCAGGTCTAAAACAGGCTATTTAACATAATCATTTTACTTTAGATATACTGAATGTAGTTTAACTTTATTTTTAGCAATTCCTATGTTTGTTTCTGATACAACATGTGGGAACACTTTAATACTAACAATAAACAGCTAGTTCTTATTCAATTCAATTCAATCCTAACCCAAACCCTAAGTTCCATGAAAGATTTATAAAACGTAGCATTTAAGTATTTGAATGATGATGATGATGATGTTGTCATTAAATAGGACATTTGGGGTCATGTAAGTGATCTTTTGGGGCACCATGAAGTGCATATGTATAATCATTCAGTTAGGATTCAAACAAACGTATTGTCAGTTAGTGTAGTGAAAAGCAAAATCCAAAGTTACTTTGGTTTTAAAGAAGTTTTAAAGAAAGCCTTGTCAAAAGTTATTTTTACTCTGGAGGTCACAGAAGATAAGGAGTAGGAATAATTTCTAAATGTTGTTACGCTTCCAGTCTGCTTCTTTGCTCTGAATTCACTTACATTTTGTGAAGTTGCATTGGGTGAAAGCCCCTTGTTTTGGCCTCTTTTCCTCAACATACAGACAGAGAAACAAATACATAAATTCTGTATGTTTCATGGTCCAGTGCTTGTATTTATTAATATAGTGACAAAGCACCTTGATTTCGTGGTGTGTGGTGGTCTACCAGCTACTCATATGTAATGTTTGAGAGTTTAATGAATTCCCTTTAATGATGACAATGATTAGTGGTGGCATTTTCACCGTTTCATCTTTAAATTCACTAGCATTTTTTGGGGTGTTTCAAGGACATTTTTGCCCTCTGTTCTTGTGTATTTCTAACCTTCTGCCTGTGTGTTTCTCTTATTATTTCATGCCCTAACAGATACATGGCTAATTATCAAAATGACCTTAGAGTCATAATACTAAAGTTTAACCATGTCCAACTAGTAAAATTGTTTTTGCAAGCTTTATATTTCTAAGAATGACATCAATATTTACATTACAATATGAATATCCATAAAGATTCATAGGAATAGATTATTTAACC
The DNA here is from genome assembly GCF_021462225.1 of Girardinichthys multiradiatus. Lineage (NCBI taxonomy): Eukaryota > Metazoa > Chordata > Actinopteri > Cyprinodontiformes > Goodeidae > Girardinichthys > Girardinichthys multiradiatus. The sequence goes on from NC_061801.1 coordinate 18,789,318, forward strand.
AGCCACTTCAGTGCTGATTTTGATTTACTGTATTTAATATAAGATGCAATCATATAATTAAAGGATAACATTTGTAAACTGCATGTAGAAAATTCCCAGAGCTCCCAGTGCCACATCTGGCTCATCACGGCCACCCGGCCTGCTGCCAGATTCCGGCTCAAGCTGGAGGGCTCAGGTTGAGCTTGTGGCAACACAGCAGCCCTCAGGGGTGGCTCTAACCTCTTCGAGACCTCAGGCTGAGTTTGACTGATGCTGCACTGTTGGATAAAACATGACATTAGTAAACTTAATCCTTATAGAGCTGCATTTTATACATTAGATTGCATTACTAAATGTATAAGATGCATGGCTCGGGGATTTGGGGATTTTTGGGTGGGGGGGGGGGGTTGCAACAAAATCTCTGATTGTAATAAATAAATAATAAATTCAATTTTATTTTGTAAATTAGAAAGAGTTTATGTCTACACAAAATGTGTATTGTAAAATGAAACAGAGTACCTCACTGATGCTGAAATTAGCTGAGTCTTTTTCCCTAAGAAACAACTTCCGCACTGAAGAGGGTTGTACAGCTGATCATCTATGAGGTGCTGGTATATCTTAAGATTGGATGAATTACAGAAGAGAATAAATCAGTAGATTAGTTTGTATGGTGTACACCAAAAACAGAGTATAAGCAAAATGTTTCAGATAGGTCAAATAAAAAAAAAAAAAACAACCTAAAACTAATATGTGCTATCTATAAAGCCAAAAATACATTAAGTAATAACAGCTACATTGTGAAACTTTAAGAATTTAATTGTTATATGAATGAAAAACAAGAACTGGAGTCTGTTGCTCCCAGTTTCATCAGTATCTTTGGACTTGGTATATGATCCATTGTAAATGTACTCTATGTGAAATGTTCAGTGATATTTCATTGGGTGCTTTAGTGTAACTCTCTGCAGGCAAATTTAGTGCAGTTCAGTAACTACAGAGTATTTTGATTATTTGTAAGCTGTGGAGGTTGGGACAAAAGAAAGATGTGATTTATTCTGAAAATATGACTGTTTTTAATTTGGCTTGTGAAACTTTATTTATGCAGCCCCTTTTCAAATTTACACTGAGTAGCTATATGCAGTGAGTTTTAAAAATATTTATACACATTTATCACTTTACAACACCACATGCAAGGTAAATTATATTTTTCCATTTTTCATACAAACAAAAATCTGAAAACCAGGCTTGCCTATGTAACCAACCGCCCTGAGTGGAACCACATTTAGCTATAATTACAGCTTCTAGTCTTTTCGGGGTTGTCTCTGTCAGGTTTACCCATCATCTGAAGCTGTTGGCCTTTATTCTTTACAAAATATGTCAAGCTTAGTCATATTGAATGAATCTCAATTGGATTTAGGTCTGGACTTTGACTAGGACAGTCTAACACATGGATGTGCTTTGATCTCAACTATTCGGTTGAAAGTCTACCTGTATTTTTATCTGTTTATGTGTTACTCCATCCATCTTCACATCAACTCTGACCAGCTTCTCTGTCCCTGGTGAAGAAAAGTACTATAGCATGCTGCTGCCACAACGTTTATCATAGTGCGGAGATGGTGTTTTCAGGGTGATGTGTAGTGTTAGCTTTCTTCAAGACATTGCCATATGCAAGTAGGTCACAATTTTTAATTTTGGTCCCATCTGAACAGGGCACCTTCTTCTACTTGTTTGCCTCATCCCTTAAATGACTCAATCCTGAACTGGTTTGGTGTGTTCCTTGGTCTTCATGAGGCAGTTTGTTCACTAGGGTTCACTTGGGTTCTTAAACATCTGAGCCCTTCACAGGACAGCTGTATTTATACTGAGATGAAATTATATTAAAGGGGGTTGAATACAAATGTATGTCACACTTTTCAGATGTTTATTTGTGAAGAACTATATATCCATTTTCACGACACTTCACAATTTTTCACATTATAATGTGACAAAATGTAACAATTTAAAGTGTGTACAGTATTGTAAAAGAGAAGAATGAAGGGCAAGATCTGATTAAATAAAACCAACAGAAAACAGAAAATTAGAACATTAAAACTGCTTGTCATATCAATAAACATTTGTCAAAAACTACTTGGAAATTATACTTTTAACTGTAAACCTTTCGTAAGTTTTACAACTTAACAGACTTACAGCAATAATTTGGCACAAACATACCATAGTTACATAACCTTATGTTAATAATATGGTTTACACTTGCTTATCTTAAAATTTATACAGAACATTTTGGACTATTTTATATTTAACAGGAACTTCGATTTGGGTTGAAAGGAAAATAAAATGGGTGCTTGTTAGACAGCCAGCTGTCATTTTTTAGATGTTGCAGAGTCATGGAGCTAATATAATGACAGATCCACTAAATTCTCAAAATCCTATTCCATCTCCTACCTAGAGATATATTAGTATTACCTGATATTAATATTGATACATTTTATTCACAAACATTCCAGCTGTGAAGCATTTCTGTGTTTTGAGTTGTGTAGTTTGCTTTAAACTGAAGGTGTAGAGCTGAAGTCTAGCCATTAGGTAAGTAATTTGTTTAATTAGTGGCTATCGGCACAGATCTGGCCTGCAAACCTGAGGTGCCGGATTCACCAGTAAATTGATCTGAAAGGGGGAAATTGTGAGCAAGCTGACCTGGGTATCCAGTTCATTGTGTGTGGAAGCAGCAAGATCAAACTGTCTTCCACTGGTCTTCAAATCACCCATACCTTTATGTGACAGTCTGACACCAGAGCGTTTTATGTTTACCCGTTATTCAGGGTGTGAATGTTTGTACTTTTTTGAAAGCAGCACTTCAAAGGTATTGGACCGTGAATTACTGCATCTCATTTATAGTGTCTTTCAGTGACTTTTGCTCTAAAATGGAGGTTTATAAATAAAATGACTACAGAAACTACCCAATTAGACATAAAAGTCCTTCATTAAAAACCCTGCAGCATAATGCAGTTTAGTTCTAATTACTGGTTTAGTCCTTGTTACTGATGAATACAATTTATGCCAACATTCAATTTATTATCATGTCTGTTCTTTAGCTCTGATGTGCTGCTCTGTTATGTCCTGATTTGTAAGTTGCTTTGGATAAAAGCATCTGCCAAATGCTTAAGCATAAATATAAAGAGATGACCTATTTGATTTTGGATTAGATTTTTAAGATATCATAATAAAGGTTATGAACAGGACCTGTTCATAACTTTTATGGACGGGATTTCAAGGCGCAGCCAAGGGCAGGAGGGGGTCTGGTTTGGGGAACAGTGGATTTCATATCTTCTTTTTGCAGATGACGTGGTCCTGCTGGCCCCCTCTAGCCAAGACCTATAGCATAAACTTGGGCGGTTCGCAGCCGAGTGTGAATCGCTTAGGATGAAGATTAGCTCCTCCATGGTTCTCGACCGGAAAAGGGTGGCTTGTCCTCTTCAGGTTGGAGGGGAGTTCCTGCCTCAAGTGGAGGAGTTTAAGTATCTCGGGGTCTTGTTCACGAGTGAGGGGAGAATGGAGCGGGAGATCGACAGACGGATCGGTGCGGCTGCCGCAGTAACGGGGACGCTGTGCCGCTCCGTTGTGGTGAAGAGAGAACTGAGCCGAAAAGCGAAGCTCTCAATTAACCGGTCGGTCTACGTTCCCACCCTCACTTATGGCCATGAACTTTGGGTCATGACCAAAAGAACGAGATCCCGGATACAAGCAGCTGAAATGAACTTCCTCCGTAGGGTTGCCGGGCACTCCCTTAGAGATAGGTTGAGGAGCTCGGCCATCCGGGAGGGGCTCTGAGTAGAGCCGCTGCTCCTCCACATCGAGAGGAGCCAGTTGAGGTGGCTCGGGCATCTATAACGGATGCCTCCTGGACGCCTTCCTTGGGAGGTGTTCCAGGCACATCCCACCGGGAGGAGGCCCAGGGGACGGCCCAGGACACGCTGGAGGGACTATGTCTCTCGGCTGGCCTGGGAAGGCCTTGGGCTCCCCCCTGGAGGAGCTGGTGGAGGAGTCTGGGGAGAGGGACGTCTGGGTGTCTCTGCTGAGTCTGCTGCTCCCGCAACCCGGTCCCGGATAAAGCGGAAGACGACGAGTACGAGTACGAGTCATGAAGGTTTCTTTTATCGGAGTGTGGTTCGTGGTGCAGTGTTTGATCACACGACCCATATATGCATGCCTTAGACCTTGAAGGCATGCATACAGGTCCTTCTAAAAAAATTAGCATATTGGGATAAAGTTCATTATTTTCTATAATGTAATGATGAAAATTTAATATTCTTATATTTTAGATTCATTGCACACTAACTGAAATATTTCAGGTCCTTTATTGTCTTAATACGGATGATTTTGGCATACAGCTCATGAAAACCCAAAATTCCTATCTCACAAAATTAGCATATTTCATCCGACCAATAAAAGAAAAGTGTTTTTAATACAAAAAACATCAACCTTCAAATAATCATGTACAGTTATGCACTCAATACTTGGTCGGGAATCCTTTTGCAGAAATGACTGCTTCAATGCGGCGTGGCATGGAGGCAATCAGCCTGTGGCACTGCTGAGGTCTTATGGAGGCCCAGGATGCTTCGATGGCGGCCTTTAGCTCATCCAGAGTGTTGGGTCTTGAGTCTCTCAACGTTCTCTTCACAATATCCCACAGATTCTCTATGGGGTTCAGGTCAGGAGAGTTGGCAGGCCAATTGAGCACAGTGATACCATGGTCAGTAAACCATTTACCAGTGGTTTTGGCACTGTGAGCAGGTGCCAGGTCGTGCTGAAAAATGAAATCTTCATCTCCATAAAGCTTTTCAGCAGATGGAAGCATGAAGTGCTCCAAAATCTCCTGATAGCTAGCTGCATTGACCCTGCACTTGATAAAACACAGTGGACCAACACCAGCAGCTGACACGGCACCCCAGACCATCACTGACTGTGGGTACTTGACACTGGACTTCTGGCATTTTGGCATTTCCTTCTCCCCAGTCTTCCTCCAGACTCTGGCACCTTGATTTCCGAATGACATGCAGAATTTGCTTTCATCCGAAAAAAGTACTTTGGACCACAGAGCAACAGTCCAGTGCTGCTTCTCTGTAGCCCAGGTCTGGGGAATGCGGCACCTGTAGCCCATTTCCTGCACACGCCTGTGCACGGTGGCTCTGGATGTTTCTACTCCAGACTCAGTCCACTGCTTCTGCAGGTCCCCCAAGGTCTGGAATCGGCCCTTCTCCACAATCTTCCTCAGGGTCCGGTCACCTCTTCTCGTTGTGCAGCGTTTTCTGCCACACTTTTTCCTTCCCACAGACTTTCCACTGAGGTGCCTTGATACAGCACTCTGGGAACAGCCTATTCGTACAGAAATGTCTTTCTGTGTCTTACCCTCTTGCTTGAGGGTGTCAATAGTGGCCTTCTGGACAGCAGTCAGGTCGGCAGTCTTACCCATGATTGGGATTTTGAGTGATGAACCAGGCTGGGAGTTTTAAAGGCCTCAGGAATCTTTTGCAGGTGTTTAGAGTTAACTCGTTAATTCAGATGATTAGGTTCATAGCTCGTTTAGAGACCCTTTTAATGATATGCTAATTTTGTGAGATAGGAATTTTGGGTTTACATGAGCTGTATGCCAAAATCTTCCGTATTAAGACAATAAAAGACCTGAAATATTTCAGTTAGTGTGCAATGAATCTAAAATATATGAATGTTAAATTTTCATCATTACATTATGGAAAATAATGAACTTTATCATAATATGCTAATGTTTTGAGAAGGACCTGTATATGTCATGTCTTCCCACTCTCTCCACCCCATTTTCTGTCTGCCTACTTTTAGAAAAAAAACAACAACCCTGGTTTAAGCTGCATTTGCAAATATGTCAAAAAGGATCTGGGTTTGAGAAACACATCTAATGCCTTCAATTTTCACGCTTTAGAAACATTAATTGTGGAGATGCTTAGATCACAATTTGTTTAGCAGATTTGAAATCTCAGTATTTGTAAAGCTTTAACTTGCTGGGGTCAATTTAAGCTAATTTCTCTTTAAGATCTCTATGATCTCTTGTAAAATATAGGAGCCTTCTCGCTATGTGTGGCCCTTCATGAGAGAATTCACTGTAAAACAGGTTTTTGTTTTTGTTTTTTTTACCAATCCTAGTAAAACCAAGACAAAATTATTATGAAACTGACATGTTAAACTGTCTTCAGCATCTTATATTAGTTATTAGTGTGGTTAGTGCACTTAACTGTAAACTTCTATATTTCTATTTCTTATACAAAATGTGGACTCCTACCTGTGAGACAAAAGACAGCAAACAATCCCAAATCCAGCACTTTCCTTTATGGCCAGAGATAGAGATAAAGTAAATTTGTTGTACTTAGCTTAGCCTTCCTGTTGGATGGGTGCAAAAACTTGTTATCACTCATGTAAAAACTTTGTGTTGCAAGGCACCTGCACTATGCCTTCCTCCCTGTGTGTGTGAGATCATTGTTATCTCTGTGTGAACCAGCCTCCTTTCTTTCTCACACACACACACCCTGTCTGAACTGTCTGTTGAACTGTGCATAAAAATACAGCATCCTATGAAAAGCTTAATTTTCAAACACCTCATTGATACTGAAAATAGCTAGCAAGAAGAAAATTGGTGTTGTTAGCATGACATAAAGTGAGTTATTAAGCAGAAAAAGAATAGATGTTTTGATTTCCAACTTACTGGTTACTGGTTAGAGGCCGAGCCGAAATCGAGCCGAAAATTGTCCAATTACATTCATTAGCATATTACTACACATCTCACTCATCACTGATTAAATCCGAATAGATGTCTATATGCAAACAATCTTTTAATCTACCCTATTCCTGGTGCTGCTGTAGGATTGATTGTGTGTAACTTCCAGTAAGATATCCATAGCTGCAGAAAAGCAGTCTGGTTCTGTATCAAATTGTGTGTTGCGAACTATACTTTTGAAGTAATTGATTTGCAGTCAGTGATGGGAATACTAACAGCGGTACTTTTTTCAGTAACGAATAATCAAACTAATTACTTTTTCCAAAACTGTTTAACAACACTGTTACCGTTACCGAACAACCAAATGGTGAGCGTTATAAACTAAAGCTACTCGTTGAAGTTCTTGTCATCTGTCGTGGGTCACAGCCACAGGGGCTAAGCTTTGCTTCTTTGGTGAAGGGAGGAGCGCGACAATCGCATAAGTGATGCTGATTGGCTAAGGTAGAGTGAGCTTTCATGGTGAGTCAATCAGGGGCAGTGTTGAGTTTACACACAAACCACAAACACACAAGGCAGTCCTACTCAGGCAAACTAGCAGATGTAAGCTGCAACAATGGCGGGTCTGGAGGGAAAGATTGTGTTTTCAAAGTGGAAGTACAGACGCTACTTTATTCTCCTTGAAGTAAAAGGAAAGAATGTACATGTGAAGTAAATATTAAAAGTTCGGTGTAAGTACTTGTCTATGTAATTCCACTTCATTCAACTGGCTTGTGAAACCTTAGAAAAAAATCTAAAGTTCATAGACATATTGATATGTTTATTCCCTGTTAACTAGTTGCTTTTATAGTTAAGTAACTCAGTTACTAACTGTTACTTTTTGGGAGAAGTAACTAGTAACTATAACTATTTTTTTTAAGTAACATACCCGACACTGTTTGCAGTATAGTTAAATTTAATCATGTCTGGAAACTAGCCCATCCAATCAGAACTCAGGAGGGACTTATGTAGTTCATGGTTAAAGGAGAATAATCTAATGACTTATCAGAATCAGAATCAGCTTTATTGCCAAGTTCGTACATACAAACAAGGAATTTGACTCCGGTACACTTTGTTCTCTGGTATTTTTATAAGCAGGAGGGTGGCAGATTGTGAAAACTAAAAAAGCAATTTAATGCAAAAAACAAAACTAAAGGTCCTTCACGAGTTAACTAGGAATGGTAAAATAAATATATAGTCTAGGTATGAGCAAAGAGGCAGGTTTTTACAAAGCAAACTCTAGTCAACTAATGCACTACCTGTTCCAGATCTGCATACTGTCATCTTATGATAATGAATCTATGCATTATGAGGTGTGTGCATAGTAATCTGAAAAATAACAAGTCAATGGCATCTCATTACCAGCGTGTTTAATGTTAAAGCAGATTAGTAGGTGTTACAGCATCCCGTGGTCTTGGTTCACCTGTCTCAGTAAAGGCTGTGCCAGGTGCTCTGAGCCATGGGGCCGGTGTCCTAGAACCATGCGGAGACACAGGTGCACAACCACACACACTCTCTTGACAACACAGAGGGATGTGCTGAGTCATGACGTGCTGAATTTTGTGTTAGTTTAAAGGAGAGTAGAATGAGAGGGAACGAAGAAAGGGAAGCAGTTCATATTTAGTAACCAGCAGCAATGACGGCAGCATGGTTTTCTTGTAGCCTGTATTGCAATTAGAAAACAGTCTTGCAATTAATTATGATCAAGCTAAAACATTTTTATCAGGACATGTAAATGATCTCCCACTTATCTTCACAACATGATTGTATAGAAGAGACACACCGATAATTTATCACAGAGAGCAGCAAATGGCATTTACAGGAGCATTAATAAAAGGGGCCTATCCTCATTATGACTCAAATGGCATTTAGTTGTTGGACACAAGCAGGAAGTGGGTAGCAGAAATGTGAGTGACTTCAGGACTCTCACTTTGCATTGGAGCCAAGCCGCTGGCTGATGGCTGCGTGCAACTGTTTCCTGTTATGTGCTATGACTGGATGTGATGTGAGAGGCTGAGGATTGTTGTCATGTCTACATGTTTGTGTGTGGATCTAGGTATTTTATACCCTGTGGCCAAAAAGAATGGGCATGTAGCAGCTTGAAAGCACAACTGAACTTTTTCAATCGGACTCAGTGGAAAATATCGATCCACCAGTAGTATGACTGATACATAAGCAATAAAAAGACTTTAATATCCCCTATTCAGTAAAACAGGGGCCTCTGTTTTAATGGTTTTGCTTGAAGGTATGTTATTTATCAAACTGATACAGCCTGGAACCAGCAAAGGAAGGGTGGGGTGGAGGGGTTGTTTTACTACACCATGTCATGCTGGTGAAAAAAGTTAGATGAATGTGCAGGTTTTAGTGGATTTCTCATTCTCTTTAGAGCAGCTGAAACATTGCAGTCGTGATAAAATAAATGCATCAAAGTGGTTGCAGCAAGTATTCCTGCCAGCCTATCTCTAGTGTATGCTTGGTTGCAGTGACATGGGGGTTAGAAGGGATATCAATCCTGTCTGTAAGGTCTTCCTCCCCCCAAACTGAGAACATTTTCTTGTCTGTGTCACCTTTTTCTCATTTGCTGCTATGCTTCTCCTATTTCTGTTCACATTGTTCATCTATCATAATAAAATGGGTTAAAAGGTGTACGTTTTCCACCTGTACTGTATGTACCCCCTACGACTATGTATATTATAAAATATAGGATTAAAAATATATAGGAAATAAATTGCCAGTAATAATCTCACAATTATTTATTTATTTATTCTCTTATGGTATTTTTGCTTAATTCTTTTTTTTTTTTCCCTTTTCAACTTGTTTTATATATGTGTTACTGTCTTTGCACAGTTTGCACTGCCAATGGAAAACAAATGCTAAACTGTTTTGATTCTGGAACAAGGAATATTCTATTCTATTCCATTCTATATATACATCTCTCAAAAAAATTAAAGGAACAATTTGAAAACACATCAGATCTCAATTGGAACAGAAAACATGCTGGATATCCTTACTGATATGGAATGGGTAATATGTTAGAAACAAGAGCATGCCACATCAATTGATGAACATGAAAAAGTCTGTTTCTAATGGTTTGTTCAGAGACATTCACGTCAGTCGCCCACTGAAGGTCACTTTGTAGGGCTCTGGCAGTACTTATCCTGTTCCTCCTTAAACAAAGTAGCACATACCGGTCCTGCAGATGGGTTAAGGACCTTCGACCTCCCTGTCCAGCTGTCTCCTGGAATCTCCTCCATGCTCTTGAGACCCTGCTGGGTGGTATAGCAAACCTTCAGGCAATGGCATATATTGATGTGCCATCCTGGGGTATTCAGACTGCCTGTGCAACCTCTGTAGGGTCCAGGTATTGCTTCATGCTACCAGTAGTGACACTGACCCTGGTAAAATGCAGAACTACTAAAAAACGGTCAAGAAAAGAGGGGGTAAAAATGTCTGCGGTCTCCACTTAAAAAACATTTCTGATTTTGGGTTTGTCTCATTGTTGACCTTTTAGTAGTGATATATTTTGAAAAAGAGGGGCATAGCTTCTTGGCTGCAACCTTTAACCCCTATGCCAACACAAATCCAGTGACTACAGCAAGGACCAAAGTTGTGTCCATGCACTGCACATGCATTAATAAATGTTTTGTCACTGTTCAGCATAATATTGTGAGATAGTCTCACAAACAGTGCAACCTAAAAATGGAACTGTAATTATTTATTCTACAGAGTTCCCATTAATAAAATGCACGTTAAAACGTTAAGCCCAAAATTATTCATACCCCTGGAAGATTTAGGGTTAAATGGGCTTGCCTTTAAGTAACACGTTTACCTCTAACACGAAATTACAAAGCAATATTTGCAAAAGTATAAATACATTGTAAAAAAAATGAATCAATTTGGGAAAAAAAAGTTTGACATTTCTATTTACAAGTTATTAAAAAATGGCATGTCATAAATAATTTATACTCTTCTCAATAATCAACTGAAAAACCCTTACTGGCATTGCAGCAGTTTATATATTTTTGTAATTACTGTGCGTTTTATTTTATTTTTTTCATATTTTAATGTTGTTCATTTAACTTTGTTGTTCAACACAAGTCTTTGAAGTTGGAAGGCCTCTTTGCCATCACTCTAATCTTTAGCTCGCTCCAAGACACAATGCAATATTTTGCACATCAACCCGATTTGACAGATAAAACAAAGCTTATGGTTCAGGTCTTTATCATCCATATTTAGGTACTGGCTTCCACTGGCTGACAACTGCAAACCTAAAGACTATTCATATACAGTATATTAATACTAATAATATACAGTATATAAATTAATAAGCACCACATCAGATTTCACTTTTTAGATAAAAGTGTGTGGATTCCTTATTACACACATGCTACTACTTTCACATTTCCCACTTAAATAATGGTGGTTCACAGTGAAATAGTCTGGCATTTTGGAGATCCTGGAACAAACGGATTCAGTACTCTGTACCAAGCGTAGTACCAAGGAGCATGGCCCAACGGTTTGTTAGAGGCAAAGCAGACATTTTTTGTCTTGTGTGTGGGAGTTGGAGCCTGCAGGGCAGATAAAGCGCTCGGTCACATTTCTATGCGTGAAAGTTTGACTGTTACACTGCTGACATTTTTTGAGGAAGGAGGCTTGTCTCTTTAAATGAATTCATAAAATATTTTTGACATTTCTCTTACCACTGGTTTTAGGTTTTTTTTAACTAAACTGTGCCCTTTGCCTTTAGCAAAAATCCAATGCTAACAACTTGACATTACAGCAGATTAACTTTTTTGCCAAAACTATTTCATAGAGGAAATTGGAGCCTGTTTCTTCTGATAAACTTAGTAATTTTATGTCTCTGTATTCATATCCACAGATATCTTAACAAAGTTGATTTATATACACTAACTAAACGGACTTTGTCAGACCAGTTTTGTCAAGCAAAGAAAAATGAAGAACATTGCTTTTTTCTTCTCTCATGCTGTCAGTTGTTGTCCCCTCTGTTCCCAAACAAGCCTCTCTGACGATGAGCATAATGCGCCATGAATTCTGTTCTCGCTCAGCTCACCGAGGGAAGTTCACTCTTGGCTCAAGGGGAGGAAAATCCCAGACTCCACAGCCTGAAAGAACGGCTTCTTCTCCTTGTTCCCTGCTGACTATCTTATTTTTCCTTGCCAAATTGCTCCTTCTGTTGCTAGTTGCTCTTGTTAACTGCAGTAGAGAGTGCTAATTGCTTTTCCATATGGTTAAGCACATAGAGTTTAGGGTCATATTTAGGATTAAGAAAGTAAAGGGAATTTTACTGCTTAAAAAAACTGTTTGGAGATTTTATTGATTCACACATTATCTGTTAATGGCAACCCTGGTGAAAATGTATAAAATGCATTAAAATAAATGTATTTGTCTATATTTTATTGCAGAGGCTTGATCAGACAGAAAAAAAGTTCATTAAAAAATCATGAATTTGAGTAAATTTATCTAGTGGGGAAGATCTTCACAACATAGTTGTGTTTTACAAAACTACCAGTGCCATTGGTATTGTTAATTTTGTGCACAACCTCCTTTTGCCAACATGACAGCACTTAGTCTTTCTTTAGCATTTCCAAAGTTGGAGCAAACAGAACATACTATTTGCACACTCTCTCTGGATAATCTAGACTGCTGGGTCCTCTCTGATGCTCTCCTCAGCTTAACCCACAAGTTTTCTGTAGAATTTAGGTCTGCAGAATGAGATAGGTAGGGAAGAAGACTAATTTTGGGTTTAATGAACCATTTCAGTGTTGGATTTGGTCATACGTTTTGGATCATTTTCCTCCAAAAAGACCAAATAACGATCCATTTTAATTTTAATGTCAGAAGCCATTAGGTATTTATGTGAAACAATCTAGTATTTTAAAGAGTCAATCATTACCAGAACCTTTGAAAGAGAAACAGTGATGTGCATTGTATACAAAATGCATACAATATTCTTTGAAGAAATTAAAACAACCTGATCATTAGAGTTAACCTCCATGCCAAAGAGTATCTATCTAGCCAGTTTGACCTAAATAATAAATGTAAGTATGGAATGTTACCATTTTTCATGCAAGTATCATGTTGCTGCTAAATATTAGGAACCTTTCAATACATCTTTAATGAAAAAAGACCCTTAATTCAGAGATTTGAACTAAACAGATAAACATTCTAAATAAATTAGTGCTTTGTTTTTAATATTAAGATTTATTTGGGTATTAAATTCTAAATTTAGGGGATTTCAAAACTATTTCAATCATTCTAATCAATTCCTTTTTATTTAAAGAAAATATAAAGAATTTGGGTGATCATGACAAAGTTTGAGGTACTTTCTTGAGGAAAAGAGCTGCTGAGGACTGCATCTAAATATGTGCAGAGTGCTCACCCTGCCTGGGGTTCAGTGTAAAGTAGCAGGGTGTCCCACTCAAGCAAGTTGGGGTTTTGTCTGAAAAAATGAAAATTGAGGAGTTCATTAAAGGAAATCGAATACCATACAGTCTCTTTTAAACGGATGAAGACGTACTATTGAATGCTTCTTGGTCCCATTTTCTGACTCGACTCTGCCTTCTGGCTCCAGAAAAAAGAAATACATATGAACCAGAGCTGCTATAAGAGAAGCAAATTGGTCTATGAGTACTGAAACAGATACATTATCATTTAGATTGATCTTAAATTCCAGGTAAGCCTGCATATATTCCAATAGATGTATCCTGTTGCTGTAAGCTGGGGTGAACTCCCCTGATGGGGTTACCTCTATTTATTGCTCAATGTCTCACTCTCTTTGTCTCATTCTGTTGCTGTCAGTCTGTCTCTTAGTTTGTTCATTTTATTTGATGTTAGGTACAAAGAGACATGTCTGTGCAGTGGAGACAGTGAGACAGACATCGAGACAGAAAGGTAGTGGCACCAAAAGGAAGTAATTGAGATAAAGAGGATTTATGGTTTGTCTGCACAGGTCTATTCTTATCCACGACTGAATGTAAACTTAACCAACTTACATATAAAATACAGCAAGGGTCTTTAGGTTTTATCGGTGCATGCTGTTAACTTTTTGGTCCAGTTTGCAAGAACTTGTGTTTTCTGGGGTTTTCCTTCATACCTGCGTGGCTCTCTTGCTATTAAGTCTTAGGCAGTCGGTTGTAATAAAAAGATTCCACATGTGTGTGAATAAATCTCAATATAAATGCAGTTATGTTAAGGCCTCACAGATCTGTAAGAGAACGTTAGTGAACAAACAGCATCATGAAGACCAGTGTTAAGTCATAAAACAGTGTCCTAAGCTTTGAACATCTCTTGCATGTTCAAGCCATCATCCCAAAATGGAAAGAGATTTGCACAACTTCAAACCTAATCTGAAATGGTAAGGAGAGCATTAATCAGCAAAGCAGCCAAGAGTTCCATGATAGCTCTGGAGGGGCTGCAGAGAGCCATGTCTCAGGTGGGAGAATCTGTCCTTAGAACAGCTGTCTAACACCCCACCAATCTGGGCTTCATGGAAGATTGGCAAAAAACCACAGGGAGTTTGTAAACAAAGCCATAAGATGTCCTCCTTGGAGTTTGCCACATGTCATGTGTCATGAACATGTGGGAACTAACCTTTCCGGCCTTCACGTAAAACGTTATGTCTTCACATAAAACATCATGCTGTGGGAACGGTTAAATCTTCTATTACAATGGCCCAGTCAAAGTACAGATCTATTTCCAAATAAGAATTTGGGGCAAGTCTTCAAAATTAATATTCAGACATTCTTCATCAAATCTGTATGAGCTTGAGTTGTTTTGAAAAAAAAAAAGGGCAGAAATCTCAGTCTGTAGATGTGCAAAACTGGCAGAGACATACCCCATGAGAGTTGCAAATGTAAATGTAGTGAAACGTGGTTCGACCCAAGAAAGCCGAATACAAATACACACCACACCTTTCTTATTTTAATTTGTGAAAAATCTTGAAAACCATGTGTAATTTTCTCCCCCTTTCAGAATAATGCTCTACTTTGTGTTGGCAAATAAAAATAAAAACACTAAATAAAATACAGTGACGTTTGTGATAAAAGGTAAATGAGTTCAAGGTAAAAATACTTTAACAAGGCACTGTATGTTTTATGATGCGCTGTTTTGCAGTTTTTTGATATTAGTTTTGTGCCTTCTGTACTCCTTGATATACATAGATACAATCCTAATTGTTTTTCTCATAAACAGTTAGATTCAAATATTTTCTAAAATAAATAGCTGAATTTTAGTTTACAGCCAGGGTGCAGTTTAAAAGCTTCTTTTACTCAGCCTTTGGTTTAAAGGTAGTGGTTTCCAATGGCTTCCCATGATCCAGGCTAATAAGGTCCTACTTTTTGCATAATTTAGCTTCTAAATTCATACTGTGCTTAGCAGCAACATCTTTCGTTGAAGTTCATTAAGTCCCTCCAGAGTGGAGAGTGAAAAACAGTAACAGCAGCTTTGATCTTCTGTCCATCCCCATGGGATATCCCCCTGCAGAGATAAGTTTCTCTCTGCTCATTGTTCACAGTACAGTAAGCAGACAGAAGACAGATACATTTGTCTTTTGTGTCTCTGGTGGGTGGGGGACTGATAACTGTGAAGATTAGGCTTATCAATGGCTATTTTTGTAGGCTGGGTTGTTACTGTGTGCAAGTAGAAGGTATGCTGGTGGTCAGAGCAGGTTCTAATTGAGGAAAGAAAGCCTTATTATGACTTTTTCAGTTAAGTAGACATTAAACTAGGTATATCACTGTATTTAAACAGTATAATAACCCTCAATAGAAATGTTATGGTTTGACACTGGTGGGTCCAGCTGAGACACGCTATTTTTTCTCCGCCTCTAAAATCACGTCGGACACAGCTGTTAATTTTTTTTTTTTGCCAAATAAGTTTTTCACAAATACTTTCGGTTTTACAGCAGTTTTAACACCCAAGATCACGTTTAAATATCCTTCAGACAGGTGTGACTCTGAACAAACATAAAAGCCTTTTTTTTTTCAGCAAAATCAAAAAAAATTTATGTTGTCTTTGTTTAATCACAAATGAATCAGACATTGTAACAGTTGCAATAATGGTTTTACTGGAAAATTGTTGTTTTATCTCTTACCTTTACATACGTACCAACAGTTTACATTTAAACTTCCAGTCTACGACCACGGATTCCAGGTGGAAATTGCTTCTATAACCCTTAAGCCTTAACAGGTTAGGTTGACATGGCTGTTCCATTAGAGAGCAGTTCTGAATTCAGAGAGACATTTCAAATAGCAAACATGAATGTTGTGTTTTGACAATAGCTGAAAGTAAAAGCAGTCACAATTTGAGCTTCAGCAACACACGATTCTTCTGTCTGTCATCTGGTGGATGAATTGGGAGTGGTAGCCTAGTGGTTAGAGCAAAGCACGAAGGCTTCAAGTACACCCTGGTTGAAATCGCACAGTCTGCTACTCTGGGTCTCTGAGCAAGAACAATGCTCCCTGGGTGCTGCCCACCGCTACCCAAGTAATGGGTTAAATGCAGAGGACAGGATTTGCTGGAATGTACAATTGCAAATAAAGAGCCTCAGCCCAGTATCTGATCCAAGTCAGTATCAGGTCCGATACCTGGACTGAATCAGATTAACCCAGTCTCCAATCTTTCAAACAGAAATTGTTGATTAAATAATAACACTTAATGCTATAGTACAAACTATTGCGATAACTGTAATATACTGACTGTAACTCAGTTTTGGCTGCTGATTTAATAACAACTCAGTCTAAAGTATCATAAAACATGGGTTGCACGGCAGCACAGTTGGTAGCACTGTTGCCTTGCAGCATGAAGGTCCTGGGTTCAACTCCCAGCTGGGGGTCTTTCTGCATGGAGTTTGCATGTTTTCCCTGTGCATTCGTGGGTTTTCACTGGGTACGCCAACTTCCTCCCACAGTTAAAAAAAAAACAAAAAAAACATGACTGGTTAAGTGGTCTCTCTAAATTGTGAATTAGTGTGTGCATGGTTGTATGTCTCTGTGTACTCTGCCTCTTGCCTGTAGACTGTTGGAGATAGGCACCAACTCCCCTGTGACCTGCTACAGAATAAGCAGTATAGAAGATGAATATTTTCTTAAAATTATGAGAACTACAATGTCAAAAAGATGCACATTCTGTTTACAGATACACTAAATGGTGGAAGATCTAAACAATACCACAGAATAAACAGCAGCTTCACATAGGTAAAGTTCTAAAGAAAATGTTGCATTATGTGCAGTATATTAAAGGTTTTCGGTCCTGCTCTTTGTTAACTAATGCTGCGAGCTTGACAAGCCAGTTAATTACCCAGGTTCGCTGCTCCTGTAGTGAGCCTGTGGTGTTGTTATTTTACCTGACATTCATGCTAACTCTTGGAGCTTGTAGTCAACATTTGTTTCAAAACAGCATTAGCTTAAACAGATTGATTTCCAAACAGAGTTCACATAAGAGAGGTGGCACTTCTCCGGCAAATACATCATGATTAGGTCCAATGTTTCTAAACAGCTGAATGCAAAACTGATCAGGGATGAGCCAATATTAGCCTGTGTAAATTAGACAGACAAAACCATATAAAGGACAGAATTTATACCTGAAATATAACATTTATTTTTAGAACCGTCTGTATTTTAATGACCATCAACTAATTGAATGATTGACAAATCAGTGCCGGACTGATTGACGGATTTGGCATAATGCATTAGTGATTCCATCAGTAATTAGACTGAAGTACCACCACTCATCCCAGGCATCCTGAAAGGATGCCTTGTGCAAATTAATTAATTAGAAACTAGCGAAGCATTTAGATTTCTTCTCCTTTCACTTCCCAGGAGTTAATGTGGTGGTGAATGCATTTAGCTTGGCACTCTTTTGTCCTGCTGTCATGACTACGCCTGCTCTCATACAATGTTCCATGGGGAGACACTATCAGGATAGTTACCTGCCATAAGAGCACAGAATCTGGATGTGTGGGTGCAGACAGTGAGAATTAGGTGGAAGATCGGCTGTTGTCATGATGCAGCAGCAAGACATACAGGAGGCCATTTAATGTGCTGATGCTCTTTTGTGACTCATGCAGTTCCTTACAAAACTAATTTTAGCCTGTGAACCTTTTACTTCCTATAACCACACGCTTCAGCTAATTTTTTTAGGAATTTATTTTATAGACTCATACAAAATAGAGCATAGATGTAAAGTGGAAGGACAATGAAAGATGGTTATAATTTGTTTGTTAGAAATAAAAATATTAAAAGTGCAGTGAGGATTTGTGTTCAACCCCTCGAGTCAATATTTGGTATAACCAGCCTTGCTGCAATTATAGCACAAGGTTTTTAGGGTATGTTTCTTCTTGCTTTGTACAGTAAAGACAACCTTTACCTATTCTTTCTTGGAAAATAGATCAAGTTCAGTCAGACTGGACAGAGAGCATCTTTGAACAGTAATTTTCAAGTCTTGCCACTGATTCTCAATTGTTATTTGTTCCGGACTTTGACTGGGCCACTCCAGCATATGAACATTCTACTATCTAAGCCATTCCATTGTAGCTCTGTATGTTTAGTTTCATTGTGCCGCTGGGAGGTTAACCTCCAAGTCACAATTCTTTTTCTACATCTAACAGGTTTTCTTCCATGATTGTATTTGACTCTGTCCATCGTCCCCCCTTGCTCTGACCAGGTTCCCTTTTCATACTGAAGACAAATATCCCAACAGCATGATGCTGCCATTTGACTGCAATAAATTGTTTTAGGGGGGTGTCAGATTACAGGGGACTAAAACACTTTGTAAATCATGTATGTCTCCCACCTCACCTTTATGCAAAGCTTTGTGTTGATCAGTCATAAAATTAGAATGACAAACATTAAAGTTTGTGGCTGTAATGCGACAAAATATGAAAAGATTGAAGGGATATGAATACTTTTGCAAGGCACTGTAATACCGTGTAGCTCCTGTATGTGTAGGTTTCTACTCTTGCATTTCTTTCCACAACATTTCCTGTTGGGCTATCATTGGCATTATCATAGGTGGTGGTTGAGATCCAACAGAGAGGATCTGTTGTGGCTTTGAGTGTCTCCATCCCCTCCTGCATAGAGCGTCCTCACTTTACATTGTGGCAGAAAGGATCCATCTTGCTGATGTTTACAAGAGCACAGCGGGTCACCCTTTGCAATCCAGTCAAATCCCTCCTGTTCTCACATGGGCACTAATCTTCCATGACTGCCATCTACAGCACAACTACAACTCAGCTTACGGGACTACGTGACCCTGTCCTCTCTATGACTCCTCCATCAGTTCTGTCATCCTTCCTTCTCTCTTAATTTCTTCTTATCTTGCTGAGTTATATGTTTATCAGCAAATTGACATTACATTTCAGTTTTACACTAAATCAAATGGCAAGTTTAGGTACATGTGAAGTGAATGAAAAGGGTTACAGTGACTTGAATCCTCTAATGGGATAACATTTTAATTCTTATTTATCAAGGACAGTTCAGTTAAACAAAGTGGACATAAAGTACATTTGATATTGTACACAAGGATTATTTAGCAATTAGCTATTTTACAACTCAAATATGACACCAAACAAAGATTTGTAGGTCAGATTGCAGGGTAATACTCTCGAATTCTTCTTATTTGGTAAAACACCCACAAATAATAATTTAAAAACCTCAAAACTATCAACAGATCTGCAAAATAAGACTCGTGATGCAAAATATGTCTCATGGGGTGGCAAAACGATTCTTTAGTCTACTTGCAGGTTTTTGATTACAGCTCACTGCCCAGGGTGAGCTTGTTCTGGAGGGGTGGGGGTTAGTAACACAACAAATGAAAAGGAAAAACATTGAAAAGGTTTTCTATTAATAATTTGTAAGTCTTGAATTTATTATATCTAACACAAAATGTTAAAAGGTTAAGTAATAATAAAAAAAATACTTTTCTGACATATTTGACACTAGACAAAGATTGCTTAAAATACAGTTTGACTTTCATGAAACCTTTATTCAAATTGTGAAAACACAAAAAGCCAAGTTTCAATGTTTTTTTTAGGCTTAGGACAACCTTTTATTAAAACAAAAACAGAAACAAATATACATATACATAGACATACATTACATTATTCTACACTGAGTACAGATTGTTTGTTGGAGGAGCTCACCAAGAACACCATTTTGGCACCATTTCTACCACTGTACTCATTTTATTGTACATCCTTTGTTTGTTGCCCTGACTCCACTGTGGGATTTATACGGATTTCTTGTGTTTGTAGAGTTGCATGTACATGATTTATTTGATCTGAGCTAATGTTAGCTTGCTACCATTGCTCGCTTTACAGGTACAAATCAATAAGACATGCACCCACAAAGATGCTAAATTGTTCCTTTACAGGGTAAGGTTGTGTAAGCCTTGAGAGAAAAACCAAGAAGAGTATGCATAAATCATTGGCATACATTAATTACATAGATTAATCTCTACAGATACCATGAATAGAAGAAGCCCCAATATAATGTGTTACTGTAATGTGTCACTGTACATGTGATTACTAATAGAAAAACTAAACGTGCTAAAATACCAACTTAAATCTGTGTTTTATCTTAAAGCCAGTGTTCTCCCAAAGCCACATCATATCCATGCAGAAAAAATCATAACTGTGAATCCCTTTGGCTGCATGAGCCTACGCCCCAGAGGACGTCACTTCTGCCAATGCAGCTCTGAATGGGAAAAGCGCAGATTAAGCCAGAACACAAGTGTTGAGGTTATCACATTCACACGACCAAAATAGATGCAGAGCGGGTGAAACATCGGGCAGCAGGCAGGCTTGAGGTATAGTGTGATGTACTTTGTGGAAGAAATCGAGAATGCTGACAGACCTAAAAAAGTTGAGAACAAACTGTGTTTCCACAAGAAAAAAGTTCTTTAGTGTCCCTATAGATTAGATAGATATAGATCCCTATAGATTATGTTCAAGTTACAGAGGGATGCATAATTCCAAAAAGCATCAGTAGAGGCAAAGACAAATTAAATATAGAGAGATCTTGGGGAAAGCCATATTTTTTCTGTTTAAAAATATGGCATTTTTTATGCATTTCCTGGTTGTTTCGGGATAAGTTTCCCCGTCATGAGCACACTAATATGGATTTGTAGACTGATTGGGCAGCAGTTGAGAAAAACCTGATACCCTAACCATAAAAATAATAACTATAAGTAGAGCGCATTTTGAACACATAAATAAAGTGCCTGATACATCTTGTTTCTGGAATTGAAATATTAAGGAACAGACTTTAAAAGAAAGGCAGCAGAGTGTAACAATCCAATCTGTATCTGAACCCACTGTGTTTGTGTTACAAATGTCTTCACATTAAATTATTATTTTGCTTCTTCTCTCTCTAGTTCATTAGCACTAAACGAGATTTTGGAAAGCTGCCTCTGTAAAAAACATGTAGATTTGTTTATGTAAAAATTGCAAATGGCAACACAGCCATGCCTTGTGCGCTGTGCTGAAACGTTTGGTAATATTTTTTCTTAAACAAAAATATTTTAATTACATAGCAATTAATTTTGATCAAGTATAACACTTATTAATGAACTAATAGTTGCCTAATAATAAACTACTAAACACATTTTGTCCAGCAGGTAATTATCAGTCTTGACGTTAGACATACAGATTTTATGTTACATTTTGCAACACCTCAGTCTTGTGCTTTAGTTAGATAATCACAATCCCTTTATTGTCATTGTACAAAAAAAGCATAACAAAATTTAAAAACAGCAGCTCTCGAAGACAGAAACAAAGGTGCAGTTCAAACAA
The DNA here is from genome assembly GCF_021462225.1 of Girardinichthys multiradiatus. Taxonomy (NCBI): domain Eukaryota; kingdom Metazoa; phylum Chordata; class Actinopteri; order Cyprinodontiformes; family Goodeidae; genus Girardinichthys; species Girardinichthys multiradiatus. The sequence continues at coordinate 18,810,878 of NC_061801.1, forward strand.
GTATTATATAGAGTTGCATACACATATATATATACATATATACACATGCATACACAAACAAACACACACACACACACACACACACACACACACACACACATGTTCAATATGTTCAAACTGTTAGAATATTACACTTGTATGTATTGATATTTCACTAAGAAAATGAAAATGGTAATTGTTTAGGTTTTGGATTATTTGCGGCGTTCAGGGCAACAACAGCTTTTGGGTAGAAGATGTTTTTCTCTCAGTTTGTTCAGATCTTTATTGCCCTGAAATGCCTCCCTGAAGGTAAGAGTTCAAAGAGGTGGTGACCAGGGTGTGAGGGGTCGCTGATGATGCTGTGGGCTCTCCGGAGGCAGCGGGTACAGTAGATCCCCTTCAGAGATGGAGGAGGGCAGCCAATTGCTCTCTGGGCAGTGTTTACGACCCTCTGGAGCTGCTTCCTCTCTGCCGCAGTGCAGCTGGGGTGCCACAGAGAAGTGACGTGCCTCAACACCAACTCCTCCGAGCAGCAATGGAAGGTCATCAAGAGCTCACATCTTAGATTGTTTTTTCTCAGAATGCTCAGGAAGTAGAGTCTCTGCTGTGCCTCCTTCAGGATTAAGGTGGAGTTTGCAGTCCACGTTAGGTCTTCCTTAATGTAAGTCACCAGGAACCTGAAGTCTGGCACCAGCTGCACCCTGCCCCAATTTATGGTGATAGGCTGAATGTCCAGTTTACACCTCCTAAAGTCGATAATCAGTTCCTTTGACTTGAAGTTGTTCAAGATGAGGTTGTTGGTGGTGCACCAGACAGACAATCGCTCCACCTCTATTCTGTAAGCAATCTTATCTCCTCCGGAGATGAGCCCCACCACTGTGGTATCGTCCGTTAATTCTAAAAATGGCCTGCATGTGAATTATAGCATAAACACACAGGGCCTGATCTTCAAAAGGTTTGCATGTACAAACCCACATGCAAACCTATTTGCTTCTGCAAAGCTGATCTACAAACGAGGTGCTAATCGGATTGCGTGTGTAAAATGAGAAGAACAGCAGGTTCTGCTGATTTTTGTGTGAGTTTGCTTTCATGAGTGTGCAAAACATACGATAATGACCCAAACGCGCAAGTTTATGGGAGGAGGACATGCAACTGTAATCCTTTACCATCCGCAATGCAATTTATCAAACCTGAAACTGATTGCGGGTGCTGTTTTTGCGTCTAGATTTAGCACGTACGCAAAAATGTCTGCTGTCACTTTGGCCAGAAGGAGGCATAGATGGAATGACAGATGACAGAGAGAAAATCTCTACATGTGTTAACAGATTTGGATCGTCAACAATAAAAATAACAAAAACACATAAGAATAGAGGATTCTATGTAGGATTCTCTAAGGTCTGATTTGGAGCCAATCACAAACGGAAGCCATGACATCTCTCCTTTTAAAAAACTCCTTGCAACACTTTTCTTCTTGCATCTGGGTCGTTCCAGTGCATTATCACTGTCAGTGAGATTATCTGCTGCTGAACATGCACAAACCTGATCATGCAGAGGTGCGCACATAACTGATCATCCGCCAGAGAAGCCTATTTGTAATTGCACACATGCAAAGGACCCACTGTGCTTTGATGTTGATAATATTATTAATAGGAAAGAAATAAAGTCATTATAAGGCAGGGGAAAAATCACCATTTTAAGGTGGCTTTCTCATGTGGTAATAAAGAGTGTATGCTTTAACCTTGTCACTAAACAAAACAAATTGCTTTATTAACAGTAATAATATGCCATTGCAGAGCAATCGAAGCTGGATCAGTTTAATTACGGTTTTTGAATGTGAACATATGCCAGGAGATGGTTTATACAGTAAAACAATTTTTCGTTTCACCCAAAAACAATTTAAACAATCAAAAATGTATATTGTTAAAATATTGGCAAAACAGGCAAATTAATTCAGTTAAATCAGTCAGTCTGTCAGTCATTTTCTACCGGTTTTTCTTCACCCATAGTAGGTTGTGGGGAAGCTGGTGCGTATCTCCAGCAGTCTATGGGCGGGAGGCGGGGTACACCCTGGACAGGCCGCCAGTCCATCGCAGGGCAACACACACACACAAAACTGAACTCTTCAAACATACTTTAAAAAAAAAAAGAACACGGTGAGTCTCCGAAAAGATTAAAAGATTAAGGGAGGCAAAACTCTAACTAATTAACAGACATGTTTATCTTTTTTATTGTTAATATTGATTGGCCAATTTCTAAGCTGCAACTGTTGTGAGTTACGAAGAGCAACACACTTAACAAACTGCGCGTTGTCAGCCCAGACCAGCTGCCCTGTTTGTGGATCGACGGCAGAGGGCGCACGCTACTCTGGACACAGCTCTGCCCTCCTGCGCAATAGCCTGTAATCGAATATTTTGATTAAAGGCGAAACCGGATGTAGTCTTTGCCTCATTGGGTCCTTCCGGACCACAAACATATAGCATATGCTTGCAGAACAACTTCAAACTGTGCAAATGAACAAGTAGGAGAAATAATCTCTTCAGGGCAGGACTGCAATGACAAACCTGCTGCTGTGAATAGCGATGACAAAAGTTAACAAACAGTAACAGTCCAGAAAAGCAGGAGCAGAACAAAACAGAAGGAAAAAAATCAGCAACTGGATGATTCATAATGATGCAGCGCAACAACCCCTGCATGTTTCAAGTGCCACAGCAGAGAAGATCTGTTCGCTTTCCTCTTGTTCTGCTGGGGGCTGCAGCAGCCAGCCAGTAGCACACGCAATTTCCTCATTTAAATAGGGCGGTCTGTACCTCTTTTGCACCAGTTATCCAGTTCTTATCTTTGAAAATTGCACTCTTATTACACGTGCAATTTGTTTTTTTTGCACAAGCAATTTAGCTCCCCCTATTTGGGAACTTTGAAGATCAGGGCCACAGTGTATTGTAAAAAAGTGGTCCTAAACTACATCTTAAAGTCTCATATTCACTCAGAAATTAGTGAATATTCCTGCTAGTAAGTTAATGATTTACTTATCATTAACTACTGAATAAATACAATACCTTATTTCTCTTTGTGGTTTACTAAGGGTGACATACTTAAGAAATAAAGACTCAGTAATGCTTACCTCTTATTTTACTGAATTACATATATAAATAAGTACCATTGAGAATTACAAATATAAACAGACTACAAAATGTTATTCAATTTTATTCCTTGCCAGTTACACAAGTAGTACTTTTGAGGAATGAGCTAAACAGTTGTTTTAAATTCAAAAATTACAGTATCATTGGGAACTTATTTATTCATTTTACAACATAAGAAAAATCATTCTGCTCCACCATATTGTATTTAACTAAAGAGGAGCCCAAAATAACTATGTAACAAAATAGTATCAATTGTCCATCATGATTATTTAATGGTAAACTAACCACTACCACTTGATTAATGTTTATTACCACTTGTAATAAACATAACCGGCTGCTACTCATTAGTTTATAATCATGTATTTCCTAATCATTACCTTGTTAATGGTAATTAATAACAAAGGGATCAGTGGTTCCTCACTAGGTTATAATCAATAATTTACTGTTACCTAATCATCAGAACTAAACAAAATATAATAAGTGGTTCATTATTAAATAATGATTAAATATTCCCAACTAACTATTACATGGTAATTGCTCATTGAAATTTAAATAATCTGTAGTTCATAATTAGAAAATTATCAACTAACCATCTACTAACTAGTACCTAATATTTGCCCATCACTGAAAAACGATTTAGTAGTTAGTTATTTGGTGATACTTAACTAACTATATACCAACCATAAGCTAATGCCAACTTAAAAAAATTTGTTTAGTAGTTCATAATTTCTTAAGGGTTACCCAGCAGTTAGTAGGTATTGAGATGAATAACTGAGGGTGTGATCTTTGTTTTGAATAAACTTTATTGATAACCCATTTGTTCCTTTTATAGAGGTAGATTTGGAAATCCATATATCCTTATAAAAGAATGTTATTCCAGCTCCTGAAACAATAGCTTCTCATATCCTATTAGAAAAATAATTTTTTACAGCAGTTGCATGAGTACATGCAGTGAAGGAATAATGACCTTTTCATTAAATTGCTTTATTAGTAGATTATTTTTCTCTTGTTTCCACTTGTGTGAAGAGCCTGTTGATTACCAACTGCTATTTAATTAAGTCACTCCTCATCTTACACAGATTCATACAAACGTTACTAGAAAAGCTTCTTCCTTCTTTCTGTGTGGTCTAGTTTATTCAGAGCTGTACAATAGACAGATCTGCACACTGAAGAGATTTCCAGAGCATACATTATTTGCCTGAAGCCCTGAAACAATGCCAGCTCTGTTTATGTCAATTTTTTGCTGAACTGTATCATCTGTATTACACATTGTACTGCACGGTCACATGAATTATAATTACTTAAAGCAAACTGAGTGTCCTTGAAGGAAAGAATGGCTTTTAAATACACCTGTTATACATCTACATACACATCATTTTGTGCTGATGCCTCTTCATAAACTTAAGTTTGTTTTTTTTTCTGTTCATATAGAAACTGTTGTAGAAAATTTGCTAAATGTCATACAGTTCCTATTTCATGTGTCTTTAAAAAAGAAATCTATGTTCAGCCCTGCTTTTGTAATTAAGCAAATCTAAGAGACGTCCAAAGAGAGATTTACAAGATGATGTTAAGCAGGAGAATTGCAGATTTTCCTGGAAGCAGTTTTGTTATCCCTCAATGTAATAGCCAGTGGTGGATTTAATCCCATCAAATTAGTCCCATGCTAATCTTCACTAACCTCAAAGAGAGGTCACTCATGTCCAATTTTAAGATGCATAAAGGCCACTTTGTAATTGCACGTTCTGAACCAACAGCATGTTGACAAGCAAATCTCTGGCATGCTTTCTTTTCTGCATATTAATTTTAAAAGGTCAAACTGACAGATTGCAGATTGCAGAAATGCAGGAAAATATATATCTATAACCGGATTTAGGAGTTTTTTGACATATTAAAATATTTTAATATTGTATTGTTTAAATGACACATATATAAGGAGTAGGGTTGTAATCCAATACTGGCCAGGTGGAAATTAGTTCTCGTTTGTTCCGTTCTGGGAGTGCTCTGTTGGCTGGACATAACCCATAACCAGTATGTGACTTTGTTTTACTATCATATCACATCTTGGCAGTTTGTCTCTGCAGTATTAGAGGATTATACTGACCAATAGCTCTGTCCCCAGAGAAATTTAAGCTTTATGCACTTAATTCTAAGCCAATATTTTGCCATACATGACAGCTGTTGCAACTGGTGGTGCTTTTGGCTCTCTGTTAGAGTTACCTCAGCTGAGGATTTAAACTTCAGAGCTTGAGTGACAGCTTTTTGTCTGCTGTGGATCATTGCTGATGATCAGCGATTTGTATGAAACGTTGTAGGTTATCTTTGAGGCTTTATGTATAGCAGATCATTAAGTAGAATGTGGTTGTGTTACTTATTTCTGTGTAGCCTATGTTCAATTTTGTTTGCACAGCTGATCCTTTACCTGGTAAACACAACTTCTGTCCAGCATCTCTAACTCATGCTGTGGGCACAATTATTGTGTTGCTCATGTTTCTTCTTGTTATATTTTCTTTTTCTTCATGAGTATTAGTTTTTTTTTTATTTCTACTGACATTCTGAATTTAAAATTGATGTCTATTTTTTATCTCTGGAAAACAAAGTAAACACCAAAGATAACCATAGTTTTACTTATGAAACAAAATATGTCAACATAAATATGTTTTCTAGCTGAGGGCAAAGTTAGGATTCCCCTTCGTTTGAAATATCTTCAGTGAGATGCTTCTAGTTAGGGGTGGGCTATATGGACTTAAAATGTTATCACAATATCTTTTTGTATTTATTGTAATAACAATAAAAGGGACGATAAAAAAGTATTTCCAACTTCTTTTCAGTCTTTTTTAGGCAACAGCATGCAGTCAAAGCCCCACCAACATAAAATACTGTGCTTTAAAATATACCCATTTTAAAATGGTACCAGTGACATAAAAAGTGTCTTCACATCACTACATGTGCATTTTGCATCTTCACCCCTGAACATATCTCCCTGAATACTCAAGAATTCGGAGTCTCTGAGTTCATAAGTGGCTGATGGGGAGATGGAGGGGCTAAAAGGAAGCAGTCAGGCAGGCCGAGAACAACAGTATCAGCAACGGAAGACCTTGACATGCAGAATGCTGCGGGAAGATTGCATCTTAAATAGACAGCTCAAATTAGTGAGGTATTTTGGATATCCTCTGTGGAGTCTGTGGAAGAACATATGTAAAGCAGCAGGTCTGCCTGAGCTACAGTAGCTTTTAGGTGACTTGTTGACCCCAAGATGCCACTTTATATTACCGTTTTAGAAAAGTGATCTTTAGACATTATCTTTACCTCCCTAACAAGTTTTCATCTGTGTGGCTGCAAGAAAAATACGTACCCTTGTCCAGCATTGTTTCAGTTTTTAACATTATATTTATTGCTGTGAGTGCAGATAGGTGCAAGTTTCTATTTTCTTTTTAGCATTTCCAGACATAGGGAGGTTAACACATGTAAATGGGATGTTGTCTTTACCATATTGAAGTAGTTAGAGAAATAGGCCCTCTGTAATATTATATTTATATCAAGTGACAACAGGAAATCACAGGTTAGTATTTAGTGTTGGCATTTTATTTTGAACCATTTAAAAAGTTTTCAGTTTCAGTTATGTTTATTTTATAGGATTTATTAGTTGTGCAAATAAGTGTGGCGTTGGTGAGGTTCTTAAAATCTTTTTTTGTGGGGTTTTGTTTTTCCCCACTGAATATCTATGCTCTTGTTATAGGGTTTGATTTTTCTAAATTTGTTGGTGTGAAATTGTGCAACTGCATACTGCAACCAGGAGAGTAAATAAATGTAGAGGGTGCAGCATGTTTGCTAGATTCATGTTTTGTGAGAGTAGAGTTCAAACAGTAACCCAGTAATGGGAAATGATTGAGGTATTTCAAAATAAGGCTTCTTTTGATGTGTGCAAATTTGGTCCTATTTGGTCTCAGTAGTACAACCCGTTGAGACAGGGGGTCCCCCATTCGCATGAAGAGCTGTGGATTTATAAATCTGAGCTGGCTCGCTTGCAGTCCTGACAGCTGATAGATACTTACCATCACCTGTTCTGAGTTTGCATTTGCTCATTGTGATGTTGTTCTTGCCTTTTTTTAAATCCAAAGATTAAACACAAAGTAAAACTTTGATGACATAAGGGGCTGTTCTTTCTGCCTTGTTGCTTGCTGAGGAGCACATGACACAACACTTGGCACTATACACTGGCATCCAGCTTCCTGGCAAAGACTAAGAAAGAGATAGAAACAGTTTGAACGCAAGTGGGGGATTCATCTTTGCTTCTGCTTTGTTTTGTGTAAAAAACTAAGATGGAATAAGAAATATTTTTATGGCACAGAGTATATTTTAAAAAATACCAAGATATTTGAACTGCAAAACTAACTTAGTAGGTCACATAGTTTTTTTTGTGTACACCAACAGCATATCTCTAACACTGCATGCGTTGTACAAAATAAAATCATAGATTCATACTATCAGGTTTTCATATTTTAGAAATCTGTTAAACAAAACATTTATTTATGACCAGTGTAGACACAATTTGGTTGGCTTAATCAATGCAAACAAATTTAATTTAAGGGTTTTTTTCTTTGCAAGCTAAAAAATAGCTATTTATAACAATCAATAAGCTGAAACTGCACTAAAATAATTCATAAGACAAGAAAACAAGGTATATATTATGTGCATTAAGAGTGGTGATGCTTTAAACATCTCCAGCATTGAATCAGAATCAGAATCAGAAAAGCTTTATTGCCAAGTACGTTTTTGGACATACAAGGAATTTGTTTTGGCGTAGTCGGTGCAATACAGTACAAATTAAACAGTATAAACATATCTACAATATAATATAAATATATGTGCACAGTTTTAAGTGAGTGAGAGTAAATATAGAGCAGTATAAGATGCAAGAGCAATACAACAGTGCAGGTGATCATTGTGCAAGTAAAGCAGGAGTCCAAGCTGAGCGTTAATGTAACGCATAGAGTTGTGTGAGCTTTGTGGCTAATGTCCGACTTTCAATTTGGAAAGCTTTCCCTGCAATTCTGATTTCTGTTTAAAAACTATAGATAACCACATTCAAAATAAGTTTTTCCAGCTGCCTTCCTGCATTTGATGGATCAATTAGTCATTTATTGTTTAAAGTCGGAGCAGAGAAGACGTCACACAATGTTTGCGAGGGAAGAGTTGCTATAAAACAGGATTTAATATAATTTTGTTATTATTTTTAAAGAAATATCTACTGAGTCGACATTTTAAGTTGTCTTTGCCGTCTTATAGCAGCTCTACACTTATCGTTAGTAGCTTTAGACAGACTTCGCTATGAATACTCCCAAGAGAATGCTAACATTTCCAAACCTAATATGGTTTATAATAGACAGAGGTTAAAAGCTCGAAAGTTTAAAAAAGAGCAATATGTAATATTTCCAACATTCTAGTTAGCAAAATAACAGCCTGAATAAAAAGCAGAAATACCTCAACGTCTCAGTGTAACTTCAATTATAATAGTACTGATTTTCAACTCTTTCATGACTTTCTGTGAGACACTCAGACACGGTTTGACTGCGTCTGAGTAATATTCAGGCACAGTTTTAGTCATATGCAGTTGGTTTCATATGACTAAAACAAGCTGACAGGTGATAAAGAAACAGTTTAGTAGAGCCCAGCTGACATCATTTTTGACACTGATCTGACCCACATGCAGAAAGAACACAAGTAGAAAGCATCAAACGGTGAAAAGAAATTTATTATTTCTAAATTCTACACGGGGATGACAGGGATCTGGTCTCTCCAACTGTGCGAGAAAAAAGAACTGATAAGAAAACAGGACGGCAATGTATATATAAATATATAAATATAAATATCATGAATAATGATAAATGCTCTTACTAGAGAGTGAACGGAATCCGCCAGGGGAGACGGGGTTTAGGAGAACTGAAGTAGAGCTCACAGCGAAACGTGCTTTCTGTGGAAAGCGAGCGGAAGGTGAAGCAGGAGTTACGTAGGAGGGTGGACAGGTCTGCAGGAGAAGTACGCTTGTCGTAATGTAGCACAGATCCAGTAAAAGGTGAAGATTGCTCAGTCCAGGAGTGTACGTAGAATTCTAGACAGGTAATCCAAAAGGCTCCAAGCGCTCGAGGAATAGTTAGAGGATCGATGCACATCGAGGTTACTGATACCTAAGGCGAAAACACAAATGTCAGAAAGGAACAGAGCAGATCAAAACCCAAAAACTGGCTCGAGATGGTTACCACATAGGCTCAACACTCAGGCGACGAGTAGCAGGCAGCCACGGCTTAAGTAGCGTACACGGCGATCAGAAGATGGGAAACACCTGTCCACATTCCTCCTGTAGCTCGACACCCTCTGCTGGACGAATAAGGTTAGCAGCAAGCAGAAAACAGACAGGCTCCCAGAACCCGACATTACCCCCCCTTCAATGACTGCCGCCTGGCGGTCCAGAGGAAGTTGAAGGCAAGGAAGCACAGAAATCCGAGAAAAGAGAAGAATCACAAATGAAGGATCGAGGTACCCAAGAGCGATCCTCAGGACCGTAACCCTCCCAATCGATGAGGTACTGCCAACCACGACCTCGTCGACAGGAGTCCAGGATGCGTCTGACCTGATAGACAGGGCCACCCAAGTGATCCTGGGCGGGTGGTGGGGGTTCGGCAGGAGGGTACAAAGCACTGGTGAACACTGGCTTTACCTGAGAAACATGAAAAGTGGGGTGTATGCGAAGACTAGGAGGCAACCGAAGACGAACTGCAGTGGAACCGACTAAAGAGTCAATCACATAGGGTCCAATAAAACGAGGAGAAAGTTTCTTAGAAATAGATTTTAGAGGGATGTCACGGGTGGATAACCAGACTTGTTGCCCTGGACGGTAAACAGGAGCTGGTCGACGTCTTCTGTCAGCAAAACGTTTGTTGAGTTCAGCAGTCCGCTGAAGGGCCCAGACAGTGGAGTTCCAAACAGAAAAGCTCCAACCCCTAAGTCAGAAGCATCAACCTCCATGGTAAACTGTCTGGTAGTGTCAGGGTGGATAAGGATTGGTGCACGGGAAAACTTCATTTTTAGAGCTTGAAAAGCAGTATCTGCCTCCGAAGTCCAGGTGTAATGCAACTTAGTGGAGGTCAGAGCCGTCAGAGGTGCTGCGGTCTGGCTGTAGTTCTGTATAAACCTCCTGTAAAAATTAACAAATCCCAGGAAGCGTTGAAGTTGTTTTCTTGTCTCAGGAATTGGCCACTCCAGGACTGCCTTGACCTTATCAGGATCAGAACGAACCTGTCCACCCTCTAAGATGAGACCCAGGAATGTAACAGAGGACTGATGAAACTCACATTTCTCAGCCTTAATAAATAATCGGTTCTCCAGCAGCCGCTGAAGGACTAGTCGAACATGATGATGGTGTTCTTCAAGGTCTCTGGAGTAGATCAGAATATCGTCGAGGTACACAAAAACAAAGATGTTAAAAAAATCTCTTAACACATCATTAATCAGCGACTGGAAGACTGCTGGGGCGTTGCAAAGTCCAAAAGGCATGACTAAATACTCAAAATGACCCAAAGGAGTCTGAAAAGCTGTCTTCCACTCGTCCCCCTGGCGGATTCTAACTAAATGATAAGCACTCCTAAGGTCAAGCTTAGTAAAAACAGTAGAACCCTGAACTGGTTCGAACGCAGAGGAAAGTAAAGGAAGTGGGTACCTATTCTTAACTGTAATCTGGTTCAAGCCCCGATAATCAATACAGGGACGAAGGGAACCATCCTTCTTTCCAACAAAAAAAAAACCCAGCACCCACTGGGGAGGAAGAGGGACGAATAATACCAGCAGCTAGGGAGTCATTAATGTAATCCTCCAAGACCTGTCGTTCAGGTCCAGAGATAGGATACAACCTACTGGTGGGTAGAGGAGCCCCAGGAAGAAGGTCAATGGCACAGTCATAGGGCCTATGGGGGGGTAGATAGAGAGCGTTACTCTTGCTGAAGGCTAGTCCTAAATCATGGTGTACTGTAGGAACCCCGGAAAGGTCGGGACAGTCATCACTAAGAGGACTATGCACAATGGAGTTCCTAACAGGTAAGGCCGACTGAAGACAATTGGAATGACAATAATTAGACCAGCCCTCAAAGCGGAGTTCGGACCAGTTTAAATGAGGGTTGTGTTTACGCAGCCAAGGAAAACCCAGAACTAAAGAAGACTGAAAAACCGGAAATACATAAAAAGAAATCATCTCCCTATGATTTCCGGAGAGAACCAGTTCAATCGGTATGGTCTTGTGAGTAACTCTATGCAGCCTCTGTCCATCTAAGGCAGAAACCAATCGTGGCGTATCCAGAAGTACAATCTCAATCTGGGCCAGTTCTACCAACTTGCTATTGATAAAAGTCTGCTCACAGCCGGAATCAACGAGTGCTAAAAGATTCCTAGTCTGCTGACTACCAACCAAGGTGGCTGGTAGGGAAAGTCTAGGGGCTTCAAAATCATTAAACTGGTCCGTTAGCTCCCCCGAAAAAACTAGCGGACCCTGTCTTTTGGCCGGATAGGACAGGTTGGACAAGCTGCAATAAGGTGATTGGATGAACCACAGTAAAAACACTGGTTCCCCTGTCTACGACGTTGTCTCTCCTCAGGGGTAAGGCGAGTGTGACCTATCAACATGGGTTCAGGTTCAGGCAGAACTACTTGAGGGAGAGACCTAGCGTTGGGTGGTGATCTTGCAGAAAAAGAAGAACGAGCCCAGAAATGCTCAGAACGGGCTCTCCTTCTCTCACGCATACGACTGTCAATCCGTGTAGCTAACAAAATTAGCTCATTAAGGGTCTTAGGTTCATCAATCAAGGTTAATTCATCCTTCAGTGGCTCATCTAGGGACTGGAAAAAAGCTGTTCTAAGAGCACTATCATTCCAGCCAGAAGCAGCTGCAAGAGTACGAAATTCTAGGGCTAAATCAGAGACTGGTCTATTTCTCTGATTTAAGGCCCACAACTGGCGAGAGACGCTAGTCTGGTCGGTCTCAGAGGAGAAAGCCAGCTTAAACTCAAGAATGAAGTAATCAAAAGAGCAATCAAACTGATTACAGTCAGAAAAACGAGCCTCAGCCCAACGTAAGGCCCCCCCTGTAAGTAATCCCAGTATATAAGAAATCTTAGCATCATCATGGGGAAAACTAGCAGGAGAGCGGTTAAAGACGAGAGTACATTGTAACAAAAACCCCTTACAATGATCAATGTCACCGGAGAACTTCTCCGGAACAGGGGAAGTGACGTCACGTGAGTGTGAAAGACGTTGAGAAGTAGAAGCTGCTACAGCGCCCTCAGAGGAACCGGAGGTCTGAGGACTTAAAGAATGCTGGAGTAGCGAGACAATATGATCTAGCTGCTGATTATTCTGTTGGATCTGTTCAGAAAGAGAACGAAGAGCAGAGTCATGAGAGTGAATCTGGTGAGAGTGTTCAGATAGAGTTCTACTGAGACTCTCTGCTGGGTCTGTCTGGCCTGAGTGTTCTGACATCATTTTTGACACTGATCTGACCCACATGCAGAAAGAACACAAGTAGAAAGCATCAAACGGTGAAAAGAAGTTTATTATTTCTAAATTCTACACGGGGATGACAGGGATCTGGTCTCTCCAACTGTGCGAGAAAAAAGAACTGATAAGAAAACAGGACGGCAATGTATATATAAATATATAAATATAAATATCATGAATAATGATAAATGCTCTTACTAGAGAGTGAACGGAATCCGCCAGGGGAGACGGGGTTTAGGAGAACTGAAGTAGAGCTCACAGCGAAACGTGCTTTCTGTGGAAAGCGAGCGGAAGGTGAAGCAGGAGTTACGTAGGAGGGTGGACAGGTCTGCAGGAGAAGTACGCTTGTCGTAATGTAGCACAGATCCAGTAAAAGGTGAAGATTGCTCAGTCCAGGAGTGTACGCAGAATTCCAGACAGGTAATCCAAAAGGCTCCAAGCGCTCGAGGAATAGTTAGAGGATCGATGCACATCGAGGTTACTGATACCTAAGGCGAAAACACAAATGTCAGAAAGGAACAGAGCAGATCAAAACCCAAAAACTGGCTCGAGATGGTTACCACATAGGCTCAACACTCAGGCGACGAGTAGCAGGCAGCCACGGCTTAAGTAGCGTACACGGCGATCAGAAGATGGGAAACACCTGTCCACATTCCTCCTGTAGCTCGACACCCTCTGCTGGACGAATAAGGTTAGGAGCAAGCAGAAAACAGACAGGCTCCCAGAACCCGACACCAGCAAACCAGCACCTTATATTAAACTCTAGGTGTCTACATGAAACAACCAAAAAATAACTATTCTACTTTTGATCAAGCGTTCTGATAATGAGGATTTGTTACCGTATGCCTGTTTCATATGCAATTAGAATAATCTTGAATATTTTGGGTTATCCTCATATTTCAGTAACACTGCACATTATCGTTAACCTTACATCAGTTCTGGTTTATTCTAAAATAATTTTACAAACAAATTACCTAGCCATCTAAATGTAGGGACCATTTTATAACTATTTCTGAAAGGGATGCCTCTGAATTATAATGACTCTTTGCCACGCTGACCTTTGTGACACAGCACAACCCAAAGGTCGCAGACATTTTCCAGCAAAGTCAGACTGTCCCTGGGACTGAGGAAAACCTTGCCCTAACCTTGATCTTGTTACATCAATGTTTGTTGTGTTCTTTTGTGTATTCATAAAGAGGAATGAGCAGACAAGCCATACAACTGTTTTTCTTTGTTTTGCCTCTCGCTTTAATGTTTCGCTATCCCCTCATGTCACACAATTCTAATTAATCTACACACAACCTTAGCCAGGTCAGTGATATGTATGCTAAATTGGGAGTGAAGAGAATATGTTAGGTGCACTGAGACAGCCACCCTATAAGCTGGTGGCTAAATTTAGCCTTTCAGGGCAGTGCACTGTGTCTCCCTGTGGATGAGTTGAACCGCAGAGGGATCTGAGCATCAGCTTAGGCCCTGCCTGTCCTTTCTGTTCTATGTGTGGACATTGTTCTTCGTGCAGTGTGGGGTTACAGGGCAGTCACAATAGATGGAGGTGGGGAACTGTGGATTCAAAGAGATTTTAAAGCACCTGGGCTTTGGTCAAGCAGATTTTTGAACATAAAAAAGTGGCTCAGATCACAGACTATGATCACAAACTATGTATCAACACTGCCTGGGGCCCAGTTGTAAGAACTTTGTATATGAGGAGGAAAAAAAAATCAAAAGACAATCACTTTTAAAACGTCACAAAAAATAAAACAACAAAACAGAACAGAACAGAAAAAAAGGTGCAAGATATGCAGGATTAAAACTTGAAGTTGATTTATTAGAAAATACTTGGTAAAAATACAAAAACCATGAATAAGTCTTCCTCAGCATCTCTAGCTACTTCAGCTTCCTTAATTTCAGCATCACCACATCCAGTATGTCTTAATTATTCATTTTCTAAGACACATTCATACACAGTCGCTAGAATCCTCCTCGTTGCACTTAGATTTTAGCTCCTTTTGCCTACAATGCAGGCCTTTATGTCATATACTGCACTTTAGTCTTAGAAAACAGAAAACACTAACTATAACTCACACGCTTAAACTATTATGCAAAAAATGTTGTTTTGGTTATGGAAAACTATAAGTTACCATCAAATAACAAGAAGTTCATAACTAGAGACATGTTTAGTGCTTTTGTGAAGTATTGTCAAGATCATTATACTGATAAATGGATAAATATTTTTCTTACAATTGTCTTCAAACTAAAGCAATTTAATAAATTATTCCTTAGTTGATAGTTGATGTTTTCACTATTTTCTGCCATTTAGGGTCTCACACTATAGAAGAGAGCTCTCAAACATTTTATGATAAGTACTATCTCAGTAAAGTTTTCCTAGTACCACCATCTTGACAGATATTTCTAAGCAGGGGTGTGATTTTTTTCATTTTTGTGAGTTATTTTAATAAAAAGAACATAAAATCATGTTTTTTTTTTTGGTTGGCAGATTTGGTTTAATTGATTTAATAGCATTCAAATTTTATTTAGAAATTGAAAGTTCCAAGCATAAAGTGAAAAAAAGACATGTGAAATTGGTAAAGCCATCTCCTTGTGACAATTTGTATTTCATTTAACCTTTCACATTCCAGAAGTGGTACTTGTACCTCAGTTTGAAAACTGTGGAAGAACTGGAAAGGTATTTCTGAGCTGCTGGCAATTTTAGGTTCAAGTTGGTTTAAAGAGGTTTTTTTGCTCTGATCATATCAGAGTCTCAGTACCATCAATCCCAGTGCATAGCTATTCACTGGCAGTGATCACTATGCATGAAGCAGTGAATTTATTAATGTTCAGGTTAATAGTACACAACCTTTGTCTATCAACTGCTTATGGTATAAACTTAAAGGGGTTAAGTTTGAACTTAACTTGAGGTTCATCTAAAAATTTACACATTTTGTGTTAAATATTTTAATGATGCGCTGAACCAATTAAACTCCAATTTTTACAAATAAAATGGTGAATTTATGTGATGTAGAGAGCCATTAGTTTAAAACAGATTATAAATGCTTGAAATCACATTCTTTCATTTCACAAGTCGAAAAATTTTGCAGTTATATTATGCAAAATGGACCAATCAGTTGCAATATTTATTTTCTTAGCACGGAAAAATTGAGCTTTAGCATAAAGAAGATTGTGACTTAACTAACCTGCAAGTAAGTAATTGGTTTCTCATGCTAATGATGATTTCACATGCTAATGAGAAGCTCTGAATGAGCGCCATGGTCAACCAGGCGTGAGTCGATTCACCTCTGCCTGGTCCGATGTAAATGACACAGCTTCTCTACGCAGATGCGCTTTTTCACGCCACTGATGACTTTTTGTTCTGAAAACTTTCAGGCTCGGATTAAATAGCAGAGCTGGCTGTAAAAGTCGACTTCTGCTAATGGTGTTTGAACACACTAACTGGCTAATTATTCCACTGCCATGCTCTCTCTTCATCATTCAACTCATTTACACAGCGTTACCTGCTACCCTCTGTGCTGGATGTGTGTTTCCTCTACGGCTCTGTTTGCTTTGGAAAGCAGCCATGTTGAATTATGTACAGCCCAATGTCTGTGAGTGCAGATACACACCCAAGCAGCCAAATTCCTCTGTTTAAAATGGGGCTTGTGCTCTATTGAGTGGTTAAAACACAATGAACCAGTCAGTTTTATGTATGAATGTCCAGACTATGATGTAGTCTAACTGAGGTCAATGTCTCTGTTTGTGTCTTGCAGATTTTCCATATGACCTATGATCTGGCCAGTGCAGTGGTAAGAATATTTAATTTGATAGGGATGATGCTGCTTCTGTGTCACTGGGATGGCTGTCTCCAGTATCTGGTGCCTCTCCTCCAAGACTTCCCTCCTGACTGCTGGGTGTCCCTAAATGGTATGGTTGTAAGTATTGCACATTTGTTTCTTTTATACACAAAGCCACATTTATTTTGACTGCTGTTGCTTCATACATCTCCTCATCATTGTTTAAAAGCAGCAGTTAGCTCCAAAAATCCTGTTTTGCATTTCTAGCCCGCACAACACAATTTGTAGCCAAATTCAATATTACTATTACATACTGTACTATTACATTTATAGTTTTCATGCTTCCTAAAACTGCCTTATTTGACTCAACATTTAATATTTGAGTTCAAAACAATTTTGCAATTCACATGATAATGAAATACAGAAAAAAAGAAAACTGATCTTTTTCATTTCAATGCTAAAATCTACATAGTCTTAAAAATACATTTGAGTATAATAAGAAATTAGTTATATTGTTGTGCCTCTCTGTTCCATATCTTAGCTGGAAATACAGAAAATATAGCTGGGCCACTCTGCCGGTCGAGCTGTCTGATGGTGTTTGATTCCATTCTTTTAAGCTCTTATCTGTATGCTGTAGGTCTTCTCTGCTCTTCCCTGCTTTGTTTTCTGCACTCAAATTGCCTCTTGACATGGAAAGAATATGGTGTTTATCATTGCATTGCATTTGTAGTGTAGTGGCACAAGACATACAGCTTCCCTTTATTGGTGCATTTATAAAATTGGAACGATTTAGTATTTAGTTTTATCCAGTGCGACATATTGATGTGGAATACAGAGGAGTAAAGCTCGGTTATTGCTCTAACTGACTTTGCCCCAGGGTTTCAGTACAGAAGAAAATATATTGTTTTTATGAGTTACATGTAAACATCATAGCTCAACTCCAGTTCTATATTCATTAGTCATGAATATGCTTTCCATTCTATGTACACACATACAACGTATTTGGTTGTGGAACTGGAGTGAAATGGCCTCTTAAGGCTGTATATATATATATATATATATATAAATATATATACAAAAATGTTTTTGGTCTTGAATGTTTCTTAACAACATGAAGTCGCAATAAGCAGGGACCACCTGGATAAAACTCCTTTGAGAAGTTGTAAGGCAGGAAATAAGACAGCAGAGTTAGGTGTCACTGGGTTCAACATGACAGGGTGTTGGCATCTACCAAGCTAACGGTACAAGAGTTGTGCAAAGAACAAATTACAGGCTGTTTATAGCTACTTTGTTCTGGGATGAGATTTTTTTCTTTCACACTCTGACTTATAGGAACAGAGCCGGGAAGTCAGCTGTGGTCTGGCATCCCTGACATCTTAATTACAGTTTTAATTAAGTACAATTGCTTTCACGTATTGTTTGCAGTGGTCTGAAACAGTTCTGAATGACATAGATGTCTTATACTTTTAGGTTCTTTTATCATTAGCTATCCGTGGGCTCTGATATGATCAATTCTCATATTAGATGCAAAAAAAATCAAACTGTAAAACAGAGCCATCAGTCCACGTTTGCTGTTTTTACATTGTACTTAACATAATATTCTGATAGAGCAAAATTTTTAGAGGAGGCATTGTGTTTCTAAATGTATTTATGTGACAAAACCTAAAGAACATTTTCTTAAGTGCTTGGTGGTGAATAAACTAGAATACCTTAGAGTTTAAATAAGTTAACTGTTAATGTAGACCTGAACTCATCAGCTAAAAGGCCAGGGTTATTTTTATGATTGGCAATGTTACTGCTAATTATCATTTTCCAATATCCTAAACAGATCATTCTTGCCATATTTTTAACTCATTCTAGACTATTGTCGCAAATCAAGCCATTTTACAGCCAAGATGGCATATACATATACCTCTCATGCACATTGATGGATTTTCCACATGCATCAAGGATCTTATTGAAGCCACATTGCTACCATCTAGTAGTCAGTTATGCCCAATTATGCCTAATTATACTAATTCGCCTTTTAATACTTAACGTTATGTCATTGTTTCTGCCATATTCAAGGTTGAAGTCACTAATTATTTCAGAATTTGTTCTATAGCAATACCCCTACTGCTTGTTGTAAATAAATTCAAAATAAGGGCAATAAGGGGTAAAGCAGATTTTTCATTTTTGTAAAGAAGATTTTGTTTTAGGTTTATGAATGCACAATTAAATGTTGAGTACATAAGCGGTAAACACAGAAAAACAAAGCTAAAGTTTATGAAAAATGTAATAGATAAAGATACAATGACAATGGCTTTACCATATTAGAGGATAACGTAAATGGAACAGCGCAAAGACAGCATGTATTTAGTGACCGAGAGGATTTTCTGGCCCAAAATGACGACTGGCTCATCAACCGCTTCAGGTATTCAAAGGCAGACTCTTCTTAACTGCGCTTGGAACTGCTGTTCTCACTATGTCGAGTTTCAAAACTCATCATAGGAGCCATGCTCTTCCCATACCTATACAGCTAATGAGCACACTGGAGATCCTAGCAACAGCACAATTTTAGTGGGAGCTTGCGGATAATTTTTTAATAATCATCCTTTTCCCAGTACACTCCTTCATTCATTTACAATAATATTGTGTGTGAATAATCTGTTTTTACATGCCTCGTTTATGAGCTAAAGTCCTAACTATTTCAAGTTCATCTTTTTCCTGCATGTAGACATGTTTTTTAATCATGCAGAGAGAAAAATCCCATGTGCAGGACATACTTACATTTAATTGCATTTTTAAAAAAGATATGCCAAGGTTTTTGCCAGGTAAACTCTCATGTAAACTCAGTTGCATGTTGATTTAATAAAGTCATTTGCTGAAATTCATGTGGAAGCAAAGTTTCATAAATCTGAATTTATTTATGCTGCAGCTTTTGCAATCACCATCCTTCAGTAGAAAGTCAACACAAGTCTCGGTACATGAAGCCCCAGGTTTAGAACATGTTTTGTGTTTGGGATGAAGGTATACAGGTCCTTCTCAAAATATTAGCATATTGTGATAAAGTTCATTATTTTCCATAATGTCATGATGAAAATTTAACATTCATATATTTTAGATTCATTGCACACTAACTGAAATATTTCAGGTCTTTTATTGTCTTAATATGGATGATTTTGGCATACAGCTCATGAAAACCCAAAATTCCTATCTCACAAAATTAGCATATTTCATCCGACCAATAAAAGAAAAGTGTTTTTAATACAAAAAACGTCAACCTTCAAATAATCATGTACAGTTATGCACTCAATACTTGGTCGGGAATCCTTTGGCAGAAATGACTGCTTCCATGCGGCGTGGCATGGAGGCAATCAGCCTGTGGCACTGCTGAGGTCTTATGGAGGCCCAGGATGCTTCGATAGCGGCCTTCAGCTCATCCAGAGTGTTGGGTCTTGAGTCTCTCAACGTTCTCTTCACAATATCCCACAGATTCTCTATGGGGTTCAGGTCAGGAGAGTTGGCAGGCCAATTGAGCACAGTGATACCATGGTCAGTAAACCATTTAACAGTGGTTTTGGCACTGTGAGCAGGTGCCAGGTCGTGCTGAAAAATGAAATCTTCATCTCCATAAAGCTTTTCAGCAGATGGAAGCATGAAGTGCTCCAAAATCTCCTGATAGCTAGCTGCATTGACCCTGCCCTTGATAAAACACAGTGGACCAACACCAGCAGCTGACACGGCACCCCAGACCATCACTGACTGTGGGTACTTGACACTGGACTTCTGGCATTTTGGCATTTCCTTCTCCCCAGTCTTCCTCCAGACTCTGGCACCTTGATTTCCGAATGACATGCAGAATTTGCTTTCATCCGAAAAAAGTACTTTGGACCACTGAGCAACAGTCCAGTGCTGCTTCTCTGTAGCCCAGGTCTGGGGAATGCGGCACCTGTAGCCCATTTCCTGCACACGCCTGTGCAAAGTGGCTCTGGATGTTTCTACTCCAGACTCAGTCCACTGCTTCCGCAGGTCCCCCAAGGTCTGGAATCGGCCCTTCTCCAAAATCTTCCTCAGGGTCCGGTCACCTCTTCTCGTTGTGCAGCGTTTTCTGCCACACTTTTTCCTTCCCACAGACTTTCCACTGAGGTGCCTTGATACAGCACTCTGGGAACAGCCTATTCGTACAGAAATGTCTTTCTGTGTCTTACCCTCTTGCTTGAGGGTGTCAATAGTGGCCTTCTGGACAGCAGTCAGGTCGGCAGTCTTACCCATGATTGGGGTTTTGAGTGATGAACCAGGATGGGAGTTTTAAAGGCCCGAGGAATCTTTTGCAGGTGTTTAGAGTTAACTCGTTGATTCAGATGATTAGGTTCATAGCTCGTTTAGAGACCCTTTTAATAATATGCTAATTTTGTGAGATAGGAATTTTGGGTTTTCATGAGCTGGATGCCAAAATCAACCGTATTAAGACAATAAAAGACCTGAAATATTTCAGTTAGTGTGCAATAAATCTAAAATATATGAATGTTAAATTTTCATCATGACATTATGGAAAATAATGAACTTTATCACAATATGCTAATATTTTGAGAAGGACCTGTATAGATTATGAAGTCTGTCATGGCGTAAAGTCTAGGTGTTAGTAGAATGAGCCCAAGAATGAGCTTCACTGAAGTGCAGATGGGGAGATGACTGGAAAACACATCTTTTTACATAATAACAGTTTTATTTAAGGTCCTTGTAGTCTTCTTCTTCTTTTGCATGCTTTTTCTTCCACAGTATTATTTCCTCCTCACTGTCTCTGCCTTAAGTTGGGGATCAAGCATTGCTGCTACTCTCAGAGCAATATGATTGTGCAGAAGTGTGTACCTGCCTCCAGGGTCACAGTGCTTTTAAATGCTGGCCTATGGAAGTCTTCTACCCTCTCATCTCCTTCTATGTGATAAACATTTTTGTGCTCCACACGCATGTTGGCTGCTCAGAGGCATGGGCTCGAGGTGCAAATGTCAGCTCTGCTCAGCGTAATGCTTCTGTTTCCAACTCTTATCTTTACTTCGAGGCAATAAGTTGCCTAAGCAAGTTCAATACCAGCTTACATGTGTTACTCATGCAAACAGATGGAACAAACAGATCGTTCTCTGTTTGTTCCCAAAGACTTTGGACTGATCTAATTTCCCACATGAATGTTACAAATGATTCTCACTAATAGTCATGTACTCAAAGAGGGAGAGAAATCTTCCTCTGTTACATGTATGTTGATTTGCAACTCTTCGGTCTTATATTTATAAATAATCCTAAGTTTTGGTGATTAACAGCTCCTGTATTTGCGCTGCATGTTGTTTCCCTTGCTCAGTGTGGATTTGACACATTCTCCTTCTTATCTGCAAATCAGTATAAAATTAACTCATGTAAAAGGGTAATTTGATGTCCCCTGCGTGGCAGGATCACTTGCTCGATAAACTATGCTATGCTATAAGCTTGAGAAGGCAGAAATATTTTGAAACAAAGAGGGCACAAATGTTTGCTGGAGGCATGGGTGACCTAAATCGTTAAAGCCAGCAACATAAATTCTCTTTTCATAATGCCGTAAAAGCATGCATTAATTTGGACGAAGAAGCAAGAAAACAATGATGTCCCCTGGCTCTAATCTATGTCAGGTTTCAAAAGACAGTCTCTGACTTTAGCTCTGTGCCTTTATCTTAACATTCAGCACATCCATGTTGAAAGTCTAAAAGACAGAATATTGTACATCTAATTTACAGTTGAAACCATGTGTTGACATACACAGTGTAAAACAAAACATAACCATTTTTACTCACTGTCTGACAAAAAATGAGACTAAACATATCCTCCTTTCAAGGTCAGTTAGAATTGCCTAAATTATTTCTGTTTGCTAATTACCAGAATAATACAATAGATTTTTTTTAAAGAATTTGTTTTAAACTTCATTGAAATTCAAATGTTTACATACATTTCCCTATTATTTTTGCAAAATTGTCATTTAAACCATCTGACTTACCTCCTTACAATAGTTAGTTGTATTTTTGGCCCATTCCTTCAGTCAGAACTGGTGTAACTGGTGAGCCAGCTTGCTTCCACACACCTTTTCAGCCCTGCTAACAAATTTTCTATGAGACTCAGATCAGGGCTTTGTGTTGGCAACTAAAAATCGTTACTTTGTTGTTCGTAAGCCACTTTGTATCTACTTTGGGAGCATCAATCATCAATCATCTCATTTTGAACGTGACTAAAACAAAGGAGATGATTGTAGATTTTAAGAGAAACAGGAATAAGTCAAAAACTATTTCTATCATGGGAGAAGAAGTGGAGGTGGTGGAGGAGTATAAATACCTCGGTGTTCACCTGTACGACAGACTAGAGTGGAGATGCAACTGTGAAGACATCTACAAGAAGGGACAGAGTAGACTGTACTTCTTGAGGAAGCTTAGGTCCTTTGGTGTTTGCAGCAAGATGCTGCATATCTTCTATAAGTCTGTTGTGGAAAGTGTGATCTCTTCTACCATCATCTGCTGGGGAAGCAGCATCAGAGCCAGGGACTTAAAAAAACTCAACAAGCTGATAAAGAAGGCTGGCTCTGTTCTGGGGACTCCTCTGGAACCTCTGGAGATCATTGTGTAAAGAAGGATTCTTCATAAAATGAAGAACATTATGGAGAACCCTGAGCATCCTCTTCATGAGACTGTCCTATAACAACAGAGTGTCTTCAGTCAGAGGCTTCTTCAGATCTGCTGTAAGACGGAGCGCTACAGGAGATCCTTCCTGCCCACAGCCATCAGCATCTACATCGGGGATCAATAAAGTATTTTTGAATTGAATTGAATTGAATTGAAACCTACATAATATGAGCTATAACAACATTTAATTTCCCTTTGGGATTAATAAAGTATTTTTGAATTGAATTGAATTGAATACTAAGAGTGAATATACATTTGGACGACCCATTTGTGCCCAAGCTTTAAGTTCTTTGCTAATGTTTTGTTTCAGTATTTCCACATATTGTTCTGTCCACATAATGGCTTCTGTTTTGTGAAATATACCATGGAGTTTGCATGTTCTCCTTGTTCAAACGTGGATTCTTTCTGGGTACTCCAGCTTCCTTCCACAGTCCAAGAACATGGCTGTTATGTTAATTGGTTAATCTAAATTGCCTACCTAAGGTATGTGTATGTGCATGCATGGTTGTTTGTCCTGTGTGTCTGTGATGCCCTGTGATGGACTGACGACATATCCCATCGCCCTCTCCACCGCTGACCACTGGAGATAGGCACCCACTCTCCTGACTCTGCAAGATTAAGCTCGTTTAGACAATGGATGGATTGATAACAATGAAAACAACAGAAATGTAAAAGATAAAACAGCAACTAAACAGGGTACCATGCCTAAATTACACATGCATGCATTATTGCTAATGACATTTATTTTTAGGCACACTTACTGTGTCAAAGTGTTATTAAATCTGAGTATATAATAAATAAATTACTCATTAACATGCTTTTATTCACTAATGTACAATATATTTAGAACATAGCATTTTCTGATTGTCATTTTATAAAAAAAAGTTCCATTCTGTTTATAAAATCAAACATGTCCAATTTAATCAAAATTATATTAAAGTCAAATAAATAAATTGCCTCAGAAGCTAATCATTTAGTCGGGTTCAGATTCAACTACATAATGTACATTGAAGTAATAATACAATAATGAGAAACAATACAAATGATTATTACAGCACATTTCATAGATATTATTCCCCTGAACAGCTTGAAAATGTTGTTTCTGTTTGAAAATATTCAGCATTTGGTACTTGAGATGTAAAACCCTTAATAACCTATTTTTCAGTCATTGTCCATTTTCTATGGAGAAGCTTTTTTATTGTCTGATAAGATTCTGCGTATTTCTTCACAGCTGAGCTTTCTGCTGCCAAAAATATATAATTTAACTCAATCAGTCCATTTGACTTGTCACCAGAAGGCATCATGGGTAATTGGGTGTTATTTGGACAACCCCCTGATGCTGAATTTTGGGCTGTGAATGCAGGAAAGGTTGACTTTTTTAATGGTCAACAGGATATTTCTCTTCACTTTACGTGGTCCGAATGTTCTTCCTTTACTGATTTTCTTTTACATTTCTAGCTATTTTACAAGCAGTTCTTTCCCTCTCAAAGTCATCTTTGTCTTTTCTCACAACATGTCTGTTCATTGCCATTTGGCAACAAATGCTTTGGAGGTTGTTGGTTAAAAAAACAACTAAAAGCACTATTTATACACTTCTCCACTTTTTTTTTTTTACCTATTTTGATTGAGAAAAAGTGGAAAGCAGGGAATGCATGGTTGGGAGAGTTACTACCGAGTTCACATAATTTTTGAAATTTCACATTATTGCTGATGGTTCTTTTATCCTTTTTTAAATCTTTAGCTTTTCATTTCATTTATCATTGGGGAGCAATTGAAGTAAAATTCCTTATAAGTCTATAGTTTTTTTAGGGTCATGAGCAGCTGGCATGGTGTCACAATCTGCTCACTGATGTGAGCAGATTGTGGAACCTCTTCCCCGTGGATCTTTGCTGAAGTAATAGCCTGTGTGCTGACTGTGGCCTGGCAAATCCAAAGTGATAAGTCGCGCCCACGTGTGGGATCCTTCCTCTCACACCGTCACAATCCATTAGCGTACATGGGCTAAATATCTTCACATCTCTTTTTCTGGTTTTTGGTGTTTTTATTTTGTTTATTTTAAGTATTAATACCTAATGTAATTCAACTGTCCCTTAAATGTTTTTAGCGCGTTATTCTGCTTGAGGTTGATGACTTAAAAATCCCCATATTTATTTATTTTTGTAGCTGGCTTGTACTTGGTTTCCAGTTGAGGCTAGAAGAATGAGGACTGCAGATACTGCTGAGTGTTGCAGTACAGGCTGTATGGCTGTTATCCTTCTGACTAATGGCCTGAGAGTACCTTCTTACTCTTTAGAGGCTGCATTTACTTAATCACAAGACAAGATAATGCCGCTGTCACTGTGCTGGCTCTGTTTAGAGGGTGATGGGCCATTGCATTTGTTTGCATATGGACATGTGTTTAGGAGCATGTGTGCTATGCAAATATGCTTACATTGAGATACAGTCAGCTAAGCACTAGGCAGCTAAATATTCAGTTCTACGTGTAGAGACAGACAGCCAAGCAGAAACAGTAGGTAGACACAAACACACACACACACACACACACACACACACACACACACACACACACACACAGTACACAAACACACACACACACACACATACACACAGACTCAAATCCATAAAGACCTGGCTAGACATGCATAACCATCCGTCAGTCACGCCTCTTGGCTTATTTTATTGTAGGATAACCCACTTGATTTTCCTTCCAGTCTGTTCAATGAGTCACTTCTAGCAGCCAGACTCAGTCCTGAGTTCATGAATTAATCTGACGTTTTTCTCTTCTTCTGTCACGTCCTTCAAATTTAAAACTCTTGTTTCAGTTACTTGTTTTGTACTTGTATGAAAAGCTACTTTTAAACTACAGGTGTAAGTGGATTCTTGGTTCTTATGGATGCCCCAAGAAAAGCTTATAAAAGGTGATGAACACAACAGTAGTGTGGTGGTTTTGCTAAAACACTGTTTGCGGGCTTTCATTGAAAGGCAGTTTTCTCAGTAAGAAAAAAATGTGGAAGGGTCCACAGAGTCCCATGCAAGTATTCATAAACCCTGAACCTTTGTCATGGTACTACAAACTGCAGTGGATATTATTGGAATTGTATTTAATAGACCAACACCACTGTAAAATGATAATCAAATTATTGATCAGATGTCACTGAGTAATCTGTGCAAACAGTTTGCAAAACGGAGCACACAGTTCATCAAACCTTGCAGACGGATTGCAGAAACTGAGAGCACAGTTTAGTAATCATTGCGCACAGATTACCCGCTGCCACTTGCCAGGCTCTATAGAAAATAGCTTCGTCAAAATGAACAGAGAGCATCTGTGAACATTAACATTTAAGTCTTGCCACAGCTTGTATTGTCCTGCAAAACCACATTGGGTTTGCATATGAGTTTCATTTTGGTTTCATCTGACCAGATCACCTTCTTCTTCTTTCACATGGTTATTTTCCACATGGGACTTCCTGCAGTTTGCTTTCAATTAGGGCTGGGTGATATGACCTTATATAATATCCGAAAAAAGTTTTGATTTATTGCGATACATTATATATATGGCAATATTTATAATCTCTGTTTCATCTCTAATAATGTCCAACCCTTTAATGGAGTTTTGAATTACTTTGAATAACTCTGACCCTCCTTCCAACATCAGGACAAAAGACAGCTCGTTTTCCATCAAATCCAACAGTAGAAGTGATTTTTAAACAGTTCGGTTTCAGAACAAAGCTGCAGTTTAGCTGAATATTTAAAAATAAACTGCAAAAACAAGCCATGATCTTAGAAATACATAAATCCACCAGACCAATAATCACACCACACAGATGCTAAACAGTGACAAGACTCCAAAATTAAATGCAAAACAGACATAAACTATATGAAAACAGTTGACACAGTATGACAGAACACATGTGAGCCAAGCGCCAAAACATCAGACCTATATTTAGTGACCAGTGACTGGAAGAACAGCCTTTTAAATACATACCATGATTTTTTATGTTAAAATAAATGCACTACAACGTGACTGAGAAGCCTGTTAAATTATTAAGATTTACAGCATTTTGAGTCATATGACTGTTTCAAACCCTGACAGATGCTAGAAGTCATCAGTGCAAAGAAGAGAATAAAAGATAATTTTTTGAATAACGTGCCAAACACAAAAACAATAAAATCCAAACAGCTGACACAATAATATATAGCAGAGACAAGCTGAGCACCAACACATTAAAACACTATTCGTAGATAAGCGACTGCGACAGTGGCCCATTAACATGTGCAATGTTTTGTTACAGAAAATAGCACTTTTTATGTTTATAATAAACACTGTATATGTGACTGGGAACTTATATATTATATAAACAGTATTTAGGGCAGCATAAGTCATGTAGCCAAAATATCATATTACCTCAAAGATCTGCTAAAAAACAGCAGCATTCACAATAAAAGCTGTTATCCTTGGATGAGCAAATTCTTATGACCAAATTACTCACCCCTTGGCCAAGGGCATAATGATAATTTTCATCATCCTTCTGTACTTTTAATACTTTCTTACTTTAGCCACTTTTTCTTATAGGCCACATTTGTGGAGGGCACAGCTAATCATTGCCCTGTCAACAGACTCAGCATGCAGTAAGATTCCAGTTGTGGATCTCTGCAGCTCCTCCAGAGTTGCCATGGCCCTCTTGGCTGCTTCTCTGATGATCACTCTGCTTGTTGAGCTTGTCACTTAACATTTTTGCATTTGTTACACCCTTGTTCTATTTTCAAATGATTGATCAAACAGTGCTGTGTGAAATGTCCAAAACTTTGGATATTATTTTCTAAACTAAACCTGCTTTCAACGTACTGCTATCATAACATCAGCACAGACAGACTTTGGCATGCATATTTTAGTTTTTTTGTTTGTGCTGGTGTGTTCCTTGTTTTTCATGATGCTGTTTGTTCACTAATGTTCTTCAAGAAGCTAAAGCATTTCCAGAGCAGCTTTATTTATCCTGAGATCAAATTAAATAGATTACTTTTAACAGTTGGTTACAATTGATTCTGTTACAGGTGATTGGAATGAATTGGATGAATAGAAATGCACACCACACTTTTCTGATTTTCGTTTGTAAAACAAATTGTCAAAAACCATGCATCCTTTGAATTCCAGTTTACAATTATGCACTACTTTGTGTTGGTCTATCACATAAAGGTCCAGTAAAGAAGTTTGTGATTGAAATGTGATAAATTGTGAAGAAGTTTATAATGGCACTGTGTAAAACTTAGTTTACTATTTTAAATCATCATTAATCATCATTAATGCAAGTAAAGATGGCAAGATGACAAATTATTAAATCTGTATATTTATAATCCAAAGTTTGAAGTATTTTGCACTTGGATGTTATTTGCCCTTCAAAAACAATGTTACTAAGAGGATAGGCTGTGTTCTTTGTAGCAGCGTACTGCATCCTGTTAGGCTCATAGTTATTCATCAGTATCAACAACAACCAACGCCTCTGGGTGACACTCAACACTGGGGCGATGGTGAATCAGCAACTGCCTGCCGGTCACATAACCAGCTACATCTTGTATAAGGCGACCAGAGGAGACAAAATTGTGACTAATCAAATGAAATCCAGGCAGGCTGTTAGATGCAGAAGCATGCTGGTGAACACATGGTGTTGTTAAATTACTGAAACTTTGTAGCAGCTGATACTTAAATTATGGAATAGAAAGGGATTTGTTTTGGTTATGACGTCTGTAGTGCTCTACAGACTTGCCGAAATATAAATACAGTGTCTGATGTCATAAAAACAGACACAGGAAGTGACAGACAGAATTATTGAATTTAAAGGGTTTGTATTAAAAAACTGCAGTAAGTACTCTGGCATAAGATGCATAAATGGAGCAATCACTTACTAGCCCCTAAAAGCAGCTATATACAGAGAGCAGCAAATATAAAGTCATTCTGGCACATTTTTGCATCTTATTATTTTCAACAGTCCAAATTAAGAAGAACCTCGAGAGTCTGCAAGGTATACTAAGGTTAAAAGTTATGGTTTGAAAACCAACGAAAAACCTTGTCATTATGTTCCTGAACTTCCAAGTATTTCTAATGAGATACCATTGACTTACAATGTATTCTGGCTCCATGGGGAATAAAATAACACAGTGCTACACCTACCTCACCTGTTGCTGCATGATTCTGGTCAGCTGGCTCAAAGAAGCCTGCTACACTTCCTTACAAGACAGACTAATACTGCTGTTTGGGAATATTTCCAGCTGCGAAAAACAGAAACAGCTATAGGGTGAAAACTAAAGAAGCCCCACCCACCACTCATACTAAGGTAACTGTGCTTTAAAACTTTAAAATGGCATGTCTGTTAAGCAACTGACTACAAGATGGCCTGACTAGTTAACCAGCTATCATTTATTTTACTTGACATATCTTTAAAACAGCAGAACAGCAAATTTGTATACTTTGCACAAGAAGCACTGTTAATATTTTAGTTTAAATCTATGCATCTATGTATTCAAATCCAAACTATGAATAAATACATTTTATGTGACTGCACAATAGTGCCGTTGTTAGCACTGCTGCCTTGCAGCAAGATGGTCCTGGGTTTGAATCCCGGGTCCCACTCATGTACATGACTCAGTTCTCTCCCTCTTCTTCCCACACACTACAAATATGCATGTAAGGTGAACTGATCTCTCTGAATAACCCATTGGAGTGGGTATGTGGTTGTTTGACCTGTGTTGAAGCTCAGTTTGTCCAGCAGCTAAGATTTGAACTTGGGCCCCTCTACCTATAAGTCCACGCTGCACACATAAAATCATCAAATTGCATCAAAGTTACAACTGCATCACCAACTTGGAAAAGAACGCACATACATCTTCCATCGTCACATTGGTCGATTGGAAATGATGTGCAACTTTCAGCTTAAATTCAGTGAGTTTCGATTGTCCCCTCCCATAAATAAAGATGTTACAATAATCCACTGGCACTAACCCAAACATTGACCTTTCATCAGTGGATCTTCACTGTTATATAAACAGTGCAACAAGCCTTTAGAAAATCAGTCATTTCATAGCCTAAACAAAGCTGTAAAGCATATAATCCAAAAGAATTTCGAGCATGGAGGCAATGTATGTAAGCCGTCTGAAACAGACGGCTTCTTAAAAAGCTTATATTTGTCCATCTTTATTGTCTGACAGACTTTCCCTTTGGTTATTCAAATGTAGCAAAATTCAATTCAATTCAATTCAATTCAATTCAAATTCAATTCAAAGATACTTTATTGATCCCCGAGGGGAAATTAGAATTCCAGTACAACCCATCCAAACATACATCATGACACAAGACAAGGGGGGGATGGGTCACTGAGGCTTTACTGCCCACTCACAGGCGCTGCCCTTGCTAGATGAGAAAAGAGGCCACATTAGGTAAGTAGAGGGAAAAAAAATCATATTTCACACTTTATCCTTAGCAGTTTGAGATTGCAGAAGGCTCATCTCATATACAGGTCCTTCTCAAAAAATTAGCATATTGTGATAAAGTTCATTATTTTCCATAATGTAATGATGAAAATTTAACATTCATATATTTTAGATTCATTGCACACTAACTGAAATATTTCAGGTCTTTTATTGTCTTAATACGGATGATTTTGGCATACAGCTCATGAAAACCCCAAATTCCTATCTCACAAAATTAGCATATTTCATCCGACCAATAAAAGAAAAGTGTTTTTAATACAAAAAACGTCAACCTTCAAATAATCATGTACAGTTATGCACTCAATACTTGGTCGGGAATCCTTTTGCAGAAATGACTGCTTCAATGCGGCAGGTCTGGGGAATGCGGCACCTGTAGCCCATTTCCTGCACACGCCTGTGCACGGTGGCTCTGGATGTTTCTACTCCAGACTCAGTCCACTGCTTCCGCAGGTCCCCCAAGGTCTGGAATCGGCCCTTCTCCACAATCTTCCTCAGGGTCCAGTCACCTCTTCTCGTTGTGCAGCGTTTTCTGCCACACTTTTTCCTTCCCACAGACTTCCCACTGAGGTGCCTTGATACAGCACTCTGGGAACAGCCTATTCGTTCAGAAATTTCTTTCTGTGTCTTACCTTCTTGCTTGAGGGTGTCAATAGTGGCCTTCTGGACAGCAGTCAGGTCGGCAGTCTTACCCATGATTGGGGTTTTGAGTGATGAACCAGGCTGGGAGTTTTAAAGGCCTCAGGAATCTTTTGCAGGTGTTTAGAGTTAACTCGTTGATTTAGATGATTAGGTTCATAGCTCGTTTAGAGACCCTTTTAATGATATGCTAATTTTGTGAGATAGGAATTTTGGGTTTTCATGAGCTGTATGCTAAAATCATCCGTATTAAGACAATAAAAGACCTGAAATATTTCAGTTAGTGTGCAATGAATCTAAAATATATGAATGTTAAATTTTCATCATGACATTATGGAAAATAATGAACTTTATCACAATATGCTAATTATTTGAGAAGGACCTGTAGTACCGTAAATGTCTGGTTTTACGTAAGTAAAACATTTATACTCAGACAATGAACAGCTATCCACGCATTCAGGCACACGTTCATCTGAGATCCAAATATATGCTAACTGTTCAGGTACACGGACGGGTGTTCATACACTAAACCTAGGCTGATGTACAACTGTATAAATGCCATTTTTGCTGTTACAAAAGCTATAAGTGTGAATGTTGTAGACTACATGAGGGCAAGTCAAGGCATGTATTTTTATATAGAACCATTCATACACAAGGCAGTCCAGAGTACATTGCAGAATCTCAAAAGAAAGGTTTTTACTTAAAAAAAGAGCTTAATATATGTGAAACTTAAACTCTTTGAATAAAAGAAACAAATGTTAAAATGCAGATTTAAAAGGCACATTTAATCAGGTTTCATTAGACAAAACTGTTTTC
This sequence comes from Girardinichthys multiradiatus, assembly GCF_021462225.1. NCBI lineage: Eukaryota > Metazoa > Chordata > Actinopteri > Cyprinodontiformes > Goodeidae > Girardinichthys > Girardinichthys multiradiatus. Next base: position 18,842,933 of record NC_061801.1, read on the forward strand.
AATTGTGATGCAAAGGAGCTCAAAGTTTCTGCACATCTCATGGTTTTAGTGAGTTTGTTCCAGAGCTCAGGAGTATGAAAACTAAATGCTGCCTAACCCTGTTTAGTTCTGGTCCTGGGAACACAATAAGCAGGTCTCTGATGACCCAATTGGTCTACCTGGTTCGTACCTGACCAGCATCTTAGAAATGTCTGTCCAAGACCATGTACTTTACAGACCAATAGTAGGATTTTAAAATGTATTCTTTAAAAAACAAGGACTGGTGTGATATGAGCCATTTTTCTGCCATTAATCAGGACTTTGGTGGCAGCATTTTGGATGAGCTGTAGCTTCCTGAATCATTACAGTAATCTATCCTTCTGAAAATAAAAGAATGCATCACTTTTACTGTACCGTGGTTTTATAGGAAACCATATATTCTGGCAATATCTCCAAAATAATAGTAAACGGATTTACCAATAGACTTTATGTGGTTGTTAGAATTTGGACAACGATTTCTTGTATGCTCTGTGGTCTTAATTTCATTCACTTAATCTTCTGGCTTTTAAATAACAGAAATAAAATGGTTGACTTTTGGACTAACTAGAGGAATTATCACAAGTCTTTTTAGTTTGTGGAAATAACACATGGAGGTGAAAGTTTGTAACTGGGTGAGAGTGTTGACTACCGCTGCATATATAAGCATGACAAATCTGTCCTAACATGCAATTGCTACAGCCAAAAACATAATCATTTCACATTTAGAGATTCACAAAATAACTTTAATAGGTCAGTTCTCCCTTGATGGGTTTTCGGCAGTTGAAACACTTTCAATCTGAATTTCTGGGAAAAAGCATTTATATGGATCCATATTTAGATAATACACTTATCTTTATGTAGCCGGAACATCTAACTCCCAGGAAGTAAGACCATATATGGAAGATGCTGCGATAGAGCGCAACTGGCTCGTTATGAGGACAGGTAAATCAGCGTTTTAGATTTTTTCTGGCTGCTTTTTAAACAATAGGGAATTTTAGATACACAGCTTTTTAAAATAGTTTTACGGTGGCGGTAGGCCGTCCCTGAGCTCAAAGGTATGTTACTAACGAAGGGGAGTTTTATTTGTTTGGGTTATTAGTGTGTATTTTTCTTGTGTGAGTAGGTTTGTTGGGGAACACATAGAGTGGTGTTTTTTATTTTGTTTTTTTGTTTTTCTGCATTTTTATTTGTCCCCTCCGGTTAGTCCAATTTTACTTGGCTTGAATATAATATTAGCGAACTTGTTCTCAGGGCCAGCATAACCGTTACTTTTTATTCTTTGTGTTATTTTTAAATAAAATATCTATCTATTGTTGAGTCCTTAGATCAAGGGCATGTCTATGTTCTGAACATAATAAACTGTTATTGATCCGTGAGCCACGCCTCTGTCGATTGTTACAAATTTACCTGTATGGGTTCTGTACAAGAGTCTGAGGGTTTCCCACGAACGATTGTAGTTAGCGGTGATTGTACACCAGGTGATATTTAGTTTGCAACCTCAAAGCTTAAGTTTTTTGACAAGTCGTTATCATTTTGATTTTTGAGTCACTAACAGATAAACACACTCGCACATCTAAAAAGGGCCATGCCACTGACCCTCTTTGACCTTTTACGTCTGGGTTTTAAACCATAGGTCCTGAACTGGTTTGGTTTGGAACCAGACAAAGGTTGAAATATCTATTTTGGGGGGGAAGGTTTATGCAATGAAACTATAAGTGATCAAAAACTTTGATTTGAAGGATCAGTATTTATCATATTCCAAATATGATAAATACTACCAATAAGTACAGGGGTTGGACAATGAAACACCTGGTTTTAGACCCCAATAATTTATTAGTATGGTGTAGGGCCTCCTTTTGCGGCCAATACAGCGTCAATTCTTCTTGGGAATGACATATACAAGTCTTGCACAGTGGTCAGTGGGATTTTAAGCCATTCTTCTTGCAGGATAGTGGCCAGGTCACTACGTGATACTGGTGGAGGAAAACGTTTCCTGACTCGCTCCTCCAAAACACCCCAAAGTGGCAATAATATTTAGATCTGGTGACTGTGCAGGCCATGGGAGATGTTCAACTTCACTTTCATGTTCATCAAGCCAATCTTTCACCAGTCTTGCTGTGTGTATTGGTGCATTTTCATCCTGATACACGGCACCGCCTTCAGGATACAATGTTTGAACCATTGGATGCACATGGTCCTCAAGTATGGTTCGGTAGTCCTTGGCAGTGATGCGCCCATCTAGCACAAGTATTGGGCCAAGGGAATGCCATGATATGGCAGCCCAAACCATCACTGATCCACCCCCATGCTTCACTCTGGGCATGCAACAGTCTGGGTGGTACGCTTCTTTGGGGCTTCTCCATACCGTAACTCTCCCGGATGTGGGGAAAACAGTAAATGTGGACTCATCAGAGAACAATACATGTTTCACATTGTCCACAGCCCAAGATTTGCGCTCCTTGCACCATTGAAACCGACGTTTGGCATTGGCATGAGTGACCAAAGGTTTGGCTATAGCAGCCCGGCCATGTATATTGACCCTGTGTCCCGACGGACAGTTCTGGTGGAAACAGGAGAGTTGAGGTGCACATTTAATTTTGCCGTGATTTGGGCAGCTGTGGTTTTATGTTTTTTGGATACAATCCGGGTTAGTACCCAAACATCCCTTTCAGACAGCTTCCTCTTGCGTCCACAGTTAATCCTGTTGGATGTGGTTCGTCCTTCTTGGTGGTATGCTGACATTACCCTGGATACCGTGGCTCTTGATACATCACAAAGACTTGCTGTCTTGGTCACAGATGCGCCAGCAAGACATGCACCAACAAATTGTCCTCTTTTGAACTCTGGTATGTCACCCATAATGTTGTGTGCATTTCAATATTTTGAGCAAAACTGTGCTCTTACCCTGCTAATTGAACCTTCACACTCTGCTCTTACTGGTGCAATGAGCAATCAATGAAGACTGGCTACCAGGCTGGTCCAATTTAGCCATGAAACCTCCCACAATAAAATGACAGGTGTTTCAGTTTCATTGTCCAGCCCCTGTAGATAGCAACTGGACTTCTTCTCTTGTTTCTTGAACTCCCACGTCCTGAATGACTGAGAATCCGCACCAGTGTGTATTTATTATACAATAACCCAATTACTGTTAAGTGTTATAGATATTGCCTGATCTAAGTTTATCCTGTAACCAAAATACCAAGTATTACAACCTCAAAGGGCTTGTTCACTTGCTAACTAGTTATCGTGCTTGTCATCCAGGGGAAAAAGAGCACACTTTCCATTTGATAAGTGCTGTGTAAACGAGGAGGCTAAATTCTGCAGGTCTCACTTCCAAACATGACTGACATGGCTCAGACCAACAAAAGTGGGGAAAAGAAGACATTAGAGAGATGCTAGAAAGCTTTTCAAGCCCAGCATTGTAATAATATTGATACATTTACACATTTTAATGGTGTCACATCACAGTCATTTCCCATGTGCTTTTTTATTCGTAAGAAGGGCAAAAATATAGTGCAGACTGCCTAAGGCCAAGGATATCATGCCAGAGCTGTTCTAAACATCAACATCAAGCGTTGGGGGAAAGTGCCAGACATCAGAGAGAGAGTGTGAAGCAGTAATCATTAAAATAATATTCTGATGCACCCTTCTAGTCTTTCTCACCTCAGGGCTATTTTTGTTGCATAAAAACTGTGGCTGTAAAAACTGATAAATTAAATAGTTGTTTGAGAAAGGTTAAAATACTGATCTTAAGAATTTCCATCACATTGGAGACAAACTTAACTACTGTATGCTGTACTCGAGTAAAATGTTCCATTCACAAAACCAACTACACTTTATTACAATGTTTAACTGTTGGTGTTGATGCACCATCAATCGGCAAAATTTACTGATTTCCCCTTGATTAGTTCTGTCGAGTGATCGACTGATTAAACACTAAAAAAATAAGGTTGGATTTTAGAGATGCACTGAATACATCAGGTTTTTGTGGTAGATTTAAAAAACATCCTTCAAAATGTTTTTTCAAGTTTAGAGTAAACTTGTATCATGTTTGTAATTCATGATTGCAGCACTCCACCTTGTCTGTGAAAGTTGTTGTTGTATAACAGCAGTTCTGCTATTGTTTTAAAGCAACAGAAAGTTATTATGGAGTTTAATATATTTTTCTTCCATTTAACCAGGTTAACTTGGGTAACATTATTAAAACAGCATAGAGTACAGATCATTACCCTAACTCTAAGGTTAACTTCTATCATCTCTGTGCTTCATCTGACATTTTAAACACTTTGTTGAGTGAAAATAACAAACTGTTCACACCAGAATTTGCACTAGAAAGTGTTAGCCTGACATTGTAGCGTTTAGATATGGTGTGTTTACGGATTGAAAAAAGCCGTCAATCATCGGTCAGGGCTCATCAGATTGAAACGTAGCCGATTCCAGTTATCTTATTTTAATCTCTAATTTATTATTATTTTTTTTTTTAAATGCATCAAAGCTTAAAACTCTCACATTTTTCTATCTGTGAACACATCAACAAACAGCTTGAGTGGAAAACAGGTGAGTAGAAAAAAGATAATATTTAGGGAAATATGCTTAATGCATAAATGGGAACTGCAAAATGCAAATTTTCTTTAGATTTAAAACTACCATGTCACTCAAGAGACCTGCAGCCTAGTTTTTTTTTATTTTATGATCAATGTTTATTACATTTAGCGTGTTTATTTTGAAGTTTTTATAATACAGTCCTTTGAAAAAATGGAATCAGCCCTAATTAGAATTAGTAGGCCAATAAAAGCTTGATCTGTAACTGTCAGGTTGCCTTCTTCAGCAAGTCCCTGATTAGATTATTTTTAACAGAGCAATAGCTGACACTGCAGCTCATTTTGATCCATGGATACATATAGGAGGGACCTTATAACTCCAGCTTCACATGCTATTGTGTACTTAAGGGCAGGTGCAGAAGATAAACTAATCAGGTCAACAGAACACATTTCATGGGGGATTACTGGCATACCTTTGATTTTTTTCTGCTTTTGAGAAAAAACATGGGGTCAGGTAGGTCCTGGCACAGTGAGGGAACGTAAACAGGTAGAATGAAGACATTAAGCTCTTAGACTTGACAAGTACACTGGTTAAAAGCCAGTTCTCCATCAAAGAAAAAGCTAACCTTTCTTCACTGCCTTGCCTTCCAGTAACTCCCCTCAACCCTTTTCTGTCTCCCCCTTTCCTCTCTCTCTGTCCTTGCAGAATGTTTCCTGGGGGAAGCAGTATTCATATGCCCTCTTCAAAGCCATGAGCCACATGCTGTGTATCGGGTATGGTGCACGGGCGCCAGTCAGTATGTCTGACTTGTGGATCACCATGCTGAGCATGATCGTTGGCGCCACGTGCTACGCTATGTTCGTGGGCCATGCTACCGCTCTAATCCAGTCATTGGATTCATCACGCAGGCAGTACCAAGAGAAGGTAAGAGTAATGCCATACAGGAAACATTACACTTAAATTTCAAAAGCAGATTCATACTGCTTGATTTATATAGTGCCAGATGTCTAACAAACGGGTTACATGGTGTGAGGCCTAAGGTAACATTGCAGAATTATCAGTTATTAGTTTGACTGGTTGGCTCTTTTTGAATTGCATAAAATTTGCTCTTCGGAGCAAAACTTAAATTAGCCTTACTAGCCTTACTCTCAGTTGCTCTCAGATCATAAAATCCAGGATAATAACCAGAAAAGAGGATTCCTCTCCCTCCAAAGCAGATGAAATAAGGTTGTCTGGGTCAGGATTGGACTTTAATATGACCAACCTGTCAAAAGTTGCCTTTTCTTTTTCTTTCCTTTAATTTTTGCCTATTACATCATTATATTTTTTTCCGCATGGAGAGTGATTATTTCCAGCCACCATCTGTGATCATGCCGAGGGGCCTGGGCTTCTCCCAGAACAGCCGGCAATGACCGATGTTCTCCGAGTGTGCACGCGAGACGCCAAGTTTTAACTTCCATACTTCTCTTTAATGCAGCAGAAATCCATTTGTTGTTTTGTACATCCGACTGTGTACTGGTGGGGATTAAAGTCCTCTAAGTTGTGGCATGTTAGGACATGCTTATGATTAAAAAAAAACTTAACCTTCCCTTATGCAGCAACAACACAAAGGCCAGCTTAGGCAAACTGATTTGCCCATCATGTATTTCATTTATTTAATACAAATTTTTTTTTTTGGAATAATGCTTTTATAAAAAGACTGTGAAGTAAGTGAAAGCTTCATTTACAGAATTTATTAATCATCTCATAAATAGAAATTCTGAAAATCTGAAGGACCTGCAAGTATTCAGATTTTGGAAATTAAGGTACTACAAAATAGTTGTTTAAGTACTCCAGTCTAATAATATTTAAATTGATTTCCAGCCATATTGTCACAAGGGCTTGAAAGATGTTATCAATGAAAAGCCTTTCCAGTCTTTATTATCATGCTATAATATCCTTTCACAAGGGCCCAAAGAGGAAAGGGTTAAATGAGAAGGAGAACCTACCGGTAGCCCCCCCTGGCATGTTTTAGGCGCATGCCCAACAAAATCAAGGTGGACGACTCCCTGGAAGACCTCAGCAATTAAATAAATTAGAATGGCCAGAATTACAGAGAAATGCCCCCGTTTCCCCTGGGAAAAGGAGACTTCGACAGCGAGCTGCTGTCACAACAACTGATAGGAGGGAGACAGCTGGAAATAATGAAATTCTCCTCCAAAACAGATTTGCTTCACTACAGAATGAAAACCAGGAAAATTATCCATCTTCTGAGAACAATAAAAGATTTGAGAACAACCTTCATTCTAAACAGTCTTCTCCTAAATTGCCAGAGAAAAAGCGCCCCACCGGACCAAGAACCCTAATAGTGGGCAACACAGCTGTGGATGGGATTAAAAACTTCTGCAACAAGAAAAACACATAAGTTATGATTGGTACCAGTAACGTGATGTTTGATATCTCAGAGAATATTCTTGCGATCACAGAAAAGCGCCCGTCTCTAGAAAACCTTATTATACACTGTGGAGCCGTGGATGACGTGGCTAAGAAAAAATCAGAAGGACTGAAGGAGGATTTCACTTGTCTTCTGAATATTGTTGGAGGTCTCAATATCAAGGTGTTTCTCTCTAAGGACTCACCATTTGCACCAATTTTCTGTGGAGATGAGATTGTTTTGAGACTTTTGATGATTAATACGTGGTTGAAAAAAACATGTGCTACTACATCTGTGAACTTCATCGACAACTTTAATATTTTTTGGGAAAAAAGACAACTCTTCAAGCAAGATGGTTTCTGTTTGAACAAGCCGGGAGCCAGATGTCTCACATCTAATCTCTTCTATTCAGTAAATAATCCGCCAGCAGCTTCGACCTTCAGCAGAGAACATGGAGTATCAACAACAATGATAACGTTGCCTCTAACAGCTCCAGCAGAAACAACCGGCCAGTTGGCTGAGAAAGAGAGGTCATCACAAAAGGTCTCCCTGTTGAAATCCACAGGAGAAGTGGACCCCCCCATTAAACCCCCCTCACCCCAGACCCCGACCCAGACCACACAGAACTGTCTCATCTCCCCACTGAGCCCGCTTTTTCTTTACTGGATTCTGATAACATGAAAGGAGCTCTTAAGATCAGAACCCAAATGGCTCTGACATCTTCTCCATTCAACACCCCCCGTGGCCGAGGCCCTGCTACTGAACCAACATCTTCCAAATGCCGCAGAGCCCCACCACCTCCTAATCTATCTCCTCCTAATCAGGACCTTCAAATCACTTCTCTGTGATACAGTCTGGGCCCCAGTGGTAACTCTATCAGAAATGAGCATGTCCAGGAAAAACCTGGGCCCCTAATAGAAGATAGCTGTAAAATCTCTGTGCTTATACGTGACAGAAAGAACAAAGCCAAAAGGATAAGAGACAGTAATAAACAATCAACAAAAGCCATAAACTGTCAGGTACAACCAGACACAGAGTTAATATCAGCAACTAAGTCATATAAACTGGCTTTATTGAACATTAGATCTCTGTCAGGAAAATCATTTTTAATCAATGACTTCATTACTGAGCACGATCTTGATGTTATGTTTTTAACAGAAACATGGTTACATGAATTTAATGAAGCTCCCATTCTGATAGAGTCAACGCCGCCGAACTACAATTTTCTTTGTGAGAGCAGACAGCAAAGAAAAGGTGGAGGGGTGGCCACTTTGTTTAAAGAAATACTAAAGTGTAAAAAAGTATTTCTGGGCAAATTTGACTCTTTTGAATATTTGGCTCTCCGGGTAAAGAGCCCGGTCCGAACAATGTTCTTGAATATTTACAGGCCTCCTAAGTCCAAAACAAACTTTATCAGTGATTTTAATGAGCTTTTATCTGTGATATGTGTCGATTATGACTGTTTATTTATTGTGGGAGACTTAAACATTCACATGGAAAATCCTGAAGACAGAAGTGCAATAGATCTATGTGACACTCTTAGAAATTTTGGTTTGACTCAACATGTTAAACAGCAAACGCACAAACAGGGACATATTTTGGACTTGATCATCACTAAGGGTCTAAACATTTCCAATATGTCTGTAACTGATGTTGCTCTGTCTGACCACTTTTCTGTTATTTTTGAAAGCATCATCTGCAATGACTCAGTTTGCCAAAGAGACATGATAAGAAAACACATCTTTACGGACAGTGCTGCTGAAACCTTTAACCAGATTTACTCTTCTACCTCCACTTTGCCCTGTAACACTGTAGAAGAGTTGGTAGAAAACTTTCATTCTAAAATCTCAGGCATCAAAGTAGTTTCTGGGAAGAAAATGTTTCCATGGAGAAGTGCTCCACCAGTCAGAAGTGAAAAAAAGGAGTGTCGAAAAGCTGAACGCAGGTGGCGAAAGACTGGACTCCAGGTTCACTATATTATCTATAAAGAGAGACTATACAGATATAACCTACAACTGAAAAATGCAAGGGAATCTTTCTTTTCTGAGATCATCTAACAACAAACCCTCCTGTAACTGTAGCATCTGAACTCCACTCTACCAGGGCATTCAATGAATTTGCTAACTTCTTCACTGAAAAAACGCAAAAGATCAGAGGCGCAGTCAGCACATCAACTCTAGTACCAAAGTTGTCTCCAACTAGAACTGATTTTGACAAAATTTCCCAATTTCACCAAATAAACTACAAAAAACTTTGAAGAAATCGTACACCAACTAAGCTCTTCTTCCTGCTGTCTCGATGTTTTACCCACAGCTTTCCTTAAGAAAGCTTTGGCCATTATAACATCTGATTTAACAGAAATAATAAACACGTCCCTTTTGTCAGGTATTTTCCCCCAGGCCCTAAAACAGCAATTATCAAACCTCTATTGAAAAAGAGCAACTTGGACAAGCTGCTACTACAGAACTACAGGCCTATATCAAACCTCCCCTTCATCAGTAAGATTATTGAAAAATCTGTGTTTCAACAGTTAAACAACTTCCTAACAATGACCAACCGCTTCGATGTCTTCCAGTCAGGCTTCCTGCTCACCACAGTACAGAGACTGCTCTTGTCAAGGTGTTCAATGACAGCCGTATAAATGCAGACTGTGGAAGAACCACAGTGCTGGTATTATTGGACCTTAGTGCAGCATTCGACACTGTTGATCACTCCATTTTATTAGAGTGCCTGGAAAACTGGGTACAGCACTCAATTGGTTTAAATCCTACTTGAAGGACAGGGACTTTTTTGTGTCAGTATGTAACTTTACATCAGAGACCACAAAAATCACATGTGGCATTCCCCAAGGATCCATCTTAGGCCCCTCCTATTCAATATCTACATGCTCCTCCTAACTCAGATTTTCATAAACTACAACGTAAGTTATCATAACTATGCAGACGACACAACTACACATTACGATGTCACCGGGTGACTATGAACCCATTCAAGCGCTGGGTAAATGCTTAGAAGAAATCAATGCATGGATGGGCCAAATTTTTCTTCAGCTGAATCAAAACAAAACTGAAGTAATAATCTTTGGACCAAAGGAAGAGCGTTTAAAAGTTAGCACACAGCTTCAGTTAAAACAGCTAGAAACCACCAGTCAGGCTCGAAACCTGGGTGTAGTGATGGACTAAGACCTGAACCTTCAGAGGCACATAAAGACAGTAACAAGGTCGGCCTTCTATCACCTAAAGAACATCTCCAGGATTAAAGGACTAATGTCTCAGCTGGACCTTGAAAAACTAATTCATGTGTTCATCTTTAGTAGAATTGATTACTGCAACGGTGTCTTCACAGGTCTGCCTAAAAAGTCGATCAGACAGCTGCAGTTGATCCAGAACGCTGCTGCCCGCGTCCTCACTATAACTAAGAAAGTGGACCACATCACCCCGGTTCTAAAGTCCCTACACTGGCTCCCTGTAGCTCAGAGAATAGAGTTTAAAATACTTCTGTTAGTCTATAAAACACTGAATGGCTTAGCACCAAAATACATTACAGACTTGTTGTCAGTGTATGAACCACCCAGACCTCTCAGGTCATCTCGCTCAAATCTACTCTGCATACACAGAACCAGAACCACACATGGAGAAGCAGCTTTTAGTTCTTATGCTCCACTAATCTGGAATAAACTCCCAGAAAACTGTAAAAGCGCCAAAACCATAAATTGCTTTAAATCAAGATTAAAAACTTATTTGTTTAGAGTGGCCTTTGAATGTGTTATCTAAACATTATTAATTAAGTTTTCAGTCCAATTTTCCTTTCATTTTCTTATCCATCATTCTATTCTCTTTATTTTTTTTAATTACCTCTGTTGTTTGATTTTCTGTATCATTGTAATGTTTTTCCTTATGTACAGCGCCTTGAGTGCCTTGTTGCTGAAAAGCGCTATATAAATAAAATTGACTTGACTTGACTTTTCCTTCCATTTCATTCAACATTCTCAGATACCTGATTATTACTTATCCAATACTGCAGCAAATGAAACTAGATGTGCTAAAACAAGATGATTAGGGAAATCAATGTGCAATTCCTATGATTTTCATTCAATAACAGAAGCCATCAAATATGATCTTGTGCTCTTTATTTGTGGTAATTGGGTATTCCTAATCAGTACTGGCTTATAAAGGCTTTAAAGAAATCAAATATCTCATTTGACAAATTTTCTTTGGAAGAATTACAGTAAACTATACTATGTTTTCTTTTTAAGTCGAGATGTAGGCTCTTGAATGTTTCCATGTGAAGTAATTTCTCCCGTCTTATTGCTGTTTCTTCCTATTTTTATTTCAGCGTATAGGTCATCGGCAATAGTTTGAACAGCACATACAACTAAAAAGGAAGCTTAATCTTCTAATATGAAATTATAAACAAATCAAAGTTGAATATTTGAATTGATGGGTTTGGAAAATTTAGTTGGAAACTTTAAAAGCTAGAGCCAAAATGGACTGAAGTTTTGCTTATTTTGTTCATAGAATGATACAATACAATGAATAATTTACAATACAGTACAATGCAGCTTGGTTTAGTTCATGGTTCATTTGATACAACACAGCAGGATATGGTTTAATACTATAAAATATAGTCTGATACAATTTGACATGATACAACATATTATTAAACTATTTGACACAATATGATATTGTGTGGTGTGATGCTGTATAATATAATGTAATGAAGTATTTAACTTAATACTGTACAATATGGTGTAATACAATTTTACATAATACAATACATTATGACACAATTAGACACAATTAAATGCCATTTGAGAAAATACAGTTTGATACTATTTGAGCCAAAAAAAGAGTATACATATACAATCTAATGGCAGTAAGATATAGTGCAATTGCATATGATCTAATACAGTACGATATGATATATTGCAAAACAGTACAACACAATCTGACCATGATACAATGCAGTATGTTACAATACAATTCTATATAATATGGCACAATATGTTATCTTCTGTGTGATACAGTTTGATATGATGGGTTATACTATGCGATTTATGTATGTTTCTATTTGACACATTACAAGACAGTATGATGCAATTCAATGCAATGCAAAATGTTACGATACTATTTGATACACTACAGAGCAGGATATACTATTACTGCATGATATAAGTATCAAATGATTTAATACAAAGTAATACTGTACAATACAATTTGACATTGTACAGTACTGTGTGATGCAATAGATTTTCTATAGAATGTAAACAAATGGACACTACACAATCAGTATACAATGAAATTTCATGTGATTAGCTACAGTACAGTTTGCTTTTATACAATGCAATACAATATAACATTGTTTGAATACAGTACAGTACAAGATTCTATAAGATATTATACCATATGATATGATAAAGTGCAATACGATTTGATGCAATGTATCGAAATTAGGTGTGGTACAATACAATGTGATATGCTACACTGTGATGTGACACAATACAATAAAAGACATTATAATTCAAAACAATTCAATTCAGTAAAATATGATAGGGTGCAGTATAAGCTGATATAGTACTGATAAACTTTAGCTGTTTACTACCAGCTAGTCAAAAAACAGCAGATTCAAAGCTTCACTGATGGTTAGCTGCAGATTCATTGTGCTGATTTGCGCATCAGCACAAACACAAAAGTTAAAGTGATACACATTATCTGTCCCGTTGGAGGCTGTTACGATAATTCAGATCAGCAGAGTCACCTTGACTGTAACTATAACAGGACATGCTAAAATACCAGTTCATTAATTTACACCTTGCTTGTAAAAGCATTTAGATGGTTTCAATTTATTCTGGCATGGCAGGCTGACCTTGCCAGACGTGTTCATGGTCAATGCAATCTAGAAAAAGCACTCCTCATTGCATTTGGCAAGGCTCCATAGAGCTGTTTAACATGCCGCTTAAAACCTGTCATTGCTATATGATTGCAAAGCATTTGCCAGAATGATTTTTTTTTAAAGCATCACTCTCATACATACCTAGAAACTTAATCTTAAAAATGAAAAAAAAAAAAAAAACTACTAAAAATGTCCAGATTTATTGTACTTGGGAAAATAATTTGGGATTGATTATAGACAGCTAAAGGCTCACCACAGAACATTCTTACAACAGCTGCCCATAGCAAATAAGTCTGGAGTCTAAAGTTACTGAATTAGTGACATGTCTCTTGCTCGGTGTGGGATGTGCATCTGCTTCACAGCAAATAGTCTTAATCTGCCCCCTTTCTCATTTTACCTCCCATTTCAACAACCCTCCAGGCATTGAACTCTTAGGTTTGAGGCTGTGAATACGCCTTATTTGTGGGAGCAGAAAGCCCTGTGTGTGGCCAGGTTCAGCCTGGGCTGATTTGCTGCATGGCTGTGCATATCAGTGAAGCAAGATGAGGAGCAGCAGGGATGAGTTGAGGGTGCTGAGCCTCTAGTCATTACATCTCATCTGTCTCTGCCACAACCGGGGGGAGGTGCACGGATGCAAAGATGGGTGAGGGAGTGGTGCTTGTTACAAGTAATTTGGTGCCAGATGATGTTTACATCAAGGATGTGTTGGGAAAATGTGACCCATATAGTCATTGTTTTCAAAGGTTCTCTTATGTTGCTTGGTAAAGGTTTACAAAAACATGTTATGAAGAAGAGAGTACTCATGATTTAAAGAGGAGGAAAAAAACAGATTGAGCAGTCAGAGAGATTGTTGGAGGGGAGAGAAGGAAATGAGGGGGTAAAGTATGTATGATATTAACATGTCCCTGCTGTGATGCCATGGTACTGAATCACTTAAAGCCAGAGGACATCTATCATTCAGCTGAGGAAGACCAATGACCACACTGCAAATAGCTGCTTCCTATATTTTGCCCAAACAAGATCCCTTTTAGCCACTTTAAGCACCAGCTAAAAATGTATCATTGTTAGGAAGACAGAAAGATGGATTTATGTAAGAAATAAATTAGCCAGGTATATGAAGAGTTTTGTCAGCACCAGTAAGAATTTAGCATCCAATAAAAAAAAAACCATTAATGATTTTAGCTTTTATAGACAAAAGTAACAGCTTTCACATACTTTTCTAAGTTTCCTGCTATATGTGCAGAACCAGATCCCATGTTAGAGAGAGAAATCACTGTTAAACAGGATTTCAATCAGATTTTTTGAAAGAAATGAAAAATCCTGTGGAGCTTAGCATATTAAATTAGCAATTAGCGCAGGTAGCACAGCTAGCAGTACAAAAACAGTAGACTGACATTACATTGCTGGAGAATTTTAACCTTTACCTTAACTTGCTATAGGATGCAAACACCAGATTCTGTATGCTCTTCAAGAGACAGAGGTTGATGCAATTTTGGTGCAATATGCTCAGCCTTCCTGTTATCTGCTAAAAGTGTGGTTCTCACTCACTCTCACAGTCTGAATGAACCGCAGACACATCTTGACACATAGAAAATATAACTACTTTTTAAAATAGTTTCTCACATCGGTGTGTTTTCACTGATTTCATTACGCCTTGCTACTGAAAGTAGCATACATTGAGGCTTCTTCACTTTGTAACAACTTTCATTATTATTAGTGTTGTGGATAGCATGATCCGCTGTTGCTTACCATTCATCAGAAAATGATCAGATTTTTTAGATTCTGCCCAGTCAGAGCTGATCAAGCTAAAAATCATCAGATCACTGTCATCAGTGGATTTCTTGTATTTCTACTTAAGGTAGGCTGATAATAATCCAAATTCGTCATTTTTGCCAGACTCTGTGCCCCACCTTGTTTAACCCAGTCAAAATGTCCTGCTTGAGCCACAGTAAACACTCTCCAGCATCAACTGGGTGAACTCAAAATAAATCAATTTCCCACAAACAAAACCCTGGTCCCTTATCACCTTTCTGCAGCTGGGAGAGGGAATCAATAAAGGGGGGTATTGTGCCTCAAGTGTCTTCTCTCTTGCTGCCAAAAATTCATTTTGTGGGTCCGGTTGCGCCACACCGGTCAAAGAGCTTGCCACTGGCCTGAGCTACCAACCTCACAGCTGCTGTCTGCTCTCCCCCACTGCTCTGCTATGATTACCCAGGGGAGTGTGAGAGTCACTGTTTATTTTCAGCTGTCTGGGCTGTGGACTGGATAGGAAGATTGTTTCTGTCACTCAAAACCCTGTTACAAAACTGATCAAAATAGATTGGGCTCAATTGGAGATTAATTTTTAGTCCTATTGTCCTACTGTAGCAGCCTAATGTTGAATAAGGCAACCACGAGATGGAATTAATTCATTTCAAAATCTCCTTGTAACAAAAATCAAATTTCTGCTATAACTATTATTTTCTATGACACTTAGCATTGTCCTTGATTCTTTACAAATTTCCTCATTTACATCAACGCATTTCAGTGTATTTTATTGATAACAGTAAAACACTAACACTAATGTGGTACATAATTAGGAAGTAGGAGGAAACTGAAATATGGTTTTCAAATTTGTTTCTAAATAAAAATGTGAAAAGTGTGCCTTCTATTTGTCTTTTGGCCTCTTTACTCTGATACCCCTAAACAAAATCAGTTCAGAAGACACCTAATTCATAACTAGCCCATCTGCTCTAAATATTTGTCTTTAAAGCACCTGTGTTGTTTGTTAAGGGAAACACTTGACCATCAAATCTGATCTTCTAGAAACACATAGAAGGTGTTCTGAAGGATGAAATAAACATCATGTACAGTTATTTGGCTGCATCACAACTCCAGCCTGTAATTTATCCAAACCTGTGTTTTGCTGTGGAGAGGTTGCTTATGAAAGCTGTTTGCACAGATCTACCACTCAGTCTGTTTAATATTCGTGTCCTTCATGGTCTGATGTGTGTTGCAGACAATCACAGACACACAAAATCAGGATTAATGTGGATCATGAAATGGTCTTTTGCAATCTGATGGGTGTTTTCAATCATTGAGTCAACTAGTAACTTTTAACTACTAGTTGTGAGAAAAAAAAGTTATTCTGAAGATGCTATGTAGTTCTAAATATTTTCACAAGTTTTTATGCATCAGTTACATTATTTTTCATATTGACACCTAGCTTCAAAGAGAACTATGTGGCTGCTGAATGTCAGGAAATGTGAATTTTCAGTTAGTTTTATTTGTTGTAGACTAGAGTCTGCCATGATAATTTGCATTACTTCTTGATTAGATGAGGTTATCAGAGCTCCTACCTTGTTCTGACATAGCCCTCGGCCTGTTCTTGTTCCTGCTTTTCTTCACCACCTGCATCTCTCTCCCCACACACAACCAGGACATAGCACTGTGACTCAGTGAGAGCACAACTTGTCCTTGTTACAGGGACATAAAAGTACACTGTGGGACGACTATGCTTTACCCAACTTTGCTTTTGTTTCGAAGTGTACTTTAAAATGACATTTTTCTCACATATTAACAAAATGTTATGCCAAATTAAATGTAAAGGATTGTAAAAACACTGTTAAATCTATCTGAACTGAAGCAAGTACCTTTTTTTCCCTTCCCAGTATAAGCAAGTGGAGCAATACATGTCCTTCCACAAGCTTCCAGCAGATATGCGGCAGAAAATCCATGACTACTATGAGCACCGCTATCAAGGCAAGATTTTTGATGAGGACAACATCCTGAGTGAACTCAACGATCCACTCAAAGAGGTGAGACAGCTCCACTGATGAAACACAGAAGTCAATTCATACTTTGACCCCATATCATTTCCTTTTGATAGAAGTTTTAAATTGTATTTTAGAATAGATTAAAAAAATACACTGAAAAGTGCTTGTGACAGCTGGTGTCACATTGTTTTAGTTTTGCGGGGAAAACCTTACTCTATCCTCGAAAGATAACCTGAGAATTTTCATTTGACAACAAGAAAAACCTTAAGTATTTGACTGAAAGTCTGCAAGGGTATACAAATAATCTTTACAGCAACAACATGTGAAATAATATTGAAGATTTCTTTGTGGTTAGGGGCCACTTTATGTCTGAGCTCCTCATATCAGCAAATTACACAAGGATTTTTCAAGTGTGTATGAATTTTGGGTAGAAGAAGAATAAACAGCAAAGCAAGCAAAGGCACTCAGCACCATCTTTCATCTAGCCCCATTAAGTCACCTTGCCGAGTTGTGTGGTGCTGGTTTATAGTTCCAGATGTTTATTAGAAAGGCAAAGGGATTGAAAGATATAACACAAACATATTCTGTGGGGGTAGTTCAGTGTGTGCAAAAAGCAAAGGTAATACCAGCATAGAAACAAGACAGACTGGCGATAGCTGATCTGAACTAACCAAAGAATCATATGATCCTGGAAAAGGTTAACATTACTCATTAGTCATACAGTGACCATGATAAAAGAAAAAAGAAAAAAATTATGTTTTGAAACCTCAAAATGCCGCAATTATGTTTCAAAATGTATTCTGTATTGTTTAGCATTATAGTTTCACTATTTAATACATTACAATATAAGTTGATTTTATATATTTTATATATATATATATATATAGGTAATTTATGTTTTACACCAATATCAGTGTTGGAAGCTTTCATGAGATGTGCAATGATAGATAATACAAGAAAGTTGTGTTGAAATCTAATATTTCTTAAGTTGTCATCATAAGAGTAGCAGAAAATGTGGTGAAATCTGAGGTTCCTGTGACATATCCCTAAATCACCCAATAGTACTACAAAATCACATGTTTTTTTGTTTTTTTCTCTTAAGCTGTTGATCTTTTGAATTAAGGTCATATAGTTTCATCTTGTCTCATTTTAAGTATTTATTTGTTCATCCACCCTTCCAGCAAGGTTGGGCAATAACCCAATATTAAGGTTTTCCAGGGCATCCAAAAATATAAACTTTATTGCTTTGAGGCGCGTCATTAAAATATGTAAATATGATGTGAGTCATGCTAAATGTGTGTTGTTTTTTTTTTTGTGTATTAATAGTGTGCTTCCGGTTTACTCTTCTGGTGCGATGTTGGGTGGCTGTATTGTTTTTTCAGCAGTGACACCTTGTCTGCAGTTAGGATACTTCACAGGTGTCAATAGTCATTCCTCTCTGATGATCCTGCAACGTATTTACATGATCTAACCCAGCCATCTTTTTTATTTGTATGTGGGCCCAATATGGATCAATGCTAAATGTGAGACCCACTTAGGTTAGCGGAATATAACCAAATCAAAACCACCCCGTGCCCTAAGTAGGATGTAGTTGGATCTGGAATGGCAATTGAGAACTTCAGTTCAAATTGGTCAATAAATATAGGAACCTTTTTACCTGCAAAATCTATGTATCCAACTTGGGGACACTACGTAACCCTCAGCCCCATGTCTATATAAATATTGTCTGGGAAATGTCTTTATTGCTTAACCTGTTAAGTCCTAAGGGTTTTAGAAGCAATTTCCACCTGACATTACATACCTGAAATAAATCAAGTGTAACTCCACAGTTGTAATGTCTACATGCAAACGTTTGGTACCTGTGTAAAGGTAAAACATACAAGAATATTTTTCAAGTGGAAGCAGTATTGCAACTGTTACTATGTCTGATTTATTTGTGATTAAACAAAAAAACAAATGAAACACATCACACACAGCTCGGGTTAAGTCCTGTGAATCATATCAGCCATATTTGGTATTTAGGAGCCATAATATGTCCTTCCCTCACATAAGATTGGATAGCTACCCAGGCATTATTACCACCAAAATGTGTTCTTCTAAAGGCATCAAATTCAGGAGGTGCAGACAGATTGCTCACTCTTGGATCAGGTTAATCTGTTTAATTTTGAAGGATATGGACTATCCTAAAATATAAAATAAGTGAAACCATGAAGTATAATCTTCTATGTCATGTCTTAATGGCACTTTTCAGGCTTGGCACATACCAACTGAGAAAATGGGCTAGAACCTAAGCTTGACAACTTCCTTGGAAATTTAATTATTAAACTAAAACCCTCCTGCAGGTAGTTAAGTGCTTTTAAATTGCCTATGCTTTCATACTAGTTGTGGAAATAGAACTAATCTGAATGTATTTTATATCATTCCAGACGTAAACAGTTTCGGTAATAAAACCGTATTATTTTGAAAATGATTTCCACCTGTTTTCAATATTACCTCAGTTTATTTTGATGCACAGTGAAAGCCAACTGGTTTCAAATAGGCGATCCATCACCAAGGACGTAAAAAAAAATCACCTTTTGTGTTACATTCAAGGAGACAGCAAAACACCCTATGTAATCCCTGTTAGTCAATAGAGAGGATCGCTTTACAGCAACTCTCACCAGCTCTGTGCAGCATCAACATCAGATAAAACACAAGAAACTAAACAGAGAGCAGAACTTTAGAAAACATGGAAAACTTGTTTATAAAAATGTAGCACTTTACAAAATGCTAAATCAAAAGGATCTACAAAATAAAAGCAAAAATATTTCACAAAACACCCTGATGAAAAAGTTACAAACATTTAAAAAGAAAATGTGGTTTCTGACCCTCTGACATATTCCTAAAAAAAATGCAACAATTTTATGGGACAGTCTGTCATTTTAGATTTTTTAAAATCAAAACTATTTAACAAAATACAAAAAAGCCCACAACATGATGTTGCCACCACAATGCTTCTTTAGGTGGATGTTTAGGAAGTTAGTTTTCTGCCACACAAAGCACTTTGCATTAAAGTTAAAAAGTCAAATCTTGGCTTAATCTGACCAGAGTTCCTTCTTGCACGTTTGTCATGACAAAACTGAAACTTTAATCATTGCCCCTGAGAACCGAAAAGCTGACATCAAGAAGTATATTGGTGCATTGGCATCTTCTATTAAACTTAACCTCAGAAATCTTGGTGTTATTTTTGATTCTGCCTTGTCTTTGGAGGTCCATTCCCGTGGATTAATCAGATACAGCTTTTTCAGCCTAGAAATATTCCTAAGGTGTGGCCTCTAGTGTCAAAAACTGAACTAGAGATGATTATTCATGCTTTTATTTAATCTTGTCTCGATTATTGTAACAGCCTTTGTATGTGCTTGAATAGGAAGAATCTTGACCGGCTTCAGTCAGTTCAAAATCCTGCTGCAAGTCTTTTAACAAACACACGAAAGAGACAGCACATTACCCCTGCCTGTTTTGCTTTCTTTACATTGGTTACTGGTTCATCTTAAAATTAATTTTAAAATTTTAGTCCTCACTTTTAGAGCTCGGTGTGGTCAAGCCCCAGTCTATGTCTGACTTTCTGGAGCCCCTCAGTTCTTCTCGCAGTCTGAAATCTTCCAATCAAAGACTGTTAATGGTCGCTTGAATCTATTTTTAAAACCAGAGGGGATAAATCCTACAGAGCTGTGGCGCCCAGGTCGTGGAATGTGTTGCCTCCATCTTTGCGTTGCCTTGAGTCTGTGGATTATTTTAAGAAGCTGTTGAAGACACATTTATTCAGACTGGCTTTTAACTAGTTTTATAGTGTATGTTTTCAAATGTATTCTGTTTTTATTTTTGTTTCCTTAGTTTTATAGTTTATTTTTCTTTACTTTATATGCATGTTTTTACTACTTGTGTTGTAGTGTTTTTATACTTGTTTATATTTTAAAGCACTTTGTGGTTTGACCTGTGAAAGGTGCTATATAAATAACAGTTACATACTTACAGTCTAAGGTTTTTCTTTTACAATGAATTGATGTAAATGCTACTTATTGAGTGAAATTTTGATTGACTGATTGATTAATTAATTGATTGATTGATAATAGTCCTCACATGTTTTTTATTTATTTACTTATTTTTGCCAGTTTTTTGTTTGGTTTTGGGTATTGATTAAGATCAAAGTTAGTGAAAAACTCATTAAAGAAATATATTCAGTCCCTCATGGCTCCAATTTGTCAGTTCAGTGCAGATTTTAATTAGCATTTAATTTGTTAAAGTGATGGATGGATGGATGGATGGATGGATGGCAACCTTCTTTAAAGCATCTGTAGGTTAATTCCAGGTTGCTTTTCAGCACATGTAAGGTTTTCATTATCTGAACTGTATCTCCCTGGAGGTGTAGTGGTATAAATAAATAACATATAGGCTTATTGTGAGGAGCTGCATATCAGTTTCATGTTTGGTCATTATGAACATTTTAATGGTAAATACAAGAAAAATGAAACCCATATTCTTCCTGACTAGTATATGACTAATCGTTAAATCGGCATAGCCAAAGATCAATTCCCAGACAAGAATACTACTTACTGTCTAATTCATTAGTTCTGGTGTATGATTGAGGTCAGAAACCCATGACATTTGCTGACAAACACATCTAAGGCTGTGCTAACATTCTTTTCCGTTGCACTCATGTAGCCAGCAAACATCACAGAGATTGGTTATCTTCCTGGTAATGTCCCGTTGTCACTGGAGGAGAATTATCGCTCATGTGGGGTTAACAACACATCGCTGCGGTTGCCAAGTGCCCCAGCCTTCCATCTGCACAGCAACAGAGATGCAACGGACAAACAGACAACAAGCTCCTAATCTCCTGCTGTGTATGAGGGGACAGGATGAGACCAGCGAGATGGCTCGCAGCCGGCACCAGAGGGCAAACTCATCAGGAACTGATTTATGTGCCAAAAAGTTTCCTCTCATGAGAGATATGGGAAGTGCTTTGGAAGTATTAAGCCTAAATAAGCACCGTGTGTCCAATTTCATTTATGTTTGCAGATAGTGGTTCAGAGATGAAAGGTTTATGGGGGGACTTTGTGTTGGACCATTTAACTGCTGCTTGTATCACTCTGTGTTTCGCTGAAAACAAGTGAATTATTTATGGCACGAACCCATTCGTTTCATCAAACACTTTCCCATTTTACCTCCACCAGGAAATTGTCAACTTCAACTGCCGTAAGCTCGTGGCCACTATGCCTCTGTTCGCCAATGCCGACCCCAACTTTGTGACGGGGATGCTCAGCAAGCTGAAGTTTGAGGTTTTCCAACCTAATGACTACATCATTAGGGAAGGCACAGTTGGGAAGAAGATGTACTTCATTCAGCATGGGGTCGTCAGCGTCATCACCAAGTTCAACAAGGAGATGAAACTAACTGATGGGTCCTACTTTGGAGGTAAGAAAAAATCTTACTTTATTTATTTATAAAGGACTTTAAAACAACCACAGCAGCAATAAAGTGCTGCACATGTAAAAAACCAATGAAACATAAAACAAGAAAAATTAGGAAAAAAGTTAAAAACAATAAACTCAATAAGACAGAATAAAAAACTAAAAAAGTACTTATTTTTCAATGAATTTGCTTTTTTCATACCCACATAAAAATGCAAATAAGGATGATATGATCCTGTCAGCATGCTCAGAATCATACATATATGTGCACATGTAACATGCTTAGATAGAAAAGCCGACTAAGGGTTGTGTTTGATGCTGTTGGAGGTTATTGTAGATTCTCATTAACCAGTGTCAGACATTAGTCAGCTTCTGTGCTTATATAACCTCTCATCTGGTTGCTGGAGTGGGCCAAGGCACGGATCAGGCATCCCTTAGGACACACACGGAGGTCCCTCCCCCACGCTCACCCTCGCATGCAAGAACTCTTCCTCCATACGTTCTTGCTGGATTTACTTAACACTTGCCACTAAAAACCCTTCTGCTTGAAGTCAAGAGCACCTTGCTATTCTCATCCTATCGCTGTATTTTAAATCTCTAATCTTCTTCCTCTACAAGACATTCCAGATATTATCAGATTTTTCAGGTGTCACTTGTAATTTCATTGCAGGTTGTTTGTTGTCTTTTTGAAAGCAAAGCAAAGTTTCCTATTTTAGGCTGTCTCGCATTTTTTATGTCCTGAGTTCCCTCGTGCCATGGGAGGAGGGTAAGAAGTCTAAGAATACCTTCCTTTTGGTCTGTCTGTTGAATGCACTGTGCACCTCCTTGACGAGCTGAGCGAGGCAGAAAATTTAAAAAATGAAACAAGAAGTCTCCCTGTTAAATCATCAAAGTCTATCATTCCTGTCCAGCACCCCCTCCAAATGCCTCACACCTATGCTCCAAAGAGGAAAAAAACTGCCTTGGAAAAGGATTCGTACCTCTTAAACTTGTCCACATTTTTCACACATAACAACCATACACTTTAATGTACTTAATTGGTATTTGATGTGATAGACTCATTAAAAATAGTGCATAATTGTAAAGGGAAAGCAAAACATAATTTCGTTTGTAATAAAATCTAAAAAGTGTGAAGATGTCATAATGTGGGTTTCTGTTGGACCAGTATGCAGGGAAGAACTCCTGAAGCTCGAAGTTTGCAGGTAAGACGACACTTTATTGCTCATGGCTGGACACGGACAGGGTACCAGGCGTGCACACAAACACAAACAACACATAAGGAACCAGCCAGGGAACAAAGGAAACAAACGGGCTTAAATACAAAACTGGACAGCAGGGGGGAACCAATGACACACGTGACCAGACAATCAGGGGAAAACACAGAACAGGTGTGGGCTTGGGGTTCAGGGAGACAGAAAACAAGACTAGACCAGGTAAAATAACAAAACACAAACTCAAGAACTCAAAACACAAGCAGGTATGACAGATGATCATTTGTATCAAGTTTCCCTGGATCAATAGTTTTTCAAACAACCTTCCGCTACAGTAAAGTTTTTAGGATAGGTCTGTAACAGCTTTGGTCATCTAGAGACAGCTTTGTTTCTACAGATTCTTTTTTTGCAAAATAACTCAAGCTAAGTTAGATTGGCTGGAGAGCATTTGTGAACATCAAATTTTCCAGTCTTGTTACAGATTCTCCCTTTGAGCTATTCAATATATGAATAGGCTTTGACCTAAACCATTCCACTTTAGCTCTGACTGTATGTTGAAAGCTGAACTTCCTTCCCAGTCTCAAGTCTTTTGCTGTCTCTAACAGGTTTTCCTCCAAGAATGACATATATTTAGTTCCATTGATATTCCCATCAACTATTAAGGATGTTAATAGAGTCAAAACATTAAATTTCGGTCTAATCTGCCAAGAGCATCTTCTTCTACAAGTCTGCTGTGTCTCCTGCATGGCTTGTAGCAAACTGCCAACATGACATCTTGTGGCTTTCTTTTAACAATAGCTTCCTTCTTGCTTCTTATCCATGAAGAGCAGATTATTGGAGTGCAATGCTAATGGTTATCACTTTAACAGATTCTTCCACCTCAGTTATGGATATCTTCAACTCCTCCAGAGTTACCATGGGCCTCTTAGCTGCTTCTCTGATTAATATTCTCCTTGCCCAGCCTGCCAGTTTGAGTTAAGAGCGATGTCTTAGCAGGTTTACAGCTGTGCCATACTGTTTCAATTTTTGATGATGTTTGTTTACTTAGGTTCTCTACCAAACCTCTGAGAATGTGTTGGTCTATCACATAAAATCCAAATAAATTAGATTTCAGTTTGTGTTTGTAACAGGACAAAGTGTGAAAAGATTCAAAGGGGTGTGAATACTTAGGTGCCTTTAAAGTTATTTACTCTTTGTGAGAGTCAGGGACCATCTGCTTTGCTGCTGTTGAAAAAAGCTCAGAGGAAACTAATAGCTTAATGAAGAGCAGGACATTTGGGAAGACAGTAGGTCACAAAGCACCTTCAGCCGTGGTCATTACTACAAATGCGTGCTGAAATAATATCACCTCGGGGCCAGGAGGATGGGATTGCATATTACCATTACACAGCATAGCAATGAAGACATTGTGTGGCTTTAGGAATAATACAGTATGATGCTAGAACAATGACAGACAGCAGATGAGAATCCCTTTTGGGCTTCAGTGTCTTAGTCATATGAGACTCACCCTCCTCACTCAGGAGGGAGGATAGGTGGTTGCCACAAGTGTATATATGACACATGACATGATGGTAAATTATCCCCAATGCTCCAGGAGTCAGCTGTTATGCTTTGTGACAGCACAACAGAAACATGTCAAACCACAGCATCATGAAGAGTGAAAACAGGTCTCTGATGTACACAAACCCACAGCAACACCTGAGGTTTTCCATGTGACAACAATGATATTTCAGGGCTGGAATTTTCTGCATTTTAACAGAGAATTGAAAAACAAGACCACAACAAAAAAACAGATGCTGCTGAATATATATTATCATATGGTGCTAAATCCGTGAACATGCCAGCCAACTAAATAGCCAAAGTGCACAATAGATCTTGTGGCAAAGGAAACGATACCATGTCAGCATGATTTTTTCTCACCAAAGTTTGTCTGCTATACAACAATGTCTTCTCAGTAGAGAAATTAAGATTGTGTTTTGATATCAGAAAAACTTATAGTTAAGAATGCAAGTGAAATAAAATTTAATCATTCATCAAAAAACATTTTCTTTAATATTTAGCCTAATTTAACATGAAACATTTCCCAGTTTTAGTAAGCATTGTTGTTTGAAGTTTTGCCAAAACAAATAAATAGGAATCTTAACCTTTAATGGTGCCTCATAAAGATTATTGAAATGCATGCTTCTTTGGACGCAAAGGTGACTTGAGTTTTCAAGGTCCTTATTTTTCAGAAAAACAGAACAGTATCAAACACTGGAGGTGGAAAACCCTTGTGGGATTAAAGGCAAAATTTCTTCTTGTAGAAATGAATGCATGTGCATTAGCTGTTCTAATACCGTTCCCTTTAGAGGCATGTGTTCAATATCTGTGTCCTAGCTGGGAGTGTCCCTGTGGAGGAATTCATGTTGGGGTTCATGGGGTTGGGATCAGAATTCATTGGGAGGTTAGATATAGATATATATATATATATATATATATACACATATATATATATATATATATATATATATATATATGTGTGTATATATATATATATACACATATATATATATATATATATATATATATATGTATACACACACACATATATTGATATACACATATATATATAGATATATATACACACACATATATATATATATATATACACACATACATATATATACACACATATATATATATATATATATATATATATATATATATAGATAAATATATATCTATATATATATAGATATATATAAATATATGTCTATATATAAGATATATATGTCAAGCGGAGCATTATAGTGTTAGTTGTAACTGTAGGGAGGAAATTTGACATTTCTACACATGAAACGTAACCTTGGCATAGGAAGCATGGGAAACCGGTTAAATTAATGAAAAAATGTCTAAGCCCTGGCCGTTCGCCTGCTCCCAGCGGAGCAGGGAACCCTATTGATTTTGCTTCATTTTTTTATTATTATTATTATTAGGGTTCCAAGCTTTCTGCCAGCTTTCAACTAAAAAATTTAACTTACAGCATTCACACTGCATTTTTTCAGGAAATGCAAATTTTTCTAGTTTTATTTGTGCTTTCACGCCAAAGATATAAAGATTCGTGATTTTTTATATATTGTTTTAAAACCCCTTGTTTTAAAAATCAAGGCGTGAGAGCGCAGCTTAATGAAGTAGGTCACAGTGCTGCGCGCAGACTAGAAAGATGAGGCACACTAATTGTTTTTCTGATTTAGATGCATTTCCTATTTTTTTTATAAATTTGTTATATTAAAATTCACAATTTTTCTTCAATAGCTTGCAGGTCATGTGACCAATTGACACAAAATCAATCTTAAATTGTGCAAACAGACTGGGAGAAGGAGGCCCACTCATTATTTTCTGATTTAGATGCATTTTCTATTTTTCATAAATGCATTATATTAAAATTCACCATTTTTCTTCGATAGCTTTCAGGTCATTTGATCAATTGACACAAAATCCATGTTAAATCATTCTACTAGACTGGACAACTGATACACATTCATTTATATCTGATTTTAATGCATTTTCTTTATTTTATAAATTTATTTTATCACAAATCATGATTTTTATTTTCAATACCTTTTAGGTCACATAACCCAGTGATACAGAACTACTGTAAAATCATTCTACTAGACTGAATAAATGAGACACACTTCTTTTTATTTGATTCAATTGCATTTTATATTTTTTATGATTTCTTTTCATTAAAATTCATTTTATTTTCAATAGCTTTGAGGAAACGTGCCTTTCACAAAACTAATGTTAAATCATTCTACTAAACATAACAGATGAAACTGTCTTAAAGCAATCTAACAGATCTACAGTTTTATTTCCAACAATTTATAACATTTTCTTTCTAACATTATTGGACAAACGTCACACTTTGCACTTTACTTGCATGATAGACATTTCCAGCTGCCTTTCTTTGCATTGTCATATTCTGTGCTGTTTGTGTTGAGGTACTGGGCATGGAGCCATCTATCACACATCGCACTGGATCTGTTAATACCGTTGTAGATGCTGATGACTGTGGACAGAAAGAATTTCCTGTAGCGGTCCGTCTTACAGCACATCTGAAGAAGCGTCTGACTATAGACACTGTAGTTGTAGGACAGTCTGACGAAGAGGATGCTCAGGGTTCTCCATAATGCTCTTCAGTTTATGAAGAATCCTTCTTTGCACAATGATCTCCAGAGGTTCCAGAGGAGTCCCCAGAACAGAGCCAGCCTTCTTTATCAGCTTGTTGAGTTTTTTAAGTCCCTGGCTCTGATGCTGCTTCCCCAGCAGATGATGGTAGAAGAGATCACACTCTCCACAACAGACTTATAGAAGATATGCAGCATCTTGCTGCAAACACCAAAGGACCTAAGCTTCCTCAAGAAGTACAGTCTGCTCTGTCCCTTCTTGTAGATGGCTTCATAGTTACATCTCCACTCTAGTCTGTTGTCCAGGTGAACACCGAGGTATTTATACTCCTCCACCACCTCCACTTCTTCTCCAATGATGGAAATAGTGTTTGACTTGTTCCTGTTTCTCTTAAAATCTACAATCATCTTCTTTGTTTTATTCATGTTCAAGATGAATTGTTTCCACACCATACCACAAAGCGGTCCACCACCTTCCTGTAGTCATCTTCTTGTCCATCTCTGATCCACTCCACAACTGCAGAATCATCTGAGTATTTCTGCAGATGACAGGAGTCTGTCTTGTACTGGAAGTCTGAGGTGTACAGAGTGAAAAGGAATGGTGAGAGTACAGTCCCCTGTGGTGCTCCTGTTCTGCTGACTACCTGGTTAGACTCATAACCCTTCAGTCTCACAAACTGTGGTCTGTTTGTCAGGTAGTCTTTGATCCAGGAGATTGTGTAGGCCTCCACCTGAGTCTTCTGGAGTTTCTGACAAAGCAAATCAGGTTGAATTATGTTAAATGTACTGGATAAATCAAAGAACATGATCCTCACAGTGCTGCTGGCTTTGTCCAGATGACAGTGGGTTTGTTGAAGCAGGTGTAAGATGGCATCTTCAACTCCAACTCCACAGAAATAAGCAAACTGAAGGGGGTCCTGATAGTTCTGATATTCCGATTCAGTCTTTTCAGTTGCATCTTCACCTAATTTCTTGAGACACACAGGTGGAAGGGGGAGGCAAAAGGAGCATCAGCATCTTCTGATTTGGTTGGGTTAGGGTGAGGTTTATGCATTTGTGTCACTTTGAGGAATTTATTTCTCCAAAATCATAAGAGGTGACAACACAGTATCTTAAAATTATATTAAAAGGTAATCTATACTATAACCAGAATTAATATTTCATAATTTCACAGTAGATTTCTGGAGAAATACACAACTACCCCAACAAAGTACCCCAAATGCTTCTTTTTGGTAAGGTCGAAAAGGTCCAACATCTGACACAGTGGTTGTCTGAAGGTTACTTTTCTGTTTTCTAATTTCTTAGCGGTTCCAGGATCGATGTCCTTTCTGCTCTAGGCAAGACAAGGCACGTTTATTCATTTAGCACATTGCAGTAGCAAGACAATTGAAAGTGCTGTACATAAAAAAGAAACATCATAGGAAAAGTACATTACAGTGGCATAAAGGTAATTAAAAAATATAGAGAATAGAATGAGTGATAAAAATATGAGAGGAAAGTTGGACTGAAAACATACCAACAATGTTTAGATGGCACAGTCAAAGGCCACTCTTAACAAATAAATTTTTGCTCTTGATTTAAAGCAACTCGGGGTTTCAGCACTTTTACAGTTTTCTGGTTTATTCCAGATTAGTGTAGCATAAGAACTAAAAGCTGCTTCTCCGTGTTTGGTTCTGGTTCTGGGTATGCAGAGTAGATTTGAGCAAGATGACCTGAGAGGTCTTTAATGTATTTTGGTTATTCAGTGATTTACAGACTAACAGAAGTATTTTCAAGTTTATTCTCTGAGATACGGGTAGCCATTGTAAGCACTTTAGAACTGGGTGATATGGTCCACTTTCTTAGTTTTGGTGAGGACGCGGGCAGCAACATCGTGGATCAACTGGAGCTGTGTGATCGACTTTTTAGGCAGACCTGTGAAGACACCTTTGCAGTAATCAATTCGTTATTACTGTAATATTATTGAATATCTGCTTATTATATATGCTTTAATCATTTGACTCCTGATAACTTTAATACAAACATTTTGAACTTAATTTGTCTTTTGGTGTCTTATTCACACACACAAGCTCCATAGCCGAACCTACTTCTGGTTGCCTTATACACTTGGCCGCAGTCAGTTCCCCAGCCTTGTAGTGAGTTACACAATGCATATCATTGCAGTATACATGGTTAATTGAGGATATTTTGAAAATTATGAGGCATAGTGATTTTATGAAATTCGCATAAAATGCTCTGTTCACTCTCAAAATGGGAAGTAGACTTTAGGCTTTTTTAGACTTTTATTATCATTCAACTGCAAATTCATAACATACATTTGAACAAGATTTCGTTGCTAGAATCCCAATAAAAACACAGAAAAACAAGTAAAAGCACGACAGTATAAATATAAACATATGCGACAACGGGAAGAAATGTGGCAAATAATGAATAGGTTAGAAAATTGTGTACAGAGAGAAAAGTATATGTAGAGCAATATGAATAGTGCAAGTATCTGTAGCAGCTGGATGAATTGTAACAGAGTTCACATTGACCATATAAAGTGACTAGTGTATGTATGGGAGGGGGGATTATTGGGAATTTTATTTATTTATTTATGATGTGGGGGATGAAAGTATTGCAGAATGTGGTTGTTCTGCATTTGAAGCTTCTGTACCTTTTTTGCCAGAGGGCAGCAGGGAAAACAGTCCATGGTGGGGTTCGGAGGAGTCTTTTGTAATTGTCTGAGCCCTGGTCAGGCCGCGTTTGCGAGCAGTGTCACATGGAAGGAAGCTCTCTCCCAATGATTATCTTCCTGTTTCTACACATTTCAAGTCTGAGGCGTTGCAGGCCTCACACCAGACAGAGATGCAGCTGGTCAGTATGCTCTCTATTTTCCCTCTGTAGAAGGCTGTGAAGGTGGGAGGGGAGAGGTTTGCTCTTCTCATCTGTCTCAAGACGTGTAGACTCTGCTGTGCTCTCTTCACAAGAGCAGAGGTGTGGAGGAGCCAGGTCAAGGTGTCCGTGATCTGCACCCCCAGGAATTTGATGCAGCATCATTGATGAGGTGGGGGTGTGACTTGGTTGATTTTTCGTGAAACCAACAACAATCTCTTTTGTTTTGCTGACATTCAGGATTAGATTGTGTGTTTCACACCAGTCTGCCAGGTGTGTTTCACCTCCTCTCTGTAGACCAGTTCGTTGTTGTCCCTGATGAGACCCACTACTGTCATGTTGTCTGCATACTTAATGATGTTGTTGGTTCTGAACTGGCACGGCAGTCCTGGGTCATCAGGGTGAAGAGCAGTGGGCTTAGCACACAGACCTGGGGGGGAGCCAGTGCTGAGAAAGATGACATTGGAGGTGTTTTTGCCAACCCTTACAGACTGGGATCTGTCTGTGAGGAAATCCAGCAGCCAGTTGCACAGAAGGGTGTTGAGTCCAAGGGGGTCCAGTTTGCTCACTGAGTTCTGGGGGACAATTGCGTTGAATGCTGAGCTGA
This sequence comes from Girardinichthys multiradiatus, assembly GCF_021462225.1. Lineage (NCBI taxonomy): Eukaryota > Metazoa > Chordata > Actinopteri > Cyprinodontiformes > Goodeidae > Girardinichthys > Girardinichthys multiradiatus. The sequence goes on from NC_061801.1 coordinate 18,873,861, forward strand.
AGTCCAGAAACATTTACACATGGGTATTATTGTTCTCCAGATGTTCCAGGTTCAGGTGGGTTGTGGAGGAAGCAGCATCCTCTATGGAGCAGTAAACAAACTGGAGTGGATCAAGTGTCTGTGTGTGTGTGGGTGGGTGGGGAGTTTGGAGATGATGTGGTTCTTCCCTTGCCTCTCAAAGCTGGGAGTGAGTGCGACAGGGCAATAATCACTGAATGAAATAAAAATAAAAGGTTGAATTTTGTGCTGTTGTGAACAATTATTTTAGTAATCGAGTATTCGATCAATTGTTCTGACGATTAATCGAATAACAATTTTTGTGTTGGTGTAGCAACTCAAGATATATATGAAAGAGAAATTGCAAGAAAAAAATTCAATTTGTTTTTTAAATAAAATGTCATTGCCTCAAATTCAATTGGATTAAAACATCACCTTTATTAAGTGATTAATGCATTTTCAGCTTCAATTACTTGATTTGTTTTATGGATATATGTGAGGTTTCAGATTGCATTAAATACAAGCATTTTAGCATTACAAAAGAATCTTAATCTTGTATATTTTTACAGATTGCAAAACTAAATGTGATCTTTGTAATGTTACCAATAGGGTTAGTAAATAGGTTTGAGTTTAGAAATTTGGCTACAAAGAACTGAGTTTTGTTGAGTTATTGTAAATAGCAAATGTTTATCCATGTTTTAATTAAGACTATATTATTGTCATGTTGATCCAGTGTTTGCAAACATTTTAATTTGAATGTTTGACTGCTTCATGTTCAGTATCTTTCTTGGCGGTGCGTCTTTCCCCTTGCCTTCTTCCTCCATAGCTGCTAATATCCCTTAAGGGCCTTTCAGACAGGACGCGGTTTGCGCTGTGCTTGCCGCTGGGTTTAGTGCATTTGCGCTGCGCGCCACTAAGCCTGTGAGTGCTTCTGCAACCAAGATCTGACCTAATCCTTTGGAAAATGTGGTCTTGTGGGTGTGTGACGTGGTAGTCTGGAAGGGGCGGGCCAGGGGGCGGAGTTGCTGGGAGGAGCTTGGAACCCGATCATAACTGCTTGCAGTTCTAGTTCTAAAGGTTTTTCTGAGTTTAAACTTTGCAAAAGCTGTAGCTATTATATCAGTATCAGACAAAAAGTTATTATCAACTCACCCACTGCTGTTTTGCCAACTTACTACTTTTTCCTACTAACAGAATTCCTAATGTCAGGTACCGCATTTAATTCTTGTTGCCATTGTTGTGTCATCTAAACTTATTAGTTGCAAAGCATCCTGTTTTAAATACAGACCAACATACCAACTGTACTTGTTTTGACTCTTGTATCTCCCACACGTCTGAAACCACATGTAACATGATGCAGTGTTTTGTCAGCGTCTCCTGTTCTCTGTGTCTGCCAGTGTTCACTAAGGTTTCCTTCACTGTAAAGGCTGCATTTCTATTACAGCAGTGCTAACACCTTCTTCACACTCACAGCCGGACAGAGTGTTGCTTGCACATCTTGCACATTCTGTGCTCTGCTTCCATGATTTATCATGGCAGAGCTATGAAAAATTACACCGTAACAGGTTAACGTTAGCCATGTGAAGGAAAGTGGTAGACTGTGTACAGATGCAAATGTAAGTGGAGGTTAAGGAGTGTTTAAACAGATACAGGCTAGTAGATGATGCAGTTGTTTCAGTCAGGCACTGCAAATGTTAAAGTTGCTTTCACACTTTGTTATCTTACTATATATGTTGGTGTTTGTAAAAACACATTTTACCTGTTTTTCATTGTGAAAAAATGAATTTCCTTTCGTGAAGCATCAAGTCCTGTTACGTCTGCAAAGTATACGTGTCGCTTATGACGTCCCCTGTTTTGTTAAGCATTCGGATGAAGGATGTCAAATGTACAGTGTGCTGTTGAGTCATAACAGAGTCAGTTATTTTGCTATGGCATAACCATCACTTATTATTACTAGTAATGATTGTCTGACCATCTGAGAATAAAGGTACTATGCTTTATACATACCCTTTGAGTAGCAAGTGGTCAAATTCGTAGCAGAATTATTCACGCTCCAATTTCACTACTCTGACTACTTTAAACCCATGCTTTTTATCTATTAAATCTACATCTTCACTGTCCATGAGATTCCAATAAAACAAATTCTGTAAAATCTATTCTCAAATTGCAGGTGGCGATAACACTGAGAACAACTACATCAAAATTCAAATGATAAAGATGTTGAGCATGGGCACAGCAATTATCGTCCTCGTCATTGTCGAGGGCCTCTGTGTAATAATTTTTTATTCTATAGATATCAAGTCCACATAAATTTTAAAAATGTTTTCTTTGAAAAATATTTTAAAAAAACATTCTGCTTTTGTCACTATGAACTCAAATTGCATATGGACAGGAGGTGCAAACAGCAGAGATTCTCGGTTTTGCACAGCATCCAAGGTAATGCTGAAAGGACCTCATGCATGTAGCCATTTCAAGCTATTGGCTTGCAGAGGAGAGTGAATCTTTTTAAAATGCAGACAGAGTTTGTGCATAGTATTACAGAGTACAGCATAGCATAATTTGAGGCCAACACATACCTCACCAGCAGATAGAATTGTGTTTTTTTACTTAAGGTGGCAAGAATAAGAACAACTTTCTTTTTGGCCTTGACATTATGTACTTCAAACGAGCTCAAGTGCAGAACTCTTGGAAAGTCCTGATAGGTCCCTCCTACTGCAGTATTTGTATGTAATAGTTGTTGAACATCTTACAGGAAAAATAGTTCTGCCCAGAACAAAAATAAGCTGTAAGTACTTCTAAACCAGGCTACAAGAGCAGAATAACATAATTTTGCTCTGGCAGTCCTGGGAGATAGAACAAATGTCTCTGCTCTTACGAAATATGTAAACACCGTAAGTGATGTTATTATCGGGTAACTGGTACATCATAAGAGTAGCAATGCTTATTTCTTAAAATATATTTGTAAGTGTACTGTACACAATGATTCTGTGCTAATTGTGGTGGGAAGTCAGGTTGATTTAATATTGTGGCAGATCAGTGGAAATGTGATCAAAGTGATTAATGGGGACTTCAAGGGGAATATAGATATGTTGCTGATGCATTGCTCTGCTGTTGTCCTTGTATGTCATTGCATTACAAACAGGATTACAGAGATACTGTAAAGTTATCCTTGTCTTTAGTTACTCAGTGCATTTTAGAAACACATGCAATGCCTTGGAGCCTAACAGTAAGGCCCTCTACTGTATTATATAATGGGACTATTAGCCCTGTACAGGATGATGAATTATCTCAGAATAATGAATGTGAGAGTCCTGCTTATGCGCTTCTCAATTTATTTACATTCACATTAGCTCTTCTACTCCCGTACCCGTTGTTTTCACAGATTCATCTATATGATAATGTGTACAGTAATTTCTGGGATGATTTCCTTTATGGCCTTCTGTACACTGCAGTCCTGCTACAGTTTCCTTGATGTGTTTTTCTTTGTGCCTCTGTGTCCCCGTCATGCAGAAATCTGTCTGCTCACCAAGGGCAGACGGACAGCAAGCGTGCGTGCAGACACCTACTGTCGACTCTTCTCTCTGTCTGTTGACCATTTCAATGAGGTGCTAGAAGAATATCCTATGATGCGACGTGCATTTGAAACTGTAGCCATCGACCGGTTGGACCGCATTGGTAAGACATTCATTTTTCTCTTGTTTCTAATTGTTTGACTCTGTTGCCCGTCATCATGCCTTGTTGTCTTGTCCTAATCAGATTCTGATTGCCCTTATTTCCTCATAAAAGCATTGTGTGTGCCATCTTGTGTTGCATGACCTGTATGCTACCTTTTCTTTTACTTGTCTCGTTTTTCTTAAATAACATTAAAGACAGTTCTGTTGTAACCAGTATTAATCCTTCTAATGAGCAAAAGTAGCATTTTGTGGTTGGATTAATTGGAAGGTGGTGCATGTCGCTGTCCGGGAGGGAGTTTGGTCGCCCTCTTCTTTGGTTTGGTGTTGCCCCCCCACTGGAAGCAACCAAGTGGATGGAAGCTAACCTCATATGCATGTGTGTCTGACCCTCGTTCCTCTCATCTGTACTCCTGGGTATGAGCAGCACCCCGCCCAATTACAGATTTCCAGCAAAATTAGGATCAGGAACAAGAGAAATGTTACCATCTGGTGCAGCTCAGTTGGCTGTCAAGCAGGCTTTTGATCAGTTTAACACACAGTGCCTTGCAAAAGTATTGATAGCTGTTAAACTTTTTTTATGTTTTGTCATATCGCAACCACAAACTTTGATGTATTTTATTGTTGATTTAGTTGATAGATCAGCAGAAAGAGCGTACACAAGTAACCCCTCCTTTAACTTCACCATTTTATCCAAGGTCCGCTTGGATAAAGTGCATGCTTCCTGATCTCTAGCATATATAATAATTTCCCTATTGGGACAATACATTTTCTATCTATTTTCTAATTTTCTATTTATGTCTGTGGCCTTCACTGCTGCATTTACACTGTGATTACTCACAGTTAAACTATATTTACTATATACAGGTAAGGTCAAAAGTAATGCCCCTGGCAGAGTTTGGATTTAAGTAATATTTAAATTTTACCAACATGTTCAATCTGACTAAACATTAGAGTGACGCTGACAAGACGGCAACCCACCTCCAAGACCTAAAGGTCATCACTAAAGATAAATTGTCAAAATACCAGTAGAAACATGCCAAAGGGTGGTCACAAATAACAACCAATAAAGATTATTAAGAAATGTCTCAATTTTCAATTCCTTACAGAAATAAAACATTTTGGTTGACTGGAAAGCATTTTAAATCTAAACCTGACAGGGGTATAAATAATTTTGGCCTTAGCAGTAATTTCAGAGGGAAATCAGTGGAGCTGGACTTTATTTAATTAAATCAAAGTATGTGGGAAAATATACATTTTATTATAATTTATTAGTAAAAATGTTAACTATGCATCCTTTTCCCTTCAGTTCACAATTATATGCTACTTTGTTTTGGTCTGTCCCAACAAAATACAATTAAGGTTGTGGTTTAACCTCACAAAATGTGGCAATATACAAAGGGGTATGAATATTGTTGCAAGGCACTCTACTACATTATTAACAAATAGGGTCTTTTTCTGTCTAACTGATAAAAGAATAAAAGATTAACTCTGCCACAGCAGGTTAAAATGAGGATAAGTAGACATAATGTTTAACCACACAGACGTTTCACAGTCACAAAAGGGCACAAGTATGTAAAAAAACTGGTTAATAACTGCTTTCTGTATATTAATGTAGCTTGCTTGAAATCTGATCAAACCGCTCTATCTGAAACATAAATGCTTGAATCCCTTTTTGGCCAAGTCACATTTAATTTGCAAAAGTGACAACGCTGCAATTGTTTACTGAGTATTACTCCAAACAGTCGATGTCACAGAAAGTGCTGTGCATATCACAGGGACTAACTAATGAGATTACTGCCGATTTGGTTAATCTTGTTAGTTGCTCCCAGAATGCTTCAAATATCACCATATATTTTAGATATTAGCATGTAAACCAAATCAAATATACTGTATTATCAGGAAATGTATTTATTTTTTTATGTGACATGAACTGGATATTGAGTGGTTCTTGAAGTTCCCACGTAAAGTCATTACTGATTCAACAATCTAAAAATGTACACAGCTTCAATCAGATTAATTCAAGAAGTGTTTTTTGCGTAATCACTAAATACACGTTATTCAGAAAAGGACTCAAATGCTTGTTGATATATTTCTGCAATATATTGACTAAAACATTTTAAAATTACATTAAAATATTGTTTCATTCATATAAAGACAGTATGCAAATGTTTCACTATAGTGGTCTGGCTCGAAACCTGAATCTGTTTTATCATTTCGGGCTGTTCTTCATTGTCATGGCTGTGTCAGTGGATCAGTATGCCACAGATACATATTTCCATGCTTTTAAATTGCTTTATAACACAAGGCTGAATCAAATCCAGAAGCCCTTAGTTATCAAGTGAGATGAATTAATCAGAAATCTACTATTGATATCTATTAAAGTTGGAAAATTCTCCTTAGAGTTGTGCTTTTATTCAACCTTATCTGAAGTATGAGACAACGTGCTGACTGACTGATGCATGGATCAGTCAGTGAACTGTTATAGTGGAGTAGACCCAATATGGCTTAAAATGGTAAGAAGAACCCACAGAGCCCTTCGAGTGCTTGGTGTCAAAATAAACTCAGATAAATGCAATAGTATAACCTGACTAGATAAAGGATAAAAGCCATCTAAACCAGCCTTGACCCTGTGTAAGAGCACCCCACCCCCCATTTTTAATTCATAAATCATTTTCTGTTAATTTAACTTGCCAAAATAAGGCCTGATTACTCCCTGACCAGTAAAATAAACACATCACTTTGACCTGAAATGAAACCTGTCTCACAAATTGAAGTAGACTAAAACATTGCAAAAAGCAAGACATCATTACCTGATCTAATGAAATTCAGGAATAGATGAGAAGTCATTGACATGAATCAATCCGGAAAGGGTTACAAAGCTATCTTGATCCGCAAATAGAGAAAACATCAATCAATGTTTAATCTTCCCGGGAGTTCACAGTCAACTGAAGTTACTCTGACCTATCAAAGAGATCACAGAAGAAGCCCAGACAACTTCTATGGCATTGCAGCACTTATTTGAGATCAGTGTTCATGATTCAACAATAAGAAAGAAACAGGACAGAAAATTGTGTCCAGAGAAGAATTCCTGCCCAAAACCACGACTGAGCAAAACGAACACAAAGGCAGGTCTCATATTTGATAAAAATTATTTTGATGATCTACAAGTATTTTGGGAAAATATTGCGTGGATTGACCAAAACGTGGAACAGCAGGCAAATATTTGGTATAAAACTAACATTTCAGGAATGGAACATCTCACAGCCAAACACAGCATTTCAGAAAAAAGAACCTCATACAACCAAACGTGGTGGTAGTTGAGGCATGGTCTGATGCTGCTTTGTTGGTTTCAGAACCTGGACAACTAATCCTAATTGATGGAAACTGATGGAAATTCTGTTCTCTAGCAAAAAATTCTAAAGAAGAATGTTGGGCCATCAGTTTGTGACCTTAAGCTAATTTTAGGGTGCCCTAGTAACAGTCTGAACTTTATATCATACGTTTGAGATTAGGTCAAGGAGGCAATTGCTTTTTAACATGGGGCCAGGTTAGTTTGGATAGCCATTTTCTCTTAATGAATTGACCCATCATTTGAAAATGTTGTTTTGTTTTTTCGTATTTACTCAAGTATTTGAAATAATGTTTCACAAAAAAACAAAAGCTGAAGAAATCTGATGGTGCTGTCAAGATAAGAGAGACAGGTAAACACAGAGGCACTGAACCAGTAGTACTTTCTATGGTAAAGAAAATCAAAGAGTGTTCACAAATTTAATGGCAAAGATAGCTATCTCAATGGCTTCATAAAAGTAGGAGACAGAGCCAAAAGAGAAAAACTCACCAAGGAGTACTTTCTATGCAAAAGAAAGGCAAAGAAAGTGCAAGCTAAACACAAAATAACTAGGCCAGGAGTTATGGACCAGAGGTAGAAAAAGGTTCCTCAAAGTTGACAACAGGAACAGCATTCGTAGCTCTATCCAGAAAACAGATGAAAACAGACTTTATATAAAATGGAGCCCAGTTATTCAAAGCTTTATTTGTAGGATGAACATTTTGAAGCTCTCAAATTGAAGGATGTTTTTCTGACCTCTGGTTTTATTTTGGCACCTTGCGGGCTCTGTAAAAAATTAACAAATGTAATTCTGAATAAATCTGCAAAATTAAAAATAAATGTGCTTATTTATTTCTGCAAAAATTCCCCATTACATCTGTAAGGTTGAAATCAGTTGAAATTGTACAGTACCGAAAATGAAACATTTTCAAACAGAAAATAGCTCACCCTTCTGTACTTTCAGTATGAAGTACATTGAACTGTCCTTAAAGTTTGCCAATGAACATAACTCAAAGCAGACAGAGCATCATTTTTTTAGTGAATGTCCTTCAGGAAAGTGTAGGGTTTGGTTTCAATGTGCCCTTAAATGTCAGCTGGTTAACTTATATTTGCCCTTTATTTAAGAACTGCCAGATGATTTCGCTTCCCACTATTACTAAATATTGGACAGTGAAAGCTGTGCACACTGACACAGTTGTGTCAGTGTGCTGCAGAGCAGATTTGTCCTTTCAGACTAAACATGAAAGGGGTTTTGTCTCATACGATGGAAGATATTTTGTCATGATCAGTGCTGGTTGTATCGTTTCTACATATTGACTGCATTTGGTTACCTGCTTGTCTTGCTCTTAAAAAAGAAAAAAGAAAAAGTAACCATGCTTTGAGAACAATATTATGTTGCACATTTGACGTTATCCTTTATCTATCTAAAAACTGTTTGACCAGGAGTCCATCTTGAGACGAGCACATCTCGTTTTCAAGAGTGCCCTGGCCGACGAGTAGGCACCAGGTAAACTTCTTATTCTGATTCTAGTATTTCGACAGGGCCAGATTTAACACATTTAGCCTTGCTAAATAAATCTAGTCTGAAAAATATCATCACAACAGCTTCATTTGTTGCTAAAGGTTACATTACCTGTTTAATTTCTGCATTCCTAACACATAACTCAAGTTACCCACACTAGAACTTCCTACATTCTGATGGACACTTTAAAACATCAGCAACTAAGACAATCAAAGAAACAAAATAAATCTCATCCAGTTCTACATGCCATTTTTATTTGAAAACTAATCCTCACTGAAAAATCACATAGTTTATGATTAGCTGTGATTCTCGAACCTTTCTATTTTTTTATGAATCCATTCCTGAAAGTGTATTCAGAATTATCATACCTCCAAATTAGTAAGACTTTTACTAATGCAACACCACATACAGTTCACTTTACATTCAAGGTCTCATTTCATTATTTATTCATGTTTTCACTCAACAAATAGTTTGTTTCTGATTGTCTGACTTGGAATGTCTGTTCTGTCTTGCGTAAAAAAAAAAGACTGGTGAAGATCTGAAGAAGGTGTGGGTAATGCAGGTCCTTGAGGGCTGGTGTTTCTCTGCTTGAACACACGTGATGTCAGTAAAGAGGTCATTAGCAGGCTCCTTAGAACTTACTTGAATTCTGAATGTAGGAGTTGGACCACACCAAGGACACAGGGCCTGAAGTACTGCAGCTTTGTACCTCTCCTATAAAGAACGAGAGGCTTATTTTCTATTTTAAACATATTTTTTACTTGTAAGATATTTCAGGCCGGTGGGGAAATAAGCCTATGATGATGCTATAAAACAGAGAGGAGCAGTACAATTTTCTAAGAGTCCAACAACAGCATTAATTACAAAAAGTTTCTTTTTTTGAAACCTGTAAATATAAATCAGCATTAATGAGACCTTCACAGATGTGCAAGTTCCAATTGTCATGTGCATGGCTGCACCTCCGTACCATCGCAGATGTTGCCTTATTGACTGTGCAGCGATAACAGCAGGCTGGTCCCTCCTCTTTAGCCTGGAGGATTCAGCATCCAGAGTTTCCAAAAAAATAGGACATTTTGAATTGCTGCATCCCAAACTTTTCCACTTTGACCCAGCCCATTTTAAATGAGGAGTAGCCAATAGAAAATAATGTGGCTACAATGATTTCTGTTTTTATGGCAGAGTCTGATCATGTGTTGGTATATGCAGGAACCAAAACTGGGATTACTTTCAGACAACAGTGTAATTCTGACTGCACAATTAATCATTTTCAATGCAATGTGTGTGGATGTGTATATTTCATTCTTATTTTAGCTTTTACCTATGTGTATCTCCTCACAGTTTACAAATATGTTCAATAATGAAATCCACAGATTCTAGAAATATTAAACTATATGTCATATTGTTCCTACATTTTCCCCTTGAAACTAATTAACAGAAACTAATTTGCAGAAATGAACAGAGATTTTTGTTCAATTTCCAAAGTTTGTTCATGCTAGTACTGACTTTAGCCAATTCCAAATTGTCTTCAAGAGATGCATTTAATGACATTCTAAATATTTTTGTAATTAATTATTGATATTTAATTAAGAGTTGATGTCCAACCATATATTTGATGGAGAGAGCAGATAAATTATCTTCTAAATCAATTTGTCTCAGCTTCAGAGTTTTACATTTTGAATTGTTACTATTTCAATACTTATAGCTTACCACACTTCGTAGTGTCAGTCTTGCTTCATTTGCTTTATGTGTTTAAATGTTGTGTTGCTAGGTTTTTAAATATTTTTAAACATTAATATTAAACTTAGAATTAATAAAGATGCATTAAGCTTTATGTTTTATGTATCAAAAGCTGTGTTTACAATTTTTATTTGGTTTTTAATACATCATAATTTTCTTTAAATCATTGTATGTTGATTTTTACAGTAGTAGTAAGAGTATGAACATTTCCTAATTTGTAGAAGTGTCTCATTTGACAAAATGCAGTTTATAAACAGCATTTTTGCCTGTAAATTCATTATGAGTTCTGCCTGAAGATTTCCTTTTTAATAAACATTGTATTAGGTGTATTAAATCAACAGTTTCCAACATTAAATGTGTAACCTTACCTCTTTATCTCCTTTCTGGATTGTTTGTATTATAAATTATATAACATTAACACATCAAAATAAGAAAATGCTTTTCTTTAAATTATGCCTTTGCTTATACATGGACAGAGCCACACAGCACCACAAACGTTTGGAGATGAATAGCTGTGCATCTGTGGCAATGCTGGAAAATGGAAATATACCGCATTAAAGAAGCTGATAAAGTGAAATATTTGTTCTCACAGAAATTTCAATAAAGTGTGTATCACGTATGAACTGTAGCTCTACAAGTATATTTTACCTTTAAGTAACCTATAAACAAAACAATATATCCAGCAACGATTTGAGATTGAGAAAAGGAAAACAATAACAAGGAGAGTAAATAGATGAGACAGAAGGCATATTGTACTGTTGAGAATGTGTACAAGTAATATTACATGATGATGTTGACATTTTATCACAAATATATTTAAAGCAAGTTTTTTTTTTATTTACTGAAATTTTTGTTTTTTGTTTGTTTGTTTTTTTCAGAATTTAAACTTGTCACTGTTTCGAATCTGTTACTGGTAGACATAGGAGTTATCATTAAACAATTCACTTTATAATAATAAATAAGTGTATTTTCATTCCAATCTACAGAGTTTGACCCTATCACCTTTAAAATTGCCATGTAAGCCAGCTTGTAAGTTGACAGTAGTTTACCAGTCAGCCTGTGGTGTTTGTTTTGGCTCTTTATTACCCAACCCTGTAGTGATGTTTTAATCCTAGTCATCCGCTTCAAACAGAGCACAGGATTCTGAAAACAAAACACTGCAAAAGTAGCATCAATCCATTATCAGCCGCTACAGCTAATGGCCCTATCTTATAGCTGAATGCGTGGCTTACCATCAACCTTGAGTGCAGCAAATCCTGTGAAACTATCTGGAGAAATGTGTCACCCTGAAGGACAGGATTTAATGATTGACTGACTGAAGTGAAAGCCTTCACCACAGTGAAAGTCCACTCTGTCTTCTTTGCTTCATGACTTGTCAATATAGAAGGACCACAATAATTACAGGAAACATGTCCTCTAAGGACAGCCAGACACTCAAAGAAAACATGCTAAGAATATCTTTATTGTAAATCTGATCAATATGAAATAATTTGATGTCTTATGGAGCTGTTATTATTTTGCCACACTTTTGCTCAAAATCAACAAGAGCTTGATTTTTAAAATGTTATTAGTCCCATTTATTTTCATAGCCCAGCCATTTTGACAGGCTGGGAAACATTTTCCTTCAGGCACATTGTCCTTTATGTCCTTTATTGAGCATGCAACATTCTCCAGAAATTATTAGGGACCCCTGGTAAGGAGAAAGGGGTCCATCTTCCTCACTGTTCTAATACAGCCTGTTTTTTTTTAAACAATGAGATGCCTCTGCCTTACTTGAATGGCATTTTCTACTGACTCTTGACTAACTAGAAGTGAGCGGCCCTGATAAACCTTTAAAAATATATATTAAAAATGCTACAGTTATATTTATTATTTTTATTGAAATTCCTAGGGCTGCCACTCATGCTTTTTTTGGTAAAACAATTTCTAATCATTGGATTTTCTGTCCCACGACCCACTATGGAATAAGCGGTAGAAAATGACTGACTGACTGGATTTTCTGTCTCCAACATGTGAATTTACTTCCAAAAAAGCTTGGATTTTACTAAATATTTCAGCACAAAATTTTGCTGCTGCAATAAAAGATTTATTTTTTTAGGCTTTTTACACATCTTTACTTACTGTGCCAATAAGAGTTCTTCTTAAGTAATGCATGTTTCAAAGAACATTATCTTAGCAATTAAACCCTCTGTTTATTTTCTAACCATGATTGAAGTTTAGTCCCATTAATTACAGTAAAAGTACAATTATTTTAGAACTCTAAAGCAAAAATGTTTCCTTGTGTTAAAAAGATAATTATTAATCTAGATGTCTTGGTAACATGCTTTAGCTAAATTGTCAGAGTAATTTAATAAACTGTGATTTAATTTCATCTTCAGACTTTAGACTTTCTGTTTTCCGTATTTAAAAAGTGTCCAGTATTGTGGCGTGTGGGTACAAATCATCCATAACTCCTCTGTGTTTTGACCTCACCACCCTCATAGTCTATGTCATCATGTCGCACCTTCAGTAACCTTTGTCTCTTATATGTCCTTTACGTTTCTCAAACTTCTCATAGTCATGATTGTTAAATGTCTTTCAGTTTTTATAACAATGTAGCAGTCCTTAGTGGGTCTATAAAGATGCAGCTTGTGAGACTGAATCTAGTGCAATAATGTGATTTTATATATTTTATAAAAACGATAGACCCCCTAAGCAGGTTAGAACTCAAATTTAGATATGCTTTGGTATGACTGAGGCATACAAGCTGCATCTTTGTCACTCAGAGTCTGCTTTTCTCTTTTGTATCCAAAGTTATCTATTGGTTTTTGTTAACTCTCCTAATTGCGTCTCAACAGGGAAGAAGAACTCATTACTGCTGCAGAAGTTCCAGAAGGATCTGAACGCCGGCGTGTTCAACACACAGGAGAACGAGATATTGAAGCAGATTATCCGTCAGGACAGGGAGATGGTGATGATGGTGGACCGCAAGCAGTCAGTTACCGGGATGAACTCGACTCCAATGTCAGGAAACTCCATCATTAACTCACCAGCTCAGCCGCCCTACTCCACTGTTTTTGGCACCGCTCAGCTACAGCAGTCCTCAGTACCTATGACTTATAGTGCTTCAGCTATTGCCAACGCCTCTGTTGCTCGCATGCTGCCAGTCGCTGCCGCTGCCGCCGCCGCTGCACAAGGAGGGTTCCCAGCTCCCAGTCTTTCCCAAGTTAATCTGAATTCCTCGTCACAGACAGCATTGCAGCAGCAGGGAGCTATCATGTCACCCTGCTCCTTCACGGCAGCCATGTGCAGCCCGCCTGTTCAGACCCCGTTGGCTAGCCGGAGCTTCCAATATGGTTCACCAACGGCTTCCCAGCTGTCACTTATCCAGCAGTCCATTGGCCAACCATCTCTGCCTATCCAGCAACAGCTCATTCAGCAGCCGACTGCTTCTACTGCTGCTGCGACCTCAGCGCCGCAGCAGCAGGTCCCTTCACCTCAGCGGGGAGATATCCACAAGAGCACACAGGCTCTTCAGTCTGGCAGCTTGAGTCGAGATGTCCGACACCTGTCGGCCTCCCAACCATCACTGCCACATGACACGTCTCTGGGGCCCAGAGCTCATCCCACCTCTGGGGAATCTCTGGCCTCCATTGTGCCACCGACAGCGGCAGCCATCCAGGGAATAAGTCTACAAGGCGGCATCCGCACTACAGTGCCCCAGCGGGTCAGTCTGTTTCGCCAGATGTCGTCAGGAGCCTTGCCCCCAGTGCGTTCAGCTGTTTCGGCATCGGCAGCAGCGGCGGCAGTGGGAGCATCTTCATCCACGACCCAGCACAGGGAATCTCCTGGATCTAGAAGAGATTCTGTCCTGAGCAGTGCAGAGACTGAGCAAGACAAAATGCGTTTTGCATCAAATTTATGATTCCATACTCCCCTTTGTTTACTTTCTTTTTTTTTTTTACTTAATTGTGTTTCAATTCATCTTTAAGATGGGTATAGAACAAAAGAGGTAAAAATGAGGAATTTCTGAATTTATTTGTTTCTCTCCAATTTTCCTCTAAAGTAACCTCATAGAAATCTTATATGTATATAAACCCTTGTATAATATTTTAGAAATTTTTGTCTCCCTAAACTTAAGAATGTATATTATACAGATACATGTGAGTGGATGTTTGAGAGTGTGGATGTGTGCAGCTGCAAGTGTGTAAAATCCAACTATAATATTGGCAAAGGCAATTTAAAGCTGTAGTATAAAAATGAGTCTTCCTTTCTAAAAAATATATGAAATGATATATCATGTATGACTTTTTTTATTCTTATTTTTATTAATTTGTTTTCCTTTCACTTTGCTTTCTTTTTTAACTGGAATGCAATGTAGATTTTTTTTTTTTTTTTACTTAACTCAAAAAGAAAAACTGTCGTCTCCTGTTAAACAGCTTTAGGCATCACTGTGTAATTATTAATGCAATTAACTCTGACAAAGAAATTTAAAAAGCACATGAAAAAACCTAATGATGTTGCTGAGACTTTGCTTCAGTGATCAGAATAAATACTGAAACTGAGTATGAAGTTGCTCCCAGTGATGAGAAAACAGTCTGCTGAGCCGTTATATCCCCAAGGCAGGCTCACATACAAACCATGACAGTGTTATGGGTCCAAAGGGAATAGGTAATAGAAATGCTGCTTTCTTTGTTTATTTCTTTGGTGAGGACGGAGCGTGGGGATGGATATGGATGGATGATATTGTTTTTTTTCTATTTCTGATTTCAGATGGTTGAGATCTTACATAATGTTGCGTAAAAGAAATCTGTGTATATTTATAATATTTATAAACTAAAGATTATCACCATTATGCAATAGACTGTGACATAAATATCTATATGTGTGCTGTAAATAGTTTTGTAGATCTAGGATTTACAGATACTGTGTTGTGCATTCTCTATCATAACAATGTCTTACTTCTATCATCTATATGCGACAGAGGTTAAGTGACAAAATACGTATGTTTCATAAGAGATGAGCAAACCTTAATGCAAGAGCTAGCAGAACTTGATGCAGAGAAATTTAGGCTTAAAGGATATTTATGTTTCCTGCTCTTTTCTCTGGCTGCATGCTATATTTAGGTATAGTATCAGTTATGGATTAGCATCAGTACATAATATTTAGAACTAGATTTGTGTTTTCTAATCCAAAGTAGATAAGTTGTTACCATCATCCCACTTTCTGAAAGACACAAATCAATTTTCCAATGGTTTTTACTAACCTTACTGTTCATATTCAAGGGTAAAAATATTCTTTTCATTCCTATTTATTGTTATTAAAAACGTCCATTTGACTTGTCCCTTGTTTGCAAGCTGACGTTTATGGCGTTTTACACTATAATAGTATAGCGTAGAAAACTACTTAATTTGGGTTATTTTGCTTGCACAGTCCTAGATCAAATATGTACGATGGAGTATTGGGGCCAAACTAAGAGAATTCTTATTTATTTATTGGAGATTATGAGAATAAAGTCTTAATATAAGGTCTACTGGAATAAAGTCATGAAATTACAAGAATAAAGTCCTAACAGTGCAAGAATGAACTCATAGTATTACGAGAATAAAGTAGAAATTTTATGAGGACTCTTACAAGAAAGTGCAGTCTTCCATCTGCGTTAAAATGAAGAAGGTTGAGCATCTTGTGAAGTTATACTTTTGTATTGTTTTCAAAAATAAGGAAATACTTTTAGCACATTAGCATCAAATTATCATTAGCATCAGAACTTTGAAACGACTGTGTGTATTTCAAAGAAAGAACTGCACGGATTTGGAAGAAATTGCTTATTTCGTGGAAGAAGAGCTGTCTCATTATAACTTTATTTTAGTTTTATTATGACTTTATTCTGCTAATAGTATAATTTTATTCTCATAATGTTATGACTTTATTTTTGTTCCCCCCCAAAAAATGTTTTATTTTAATCTGGCCCTAATACATCATAAATATGGACCAATCCAGCCAAGGATTTATTTTACACAACACTGTTTATTAATATTTTTGATATCTCCCATATGTGTTTGAATAAAACCTAATTAAATTAATTGTAAAATTAATACCGTTAAAGAAAATAGCTTCTATGCCTGTCTGACTGACATAAAGACCCATTCTTTGATCAAAAGGGTAAGGCCAGCAAGCCAGCAAAAGCTTACACAATAACTACTTAGCTTGAAAAAGGCTGTTATCTCAAGTGAACAAACTTGTTCTCTAGAGTGAAATAAAATGAAAAACACAACCCACTGACATTACCCTTATTATAAAACACAATTTACCGTCATATAGTTTTTATTTCATCCTGTGAAGGAGGTTCAGTGAAGCCTGATCAGTATGCTGCATACTGTACATCAAAATGGCTGTCTTCATAGGATGATGAGGCTTCTTTTTGTCTCTTTCCTAACCCAACAAACTGGGTCACAAATGTTGACCCAAAGTTTGGTTAAAATGACCAAATTTCTATTTCAACAGCATAGAACCCGGCATTTTATTTACAGGAAAAACGGCCTTCAGTTTTTACAGTCCATAAAGACCACTAAATATTTAATCAAACTGGATGTTGAACCTAGCTATCACCAACTAATAGCACCAACAAGTTTATCTTATGTGATCAAACAGGGCCATCTAACATTGTAATTATTACATTTTACCACCTTAACATTTCTCGTTCCATCCTGTGGAAAAGGATCAGTGACATTTAATCAGGTCATTGTTTAATTCAAAATGGTCAGTGAATAATGATGCTTCTTAATCTCTTTCAACCATAACAAACTGGATCACAGCTTTTGTCCAGTCAAAAATACCCACTTTACCTAATAAACCTTGAAATAAAAGGGAAACGTACAGATTTAATTGACATTGCTTTTTATTTTACTATTAACCACATATTATCATTAGCCTTTTTATAATTCACATTAAAACAATAATCTTAATAATGCTCCATGTGTTTTACTTCCCAGTCAAAATATCTATGTTTTTCCCCAGCAAGGGGATCATAATGAAAATAAACAGGGAAAGTTAAAATGAGACCACATGGTCATAGTTGTTGATAAATCCCAATAGGCCAACTCTCAGAGTCCAGAGTTTATATTCTCGATATATGGTGGACAAATTATTACATAATATTTAACCAGCAGACAGACCATTATGTTTTTTAGTAATTGTATCTGATGTGTGTGAAGACACAACTTGCTATGATTCTGTCCCTAAAAATGGAAAATTGAACTACAAATAAGGGTAGTGCTAGTTTCTTAGATTAATAGTGTTTGACCAACTCCTAGTCTATGTGTAATGATGTGAGCTGTCAGGCTGAATGTTGTAGACTCTCTTCAAGTCTTGGGCATTAGGTGAATTGCATGTATACAGCCATCTCCAAACACACACATACACACACAGCAGAAGAAAGAGGAGAAGTAAAGTGAAGCACCCCTCTTCAAATGACCTACAAAGACATGCTTAAAAGATAGGCAACATAAGAGGGCTTTGGTACTGTAATCTTGGTGTATTGTAACTAAAGAATATCACAGACACTTTATAAAGACCTCAGGAAATTGTATTAATGGTTAAAAAAGGAAGCCGATCAAGAGTGGAGGATAAAGAAATGCTGGTTTGCATTAAGGTTTTTGTCTCATGTAACTCCATCATGTGGGCTTAGGTACTTTAAACTGACCCGGACATTGAGGCATGAAAGTTTAAAGTTAAGCAAGAATAACACATTATCTGATGACTCAAATAAAAGCAGCTATTGTCACTGCTTGCAGGTCCATTCCGTGCACATACAGTAGGTTGTACATTGTGCTCAAGGCCTTACTGCTGTCTCCTTAATCAAATGTGACAAATTCTTATTCATGCACAATTTCGATTCAGAGCTGCCGCTTTTATGGCACCAAATCCCATCAGTTCACAGTGACTAAGCCCTTTGAGATACTGTTTTAAAAGACTACAAGTCTTCACCCCAGACTGTGTCGATAGTTCACTAATCCAGTCAACCCACCACTGTCATGAAAGCATGCGTCGTCACAAATACTTAAATAGAAACTATCTCGAAAATGTTGACGTTAAATGTTAATGTTAGATCCTCTTTTGTTCACTGTCCTTCTGCCTAGATGTTATCTGTGTGTTGAAACAGAAGCATTGACTTTTTTGCATTAACGGTCTGAAGTATTTGTGCCTAAAACTTTCGCCATGTTCCATCCTTTTTTTGTTGCGGGTGTGAGCTCGCCGCACACTAGCGTCATTTCTGCACACGGCTGCGCGTTCACTCTTACTATACTCTGTGTGTGTTCTATGTCTAAGTGTTTATAGACGAGGAAGTAGTTAACAATAATGATGGCCAAATGTCTCAACGTATGCAGCTGGTGTCTTCACTCACAGTGAAAACTGCTGGAAGCGGTTCTTTTTTATTTTCTAAAACTCTCAAATTATATAGAAATGTCATGAGGCAATGTACAGTTTAAAGAAAAAGTGCAATCTGTAGACATGCAGATACATCACAGACATGAGACATTACATAAATTTGGAGCATCTTTATACCTTTCTTTGTAGCTATCCACTGATGTAAAGGTTGAGTACTGATGGATGAAAAGAAACTGGCCAAAGCAAAACATTCAAAGTCTTTGTCCTTGTTTTTAAATTGCACTTTCTGACTTACTAATGAAAAGACAGGTGTTCTTTCAGCTAGGTTAGGTGCTGGATGAGGTATAAAAGGGAGCAATAAAAGGAGTTTGTGCTGCCCTCATCTTGTTTGAGTTTCTAAACGGGAGCGGGTGGGCAGTGTTCTATTTGCAACAGAGAGCGCTTAATCGTGAATATGCCATAGTGTATAGGAACTAGTACACAGTCGAGATGAATTGCAGCACTGTTGGTTTGTGCTGTTTTTGATACTTGCCTTTGGAGGGAGAGCTTCCCAACTATGTGCTTTTTTTTTCACCAAACAAATCGCTACGAACATACCGGAATGGGCATTATCAGTGACGTTTAACACAGAATAACGAGCATACTCATTAGCAGTTTAGAGACTGTCAACAAACCAGCACGTATATTATTTATATATATATTTCTTTGTGGTAGTTTTGTTGGTATGGGGGGTTGACAAGATGCAAAAACAACTGATAACATTCATGTAGGATGAACCAAATTTTTATTTGGTTTTGATGATAAGTTTTATATGTTTACTGATGATGTGAGTTGTGCAAACCCAACTTACATGGTCACTGTTTAGCTCATTCCCATAATCCAAGGCTTAGAGAAAACAAATTGTCTGTTGGTTACTTAAAACAGAGGAAAGAAGAATACATGTAAAACTTTCTTACGATAATATGCAGACAAACAGTGTTTGTCAAAAACTCTTTTTGATTTTTTTTTTCATTTATTTTGTTTGTAAATAATAAACCTTGAAAATATAGAAAATAAACGACATATTGTCATTTAAAATGATTGTGACTCATTCTCTTGCATAAAACATGCAGGCAGATTGTGAACTCATTTACAACTTCATTAGTGGAGAAGAAGGTGCAGGACTTTTTTTTTTTTAGATGTGAAGCAGTAATAGAAGGGTTCAGAGAGTATCTCTGTTATGTGTGTGTTAGCAGTTACAGACAAGGTGGTTATGGCCAAGAGGGGCTTCTATTCATTATCTACAAAATCCTAAGCTTGACAGGCAGCTGAACTCTCATAAGGAGAATCCATCCTTTTGAGTTTTAGCTGTGAAGATGGCCAGAAACCGAAACTCCAACAGATATTATCTGTGTTCATCATCATTTATATGCTTTCAGGTTAAATTTGCAAAAACTATGTTTTTGGTCAGGACGTTTATCTATTGGTCAAAAATTTTATTCCATGGGTACAGTAGGGAAAAAAAATGAAAAGACAACTCCAAGCAAAGTGTAGTAAAAATGCTTTTTCAGCATTTCTGTTAAAGCTGCATCCATCCATTCTTTTTCTATACCCCAGGTCTCTTGGAGGTTGCTGCCTATTTTCCATGATCAATGGGCAAGAGCTGGGGTACACAATGGAGAGGTCACCAGTCCCTCACAGGGCAGCCCAAAGACACACAGGAAAAAACTGTCTCGCACACACACACTCACAAGCATATTTCAGATGAGTTAGTTAACCTAACAAGCATGTATGTGGACTGTAGGAAGGAACCCTGGAGAAACATATGCATGCACAAAAACAACATGCAAACTTCATGCAGAAAAGCCCGGACTGGGATTTGAACCAGGGACCGTCCTAGTAACAGTCCTAACAACTGTGCCTCTGTGCAGGACTGCAATAAATAAAAGTAATTAGGAACAACGCGAGCAGTTAAAACGTAAAGGAATGTCATCAAGCAACATTAAAAACTGTATATAAACTGTTGCCCATAGAAAAATCTGCCTTTCAGACTAATTTCTTTTTATGTTGTGGCTTAACTTCCACTGCAATATGTTTAGATGACTTTATCTGTCAAAAATGAATCATTGTCCTAAATTAAATTGTCAACAATATTTTATTCTAACATGTGCAACATTGTATTTGTTGCTCCTTAAATCTACAACAAAAATAAAATACTGTTATCTTTTAAACACAACTAACCAAAATGGATTTCCTACTGTGGGTTTATTCATGCTTGTCCTCTGTGTCTACATAAAGTAAGGTTTGCACCTCATCTGGTTTCGTCTTGACTGTAACAAACTTTGATTAGTAATAGTGAGGCTCTGTGGATCCCAACATCTATTGGAACAGTCAGTCAGTCATTTTCTACCGCTTCCATAGTGGGTCACAGGGTAGCTCGTGCCTATCTCCAGCAGTCTGTGGGCGGGAGCTGGGGTACACCCTGGACAGGTAGCCAGTCCATCACAGGGCAACACAGACACACATAGGAGAAACAACCACTCTTATTCACGCCTGTTTTTGGACTGTGGGAGGAAGTCGGAGTACCCAGAGAGAACCCACGCATGCATGGGGAGAACATGCAAACATGTGTTATTTGTAGTTTGGCAATTCAACATGTAGACCATTGGCCATCTTGTGAATATGGATCTACAAATCCCTAGTACAAAAACATCTGTGCATGTTAAAGTTTGGAAGTCCTAAAGCCAAAATGGTGAACACACCCAAAAACTGGTGGTAAACAACGTACCTATAGAGCGAATAAAAAATTTTAAAAATTGGTCAAAAATGATTAGAAGCTCAAACTGGAAGCAGAGAGTTTGGAAGTTGTAGGACCACAGGGCTAATGCTAGTGAAAGGCTGCTCTGTGCTAGGATTGTAAAGTTGTCTCCAACAGCCTCTTGGAATATCAGAACATCAAAGATCATAAAAGATCAAAGTCTTAAAAAAAGCTGCTAACATATTGAGTAAAGCTCAAGGTATTTAAAGGAAAGCTGGAGTTTAAGGGGTACCTTCCAAAGGAGAAAATATTTTGTTTTACATGTTAAAAGAAAACTGAAGTATGAACTGTATTCCAGGCTCCCTTTATGAAGGCAATCCTTAAATGTTTATGTTTGTATGGGTGGAATTTTATAGTTAAGTTCAATAAGAGTTCCTCCACTTTTCAATAAAACAACAGTGAAGTTATTGGATTTGATGTGATGCAGCTGTAACTCAAGTCCTTATTTTAAATGTAAAAGAGGTTGCATTAGCTATGACACTTTTTTCTTTTTTATCTAAAATAACTTGGGAAACTCATTCAGGTATGTTAAGACAGAGGGTGACATAAAATGTTTATATATTTTGCATTTCTTTGATCTTGTAATTTCTGTATTGCATTTAAACAAAATATAACCTTTAAATATGACCCAAACCTGTCCCTTACAGTAATGCTCTTGCATAGAATATTTCTGTTTGCATAGAATATTTAACTTTTCTATACATGCAAAAGCAGTTTATTTAGACTGCAGTATTGCCATAAACAAAATTATGGCACTTTTTTCTCTTGCAGACCTTCAGGAAAAGCCTTGCCCAGACATACAGACAGACAATAGTCCAAAAGATGCCTTGCACATCTTATGAGCCAATTTAAGTAAATTTATGGGTCTTTGAACTGGAAAAGGCCAGAAAGCACAAGAATGAGATTAATAAGGCAACATACAGCTTCAGATGTGCTTGAAGATGTACTTGAGTGTTTTAGAATGTGTTAGTCATGTAAGAAACAACTTACTGACCCACATACAGAACACACTCAGGAGACAGGAACCATAACCATAAGGAAGGTTTTGGGCAATCTGACAGAGAGAGGTATCCCAATCGTTGTGGTTTTTAGTATAACAATGGCTATCAGTTGGCTCTAGATGGACAAACTGTCTACTTTTAAGGCTAGGCTTAAAACTTTCCTTTTTGATAAAGCTTATAGTTAGAGTGGTTTAGGTTATCCTGAGCTATCTCTGTAGTTATGCTGCTATAGGCTTAGGCTGCTGGAGGACATAATGACCACTTTCACCCTCTTTGCTACATTCTCACACTGCTCTCCAATTTTGCATTATTTGTTGTTATTTCAGCTTTTAACCTTGTTCTCTCTCTTTTCTCTTCCTAGAAGCTACACCTAGCCTGACTCTGTGTCTACCTGTGACACCTTTATGGAGAGGGGAATCGTCCGAGCTTCTGCTGGCAACAACTTAATGCTCACCCTCTACCAATGATCCACATAGCCCTGTCTTTCAGTGTTTAACCCTTTCTCTCTCCTAGACATGGCAATCGAATGAGCTTTTACTGTAACTAATTATATGTGCTCTCTTTCAGACTCTAACCTTGAAAACTGGCTCAGAGTTTATCTGTTCTTTCTTTCTAGATGAAATGACTAAAGGAGCAACATCCATTAAGATTTACTTTTCCTTCCCATAGAAAGGACTCCTGAATCAGTGTTTCTTTGTTCTCTGTGTGTCTCTGCTCTGTTCTCTCAAACTCCCAGTCGGTCGTGGCAGATGGCCGCTCACACTGAGCCTGGTTCTGCTGGAGGTTTCTTCCTGTTAAAAGGGAGTTTTTCCTCTCCACTGTTGCTACATGCATGCTCAGTATGAGGGATTGCTTCAAAGTCAACGCCAGTCACTGTCCACTGTCTCTACATGCTCATCCAGGAGGAGGGAATGCTGCAAGTCAATGACTGGATGCAATCTGCTGGGTTTCCTTAGACAGAAAAACTTTTTATCCAATTTGAATAAATAATTGAATCTGACTACACTGTTCAATAGTTAGGTTTAATTGGAATGTAGTACCTGACTTTTGTGAAGTGCCTTGAGATGACATGTGTTGTGAATTGGCATTATATAAATAAACTGAATTAAATTGGATTGAATAAGTTTAAAATGTTTGTTGTAACAGATCTAATAAGTAAAGTCAGGGGTCTGGGAACAGGAACACAGAACGAGTCTTCAACTGCACATGGAAGAGGACAGGTAAGATTATTATACTGCTGGAGGATGCTGGATGTAGAGAAGGAAAATCGTGCATATAGGGGATGAGATGATTAACCGCCAGAGAGGAATGAGTGGGGTCTGAGAGTTGGTGATCAGCCAGAGGAAGGTGAATTTGATCCGTAGTGCTTGAACTGCTTCTCGGGAGGAGGGTTTGATCCAGGAGGAAGATGAGTTCGGCACAGCGTGATGGGTTCTTGCGGAGTGGCTTGGAAGGTCAACACGGTGGAGGGTGAGCAGGATTCGATCTCAGGAGAGTCCAAGGAAGGAGGAGTCAGTACGCTGCCAGCTGGAAACCTAGTTCAAAGGAGACAACTTGAATTCATGCAGGTAAGCTCAGGAACCAGGAAACAAGCTGGAACGGGATCCAGAACACAGGGGCAACCTGAGGGAAAACACATTCGAGGTGAGATTATCCTCCTTGAACAAGGAATCAGGAACATCAGAGGGCTAGAGTTTTACCACAGTTGGTTAACACTCAGGCATCGAAGTGGTGGCAGCAGACTTCTCTTAAACCTCTCCGGATGAGGCTTAATGTGCAACACCTGTCGCAGCACTCAGCCACCAGGTTCAGATGCCACCTAGGGGAGGAATAATGAAGCAGCAGACAAAAGAGGAGACAAAGTCTCCCAGACTCCGACATCACCCCCCCCTTCAACGGCCGCCACCTGGCGACCCAAAAGAGGGGGACGGAAGCGAAGACTGATAATCACATATTAAGGAAGGATCACAAATAAAAGAACGGGGCACCCAATAATGGCCCTTAGGACTTTAGCCCTCCTAGTTGACGAGGTACTGCCAACCACGACCCTTCCGACCAGAGTCCACAATCCTTAGGACCGAGTAGACAGGGTGCCCCTCAAAGTCCCAGGCAGGTGGACGGGGCTCGGCCGCAGGGCACAAGCTGCTGGTCAGGACAGGCTTAATCTGGGACACATGGAAAGTGGGATGGATACGAAGGTTAGAAGGTAAACGAAGTCGGACTGTGGCGGGGCTGATAAGTGACTCAATCTCACATGGACCAATAAAGCGACGACCAAGTTTCTTGGACATGGATCTTAGAAGGATGGGATCACGGGAGGAGAGCCAAACTTTCCGACCGGGGGATTACTGAGGTGTGGGTATACGTTTCCTGTCTGAATATCGTCGATTTTGTTCTGCTGTACGTTGGAGGGCTTTGACCGTGTCAGACCAGACATGTCTGCAACGGCAGATGTGATGGTGGACTGATGTAACCGAAATTTCTTTCTCATCAGATGGGAACAATTGTGGTTGATAGCCAAGTGAGACTTCAAAGGGAGACAGACCAGTAGCAGCAGAGATGTAAGAGTTGTGAGCGTATTCTACCCAGGGTAGGTACCTGCTCCAGTCAGGTGGATTAGTGGAGGTGAAACATCTGAGGATGGATTTGAGTTCTTGATTCTTTCGTTCAGTTTGACAATTAGACTGCTGATGATAACCAGATGTTAGTAAAACTTTAGCATTAAGTGCTGAACAGACTTGTGTCCAAACCTGAGAGATGAACTGAGGTCCACGGTCAGGCAGGATGTCCTGGGGAATGCCA
This sequence comes from Girardinichthys multiradiatus, assembly GCF_021462225.1. Lineage (NCBI taxonomy): Eukaryota > Metazoa > Chordata > Actinopteri > Cyprinodontiformes > Goodeidae > Girardinichthys > Girardinichthys multiradiatus. The sequence goes on from NC_061801.1 coordinate 18,899,086, forward strand.
TGGAGTCTGAAAACGTGTTTGACCAGAAGTTGTGCAGTTTGAAAGGCGGATGGTAATTTTCTGAGGGGTACAAGATGGCAGGCTTTAGAAAAACGGTCAATGATTGTGAGAATGGTGGTCATACCTTGAGACACTGGGAGTCCAGTAACGAAGTCCAGAGCGATGTGTGACCAAGGACGCTTGGGTATGCTCAGGGGTTGTAGCAGTCCAGTAGGTGGTTTATAGGATAACTTGTTGCGAGCACAGGTGGGACATGCGAGTACATATTCCTTTACGTCCTTTAGGTGAACTGAGGGCCACCAAAAGTGTCTGGAAATGAGTGCAATGGTGTGACTAGAACCAGGGTGAGTGGAGAATTTAGCAGAGTGAAACCAATGGATGAGGCGGGAACGGACTGAGAATGGAACAAAAGTTTTATTATGAGGACCGGTACCTGGGTCTGGTTCATTCTGTTGGGCTTGGAGAACAAGATTTTCAATCTCCCATGTGAGGTATCCGATGGTGCAACTGGGGGTAAGATGCCTGCTGGTTCCTTGTTGGAGTCGTCGGATGACAACTGTCATGAGAGAGCATCAGGTTTTACATTCTTGAAGCCAGGACGATAGGAAATGGACAGGTTGAACCGACAGAAGAACAAGGACCAACGGGACTGGCGGGAGTTGAAGCGTTTAGCAGACTGAAGGTAAGAAAGATTTTTGTGGTCAGTCCAGACCATCACGGGATGTTCAGCGCCCTCCAGCCAGTGACGCCACTCCTCAAGAGCCAATTTAATGGCTAAAAGTTCCCGATCACCCACATCATAATTTCTTTCTGTAGGTGATAACCTACGGCAGAAAAAGGCACAAGGAGGAAGCTTTCCATCAGTCAGAATGTTGAGACAATACTGCACCCACCACTGTGTCTGAAGCGTCAATCTTGAGTGTGAATTGTTTAAGTGGATCTGGGTGGATGAGGATGGGTGCTTGAGAGAACTTCTCCTTAATAGCTAAGAAGGCAGAGTTAGCTTCTGGGGTCCAAATGAATGTGGTTTTGGTTGAAGTGAGAGCAGTCAAGGGGGCGGCTGTTTGACTGTAGTTGCGTATAAACCTGCGGTAGAAGATGCCAAAACCCAGGAATCTTTGGAGTTTTTTACGAGTGTTAGGAACGAGGCGATCATGGACTGCTTTCATCTTGTCCGGGTTTGATCGAACCTGCCCACCCTCGAGGATAAAGTTAAAAAGGTTACAGATGGTTTATGGAACTCACACTTCTCTCCCATAATATCATCCACTAGAGCTTGGAAGACTGCAGGAGCATTGCAAAGACCAATGGTGTCTTAAAGGTGGTCTTCCATTCTTCCCCCTGGCGGATTCTGTCAAGGTGGTATGCGTTGCACAGATCCAGTTTAGTGAACACAGTTGAATCATGAACAGGTTCGCATGCAGATGATATGAGGGGAAGAGGACATTTATTCTTTACAGTAATCATATTGAGACCTCTGTAGTCAATGGCCCTGTCCCAATACCCACACTACACCCTACGCCCCTCTATCAAGTGTGTACTTTGTAAAAGTGCATGTAAGGGTTGAAGTGCGCAGGTTATAAGCATGCAAAATTGGAGAATTGGGACAGTAGGGGTTACGTTATCGACTTGCACCTCTGCACCGTAACTGCAACATCAAAAAGGGCGGGAACCAGCGCTGTTTTCACAGTCTTGCTGCTAAAGAAATATTTTAAAACTGCAACAAGCAATTGTTTTGAGGAGAAGAAAGTGCAGGAAGTGACAGAGGTTTATACACCAGACTCTCGCTGCGCCAGTGTTTGTTTGAAAGGTAACTTCAGTGTTCTGGCCTACTGACAGCCCAGACTCACTCTGAACCCAGTGGTATCTTACAATGTTGAACCTGGAAAACCAGTAAAAAAATATATTTGTCGGCTTGCTGTCTAAAGTTTACGCAGTTCTTATTATTCTGATTTGATGCCTTGTTACGTTGACGGTTGTGATTGGTTTTTGCTCAGAACGTCATCTGCAGCAGTGAATTGTGGGTAATAGTGACAAATGGGGCCAGCAGTTAGTGAGTCATCTATGGCACAATTGTATGGGCAATAAGGAGGTAATGATAAAGCCTTGCTCTTACTGAAAACCTGTTTCAAGTCATGATACTTTTCGGGTACCTGACAGGGGGCAGACTTGGAGGAAGGGCAGAATGCAAACAGGAGGAGAGACAGTTGGTGGACCAGGAGTCAATGCGGAGTTCTGACCAGTTGAGATGTGGATTGTGCTGTTGTAACCGGTTAAAACCTAACACAACAGATGACTGTAATGGGGAAGACGAAAAAGGAAGTGTATTCTTTGTGGTTACCTGTGATGATTAATTCAAGTGGTTTGGTTTGATGGGTGATCTTTTGCAGAGCTTTACCATCCAGTGCGGCACTAAGGAGAGGTGTGGGAAGTGGCACAGTTTAAATCATGGCTTGGGAAACGAAGCTCAAGAACCAGGAGAAAAGCTGGAACAGGATCCAGAACACAGAGTCAACTTGAAGGAGAACACAAACGAGGTGAGATTATCCTTCTTGAACAAAGAATCAGGAACATCAGAGGGCCAGAGCTTTACCACAGTTGGTTAACACTGAAGTGCTGGCAGCAGACTCCTCTTAACCCTTTCCTGATGAGACTTGATGTGCAAAACCTGTCACAGCACCCAGCCACCATGTTCAGATGTCAACTAGGGGAGGAATAATGAAGCAGCAGGCAAAAGAGGAGACAATGTCTCCCAGACCCCTTCAGTTATGGGTTTTATCTAATCCATATATGGTCAAAATTTATTTAAAAAAAAAATATATATACATACATCCCCAATAATATTTGGTCAAGTGTCCCTAAGCAAATTCCACCCCGAGTATACAGTTCCTGCAGCCATCACAAGCTTCAGGCTAGATATTGGACCTATGTTCCTAAGTTCATTTAAATTGACTGGTTTCCTGAGACTGAACCTATAACCATAGTTTACACATTTTTAATAGGTCTGAGGTCAAAGCTTGAAGATGGTCATTACAGAAGCCAGATTTGTCCATTGCAAAACAGGATCATTGCCCTGTTAAAACATGCAACAAAAAAAGCTAGTTTCCACCAAGGTTCTGGCCTACCATTGACTGAAAATGGCTAAAACTTCAGTGTCCCTGTCCACAGTGACAGCTACTTAATTTGGAAAGGTCTCAACTACATAATAAGCCTCAAAGCTCGACCGAAATTTGCAGCTGCCCACCTGGACAAGGAATTTGTCATATAGAGAATAGTTTTATGAACAGAGGAGATAAAGATTGAAATTTTAGTCACAGTGACAAGACATTATGTACACGAAGTCAAGGTTAGGCTTTCACACCAAAGAACACTGTACTAACTGATTAGCACAGTGATGGTAGAAAGATGCTGTGGGGCTGTTTAGCTATCAGTGGTACTGGTGTTTTGAATAAAGCAGGTGGAACAACTACTCCCAAATTCTTGAAGCTCCCCTCTAATTAGAGAAAGTTAAATTTGAACATGGCTGGGCGTACCAACAGGACAATGATCTCAAACACAAATTAAAACTGTTCAAAGCTGTTATTTTGACCATGTGTGGATTAAAGGAAATTCACAATAAGGTCAAACATTGTGCAACCAATTCTTGTTTTTTATTTCAATTGTATAAGATTTTGACCATCAAAAAAGAACAGTTAAAAGAACAGTCAGGCATCCCAAATTTATTTGACCTACATGTCCACGTTTGTTGTCTGTTAATAGCTGGAATTAAAAAAAAAAACTGCCACTTCCAGAAATCTGCAGTATTGCACAGAATTGCACATTTTTTCTCTGATTGTCAGAAAGAAATAAAAAAAAACTCAAGAATATTTTGAATAAAATGCATGTTTTACATCATAAGCTTATAGAGTGGGTAAAATAGGTAATGAAAATTTAAACATATTGCGCAGTTTAAATAATGTGGGGGGCCTAAGGATGCCATTGACATAAATTTCACATCAGATGGAAAAACTCAACAAGTTTTCATGGAAGGGCACATCAGTTTGGCAGGTGTAAAACACGTCTTGGGACCACAGCCATGGTTACAACATGAAGTCCGGTACAGACTTTTCTGAAACTTTCAAAATAAATTGCATTAACCTACTTCCGGCACAGCCAGGGAAAGGGGTAGTTCCCATGATGCCACTGTCTGTATAAAAGCACCCCCTTTCCAAGGAATCGCTCTTTTCCACGCCGGTGATGACCAGGACAGGAGGGACACTGCGCGCTAATGTCTCTTTGCAGGCAAACAGACATAACTCTTCAAATTGGATCCAAGAGTGTCATACGGTCAGCTAATGAGACACCGTTGAGAATTAGTCATCCAGAAGGTTGGTTTTATTCAGCAGATCATTCTTTAAAACATTATTTTATAAATATAATATTTTATCTGATCTTGCATTGTGAATGGTTGTCTAAAGGTATGTTGATTATTGCCTAAGTTAGTTCCAAGACTAACTTAACTTCACTTCCAGGTTCTTCAAGATAATCCTTGGTTATCAAACATAAACATTGCATGGTAATGTTGCATCACTTTTTAGGTCATGGTTTCAACCATCTTTAATAAACTTGTTTATATTGTACATGGCCCATTAGTCTTCCTTATTCTTTAATTTTACTTGATAGTTTAGTTGGATTGTTTTAGCATAATAAAGTTTGTTCATTGAAATATGTTTGACTTTGAGTTGACTTATTTTTGTTAATAAATTCTTGTATTTTAAGAAATTGTGTGAATTCATTCCATGTGTATGCAGAGTTTTGCTGTTCAATAATGTCAGAGCTTGGCTCACCCTTTTCGATTTTGTCCTACTACCACCACCCTACTGGGCTGGTATTCACAGGACAACCCTTAACAGACCAAAATATTATTTGATAAAATATTAAAGTATTAATATTAAATCATATATTCCGATTTATAGTCACAACACGCGCGACCCATGAACAGAGGCCACAGTCCTCGACGCAGTCCTCGGGTTCTGGCCCATTGACCTTTGCTGCATGTCTTCCCTTTTCTGTCTAATCCATTTGCTCTCAGTCTATAAAGGCCACTAGTGCCACAAAATTAAACAAAAATAATCTTTAAAATTTGATATTGGGAAGAGTTGAATATATCGAAAATCCTTTCTTGGTAATGACAACCTTAAGATGTCTCCTATATGGAAAAACTTCTCATATGCGATGCTAATATGCAGTAAGACAACCCACACCATGATCTTTTCTGCTGCAAACTTCACTTTTGGCATGGTGTTTTTGGGGTGATATGCAGAACCCAACTTCCTCCAAACACGGTGGGTGCAAACACGGATATACACAGCCTGTATCTACACTTCGCCCTTCGCAGGCATTCACTCCAGTCCTGATGTACTTCAGAAGCATTCTGCTGCAAAGCCCAGAGGTGCTACAAGAACCATGTGCAGATTGCATAATGAAAGCCAATGATAAATGTAGTAGTCATACCAAAACAACTCAGTCTGTGGACGTTAAAACCGGTAAAACTGCTTCACTTTTCATTCTTTTGTATCCAAAAAAATGTCCGGTTTCCTGTTGGCGCAGTGTGATCTATGTAGATTGACTCTGACTCGGCTCAAAATGACCTCTGACCCCAGCAAAAAAAGAAGCGGGTTCAATTTTGCCAAATGGTTGTGCGCACGCTGCCACCCTGCAGTGTCCTGTGGTGCCCTGCCCAGTCCTTGACTTCTCTCACAGAAATCTTAGTCAAGTCATGGCCAGTGGCACCTGGTGAAATTATGTTCTTTCCACCATCAGATTATGGCTCCAATGGCACTCCTCGGAACATTCAGATCTTTGGAAATGCAGCTGAAACCATTGCTATTAGTATGTTTTTGTAACAGTCTCTTTGCTTTTACTAATTAAACCAATCTGTGAAATACTTTGATAATGAGAAACCATTTTATAGGCCATCAATTAATATCAAGCCAACTAATTTGCACAAAGCAACAGGAATGCTTACTGAAAACTGACAGATTTAAGCTGCTTTTTTGGCTTTCCTATGTAGTTTTGCTTATCCTTTTCTTGATATGTTCCATATTTATTCCTTGTGTCATCCCATTTAATTACACACTCATTTATGGGAAATTTGTTATGGGAATTTTTTTTGTGTGGATTACTTGGATTGTTGCCAACATCTGTTGTGAATTTTATGTCAGTGGTGTCTTTATACATATTAGTTACAACAGGCTGTACCATGTCAGATAATGCTTTGTGGGGCTCCATCAGTTCCAGTTCTTATCATCTGTAAATGCAATTAAGAAATTAGAGAAACACTGTTTGTTCTACAGATGCAATAAGTGCAACAATGCCGAAGACACTTATCTGAGTGGGTTTGACAGCCAGACTGGGCTGCAGACTTCAGTAATAACTGGCAGAGCCCTGATTGTTTAAAAAAGGATCAGACGAGCTTGAAGAGTGGATCGCTTTCACAAAAACATCAACAGAATTTCATTATGGGTCTTGTGTCCATATGATCTAACTTCATTTAGCTGGAGAAATCAATATAACATAAAGTTCCTTGCCTCAACTGTATTTTGTCCCCAGCAATTATGTGCAGACTCCAGTGACATTAAGATATGACTGGCTTCCTAAGGTGCTCATGAAAGGTCATACCACCTGCAAACATCAAATGAGTAATTGTAGAGTTCTGATGTGATTAATTTATTACTCATCTAAAGATTCATTGTATTTTTCAATTGACCCAAAGTTGCCTGACTATCCTAAGTCAGCTTTGCTTTGCCATTATCCACAAAAGCACTGAGTTGCACAGTGATCCAGCCTGCTGGGAAAAACATCCTGAAGCCAAAACAGCGACAATGATTATAACACAAAAGCTTCCCAGCTGCTGTGTGACCTCCCAACTCTCCTACGCTGTTTTTTATGCATTTGTATTTAAACTACATATAAAAAAAAAAAAGCAAAACAATCCTTCGACTGATAACAGCCTGACCTCAAAACTCTTTTTCTCTCTGTTGTAGGAAGGAAGAAAATTTGTTTTTATTCCAACACCTGACCTGTGATGGAAAAACACACTTTTTGCTGAAAATCCACCAAAAGACTAAAGAGGAGCACTTGATTACATTTTGGTAAATCTTGTTCTGTTTACATAACCCATGTGAGCTGCAAAAAGATAAAGGTAGCAGTGTCATGCAATCGAAATTAAGTCAGCATGTTGGGAAGCCTCTTCAGGAAAGGACACAGCAGGAGGAGAATCTGCTCGATACTGAAGTCTGACCCAACTGAAAAGTCTGGCACAATTACCTCATAACTATAATCATTGCAATCAGTATACAAAAACATGTTAATGTTATTAAATCACATTTAAATCTAAGCCTTCTGTGAAAGATGCCATGAAAGAGACACTGTCAGCGCAAAAGGCCTCGCAATATCATATCTTTCTAAATAGTACATTTTAGAGGTTTATGCATTCTTGGTCAATTCCATAGAATCAGATGAGATGCAAAGACTGAATGGATAATCAGATCCTTACGGTGATTGGATTATTGTAAGGTATCGAAAATAAAATTTGTAAACATACAATGTGGAAAATTCCTATTTTGCGAATGTCCCAGGGTAGGCTCCCCTACCTGCCCTAAACCAGCAACCCTACAACTAGCATCCCATAAGAAAGTAAGAAAACAGAAGATACTCTGATTTACATAAACACGGTGCTTGTCTACTTACTCATAAGTCCTCTCAGGACTAAGAAGAACATTGAAAACATTCCCTAGAACCAGGAGAATTAGTTTTTATTTTTTAATGTTTTTTGCATAATTTCTTTGGAAAGGCCACATGTGTGGTGAGTCACTGCAGCCTTTCCAAATGACCCTGCTTTCACTTAGCGTTTAACCTCAGATATAACAGCTGGACTTCTGCGATGACCCTGCAGTGGAGGCTTCTTGTCATCTTGGAGGTCATGTCCAGCTTCTCACACACACAGAACAGACACACATAATAATAATAATAATAGTACTCTGTTTTCAACCTGGGATAATGTCTTTATCTGTGCGACATTAGCAAATATCTGATTTCCAACTATGAGTGAGAAAATGAGAGAATTTAAAAGATGACTTACCCAGGAAATAGACTGACTGATAACAACACAAAAGATAAAATAACCACTATTAAATCAACATTTGTTAAGATTACATTTAAATTTTGTGATATTTTACCTGCTCTGGGCTGACCTGTTGGAGAGTGATGCTCACCACTCAGAAGCCTATTGATGAACTGCCAGCACATGGTGTTTGTCATCAGAAGACAGCTCTGTCAATCAATTACACCTGAGGGATTTCTTTGCCCTGAAGCTCATTCGTGCATCCTGTTTTCCTCTCCTGACCCACCTGGTAGAAAAAAATGTTTTTAATTTCGAATCACTCAAGGGAAATTGCAAGAATGAATGTACTGTCAAGAAACATTAGGAAGTGAAACTTAGTTTATTGATGACACCGTCTGCCAGTCCATAAAAGATTACGCCCACTGTGTGCAGCCCAAAATAAGTCCCCTTAGAGAGACAAAATAATTCCCAGAGTTGATTTGTAAGAACCTTTTCTAAATAGATGTCAAAAAGATTAAGAAAATATTGTACTACTTTAAAATATGCAACTTTTAATTTACAATGTGAATGCCAAAATCTGCAAATAACTGGATCTGTGGGTGCATCAGCAATTAAGTAACTCTGAATCAGCAGATCTTATGTGTTCCTACAACACAAATACTGTTAGTCTCTCTGGAATGAGAACAATATAAGTGAAGGTTAGTACTGTGTGGATGGACTGGCATTCTTAGGTGTTAGTCTTTCTTTCATAAAAATGACTTCGTCCCTGTCTGGAGAAAGTCTACGCTGGAATAATGGAAGTCAAATCTCACATTCAGGAGAAGCATTGTGGTTTTTCATTCTCGTTGTAGAACCCTGGCCCTGGTCTTTATTCTTGAAGATTGTTCATTCTGTCCTCATATAAAGTCATATTCAATAAATTAGAATATGAGTTCTGATTAGCCTCAGATAAGTACATTTGACATTTAATCAGGTATTAAACATACTTTTCATTAAGCCCACATTTCTATTTTAAAAATGTTTTTTTTTTTTATTGGTGTGATGTGATATTCTGATCTTAGATGTCATGTTTTCATTTAGCTGTAAGTGGAAAGTCATAATTAACCGAAAATAAGGCTTAAAAACATCCCCCTGAGTGTAATTAATCTATATAATGTGTTTCACTCAGTGAATTGAGTTGTGGAAAAAATTAACATTTCCATAAGATTTCAATTTTACTGAATATGAATGTACAGGTCCTTCTCAAAATATTAGCATATTGTGATAAAGTTCATTATTTTCCATAATGTCATGATGAAGATTTAACATTCATATATTTTAGATTCATTGCCCACTAACTGAAATATTTCAGGTCTTTTATTGTCTTAATACGGATGATTTTGGCATACAGCTCATGAAAACCCAAAATTCCTACCTCACAAAATTAGCATATTTCATCCGACCAATAAAAGAAAAGTGTTTTTAATACAAAAAACGTCAACCTTCAAATAATCATGTACAGTTATGCACTCAATACTTGGTCGGGAATCCTTTTGCAGAAATGACTGCTTCAATGTGGCGTGGCATGGAGGCAATCAGCCTGTGGCACTGCTGAGGTCTTATGGAGGCCCAGGATGCTTCGATAGCGGCCTTCAGCTCATCCAGAGTGTTGGGTCTTGAGTCTCTCAACGTTCTCTTCACAATATCCCACAGATTCTCTATGGGGTTCAGGTCAGGAGAGTTGGCAGGCCAATTGAGCACAGTGATACCATGGTCAGTAAACCATTTACCAGTGGTTTTGGCACTGTGAGCAGGTGCCAGGTCGTGCTGAAAAATGAAATCTTCATCTCCATAAAGCTTTTCAGCAGATGGAAGCATGAAGTGCTCCAGAATCTCCTGATAGCTAGTTGCATTGACCCTGCCCTTGATAAAACACAGTGGACCAACACCAGCAGCTGACACGGCACCCCAGACCATCACTGACTGTGGGTACTTGACACTGGACTTCTGGCATTTTGGCATTTCCTTCTCCCCAGTCTTCCTCCAGACTCTGGCACCTTGATTTCCGAATGACATGCAGAATTTGCTTTCATCCGAAAAAAGTACTTTGGACCACTGAGCAACAGTCCAGTGCTTCTTCTCTGTAGCCCAGGTCAGGCGCTTCTGCCGCTGTTTCTGGTTCAAAAGTGGCTTGACCTGGGGAATGCGGCACCTGTAGCCCATTTCCTGCACACGCCTGTGCACGGTGGCTCTGGATGTTTCTACTCCAGACTCAGTCCACTGCTTCCGCAAGTCCCCCAAGGTCTGGAATTGGCCCTTCTCCACAATCTTCCTCAGGGTCCGGTCACCTCTTCTCGTTGTGCAGCGTTTTCTGCCGCACTTTTTCCTTCCCACAGACTTCCCACTGAGGTGCCTTGATACAGCACTCTGGGAACAGCCTATTCATTCAGAAATTTCTTTCTGTGTCTTACCCTCTTGCTTGAGGGTACCAATAGTGGCCTTCTGGACAGCAGTCAGGTCGGCAGTCTTACCCATGATTGGGGTTTTGAGTGATAAACCAGGCTGGGAGTTTTAAAGGCCTCAGGAATCTTTTGCAGGTGTTTAGAGTTAACTCGTTGATTCAGATGATTAGGTTCATAGCTCGTTTAGAGACCCTTTTAATGATATGCTAATTTTGTGAGATAGGAATTTTGGGTTTTCATGAGCTGTATGCTAAAATCATCCGTATTAAGACAATAAAAGACCTGAAATATTTCAGTTAGTGTGCAATGAATCTAAAATATATGAATGTTAAATTTTCATCATGACATTATGGAAAATAATGAACTTTATCACAATATGCTAATATTTTGAGAAGGACCTGTAGTTCATGGTCCTCTTGATATGGATCATTGAGTCCCTGCATGAATTACACAAGAGCTTGGTTCGAATTTTAGGTCATTAGAGTTATTTCCAGTGGTTGTGGGACAAAGCTCTTTACTTTATTAATGATACTGCTCTTTACATATCTTGACCATATTTGGATTGCATCTTTTCTTTTAGCAGATGATATAATTTATTTATCAGTAGTTCTGGCATTAGAACAGCTGAGAGCCCTGGCTTTGTTAATGATAATTGGAATCTCTAAGAGTAAAACCTTAGACCTGAGGCAGGAACATGTGGATTGTCATCTCTGGCTTTAGCTGGATGGATGAATGGATGGATGGATGGATGGATGGATGGATGGATGGATGGATGGATGGATGGATGGATGGATGGATGGATGGATCACCTGAGGTCAAGACTCTGTACACACAGATAAGGCTTCCAAATATTAACTGGGCTTGAATCAAAAGTTCCTTCATGGTATCTGATTTGGTAAAATGAAGAAGGTTTTTTTTTTTTTATTGAATTGTACCAGCTGCGATGGACTGGCGACCTGTCCAGGGTGTACCCCGCCTCTCGCCCATAGACTGCTGGAGATAGGCACCAGCTTCCCCGTGACCCACTATGGAATAAGCGGTAGAAAATGACTGACTGACTGAATTGTACCAGGTTTAAACGTTTGTATATTTATGTTCTCTATCACAAGGAATAGTGCTATGCTTAATCTGTAATGTTTCAATAAACTTAACTAAAGGTTTTCAGATGACAGCTGTGATAAGGTAAGCACATCTACTTAAAAGGTTGCTATTTAGTTGAGGGAAACAACAAAAAGTGTGTGCTTTTTTGTATGAAGAAACTTGTATCTTTTGTTTTCATGGCCTTATAATTTTAAATGACAATCTTAACTGGTGTTAAACATGGCAACAAAGTTATAATATTTTCAACATATTGAAACCAGTTAATTATAATGTTATTATTTATGTAAAAGTTTGATTTCACTCCAAATAAGAGGCACATCTTAAATAAAACACAAAACACTACTGCTATTTTTAATAAATGTAACAAGTTTACTATTCTGGATTAAAATTTTTTAATTTCAGAAATTTTGCTTTCCATTTTTGAGTGCCTCCCCAGTTGAAATGTTTTAATTTAGGCTTTCAGAAGCAATTCAACAACTTATTATGTGTCACACACTCTCTGCACTTTTCCCATCAGGAGTCTTATTGTCAGTCATTTTACAGTGTAATAAGCCTCCACTTAACTGTAAAGAGGATATGTGTAATAATTAATTCCTAGACTTCCAGTTACCGTGACAGAGCTGCACACACAGAAGGGTCTGACATTTTCAGAAGATTAATGGTCATTCTGATTAGATTGTAAAGGGGTAATCAGGTTATGCAGTGGGGATTATCTGGACTGTTTTATAATAAAGAAATACTACTTTTAAAACTCAGTCATGAGAAAATCTTTTAATATCTTTGCGCAGATTTACGCTTAAATGTCCAAATATTTTTTTAGCAAAAGTAGAACAGAAAAAATATTATATATAAATTATCAGATCTGTGTAATGCAATAAATCTGTTATTTCCCAATAATTTTAGCATGAAGACATTTTTGCATTTTTGAAAATCCAAGTTATGTCACCCACCGTCATGCACGTCCCTTCAGTCAGTATTGATTAATTAGTCGTGTTTATTCTCACCTCCCCTTTCAGACCTGATTGACTGGGCAGAGAAACCAGTGTATTTGTATGCCACCATCTCCTTTGTTTTGTTTTTGTTAGTATACTTTTCATTACACTTAAATTCAGCTCTTGTCAGTCATTAGTCTGGAATGTGTATCTTATGTATCATTTGACATTATGGACTATAACATATTTGGGGGCTTGTGTGAAATTTGAATCCAGGAACTCCTACACTCCATACAAGATTCATACCCCTAAACAATGGGGACAAAGGTATCTTTTGTTTTCTAAAGTAGATAAAGGGATCCAGGACTCGCTTGGCTTTAGTCAAAATGATCTTGTGTTCTCTTGCAACATCCATGGGTCCCTGAAACTTCTAGAAGAAAAGTGATTATGCAAGAAATCTGCTGTATTATGTCAGGATTTCTGTTATAAACTACACTGCTGAAAAAAATAAAGGGAACACTTAAACAACACAATATAACTCCAAGTAAATCAAACTTCTGTGAAATCAAACTGTTCACGTAGGAAGCAACACTGATTGACAATCAGTTTCACATGATGTTGTGCAAATGGAATAGACAACAGGGGGAAATCTTTGGCGATTAGCAAGACACACTCAATAAAGGAGTGGTTCTGCAGGTGGGGACCACAGACCACTTCTCAGTACCTATGCTTTCTGGCTGATGTTTTGGTCACTTTTGAATGTTGGTGGTGGTTTCACACTCGTGGTAGCATGAGACGGACTCTACAACCCACACAAGTGGCTCAGGTAGTGCATTTCTTTGGAGGGCCGCACAGCCCTCCATGTGCTCGCCAGAGGTAGCCTGACTGCCATTATGTACCGAGATGAGATCCTCAGACCCCTTGTGAGACCATATGCTGGTGCGGTTGGCCCTGGGTTCCTCCTAATGCAGGACAAAGCTAGACTTCATGTGGCTGGAGTGTGTCAGCAGTTCCTGGAAGATGAAGACATCGAAGCTATGGACTGGCCCGCCCGTTCCCCAGACCTGAATCCGATTGAGCAGATCAGGGACATCATGTCTCACTCCATCCACCAACGTCACGTTGCATCACAGACTGTCCATGAGTTGGTGAATGCTTTAGTCCAGGTCTGGGAGGAGATCCCTCAGGAGACCATCAGCAGCATGCCCAGGCGTTGTAGGGAGGTCATACAGACACATGGAGGCCACACACAATACTGAACCTCATTTTAACTTGTTTTAAGGACATTACATCACAGTTGGATCAGCCTGTAGTGTGTTTTTCCACTTTAATTTTGTGAATGACCCCAAATCGAGGCCTCCATTGGTTAATAAATTTGATTTCCATTGATGATTTTTGTGTGATTTTGTTGTCAGCACATTCAACTTTGTACAGAACAAAGTATTCAATGAGAATATTTCATTCATTCAGATCTAGAATGTGTTATTTGAGTGTTCCCTTAATTTTTTTGAGCAGTGTATATCTTTTACTTTATCTTTTACTTTACAACTTTTTTACAACTTTTAAAACAACTTCTGAATCAACTTTCCAAACCAAGCAGACTCGCTCTATTTAAATGTTGGGCCATGTGTGCTTTTCAAATGGCAAGTTTATTGAAATTTTTAATACAACTGATAATCAATTACTACCAAATAGCAAATGTTTTCACACATCGCCTTCCTAGACAATGGATGGGCCCATAAAACAATAGGAATAATATTTAGAAACCACAACGTTAGGGCTCTTTAATCGGAGTCTTATATTATTGTTAACAGGCTATCTGTATTGCTTCAAAAACAATTATAAAAACAATTACAGCAACACCTAAATAACTGTAATCTTGATTATTTGTGTCTCTCAAAAATTGGTTAACTCTAATTCCACCTTCAGTTGTATTAACAGTGTCAGGACATAATATCTACAGAAAAGACAGAATAAATGGTAAAGGAGGATGGGTCATGATATATGGAAAATAAACCTTTCAGTGTACACAAGTTGATATTACTGACAATATTCTGGAATGTGTTGGAGTGACAATTACACTCTCACCAGAAATGTCCGTAGATGTGATCGATATCTATCAACCTCCTTCTTCTGAAAGTAGATTTTTTTGTCTCATTATCTAATGGTCTAAAGTAGTTCAGCTGCAAAAAATGCATTATTATTTAACCAGACTGGCTTTATGAAACATGCAGAAAGAAATAAAAGAATTTTACAATCAAATTTCAAATGAATCAAATGGACCAAATTGTTTTAATAAAAATATAGAATTGAATCACAGGCAGACCAAAACCTTACATTAGTAGCATGTAAGTTAGCAAAAACATGATACAAAATTAAAAGTGTATAGAAAAGGGGGGATATTTTCCACTTATACCTAAAAAAAACAATATCATTTGAAAATTAATTACAACATGTAATATGGAACAAAATGATTCTGGACAGAAACTGTTAAAGTACATGTGATCATTTTATATCAGCAATTAAATCAACTTCTTCAAAAAAATACATTGCAAGTAGAAAGGAAAACAGAGTTTACAATAGCTAAATGACACACTGTGGGCCCTTATGAAGAAAAGTTACTTAGGATCTGTTTTTTTGTTGGTTTTTTTGCTTGTTTACTTTTGACTGCTTTGTATATTCTGTCCCTTTGGTTTATTTACTACGTTTAATTATTTCCTCTGTTTTACTGTGTACTCCTTTCCCCTTCTTTGTGCCCTACTCGTTCCTCCCCTTGGCCTTAGTTCTCCTTCAGTTATTATTTACTAAGTGTTCATTTCCCTTTATATTTGTAGTTCTTCCCAGCCTTATTCCTAGTAGAGTTCCCCGTGTTAGTCTCTATTGTTTCAGTTCCTTCTGACAGGTTAGCTTTTAGTTATTTGTTTGCTGCTATACTTAGTTCCACTTATTGTTTACACTTTGGTTTGCATTTATTCTAAGTCATCATTTTCTCTGCTTCCCTCCCAGTTAGTTCAGTATTTGTTTTGTATTGTTGTTGCTCTCTCTTTTCTGTTACTGTTTGTTATCCTTAGATCCTAGTTTCCCTTTGGTTTTCTTATAGCTTTATTTCTCTTGTGTCCTTGCGTTCTCTAGTTCATGTCACCATAGTAACCGTTCATTCCCTCAGTCTCCACAGCCAGTTCCCGCACCTGTTTCTACTTCTCCTCTGATTATCCTAGCTTCTCCCTCATTGGTTCACTCTCCTCTTCTCCCTGTTTATATACCCAGTTCTGCCAATTATTCTTGGCTGGTTCCTCAATTCTCCTGGTCATGTTTGTCACGTCAGTTTTTGTGTTCCCTTGGGATTATTTCTGCCTCTGTACCTCCTACAAGTGTAAGTGCTTTTCGTGGTGCCTGTATTAAAGGATTCGTTTTCAACATGCTGCCGCCCAGTGCTTGTCTGTATCTTGCTCCACAACTACCCCAGACTATGATACTTAGCCCATAAAAATGTTTTAAATCAGGCCTAAGCCTATATCAAATAGTCTCAGCAATAAAGTAACTATACAGGTTTGCAAAGCTAAAGCAAATGTATTCTTAGATATGATTAAAAGGGCTAAAGGGAACAATACAAAACTCTGGAAAACCATTGATAAAGGGAGGAAGGGATTAAAAAAGAATGAAGTTACACAAACTGAAATAAAAGGTGCTCCTCATTCCAATGCTTTAGTTATAGCAAATAATTTTAAGGACCATTTTATTAAATCTATTTATCAACTGACTCAGAATTGTATCTTCATTGTGACTCTTTATTTTATTTCATTGCAATCAGTCTATGACAAATCATGAATTTAATTTAACGTTAAATCTAAAGTCTTTAAATCATATCAAATTGAATGAAATGCTTCACTCCCTGTCAAGTTCCAAAGTGAAAGATATTTATAGATTAGACACAATGTTTTAAAAAAGATGAAGGTACATTAACAGCATCAGTCACCCAATTGATAAATTAATCAATACAACAAAGTGTTTTTGCCAGTGCTTTTAAAGCTGCCATCATAACTCCCATACATGAAGCGGTCAACAAAGGTGGGTGGTGGGAGCAGCCTTCTTAGATTTACGCAAAACTTATGATACAGTCAACCATTCAATCCTTCTCTCTGAGTTGATAAGTTATAAAGTGTCCATAAGCACCCTGATCTGGATCGGATCTGTCTGGTCACTCCTAGTGTGTGTGTATTAATAAAGCTGTGTCAACAACAAGGGCTTGCTCCAGGGGAGTACCACAAGGTTGTATTTTAGAACCTTTGTTATTTACATTGTATATTAATCATCTAGCTTTATTATATGAAGAATATGTAAAGATCCAGATGTATGCTGATGATTCAGTTTGCTATACACAAAGGGAGGATGTTAATGAAGTGGCTGTCAAGGTATAAATTGCCATAGAGAAAATCTGTGACATGGAGAACATCCGTAAATGCAAAACTGCCATTGGACAATCTGCTTTTTCTAAGTTCATAAAAGAATAAAACAAAAATGACTTACAAATTACTAGACTGTACAACATTTTTCAAGGAAACAAAACAAAAATTGATTTAAAAAAAAACAATTATGTGATCAGCTATTCTTTTTAAGATGTATTTTTTTCTGAATTAATGTTGATTTTTTCATGATTAACACTACATGCCTGTTTTGTAACATTTGATTTTGGGTGGTATTTTATCTACATAATGTTAAATTAACCTTTACCATGGTTTCTGATTTAACATCTTATTTATCTCGATTTTTCTTTTACTTCTTACATGCCACAGGGACTGCAGTTTTATCTAAGAAGCTAGAATCTGGTTCTTTCCATCTATACTCTATATAGACTTTAATGTTTTTCTGTACATTGTCCCTGATCAAGTAAATAAATTAATAAAATTACATTCCCAAGATCCATACTGTTGCTGCAATTTACAGGCTTCCTCTCATGCACATTGGCTACAGCTTTGCTCTCTCCATGACAGTCTGAGGGTAATTCCTTGCTTAAAAATGTACAGTTTTGCACATGAGGCATGGTGCAATGCTTCTTATCATTTATTGATTAGATGATACAATTACATACTTGCACCATATTGCAGAAGTTTGCAGAAGTCTAGGCATAAAATGAGCACTCCACTGGGGTAACTTTCTGCTGTCATAGAAAACGGCTGACAACAATTTATAACTATTTTGCAATACTTCTGGATTATGTTTGATTTTGTAGGATCTCTGCTCCTCCCCTTCTGGTTGGTTCTGGCAGCTCATTGTCTGCAGCTGCAACGCATTCTTCTAATGAGCTCATGGGCTTCTTAAGGTAGCTGCTGATACAGACCTTTGCTGGAACATAACCTCAGTTATGTGGACTCCTGTCTGTCTGCCTATCCGTCTGCCTGCCTGTCGACCTGCCTATCTGCCTACCTGCCTGCCAACATCTGGTAATACTCCCTCCTAAGGACTGCACTGTAAATATTCTCATCACCAGTACTCTCTCTCTCTCTCCTTGGATTCCTGGGTTTACCTCCTCCTCCTCTGGCTTCTGGACAACTCCAACTCAAGATTCCTTAAACAAAGTCTACAGTAGAAATAAATATATGTTCCAGCCATCTAGCATGTCGAAGAACAATTCAGATGATGAACAGACTTCCTTAAAGGAACGCCTACAATCTACTGAAACCATGCTTCAACAGCTACTGCAACAACAAAGGACTACGGATTCTCATCTCACAGAACTTGGTGGTATGGTTCATGCTTTAAGCGAAATCATAACCAAACTCTCACCTGCCTCTTCCAATCCTCCAGCTCGTTTAGAGAATCCTCAGCCACCCACAATTCTATCTACTGGGATCCGAGAGCCTGACTTCCATCCGTCTGAACTGTTTGATGGTAATCCTAATAACTTTGGTGTTTTTTCTCTCCAGTGTGAATTAGCATTTAGTCGTTCCCCCTCCCTTTTCCCTACTGCTGCCTCCAAGATTACTTATATTGTTACCTCGCTAAAGGGATCTGCTCTGCAATGGGCGCACGCCTATTTGGCATCTAACCCTGTTGAGTCTCTTAGTTATGCCATTTTTTTCAGTCACTTCAAGAGAGTCTTCGATCAACCACTCCAGCAGGAGGCAGTGGCTAAGAAGATACTCACCCTCAAACAGGGAAGGAGAGCATTGGCTGAGTTTGCCATCGACTTCCGGGTGGCAGCGCAGGAGGTGGGTTGGGATGAAGCGGCACTCAAGGGTATTTTTGTTAATTCCCTTGCAGATCAAGTAAAGGACCAGTTGGTTTTGAGAGATGAACCCGAGAGACTGGATGAATTAATCAACCTATCGATCCGCATTGACAACCGTCTAAGAGAGAGACAAACAGAAAGGAACTACAATTCACAGTGGCAGCACTCTCTGGCGCCTCGAACCACTTTCCTCGACGCACCCACTTCCTCTTCAGAGGGATCTGCGGAACCGGAGCTGATGCAGATTGGTCACACTCGACTCTCCCCAGAGGAACGACAATGCCACTTTGAGGGTGGTCTTTGCCTATATTGTGGACAAGGAGGACATTTTATCACAAGATACCCCAAGAAGGGAAAAGAGAGGGCTCATCAATAGGTCAGGGGACTTTGATGAGCATATCCCATTCTTCCCCTGTCTCTCGTATGTGTTTTCCGGTCACTATTATTGTTGGCCAAGAGAAGTTTCCTGTTGACGCTTTTATTGATTCTGGTGCTGAACAGAATCTTATTTCCTCGGATCTGGTTGATAAACTTCAAATACCCTCTCAGCCTCTCAACAATTCCCTTTCTGTCACTGGCATCACTGGTCAAACCATGTCTCAAGTGAGATTTAAAGTGCCTCAGCTTCACATCATCACCTCTGGTAACCATCATGAATGGGGTGAGTTCTTTGTTGTCTCTTCCATCTCTCCACAATTAGTTTTGGGGTTTCCCTGGTTGCAGAAACATAATCCCGTTATTAATTGGGTGGAGGGCAGAGTAGAGAGATGGAGTAATCTCTGTCTCCAGAACTGCTTAAAGACTGCTGTCTCTCACTCTATCAAACAACTCAAACCTTCTGAGCCTGTTGATCTGTCCAAAGTTCCACCTGAATACCACAATCTCGCACCTGTGTTTAGCAAACAAGGGGCTCTTTCTTTACCTCCGCATCGCCCCTATGGCTGCCCTATTGATCTCCTCCCAGGCGCTTCGCTACCATCCAGCAGACTCTTTAAACTCTCCGGACCCAAGAGAAGGGTCATGAAAGAGTACATTGAGGATTCTTTAGCATCTGGGATCATTCGTCCGTCTACCTCCCCTGTTGGCGCCGGATTCTTCTTCGTGGGTAAGAAGGACGGCACATTAAGACCTTGTATTGATTATAGAGGATTGAATCAAATCACTATTAAAAATAAATACCCACTACCACTTATTGATTCCATACATGAACAATTACATTCTGCCAAGATCTTCACTAAACTCGACCTGCGCAATGCTTACCATTTGGTCCGGATCCGAGAGGGTGATGAGTGGAAAACAGCTTTCAAAACCCCCCTAGGACATTTTGAGTATTTGGTTATGCCTTTCGGGTTGACTAATGCACCCGCTGTTTTACAGGCTCTTATTAATGATGTTCTTCGTGACTTTCTCAACCTCTTTGTTTTCGTTTATCTGGATGACATTTGGATTTTTTCCCAGGACATAGAACAACATCGCCAGCATGTCAGAACAGTTCTCCAGAGGCTTTTTGAGAATCAACTCTTTGTTAAAGCCGAAAAGTGCGAATTCAGTGTCACATCTGTGTCTTTTTGGGGTTTTATTTTTGAGGCAGGCAGGTACAGAACTGATCCTGAGAAAACCAAGGCAGTGGCAGAGTGGCCTACTCCAACTGATCGCAGACAACTTCAAAGGTTCTTGGGATTTGCACATTTTTATAGGATGTTTATAAGGAACTACAGTCAGGTCACTGCACCTCTCACTCAACTCACCTCCTCTCTGAAAACGTTCCACTGGACTCCTGAGGCAGAAAGAGCATTTGGGGAATTAAAGACTCTATTTTCTTCAGCCCCCATATTGACCCATCCTGATCCATGTGCACAATTTATTGTAGAGGTTGATGCTTCTGACATTGGAGTAGGGGCTATTCTATCTCAACGGTCTCCTCTGGATGATAAGGTACATCCATGTGCCTATTTTTCTCGTCGCTTGTCTCCAGCAGAGCAAAATTATGATGTGGGCAACCGTGAACTGTTAGCCATCAAATTGGCGCTTGAGGAATGGCAGCATTGGTTAGAAGGTACTGAAGTCCCTTTTCTCATTTGGACTGATCATAAGAACTTCTCCTACATTCAAAATGCCAAGAGACCTAACCCCAGACAAGCCCGTTGGTCTCTGTTTTTTGCTCGTTTTCATTTTTCTATCTCCTACAGACCCGGTTCCAAGAACATTAAGCCTGACGCTCTCTCTTGCCAGTTCTCTCATTCTGACCAACTCAAGACTGAAGCTTCCATCCTACCGGATTCTTGTATTGTGGGCCTGCTTTCTGTCAGCAGGGACAGGGAAGAAGGTCAAAATGGGAAGATGGATGGGGCCAAATACAGGACCATTCTGGAAGAAAACCTGTTGGAGTCTGCAAGAGACCTGAGACTGGGACAGAGATTTATCTTCCAACAAGAGAATGATTCAAAACATAAAGCCAAATCTACAATGGAATGGTTCACAAATAAACGTATCCAGGTGTTGAAATGGCCAAGTCAAAGTCCAGACCTGAATCCAATCGAGAATCTGTGGAAAGAGCTGAAGACTGCTGTTCATGAACGCTCTCTATCCAACCTCACTGAGCTCGAGCTGTTTTGCAAGGAAGAATGGGCAAGAATTTCAGTCTCTCAATGTGCAAAACTGATAGAGACATACCCCAAGCAACTTGCAGCTGTAATTGCAGCAAAGGGTGGCGATACAAAGAAATAACGCAAGGGGACCGAATAATATTGCATGCCCCACTTTTCAGTTTTTTATTTGTTAAAAACGTTTGACACATCCAATAAATTTTATTCCACTTTACGATTGTGTCCCTCTTGTTGTTGATTCTTCACAAAAAATTTGAATTTTATATCTTTATGTTTGAAGCCTAAAATGTGGCAAAAGGTTGACCAGTTCAAGGGGGCCGAGTACTTTCGCAAGGCACTGTATTTGTGATCTGACATATAACATGTGTTCTAATTTCAAATGATGTTTAAACCATCAAAAACAGCATCTGTAACCTTCTGAGCTTTACAATCACCCAATTTCAATCTGAGCTACTAATGTCCACACAGATACCAGTGCTATTATGCGGCAAAAAAATGATACATCAGTAAGTGTGACTTGAAAATGTCAGGATTTTGTACCTGATCATATGTCCACAGTCTGGATGAAAGCTTATTAATGCAGGTACTATGAATAGATGGTTGGTCAGTGTCAGTCATCGCTAAAAAGAACTAATCTGGTCAGTCGGAGGGCAAATGGATGTGAGAGGTTTCCCACTGATGCGGAGTCCTGTCCCTGTCCCAGACTCCATGGACATGTGACACTTAAAGCCTCCTGCCTGACAGTAAATAATCCGTCCATCATTAAACCCAGCCAGATTAGAGCAAATCCCTTATGACTTGACAGCTTGTTGTAGTTTCCATAACCATGTTATTGGTAATATAATGCTTCTCCCATGTTTTCCCTGTCTTTCTTATCATCCCAAGAATGAGAACAACTAGTAGGACTTTTGCTGCTATTAAAATTGCAAAGTTGAGTAAGAAAAAGAAACATTTTAAAAGTATGGGCATTAGAGAGACAGAGGGAGCATGCTCAGACATGCAAAATATGTATTTGTAATTTGTTGGATTAGGCAGTGAGCAACCTCTGCAGCCTGTCAAATTTAAGCTGTGGAATCCCGAACAGTCTGTTAGACAGGGCAAGCTTTTCTCTCTTTCAATTTAATGTTTCCCAAAATAAAATGTGAAATGTGAAGCTATTATTCTTTCATAGTACATTTAATTCTTTTGCTACATCTGTTACTTTTGATTAAATCGCAATGAATTTCATTGCTTGTATGATTTCTAATACTTTACTAGTGTTTAGCGTTTAAAATGCTTACAGGTTCTTTTGATAGCTTAGTACATTTCAAGAAAATAGTATTGTGTGTATTTTGCATCCATATTGGTAGTCTTTCATGTGTAACCTCATTTCCTGACACTTTATCAAAACCCACAGGAAAATCCTCCTTAGTTCCGCTGACTTTAGATTTATATTTGAGCTGTGCTAAACAGCACAGCTGTAAAGGAAAGATACTGTGATAGTGAAAGTGCTGCAGGTTGCTCTAAGTTCAACTTCACACCAGACCAGACTGTCCCATGCTCTCCAGGATCTTCATCTGTGTTTGAAGGTTCCAGGAATGTGGCAAATTTGGAGAACCCCATCTCAGTGGAAAGAAAATTATGAGGATTTTAAGGTTTCCCGGCCATTCTACCATAATTTATATCAATTTAAGACAAAGGCGCTTTCTAACAATCTGGGTTTCCCTGTGTATATGAGAGGTTTCTGCAATTTCACCGTCAGTTTAAGACTTCTTGTGGGGGTACAAACACAATCAGGAGTTTAATCAGCTCATCGGTGGATTAGAAGTAAGAGAGATTTTCTTTAACAATGACTTGGTGCTGTGTGTTGTTTTCTTTATCAGTTTGAATATGGCTCAGCAATCTATTTGTATATGTCATTGAATTCAGTCAAAGGGAATCATGTGCACAAAATCTGTTTATTTTTTATTGATCATGGTGTGTCATTCACCCTGAGGCTCTGGAGTCTAAAGTATTTTTTAGTTAGAACTATTGTATAATTGTATTTTGCACTCTAGGATATGCTGTTTCCTCCCTCTTATTTGTGATTCTTTTCTTTAAAAGCATAGCAAATACATTTGATGTTCCTGTGAAAAACTGCACGGATAGCAAAGTAAATCAAGATCAACATAGTTAAAGATCAGCTTTGCTTATGTCATTTTGGTTTGACGTTATTATTATTATTGATTTTTTTTTCACTTTAAATTTCTTGTGTGTTATGTTTCTGTTCAGTTTTGTGCGTGATCAGGTTCCATCTAACTGTTTCAGTTTCACCTGTTTCTGGCTCACTTAATGCAATGTCAGATTTTCTTGTTGCCATGCCTGTTTGCTACAAACTGATCCTGATGTTCTTGGGTGTTATATATACAGTTTTTGTTCGGAATCAAAATCCTATGTTCCTGGTTTCTGATTTGGACTTTAGTTTTGTAAGTCTTTTTTCCATTATTACATTTCCCTTTATTATGAGTCTGCCTACCTTCTGGCTGCTTTTCGCTCCTATCCAACAAAAACATTTGACAATGCATATTAACTGCAATCTGAAAAACTCACAACTTTTGCCTGTACTACAGCAACCACTGTGTGTGCAATTTGTTTTCCCCCAGCTGGGAGCCTAATTCCCAGTCATACTGAGCACCGTTTGCAAGGGGGCTGATCATGGCACTGTATTCATTGAAGCAGAAATTGTGGATTATTTACTTCAGCTACATGGTGGGATCATTTTTGTTGCAGCCAAAGCAGAACTAGGATGCTATGCACATTGCTGGCATCCCACCAAGAGCTTTATATTAAATTATGTACTCACTGACAGTCAGGTGTGGGTGTGGTTAGGTTCACATATGACCAGCATGGCCAGACCTTGTTCAAATTTTCTTTTTACCAAGCTAGCTATACACTGGCTACATGCCATGAATAAGCGGTCACTGTTCCTACCAGGTTCCTCAACACAACACTCAAGAACCACAATAATTTCACCACAAAGGTTTTGTGCTTGCTCAAAACAGTGGTTTTACACTATATCTAACTGCATGACCTGTAGGTGTATTTTTTTAAATACACCTACAGGTCATGCAAAATAAACAAAAGGTTTAAATCAGTAATGTAAAGCCAAAGTATACTGAATTTATAAAAACCAGGGTGAAGAGATGGGGTAGTTTCAGGTCCATCTTATGATCATAATCGCATGTCTGAAGTGTCTTGCTCCACCTCTTAGGTCAACAGATTACATTTTTCTTTTGTGATATTAACATATTGTGGAGTTTAGTCGGCTTCTATCATCACAGATGTCTGATAAGATCCAGACATAATCTAGCTGTAAGGTTGAGGCAAAAGAAAGACTTATTTTTTTCTGAAAGGTCTGTGATCTCATGTTATAATAAGCAGTAAGTCTGAATTCCTCATGCAAGCCTCAGATTCTGAGAAGTGTGGTGCAGATTTGTTCCTTCAGCTGTACAGCCTCAGCTGACCTTTGACGCATCCATGAGGACAATGAACTCCCAAGACAATCGTGTTTACTCATTATCGAGCACCATTTTATGCATTCATAGATATAAAACATGTATGTTTGACCAAATAATGATCCACAAATTGATAAAATTACAAATAAAAGAATGCTGTGTTAATAAGAGGATTGAGCTTTTTATATGAAACACAGAAACTGTGTAAATAAGCATCTGGCTGGGTGAGAGAGAAGAACAAATGAGCACGTCAAGGCAATATGTATGAAAAAAAGCAATCTGTGTGACCTCATATCACCCTCATATAGCCGAATCTGCCCTCTGACAGAAGCTAAGTGAGTTTTTTATCTGTTTCATCATAAGGAAAATATTACATCACAGTATGAACATACATGCACACATTATGATGTAAAATGGCCAACAAGATGCTTATAATCATAATCAGCCTGAAGCAAAAATGTGGAGGTTACAATAGAAAGCCATAAATTTGTGATGCAGTCTGCAAGTAATACGTGCAAAGTCACATCATTTGTGCAATTTTTAAGTGTGTACATAAAGCTTTAAAATACAGTAATTTAGCTTGACATTAATGTGTTTTACCCTTATGGTGCACTATATCTTTATTTGAAAACTTCAATTTCCCCTACCCCTCAGCCTTACCCGACAGAGGCGACTGTCTCCATGTGTTGATGTGTCCCTGAGCAAGGCACTTAACCTCAAGTTGACTACCAATCTGCGTAACAGTTTATGAATGTGTGCGCATTTCTGAATGCGACTGGATGAATGTAGCTCAAGCGTAAAGCGCTTTGAGTGGTCGTAAAGGCGCTATATAAGTTCAGTCCATTTGCCATTTTACCCCTCACTCCTTGTCATTCAAAATGTGATAGTGTGTCTCACTCATTTTGTTTGTTAGAGTATGGCAAAGTGAGAAACACACTAGGTGAAAGGGGTTTTAGCTTTGTGAGCAAATATGCCCACAAATGTTAATATTATCTCCATTACAAATAATTATTTTAACAGCCAATATAACATCTCATTTGAAGAATTCCTGCATTACAACTGATATTAAAGTACATATTCTTAACACGGATTTAAGAGAGCAAAAATAGTGCTGTATTTGTAATTTGAAAGCATGTTATTTTCCCATGTACCATTCTAATGTCCTTGTATGTGGGGGGTGCCATTCGACTTGCAACAGCTACCTAAATAACGAGTGCATAATGAAAATTGCCCCACTTTCCTCCACTCAACTCCTTAAATGACCAGCAAAAAAGGTTAACTTGCATAGTTTTTTTGCACCCCAGAAATAAATCAATATATATTTCTGGAGGATGAAGTGCGTTGGTGTCTCCTGATTACTGTTTAAGTTTACAGCACTTGTGTCTTACCAGTTAAATCATTGCATATGGTGTCCAACTGATTTCTTCTATTTCCCCTGAGAGCCTTTTGTACAGATGTTTCCCTCCAAAGTTTCTCTTTGACATCCTCACCTAGGATGAGGATAACCGTTTTTCACCCTGAGATCTGGGTTTAAATCTGTCATTTTTTCTGCTTAATAATTCCTTTAATAAAACAAAGGAACCAGTGTGTGATTTGTTGTCATAATAATGACGTAGGGCTTGTAGTCCTATACAATTAAACATCTACAAGCACAAACTAAAGGTGGGACAGAAACTACTCAGTCTTTATTAGCTCACTCACAGAACATCTGGTCATCTGGTACTAGTGGCCTTTATTTTTCCAATATTTCTATTGAAAGTATACAGACAGGAAATGGAGGTGGAGAGGGAGGAAAGACATGCAGCAAATGTCGCCAGGGCCAGGACTCGAACCTGGGACAGCCGCGTTAAGGACTAAAGCCTCTGGGCTGTTAGGCAACATTTGAAGACTTTTGTCTATTCTGTTAAACTGAATCGTGTTTGATTCTGCTTTGACTTTGTTTGTATGCTTTGGTTGTCATATTTTGTTCTAATTTACCTTGGTTTTATTTAGAATTTATTTCAACCCCTTCACAAAATACATTTGAAACATGTTCTAGAAATAAGAAATAATAATTATAATAATAAGAAGTATGTATTTTATTTATAATGTGCGTTACACATCTCAAAGTGCTTCAAAAAAACAATAAAAACATTGACAAAAATTAAAATAATAAAAGCTAAAGTTAAAACATAAAATATCATTAGTAAAACCTGGAAACAGAACTGTTTTAAGTTCTTTTTTAAAAGACTCTACACACATTGGCAACCTCAAATTATCAGGAAGCTCATTCCACAAGTGAGGAGAACGCCTTGTCTCCCATGGAGGCCAGTTTAGTTCTAGGAGTGTGGAGATGAAAAGAGCCAGTGGTCCGAGAAGAGCGCCCTGTGGTGTACATAGGCAGCAGTTCTTTAAGGTAGCCAGGTGCAGTCCCACCAGTGATGAGTAAGAGGAATGAAAACTGGAGTGATATGATCATATTTTTAAGTTTGAGTAAGCAGTCTGGCCGCGGTGTTTTGGATAGACTGGACCTTTCGTAGGATTTTATTGGAAATACCGAACAGCAGGGAGCTGCAGTAGATGAAAATGATGAAGGCATGGAGGAGTTTTTCACCAACTGACTGGGTGAGAGATGGACAGATAAACCTTATATCCTTCGATAATTTGCTTACTAACACCTTATGTTTCTTTTACCTAAACTTAAAGTGAGACTCAAGCTGCAGGGAGCTAGTAACCACTTGTATTTTTGACATTTGCATCTCCCAAGGTAATTTTTTAGAAAGCAAAAGAATATCTGTTCTTTTAAAATTACTTGGTAGATCATCTTACTGACAACATAAAATGAACAATGTTTCAATCTAATCATAAATTTTCATGTCAGTTTCTGTGCCTGCTTTTCAGTGTTTTATCAAAAGAGGCTTCCAAATCCGCAAGACAACCATCCAAGCTACAAGTCAAGATATAATTGAATTTTGATGAAGAGGTGATTTTTTTTATTGCTGACCAGGGAAAAGTCGGCGATGCACTCTGCTTCTGCCAGCTGATTTACTGCAACTCTCTCTGGTGCCTTCATACTTGCCAGCTGTACAATAAAATGCAGCCACACTTTGTAGTTGAGGGTCTGGGAAACAGCAGAAAAGTAAATCACTTCAGAAATGATTTGTATTTTTCAGAATTTACAGATAGATAGATAGATAGATAGATAGATAGATAGATAGATAGATAGATAGATAGATAGATAGATAGATAGATAGATAGATAGATAGATAGATAGATAGATAGATAGATAGATAGATAGATAGATAGATAGATAGATAGATAGATAGATAGATAGATAGATAGATAGATAGATAGATAGATAGATAGATAGATAGATAGATAGATAGATAGATAGATAGATAGATAGATAGATAGATAGATAGATAGATAGATAGATAGATAGATAGATAGATAGATAGATAGATAGATGGGTGTTAAGCAGTAAATGAAACAGCGTGCACAGTACAAAGTATCCACAAGGAACACTGTAACATTGTGTGAAATGTCAAAATGGTTTCAGATGCTGATTATGAAGATTGAGTAAACAGTCGGGTAGTCACGTCATGCCATGTGCCTTTTCATGATTAAAGTTATGATTACTTTGTGGCATGCAGTATATTGAGTACTGCCTTTGTTTAAATGTTGAGAATTCTATTAGATGCAAGTTGTTTTTGTTTGGTTGCAAAAAAGGAATTGACTGAAAATCTTGTGTTACATAAAGATTTAACCCTGGCAGAATAGAAAGGATCAAGTAACCTTTAGTCAAACAAGGTTTGCTTAAAACTGGTTTCAGTTAGGATACATCAGTAAACAGCATAGCAGCAAGAGATGTGTCGCTGTAATTACCTAATTTAAAAGCTGTCGTAATTTAACTGAAAACTGGTATACATTTATTCTAGTCCTACAAGTAAATGTTTTTGGTAGACAGAGATGAGTGTTTGTCAAATTTGTGAAATTTACCCTAAGATTTAGGAAAACCCATATAAACATATTTAGGTCACATATATTGCTGTACAAACTGCATGCCTTTACTCAGTAACATTGCAAATATAAAGCAGCAGGTGGTTACCTGCATGATTATTTTCTCTGCTAAAATTTTTAAAAAGGAAACACAACTTTAATTGAACCAAACATTACCTGCATCCACTGTTTGAGTATTTTGCAATTTATTGGAAGCATTTTGGCAATACGAAAAACTTGTAAAAAAAACGTCGGTTGAAATATTTTACATTTTCTCAAATTCCAACCACAAACTTTAAGGTATTTTATTAGGATTTTATGTGATAGACCAAAATTAATACTGTGTAACTGTTAAGTGGAAAGAAAAGGATGCGTGGTTCACTTTTTCTTTTTTCTCTTACAAATAAACATCAAAAAGTGTGAAATGTCCTGTTTGAGTTAGTCTTCTGGAAGTTTGGAACATATTGCAGAACATTGCTTTTTCCATTATTTAAAAATGGAAAGTGTATGGCACAACTACAAACCAAATAAAAAATAGCCATCCAGCTTAAATGACAGATTTGGTTAAGAGGTCCTTAGAGGAGCTGCAGAGATCCACAACTCAGATGGAATGGTGACAGGTGAACTATTTATCATGCAGTTCACAAATGTGGCCTTTTTGGATAAGAGGCAAGAGAATAGCCGTTCTCCTCCGCATTTTGCCACAAACCATGTGGGACATGGAAAACAAGGAAGCTGCTCACGGTTGATGAGAAGATGGATGGAGCTAAACTCAGTGAATTAAACATTATGTGAAATGCTATCTGAATAGGTATGAATATTTGTGCAATGCAAATTTTATTGACTGACTGATTTCACTATTGCAGTGTTTTTCAACTCTGCTCCTCAAGGCACACTGACCTGCATGTTTTAGATGTTCCTCTGCTTTACCACACCTGATTCAGATGATTGCACTTTAGCAAAAGCCTGTTAATCAGCCATCAATTGAAATATGGAGTGCTGAAGCAGGGAAAATTTTAAAACATGTAGGGCAGTGTGCCTTGAGGACCAGACTTGAAAAACACTGCACTGTTGCATGGTAACTGTATGTGGTATAAGAAATCTTTGATACTGTTGGATAGATTTTTGCATCAGCTGTTTGGTTAGGGATGGAGAAAGAAAAATTCAACGTAATATACAATAATTACGAATATAAACAGATACATTTTTCATTCAATTATGTGTTCCAAACTAGATTTTAAAAGTAGATGAATTTTCACAGAACTGAGTTTCAGGGGGAAAAAAAACCCTATCTAGGAATACTTTTGACCAGAGAATGAACATGTAAGAAAAATATTAAGAACCTAAGCAAATTCACACCTAACATAAAAAGTGTTTAATTAAGCACAATCTCAAGGAGGGGAGAGTTTACACTTTTCAGACATGAATATTCATAAAATTTGCTTTTAAACACACTGTTTTAAATTAATACTGAACTTGCAATGTTTTGGTTTGTGGATGCCAGTGGTTAGTTATGGCTCAGGTGCTCTCATGGTTGGAAATTTGCATGTCCCACAAAAGCAAGAGCTTTGTGTTGCTGAGAAACTCAAAAGTAAGTTGCAAAGACAGTCTTCAATGATTAAGATGATATGTGCGAACGAATAAATAATCTCCCCTTGAGTACATGCATCTAGATTAAATTGTGTTAGACAAAATTTAGAAGTTCTGTACCTAATGATGCCCCCTGGTAACGTTACTTACTGATAAACTGCACCACAGCTGGACAGAGCCACACACTGAAAGACCCTCAACACAGCCATTGCCACCACCAATATAGTCAGCATGACTCGTTCTTTATCCACCAACTGTTGCCTCCGTACTGACATTTAAAATGAATGACTAACCAATCAGCATCATTTCTCAAGAGCTTGTCAATAAAAACAAGGAAACTGTAAACCTTTTGGACTGGAGGTTGTCTTGGACTGCCCGTTTGGCTGGGGCTCTTGAAATCCAATATAATTAACAGAATGGTTCAGGTGTGCTGCACGGTGCAGCAGTTATTTGGATTAAATGTCAGGCTGAGCAGTGGACTACTAGCCCAATGCCAACCAGATGAGCTCTTACATTTAAACCTGTCAAAACATTTTGAAGGTAATTATATTATCAATTGTTGCTGAAAGCTGGCACTCACTGAAAAGCAGCTAAGGTTTGTGCAGAACGCCTATTGCTTTAGTGAGGAGTTTTCTTCGGGGATCCCTACTCCAGAAATGTTTTTAAAAGGAAATCTCTTGTGAAGAAAGTTGTTTATAAACATGATATAATTAGTTGTTCTTTTTTCTGCACGCCACCAGGGTGAGCTAGAGAAGATGTGTCCTCTATTAGTGTATAATTTGAAAGCAATTGGAGCTGAGCTCTGAGAAAAATTATGTTGGATGTTTTGTAGCTGCTCTGAAATTAGTTTAATTTGTTAAGAACCATAAAATAAGCACACTTGTATTCTATCATTAGGCTTTGCCCTCAGTATTGTGGCCAAAAATGTAGAACACTATTCTTAAAAATACATTACTAAATGTGGCGGCATCAAAGTAAAGTAAATACTAGAAATAATAGTGGAAGAATGCATTCATTTTCAGCAATTTAAGTTTTGGCAGTAACCGAATGACAGAGCATTTTAAGGTGAACACGCATTTAGATTTGTTTAAAACAGTGCACTCTTATTGTTTCAGCCCTTTATTTCTGCTGATCATTAACCTCAGGTCACTGGTAAGAGTCTTTGGTGCCTGGACATCAAAGAATCCCATCCCAAATGTAACATAAAGCATGTGTTACTCTAAAAAATGCCTTAGTTTAGGTTAACATTCAGCAAAGCAGGCGCACGGCAAGACAGAACCTCCGCCATGTTTCAGCCTAGAAACTATAAGTTGTTTCTTTTATTGACCGGCTTAATTTTGTTCTGTTCTGCAGAATAAAAAAAAAAACAACTAAAAAAACTACAACATGTCTTAAAAGCTTATTTTTGCTAACATTAGTTTTGCCTTTTGGTGTTGTTCTTGTTCTTGGCTTTGGTGGCCCTACATGAATCTGCAGAGATTAATATATATATGTATATATGTGTGTGTGTACTTTTTCTTTAGGTGTCTGCTCAATCAGATTGGATTGGATTGAACCTGCAGTCAAAGTTTTTCCACTGAAAATGCAATGGATTAATGCATATGAGCCCAGGATCAATTACACCATAACCCATATAATACTCATTACTGGATTGTCATGTTAACTTTTCATTACTCTTCGGTTTTTATATGTAAACTGCTACCTAATTTCCAGAAGCTGTGTCTACAGTATGCCTACACTATTCCAAAAATGGAAATCAGTCCATTTTATACAGAGACTCTATCATGTGTTATTTAAAGTCCTATGAATATTGAAAATTATACTGAAAAGAGCTAAAGTTATTTAGAGCATGAATTACAATTGATGTAAACACAAATAATCTTTGCAGTATCATACAGTAAATAAGTGAGGCAGTCTGTGTCTAGAAGCAGTCTATGCTTCGACTTGACACAGAGAAGAAGAGACAGAGAGGGAAGTAAATCATCCAGAGGGAATATTCTCAACTTGGTGTTTACAGCTTGCCGAGAATGATCATTGTTTGAGGCGTACCTCAGCATTGTGTATATACTGAACTGTACATGCATGTCAATGATAAACCAACCCTCTCATATGAAGAGATATTCATGTGTATAAGTAAAAATACACAAGAGATTTTCCTAAAGCAACAGCAGCTGGATTATAAAAATCAGTGATGGTTGTCGCAGTTTGCTAAGTTTAAACTATATATCCCAAGGCAACAATAAGGGAACCAATAGGGATGTTAATAGCTTCTCGACTAAAACAGCACAGGTTGGTGTATAGGTCCATGCAGCCACATCTGAGCCACAGATTCACTGCAGGGCCAAAGTCTGAAGCTTCAGAAATAATTCAAATGATGATGAGTCACATCATGAAACCTGTGCTGGTTCTGATCAACACAGCCCCCTTGCTTTTTTTTTTATTGCTTTCTTGTGAGAATCAAGATTGCTATTTGTAAGACTATTTCCAACTCATAGTAAAACTGCCTGACCTATTTGCAATGTTTATAATAATATAATAAAAACAAATTATGTGTATACTGATTAAGTTTATCATTTATTGAATTTAGCATGGGCTTAGATGATTGTTATTTCTTATGTTTTTGTGTTTCAGTGTTAAAATTAAGCTACAGAGGTATCCAGAGTACATGCATGAGTCTAGCAGAGCTACTATTTTTTCTGATTGAAATGTTTGTTTAAACACATAAAGCATGTGAATTAAAAAAATTATGTTCCAAGATTTTGTTAAAGTGAGTATTTTATGAAAAGATATTAATAAATTAGAAAAGCGCATTTGGCAAATGCTAAAGAACATTAAAACTACCAATTCACGTTTTTCTTAGTTGGGGAACTTTCCAACCTTTTCCTCAGAGTCACTCTGAAGTATACATAAACCAAGCAGCTTCCTAAGGCACCCACACCAGGATGGGGCTCCCAGGAGCGCTAAAATGAGTTTTCAGATTTCACTTTCACAAAAGGTGCATTCTGTTTTATTATGTTCATCTTCTGCTTAGTACTCATTTCTGAGCTCTGGTCTCCACAACAAAATTTACCTAAAACCAACAAAAAATTTTAAAATTTTAAAATATTTAAAACATGTTACAAAACATGCTTTCCCAAATCGTATCAGCATCCAAATCTGATTCATGCAGTACAGATTTAATTTGAGTCAAAATTTTATATTTCTTGATTATTTAACTTACTTATTTCCATTTGTTGACCACAATATTTGCAGTGCTAGATGTATAGTCCATAAACAGTCAAACATGGATGATATTGGAGCATCTTGTGGGTCAGATGTGACATTATTGCTTTTTTCAGGTCATCCAAGTAATCACCTGTAATATTCTGTGTTTTCTAACAGAATATCTTTGATTTCAATTTCTCTACACTTATATCATGATGAGACACATTATTCTTTCTTGCTAGTTGACACATTTAAAACATGGGATCATTTCCTAAGTGACGTTGTAGCTTTAATTACTCATTGAATCATGGTGGTACTTTATTTGATTATTTGATTCTGAACTGATAAATTCTCTTAAAATCCTAATTTATTTTCTTTGACAATTTTTGTTTTTGTTTTTAATGTTTGAATGTGTTGTTATTTACCGTTCCAGATGATTTTTCTCTTAAGGCTTAAATTTTTGTTGTTTGTTTTTCTAAGTTGTTTACTATGCTTCTTGTCAATAAATAGATTATTCATGCAGTAGCTTTAGGGGATTTATCTTTTAGTGCTTATCTCTGATATAGATAGGTTACAGTGCTCAGAAATAGATTTAAAATAGCGCTAATCAATGTTAAATTATAAAGGAGTTACCAGCTGAGCTCCTATAATATATTATATATATGAAACTACCATGTAGTTAGGATCCGCCAGGGGGATGAGTGGAAAACAGCTTTCAAGACTCCACTTGGACACCTCGAATACTTGGTTATGCCTTTTGGACTCTGCATCGCACCAGCTGTATTCCAGGCTCTTGTTAACGATGTGCTCAGAGACTTCTTAAACATTTTTGTTTTTGTTTATCTGTACAATATTTTGATTTATTCCAGGGATGAGGAGGAGCACCAGCGCCATGTCCGTCTGGTACTACAAAGACTCCTTGAGAACCGATTGTTTGTGAAGGCTGAGAAATGTGAGTTTCACAAATCTTCAGTAAATGTTTTGGGTTTTATCCTTGAGGGCGGACAGGTCCGCACTGACCCAGAGAAGGTCAGAGCAGTTCTGGAATGGCCCGTTCCCGACTCAAGGAAGCAGTGGCAAAGGTTCCTTGGTTTCACCAACTTCTACCACAGATTTATCCGAAACTACAGCCAGACGGCGGCACCTTTGATGGTGTTGGCTTCTACCAAGACCAGTTTCTATTGGACTCCTGCTGCTGATCAGGCCTTCAAGAGTCTTCAGGAGAAGTTCGTCCAGGCTCCCATCTTGATTCACCCATATTATTCCAGGCAGTTCGTGCAGGAGGTCGATGCTTCGGACTCTGGAGTGGGAGCTGTACTCTCCCAACAATCGAGTGATGATAGTAAACTTCATCCATGTGGTTTCTTTTCGCATCGGCTCAGTCAAACTGAACGTAACTATGATGTAGGTGATAGAGAACTGTTAGCAATTAAGCTGGTTTTAGAGGAGTGGAGACATTGGTTGGAGGGGGCTACTCATTCCATTCTAGTCTGGACTGACCACAAGATCCTAGCTTATTTGCAAACAGCTAAGAGACTGAACCCTAGACAGGCATGCTGGTCACTTCTTTTTTTTCTCCTTTTAACCTGCCCATACCTTTCAGACCAGACAGTAAAAACACAAAGCCTGATGCTCTCTCCGACAGTTCGCACCAGATGATTTGGAAAGGGTTCCTTTCCATTGTCCCACCTACCTGGACCATTGGGACTGTCTCCTGGGAGATCGAGGAACAAGTAAATCGTGCTCTGAGAACAGAGCATGACAGTTATTTTGACTATTATAGATCGTTTTTCTAAGGCTTGTCACCTCATGCCGTTGAAGAAACTTCTCTCGGCTTTCCAGACAGCTCAGCTTCTCGTTAAACATGTTATGTGGGTGCACGGTATAGCCCAAGATATTTTGTATGACAGAGGGCCTCAGTTTGTCTCCCAAGTTTGGCGCCAGTTTTGTTTTGCTTTAGGAGCCAAGGTCTCGCTTACCTCAGGTTACCACCCCGAATCTAACGGGCAGGTTGATAGACTCAACCAGCAACTCGAGTCCACGCTCAGGTGCGTTACCTCCTCCTCTCCGTTAGACTGGACTGAGCATCTTTACTGGGTAGAGTATGCCATAAATTCTCAGGTCTCGTCTGTTACGGGTGTTTCCCCGTTCGAAGCTTCTTTAGGGTATCAGCCACCCCTATTTGCAGCGGATGAGCGTGACGTAGCCGTTACCTCAGTCCGTCACCATGTTCGCCAGTGCACGTTTATTTGGAGAAGGACTGTTGAAGCGCTCCAACGCACCGCTGCCCAGAACAAGCGTATCGCCGACCGTAAGAGGCGTCCCGCTCCGGTTTAACAACCATGACAGAGGGTCTGGTTGTCCTCTCAGGACATCCCAATGAAGGCGATGTCCAAGAAGTTGTCTCCTCGGTTTACTGGCCCTTATGTTATTGAGTCCGTCATTTGTCCTTCAGCCGTTCGCCTTTGGTTACCTTCCTCCTTACGTGTTTACCCTACCTTTCATGTATCTCAGGTTAAGCCGGTCATTGACAACAATTCTGTTTAGTTCCTTATACAACCTTAGTCCAGTTTTGCATGTTGTCATGGAGGAGCTGCAGAGATCCACTGCTCAGGTGGGAGGTGGTGGCACCACCATGCTGTTTTTCTTCACCAGGAAAGCTAGCCAAGATTCTTTTAAAGATAAATATAGGGAAATCCAGGATGAAAACCTATCAGGGGCTGCAAAACACATGAGACTGAAGTGGAGGTACACCTTCCAGCAGGACACAACCATAAACAACCAGAGCTACAATAAAATGGTTTAGATCTATTGTGTTAGAACTGCCCAGTCACAATACAGACCTAAATTGAATTTGTAAATAATCCTAAAATTCATGCTAATTCACATCTAATATTACTGAACTTGACCTATTTTGCAAAGAAGAATGGGTAAAACTGCAAGTTTCCAGATGCACGAAGCTGGTAGAAACACACTCCAAAAGACTTGCAGCACTATTTACAGATAAAACGATTCTACAAAGTGTTGACAACAAGCGGGGTAAAATACAATATACGCCAAACCTTTCAGAATTGTATTATTAAAAAACAAAATTTGAAGACTATGAACAAAATAAATTATATTTTGTGGCTCTAACATGACAAAATGCAAAACATAATTGCAAAACCTTTCCATGATTTCAAAATAAATCTTTTTTTTTGTGCTAACTACAAACAAAGGTATGGAGGACAAATCCTGCCATAATTAAGACTATATACAGAAATAAATAAATGCTCAATAAATAAATAAGCATGCGATTAAATACACAAAAAATGCAGTAAATAAATAAATGTAGGTAGTAATTAAATTATGCAATGAGACATAAATGAAAATGGCAAACCCGGCAGGCAAACGTCCAGTGTCCAACCTCTTAACAGCGTTCTAATTCCTCAGGTTTATTAACAGCTAACAATGCTTTTTGGTGGGAAAAACCCATGCAGATTCGAGCTATGCAGGCTAAAGCTAACCAACCAATAAACAGAAGTTGACGCATGAAGACACAGCCCCTCCTCATTTACATAATAAAACAGAAATGCAATTGGAAATGTAAAAAGCATAGGCAGAAATAAATAGCATTGAACAAATAAATGGAAATAAATACATTTAATTGTATGCTTATTTATTTATTTAGCATTCCTAATTACTTTAAGAATTGGTCCTCCATAAAAGTGGCACATAGACTGGAATAAAAATTCAAGTGTGATAGGAGGATAAAGATGAAAAATTCGGTCAAAAAGGAATGTAATGGACAGTTTCTGTATGGGTGTGTCTTGGTGGTAAAATACAGAAGAACCAGGAAGATCAGAGGAAGGTCTGGTGGTGGGGAAGTAACAACAGGGAGCAGAAGCAGTAAATTGTGGCCATTTCAGTGACATTTAACTAAGGTTATATCTATTGATTGCTGCCCCATTAAGGGGAAACAAGTAGAGAAAAATGCACTGATTTCAGAGTCACTCTGTTTTTAATTGTCAGTCTTGTTTTTCTTTCTTTTTATGTGATTTTGGAAATTGTTTAACTCAGCTTACAGTATGTTGGATTTTGATTTGTTTAGTCAGTGAGTATGTAAAGTTCAACTTTGGTATTTTGCAAATCATAAGAAAAAATGTTGTTTTACAAAGAGACAGTACTTTTGAAGTGGTCTTCATAACTTTTATGTAAAAGGATAACCATCCTATTTCTTTTTGCACTCATGAACAGGTTGCGGGCACAGACTCTGGATGTTAACAGGAACTGAAAAGCAAAAAAATCTTTTACACATCTCTTTATAGCAAAGGTGAGTAACCAGTGAACAGCTGGCACTAGCAGCAAGCCAGCTTCACATCAGCATGCTGGAGGGCTAGGAGGGGGGGGCTTCTTATTTGGCAGGAAGAAAACTACACTAAAATCACATCACAACAATGAATTGCCCAGCTTTAAAGATTGTGCAGTGCTGGCTCTGCTTTGCCTTTTACAGTATAACACCACATTAAACACACACAAAGGTGGTGCTAAACAAATTAATATGTTGGTGATCAAATGTATTATTTCATCTTTTATTGGCCAAAGGTGGAGACTCTGACTGATAACAAATGAAAGAAAAAATCAATAGTGATGGAGAGCTGTATGTAAAAAGAGTGCAGCTTTAATGCACCTTAACATTGATTTTAAACATTTGGGAAGCGCCACTGTAGGTTAAGCGGTACTTTAGTTTTTGAGCACATTAAAAGTTTGGGCTGAAACTTCTCAAACCCATTTAGGTTCTTTGATGAACCAAATGGAATGGTGCACCACCATCAGGGAAGGAAATACAGCACCTTGCAAAACAATAAATGTCCTTTAAACTTTTTCAAATTTTGTTACATAACAACCACAATTTATAAAAAAAATAAAAATCAGCAAAGTGTGGTGTTGATTTTTTGCAGCCCCCTTTTCTCTGAAGTTTGTAAATAAAATCCAGTGCAACTAATTGCATTCAGAAATCAGCTAATTAGTAAAAAGAGTCCACCAAATTTTATCTAGCTGGTCTGTGAAGGCCTCAGAGGTTTGTTAGAGAACATCTGTGAACAAACAGTATTATGAAGATCAAGGAAAAAAGCAGACAAGTCAGAAATAAAGTTGAGGAGAAGTTTAAAGCAGAGCTAGATTATAGCACTATATGCCAAGCATTAAAATCACACAGACCGCTCAGTGTTCAGTCCACCATCTGAAACTGGAGACAGTATGGCCCAACTACAAACCTACCAAGACAATGGCAACTCATCAAAGCTGAGAAAGGGAAGCATTAATTAGAGAAGCTGCCAAGAATCCCCATGGTAACTCTGGAGAGGCTGCAGGGATCCACAGCTCAGGTGGCTGAATCCAGTAAAGGGACAATGATTGAGCACACATTCCAGAAATCTAGACCTTATGGAAGACTGGTAAGATTGTGGAGGTGTTGAAAGAAAGCCAAAATAATTTCCCCTCAACAGTTTCATAGAGAGCAAATGTGTGGAAGGTGTTTTGGTTAGTTGAGACTAAAATGTAACTCTGTGGCTTATATGTAAAACTCTATGTGTCGCAGAAAATGAACATCCTGAACACACCATGCTCCTGTGAAAAATTTTGGTGAAGACATCATGCTTTGGGAATGCTTTTCTTCACCAGGGAAGATGGATGGAGGCAAATTGTAATTCCAGAGACCAAAACTTTATAATTTTGTTTCGGGCTCAGGTTCTGCATCCTATCAGACTGAGCTTGAGGTTTTTTGAAAAGAATAATGAGGGCAAAGCTGATAGAGACATATCTTAAAAGGCTTGGAGTCATAATTACAATAAATGTTTACTGCACAAACTATTAAATCAGGGAGCTGCATTCCCATGCAGTCCAAATTTTTCAGATTTCTTTTGTGAACATTTTCGAAAAACCAGGCATCATTGATTGCAACTTTGATGATAGATCAGGGTAAAATAAAACTAAAAAAACATACATCAATGTAGGAGATATTTGTTTTCAGTAATTTCCTTAATTGACTTGGCTTGCTCCGTTGGCTCAAGTGACATTTTAGAGTTGGCTGAAGGTCAGAGAGTAATTTCCCACAAGAGAAACTGCATATTTTTCCCTACCTCTCTTCTATACATAACTCTGTGGAAATAGAAAAATACCTGTCAGTTTCTCAACTTGGATGCTTGAGTTGAGGCAGTAAAAAAAAAAAAAAAAAAAACAGTCATACTGTAACAGATTTATTCCAAAGATAGTGAGAGTGTTGGCAAGTTGGTGTCTCAGTGTGGAGCAAGGAGAGAAAAGCAACTTGAGACTTAAAAATGTTTTTTTAAGAGAAAGAGCAAGACAGATAGGTGAATATTTTAAGAATGTGAAGACAGACGGAGGTCATGAGTCAGAGAAGTGGTTCAGAAAAACTAACAGCCTTCTCAAGATAAAGCAATGAACCGGCAATGAGTGGGGAGAAACCCTGGGTAGATAACTTGCTTGAGGAGTGAAAGTATAGTCATCTACTGTGGTTACAAGGTAACTGGCCAAGCACACTCTCTCTCTCTCTCTCTCACACACACACACACACTTGTTCTGCTAAATGTAGTGAGGACCATGTGTTGACTCCCATTGACTTCCATTGATTTTCAGTCATTTTCAACCCTTTCTATGCCCTAACCCTGACATTAACCCTAAACCTAACCATTACCAGTGCATGCCTAACCCTAACCTTAACCTAAACTCAATTCACACCTTAGTCCTAAATCTAATCGTTAGCAAAATAAGTCGTGAGGACCAGCAAAATGTCCTCACTTTGGTACAAACGGTCCTCAATTTGATGGTGAAATTGGAAAATTGGTTCTCACTGTGATGCCAAGACAGGAACACACACTAACAGGGAAAAAAAATCAAGCGAGATCAGTAATTGCAGGTGGGGGAAGAATATTCAGTACCTCTGGTGGTCTTTGACATTTTGACTGAACAACTGTAGGGTTGATACATTTAGTCTCAGATGGTCCTATTTATTGTGGAGAGTTTCTTACAGCCTCTCTTTTTAGTTGTTTTCTCAGCATAAAGTCATATCTCAGTCTAACAAGAAAGGATAATAAGTACACATTTACTGAATGTTTATTAAAGCTGCTTCATACCACCCTATGATAGAATGGCAACCCCATTATTGGCCTTTAGTTGAGTGACCATGTTTGCTGTGTCCCCTACATAGTTTCTGTCAACCATATCTAAAAACACCAGTGGTTTTAGATATGGTTGACACAGTTCACAGCCCAGGACAGCATGGTCTGTGGGAAGCCATGAACACTTGCAAAATATTTTAAAAAGTAATCTGTCATTTGCACTCTGTCGGTTTATTAGTCATCACAGATGTTCAGTAAAACTAAAGTTGACGTCTGATTTGTAGCTTCTGCTTGGTGCCAACGTAAGGGAGAAATTGACTGTCTTTTTAAAGGAGTCAGGTGTTTGATCTCTATCTCTAGTTCAAAATCTCAAATACATAGACTGGTCAAATCTATACTGGATTTTTGATATTCTTTGAAATACAGCTTGAGATTTATAAAAAATGTATTCTAGTTATAAAAATAAAATTTAAAAAAACTGCTTTTAAATGGGTTTTTTATTCACCTTTAGACCCTCCTTAGACAGTGAAATGTGCTTTAAAAAAGGAAAAGGGGCGGTGATATTTTTAGATTTCTCAAACAATATTATTGAAATCTAGATATATATTAAATGTTTTTTAGACATTAAAATACTAAAATCAAACAGAGCCATGTTTATATTTTGTCTTAATTTTTCAAAAAAGCTACACAAAAAAGTTTTTTTGAAGAAAGGTTTTCCAGGGGTAGGAAAGCAGAATTCATTTCAAATTTAATTTAATTTATTTCTAAAGCGCCAATTTACAACAAAAGTAATCTCAAATACTTTAGGAAAATAAATTCAATTTAAATACAAAATATATATCCAGTCCAATCATACAGATAGACCAAAAGTCAGTTACATCCATTCCAAGTCGATCCTAGTAAGATTCTGTGTTCTAGGGTGCCATTACAGCATGGACCGCAACCCTTTCAGTTTTCTTACAACAGCTTTCTTTTTGCCTCTCTTTCATAAAGGCTATTTTTTACAATGCAC
The DNA here is from genome assembly GCF_021462225.1 of Girardinichthys multiradiatus. Lineage (NCBI taxonomy): Eukaryota > Metazoa > Chordata > Actinopteri > Cyprinodontiformes > Goodeidae > Girardinichthys > Girardinichthys multiradiatus. The sequence goes on from NC_061801.1 coordinate 18,940,874, forward strand.
GGCTAATAGCTGTGCTGTTAACAAACTCTCCTACCTGAGCTCTGGTGCTCCACAGCTCCTCCAGTGTTACCATGGGCCTCTTGGTTGTTTCTCTGATTAATGCTTTTCTTGGCAGGCCTTTCCATTTCTGGATGATGGACTGAACAGTTCTTCACATGATTTTGGAATCTTGGGATCCATTTATACCCTAATCCTGCTTTAAACTTCTCCAGAGACTTGCCCCGGCCTGTCCGCTCTGTTCCTTGGTCTTTGTAATGCTGTTTTTTCACTATTATTGTTTAACAAACCTCTAAGAGCTTCATAGAATTCCAAACAGTTGGATTTTATATAACTATTATGCTAATTCTGAAATCAGGTGTGCCATTATTGAGATAATGTTTTAGAAAAGAAAGGTCCACATGCCCTTTTCCTTCTACTTTACAATTATGCTCTATTTAATATTAATCCACCACATAAGATCCATATAAAATGCATTAGTCTGTGTTTCAATGTAATTGAAAAAAGTGAAAGGGCGTATGAATGCTTTTGCAAGGCAACGTTTGCATTAATTGTAGAGAAACAAAGCAAAAAAGTCACAAAGTTTATTGCACAATGTTTACGATAAAAACGCTATTGTATTGAAAGTAAATTACTATATATTAATGCAAATTACAAGTGATCATAATGAACTGCCCAAACATTACCAGAGAACCAGCAATAAAAATCACAACCAGTGCTCACAGTAAAGCTGTATAATATGCCTCCACAAAAGAGAGGCAGTCTGAGCTTGAGAGGGACAGAATGACCTTGACAAAGCAATATGTCTCTATAAAAAGAATAAGTTTATTCATGTAAGAATTAATCTGCTTACGTCAGCAGCACTGTTGCATATTATTCATAGGTTCATCGTGATTCAGAGCTTGGTTGCAAGACAACAATGTATTAGATGAAGGCTGTTCATATTTTTAGTGAGCTCCAACTCTGTGTGGCTGTCGCTCAGTCTCTCCGTCTGAGCATGTGCAGAGAGGCACTGCAGTGCTGCACTGTGAGAAGAGAGAGACACAGAGGAGAGTTCTCATCGCTGTCCCATGTGTGCGAAAGCATTTAGAGAGTAAAAGAACATTTGTGGGTAGTCCATTGCTGCATGAAAGGGTTCACGTCAATGTCAGCAACCCACAAGACAGTGAATCACTTTTCACATAATTTAATTCACCAGTGTTTAAAAACATGTGTTGTTTGGGTTGTTTTCTTGTCAAATAAATATATGCTGAGTGTATTTGGTAAAATGAGGCAGGCCAGGTAAAATATTTCCATCTTTCTCCAGTGTTGACTTTCTACTCTTACAGAGATCTCAATGAGCTACTTAATTAAAAGAAACAATGAATAGGGTTTGTTTTTCTTCCCCCATACAAAACCCCATACTCCTACATTCCTTCTTTAATTGCTTTCTGTCTGATCTCATTTAGGGCTGATTGGTGTCTCGGTTTTGCAGTTTACTTGTTAAGTAAAAGAAGAAGTGGCTTAAACAATCAGTAGAGGTCTGAAAAACTCATCATGTTATTTTTAAACAGGTTGTTACACTTTTAAAGACATCACTAAAAGCAAGGTCATCATCAATAATGGTAAAATGCATGGAAAACATGTTTTGTTCTGCTTATTACCAAAAACCTAATAAGCACAACAGAAAAATGGGCTTCTAAATAAATTATTCACATGTCACAGATAATTATTTTATCTTTCTGTTGCAAAAGATGAATTTTGGCTCTTGTGCCCTTGCTTTGATGCAGTATAAGAGTCTAATAGTATTAGTCTGTTTGTTGCAGGCATGATCCCTCCCTGACTCTCAGGCTGCTGAGGCATCAGAACAGGTGGAACATAAACGGCACAGCAAGTGCACCTCACAGTCGTGACGCACGCTGTTATTTCTAAAAAAGCTGTCATCCATTTTGTGGCCAATGATGACGATAGTGGCGAAAGGAGTGTTGGTGGTGGGGGGGATAGGGTGTGTGTGTGGGGGGGGGGGGGGGGGGGGGGGGGGGGGTGAGATCTGTTGGTTAAAAGGGCCATCAAGTGGCCAGAAGCTGAAGTGCAACCCTTCAGAGCAGAGCTGGAGCAGAGTACAGTAGTAGTAGGATCTGTTGTAATGAAGCCAGCGGACCAGTAAAACGTTGCTTTCTCTTGCACTGAAAACGGTCACGCTTCAGCAGGCCTTTTGAAGCAGACTTGAGGTGTCATTTTCTGCCAAATGATTCTCCAAGAGGTACAATTCCCAGCGTTCAAGAATATATATCTTGTAATTGGATCCATTTTATTACCTTTCCCCTGTATAGACACCGACTAATGCTGTGTCACTAACCTCCTCAATTGAGTTTAATCATGCCTCACTGCCCTTGTGGATAAAAAAACTTAGCCTCAGTAGATGTAAGTCACACCACGGTCCTCTTGTTTCACGGGGATATCTTTTACTGACTCCTCAGTGGTTCTGCTGTAATGCCACCCTGTGTTCCTGAGAAACTGAAGAAGTCTTTAGTTCTCCAGGTGCAGGTAAACACTGAAGGAGCCCCGATACGTCCACACTTAGGTCAAGGTAGCTCATAAATAAGGTCAGTAGTTTGTGAGTTTTTTTTTTTTTTTTTTTGCCATAGCTCTTAGATACATTGACCCAGTAAATGAGTGAGTGTTTAACAGAGCATGAAAGTAATAATGTGTTTCCTACTGATCATTATGCTGCACCATATATTGTTGCAATCTGTCAGAGTGCGATAAACTGTTCTTCCTTGCAGACCAAAGAGGCAGTTTCAATTTATAGGTTGGCCACATAATCAGTTGCATTTCAATGTGATAAGATGAAACTTATGCAGAGCTACTGGGATTCAGGCTAAAAATAGTGTGTTTGTCCTGCAGTACTTTGGTAGATTGTCTCTCCTAGGTGTTCAATTAAATCACAAAGTCTGCTATTCTCTTTCAACACAGTGCTTGGCTTTGTTTGTGATGACTTAGCTGATGTAAATCCTTGGAGCTCTGACACAAATAATTAAGGCAGAAATTTGTTTCTTTCTTCCAAACATTTATGAAAATCTGTAGTTAAATCTCTTTCATCTGATTCCTACACTTACTGTGTTATGGTGTTATTAGTTTATTTATTAATTTATTTAGGAAAGTTCTTTTAGTTATGCTGTTTTTGCTGTGGTGCAGTTGTTGACATACAAAATGGCTTTCTGTCCAGGGCAGCACAGCCATTTGGGGGGTTAGCTGAGCACCAAACAGTTTTTCTATTGCTAATTTACAGATCCAGTCAAAGTTAATGCCAGCCCCCTGTGGTGTAAACAGAGTTAGCACTGTAAGAAAATATTGCTGTATAATAAAATTGTCCAGTCGGACGTTTGTATCTAATTTGAGAACTGCACAGTAAAGGGGAAAAAACAAGATAACCCGTACCCACAGGTTTCACATGTATTTCTATTGCTTATGGGTTCCCTGCAGCAGCTCTTGCAACTTCATTTGACACTAATGTAAATAAATTGTATTTGTTGTACGGATACTTTCTTATGATAGTAAAAAGACCAAACTCTAAATTGTTTAGGAACTAAAATCAGATCAGTGCATACTGACACTTTAAGGGCTGTATTTTTAATTAAAATCTACTAAAAATATCTGATTCATAACAAAAAAAAAACCTTTGCATTTTATCTTAACTCCTTTTAGGTCATGCAAAAAAAAATTTGTTTTTAGTATTAAGATCTACTGTAAAAATGTTGATCTTCATATTTGAAAACTCTTGTAAAATCTATTAAAATATTTTTGCTGGTGTTAAAAGAAAATCAATCAGGAAGCTGCAGCTCACTCCAAATGCAAATCAGTGTCTCTGCTAGAGTCCTGACTGATAGAAGTTAAGTTAATCATATCCCACCAGTCCCTGCTCACTGTTCTGACTCCCTGTTTGGAAAAAGATAAGATTTTAAAACCTTTTTATTTATCTATAAAACACTAAATGGTAATTAAAATGTATTTCATTGTATTAAAAAGTTTCCTACCATATAAGGCCTAAATGCACCTCAGAGTTACTTTTGCATTTCCTTCTTGGCTTATGAGGTCCACCCAGTGTCCGCAGCACCTGAACTAAACAAGTGGAGGCAATGTTTAGTGACAAAGCTTCTCAACTCTGGGTAAAACAGGATTAAAACCTTTATTGTTCAATCCAAATGTCCTACAAATGTAAAAGCTTAATTTAGCAAGTTATCATATCCTTTCATTTCAGGTCTTAGAATATGTTAGTAATAATAATAATAATAATAATTTCGTGTTTTTTCTGTTTTAATGTACTCTGTTAAGCACTTTTTTATTTTTCTTTCTCGTCTTTTTTCTTTGTGTTTTATTTTTCCTCTCTTTTCCCCTTTCTTTTTGCAGTCAATCGCTTATATTTGATAACTATGCATTCTGCTAAACAAATAAACAATTAAACATGCCTTATCTTGTGAAATTTACAGTGACCGTAAAGCTACCATAGTCCGACTACTTGCTCTTTACGCACCACATTCTCACGTGCTGAAAACATAGTTGCAAGTGCATTTACAGCCGCGCGAGGGCAGCAAAGATCACCACGCGCTGCACTAACAGGAGCGCGTGTTTGTGCGCGCGCGTCTCCACATATTTTTAACCTAGGTATCACTCAATTAACTTCGTGGGACCTCGTGGGAACAGCTTTGACAGGTATTTTCTAGCCTGTCCTATTTATTTATTTATTTTTTAAACAACTCGTTCAACGAATATTAATGTGGAAGTTTTAGTGGTGACATTCAAAAGAATTAGGTAACATCTGAGGTCCTTTTGTCGGAGATTCACCATGGCTGGGTGAATGGGAGGGTCTGCCTGCCTCCTTCCTAACCTTACCCGCTGAAGTTAAAGCAGTGAGGAGGCAGTCGCTGCAAGCGTGGACCGTCGACAGACCGACGTCATGCTGCTGAAGCCCAACAGGAGTCCTCTCCTGCTCACCGTCACCTGCATGTGTTTCTCAGGAGCTTTGCTTTGGTCTTACCAGGAAGAGGACGCCAGTGAGGGGTAACTGTTATTGAGATCAGGTTTAAACAAACGGAAAAAACAATTGAAGTTAGTTCAAAAGTATATATTTTTTTCTTTTCCAGGGAGAAATGCTCTGAGAATAACATTTCAACAACAAAGTACCCCTGCGTAAAGTCGACCGGAGAAGTTACAACATGTTACAGGTACAACAAATTAAATGTATGTAGTAAAAGTAGAAAACTGCGAAACTGCAATGCATCTTGTTGCATGATGTTAATCTGAAATCTACTGTAATAAATCTAATCAAAAATAGATTGGTTGTCAATGAATTTCAATAGTGTTAAAGCCTCAATTATTCTGATATTATTACTGCAATCAGAAAACATTAATTCATCTTTGCTTTTTAACTGTTTCCAGTAAATAGCTTTCGGCAGAATTTTGTTAAAAATAAATGCTTTATGCATTGACTTATGTTGTGCTACATTTGTATAAAAATATGTGGATACCTCCATTAGAATGCTGCTTTGTCATTTAATTAACCTCTTGTGCCCTGACACTGGAGAGCCTATAAACAATGTGAATAAATCTCTATGGATTAAATTGTTAGAAGCTAACTTTCTTTAGTGCTCAGAGCCTCACAAGCATAATGAAAACTTACTGCTGATTCTATAGAGTTAAGCTGTTGTTTTCTAAGAGATACTTGGAAATCCACTGACCTAATGGAAAACTTCATGGTTAAAATGACTCACACGTGACAAACAGTATGGATGTGGTTTAAAGCAACATTAAACAAGCATTAGTATTCATGTTTGAAAATAAACCTTCCAGAAAGATGAATCATTTCATGAAAACAAAAGCTGCAGAAATGCTACTGTAACATCTCCAAACCACTTCTTATGCTTTGCTTTGATTATAAACTTTTAAGGGTGCTTTAACCTTGTTTGGGGTAGCTGATGAATGGTCAAATGGAATGGAATAGGCTATTTACAGACTCATTTTGATTTATGTTAAAGACAAGTGTGTTTTTACTTCAGAAACACAATCCTAAAACTTAGTTAGGGAGCAAATTTCAAACATGTTTCAAAGATCTTAATTTATAGCAAATTGACATCCTCAAGTCCCATTTAAGGAAAGATTTTTCAAGCTAAATAAACAACAGGTTTTTGGGTATCTTTTAAAGCTTTTGCATTGCTTAACCGGCCTCTGGCCATGGTTAAGTGACATCCTGTTTGATCGTCCCATCTAAATCACGCTCTAAACATAATGATGTTGGCTTATGGTTATTGGCTGCAACCACAAGATGTTTCCCACACTGTTTATTTAAAGAAGAAAAACTGCTTCAGCTAAAAGCCTTGATAATGTCTCCCAGGGTGCATGTCAAGTCACCTGCACAGTGTGAGCTGAAGACTAAGCCAACAATCCCCTGGATCATCAGTTAAAGGGTCTTATAGAGGGTACGAAAAACTATAAAGCGTGCCTTGAATTTAATTGTATCTATGTGGAAATTCCATACTGCATGTTTCTCCACAAGAGCTAATGCGACTGGGCATTTTTTAAACATGATTTAAGTTGGCAAACTTACATTGCTGAAAAGGTATCTATGCTTGTGGTATTCATTATCTTGGGAACATATAATTGCAGACTTATGAATTCCATCTGATGAAGTTTACCCCCAGATATAAACCCTGACATTTTTCACATTTTGTAACATTACAATCATTAATGTCGGTGTATATTTTAGTGGCATTTTATGAGATATGCCAACACAAAGTAGCAAACAATTGTAAAAGTAAGGTATATGGTTTTAAAATGTTTTAACATATTAAAAACTTTAAAAATGTTGCATGCTTTTGGATGCAACCACATTAGTGAACAAACAGCACACATCTCACAGAGCACAGTTCAGTCTATCATCTGAAAATAGAAAGAGTATTTCACAACTAAAAACCATCCAAAACACAGTCATCCACCTTCGCTAACAGGCCAGGCACGTACATCCTTAATCAGAGAAGTTAACTTGAGAAGATGCCCATAAAACCTCTGAAGGAGCTGAAGAAATTCTAGGAAACTATTAGTTGTGAGCTTTATTTTTAAGTCTAGCGTTTATGCAAAAGTGACAATAAGAACCCATAAGACACCTGTTTATAGTTTGGCAAAGGTCATGTAGTGGAAACAGCAAACACACAGCCAAGAGGTCCATCGTCACACTGAAGGAGCTGCGGAGACCCACAGATCAGGTGGAAGGATCTGTTGATATGACTGTTATCCTCAATGTACAGTTAGGCATTAGTCCTCTACAAATCCACTCTTTATAGAAGAACAACATGAAAGCAATTGGTGAAAAAAGTCATAAGAAGTCTTCTTTTGAGCTTACCAAGAACCATGTAGCCGACACAGCAAAGAAAGATGACGTTCTAGTCAAACGGAACCAACATTTAAACTTTTTGACCCACAAGAAAATGTTATGTGTGGTGAAAAACTAACAGTGCACACAATCCTTAACATGCTATTTCTGGGGTGAAACATGGGGGGTGGGGTGGCAGCATCATATTTTGGGAATGCTTTTCTTCAGCTGGGATGAAGAAGCTGATCAGAGTTGATTGAGAAATGAATGGAGATAAATACAGGGTAAGATCTAAAGTACGTGAAACTCGGGTGGGGACTTGCCTTCAAGTACTTAAATGATCAGCTTAATTAAATGTGCAGCCTAAGCTATAAAGGAATGGTTTCGATCAAACCATATTCATGTGTTAGAATAACCCAGTCAAAGTTCAGACCTAAATCTAATTAAAACTCATCATGAACATTACATTTCATGACCTGAAATGTATAATTCCTAAACAATCTCCATCGAATCTGACTGAGCTCATTAGCAGAAATTTCATTCTCTAGATGTGTAAATCCAATAAAATTACACTCCAAAAGACTTAGCAAAAGACGCTTCTACATAGTATCAGGAGACCTGTACACATGCATGTAACTCTTATATATACGCCTTTATTTTTGGTCAATCAGGAAAAATATAAAATAGAGTGTTTGGTGTGTGAATACTTTTGCAAGGTACTGTTTATTTGCAATAATTACTGAACTTGTTTTCTGAGGAAATCAATCTCTGATAAATCGATTTCAGAAGTTTTAAAAAGACAGAACAAAAGACACATACTGTGGTATGTGTTATGCAACAGCATGTAGAGCTTAAAGTTTCATTCTGGAGCTATTTATCATGTTGTGAAAGGAAGCAGAGGAGACACCAGAGAGTGGTGCCAACTCAGGCCTCCTCTTTTTGACTCTTTCACTTATTCCACACAGAGATAGTTTCGTTCGGGTTCTTCTATTTTAGAAGGTCTAATGTGCCGAGATTAAGCATTTTCAGCCTGCAGGCTCTGTGCCTGTATTCACAGTTTTACAGACCATGGAGGTAAATGTGCTTGGCTCAAAAATAAGATGTGAAAAGAAAAAAAAAAAGGAACCTGTAGGTTTTCTGTTCCAAACCTCCTTAAATCACAAATGCCTGTGATTGCAACATAATACTTTGCTTAAAACCAGTGACGGGCTTGATTAAGATGATAAGCTGTGAGCTGTTTGTCCCACTTTGGCAATGCTTTCTGAGCTGAGACCCGCTGCGTTTACGCAATGAATTGCCCAAAGATCAGTTTATGATCATTATTTCCAGTAGTGTGGCTTATCTGCATAAAGATTTTTGTTTCTGTTCTTTTTTTTCGGTCTGTTGATAATTGCTGGCTATGCTACGGTATGTTCTCTTTTTATAATGTATTTTTCCACAACCACAATCCCTGCTCCAAAAACCCATTACATTGTAGGTCCAGAGAACCTTTTGTGTGGTTTCTAACAAAAAACAGGATTACAGGGATTACTGAATAGGCTAGATGACTGTAGTAAGAGTAACTCTTTATCTGAATCCAGGTTGCAGCATTACTGGCCCTCAAATTTATCTTAGAATTTATCCAGTTAGCTAAATAACTCAGAAATAAGGAAAATATCCATCATAGTGACTGTTAGAAAACATCAAGTCTTTGCACTTTTATTGCACCGTGTTTAGGCGAGTTCCCAAGCCTCTAACAATCCAAGAAAAAAGCCAGATCCAATGTGTTAATAATCATCAGGAAGGAGCCATATTAATAATCTTTGTTTATGACCTCTCCTGCAACACAAAAGTCCATAAAACACAAATTTCACTAACTTGATTTATTATGTTTACACTGTCAGCTTTAGCCATCCTGTAAAGGAAATGCTTCTCTGGAGAAGAACCAGAGCACAGTCAAAGTCAGACTTGCCTCTCTATACCCCCAGGATACATACTTGGTGTGTGGCATGAGTAATTGTTGCTTTGTTACTTTTATAAACAATTATGGAGGTACTAAATATTTTGTTATGTTTCATTTACACTCGTTGTTATAGGAACTCAGGGGGAACTTTGGTTTTGGGAACAAAAAACTGTGAGACATTTCAGTAATGCATAGATTCCTGTTCATTTCCCTCTGATTTTAATGCAAAGAACAACAGTTAAATGTTTTTATCAGTGTGTCTTTTCAATCTAAGTGTTGCTTTTCTGTTAGCTTCCTCTAGTTCGGAAATTTGCTAAAGAAACTAAATAGATTAAGTTGATTCATATTATTTTTCCCACATTGACTCAAAGACAGAGAGGTTCCAGTCAAGTGAACACTTAAAACTGGTTATTCATCTTGGCCACAAGGCCTAAACTCTCTTTTGTTTCCTTTAGTTTCATAAAATCTGTTTTTCACATTAGATTTAAATTTATTCCACACCTTGGAGTAACTGTCTCTGCTGGACTTCCTCTCAGGGTACCAATTCAAATATCTTTCAGTATTAAAAACTACATCCTTTTTTTGCCATCACCATTCCTCTAGTGATCATAACTCTATTAAAGACATTTTAGCAACTCTGAGGGAGTTCAGCATGTCCCAGTAAGAACGTGTATTGCTCTATTGGTCTACAGCATGTCTGATGATGATATAAATGTTTTAACCTGGCCCAGACTCGGCCCAGATTTATAGATGGTATATGTCTGGCATAATTTGGAAGTTTTTTTTGTTGTTGGAAAAACATGTAAGTCCTCATGTCATAATATCACAGAACAAAAGTGTAATATGTTTCATTCAATTATTCCTTAATGGACAAGAAGCTGTTTAATAGGTTGTAGAATCTTGAATAGATGCCTTGAATTGTTTTAACTTGTTGAGTGTTTTATGTTGTCATATGGGAAAATAAAAATTAATTAATTAAATGTATATTCATGGAGATGCTGGTTTGATCATTTAGGCTATAACATTAATTGTTATTATTATATTTATACATAGTCATTTGTTTAGATAATGAATTATTAGATATTAGCTGTGTACAGTACCTTGCTAAAGCATTCTCCGCCATTAAATTATTTAGTTTTTGTCACACGACAACCTCAAACTTCTGTGTATTTTATTGGGATTTAATGTAATAGATTAACACAAAATAGCATATAAGTGTGAAGTTGAAGGAAAATGATGTTGTTTTTTTTATGTTTTACTAGTAAAAATCTGAAAAGCATGATGTGCCTAGCATGTTGCACATTAGAGATGGTGTGTTCAGGGTGAGTTACAGTATTACTTTTCCATCACACATAACAGTTTCTGTGTAGGTCAAAAGGTTCAGTTTTGGTCTCATCTGACCAGAGCACCTTGTTTCACATGTGTCCCCTGCATGGATTGTCCCAAACAGGGCCCATGTGGCTTTCTATCGGTAATGATTTTCTTCTGTTCTGTCTTACATAAAGAGCAGATTTGTTAAGGGCGTGACTAATACATGTCTTGTCAACAGATTCTTCCACCCGAGCTGTGGATCTCTGAGTTACCATACACCTCACAAGTCCTCCCTGTGAACTGTCAGTTCAGGGGTATAGGCATGTCTTGGTAGTTTGCAGCAGCGCCATACCCTTTGCATTTTCAGATAATAGATTGAACAGTTATTTTGGGCAACCAAAGGTTTGGTTTGGCTTTCAGCAACTATTGATATTTTCATTATTTAATTATTAACAAAATCATTAACAAAGTTGAATGTTTAAAACTTTAGCTAACAACTTTCAGTCTCTCAGGTATTGTCCTGTAAATATCAGCTCTATGTGGCAGTATTATAGAACAACAGGTGGAGTGAATTTGAGCACTGGCATTTTCTAACAGCAAGCCCTGCACAAATATTAAGAATAAACACAAACAAGGACTTTCCAAAATATAAAAATGTATTTATAGGTCAATGAGCAAACTATTTAACCAGGCTAATAACATTTAACCAGGCTACAAGGAAAAATGAAAATAATGAAGAAAACTAATAAACTAACAAGCTCCTTGTTAGAGAACCGCAAGATGTGCAAAAAGTACTAAAACAATGAACAGTTGAATATGGGCATTCAAACGTTTAGATCAGGTCACATTGCGTTCACCTCTAAAGGTTATAGTGCATTTTAGATTCATCCTGAAATTTCAAATGAAAGCCAAATTTCTGTAGCGTTTTGTGAAAAGTGAATGTCTGCAGGGCTCAGATCAGTGCTCTATCGCCATTTGTTTTATAATACTTCCGCACTGGGCTGGTGTTCACAGGACAATCCCTGACAGACTGAAAGTTGTTTAGTAAAAATAAAAAATTCAAACTTTTTTTTATGATTTTGTTAATATATATTAATTATAATTATTAAATCCAAACAAATCATTGTTTTACAACAGTGCTATGATATGTTCAAAGCTCGGGATATTGTTTTATAACCTAACCCTGCCTTAAACGTCTTCACAACTTAATCTTTGACCTGCCTGCTGTCTTCCTAGGTCTTCATGATACTGTTTGTCAACTAATGTTTTCCATCTAACCTCTAAGGCCTTCACCGATCAGCTGTATTTATACTGATCTATACTAATGACATTTATAAATCAGTTGACTTCTGAAAGCATTTGGTTGGACTAGATTATGTTCCAGGACACTTTCAGATTATTTAGTAAAGCATAAAGGCATATGAACACTTTTACATTGCTCTGTATTTGTTTCACTTATCAGATTCAAGGTCTCTGAAAAACTGAAGAGTCCAAAATCTCCCAACTTTGATATATGAGTCACATTTCAGAAGTGGTGAAAATAGCTAATTATTTTGAGGAGTGGCAACAATGTCAGCTGTTGAGTTATAGCATTTGAAAGGCAAGAATTCATCATGATTAGGTCAACAAGTTGTCAAATGAAAGAGCATAAAATTAGCCCAAGCTGTTTCTCAATAACCCTTAAAAGAAAACAGCCAGTGAGAGCTAACGTTGACAAAAAAACAAACATTTGCTGAGATAACGGCTTACAGGCATACCGATCTAAAATACCTTTAATGATTTACAACACCGGGTCAAGTTTTTGATTTCTGTGCAGTGATAGTATAGTATAGTAGAGTGATAGTATAGTGATAGTATACTATAGTGATAGTATAGTATAGCATAGTATAGTATAGTGATAGTATAGTACAGTATAGTATAGTATAGTATAGTATAGTATAGTATAGTATATGTTGCTTGTATGATTTTGTTTTATCTTCATGCGGGTATCCCTGTTCATAAAATGCAATAAAATGTCCCCCCATTTAGGAACTATGTTTGAAATAGGTGTCTATATGTATAGAAACACCCCACAAAGAGAAACCACATCTTTGAAATGATGCATAATGTCCTGTCAGAAAAAAAGTGGCATCAACATCTGTTTTCTATCAATGGTCAGAAAGAGAATATGAAGGCTTTCAACTGGAGCGAACTGCTGGTGTAGAGATTGTACTGCGGATTTAAGGAGTTGACATGGACATTTGGTTTTGCTCTTCAGTGACAGCTCCCACACAGTTAAACATTAAATGGATGTAAAGTCACAAAAAAGGAGGTCAACTGTTGTGTCAGACGATCTCATTCTGTCTGATTCAAATCCTGCTGTTCATCAAAGGGGGGAATATATTAAAGACTACCTTTCAAGAACACGTTTTAAACCTTAAAATGTATTTTTAACACAGGATGAAAAGCCAAATAAGCACTCACCACTGTGGATTTCAGCTTTGAATCTTTAAAAGGACTTTGTACTTTTTCAGAAAGCCAAAATCAGACACTTGGTGTGTTCTTTACAGAACATTAGAGCAACCACAGCTGAATATTTGCAGGGACTTTGCTTTTAAAGTGCTCAAACAGAAAAAGCAGAGCTTTCCATACAGTCATCATGGATATAAATCTCAGGGATTTTGGCTCCTAATAGTTCATTTAAACTGTTCTTTTTCCAGTTCTGAGTTATTGTCAATTAATTAACCCCAATGAATTTCAAAAACAAGAATTGGATTCACAAGTCTGAGGTTATTGTGAATTTTCTGTAGTTTATATAATAGTACATCTACATGAGATATTATTTTAATGTTATTCAATCTATGTAAAAACAAATACAACATTGGTTCACAGTGAGTTTTGTAGAGAAGCATCCTGTTTTACGAAACAAATCTGATTTATAAAGGTTTGGTGACCTTGCCATAAGTAAACCGTCAGTAAAAGGATTAAGGGAGTTATCCTATTCGTGGTTAAAAGAAGCCACAGTCTACAGTCTAAAGGAAACTGTGGTTGAACAGTGGTATTGTTTGGCAGATTCATTCATTCCCCTCATCCATTAGAGAAGATTTAACACTCCTATGTCTGTTGAAACAACTGATACTGTAGTATTTGTTGGAAGGAGTGTCTGCCTGCCTCAGCACATTATCATGGCTATAAATCCATCTGTCTATAAATAGCTTGTAAGAAAGCTATTAGATTACACACATTACTATTAATATTGATCTCTGTAGTTCTACCAACATTGCACAGACTAGCACAATATTGTCCTCCCTGCGTTCATTTGATTGAAAAAGGAGAATTTGAGGTTTCCTTTTTCTTTGCACATTTTGCTGAAATTAGATAAAGTCAAAAACTGTATCAAATGTTTCTTTTGTTTTACTTTATCCTTCATCTAAAAACACAAGTAGGGTGGCTGGGGGCCTTTCTTGTTGCAGGTTATGGTACAAATTGGCTCAGTTCTTTCCTGTAGTTCTCTACAATGCTTATGAAAGATAACAATAGAAAAACGCATTTTAAAATATTTTTCAGTTGTATTGTGTTTTATTTTCATGTAAGTGTGCTATTTGCTTTCTAATGAGCATATAGTTACAATCAGGCTATTGCATGCTTCACTTTCTTGTTTGGTTATTTTTGCTCAGTAAAGGTTTTGATAAATTATCTGCCCATGTCCCACTTTTAAAAATACTTTTGTACAGGTGGTAATATTTGCACCGGCACATGCAGATATTGGCTTTAGATCTCATTTTATTACATTGTCACTTTGAAATGGTGATTTTTCTCTAAAATCTCAGTTTTTAAACCTAAAACAATATTTCGAGATTTGCTGTTGTAGTTTATACATTCGTTTGCCACATGTTCTTTAGTCAAATTACTATCAATCATTTATAAGCAGGGGTGAAAGTAGCTTTTAGTCTTGCTAAAGGGGGGCCGGGGAGGCACTGGTAGCATATATATATATATATATATAGTGGGAATGACATATACAAGTCCTGCACAGTGGTCAGAGGGATTTTAAGCCATTCTTCTTGCAGGATAGTGGCCAGGTCACGACGTGATACTGGTGGAGGAAAACGTTTCCTGACTCGCTCCTCCAAAACACCCCAAAGTGGCTCAATAATATTTAGATCTGGTGACTGTGCAGGCCATGGGAGATGTTCAACTTCACTTTCATGTTCATCAAACCAATCTTTCACCAGTCTTGCTGTGTGTATTGGTGCATTGTCATCCTGATACACGGCACCGCCTTCAGGATACAATGTTTGAACCATTGGATGCACATGGTCCTCAAGAATGGTTCGGTAGTCCTTGGCAGTGACGCGCCCATCTAGTACAAATATTGGGCCAAGGGAATGCCATGATATGGCAGCCCAAACCATCACTGATCCACCCCCATGCTTCACTCTGGGCATGCAACAGTGTGGGTGGTACGCTTCTTTGGGGCTTCTCCACACCGTAACTCTCCCAGATGTGGGGAAAACAGTAAAGGTGGACTCATCAGAGAACAATACATGTTTCACATTGTCCACAGCCCAAGATTTGCGCTCCTTGCACCATTGAAACCAACGTTTGGCATTGGCATGAGTGACCAAAGGTTTGGCTATAGCAGCCCGGCCGTGTATATTGACCCTGTGGAGCTCCAGACGGACACTTCTGGTGGAAACAGGAGAGTTGAGGTGCACATTTAATTTTGCCGTAATTTGGGCAGCCGTGGTTTTATGTTTTTTGGATACAATCCGGGTTAGCACCCGAACATCCCTTTCAGACAGCTTCCTCTTGCGTCCACAGTTAATCCTGTTGGATGTGGTTCGTCCTTCTTGGTGGTATGCTGACATTACCCTGGATACCGTGGCTCTTGATACATCACAGACTTGCTGTCTTGGTCACAGATGTGCCAGCAAGACGTGCACCAACAATTTGTCCTCTTTTGAACTCTGGTATGTCACCCATAATGTTGTGTGCATTTCAATATTTTGAGCAAAACTGTGCTCTTACCCTGCTAATTGAACCTTCACACTCTGCTCTTACTGGTGCAATGTGCAATCAATGAAGACTGGCTACCAGGCTGGTCCAATTTAGCCATGAAACCTCCCACACTAAAATAACAGGTGTTTCAGTTTCATTGTCCAACCCCTCACCTGTGTAAAATCTCCCAGTCCATTAAATCGAATGCACTGATCTCCTTGGCAACGTTCTGTTTTGGAGATAAGTGCGAAAATAACTATATTTATGAACAGATTAAGTTGTGTTTTAGACTGCCTATGGGTAGCAGATCTGATCTTCTTTGTGTGCTCGTGAATTTTTGCAGCCGCAACTGGTTCTGGATGACGGCTTCATAGAAGACAGCCGTTCTTCCTTCTTCCCGGTACTGTGTACCGGCGCAGAATCGTTTAGTTGAACACAGTACTGGACCGTACCGGCTCGCTTTCACCCCTGTTTATAAGCATAATTTTTGGGTATCAAAATTTATTTAGATGTATCCTAGTATTTCACCTAGAACCAGCTTGTCATGAATAACTGCAAAATGTCACAATTCACATAATGTATTAAGTTAAAACTGTTCCAGAAATTGAGTAAAGTGGTTCTGCAGAACTTTTTTCTGTCTAGCATTAATATTCTGGGTCACTACACATCCATCCATCCATCAGGTAGCTTTTTTCTAAAATGTTATTCTTTTGGCATTACATTTGCTCCTACTTTACATTGAATGGGAAATAGCTGTTTAGTCATCCTGAGTGAAAGACTTTAATAGATGAGGAAGCAGTTGCTGGAACTGCTTCCTCTGCTCTGAGTTAGATATAATGAACCATAAATGATCATGGTCAGAGCAGGGGAGGACTTGTTAGTGTTAAGGAGCATTTTCTGATGACTGATTTAGAGCACAAACACATCCTGTCTCTTCAGCCATAGTGTTTTGATTTCCTGCTCCTAATGAATGAAACATTTTTCAGATATCAGAGTTTAAAACCCTTCTGTCATATTTTTATTTATTTATGTTGCAGTATGTTATCTCATAAATTAGGAATGGGAGGCCTTTTTGTCCTTCTTTTCTTTTGTGTTTGTTAGTAATTAGAAACATCAGTTTGTCTTCAAATGCTCTGATTCTAAACAAATGTTTTTGGCATCATAATAAATAGCGTATTTGGATTTGTTTTCACTTGCAGCATTTTCTCATCTCTTTGCATTTTAAAAAGGTTCCGGTAAATAGACCATGTTTTTTCAATAGTGACTTCAAAATGCTTCACAGCATGTTTTAATGCCTGGAAGTCCAGTTTTATGACTCTTAGATGTTAGATGTAAATTATCTGTCTGACACTAGAAGGTATTTCAGGATGTTATGGATTAGGAACTGTGTCTTTGCATTTTCCTGCTGAATATCTGTTTCCACTGTTCTGGCCATAATATATGTTTTGAAACCCCTAAAAGGTCATACATCTTGCACAAATTGATTTGTAAGATCTTGCATGTTCCAGGTGCCGTTTCATATTCAGCTTAAACCTTTAAACTAACGGGCACTTATCCTTATTTTAAATTACTACTCAACAATTTTTGAGATATTATGGTTTCTTAAAAACCCACTCTTGTTTCTTTTGGCAGACTCTCAGCAAACCGTCTGTTTCTTTCCATCGGGAACTGTTGTGTGGTCACGTTTTGGTCATGCTGTGGTTTTGCAGTGGTTAGGTGATGCAGTGATAAGTAGTCTACAGTCTGCGTTTTTTTTGCCTCTGTGCTCTCAGTCGGCATATCCAAGCCTGCGCCCTATGTTGCTTTAACATGTTTTTTTTAATCTACCCTTAAACACATTAGAAATACATTAAACCATGGGTACAATTGGCATGAAATGATATCTGTACTGCATTGTCTTGTGTTAATCCTTTTCTTTTTCATTTCTAACTAGGACTTTTGAAGACTTAATTTATACTCCCATTACAGAAAATTATAAGCAGCTAATTTATAAACCCTAAAGGACAGCAGTTATAGCTAAAGGATATGTTTTTCTTGCACCAGTGAACACGCATCTCTATATATCAGTCATTTTCAAATTGTGAACAGATGGAACATTCAATGTTAATAACAGATTTTTGAAGAGGCAGCTCATGTTTAGTGGTTCTTAGCAGCACAGATGTTTCTCCCTCCCTAGAGAGTTTTGCTCATTCACCGCTGCATTACAATATATGTGAGTCGGTTTACAGTTCATTTTCAACATATTCACTGCTACCCACACCTTGGATGTGTTAGTCCACCTGTCAAGTCTTTGTTATACTTTAATTGTAGAGCTGCATTTTGCCTGTCTGCTTAAATGTGTCTAGCATTCATCTTCCATCTCTGTGCTCTCTCTATTTTGCATTAAGGAAGGTGTAAGTGTTTTTCTTTGTAAGGTAACCCTCACATTAAGAGGCATTACTTTAAATTATAACTTGAGTTAACCACTATTGACAAATGTTTGTATGGAGCTTCTGGGCACTGTATAAGATTTCACTCTGGCTCTAAAATAACATGGAAACCATAAAGTCTCAAGTGGGCTAACATGCTCCATATTTTAGTTACCTCGCTCACTGCATGTCATTGGAACATATGAAAAGCATAAAAGTAGAAGTTTTTTCAGGCAATGGTTATATCCACGATTAAGGGTCAAGCCTGTGTTGTCTGTCCTGTATTGAATGCAGTTCTGTTCACTGACTTAAAATATTGGCAACCTTACAGATTTGTTCTGTTTTTTGCTTTTTTTTTTGTCCGTCCTGTTGTTTCAAATCACCAGGTTAACTTTAATATCGGACAAAGATAAGTGGAGTGCCTCAGTATAAAAAAAAGCAAAGTTTAAATGAGAATTTCATTTACAGAGGGGATAAAAAATCTATCCAAACAGACCTGGCCCTATTTGGAAAAGTAATTGCCCTCTCTGTCAAATAATAAATTAACTCCAGTTAACCACATGATAACATGATATAAGCTAAAAGATCACAAAAAGCAACACATCACGCCCCATTCTAAAATATTAAGAACAGATGTAAAACAAAGTCAATAATATGTGTGACCCTGCTGACCTGGTATTATCATGCATTCTGGTTGAGCAAGATAAATGTATACTACCTTAACATGGACACCTTGATCAGCGCCTGATGTTAAAATTCTACTTCAATGATCAGATCACTGTTATCCGCGTCACATGCAAATACGCATTTAACCACATCAAAGGTTGGACTATAAACCCCTGAGCAATCATCGGGTGGTCTGTTGATCCTTCTGAGCCATCTTGGCTACATTCATTCACTTGAATTATTCAGACGTCAAAATGGCTGAGTTATCTCCTCTACAGAATCTTTTTTCTCACAGGTGCAACTAAAGCCACTATTCCACACAGACCACAAATATTGCAAATCACCAAGAAGTGCTAAATTGTAGGATTCACAAGGATTCTTAGAATGTTGCTAATTGTTATGACGCCCTGACATTAAGTGACGACACTGGTACGATAGATAAAAATAAATCTTGAGGTTCGGCTTCATTCACACAAATATTGTCAAAAACCAGTACTATTTACACTATTAAAAAGACAAATGTTAGGAATGAGTTAGGAATTAGTTAACAATAGGCCAAATGCATCTAAGAGACATATATGATTACATTTGAATTCCTTACTATTGTTGACAATTTGTGGGATTTTCCATCAAGATATAATAAAACGCGATGAGGTTGTGGCAGGAATTAATATTATTTGAATAATGACTATTGATATTTAGAAGTTAAAATGTTTTAAGTGATATGATTGTTTTTGTCAATAAAATGTAGAAATTGAAGTGCTTGTTTTTGGACATAATAATAATGTAATAATTGAATTTGTCTTTGATTTATAGTTATTTGTTTTCATTATTTGTTTTTTGTTTGGTTTTTTATGTTTTTATGAATTATCTTCCTCATATCTTATATTTTAAATTTTTTTTTCAAGGGCAGAAGAGAGATTTGGGCAGTTTTAAGGGGTACAACAGCCCTGAGTGGTCAAGACAATGCTTCACGAATCCCCGATTGAGTTAAGAACACATAAGAATTGGTTACAAATCAATTAGGAATTGGTTTTGATACCTCAGAATAAACTTGAAATTTGTTAAGAATTAACTCAGATGTTTTGGATTTGGGAGTTCAGCACCAAAACTTTGAATGGCCCAAAACCTTTGAAAGCTTTGTGACTCTGATAACCATTAGCAAGAACCATTATCATAAAATGGACAAAACATGGAACAGTAGTGAACCTTACCACGAGTGTCCAGCCTACCAAAATTACACAAAGAACTGATTGACAACTCATCCAGAGTGGCACCAAAAAAACAACAAATTACAGCATATTTAGCATTGTAGGACTCCCTTTCCTCAATTAAAGTCGGGGTTTTTTAATGCTCTCATATTAAGATATTTATTCTGTGAATAATTGTAACTAATTTAAATTACTAATAATCTCTTCAATATTCTTTTAGCTTTCATTTTTGAAGTAGAAGTCCAGTGTTTTCATGGTACCCTCTGTATTTAATGTATAACAGTGATATTTAGCCTTTTTCTGTTGTGAAGAAAGGTTTGCATTTGTATAACATGGAAGTGCTCATGGTGGTTTACAGTAACAGCCCACAGACAGCTGTGCTCCAAATAATTTCCTTAGGAGTCAGTTTCAGAGACGTCAGACACAGCTCACACGTGTCTGTAACTTTTTAAATGCAGCTTTTTCTTAAATGGCTGTGAGAGCTTTGTAACTTAACTGGTGACAGGAAAAGATATGGTAAGGTTTAGGACGTTTAATATTTCAGTTGAAGAGATCACAGTCAGATTTGATTTGTTTGACCTGGGAACACCAACTGTGAAAAGCTTTGAGAGTCAGAGGCTTGGACTGGTGAATCAGGCTGGTAGTGTTAGTATTTTTGTCCCTCAAACTTACTCTGCAGATTTTGTATTGGATTAGAGTCTGGAAATTTAGATCTTCATGGAAGAAGGTTGACTTTGTGTCTGGTAACCATTTTATTGGTCACCTATTTATTTTTGATGGTATGACAGAAAAGAATTGCTATGCTTTGTAAACAAGTAGTTGACATGTAATTGGCATGTAATAGTTGTTACAGAGACTTGAACATCCCAAGGTGCCTCTCTTTGTTGAAGTCCTTGTACGTCTGTACAAACCTCTTCAATGTGTGTGGTGGCACAGACTTTTTAGCTATTGCTCTGTCTTTATACATGGGTAGGTTTAGGCATTTTGTAGATATTTCCTGACTTCTGAAGATTAATATGCATCTGCCTTACTTGAATAGACTCTTATTCATTCTTCTTCATCCTATTGACTTGAAAACTCGCTCAGAGCTTATCTGCTTAGCTGTGTTGCTCACCTAGATGAAGCCACTAAAGGAGCTACTACTTCTGTTAACCTTTAGCTTTTCTTTAACATAGGAAGTAATCCTGAGTCAGCGCTTCTGTGTTTTTGGTGTATGCTCTGTCTTCTCAAACCCCCATTTGGTCACAGCAGATGTCCACTCACTCTGAGCCTGGTTCTACTGGAGATTCCTTCCTGTTTAAGTGGAGTTTTCCTTTCTGCTGTCACTACATGCATGCTCAGTATGAGGGATTGAAGCACAGTCAATGACACAATGCAAGTGAGGAGCAGTGAATGCTGCAAGTCAATGATTCGATGCAATCTGCTGGGTTTATTTGGATAGCAAATTTTTAAGCAGTTTGAATTATAGACTGAATTTAACAGCATGTTTGATAACTAGGATCAATTTGGAATGTCAGTCAGTCATTTTCTACCGCTTATTCCATAGTGGGTCACAGGGGAGCTGGTGCCTATCTCCAGCAGCACATGTGAACTCAATGCAGAAAGACCCCCGGCCGGGAATCGAACCCAGGAACTTCTTGCTGCAAGGCAACAGTGCTACCAACTGCGCCACCATGCAGCCAATTTGGAATGTATGTACTTTAATTGGAAAATGTCTGTATGATTAGATTGAATTGACTTTTATTGAAAAGTGACCTGAGACAACATGTGTTGTGAATTATTTTCCACTTTGAAAAGTAGCTCAGAGAAATGTGTCTATGGGTTCAGTGATATTTAATTGACTCTACAAATTTCTTCTTTTTATTTCTTTTTGTCACACCTACATGTTTAAGACCATCGAATATTTTTTATTATTAGATAAAGAGAACATAAGTTATCTTTGTTGACAGCAACTGCCATCAAGCACTTGCCATATCTATCAATGTGTCTATTGTATTGCTGAGGAGGAATTTTGGTCCTATCTCCCTTGCTTACTTGTTTGGATTCAGCCACATTGCAAGGTTTTCAAGCATAGTCAAGAATGATCTGTTTAAAGTCATACCACAGCATTTCAATCAGATCTGAACTTTGGCTAGTCCAGTTTAAAACCTTATTTTGTTTATCCATGTAGAGGTGCATATGCTGGTTAAGCTGGATGGATGGGCAATTTCCTTCAGGATTTATTGGTAGAGTGCAGATTTCATGGTTCATCTATTATTGCAAGTTGTCTAGTTCCTGAAGCAGTCAAACAGCCTCTGATCATCACCCTATTTCAGCCATGTTTGACTGTAGGTAGGATGTTCTTTGTTTGAAATGCTGTTAGGTAAATGTCAGATGAAACATGTTGAACACCTTCCAATTGTTAACCTTTTTGTGTCAGTCCACAGAATATATTCCCAAATACTGTATCTTGGGGATCATTACGGTGTTGCTAATTTCAGACAGGCCTCTGTGTTCTTTTTAGTCAGTAGAGTTTTGTTTAGTTCTCTCATGGATGCCAGTTTTGCCCAGTTTCTTTCTTATTGGTTCAATGCTCTCTTGGAGTCATGTTAGTAGGCCGGCCACTCTTGGGAATGGGAAAAAAAAGACTTTTTTCCCATAGGAACAGGTAGGCTTACATAGCAGGCTTTTTAAATGAAATAATCATTTGAAAACTGCATCTTCTATTTTGTCTGATATTGAAATGTGTTTCAAGATCTGAGACATTTAACTTTGTCAAAAACACAAAAACAGAGACAATCTGCAAGGAGGTAAGTACTTTTTTAAAGCATTGTACAACGCTGGGAAACAGGAAGTCAAGATTTACTCATCTTTTTTTTCAGACACTGTTTAAACTAAATGTTTTTATATCAATAATCTCAGCAAACAACCCCCCACCCCCGTGCATTTGTGCCTTCTTATGTTGAATTAAAGGCTGTACAGTCAGCTGTGTCAAGATTCTGTTGAATCTGCTGAGATGGATTGAGCCTTTTTATATGGGTTAATTTTTCTCTGCTCTGTTAATTCAGATGTTAGTGATTGCTCAAATCATTTGTTTAATTTTGCATAAACACATTACATCACCAGCTTTATTGCTTGCCACTCTCTCTCTTTCTAAGGTTACAACAAGAAATTGATTAAAACCCATTAAAAGGAAGAGTGAATGTGTGGATAAAAACCTTCATCTTCCCTTTCAACTTTTTCTTCTCAGAAACAGTTTTCTCCTCCTACCTATAGCATTACTTTCTCAGGGTCATCATTTTTGTCTTTTGTTTACTCTTTTCTTTGTGCTAATTATATTTTTTGTGCAGCTTGTTAACTTATGTTACATGTTTTTTTTCTGTCAACTGAAACATTACTTACAGTGCCATGCGAAAGTATTCGGCCCCCTTGAACTTTTCAACCTTTTGCCACATTTCAAGCTTCAAACATAAAGATATAAAATTCAAATTTTTTGTGAAGATTCAACAACAAGTGGGACACAATCGTGAAGTAGAATGAAATTTATTGGATGTGTCAAACTTTAACAAATAAAAAACTGAAAAGTGGGGCGTGCAATATTATTCGGCCCCCTTGCGTTAATACTTTGTAGCGCCACCCTTTGCTGCAATTACAGCTGCAAGTCGCTTGGGGTTTGTCTCTATCAGTTTTGCACATCGAGAGACTGAAATTCTTGCCCATTCTTCCTTGCAAAACAGCTCGAGCTCAGTGAGGTTTTTTAACAAATAAAAAACTGAAAAGTGGGGCGTGCAATATTATTACTTTCAGTGCAGCAAACTCACTCCAGACGTTCAGTGAGAATCTGGGCCTGGGCCTGGGCCTGGGCCTGGGCCTGCTTTTTGTCAGGAGGGACAGGGAAGATGGTCAAAATTGATGGGAAGATGGATGGGGCCAAATACAGGACCATTCTGGAAGAAAACCTGTTGGAGTCTGCAAGAGACCTGAGACTGGGATGGAGATTTATCTTCCAACAAGAAAATGATCCAAAACATAAAGCCAAATATACAATGGAATGGTTCACAAATAAACGTATCCAGGTGTTGAAATGGCCAAGTCAAAGTCCAGACCTGAATCCAATCGAGAATCTGTGGAAAGAGCTGAAGACTGCTGTTCACGAACGCTCTCCATCCAACCTCACTGAGCTCGAGCTGTTTTTCAAGGAAGAATGGGCAAGAATTTCAGTCTCTCGATGTGCAAAACTGATAGAGACATACCCCAAGCGACTTGCAGCTGTAATTGCAGCAAAGGGTGGCGCTATAAAGTATTAACACAAGGGGGCCGAATAATATTGCACGCCCCACATTTCAGTTTTTTATTTGTTAATGTTTGACACATCCAATAAATTTCATTCCACTTCACGATTGTGTCCCACTTGTTGATTCTTCACCAAAAATTTGAATTTTATATCTTTATGTTTGAAGCCTGAAATGTGGAAAAAGATTGAAAAGTTCAAGGGGGCCGAATACTTTCGCAAGGCACTGTAGATATATGCTCAAATGTGAAATCAGAGCCTATCCCAACACCCAGTGGAAAAAAATAAAAACCTCTCAAAATGTTGAAATTTACTTTTAATGGATGAGTAACCACAACTATGGGGTTTCGGGGAAACCCCAGCAATAAATTGTATTGCTTCACACTCAGCACATTTTTTGCCATAATGTGCACTCACCGAGTCTTTGTTACCATTGTGTCAGGAGAGAGGAAATTTAAACAAAAGGGCAAAAGTAAATCGCTTTCAAATTAGGAACAATAAATTGAGCGGAGAATTTAAACAACTTCAAACCATAATTTCTTTTTTTACATGAGGAGCCTTGTCATGGGTTATTCTATCAGGTCGGTGTGTCTTTCATGGTCAGTGAGAATTGTGTTCAAACAGTCAAAACCAGTAAGTCACTCTAATGATTGATCAAATGAGAAAGTGCTCATTTCTCTGACCACACATACGTTGTCTAACACTAGACAAAGATAGCATCATCAGAAACAGCTCATTATCAAAGGAACATAGTGGATTTCATTTAAGAGAATGCGTTGGTCTTTTTCTGGTAAAAGGCCAGTTAAATAGTTTGTTCTCTGTTTAGTTTTGCACTTATTTTTAGCTTTTGTATTTGCAAATTATGCCTCCATTTACCTCACATTATTTTAAATCTGTCAAATATGCTGTTCAATTTGCATTAAACTTTATAAAACGTTTTTATCTTGAGGTAAATATATTTTTAAAAATGTTTATGACTTACATCTAATGGAAACCAAACATTTAGTTTTTCTTTGAATATAACATAAGACCAATACAATGGGTTTCTAATACTGAAATGCTATGTTATGGCCATATTATGGCTTACAAAATCAAAGGGGAAACTTCTGATTTGACAATTGTCAGGGATGATTCACAAGCCATGCAGCTTGAGTCAGAGCTGAAGAACCAACACACTTAGATGTGTGGTTCTTTATCTTAGATATGAGCTATAATTGATGTATTTCTTGTTATAAACCACTCCAGAACCAGATAAATTAGGAGCATCTTGCCTGGGGTAAGGAGAAAAAGAACTGGACTGTTTTTCAGTGGTCCAAAGTCCCGTTTTAAGATTAAACCAGGCACAGAAGGCTTCTTGCTTGAAGTTCAGTAGAAAGTTTTCAGTCAGTGATGATTTGGGGAACCATGTCATCTGTTGTCTGCTGGTGGTATCACAGTGCTTCATTTGCCAACAAAGTGGCCTGACCCTTACTCCTCAGACAATAATTTGAGTACGGTAAAGAGGAAGATGAGAGACATCAGACCCAATAATGCAGCTGAGCTGATGGTCTTTATAAAAGCAACATGGGCTTCCTTAACACCACAGCAGTTCCACAGACTGATCACCACCATGCTCCACAGCGATGATGCATTAATTTATGCAAAAGCAGCTCAAAACAGGTATTGAGTGTATATACTGTCCAATTCATGGACATGCTTTTCGTAAGTTGATATTCTGTATTAAAAGTAGTTTTCATTGGTATGATATATTGTAGTTCTCGGAGAAACTGAATTTCAGGTTTTCATTAGCATAAACCTATAATCAAAAAGACTAAGAGAAAAAAAACACATTTGAAATGTATCCTATGTGACATATTATATACTTAATATGTCAGTCATTTTCTACCGCTTCTTCCATAGTGGGTCATGGAGGTGGGGTACACCCTGGACAGGTCACCAGTCCATCGCTGGGAAACACAGACACACACACACGACAAACATCCACACACACTCTCAGTCATGCCTAAGGACAATTTGGAGAGACCAGTTAACCTAACAAGTCATGTTTTTGGACTGTTGGAGGAAGCCAGAGTACCCACGCATGCACGGGGAGCACATGTGAACTCAATGCAGAAAGACCCCCAGCTGGGAGTTGAACCCAGGACCTTCTTGCTGCAAGGCAACAGTGCTACCAACTGCACCCCCGTGCAGCCCTCTATGTTCTATGTTTTAATTTACATTTAATAACTGAACTAGATTAACTTGGTGAGATCCACTTGTAAATAATGTAATGTTTTTCCTACGCTTGTTGGGCAAAAGTGCTACTCTTGTTTTTTTTATGGGTACTTTATTGTCATTGGTAAAATGAGTATTTACTTCCTGTTTAAGTATGTTGCAGACTGTTACTTAAAATCTTTCCCACAGAGCTGCTGGACTATCCAGTTATGGAAATTAATAGGTCTTTCTTCAACTCTCCTGTCCATCTTAGGCAAAATGTTCAGTACAAGAACCTGGTTCTGTTTTGATCTAATTATCAAGGGTGTTTAGTGACAAAGTTGTTGTTTTAGTGTTAAATTAATCATTTTGGTGCTTCCAAAACATTGTTAAAGATTGTTTATTCTTTCTTTTTCTTCAGTTATAAATTGTAGATTTTTTGAAACACAAACACTCTTTGCACTGGTAATTGTGACAGCAAAGCTCACAGTTGCCTTTTGACATTTTATTTAGTAAGTCTGTTAATGTTTTACAAGCACAAATCTAATTTTGTCAGCTTCTGTTCAGTAAAAAAAAAATCTTGTTCACCTCCTCCCCCATGTTGAGAATCATAGTTGGAGTGCCTTAGACTAAATTCATTTGTGTGGAAGTTTTTAAACAGCGAAGATGTTTTTGGCTGTCACGGCCTATTTAAAGTATGCCTTTCATCTCTACAACGCTAGTTAGAATGGGCTACCTCCACCACACAGATATAAAATAATCATGTTCCTTCAATTTAAGATTAATCATATGCCATGCCAAGGCATACATGTCTGTAATTACTTTTGTGATATCGCTAAAGGCACCAACACCCTTGACAGAGAATTTCAACTGCATCATTTGTTTATGCAGAAACATTTACTGTTTTACTAAAGATCCGCTGCTACAAACACTATCATAGCAATGTGCTTCAACCATTTCTGAGTGATGTATTTTTAACTGAACGGAAGTTTTTTAGAGCTTGGAGTTTTGGGACACTCAAAGGTATTCAGGCATTCAGACAATGTACTCACTTTGCTGAGTCTTTTTTGTCAAGGGATGGCTTCTTTGGATGCAGCACTGGCAGATGTGTCTCTGCAAATGTAATATTGATTTGTCTTTCTCTGGAAGCACAGATGTGTTGCTCAACTTTATCTCCTGTTTATCTTGACAACCAATAAGTGTTGCAGTGTTAAGGCTCATTTTGGCATGCAATTGGAGTTTGTGACTTGCATTATCAGACGTTTTATTACCAAATGATATTACTTGGGAATTCCCAGAACAAACATTCATACCAAAAGGATTTCCAGGTTGCAAATAGATCTTGAGAGCTGTATATTTATTTGGGCATATCTAAATTTGTTCCTGAGCACAATGCGCCTAGGAGTGAGGAATTTGCAATGCATTCAGCTTGGAAGGGAAACATTGAACAATCTGTCAATCTTTTGTTTAGTAAGAATATTTCTAAGGAGGCTACTGTCATGAAATTCACACAATATCTTAGTAACAACCCAAATAATCCAGATTTAAATGAATTTACCACAAGTAAGTGTATAAAATAATGTATGTGTAATAAAGTGGAATGACACTCAGAATAAGCACCAAAACTAAGAAGTTGACCAAAGGCATAGAAAATCAAGAAAATAGCTATAATCTGTTAAAATTACAAAGCATTGGCTTCGAGAGGCTCAGCATGGTTCTCATTTGCTCCCACCTTGCCGACTATGCTAGTTCAGCGGGGACTAAATGTGTGGGGATGGCCAGGGCATCTCTGACCCTTACCCACACACTGACACACAGATAATTCAGATGGTTGAAGGTCATACAAACACAAGTTACTATTACATCAATGTGGCTGGACTGAATGCTGGATCCAGTCTGGATTTAACAAAGTTCACGCAATTAGGATCTCGTCTTGAGATGTCCTCATTGTAGAGCAAAATCTGTCCTGGCACATGTAGGCAACCAGCTTCTCAATACGGTATGCCTGAAATGCCAAGATAGGACACATGAAAAAATAAATACATATATGAAACCAAAGCACAAAGTGAAGTTTGGAGGTGGAAACATCATGATGTGGGTTGCTTTTTAGCATATGGCAATGACAGATTCATATGATGCAAGAACAGATGAATGGATCAAAATGAAACATTCTTCATAGGAATCTTAAATGAGGGTGGATTTTCCAGCAAGATAATGATCTCAAACAGACAGCCAAGAACATTCTCAATTGGTTTCAGAAGAAGAGAATAAAGCTGCTAGAATGCCACAGTTAGTCACCCTTGAATCCAACTTAAAAACCATGGAAAGAACTGATCAGATCGTAGACTAAATTACATAAAAACAATGCATGTTACTAGTTTCACTTGTATGGAGAAACTAGTAACAATGCATGTTACTAGTTTCTCCATACAGGTGGCATCTTAAAATGATCATCATAAAAACAGACATTTCCACTAAGAATTAAGTATATTTCTGTGTTTATATGGAATACGTAGGTTGTTACTGACATCTGGAATGAATTTCAAGTCATTAGCCTCATTGGAAATATATTTACAGGGAAAACCTTGACATATTCATTCCCTATTTTCACCACTGTATATCTGCTTATTATCTTCATTGTCTCCCTTATTACTTGTTTCAGTGTTTAATAAAGTCCTGTTTAACTTTGTTTGAACAGATGGGGACATACCTCATTTATTTTCTGTATATCATGATATTATGTCCAGATGGTATTTTGGCAGTGCACGACAGGCTAAGCAGCAGCTAAACTATCACCTTAGATTTAATCCCAAGTGAAAAGTTCAAGGCAAAGAGTGAATTTCTCTGGCTCAAAGGGAGGGAAATAAAAATACTTTCTTTTATTCTGTTATATAAGTGGAAATTCTGCCTCTTGACTGAGTAGCTGATAATCTCATAAGGGATCTTGTAGTTTATCAAGAAACATTTAAAATGTACAAAGAATGTGGTTTAAAAATAGATGACAAATGTTGTCCATCTGCTCTTTATAACCTTCAACGTTTCCTCATAGTCGCAATTGGCAATGATTTGCTTCATTAACGTCAGTATTTGCAATACTGGCTGTAATCTTTAATGTCATTTTGGCTGATTGCTAACTTGAACCGAATTATTTCTGTCAACGTGTCCCAGCAGGTAATATTTCTCTCAACTCTGTTTTCTTGTCCAGATAAATGGTGCACATGCTACAGTATTCTCCTATCTTTGCCACCTCCAGAATACTATAACTTTTAAATGTAATCTTTTCATTTGTGACATTTGTGTTTAATGATTTCTTCAATGCATGACTTCGCCATTAATGAATGGTTTGGATGTTATATAAAGGTTTGGAACACTGAAAAAGAAATTTGGGCAGATGATCTGTTACTGAGGAAGCATCTGATTTTATTGATGGTTTTATGCAAACATGCTGTTCATTTGAGGTTTTGCACAATACTAAAACCTATCCCAGTGTCTTGCATGCAAAAACAGGTACCAACATTATAGAGGCCTTTAGAATACTTTAACATATCATGCAATATTAATTCTGAGTTTGATGTGGAACATTTTATTTCTAATGGTTTCGATTATGAACCTAGGTCTCTCAGTTTAATGTTTCTGAAAATAAAAAGGCCTTAACATTAGGGTTAATAGATAATAAACAGGGGCAGACTTTAAACTCTAGAAAACTTTGGGTATTAGGGATGTGTTGATATATAAATTTTCAAACAAGATTAACACAGTTAACATTATTATCACGGTTTTGTTAAAATGTTATTACCAGTAGTGATATTTTTTATCATCTTACTCTGACGTATTACCACCCTCATTAAAACACAAAGAATGTCTTCTGTACAGTGATGTGAAAAAGTTGGGAGACCTCATTACATATTTGGTTCTTTCACAAGAGATATTCACATACACATCTCTAATTAATATGTGAACATATTATTAATCTCTGGTAAAATAATGTGATTTAATTACAGTTTAACAACAGGAATTAATCTTGTTTAATGATTCAAGGAAATATGTAAAAAAATTGTGGGTTTTTGTTGCTCTGGAAAAACGTAGGACACCATGCCCCTTAATAGCTACCCTCATCCTCTGGCTGAAATAACCTCAGTGAGATGCGTCTTGTAGCTTTCTACCAGTGTCTGACATCAGTCTTATGAGGGCTTGCCCCAGTCATCACTTTCAGATATGAGATGTTTGAGGGGTTTCTTGCCTGGACATCCTTTTTCAGGTCACCCCACTGCATCTCAGTGAGATTGCTATTTTAATGTACTTCCTCTGATTCCCTTAAAAGTACCTTGGTATGACTTGTGCATGAATGGTGCAATACAAATAAAATTGGCTTGGCTTTTGGTTTGCAATACCATTTCAAAACCAAATTACCATTAAAACCGTTAAAACCAATACCCATATACACATACAATAAATTAATGTCTAAAATAATGTTTGAGGTCATTTTAGTGTTATTTGCAGCTTACCGCTTTATTGTGTCCGTCGTTTCCATAGATAGAAGGAACTGACACTTAATGTGACCCTTCATCCTTGAAGTGGGGGAAATGGGAATTTCCCCACTGATGTGGGAACATTTCCATGAAAGATAAATTTAACCAGGCGGTTCGAAGAGGTTCTGATGCTGGGGGATGGAGTAATGAATTCTGTGGGTTAATACACCCAACAACCGAACCGAACTGAGCCTGTTTCAACATAGGCATACTTGAGCTTGGACTACAAAGTCGCAGTGAGAAATAAATATGGCGTATACGGGAACTTGATCAGCTGGAAGTTATTGACCTTATTTAGCTGTTCTGCAGCAAATACTGTGATGTAACAGTTGGAAAAACGGAAAAGATGATGGAGAAAACTGAACAGATTGAAACATATGACCCAAAGAATATAAAGATATCTCCGCAACACCAGGAGAGACTAAATTCAACCTTTCTGCACTCCTACAGACTCCAAGTACACAACAAAATATATCTAAAGGCTAAAAATGTATTTTGCATGATATCTCCCCTTTAGGTTTTTGTATTCACTGTAGGCAGAACAAAACAACATGAGTAACCTGGAAGGTAAGATAATATTAAGCTGGATTTTTGCAAATATTCAGGATAGTCTGACCTTTCTATTTATCTTGTTTCTAACTTTTTAGATTGTATTGTCTACCAGCATTGCAGCCAAGGATTGGCTCTTGTTCCGCAGGAATGCCAAAACAACATGAGGCTTTTTGTCTGAACTGTCTTTGTTCATAACTGAGACCAAATTTCTGCAAACATTTACTTTGTGCTTAGTGCATTGTGTATTTGGTCTGCACACAAATCTCTCTGTGACATCCCTCTGGGATATTGCCTATTTACTAATGGGCAATTATCAAATGTGTCAGTGTATGATATATTTCTTCTAGTATTAATGATAATAGTGATTGTTTTATAAATACATTTTAGTTGCTGGCTTCATGATTAATGAATCAACTTCAGCCTCAAATTACAAGTTTGACATTTTTAACACATTTTATCAAAATAATATTATTAATAACCATTCTGAATTTGCACACAATAATAATAGTATACTACATTTCTGTACTGTTTGCCTAATTAAGATCGTGTTTTTTTTATACTTTGAAAGCATTTAGTGATAATGAAAAAAATGCTAATTATGCTACTAATGTTTTTAATAATAAATGTCCAAAAATAAGAAGATAACATGCAGCAGTCGTCGTCTGAAAACTTTATAGTGTGTACTGTCACATTCAGTGTCAAAAGTCTGATCCGTTGGAAGTAGTTGTTTACAGAAAATGTCTTCTCATGTGTGGAATGCAGACATGTTATTGTGTAGAAATGGCTACACAAATAAGCCTCTACACAGACTGCGTGTGTTGTGTCACTGCTGTGTGTTTGTGTGTGTGACATTTGTACATTTGTAGTTGTTAGAAATAAGAACGTGCTTGGCGGAATCGATTCTGAGCCTTTTCATCCTGATCTGGTTTCTGCTTTAAATCAATTCACTGGGCTCCTCCACCTTATCTGTCAGCAAGAATTACCAAGTTCTGTTTAAGACAAACCCAGGCCAAGCTGGTTCACTGTGTTGTTTCAGAAGAGGGCCTCTGTTTATAAGGTGATTAAAGTGCTTATACTTCACCCCAGACAACTGAGGTCAGACTAGTTTATGTCTAGATTTTAAGGGGCCCGTGTAAAGTGATATGTGTCACTGGCTAAATGAAATAACCTTTGGGGTGAAAAAAGGCACAGGTGGCAAAACAAACAGCTTTTCTCTGATGTTCTGAACATTGAACAAGTGCAGTGCTCTTTGTCTGAAAGTAAATGTCAGTCACAACATGCCATTCCTAAGCGTGTGGATGTGTGACCTTGCAGACATGGCTCATTGATATTCTTGTAGAAAAGTGTCATGAAGGCATTTGGGAAATCTTTCTCTCTTGTTCTTTAACTCATGAATATGAATGAAATCCACATGTGTTTTGGGTTTGTTTGCTGATTAGCATGAAGCTGATGAACAAACAGGATTTTATTTTTAGCTATTGTTAGAAAAGGTTCAGTCTCTGGGTTATATAGCTTAGTTTGATTTTTTTTTTTTTTTTTTTTTTTTGCTTTCTGACATAAAGAGTTTTTCATTTTTAATAACCCCCAGTGCATTGCAAAAATAATTAATACCGCCAACAAACTTCTTTTTTTTATTGGGATCTTTTGACAAATCAAAAGAAGAGCATGATAATAAAGTGGAACAAAAATGATACATGATTTTAAATATTTAAAAAAATGTAAAAAATCTGAAAAGTGCAACATGCATTTGCATTCAGCTCTCAGTCAGTGCTTTGTAGGAACACCTTTCACTGCAGTTACAGCTGTCTTTACAGAAGTCTCTCCTGGCTTTGCACATACACTGACTGAAGTCTTCCCCTTTGTTCCCTGTAAGATTGGATCAGTGAAAATCACTTGCCTTAGATTCTTAATTTAAATCAAGGCTGGACTTTGACTAGGTCATTATAACACATGAATACACTTTGATCTAACCCATTCCACTTTAGCTCTGGCTGTATGGTTAGAGTCATTGTCCTTCTGGAATGTGAACCTTTGCGTTATTTGAAACTCTTAAGAAGGTTATGGTTGGGGTTTTACAGTATTGGCATTTAGTTAGCTCCATCTGGCTTCCCATCAACTCTGATCATCTCCACAGTCTCTGCTGAGAAAAAAGCATCCCCACAACATGATGCTGCCATCAGCATGTTTTGCTGTGGGTTGGTGGGTTTAAGGTATTGTACTGTGTTTGTCTTGCACCCCACATGGTGTTTTGTATGTTTGTATGTTTTGTACCATCTTTATCTTGTTCAATTAAGACCACACACATTTTTTTGCAGAAATATCAAAATCATTAATGCAGACGTCATAGCAGCAGAACTCCAGCCTTTTTCAACCAACTTTTTATCAGCTGATGAACCACTTGACACCTGGTTATTAAAACACCCAGGTGAGCAAACCTCCTTGATGCTCATGCACCTGTGAAAACCAAAACAGTTACCTTCACCTGTTCAGCACCCTGGTTTACAAATGCACTACGGAAAATGAAGGCAGCTTGAGCACTGCTTTAAAGCCTTTGGTCTCACTGTCCACAAACAAATCTACCAAGAACACCAGAAGGACTTTGTCAGAAGAAAGAAACCCTTCACTTGCTCTCTGGACCCCTTTCAAACCGCTTCGGTGAAAACACACACATCTGCCCTTGACCCCCCATCACTTGGGTTGTAAACCCCCTGTAATCAAATAACCGACATATGTCAAATCTCCCATTCTTATCTAAAACACTGAAGAAGGTCTCCAGCAAAATAATCTGTGTGAAAAATCCCCCCTGCTCTGCTTACAGCACTGAAACAGCTCTGCTAAGAGTCACAAATGATCTTCTCATGGATCTCTCACCCTACCAGATGAAGAAAAACTATTATTAATATTTCTGTCTGCTACAGACTGGACTAATGCTCTGCTCCTTGGGATCTTTGGCAAGAGTCTTCAGAGGCTCCAATATGTCCAAAACTCTGTAGCTAGAATCGTAATGAGTGTGTGAAAATATGAACTCATTACATAAATTCTTCACTCATTTCACTGGCTTCCCATTTCCAACAGGATTAAATACAAACTTCTCACTCATTAATGCATGTATGGAAACGCCCCTCTTTACCTCAAATAACTACTCACCCAACAAACCCCAACACGCTACCTCCAATCCACTTACTCAAACCAGCTTGATTCTCAGAACCAGACAGAGCTCCAGTTTTCTTGCTGCTGCAGCTTATCTGTGGAATTCCCTCTCTGACACTTTGAAGGCACCACAATCCACAAATGACTTTACAACAGGACTAAAATTATTTTTTTTTAGTAAAGAATTTAAATCTTTTATTGTTGGTTTAATATTGTGTTTAAAATCCTGTAAGTACTTTGAGATTTTGATTATGTTAAACGTGGGCCATATTAAAAGCGTGTTATTATTATTATTATTATTATCACTTTATTATTACAAAAAGCTTAATTCTGGTCTGATCTGACTCATACATTTTTCCACGTTTTTGCTGTGTCCCCTGCATGGCATGTGGCAAACACCAAACAGAACTTATGTCTGATCTTTCAAGAATTCTGCAATCTTTCACTCTTGCCAAGACCAGATTTTTGAGATGCACAACTAATATTCTTTTCTGTTGACACATTCTCCCACCTGAGTTGTCGATCTTGGCAGCTTCTGAAGTTACTTCTTGTACTTCTCCGAGTAATGCTATTTGTGCCGGGCCTGTCGATTTAAGAGAAGGGCTACGTCTAAGTTATTTCGCAATGGTGCCATACTCTTTTTGGATGATGGGTTGAACATCTGTGAGATGTTCAAGGTATGGGTTATGGTATGGGTATTGTTTTCTAGAATAACCCTGCTTTTTACTTCTCCACAACTTTATCCCTAACCTGCTTGCTTTAGTCCTTGGCCTTCATGATTGTGTTTGTTTACTAATGTTCTCTAACAAACCTCTAAGGCCTTTAGAGAACAGCTAGGTCTATACTGAGATGGAATTACACACTGGTAGACTCTCTTTACTAACTGATGACCTTTAAAGCTCTGGATTTTTTTGGTTAGACTGGATTATATCTAAGGCCGAAAGAATAAAAGGGGCTGAGTACAAACTTTAGATTTATGCACTACTTGACAAGGTGCTTGTCTTTTGGTCTTTTGGTATATAAATTATGTTTTCCCGCATAGAGAAGCGTTTAAAAGGTGCTCGGTGCATTGACCATCACACCAGTTTTAATTATCCTGTTTTAACTTTATGTATAGGTCATATAACTACTACTCTTTTCTCTCGAATATACATCTATGCATGTGTCAATGTACAGAAGGTTAGCCATAGGGTAATAGAGGAAATCAGCAATTTAAACTGAAATCAATTCTTGCCAATGAAAAGATCCAGCCTAATTAAATTAAAAGATAATACTTTTATTGCATTTAAAATCTTTTGAATCTGCAAAGTAAAATAAAGTTGTTTATGTAGTGATGTATTAAGAAACAGCACAATAAGAAATGAGCATCACAAAAATTGTGTTTCCCTGAGTAATAATTTGAAGGAAACAGTCCAAGAAAAATTCACTTCCACACAGATCTGGATTCAGTTTCCCTGAGATGCTTTTGTCTGTTTCATGATCTTTTGGAAGCAGATACAGATGTTTGTTTTATCTTGATATTTAAGCTAACCCTGCTTGTTTTTGCTAAGTTGATTATTTGCTATAAGTGCATTCAGTCCTCAGGGGGATGTTATTGACCTAGAAACAGTGGGACACACATCCAAAGTCAACTCTGACTTGGGGTCCACACATATAACACTAGCTTACCGCCATATCCTGTCCAATAACAAGATTATGTCAGAACATGAAAAGCTCATGAAACACCAGGGGTGTTAAAAGGAAATGGAAAAGCTGTTGAACGTTTTGGCTACAATGATGCCATTGGGCATCGGAGTGCTCAGCACTGTGACCCCCAAACTTTGAGGAGGCTACAGCAGATTCTAAAAACATTGGAGCTTCAGAAAAGCACTGTCCCTGGAACAACTAAGGTACTGTATAGAAAGTAAACCCCTGGCCCCTGGTAAATGACCTTGAGTGAAAACCCATGTTGTAACCAACAGGATAGCATGTTCACTTTATATTTTGTTCACACTAATTGTAAAGCTTGCTATGTATTTTGAAAATGAAATATATAATATTCACTTAATAAATAATATGAAAATAAAATATATTGTGGTGATAACATCAGGATGTCAAAACCACAATCACTTATATCAATCACATGATGGAAAAAAGTAACCATGAAGATTTTTTTTACCCATTGTTATTTCATAGGCAAAAAAAACTAATGTGTAATTTGTATTTATTGTCATGTAAACAAGAATCTGTACACTAGGACAACAGGATACTTAAGATTGTAAATCATGCATTAGAAGTCTTGAATTGTGAATCGCAGAAACTGCCCAACTTACAATTTCAGTACTAAATCAACGTTTTTCATGACCCTTATTTTTTGTTAATGAAGTATTTACACCAATTAAAGCATTCAAATTTTCATTAAAAAAACAGTGGTGGGAAAAAAACTTTATGCAAACTCAGTTATTAACTGTTTGTGGATTGTTAATGGTTCCTTTTATGTAGCCACAACTGTTTGAGCATTAAGACTCTCTTAATACTGTTTTAAACACTGAGGAAAGGCCTTATTGCTTCTCTTGAGGTACTAAATGTTCTTTCTGGTCAGTAAATAAGTACTGTACGTACTTGGCATATTGAGCATCCGTCAAGATATTTGTGAAACACTAAGCTGCAAACAATCTTCCCTATGGGATTACAATACTCCCACTACACTATTCGTAGCTGCTATTCGTAGCCACATTGTCACAAAAAAATAATGGTTCACCATAACTTTATTATGCATTTAATACTGCAACACGCACAATATGATCACCAGATAGGCTTATTCCCCAGTTATTTTGGAGTTGTTAAAAAAGTCTGTCGCATGAGTATTTGCAATGTTACAGAATTGATGCAACTGTAACTCAAATTTCACAACAATGACCCAACAATACTGTTTCTGAAACTCACGTTACACTCCACTGTCTGCACTGATGAGGATTCAGTCACTTCCGTGTGCCGGATTCCTAAAAGTTAAGTGAAACTGATGGCTTAACCTATTTTCTGATTTTTTCAGCTAATAATTATCTGACGACTTAGAGCCACTTATAGTGTATTGAAATGTAATTCCTAAGCAGTGTCATGATTTTTACAGCCGACTTAACCCACATGCAGAGACTCTCAGAGAACTTTGTAAAAGGAATAAGTTTTTATTGAAAGATTGATCAAGAACAACAGGAGCGACAAGTCTAATCTTCCTTACTGTGAAAACACAAAGAGAAAAGATAAACAGCTGAACCTCAGAAACATGAACCAACATAAACGTATCTTACTGGAGATTCCGGAATAACCCGCCAGGGAGAGAATAAATGTCAGGAAAGGAGTTCAGCTTGCCATGCACAGACTAGATCAGGAAGTAGCCTTAGCCACTACGGAGGACTAGAACAGATCAGGTAGGATTCACACCACGGAGGCAAAAACACTCAGGCGCCGAGGTGTTGGCAACCTTCCTCTATATGCTTCCCAGCTGATGAGTAGATGCACAACACCTGTCGCCTCAGCTACACTCCTACTGGCGGCACCTAGTGTCGAAAAGGTGTAAGCAGCAGGCAGCAGAACTCCAAATCCTGACACCACCTCCCCCTCAACGGCCGCCTCCTGGCGGCCCAGAAGACGCTGCTTGGTAGGCCCGGAAATCCCGGATCAAAGAAGGATCAACAATGAAGGAACCCGGAACCCAGGAGTGATCCTCCGGACCATATCCCTCCCAGTCAACGAGCTACTGATGTCCACGTCCCTGTCGTCGAGAGGCCACAATGCGGCGAACAGAGTAGACAGGGTGGCCCTGAAAGTCCCGGGCGGGTGGATGGGGCAAGGCCCGAGGGCAGAGCGTGCTGGTCTGAACAGGTTTCAACTGAGAAACGTGAAAAACAGGGTGAACACGGAGACTAGGAGGCAGACGAAGGCGAACAGATGCAGGACCCACGAGAGAATCAATTACATAGGGTCCGATGAACCTGGAGAGAGCTTTCTGGACAGGGACTTGAGTGGAATGTCCCGTGCGGCGAGCCAAACCTTCTGACCAGGGAGGTAACTAGGAGCAGGCAGTCTTCAACGGTCTGCATAGCGCTTGTTTCGGGCAGCTGTCTTTTGAAGCGCCCGGCTGGCAGCGTTCCAAACCCGTTTACATCTCCGTATGTGGTGTTGTACAGTAGGAACCATGATGTCTTTCTCCTCCGACGGGAACAACGGAAGTTGGTATCCCAACGAAACCTCAAAAGGTGAATAACCGGTGGCTGAGGAGACATGAGAGTTGTGGGCGTATTCGATCCACCCCAAGTGGTCACTCCATTCAGCGGGGCAGGTGGACATCACGCACCACAGGGCCACCTCCAACTCCTGGTTAAGGTGCTCCACCTGGCCGTTAGTTTGGGGATGATGACCGGAAGTTAGCGCCACCTTCGCCCCTAGGGCTTCACAGAAATGTCTCCAGACACGGGAAGTAAACTGAGGGCCCCTGTCGGACAACAGGCAACAGGGGATGCCATGCAGGCGAAAAACATGTTTGACCATCAATTTAACAGTTTGGAGGGCCGATGGCAGCTTTCTGAGAGGAACCAGGTGGCAGGCCTTGGAGAATCGGTCAATAATGGTCATAATAACAGTCATTCCGTGAGAACATGGTAGACCCGTGACGAAGTCCAAGGCCACATGGGACCAGGGTCGACCAGGGATGCTGAGAGGTTGAAGTAAGCCTGCAGAGGGTCGATTAGAAGACTTACTTCTAGCGCATGTGGCGCAGGCCGTCACGTACTCCTTGACGTCTTTGTGAAGGGATGGCCACCAATAGTGTCTGGTGATTGCGGCAATAGTCCTACTGACACCAGGGTGAGCGAAGAACTTGGACGAATGAAACCAGCCAATCACTGAATCGCACTGATGTTGGAACATAGGTCCTTCCAGGAGGTCCAGTTCCTGGCCCAGGATCATCAGGGAGAGCTCGCCGCACCAAGTCCTCTATCTCCCAGGTTAAAGAGCCCATGGTACAGCTAGGCGGCAGGATAGACACAGTATGTTTCTCTGTATCTTCAGGTTCAAATTGGCGGGATAGAGCGTCTGGTTTGATGTTCTTGGAACCTGGTCTAAAAGAAACAGACAGATTAAATCGAGAAAAGAAAAGAGACCAACGTGATTGACGTGCATTGAGACGCTTAGCTGACTGAATGTATGACAGATTTTTATGGTCTGTCCAGACCAACACAGGATGTTCAGCGCCCTCCAGCCAATGCCTCCACTCCTCTAGAGCCAACTTAATGGCCAGCAACTCTCTGTCTCCAACCTGGTAGTTTCGTTCCGCAGGGGTCAATCGACGGGAGAAAAAGGCGCATGGATGAAGCCTTCCATCCTGATCAGAAAGCTGGGAGATCACTGCTCCCACCCCAGTATCCGAGGCGTCTACTTCCAGGGTAAACTGTTTCGTAGAATCTGGATGGATCAGAACAGGCGCTTGGGAGAACAGTCTTTTCAGCCGGGTGAAGGCGGTCTCATCCTCCGAACCCCAGCTGAAGGTCGTCTTTGTGGAAGTTAGCGCATTCAATGGGGCCGCAACATGGCTGTAATCCCTAATAAATCTTCGGTAGAAGTTGGCGAACCCCAAGAAGTGCTGCAACTTCTTCCTCTAGTCAGGTACTGGCCAGTCCATTACTGCTCGGACCTTTCCTGGGTCGGCACGAACCTGTCCCTCCTCCAGAACAAAACCCAGGAAACTGATGGTTGACTGATGGAAGTCGCACTTTTCCATCTTAACAAACAGTCTGTTTTCAAGGAGACGCTGTAGAACCTGTCTCACATGGTGGCGGTGTTCCTCTAGACTCCTGGAAAAAATTAAAATATTGTCCAGGTACACAAATACAAAAATATTAAAGAAATCTCTCAACACGTCGTTGACGAGAGCTTGAAAAACTGCTGGGGCATTACTTAGGCCAAAAGGCATCACCAAGTACTCGAAATGCCCCAGAGGAGTCTTAAATGCTGTCTTCCACTCATCTCCCTGGCAGATTCTGACTAAGTGGTAGGCATTTCTGAGGTCCAGCTTAGAGAAAACAACAGCGCCATGTACAGGCTCAAACGCAGAAGCTAGCAGAGGAAGAGGATATTTGTTTTTAATAGTAATTGCGTTCAAACCCCTGTAATCTATACAAGGGCGTAAACCTCCACCTTTTTTCCCCACAAAGAAGAAACCTGCCCCTAAAGGAGACAAAGAGGGACGAATAACCCCAGCAAATAAAGACTCAGCAATATATTTTTCCATTACTTTTCTTTCTGGCCCGGAGATGCTGTAGAGTCGGCTGGAGGGTAAAGGGGCACCAGGAAGAAGATTAATGGCACAGTCGTATGGTCGATGAGGCGGTAGAGACAAGGCCCGAGACTTGCTAAAGACCATCTTAAGATCATGATACTAGGGGAGAACTCTGGTTAAGTCAGAGAGTTCCTCCTCCATACCTTCCTCACCAGGGGTTGTAGGACAGATGGCTGACTGTAAACATGAATTGAGACATCCCTCAGACCACGCTTCTACCCGTAATTCTGCCCAATTTATGTGGGGATTATGGTACTGGAGCCAGGGAAAACCAAGTACTAACGTAGTCTGAGCTATGGGAAAAACAAAAAAAGATACCTCTTCTCGGTGATTACCGGACAAAACAAGCTCTAGAGGCAGTGTTCGATGGGTGATCTCATGAAGAGATAAACCATCCAAGGCCAAAACCCGACGTGGCTGGGTCAATCTTTCTGTGGAAATCCCTTTCTTTGAAACAAAATCAAAATCAATCAAGTTCAGATCACAACCTGAGTCAACTAGGGCAGATAAACCCTCAGAATGATGGTTCACAAACAAAGTAGCCGGTAACGTGAAGCGTGGGGTCTTACTACTGAAGGATTGGTCCGTCGGTTGCCCCATCACAGCCGATGGACCCACCCTTTTGGCCGAACCGGACAACCGGAAATTAAATGATCGGAAGCACCACAATAGAAGCACTGGTTGGCCTCTCGACGTCGTTGTTGTTCTCCAGGCGGAAAGCTAGCTCTCCCAATCTGCATAGGTTTGGTCTCGGGGTGGCTGATTTGAGGCCCTAATGACACTGGTAACGGGGACGGAGGAAACGAAGAGGTTCGCTACAACGCTCTCTCGGAGCGATTCCTCCTCCTTTCCCATAGGCGAGAATCAATGCGGATAGCTAAATCAATGTACTTATCTAATTCTTCTGGTTCATCTACAAGGACTAGTTTGTCCTTTATGGGCTCGTTCAAAGACTGGAAAAACCCCGCCTTTAAGGCGCTTGCGTTACAGCCTGAGGATACAGCTAATGTACAAAAATCGATAGAAAAGTCAGCTAAAAGACGATTCTGCTGTTTCAACGCCCACAAATTGCGGGCAATACAGGACTGATCTGAAGCTACATCAATCGTCTGTTTAAACTCCTTAATGAAATCCTCATATGACAACCCGAAACCAGTGCAGTTGGAAAACCTTGCCTCCGCCCATCGGAGCGCCCTTCCAGTTAACAAACTTAAAACATAAGAAATCTTACCCTCATCATGCGAAAAAGCTTGAGGTGACCGGTTAAACACCGACCTACACTGAAGTAAAACACCACGACAGCCACCCATCTCTCCAGAAAACCTCTCAGGATGAGGAGAAGAAACATCTCGAAAAGGTGGTGGATGTTGGGCCTCCAGTGGCTCAGCAGCACCCCCAATGGGTGCGGCAGACTCAGAACTACAAGCACCTTGAAACAGTGATGCCAAATGCTCCAGCTGCTGGTTTGTTTGCAGCTGTCTATCTAGGAGGGTTTGGAGAGTAGAACTGTGCGTATGAATTTGCTGACTACGTTCAGCTAAAGTTCTCTGAAGGTTCTCCGCTGGGTTAGGCTGGCCTGAGTGTTCTGTCATGATTT
Source organism: Girardinichthys multiradiatus (assembly GCF_021462225.1). Taxonomy (NCBI): domain Eukaryota; kingdom Metazoa; phylum Chordata; class Actinopteri; order Cyprinodontiformes; family Goodeidae; genus Girardinichthys; species Girardinichthys multiradiatus. The sequence continues at coordinate 18,983,338 of NC_061801.1, forward strand.
TTACAGCCGACTTAACCCACATGCAGAGACTCTCAGAGAACTTTGTAAAAGGAATACGTTTTTATTGAAAGATTGATCAGGAACAACAGGAGCGACGAGTCTAATCTTCCTTACTGTGAAAACACAAAGAGAAAAGATAAACAGCTGAACCTCAGAAACATGAACCAACATAAACGTATCTTACTGGAGATTCCAGAATAACCCGCCAGGGAGAGAATAAATGTCAGGAAAGGAGTTCAGCTTGCCATGCACAGACTAGATCAGGAAGTAGCCTTAGCCACTACGGAGGACTAGAACAGATCAGGTAGGATTCACACCACGGAGGCAAAAACACTCAGGCGCCGAGGTGTTGGCAACCTTCCTCTATATGCTTCCCAGCTGATGAGTAGATGCACAACACCTGTCGCCTCAGCTACACTCCTACTGGCGGCACCTAGTGTCGAAAAGGTGTAAGCAGCAGGCAGCAGAACTCCAAATCCTGACAAGCGGTCAGTGGATCCTTAAACATGGAAAAAAGGCAAACAAAAAACAGACTTTTGAAGCTGTGCATCCCATTACAACTGGCATAAAACAATACCTTAGAAAAAGAACATCATACCTACAGTCAAACATGGTGGGGGTAATCTGATGCTCTGGGGCTGCATTGCTGCTTCAGAAGCTGGAGAAATTGCTATGATTGATGAAACTTCTAGCAGAAAATTGTGTAGAGAAGAATGCCCAGTCTTCATTTTGTCAAAGGTCTGGTTTGGATACATTTTTTTTGTCTTAATAACAAAAAAATCATAGTTTAAAAACAGGGTTTTGTATTTACTTAGATCAGTGAAATTAGTTTGATGATATAAAATAATTAAGGGTAACAAAAAAGCAAAAGTAGAAGAAGTCCTTAAAAGGGCAAACTCTTTAATTGTATGGTATCTATAAGTGCAAAGCTAAGCCTAGAAACAACTGTTAAATGGATGCACTCTTCAACACTTGCTGTATGAGCAGTTTATACCGTGACATGCTCCATATGGCCACATTTCCTGAAAAGTGATCTATAAAAAAGGATTAACTGCTGTTCCACATTCTCAAGCCAAGGGTTTGAAGCTCGTAGCCAAGAACCTCTGTGTATTTTTGTTTTCAGACTGCTGTTCCCAAGAGTACTGCTCTTATACCTACCCGCAATAAGATGCTTTACAAGGATGCAGTACAGCACCACTTTCACGTGCTTTTTGGTAGTACACTGTAAGAAGAAAGTAAACTTAAACTAATTTTATTTAAAATGTATTTATAATGCTGCAAGGCAGGCTGTGCAAACAATAATTAGAGCTGACATGAGTGAACACACGTTAACCACTAGAACAGAAATCCAAAAACAAACACCTGAAACCCTGATACTTTTCACACTGAGTGAGGTAAACAACAAATGTGTGATAAATGTGTGTGATCAGCAGAGAGCAAAACTACCTCACAGACAATGGAAATACAATTACAAAGTACAGTTGAAACACCTGTACAGAACCATAGCAACAGGATAAAAAAAACCTAACTTTAAGACATAATTAAATCAAAGAACACTTAGAAGGTTATGCACCAGTGTAGTGCAGTAGAAATATTGCATGTTTGTACATTAGAAGTATACATTAAAGACAAAAGAAGCATTCGAATATGTTTATTTGCTTGTTCCAGAAAGAAGTAAAACATTCGAACAAAGTCAAATTGCTAAAATGAAAGAGTGCCTAATAAAAGTCTAGTGTGTTTAGCCATCAAACATTTCCAGATTGTGTCATGTTACAACCAGAAGCTTTAATGTATTTTTCGGGGGGATTTTTCTCTCATAGAGCAACACAAGTAGCACATAGGCTATTTGTGAAGCAGAGGGAAATAAATATATTGTTTTTAAAGGTTTTTTTACAGATACAAATATAAAAAGAATGATGAAAATTTGCATGCCTTGCACTTTACTCCGACACCCCTAAACAAAATTTAAGTGCAACCAACTGCATTCCAAAGACACCTAAAATTTATTATTAGTAAACAAATAGCATCATTAAGACCAAGTTTGAGACAAAATTCTGGAGAACACTAGAGCAGGGTTATATTATATTATAAAAAAATATCTCAAGCTTTGAGCTCATGGAGTACTGTTTAGTCCATCATATGAAAATGGTAAGAGTGTGACACAACAGCAAATCACCCTGAGCACACATTCCTATGGTGATACATGGAGGTTTTAGTACCCTGCTGTGGGGATGCTGCAATTTAGTGAGAGTTGATGGAACATCATCTATATTTTTGCTAACGCTACATAATTTTTTTCTACTTTGTGTTGGCCTTACACATTAACCCCCAATCCCACCCCACCCAAACTCCAGTCCTTGCTGGCCAGTGTCCTGCAACTTTTAGATGTTCCTCTGCTTCAACACACCTGAATCAAATAATTAGGTCATTAGCAGGACTCTGGAAAACTAGACTGCATACTGAGGAGGAAATGCAGCCACTCCTTTGAGGTGTGTTGAACCAGGGACACATCTAAAAGTTGCAGGACACTGGCCCGCAAGGACTGGAGTTTGACACCCATGCAATAGATAATAGGTAGGTCAGTTTGTGTAAACAAAAGGAATTTTATCCAATGAAGATAGCTGCAATGCTGAATAAAACAGTGCAAATATAACAGATGTGGTACAAATAATTGATACAAAAAAAAGCCTAAAGCTAGAGCACCCAGCCCTGACAATGCACCAAGTAATCCTCCTTTGGGCCACTCCTGGAAACATTTTGCCTAATGGAGGAAGAATAACTATTGCAACTCAAGACAAAAACATCCAAAAAAAGATAGGTATATACTATGCAAGAAACCTTACAAACTGAGTTTTTATCCCACACAAACATGTGCAAACTTGAAAGTGGTTCCTATCCTACTTTCTGAATGGATAACATCCTTTATCAAAGAGCAGAAAGATATTGTGAATCTGGGCTAGAAAAAGAGCCCCCTGACCCACAAGTCTGAAAGCAGCTCACTCTAACTGTAAATCTGTAAATGTTTGTCTTGTTTTTAAACTTTGTTTTAACCACCCAGAATATAATGAATGTGAATAGCTCTATACATATAAGGAATAATATTAATTCTGTTAATTCTGTATAAAAACAAGACTTTTCAATGAGAAAGTACATTAGAACACATTAATTATTCATTGTCATTGTGAAACTGCAAAATTGGGAAATTACTCAATGAAATTGAACATAATTACTTACCTGGAAATGTCAAAGCGTCAGTTGATGAAATGTTCGCATCTGCTAATTTGTCATGATTGATGACAGTTTTATTTAGAAAGTTGGTTTTATTCCAGCTAAAAATGTATTCAGTGGCCACCACTCTGCCAAGCTAAACAAGATGTCATTCTTGTTTAGCTTTGCATTCTTGTGTAATTTCTGTAAAATGTTGAAAAAAAGCCCTGGTCTTAACTCTTCTGTAGAGTGTGCCCAGTAAAACTATTCGAACTGAAGTGTCATGTCACTCAGATTGTCAAATAAGCAGGTTTGAAACACACAACTGATTTAAAAAAAGAAATAGGGAAAAACAAGTCGGAAAAAACTTTAAATTCCTATTTTCTAACATAACTTTTTTTCTCTCCTCTTTTGTGCAAGCATTTATAACATTTATAAGCACTCCAGAAAGGCAGAAGCTTAAATTGAAAGGGTCTGGAGTTATTTCAGCAGGGGGGAAAATCTGAACCCCATTCTACATTATTTAAAGCAGCATTGTTCTCTAGAAGCAAGGTCTCTGCTATTTATCTGCAGTTTTGGTCTAAAATTACACAGAGTTAATGGAAGATTAATTAAGATAAACGTGCAAATGACCAAAGTATAGTGTCAAAACAAGAAAGATCATTTCATCTCTGCTTTAATCTCTTAGATTAACAGATTACAGAATAGATTAGGATTTTAATTTCAATTTGAAATTTCAGGAAAAGTCCTAACTTTGCTTGGACAGTTTTTCTTTTATTCTTTTTATAACACACAAACAAGCCAACTGACACTTTGACTAAACCGGCAGGCTGTGGTTTGTTGGCACGTCTCTTTGCTGTCTGGTCATATTTCCCTTTGTAAAGATTTCAAGCAAAGACTGTTATTGTTAAGATCAATTTGATATTTTACAGGAGGAAATGTTGCAAGGGCTTCAAGTTTGTGATGGGCCAGTGCATTCCTGAAGGTAGGAGACACAGTTTGGATGTCACTTCTAAGGATTCTACCAAAAATCTCTTAGGTTCTTTAGTTTCCTACTATCTGATTATTTTTAATATCTCTTGTTGCCTGCTTCAAAGTTATCATAAGCTGCATTTTGTCATACTTTGATCCTTTTTTACCAGACTACGATGTGTGCGCTGGCGCCCCTTGTGAGCAGCAGTGTACTGACCATTTCGGTCGCGTAGTGTGCACTTGTTACTCAGGTTACCGCTATGATCGTGAACGCCACAGAAACCGAGAGAAGCCCTACTGTCTGGGTAAGACCCAATAATACATATCAATGTATTTCATTTATTGAAAGGAGCTCAGACCAGTTTATTGTAATTTCTTAGAAAAGCCAACAGTTACAAGAAAACGAGTCAGCTTATCACTGGGATCATTAAACAGATTAAGGTAAAAAAAAATCTTAAATAGATAAAACATGAATAATTAAAAACACAAAGCAGAAAGAACATAAAATAACAGCAGCACCACAAAGCACATCATTTTCAACACAGTCAAGTATTTCAACAGCTTGAGCTAGAAAGCTGAGCAACAGTCTTGTACTCCAGCATTCAGTGTTGCCGTGCCTGACAGCAGCAGTCAAAAAAGTTCTTGAGGAGGGTGTCACATAACTCTGACTGATACCTAGTGCTCAGCTTGATGAAACTCCAATACTAACTTACTGTTGTCTCTCAGTCAAGTTCAGAATCCAGACGCTGTTGGCAGTGTGTAGGTCAATAAGGAGAAGCTTCTCTATTAGTGACTAGGGAATGATGGTAATAAATGCTGAGCTAACATCAGTGTGCAGGATTCTGTAATAGGTGTCATTATTGTCTAGATGAGTGAACGTTTTGTCCACTGTGGTAGATAATGCATTTTGGTAGTCATTAAGCCATGATGAAACATTTTATTTTGCTGCTGGTGTGCTTGTAGAGGCTTTTAAGCATCTAGAGACTGCAGCTTTACTGATGATAAATTGACAAATATAACATCTTCCTGTTCATGAGGACAAGCTTAAAGCACGCTTCCTGGGTTGAGATCAGGCCCATGCTGGCTTTTCTATCACATTCAACTCTTTCACATTGTGATCGAACAGACGTTTCCAAAAATAAAGAATGTCTAAATGTCTATGATGCACCATAACAAAATAGGTTTGTCTAATGTTAAACATAACCAGTTGAGAGTTGTAATAAATTTATTTAGTATTATCTATCCAACATTTGCTTTGTTTTGCATTGAAAAATCGATAAATTAGGAAACATCTCTACTATTTCAATCCTATGAAATCCCCTTGGATGTTTTAATATGACTTAAAACTCCAAGATTCCTACTTTAATTAAACGCTAATTAATTGCTTTTTATGTTGCTAAATGTAGGCATGTTAAGTGGATGCATTTTAAACAACATTTTCTTTTCATTTGCTGGCTAAATCCCTTCTTTCACTTAAACACACAGACATTGATGAATGTGTCGACAGAAACATGAGCGCCTGCTCTCAGATCTGCATCAACACTGCAGGGAGCTTTAGGTGTGAGTGTGAGAAAGGCTATTTCCTGGATGACGATGGGAAGACTTGCACCAAAGGGGAGAGAGGTGAGGGCACACATCTTCTCATTATTCACATCAAACAGCAATGTGGAGATGAATACGCTGTGTTTTTGGTGTGTAATAGAGACACTACAAACATAGACACCTGGTAGTCATTAGACATCACTGCCTCTTGTGCACGTCAAAACAGTCCAGCTACCCAAACACACTGCTGGCTTTCTGACTCCTGGTCTTCTCATTTTGTTGGATGCATGTGAAGAAAACACAAAATGTCAAGGCGATAAAAACATCTTTTCTGCCCAAGATTTACTAGCCAATGAAGCAGCGAGGGGCTATAGATTTGCTACTCCCTCCCATGAGAGTGTCTTCTGTTACCTGCTATAACATTTCAGTGCAGGCTGGAAAGTGTGGTGCACATGATTATGATCATGATTTGTGTCCTGGTGCTTTGTAATATAGGCGTGAAACATGGCATTCAGACATTAGCACCCGCCCATTGTCAACAAAAAAAGTAAAATATGAATAAATGCTAACTTTAGTATCTGTACATATTAAAGCATCACCATTGAAAATTTGGTGGATACCATATCTACTAATCAGGCTACATTTTCATTAAATGTTTTCCAGTTTTTTTTGTCATATCTTATGTAACTCAAGCATTTTCCACATTTCCCAGCAGTTCATCTCTTTGAGAAGTGTGATAATTTAATGAACGCTGGAACTTGCTCAGCCACTTGTGAAGATTTCCTCCAGATCAAGATGTCAGTACTTCAGCTTAAGCAGAAGGTATGGGACCACAGAGAAGAAACATTTGTCTGATAAAAGTACAATTTTAAGTGTACTGTATCTCATCCACTACACCCAACACTTTACCACATTACCAAAAGGCCCAGCCAAAAATATCTGTTAAGAATTTTGATTTTGCTGCATGTATGAAAGTATTTATTTTCTGTATCACTTCCCATTGCCAAAGCTATTTGCCCAAGGAGCACACCCCAAACAGTATTGCAGAAATGGCTGCAGGTACATATTAACAACTCTCAGGAGTCACATTAATACAGTTTTTAACCTAATAAAAAGAAAACACTTTAAAGAAATCCCTGGTGTTTAGCAAGCTGATGCATCTCTCGTACACACGAGTTGGGTGGAAACTGATGTAAAAGTCAGCTGTGGAGTTAACGTGTCCATCTGTTACTGCAGACGTCTGAACCTTTCTGAGCACGTGTCTGTCAGTAGCAGCGCTCAACACTCGGCACTGTAACATATGATGTATTGCTTCCAGCTGTGTGGTCTTTCCATGCAGCGTATATATAGTTCAGCATATATTAAGAAAACATAATGAAAAATGTTGTTTTTGGTGATTATGTAATTTTACAGCAAATGCTGAAGGGTATTATTATGGTAATGATCAGAGGGAAGTTAGAACATGCATTTTAGAACATTAGTATGGAAGCAAATCGTTACCATATTTCAAATGAAAAAGCATTTCCAGAAATGCTTTTTCATTTTAAGAATGTGGCTGCATTATTTGACCCATAAATAAAATTAGTAATCAATCATCCTATTTGCATTTAAATTTTCTTCTTCACGACTGCACATTTTATGCCATAATCAAAAAGAAAACAAAGCAGACATTGCTTTTTCATTTTCGTGGTCTGCCCGCAAAGTACTGCCCAGAACTCGAAAACGAAAAAGCATTCCGAGCTGCGGGCGCAGAAGAGTGACGTCAGCAGCCGCTCTTCCTCAACTCCCTGCTGACCGAGCTACCCATCTTGTTCAGTAGGGGTAACGATTTGCTTCCATACATTAGTTTGTTCACATGCATGTTTCAAAGGCTGATGGTTTCAACAAGTGCCTCTACACTAATCTTTCATCTTCTAGGATCTTGATTTCCAAATAAAATGCAAAATTAACTTTTGTCTGGGAACATAACTTTTGACCGCTGGGCAAAAGTCCAAGTTTTTTTTCTGCTTGGTGCATATAAGACAGTCACTGATACAGGAGTGGTTGAACACAAAGATTGTTGTAGCCCATGTTCTGGATACATCTGTGTGTAGTGGCTCATGAGTGGCCTTTACTTCACAGTCCTCTCAAGGTGGTCATCTCTGTTAATTGTGCACCTTTTTTCTTACAGAACTTTTTCCTTTTACTGGGCTTCCCATTTATATGCTTAGATACAGCACTATGTGAACAGCCAGCTTCTTTAGCACTGACCTCTTGTGGCTTACTTTCCTTGTGGAGGGGATCAATGACTGTCTGCTGGAAAACTCTCAAGTTAATGTGTAGACCATAACATAACATAAAATTTTTTGTTAGCTGTAACCTATAATAATCAAAATAAACTTTAACAATGTATTTAGATTCACCAGTAATTACCAATGCACATTAGTACCTTAATTTCTAGAGTTCAGGTCAAGGTTAAGGCTGAGGTTTGGTATAAGGTTAGATTAAACAATTGTTCTACTAAAGGGGTTATGCAATAAACTGAGGTAAAATGTAAAGCATATCCCTATAAGGATGTCTCTATAAGTTTCTGTTTGTATTTGAGTGTGTACACACAGTATACTGCAAAATCGTGCCGGAGCGCTGAGCCCCAGATTAAGCTCTTGCAGAATATCAAGATGTTTTACATGTTTCCCAACTGGGACTGCCAAATCTATAAGATGTTACACAGATCAAAGATAACTTTTTCCAAGGATGCCTCTTACAATACAGAGCAGAAGTTGTCCTGATCATGCTGCATAATGCAGACAGGTTGCCTTGCTTCCATCTGTTTTGGTCATGGCTTGTTATGTGGTGCAGCTACAAGATCGGCTTTCATCTTTTGGCAGGGTATATAATTCTAGCATAATTTTACATGATGTTAGTTTTCCAGTGTCTAATTTTCCTGTAACATTTGAGGGTAGAAGCCTTTAATGGATCATTTACTGTAAACCATTTAGGGACCAAATGAAATGACTGCATTTTGGATTTTGTTTCTTGCTTGATTAGAGATTGAATAGAGAAAAGAAAACACTCCATCTAGTTATTTATAGGTCATATATTACCGTATCAGTTCTTACAGCCATTTTTTTGTTATTGTTCTATGTCCACCTCTTTTCTAAGATGGCGTTGCTGTCAAATAGTGCTGATGTCCCTGTGCAGATGACCAGTGAGAAAATCCTGACATCGCCTATATTTTTACCAGGACCTCCAGGTTCCCCAGGGCCTCCAGGTGAGAATGAATTTGTGCCCAAATGCCCAAATATGTCCTGCATGTGGAAAGTACCCTGCATGCAGATGGATGGATGGATGGATGGATGGATGGATGGATGGATGGATGGATGGATGGATGGATGGACTACTAGGATTTTCTTGACATTTGCATCATTTAGCTAATGCTAACACTTTCAGAGAAGTTGCAAAGAGTAAAAGGATCTTGTAGTACATAGGTACTACAAGTTATGTGTCTAGTTAGATGTGTGGTGTATAAAGTGTATAACAAGACTGCCATAATATTATTTACATTCTATGGCACACTAAAAACAGTCATCAGTACTTACAGGAGAAATTTATATTTCTCCTAAGTCTATGGAAAGACTAAGCAGAAGCTGGTCAGTGAGCCTACCAAAGGCTTACAGCAATTTGGAATTTGTCATGGACTGATGAAAGCAAAAATTAGGTTTTTATTTTTGGCCACACTTCCAAAAGTTATGTTTTAAACAAAAACAACAAAGTACATCCACAAAAGAACATCCTATAGACAGTGAAACATGGTGGTGGCTGCATCATCATCATTGGTTACTTTTCTTCAGATGTAATTACATTGTTAGTCAAAGTGAATGGAATTATGAACATTGTCTTAGCCAGTCTGTTTTGAAACCTTCAGGTGGTGAAAAAGAAGAGAAAAGATATTTTCTGCATATGTCAAAATCAACAGATGTCAAGAATCACAGAGAAAAATTATCAGTTTTGCTTTTACGTATAGGATGATTAACAAACGTATTTGACAAATATTTGACAAATTAGAATCTTGGCTTGGTGATTGCAAAAATCACAAAAAAAGCTGATTTTACAACATTTATTTCGCAGATGAATTTTTCCTAAGAAATTTACTAAGAAACACAATTGTGTGCAATGTGAGGTTCAGATACTTAATAAGGGTGGTGTATCCGTTCACTGACCTTCCCATAGAAGGGCAACCTCTTTATCTCCTCACCTCCAGCCTCAAAACAAGGATTATCACAGTGCATTCTTTTTTTTTTTTTTTGAGTTTCTGAACCTTATGAAAGATGTCAAGGCAGGTCTTAAGAACCAAAAAGGTCAAATCTACATTGACTCCAGAGAAAATGTCAAAAGGCCAACATGTTGGCTAATATGTCAGTGCCATTCATAAAAGGGGGTCCAAAACAATGGTCTACATCTGGGGAAGCTGTGGCTCAGGTGGTAGGAGTTCACCCTGTAAACGGGTTGCCGGTTCGAACGCCCGCTTTGTCTGTCTCAGTCGTTGTGTCCTTGGGCAAGACACTTCATCCGACTTGCCTGCTGATGGTGGTCAGGGGGCTCGGTGGTGCCTGTGTATGGCAGCCTTCTCTCAGTGCGCCCCAGGGCAGTTGTGGCTACATTGTAGCTCACTGTCTGTGTGTGAATGTGTGTATGAATGGGTGGATGACTGATTGTAGTGTAAAGTGCATTGGGGTCTCTGGGGATTTTACACACATTGCTTTATTTCTGTCATTATTCTAGGAGACTCAGGACCAGTGGGCCCTCCAGGATTCATAGGGCCCCCTGGTCCACCTGGTCCCAGAGGCTTGATGGGACCAATAGGACCAACACCAGACCAGTACCACATCAAACGTGGCACTCGAGGACCTGTGGTCAGTTTATAGATGCTTTCTTTTATCTAGCAGGCAACTGTATGTCTTAATTAAACACACTTTTCACAGTTATGGCTCTGCCTCCATCTTTGTTATATGACATTTCATGAGGTTCTTTTTGTCAGGCATGTTAGTACATCTTTGAAACTCCAACACAGCCTTTGAAAACTACTTGGTTTTAGAGTCCAGCAGCAGAATCTCTGTCTGAAAATTCTGCTAGACCATCCAGAACTTCATCGAAATGTTTTTCCTGCAAACAAGAGTTACTTCATAAAATCAGTTCTGCGTGTTTTTGTTCATGCTTTGGGCAGTTCCTAATAGCTTCTTTCAAAGCTCAGATCATGCAAAATAAATACTACACTTGCTTGTAGTTTAAGAAAACATACAAATGTGATTTTATTACTGATCATTGGAATGAGACATTAGTGCAATTAACAGACGTTTGGTAGGAACAATATAATGAGTTGTCTATGCTACTTTTTGGGAGATTTTGTATCCCGGTCACTAAAATATAACTATAACAGGTTTGGATGTTAAAGGCAGTGAAATTCCATCCAACTAGCCCAATATAGTACTATCATGCAGTATTATTGCATTGAATTGGGAATGCAGTAATATTATAACATTAGAGGAAATGCTCCCAACTTAGATTCTAGCTCCAAATCACTATAGGAACCACAATGGTGGAAGTGCCCCTTCTAGAAAGAATTATCAGATTATTATCACAAATTCCTGTTTGTGCCAGGAAACCCACACAAGTTTTAGCAAATATTTTGGTGAAATTATAGTTAGTGTGTTTTATCTTTTCCGGAGCCTGCTTTGATTTCTGATTATCCATGTCAGTTTCTTCTCATCTGTTTGGGTTTTCCTCCTGGGTGTGACCAAATAAACATCTCAATAACTGCAATGTTCGTTTTGCAGATGAGAAATCCCTTAGCTCGTGTAAAAGACCAGTTCTGAAATATTTCTGTTGGTTTGCCTGCACAGCTCTGCAGTGAGTTACAAGACATGCTTAATAGTTGCCTCAAAAAAGGATGGAAATTAATTTCCACTTTTGTCTGGAAAACAGATTCTGTTGGCGTGTGGGTTTTACGAACCAAGCGAATTGAAATAATTTCGTAATCCTGCATTGTGAGACAGGCACAGGGAGAGAAAGAAAATACACCCTCTTTCTTTGACCCTCATCTCTGCTAGGTCAGAAAGGATGACACATAGTGATTGTAATAACAACAGAGCGGACCGAATCCATTTACAGCTTCAGATGTTTTCTTTGGTTTGCACTATTTGCAGCACTCACACTTGCCTGCTAGTGTGAACTGTTGGTGTTGAGGTGGGGGATATGAATCAAAAATGCAAAGGATATAGCCAGCCAGACATGCTTTTGCTTTTCAAAGCTCCTGAGGTTTTTGCTGTCTCATTTTTTATGTTAAATCAGAACATCAACTCCTGCAGTAGAAAGAATCTATTGCTTTTTGAGTATGAATATGTGTTTGTGTAACAGTTAGATGTGAGTTTCCATCACAGCTCTTCATATGTTCAGCCTGTTTAAGCAGTTAATCAGTCCACATGTTGGTGAGGTGAAACTCAAAGGGCATTGCGCTCTTAGGAGGTTTTGGCCATCAGGTCACATGTGTTTGACTGCATGCAAGGTTTTTAGGCATGAAAAATGTCTCTCAGGCTATGCAATTGACTGGATATTGGCGTTTCTCCCTTTACAATAAGTCTTTGAAGATAATTGTTTCATGAAAGACATCAAAGCAGGCTCTGCCATTGATCTGAAGTCCCTCAGGAAAGTCCTGAGGCCTTTAGTTGATCTCTCTTGGTGGATCATAATGGAGCACAGTTTTTGTGGTTAGCAAGCGTGTGTCGATTTATCCAACTAAAATTGTTTTTGTTTAAGGCATGGCAATATTACATCTACATTAGTAAGACTCCCAGAAACCAGGAATGTGGGTCAAATATGCCTATAAGAATATTTATGTATCTTCTGTTTCTATGTTTTTTCAAAAGGGCCCCCCTGGAGCACCAGGGAGAGATGGCCTAAAGGTAAGATCTGATGTTATGTAGTCATTAAAATGTTTAGCTTTTCAGCAGAAAGTATGCCATTCTGAACTAAAGCAAGGCTGTTCAATATACTAACCTCTAACAGCACAGAAAGTTTTGGGACCAGTATCTTTAACATTGGTTTGTTGTATTGTATCTTAAAATAGGAGAAACCCATCCATATGAAGAAACTGGATAGACTTGCCAAAACCATTTCACTCAGCAGACATGCAATTATTAGTATTAATCCAATCCTCAGAATTGTGCAGTGTTATAAGCACAAGACAGTGCCAGTATATTGCAAAATCTCAGCTAAATGTTGCCCAGCCAAAGCTTTAGTCTGAAGATTAAAACTTTGCCGCAAGTTGATACAAGTGGATCAAACAAAGCTGCTGTGGCAAACAGAAGCCTGCCTGATGGTGGGTAATCCATAAACCCAGCAAATGCATGGTTTAATTTTTCTGAATGCAGGTTGTATCTTGGGATTTCTGTTGTCTTACTGTGTCCTGGGTGAGCTCTGTATTAATCATGAAACTTTCAGCAAACTCTCTTCAGCATTCTTGGTTAGACATTACCCAGTTTGCAGCTGTTTTGTGCCTCTTGTGCCAAGCTGTTACCACAGGTGAGGACTTCAGATAACTAAGGTTATTACAGTTGTCTGTAGTGTTGTGTGATTTTTATAAAATATTGATTAGATTGAATATGGAGATATGGTCACAATTTTTCAAGTGGGTAAGATATATGCTTTTTCTGCCTTTCTTTTCTGAAGCCTAAGGTCAAGTATTAAAAACAATACTTTAGTCTGTTGTCATCTCTTAGAATAACAAGGCAAAATTCAGATTTCATCTTTGTCACAATCTATTTTTAGCATTAAAGCATGTTAGTCCATTCATTCTGTCTTAGATTTGTGAGATCTAATTGCAGAAAGATGCGGACCAGCTCAGCAAAAAATGTTTTCATGTCGTTCTAATTTGCTAAGGAACATTTTATCCATGCTTGGGCACTGTGCCACAAAGCAACATTTAAAAAAAACAACAACAAAAAAACGATGGGGCAGTAATTTATGGTACTTTAGGTCAAGTTCAGATGTTTTTTACAGAATATGAAGCCCTGTGAATCTCCAGAATGTCAGAATCAATTTGAACTGAAAAGAGGCAGCTCATGTAGTTTAGACAGCCAAATCTTAAATAAAATCTGACCTGAAGTGGCCCGAAAAAGACAGTGGCGCAATTTCGGTGGTTTAAAGAAACTTAATGTCAACTCTCAAAACCACTCCATATTAGGGTCTTTGAAGTACAAACTACAAGTATAAAACCTTAAGAAATTCACATCTTGTAAAGGCTTTTATATCCTACCATTAATTGCTTACTCTATTAATTGAATGCATGGACTTAGGTGCATCTTTTCTTTATTGTTAGAGTACCTTGGCACACTTTCAGTAAACATGGGATGTTTGTGTGGATAGACTGGAGAATGATGATCTGCCTCACTGTGTTACAAATTCAAACCATCTGCCAAAACACTTGCAGCCTCAGTGTGACCCTTAACTACCAACAGTGTCTCTGCGCAGTCTAGAGAAGTCTGGAAAAGAGCAGAATTTGTATTTTTATTTTCCAGTTCTGAATAAGAATGTAAACTAAAAGTCAAATTGATTGATTATATGATTATATTTAAATTGATTTTTTTTTCTTTAATTTGCCTCATCACACTGTTGCAAAGGACTGCTCCCATGCAGTATTTGGTAGGATTTTATATTTCAGGTCTCATGCATTCACATTGTGCATGCCAAAAATACCGTATATTTAAGTGGCTGAGACACTAAAGCACAAGGAAAACGGTGGGGACATCTTCAGGATGAAAAATAAAGAACAGAGTTTGGAAAATGTAGGTAAACTGGCCCTGATATTAGCATCAAAATATTAAGCAATACTATCTCAATTACATGTTTTTTTTTTTTTCTGATATCATGCAGCCTTGGAATGAAAATTTACAAACTGGGATTTATAGCCTTGTCCTGTCATATTTAACTGAGCTTCTCCACCACTACACTCCCGCTCGGTCACTTAGGTCTGCTGACCAGCTGCTTCTGGTCATTCCCAGTTCCAAGCGGAGGCTTCGAGGGGATAGGGCCTTCTCTATTGGGGCCCCTAGGTTATTGAATGCTTTACCTTTGCACATTCAACAGACCCCTTCACTTTCCATTTTTAAAACTCGTCTAAAAACTTATAACTCATTGACATTCAACACAACAGACTTGATTTTGCTAAACTTTAAATGGTTTTGATTTTATCTGTTATATTGTTTGGTTTTTACTATGTTTTGTATTAAGTTTTTAAGTTATTTACATTGTTGTGTGTTTAGCTTTATTTTATTTGATGTTTTTTTTTTTCTTATCTTATTTGTCCCTGATGTTCAGCACTTTGTTTCAGCTGTGGCTGGTGTTAAAGCGCTTTATAGATAAAGTTGATGATGATAATGATGAAATAATCAGCCTTTAGTGTAGGAGATTTTAGTTGTTATATGACAAGGTTAGAGAATATCTAACCTGTTAAGTCCTAAGGGTTTTAGAAGTGATATCTGCCTGAAATTGCGTACCTGAAATAAATCAAGCATAGCTCCACAGTTACAAAGTCTAAATGCAGACTTTTGGTACTTGTGTAAAGGTAAGACATAAAATAATATTTTTCAAGTAGAAACAGTATTGCAACTGTTACTATCTCTGATTTCTTTGTGATTAAACAAAAAATATCAAACACACCACACACAGCTCACGGGTTGTAGGGCTTAACAGGCTAACTTGGCACAGAAGCCAAAAAAGCTGTGAAATGGCCTTATACCACACTCAATAATGTGATATTTGGAACCTAAAGATAAGTCCTGACTACTTTTCAAGCGGTTTCATGTTTTTTTCATTTTCTAGAATGTTATAAAAAGAGACAGAAGTGGGTAGAAATTTCAGTCTAGAAAAGTATGAATTTTGAAATGAAATATGTGTAGAAACCCTGTACCAAACAATTGAAACCACCAGAACAGTCCATACAACTCTGACTAACATTTAGTTAAGTGGCTCACTAATAATGTACCATATTGATGTATTTGACAGTTTTTTTTTATTTGTTTTTTTATTACACAGTTTCAGGTTTTTGTTGCAGCTTTTAAACTTGAACATTTTTATATTTGGCCCCATTGCAACCACAAACATCTGTGTATTTTATTTGTATATTACATGACAGACTGACACCAAGTAGTGAATGATCATGAGATGGATGGAAAATGGTAGACGATTTTTAAACATTATCCAGAAACATTAGTTTCTGGATAAAATCTAAATAAAATCTGCAACCAGATGCCTTCAGAAGTCACCCAATTAGTAAATGGAATTCACTCGTATGTAGTTTCATCTGCTTATAAATACCACTCTTATCTGAAGGCCGCTGAGGTTTGTTACAGAACATTTGAGAACAAATAGCACCAGAGAGGTCAGCACTAAAGTTGTAGATTAATTTAAAGCAGGTATGGATTAAAAACAAACTTTGCTTTGGACACCTTATTGGGCACTGTTTAAAAAAATGAAGGAAAGCACCCTAGAGACTAGAGAAGCTACAGAGATCCACTGTTCAAGTGGATCACAGAGCACCTAGGTGGAAGAAGGTGATCTGCTGAGACAAAAAACAGAATTGAACTTTCTGACCTACATGAAAAATAAACACTGCCCATCACCCTGTACCCAACATAACTGCAATGAAACATGTGTTGGCAGTTTCCATTCAATGACTCTTCAAGCATTCTCTTACAATATTAGTAAGCATCCAACATCAACTCTAAAGACACTATACTACTAGATAACAAACTTAACCAAGAACAAAAAAGATTTTTAAAAAAAGCAACACTAAAGTGATGGAATGTTTTCATTGGCTATTTTTAGTCAAATATTTAGGCTTTGCTGCCAGAACTGGAGAGAATGTAACTGTGCTGAACTGATCTTGAGTCTCAGCACTGCAAATAGAGTATTAAAATAACTTAATGAAAGTAAAAGGAGACATTAATTTAGTTTACGGGGTCAAAATTGTTTACCAATCATGTGAAAAAGGATGTTGTCTAACAAAAATAAAAGCCAAAACCTTTAGGCTGAACAAAAGTTAAAAAAGTATAGTTCAACATCAGTAACTTTCACCAAGCCACTGTTAAATATTTTACTCGAAGAATCTTCCTCTGGGTATGGTTTCCTGCCAGTAGATTTGGTAGATTGCCCAAAGTTGATGGAATGATTAAAGAGGAGGGACTGGCTTCCAACACTTGGCATAACTTCAGACCCTAATGGTTGAAACTTGTACAGAACTGTGACTCCAGCAGGACAATAATCCCAAACAGACATCAAAACTGATTGTGTAATGCATAAAGCAGCCAAAACTAAGGTTTTAAAGCTATTTCTACATTTTTTACCTCAGTTCTGTCAACAATGTGTAGACTATGCCTGAAAAGGTTCAGTGGCACTTTAAATTAAGGTCCACCAAAATGACTAAAGGACTGCTTATATAGTTTATTTAACCACAGCTTAATGGTGATGTAATCAAGGTATAGTGTGCTGAGAGGCTTCCAAGGAAACATGGTAAAAATGAAGTACAGATACTTTTTGCTCTAAGGTTATATATATTTGACATGTTACGGTTTTTAAATCGGGATGTAGCATTAATGATTTAATGCTCCCAATAATATATCGTTTGTGGGGTCATGTTTTGAACATTGTGTTCAAAACATAGCCGCACAAATCATTGTGGGTGCAGCTGAGAAAATTGTAGATAGTCCTACAACAGGTATTGGGAGAAACTTTTTTTCTCACACAGTCTCAATAATGATCATTTAAAAGAACCCTTGATCGAAAATAACTGGGCTTGATTCAGGACATCCCTAGTTTTAACATATGTGTGTTTTGGTCTTAGTATGATTTTTATAAATACTGTTACCACACACAACCACCCACAATGGCACTATTTATTAAACAATGAGCCTAGGTGGACACATTTGTGAAAAAATAAAACACTCAAAAATCTTAAGATTTTTGTTGAATTACAAATGTAAGTATACGTATGGAAGTGTACCCTCCTGGCAAATTATGCATAAACAATATTTTCCATAAACTTCATTAAGAAAGAAACAGCTACATTACCCACCACCAGGCAGGCTTCTGTTTGGCACCTCGGCTCCATCTACATTTTTTACTTTTAGACAAACATGTTTATGTTTTATTCTAGAGGAAGTTTCTTTCGTTTCATACTTGCTGCATTTGTGGGAACTTTCCTGCCCAGAGCATTGTTTTATATTCCAATATTATGACATCCTCTCGTGCAATACTCCCACCCCTCTTTTCTTTACTGTAATTCAACTAAACTAAATATTTGTTTTGTTTCCTCAGGGGGAGAGAGGAGCTCCTGGGCCTGCTGGACAACCAGTAAGAATAACACTTTTCATACTGATGACACACTTTTGTAACATGCTTTATTTAAATAAACAATTTAAGCTAGGTAACTCATTAAATCAAGTGCCAAAGGACACTGAGCAACAGTTATATAGGATGCGACTCACAGCCCAGGGTGAAACTACATCAGAGGGTGGCACAAGCATTGGAAAAACAAATGTTAGCATCTAACAAGTTTTTGATTGCTTACTTGGATGTCCAATCAATTGGGATTGGGTGTTATCGTGTTGGCACTGGAAGAAAATGTTACCATACACGGCTGGAGGCTGAAAGCAGTGAAATTGGTACCTAATTTGTAGATTTCTGTTAGTCGTTAATCTGAAGGGCTATTTCAATCATTTTTAAAGGAATCTGGACTATTTTAGATCATCTTTTGTTCAAAATCTAAAGTATTCATACTTGTCAGACCTGAACTGCATTGGTGTGCATTTAAAATATATTATTTATAAGACAGTGTGAGAGTTATGAAACCATTATTCTATTTATGAAGCACAAAAAAGAGCATGTTTTATTTTATTTATTGCAGGATCACTTTAAATTGGAAAGAGCATGAAAATAGGAATTTAAAGACCTATATTGAATTATTCTACAGTGATTCCAAATTTGTGGAAACAAACAAGTAGGTGTTGAGGGCAAAAGGAGAGAGTTTTTCATTCTGCCAGCGATAAGTAAGCTAAGCATCTCTTAGACATTAACCAGCTTTAATACATTTGAAGGTGGTAACAAGTTATCATACCTTGTCTTTCTCATAAAAGATTATAAAAAAGATAGTTAGAAAGTAAATCAAAAGAAAGTTAATAAAGAGATCACCTTCTAAAATTACTGTTTAAAAGGGATATTAGATATATTTTAATACTTATCAAGACCAAAACATTTCTTATTTTGCTTGTTGTTTTGCTTATCTCCCAGGGGCCCCCAGGATCTTTTGATTTCTTGCTTCTGCTGATGGCAGATATACGCAACGACATTGCTGACTTGCAGAGCAAGGTGTACGCTCGGCCAATGCACTCTCCGGAGGAGGACATTCCTTTGGCACCAGACAGCTGGAGAGACACAGCAGACAGTTTGGACGCAGGATCAGGGGAGGACTATAAGGAACCTCCATCTCAAACTGGTCGATGGTCCAAAAGGAACAAGAAGAGAAAACCCGGACGAGAGAGAACAAACTGACCAGACTGATAATGAAGGGTGGTTTTGGATACTGTCAGGTGTAAATATTGAAGTGGTTTGCTTTTGTATTTAATGGATTTTAAGAACATATTTTATGCTGTTTGATTACAGATGTTTATTTTTTTATGACCCATAAAATATTGTCTGTCTTTTAGCAAATGTGAGTAGACTTAGTATTTGCGTATTTTTAAATGTATATGAGGAAACATTTAGCTAAACAATATCTAAGCATTGACACTCGTGTATAATTTCACAAGATGCAGCAAAGCACCACAGTTGCTGCACTGGAATAAATAAAGTGGCTCTAATGCCCTCACCCATAAATACTTTTCAGTTACTAACGTATAGGTAATTGGAAAGTGGCAGTGCTGCTCAATTACTTACGCTTTGACTGATATTCAACAGTGTTTATGTCCAAATTAAGATTATTTGCAGTCTGAATAATTGTCTTAATATGTAGTGTATATTTAAGTTTTATGTAGATGTCCTCCTGTTCTGTTTATGTCCAAATATGAAAAAAGACCCACCTCTAACAAAAACATACTCTGTTTACAAAAGTCTTTACAGTATGTTTGAAAAACTTGGAGCTAAATTAGGGACTATGCCACCTTCCTTTTTTATTATAAAAACAGCAATACATGTACTTACAATAGTTAGTGTTTAGTTTTTCTGGTACTAGAACAATGGTGTCAGCTCTTGCAAGTTCATTGCACGTTGTGTGGACAACAGTACATTACAAATGAAAAGATGTTAACCAGAGCAAGCATATAACATCAGGACTACATTCTCTGCTCAGTTAAGAAATGGCACGGATGTGGAGTGAAGTAACAAACTGTAAAAACTGTTATTGTCTGAAACGAAGCAGGATATAATGTTAGCTCATTGTAGCTCGGCTGATGACATTTTGGTTTTCTCCACACATTTAAAGCACATTTAAAAAGTTGAGGGGAACTCATTACAAAGGAAAGACAAAAAATAGATGTTTATATTCTAATTGACTTCTCAGAAAATAATGACAATATGAGGATTGCCTAATGATTAACAGAAAATGTTTTTCTCTGTAAAAACACATTTAGTTTTACATCATTGGTAATGAAACTTGCTTTTGATTTTGTGAGTCACAGATACATGAAACGTAAACCTAAATGTTCATGTTTCAAGGTTGGAGAATCTTTTTACATATGCGAAAGTCAGTCTGTTTAAATATACTAAAAACATTTACATTGTCTCCATCATCCTGTTATGCCATCTACTTTTAAAGTTTATAAGCTCTTTGCTGGAATTAACTTGCCATTTTAAAGTGAGAGGTAACTTTGGCATTAGACTTAAGGATGGATTTTAAAAGCAATAAGGTTTCTTTCAACTTAATAACTTTGTTGTTTCATGCTTTGGTTGATAATACCTCTTCAGCACAGTGAATGGACATGTAGCAACCCATAATGTAATATTTGCCAATACAGTAATACCTTCAAATATTAAAATAATTGTGTCCATTTAAAATGTAATTAATCCAATAATATAATAATTTGCCCACAAATGTCATAATGATTTTGGCCAATAATATAATAACATTTTGCCATGTAAAAATTTATCATGTTCACACTGAGCAAACAAATGTAGGTCACATACCCACTGTTGTTTTCCTGAATTATTAAATGCACTTAAGACTAATTAACTGATTAACTAAACTTTAACTAAACTAAATCGAGTGCTGCCTGGTACATATTCTTGATAAATTCATATGATGATTATGAAGTCCACTATACAGATTTTTCACCAGCAAACTGCAAAAAATCTTATTTGTGCATCATTAGGTTTGGCTGTAGAGATTACTTTTTGAAAGGACATTAACATATTGTGTTATTGGCAAATAGCTAGTATGTCAATACTAGCTATTTGCCAATATATACAATACAATATTACAGTGTTCACAGGTTATTACATTATTGGCTTTTTACATTTAAAACAGCCAAAATTATGATGTCAATGGCTGTTAATACATAATTGGTTGCAATGGGGCATTTTTGTTCTACGTGTGAGAGAGTTTTTAGTTATAATAATAAATTATTTTCAGAATTAGAAGCATACCTGTTAGTGTGAAGCTCCATATTTATGTGCCACCCTGTTTCAGTGAAATCTGCTTTCCAAATATTAACTGTCTCAGTGGATTTTTGATTTAATTACTGAAAGCTTTACTATAAGCAAATAAACTATATATAAAATCATATATACAATAATGAATTGCTTGCTGCTGATTCTGTAATTAAATCCCTAATTTAAAGGTAAGGTAAGGTAAGTTTATTTATATAGCGCTTTTCAGCAACGAGACACTCAAAGCGCTGTACATACAATTACAATACAATCACAAAGCCAATAAACACAGATACAGACAGAAAAACAAATCAAATGATCAAATCAAACAACAGAAGAAATTTAAAAAAGTAAAACTAAAGAGAATAGAATGATGGACAAGAAAATGAAAGGAAAATTGGACTGAAAACGTAACTAATAATATTTAGATGGCACAGTCAAAGGCCACTCTAAACAAATACGTTTTTTATCTTGATTTAAAGCAACTTAGGGTTTCTGCGCTTTTACAGTTTTCTGGGAGTTTATTCCAGATTAGTGGAGCATAAGAACTAAAAGCTGCTTCTCCATGTTTGGTTCTGGTTCTGGTTCTGCAGAGTAGATTTGAGCCAGAAGACCTGAGAGGTCCGGGTGGTTCATACACTGACAACAAGTCTGTAATGTATTTTGGTGCTAAGCCATTCAGTGTTTTATAGACTAACAGAAGTATTTTAAACTCTATTCTCTGAGCTACAGGGAGCCAGTGTAGGGACTTTAGAACCGGGGTGATGTGGTCCACTTTCTTAGTTCTAGTGAGGACGCAGGCAGCAGCGTTCTGGATCAACTGCAGCTGTCTGATTGACTTTTTAGGCAGACCTGTGAAGACACCGTTGCAGTAATCAATTCTACTAAAGATGAACGCATGAATTAGTTTTTCAAGGTCCTGCTGAGACATTAATCCTTTAATCCTGGAGATGTTCTTTAGGTGATAGAAGACCGACCTTGTTACTACATTTATGTGCCTCTGAAGGTTCAGGTCTGAGTCCATCACTACACCCAGGTTTCGAGCCTGACTGGTGGTTTCTAGCTGTATTAACTGAAGCTGTGAGCTAACTTTTAACCGCTCTTCCTTTGGTCCAAAGATTATTACTTCAGTTTTGTTTTGATTCAGCTGAAGAAAATTTAGGCCCATCCATGCATTGATTTCTTCTAAGCATTTACCCAGCGCTTGAATGGGTTCATAGTCACCTGGTGACATCGTAACGTATAGCTGTGTGTCGGATGCATAGTTATGATAACTTACGTTGTTGTTTATTAAAATCTGAGTTAGGGGGAGCATGTAGATATTGAATAGGAGGGGCTTGTTCAAAATAATAGCATTGTAGAGTTCAGTGTGAAGTCGTTCATTCTGTGAATTTCGCCCATCGTCAAACAGGTACATGTTGGGAGCAAGTGTTGCATTCCCCTTACAAATCCTATTTTGACTTATAGTTTGGTTGGAAATGAAAAATCATAGCATATAAAATGTGCAGAAAATAATAGGCAGCTCAGATCAAATGGGTTAAAATGCAAACCAATACCAGAAAGAAGTGGAGGAAAACAGAAAACTACTATTCAAATGAATCAAAGAATAGGCAAAGTAAAGGCACTGATCAGATCCAGGGTGTTCAAATGGAGCTCATGTTGCCTTATTCTCAAGAAGAAATGTACTTCAAATGGATGTTTAAACAACACAACTATTTCGTGCACACCAAGCAAGCGGCATTTTGGTTCCAGACCAACAATATTAGTGTGATGGAGAAACCACACCAATCCCTCGACCTTATTCCAATAGAAAACTTGTGAGGTGACATCAAATATGTTTCAGAGGCAAAATCCAGAAATGTAGAGGATTTGAGAAAGGATGTCCAGTCTTCCCAGTATGGAATACCTGTTCACAATTCCAGAAAATGGTCAACTCCATGCAATGCAGAAGTGAAGCAGTTCTTAGAAACTAGTTATACAACTAAATATCAGTTCAGTGATTCAAGGAAAAGCTAGATCTTTAATCATTTTCCAGTTTATACAGGGCATGTTTGAATTTGTAAAGGAAGATGCAAACAACTCTATTTTTTTCAAGACCTTAATATTCATTTTCCTTATCTTACTAATTCCTTACAAATTTCATAAAATGTTTTTCCCACTAGAACAGAGTGGACAGTGGTCCCAGCGCATCAGAAAAATAATGTTCATCCTTTTTCAGACCACTAGATGGCAGCCTTCTCCCACTCTCCATCTCAGACATTTGTGACTCCAGCCCTCTAGATAGAGCATAGAACATGGAGCTTAATGAACCTATTGAACTTTGTAGTGTAGATCACAAAGAGGCGCAATATACTTATCAAAACCCAATTATGACTAAATTCTTGTGGAAAAGCTAATCCAGAGTAATAAATGACTGCTTTTCTATTTAGTTTAGGACTCGAGCTACCAGATGCCGGCAAACAAAAAGTTCACTCAGAAACTGACTTGTCTCTGTCAGTTTAATTATTATAAGCAATTTGTTCCTGGAAGCAATGAATGATCTACATCACATTTCAAGGACATGTGTTAAGTTGGAGCTGAACTCCACAGCACCTGAGTAAAGTTGCACTGATCAACCCTCTCTTTCATCAAAAAAGCAAATTTAGAAACTTTGAGGTTTTTAGTTGAACTTCAGAGCTTCTGAAATACATATAAACAGACATCTAATAAAAAAGCAATCTCTTCACAGGCCACCTAAAATAAAATCTACAGAGTCTTAATATTCAGCTAGTCATGTCCAGTGGATCAAGAAAAACAAGACAATATATGTTTATAAAATCCCTTCTGGAAATAATTAATCGCCATCATACAAAGAGGAGCCTTAAATTAATTCAACTGTTTACTGAAGTGCCCCCTTGTCTCTAATTATATCTCCCTGCTCATCCCCTTCATTATTTAGAACTACCCACGAAAAGATGCAGCACTGAAGAGGTACACACACACACACACACACACACACACACACACACACTTTCATCGAAAATGTTTTATAACAAATGAATGAAGAAGTTACTGTGCCATAGAAGCCCTAATGAGGTAATTTTATTAGGAGCGGCTGCCCAGAATAGTTGAAAATAGATGAGGGGAAACAAACAGGGTAGAGAAAATTAGTGTTGCCCAATTCATTCATTAATGCGTTAGTGTGGGCAGCAAATTAACTGCCCCAAAAAATCTTTTATTCAGCAAAGATTATGATGGAAAAAAAATACATTGTTGCCCTTCAACGTAATTACAAAACAGTGCAAATTCAATTCTAATGAGGTGAAAGGCACCCCCTTAACATACATCCCCTATTCCCCTTCTCTGAAAAGGCCCGCTCTTGTTGAGGCCTAAGTTTAAGGAAGTATTGAGAGCGAAGGAGACAATGCTGAGAGATCGGCCCGGGTCTGAGTGCTTTACATGCTGCAAACAGGTAGAGGGGACTGAATGGCTCTCTTTCTGGGACTCCTGGGGGGCCTGTCTTCCCAGCATAACAACACTTGGCCTCGAGAAAAGGGTCCGCTGAGGAGCCCCGGAGAGTGAATGGACCTGCACCGCAATGGGTCACCATGAATGGCCACAAGTTCTTCACTGATTAAAAACTATGTTGTGCCGGCCCCCGGGCCACGCACATGTGCACAGATACACACAGAAGCACACACTCTGCCTCTCATTGAGTTATCTTTGCTCAGGCTTTGTCTCCTCTAATTGGAGCTGATGAGTGACTAATTGGTAGCTTTTTTACAACACCCAGCACTTAAGCAATGGCAAGCCGAGGGAGGCAGCATGAGCGGAGTTAATGAGAGGCTTTGCACAAATAAGAGCTTTAAAATGGGCCTGTCTCTCAGAATGGACGTAAAGGAAAGTTGAGGATAGCTTTTGTGTCCCCCACATCTTTCACTTATGTGCAGGTATCTAAAAAGGAGATGGGGCAGTGGAGGGGACCCAGTGGTTGCTGAAACGCTGAGCACTTGTGCGCATAAAGGGATCTGTTCTGTATTGTTTGGAGCCCATCGTTTAGTGTGTCTGCTAATAATGAGAAAGGGCTGCTCCTCAAATGAATGTGGCAAAGTCCTCAGGGTACAATAAGTGCCCTCTCTTGCTTGGACCACACTGCACCGTGTTGAAGCAATCTAAAACAAAGGTTTCGTCCTTGAGCATTGTTCATGGTGAGTATGTGGCCTATGTGCACAGGACTGAGCCAACAAATATTACAGCAGCAAACCTCCATATAGCTATAAAAAATAGGGATTTTTACAAATTTCTGGTTGTAATTAAATTTTAACCAGGTATAAAATACAGATTTCACAGTTCACTGCAAACATTTTCAAACCCCTTAAACATTTTCACATTTTGGGATGCTGCAGCAACAAACAAATGTATTTTAGTAGAATTTTACATGATAAGGCAAAGTAGTCCTTAATTGTTAAAGAAGAGCAAAAATTAAATACAGTTTTCAATATTTTACAAAAAGATTTTAAAAAGTGTGCCATGCATTTATATGCTGCCACCTTTATTTTGATGCCCCTAAATAAAGTTTAGTAAAACCAGTGTCCTTTAGTAGTCGCCTTATTAGCAAATAGGATCACCTTGTGTCATTTTATCTCAGTATCAATACATCTTATTTGTGAGCAAACCTTATTTCTAACAAGCCCCAGAGAAGAGACCTTTTAAAGAGAAATAGTAAACAAACTGAATTATAACAATCAAGGAATGATTGAGTTGAGGAATGACAGATGTTAAAACCAGACCTTGATTATAAAACAGTATGCCAATCTGTGAATCTCATTGAATGTTCAATACATCTCAATATGAAAATACTATAGCCCAACAAACTCACAGACCTGGCAAGGACAGTATTTTTCAAAGAAGCAATAAGAGGCCCATTGTTTCTCTGGAGGAGCCGCAGAGATCCACAACTTAGAAAAGAAAACCTGTTAACAGGGCAGCTATGAGCCATGCATATAAGTCTAGCCTTTATGAAAGAGGGACAAGACTGATGAACGGTTAAAAAAAAACAAGTTCCCTTTTGCAGTTCGCAACAAGCAACGAAGGCCTTAAAAAAACATGTGGATGAAGGTGCTCTGAAAGCCCCATCCAAAGCACAGCAACTATTTGTTTTATTTGTTAAGGCCAGTTTACTACCACTTGTAAAATTACAAGAAGCACAATAAAACTCTCGGGAAATATGAAGATGTGAAGGTCATCACTCCAAATTGAGGCGTAAATAACAAGAAATTTCAGAGTTTTTGAACAAATCAACAGCCTGAATCAGCTCACATCAACTAACTGTCACTTCCAGGATTATATGTACTGAGGCATTGTTTAATTCACTGGGCAAATATTTGTGCTGACTCATGTGTCAGGCTATTGACAGTTTCAGTGACCCATTAACATCACACTGCTTTCTATTGTTACTGTGTAAATGGTCTATTAGCATTGCTTTTTAATTCAAATCCTACATTTCCTGACAGAAAGAGTGGTTTAACTCTCTAATGAGGGCTCCAAAACAAAAGGGGATCAGGCTTCTATTCTGTGTGCTCCCTAAAAGTACCGGAAACCATTAAGATTTCATGAAAGGTCAAATTGAACCATAATATCTTGCAAATTGTTTTGCTTATTCATGGGAAATCCCAATTTTCCCATCGAAAATCAACGTTATTTGTTGGTAAAACCTGTGAATAAATCTTAACTCATTTATACCTAACGTGCAGCTCAGTCCTCTACATTTACTGACCATTTGCCAGAAGAGTCCAAATCACCAGATTAGTCACAATAGCTCGTTTACTTTTTGGGTTCATTCCTGAACCTGTAATCACCTAGTCTCTCCTGGAGATGCGACAGGCAGAAACTGTTCGGGGTCAATAGAAAACGAGCCACACATATTTGTATCTTCTCCATCTCATGCTGTGGCATTCAGACTACAATGAAAGCTCTTGCAACCGGTTGGCACAACTGTGTAACTTTTTACTGACTGTTAAGTGGCTGACAGCAAAGGTAAAGAGAAGGATGGAGTTGTTATTTAATCCAGTTTAAATTCAGGTATATTTATATAGCTTCAGATTATAGCTAATTTCTTCTCAAGGTACTATACAAGATGAACAGATCCAATTCATGTCCAGTTATGTAGTTCCAACTTCAGTTCAAATCCATCTAATTCATCCACATACAGACCAGTCATATGAGACCTACACACACTGTCCAATATGTAAATAATCATAGTCCAGAACATTAAAAGTCAGGTGATCATATAATACCAATTGGTAAATGCTGGAGTATTCTTCCTGTTAAAAGGGAGTTTTTCCTCTCCACTGTCACTACATGCATGCTCAGTATGAGGGATTGCTGCACATTCAACAGTGACTGTCCACTGTCGCTACATGCTCATCCAGGAGGAGTGACTGCTACAAATCTGACTCGATGCCATATTTTGAGTTTCCTTAGATGGAAGACTTTTTAACCAATTTGAATAAATAACTGAATCTGACTGCACTGTTCGATGGTTAGGATTAATTGGAATGTATGTAGCTGGCTTGAAATCTATATGATTCAATTGAATTGACTTACCCCATTTTAAAGTTACCCACCTTTCACACAATGCAACAGGAAACACTCGCTAATTATTTTTACCTCTGCCTTCCTCCCTCCCTGTTGGATGGGGTAAGGGGGAAGTCAGGTTTGGCCTAAACCAGCTCAGTTACGGTCAATGTGCAAGCACACCTGTCATATTGGTTTTAACGGATTTGACCCACATGCAGAAAGCAATTCAGGAGACAACGTTTTTCGGTGAAGAGTTTATTTACAGTGTAGGGACGTGGGCAGGGAAACTGGAACCGGGAAACCAACTGTAAAATAAACAGGATGGTAAGCAGGGAATACTCAGGGTCAAAAACTAAAGAATAATAATTCAGCATTACTGGGATGATGGAATGATCCGCCAGAGGGTGGAGGAACAGAGAGACCAAATAGTTGTTTACCTGTGAGGTAGATGATGGTGGATAATGGTGTGCCAGAATGATAAGACGGTCCAGGGTTTCAGAAGTTAGTGCAGTGGAAGGAGGAGGGTGGACAGGGTTCTTGAGTGGTAATCCAAGGAGCGAAGAATTCAGGAGGCTGCCAACCGGTGAGGTCCAATGAAGTAACGAGTGGTTAGAGTTTTTGCTCATGGAGCTGGATAGCTTCTTTCCAGAAGTTGTTAATCCAGGCAGAGTTCCACATGACAAGGCAAGGTCAGGTTCTGGTAATCCTGCAGGGTAACAAAATTCAAATTACGAAAAGTTCAATGCAAGAACAAGACAAGGTAATGTGGCTTGAGCTGTACCACTAAGGGACAACACTGGCAGTGAGTTGCTGGCAGCCTCCTCCTAATATACTCCTCAGTAGGTAATCAAGGGAATGAAGAACACCTGTCACCTCTCCTCCAGGTTCCACGCCATCTAGGGGCTAAGCACAGTAACAGCACCAAACAAACAGACAAAGCACAGATCCTGACAACACCCTCCGATTCTGCTACCTGTGTGACCCCTTCTCTTTTCCAATGGTTGTAATCAGTCTGACAGAGAGAGGTACCCCCAATCCTTGTAGTTTTTAGTATAACAATGGCCATCAGTGGGCTCTAGAAAGACAAACTTTATCAGTTTATTTTACTTAGTGCCCCTACACATAGGCCATTCTAAAATGGCCAAACTCAGTAGTTTATTCTAACCTCCCCAACAACCCCACACCATTCCAAACCCTTTGTGAAGTGCCTTGAGACGACATGTGTTGTGAATTGGCGCTAAATAAATAAAACTGAATTTAATTGAATAGCTGTATATTTAAGGAAGGCCAGTCAATAGCATTGAGTCATTGACTTCACAGCATTTCCTCATCACAATGAAGCGACAGTGGAGAGAAACTTCCTTTTAACAGGAAGAAACCTTAAGCAGAACCTGGCTAAGTTTAAGCATCCCTTAGCTTGACAATTGCTCAATTCTTCTTGATTTGATTTGCATTATGAACGTTGGATAATCCCCAAATTCCCCCAAAAAAGAAAACTGTCAATTTGGACTGGATTGATTTGGTGTTCCAGTTTATTAGATGACCAAAATGTCAGCAGGTTCAGGTGGAATCTGGGCCAGCAAAACCTTTGACTTGCTTTTGGTGCATGGGTTAGTGTTTTGTTGTTGGAAAATCTAATATAAAGGAAAATACAGAACTGGCTTATCTAGAGTACCCCACGTCTCTCGGTGCAAAAAGGTGGTTCCCCTATTTGTTTGGAGCAGGGGCCTGCAACCTTTACAATCCAAAGAGCCATCATTGCCCTCAGTCCAGCTAAATAAAACTTGTTTAGAGCTTTAAATGTTATACGACATTTTGACAAAAGACAACTTATAATTTTTAATAAATATCTACCATGAGTAATTTGTCTTCCTTTTTTCTAAAAAAAACACAATTTTGTCTCTATTTTTAGGTTTTAAAATAAAGAAAAACTAACTTTTGCAAAACGATGATGGATATGTTTCCTTCTATGGGATGTTGGCATTTGGGGAAAATTGTGTGGAAAAAATCACAACTTTATCAGCATAAAAATAGATCTAAAGACATATTACTGGTAATTTTAATGTCATTCTGATGTGGAAATTCAATGCAATTATTCAACGAAAAAAACAAAAAAAACCCTGCTCAAGCCTGCATGTGTTATTATATATCTGTATTTAAATACATTATTCAAAATCGTTAGTTGGTTCTTTTTCATTTTTAGATATTTTAGATTATTTTTAAAGCCCAAGGCGTTCCCAGGCCGGCTGAGAGACATAGTCCCTCCAGCGTGTCCTGGGCCATCCCCTGGGCCTCCTCCCGGTGGGACGTGCCTGGAACACCTCCCGAGGAAGGCGTTCAGGAGGCATCCAGTATAGATGCCCGAGCCACCTCAACTGGCTCCTCTCAATGTGGAGGAGCAGTGGCTCTACTCCGAGCCCCTCCCGGAGCTCCTCACCCTATCTCTAAGGGAGTGCCGGCCAGCCTACAGAGGAAGCTCATTTCAGCCGCTTGTATCCGGGATCTCGTTTTTTCGGTCATGACCCAAAGTTTATGGTCATAGGTGAGGGTAGGAACGTAGACCGACCGGTAAATCGAGAGCTTCGCTTTTCGGCTCAGCTCTCTCTTCACCACAACGGACCAGCACAGTGTCCTCATTACTGCGGCAGCCGCACCGCCCCTCACTCGTGAACAAGACCCCAAGATACTTGAACTCCTCCACTTGAAGCTGGAACTCCCCTCAGAGGATAAACCACCCTTTTCCGGTCGAAAACCATGGCCTCGGACTTGGAGGAGCTGATCTTCATCCCAGCCACTTCACACTCGGCTGCGAACCGCCCCAGCACATGCTGTAGGTCTTGGCTAGAGGGGGCCAACAGGACCACATCATCCGCAAAAAGAAGAGACGAAATCCACTGTTCCCCAAACCAGACCCCCTCCGGCCCTTGGCTGCACCTGGAAATCCTGTCCATAAAAGTTATGAACAGGACAAGTGACAAAGGGCAGACCTGGCGGAGTCCAATATGTGCTGGGAACAGGTCCGACTTATTGCCGGCAATGCGGACCAAATTCATGCTCCGCTTGTACAGAGACCGGATGGCCCCTAATAAAGGGCCCCCGACTCCATACTCCTGGAGTATTTTAAGAAGGTATAATATAGAATTTCTCGGGTGAATGCTAGGGATGCATGCAATGATGCTTTATTTGTGCTTGGTCATGTTACCAACTAGTTGAATTACTGCTCCTGATATACCAATATTTTTTTCCCCATTCAAGCCTTCTGTTGCACGGCCCCATATTTGGTCAGCGTTAAACTAGGTTTTTGATGTTTTGTTCAGCATAACATCACATTTAGACATAGAATTGTAGCCTCCTTAAACTGATGTATTCATATACCCTAGGTTACCTTTCATCTTATAAAAGTGAAAATTTTCAATGCTTTCCTAGTTTACCTCTATGAGGCAAGGCTTCCTACCCTTGATCTTCATGGCAAATTGTCCTGCAGAGTTCCCTGTGACAGAAGTCCACTTTCAAGAGGAATAAACTATTTCACCTTTTCAGACAGTAGTTTTGTTTGAATTGGTTATGGTGAAATATCCAAAACATGCAGGAGAGAGCCCCAAGGACCAGCGTTAGGAAACACTGGTTTTATGTGTTTTGCAACCTGGTTTTACAATACAGGCCTCTTTCAGTAAAACCTGCCTTAAAAGGGATGTAATGGTTGCAACCAAACTGCTTCAGTGAGCTGATTTACTCAAGTTGATGAACACAGTGAAGTTCCACCTGAAAGCATCTTTTTTGTTTGTTTCTGAGTTTAACATCTTTTTTTTAGATTTTGTAAACAGTAAGATGTTAGCCAGAATTACCAGTGACTAAATATCAAGTTTTCAATACTTGATGTGACTGACTTCCCTGTACTTACTTATTACTTTTGGCACTGTATGTTAGCCTTTGTTCTATGTTAAGTCAGGTATTAGCCATGTAGTTTCCCTTAGGTTCATTTCAGATCTCTTAATTCAGGGTCCCCTGGACCAGAACTAATCAACTGGAGGTACCATTAGGTTTCTAAACTCCACAGCTCTGGAACATGGGGCCTGAGATGTGCTGCCCCTTTAAATCAGGTTTGAACACCTGTTTACCTAGAAAAGTGAAAAATTGTTTTATAATGTTTAAGATATATATTTATCTTAGTTTAGCATTTTAACGTTTATTTGTACAGTGGGTTTAGCATTTCATGTTCAATACTTGCTTAGCTGTGTTAGCATTGTATAAAATATTTTACTATATATTCATTTATTAAAATATTTACGTCTACAAGTTATTTTCTTGCTACCTTTTCTACTGTTTTGTGACTTCTGTCTCCAGATGTTAATGTTACTAGCTTGTTATAGTAATGTTAAAAAGGTTTAATGCATATGTAACAGTTCCTGACAAAATAATTTGGGAAAGCCCGATTGATAATGTTATGGCTTTGTCAGCTTCTGATAGGTTGATTCACAGCAATTGAGCTAAATGGAAGCCCATCTATGGATGATTTTCAAGGCAACTCCTCAAGAAGTCTGTTTCCTTTTGTGATATCATGGGAAAATCAAAGGACATCGCCCCATAAATCAGGAAAAGACATAGATCCTCATAAATCTGATTTATCCTTGAGTATGTTTCCAGATGCCTGAAGGTGCCACCCCCATCTTCTCAAACAATTATTTGCATGTATAAACAGCATGGGGAATGTCTGTCCATCATACATTTCAGGAAGGAGACAGGTTCTTCTCTCCCAAGGATGAATGTATTTTGGTGTGAAATATGTGTATCAAGCCCAGAACAAACGTAAAAGACCATGAAGAAGCCAATACTCAACTAGCAACATGAAAAGCCACATTACAATTTGCAAATGCACTCAGTGACAAAGAAATTATGTTTTTGAGAGATGAGAAAAGTTTGTTGTATGGGTGTTTTGCTGCAGGAGGGACTTGTGCGCTTAAAATATAGATGACATGAGGAAAGAATATTATGTTGAAGTATTGAACCAATGTCTGACATTAGCCAGAAATCTTGTCATCTTCATTACAAATGGGTCGTCCAAATAGACAATAGCTCTACTTCAAAATTTGTTGCAAAGTAGCTTAAGGAGACAAAAGTAATTGTTTTGGAGTGGCCATCACAAAGCCCTGAATTAAATCCCATAGAGAATTTGTGGTCAGAGCTGAAACGATGTGTGCTAGCAAGGCAGCCTACACACCTGGCTCATTTACATTAGTTCTGTCAGGAAGACTGAGTCAAAATTCAAGCAAACTATTTTGTGCGAAGCTTGTGGAGATATACCCAAAACGTTTGACCCAAGTCATACAGTTTAATAGGCAGTAATACCAAATATTATGGCAATGTATATACACCTATGAATTGAAAAGTGTTTAAAAATAAATCTTCTACATTATTCTGACATTTGTCATATAGCACATTTTTAGTAATCCTAAGGGACCTAAAACAGGAAATGTTTAGTCTAATTTAATGGCAGACAGTGAGAAATAAAGTTGTGTTTTTATAAAATGTAAGCATATATCTAATTTCAGTGCTATGTCAAAAATATATTTGTTTACCTAATAAAGCAAGGCTAAGGTGATCCATGGGCAGTACTATACAGGGGCCAACCGAGGCCAGTGCCCCTGTAGACCGGTCCTGGCCCCTTATATCCCTTATATGGCCTCTGTATTGAAGACATAACACTAATTCAATTTCTTATGATGATATGCGCCGGCACATGAACCGTAACTGATTGATCCAATATAACTTTTTACCTTTACAGTTTTACTTTAACAATGAGTTAAAAATTAAGGTGTTGCACTTTTAGCTTCAGCCGTATTGAGAAAGGATAACAGTTTTCATCTGCTAGATCAGAGATCTGCAACCTGCAGCTCCATAGTTGCAAGTGGCTCTGTGGCTCACTTAATATATGAAAAGATAAATATTGCCTGTTTTCTTTTGGTTTTATTCTGTTGTTCTGTGTCCCCATGGAAGAACACTGGCCCCACTCTGGCCCCCCTGGTAAATTTGGTCTAGAATCGCCACTGGCAAAATCTGTCAACAAATGCCAAAAGATTGGTAAGATTATAGTAAAAAAGTACTGTGGATGTCACATGACTAACTGTAACATTACTGAACAAAAAAACACAAGAGCAAAAAAATCTGATCCAGTCAGTATAACCCTCCAATAAAATAACATCATTCTTGTATATAAATATATCCTGCATGAATAACTTGTTGATTTTCTTTCTTTTTTTTTTTTCTTTTGCCAGCAAAATAGCACCATCATCTGGAAATGTAACCCCCCTTCTCCTCCCAAAAAGTGGTCTTCACCAACCCACTTTCTCCACCAAGAGTGCCAAGAGTTTACTGTTTCCTGTACTTTTGATTCAGTCGCTGGTGAAAGTGGCTGTACTTTCAAAAAAGTGGATAGACAACAATTTCTCACTGTTTGTCGACAAAAAACTCTTGTAAAAATAGCAAAAATCAAAATGAGGTTAATATATATGCAGAGGCGGATCTACAAGGGGGCAAGGGGGTAACAAGCTGCCCCCCTACTTTTATGTCCTTAAAACTTGTAATTACTAATCACTTGTTTGTCCAAAAGCCTCCCACAACCTTCAAATTAAACATTTATTTACCCAAAATATATAATTGTAGATATAATCTGAGGTACCTGAAAAACTTAGTTATAGCCCTTCATCAAACACCGTCTGCCTATCCCTCCGCGGCCGCACCTGCGTAAAGTCACAAGCCTATTAATGAGTCTGCAGCCAAGCAGAGTGGAGCAACTGAGCTGTCCACATTTCTACAGTTAAAGTCAGTAAAGGCAACTCAAGTTTGCAATAAATGAAAGATCTGCTGAAGTGATTACCTTCACGGCGTGATACATTTATTAACTATTTGACGACAGTGTCTCACTCCAGTGTGATTTGTAAGAGCATTAGCATTTCCCTTGTTAGTTTAGCTTACAATAAGCATGATAGCGTTAAATGAACAGTTTAGCCGTGAAAAATTTTTTCAGGTTTGCTTTTTTTAGAGGCTGCAGTTTTACTGAAGGCTCTGTTACGGCAATGAGGCAAAATTAAACCACGTTACATCCGCTTGGTCAGATCGGAAATAAATTGACTGCCATGAGAATAAGATTTCTAAATATAACTGCTTGTGTGACCTGTGGCAATGTGATCATTTCTGGTTTCATATTGCAATAGACTTCTTGTAGGTAATAAGTGGGCCAATCCTTTCCAGTTTCTTTGGCAAAGAGTGAGGGATTAGAAGGAAGAAGAGACTGTGAGATTTGAG
This sequence comes from Girardinichthys multiradiatus, assembly GCF_021462225.1. Classification (NCBI taxonomy): domain Eukaryota; kingdom Metazoa; phylum Chordata; class Actinopteri; order Cyprinodontiformes; family Goodeidae; genus Girardinichthys; species Girardinichthys multiradiatus. The sequence continues at coordinate 19,018,591 of NC_061801.1, forward strand.
GAAGGAGTATTGGTGAAGGAGGCCACAGGTGAAGAAATGAGTGAAGATGAGGAAAATTATGTTAGCATAAGCGGTGAAGATGAGAAGATTTCAGAGAGAAAGAAGACAGGAAACTGATGAAGGACAGAACGAAGGCACAGAGTCAGGGAATCCAGCTGGACCACTTGGTATGTTTTTATTCTCTGTATAAATTCCAGAGATATTAGATGTTTCAACGAATAACATATCTGCACTAGTCTACAGGTTGTATATGAAGTTAGATAATCCAGGCTTTATAGATGCAGTATTAAAATTTTATGTTAAAATAAAAGCAACTCCTACAACAGAGAAACGCAGTGAAAACGGTATTAGATCATTCTAATTGTCACTATATGTTGTTTTTTTTAGATCAATAACCTTCAATGAAGAGGTGTAGCATTGCCTCCCTGCCTAGACCTTTTGCGCTTCCTTTGCCCCCGCATGTAAAATTTTCTAGATCCACCACTGTACATACGTAGGACTATTGTTAAGTTAGCTGATGATTAGTGTTCTCTATGCCGCTCGCACACGTTTGCCGACACACACTAAATGCCGGTGCATGTAATACAGTGGTACCCAGGTGCTTTGTTAGACCTGTCACCTGCACCTCTGGGGCTAAAGCTCCAAATGTTTTCAGAACAGCCCCGAATCTCACGAAAGAAAACATTTAGGAGTTCTGTTAAAAAGATGCATTAAGACCCAAAATGACAGACTTCACATTTTTAATTAAAAAACAATCAGATTTGTTTCTATCATGTTCCATATAATTACTACCCGCTCCACCTAAGCTGACAATGAGTCAAAAGGAAAAGAAGACAAAAAGTCGTTATTTGCGCACACCACAACTGCGCAATACGCACACAGGCGGAATTTGTCAATTCTAGAGGAGTCCAGAATGGCTGTTTAGTCCAGAACCGTCGGCCTGCCTCGTTAATTACCCTAAAAGTTACACTGAGCGCATCAAATAGGGGCTACAAGGGAGATGGCTCATTTCAGAGCAGCCGCGGAGCCAACCAGAGTGGGAGCCTGGTGGGTGTGTGCGCCCAGGAACAGGTGGAAGCAGAGCGGATTAACCCAGGCTGAAGTTAGCAGTAAAACCTGAATGCTGGCTCAGAATGGGCTAATTGTAAGCTAACGCTAATCACTTATTCACCCAGCAAGCCATGAGGTGGAGGTCCACCAATGAGCATCATCAGGGTCATGATGAGGGACGGCGAGCAGAGGGACTTTCACCTGAGCTATGCTGATAGAAAACAGTAGCAACCCTCTCTGTGAGCTTCTAGCTGGATTTGCATCATGATGTGAAAAATATCTGGTCCTTTACTTCAGTCAAAATCATAGCATTTAAGTTACTAAACACATTAAAAGGTCCTTCAGATCATCACATTGCATATCATTGGTGCAGACGGTCCTATAGTCCAGTTCTACATGCATACAGAAACAGGTGTTGTTCAAGAAAGCAGGAAAATATCTCCTGGTGCCAAAAAGACAGTAGAAAGAGCAGCAGTGAGCCTCCCTCTTTCATATATTATGTGCTGATTCTGAACATAAAGCCTGGGGCTGTTTAAAAATGCAGAATTAATATAAATAACTTCTAGCAATTAATCACAGGTGGACCATTAATTAGTTAACAGTTTAATTTTTCTGAATAATACATGGAATATGTAATTTTATATAAACTAAACTCATAAAACAAGGATGCAGTTTTACTCAAGGTAATACACACATACCACTTTATGTATGCATTTATTAATAACTATAATATTAGTACTAATAACAGGACAAAAGATGAGAACAAAGAAAGGTCCGGGATGAGGTTCTATTTTAAACACCTTTTTCTCTACGGAAAGTGCTTAATACTAAACACTGAACTAGTGGCTCACTTTCTCAATGGAGAACCAAAGGTTAAGTGGAATAAAGTGCTGGAAAGATGGCAGTAAAAGAGAACAGGTTCATGAAAAAATGAACATATTTTAATTAAATGTTTGGAGGGCTGACTGTATTATTAAAATAAATAAATGTGTTTTTATGATCTTATCATTTGACAAAATTTTATACCAGTTTTCTTTTTAGAAATGTAAGAATTATGACAATGGAGCCTTAGGGATGGGAGAGAGTGATAAAAAGGTCATTTATGTAGATGAGAAAAGAAGCACATTTATTTGAGCCATGTGCAGTAAACATATTTTCTCTGAGTTTAAGAACAGACTGAGCAAAAACATTTTTCTAAATATCACAAAATGTGTCATTATCTGCTTCAGTCAAATTTATTTTTTTTCATCAGTTGTAAAGTGTTTCCCTTCAACCTTCACTTTAACTACTAACAAAAAATAAAACTGAGTAACATTTTTATGAAGCTTTTTAATTTGATTCACAGTAATTTACATTCAATAAAAACCCAGCCAAGGCAGAGAGCTGGTAACCTGTGTTACTTACCCTAAGGCAGGACAATAGCTTCTGTGTGCAAGATTTAAATGAATGTCTCAATGAATTAAAAGCTTGGATGGCTTTTAACTTTTTACATTTTAATGAAAAAAAGACTGAAGAGATGATTTTTTGTTTTCTTGTGTAGACATTGGCTGTCGGGCAAATTATAGAAAACTCGTTCTTACAAACCCTGGTTTTAAAAAGGATAGTGATTTTAGACTGGATGGGCAGATCAGTGCAGTAGTAAAATGTAACTTATTTTCACTTGAGGCAATTGACCAAAATGAAAAGTATCCTGTCAAAAGATGGTTTTAAAACAGTAATCCATGCCTTTGTGACAGCCTGTTTGGATTACTGTAACTTTTTGTTCCTTGGAATTAGTAGGGCATCCTTATCACGTCTTCAGTTGATGCAAAACTTTTAGCTGCACAGCTTTTAGTTGGAACACGGTGGACAGAGCATATTCCTCCCGTTTTATCCTCTCTGCACTGGCTGCCTGTCCATTTTAGAGTTCATTTTAAAACTCTTTTATTTGTTTTAAGGCTTTAAATGGTCTTGCCCCTCCCTACCTCTCTGAGCTACTGCACCTTTACTCCCCTTCTCGGTTAGTCAGATCAGCCGATCAGCTGTTGCTGGAGGTGCCAAGGACATGACGGAAGCTCAGGGGAGATCGGGCTCTTGTCGTTGCAGCCCCCAAACTTTGCCGCTGCAAATTAGAAAAGCCTGTTCAGTAGCCATTTTTAAATCTGCTCCCACCTTTTCTCCTTGGTGTTTGTAATTGATTTTATTTCATTTTATTTTTTCCTATTTATGTTGTATTTTCTAATTGCTACTTTGACTTGGATTTTATTTCTATAATTTTATTTGTTTTAAAATCTCTTTTTAGTTCATTTATTGTAATCATTCTTGTTGTTCAGCACTTTGATCAGTACCTGCTGTTTTTAAAGTGCTTTATGAATAAAGTTGGCTTGGCTTACTTTATTTTTAAGTGACTTATAAACTGGGAAATTTAAACTATTTAGTGCCTGGGCTAAAGCCCCCAGTGGTTCAGACCCTAAAAACGTCCCTGGTGGTGCCTCTGCTTTATAAATTAATTTGCTCTATGATGGAGCTCTTAACTGTAATTATTTATATGTGGAATCCATTTTCCTCATTAAAATAAATTGAAATATAATTAATCCATTCCTGGCCCCCAAAACACAATGATGCAACATTCTTGAATATGAAGGTCCTCTAATAATGTTAAATATTTGGTTAAACGTAAGCCTTTTATAAATTGCTGAGCAGATGTGGAACAGAAAAGCTGCAAAGTAGATACAAAGAAAACAGAAAAGTTAAGTAAATCACAGTAAAGGCATTAGAATGAATTTCAAAAACAGGAACGCCAAATTAGCCTTTTACAGAAGTAAATGATTCAATAAATAAACAATGAACACCGGGAGACCCAATGTTACGCCCATGTGCACACATACTAATTAAATATTAGCCTGTTTAAAAGCTGGAAGTAGATCTGAACGAAGATCGAGAGCAGAAAGAGCCGGCTTCTTTTTGCTAAACTGAGCCAAATGATGTGAATCTCAGAAAAGAGTCGGAATTCCCACCGTTGAGTCAGTCAGTAAGCGAGACAAGGAGGAGGAAGAGGAGGAGGAGGAGGAAGGAGAAAAAAAAAAAAAAAAAGCAGCCGAAAACCAACCAATGAGAAAACGCCCTGTTGGCCCAACGCGCAGCCCGTCGTGCTGTCGGATTGAGCGCTACGTCAGCAGTGAGACAGAAACATGGCGGTGTGCAACGCTCGAGTGTTCATATTAAGTTTTCTCACAGCTGTTATATTTCACCGCAGTCTCGCCAACGTCGCCGCTGAAGGTTCGACCTCGGAGGAGTCTCCTCACCGCCGCTTTGAGTACAAGTACAGCTTCAAAGGACCGCACCTGTCTCAGTCCGATGGCAGTATCCCGTTTTGGATCCACAGTGGAAGTAAGTTTGTATCCAGATGTCAACATCACGGAACACTAGTTAGGAAAAGGTTTTTTTGTTTGAAGTCCATGACAATGACAATGGGACGGCGACAACCGGAGACTGTGTTGTTTGCAGCGGTTTCCGCTTGAGGTGCTCAAAGGCGATGCTGTTTTGCTGCCAACCTGCAGCAGAACATGCTGGAATGGATCTTAGCACACTAGTGTCATTTTAAGAGTCGCAGAAAGTCACTGACAAGTGCTTTGGTTTTTTAATTTTAGTTCAAGGTCCTGACTGATGCCACAGCGTCTGCAGACAAGAAACGTTGCCATGAACGCCTCTGTAACAGAAACAGACCCTTGGACATCACACAGTGAGGGGTCCAGCTGCAGGGGATCACACTCCCTTTCCAATAAGTCAGCTTTGATTAAGGGCTATAAATGAATTGCTTTATTATTTTTACTTTAGTTTAAGTGCCTAAATTTACAATTTAGATGCTGAATGCTGCAAATTTGCTCTGTATAAAGCAAAAACTTAAATATTTGTCATTACTAGCTGTTAAACAAACAATCCTTTATTGACTCTTCCTCCTAATCTTACATTTATCTTTTCGGTTGTAAAAACTGGCCCTAAGGTTTGCAGAGTGCAAACTCCACACGTCCAAACTCATAACTCCAAGGGTCAAGTCACAGTGACAAATGATACGAGCTAGATTGCAAACAAATCTGCAGAAGATGTACCTTCTAACATCAAGTGGACCGTTAAAAAGTCAAAACTTCAATTACACAATGATAATGCTAAGGTACACTATATTGCCATTATTATTCACTCATCCAAATAATTGAAATCAGGTTTTCCAATCACTTCCATGGCCACTGGTGTGTAAAATCCAGCACCTAGCATGCAGACTGTTTCTACAAACATTTGTGAAAGAATGGGTCATTCTCGGGAGCTCAGTGCATTCCAGCGTGGTGCTGTGATAGGATGCCGCCTGTGCAACAAGTCCAGTTGTTAAATGTCCTTGCTCCTAAATATTCCACTGTTGACTGTCAGTGGTATTATAAGAAAGTGGGAGCGATTGGGAATGACATGGGAGATATTAATGATACATGCTGTAAAAGACAAGTTGCTGTCCTTGGTGGTACTTGGACTCCTGACCTGAAGGGGAGTGATGGAAAATTGAAGTATCCATAGGAAATTTGAAAACTGCCAGAGTATAGATTCCGTAACAACAAAAAGCACAAGAGGTAGATCTGGGTGTCGCAGTGGAAATGAATGCCACATTTTCTGAAAACATTGCTTTATGGATGAAAGAAGATTATGAATAAGATGAGCCCCAGTTGTGAGCCTTGTGGCACACCACTGCTGACATTGGTGGGTTGTTAATTATGTTCTAACACTCACTATCTCTCATCTTGATTCCAGATGCTATTCCAAGTGCTGACCAGGTGCGCATTACCCCGTCTCTCAGGAGTCAGAGGGGCTCTGTGTGGACGAAAAACAAGGTCAGCTTTGAGCACTGGGAGGCTGAGGTGACCTTTAGGGTATCGGGAAGAGGCAGGATGGGAGCGGACGGTTTGGTAAGCGTGTTTGATTTCTTGGTGTGTCGTGATAATACAGACAAGGCAGCCAAGTTCACTCCTTGGGAAAATCATGTCAAGATTTTCCTTCAGGTTGGCATAGTAGAACAGTAGTGAGAGGTGTTGCTTAACAGTCTGCTGGCTGAGGCGATTCTGTGTGGATCTTCATTGTTTTCTTAGTTATCTGAAGCTTGACACAACGATGCTTCTTTTACAGTGTAAAACAATAAACAATATTGTTAATCAGAATTTGATTTAATAGGTAGGCAAGTTATTAAAGTGTAGAATAGCTCAGATCAGACTACATGTTCCAGCGATACATCCATAGGAACTGCATCTTGGTGCATTACAGGTCCTTCTCAAAATATTAGCATATTGTGATAAAGTTAATTATTTTCCATAATGTCATGATGAAAATTTAACATTCATATATTTTAGATTCATTGCACACTAACTGAAATATTTCAGGTCTTTTATTGTCTTAATACGGATGATTTTGGCATACAGCTCATGAAAACCCAAAATTCCTATCTCACAAAATTAGCATATCATTAAAAGGGTCTCTAAACGATCTATGAACCTAATCATCTGAATCAACGAGTTAACTCTAAACACCTACAAAAGATTCCTGAGGCCTTTAAAACTCCCAGCCTGGTTCATCACTCAAAACCCCAATCATGGGTAAGACTGCCGACCTGACTGCTGTCCAGAAGGCCACTATTGACACCCTCAAGCAAGAGGGTAAGACACAGAAAGAAATTTCTGAACGAATAGGCTGTTCCCAGAGTGCTGTATCAAGGCACCTCAGTGGGAAGTCTGTGGGAAGGAAAAAGTGCGGCAGAAAACGCTGCACAACGAGAAGAGGTGACCGGACCCTGAGGAAGATTGTGGAGAAGGGCCGATTCCAGACCTTGGGGGACCTGCGGAAGCAGTGGACTGAGTCTGGAGTAGAAACATCCAGAGCCACCGTGCACAGGCGTGTGCAGGAAATGGGCTACAGGTGCCGCATTCCCCAGGTCAAGCCACTTTTGAACCAGAAACAGCGGCAGAAGCGCCTGACCTGGGCTACAGAGAAGCAGCACTGGACTGTTGCTCAGTGGTCCAAAGTACTTTTTTCGAATGAAAGCAAATTCTGCATGTCATTCGGAAATCAAGGTGCCAGAGTCTGGAGGAAGACTGGGGAGAAGGAAATGCCAAAATGCCAGAAGTCCAGTGTCAAGTACCCACAGTCAGTGATGGTCTGGGGTGCCGTGTCAGCTGCTGGTGTTGGTCCACTGTGTTTTATCAAGGGCAGGGTCAATGCAGCTAGCTATCAGGAGATTTTGGAGCACTTCATGCTTCCATCTGCTGAAAAGCTTTATGGAGATTAAGATTTCATTTTTCAGCACGACCTGGCACCTGCTCACAGTGCCAAAACCACTGGTAAATGGTTTACTGACCATGGTATCACTGTGCTCAATTGGCCTGCCAACTCTCCTGACCTGAACCCCATAGAGAATCTGTGGGATATTGTGAAGAGAACGTTGAGAGACTCAAGACCCAACACTCTGGATGAGCTAAAGGCCGCTATTGAAGCATCCTGGGCCTCCATAAGACCTCAGCAGTGCCACAGGCTGATTGCTTCAATGCCACGCCGCATTGAAGCAGTCATTTCTGCAAAAGGATTCCCGACCAAGTATTGAGTGCATAACTGTACATGATTATTTGAAGGTTGACGTTTTTTGTATTAAAAACACTTTTCTTTTATTGGTCGGATGAAATATGCTAATTTTGTGAGATAGAAATTTTGGGTTTTCATGAACTGTATGCCACAATCATCCGTATTAAGACAATAAAAGACCTGAAATATTTCAGTTAGTGTGCAATGAATCTAAAATATATGAATGTTAAATTTTCATCATGACATTATGGAAAATAATTAACTTTATCACAATATGCTAATATTTTGAGAAGGACCTGTATGTGACACCAGATTCCAGTTTTGGATGCTGTCCTATTAAGTCAGGTCACAGCAGGTTCCTGAAACGGTTAGAGTGGAGACTGCAGCTGAGTAGTCAAACACTTTCATTCATAAACATAATATGAACAGCCCTTTCAGCACTTATTGACCCTAGTAAGGATGTGTAAAATGCTTTCAAATAATATTTTATTGCCATGGCATCTTTTCATAGTTAAAAAAAAAAAACCTGAAAAATTACACCTTTAATTTGACCATATCGGGTTGGTGATGGTAGGGTGTTTTTTTTTCTTCTCTTAGATACAGTAAATTAAAAAGACAGGAGTGCATGTAAGGTAGATATGTAGTGATGTCCATAACTCAGAAAATGGCTGCTGTTGGATTTTGCCTTTTGTTTTTTTTATGTGAGATCAAACTACTGCTATGTCATGAAATGTAGTCCAAGCTTTCTTTACCTGCAAATGCCAATAAGTGTACAGACGGACACACTATCACTGTTCAGCTAAATTTGTTTCTGAAAACCTCCGATTCATTAAGTCGCCCAAGAGTGTCCAGATTGGGCAAGTTCAGAAATTCAGATCCTCAAAAGTTTCCAAGCACATTAGCATCAGTCTCAGTTCTCTGACCCAACATGTCAGGGTATTTATGACTCTGCCCAACCGTATTATGTGTTTTGAACTTGTGATGCTGGTTTTCAAAGGTGTGTCTTACCCATAGAAACTGAAAAATTCATTGTTTAATTATTACACAAGAGTGAATAATTAAATTAGTACTGATGTCGTTCAGCTGCACAACTGACAAATGATAGCCTCCCAAAGACAAACCCATTTTCCAAATAGTACAATTATTTTCACTAGCTAAGAATAAATTAGAAGGGGATGTTGGGACAAATACTCAAATAGACCATTGTTTATTATGGTGGCTCTGTATTCTGTTTTTGAAGGGTGAAACAGTTACAGACAGTAGAATCACTAAAGACCATATTTTCTGTTTTGTATTTAAGATTTTGGTAGTTTTATCCACACGATGTTTGCATATCTTTAATTAAGACAGTTTAGTTTTGGTCTGAACTAACTAAAGCATAACTATTTGCTGGACTAGGCAGATCTGTTTCAAGATCATCAGCAAAACAGTGAAGGGAGATGTTGTGTTTTCTCAAAATGGAACCTAATGAAATTCAGTAATGTATAAAGCTGTGTAAAACAGCTTTATACAGATTCTGCGCCTCCTTAAATGAATTTGAAACACCTAACTGATAGCAAAAGTAGCAAACGTTCAGTTTTCCTCCCTCTGTAACAACGTTTACACTGAAGACTGTTGTTCGCACTAGCACTTGGATATGGATTGTCAGTCAGTCACTGATCAGAGCTGAACAAGTTGAAAATTGGCCTATTCCAGGTATGAGCTGTTGTCTTGTCTATGTATCGACAAACACCCAGTCCACATATGGACATCTCCTCTCCGCTCATCCCTCCAGAGAAACATTGGCGATCAACAGTTTTCATGAACTCGGTAGTCAGATTTTTCTCCTTCTGGGTTTGTTGTTCCTCCTGCAAGACATTTTGTTTGGCTGCTGTTAGGACAGAGCAAATCGGTTCCTTGAAGTCTCTTCTTTCTGAAATTGATGTATTTTATTATTATTTGACTATAAGAAATTCTAGCGTCATAAAAGAAGAACAGGGGTCATATGCGGTCTTAATGTGTGAAATTTGTTTTCATAATTTTCCAGGTCTAGAAATATATATATATATATATATAAAAAAAAAAAGTTTCAAGGCTTTTTTTTCTTCCATTTTGTAAAGGACCAAAGTGCGTAATAAAAGCAGTGTTTTTTCTCAATGATTATATTAAATTTAGTGTGTAATGTGGCAAATCTTTGATTTAATATTTTAGTCATCCATATTGTTGTTTTTGACTTGCTAACTGAATCCACGTTGAGTTAAAAATCTAAAAGGACCATTTCCCAACCAGTTTGCTCTCCAGGTTGAGCTGTATCTATCGTGCTTAAACCGGGTCCATTACTTATATGACAAGACAAGAGGGATGCATTTTGAAATAGAGCCAATGTGACAAAAGCAGTGACTCTACCACCCTCTAAAAATCAAATTACATAAAATAAAAGAACTGAACAAAAAAGACTTCCTTGTAGCATTATGTTGTCTGTTGTTGAAATTTTACCCACATATAACATGAAAAAGCACATAAAAATGCTAAAAGTAGCGTCTTTTACCCTTTTTTTTAATATGTAAAAATATTTCTTAACTCTTAATTGTTTTGGGTCAAAGTTATGAAGAGCCACCGCGCAGGGCCTAAGGAGCTGTAATTTTTCTTATATCATTTCAGTTCTTTAAAATCTGTATTCTATGATCATCATCTTATGTATTCTTCTGTGTCCTTTTTAAAAAGCTCTGCTCCTTTAACATTTTTCAGGTTAAGCAAGATAAATACAATTTTAATTTCTTTAACGTTTTTTTATTTTTCGTCCAACAGGCATTGTGGTTCACCAGCGAGCAAGGCCTCGATGGCCCAGTGTATGGTGCTGCTGACACGTGGAACGGCATTGGAGTCTTCTTCGACTCCTTCGACAATGATGGAAAGGTTTGTGTCATCTTCAAATTTCCAATTATATTTCAAAGTTCATGAGTGACTTGAGTTATTGCTAGGTGGGATCAGTTTGATCAAACTGTGTCTGCGATGGAAAATGATCTGTTATCACAGATATTCCTCAAATTTGGGGTTTTTGTCATATAAACAAATGTAAAACTGTTCAGTATTTTTTAATATTTAGTGTTATTAGTGAGCAGATGCAGAATATATGTTGTAAATAAGATTACCTACAAGCCAAACCACCTCTGCTCATCAGAAAACAAAAGGATTAACATGTTTTCTCTCTTTTTGCTTTGATATCCTAGAAAAATAACCCAGCCATACTGGTCGTCGGAAACAATGGCAACCTTGTTTACGACCACCAAAAGTAAGTCAACATTTCGTCCTGTTCCCCTCTGGTGACATCACCAACTCAAATTTCAGCAACTTAAAGGAGATTAGAAAATATGATTATGTTTGCTTGGAAAGTAAATAATCCTCTATCTTTTCTAATCTCCCTTGGGCAAGTGAAAGCTTCAAATCACTTTTTCTGTGCCATTCCAGTTTGTGTTAGAGTCCACAGTGTTTACAAAAACATTAATGTTGGTCAATTATCTTATGAACTTTGTATTGAATTGTCCCTTATTATGAAAAATATTTAAGTTTCGCCTTAGCTGGGTGTGCTTTTAAATAATTTGTTTGAATGTTGTTTTCGTTCAGCGACGGCAACACGCAGGCCCTCGGAACATGTTTAAGAGACTTCCGTAACAAACCGTATCCGATCAGAGCCAAAATAACATATTACAGGAAGACACTGACGGTAGGAGAATGCACAGGAATACACAAACCACAAGCAGTGAATGTCTGAATACTTTTCTAGCAAGCCACTTCATATTTTTTACATCTTCGTCCGTAGGTTTTTATCAACAATGGATTCACTCCAGACAAAGAAGACTATGAGTTCTGCACAAAGGTGGAAAACATGATCATTCCGACTGAAGGCTTCTTTGGCATTTCAGCCGCCACTGGTGGTTTAGCAGGTACCACTCTACTCCCTGTCATAAATACCTGTACCTTTCTGTTTTTACCCGAATCAAATACACGAATCCCGGCTTTCAGTCAATCACAGATCTGGCTTTTGACTGCTTTCTAAGCTTTAGAGAAAAATATTCAGCTAAACTACAAGATGCATTTAAAAAAAAAAAATGTGGGTTCAGAATTATATCGGATTATTTATTGTTTTATTTTATTTTATTTGGTTTTTTGCTAATGAATATAAAATGAGATGGTAATGAGTAGTTTCCTTCACGTCAAACACTTTTTTTATTTCAGTCTGTATTTATCTTTTTATTGTAACAGACTGCTGTGATTAAATATGTACTTTACTGTTAACTGTGATTTTCCTAAATAATGTTTGTGCCTCCATCAGACGACCACGATGTTTTGTCGTTCTTGTTGTTCAGACTCACAGAGCCAGGCCAACAACCGGTAATCCCATTTCTTTTTATCTTCATATACGTGTTTTCAGCTGTCCTTTACCACACTACCAGCTTACAGCCTCAGCCGATTCCACTCTTTTTGTTTTTCTTTTGCATGTGACTTTCACCAAAGCCTTCAGTTGATTCTGAGATTCCTAAAGAACAGAAAGACAAGTACCAGGAGGAATTTCAGAATTTCCAGCAGGAGCTCGATAAAAAGAAAGAGGAGTTTCAGAAGGAGCACCCAAATGTCCAAGGAGAGCCAAGTTAGTTTATATATTATCATATCTGAAAGTTGCATGTCAAAAATATTTTTTGACTTTTTTTTTTTATCAAAACAGTTGGATAAAGGAAACATTTTGCTTAAAATCTAAATTGTAACTATGCAAACTTAGAAGGCTGAAAAAAATCAGTTAACTTAAACATTGTCAGGAACTGAACATAAAATATTAAAATCCAGGAGCAAAACCCCTCAAAAAAAACAGCTACCAGGTAAAATTAAAGTATATTTTAAGTACAGAAAAACAGGAACACGCATCGGGTTCTCGGTGCATTTACTGAAACTTTACTGATTTACTTTTATTGGTCATTTGATTCTGTTTCAGTTGATGATATGTACGAAAGTGTGAATGATCGCGAGATCCGTCAGGTGTTTGAGGGTCAGAACCGGATCCATCTGGAAATCAAACAGATCAACCGGCAGCTCGCTATGATTCTGGATGAGCAGCGTCGATACGTTTCAGTTATCACAGACGAGATTGCCAAGAAGGGGACAAGTGCCGGGTCGGGACAGGTGAGCATTTGAGCACCGACATTTGGATTCACACAGAATACAGACTACTCTGACATACAGGTATAAGAGATCATATCATTATTACCTATATGTTTAATTTACTTCAGCACTTTCTAACTGAAAAAAGCAAACTGGGCTTTAAAACAGAAACATGTCTGTTTCTCCTAAGGTGTGTTCCACCAAAGTTAGTTATTAACCAACTATTCATTCCCCTGGTAGATTTAGGTTTGAAGTGATGTTTTAATTTTACCGAATATATTATTCAGTAACATTATTGTTTTGGAGTGGCCCAGCCAGAGGCTTTGACTTAAATCTGATGGAGAATCTGTGGAGGGAGCTCAAGATTAGGGTGATGACAAGGAGGCATTTCAACCTTTAAGACTTGGAGCTGATCAACAAAGATAAATATTTAAAATACCAGTGGAAGCATGCATAAAGCTGATCAGCAAATATAGGAAGAGTTTGACTGCTCTAATGACTATAAATATTTTTCCCTTGATTATTCAGAAGGGTATCAATAATTTTTAACATGCCATTTTTATTCAAATCAAAAAAACAAACATGAACAATTTAAAAGAATATATGTATCTTTTGAAAGATGTCCGTCTCATTTCCTATCAGAAACAATTTTCTTGGTTGAATGAAAATCATTTTAGATCTTAATCTGCCAGGGTATGAATAATGTTGAGCCGAGCTGCATCAATCAGTAGATCAACACTATGAAGGCTGGCTGAACGTTTTGTCAACATCAACACAGAAGTGTTTATCCCTCAGAGAACTAATCAGTACTTTTCTCTCAGCCCGATTCTGCGAGTCAACAGCTGAGCTCTGTTATTTCCACGCAGCAGGAGCTTCTCAGAAACCTGAACGAACTGAGGTGAGTACCAGCAGTGCAGTACTGATTCTCAAACACGAGTTGTTTTTGCAACAAGCATAAAGAGACATCCATGATACCTTGAGAAAAACAAGAGAAATCCCTCTAGATAAATCTCCTAAATCATATTTAATCTCCGGATGGTTGTAAAATCACAGGTGCTGGCCAGCCTGATAATCCAGCCGTTGTAACAGCTTCCTCCACAGCAAGCCCACCATCTAATGAAACTCTGCTGCTCTCTCAGTGCACATGCCTGCCACGTGCAGATTTAGGATAATCATCTTCACTTACACGCCATGTCTTTTTGGTAACTGGTCTGCGATGCAGTAGTCATGCTTAAAAAAAATGACATTACATTGAGGGAAATGTGCATGTAGTACAATTTGTCTCTGATGACCTGAGGGGGTCTAAATGGTTCATTCCTGACCACCATTTCTGAACTGTGCTGAGGTCCAAGACCATTTAGTGCTTCATGGAACATCAACAGGATTTTTAATTCTGTCCGTTTGACAAACAAGGAGCCAGTGCATGGCTTGATTTTAAGGATTGCTTCAATGTGTTTTCCTAGTTGTGGTCCGGACTCTGGCAGCAGTATTTGAAATCAGCTACAGCTTTTTGATTTAATGTTTTGCCCCTTTCCGAGCCGTGTAGAAACTGTTAGTCATCAGGAATAAAAGCAGTGGCGAGTTATTCTGTGTCCATGATGACACCTAGCTTTTTTATGCTCTGAGGTCTCGAATTAAAAATGCATGCTTTTAAAATCACTACCACTGCAATGTGGTTTCTATTTTTATTTTCATTGCCTGGTGTTGAACCCCTTAAAAATGTCACTTGTTCCAGATATTTTTTTTCATGCACTGTAAAGCTACTGATTTGCATAAATGGAAAGGAGGGAAATTAATCTGATTTTTCAGGATTTTCCACTAAAAGAAAAATTTTGAAGAATCAATGTTGCTGCCAGTTTCCCACACTCCTTGACTCAGATAATGCCCCTCCCATTTTCCCAGATGTTTCCATCTGTGTATATATGATTGGAAAAAATCTCATTGTGTTTTTGGTTGTTTTAATTAAATGATTATGTTATTTAGATTTTTTTAGGTGGAAAACACGACATTAATGGCTTTAAAAAAGGGGTTAAAATGTATCAAATGAATTGATATTGTACATCATGAAGACAGAAGTTATAACAATGGTGGTTATAAAGAATTAAGGGCATGAATTTTGGAGATATTCTGGAGATATTTAACATGAATGAATCTCTTTCTTCGACTGCAGATTCATAGCTCACAAACGGATTGTTTCTATTTATTCATGTTCTGAACATGACCCCACAAGCTTTTTACGTAAAACCAATATTAAATAGACGAGAAAGCAAAAAATAAATGCCTTCAAGGCTTGCACTATAACCTAAACAGAGAGTTCATATTAGGATTCTTTACGATTGACACAGTAAATAAGTTCAGACCGGCAAAAGGCTGCAGCTGCCCTCCTCTAATGTGCTAATATGAGCGACTGATCTGTATTACTTCGTAGATTAAGTTCTCAGTTTATCCTACTCTGTCATTTAAACACAGTTTATGATCAGGCTTCATCTCCAAATATACAAAGAGGGCTTTCTGCTCATAAATGGGTCAATCACAAGAGATGAAGATTATATGCAGGGTTTAAAAAAGCTCACTTACTTTCTTAAGTGTGTGTTTTTTCCATCTATGGTGACACAAATTAGATTTTGTTTATATGTCATCTCTGTCTCAGACCTTGGCCATGTGGCTCAGCAAGAAAAGGCCACATCTTAGCACCGTTTTTGTCCTTATCAGATTAGTGGTCTTTAAATACATCTGTCATACACAAGCAAAACATGGTTTCCCCTCAAATTGATTTTGTCGTAGCAATCCTCCCCCGGGGCCTTCCTACTTACGCCGCTGGAAATTCTGTTGATTTGTAGGCGCACTTTTTTCTTCATAATCGCCTTAGACGTGTTTTAAGATGATAAGGGAAACTTATTGCTTTCTCCGTGTTGGTAATCAAGTTTAAGAAACGGCAATTTGCCGAGAAATGTGATCCAGGCTTAGGTGTTTCCTCTAAGAATGCTGTACTCCATTTAAACTTGATATACAGATGAAATTGAATGTGAAAGTGCAGATTTACAACCTCTTTTTCAATCAGCAAGGAATTACAGCAGTAGGCATGTATAATTATTGTTCTATGTCCTTTATGGGTGGTAAGAAAATTATTTTTAGGGATTATTTTATAACCCACTAAAGACAGCGTGGCATAAATGTTCCAGACAAAAATAATGCAAATCAGATCAGTATCATCAGTATTTCTAAAGATTTATAATAATTAAAGGAGTTTGGTCCACAAAATGTTTAGGCAGGTCACAAGTGTCGGAGTAATATCGGTCTTGATGTCACCTTCACTGAACTGAACAGTAATTAACATTTAAGAACCTTTGGTTCTAACAGCAAGAAGAGCATTGTGTCCTAGGAATGGGACTACTCTGCCATTTTTTAATTAATTTCAGCATATTTATTAACAGTCCAGTATCTGACAAGTCAGTCTATGTGTACATGAATATGCTTCCTTGTTTTTTGTTCTTTTAACATGACTGGCAGTAAACTTGAATGCACAGCGTCAGCATAAATGTTTGCTTGTGTGTGGATGGGTGTTTTCAATTTATTGTACTGATGTGCAGAAACAAAGATATTCCTGGGTGTGTCAGTCTACTCGGGGGTAGAGCAACCAGAACAGTTCTGCTGCTGAAGACATGAATCTGAGAACCATTGTGTATCGGTCATTACAGCTACAATAATCATCATTGTAGCTGTAGAGTAAATAGTATTACACCATACCACCTCTTCCATCTCAAACAACAGTATTGATGTTGAAGATAAGGACTTATACTTTGATTTTATTGCTTACAGTAAATGCCAAATCGGTGGCCTTTTCCCTCTGTAATGCATACTGTTTTCAGTGCCATGTTTACACCTTCTGGGGTTGTAACATGAAGGCTGTGGTGGACAGCACCAAATGTGAAGTTTTTGTTTAAGGCTTGAAGACACCGGAGCTGAAATGTATTCTTTTTATTTTAATTTCAACAGATGGGATCATCCCGAGAATACAAGAATAAAGCCATTAAAGCTGCTCAATATATTTCAAATGTATCATTATCACAATATCAGTGTACGCAATATGCATATCGCAATGGACCGCAACAAATGCATCATTCAGACTCTCAATACTTGAAATTGTTTTGACATCTGTTGATTAATGCAACATAAGTTTCATTAAGAACCGCCATCAAAGCTGTTTCAATGCAAAAGGAACAGACTTCATCTATATTAAAGTTACCTTTTCAATATAATCTTCTTTTACAGATGAAAATCTTGAATTTTATTAAACATTTCCCAGCAGTTGTGTAGACTACTCATTAGGTATATGTTTGTTCTCAAGACAAAGCAGAAAGACATGACCACTTTTTAATTTTCAGTTTACTTATTGCAAGCCATGTCATTATTGCAACTTTCACTACAATTATCACATGTTTTCCTAATGTTGTGCAGCCCTTTATACACTGCTCAAAAAAATAAAGGAAACACTTAAACAACACAATATAACTCCAAGTAAATCAAACGTCTGTGAAATGAAACTGTCCACGTAGGAAGCAACACTGATTGACAATCAATTTCACAGCTGTTGTGCAAATGAAATAAACAACAGGGGGAAATCTTTGGCGATTAGCAAGACACTCAATAAAGGAGTGGTTCTGCAGGTGGGGACCACAGACCACTTCTCAGTACCTATGCTTTCTGGCTGATGTTTTGGTCACTTTTGAATGTTGGTGGTGCTTTCACATTCGTGGTAGCATGAGATGGACTCTACAACCCACACAAGTGGCTCAGGTAGTGCAGCTCATCCAGGATGGCACATCAATGCGAGCTGTGGCAAGAAGGTTTGTTGTGTCTGTCAGCGTAGTGTCCAGAGCCTGGAGACGCTACCAGGAGACAGGCCAGTACACCAGGAGACGTGGAGGAGGTTGTAGGAGGACATCAACCCAGCAGCAGAACCGCTACCTCCACCTTTGTGGAAGGAGGAACAGGAGGAACACTGCCAGAGCCCTGCAAAATGACCTCCAGCAGGCCACAAATGTGCATGTGTCTGCACAAACGGTTAGAAACAGACTCCATGAGGATGGTATGAAGGCCCGACGTCCACAAATGGAGGTTGTGCTCACAGCCCAACACCGTGCAGGACGCTTGGCATTTGCCAGAGAACACCAGGATTGGCAAATTCGCCACTGGCGCCCTGTGCTCTTCACAAATGAAAGCAGGTTCACACTGAGCACATGTGACAGACGTGACAGAGTCTGGAAACACCGTGGAGAGGGATCTGCTGCCTGCAACATCCTTCAGCATGACTGGTTTGGCATTTCTTTGGAGGGCCGCACGCCCCTCCATGTGCTCGCCAGAGGTAGCCTGACTGTCATTAGGTACCAAGATGAGATCCTCAGACCTCTTGTGAAACCATATGCTGGTGCGGTTGGCCCTGGGTTCCTCCTAATGCAGGACAATGCTAGACCTCATGTGGCTGGAGTGTGTCAACAGTTCCTGCAAGATGAAGACATTGAAGCTATGGACTGGCCCGCCCGTTCCCCAGACCTGAATCCGATTGAGCACATCTGGGACATCATGTCTCGCTCCATCCACCAACGTCACGTTGCACCACAGACTGTCCAGGAGTTGGCGGATGCTTTAGTCCAGGTCTGGGAGGAGATCCCTCAGGAGACCATCCACCATCTCATCAGGAGCATGTCCAGGTATTGTAGGGAGGTCATAGAGGCACACGGAGGTCACACACAATACTGAGCCTCATTTTGACTTGTTTTAAGGACATTACATCAAAGTTGGATCAGCCTGTAGTGTGTTTTTCCACTTTAATTTTGTGTGTGACTCCAAATCCAGGCCTCCATTGGTTAATAAATTTGATTTCCATTGATGATTTTTGTGTGATTTTGTTGTCAGCACATTCAACTTTATACAGAACAAAGTATTCATGAGAATATTTCATTCATTCAGATCTAGGATGTGTTATTTGAGTGTTCCCTTTATTTTTTTGAGCAGTGTATATTCTTAAAGAATACTTCCTAAATACATTTCACTCTTGACTATTTTGGAATTTCCTAGCCCTAAAAAATATTTTTTGAATAAAAAAAGAAAGTAGGTACACATAATTAAAACACAAATATGTTGATTGTATTGACAATTTCTAAAGTATTTCTCTTTATTTAGTTTTTCTTTTGTAAAATCAACATTTTAATTTGGTGTCCAGTATCATGGTTTGCCTGTTATACATTATAGATAATCCAGATAGTTTCTGCTCTGTTTCTTAACCCTCTGTCCTTGTAATCTGTTGTAAGAACATGTTTTATAAGGGATTAATTTGGCAATCATGACCTCTTTTATCAGATGGTAATTTTCTGTTTTTTGAACTTTGAGAATATGAATGGAGGAGTGAATGGGGATTAAAGGATTAACTTTGGACCATTTCTTTTTCTGGAATTAAACAAAACCGCACCGCATGTTTACGGTTCACCAAGTTTCCAAATAATGGCTTTGCTTGGTCTTTTTCAGTCCTTTGGGATGCATTTAGATGGTTTAACCCAACGGTTCAGCCTCTCTATAAGACGTGCATGTGTTTTGTTTTTTTTCTCTGCAGAAACTCCTTCTATGAGTCTCTGAAGCAGATCGGTTCGGTCCAGCACCAGGGTAATGCAGGCGGCGTGGCGGCATACGAGACCATCCAGCACTTCAACGACATCAAGGAGAATCTTCACATGGTGAAAAGGGACGTGGAGCACCTGGTGCAACGTAATGTTCAGGTGCTTTTCAAAGCTTTGCAGTTTTGCCGGTTTGTACAATTTAAATCCTGACGAGGCTCTGGATGAAGGAATAGAGTCAATATCCACCAACTCTGTGCATGCATACAATTAAGGAGCTTATGTAATTTGGACAGTTTAACTTAGTAAATTGATGTTTCTTCCCTTTTTTACATTCAGAATCCAGCTGATAAGGTTGTAAAGTGCCCCGAGATGCCTCCCTTGCCTTCCTGCTTATCGACTGTTCATTTCGCGATATTTGTTGTCATCCAGACGGTCTTATTCTTCTGCTACATCATGTTCAAGTAAGTAACTCTAGTAATAATTTGTTTAACTTGTCCCTATGGCTGCAAACAAGCATTTAATTGTTTCTGTTATTGCAGGAGTCAACAGGAAGCAGCAGCTAAGAAGTTCTTTTGATGATGCTGGTTTATAGAACAACTGTGTGTATGAGGGAATGTCTGTTTTTCTTTTCTTCAATCATTTTCAATTGTAAGTTATTATATGTGAAAACTGCCTTTGTGGAATAAGACTTTTTTTTTTTTATTAGAAAATGTTTTAATTTGGTCAGCCAATTGTGTGTGTGTGTGTGTGTGAATGACAGTGTGAGACTTTTCAGCATGATGTGACATCCTTACAGTATTTCTGTTCAGTCAGAGCCTTAGAGTTTGAAATCTGGGATCTGGGTCGCTCCCACTCCATAAAACTAAACACACGATAAAAAAAAAAAAGAAAACCTGTGTCTAAAGATGTAAAATGTGTGTATTTTTGTATAAAATGCTACAGCTTTTCAGTGACATGTACATCAAGGATCTGCTTCAATTATTCTCTTCTGGTTGAGTTAAAAACCTGACTGAACAATTTACATAAACCGTTAACACCAGTCGCTGTCTGTGACTATTTATTTTCTTTTTCTTGCACGCACAATTTGAACATGACAAATCTACATGAATAATGTGAAGATGAGCTAGGTCATACTCGAGGGGTTCAGAAGTTAATTTAAAAAGGAGAAAGTTGCTACGGCATATATTTAGGATGCCCTCATACAGAAGAAGAGCCCGAAGCATTTCGTATTGAAAAGGAGGCTTTGGGGGCAGGCCCTAGAGTGAAGATTTTAAGGTTTGAGCAGCCCAGAAGAACTGGGGGAGGTGGCTGGGTGAATGTTTGGCAATGAATGTTGAGAAAGCTGAAATGTTCTCAGTGTGTTGCCTGCAATGCTCTGTCATTTGTTTCTTAAGATATCTCAAACATGCAGCACTATGCTACGTTAAGATTTAAATTTTGTTTTACTTCTTAGGCCAGTCAGACCGTCACTTCTAATTTCAACTTGCAAGGAATGCATTGTCTTCATAGTAAGGCACACGGCTCAGGACTTGAATTGATAAAGAAGGCAGCTAGAAATAGAACAGACTGGTTCCTCCACTTATTCCTCACAGAGAAGTCTGAGCAGTTAAATCATTGCTAGAATTATTTTCTTGTTATTTTAACAAATAGCATGACACTTCAATATGCTGTTTAATACTTTGAATTTTTAATTTTTTATTATTGAATATTCATATAGTTACAATCATGATTCTCATGTGTAAGGTATTAAGTGTTTTTCATGAGTATGTTCACCTTAAAGAATTTCCCTGGGATCATGTGTGGAAATATTTCTGTTCTTGATGACGTTTAAGGGTTGTTTTCCAAAAGTTAGAAATCCATCCCAACTGTCTCAATCAAGTTTCTCTTTGTGAGAGCAAAGAGCAAGAGGGCTTTAAATGTAGAACATCTCATTGGCACATTAGAGCAATGAGCTCAATATGATATTAGTCAGGTGTGGTGAAGCAGAGACGCATCTAGACGCTGCTGGACACCGGCCCTTGAAGACTGGAGTTCGATACCACTGCATTAGAAGAAGAATAAAAACACCCAGAAAACGTGGAATGTGTTCCTTTATTATCTACCAGTGAACCTTCAGTGGCTCAACCAGCAGGTCAATTTATCAACTTTCATATTGAGCTGTGGGTCCAGCTGGTATACTAAAGACTAACTTCCTCCAAACACCCAAGTCTACTGGACACACACCTGTTATCCCCTCTAATTCTTTAGAGTAACCCAAACAGGTCACGGAGATCATGGGCCTTCACGCTGCTGTCCTCCCTGAGTGAGATCCAAGAAGCAGGACCTGACATTTCTATGGACATGGGAGAATTTCGTGTTTCTCTACTGATCTTTAGCTGGGTAAGAACGAATGTGAAGGAGAGAATCTTCAACCCGTTCGTCTGCAATGAACAAGCTGAACAGTTCATTACTTTGGACAACTTTTATTTTTATCAGCAGAAGTGGAATAATTGTTCATCCTTATGTTGGGTTGATTAATAATATATTTACACTTTGATTCAATTCATAGTTCATGGAGGCATTTCTCATAGTCTTTGGATTTTCTGTATTTACCTGGGGGTATGAATTGGAAAAGTGGTGAACTGACCATCGAAGTGGTTATCATAATTTCATTCATAAACCCTTATAAAACCACTGATTCATAAAATATGGGGATACAGAACAAGCCACTTTTGTGGAGTGAGAAATACAGCTGTTTTCAAACCAAGACCCCACCAAAAATGGCTGAAAGCAAAAATTGCCATTTTACAATGTTTTATTGTGAATAAAGTTAAAGTGGTCACCTCTACTTGGTGACCACTTAGTTTGTCTTCATTTTAGGACTATTATGTAGTTCTGTTGTGTAGTTCTGTTAGAATACTGTTGCATTACTAAAATATGATATAATCTGTTTGTGTCTTTAGAAAAAGATCTAGATGAAAGAGTCCATGAAAGAGTATGATGGAGTGACTTCTCCCCATTTCACACCTTCAGCGGGTCACATTCCTGTAAAACAATGTCACTGCATGAAGGGTGGCTTCATGGAGATAAACAAGACTGCAGTATAATCCTGCTCCTCTCTCCACTTTACTTGATCTCAGCAGTGTAAGCTGCACATGGGCCGGTCAGTACGTCACTAATATGATTAAGCAGCAGTGGGTGGAAGTAACACAGCTTCTGCGTTTGGTTGAAAGTGACTATCCATGTACTGTTAAGGCCTTTGGGTTTTGGTTAAAGTTTTGCCTAAAAAGTTTATAAAACATGAAAAAGATTTTTGAAAAAAAAAAAATCCAGAAAGATCTGCATGATTTAAAAATAGATAAGAAAAGCAGGCCATCTGCCTCTTAGTATAGTGAAGCAGAAAGGATTAAATCCAGATTATGGCAGTGTGTGTGTGTTTGTATGCGCATGTATGTGTATGTTGCTTGTCATCAGTGTGTCCTTGACTCTGTAGACAAGCAGGAGTTAGCTAGAGAGCTACCATTGGATTGGAAAGCTACAGGAAGCGAAAGCGAAGCACAAGGAGAAGCGTTTACTTTTCCAGTCCACGAAAAATCCCCATCCTTGGAGAGTAAACACTCGAAGAACTCAGGATGGCTTTTTTGATCAAGAGCATGATTGGGAACCCACTGTCAGGAATTGGTCTTGGTGGTGGAGGTGACAAAGAGGAGGAGGCCACCCCATCAGATCCTGCAAAAGCGGCTGGGATGACACGCGAGGAGTATGAAGAGTACCAAAAACAGGTGGTAGAGGAGAAGTAAGTAGAAACAAGGATCAAACTGCATTTTGAGCTGTTGCCATTGGTCCTTGGAAAACAAAATGGCTGCAAATAATCAAATCTGACCTTGACATATTGTTTCATTACATTCTCACACTCTTTCCTTTCCCCTTGTTGTCAAAAGTCCACATCTATTATTAACACCAAAACATCCCTATGTGTAACATTGTGTTTATTATGTTTATGAACAATAAAAAAGAAGAATTCATAAAACATGCATCTGTTCCTGAAGGTCAAAAAGGTGAAAGAACAAAGTAGATTTTTTTTTCTTTGTGTAATGTACATCTGTTATTCAAAATGTGAAGCTGAAGCTTTATTTATAATTTGCTCATTTGAATCAAGTAATAGTAAAAAATATTAATATGTTTAAAACAAAACCAAATAGATTATTAAGATATTTGTTGAGATTCTCCTCTTTTGAATCCATCTAGAGGATAAATGGTGTTAAAGCATCAAAGCTGTTAGATAAATGCATTTAAAGTTGAAATGTTTAGTTTAAGGACTTAAAGATTACAGCTTTATAAAGTATAAAACAAAATCACCTAATCGTTTACTTTAGCTGTGGCAAAAACATGTCAATAATTAGCAGATGCATTTTTTTCTCATTAAACAGCTGTGTCAAAATGTTCCCTTGTACTTAAAATAAATACTTTACACAATTACGTACCTATTGACATTTCTAAGGTGATTAGTATTTATGAGGACAGTGTC
This sequence comes from Girardinichthys multiradiatus, assembly GCF_021462225.1. Taxonomy (NCBI): domain Eukaryota; kingdom Metazoa; phylum Chordata; class Actinopteri; order Cyprinodontiformes; family Goodeidae; genus Girardinichthys; species Girardinichthys multiradiatus. The sequence continues at coordinate 19,042,483 of NC_061801.1, forward strand.
AAACTGTGATTATTAAAATGTAACAAATAAAACTAGCTTTATTCAATAAAATGTAAGTCTAATTCTGCAGCAACACACAGACTCCTATCTGAATTACATAACCAGATTAATGTACCTTCTCTTTTAACACGTTGGTGTACTTTGGTTCTTGAAAGATAAGCTGAAATTATGTCTTTCAGAAAAGAAATCATAAACAATCAAAGTACAATAATATGAAGAACAAAAAAAGCCGGCATCTTAAAAACTATTGTGTTTAACATGTTCTGGCAGTAAAAATATTTTAAATTGTATCAGGTTTTGGAAACACGAGATGTTCTGTACTTGTTTTTGAACCGTTCCTGTTGTGATGTTTTGGTTAAATTCTAGATATGCTTAAATCAGTCTGCGTTGGTAATCTCTTTAATTGGCCAAGAGGAAAGTGCACTAAGAGATTTAATGAAAATACAGAAATGTATATCCAGGGTTTCAGATACTTGAAATCAGACACCTTTACAGCAGCAAGTTGACTGATTAGAAACAAAACCATAATCAAAAATAGTCAAGACAGGTCTCAGCCACTCATAGCAAGACACTTATTTACACGTTTGTTTCTGTTATACATTTGTGCAAACTATTTAGTTTATGCCCATAACTGTCAAAATAAACCTCCATGGAAGCACTTTCATAAATTTATGTTTCCTTAATAGGCAACCAAGTATTATTATTATTATTATTAAGAGTAATTGGCAAATATTTCTAAGATATTGCATGAAAAAGATTATGAAGTACATTTTGCTGTTGACCTTTCAATCCAAACGGTTTTCCATGAAATACCAGTGCTGACAGGTAAATCACAAGTTTACACACAAGTCAGAGAAAAAGCTAGTGTAAAGACCTGGTGTTTTATCTAACTTGAAATGTGTTTTTGTGACTTAAAGTAAAAGAGACCGTACTAATAAGATTGTTGTTTGTCTGTCCAGAATGGAAAGGGATGCAGATTTCTTACACAAAAAGGCAGAGCGCGCAACCCTCAGAGTGTGCCTCAGAGATAAATACAGACTGCCAAAGGTAAACACTTGTGTTTTTATCTTTAAACGTTGAACCATATTAAGTGTTTGTGATTCAGCATCTCAAGAAACTTAACATTATACTGAGCAACTATAAGTTAGTTCCCATAAACGTTTGATGTTGGTATCTCCCACACGTTAAAAATTTGTGAGACTTTTATGTCTATATTTCTATGTTTTCCATTATGAAATGCAGTTTGGCCTAGATTTTTTATGTTATGAGTGTAACTGCTAAACAAGAGTGTTCTCATATGTCATACAACAGGCCTTTCTTAATTTGTTTATTTAATATAAACCAAGATTGAAAACTGAAGAAATTAGTACTTATCCACTGGAATTGCATCATTGGTTAAAGGATTCTGTTTGATTATATGTTGTATTTAGCTTGAGAAGTAACATTTTCCAACCTTCTTGTTGAAAATATTAACAGAAAGGTCCCATAAATTCAGAATTTTAAAATGGAAAAGCTTAAAGTTTCTTAACAAAACAAAATTTAAAATCCAATATGGCTGCCATACATTTACAGTTAATAAGAAGTGTTTGGTGCTTTGGTGACTTTCATTTATGGTAATAATATCTCGCAAATACAATCACATTTTGTGAACATGTTGCTACTGTGTTTAAAACTATAAATACTAAGAAATACATTGTTATTAGCTTGTGTGGCTAGCCTGGTCACTGAGCATTTCAAATTACCAATCCCACTAGTTTTCAAACTGGTAACTGAAACATGGCTAAGACGGGTTTCATGTCATTCCCAGAACCAAATTCAAACTTCAGAGGTGAACAGATCACAACATACATTGTCACTACACTTCTGTTATGAGATGTTTCCTGTGAAGGATCAATCAGCAGATCAATCTGCCCTAATCACTAACAGCTTTGGTTGTTTCTACTTAGTAGTTCTCCATCTTAGTTTGTTCATCTTCATTTGCAAATAATTGTGTCAAGATTTAGTCTACGTACCACCACAGATGGGCTGCACGGTTGCGCAGTTGGTAGCACTGTTGCCTTGCAGCAAGAAGCTCCTGGGTTCGATTCCCGGCCGGGGGTCTTTCTGCATGGAGTTTGCATGTTCTCCCCGTGCATGCGTGGATTCTCACCGGGTACTCTGGCTTCCTCCCACAGTCCAAAGACATGCCTGTTAGGTTAATTGGTAACTCTAAATTGCCCTTAGGTGAATGAGTGTGTGCATGGTTGTATGTGTGTTGCCCTGCGATGGACTGGCGACCTGTCCAGGGTGTACCCTGCCTCTCGCCCATAGACTGCTGGAGATAGGCACCAGCTCCCCCGTGACCCACTATGGAATAAGCGGTAGAAAATGACTGACTGACTGACCACCACAGATAGTTTGAGAACCTTGGTGCTACACAACCACATCCTGAGGGGAATATTTAAATCCTTTAACACACAAACTTTCTTTGGCACCAATTTAAACACACGGACAACAAGACAAACTATGCAGGGTGTAACACTAACCTTGGTGCACAATAATGAATGCACTGTATTATGAGAACGACTTGAGGAATCTGTGCAATCAGACATGGGCTGGTTTGATGTCATTACAGTATAATAGCCTTGAGTAAAATGTCAATGTTTCACTGGTATTGTTATTCCAGAAACTTAAAAATGCTACATTTAATTGCTTTTATCTAAAACAGAATGCATCAATTATTTCTATTACATATTATTACAGTTAATTCATTATTTTGGTTTTGACACACAGACCTAAGCAAAAATTAGGCATTAAATTAAGCAATAAATTTAGTAGTCGTTTTCAAGTATATATACTAATTCGCAAGATGATTGCTGTTATGCTCTTTATACAGTAATGTAGGTATAACAAAAATATATTAGCTGGTTTCTTAGCCAGGCTATCTGCTCAAGTAGCAGACCTGCAATTCGATTTTAAATGACAAACCAAGTGGCAGTTCTCACATCTGGGCGAGCCCCTCCTTTTGCTGCATGCCAACCAAATAAAATGAAAAAATCTGATTCTGGGTTAGGACAAACTGGAGTGCCACATATGGAGGTTCCAACCCTGTATTGAGTGTATAAGCGTAAAAATATGCATACAAGCATGAGCAGTCAAGAAAGGGGTGCTCATGCACCTTACATGTTTTGTCCTGGCATATCAGGCAAAAGGAAGATGGTTGCCTGTTTATGTCAAGAATGTTTTGCAAAAGTGCCCCCTCCTCTGTAATGATGCTCTAGGCAACTGCCCCTGAGCTGTATCAAAAACGACCTCTGTAAATACTGCTCAAACCAAGTCCTCTAAAGTTCCAAAAAGTCTTACTTAAATAAGAATAATAGTTGGTGCTCCTTTAGTTTCATCCCCATGGCTGTCAACATCTTTTGTTAGAAATATTCCCAAATACCAGAATTTCACTTTCTTGTAAGTGAGGGAAAAGTGTACCAGCTGTGCAAAGCAGCAGGTGAGGGAGGGAGAAAACGCCAGCCAGTCAGTCGCTTTCTCTAGCACATCATTAAAAGGACTTTAAACTGTTGGAACACTATGACAGACATTTTTTAAAGCTTTAAAACCATAGCTGTTTAAAACAGTTGACTCGCCATACCTAGATCCTGATAGCAACTGTGTAGTTTTAACCAATTAGGAAGCTTCTACTGAACTACAAGTGTACACTGAGTGGATGAAATATTTCTTCTCCGCCCTCAAAAAAAGTTTTTTGCTCTATGTGATGCTAAGGTCTCTCTTCAGTCTCTCTATGCTGGAGCTTTAATGCTGCAGCTTAGAAATAGCAAAAGCACTTTGACAATGAAAGAGACAGCAGGTAATATAGTAAAAGTAAAAAAGCAATAGAAGAGGAAGCCAGAACAGCAGTGAAATGAGTCACAAAGTGAGTAATATTGTAAAAACCCATTAAAATAACTTCTAAGTTTTGTAAACATAGTAATTCCACATCGAAGACTAGAGGCTGTATCTGACAGCCTTTTTAAATGAAATGGAAAAACGCCAAAATTTAACAATTTAGCTCCATCTTTGGCTGTTTTTTTTACCCGAGTTCACCTCTGTATGACAGCAGCACTTGGCAGCTGCTTTCTGTTCAACAGGGGATTACTAAGAAAGGCTTGTTGCACTTTTAGACTTACAAAACCAAATGCCACTGAGCAGGTGTTCCAAGCTTATTAGGGTGAACCTCGGCAGAGAGATCTGGCTTTAGCAAACTGCAACATTTACTTTAGTGGATCTAAACTGAGCAATTGGTGGATTTCAGAGGAGGCTTGATAGAGAGATAAACTGTAATGGAGGAATCGAACAAGGTATGTCAAGATTTCATTTCATTTAAACCGTTAAACAAAAAGTGGACTTAAACCTACTCTTGTGATAACAGTGCATCTGTCCGCAGAGTTGACGACTTTGTCAAATTGATTTAAAATGTCATTCTGCAAAATAATAATGACTTAAAAGTAAACAAATAACATACATGAACAATATCATGCAATTATTGTCATTACATTATGTTTACATCAGATGTAATTCTGTAAGAGTAGCAAATCTGAAGGTTAGCTGGGTTTAAAAAGAAAAAGAAACTCCAACATGCTCTTTTAGTTCAAATTTGTTTAATTGGATGTAGTTCAGAAAAATTATTTAGATTTATGTAAGCAAGTGTATTTTCTCAGGAGAAACGGGAAGTTAGGAGTAGACAGTCACACATCATTACAGAGGTTATCTTTAGATTGTACCTGGGGAGAAAGGCTAAATTAGGTCTGAGATAATCCTACAGATTTAACTTTAAAGTAGTTACAGGACAGAGCCTATTCACATTTAGTTGTTTATGAGGCTTAAACATAGAGAGCGGGAAATTTAAATTCACAAACACAGGGGGAACACTAAATATCCTCAAATGGTCACAGTAAATAACACAGATTAAGATAAAATTCATCACTTTCTTCCCTTGTTTCGATTTTTATTTACTTCTACATGAGTTTGATAGATTTCATTTTATTGCATTACTCAAGAAAAGCAAAGGAGAAAGTGTTCACACCCAAAACGCCAAACACAAATGTTTCTTTTCAGTTAGTTAGTTAGTTGAGATTTTATTTATACAGCAAATTTCATTTTTGAAGGGTAACACAAGGCATTTACAGAGGTTAAAGTGAATAAATAAAGCACGCAAACAACAATCACACAATATAATCATTATTAGACAAGTCGGTCGCTGTGTTAAATTGAAGGATTGATGACCCCCCGCCCCTCCTGAATTTGTAATAAGGGAACACAACAGATAGATATAAACAATATAAAAATATAAATATCCCTAAAACTCTACATAATGTATTTTATCCATAACAAATACATACAAACAAAACTTAAAAACATTTAATTTCAGATCAAATCTAAAATAAAAATGCAACTAGGTAAAAAAGAGTTTTTCATAAAATAATATTAATAAATATGCAATAAAAACTAACAAAAATATAACTTTATGAAAATATGATAAATGGATGACTTATATAAAAACACATATATGGCAGTCAAACGTATTGAATGAACTTCAACTAAAAGCCAAGCTAAAAGCAAAAAAATATTTGCGTACATTTTTCCTCTCTCCTTCACTTGCTTTCTCTTATTTTTTTCAAACTTTTTTCTGACAATCAAAATGTAAACTTTATTCCATGAAAACACAGTTTTAAAACCAAGCAGTCAGACCCTGTGTTTTCCTTAAAACAGCTTTAAATCAGCCTTTAGGACGATATTGAGGAGCCACAAATGTTCTTGAAAGACATTGATGCAACATGCTCTTTTTTCCTTTTCAAAATGAATGCAATCATACTTAATCACAAATCATAAGGATCAGAAGGACAAGTTAACTTTTTTGTAAAATTCATGCTTCATATATTCATATGAATAGATGGTTAGTGACTGGTTCCTGACTATGTTCTCCTACCTAATGTTGACATTTGCAGAGCGAGCAGGACGAGAACATGATTGAGATGGCCGGGGACGACGTGGACGTGCCCGAGGAGCTGCTCAAGATGGTGGATGAGGACGCTACGGAGGAGGAGGGCAAGGACTCCATAATGGGCCAGATTCAAAACTTGCAGAACATGGACATGGACCAGCTGAAGGAAAAAGCCTCTGCCACGGTCACCGAGCTGAAGAGCAAAGCAGAGGAGAAGTGCTCCCTCATGTGAATAGCCAAGGATGGTGAATGTGTCTAAAAAATGGAGAAAGCAAAGGGGGAAGAGACAGGGTGATAACCAAGATAATAATATAACAACTTGCTTGGGACCTATAAACCAAGTTATGAGTCTGAGGTTCTGTACTTAATGGAATAACGCCATTTGACATGTTATTTTATGTCAAAGAAAATAACTTACATTACAAGAAATTATATTAAAACTGCCAGTTTGCATTTACAGAAAAATCTACTGTGAAGGTTTCCTTTCATAGATTTTTTACCCACAAATTTACAGTATGTTATATTACGTCAAGGGTGCCCCATCCTTTCAGTCGTATTGTTAAGTGTTGTCATGAAATGAGACAGATTAGTCTCTAAATGTTTGTTTCTTTAAAAAAATAAAAAATAAATCTAAGCAATCCAAGACATGCTGATAGAGAACCAATCCTTCCTGAGTAATGCAGCTTTCCTCTCGGTTTTATTGTTTTTCTTTTTTTGTTTTGTTTCTCGTGTATAAACATTGAATATATTTAGTTTCTATCTCTGGTGTTACATGAAAGCAGGTGATTATCAGGTGTTAACAACCTCAACTGAAATAAAAAAAACGTTGCAGAAACATTTGCAGATTTGCACAAACCTATGGTATTAATACATAAATAATAAAAGCAACAGATGTGTTTGTTTTTGAAATGCCTGAATGTACTTTGATGTGAGAAGACAAATTTGTTGTTCAAATAAAAATGTGTATCAAACACAAACAATGAGTCAATCGTGGAGTTTAAAATACCAATTTTTATTTTCCATTGCTTTAAATTTTTCAATTACTAATTAGTCCAGTTGTAAGAGAAAACTGAATACCCAGAGAAAAACTGCACAAGCACAGGTGAGAAGTTCAAACATGGCACCTTGCAAGCCTGAGAAAATAGTTAACCTCGTCACCCTGCAAAAAACATCATCCTCTATGAGAAAAGATTTCCTCAAATCTCATTCAGATAATTGTTCTCACCAATAAAAACAATATGTCCCATTAATTCTATCTGTTTAAAGTTGTTTTGAGTTTTAGTCCCTAATGGTTTTCATAATTATTATCCCTCAAATGTAGTCATACAGCCAGAAATATATAACATTAGGTAGCTACAATTAACATTATTTACCCAAATTCGGGTTACCAGAGTGAAAAATAAATAGGTCTTATTTAATTGGGGATTACCCCAAACAGTTAGTAAAGATTAGGCTGAACAGAATCAGGACGGGGCTGGGGGTGGTTGGATGAGAAGCTGTAGCATTCTGAGTTTTACAAGAAGCCAAGTTTGAACGGCTGTGGATTTGTAAAGTCTGGAGATTACATCTAATAGGATCAGCACCACCAAGGTTGTCAGCCCGTGCCTTCCTACCCTGCCTTTGAGTCCATCTTTCTCCAAGTGGCATTTTTTTATTCCGCAAAATATACCAATGCAATTTCAAGATTACTGCGCAATTATGATGGATAAAATTTTTCAGTGAGGCAGTGAAGTAATTTAACTCGTTTTTAAATGACTGATCTGCATTCAAAATATAGTCACAGTCTAACAAACACTGTTAGAAAAATTAGAAAAGTCTAAAATAATTATTTCAAGGCTGGTTAAATGTTGTGTACAATCAGATAAAAAAATACCAAATTAAAAGGCCACAAATGTAGAAATGGAGTGGCATAGATTATATAAGTCATAGTGATTCTCAAAAATGTTTATTTAATTGTTAGATAATTTATAAAACCTAAAGAAAATGTAATATACTATAAAAGTACATATTCATTTTACAAAACTGAGAGCAGACTTTTGAAGAAGTTTGCAAAAAAGATGGCTGGCATTTCTTTTCTTGTATCTCTCCAAAGACATTATAAAACCTGAGATGTTTAGAGCAACTCAGAGCAGTCTAGACTCTTTACAGTTCACTAGTAGAGCAGGTAGGGTTGATGCTGTAAAATCTGTGTCTGGTTTTGGGTCACTTGGATTGAATAAAACATTTCGTAGACTTTTAATCAGTTTACTCTATACCACCTCATATTTTAGCTACAAATCTTGTGAACAGTCACTACATTACCAGGATTTAGTTTTTGGGCTAGTTAATTTTACAAACAGAACCCAAAGGGTGCGGGTTAATGGTGTCTTATCTGACATACTTTTATCTTCCACTTGTTTTTCATGAGGGTCGTGTCCTTTCACAACATTTCTTCATTTTATAATACAATGAGTCTCTGTGATTGGATCTCTGTTTGAGACTGATCATGGCTCTGTGGTGAAGGACATTTTTGACTGGTGTGAGCGCTCCCTTCAGAAGAATAACATATCAAGAAATATTCATTGATTGTAGAAAGGAGCCTTCACCATGCCCTCCTGTTTTTGTCCATGGACAGGTTGTTGAAGATCTACAACATTACACATGCATCGGTACAATTACCAACAAATGCTTGACTTTTGAGGCTAATACTGTTTTAAATTTTCCAACTAGAAATAACTGAAATTACCTCTGTGCACAGATTGGGCTCTGGAACCCAAGGGGCTGAATCTCTCTTACTCCAGAAATGCCTAGAAGGAGAGGCCTTGGGCTGGTTCTGGGATACTCACACCCTCGGCTGTGTGCCTCAATTTTGGAGTTTTTTTGGTGAGCAAGAGGGTCGTCTCTTTGCAACTTCAGGTTGCATGAGAGAAGGTTCTGACTGTTGTCTGTGCTTACACACCGAATAGCAGTTTAGATTACCTTCTTGGAGTCTCTGGATGGTGTCCTGGAATGGGTGCCATCTGGGTATTCAGTGGTGTTCCTGGGAGACTGTGGTCAACGACCACATCGGTGTTACCTGGAAAGAGAATAGCCTCCCCGATTTGAACACGTGTGATGCACGGAATGTCCATAACAAACACCATCTTCAAGTTCATAAATGTATTTGATACCAGGCCACCTTGGGCCAAAGTTCGATGATCAATTCTGAGGTAGTTAAAAAGTTCCCCTGGGGCAGGATCCCAAATGTAGATGATATTCGGCCTGATATTCTAAAGGTTTTGGACATTGTGGGGCTGTCATGGTTAAAACACCCCTTCAGTGTTTCATGGCAGACCGGGACAACATCATTAGAGTGGCAGACTGGGGTGGCGGTCCCAGTTTTTAAGAAAGGGGACTGGAGAGTGTGTTCTAGGTATCGAGGGATCACACTTCTCAGCCTCTATAGCTTACTCTGGGATGTTGGAGAGGAGGCAGACCTCCAGGAGGAGCAGGTGGTTTTCATTTTGGCTGTGGGACAGTGGCCCAGATCTATACCCTCGCAGAATTGCTGAGGGGATCATGGGCCATGTCCCCTGAGGTATTTTGTGGGTGGCCATTCCGAAGAATGGGGTATCGGGGTGACTTTTAAGAGCTATCCAACGCTTGTATGCCCAAAGCAAGAGCTGCGTCCACACTCCCAATGTTCCCAGTGCACGTTGGTTCATATGGTTCTCAACCAGAAAAAGGTGGACTGTCTCTCGTGGTTGGGGGTCAGTCTCTGCCTCAAGCAGAGGAGTTTAAGAAACTTGTTGTCTTGTTCACGAGTGTTGGTTTATTGTAACAGGAGATGAACAGACTGATTGGAGCTTCATCCGCAGCAATGAAGGTGCTGCTCTAGTCTCTCGTGGTAAAGAAGGAGCTCGGCCAAAAAGCAAAGCTCTCCATTTAATTCAATTCAATTCAGTTTTATTTATATATTGCCAATTCACAGCACATTCACAACACATCTCAAGGCACTTCACAAAGGGTTTGGAATGGTGTAGGGTTGTTGGGGAGGTTAGAATAAACTACTGAGTGTTAGAGTTTGGCCATTTTTGAATGGGCTATATGTAGGGGTGCTAAGTAAAATAATAAACTGATAAAGTTTGTCCATCTAGAGCCCACTTGTTATACTAAAAACCACAAGGATTGGGGGTACCTCTCTCAGTCAGACTGATTATAACCACTGAAAAAGAGAAAGGGTCGCACAGGTAGCAGAAATAGAGGGTGTGTTTGCCACCTCAACCAGAACTGAGTCGATTTAGGCTACACTTGACTCCTTCTTACTCCATCCAACAGGGAGGGAAGAAGGCAGAGGTAAAAATAATTCGAGAGTGTTGTTTCCGGTTGCAATTTACTGGTCCATCTACATTCTGACCCTCACCTACGGTCATGCGATATGGATCATGAATGAAAGAACGAGATTCCAAATACAAGTGGCTGAATTGAGTTTCCATGTGAACTCAGGCGTAAACATATGGTGGGCAGAAGACAATGTAATGTAAATGTAAAAATGTTTAGCAAAATTGTACGGTTCAGACTTGTTGAGCATTCCCACCTCAACAAAACCAGTCGCAAAGGAGGCCAAAGCAACCCTTGCTGACCCAAACCATCCTCTTTATCATAATTACAGGTTGCTGCCATCTGCTCACAGATATATGTTAATAATGTACAATACAAAAGGGTACAATTGTTCATTTGTCTGTGTTGGTGTAAGCCTCATTAATATTTTGACCTGGTAGGCCCACCAGAAACTGTTACAGACGGTTGTTGTTTTTTTTATTATTGATGTCAATTATAGTTGTACTTTTTTCATGTGTTCTCTGTTAACTGCAAAACAAATTGGCCCTTTGAGATAATAAAGCCTATCTTGACTTGACTTAAAGAAGAAGATTTTTATGTAGTAAATTATTTTCAGCATAGTTGTTATTTTAGCATAGCTTTGGGATTAGCGGTAGCCAATCTTTAGTTTTTAAGTTTAAATTGTCAAATGAAAGGTAATCCTGTGTTATTATGTGGCTTTACTTCTGTGCTGTCTGTATACCACCAGATACAGTGGCAAAATATGAAATTATAAGGAAATAAGAGGTTTTCTTTGCTTCATAAATATATTTTTTGAATCCTATCTTATACATTGTGGTGTAAGTTAAGACAATATTGAGCATCCTGCTTTTCTTCGCGGACCCCCTCTCTGTTTGGCCAACACAGGTTAACGTCTTTAATTAGGACAAACTAAATAGTTTTAGGGGTTTTAACTCTTTTGAGTAAAATAACTAATCCCCTTAAACAGGATTACCACACTGCTGTCAATCTTTGTTAAGTGGCTATAGTCTCAAATTGTTATTGTTTGTGCTTCAGTCACCCTATTGAACATAAAAGGTAAAATACATTGTTTAAAAATCTTTTGTTTGGTAAATGTTTAATTTTATTTATTTCAAATAGCCCATTAATGTGTGGCAGTTATAGATCCAAATGTGTGCAAACTACATATTTTTTCTGGTCAGCAAAACAAACAGTTCATTGAACAGACTCATTTTTGGCGACAATATCTTGAAGATGTGATTAAATATTAAGCTGTCATCTTGCAATCCTTGCTTTCTCCAGAGATCTTGTAATTATGATTTTGTTGTACCTTAATCTGTGGGTTTAATCTTTCCCCTTTTTTTCCCCTCCACACACTGACATGAACATGACATCTGGAGAAGTGGAAAGATGGTTTTAAGATTTATGTAAGTAGGTTTACAGGCATGCTGATGCACTTGGGATATGATGGGTGGAGCTCTGCGGGGGGAGGCTGGTGGCTGCACAGTTACCCCCAAAATCCAGCAGGACGGCCCATCTGTGACGTGACGTGGGAGGGGTGTCCCGCACAAGCACCACTTTAAAAACCATTAGCAAAGATGCTCCATGACAAGAAAGAGGGACAACTTTTCCAAACGAAAAAACAAGATCAGAGACGGGAGGAAAACTTTCAGGAAAAAGTAGTCTGTAAATTCTGACATTTCTTCTGAACTTTAACCGACCGATGTGGCTGCTCGGATCTACTTCCCAAATGATGATGATGATGATGGATGAGCGCAACTCTCCCTCCGCACGCTCCGTGCAGAGCCCTGGAAACAACCCGTCCACCGTCCACAGCATCGAGGCCATCCTGGGCTTCAAAGAGGACACCATCTTCCACAAGTCAGTCGCTTACACGGGGTCACAGGAAGACCCGGAGCGCAGCGGGAACGTTATTGTGACCCAAAGAAAGAAAAGTCATTACACTGACAGCTGTGACAGTGAGTAGTTTTTAGTTTTTGTTTAATTTTTGACAAGTTAGAATATATGAAACATATATTGCCTAATTTCTTTTCATAACGTTTCAAATCTTTGGATTGTCACATTTTTTATTGTAGCAGGTGTCGCTTCATAAATAGTTTAAGTCTTTTTTAGCATATGAGAAATAATAAGTCCTAAAGAGAAATTTAAAAATTGGGTTAACCTTTAAAAAAAAAAAAATACTGTCATCTGGCCTTTATTCCTGAACGCCTCCTTTTTCTGCAGGTGTCTGCACCGAGGAAGCTACCGCAGGCCCAGACTCACCGGACAGAGACAGCAAGTTGTCCGACGACGAGAACCAGAAGAAGAAGCACCGCCGGAACCGAACCACATTTACCACCTACCAGCTCCATGAACTGGAGCGGGCCTTCGAGAAGTCCCACTACCCGGACGTGTACAGCAGAGAGGAGCTGGCTCTAAAGGTCAACCTACCGGAGGTCCGAGTGCAGGTATAGCATGGTCTGCAAAATGATGCAATTAGTTGTATTTGTCATAAACAGGAGGATTTACAGAGTCGCTTCATAAATAATATTACATGTAAATATTGTATAATGTTGTAGGGATTTCCGTTTTTGAAACAAAATTAAATAGAAACTTACAATAGGCCAAGTTACGTTAAACTCACATCAAGTGTTTTAGACTTCCAACATTTTATTTTTACCTCTTAAATCAGTCCATTAACATATTTTAATGAAGCATATTTTAAAAACAAATATAGAACAATGCTAAATGGCAATTTAAAAAAAAAGACAATATTATCAAAATAAATGAATGTAGCCAAATGAAAGTCTGGATGTCCTAAGCATTATGTAGCAAAGCTGACATCTAAAATGAGCAGCTCTAGGAAAAGGTTCCCGTTTTGAGTCTGTGGGGTCCAGAGTACCTCTTTACATATAAGATACAGAAATGATTGATTTTACAATATTAACCTGATTCAGTGTGTTTAGGTTTTAACATAGTTTTAAACTTAGAGTAACAAACAAACAAATTAATACGCAAAGAAATAAGAATAACAATGCAGTGTGCAAATTTAATGTTTAGCTTTAGAGGAACTGCTGCTGTAGAACAACAATAGCCAGAATAATGGCTCCTAAAATAATAATAATTATAAAATTGATAAGATTTTCTGTTTTTACTGAAAATTAAGAGATTTCTATTAAGTTAAAAGGAATCTGAAGAGGAAATTCCCCCAATCTCTTTATAAAATGTATTAAAATTGTGTTCTAAACAGAATTTAGAAAATCTTTTAACTAAACTAATTAAATATTTGTATATAGTCTAATATCTTGCATAAAAGAATTGTATTAGAAATGTTTGAGATATGGTGTTTACATTATTGTTACACCATTTTCAGTCTTCCATTTGTTCTGAAAAATCTCTTTTTAGGTGTGGTTCCAAAACCGGCGAGCCAAGTGGCGTCGCCAGGAGAAGCTGGAGGTGAGTGCCATCAAGCTGCACGACACCCCTTCTCCCTCTCTTCTGTCTTTTGGCCGATCCACCACCAGCTCCCTGGGCTCTGGGCTGCCGCTGGAACCCTGGCTCTCCACCCCTATCACATCTTCTGCCTCCTTGCAGTCACTGCCAGGCTTCATCAGCGGCTCGCAGAACCTCCCGGGCACATATGCTCCCTCTCCGCCCCCATCCATGGCTCCATCCTTGCCAGCGTCTATATTCAGCTCCCCAGTCCTGGGACACAGACCTCACCTGCCCCACATAGGTTCTATGTGCCCCCCACCACCAACATACCAGTGTGCAGCCAACCCAAGAAACTCCAGTATAGCCTCACTGAGGATGAAAGCCAAGGAGCACATTCAGTCTATTGGGAAGACATGGTGATGCCAACTGAAGGATTAAAATGGACATAAACATTCAGAAGACAGTGGTTTGAAAAGGTTTTATCTTCCTGCTGATTGGATTGTAAAATTTTGAACACTTGGACATTCCATAAAAAAGCTTCAAAATCCTCATCAATGATACATAAGTTCCTGTAAAATTGTGAACAAGTGAAATAACTATAAAGTATAAGAATTTGTTTGAATGTGCTTTGCTTATCATTTGTTAGAAATTTGTTTCAAATGTGAAGTTTTGTTTTATCTTAACCTTGTCTCATTTTAGCAAGGTGTTTTGTTATCAATATAACGAACATCTCCAATGGTGCCCATTTGTATGGTTTTATTCTTTTGATGGCAATACAACAATATCTATTTTGCTGATCATCCACAGTCTTTTGACTGAAATAGTGAAGAATGAAGTACTGTAACAAATGTAATATATTTTTTGTCTGTACAATAAACTCACAAAATATAAAAATAAGTTTCCAAATGCAAGAATTCTTTACCTGTTCAAGAGCTTTTGGACTATTGAATCTTATGTAATTTCTAAAAAAAATAAGGAAAACAAGATATGTGCTTAATATATGGATACATAAATCCAAAACCGGCGAGCCAAGAGCAAAAAACCAAAAAAGAACAACATAGATAATGGCTAAATTGTCTAATATTAAAATTATTTGGAAAGATGACATAGAGGATTATGTACAGCACCGATCTGCTTTTTACATGAGAAATTGGAAATATTGATTGTAGTGCCCTCTAGCGGTAGATAGCTGCCTTGTCAGGGCATTATTTTTTTTTTTTAGAAAAGGGCAGTCATCTGACAGCGAAATATTTTTTCAATAAAAGGTTGTGATTCTAAGATTTTCAGTGTTTATCTCAAATTATCAAATTATTAATTACCCCAAAAAAAGAAACTGTCTTTGAGTTATACCAAAGTGGCCTCTTAACTTCCTCTCTATGTTTCAGAAAATGAGTCATATCAGCCCGTTAATTTCCTCCTCATTGAGTCACATAAACTGTATCCCACTCTCCTGGGATTTGGCTCCTAATAGGGGTGAAAGTGGCTTGCTCTTCAATTGTTCATCAATCATCCATGACAATCATACTTTGCAGAAGGAAGAAGAAAAAAAATGTTTCTAAGAACGATTTGTTTAGCCAAGCTGTTGCAATTAGCTGTTGCAATTTGTCCTATTGTCTGCTTGAATCCCCTGGGAGCTAAAAATAATACTGATTGTCATCTCTTTCCAAAATAGAAAAACACTGGGGGTATCTGTTTGTTTATTTAGTGCTTTTTCTCGCATACAAGAGTCATCACCTAACCATGTCACACTCTAATGGCTTGTTTTCACTTATAATTATGGTTATGTTGGCGTTTTGTGCGACACTTAACTAGAAAGTTACTCAGACATGAGAGATGTTCTTAAAATAGAACTTGCGCACCACCTAGTGGTTAAAAGGTTGCCGTACAAGTGGCAGACCAATGATATGCATGTTTTACAAACTCGAGAAAAACTTAGTTTTTGATCTCTTTTGTCTATGGTTGAAATACGATGTGAAATGTGAAATACGACGGATCTTTATGCAATGGCTTTTTCTTCAAAGAGACAAGTGGAACAAAAACACAAAAAGCACAAACTATGCTTTCAATTAATCAATAAAACAAAAGTTATGGTGGTGATTTGCAATGTGTAAAGCATGGTATGACATCCACAATGCAGTTTTATTTATTTCAGATTCTCAGTTTCTGCAACTCCACCTTTTCAGTCAGTCAGTAGTCGAAACATTTCATTTTGTGCAAGTAAAAATGTTAAATCACTGAATTATGTTGTTGTGTCTCTGGTGTCTTTCTACAGCACAGAGTTTATACATTATAAATATATGATCACAGAGCAGGTTAAGTAGACTTCAGTCTTCAAGTTTGTCTTGCCATCAGGAAGATTCATTCTCTTTCAGTTTCAAAGCCAGAAGGAGATCTAACATCTACAAAACAACAATTAAACAGAGATATGTCAGAATATTAAAAGAGAGATTAATAACAGTGTTTAAATCTGCAGGCTGACCTCTCGGGGATGTTTTCCTCTGTTGTCTTCTTCCTTGTTGTTGTGGAAAAGCTTTCGCAGTATTGTTTGTCTTTTAATCTTTGATGACAGATCCTCCACAGTTGGGTCCTTATCAAAGATCTTGTCCGATTGTAAAAACGTGAGGTAGTCAAGGTTTACCTGCTGCTGTTCAGGCAGGCTCTCAATGCTCTTCTTTCCCATTAAATGACCTGTAGGTTCAGAATTTAAAATATATGTGATTTAGTTTTTCTTCAGGCAATTGCAATGTCTTAAATTTGGAAAATGCAACGTAAAAAGATCTGCTGCATTTTAAAAACAATTCTTATCATTTAAAAGCTATAATGAACCTATTTTTTTCTTAGTGATTATACAACACATAATGATTACATGAATTGTCCTTTATCCGAGTGTTACACTGTGATTTATAAGATTAATTATTAAAATATTTGGAGACCTAAGTTACAGCAATGTTACAGCAAAACATAACAGAATTTTAGAGATTTCGTCTATTATCTATCACCAGATACACTAAACTTTGTTTAAATAAGTATTTATTAAACAATACGTTTTTCTTACCTACAGCCCAGTGATTGCCCCTAGGATACATTTTTCCAACAACTAATGCAGGTCTTTCAGAGCAACGCAGGAGACAAGGCGCAGCCGCCAGGATAATAAAAACCGGGCAGAGCGCTCTGCAAGACCATGAAAAACAAAGACGCACCGCACACATGATAGGAGAAAAGGTCAACTCTAAACTAAGCGATTATATCAATCCTGACGTTGCATTGACTTAACCTGGTCAAACCTTAAATATTCTACACCATGATAGATATTTCTGGTGGTTGGACCGATGTCAGGAAGAAGACGTCCAGCTATACCGACTTGCAGAAGTTCTTCTCCCGATGTCTTTGATAGGAATGACTAATGATGAAAGTTAAATGCCCCTCCTGAAACAGCTGTGCGTCAGCGGGTCTTTTGCAGAAGTGCCGCGGAGGAAAAGTGATGCGGATATGTAATCATTTATAGTCGCCAATTACAGATCGCAGATGT
Source organism: Girardinichthys multiradiatus (assembly GCF_021462225.1). NCBI lineage: Eukaryota > Metazoa > Chordata > Actinopteri > Cyprinodontiformes > Goodeidae > Girardinichthys > Girardinichthys multiradiatus. The sequence continues at coordinate 19,059,717 of NC_061801.1, forward strand.
TGCCTACATAGTTTGATTCAGGTGTGAACGTCATAAGCATGAGGACAGAACCCCAGGATTCTGGTGGATGTACATAGATAGTAACTTTGTAATTATTAGCTTAATCATTGTTTTTTGGTTGTTCATCATGTTTAGAGGGGAAGTTGGCTACTGTTTAAGTGGCTGGAGTTGTGTTACTGTTTTGCGTCTTGGTGTTAGTTGGAAACTTCTTGTATTTCCTAATAAGCATTCTGTCATTTGACTTTATTGCTTTTTTCAAGCAAAACCTTAAAAAAACTTGATGGACTTCGCTCGGTTAATGTTCAATCCAAGCTCCAGTAAAGAGTTCCTCAATTAAAGCCTGGTTTCTCTTGGTAGCCTCTTAAGGGATGTTACAGAATCATCATTACCCTCGATATTATTGTTCAGACAAGTTGTACTGTAGGACCTCACTTTTGAACAGGTTAGGATCATTTCGTGTTTTGAAGGCAGAAAGTGAACAGATATATATTGTTCTCACATTTTATTGTTACATGGAATAAGTTGGGTGTGATGTTATTTTAGATCCCCTTTTGAAGGAAATGAAGCCTAACATTTGCTGATTTCTGTGCTCATTGAGTAGCCTTATAGCAAAATAAATACCCATACAACAAAGTATAATAATAATGAATTTCCTGCTTTTAATGTATGCTAAAACATGTTATCTGTTGAAGCATTGTGTTTTAAAACAACAACATTTTTCTTTAGTTGTTGCCACCTTCATGTAAATGATAAATCATCTTTAAACTCCAGGGTTAATTGTGGAGTACCACAGAGTTCAGTACTTGGGCCAATTCTCTTTACTATACAGGTCCTTCTCAAAAAATTAGCATATTGTGATAAAGTTCATTATTTTCCATAATGTCATGATGAAAATTTAACATTCATATATTTTAGATTTATTGCACACTAACTGAAATATTTCCGGTCTTTTATTGTCTTAATACGGATTATTTTGGCATACAGCTCATGAAAACCCAAAATTCCTATCTCACAAAATTAGCATATCATTAAAAGGGTCTCTAAACGATCTATGAACCTAATCATCTGAATCAACGAGTTAACTCTAAACACCTGCAAAAGATTCCTGAGGCCTTTAAAACTCCCAGCCTGGTTCATCACTCAAAACCCCAATCATGGGTAAGACTGCCGACCTGACTGCTGTCCAGAAGGCCACTATTGACACCCTCAAGCAAGAGGGTAAGACACACAAAGAAATTTCTGAACGAATAGGCTGTTCCCAGAGTGCTGTATCAAGGCACCTCAGTGGGAAGTCTGTGGGAAGGAAAAAGTGTGGCAGAAAACGCTGCACAACGAGAAGAGGTGACCGGACCCTGAGGAAGATTGTGGAGAAGGGCCAATTCCAGACCTTGGGGGACCTGCGGAAGCAGTGGACTGAGTCTGGAGTAGAAACATCCAGAGCCACCGTGCACAGGCGTGTGCAGGAAATGGGCTACAGGTGCCGCATTCCCCAGGTCAAGCCACTTTTGAACCAGAAACAGCGGCAGAAGCACCTGACCTGGGCTACAGAGAAGCAGCACTGGACTGTTGCTCAGTGGTCCAAAGTACTTTTTTCGGATTAAATCAAATTCTGCATGTCATTAGGAAATCAAGGTGCCAGAGTCTGGAGGAAGACTGGGGAGAAGGAAATGCCAAAATGCCAGAAGTCCAGTGTCAAGTACCCACAGTCAGTGATGGTCTCGGATGCCGTGTCAGCTGCTGGTGTTGGTCCACTGTGTTTTATCAAGGGCAGGGTCAATGCAGCTAGCTATCAGGAGATTTTGGAGCACTTCATGCTTCCATCTGCTGAAAAGCTTTATGGAGATGAAGATTTCATTTTTCAGCATGACCTGGCACCTGCTCACAGTGCCAAAACCACTGGTAAATGGTTTACTGACCATGGTATCACTGTGCTCAATTGGCCTGCCAACTCTCCTGACCTGAACACCATAGAGAATCTGTGGGATATTGTGAAGAGAACGTTGAGAGACTCAAGACCCAACACTCTGGATGAGCTAAAGGCCGCTATCGAAGCATCCCGGGCCTCCATAAGACCTCAGCAGTGCCACAGGCTGATTGCCTCCATGCCACGCCGCATTGAAGCAGTCATTTCTGCAAAGGATTCCCGACCAAGTATTGAGTGCATAACTGTACATGATTATTTGAAGGTTGATGTTTATTGTATTAAAAACACTTTTCTTTTATTGGTAGGATGAAATATGCTAATTTTATGAGATAGGAATTTTGGGTTTTCATGAGCTGTATGCTACAATCATCCATATTAAGACAATAAAAGACCTGAAATATTTCAGTTAGTGTGCAATGAATCTAAAATATATGAATGTTAAATTTTCACCATGACATTATGGAAAATAGTGAACTTTATCACAATATGCTAATATTTTGAGAAGGACCTGTATATATCCTTCCAATAGGTCAAATTATCAGGCAGCATGGGATAAATATTCACTGTTACGCTGATGATACTCAGCTTTACTTATCCATAAATCCTGATGAACCCAACCAGTTAGATAGACTACAAGCATGTCTTGAAGATATAAAAACTTGGATGACTTTAAATTTTCTGCTTCTAAATTCAGACATTCAGATAGAAGTTGTCGTCTTTGGACCGGAGTCTTTAAAAAACAAACTGCTTAGTCAATCACTTAACCTGGATGGCATTAAATTGACCTCTGATAATAAAGTAAAAAACCTTGGTGTTACTTTTGACCAGGACATGTCATTTAAATCCCATATTAAACAGGTTTCTAGGATTTCCTTCTTTCATCTCCAGAACATTGCCAAAATTAGAAATATTCTATCCAGGAGTGACACTGAAAAACTAGTCCATGCATTTGTTACTTCAATGCTGGACTATTGTAATTCTTTACTATCAGGATGTCCACAAAATGCAGTTAAAAGCCTTCAGCTGATTCAAAATGCTGCAGCAAGAGTTCTGTTGAAAATTAAAAAGAGAGATCATATTTCTCCTATTTTAGCTTCCCTTCATTGGCTCCCTGTTAAATCCAGAATAGAATTTAAAATTCTCCTCCTCACATATAAAGCCCTTAATGATCTAGCTCCATCATACATCAGAGATCTGATTGTTCCATATGTTCCTAACAGAGCACTTCGTTCTCAGACTGCAGGTTTACTGGTGGTTCCTACAGTCTCTAGAAGTAGAATGGGAGGCAGATCCTTTAGTTATCAGGCTCCTCTCCTGTGGAACCAGCTCCCAGTTTTAGTCCGTGAGGCAGACACCCTATCTACTTTTAAGGCTAGGCTTAAAACTTTCCTTTTTGATAAAGCTTATAGTTAGAGTGGCTTAGGTTATCAGGGAGGGAGCCTTCCTGCCTCCCTGTTGGTTGGAGTAAGGGGGAGTCAGGTTTAGCCTAAACTGGTTCAGTTATGGTTGAGGTGCAAACACACCCTCCATTTCTGCTACCTGTATGACCCCTTCTCTTTTCCAATGGCTATAATCAGTCTGACAGAGAGAGGTATCCCAATCATTGTGGTTTTTAGTAAAACAATGACCATCAGTGGGACCCTTTGTGAGGTGCCTTGAGACGACATTGTTGTAAATAAGCGCCGTTTAACTAAATAATCTGAACTGAAACTATCTGTGTAGTTATGCTGCTATAGGCTTAGACTGCTGGAGGACATAATGACCAGTTTCACCCTCTTCGCTACATTCTCACACTACTCTCCAATTTTGCATTATTTACTGTTATTTCAGCTTTTAACTTTGTTCTCTTTTCTCTTCCTAGAAGCTACACTTGGCCTGACTCTGTGTCTACCTGTGACACCTTTCTGGAGAGGGGAATCGTCCGAGCTTCTGCTGGCAACAACTTAATGCTCACCCTCTACCGATGATTCACATAGCCCTGTCTTTTAGTGTTTAACCCTTTCTCTCTCCTAGACATGGCTACTGACTGAGCTTTTACTGTAACTAACTCTATGTGCTCTTTTTCAGACTCTAACCTTGAAAACTGGCTCAGAGTTTATCTGTTCTTTCTTTCTAGGTGAAACGACTAAAGGAGCTACATCCATTAACATTTACTTTTCCTTCCCATAGAAAGGACTCCTGGATCAGTGCTTCTTTGTTCTCTTTGTGTCTCTGCTCTGTTCTCTCTAACCCCCAGTCGGTCGTGGCAGATGGCCGCTCACACTGAGCCTGGTTCTGCTGGAGGTTTCTTCCTGTTAAAAGGGAGTTTTTCCTCTCCACTGTTGCTACATGCATGCTCAGTATGAGGGATTGCTGCAAAGTCAACACCAGTGACTGTCCACTGTCTCTACATGCTCATCCGGGAGGAGTGAATGGTGCAAGTCACTGACTGGATGCAATCTGCTGGGTTTCCTCAGACAGAAAAACATTTTATCCAATTTGAATAAAAAGCTAACTCTGACTGCACTGTTCAATGATTAGGATTAATTGGAATGTATGTACCTGACTGTTGTGAAGTACCTTGAGACGACATGTGTTGTGAATTGGCGCTATATAAATAAAACTGAATTGAATTGAATCTTATTTTATTTGTGAGTTTTTATTGTTAGATTATTAATCTTCAGAGGAAATCTTTATTAACATAAAAATCTTAAATAAATCACATATTTTACATGAAGGAATAGGGGAAAAAATGCAACTGCAAATATTTTAGGTTGTCCTGAGAAGAAAAATGCAAGAAACTTTTTATTTGGTGGTTGTAAGGTGCTAGAATAAATAACCATAAAATAAATACATTACTTAGGTGTGTGAATGAGTGTGTGCATGGTTGTTTGTGTGTTGCCCTGCAATGGACTGGCGACCTGTCCAGGGTGTACCCCGCCTCTCGCCCATAGACTGCTGGAGATAGGCACCAGCTCCCCCGCGACCCACTATGGAATAAGCGGTAGAAAATGACTGACTGACTAAATACATTTTTCTTTTTAGAAAGTCACATTGTAAATATCCAAAGGTCAAACATCCCACCGATCACTAAAAATAAGTCACTGGCGTAAACGGATAAGAGACACGTGAAATAAATTTCTGAGCGTACACAGTTTCAATATGGTGACACAGGAAAACCTGAAAGCTTTTAGACTACCTGCCAGTGCTCCACATTTAGGTCCTTTAAGACTAACACTGTGACAACCAGTATGATTCAGACAATGAAAGTTTGATTCTAACTCAGAAATCTGCAGGCTGGAAGCCAATTAAATAGAACTGATTTTTTTTTTTTTTAATACGATATGTTTATCCAAGAAGCCGTGATATTTCAGAAATCCTTTATTATCATGCTTTTTGGTGCTTTGTATTTTTTTCCATTCACTTCTAGTATTTATTTTGGTAAATGAATTGCAGCAGGTTTCCAAACCTCACCATCTTTTCAGAACTGTCAAACACAAAGAAACCATGCTGTTTCTAACACCCGCTTTGTTACACGAATTTAACAATGCAGCACATGCCAACTTGAAAAGCATGAACCACATCTTTTCTGAGTACGTCTGTCTCTAGAAAGCTCAGCAATGTAATTTAACCTGTTTTTAAATGCAGTGAGGCACCCAAACATGAAGCCTGTGCCAAAATCTCATACTTGACTAATCCTGCCTATGACAATATTGACTTACAGATGGGTATAAAAAGTGAACAGATGAGGACAGATAAGGAGTCCACACAGGTAAGTAACATTTTGCGTTGAAAAGGTTGAGGGTTTCCTCGGGCTATTGTCAGGTCACGACCTCACACACGTCCCTGCAGGAGACTGAAAGAGTACATATGGTTCAAAACATGTTGCATGCCTGTCCAGGGCTGACCTTAACAAAACAGGATGAGTCACCTATGTTCAAAGGGCAGCAACAGGTAAGATGCAGAGCGCAGTGCCATCTAAAATATGTGTCATTTGTTTTTACTAGAGAATACAAAGAAAACATAAAAACATAAAATAAATACCAGGAATACTGTTTGCAACTGCACAGATTAAATTTGAGATTAAGTGCTATTAATATCACTGCTTAACAAATTTCTAATTTTAAATTTTTTGCCTTGGCTGTCACATTATAAAACTGATTTTTGTAGCAAAAAAAAAACGTTATATAAAATAAATTCATACAGTTTTATGTACGACAGTCATAGAGTTAATTAACTCATAAGATCACAAACAGCTCCTGCCTGATTGTCCGGCCTTGATCACCTACACTAAGAGCTACTTTATCAAATACAGATGCCACAATTAAACCAAATCAAATTACTTTCAAAGGCTATGTAATTTTCTCTCACAACGCAGTAATTATACATTCACACTGATCAAGGGAAACTTTTAAAACTATTACTCACCAGAAGTTGGAAGAAATCCTGGTCTGAACATTACTTTAATATTTAATTTATTGTACTTAAGTTTAAATTCATAATTCCTGCTTCACTGTTCATTTTGAGTGAAAATTATAGATGGCACTGTGGGGTGCATTTACACAATATTTGATTTCTGTATGATGAACTGTCTGGTGTGATATACATTGTAAAAAAGGGACAATTAAATATATTGCACATGGTGTTAATAAATTGATTTAAATCTTGCATAAAAACAGCTTATTTTGCTTGTATTTAAGATTGTCTTTACAATTGTTTATTACTATTTTCATAACATAAATTTATATTGTAAGATCATATTATTGGGTTTTAACAAATGTTAAAGGCTACTTTGAGACATTTTATGCAAAGATACAAGTCTGGGGGAAATTGGGGTGATTATACTAATGTCTCTTCTATTTTCTAGTCATTATATTCATTTAAAGTCACATGACAATAATGACTTTAATAATGACAGTTTTATGGAAAGTTAAAAAATAATAATTTAAAAGGGTGTCCTTTCAGCAAGCAAAGCAATGGCTTCAATGGATACTTTGCCATTATAAGGCCTTGGTCTCCGTTAATTTTCTGTCGCACTCCAGAAGATTTAAAGGCTATATTGGGGTGTGAATTATGCTATTGCTTATATAGTGTTTTGAAGCTGCTGTATTTATTGAACTGTGTTCATAAGATGCAGGTATAATCAGAAGTTTACAAAGGCTTAAATAACATTTATTGAACTGTTCTATCTCAATGGTGGATTATTTATGTACAGGTCCTTCTCAAAATATTAGCATATTGTGATAAAGTTCATTATTTTCCATAATGTCATGATGAAAATTTAACATTCATATATTTTAGATTCATTGCACACTAACTGAAATATTTCAGGTCTTTTATTGTCTTAATACGGATGATTGTGGCATACAGTTCATGAAAACCCAAAATTCCTATCTCACAAAATTAGCATATTTCATCCGACCAATAAAAGAAAAGTGTTTTTAATACAAAAAACGTCAACCTTCAAATAATCATGTACAGTTATGCACTCAATACTTGGTCGGGAATCCTTTTGCAGAAATGACTGCTTCAATGCGGCGTGGCATGGAGGCAATCAGCCTGTGGCACTGCTGAGGTCTTATGGAGGCCCAGGATGCTTCGATAGCGGCCTTTAGCTCATCCAGAGTGTTGGGTCTGGATGAAAAATGAAATCTTCATCTCCATAAAGCTTTTCAGCAGATGGAAGCATGAAGTGCTCCAAAATCTCCTGATAGCTAGCTGCATTGACCCTGCCCTTGATAAAACACAGTGGACCAACACCAGCAGCTGACACGGCACCCCAGACCATCACTGACTGTGGGTACTTGACACTGGACTTCTGGCATTTTGGCATTTCCTTCTCCCCAGTCTTCCTCCAGACTCTGGCACCTTGATTTCCGAATGACATGCAGAATTTGCTTTCATCCGAAAAAAGTACTTTGGACCACTGAGCAACAGTCCAGTGCTGCTTCTCTGTAGCCCAGGTCTGGGGAATGCGGCACCTGTAGCCCATTTCCTGCACACGCCTGTGCACGGTGGCTCTGGATGTTTCTACTCCAGACTCAGTCCACTGCTTCCGCAGGTCCCCCAAGGTCTGGAATCGGCCCTTCTCCACAATCTTCCTCAGGGCAGGGTCCGGTCACCTCTTCTCGTTGTGCAGCGTTTTCTGCCACACTTTTTCCTTCCCACAGACTTCCCACTGAGGTGCCTTGATACAGCACTCTGGGAACAGCCTATTCGTTCAGAAATTTCTTTCTGTGTCTTACCCTCTTGCTTGAGGGTGTCAATAGTGGCCTTCTGGACAGCAGTCAGGTCGGCAGTCTTATCCATGATTGGGGTTTTGAGTGATGAACCAGGCTGGGAGTTTTAAAGGCCTCAGGAATCTTTTGCAGGTGTTTAGAGTTAACTCGTTGATTCAGATGATTAGGTTCATAGCTCGTTTAGAGACCCTTTTAATGATATGCTAATTTTGTGAGATAGGAATTTTGGGTTTTCATGAGCTGTATGCCAAAATCATCCATATTAAGACAATAAAAGACCTGAAATATTTCAGTTAGTGTGCAATGAATCTAAAATATATGAATGTTAAATTTTCATCATGATATTATGGAAAATAATTAACTTTATCACAATATGCTAATATTTTGAGAAGGACCCGTATATTATAATAAATCAGATATTTGGAAAATCAGTTTTTACGTTTCTGCAGATTTTCTCTGATCTGCAGGGTCAAAACTTTACATGCAGTCTCAAACATGTACGTCAAATGTACACAAATTCAGACATACACAGATGACACAATTGTTAATACACACAGAAAGGATGTTGATGATGTGGCTACCAAGTTATTAGTTGTTATAGAGAAAGTTGCAGCATGGCTTAAGTAATCATGTATTACATTAAATATATACAATATCAAAAACAGTGTAAATGGGGGGTGGGGGTGGGGGGGGTGTAACTCAGTTCAAATTACATTAGATCTCACTTCAGAACAGATGAATATGTGTTTTGTAGTCTTCTCTTAATCTATTAGTTTCTTTCACTTTATTGTATTCTGTCTTGATTTGTCTTGTACCTGAAACTGCAGAGGAAGCTAGCTGGAAAAAGAGCTATAATCTATAATGTATGATCTGGTGCAGTTTATGTTATCTCTTTGAGCTCAATGTTTCCTTCACATTCCCAGATATATAAACTAATAAAATACCGTAAATGAAATATTTCTTTTCAAATGGAAGACTATGGACTTGGAGCTGGTGCTTCTTTCTAGGTAAGTACCCACTCAGTCCATGATTGATTGATGTTAATTGATTGATGTTAATCTCACTTCACTGTGGACAGCAACAATGTTATTCCATCACCTTAGAGTTGGTGATGTGATTAAGCCGTGGTGGCTCCTGGGTTGTTCTTGATCATGCAAACCAAATATTTTTATTTGGGGGAAGCAGTTTAAGACAGGTTGTCATGTTTATGGGTTAATGAAGGACCCAACCAGAGAACCGATTTTGGCTAAGCAGAGTTTTTAATAATAAACAAACAAGTAAACTTACAGGGGAGTTCACAGAAAGAGCAGGATATGGAACACAGCAGAGAAAGGGAAAGAACCAATAAAGAGCAATGAAAACCAGTGAGCTTATATACTGAGGTGAGAGAATAGCATTGGATTCAGGTGAGCTAATCAGAGAAATGTGGAACAACTGGGAGAGGAGAGTGCTGAGCAGGGGAGCTATGGGAAGATGAATAATGAACACAGGGGGAACTAAACTAGACACAAAGGAAACTGCAAACATACTGGGAAAAGACTCATACTGTCCTAAGAGAATAAACTAAAATACAAAGAAAACAGCACACAAGAAATAAGTAAGAAACTAAAGCTAAATGAATTAACTAGTATGGCAAGACCTTTCTTACAATAATGAAGACAGAAATTTTAACTAAATATGGCAAGACTATTGTAACATGATTAAAGAACTCAGAATCTATCAAAACATAAGCAAATCAAAACACCCAAGGATCATAATACAGGTGCTTGAAACCTGGTCACAATTGGGTGTTCGAGCTCTACAATGATCCAAAAACACACATTAAAACTAGCTTTGTAATGGATAATCAGGTGAACTTTAAGCTTGTGCAATGACCCCATCCTCAACCCTCTCTAAGATTTGTGGACTACACATAAAACCAAGTTCTTACTAGGAAAATAAAATAAACTTTACCAATTCTGGATGGAGAGTAGTCAAATATAAAGATTAATCTTATTCTTGTTTTTTTTTTAATTACTGAAGTTATATGTTGTATTATTATGTCAGCCTAGAAAAAAGAACAGTTTATTATGAAAAGACAAAAATTATAATGACAGGAATGCCCATGATGACTGTGTGTAAACTTTTGATCTGAACTGTAGTAAACAATATTTGAACTTTTGCATTGGTATAAGGTTTGCCACTCCAGCCATGACATTTAGGGGGCAAGAGGTTCAGACTCCAGTTTAATAAATCTCAGTAAACTGTTGGAACCTAATTATGTCAATAAAAGACAATATCAAACCTAACTGTAATCTAAACACACAATGTTCCCATTTAGAATTAAAATAACTTACACATCACACTTTTTCAGTTCCTGCGATGGACTGGCGACCTGTCCAGGGTGTACCCCGCCTCCCGCCATAGACTGCTGGAGATAGGCACCAGCTTCGTCGCGAGCCACTATGGAAGAAGCGGTATAGAAAATGACTGACTGACTGACTTTTTCAATTCAAAATCATTTATTAATCCCAAAGGGAAGTGATATTTACAAATTATATCTGATTTACAGGTACATCTCAAAAATTTGAATATTGCTTAGAAGTGCAACATTTTTTGCCAGTCATCTCAGAAAGTGAAACTCATATATTATATAGAATCATTACACATAGAGTGAAATATTCCAAGCCTTCGTTTCTTGTAATTTTGATAATTATGGCTTACAGGTAAAGAAAACCCAAAATTCAGTTTCTCAGAAAATTAGAAAACTGTAAAAAAGTTCATTATTGGACACTTGTGGTGTCACACCCTAATCAGCTAATTAACTCAAAACACCTGCAAAGGTTTCCTGAGCCTTTATTTGGTCTCTCTATCTGGGTCATAGGCTACACAATTATGGGGAAGACTGCTGACTTGACAGATGTCCAGAAGACGGTCATTGAAAACCTCCACAAGGAAGGTAAGCCACAAAAGGTCATTGCTGAAAATGCTTATTGTTCACAGAGTTCTGTATCCAGTCATATTAATAGAAAATTGAGTGAAAGGAAGAAGTGAGGTAGGAAAAGGTGCACCAGCTAAAGGGAGAAACGCAGCCTTGAGAGGATTGTCAAGCAAAATCCATTCAAGAATTTGGGAGAGATTCACAAGGAGTTGACTGAGATGGTAGTTGGCGCATGATCAAGAGCTACCACACACAGACAAATACTAGATATGAGCTACAAATGTTGCATTCCTTGTTTCAAGTGGACTGTTCCTCAGTGGTCAAAAATCCTGTATTCAGATGAAAGTAAATTCTGCATTTCGTTTGGAAATCAAGGTCCCAAAGTCTGAAGGAAGAGTGGAGAGGCACAGAATCTTCGTTGCTTGAAGTCCAGTGTAAAGTTTCCTCAGTCAGTGATGGGTTGGGGTGCCATGTCATCTGCTGGTGTGGGTCCACTGTGTTTTCCGAAGTTCACAGTCAATGCAGCCAACTACCAAGAACCTTTAGAGCACTTCATGCTTCCCTCTGCTGACAAGTTGTAGGGAGATGCTGATTTTATTTTCCAGCAGGACATGGCACCTGCCCACACTGCCAAAGGTACCAAAAGCTGCTTCAATGACCATGGTGTTCCTCTTCTTGATTGGCCAGCAAACATCCCTGAACCCCATAGAAAATCTATGGGTTGTTGTCAAGAGGAAGATGAGAGACACCAGGCACAATGAGGCAAATGACATAAAGGCAGCTATCAGAGCAATCGGGGCTTGCATTACAATCGGGGTTTGTGGCTTGCTGATCACCACAGCATAGAGGCTGATCACCTCTATGCCATAGCATGTCGATGCAGTAATTCATGCAAGAGGAGGCCCAGCCAAGTGTTGAGTGCACATAAATGGGCATACTTTTCAGAAGTAAATCATCCTTTTTTGATTAGTCTAATGTGATATTCAAATTTTCTGAGACACTGAATTTTGGGTTTTCTTTACCTGTAAGCCATAATCATCAAAATTACAAGGAATAAAAACTTGAAATATTTTACTCTATGTTGGATGAATCTCTGTAAAATAATCTTTCACTTTCTGAAATGACTGGCAAAAAATATTGCATTGCATTGCAACATTCAATATTCAAATTTTTTTTATTTACCTGTAAATAAACTTGCAGAGAAATATTTAAAGAAAAACATCACTGATAAAATGATTCATTAAGAGTTTTATTATTTTTATAAACATTCTTTCCAAGAATTTACTTTTTCTCCAGTTTAAAATAAACCATTTTTTAAATGCTTTTAAGGTTCTTTCACCGGACTTCCAACTTACTGATTCACCTGTCAGGTTATGGCACTGAAAGAGTTATCCTAAGAATCTTGCGCTCCCTGAGGGACCCGAGCATGAATCTGAGGGCTCATGTAATAATGCGAATGAGGGAGGGCCTCAAAGCGAGGAGCGGGGGTGGGGGTTTGTTGGCAACACTTCCTTATTTATGTTATGTATGTATGTGACTGGTTTTTATGATCTGTAGAAAGAGGTTGACATGTTTTTAGATGAGTCATAAAAAATCTGTATCTTCATTTGAAGTGACAAATTAAAAAAACACTGCAAAGCATACAAAAACATATATAAAATGCTGTTGAATTTTAAACTGGAACATAAAACAGATACAGATTAGCATCTTAAGGTCCAGAGCTTTAGCATTCCTGTGATATTATCTTGGGCGAACACGGCTGAAAACAGAAACAAAGACGGGCAGCTTTTAGCAGCCCTTCTTATATCCTGTTTAAATGGAGGCAATGTGACGTCACGTGACTCTGTGAGGGGAGGGGAGCAACCTCAGCCTCCTCTGCTGCACTGAATCTGTCACAGTGCAGGGAGGCAGTAGGCACCACTAGGGCCTTTTATCATATGTACATATATGCTCGTCTTCTGCTGCCCTTTGCAGTGTATAAAATGCATTAGTGCACTAAGATGAATACATCTTAAGGTCTTTCACATAAAGATGAAGAATTAGTTTATGCTGCTGTATTGTTAGCTGCCTTTGGCAGATCTGCAAGATAAATCAAGGACTCACAGCAGGCCTAAGAGAGTCAGTGTTACCTTACTGGCAGCCTCAGTCTTCCAGGTAGGTTTTAAAATATCTAATTTTGTGTACCCATTTCTAGATCACATACTGTTATTTGTCTTTTGTTAATTTTTGTTTCTCTGGCTTAACATTTAGGCTGGACTAACAAAAAAAAATCACGTGGATGTGCATTGTGTTGTTTGTTGCGTCAGTCTTTTTTATACACTAGATTCATGGTATTTATTTTATCCATCATTTATAACATGGCCACTTACACATGATGTTAGTTATTTAGTGTTTAATTTGACCAATCACAGAGGGAAAATGTGCAGGATCAAGACCATTAATTACTTTCAAACACTAATCTTTCTGTTCCAGAGCAAATGCCTTAAACATTATCAATGTGTACAGACACAAGCCTGTTTTAAAACTTGATCCTGCCTCATTTTCTTTCTTCCTCCATCTCCCCACCTCTCCTCTGTCTGTATCTCCCTCCCTTTCTGCTGTGTCTCTCTGCACCAGCTGCTGCTCCTGCTCTAGAGCCAGAATGGAAGGTCCCCTCACCCTGCTGCACACTCAGAGACAAAAGGCCTCATTCGCCTGCTGAACACTGCCACCTTTCGCCATCCATCCTTTCACGCCTCAGCCGCAGTGGTGGCGTTGGTGGTGATTTTGATGGTGTTCGTGAAAAAACGAGGCCTCGACTAAGACTGATAACTGCCCAGTGAAGGCGAGAGGGAAGAAGGGGTGGTGGAGGAGGAAGGAGGCTGGAACAGCGGGCTAGTAAAAGCAAGTGCTGAGGCCTCTATAGGAAGATTTCTTTCTCCCTGATATTTCTCTGAGTGGAAAAAAAAATTGACAAGGGTATGCTACATTTACCTCTATATATGCATGGGAGTGCATGTTTATGTTCATCCGTGTCTTTGTGGGGCTGTAAGGTGGGCAGGGTGGAAATCTGTTGTGGGAGGTGCATGGAATGTGTCTTGGATAGCTGCCTAAGTTGTACTTTGCTTGTCTTTGCCCCAGATTGATAGGTCTAATATTTGAAGCTCTTCAGTATAACTGTAGCTAAAGTTTAAGCACAAAGAGCTAAGTTTAAGAGACAGACCACACTGAGCTTTCACTACCATCATGATTGTTCAAACAAAGGGATTGTTTATGGTGTGAAAATAAATCTTCACATTTCACCCTGTTATGTCAGATGATCAGATTTAATACAGACTATCTGAATTAACAAGGCCTGGTCTGGACATTTTGCCCCTTCACCATGTGTAGTTTGTAGTTTTGGTTGTTTCGTTCTGTGTTTTGTGCTGACCATGCTCCAACTGGTATCCACCATGGCAATTTTTTGTACTTGACAACTGATTTAAATGAGATTTCTAAAACAGTAGTTATATGACTGAGTTCCCAGCAAAAGTCAGTCAGACTTGTTTTGGCTCGATTAGGGGGTCATAATTTCTCATATTTCATAAAAGCCAAATGATGTAGCTCCTGGTCGATTATCCCCTTCACCAGTTCGCCACCATGTCATACCTACAACTTGCCATAATGCCCCCCTGCCGTTCTATTTTGTACCTTGTTGGTTTAGTAGCTGAATTTTTTGTGTAAGAAATGGAGCCATCTGCCACTAGGCATTTTGTTTCAACCATGCAACAATTTTTATCTGCCCGAGTGATGTCTTGTACCCATAATGACAACCAGTTTAAATAAACTTTCTAAAATCTACCTATTGCTCTACGTAAAATGAAATATTATCTATCAGCAGAAGGTCACTCATACTTATTTTGGTTTGATTAGAGGTAACAATTTCTCAACTGATCTCACCTCTTCACCACTTCTCCCCAATTTGATACATACACATTGCCATTTCACCTCTCCTTCTACTGTTTATACCCAAACAGCTGCATTTCTCCATTTTTGCCATAGTTAACCACTTTAATCAATTTTCAATTCATACAAATGCTCAAATCTCACATACAATTTAATTAATTGAATATTATTCTCTGAAAACTTTGTATTACCCTATTTCCATTTATTTTGGTCCTGATTTCCATTTGATGCTTAAGAAAAATTAATAATAGCAGCCTGATCAAACCAAAATTGCTCTTATTGACCTCCTGCTGGTGGATCTTTTGGAGTCAAAGAACCTCAGTTTCCTTACAACAGAGTAAGAATAGTTAATAAAAGTACTCTTAATCATCAGCGGTTTTTACCCCTGGTGGATACAAATTGATACAAGATCAGCAAAAACCTGCTCCATTTCATACACAATCCTCAGAAAATAATATACAATTAAATTAAATTGTATGTGAGATTTTAGTATTTTGTTTAGTAATTCCATAATGCAACAAAAAATAAAAATGAAAAATAAACTATTACCCAGTGGTTTATAGCTATACATACGCATACCTACATATAGGGTTTACAGGTGCAAATTGGAAGTAGGAATTAACAAAATGGCAACACATTGTTAAAAAAATTGGGATGTGAGTTGGCAAGATGACATCTGTTTTCTTTTTTATTGTTTTTGTTTTGTTAAATATTTGCACAACAAATCATGTTCTTCTGACTTCTTTGTGTGTTTATGGCTCTGAAAATGAGTCACCTGCCATATTATACCATATTTCTAGTTTCATAAAACCTCTGTGACAAAATACGTTTATTAAAGCAAGAAAACGTCAAAGTGCTTCCTGGGAGGTGGGTTGGCTACCTCTTCCTGTGCGTTTTTGAGGCCATGTTACAGCAGGCCAAGGCTTTATGTCGAGTGACCAGAACCAGTTAAAACCGGTTTGAGGCAGACTGAGGGCTGTCGGGAACAATGCCGTCTCTATGCTGCATGGGGATAGAGATAGCCCAGACTGTTCCATGGCAGCCCCCAACAGCTCAGCCACTGGTGGCTACCAGGGCAGCCCTGCCTGCTCCCTACCCGCTGAGTGTCGGAGTGCAGAGCTTCATGGTTCACGACGTGGGGAGAAGGGAGATTTGGGAAAGAACGAGGGCAGGGGGACGGGGCTGGCCGGGAGTCTGTGAATCTGCTGCTGAGATCCCTGCCTCACACATTCACACACACACTCAACACAGGAGCATGATCTATGGTTCTGTTTATATGTCTGAGTGCTGCTTGTAGTGCAGAAAATGACCGAAGACGCTCCATATCAGGACCACCAGCACTCACCAGATGCCTGGATGTAACCTGACCTTGTATTCTGGGCCTTTGCCTGTTTGGGAAGATATTTTTTTCCAGACAGGGTGGGGTGGTTGCCTCCTGTGGGTTAGCTGTGTTGTGACTCTGTTTGTTACAGGATGGAAGGCAGCAAGAAAAGAAGGTTTGGCTAAGTGGCTGGACTGAACGAAGACAAGAGGGTGAGGACTTGCTGATTCACTTGCATGTCTCCACCATTATTTTACATACACTTTACTGCAAAAGCAGCTGTCTTTTATCAAATGCTGATTCTTGCTGAAAAAGGTGCATGTGCATTAAACTGCTGGTACAGAAAGCCATTCTGTGTTGTGTGTTTTTCTCATTTTTTTTCATTAAAGCTTCCTACGTCAGGTTGCTATGGCTATCATGGCTGAAACTTGCTGTTTTTCAACCAGGCCTTTCTCCCTCTCCCTACTGCAGCTTCACACAGCTCAGCGGCCATTTTTTTTCTCCTCACAGGATTTGTTGCCTTTCCCCTCCCCTCATAACTATTCTCTTCATCGTTTCTGTTATATCATCTCCATGATCCCAGCCATATGGATTAAATTTAGCAAATATAGATTCATGCACAAAAAGATAGTTATTTTTTTTGTCATGGGTTCATGTTTGCAGATGTGTTTGGATCAAAGTACTGCACTGGTTTAGTGTTACATAGATGATCAGCTCCACGTATGTGACTGAAGCACCCATATTTTATACAAATATATTTTTCTCATATAGAAGTCAAGATATTTTTGTGAAATGTGAACACTCATTCCCTGTATTGTTTACTTTTGTTTATAGAATTTATTTACACGAACTATACAATCACAAGTACAAGTACATTACATTACAATACAATACAATTGTAACTATAAACCATAAACCCTACTACAGCACCAAAAGCTTGATTATTTGACTGTGACTAAACACAAATTAAAATAAGCTATACAAAAAAATTGTGACATACAGAAAAGTTTCAAATTCACACACAAATATGTCATACTAATTTGGATCCTTGAATGATTTATCTGATCATTATACAATATGCAACTACAGCAAATTTTAAAAACAAGAACAGGATCCACAGGTTTGCAAGGTCTCCAATTTACACAGGGTGTAAATTATATATACTTGCTCAAATATATCTATACACCCTCTTATGTATTTTAAAGGTTTCTCTAACAAGGTGCATCACATCCTGGTTGGATAGGTGACCAATTTTCTTGGTGGAATTTGTAGAGGTAACCTAAGTTGATTGGTTTTCTAGCACTAATCCAAAAATAAGTGCAGTCCACAGATTTTCAATTGGGCTGACATTGGGGGCACCCAGAAACTGTATGCTAGCTTGCTTTATGCATTCCTTAAGTACTTTGGACATGTGTTAAAGATAATTGTACGGCTAGAACACCCAGTTGTGTGAGGGATTTGGTGATAATAATTCTCTTTAGTTATTTTACCCACTTAATCTAATACCAGTACCACTGGCAGAGAAATAACCCCACAGCATGATGCTATCTGCACCATGCTTGGCGGTTGGTGCAGTGTTTGATGTTTGGAAGCCTAACCTTGACTCCTCCATACTTACTTCTTGTCAATGTAGCAAACAACTTAAACTTGCTTTTGTCTCACTGCAAAGGTTTTCTCCATAAGGCATCTAGTTTCTCCAGGTGGGAAGTAACCATTTTGAACTGAGTTTAACCATACTGATTTTGGAGCAGGAGCTTCTTACTTGTTTGGCACTTTGTCAGTCTTAAGCAGTCAAAGATTGGTTTTACTGTGGACAGTAGGATGGGTATTCCATGTATCTCACAGTTTGGTTCCAGCATCTTCCAGAAGCCTGTTGAGTTAAAGTTACCAGTAAACAATGCATTAGCTACAACACAAAGATTTTAAAAATTACCTTAACTAACAGATGCACCAACTGTCAACATGAAATCTTTACAAATAATCATATAATTAAACAATGGTTATACACAAATAATTTTAGATTTTGTAGCATCAAATTGTTATATGTTGTATTCTTACAGGATTTTATCATCTGTAACTTGCGTGTTCACTAAGAAAATCCTTTTGCAAATGTGTGCAATAAATGCAGAAAACTAATACACAGTTATCCTTAATATTTAAATTCAAAAACAAACTTTAACATAAATACTGAAAGAACATTTCTATTTGGAAAACATATTGTTCCAACAATATTGTGATCAAAAGCAATGAAACCTGTGAATTAATTTCTGCATTTCAGTTGACCTACTCATCAGAACGAGAGAAGGAACATGGGAGACATGAAGACGCCTGACTTTGATGACCTACTGGCGGCCTTTAACATCCCGGACATGGTGGATCCTAAAGCTGCTATTGAATCTGGCCACCAAGATGAGCATGATGGACAACTCAAACAACAGAGCAATGGGGGGACTGCCAGTGAAGATGAGTCTAGCAACACCTGCAACACACATGATGCTGGTGTTAGTGTGATTGTAAAAAACATTCAAAACATGGACACAAATGAACGTGTCGGAACCATAACTAAAAAAGATGAGCATTTTAATTCCAATCCCCAAGAACATGCTGTTGGCAATGGACTGTCTAATGGCCCCTTAACAACAGTGCCACCAGTTGTTCAACAGACTAACAATAGATGGAAGGTTCCCAGAAAAGATGACTATAAAATTAATACCGAATCTTCTACATTCAGTCAGTTCAGTCCAATATCTAGTGCTGAAGAATTTGATGATGAGGACAAAATTGAGGTAGTTGACACTACTGACATGCAGGGAGGTCAGATCTTCTTTACTCCCACTGCTAAAACAGAGGATAAGATTTCAAAATGTTCTACCATAGACTATTCACCTAAGCCCAAAACAAAGAGAGAAAACAAGTCTGGCCAAAACAGGAAACAGGGTCAAAGCAAGAATGGTCCTGGCAGACCTAACAATTCATCTCAATCACCTTCACCAGTAAAAAACCTGAAAGACAAAGTTTTCAATCCCCAGAGTCAAGATTCCAGAGATGCAGGAGAGTGGCCAGGGCTTGTTGATGTATTGAGTATCCCCCAAGTCAAAGCCAAATCCTCAGCAAAACTGTATTCTTGTATAGCAGCTGTTGCATCAATAAGTACCAAAAAATCTGACACTGAAGAATTTGATGCATTGGATTCTATGCCACCACATAAAGAGTCTGAACAGCCTAAAGAACATCCCAGAGCATCAGATGGACTTCAGGAGCAAGAGTCAGACATTGATTTCACAAAGAATCTTCTTATTAAGGAACCAAATAGTCCTTCTGGTGTCATCAGTGAGAGCAGCAGCAGCAAAGGTTCCCCCGCTTCAAACACCGACACCATACCGGTCATTCCAAAGGTTAGGATTAAAACAATCAAGACATCTTCTGGACAGATCAAGCATACTGTCACTAGAGTCCTTCCAGAATTTGACCCGGAAGGCCTGAAGAAAGAAGAGAATAGTCAGTGTCTTATGACTACCTCCAGCACAATTTTTTCATCAGCAACTAGGCCCTTTTTGCCAACAACAGTGGTAGCGACCAGTGGGTGCCCATCAATTGAAATCACCAAACAAATGACAATTAAGCCAGTGGCAACAGCTTTCCTGCCAGTCTCTGCAGTCAAGACAGCAAGCTCACAAGTTATTAACCTTAAGCTGGCTAACAACACTACAGTCAAAGCAACTGTGATCCCTGCTGCATCTGTGCAAAGTGCCAGCAGTGCTATCCTAAAAGCCGCAAATGCTATCCAGCAACAGACTGTCTTGGTACCTGCTTCCAGTTTGGCTAATACTAAACTTGTGCCAAAGACTGTGCATCTTAGTAAGCTCAGTCTTCTTCCTCAGACAATGACCTCCATTGCCTGCGATCTTCAGCAGGTCTTGTCCTCCTCCAAACCATCCCAAAATCAACGATCACAGCAAGTTAAACAACAGGCTGGTCTCACTGGCCATGCCTCCAAGAAAGTCTCTCGGGTACAGGTGTTTACAAACTCTCAAAGCTCTGTAGTAGATGCTTTCAATAAAGTCCTAAGCAGTCTGAATCCCCTTCCTGTATATGTCCCAAACCTCTCTCCACCAACCTCAGCCTGTATTTCTCTACCCTCCAGGGGATACAAGTGCCTGGAGTGTGGAGACTCATTTGCTCTTGAAAAGAGCCTGACACAGCACTATGAACGCCGAAGTGTGCGAATCGAGGTGACCTGCAACCACTGTGTCAAAAGTCTGGTTTTTTACAACAAATGTAGCCTTTTATCTCATGCAAGAGCTCACAAGGACAAAGGGGTGGTCATGCAGTGCTCACATCTAATCCTCAAACCTATCCCAGCAGATCAGATGATTAGTTCAACAAATTTACCAGTGCCCTCTACTGTCACAGGCAACACCTCTGCGTCTCAGGCACAGGTACCTGCAAGTCAAATTCAAGCTAAGATTACTGGTGGTAACCAAGCTACAGTGATTTCAGCTCCGTCCAGTGCTCCTCTTGTGGCAGCCATGCCTTTGGAGGATGATGCATCAAAACTTTGTCGGCACAACTTGAAATGTTTGGAATGCAATGAAATATGTCAGGATGACAGTTCACTGGCTATGCACTATCAACAAGCACCAGAATACAACAATCAGGTATGTGTAGTTCATAATGTGATTCTAAAGAAACTGTGGCTTAGTAAGGGCTGTACAGTCGAGCAGTTGTTAGCACTCTTGCATTGCCCCAAGAACCTCCTGTGTCTAAATCCCGGCCTCTTTCTGTATGGAGTTTACATGTTGTTCCCCATGCATGTCTGGGTTCTCTCCGGGTACCCCGGCCTCATATGCAAAACTATGCATCTTAGGTAAAATGATTTCTCTAATTTGCTAATTTGTATGTCTGTACTCCATCTCTTCCTCTGACCGCTAGATATAGGCACCAGGAGATAAGTGAGAAAATACACGGATGGATGGATGGATGGATGGATGGATGGATGGATGGATGGATGGATGGATTGATGGATATATGGATGGATGGATGGATGGATATGACATGATTTGATTTGACAAATATGGCAAAGTTTTATTTTTTGTTTGACCCATAGTTTTATCACTGATTTATTTCTGTCTTAGGATAATATTCCTGCATTTTTGCACACCAAGTTTTGTTCCAGTTTTTTCATAAAAGTAGACCAACCAAAAGTAGACTAACATTTCTGTATTATTTTCTTCTTCATAGAAAACATGCACAGTTTGTCAGATGCTTCTTCCAAATTACTGCAGCTTTCTGTCACACCAGCGAATCCACCAGCATAAGTCTCCTTATATTTGCCCCGAGTGTGGTGCCAGTTGTCGTTCTGTTCACTTTCAGTCCCACGTCACCAAGAACTGCCTGCACTATACTCGCAGAGTTGGCTACCGGTGAGTCTATCTTAGCGAAAACCAAAATGACACGAACTTTGCAGTTTCTCTTTTGCTGAGATATTATTTCCAATGATTGCGAACATTTTAATTTGGAGGAGGAGCAATGTTTTTATCGGAGTGGTCTTACTCTTATTCCAATGTCCAAAGAACCATTTTAATTGTCATGTTTAATTATAGTTATTCAGCTTGGTTTCTTAGAAGTTTGGCTTCAGCTTGACACCTGATATTTCTACATGTCATGTCGTTCAGGACAAAATGACAGGGACAAATGGTGACAGTCACAATCCTTATGCTTAAGTCATCCAAGATACAAGCTATTCAAATTTTTAATCGTTTGTATTCAAGCAATAATGGTCCAGTTACAACCCTATTTTCAATCTATTCTTGACATTTTTTTCCAAATCCAGTGAAACACTCACTCCCTCATTAACATACACACCTAATCGAAGGGGGACTGGATGTAAGCAGTCCTTAGGTGAGAGGTGAAGTACTCCCTTAACAGGCTGCCAGTCCATCACAGGGCGAATATAGAAACACACATTACAATGATACACACATGTATTTCTAAAGGCAATTTAGTGCTTCTAATTAACCTAAACTGTGTAAGAAACCAAAGAAAACACAAATGCAAGAGAGGAATATGTTGTGAATGGTAAATGGATTGAATGTATTTAGCACTTTTCCAATCAGACCAACTACTCAAAGCACTTTACGTAAGAGCCGCATTCACCCAATCATACTCTCAAATTTACAATTCATACACCGATACACACATCATTATGCAACTAGTGGTTCAGTGCCTTGCCCAGGGGCATATCGGCATTATTGCAAACGAACATTAATGTGGAAAAAAACTAATGGTAATGCAATTTATGTTTTTGGTAAGACAGTCAATATTCAGGCTAAGAAAAAATGAGAAAGAAAGCTTAAGTAAGGTTCCATGAGATAAATTAGCTATACTGTCTTTTACTGAAACTTTGTTAAACTCATTTGTTTTGTCTGTGTTTCCATATTTTCTCCATCCAGCTGTGTTCACTGTAGCACAATCTTTACTGATGTCGCGACTCTGAAGTCTCACATCCACAACACACACTGTGAGATCTTCTACAAATGTCCTCTCTGCCCCATGGCGTTCAAGTCTGCACCAGGAACTCACTCCCATGCATACACACAGCATCCAGGAGCCAAGGCAGGGGAGCCCAAGTAGGTCCTTACATGTTTATATTGTGTCTAAAATAAATCATTTCAATTTTGCAGTTTTATACATTCCAGCAGTTAAGTAAATTTTGGCTGCTGATAATCTTTTGTGTAAACCTTTTTTCTCTGACTGTTTTTGTCTATAGAAACATAAACCTACACATCACCAGATCCCCACATGCTTTTTTCTCACACAAGTTAGCACTAATGTAATGTAAAATCCATGTCCAATTCCTTTCTGTCTAGATAACCATCCTTGCCTTCCTTATCAGTAGAAGGATTTGCAGCCTTTGAATACGGTGGCTTAACTTGTATTTATTTTTTTCCACATGGAAACCTTTTACCACCTAACACAATATCCAATGACAGCAACACAGAAGGCAAACCATCTCAGGAGCAGCTGTTTTATGTACTGACGGACCGTTTTGGTACCTACTGAGCAGATGCATTTGCAGCAGCCTCCAACATTAATAGTGACCACAGTAAACAAATGCTAAAAGAATGAAAATACATTCATCTTTTTTTGCAGAAGCATTATGTCACAGATTTAGAATAAGAATCAGCTTTATTGGGGAAGTTTGTGCACAAAAACCAGGAATCTGACTTCCACTTCGGTGCTTTCAATGTATAAACATTTTACAAAAAAAAATATAAACTTCAGTAGGAAAAAAACATTTTTATATACATGTGTATATATATACAGACAAGGTTGAAGTAGGGCAAATATGTATAGTATCGATCTGGGCACTCTGACTGTTAAATGTTCATAAGAGCAACAGGTAAGAAGCCTGCCTCTGTCGGGGCTTGTTTTAGCAAAATTGCTGTGTAGCACCGACCTAAAGGTAAATGTTTTTGTCTGACAAGGTGTGGTCTTTTTAGAGATGTTAGCTGCCCTTTTCCTGAACCTAGACCTTTACAAGTCCTGTATGGAGGTAGGCCAGCCCTGACCTGATTGTTCGTTGCAATCTGCCCCTGTCAAGTTTTGTGGCTGAGCTAAATCACAGGGTGATGGATGTACAGAAGTACACATAACTCATATATGAGTCCCAATAGTGTTCACAACACTCACATTTCTTTTTGTGATGGTAGGATCATGCAACTGTATTAAAGGATCAATTAATACTTTTTCACACAATTTTACAAGGCATTTGGTAAGATGCTGTGGAATTTATTGAACAAATACAGTTTTACCTGACATTAGTAGCCTTTATTGCACAGTAATAATACAGGAAAGAGGGTGGAGAGAGGAGGGAAAGACATGCAGCAAACGGTCCAAGACCGGGAATCGAATCCAGGAACATTGAGGAATATAGCCTCTGCATATAGTGCATGTCCTCTACCAACTGAGCCAGCAGCACCCCAGTTTTATGTATTTTTTGAACAAACCCTAATGATTTCAGTATTGGCTTTTGCAAAACAACCGTAGCTTAAGTTATATAAAGAAAACCTTAAGTACTGTAACCAGAAGGATGCTTTGAATCTGTTGTACTTTGCTATGTCTGAAGGTTTGCTTATGACAATGACTTTTTCTTTCTTTCAGGGTGATATATAAATGCTCCATGTGTGATACAGTGTTCACTCTGCAGTCCCTGCTCTGCACACATTTTGATCAGCATGTTCAGAATTTCAAAGTTTCCGTTTTCAAATGCCCTGACTGTTCCATGCACTATGCACAGAAACAGCTCATGCTGGATCACATCAAGGTAATCACAAAAAATATTTTCATACATCATGAGTTAGCCTTACAGTTAATCTGTTTATAACTTCTAACCAAGCTGAATTACACCTTCTGAGTCATCTAAAGCCAATCACTTTAGTCATATTAATTTAATTAAGTAATTCATGACACATAAGTTATAAATTGTAGCATGTTAAAAAGTGCAGTTTTGCTTATGTGGCTCTTCTCAGGCCATCCATGGAACCCTGAAAACCATAGAGGGTCCACCAAACTTGGGTATCAACCTTCCCCTCAGCATAAAACCCACTAATTCCAACAGCACCACCAACAACATCCCTAAAAATAACAACAAAGATAAAGCAAACATGTCATCATCACCGCTGAAGACAACCAACCGCAACTGTACACCAGACCTGAAGAGCTCTGCCAGCTCAGGATACACATGTGGAGAATGCAACACCCGACTCAGGTCCAGGGAACTCTTTGTGACGCACATGAGACGCGAACACAGCAAGGTGAATGTTTCTACTGTGTTGTTAAAGAAATGTTTGAGCTGGAATTAACAAAAGTTATAAAAAAGGAATTAGCAACTAAATTCTGATCACATGAAGAAACTTCCTGAATTAGTAAGGATGCAAAATCCTGCAGTTTATTGCGACATTTTGCAGTGTTTTTGTGGTGTGTTAATATTTGTCATTGAATTACCTATAATTAACTCCCTACATAACTTTTCTTGATCGAAGTACATGGCATGAATGTTTGACAGTTTTGTTTTTTTTACTTGGAGTTCCTAATTCTAACTTTGATTTTGGTTGATTAAACCTTAGTAAGTACCTTTAATAACTATAGCAGTGACTGAAGCTGCAATCAAAACTAGAGAAATAGGAGTTATTGCTGCTCTTATAAATTATCCTATTTAGAATTTAGACTTTGTCGTCTGTTTGTCTGAAAACGTATTCATTAGGATAATAGCAAACCACATAGAATATGGAAATAATTTCTCTTGCTTTAGAAGGTTTTTGACATTTCAGATATAACTTTCAAACTGCAGATACTGAAGAAGCATCCATGTCGGCAGTGTGATAAGTCTTTCAGCTCCTCCCACAGTCTTTGCCGACACAACCGTTTAAAACACAAAGGACTACGGAAGGTCTACACCTGCCCGTGAGTATCCACACCTTAGACATTTCTGATCGCTTAAGCACATGATTAATTAATGTCTGTATTTCCAAATACTCTTGACACAAATCCATAGCTGCATCCTTAATTGTACATACCAAACATATTCCTGCAGCAAACTCCCCACACAGAACCATACTGTCCAGCTATAAAGCAAACTCTGAGATTGAGTATGACATTAAAGTTGTTTCTTTCCAGTTGAGGTTTCTAAATGTTCTGCGAAATGACTACATAATGGATGTAGTCAAACAACATAAATCATATTTGTCTTATTCATGATATTATTTTTTCAACAGGCACTGTCCAGCTCTAAGTCAGCCCTTCACCAAAAGAGTGCTGCTGGATCAGCACATTCAGATGATTCACGGAGGTAAACAGCCAGCGGGAAGGACTGAAAATGTTGAGACTCCACCTGACAAGCAAACGGTACAGTTTCATGAATTCAACAACTTAATATGTTGGTGAAAATCTCTTTCTTAGGGTGTATACACGCCTTAGGTGTTTAGTCAGTTTAAACAAACTCATGTCCATCCTTGCTGCAGAAGGTCTGCGTAGATGTGAACAAAGCAATCACACTAGGGTGCAGACCAAAACAACTGTACCCAGACCGTTTGCAGTAGGTGGTGTCAGTACATTCCAAATGAACCCTAGAGTTATTCGATTATGTTGTGCATGTGATCCAACTTCAATTCAACACAGCCAGCAGTTGTTCGCTGCAGGCTTGAGCCAAATGCCTTCTCATTGCCTGGTGTACGGTGCATTGTGGGATGCTTTGAGTAAACAAAGGGGTCTCTTCATAATGCCCTATACAACTTGCAAGATGTCTTCTCAGAATCACTCAGTATACTTCTTAGATAATTTTGCCTGAAATAGTACCCACAAACACACTAAGAATATGATTAAATTCTCTGTGTTTTTGACTAGCTTGGAACACAGAATCTGCTTCTTGTATTTACATTTGGCTCTCCCGCCTCAGGCACATCTGACCAATAGACAAACTAAATTTTAAATAGTGACAGGTTTTGCTTCGCTTGGAGTTCTCTTTCTATAAAAGGACACCAAACCACTGGAAAAACTTGTCTACTGATTCGGACCAAGGTAAACAAACTATAGGTGTAAAAAGACCCTTAGAGATTTTGTGATTTTGTTTCCAACAGTCGCTGTGATGTCACTATTGGTTCAAGGTCAATTTGCCTTTCCTTTTCCATTTTTGTACTCAGTCAGTGTCAAATCATTGCAGTCTACATCCATTCCATGTCCATGTACTTACCCATCTTGTATCATTTTATTTATCTTGATAGCAAACTAATTTAATACAATTATGGAATCAAATAATATTATAAATTCTCCAATCTTAGTTGCAATTAGTTTTAACTGTATGATTTTCCCCGGAGAGGTAATATTAAGCTCTGTTTTTATTGATTGGGGTTCTGATTCTTGTATTGTATAGGCCAGTTGACCCCTGATCAAACCAAAATATCTATGTCCAACCTCCAACTGGTATTTAGTGCAGCCACAGAACTGCATTTCAATACAAAAGATTATTGAGAAGACTGGGAAAAAGTAGAATGGATATCTTCCATTTGATGCGTACTGCAAATTACCGTAACAGAGGCTTTGTTGGTAAGTTCAGACCAATAGGTATTAGCTTTATGCTTTAGATCCAATCAGAAATCTGAAACATAAGTTTGAAATCAAGAAAAGATGAAAAGATAAGACTTTTATTCAGAAAATGCTAACATCAGCAAACTTGCTAGCATTAGCATGTTGCCAAAGATCATATTTTAGATGAAAGTTAGCTAAGTAAATATAATATCTAATATACTAGTATTAGCTAAAATGTGCAAATAGCCTGTAAGCTAAGTGTACTCAACACAATGAACAATGTTAGCAGTTGCTAATATACACTGCTCAAAAAAACAAAGGGAACACTCAAATAACACATCCTAGATCTGAATGAATGAAATATTCTGTGAATACTTTGTTCTGTACAAAGTTGAATGTGCTGACAACAAAATCACACAAAAATCATCAATGGATATCAAATTTATTAAGCAATGGAGGCCTGGATTTGAAGTCACACACAAAATTAAAGTGGAAAAACACACTACAGGCTGATCCAACTTTGATGTAATGTCCTTAAAACAAGTCAAAATGAGGTTCAGTATTGTGTGTGGCCTCCACGTGCCTGTATGACCTCCCTACAATGCCTGGGCATGCTCCTGATGAGACGGCGGATGGTCTCCTGAGGGATCTCCTCCTAGACGTGGACTAAAGCATGCGCCAACTCCTGGACTGTCTGTGGTGCAACGTGATGTTGGTGGATGGAGTGAGACATGATGTCCCAGATGTGCTCAATCGGATTCAGGTCTGGGGAACGGGCGGGCAAGTCCATAGCTTCAATGTCTTCATCTTGCAGGAACTGCTGACACACTCCAGCCACATGAGGTCTAGCATTGTCCTGCATTAGGAGGAACCCAGGGCCAACCGCACCAGCATATGGTCTCACAAGGGGTCTGAGGATCTCATCTCGGTATCTAATGGCAGTCAGGCTACCTCTGGCGAGCACATGGAGGGGCGTGCACCCCTCCAAAGAAATGCCAAACCAGTCATGCTGAAGGATGTTGCAGGCAGCAGATCGCTCTCCACGGTGTCTCCAGACTCTGTCATGTCTGTCACATGTGCTCAGTGTGAACCTGCTTTCATCTGTGAAGAGCACAGGGCGCCAGTGGCGAATTTGCCAATCCTGGTGTTCTGTGGCAAATGCCAAGCGTCCCGCACGGTGTTGGGCTGTGAGCACAACCCCCATTTGTGGATGTCGGGCCCTCATACCATCCTCATGGAGTCGGTTTCTAACCGTTTGTGCAGACACATGCACATTTGTGGCCTTCTGGAAGTCATTTTGCAGGGTTCTAGCAGTGCCCCTCCTATTCCTCTTTGCACAAAGGTGGAGGTAGCGGTCCTCCTGCTTTGTTGTTGCCCTCCTACGGTCTTCTCCACGTCTCCTGGTGTACTGGCCTGTCTCCTGGTAGCGCCTCCGGTCTCTGGACACTACTCTGGCAGACACAGCAAACCTTCTTGCCACAGCTCGCATTGATGTGCCATCCTGGATGAGCTGCACTACCTGAGCCACTTGTTTGGGTTGTAGAGTCCATCTCATGCTACCATGAGTGTGAAAGCACCACCAACATTCAAAAGTGACCAAAACATCAGCCAGAAAGCATAAGTACTGAGAAGTGGTCTGTGGTCCCCACCTGCAGAACCACTCCTTTATTAAGTGTGTCTTGCTAATCGCCAAAGATTTCCTCCTGTTGTCTATTCCATTTGCACAACATTATGTGAAATTGATTGTCAATCAGTGTTGCTTCCTAAGTGGACAGGTTGATTTCACAGAAGTTTGATTTACTCGGAGTTATATTGTGTTGTTTAAGTGTTTCCTTTATTCTTTTGAGCGGTGTAGATAAAATACTAACATTAGCCCTGCAATACGTGGACTCTCCGTTCTTTGCGCTGGCAGGAAGGTGTCAATTACTCATCAGCTGTTGTAACAGGCAGGAAACTTGATTTTGTTTTAAGGGAAATATTGTTGCTTTTTCTATTTCGTTTTATTTCGAACATTTTATATCATGTTTTGTTTTGTTGTATTTGTTTAAATGATTTCTCGGTTTTATTACTTTTTTTTTGTATTTTGTTTAATTAGAGTGGTTCTGAACAGTATTCGGTTGTTATGTAGATATTAATCAATAAGACATTTTTTGACTTCTATTTGGTTGATAGTTTCATAACTGTTTTCTAATATTTTGCTGTATTTTTCCATTTTTTTCCATTATTTCTTCTGATTTGTTGCTATCTTGGTCTGTTTTCAGCTTTTTAGATTTATTGTCATCACAGTTTGTGAGCTAAAATGTTGACTAGTCCTCAGCTTTAAAAGTTTTACTGAAATATTGAGATCTTTGTTATGTTGATGAGTTTTGTGGGTCATTTGACTTGTTCGTCTTTAGTAGGAGTCTACCGGAACAAACACGCATGCATTGCCTTGCAAAATTATTATCAACTATCTTTAGGATTATTTATCTCCCATATTCATTAAAATACATAAATGCAACAAGAAATAAACTGAAATGCTATAGTTAGATTAGGTATAAATGTAGGAATTGACAAAACTCATGGACCCAGTGTTGACTAGTCTTCAGTTTTTTTAAGTTTCCAAAAATATTGACTACTTTGTTAGATTGATGTCAATGAGTTTTGCACCTCATGGCGAAGCTGCAACCCAGAATTTATCTGTTGGTGTCTTAACAGAGCCGAAACACCAAAAGGAAGCCAGATGAAGTTGAGGGCTCTCCAGGCTTGAACTCCAGGGGTTCCAATTCACAACCGCTGAAGAGACTCAAAGTGAACATCCTCAAAAACCACAAATGTGCCGTTTGTGGCTTCACCACAGAGGATATAGCTGCTTTCCACAAGCACATTCCCCAGCACAAGTCTGACGGCTCATCCCACCAGTGTCAGGAGTGTGGACTTTGCTACACCTCCCCCCGATCGCTGGCCCGGCACCTCTTCATCGTCCATGGGATGAAGGAACCTAAGGGTCTCGGTCGATACAATGTGAGAGGCAGGGAAGATGAAGAGAGTCAACGGGAAAACCAGTTAGATGTTGTAGATGAGAACAATGATGGGACACCTAATACCAAATGTAAGGTGTGTGGGAAGAAGTTCGACACTGAGGGTCATCTAAAGACTCACATGAGGACACATGGGATGGCATTCATAAGGTCAAAGACACTTAGCGCTGCTCAAAAGTGAGTGGAAGATGATTTAGAATCATTCCATAAGTTCCTTAAACCCGTGGTACCTCCTATAACTGTGGTTATCATGTAAATACACGATGTTGTAGTGTACAACAATGTGTAAACAGTATAATATATGTGCTAGAAATTTTAATACACATCAAAGTCTCCATCTGTGTCTTTCAGTAAATATAACAAGAACATTTTTGTACAGACAGAGATCTTTCAATAGACCTTCAGTAGATGTTTTTAAGATAATCTGTTTATTCCCACAGTTTTCACTACAACAAGATAATGTATGAATTCATCATTATAATCTGCATATGATGAGCAGTCTGCTAAAGTTTAAAAAGTGCTGATGATATCCAACAGGTTTACCTTAGTGAGTATACTCAATTTCAGAGTATACTCTGAAATTACAATTATAACGAATAAACAGTTTTTCTCCATTGCCACAATAGGAAATGCACTTGTGCACCTATAATTTACCTAAAACCCTTGATGCCAAAATAAAATAGTCCAGAAGAACTTTGAGCTTAAGCAGGTCTGGGCAATCAATAAAAGTAAACTGCATTCAACAAAAGTCTGATGAATGGTAGAACAGAAAATGAGTTTAAAACTCAAATGTATATTTATCTTGTCAAATGATTATGTGCTGTTGCATAATAACCCCGGGCCAAATTTATGAACAATTGTAGTTTTTAAGTTAAGTTAGTGTTTGATTTTTTTTTTCCAAATGTTCTCTTCATGGCAGCTCTGTGAAATTGTAGACCACTTAAATATATTTTTACCAAAATACTTAAAACATAAGATATCAAGCACATGCCTTTTTTGGATTTGTCTTTAGAGGACAGTGAAAATAAGACTGACATAACCATGACATTTTAAACCATGCTTACAATTATTGTTTAATTGTATTTTTATTACAGTTTTTCTATATTTTAATTTGTGGGTTGTGGGTTGTAATCGATGAATGTGCACTGGCTGGAATCTTGCTGAAAATGAATGTAACATTTTACACAGCTAGTATAATAAAACACAATCCCAACAGAGTTTTTAATGGCTTTATTTAAAACAACATCATACTTTTCATAAAGTCAGGTTCCGTTGCCTAGTTTGAGTGGACAAATAGCCTCTTTTACTGAACATATGGCCACAAAGTTGAACTAATCTGGTTGTTCATAGCTTATAAATAAATCACCATCACCTTTCATAGAATAATCTGGGTTAATAGTTAACTTAAATGGTTCAAAAGTGATCATGACACATAACAGATATCTCCCATTTTCAAGAGCGAAACATATTGGAGGCATAAGATTTGCAAAAAAAACAACTATCAGACAGCGTCTGACTAATGGTAGACCACCTTTTCCGTTTTGAAGTCCACCAAATACCACACCTGAAGTCTAGGTTTCTGTTCTGTTTTGACTCACTTTAAGACAACCAGTCCGATGTGCGAAAAACGCAAGAACTGATAAGCAGTCTGGCTGTTCTCATTAACTGCAAAACCGACCAACCGTTACACAAGGTTTATGACACCGAGCCCAGTTACAAGGGTTGGACAATTAAACTGAAACACCTGTCATTTTAGTGTGGGAGGTTTCATGGCTAAATTAGACCAACCTGGTAGCCAGTCTTCATTGATTGCACATTGCACCAGTAAGAGCTGAGTGTGAAGGTTCAATTAGCAGGGTAAGAGCACAGTTTTGCTCAAAATATTGAAATGCACACAACATTATGGGTGACATACCAGAGTTCAAAAGAAAAATTGTTGGTGCATGCCTTGCTGGCGCATCTGTGACCAAGACAGCAAGTCTTTGTGATGTATCAAGAGCCACGGTATCCAGGGTAATGTCAGCATACCACCAAGAAGGACGAACCACATCCAACAGGATTAACTGTGGACGCAAGAGGAAGCTGTCTGAAAGGAATGTTTGGGTGCTAATCCGGATTGTATCCAAAAAACATAAAACCACGGCTGCCCAAATCACGGCAGAATTAAATGTGCACCTCAACTCTCCTGTTTCCACCAGAAGTGTCCGTCTGGAGCTCCACAGGGTCAATATACACGGCCGGGCTGCTATAGCCAAATCTTTGGTCGCTCATGCCAATGCCAAACGTCGGTTTCAATGGTGCAAGGAGTGCAAATCTTGGGCTGTGGACAATGTGAAACATGTATTGTTCTCTGATGAGTCCACCTTTACTGTTTTCCCCACATCCGGGAGAGTTATGGTGTGGAGAAGCCCCAAAGAAGTGTACCACCCCGACTGTTGCATGCCCAGAGTGAAGCATGGGGTGGATCAGTGATGGTTTGGGCTGCCATATCATGGCATTCCCTTGGCCCAATACTTGTGCTAGATGGGCGCGTCACTGCCAAGGATTACCGAATCATTCTTGAGGACCATGTACATCCAATGGTTCAAACATTGTATCCTGAAGGCGGTGCCATGTATCAGAATGACAATGCACCAATTCACACAGCAGGACTGGTGAAAGATTGGTTTGATGAACATGAAATGAAGTTGAACATCTCCCATGGCCTGCACAGTCACCAGATCTAAATATTATTGAGCCACTTTGGAGTGTTTTGGAGGAGCGAGTCAGGAAACGTTTTCCTCCACCAGTATCATGTAGTGACCTGGCCACTATCCTGCAAGAAGAATGGCTTAAAATCCCTCTGACCACTGTGCAGGACTTGTATATGTCATTCCCAAGACGAATTGACGCTGTATTGGCCGCAAAAGGAGGCCCTACACCATACTAATAAATTATTGTGGTCTAAAACCAGGTGTTTCAGTTTCATTGTCCAACCCCTGTACATGCACACAGTAATGAGATTGTACTCCAATCTCATCTGATTTTTTAAGTTCTAATGTTAACAGCAAGATGCGATACATGAAGTTGGAGAATGTCCGTTTTCCGAAATCACATTACCACATCTAGATTTCTCCCCCATATTGATTTGATTTTGATTAATTTCCTCGTGTATGTAATCATGGTTCTCGATTTTCTTTGGATATTTAACATCTGTGCATATCAAAAGAAAAAGGAAACGAAGGTTATACAGCATTGACGTGAGCACAGTACATACATACTGTATGTACTGTCTTCTTTAAGAATCTTCAGAAATCTCTCCCCATCCACAGTGTGATTGGGATTTTGATATTTGGCACTGTAGAACCGCTTTTGAAGTGTGAATTGATTATAATGTGTCTTTCTGCTGCTTCTGTCATATTAAAAAAATATTTGCCATGCTCTAGTGCAAAATTATTATTTTGTAAAAAAATGGAAAAACATGACAGGAGTGACCCAATCCTAACTGCAAATTAGATATCAGCTCTTCTACAGAAAACTGTCAGCAATTTACTCATCATTATTCATGTTAAAGCTCCTTCCAGACTTCCGGGAAGGAGATGAAGCAGACGGACGCTTAATTTTGCAGCTCCACCAGACCCACCGATGTATAGCCGAAAAAGTAATGAAAAGTGATAAATGAGTACCAATTCTGAAGGGAAAGGGCTCAAGAGTACAGAGTTCTTTTCAGAAGTCCAAAAAGAACGACATGAAGGCCAGTAGAAAAGTCGATGTTACAACAGGCTCCAAGCAGTTAACATTAGCCAAAGCTACACCGTTGAAAGCTACGGGAGATGCTAGCGGGGAAACAGTGATGCTAATGGAACTAAGAAAACTTCGGCAGGAAAACACTGACTCATTTTGGGAGCTGAAGAGCTCTTTACACCGGTTAGAGTCATCTATGGAGGACGTGAAGAATCGAATGGAGGGGCTGGACAGAAGATTGACTGAAGCGGAGGACAGAGTAAGTGCAACGGAGGACAGAAGCATACGGCAGGAGAGAGCACTGGGATATTCATTGGAAAGAGAAGCTATCCTCACGTCTAAATGTGACGACATGGAAAATAAACTCCGCTGTAATAACATCAGGCTGTTTGGCGTTCCAGAGGGAGTGGAAAAGGAAGACATGATAAACTTTATCACAGACCTCCTAAGCACATCTTTAGAGTTCCAAGAAGGAGTTGTTATTAAACTAGAAAGAGCACACAGAGCGTCAAGTGCGAAGCCTAAAGCCGCAGCGGCGCCCCCAAGATCCATCATATCCCGGTTTTTGGACTTTAACGTAAAACAAAAAGTGCTTTTTCAAGCTTGAAAACAAAAAATATACGGTACCAAGAGCACATGATTTATTTTTACCATGACTACTCATTTGACTTACAGAAGAAAAGGAAGAAAGTCCGAGAGGTAATAAAAAAGCTAAAACAAAAGAACATCAGGGCCCAGTCACCATACCCAGCCCAGCTGAATCTCTTCCTGAACGAGGGCATAAAATTATACCCCTCATTTTCAGCAGCGCATTCTACACTGAAAGAACTCGGCATTGAATCATCTTTGGAGGACAGAGATATACTGGAACATGAGCTGACACCAGATGGATGGAAAACTCAGGGAAAGAAAAGAAAGAGACAGCTGAACCCAGCTGAGATCAGAGCCATTGTCCAGGGTGATAACCCTGGATAATGGAGTTAGAGAAGAGAGCCCTTTGCTGTGAGTGAGATCGCCATATCATGTCTAGAACTGGATGAGAGGTAAATAGAAGTTAAATCTATGATGAACAGTAAGGAAGATAATAGACAATAACAATAGAATAATAGTAAATAAGACTAGACATGAAAGGGAATATCATTTATCACAAAATATTGACTTCAATATATAGAATCAGGCTATAAAAGAAGTGTTGAAAAATAAGCTACAGAACAGTGGGGAAGGGAGGAAGAGGAAGACTGGATGAAGCAAATTTCACGATTATGTAGGTGTGATGATACTTCAGGGACATGTTGGAGGACCATCACCCAGGCACTTTGTGCACACCACCCAGAAAGCCCCATCTCTCTGCCCAAAGAAGGTCGGGGGTGGGGACCCCCTGACTTTGGTTGTAGGCCTGTGTTTGTGTTCACTTCATTTCAGGGGCAAACCACAGAGTTATCGGAAGTTCACAGTTGTTCAGGAAAACTTTTTTGTTTCTTTACCATTTTGTGTCTCTCGGCAAGCAATATTTTCTATGTAATTGCAGCTTTTGACTTCACTCTGATTATAATTAAGTACAGTTAAAAGGGATAAGCTACAAGAATGGACACATTAACAGTAATTACTTATAATTTAAATGGAATGAATAATCCCGAGAAGAGAAAGAAGATTCTGACCCAGCTGAAAAGATTAAACTGTTCTATTGCAATGCTTCAGGAAACTCACCTTAATGAGACAGAACATAAAAAACTCAGAAGGGAGTGGGTGGGGCAGGTATATAGTGCTTCATGTGAAAGGGGTAGAAAGAGAGGAGTTGCCATTCTGTGTCACAGATCACTAGGTTTCGCTTTAGAGAAGATGTATGATGACAAAAATGGACGCTACATCTTGGCTGTGGGTACAATTAGAGGAGTGAAAATATCTCTCTTAAACATCTATGTGCCTAATGAAGATGATCCTAGCTTTATTAAGGACATTTCAACTCTTTTGACAACTAAAGCTGATGGATTTATAATAGCAGGATGTGATTTTAACTGTGTGATGAACCACAAAATGGATAAACACCCATTTGAACAAAGACCAGTGCCCCTGACGGATAAAATATTGCCCACTCTGATTGAAGAATTGGGGCTGATAGATGTATGGCGTCAAGGTCACCCTAGGGAGCGTGATTACACCTATTTTTCAGAGGTTCACGGAAGCTATTCCAGAATAGATCTCTTCTTTGTCTTAAAGAGAGACGTGCATAAAGTCACAAATTGTCACATTAGGCTAATAACAATATCAGACCACCGCCCAGTTGTTATGACAATACACTTAGAGAATGATAAACAACCTAAACAGTAGAGAATGAATGTTTCACTTCTGAACCGCCCAGAAGTAATTCAGAGAATTAAAAAAGACTGCAACGAGTATATGGAACACAATGATAATGGGGAGGTATCAGTGTCTATCTTTTGGGAAGCTGCAAAAGGGGTAATGAGGGGCAAGCTCATTTCCTTGTCATCCCAAATTAAAAGTCAACGCAATAAAGAACAGGTAGAACTAGAAAATCACATACAGCAATTGGAGGAGGAACATAAAAGGACAAATGATGAAACTATCTTAAAGTCTCTCAGCGAATACAGGAATATATTGAATAACTTGTTGACACATAGGGCTGAGGGTGCATTACGGTTTGCTAATCAAAAGTATTATGAATCAGGTAATAGGGCTAGCAGGCTATTAGCATTTCAGTTGCGCAAGAAACAGGCAGATCGCACAGTGGAAAAGATAATGCATCCCTTTACAAAGAAAACACTGTCCCACCCTAAAGACATAGCAGAAGCTTTTTCAGCTTACTATGAGACACTTTATGATTCAGAGGAGATAGACAATAAAACAGAAAAGATTAAGAAGCTACTAGGCAAAATTACGTTACCAAAATTAATGGAAAATGACGCTCGAGCAATGAGGGAGTCAATTACAAAAAAAGAAATTGAGGAAGCCTTAAAAAATTTAAAAAAAACAATAAAGTGCCAGGAGCAGATGGGTTCCCTGGGGAATTTTATAAGCATTTTGAAACAGAAGTCACTCCCCTATTATAAAGGGTATTTAATGATGCCCTCACAAATAATGATCCCCCAAAGTCCTGGTCAGAAGCAATAATATCTATAATTCCCAAGGAAGGCAAAGACCTCATAAATTGTTCATCCTACAGGCCAATAAGTCTGCTCTGCTGTGATGTAAAAATTCTGACTACAATATTGGCAAATCAAATTCAAAAATGTATCCACAGAATAATTAAGATTGGGTTAAATTGGCACTACCTGAAATATACACTAGGAAAAATGGGATTTCATAGAGATTTTATTAATTGGATTAGTGTGTTATATTCTGGACCCACATCCAGGGTGCGGGTGAATGGATATTTCTTAAGGAACTTCAGTTTAAAAAGAGGAACTAGGCAGGGATGTCCTCTTTCGCCTCTACTATTTGCGATTACTATCGAGCCCCTGGTGGAAAGTATATGGACAGACTCTAGAATTCATGGAGTAACGGCAGGAGGAGTCACTCATAAAATCTCATTATATGCGGATGACATTATTTTGTATATTTCTAACCCTCTGAGTTCAATCCCTAGGCTTATGACTTCTTTAAGAGATATTGGAGAAATCTCAAGCTACAAGATTAATGAAACCAAGTCAGGGGCTATAATGCTGGTGGGCAAATGACCAAAAAGTTTAGATAAAGAGGTCACTTTTAATTGGCCAAAGAGGGGATTTAAATACTTAGGCGTTATGATGACACCACAAACCTCGCAACTATTTAATGAAAATTATGGTAGACTAATCACACAAATAAAGTCGGACCTAACCAGATGGGAAATTCTCCCTCTGTCCTTATTGGGCAGAATAGAAACAGTGAGAATGAATTTACTCCCAAGGTTAATGTATCTATTTCAGGCACTCCCTATTTGGATACCGGCCTTTGTTTTCAAAACTTTAGATAAAATCATTAATAACTTCATTTGGCAAAGGAGGAAGCCAAGAATCAGACAGAAACTACTATTAAGCCCAAAAGAAAAAGGTGGTCTTAGTTTGCCCAATCTGACAATGTATTACTGGGCAGCACAACTTCGTGTTGTGGTCGAATGGTTTATACAAGATGAGGAGACAAACTGGATTGGTCTGGAGAACAATGCGTGCAAGTTGGTACCTCTTGAAGTGATCCCATTTATGGAGGGTAAGAAATGGAAAGATTTAAAAGTTGAAAATGAGTGGATTATCTGTACGCACAGGGTTTGGTCCCTGGTGAGGAAGAAAATAGGAGCACCTTTAACAATATCACGCACAGTGAAAATAGCCAAGATTATTGACTTTTTTCCAAACAAACTGGATGCTGTTAAGGTTTGCGTGATATAGGACCCCAGAATGCAGACAAGCAGGCAGCGTGATGGTAAGTGCAAAGGTTTAATAACAAAAAAACTCACTCACAGCAGGAGGCAGGAACAAAACAATAAACGGGCAGGCGAGACAGGCATGGCATGGGCAAAAAACAAGACTTGGTTTGAGAACTAGACTTGAGCATCATTTGAAAGACAAGACAAGACATGGTTTGAAAAATGTTTCCACGATGTGTAAACAGAACAGGTGTGTATAAATGGAGTGTGAACCAGGTGAAGCAAGACAGATTAACTAGGTGCAGGTGAACCGAATAAAGTTGATTAACAGAGAACACAACGTGACAGGAGCAAAACATGGCTTGAACAGAACGCAAATCTAAGGAAACAAACTAATAGAACTATAACTAGAAAAATATGAAACAAAAGCATTAGGGGGAGAGGGTTTGTGAAAATGGTCCTAAGATCACCTATAGTCCAGGTTGGAAGGAATTTGATTGGAAATTGAAAATTAGATTCTTTAAATCGTCCTTTAGTATATCAAAATATGACAGGAGTGCTACAAATTTGTGTTGGAAGAACTGTAATCAGATAGGGGATCACCCTCATATTTTTTGGGACTGTCCAACACTGAGATCATTCTGGCAGGGAGTACAGACAGAAATTCAAAAAATTCTTAAGTTCACCTTACCGCTGAACCCACTGCACTACATATTGGGCTTGACCCCAGGAGGAAATATTGGGAAAAGGAAAATCCAGTTAATACAAATTCTTCTATTGGTTGCAAGGAAAATGATAACTCTGTCGTGGCTCAAGCCTTTGCCTCCCACCCTTCAATAATGGCAAGGAAGACTGAAAGATGTGTATACAGTGGAAAAGATAACAACAACACTTCAAGTAAAAATTGATGTTTTTCTGAGAGTATGGACCCCAGCTATTTCCCACTTGGGATGGTCACACAAGTGAAGATGTTGTGGGTTCTAAGAAGTTGTGTTAGTCCCTTCTGTGGGTTTTGTCTTGGAAGACACTGGGTGGGTTCGCCCACCCCTCATGTGAGCCCATGAGGACCATTTTGATTGATTTCAATTGCTGAAATGGATGTTAACTGTTTGCCGAGACACTAATTCTTTTTGTTTATTTGCTTGTTTGTTTTCTGTGTGTGCAGGTAAATATGTACAGATGCATATATGCTGAGTACATAATAACGCATATACTCAAATAAAGAATGTAAAAAAAAAAAAAGCTCCTCCCAGACTACCATATGGTAAAGATGGGTAAAAAGCCAAAACAAATACCGGTACATGAATTTATAAAAGGTTATTTGCAATAGCATGACTTGTGCACTTAAAAAAACTATTAATTCATATAACCATTTTTGCATAAAGAACAGCACTTTATTATACAAGTGTGATGCTGTATATACTTCATTCCTTCTTGTAATAAAGCAAATGCGTTGATGTGCTTTTGTGTGAGTGGAGGTGTGGCCTAAGAAGTCAGTTTTATATTTTGTTTTTTGGCCCATTTTTCCTGAGGAGTAGATGCCTAATAATAATGATCACCTTGATAAAAAGGGTTTGATCTTCGGTCCTAAACCCACTTATACAAACACACATCACCTGATATGCTTAAATCCAACAAGCATTGTAGTTAATAAAGCTTAGAGTTGGAAAATACACATAAAAATATTAAATGGTCATCCCACTTAAACTAAAGCACACCCTTAAACCAGTGTTTCTTACTGAAAAGACCAACTTGCATCCTGGTCTAGGCTTTTTTTTGTTACAGTTCCAACTGTTTAGATTTTTTTAGGCAGGAGAAAACAACATTAGGAGAGGATTTTCAAATTCTTCAACTCTCAAAACACATCAGCCTTATTTGAAGCACATGGTCTCTAGTCTTTTCCATTTTGAGAAGCAGCTAACAGAAAGGGACCTCTGTGACATGTCATTTAATGTTTTAGATTAAATCAAGTTATGGATGACAAATTAGATGTTTTGTTTAAACTCTAATCAACCTCATATAATTGTGCAACCAGGCATTATGGCAAAAACAACAGTTTTTTTAATATCTCCCCTCTCTGAACAGATGTAGTCATTAAATTTAGGAATGTGAGATTAAGATACAGCAAAAATAAAGAAGTACATAAATTCATTTAAAGCATTTTTAACATTTTACTAAGGGTGCTGAAAAGTGTGGATGACACTCTACGTATCATTGATGGTGCATTAAAGAATATTTGTAATGCTACTAATCTCTCACATCGCTGTCACTTTTACACTTCCATTTGTCAACACATTCTTGTTTTCTCTAGATTTGATGTGATTTAAGTATATTTTATTTTTTACCACACTACTTATGTAATTTACCTTTGGGGATTTATAAATTTGTAATTACTTAATTTACTTTGGTTAAGCTTTGCTTATATTCTGTTAAAAGACACATGAAGAATGTACAGTATTACCTTGAACAATGAAGGCCTGTGTTATAAGTTGTCTTGCTGCTTCTGTCTCACTGTTTTTGTAGGTAAAGCTGTGGCTCTCTCTGTGGTTCTCTGGGAGACAGCTTCTCCTTCTAGGAGCAGGTTTAGGCTGTGATCTTATCAGGGTGCAGCATATTTAATTACATGAAGGTACATTTATAAAATAAATGCAGGTATCTTTCTACTAATGGTGCCACCTTCTACTCTCTGTGTAGTTCTACCATGGATAATGTAAAAATAACTGTAATCAGAGGTCAGTAGAGTAGCCAAAAATTGTACTCAAGAGAAGCACTACTTCAGAGTATTTTTACTCAAGCAACAATAAAAACATTAAGGGTAAAAAAGCTATTCAAGTACTGAGTAACTGTGAATATAACATCTGATCTAGTTTGTGAAAATTTATGTAATCTTAAAATTTTAGGCTATGTGCAAATTCTGGAATTTAAAGGATAAAATAGTCAAATTTAATAACAAAGTAACAAATTCAGGCTAAGGAAAGAAACATTTCCAAATTACACTTTTCCAAAACATAAAACTGTTGAACCCAGTACTTACAGTAAGTAATGTGTACATGTTAAAACAGTGCAATGTACTTGCAGTGACAATATCTAGTGTTTACTGTATTTTCACCTGACCTCCAAATGACCCAGCAGGCTCAGCAAATAGAAAATAACATAAGAACAAGTAGCTAGTTTACACCAAGTTTACGTTTGATAAATGTTTGGTTAAAACATGTTTGTTCTTTCTTAGGTGAAGTAGGTGGGTACAGTAGCCAGACATTGTACCCAAGTAATAGTAGCGTTGCTTCAAAATAATATTACTCAAGTAGAAGTAAAACATACAGTGCAGTAAAACTACTCCTAAAAGTAATTTGTTTTCCAAAAAGCTACTCAAGAAAATATAACTGAGTAAATGCAACTAGTTACTACCCACCTCTGACAGTAATAAAATCGTAGTTTGTACAATATCAAGTACCACACAGGAAACCACCAGCACGTTTTAACATGACTTGTTTAAAAGCAATTGAGAATGTGCTCTTCTAAAATTATAATTTATTTGCTGGACAAAATTAAGTGTGTTTAATACATGTTCAGTAAACAGAGCAATGGCTTGCTTGAAGCAGCCATAATTATCAGGCTTCCACATTGATTATTATCATTCTGTGCAGTGACGTCTTCTGCTCTGATCTTTCTGTTTTTCAACTAAAGCCTGTTCACACCTAATGCAGAAAATCCATCAGGTCCATGTTACAGTTTCCAAAGCCGTCTTCCATTTCTACCTTTAAAAGATGAATTTCATGCTTCTCTCTGCTTGATGATGTGCCCCTTCCTGTTATTTAAGCTCCTTGAGGGCGGAAAAGATGCAGTCGACACTGAAATGGCCCTCGGTTGGATTGTGTTTCTTCTGTTAGTGAGTGGCAGTGTTGCACTTGGAAACTTGCACAACTACAATGTGTCACAAAGATGTATGAGGGATATCAACACGTTCC
Source organism: Girardinichthys multiradiatus (assembly GCF_021462225.1). NCBI lineage: Eukaryota > Metazoa > Chordata > Actinopteri > Cyprinodontiformes > Goodeidae > Girardinichthys > Girardinichthys multiradiatus. The sequence continues at coordinate 19,102,183 of NC_061801.1, forward strand.
TTTGGGATTTAAACCAGGATGAGCCAAAGGAATACGCTGCCCTCAGTAAGTGCTGACGCTTTACTGTTATTTTCTTTGCTGTGTGTCTGGTGCAGTGACATTTTTGTCAGATTTAGATACCGAGAGTGAGACTTGCCCACAGTAAAACCATTAAGACCTTGGTTCAATTCCCACCAAATGCAAATGTGATGTAATATGCATTGTCGTTTTTTTAAATAAGTAAATGTAAATGCAAAATGTTCACTCATCCAAACATTTAGATGTCAGACATTATTGATATAGTTACATAGATTGGTGAAATGCTAAAATGCCCTGGTAGGAGTTTTTTGATATTTGCTCATTTGCATCCTGTAGTTAAAGCCCTACTTTGCAGATGAGTTGCGAAGGATCAGAACACCTTTCCTGACTGTACAAAAGTATCAGTTGGGAAAAGAGTATATAAAATTCCACAACAGAAAAAGTTTATTAATTTCAGTAACTCAATTCACTAAGTGAATCAAATTATGCAGATTAATTACACCAAGACAAATGTTTAAAAGGCTTTATGTCTGTTAAATATGATGATTCTCTGCTAACAGCTCATGAAAACATAACATTTATGATTAGACTATTACAGCACACCAATATATACAGCTGTTTTCTGACTAAACATCAGTGGTTGTTTCCCTCCTTTTTTAAAGTGTATGATTCCTTTGGAAAGATGGGCAGCAGTGTTAAAGAAGGTAATGTGAACCAGCCCGGTTCAGTGCAGCAGTGTCGCTCTGCCATCGGCCCTGGCTTCTCTGCACAGTACTGCCAGGTGTTCCTGAAGCAGGTGAATAATATAAAAGACCTTGATGGTGGATGGATATGAAACTAGAGAAGAAAACAGTATTTTCTCCTTCTTCTGCAGGGAACAATCCAGTATTTTGTGGGTATTTGTGTTCCTGACTCCTGCAGGGAAGTAGATGTCAAACAACTGGTACTGTGTGGTGAGAAACTCTTAAAACAGATTTTGTGTAGATCTGTTCCTCTGGTTTCTTTGGTTATTTTTGTATTATTGTCTCACATATGGCTTATTTTTCAAACAGACAGACTTCAGTTCAACCAAAAGTCCCTCCTTAGTCTATTACCCCCCAATCTGATCAATCAGTCTTCTCAGGAAATGATCATGACTCACTGTTTGGTTGACACAGTTGCTCCTGATGCGTCAGACGTTGCCTGCATGTCAGTATATGAGCCATCTCTTTTCACCCCCAGTAAACGATATGCTTGTTTTTTAAATGTTTTAAACTTGGTTCCTTTTCCTCCTTAGGTGTGTGTGTTGTGTAATGTTAGCCATTCCTCTTGCGGCTACCCTCTTCACAGCCTTAAGAAGGTCAGAGCAGAGCAGCACGATCAGTCACACAGCAGAGTCTTGCCATTTAAACGTTTATGGCACCCTGAAAAGCAATGGCAGTGAAATAAATGGCAGAACATTAGAGGAAAATGGTAAGGTGCATTTGCATCTGATCTGTTAATATTTAGACAATGGTTTTACTCAGTAGTTTCTTTTTGCAGACAGAAACAACCCTGCTGGACAATGTATTTCTCAAAGCTGTCTTTCCAGCTGCTTGCAAGCATTCTCCTTGCAGACAACAAGCAAGGGAGTCTTCAGCACCCCCTTCTATGTCCAATGTGAAAACTACACCTTTCTGAACGGCATACGTGTTCTCAGTTTGCTTTGGATTATATGTGGCCACGCCGCACAGTTCCCAGTAATTAACAACCTGGGTATGAAGGAAAATAGTTAACTAAGTCTTACTTTCATCCAAATACTTTATTCACAATGCCATATCTCTGTTGTAGATAACTACAAAACATGGAGGAGAGCAGTTGAAAGCAGCCCAATATACGTGTTCACCATCAGTGGGCCTGTTTTTCTGGCTGTTGATACCTTCTTATTGCTGGGGTGAGTCTATTGAAAAATTCTTGAACATATTTTTGTGCTTAAAATGATTTTCTGTACATTGTTGCTGTTTCAGGGGTTTGCTTAGTGCCAGGTCCTTGCTGAGCTCAATTGACAAGGCAGAAGACAATCTGAGTCTGGGTTTGGTTGCGAACTATCTCTTCAAGAGGATTAAAAGGCATGATCTTAAAACTAGAAGACTAAATTACAGTGCCTTGCAAAAGAAAAAATACCCCTTAAACATTTTTTTTATTTTGTCTTTGGAATTTTATGTGAGAAACCAACAACAACATAATTCTGGAGAAAAAAAACACATGGCATGCTGATGGGCTGCATGGCGCAGTTGGTAGCACTGTTGCCTTGCAGCAAGAATGTCCTGGGTTCAACTTCCGCCGGGGGTCTTTCTGCATGGAGTTTGCATGTTCTCCCTGTGCATGCATGGGTTCTCAACGGGTACTCCGGCTTCCTCCCACAGTACGAAGACATGCCTGTTAGGTTAATTGGTCTCTCTAAATTGCCATAGGTGTGTGGATGAGTGTGTGCTTGGTTGTTTGTGTGTTGTGTTGCCCTGCGATGGATTGACGACCTGTCCAAGGCCTCCTGCCCACAGACTGCTGGAGATAGGCACCAGCTTCCCACTATGGAAGAAGCGGAATAGAAAATGACTGACTTCAGATCTTCTTGGGTATGTTATTACCAGCTTCACACATCTAGCGACTGAAAGTTTTGCAGATTCCTGTTTGCAAAATACCTCAACCTCTGTCAGACTGATTTGACAGTCTGTGAACAGAATTTTTTAGGACCTGCCACAGATCCTTAATTGGATTTACTGTACATCTGGTCTTTGATTGCTCTTTTCTAACACATGGGCTTGCTTTGATGTACACCATTCCCCAGTAGCTCTGGCTTCACATTTAGGACCCTTGTTGTGGTCCTAGAGGGTAAACCTCCAGGCCGATCTCAAGTCTTTTGTAGCATCTTGTTCATTATATTGACTGATTTATAACCTAACCCTGTTTTAAACTTCGCGGACCTGTCTGATGTGTTCTTTGGTCTTCATGATACTGTTTGTTCACTAATGTTCTCAGACAAACCTCTGAGGCCGTCATGGAACAGTTGGATTTATACTTAGATTTAATTACACACTGCAGGACTTCAGTTACTAATTATTTGTCTTGTGTTTTATTGAGGGGTATTAGTTAAAAAAAAGAAAAGCTTTTAGGCAAATACTTTGCGTTGGTCTATCACATAAAATGCCAGTAAATAAATTCAATTGTTGACAAAATGTAAACTAGTTTAAGGGGTGAAAGGCACTATAATCCAGGACATGTATTTGTACAGTAAATCTATAATTAGGACAGGTTTTACTGAGAATTAAAAGGTTACATTTCTCTCCTGCTGCTCCAGGATTCAGCCTCTGCACCTGTTTACAATGTGTTTCACTATCAGCCTCATCTCTTTGGTCCAGGGGGGACCCTACTGGTTCCCATTTGTTGAAACGTTGATTGATTGTAAGGCATACTGGTGGGCTAACTTACTACTGATTAGCAATCTCCTACCAGTCCACGAGATTGTAAGTTTCAGCAGCTTTTCATATCTCCTCATGCAGCATTTCAGTTCATATTTGCCTATTTCTTCACATTTTCTCTCTAAATCTCTCCTCAGTGCATTCCCTGGACGTGGTACCTGTCTCTAGACTACCAGTGTTACGCTACTACCCCTCTGTTGGTCTATATTTATCGGCTGTATGTTCACATCATTTAACATCATCCCATACACCACATAAACTAGAGTAATAACCTTTTCCATTCTGTCTCCTGTTTTCAGTAAAAAGAGTGTGTTTGCCGTTGTGGTAGGAGGCCTTTTAGTGATTACTATTGTGACCAGTGCTGCTATAACTGCATGCCTGCACCTCCCAGTCTTTCATCCATCTACAGTGTAAGCCTCCTCCATAATAAACCTGAATGAACAGCTTCAGTAAATAACAACATGTAACTAGTCTTTTAAGAGCCACATGTTAACCTTGAAGTGTTTGTCTTTGCAGAACATCAGACAACTATGTTTTGTATTACTATGTGAAACCCTACACAAGATATGGACCATTTCTCATAGGGATCCTAACAGGAATATACCTGACAACAAAGAAAGATCAGCTTTTAAAGGAAAAGGTGAGATGATTTGATCATCCATCCTTGCCATAATATTCTATATCGTGTTGTTGCAAGATTTGAGAATGCTTCATAAATTAAGTAGAATTTAAATAAAAAACAGGGTGTTTTTCATTTTTTTTCCAGTGGTTTCTCAATGTGACCTTTATCTGAAGAGAGCAGGATTCTCCTTTTTTGCAGAGAAATATTTAACTCTTTGCAGCCGTGCACACCACCGCAGTTTAGTGCTCTCCTGTTAGTTGACCATGGAAAAAACTGTCTATTTCCTGTTGCGTGTAATTTTCTGGGCCATTTCTGTTCAGAAATATAACAGAATTACAAAGTTTCAAGTGCAACTGATACCTTTTAGCCAAAACTTGCCTTCATATTTCTGTGCCTATTCTTTTTATTCAGTGGCAACCAGCGCTTGGGTGGTTCTGCTGTCTTTCCCTGATGGTTTTGCTTATTGGACTGGCCTACCTCCTGAAAGAAACTCCAGCCCACCCATCTGTGGCTCATGCTCTCTATCAGGGGACGCACAGACTACTCTGGGCTCTGACTGTGAGTTGGATCATACTGGCCTGTGAGGAGGGCTTTGGAGGTTTGAACAAATCAAATTAGATCTTCAAAATGGCAGAACACTGTGATTTTAAAAAGTGTGCATATTTGATTATACTTCTTTGTTATTTGGTTACTTTTATAAAGAACTCCCGCACAGATATTAGGTTCTGTCTGTTTTTTAACTGTAGGTATTGTAACACACAGCAACAGTATAGAAAAGAGTTGCAGGTTCTAAAACTGTCCCTCTACACCAGTTTGTGTGTGTGTGTGTGTGTGTGTGTGTGTGTGTGTGTGTTCCTGTCTTGGCATCACAGTGAGAACCATTTTCCCGATTTCACCATCAAATTGAGGACCGTTTGTACCAAAGTGAGGACATTTTGCTGGTCCTCACGACTTATTTTGCTAACGGTTAGGTTTAGGACTAAGGTGTGAATTGACTTTAGGTTAAGGTTAGGGTTAGGCATGCACTGGTAATAGTTAGGTTTAGGGTTATTGTCAGGGTTAGGGCATAGAAAGGGTTGAAAATGACTGAAAATCAATGGAAGTCAATGGGAGTCAACACATGGTCCTCACTACATATAGCAAAACAAGAGTGTGTGTGTGTGTGTGTGTGTGTTTCTCCAGGTTTTATCAAGACATTCCTGTCATTTGGTTTCTGGGTTCCTCTTTCCAACATTAGCTTTGCCTGCTATCTTATACATCCCATCTTCATCATCCTCTACAATGGCTTGCAAGAAACGCCAATGCACTACACAGACATCAACTTTGTGAGGATTTCATCTTAATTATTCAATAACAAACCAACATTCTTTTATTTCTGTTTTCGTCTTATCTTTGCACCACTGGGTGTCTGTCATTTTCAGATGTACCTGTTCCTCGGCCATCTGGTACTAACTCTGGTGTTCAGCAGTGCTCTCACTGTGTTGATAGAGAAGCCCTACCTCCACCTGAAACACAGAAGCATCTAGAGAAAGTGCCACGTATAATACAGTGCCCTTCACATATATTGGCATCCCTGGTAAAGATTTGTAAAAAAACTTCAAGTAAATTAATATTTTCTTGCAGTAGTGTAACCTCGCACTGAAAAAAATGCTGCAGTCCTCTAACAAAAAGCTTTGGAGATGTTCCCTTACCATACGTTTCACAATGCTTGGTGACAAGATATAGTTGGCTCTTCCTTGATTGTAAAAATTTTTTAAACCTCGTTGTCCTGAGTGTAGATATGAACATGTTTAGGATAGTAGCTGTTTTGTTGTTGTCATTTACTTTCTTATGAATATCAAAACAGTGCCTGCATGATTTATATGGCATCTGTTTCAATTTTTCCCATTTTGAAGAGTGGGTAAGAGAAGTTGGAATCTGTGTCCCATCATGTTTATACCCCAGAGAAGCAAAACATCATAGATTAAATGTTCCTTGACAGTGTAATCAACATAAAGTATACATTGAAAATGCTTCAGGTATTGTTAGATGTGCCGGTAAACTTGGTGCTGACTTTTATCAAAAGAAAACAATTACAGTTATGTAAAAAACATCAAGAGATCCCGTAAAATCTTTTTTTTCTAACATATTTGGACATATGGATATTTAACATCAATTTGAGCAATACTGATAAATTCAAATAAAAGATGGAAGAAAACAAATATTCTGTAAAATAAAACAAAAACTTAAATTTCTGGTGAGCAGTAACACCCTCACAATTAGGAAATTCCCACTAAAATTGGTTGAAATTATGCCTCAGATGCACATCTTTATAACATTATTAGTCAGTATTTTGAAAGAGGTTTGCCTTGTTGCCTTGAATATTTAGTTTGATGTGTGCCCTTGTCAGAGACTGGCTACAAGAAGCATCTCACTGATGATATTTCAACCATTCTTCAAAAAGGAATTTTTTCTGGCTATTCCTTGTTTAAAAACAATGTTATTATTAGTGTACCTTGAGCATTTTCTTGTTCAGAAATTTAAGAAATAATTAGACATCTATATATGGAAGTTTTTCCCATGACTGCACATTTCCCACCTGGATAAAGGTGCTCAATTACCATCATTACCTTTATTCAAATCAACTTTTTATGATGCCTGTTTAATTGACTGACTTATAGATTTTTTGTAAATAAAACTCTAAAATTATTTATTGCATCCCAACAGCTCTGTGGATTTTTTGCCTTTCACTGTTGTTTTTTTTTTTACAGCATTTATTTTTGTGACTGTAATTTGCATTATTCCCCCACTCTTTTTTTTCACACCTCATTTGATTTCCTGTGACATTACATAGTAATGTAATATGTAGACTTCACTCAAAAATAAATGAGCTAAAATTACAGCAATTAAGATGTCACTTATTTAATTTGGCTGCCTTTTCTGTTTCTGATTCACTTTTTATTTCATCCCTTACCATCTTTAAGTGTCCAAGAACACAAATGACTTTACTGCACTTGTTCTAGTAGGTCAGAACCACAAATCAGACAATGACTCAACTGAAGAAAGAATAACAAAAGATTTTCATTACATGTGATGTCAAACACATTTGCAGGCTTGCTTCTCAGTGAAAGTGTACGTGGAGCCGGGGCCTGGTTGTGCATTGCATGGGGCTGACACCTTCTCAGTGAGCAACCTCTAAGAAATGCAGATGTTACTACTGCTTTTTCATCTATCTAATATTACCAAGATGAAAAAGCCATGATGAAACAAACAGTTTAAACCTGCCATATGTTATGTCAGTCAGTCAGTCATTTTCTACCGCTTATTCCATAGTGGGTCACGGGGAAGCTGGTGCCTATCTCCAGCAGTCTATGGGCGAGAGGCGGGGTACACCCTGGACAGGGCCATATGTTATGTTTGGAAGCAAAAAGATGACAAAAGAAAATCTGACATAGGTGCACTCTCCAGGCTAAACTGTTTTAATTCATGTTTTAATTCAAAACGTAACATAAGTAAAACTGAGAAAACGTTCTGTTGTAGAGTTTGCATGCATCTGTTGTGGTATTCTAGCTCCATTCAGTTCATTTCAACCAAGACAAAACAAAATATTGTCGCACCTCTCTGGATTTCCACCTGTTCCAGGCCTGTGGATGTTGGAAAGCAGCGTGAAGGCTGGACCAGGGCCAGTCTGTGTAAAAATATAGCTTGCTTTGGTAAGACGATCCTTCCCATTTAATGACGACATAAGACCGCGAGGACACATCAACTCAAGAAGCTCGCGACAAACATGCTCCAGATGCATGAAATTATATGAGGGACTGATTTAAATGTTCCATTTTAAAGCTTTGTTTGGAAAAAGGTCACATTCATTGCACTCACAAGTCAATACAAAGCCACAGCTACCTCACAGATGAATTTAGTCTAATTATATTTCATTAGTTGCCTGGTAGAGTTACAAGGCAAAACAAGAACAGGTGTATGGGAGTAAGTGTTACACAACGGTTCAACACAGTTTTGACAGTTTGTGTCACCGCTTCCCTCCTCCTCCTCAGAAACACGGTAAGTTTTGACAAACTTGCAGGGAGCGCAAAGCTGGTACATCCCAGAGTGGTATTTCTATGTTAGTGCTACATTAAATTATACAACCGTTTAGGTAAATAAGCCTCGTATATTTTAGCATTACTTAAGTAATCTATTTACACTATCTGACATTAATTATTTTCATTTTCAATTGAAAGATAAATTGTTATATAATATCTTTCAGCACTGTAATTTATTTTCAGCTAGATAATTATAACACCTCATACGAAGACTTGGGTAAATTATAGTGAACTACAAATTGGATTAACAATAAGTGTAAAATCATTCAAACCAGTATATTAATTTACATACATTCACTGATTAGAAATATAAACAATAAACTGAACTAACACAAATATAAGGACAAACAATAAAGAGGAAACAAGCAATTTCTGCTGATAAAAATGAAATGGTCTGAAATAATGAGGGAACATTCAGCGATCCTTCTAGATTAAACGATAATTCAGAAGATTTTAATGGAGATTCACAAAACGTTTTTATCTGATTGCTTTCTCATTTAGTCAGCAGATGAAGAGGATGCAGGAAGATAGGACTTAAAGTTCTCTTTGATCAAATTTTTTCTTTATCTAGCTCCAGATCAACATACTAACACAGAATCTTCCCACCACACGTCAATGTTAACGTCAGCCATGATCTCAGGCTCTCAGCCCACAGGCAGGATAGCGGTCAAACTTTTCACCTTTCTCTCTGCTGAGTCTAGACCTGGGTTGCTCTGAGGAACGAGCCAAGCCAACTTTATTTATAGCACCCTAAAAACAACAAAACGGACCAAAATGATTAGCAGTTATACAAAATTATAAAACAAATTAAATACTAATTAAGTTGATCAGACTGGCTGAGTTTGACAGCTTACCTTGAGGAGAGACTGGAGTCTCACACATCTAACTTTTCCTGGTTCTTCTCTTCAAAAATCTTGATGATCAAAATATCAGTGGAAACATGCAAGAAACTGTTCAGCAGTTATAACAATGGTTAGATTGTTACGATGGAAAGATTTTTTCATTGATTATTAAGAAGTGTATAAATAATTTTTAAAATGACATTTTGTAAATAAGTAAAAATAAATAAATCTCTTTCACAATTGATCCTACTTTTACATTGTTTATTAAGATAGTTTATTAGTTAGTTAAGACATTTATTTCAAACATGTAGAAGAACAAAAATAGAAACAATATAATCCATAAATAATAATAAATACCCATAAAACATGGTGCAAAACCCAAGAGAAAGAAAATGAAACAATAATTTTTTAAGTTGCATATCTGAAAAGGAGTGGGAAGAGGTACAAACTTATTTAATCCCACCCCTTCTCCAAAACGCTTTAATAACTTAATAAAAACTTACTTTGTAATCTTGTAAGAGACATCCATCTCATTTTCTATAAAAACAAACTTCAAATGAAAATAATTTTACATGTATATTTGCCAGGGATATAAATAATGTTGGGCTTAACAGTATGTGTGGTGGAAAACTGCACATCAGGTTTGGTAAAGAAAACGTACAGAAATTGCACAAGGAGAACAGAACATAGCGCACCGGCAGAGTAACACTGAAAACCAGTGAGCTTATATACTGAGGTGAGAGTGGAGAATGATATTAAATGCAGCTGAGTTAATCAGGGGGAGTTTAAACAGCTGTGGAGGAGAGATCTGAGCAGGGGAGCTGAGGGAAGGAGACTAATTAACACAGAAAACACAAAGCTGGCTTAACTAAACACAAAGGAGAACAAGCCTAACACTAGAAAATTAACTAAAATGCACAATCACAAGACATGAACAGGTTAGAAACTAAAAACAAAGGAATGAACAAATAAGACTTTATCTAACCACAATAAAGAACTCAAATAAAAACAAAAACACCAACACCCAAGAATCATGGCAGGGCCAGCATTATGCTGTGTCTTCCTCAGCAGTGACAGAGAGACAGGTCAGAGTAGATGGGAAGATGGATGGAGATAAATACAGAGCAACACTGTAAAGAAACCCTTTTAGAGGCTGCAAAAGACTGAGACCGAGGTTCACCTTCCATTAGGACAATAACGCTAAACATACAGCCAGAGCTAGTCAAAGTCCTGACTAAATCCAATTGAGAATCTTAGGAAAAATTTAGATTAACAGACGCTCTCCATCCAATATAACCTAGAGCTATTTCACAAAAAAGAAAATTAGCAAAAATACAGTCTACATGTGCAAAGCTGGGAGTGACATACAAAAAGACTGTAACTGCAATGAAAGAAAGTTGTATCAAGTATTTACTTAGAGGCAGTAAATGCAAATACACACCATACGTTTCAACATTTGATTTGTAAAAAAAGAAAACTGGAAAACCATTTATTGCTATCCTTCCCATTCACGTTTATTAACTACTTTGTGTTGGTCTATTACATGAAAATCTCCTCATAATACATTGGAGAATGTTGTTGGGACATGACCAAATATAAGTTCAAGAGGTATACATTCATATGCAAAGCTCTATTTGAAAAGATACCTAATTTGAAAATAAATTATTTTCTCTCTCATTAGACATTAAGTTACCTGGTTCTGTTTGAAATTGATGAGAAAATTCGTCAGCCAAAGTAGGTCATGCCTGAAGATGCCTTGAGGTGTACATATCAGGTTTTAAATGTTCAAGATCAGCACATGTTCACAATATCAGGTAACTAACTTTGTAGTTGTGGGGGACAACATCTAAAAATAGCCCCACACCCCAACACCGCGGCTCTGCCTGAACTCTCACTGAAGTCCTGCATCATAGGTCTATATCCTCTACGGCACGGCCATGAAATGGGTACGTACTATTTGTCTGGCTGGAAATCCCCCTGCAGATGAGACAAGTGTTTTAATTATTGTAGTTTTATTAGCTATGATTCAGCTGTGAGGTAGCTTGTCATTTGATTGTGGCTTTATGGCTGTAACAAACACTCTGCTGCTGCATAATTCACATTTTACTGAGCATCAGCTTTCATTTGCTAAATTAAACTGAATTAAACTTATAATATTATTTTTCCCTCTTTTATTATTATTATTTTTTTTATTTTATTATTATTTGGCAGATTTGAAATACAGTTTGTACTTTATGTCATAATTTTGTTTAGCTTTCACATTTCAACCTACGACATGCACACACGTTAAAGGGAAATCTGCTCTGAATCAGACGGAGAAGAAGAGATTTAACATGCTCTGTTGCTGACAGCTTTATCGTTTTCCAGTACATATCAAGCTCTTTCCGCTGTAAAACAAATAACACTAGCAGACAGTCTGATCTCAATGAAAGTTGGAAAATATTAGGATGAGCAAATGTTTTCTAATTTTATCCTGAAATGACTCTGAGCAGTTGAGTATTTCACAATAAGCATCTGAGGCTGCAGTGCTCAGTCAGGTGTCCTTTATGAGGTTGAAATGTGACAAATGCAGATCAGGAGTGAAGATGAGCTGGTATTTTTCCAGTAACTCTGCCACCAGCTTCCATCTTATATATCAGAGTGAATGTTTTGAAAGCGCTGCCCCCGCCGATGCTTCATATCCACACTCCACACATGGGGCCCACTTTCCAAAAACAGTTTGGACACTTCACAAAATGTTGTTTAAAAACAGGATGCTGAGACTGACAAATCATTTAAACCACGTGTAGCAAAAACTTATTCACGAACCTTTGAATGTTAGAAACTGTGTTTTATTTTTATTTTTCAATTGGCCACCAAGAAAAAAACATGGAAATTGTTTTGTTTTTTTTGTGCTGTTAAAAGTCTGGTGGAACATTTCATAATCAGGTTGGCAACAAGACGGCTGGAGGACTGAGCTAAAAACAAGGGTTTGTCAACAAAAAATCGCAAGGGGTTCATCGCCCTGTATTACAGCTAGGAGGAATAGTTTACCTGTTTAAGATGAATCTCAAGATTTTATTTTATACAAATTTCAAAGATCTTGATTGGTATTTTTGGTGACAGACCAGCTCAAAGTTTGCAAAATTAAAGGGAAAAAAGAGTTACAATCTGCTCCACCTTCTTTGCAGATAGATCAAACTCAGTTAGATTGGATGAAGAGCATATGTGAACAAATCAGGTGAATGCACATTCTTGCATTCTTAACTGGCTTTAGGTCTGAACTTTGACTGGGCCATTTTAATGCATGAATGGGCTTCGGTCTAATCAGTGCAATTGTTCCTCTGTCTGCATGTTCAGTGTTGATAAAATGACTCAATCTCAAAGCCTTTAGCAGCCTCTAACAGGCTTTCTTCCACTATTGCACTGTGTCTATCTCCATCCATCTTCCCATGAACTCTGACCAGGTTCACTGTCCCTCCTAAACTGAAGCATCCCCACAGCATGATACTGCCACCACCATCTTTCACCCTGGGGATGCATGTCTTCGGGTATGATGTGCAGCTTTCTATTTCACCACACATGATTTGTTTCATGTAAGCCAAAACGTTAATCTTTGACCCTTTTTGCACACTGTAAACATAACCTTTAATGGCCTTTCAACAATGGCACTAGTAATAGTTGTGGTGTGGTTCTCTGCAGCCAAGGTTTGCCCCTGATGACATCAGGTTAAAGTTCAGAGTCACATGCTCTTGAAAGAATAGCAGTGAGGCTTATTTATATTGTTTTTTCGTTGCTTTTATTTATCAAAACAATTATACAACTTCAGAATGTTCCCTTGCACAAATGTCAAAGTGCATCATTGAGATTTTTTTAGCTTTAGCTTTGGTCACCCGGTGCAAAGCTGCAGGTGCTAGAGCACCTGTAGACCTCTTTCCTACAGCCCTCACCCCCCTCTGATAGCGGATAGCAGCAGGCACTTCTATCAACAAAGTAATCAGAAGGAAGAATTTGCTATGATAATGTGTGTAAAGAGACTCTTGAGAATCCCTGAAATAAACCCAGCCATCTCTGCAGCTTAGATTAAAACATCCCACTGAGTAGCAGTTAGATGGAGATAGTGGTCTTTTTTTCAGATACTTTTAGTCGGTTAATTCACAGGTGAGCACCAAGTTTTAATAATTATTGCATTTGTTACGTTTCAGGTACTGAATCCCAGAATCCAAAGAAGGAATAGCCCCTACAGAAAAGACATCGGTAATCCATCCCTGCACACAGAACCTGGTTCCAGGACTCCTGAAATTCCAGTTTGACTGCTTGGTCAGCTCGGTAAAAGACCTGTTCACGACAGACTAATGACAGAGTCTTGATGGAGCAGTTGCTTCTTTGCACAAATGACCCTCAGGAGTCTGCAGAAGCTCTTACAGACAAACAAACTGGAATACTGGTGCATGAAGCAGGGACAGAGACACTATCTGAGCTGTCCAACCCAGCTGATTATAACACAGTAAACATTTCCACTGAGGAGAAACTAGCAGACAGTGAAAGCTTAAACTATCCAGTGTACAGCATGTCTTTTTGCTTAGAGTCTTCACAAAAGGCTTCTTTTAAGGGATCTTGTTTAGATCCATCTGAACCAGAAAGTGAAGTGTTACCTTCTTTGCCTGAACACTGCAATGACTTTATTCCAGTCCTACCCAGTGCAACAGAGCTATATGTTGAACCAGAGACATCTCCTGTGTACTGTCTGAAGAACAAAATTAGTACGACTGAATCCGACAATTTAGATGGTGTGGAGGTTCCAGCAACTCTGTCAGACCTTTATATTTTTGAGAGCGACACACATGACTTCATCCCCCCCCACATAGCAAATCCTCACAAGATTACGGGTCCCGAACACCAGCCAATATCACAGTCGGGAGAAGGAAAGGCAGACCAAGAATGTGATGCACATGTTCCAATGTGTTATTCAGAAGGTATTGAGACACACTGTCAAAGTGGCTTTAGAGAGGAACGAGCCTCAGAGAACGTGTCAGAGGCAAGCCAACGTGAAGAGTTACGAGCAACTGCTGCAGATGCCTGGGAGGTGGACTGGATGTCGGAAAATAATGTGAGATCAGGGAAAGCAGAGGTCACGGCTTTGACCCTCCAACGTCAGCACAGTAACAGCCCTGCTGAGCTGTGGCTGGACGCATGCCAGTATCTGACAGGTGAGCATGAAGAAGACAAGGAGGTTTGGGATCATCAAGCTTTAGGCAACTCCTTACAAGAGTCAGATTACAACCCCAGTGACAGTAGGAGAATTGGTTGGTCACCAGTCAAGAGGTGGTCATCAGTAGATAGTTGGGCCAGTGCGCTCTCAGACTGGACTGGGATAATTGAAGAGCCGCCAGAAGACATCACAGCTGCTTTCACAGAGATAGGGGCTGAGATAGATGCTTTAACACAAGCACTACAGGAGGTGACCACTCACTTGGAGCCAGAGACACTGCAAGAAGATCCAAGGGCAACAGCGGTGGAAGAAAAGCAGCAAACGATGCGTGTGCCTCTAAAAACTCCAGATATCTCAGAGAGCTCCATCCCTTCTGAACAAAGCTGTCCTTTTTTGTTTGAAACTTCAAGACCTGAGCTTTGCAACAGAGGATGCTCCTGGAGGGTTGAATCTCATAAATGTGGAGGAGAACTAGAGCTACAAGACCTCCAGTGCAGACATGCAGAGTCCTGCCCAAAGTCCGATCTGCAAAACATATCAGCAGGTTCATCCTCTGTTAAAGCAGATTCTAGTGATCCGATTGAGGTCACACCTAATGCTGGAACTGTGTCTTCAGGATGTTCTGACCTCCCTCAGTTTGACAGATATTTAAAGTCCTGTGCACAAGATTTGTTTTCCAGTGAAGAAGACCATGCAATTGCGCTGAAAATAACAGAAGATGTGGATTTGAACACACAAAGAGAGCTGCGGCTTGAGGAGGTAAGATGGCTTCTCTTTTTGAGTTGTGCCATTGTAAAGTTGAGACAGTATGCTCAGTTTGGTAAGAAAAATTGTGGGGATTGATCTCTGTCTGTTTGTCACACATACATACATTCAGAGCATCACTGATCTCTGTGGAAGTGTGTTGGACAGGCTGGAAAGAATCAACCTTTACACCAGAGAGAATAGCAAACAGCTTTACATTGTTGGCCAATGAACAAACCAGTTGTACATTTTGGAAACAAAGCAAGAATGTTAAGAGTCATTCCTGCTCCTGTCCTTGTGATTGCTCCCATACTTTCAGCCAGTCAGTCATGTATACACCCCCTTAAGCGAGACTGAACCCTCTTGGGGTTTGAACCTTTACCCTCCATTATTTGGATTAACCCTCCTGGCTTCCAGCTTTAAAACCCGACAGTTGAGCAGCACTGCAGGATCAGAGGAGCCTGAGAAGAAGACCGCAGACAGACAGACAGAAATGGCATCTAATAATAGCTGACAGTTCATTGATAATAGCATGCATCTGTGGTGTGTCAGGGTAGAGGCGTGAGAGGAGTTCACAGCTGAGGACTGAAACACGACTCTGCCCAGTTCCAGCTGTCCTTAGCAATCTTAAACGCACACGTTCAAAACACGTCTCAGTTAAAAAACACAAGATCAGGAGACTCAGAGGTCCTCTGGAGGAGAAGACTGTTTCTCATTTACTTGGAGCAAACAGCAGGTCAGAGCGATGGCTGCAAAGCAGAGGACATGAATTGTATGCAGGGCTGCATATGAAAGAACAGTGTGTTGTATTTTTTTTAATTTATGGCTCTATAGAAAGGTAAGTGTTTACCAGGAAACTTATGACGGAAACAGCAATTACCTGTGTTTTTTTTTTATTTAGAGGTACGTTTTTCAACATTATGATGTCTGTAAATATTTTGTCTCTGTTAATGTGGATTGTAGACATAGCAGCATGAAAATTATTAATACCCGTTCAACTTTGTCATGTTTTTGGTATTTTACAGTATTTGTATTTTATGTGCAGACTAGCAAAGTATTGCATAATTGTGAAAATGAAGCCAAATTACGCATATTTTTCAAAATGAATTTTTCAAATGAATTTTGGTTTGGACTTTGACTGGGCCATTGTAATGTCTGGCTAGGCTTTGCACTGAAACATTTCACTGTAGCTATAGCTATATATTTAGGGTTGTTGTCTTGCTATAAGGTGACTAAGTCTTTTGCAGCCTCTAACAGATTTTCTTCCAAAATTGCAATAAATGTGGCTCTATTAATCTAAACAAAAGCATTCCCACAGCACAATATTACAATGACCATGTTTTACTGGTGTATTCTGGGTTATAAGCAGTGGTAGTCTTCTTCCATATATAGTGTTTCGCATTTAGGCCAAATATTCAGTTTTGGTCTCTTCCTACTAGAACACATCCTCTACTGCTGTGTCCCTCTATACATGGATTGCTGCAATGTTCAATAAAGGCCAGATGTCTGAAGAGCACAACTAATAGATTATCTCAACTTGTACATCTCTGCAGCTGCACCAGAGTTACCATAGGCCTCTTGGCTGCTTCTCTGATTAATGGGCAACTTTTGTGTCCTGTGAGTTTAGGGGGCCGGCCATGTCCTGGTATGTTTGCAGTTGTGCCATACTCTTACTTTATTATACCTGCTTTAAGTCCTGCTTTAAATGTCTCCACAACTTTATCCCTGACCAGTCTGCTATGTTCCTTGATCTTCATGATGCTGTTTGTTCACTAAAGTTTTTTAACAACCCTCTGAGGCCTTATAGAAACAGAATTATACACAGTTTGACCCTGTAACATGACAAAATGTGGAGCATTCAAACGTGTGAATCATTTTGCAAGGCAATGCACATACAAATAAATTGCTAGACATAGATTTGTTGAATTTCTAAACACTAAGATGATTTTTCTTGTCATTTGCCTATTTTATCATTAGGCTTTTGGAGACGACCTGTGCAAATTTTCAAATGAATGCATCCTCCCCCAACAGGAGGACAAGGGTCAAACAGATCTCTGTGTCTTCTCTGCACATGTTCATAAAACATTAAACGAGCCAGGTGTGGACACACAAACCGACCCACAAATAAATGTCTCGTTCAAAACCTTTCCAGACTCAGTTGGAGCAAGCCAGGTGGAGCCAGATAGTCAGGAGCTTATTATGTGCTTAGCTCCTCTCAGTGGTGACTCTGCCCTCGTCTGTCAGACAAGCAGCAGCTTGGAAGGAGATCAAACTTGCACCAAAACCTGCCTGAGTGACAGAATCAGTTGTGGTCATGTGCAGGACTGCACACCTTTTCCAACCCTGGGTGGAATTACCAACAAACAATTTCTGGAAGGTCACGAGGAGCTGATTCATAAAAAGCAGAACATAATAAACACTGCTGAGAAATTCTCTCCAGATGAGCTACAGGAGCTACAAGCTGATGAGACTGTGTGGCCTTTTCTCTCTGTCACTGAGGAGATTAATGATCTCAGCAGAGATCTAGCAAGGTTCTCCGTTTTTCCTGGAGATCATCTATTCATATCAGAGAAGGATGCTGTTGCATGCATCACTTTAGGTGTGAATGATCCATTCATCCCCTGGATATCAGAACCCATCTTCACAGCAGCCAAATCTGAGCAGGATCAATCGAAAATGGCTCACAAAACCAACAAGAATATCTCAGACAGCAAAACACGCTCCAAAAAAGAGAAATCAGCTGGTCATCATCATTGTGCACAGGCTCCCAAAAAACAGGACAGTATATCTCAGCACATTTCCAACCAGCAGACCAGGAAACAGCAAGAATGCCACTCTGCAACTGGGGAAAATCATGTTATTGAAAACAATGAAGCAGGTCTGGAAGCCAAGGAGGCTAAACTTGTAATGGAGACCAGTGTGGGAACTGAGAAGGGCACAGGCAGGCCGCATGGTAAGAAGAAAAAGAAACATGGTCATAAAACAACAGTTAAACATGAAATAAAGGCATCAGTTGATCTGGAACATGGAACCAAACCAAAAACTCCAAACGGAAAGGTGGATATGTTGGAGACCAAACCTGAGCTTAAAGCTGGGAAAGCTCAGCTAGATGCAAATCAGTCAGTTGTTGCTGAAACAAAAACCCAGCAACCAGAAGATAATGTGCCTCAAAGAGCTCTGCATGTCTCTGATCATAAAGAGCTCACAACTGATGTAATCAAAAAGCGACGTGTGTCAGGGGATAAGTTTGGAAAGATTCTCAGTGTTTTGGAATCCAAACTACCAAAAGCAGATGCTTCATTAAAAGCAAAAGGAGAGGAGACCCAAACAGAGATCGCAGCTGCTCAGAAGAAAGCATACAGTGAGGTGGTCAAACAGAAGATCCCACCAAAAGAAGGTGAGGGTGCTCATCAAGCATTGTGAAAAGAGAGCACTCAATATTTGACATGCTATTCTATTTGTCATGGTGATGTCAATATTTGTGCAGATCCAAAAGTGGTGGAGCCCATTCAGGCGGTGTCAGTAAGTGGAGACCATCAGAGTCTGAGCCTTTGTTGTCAGTTTACTGGAGTCCACTCAGACTACACTGTGACCTGGAGCAGAGACAGCACACCACTGGCTCAGATAAACAGAAGGTATTTACTGTCATTTTACATTACTGAATTGGCAAAGCTGCAATTTGTTCAACACATTTCACATCAATCAGCCACTCACAATACCTTGCATTTTTTGTGTTCTGTCAAAGATTGTCATTGGATTTTGGTTTGGACTTGAACTGGACTCTTCTAACTGATGACTGTGACTAATATAAACCATCCCACAGAAGCTGTGGTTGTGTGTTGTGGGTTGTTGTCCTCCTGGAAGGTGAGCTTCCACCCCAGCCTCAATTGTTTTGCAGCTTCTAACGGGTTTCCTTTCAGTGTTGTTCTCTATTTAGCTCCATCCATCTTCCCATCAACTCAGACTAGTTCCACGGTCCCTGTTAAAGAAAAGAGTTCCCATAGCATGATTCTGCCATCACCATGTTTCACCCTGGGCACCTTGTGCATTTTCGGTGGCTTTTGGCAAACTGGAAATGGTAGTTCTTCTAGTAATTATTTTCTTCCATAAATCTCAGATTCTCAGCAGCTCTTCCAGAGTCTTGATGATACTGTTTGTTCAATAGTGTTCTCTTACAAACCACAGATGCCTTCACAGAAAAGCTGGATTTCCACTAACATTAAATTACACTCAGATAAACTCTGTTTACTCATTTTGGGACTTCTGGGGAATCGTCCGAGCTTCTACTGAGAACAACTTAATGCTCACCCTCTACCGATGATCCACATAGCCCTGTCTTTCAGTGTTTAACCCTTTCTCTCTCCTAGACATGGCGATTGACTGAGCTTAACTGTGACTAATTATATGTGCTCTTTTTCAGACTCTAACCTTGAAAACTGGCTCAGAGTTGATCTGTTCTTTCTTTCTAGGTGAAACGACTAAAGGAGCTACATCCATTAACATTTACTTCTCCTTCCCATAGAAAGGACTCCTGGATCAGTGCTTCTTTGTTCTCTTTGTGTCTCTGCTCTGTTCTCTCAAACCCCCAGTCAGTCGTGGCAGATGGCCGCTCACACTGAGCCTGGTTCTGCTGGAGGTTTCTTCCTGTTAAAAGGGAGTTTTTCCTCTCCACTGTCGCTACATGCATGCTCAGTATGAGGGATTGCTGCAAAGTCAACGCCAGTGACTCCACTGTCTCTACATGCTCATCCAGGAGGAGTGAATGCTGCAAGTCACTGACTGGATGCAATCTGCTGGGTTTCCTTAGACAGAAAAACATTTTATCCAATTTGAATAAATAACTGAATCTGACTGCACTGTTCAATGATTGGGATTAATTGGAATGTATGTACCTGACTTTGTGAAGTGCCTTGAGACAACATGTGTTGTGAATTGGCGCTATATAAATAAAATTGAATGGAATTGAATTATTTTAGCTTGCTAGGTCATCTTGCACACAACTGGCAGATAACCAAGTTTATTTTTAGATAATTAAATTGCTTAAGTAATAAGTCATTTGTGTCTCTGAAGTGCAGGAGATGAGAGCAGAGTGTCATTGATGATCAGCAATGCTTCCCACAAAGACCTGGGCAAGTACGTGTGTCAGCTCAGCTGCTCCCATGGTTCTGTCTACCTGGACTACTTGCTCACTTATGAAGGTACAAGACAATCTGAACCAAAACATGTCTGATCCAAGCAAAATAATTATACAAACAAGTTACATTTATCTTTTTCTAGTTCTCAGTGAGATTGTCATACCTGCATCCCCAAAGATCATTTCATGTGAGTACTGATCAAAGGCCACTTTAATTTAATTTTAAAGTAAAAAGTTATATAAGTTTAATTATTTCCAGCTGAGCCAGAAGAACTGTGCAGTGAAGAAGAGGCTGCCCACTGTTCAAGGCTTTTATTCAAAGAGGATTTTCTGTCGGATCAGTACTTTGAAGAGAACCACCCCATTAGCATCCAAACCGAAAAGATTCACTTTGGGGAGGGGATGCATCGGAGGGCTTTCCGGACTAAGCTGAAGGCGGGTCAGATTCCCCTGTTAGTCCCGGGACACTCCTGTGTGCTCAAGGTGCACAACGCTATCAGTTATGGGACCAAGAACAACGATGACCTCCTTCAGAAGAACTTCAACTTGGCTGTAGAGGTAAGAAAATGAAATTGTTTCATTGTAACGCTAGTATAAATGCAACATATATTACTGTCATATTACAATAACAAAATTAGGTAAATGCATGTAGTTATACAGTACAGACCAAAAGTTTGGACACACCTTCTCATTCAAAGAGTTTTCTTTATTTTCATGACTATGAATATTGTAGCTTCACACTGAAAGCATCAAAACTATGAATGTGGAATTATATACTGAACAAAAAAGTGTGAAACAACTGAAAATATGTCTTATATTCTAGGTTCTTCAAAGAAGCCACCTTTTGCTTTGATTACTGCTCCGCACACTCTTGGCATTCTGTTGATGAGCTTCAAGAGGTAGTCACCTGAAATGGTTTTCCAACAGTCTTGAAGGAGTTCCCAGAGATGCTTAGCACTTGTTGGCCCTTTTGCCTTCACTCTGTGGTCCAGCTCACCCCAAACCATCTCGATTGGGTTCAGGTCCGGTGACTGTGCAGGCCAGGTCATCTGGTGCAGCACCCCATCACTCTCATTCTTGGTCAAATAGCCCTTACACAGCCTGGAGGTGTGTTTGGGGTCATTGTCCTGTTGAAAAATAAATGATGGTCCAACTAAACGCAAACCGGATGGAATAGCATGCTGCTGCAAGATGCTGTAGTAGCCATGCTGGTTCAGTATGCCTTCAATTTTCAATAAATCCCCAACAGTGTCACCAGCAAAGCACCCCAACACCATCACACCTCCTCCTCCATGCTTCACGGTGGGAACCAGGCATGTAGAGTCCATCCGTTCACCTCTTCTGCGTCGCACAAAGACACGGTGGTTGGAACCAAAGATATCAAACTTGGACTCATCAGACCAAAGCACAGATTTCCACTGGTCTAATGTCCATTCCTTGTGTTTTTAGCCCAAACAAGTCTCTTCTGCTTGTTGGCTGTCCTCAGCAGTGGTTTCCTAGCAGCTATTTTACCATGAAGGCCTGATTCACACAGTCTCCTCTTAACAGTTGTTCTAGAGATGTGTCTGCTGCTAGAACTCTGTGTGGCATTGACCTGTTCTCTAATCTGAGCTGCTGTTAACCTGCGATTTCTGAGGCTGGTGACTCGGATGAACTTATCGTCCGGAACAGAGGCGACTCTTGGTCTTCTTTTCCTGGGGCGGTCCTCATGTGAGACAGTTTCTTTGTAGCGCTTGATGGTTTTTGCGACTGCACTGGGGGACACTTTCAAAGTTTTCCCAATTGTTCGAACTGACTGACCTTCATTTCTTAAAGTAATGATGGCCACTCGTTTTTCTTTACTTAGCTGCTTTTTTCTTGCCATAATACAAATTCTAACAGTCTATTCAGTAGGACTATCAGCTGTGTACTGTATCCACTTCCTGCACAACACAACTGATGGTTCCAACCCCATTTATAAGGCTTGAAATTCCACTTATTAAACCTGACAGGGCACACCTGTGAAGTGAAAACCATTTCAGGTGACTACCTCTTGAAGCTCATCAACAGAATGCCAAGAGTGTGCGGAGCAGTAATCAAAGCAAAAGGTGACTACTTTGAATAACCTAGAATATAAGACATATTTTCAGTTGTTTCACACTTTTTTGTTCAGTATATAATTCCACATGTGTTAATTCATAGTTTTGATGCCTTCAGTGTGAAGCTACAATATTCATAGTCATGAAAATAAAAACAACTCTTTGAATGAGAAGGTGTGTCCAAACTTTTGGTCTGTACTGTAGATCTTACAGGATTTGTAAAAAATGTGTTATACGCATTATAAAATACAGTGCTGGGCATGAAAAGCATTTACTAATTTTTTTTATTTTTGTTGCCTTAAAGCCACTTTTGACCTAATTTTGCCATATACTTTGGGTCATTGTCCAGTTAGAAGACCTTCTTGGCTGATGGGTTGAGATGTTGCTTCAATATTTCAACATCATATTCTTTCCTCATGATGCTATTTATTTTGTGAAGTGCACCTGCTTCTCCTGCAGCACAAACTGATACGACATGTTGCTGCCATCTTTGTACTTCACAGCTGGACTAGTGTTCTCAGGCTGCTATGCTTCCCTGTTTCCCTAATGTAACAATGGCCATGTCTCCAAATATTAAGGTCTTTGTTCCTGAGTGCATTTTTTAACTGCAATCTGGCGCTTTTTGCTGGCTTTTTCCTCTTTGAGTGGCCTTTCAGTCCATATCGGTACAGGACTCATTTCACTCTGGATAATGACACTCACTTTTGGGGTTGATATATTTTACACCAAAACATGTTCGTCTCTGGGACCTTTCTTCTTCATGAAAGGTGTGATGGCCCAGCCAGGATGTGGCACCTTCAGGCATCTAGTCAATGTACCCAAGTATGAACCAGACTAGTGGGGGTCCACAATTATTATCTTCCTGATATTTTGCCTGATCTTTTCTGTGATGTCACGCAAGAAAGCAGTGTGTTTGACGCTTTGCCCAAAAATGCATCCATTTGACTCAAAGGTTTTCAATTAACCTATCAGAAGCTTAGAAGGTCATGGCATCATCACCTAGGCTTTCCTAATTTGTTTAACACTAGTGTGTCTAAAGGTCTGAATAAAAGAAGTTGTGGGTTCAAGTACAGCTTCCTCCTCCCTCCCACATTTCAATGTCCCCTTGGGCAAAGCACTTATTTTCAAGTTGCCTACCACCTCGAATTGGAATGTGGTTCTGGAGTAAAAGCACTGTGAGTGGTCACTAGAAATGTGCTTTAAACATTCAATTCAATTCAATTCGAAAATACTTTATCAATTCCAAAGGGAAATTAAATGTTGTTGTAGCTCATTATGAAGGTTTCTTCAAAGAGCCGTTGTAGATGCTGATGGCTGTGGGCAGGAAGGATCTCCTGTAGCGCTCCATCTTACAGCTGATCTGAAGAAGCCTCTGACTAAAGACACTCTGTTGTTGTAGGACAGTCTCATGAAGAAGATGCTCAGGGTTCTCCATAATGTTCTTCATTTTATGAAGAATCCTTCTTTCCACAATAATCTCCAGAGGTTCCAGAGGAGTCCCCAGAACAGAGCCAGCCTTCTTTATCACCTTGTTGAGCTTTAAGTCCCTGGCTCTGATGCTGCTTCCACAGCAGATGATGGTAGAAAAGATCACACTTTCCACAACAGACTTATAGAAGATATGCAGCATCTTGCTGCAAACACCAAAGGACCTAAGCTTCCTCAAGAAGTACAGTCTGCTCTGTTCCTTCTTGTAGATGGCTTCACAGTTGCATCTCCACTCCAGTCTGATGTCCAGGTGAACACTGAGGTTTTTATACTCCTCCACTTCTTCTCCCATGATGGAGATAGTGCCTGACCTATTCCTGTTTCTCTTAAAATCTACAATCATCTCCTTTGTTTTAGTCATGTTCAAAATGAGATGATTGTTTCCACACCATGCCACAAAGTGGTCCACCACCTTCCTGTACTCAGCTTCTTGTCCATCTCTGATCCACCCCACGACTGCAGAATCATCCAAGTATTTCTGCAGGTCACAGAAGTCTGTCTTGTACTGGAAGTCTGAGGTGTACAGAGTGAAGAGGAATGGTGAGAGTACAGTCCCCTGTGGTGCTCCTGTGCTGCTGACTACCTGGTTAGACTCACAACCCTTCAGTCTCACAAACTGTGGTCTGTTTGTCACGTAGTCTTTGATCGAGGAGATTGTTGAGGCCTCCACCTGAGTCTTCTGGAGTTTCTGACAAAGCAAATCAGGTTGGATTGTATTAAATGCACTGGAGAAATCAAAGAACATGATCCTCATAGTGCTGCTGGCTTTGTCCAGATGACAGTGGGTTTGTTGAAGCAGGTGTAAGATGGCATCTTTGACTCCAACTCCACCGCGATAAGCAAACTGAAGGGGTTCCTGATGGTTTACTGTTTGCTTACTCAGGTGGGCCAACAGGAGTCTCTCTAGGACCTTCATGATGTGAGATGTCAGGGCAATAGGTCTATAGTCATTGAGGACTGATGGGTGAGTTTTCTTTGGTACCGGAACAAGACAGGAGGTCTTCCACAACACCAGAACCTTCTTCTGGGCCAGGCTAAGGTTGAAGAGGTGCTGCAGAATCCCACAGAGCTGCTCTGCACAGGCCTTCAGGACTCTAGGGCTGACATGATCTGGACCTGCAGCCTTATTCCTATTCAGTCTCTCCAGTTGTCTCTTCACCTGACTTCTTGAGACACACAGGTGGAAGGGGGAAGCAAAGGAAGCATCAGCATCTTCTGATATGGTCGAAGGCAAACATGTAGAAGCAGAAGGGTCTACGGCTGAGGTGGAAGATAAAAAATGTGAGGTGTTACTGGACAGCTGTGGGTCCTGTGGGTCAAAGGAAAGTGGAATGTCTGTTTGGCTGTGAGCAGGAGAGGAGGATGTGAAGCTTGTTTCTGAACTGAACCTATTGAAGAATGTGTTCAGTTCATTGGTTCTGTCCAGACCTTCATCGGTCCGATCATCCCTCTGCCTGAAGCCTGTGATCTTCATCCCTGTCCACACATCTCTGATATTGTTTTGCTGGAGCTTGCTCTCCAGCTTCTTCTTGTACACCTCCTTGCTGTCTCTTATCTTGACTTTACGTTGCTTCTGTAAACTCCCTCTCTGAAGGCTCTTTTTTCTTGTTAAACAGGTCCTTCAGGTCACTGGTGATCCAAGGTTTGTTATTGGGGAAGCATCTCACGGTTCTGATGGGGATGATGTTATCCACACAGAAGTTTATATAGTCGGTTACACACTCA
This sequence comes from Girardinichthys multiradiatus, assembly GCF_021462225.1. Classification (NCBI taxonomy): domain Eukaryota; kingdom Metazoa; phylum Chordata; class Actinopteri; order Cyprinodontiformes; family Goodeidae; genus Girardinichthys; species Girardinichthys multiradiatus. Next base: position 19,127,541 of record NC_061801.1, read on the forward strand.
GTCATGGCATGGCACATGGAGATGTCCTTTCCATGTGGCTGGCACAGTGCGTCCCAGTCTGTAGCCTCAAAGCAACCTTGCAGAGCTTCTTCAGCTTCCTGTGACCATTTTCTCACAGTCCTCTTTATTACAGGTTGCCTCTGAACAAGGGGCTCATATTTCGAGCAGAGAAAAACAAGATTGTGATCTGATTTGCCTAGAGGAGGTCTTGCTGTAGAGATGTATGAGTCCTTGACATTTGCATAAAACAAATCCAATGTTTTGTTTTCTCTGGTAGAGCTGCTGACAAACTGTTGAAATGTTGGAAGTGTAGCAGAGAGTGAAGCATGGTTAAAATCACCAAAAATTGCAACAAAAGCATTGGGGTTTTGTGTCTGTAGCTTAGCAACAACTGAGCTGATGGCATCACATGCAGTGTCGGCAACAGGAAATGAAACATGATTTACTATCTCAACTGAATACGCAGATACATGGGTCAAAATAAAATAAATTGTTCAACAATAATGAAAGAATTTTGTAAAACTTTTAATAATAAGTTTAACATTGGAGGTAGAAAAGCAACTTGCTAAACTGACCAAATAAATATCTGGTAATGTAAAGGTAAATGAATACCAAAATAAATTTAAAAAACATGGAAATATTAGAACTACTGCAATAAAAATACAAATACAAATTCCAGGGTTGTATATAGCGAAATAAAATATTACATATTTCATTAAATATGTTAAATAAAACATTCTTATTTCCCTCTGTAAATACTGTTTTTTTAATTCACCATAAATGACAATTACTAAATAGTTAATTATTGTTAATTTGCTTGTTCAGATAAGCTTTACTTTGTTATTTTTGGCTTATGTTATATATTGCATTTTTACTTTATTCTCAATATTTATTTTACCCTAATTTTTTCATATCTGCTTAATTGCTGTTTTGTCTTTCTTATAAGTCTGCGGGAATTATTAGAAACAAATAATATTTCATCTAAACTTTTACGGGTAGAGATGTTACAGTACAGAAAGTAAGTGTTGGTTATTTATTCTGCAGGAGTGTCAGGTCCAGAACACAGCGAGGGAATACATTAAGGCTTACACATCAGCAGCTAAGTCTGTTAAAGCATTCGGGGACATCCCAGAGTGAGTGGCATATTAACTTCTCCTTAAAATCCCTACTCTGTACTTGAGGATACTACTTTAACATTGACCTGTTATATTTCCTCCACCAGGATCATTCCCATCTACCTGGTACACCGTCCATCCAACAACATCCCCTACGCAACACTAGAAGAGGAGCTTATTGGAGACTTTGTCAAGTATTCAGTGAAGGACGGTAAAGAGATCAACGTGATGAGACGGGACTCAGAGGCAGGGCAGAAATGCTGCGCCTTCCAGCACTGGGTCTACCACAACACAGAAGGCAATCTGCTGGTTACTGACATGCAAGGTCAGCAATCCCTGCAAAGAACTGTGTAATGAATCATAATGTGTGAATGCTCAAATCTGTCTGTTTTACTCTCAGGAGTGGGCATGAGGCTAACTGATGTGGGGATAGCAACCTGTAAGAAAGGGTTAGTATTTATTTTTTAAACTAAATTCTTAAACTAAATTTAGAAAAATAACCTAAGCTGGTGACTCAACAGGACTTGTCTTTGCAGGTATAAAGGATTCAAAGGTAATTGCGCCACTTCCTTCATTGACCAGTTCAAAGCTTTGCATCAGTGCAACAAGTATTGTGAGATCCTGGGACTCAAATCCCTCCAGCCTAAAGCCAAAAAGGTCTCAACTGCTCCAAAACCGAAACCCCCACCTTCTGCTGCAGCCAAAAAGAAGACATTTGGGCCAACAGTGAAGAACAAGTCATAACATCAGGAGAACATTGAGCAAAATGTGTTTTTATCTTCTTTGGATGTCATAATGCAGAGATTCTGGCACAGAAATCAGTTCGGGGTTGCAAAACACCGAACCACTAAAGAGACGATTTACTTTACTGAAATGGACTCTCATACAGTCAGAGCCTCTTTATTAATCCGAACAGTTCAGAGGAGATATTATATTTATTTTTGTGACAATTTCTACCTGTCTCCTAGTGTTTTTATTGCTCAACTCTGTGAAAACTTGTAATATATTTACAAAATACTTAATCAGCGATAAACTGTCATGTCTTAGATTGCTTGGGTGGCTTTGGATTATTTTCTTTACAAATGGTATGTTGTATATTTTTGTATTTTGTTCTCCAACATTAATTTAAGCATTTGAGAAAATGGTATTCTACTAGAGTATGAGTGGCTGCTGTTTATTTCTTTGATTTGTCTGGTGGAAAAGCAGAAACTGATTTGACTGACCTCTTACTTTAGTGGAACCTGGACTCAAAACATGGGACTTTTCTTTCTGCACCTATAAAAGCTCACGAGAGATATGTGTTTAAGGATGTGTGTTTGAAATTTTTTTGTAATTTCTCCATTTAAGATCAATTTAAAATATCCAGTTTGGCTTTAGAAGATGATTACCGGACTAAGGCTTGAATCATTCAGTCTATAGGATACAAAAGCAGCGTACAAATTTATTTAAAATCATCAGATCTGTTGAGTATTTCTGCTATTTACAATGATAATAAAATATGTACGCACATTTTAGTGATTTAGTGTGATTTGGTCCATATACAATTATTTTAAAGGGACATACAGGTGTTGGACAATGAAACTGAAACACCTGTTATTTTAGTGTGGGAGGTTTCATGGCTAAATTGGACCAGCCTGGTAGCCAGTCTTCATTGATTGCACATTGCACCAGTAAGAGCAGAGTGTGAAGGTTCAATTAGCAGGGTAAGAGCACAGTTTTGCTCAAAATATTGAAATGCACACAACATTATGGGTGACATACCAGAGTTCAAAAGAGGACAAATTGTTGGTGCACGTCTTGCTGGCACATCTGTGACCAAGACAGCAAGTCTTTGTGATGTATCAAGAGCCACGGTATCCAGGGTAATGTCAGCATACCACCAAGAAGGACGAACCACATCCAACAGGATTAACTGTGGACGCAAGAGGAAGCTGTCTGAAAGGGATGTTTAGGTGCTAACCCGGATTGTATCCAAAAAACATAAAACCACGGCTGCCCAAATCACGGCAGAATTAAATGTGCACCTCAACTCTCCTGTTTCCACCAGAACTGTCCGTCTGGAGCTCCACAGGGTCAATATACACGGCCAGGCTGCTATAGCCAAACCTTTGGTCACTCATGCCAATGCCAAACGTCGGTTTCAATGGTGCAAGGAGCATAAATCTTGGGTTGTGGACAATGTGAAACATGTATTGTTCTCTGATGAGTCCACCTTTACTGTTTTCCCCACATCCGGGAGAGTTACGGTGTGGAGAAGCCCCAAAGAAGCGTACCACCCAGACTGTTGCATGCCCAGAGTGAATCATGGGGGTGGATCAGTGAGGGTTTGGGCTGCCATATCATGGCATTCCCTTGGCCCAATACTTGTGCTAGATGGGCGCGTCACTGCCAAGGACTACCGAACCATTCTTGAGGACCATGTGCATCCAATGGTTCAAACATTGTATCCTGAAGGCGGTGCCGTGTATCAGGATGACAATGCACCAATATACACAGCAAGACTGGTGAAAGATTGGTTTGATGAACATGAAAGTTAAGTTGAACATCTCCCATGGCCTGCACAGTCACCAGATCTAAATATTATTGAGCCACTTTGGGGTGTTTTGGAGGAGCGAGTCAGGAAACGTTTTCCTCCACCAGTATCACGTAGTGACCTGGCCACTATCCTGCAAGAAGAATGGCTTAAAATCCCTCTGACCACTGTGCAGGACTTGTATATGTCATTCCCAAGATGAATTGATGCTGTATTGGCCGCAAAAGGAGGCCCTACAACATACTAATAAATTATTGTGGTCTAAAACCAGGTGTTTCAGTTTCATTGTCCAACCCCTGCATATCTTTGAACAATTTAACTGAAAAACCATGCTGGTTGCATAAGTGTGCACAATGTTAAAACAATGTTTTTTTTAAAACCTTGTGAATTAATTTTGGCATTTAATTTCACCTACCATCAGATATAGTAAATTTGATCCATTAAATAGAGGTCACTTGTCCTAGTAGCCAATAAAAGGATGTCAGACTAGAAAAGTAAGGGAGCGAAACTGGTGAAGAAGGCTGCCAAGACACCAACCCACCGAAGGTGCTGCAGGATGTTTAAATAAGCACTGGTTGTGTTCTGCCTGGGAAAAAATCTTCTGTATACCTGGAAATATATGGCTGCAACACAGAAACCTTTTCTTCCAATGAAAACATCCAGCCTTCAATTCAATTCAAAGATACTTTATTGATCCCCAATCCTCCCTAACTCTTGTTGGAATGGTTGTTATAATCTGATGAAAAAAACAGAATCTGACAGATCTGGAGAGCTTTTCTGAAGCAGAGTGGGCAAATATTGCAAAGTCGCTGACGGACACAATCAAAGGTTCTTCAACAAAGTTTTATTTCAAGGGTGTGCATACTTATGCAACCAAGTTATTTCAGCTTTTTATTTTCTAATTTTAATGCAACCCATCGTTGTTCTGATGGGTTTTAATGGGTTTTGTGTTTTTATTTGGATTTGTATTTTCATTTCAAATCTTGCATCATGTTTTATCTTTTTTTATGTAACCAAAAGCCCAGCTGGGGACAGACATTGCAAATTAGCTTAGGCTTTAAATTTTTTTTCATATATATTTATTATATATATTTATATATTTATTAATACCTCACAATTATCCCTATCCAAATAGTCAGTCAGTCAGTCATTTTCTACACCGCTTCTTCCATAGTGGGTTGCGGGGAGCTGGTGCCTATCTCCAGCAGTCTATGGGCAGGAGGCGGGGTACACCCTGGACAGGTCGCCAGTCCATCAGAGGGCAACACAGACACACACTCAGTCACACCTAAGGGCAATGTAGAGAGACCAATTAACCTAACAGTCATGTTTTTGCACTGTGGGAGTAAACTGGAGTACCCATAGAGAACCCACGCATGCACAGGGAGAACATGCAAACTCCATGAAGAAAGACCCCCCAGCCGGGAGTCGAACCCAGGACCTTCTTGCTGCAAGGCAACAGTGCTACCAACTGCACAGCTTCCTATCTAAATAATAATTTTAAATGTTATTTTAAATGTTCCGATTTACAGAATTGTTTGTTTTTCAGGATAATGGTTTTGGATATATCCCAAATTAAATATGGAAAAATGTAAAAGATTATTATTTTTTATGTCACAACACCTGGGGTTTTAACTGGGGTGTGTATGTGCTGCATGTCTTTGACCCTTTTCAAATTAGTGTTTTAAATCCATGAGCAAAGCTGCAGATGTGTGCATTCAGTGCTTTGTTGCTGCTTGCAAATGCCTCCTGAATGCCTTTTATGACTTTACTTCACTCTGCTTTGTCCTTAATAGGATTATTATGATAGATCAGAGTCAATCTGTAATTAAATAACCTTTCATTATTGCACACAAGTTCATACAACTGAGAAAATATCGCAAATGTGTACATCGCTTATTTTCTAGGAACAGCTTTGAGCATCCACTTTATTATAGTATTCAGAATCAATACTAGAACAATACATTTAAAAAAATGATTGAATTAATTAACTGAATAACTGATTAATATATAAATACTGCTTACATGCTGAAAATATTCATAAGATAAATCAGAACTGAAATCTTCTAATTGCTGCTTCACATAAAAAAAAAATGATATTAAAATAAAAAGAAAATAGAAAAGAACTAGAGTCACTTAAATTGGCTCGATATCATGTTTCAAGCCATTTTATGTTTATTTCCATCCCTGCTTCTCCTGCGCTGGTGTAACGTGTCCTGTGCTGTCGCCACCTCTGACACATGGCCACACGTGTCCATGCTCAGCCACACCCTGAAGAATGGAAAGCTCAGAGGCTGCAGAATGCAGGACATTTAGGACAAAATAAATCAGCGGCACAAAGCTGAACGTGAAGTGAGTGCACTGACGTTCTTTCCGCACTGTAGCTATTTAGTGTGATAATGGCGTTTGATAGAGAGGAAACAAACACCATTGTCACACTCCACAGCTCTGGAGGACTAGCTCTGCTGCAGGTGAAAAGATGTTGAATGTTGGGGAAGGGGGGTCAGGTTGGGGGATTGGTGAAGGGCCTGGAAGAACAAAATGACAAACTGTAGTACTCTAAAAGTAAGAAAGTGGGGTAAAAACACAGATAACAACAGAGGAAACAAGTGTCTACTTTTAGCAGGCTTATCCAAAGTGTTCAAAGTCCAGCCGAGTGTCATCTGTTACTGATTGTGGGGATGACTGCAGCTGTGTGAGCTTATAAATTTGAGCAGGAAAGAGTGGAACTGACCAGAGTAAAGGAATAGGTTTTGTAAAATGTAAATGTTAAATAAGTGTTGGTCCAGAAAAGATGCCTAAAAATGTACTGAATGCAACGAAATCCAAACAAATCTGTCAAACATAATTTTATTTCATAATTAAGTTTTATAAAAGCTCCAAATAAACATGTAAATTTGAAAGATTATTAAAGTACAAACCTACCTCGTGTTTCAATGGTCTCTCCAGATATATTAATTTATGTGCTGCAGTGGGTCTCCTGCTGCCCTCTGCTCTCAGCTCCTTGAATCTTTGTAGATTTAAGTCCAGTGGTGCTGTTGAGTTCAGAGGGGTGACTACGTGGTGCATTTGGGATAGGAGCCGTCCCGTCCAAGTCTTTATGTAGACAGAGCAGAGTTTGGACAAACAGCCAGTTGCACATTAGTGATAAGCTACAGGGGAAGTATTGATCGACCCTGACCAGAGGGTGAAGGGTGGATGAAGAGGAGGGGGACCAATAGCTGCCCTGGTCAGAGCCTGAGTTTCCACCGTGAGCTAAACTTAACTATTTGACACATTTGGGTTGGTAAAGGTTCTTAAAGAAGATTAAATATGCATAATAAAACATGCAGCCATCCAGGTGCTATAAGGCAGAGCATCAGATTAGACACAACATGTTTGCTGGGCTACTAAAAAAGGTTAAAGACTGAATGTGACACTGTTTAAATCCTGATAACATAGGAAGTGAACCAAATGAAGAATTTTAATATACAGTGCTTTCCAATATTGTTACATTTTGCCACGTCACAACCACAAACCTCAAGGAATTTTATTGGAAATGTATGTGAAAGGCGAACACAAAGTGGTGTAAAATTGTGAATGGAAGGTAAATGATATATGATTACCATATTTTTCATATTTCTCACACAACAATTCAAAAAGCGTGCCATGCATTTGTATTAACTCCCCAGCCCAACTCTGTAGGAGCTGTATAGATCCAAAGCTCAGATGGGAGAAATCTGTTGACCAGGCAGCTATTAATTGTCCAATCAACAAAAATATGGTCATCATAGAGGAGCAAGAAAAAGAAAGTCCATAACAAATCAAGTTTTCAGTTTTTCACAGTCATCTGGGCCACATGATAAATGGTGAAGAGGGTGCTCTTGTCAAAAGCTTCGTACATCACCCTGAACATGATTCCCATTGTGAAACGAGGCAGTGGCAGCATCAAGCAGTGGGAATGCTTTTCTTCAGCAGGGACAGAAAAGCTGCTATGAGTTAATTTAATAAAGGATGGAGCTTAATACAGGACAATCCTTAAAGAAAACTTGTTCAACTTAAGACTGGGACAGAGGTTCACCTTCCAGGTCAACATGCCCAAATATACAGACAGAGCTACATTAGCATGGTTTAGATTAAAGCATATTAATGTGGCCCAGCCAAAGTCCAGTCCTGGTTTCAATTAAGAATCCATGGACACACTCCCCGATTTTCTCCAACCAATCGGATGGAGTTTGAGCTATTTTGCAAAGAACCGACGGAAATCTCAGTCTCTGTCTGTGCAGAGTTAGAAGGGACATATGTTTAAGACTTGCAGCTCTTCATTGCAATGAAAGGAAAAGCCACCAAGTATTGACTCAGGAGGGTGAAAAAAATGCACGCCACATTTTTCTGATTGTTGGTATAAAAAACTTTTAAAACCCCCTTTTTGTCTCAAGTTCAAAATGATGCACTAGTGTGTTTAACACACTGAAATCTGTGGTAACGTGACAGAGATGAATCTGCAAGGCCTTATACCATCAGACTTTCAGCTATAATATGTCTCCCCTGATGGGTTTTAAAATATTAAACAGTCAAACTTTAGAAAATGTATTTCTTTAACTGTTTTCATTCATTGCTGCAGTTGCTGCCTCAGTTCTAGGTTTTAAACGTCAAATATTCTAATTAGTACTAATATCTTTAGCTGTAACATAAAATTATTTAACTCAAAGAACTTGAACGCACATTTTAACCCTGTTAATATGAATTCAGTTTGGTCTTTGAACATTAAACTGAATGTTTGAAATCCTGTGTCATTTAGTAAGATTTAAAAGTAAGATTTAAGGTAACATTTAGAATGTCAGATTAAGTCATTTTAATACATGCTAGTTCGTCTAACACAGCAGCTCCAAAGCATGATGCTGCCACCACCATGCCTTAGGTCAAGACTCTTCCAAACATGCTTCTCAACACAGTGGTTAAATTGCTTAATGTTTGTATTGTCGGCCATTAAACCTGTCTCCAGAAGTCTTCTGATTGCCCATTTGGGAAGTTGTAAATTCCAGAATTAGACAATGTTGGGAAAAAAAAAAGCATTAATGTTTATTATTGTTTAGGTTATCAGGTAACATGAGCTTCATTGGTTTGAGGTCACTGTTTTACACAGCCATAGAACAGCAGCTTGACATTTACAAGGAAAGTCCCATCATTTCACAATTAAGTCAGTACTTTTACCTCTTTGTTTTTTTAAACAAGTGAGCAGATTAAATATTTCAGGTCTAAGAAGTTGGCTCTTGGTTTGTTTGTGACCAGATGGAGGGTATAGGAGTGCTAGATAAAATGTCCACGGAGAGCCCGGCTGGCTTTTATTTGCTCGTCCTTGGAGCTGATAACTCTCAGATTGCCTGTGTGAATGAACTGAGGTCCCTTAACCACACCAAACCGCATGCACCTACACGCACACTGCAGAGAGCGTGCAAGGCTCATTATTATCCTCAGACGAGGAGACAAAAGGCTCTGAAAGCAGTTTGGATAACGGCAAATAGGATGCATGTATTGTGTGGAAGAAAACCCGTAAATTTAGGAGTGTGTTGTTAAAAAAAAGACTGTAAAAAGAAATCATAAGTGCATCTAAGTATATTAAATTACTGAGTTAACAGATGTTTAGCATTATCCACAGAGTACACTAGATGTATTAGGATGGAAAAGTACAAATTATACATAAAAGGATTTTTTTAACAGTATTTTCTTTAATTTCTTGAAATTCCTTCTAAGAGACTCTTGGTCCTTTAAACATAAGAAATCTTAGTGCTTCAGAGGTGTACTTATTTTAGAAGCGTCTACGGGACTTTAATCTCATGCCAGCACATAAAAACTTCCAACCTAAATGTCACTTTTCCATTCTCTATGTCTTTGTTTTTATCTTAAAATAAAAATAAATCCTGTTTTGAAAACATGTAGTTTTTGAAGTTCAGACTTTGGGAACAAAAAAACTGTAGTTCTTTTAAACCCTCTTTAATCTTAATTGTATTTAAATAATCTGCTTAAATAATTTGCTTTTTAGAAACCATGATGAAAATAATTTTCTACAGGTGGTGCTGGATGACTGCAATGACTGACTGTAGAATTTCCATCCAATCTGTGCAATATACCAGTACCACTGGCTGCAAAACAGTCCTAGAGCATGATGCTGCCACTATTGACAGGTGCATTCATGAGATGAACTTTCATGATGCTTCATTTGCTCTGTCAACGGCCTAGATAGCCCTGGTCGTTTGCCTTTGTCCCATAGGACTATAAAACCATATCCCAGAAGGCATTTGGCCTGTCCCTGTGAGTAGCAGCAAATTTCAGTCGAGCTTGAAGATGTCAGTTTTGGAGCAGGGATTTCTGTTGTAGTCAGCACTGGAACAATGATCCCAAACACACATCAAACCTGGTTTGAGAATAGACAAAGTAAGTTAACATTAAGCTTATAAAATAAAAACAAGAGTGGTCAAATGTCCAGCTGGAATTAAATTGCCCTTTCCAGAGAAGAGGATTTTGCAATTAACTGAAACAAGACAGTATACGAAGTATCATTTTTATTTAAAGTTAAATGAACCACAAAGAGTTGCAGAAAGTAGTGGAATCATTAACAAAAATTATATTTCTCAGTATCCATTAAAAAAGAAAACTTGATTTAAAAAAAACAAACAGGTCAGTCAGAATTGAGAGATCGCCGGGGTAAGAAACATTCAAGAGGAAAGTATTAAGAAACAGCTCAAAACAGGATACGAACTTAAGAACATGAAGCATCATTTTCACTTTTGTTTCTACTGTAGCTGCAGCCCATATTTAGATTACGTCTGTTGCACCAGTAAGTGCTCTGAAAGGAAAGAAAAGAACCACATTCAAGTGAATGAAAAGACATACATCAGCTGACATGACCTCAGAGTTATCTATAAAGTGCCCTTTAGATTTAGTTGTGTTAGAAAAACAGGAGGGAAGAAAATAAAAAAAAGAAACATGTAAGAAACGTGCTGCTTATATTCAGCGGTAATCACAGCTTTCCACTCAAACATTTACTCACGCACTGCTTCATTTTAGTGTTGATCAGTAATACTTCTGTTAAATGTAATACATACATATATTTAGATCTTATGTAAGAACTTAACCCCCCCTCAAAAAACGATTTTACAGCATTATGAACAGCAACAGGCATGGGGAGTATTAAGGTAATCACAGAAACTTGCCACGATTTGACTTTTCCCTTCGTGACCTCGAGAGCGATTACATTTCCAAGTTGGTATGTATTCAAAAGCAAACACAACACAGTTTCATGCTGCTTTTAAAACACTACGGTAAAAACATCGTTTTCAAACACATTTGCTATCACCGTAACAGATGATATGAATTCTTCTCGTCACAGACTAACCAGATCTGAACTTCAAGCGTCATGTCGTATGCAGGCATTGAAATAGTGAAGAACATTGTTCATCAGTAAAAATACATAACATATTATCCTGCCAGTTATACAAACGATTAATTAAAGAAATTCTGTTGCATGACCACAAAATTATGTAAATATATATATAAAAAAAGGGAAATCATAGCGGAGGTCATGTCATGCGCCGTCAGTGGCTTAAAAAAGAAATTTTTTATTCTATAAAATCTGCAGCAGCGTTATCTGATCACATGACCCAGACAAGGCTCTACGGGGGGGTGTGTCTGATTTCCTGAAATGTGATTGGCTAGCATTCCTAAGGTAACCTGGTGTCTGGTTAAATATCTGTATAAGATCTAAGATCATAGCACCTCTGCAGCTTCTTAGGTGGAATAGTGCATGTAGGAGCCAGATTAAGACCATGCTAAGAGCTCTCCACTGAAAGGGACTTAAATGTTGAAATGCATCAGTATTTTCCAGCACTGCAGAGTTTCACAGGAAGGGGAATAAGGGGAAGAAATTGTGGATTGGGGATTTCCAGCTCTGGTTATTTTCCGCTTATGCCTGTAGATGAGACATTTCAGAAATGAGGCAGTGCATCGCTCCCTTTTCTCTCCCCAGCACCTTGTAGGGGTGACCCATCCCGCACTGAAAAGTTAGAAACATGTAGGCATATTGGCTCGACAAGTCGCTGTACAGTCTTAAAGCCACGGTGCAGTGGAGACGGCTCACAGTCAGGCATTACAGTACAACATGCTCGCACAAAAACTGCTACAGCGGCTGGTTTCACGTCCCTGTAGATGCAGTTTCTATTTCTTGCTATTGGATTCAGTCAGAAGGGGAGCTTTAGTCGACTCCCTCGAAGCCTTGAGCATTCTCCACCGCCATGAGGAGTTTCTCTCTCAGGTCCTCAAAGGATTCGTAGCTGGGCAGATCCAGGCGGTTAAAACTGAGAAGAAGAAGAAGGAGAAAATGACCAAAACTAATGGTAATGGAAAGAAAGTTTGAAAGAGAAACTAGTTCTGTGCAGACGTGGAGTACCATGTATGAGCTCTTGGCAACTTATCTGGTGTTCCCCACTGCTCAATTGTAAACAGCTGAGGACCATTAGAACCTAAACAAAAAGAAAAATAACATCATTAAGCACAAAATGTTGAAATGACATAATACCTGCTTCATATCTGGAGTTTCTTTCTCTCTCTCTGTGGTATCAGACGTGAAAGTCAACAAATTAAATTGGAAGTAAAATAAACATGCGTTATGCGATATGACTTGCAAAAAATCAACAATATTGTTTTGTCTCTCTGCTTTGGGTTCACGGCCAACAACAGACCCCAGAAAATGAAAACACTGTCCTGTTGCTGCAAAGAAATTTTATATGATGCATCATTTTTATCTCAACAAGAAAGTTTAGCGGAAAATGTTGCCTATGACCGATGGACCTTTGGAACTGTTATATTTCATACCGATGCTGCCGTATGCAGTTGTTTTGATTTGGGATTGATTCAAAAATATAATGAAATCAGTCTTCTGTATTTAAAAAAGGGGCAAGCAAGATATTCCTGCTCTGTTATTTACTCATAGCATTATGTGCACTCTTCTTTAATGGTGCAGGAATTTGAATTGCAGCTGAACACCGATATATATATATATATATATATATATATATATATATATATATATATATGTATATATAAATTAAATGAGGAAACTGAAATATATATTGAGATTTTTTGCCACACAGTTTTAGCCAGATATTCATCGCCAACAATATTTTTATAAAGGTTTAGCATTTTTTCCTCACTAAATATATTGAGTTAGCGGGTAAATCACATTATGTATCATGTTACAGTGATAGCAGTTGGATTGTTAGGTTACAAATAGGACTAATAACCATCAATAGAGAGATTCAAACTGGTTACCGGAGTTTCAAAACAAGCTTTGAATGAAGGACATAAATCTGAAGAGAATACATCACCATAAAGTTCAGCAAAGCCATTCATCGGTACCCGTGACGTTCCTGTAACAAACTGGAGGAGTCGGATTCTCTTCTCAGCATCCATCAACAGGACAACCTTATGAGAGAGGACACAAAAACTCTCTCAATGACAGATTCAATAATTTTTTAGTTCACTAAATACTTTATTGAAGTCTGTAACTTCACACTTTAAAAGGTTCACATTTGTTGTTCGTGTGTGAAAGATAATTTTTTGTTTTGGGGTCAACTTAATTTGGGTTTGACGGCCAAAGTTTAGGATATCAATGATGTCAAAGTGTCCTAATGACAACCAGAAAGCAACCGAACCAATTCAAACAGAAATGTGTTTGATGTGTGAGAGGACGCTAGCGCTCAAGTTAAGATAAAATCTGGGGCATGTAATACTTCAGGCTCTTTCATCAGAGCAAACAACTCTGTTCTTCCAAACAGACTTTGATCTGGCAGGTCGAACACACAGGAACATGACATGAACCGGCTTCATTATAACACTCTTCCAGGATGCTCACCTTCCCAGCAAGGTTTACAAAGAAGTGAGGAAACTGTATGATATTATGTTTATAATCTTTAAGAGAAGCTAGAAGAATCCGCTCTGCAAAACTAGCACCTTTCATCACAGTTAGTTATTTGTCTGTTGGTGTTAGTGACAGTAAATTGAAAATCTTTTTAGAAATTGGGTCCTAATAGCAAAAACAGGACCTTGCTAAATTATCTATGCCCCATGAACTTCTATGTTCAGGAATGTTTTATGCCTAAATGATTCATAGGTCAGAGTTAAGTGTGTAAACAATGACTAACCTCTGATGGTTAAAGTAAAAAAAAACAGGAAATGAGTTGTTTTTAAGCTGCTAATGTCTAATGTGCCTTCAGAGGCACATAAAGACAGTAACAAGGTCGGTCTTCTATCACCTAAAGAACATCTCCAGGATTAAAGGACTAATGTCTCAGCAGGACCTTGAAAAACTAATTCATGTGTTCATATTTAGTAGAATTGATTACTGCAACGGTGTCTTCACAGGTCTGCCTAAAACGTAGATCAAACAGCTGCAGTTGATCCAGAACGCTGCTGCCCGCGTCCTCACTAGAACTAAGAAAGTGGAGCACATCACCCTGGTTCTAAAGTCCCTACACTGGCTCCCTGTAGCTCAGAGAATAGAGTTTAAAATACTTCTGTTAGTTTATAAATCACTGAATGGCTTAGCACCAAAATACATTACAGACTTGTTGTCAGTGTATCAACCAACCAGACCTCTCAGGTCTTCTGGCTCAAATCTACTCTGCAGAACCAGAACCAGAACCAAACATGGAGAAGCAGCTTTTAGTTCTTATGCTCCACTAATCTGGAATAAACTCCCAGAAAACTGTAAAAGCACCAAAACCCTAAATTGCTTTAAATCAAGATTAAAAACCTATTTGTTTAGAGTGGCCTTTGACTGTACCATCTAAACATTGTTAGTTACGTTTTCAGTCAAGTTTTCCTTTCATTTTCTTATCCATCATTCTATTCTATTCCCTTTATTTTATTTTTATTTTTTTAAATTACCTCTGTTGTTTGATTTTCTGTTTGATTGTAATGTTTTTCCTTATGTACAGCGCCTTGAGTGCCTTGTTGCTGAAAAGCGCTATATAAATAAACTTGACTTGACTTAAAGAACAAAACAAAACTTTAAAACATCTGCGAAACTATTTCAAGATCATTTAACAAATGCAAAATAAATATATTTCAGGAAAGTCCCTGCTTATGTTGGCTAGACAAAACCGTATTCTGATCCTAATACAGTTGAGGAGGCCTGGCCAGTGTCCTGCCTGCAAAGCAAAACTGCACAACAAAAGTCATGTCTGAGTCTAATGCAAAAAAAATTTATTATATATGTTTAATGTTCAGTCCTAATTCAACCTAATTCAGTCCGAATAAATTCAAATAAAAAGGTAATTCAGCTAAATTCTGCCAGAAACAACAAAAAAGACAAAACAAAAATGGCTTCCGTTGATTCTAAACCAGTGGGAAATATCTATTAGCCCTTTAATCTCTTCAACTTTGTGTTTAAACATATTTCAGATAAAATGATCTGATCTAATCCTTTCTTTTAACAAACCTTCCAAAACCACTGTATCACCGGGTGGTTGGGACAGTAGCCGTTCTTGTAAACCGTGTGCTGTCTCCAGTCGTTAACGTCGACGTCGCCGAGGCCACACATGAGCAGCTTCAGAGGGGGAGCATGTGAGAAAACACAATAAATTTAAAGGCAGAAACACGTTTTATCTAAATATGTTAGACTGAAGGTTATCAACACAATAAATCAGTGACAATGACCAAGGTGTTGTCCCAAACAATAAAAAACTAAAATATGAATATTAAAGTTTTCCTTTGAAAACCCTTATATTAAAAAAATAACTCTTAAGTTTCATAGTTTTTACAGTAACAAATGATCAATTAAAAAACTGTTTTTCCATAACCAGGCAGGTGTCCATACCTCAAGTTCATTTTCATCAAAGATCTTGATCAAATCTATTGGAATGAGCTCAGTGAATCCCTGAAAATTAAACAAAATAAGTTACAACAAGGCAACCAAACAAAAACTAATATTTCAATTAGCTAAGAGAACCAGAAGAATAGAGTTAAAACGGTTTGTAGCTATGACCTATACTAAAAATCACAGCTGCACTGCCCCCATGTGGACATTTAAAATCACTGCACATGAGTACCTCCAAGAAGGCGTTCATCTGCTTCTGGACCCGGTTGACAAACCTCCACTGGATGACCAAGCTGAAAGACAGAAGATTATTAAAATGTGTTAGAAAATGAAACCTTAAATGCTGATCTTTTAAAAGAAAGAAGCACGAGTTAATTTCTCACTCAATGTATTCCTTCTTGTTCTCATTGGTGACCACCATGTCTGAACCGCTGGGCTTCAAGTCAACCTGATATGTCTGAGGAACAACACAGAAACAAGATGAAGGCTAAAATAGAGAAGCATTTATAAGTATGCTATTCAATGAACAGCAAAAATAAATGAATAAAATGCTATTTTGATGTCTTCTCACCTGTCCAAAGTTGTCCTCGTCGATACAAAATCTCAGGTCCAGCTCTGTGGGGTCATTCTCCAGAATCCACTTTAAGGAGTTATAGTATTCACTGTCCTGTGGGGATACATGCATGTGTGTCGGCCTTTTAACTGGCTTCCATCTATTAGCTCAGAGATTTTATTTTGAATGAATTGAGAAACACTCCAAACAAATAATAAACATTTCCCTTGAATGCAATAAATCAGTGGATGTGTCAGATTTACAGTAATGGTAAGAAAAAAGTACACCCCCTGTCAGTTCGGCCCTTCTGAAATTATTGAAATCAAAAAGAATCCTAGCTTTTCTTTAGCATGACTGTTTATCGCAGGGACAAAGTTAAGTAGTTTTGATCAGAATTGAGAGGTTTTTTTTAATGAACCAGGTCTTATAGAAGAAGAAGGTCCTACCACAGACTCCATGTCCTTAAGCGATATCTGTTTCCCCAGCATCATCTTATAAAATGGACGGATGAAAAAACCTGCAAAGACAGAAGGCAATGTTGTAATATACATCAGCATGTGTGGAGAAAAGCTTAAAACACAACAATGACCACACTGCCAATGGTTTTCACATGCTGGACCCATCAAAACATTTGAAATAAACAGAATCTGAGTCCCTCCTGATATCCATTTGTTGGTTTACCATCTATGATTTCTGTCCCTCAACCAGCTGTACAGCCACAGTTCACACAATTAATGCTTTTTAAGTCCCAGCTTATTATCATGTGCACAGCATGTAGAACTGTATTGCAGGCCAGGCACATTATTCTGGGGTAAGTAGCTGAAACAGTACTCGTTAAAGTTTACGACGTTCAAAGCAAGGCTTTTGGGTTTTACAACCCCTTTGAAAAATTTATGAGACAAGCTTTCTGTAAGTTTATCACTGCATGATTATCTGGAAGCACATTAAAATACACTATATTGCCTTAACACTCAAGCGTCTACCATTTGAACCTGAGTGACATCAGATTCCTAATCTAAAGGGGTTTAATATGATGTTGGCTCACGCCCTTTGCAGCTATAACAGCTTTAACTCTTTGTGGATTGATTTGCACTTTGTTGTTTGTGGGAATTTTTGACCCTTCTTCCCATAGCGTCTTTGTGAGCTCAAACACCGTTGGTAACAACATAACCACGCTCTAATTTATTCCAGGGGTGTCGTCTCAGGTGAAGGGCGGGACGCTGTTGAGGTAAGTCAAGTCCTTACACACCAGACTCACTGATCCGTGTCTTTTTGGACTTTGCTTTGAGCACTGGTGCTCAGTCCTATTGGAACAGGAAGGGGTTGAATCTAAACTGTTCCCACATTGGAGATATGAAAAAGTACAAAATCTCTTGATATGCTAAAGCATTAAGAGTTCATTCCTTGGAAGTAAGGAGCCAAGCCCAACTCCCAAACACTTGACAGCATCCTCCTGGAAGCTGCCAAACTCTAACTGATCCGTTGGATATCTGCCAGACATAGGCACAATTTATCAATCCAGAGAACATGTCTCCACTGCTCTAGAGTCCAGCGGCAGTCTGCTTTAGGCCACTCTTTGGATTGGACTTGGTGATGTAAGGCTCGGATGCAGCTGCCTGGCCATGAAAACCGATTCCATGAAGCTCTCTATGCTCTGTTCCTGAGCTAATCTGAATGCCGCATGAGGTCTGGAGGTATGCAGGTGTGTTCTCTACAGAAAGTCCTCTGCATATTATGTGCAGATTTGTACACTACCCATTTCAGCATCCATCGACCCTGCTCTATAACTTTACGTGACCTACCACTTCATGGCTGAGTTGCTGTCGCTCCCAGTCACTTCCACTTTGCTGTAACACAGTTGATGGTGGAACACATGGTTGAGAGGAAATTTGATGACTGGACTTATTACACAAGTGGCATCCTATCATGGTACCATGCTGGAAACCACTGAGCTCCTGAACGTGACCCAATTCTTTCACCGGTGTTTGTAGATTTAGTCTGCACATCCAGATGCTGAAGTTTACACACCTGTGGCCATGGACATGATTGGAACACCTGAATTCAATGGTTTGGATGGGTGGGTGAATACTTCTGCAATATAGTGTATGTTACAAACTGTCCAATCATTCAAACGTTAGCCTAGCACTTGAGAAAATTGCTCTGCATGGAAACATCACCAGAAGAGGGAGGAGTACAGGTCCTTCTCAAAATATTAGCATATTGTGATAAAGTTCATTATTTTCCATAATGTCATGATGAAAATTTAACATTCATATATTTTAGATTCATTGCACACTAACTGAAATATTTCAGGTCTTTTATTGTCTTAATACGGATGATTTTGGCATACAGCTCATGAAAACCCAAAATTCCTATCTCACAAAATTAGCATATTTCATCCGACCAATAAAAGAAAAGTGTTTTTACTACAAAAAACGTCAACCTTCAAATAATCATGTACAGTTATGCACTCAATACTTGGTCGGGAATCCTTTTGCAGAAATGACTGCTTCAATGCGGCGTGGCATGGAGGCAATCAGCCTGTGGCACTGCTGAGGTCTTATGGAGGCCCAGGATGCTTCGATAGCGGCCTTTAGCTCATCCAGAGTGTTGGGTCTTGAGTCTCTCAACGTTCTCTTCACAATATCCCACAGATTCTCTATGGGGTTCAGGTCAGGAGAGTTGGCAGGCCAATTGAGCACAGTGATACCATGGTCCGTAAACCATTTACCAGTGGTTTTGGCACTGTGAGCAGGTGCCAGGTCGTGCTGAAAAATGAAATCTTCATCTCCATAAAGCTTTTCAGCAGATGGAAGCCTTGATACAGCACTCTGGGAACAGCCTATTCGTTCAGAAATTTCTTTCTGTGTCTTACCCTCTTGCTTGAGGGTGTCAATAGTGGCCTTCTGGACAGCAGTCAGGTCGGCAGTCTTACCCATGATTGGGGTTTTGAGTGATGAACCAGGCTGGGAGTTTTAAAGGCCTCAGGAATCTTTTGCAGGTGTTTAGAGTTAACTCGTTGATTCAGATGATTAGGTTCATAGCTCGTTTAGAGACCCTTTTAATAATATGCTAATTTTGTGAGATAGGAATTTTGGGTTTTCATGAGCTGTATGCCAAAATCATCCGTATTAAGACAATAAAAGACCTGAAATATTTCAGTTAGTGTGCAATGAATCTAAAATATATGAATGTTAAATTTTCACCATTACATTATGGAAAATAATGAACTTTATCACAATATGCTAATATTTTGAGAAGGACCTGTATATCTGTATAATTCGAGGCAGCTTTGCATGCTTTAGGTTGTCAGATCATTATGGGGGCTTTTTGAACCTAATTAACCCCAATGTGGTGCAGCATCTTGAGCTTGATCTGCAGAAACTCCAGTTGGGACAAAGCATGCATCGCTGTCAAGAACAACAGAAACTGCAGTGCCCCCAATGCCATTTGTATTGAGTGTAATACCGATGAAATGTAGTGCGTTATTCAGTGCTGCTGGGCTCTCAAGCACTCACGAAGCCCCTATAGTCATATTCAATACATTAGAATATGTGTTCCTATACGACTCGTTTGTCAGATTAAAATACCTTTTGAAAATAACCTTTAAGCAGGTATTAAACATGCTTTTCATTAGGCACACATTTCTATATTGAAAATGTTTTTAAGTGGTCTGATTTAATTCTAATTCTAAATGTGTTTCATTTCCTGTTAGCAGAAAACCATCATAATTAACAAAAATAAAACATCTGTCTGTGTGTAATTAATCTATTTATGGTGTCTCACTTAGAGAATTGAGTTACTAAAATATGTGACCTTTTCAATAATTATAATTTATTGGATATGACCGTATATTAATTTAAATAAGGTATCAAACAAATTCCTAATTTGAACTTGCTCCTGTATCAGTGTCAAGAAAATCTTCTTTTTTTTTTTAAACATACAGAGGGTTTCGAATCAATAATTTTACCATCCAGCAGTTTTCCATGAAACACAGCCATTCCTGCCACACGGCCGATGAACTTGAAATAGGAAAGGTGATCCTCGTTGCAGAGGCCAGAGTTGGGATTGATCTGGAGAGTGTAGTTGTCCCTGGACAAAGACGAGCAGAGAAACATGTTTTTAAAAATAAAATCACATATTAAAACACACAGGCAGAGAATATGATGTTTTATGTTAATTTCCCCTTAATTAGAGAAAAGACAAATTCTTCTTTATCTAACAACTAATCAGACAGAAAACGTCAAGCTGATTTCTATTTGCTTTTCATTAAGCTGCTGCTCTGAGATGATGTTAAAAGCAGATTTGAAAAACAACCAAAAAGCTTTTAATTTAAAGCCTGGATGTTTTATTACACTTTTCTTTTCCAAGAACAGTTGGTTTTTACAGCCTCTTTGTTATTTAACTGCACTTGTGCACAAAAAAGGCAGAGCTGCGTCATTGCAGGATGATGATGGTGCCAAGAAAAGGAACAGAACATATGGCACTTTTATTATCATGTTTGTGGGAAGCATTTGCCTCAGGATGGCTTTTTGAATACGAGGAAAAGTTAATCATAGTAAAAGGAAGCCTTGACAGGTCTCATGGGAACAAAAACAGCACAGCAGAGGGTATCAGTACACCTTGTCTCCCAAACACATTAGAAAAGGAGGTTATTTTTAATTACACCATGGTCCTGTTACAACTTTACACAACATTGTATCCCACGTGTTCTGTTGTTGCAGGAATTTGAATGTTTCACCCTATAGAAATAGTCCCCACAAACAAGAAGACGCTTACGTGGCTGAGTACTCGAACAGGCCGTAGTAGGGATTGAACATCTCCTTAGACAGGAGGAAGAACCACTCTCTGGCCACGCCACCATAGTCCAATCCTTTCTCAGATTCAAACTCAATCCATAATCGTGCTTTTAGAACATCTGGCCTCTTCAGGGACATGATTCGACGGTAGGACTCCTCGAAAATGTTGTTCCTGTGTAACTTCATCTCAAATCGGTTGGGGATATCAGCCTGCAGCAGCAAAGAGAAAACCTTCTTACTACAAACACACAATTTAGAAAATCTAAAACATGCTGTTAAGCATGTACAGATGTAGCTGAAGACTGGCAAATAAGACAAAACGCACCAAACTCTTTTTATCTAATAAACCGTAGAGGTAAAACTAGCAGCTACTAAACATTCAAACATGCTCCAACAATTACTACAATAAATCATGTAGGCAACATGAGATAAAGTTAGTTTTATTCTGCTGTCAGCACAACGTATGAAAAAGAGATGCATCACATTATTAGTGTATTTGTGGGTCTCTATGAGATTCTGACTGCATTACCTCCAGTAAAAAGTACATGTTTTTTTATTTAAAAACAGAAAAGCTAGACAAGTTCCCTCTGTGGTTAAAAGAACAGATTATTACAGTTCTAATGGTATCTATAACATTTATTTATTGTTTTTCTGATTCAGATATGAAACATGCATCTGCTGGATTGAGCAGTACTTTTCAAGCGCTTATTGGCTGGAATATCACCCTTTTTGCCATTTCCACTCTTTATAGAGTAACACAAGTATAACAAGCTAATATTCTAAGAAAGTTAAATAATCCTAATTTCCAATCGGAAAACCAGAAAGCCCCCTGGGGTCAGAGATTTACTGGGAAAGACAGGGGTCTCCTTGCAGTTCAGAGTTCAACATGCAATATGATGGCTAAACATAGAAAACATGATGAAAGCTGCAGGTGGAAACAATGTTTTTACTTCTTCTGTGGCTTGTATTTTATGAACCGAAGGCACAAACACTGTAAACTCTTATTGCTTGGACGCATAAAAAGAAGAGAGGAAGTTTCCAATCAGCTGGGATTGCTTTGCACCACAATTATTCGCAGATCAAACTGGAAGGGGCTCAGGTGTTGCATCATTCCAAGATTCAAGCTCGGACCTCCGGGTCAAATCAAATGCAGTGTTGAGCTATCCACATGCCTCTCATGGCATACCAACTATGATTTTTACTGAGACCTTACTGAGAGATGGGTGGCGCTCCTTTAGTTTTCATGCCGTAACTGTCCATGTTTTTAGGAGGCATATTGCCAAGGAGTTGAATTTGTATTCCTTGTAAGCGAGGGGACGGTGTGATAGCATTCTCAGCCAACTGGCTGGCAGTGCACAGCAAGAAGTGGGGGACCGGCATCTCTCTGGCATCTTATTAAAAGAGGTTTAAATCGTAGGAACAGTATTAGCAGATCTGAAACCATAACTTTTCAAAACCGTGCTAGACCTTAGTAATGGAAACTAGTCTATTCCTATAAAAGCAGCTTCCTATGCAAACAGAAGTCATTAGGGTTTGGCAAGACACCAGAGACACACGGGGTAGGATTCTCTTCTTACTGGTTTCTTTAATTTCTTCCTAAAGTAGTCATATTTCTGCTTGAACTCTCTGGAGTAGGGAACAGCCTGTAAAAAGAAAAACAAACAAAATGGTTGAGGACTGACCAACAGTCTTGAATAGTAAATAACTGGAATGTCTCTGGTGAGTAACAGATAAAATCACACACAATGAAATAAATATGTTCGTATATTAAGTAACAAATGCAGTGACAAAGTGATTTATCTCTGCTGAGGCTGAAAATAGTGCGTGTCAGATAAAACTGCATTGCATCATTTCTTGACACTCTTGTAACCTAAAAGCAAGAAGATTTATAAGAGGTCCAGTTACTTACGGGCCCTGTGATAGCCGGACTCTGTAAGCGGGGGTCCTCCCACTGAGTGATCTTTGTATCTGGGTAAAATAGGCAGAACATTCTTTTATATTGTTTCAGACCCAAGGCAGGGCAAACAAAACTCCAATAAGATTTCCTTCTGACAGCTTTTACAGTGCCATGCAAGTGTATTTATACCCATTGAATTAAAAAATGCATTCCCACAGCATGATGCTGCCACCACCATGTTTCACCGTGGGAGAGGTGTACTAATAACAAACTAACAAACCTCTGAGGGCCTCAGAAAACAGCTGGATTTAAACTGAGATTCAATTATTCAAAGGTGGACTATTTACTAATTAGGTAACTTTTGCAGTGCTATAAGTGGGACAGAATCTTATTTAGGGATAGGAGTAAAGGGGGTTTAATACAAATGCAAGGCATAGTTAATACTTCTGCAAGGCATTATAAGTTAAGCTTTGCACAGAAACCAAAATAAAAATCAGTCAGAGAAGGAATCTTTATGCTCATGGTAAGCAGAACTCGGGTTGTCCAAGTTTTGAATATTTTTGCCCAAAATGTACTACAGGTACATGGACAATCCAAAGACAAGAATAAAAACATAAAATTATGGAAGAGATGAGAGTAATCTTACTGTGGTCAATGTAGAAAGTGCGTCCATCTGTGTGAACCCTTTCCTCCCATCCAGGCTGGAAGAGAAATGATAAGGAAAATGAGGAGTCCATTAGACAACACCATTACAAAAGCTCGAAGTTATTTTGATCCATCCAATTATTTTTTCTTCTTGGTTGTTGTTCAAATTGAGCTGGCCAGGTTATCAAAAGGTCAAAACACTGAGATCACAGCACTGCAGGTGAGGCAAGCTCAATCAGACACAGCAAGAGAAATAAAAGGATTTCCTGCCCTATTTGAGTCAAACGCATCAGCAAGGCAGGCAGGGCTATGACCACAACAGAAATTTAAATCATCGCCACTGATACAAGCCAGCATACCACCACTGGCACGGCGAGCACTCGATGTACGGTGTCCCAGGCCACACACACTCGTACAGCACCAGCAATCAGGGAGTCAAACGGTCGCAGTAGATTTAGAGTAAAGACAGGAGACAGGAACAGAGTCGAACAGGGTGTTGCTACAGGATGTATGTTTTTGTGTTTCTAATTATGCTGCTGCTACATGAGTGGGGGCCAAACAAAAGCTGTTAATACATGCAGCAAACAGCCTGTCCCTTCCTCCGAAACACATTTATGGCTGCTCTAGAAAGCTCTCGCCATTTTTTCACTCCCCTTCTTCCTTTAATCAGCACCTCTATTAACATTTTTTCTCAAGGATCTTGCCTTGTTCCGCTATACAGACATTTGTAATTGCGCCTCCGTTGCCAATGCAGGAACAAAAACTTGGAGCGGGCTAAAGTATCCAAGGATAATGATTTTTTGGAGCTCTAAGCCAATCATTTTAAAAAATGGTGTAGTGCTGTTGCAGGGATGGAGCTGACAGAAAGGCAAAGTGGGGGAAAATACAAAAATATTGAAAGGATGAGAGAGGTACAGTCCATCCATGCTGGTCATGAGAGAGAAAAAAAAGAGAAAGAACCGGGGAAAACCAAAGAAAAATCTACAATGCTCTCTGCAGGCGAATAATCAGACAGGTGGGTAGGTAGGCGGGCAGAGGAAGGGAGGCACCAACCAACCTCCTCTGGTAGGTTCTGCCAAACAGATATGGCCAGGTGCAGAAGTAGCAAACATTAGATCCATCAGAATGGAAAGAGAAGAGAAAAATGAAAGAGAAAGAGCGCACACACACACACCATACAAGCCTGTGAGATAGCCAAACTAATGAAGTTCTGATTTCTTAACATCATTAGCCTCAAGTAATCTTTGACCCATCAACCCAAATCAACGGTGCTAAGCTTGATGGAAGGTTTTACCAAAGAGAACTGCATAACATATGCTGCAGAATACAAAAAATAACACTCAGCATCATTAAAACAGATCGCAGCATTGATTTATTTGAATTACTAAATCTGAGTCCAGGTATATGCATAAATCTGTGCTAATGAGTAGAAAGGCTACTAGTTGAGCAAAGCACCACTAAACAATTTGAGTCCAGGCACACCTACATGGAACTTAAAAAAGTGGTTTTATCTTTAAAAGATCTCTTTGAAGCCAATTGTTGTTGTGCGCCATGTCCAATACTTAGCGGCATTTTTAAATCCAAACTTAGACCCCTGCAATACCTGGTTACCTGATCTCCAGAGAAGCAAAAACATTAAAAGAATCTCTAAAAATACATACATTGGTCATTTATTTTCAACTTTTAAATCAACTTTTAGGTTAGACAAAAAAATAAAACACATCTGGTAGGAGAGCATAACAAAAGCTTTATACTTATTATTGGTACTTATGTAGCATCATCTCACTCTAAAAATTAAGAAAGAAAACAACATTTAATTGGGTCAATTTGGAGAAAAAAATACAAAATTAGAAAATAACAGTTTTTTCTTTTTTTCCCCCCCAACATCAGTATTTTCCAACAAGCTGGCACCTTTAACAACTACCAGATAGATGTATTTTTAATCATTTTAAAAAGTGGAACTGTGACAGAGCTGAATGAGGACCCATATTAACTGCCACCACACACAGCTAACTGTTAGTGAAATTTAGTGAAAAATCTCAACAACAAATGGAGAAACATTTTGAGTGAGGCTGGGGACTAAAACAACCCCAAATCAAGCTGTGATGGTACTTACAGGAAGAGGACCGAGTTCACCGGGTTCCATGGAGTTCTTATTCCTCATATGGACTGGATATTTCAACCTGGGATCCTCCTGAGCAGAGGAACAACAGTAAGAAGGAAACATTATTGTTGAAAATAAACTAATACCTAAATGTTAATTTTATGGATAAAGCACTAGATATTCAAAACGCCCCCATAACCTAAAGATTATTATGTCACCAAAGCTTACTTCCCATGAAGTAGTCACATTTTAATTGACTGGTACACCACTAGATGTCACTATGAGCAAAGCTAATCTTTGTTCTTGATTTCTACGTTTAGATGTAAGAGAATTTCAGATACTACACACCACAAAACATGCAGCGTGTTAGCTCACCCAGGTGGTGGTTCTGCTGTTGTGGTCGATGAAAAACGGCCGTCCATTCGGGGCTATTCTCATCTCCCAGCCCGGAGGCAGGAAGCTCTGCTGGGTCTTGTGATGTGATTTCGGGGAGCTGTAAGGGGACGGCTGGGGAGACTGGGGATTGGAGAGGGTGTCTTTCACCGCCCTACGCACCTGGATATTATTGGCACCCTGGGAAAAATAAAAGGCAAAAAACAAAAAGTTACATACATCAGACACTCCACTGATAAAAGCTGAGGCTGAGGACATCAGGCTGACAATGGATTGAGATACAGTGAGAGTTTGACACAATTAAGAGCAATGCTTAAAGTAGCAGACAACAGGAAGCTCAGTATTACAGAGATCGTCTTCATCTTCGGCTTAAATACAACAACAGACATTTTTACACCCACATTTACACTCCAAAGAAGTGAATGAGCACTTTCCACCTTATCAATTTAAGTCAAACGTGTATTTTTCAGTCTCGTCTCACATAACAGAGTCCAGTTGTCTTCCAATGCTGCAAACTTGACATTGAAAATAGAAAAAATGTCAAGCAACTCAGCTTCGACCAATTTCTAATACAAGGCATTTTTATTTTAAGAAAACAGCTGATTTTATTTTGCCTTTTTATTTTTGGCGACCAAAAAGCCTAATATAAACTATTTTTCACTTTTTTATTGTATCAACCGAGAGGCAGACTTAAAATAAAAATAAAAAAGCCAGAATACACACAGAAAACACAGCATGCGTAGCAGCTTAAGATCTTCTAAAGAAACACCAGTTAAAACTGTAATTTTAACTGGTGTAACTTTACTGAACATTAGTAATCACATGTTTTCACTAGGAAATGTCACTGATCTGATTTTTTTAACAGGAGAGAAAAAGAAAAGCTCGAAGAATTAATCCACCTCCACTGAAACCTGTAATTACACCAATTTCTGAGTGTTTTTTCTTTCCTTTTACTTCCTCGATAGCTCAAACATACTTTAATTAAACTTTTTTCAGGTCTGCTCCCTCGGTGGCAGCAAATGATTTTCACCACCGAGTGAAGCTGTTAACAGCGGTGGAGGGCCAAAAGGCGTGCTGATTTTAATTAGCCGTGTTTCCTCGATATTTCTGGTGTCAAAGCATAATGAGTTCATAACATTATGAATAAATTCATTTCAGGAACAGTTCCAGCTGCTATAACAAGAAACTGTACTCTTTAAAAAAATCATCTGCCTGGTCTGAGTGCTTAAAAAAGGTCAAAACAAGAAGGTGAAATTTAAATAGGTCATTTGAAGAATCAGGCGGATCAAATGTTAACTATCGGAGCTGAACGATTATTAACACACTTTAAGCAGTTAGAAAACAAGCCGACAAGTTAGAAAACATATTGATGTGAACACACTGTTACCAGGAGAAAGTAGGAACTTCAAACATTAAGGTCTTTTTTTTTACATTACAAAACATTACATGAGCTTAGTCGACCATAACAAGTACATAAAAAACTGCTACATAATGATCCCTGACCTAAAAGCTCAGTTTGTGCTGAGCAGCTCAAATTTAAAATCAGAACTTATTCTTTTTCCTTAAATCCGATGTAGACATAAAATGTCAGAGACATTTATTAGGACCACAGGCAAAGATGTGTAAAAAGCCTTAAAATAAATTTCTCCAGTAGAAAAATCCTGGAAAAATCAGCTACTTGATTCAGGGTGTCCAAAATATGACCCAGAACCCATTTCTGGTACTAGGGATGCACTTTTTGCAATTTCTTTCTACACTATGTTAGTATATTTCTAGAAAGTTGTGCGGCTACATGTTTTATGTAACATATATCAGGGTTACTTTTTCCATAAATAGATCTTTACATTTATAAAGTCACTTACCCATTAGTATGAACAAGAATGTGTACATGGATGTGTGTATGTATTTTTACTATCTCTGTTTGGTCTCTTTACATTAGCTCTAGCTGCTGGCTCGAAGCTTTATAGTCTTGGACCTTCAGAACT
This sequence comes from Girardinichthys multiradiatus, assembly GCF_021462225.1. NCBI lineage: Eukaryota > Metazoa > Chordata > Actinopteri > Cyprinodontiformes > Goodeidae > Girardinichthys > Girardinichthys multiradiatus. Next base: position 19,155,419 of record NC_061801.1, read on the forward strand.
GAACCTGCAGTTGATTTCACATTTAGATATGAAAATATTCTCCTGATGCGATCACATTTTTTCTTTATCATATTCAGGAACGATCCCCTCCAAGAGCCCACTAGGGGGCACTGTTTTTTATGCCGATTGGTGAGGAATTTCCCATGGAAGTAGCTGCTCTTTTAAACTTGAACCAGAAATGCTTCTCGTGTTGCAAAATCAGAGCATCTAGATTTGTTAAAGTTGAAAGAAGTTCTTTAAATTTCAGACCAAGACACCTAAAGGGCCAGGGGTGGTTCGGAGGCCGTAAAATGTCAGGCTTTGATCCAAAGAGAGAGGGTTGCAAAAAGGCCCAACCCGTTGAAATCTTACAGGAGAGGACTAAGTGGACAAAAGGAGGTAGGGCAAAATACCGACAGCTAGAATCTCAGCCTTCAGTGATTTTGTTAAAAACAAGACTGACAATTTTAGTGCAATAATGGATGAATTTAAAATTTAAGATACATACACATTTCAACTGCAACGTCAATGCCACTGGTTGGTAACCGTCTTGTAACAAATAAAAGATCTGCCAGAAAACCTCGTTTCAACTGAAACATCCCCTAAACCTTTGTGGCCATTGTCGAAGTCATCTATCCCATCTTAAATTAAGATACCAAAAAAAAAGCATAAAGACTTAAAATCATCAATGAAGAAGAAATGGGAGAAAACATTGATTAAATAGAAAAATTTACTCTTACACGAGTTGGCAATAACACTACGTTAATAGTTAAACCAGTAAGAGCTAACGACTGATGCCATGGATGGTATAAAAAGATAACCCTGGAGGATGAGGGGAGGTGGGATAAAGAGGACAGAAGGTAGTAGGGGTTTCTAATTCTCACCTCCAAAGGGGTGGAAAGGGTGACAGTGGGAGAGCTGAGGCTACGAGGTCGTCGGACTTGAGGCTCATGGACGTGGTGGTTGGAAGCATTGGAAGAGGAGGAGGAAGGGGTGGAAGCAGGTACCAGGGCGGAGGCTGCCCCTAATGCTACTGCTGCGGCTGCTGCTGAGGTGCTGGCTCCATCTTCAGTCAGCTGTTGGTGAAAATGGCACTTCTAAGGTTAAGTGGGGTTAGGATTAAAGGAAGAGGTGTTGCCTGACAGAATAAATCATGAGGCATCTTGTCAAATATGCTGCACTGGAATAGTCTGGATGCCAACTTTACACTCAGGAAATGAGCTCCTGAAAATCTCAAAAGCAAGAGTCGTTTAGGACGAAGAGGAGAGAATGATTTATGACTTGCTAAATAAAAGTAAACAGCAAAAATTGAGTTTCCAATGAGAAAGTAGGGAAAAAAAGTTTGATCTTCTCTTTCTGAGTAAAAACACAAAGAAATGAGGTTCACAAAGGGAAGAGTCAATGTGGTGATGAACATGTAAAGGACAAGTGTTGTTTTTTAAAGAGAGACATGAGCAGCAAAAGCACTGTCAGTCCCTCCGTATTGATCTCGCTGCGAGTTCAGACAGAAAAACAGGGTAGAGGTGGTGAAAGGGGGGAAAGAGTGGCAGTTACAGATCCATGCTAGGACTCAGAAAGCTGTGACCTATACAGAGATGCACTTTAATCAAGCAAAATGCTGGAGAAGAGAAGGAAGACATACATTAGAGTTGAACAAGGAAGGAAACTGGACAGAAGGAACGACGGAAAAAAAAACTTGAGGTTTACAGCATGTGTTTAACGGCCACAGAGGGGGACAGAGGGACGCACAGATCAAAAACACCACAACAGGAACCAAGTTGGTCCAGTCCCATGCATTGAGCCGGCACCACTGCCAGCCTTCAGACCCGCTGTACCTGCACAATTGGCCTAGTCCAAGTAGTGGTGCGGTTGTTATGATTGACGTAATAAGTTCTTCCCTTGGTGTCCTTCCTCTCCTCCCATCCAGGGGGCAGACCGGGGGTGGTCAAGGTGTAGGAAGCTGCCGAGGGAGACTGATCAAGTGTGGAGAGACAGAGCAAACCAAAAACAGCTGATCAGCGGAGGCTTGAAAAATCCAAAGACACTTGCAGGGAATATTAATTAATGCTGAATATTTTTTTATCATTTGTCAGGAAGCACATTTGACAATTATTTCCTGGTTTAGATACCAAATAAGGAAACAACACGAGACAACAAACCTGAACACAAACAGAAAGATACTAAAATAATAAGAGTGGTGCCTTGCAAAAATGTTCATATTTAAATTTTTTTCCTGCGTTGGGTTCTATTAAAACCACAAATTTCTTCACAACCTATTTAGCTTTTACATAACAGACCAATCAAAAGTAGCAACATTAAGAGAAAAGAAACTAATAGATGCTTCAAAATGTTTTTAGAGTTAAAAAAAAAGTCTTACTTCGTATTCAGCCCCCTTCATTTTAATAGGCCTAAATGAAATCCAGTCACCTACTTAGTAAACATAGACCACCTATGGTAACTTAATTTAGGATACATTTTGACAGGATGACTAATAGGCAAAACGTTATGCAGGAGGGAAAACAAGAAGGACAATACTGAAAGAAAGTAATAAGAAGTCCCATTATATGTTTGCCATAAGCCTGGCTGAGGACACAGCAAATATCTCCAAGAAGGAGCTTGGTCAGATGAAGGCAAATTTCAACCTTTTGGCATTTATTTCCTTTTCCTTAGTGAAACATGGTGGTGGTAGCATCATGCTGTGGGGATACTTTTCTTCAACAGAGACAGGGAAAGCTGGTCAGAGTTGATGGGAGGACGGGTGAGCAAAATGCAGGGCATCCCAGGGAGAAAACCTCTTAGATCCTGCAAAAGGCTTAAGAATAGGGTGGAGGTTCGGCTTCCAGCAGGAAAACACTCAAATGAACCACTAGAGCTGCAGAGCATGGGTTTAAACCGCGGCATGTTCATGTGTTAAAATGGCCAATTCAAAAAAGCCTTATAGCTGAAATTCAAGCAAAAGGTGGTTCTAAACAGAAATGCATGCCACGCTTTTTAAGATTTCCATTTAAGAAGTGTTTTAAGCTATCAATTATTTTCCCCTCTTTTCAAAATCATGCACTACTTTGTGTTGGTCTATTACATGAAATCATTATAACATCTATTCAAGTTTATGGCTGTAGCATCACAAAAAAGCCAACAAGTCAACCATGGAAAAAAAAAGCAAAAACCTTTACAATTTGATGTGAAAAAAGGCTTCATAGCTTTTTAAGGTTATCTGATCCCATAACAACACAAACAGATGTCAGTTTATACCAGAGAACTGTGTTCCAACATATCAGATGGTGTTAACAGCAACAAAGGAACCAACAAAGAGAGAAGTCATGATGAAGTCCCCTATCAGAAAGGAGTTTCTTATAACCTTATGCTCCTTTCAGGTAGAATGTGTGCAGTGTTGTTTTGTGCACTTCAATGTCAATTAAATGTGTCTAAACCTCATAAGCTGCAACCCAGGAAACATGTTTTACAGGATATAACTGGCTAGAGGTCCATGTTTTTGGTCTGCGGAAATTCAGTTTTAATACGTCATTTGTGAAGCTGGTAAAGCAACAGTCCATCCTGCACAAGGTTTGGGAAATAATGAGGTGTATAACTGATACTTTAAACTGAACATGAACTGAGATATTACCATGGGCTCCTCACCACCTGAGACTGTTTGAGCTCTTGTTCTTCTGGTCTGGGAACCCTGCTGGTGGTAGACAACAGGGGAACATGGTCTTTAGTTTACACTTTGTTTTCATAGGGAGAGGCAGAATGAAGGAGGGAAATATTTGTGACGGGGAAACTGGGTGGATGAAGAAGGGGGATTGATTCTCAAAAGGAGGTGAGGAGTGGCAGAAAAAGAGGTGACTCATTGGATTATAGACCAGGGTGGCAAAATGCAGAGGCTGTGAAAGTGCTGTGATTAATTAACAGAATAGAGTATTTTAGCACTGTGCTTTATTTTTTCTGTTAAAATGAAGATGTTTTCCCTGATGAGTGCATAATTTTTTGAGCCAATGCAGTTCCCGTAATCAAGCCCAAGAATAATAGTAAACTAAAGCCCCACTACTCAGGGAAAAATAAATCTTTAAAAGATATTAAAGCAGTGAAGTGATTTTATGTGCTGACAAACATAAAAAGGCCTTTTAACATAATTTTGATTTTAAAAAAAGAATCACAAAAAGAAAAATCTAGTTATTTTCAGACAATCACAAGAGACGCAGGCAAAATGGTGATATCACTTTAACAAACGCTAAAAGATGTCTCTGTACCATAACAGCTGTGACCTTTCACTTACAAGCAAATAGCCCAGAACTCCAGTGTGTTTATGATGTTAAACTATTCAGAATTGATCTGGACCCACAACCCGAGATCTACAATTTAGCCTCTCTGAACTAAAGCCACTTCAAACCCTTTTATTTAGACTATTAAGTGTAATATTGGTAAAGCAGAAGATGTCACAGCAGTTCATCATCTCAGATTAAAACAAATGGAAACTAACTTAACTTCAAAGTTTGCATGGAGATATTTGGTTGTTTAACAGGTTCCTGGAGGAATAAGTTTCATTCCTCTGTTTGTGGAATCAGAAATTTATCAGCAATAATCAGCTAATAAAATCCAAACTTTTTCCAATCATTGAAGGCCTACCAGGTCATAGGTGTCTAAGTGGAGTAGACTCAAATTTGGCTATTTTCAGTTTCAATGAGATGTTTAAAATGAAGTTAGAGGAAGCATAGAGAGCAGAAAAATGGATTTAAAATCAAACTGTATTTTCTAAGACATGTAAGCAGATCACTCCGGCAGCGGCAGAGTGAGAGACAGCAAAACATTCAGCAGATAACAGGAAGGGAAAATGCTGGAAATTTGGAAATCAAAGTTAAGGAGAGCATCTATATCTTCTAGCAAATACACAGAGAAACATCTCTTTTAAACATGCCAGCTGTTCTAAATGCAATAATCACTTATATAAAATGCTAAAGAGTTTTTATAAATGACTCCATCACTTCATTTCAAAACAATAAATGATGTACCCCTTTTTATATGAAAGTTCTGAAAGAGATATCAGAATAAGCTAAAATGGGCATTACAAAGCTGGAGATTGGAAATCGGCCTCAAAATCCTGATTGGTGCATCGTTCGAGCTTCATTTGCTGAAATATCTATAAACTTAATTGATAAGCAGTGAGGATTACTTAAACCAACACAGTTGTTGTTTGACAGCATTAAACATCACTCAACAGACACACCAAATATGTCCAGCTAACAAGGTACTTAATATACTTCCTCCACAAAATAACTGGATCTACCAACATGCCCAAGTTCTCCCTTCACCAAAAGTGATATGTTAGAAATCCAATATCCATCTTCTATGAACGTTCCTAAATATTCCCTCCGAGTCTCCCTTCAAAGTGCCCCAGTCCTTAAAGAAAGTTATAATTCATGAGCAAAGCCGACATCTGCACCTTTACTTTTCACTGGCCTAACGAAGCAAAATCTAAATGCTGTGACTCAGCCTTGCGGCCAACATCTGATTCAGATCATATGACTGTTTGTTAAACTCAATCATCACTGATGCTGTGACTCAGAGGACTCTGCGGGTTGAAGTGGTGCCGCTGTCCTTAGTCTCTGCTACCTATTCAGGGGCGCTACTGGAACACAGATTCTGGTACACAGATGCACCGCCAAGTTCTCCACCACAGGCCGAACACAGGTGCACGTAATTCACAAAAAGAACAGTAATTAGTGTGTAGGAAGAGATGTGGTTAGCCTACAAAAACAGAAAAGTGCAGTAAAGGCAGAAAGGGATTGAATTTTAAAAGAGTGAAGATGCCACAACTGCCTTATATGAAGACGTGCTAAAAAGGGGGATAGGAAAAGATTAAACAGATGTTGCACCCAAAGCAATCAGACATGGTAATCTGGAGAAGTTGGCCAGTTTAGGGAAAAAGGAGAGGTAGGGGAATAAAGGAAACAGGATGCAGGAAATGTAAGAGTTTAGATATATGTACCGTTAGAGGAGGAGGAGCCTGGGCCTGATCACTGACACCATCTGTCATACTTGAAGACCGGAGCCTGTTTGACAGCTGGCTCTGTTCAAAGTAAGGAGGGAGACAGGCAAAATGTTAGCAGGAAAAGAACAAGTAACCCGCAGCAAATTCATCTGGTTGGAAAGAAAGACGTCATTAATCAGTGTTCAGACACACGATTTAGGTTCTGACAGAGAAAAATTCCTCATTACCAGCGAGGAGCTGGGCCTTGGCAGTTCACCGTTCATTTCAGGGGTGATTGACAGCCTCAGATTTAAATCTTCAGAAAACTCCTGAGCAGCAGGCGTGGGCGAGTGCTGTGGGGTCAAAATGGAGGAGGGAGCAGGCAGAGACTGGGCGAAGCCGTCGTTGGGATCCTCTTCAGTGATGAGCTCCCAGGACTGAAGGAAAAACAAAGAGAAAAAGCATGTTTTTCTGACCTCATCACTCAGGATAGCCATGGCTCTGTGTGTGTGTGGGTATTATAGGCATGTCTGCGGTCTGTTCTCTTACATTGTCCATGTCCCTGGAGTCCAGGCGCTCGTTCTCGAGGTCTTCGCTGATGTGGCGCCGTGCACGAAAAACTCGGTGTGCCTCCTGATTTATTTGCCGCTGCTGATTGTCGCTCTCAATTTCTGAGATCACATCTCTTTAGATTAACAGCAGATGTTAGTAGAGGTGCAAATATAAATTAAAGATTATTTGATAATGAAAGCCTCAACGCATTTAGTATTTATGGCAGTATTAAAAGTCATAAAAGGAGTTAACAAGGTACCACAAAAGGCAAAAAGCAACCACAATTGTTCCTTTCCAGCTTTGTGCATAATATGACCAAACATACATGGTGGAAGGCCGTTTCCACTGTGTGGTGCGGTTGTTGTGGTTCACATAGTAGGTGCGTCCCAGGTTGTCCACCTTTTCCTCCCAGCCAAGAGGCAAAGGAGGCAGCAGCTGCTGGGGTCGCTGGGAGCCTGAATCTGCGGACTCATCCCAACCCTGAAATGAAATTCACAATTGACGCAAGATATTTAAATTTACAGAGTTGAGGAAAAAAAGCCATGCGTACAAATAATCTTAAGAAAATTTATTAAATTTAAGAAAAGATTAAAGTATGGAAAGACATTATTGGTGTGACTGTTGACATTTTATATAACTGCTTTATAGAACTTTAAAATTATTTACATGACATTTACTGGCTTATTTGTCTGGAAAGTAGATGGCAAGAAAACTGCAACCACAGTCAAAAACATCTACTCATGCTGACAAAAGGGGCTTTTCGATCACACCGGATGGCACTGTACAATATGGTTGCACAGGGCGCAGTATTTCATGGTTTTCCACTACAAGTAGTAACCTGTAATTGAAAATAATCTTTGTTCAACCTCCACCAAAGTTCCAAGCAACCTGAACTCATACCATGAAGTAAGATGGAAACAGCACAGGCTGCTGAATGCTCAAAGGGGAACATCACCTCTGTGTGTGTGTGTGTGTGTGTGTGTGTGTGTGTGTGTGTGTGTGTGTGTGTGTGTGTGTGTGTGTGTGTGTGTGTGTGTGTGTGCATGTGTGTGTGTGTCTGCAGCAACACACACACTTCCTATGAAGTTACTTTACGTCTGGCATCAAAGCAGCAACATAAATCATGAACATTTGTGCAGACGGACTGCATATTGTGTGCATGACTAATAATTACTGCGGCATATTCTCTGCTCTAAGTTGCTTTGGATGAGGGTAGCTGCTAGATTAGTGTGATGTAATGAGCAGACGGCTGTCTGTTACAGCATCTGTATGTGATAAACAGCTGATAACACCTAGGTGAACAGAGTATACTGCCTGCAATGGAAGATGAGGACACATATGCACTGTAGCAAATCATTTATTAGTTGGGGTGCTGATGGCGACGGTGGTGCAACAGTGGTAGAGTATCATCCTGTAACTGGTGGGTTGCCGGTTCGAAACACTGCTCTGTCTGTCTAAGCTGTGTCCTTAGGCAAGACACTTCACCCAACTTGTCTGCTGATGGTGGTCAGAGTGCTCGGTGGTGCTGATTGTATGGCAGCCCCACTTCTGGCAGTGTGCCCCAGGGCAGCTGTGGCTACAGTGTAGCTCACCACTGTCAGTGTGTGAATGTGTGTATGAATGGGTGGATGACTAATTGTAGTGTAAAGCATTTGGGTTATCTGGGAACTTGATAAAGCGCTATACAAGCACAGGCCCTATACCATTAATATTAGGTCGACTGGGAGAAGATGAAAAAGTATTTACATCCCCTTGAACGTTCATACATTTTGTCAAGTTGCAACCTCAAACTTCAACACATCTGTTTTGGGTTTTATGTGATACGTCAACACAAAGTAGTGCTTACTTGTGAACTTAAAGAAAAATAATGCATGGTTTCAATTTTTCTGACAACTAAAATGTGTGGTGTGTAATTGGATTTAGATCCAGTGAGTCAATACGTTTTACTTTTGGAAGTGTTTTTGCTTCAACACGCCTGAATCAAATAATTGGATCACTAGCAGGATTGTGTAGAACTCGACAGCTTGCTGACGAAGTTATTTCGTCATTTGATTCGGGGGTGTCGGACCAGGAACACATCTAAAAGTTGCTGGACTCCTGAACGGTTGGGGGACAAATCTCCACCCCAAGTCCTTTGCTGTCTCTAACAGATTTTGAATGTTTCTCTGCCATGATGGTGCTGATGGTGCTTTCAGTGAAGTGTTTTAATTCAAAAGAGCATTTCAGACCAAAAGTTCAACAACTAATCAGACCATAGAAGACCAGACCTTCTTCCACATGTGGCAAACAGGACTTTTTATGGCCTTCTTTAAACAATAGTTTGTTATTCTTGCTAAAATCTTCCATAAAAGGCAGATTTATTTAATGTACAAATAATGTTTGTCCTTTTGAGAGATTCTCCCACCTGAACTGTGACTCTCGGTTTTTCTTTTCCATCTACTTCACAAATTTGCACAACTTTGTGCTGGTCTATCACATAAAACCCTAATGAAATACATTGGTGTTAAAGTGACAAATTGTGAAACAGTTTGAGAGTGTGAATGCTTTTGCAATACCTAGTAAAAACTTTCCACTGTCTTAAAATGTAGAGGACTACAAAAGACACTAGAAGAACAGACATTAAAAGTAAGAGAGACAAAAGCTCCTATTTCTGCAAATATCAGCCCACATTTTAAATGATTTTTCCAGACTTCGACCTGGAAAAGACTTTATAGGTTCTGGCAACAAGAGGTTTCCCAAATTCTCAAGAAAATAATAAAAAACAGACTTGTCCTTCCTCCTCCCACTATTAGTAGACATTCCTATTGGCCTGAAGTAGGACATTTACTTTCATCTTTCAGCTCAGAGAGATGCTGTCATTGTGTGGGTGGAAGGAAGGAAGGAAGGAAGGAAGGAAGGAATCTAAAATCCTGTCTGGTTAAAAAAAAAATTGTCATAAAAAGGCCTTAGGTAATGCAAAGTCAGCCGTTTAACAATAACAACAACGTTTGAGATCTTACCTCAGCCTCTTCCCTCATCTCTCCAGCCTCCTCCTCTTCTTGTCCTCCTTGTTTGGGCAAATAGGCCATCTTCAGACGCAAGTAACCCTTCACCCTGGACTTGTGACTGGAATAACATGTTTGAAATGTAGGTAATTTTCCACATAACGCTATTAGCCCCTCATTTTTCATATTTAGTAGTCCAACAAGAGTCGGATGGACTTTTCACTGCTATCAGTTTTCATTCATATAATTGTGTACCAAATGTTTTTGTCACCTTCTCAGTAAAAACTAACCTTCTTGGTCGTAGCAGGAAGTCTTTGAATGTGTATGGACGCTCCATAGCCGGGTCCTCCGTCTATAAAGAGCACAGAGCTGTTGATCTTTGACACAAACACATTATCACAATCAACCCTGTGACACATCCCACTTTCGTTATGCAACGCTGAGGTTCTCCTGTTTCATACTTGAAGAGCATAAAGGGTTGCAGATAATTTCTCAGCAATCTCACACTGCTCCAAGACTGGGCCAATGCAGTCCACGCCGGCTGCTCCCCATATGCTGCTCTGCCAGATACCACTCAATCAAACTCTCAGTTTGCATAACTAAATGGAAAGAGTTTTCTATAATACATATAAATACCTATTTATAACCAGATATCCAAGGAAGCTATTAGAATCAAAACCTTATTGTAGATTTTTTTTAAACATGGGTAATGTTGGGAACTGCTGGACCACCAACACATGAGTCAGCTTTGAATCATGACACATAATAGACCCTGTGTGACAAACTACTATAGAGGAAAAGATGACTTCAGAAGTCCAGTAACTATGAATAAGACACATTCCTTACATCTTACAGTAATGTATAATATGAATGAAGTGAATGAAAACAACCTATACAGAAGCACTATACTCCCTGAGTCATGCTCACACACTTGACCAGCTAAAATGAGATGCAGTATGAGCAAAACTGCAGCACCAGATCCTCTTCCTTCACTTCTCAACATGAGTCAGCTGTGGCTTTTATCTGCTAACGATCTGCAGGACCGCTGGGACTCAAACAGGACATTAATAATTAATTCCAACTGTGTCTACTAATGAGCTTTTCAGGCTTGACAAAGATAAAACTCCATTGACCAACAACCAAAGCTGACAGCACACTTGTCAGATGTGTGGAAGGTCCATAACTCATTTGTTTGCATCAGGCATGGGCTGCTATGAGGTTCCCAAAGACTGATAGACTTTAATATAATTACCATATTTAATATCACAGCAATAACAAAAACATTTAAAAGCAAATGCATAATATGATCCAACTGCCTAAAGTTAAAAATACAAATGTAGTAACTATTCCTACTGCTGCTGGGTAATATAGCATTGATTTCCATAGTTATTATTATGTTATGTACAATATTTATGATTTTGTTTTTATTTTGATACACAAACTCTAGCAACACTAGAGTGAATACTCATAAATGTAGTGATTGGTTTCAAGTAAACATGCTTTTTGCACAGAATATTAAAATAGTATTGTTTTTAGAGAACCCCAGGAAGTCTAACAATGGCTGATTGATTAATCTTCTTGGGTCAGTCAACCTGCAGCTGACTACTTAACCACACCATTTTACTTTACCAGCTGTAGTTTAAGAATCATATTACTTTATTTATTTATATATATATATTTCCCAACAGCTACATTTTGTTTTCAAGCCACTTTACAAGACAGACGGATCCCTCTCATAGCCAATTCAATCCAATCATATAGACTGATTCAGATATAATAAAACATATTCCAAATATATTCCTAGTTATAATACAGTGCATGCAATTCCAGTTTATTCTGCCTGGAAACATGTGGGGCAATAAGTGGGGGAGGGGCAATGCTGCATTACTTTATGCGTAATGACAGTCCCTGAAAACACCAGTCACTCTGTCACCTTCTCCAGCATCTTTAACCCGTAGAAACGATATGATGGGAAGATTTTGGGGGTTTTGAAACAGTAACTTTTTAAAACCTCACGTATAGTTTACATTAAGGCTTCAAGTTTACAAATCAATAATATTAGTATATATAGTATATTAGTATATAAGTTATAATTAAAGCCCTTGAAGTCATTGTTCTCTGTAAAAATAATCACTTATTTGGACAGTTCTTTCTTTCTTTCTTTGGCTTTTGGGCATGCATACACTTTTAGTATACAGGGTGGGCCATTTATATGGATACACCTTAATAAAATGGGAATGGTTGGTCATATTAACTTCCTGTTTGTGGCACATTAGTATATGTGAGGGGGTAAACATTTCAAGATGGGTGGTGGCCATGGCGGCCATTTTGAAGTTGCCATTTTGAATCCAACTTTTGTTTTTTCAATAGGAAGAGGGTCATGTGACACATTGTGCTTGGTTTTAACATAACTTTATTCTTTCATGAGTTATTTACAAGTTTCTCTTTGTTTACAGCCATTGACATGTCGCCGAGGTTAACAAAGATAGTGGGGCCATTCTTCATCAATGAAAACCTCAAGGCCACTGGATATGCGAAATTGCTACATGATGATGTGTTTCCCTCTTTATGCACTGAAGCTGGCACGTTCCCTGAGTTTTTCTAGCAAGATGGTGCACCACCACATTATGGGTGTCAGGTCTGAGCATTCCTAGATGAACAGTTTCCTGGAAAGTGGATTGGTCATCGTGGGCCAGTTGAAAGGCCCCCAAGGTCTCCCGATCTGACCCCCTTAGACTTTTATCTTTGGGGTCATCTGAAGGCAATTGTCTATGCTGTGAAGATACGAGATGTGCAGCACCTGAGACTACGGACACTGGAAGCCTGTGCTAGCATTTCACCTGCGTGTTGCTATCAGTGTGTGAAGAGTGGGAGAAGAGGGTTGCATTGACAATCCAACACAATGGGCAGCACATTGAACACATTTTATAAGTGGTCAGAAACTTGTAAATAACTCATGAAAGAATAAACTTATGTTAAAATCAAGCACACCATTGTTTTTCTTGTGAAATTCCCAAAAGGTTTGATGTGTCACATGACTCTCTTCCTACTGAAAAAACAAAAGTTGGATTCAAAATGGCCGATTTCAAAATGGCCGCCATGGCCACCACCCATCTTGAAAAGTTTCCCCCCCTCACATATACTAATGTGCCACAAACAGGAAGTTAATATGACCAACCATTCCCATTTTATTAAGGTGTATCCTTATAAATGGCCCACCCTGTAGTTCCTATGTAGTGTTTTATAATCGAGACCCCTGGTCTTGCAAGGTAACACTACTGCAATGGATGAACATCTAATAAATAGACGGAATAAATGTTCCACAAAGAAGAATCCATTTGAGGATTAGATTAAGAATATCATAGCATTATTAGAACTAAAATAGGAAGAGGAAAAGAAAATTTTACATTCACATTTTAAAAGCCAATTCCATTGATCGCAGGAATTTTATAATGCTAAAGAGGCATCAGGGTGAATGTCAAAATATATTTGCAAAAAGTGCCAAGCAGCACAGACAAAAACAGGTAACGTTTTTTTTTTTTCCCCATTGGTTGTGAAATTTCACACCTGAAAGTCACTATGTTGACATTGTATAGTGCCAGCTATCTATTCCCAACCAGAACAGAGCTGTTTGACTTTACAACAACAAGATTGGTACAAGGTAGGCAGTTTCTCGTGCACACAAACACACCCTTATGGGGGTTAAACAAGCACAGCAAAACTGTGCCTCTTCAGAACAGCATTAAAACGGCCCACACACACACAGAGACGTAAATAACTCACCGGCAGATGACTGAGAGGAACGTCGACTTGTCCGAGGAAATCATCTCTAGTCTGGTGGAGAGAAATTAAGAAGAACAACTTTAGAAGCTTCTATGAGAGTGTTTTTGGAAAGCCATAATTTCCAGTAGGGATAAAGAGGGGAAACCACAATGTTGCTGGTGCAAAAAAACAGCAGCAGTTTGAGTGTTTTTGATCAGATAGAGAGAGACGTGATGATTTCTACATTAACAGCCCCATCCAGAAATAACCTTCAGCCTTATGTATGAGCACCTGTAGAAATCTCAGGAAAAAACTTTATTTTTACTAGATTTAGTAAACCAGACAAGGTTTCTAATTTTCTACCATGGGCGGTTACCATCTTTAGATCACCTAATCTCTGAAAATTCATATTCAAGAAAACTTAATGAGAGGCTTACGACCTCTTCCAATCCTGACAGAATACCACAGGTGCCCAACAAGGCTCAGATGTGGTTTTTATTTATGGACAGGCTTTTAAGAACCACCTCAGAGGGGCAAAAAAACAACAACCACCCTGTGAACCCAGCAAGGGAAAAACAACATCCACTGCCACCAAGTAGAAGCCAAGTCAACTGACGAAGGGTGAAAAGGACAGATGTGACGACAGGGCAGATTCAGGAAAGGTTTTATGTTTTGGTTTGCAGAGGCCCACAGATTTGTCCATGACTGAGCAATGATTACCTGTCCAAGATGAAAAAGCCCACTCTTGGAAGCAGCCTGTGTAGAACACAACTTTCTTTTAGACATTTGGCACAGACTAACAAAGGTGTTTTCTTGTTGTAATGGATTTGACAGAGAAGCTGGGCTGAAATAATGTACTGAACCTTAGCAGACTAATCTGTATGTGAAACATATGTAGATCGTGGTGAGTGATAAAGGAAAGAAAGAAGTAAACAATGTTAATCCCTGTTGTCAACTGAACAAAAAACAACCCTACAGTCTGCAATGATGCTCCATGAGTTCAAACTAGTTTTCTTTTTAAGAATATTCATATTTCCTTTGTATATATATATATAAACATGGAAAATCACTGCCTTTAGTCTCAACCAACTTAGATTTCACAAGGTTCTTTCAAATTTTCCATGTTTGTGAACATTTCAATCTTTTGTTTGGCGTTACAGAAAACAATAAAGTAATCAAAATACAATTTAATATAACAGATTCTTTAGTTTCCATAGGGTGGGAGTAAAAACTACATTGACCTAGTTTTCCCTGCTGGTTTAAGCATTATATTTTAAGCAGCTACATCATTTTACTTTGATGATAAGAAGTGAAAAGTGGAGGCACCTCTGGGAGGTGAGCTCACTAACCTCCCTCCACAGTTAACATAACTGGAAATCTTTAATTGGAAGAAATGTTTCCTGTGAAAACAGGCACGTCTGGCAGGGTTTGCACACACGTCCGCCCCTACGCAAACACAAGCACACCCAGTAAACCACTGCTGGAAAGGTATCTAAAATGACATCACGATTTGCTTTCAATTCCCAAACCACCAAGACCAAAAATGTACTTCTTACACAACTTTCACGTGATTCAAAACAGTTATTAATTAAAAGAGGCAGGCGAAAGAAACGTCCAGACTTCTAACACAGATAAAACTTTGCACAGTAAAACTGAAACTTATTATTTTCACCTCTAATGATAGAAAGCGGTGGGCTTTAATCTTGTCTACCTGTTGTTTGCCAAGGTTGTTAAGGACAATAGTTGTTTTTTCTGAGAAGTTGTAAAAAAATATAAAGATAAACTTAAATTGATCATTTGTAGAGATGCTCTTAGCTTACTAGGACTGGGATGATTTTCAGCTGGACCGGCACTGAACAGTTACCAGCTGGTTGCTAACTCAGACATCGGATCTTTTCTCTTATCAGTGAACTCAACATACCTAACCGCTAACACTCTTCAGTGTGGACGTTGTCACTGAGAGAAGATGCCTTAAAATTTGTCATTTTTAGTGGCAGTCAGGTGTTTAGAGATTAAGTCAGAGGAAACGAAAAAAAATATTTTTTCATTATTATTATTTCAAGAATATAACGGGTCTAAATGTTATAAATTCGGGCATAAATGAGGATCCCTCATAAAAGACATTGTCTAAGGTGTTGACCTACCCTCCAAACTCCCAAGATATCAACGTGATAAAGTTTTTTCTTGAATGAGAAACCAACTTGGGGTCAATTTGTCACCAGTTTTTCATTGGCATTTTAATAAAAATAGCCTGTCGAAAATTATTTATATGCTTCTCAATAATCAAAGAAATGCTTCTTATACGTGCCAACCACCTTTTTGCATGTTCTCACTGGTATTTTCATGATATATCTTTGATGATGAGCTCCAAGTCTGAGGTTGAAAGGCCTCCTTGTCTTCACCCTGATCTTTAGCTGCCTCCACAGATTACCAGACTGGCCTGGGACACTCCAAAACCAGTCAGAAGAAACATGCTGGTAAACTTAAAAGATTACTTTAAAGTATTTTCCATTAAATATGGAGAACAATAGTCACAAAAATTTTCAAATCTCTCATATAATCTAATTTAGTTATTTAGAGTTTTTTTGGAAAATGTTAGGATTAGCCCGATTTCCGAATTTATTTTGGTTCTTAGCAAACATAAAATAATATTACAAGTACAGCTCACTCAATTCAGAAAGTGATACTTATATATTATATAGAGTCATTACACAGAGTAATGTATAATTAAATCATTGGCTGTCAAAGCAGGTAAAAGTCTGCCGAACTGCTATTTGTGGCAGGGAGCTCCTTTTGGAACCTTAAAACATTGGGCAAGAAAATAGCGAAACTAAAAAAACGATCCAAAATGGCAAAGGTGCAAATATTCAAAAGCTTTTTCTTCAAACCTTGATGGCACAAAACACGAGGTGACAACAGACTTTATGTTTCAAGGCAAACTGGAATGAGTCCAGGCTCCCACTGAGGTGTCAAAAGTCTGTTTCACCTACTCAACCGTCTCAGTGCTGACACAACTGAATTACAAAGCTATGCCCGTCGGGGAGCAGAGGTGACAGAGAAAAGCCCCTCACAACAACAATGATTCAAATCTCTTTAACAGCCCATAGGCCAAAAATAAAAAAGGGAACCCCCCACTCCGACACCCTCCCATGCCTCCTGTCTCAGGTAAATATAGCCTTTGCAGTTGGTCATAAAGAGATGTTTGTCAAAGGCTTCTGCAGGCGTCAAGGCAAAACTGTAATGAGGTTAGGACTGTCTGGCACAGCCTTCTGCACCTAGTAAGTCTGTAGAAAACACATACAAAAAAGCACGTTCTATTGTTATCCAATGACCAGTCTTTAAAAAAAAAAAAAGGGGGGGACACCAACTTCAGGAAGATCCAAAAAATTTCCAGCTGCATTAGAGACAAGCTGCAACAACCACAACATTTAAATAACAGACGTGTAAGGATACATAAAATAACAAATGATATATTTAAAGAGTGAACAACAATATCCTCACTATATTCATTATTATTGCATTGTTATTGCAGTTTCTATCTAGATAAAGAAAGCATTTTGTACAGGCTGACCTTGGCCACTGACCCTTAATAAGGCTTTGGGTTAATTCGCCCGTTCGCCAATTCATTTCCTCATATGTACCCATATTTTGCCTTTGCGTCCCTCCCAGCTGCCATTTCAACCCGTAAACAAACTATTTCACACCCATGTACCTAAACCTCTGTGTATCAATTTATTGCTCTTCGTAGTAAAGTATCTTCAATAATTATGGAGATAAATTGTCATAAGTAGACAAACCACCACATACATTGCTCCTGCTTAGGCCAATCAGCTCTTGGAATATGACAGATTAGGACCCTGATTGAATCAGAATAACCCGAAACTACTTTCTGAAAATATAATATTGTTTTATTGGTGCTATAACTCCCATTTCCTGATGGTAAACTCAGGAAATATTTTTTGCCCTGCTGCCGGGCAGCAGACCAGCACCCCTCAATAGTCCTTGTATTGTTGATTCATTTCATAGTTGAATATTCTAGTATTGACTTTTTGGCATAAAGTAATTATTGAAAGGCAATAATACTTGTTAAAAAAGCTTGTCAAATCACCTTACATCTAATAGCAACACATCTGAGAAAGCAGGCAAATGCTGGGGCACAATTCAACCCAATGGCTACTGGCTTTTGGTAAGCACTGGTTGCTCTTGTGAGACTTCCCAATCATTGAACTGGCTGTACCAACACTTTCAATCACCTGCAAAGCAGCTGCATTATACAGATGCACACTACCTTGGAGCCAGAGAAGTAAAACCATCTGCCTACTCTTAAACTTGACACCAGCGCTTAGAGGAGGCTAAATATAGAAACAGCCAACGCTTAAAGAGGTCCGATTGCAATTGGGAGTTTTATCAAAACTTAGGTGTTAGATTTCTGAGACACAGTGTACATGGACAAATTTCCTGTTATTCACAAGCCTGCTCCTGTTTTCCTTTATAGCTGAATTGGCTGATGTGTGTAAAATTTCAAATACCTGTGGTTGCAAAGTAAAAAAAAAAAAAAACAACAGTGTGTGATCAGTAACTGTGTCTGTTCTTTTCAGTTCTCAGAATGTTACACCCTCTTTCTGGACTACACAGATCTCCAATCTAAGACAAATAAGTAAAAGGAAAAAAAGTAAGGTCCAAACCTTTCAAAAGCAGGCTACAGTCTGAATAAGCTTTAATAATCTTTACCTTGGGATTATTTGTTGCCAATTTCTTGCCAAGACTCACATCCTGATCTCCGCCTCCACTCTGGGTAAAGGATATCTTGAAATGTGGCTGCCTTCTGGGGTTTTCCCCACTGATTTTAAAAGTACAACATTTTGATCTATCTTTTGTTTCTAGTTCTGCTTCAGTCTGATTCTCCTCTATGGTCTGGAAGTCTGCCCCGCGTTTCTGATGTTTATTTTTCACAAGCAGCCTCGGTTGAGATGAGCTCCTCTGCAGTGGAATTCTGGGATAACGCACCATGCGGATGCCTCTTAGGCTGTCTTGACCAAAGTCCTCCTGGGATGCAGCAGTCCGCTGACTTTCCTGGGTGTAATTCTGCTTTTCCTGTAGCTGGAAAACTAGTCTCTGCGTTGCACTATTAACACCAGCACATGCCTCTAGACTCTGCTGCTGGCCATCTCCGCCATAAGGAAGAATCCTGAAATGCTGAAAATCAAAAATCTCAGGAGAATTCCTCTGGATACAAATGGTACCAACACTAACACCAGGTTGGCCTCCATTAAACGTTCTATAGCCACTAGAACCAATGCTAAAAACTCTGCGTTTGGGAAGGTTTGGCTCATTCAGCAATGACTGGGAGTTTAAAGAATCTGGGCTGTAGTATGGAGGAGGCGGCTGTCGTGGAAAGTCTTCCTGAATCTGAGGTTCAGGATATGCAGGCGCAGGTCCAGGTGGAGTATAAAGAGGCGGTGGCACATCATCGGCAAGGCCACCAGAATCCCTGCTAATTGATCCATTGCATCGTTGGAGGGAGATCTGCACAGACGAGCTCTTAGTGGGTCGTGGCTCGGGGTAGGTGGTGAGCTGTGGTATAAACATGGAGGAGCTCCTTTTCAGTGAAGGCTCTGAACGCAAACCAAAAGTTCCAGAAGGAACGTGTTGCACAGTTGACTCCTGAGGAGGCCTAGGTAATGGAGGAGGCCTTAAGTAGTGTGATCTCGCCGCTTCGCCCTCTACTTGCCCTTCCTCCGAGTCTGTTCCCAGCATCTCCGGAGCTGTGTTGCTGCGGCCAGATCCAAAGTACAAACGCAGACGTTGAGCCATTTTCACCTCATGTCCTTACAGCTTCTGTTCACTCTCACTTACTGTTAAAACTCTGACTTACTCTTGGTTCCCTCCTCTCCTTGTGTCACCCACTTCTCCTGTGGCTGGCCAGATGACTTATCCCCTTTTTTCTTCCCCCTCCCTTCCTTCCCACCCTCTCCCAGACTCTTCCACAACTTTCCTATCCCACAATGAACTGCACACAGACCAGAGTTGTCTCACCACAAAAACACAGCAGCAGCAGCAGAATACTCAAATATAAGGTGGAAAATAAGTTCAGAAAAAGGAAGGGCAACTCTACTAACTAAAAAAATTAAGAATGGAGGATCCCTATAAAGCAGACTATTAGGAACACCAAGCACTAGCGACAGACAGCAGAAATAGCCTTGGTGGAGTGGCAGCCAGCATTCCTGTCATGATAGGGTAAGAGCGTGCGGAGTTCCTGGTTGCCAAGGTGACAGAAGGTTGCCTGTCAGTCACATGACTCCAAACGGTCTCATCACCTCAGGTTACAACACCGCATTGCCCCCCGCCATCAAGCCACATCACAACAACAACTGCCCAAGCTTCTCCTCAGACACACGATTCCTAACATCATCTAGTCCTTCACATCCACATCTCATTAAGATGCTGGATCAAAGGAGAATAAAGTAATAAAACAAACCTTTGTGATTAAACTAAATTAAACTAAATTAAAGTATATTTCATCTCGAAAAATATATCTATTCACCCGAAGAGGACAACAAATCCATTTTTTCTTTCTAACACAGAATAATTTTCTTACCGACTGACCCAATAAATTTCCTTTTCACCCAAAAACCACAAAAAAGCCACATTAAATATGAAAGAAGTTCTTGTAGCTTAGAATCAGATAAGGGTTTGCAAGGAAACTGTTACTAAAATGGACCAGATAAATAGGGACCAGGAAAGCAGAGAGACTATCTGACAGATTGCAGCTTTGATAAGATGAGCAACGCTGTCGTCTCTGGAGATCCAGCAACACAACACAGAAGAGACACACTGTCTCCCAAGTACAGAGCCAAACACTTAACTGGTTGATTGTTTTATAGGCTGCTCTGCTTGCATCCAAAAGTCACCCAGAATACAGTTCAGCTGTGATCCTTATCTTTACCCATGGAATGACATAAAACATTTAAATAATGTTTAAGCACTTCTAACAGCATCTTGTAGATTCATAAGGAGTGCTTTGTTTACCTCAACAGCGATGTGATTCAGCAATCTATCAGCATGTTGAAAAGAAAAGATTGTTTTGCTGAGCTGGCACTAGCGGAGGAGAACGTAGAGGACCGACAGAACCTCAGTCATCGGTTGACCTTTTAGAGGCGCCTGGAAAGCAGCTGGCTTGTTTTTACCTTCTGCCACCATTCGATCTAGGTTCTAATCTACTCTGGAACAAGCTGCTCATGTTCATTTACAACAAAACAAACCAAAAAAAAAAAAAGAAGCAAAGGAGTGCAAAGGAAAAAGGAAGAGACTAGAGTACAAGAAAAAATCATGTCTTGGCAGGCTGTTGCGCTTGGAGATGACAAACTGCCTGCAGTGTTAGGCAGAGTCAATACATGAGTGTGTGAAATGTTACGGCGAGTGATCTGTATGAAGAAAGGAAAACGTCAATGTGTGGTCCACTGGCAGCGTGATCAGCTGGCAAAAATGATGTAACATGCCTTCCTCGAATTAGATGTCATGCTGTACTGTAGACCTATTAAACCCCATTCTTTTAAGCCAAGTAAGTTGTACTTGTGTTGTATTGGAGGCATCAACAACAGAATATATTTAGTGTACCTAAAGCCTTAGTGTTACATTTCTATCTTATTGTAGCACAGACTTAAAGCCATCTGATAACAGAAGCATAAATCAATGGACCTAAAACAGCAAGCACCCCCATTAAAAAAAAAAAAGTACAGGCCAGAGTTGGAGGAGCTGCCTTGGCAAGCACCTCCTCAGACTTATAAGGAGTGAATTGTGCTTGAGGTTGTCAGTGATGTGCTTTCTTGTCATGTGATTTCTACAAAGTCTAATACCCTAGAATTGGTGAGAACCAGACGGACGGTCTTATCTGGAACGGAACATACAAATAAACCTTGGCTGCGTGTAATGTTTGTTTCATCTAAACAAAAAGCTTGTGAGTCATTCAGGAGACATAAACACAGAACACCCTGGGATTAGTCTTCCCCTTATTCAACAGACTCCATTAAGTCAACCACTTCACTATACCATCGGCTCCTCTGACATTTTATCGACGTCAAGTTTAAACAGTAGCGTGAATTACCAAATTTGTCATCAATGCCTACTTGTAACGCTAACCGCTGCAGCACTTGCAACGGTGGGCCTACAACTGGATATTTTAACAAGTGAAGGACATCGGTGTTCTTGTCGGGAAGGAAATACTTTGATATTTGACTACAGACTAATGCAGCAGCCATTAAAAGGCAGACACTGTTGTAGCTGAGCAATAAAACAGGCAGACAAACAGGCTGTTAGTCGTTTAATGCATAAATCTGCCTCAGCAATCTACTGAAAATCTTCATATTTAAATGGTGTCGGTGAGTAATGAGAAAACGCACAGGAGAAAGGATTAGGTTAACCCAAGTCACTGCAGACCGTTAGATAATCTTGTGTAAAATAAATAAAGAGATATTTTAATGTCAAAACATCAGAATATTTGAAAATAAAGCGTATCATTACCAAAACTACTTCTAGTGCTATCAAAACACATTTAAGCTCCAGCAAACTGTTTGCAAGGTAGCATAAAACACATTGATGGATAAGGAGGGAGTCTTACCAATCTGTTTTCATCAAACACCTCAAAGAGCAGCCTGTGGTTCTGTGGGCATACCTGTGTTGGTGACAAAACAACAGTGATGAGTGATGTCATCGTTAAGTAATTACTCCACATACAAATTCATTTTTGACGGACCCTTTGAAGGCATCTGCCTTTAATTCCATGTTAGGCACATTTCACATTTTGTCACCACAAACTTCAATGTATTTTGTTAGGATTTTATGTGATTGACCAATATAAAGCAGCCAATAAATCCCATAAAGCAGAGAATGTTGAAATTTTGTTTATAAAACAACATCCCAAGCTTTAAACAACTCATAGCATTGTTCAACCCATCATCCAAAAATCAAGAAAATGGCACAAATTGAAAATCTGATACGAACGTTCTGCATTTCACAAATGTCCCTTATGAAATAGTGATGAGAAAGTAGTATTTGAAACAAAAGTTATCTGGTCAAAAGAGACCAAAATGTTCACCCTTAACACTATTCCTGCAGTGAAACAAGGGAGTGGAGCTAAAGTGAAGTGGTTTAGATCAAAGCATACTCGGGTGTTCGAATGACATAAAGTCTAGACATAAACCCAATTGAGCATCAGTGGCAAGACTTCAGCAATCATGAAAAGGGAAAAAAATTCCAGTCTCTAGATATGCAAAACCAATAGAAACACAAGTCTCCAGCATCGTTTCACTACATATTAAACCCTGTGTTTGATACAATTGACATACAGCAGCCTACCACAGATTATTTGGACCTGTTCAAGGATTTCATCGATAAGAACCACAGACACCATGTGTGCCACTGTTACAGAATCAGCACAACTGTGAGTCAAACTCTGCAGCGGAGTAATTACATTATCTAATCAGACATTTCACTCAACTCAACATGCTGCATAATTGAAAGGGAAAGTGAGACTGAATGATTGCTCTACTTTTCTATTAATTTGGCTAATAATTATCTGACCACTCAAAGCATTAGAATTCTCTTCTCAATTGACCCTTTAATATAGGGAAGAATAAATGAGACTAGAGATCCACAAAAAGGTAACACACCCGCTCTGACACAACACAAACACCACAAACATGTGACAGGATTCCCCCCTTCACGTTCTCACATTTAGACCCACACAAAACACATTTTTCTGTTCGTCAGCAAACAAGATAGGAAACAGCGTGACAGCAGATTAAGTTTAACAATACCACAACAAGTTTCCAAAAAGGCTGTTATTCTGCAGAGAGCTAAAAGCTGAACTTACCCGAAAGAAGAATTCTTCGTTCCATTTAGGATTGAGGGTCTGAAAAACAGAGTTTAAATCTCATTAGACCAGTTAGTTGATGTTCCAAACCACAGCTTTGTGTAAGAGATTCTGAAACGTTTTTAGAGGGGGAATTAGAATCATATTATATCCAATTCGTGAACATTGAAGCCCTAAATTAGCCGTCATAAAGATCTTCATGTATTTCTAGGATGAATCAGATAAGCAGATACAATGTGATAAAAGGTACTGGTGAACTCCCTGAACTTTGACAATCAGCTTTTTATTGGGAAAATGATGGCAACAAAACAAATAAAGTAAAATCTACAGGGAGCACCGTGAATCATCATTTCTAAGTCTCATTGAGTCCCCCTGCTTTTTGCCATACTTTCCTTCATGCTTTATATCATTCAGCCATGAACCATCCACTTTGCCTCAACATTAATGATACCAGCAAAGGTGTCCCACTTAAAGAAACAAAGAACACGCAGAAGAGCCTGGGAACTGATACTTCTTCATCTGCTCCACATAGCAGTGTATTGTCAAGCTATTTATATCCTATAAAGCAATCGTGGCCACTGGCAGCATATGTCTGCCTGTATGGAGGCCTGAGCTGTCCAACTCCTATGGTTGCTTTTTGCTGGAACATTGATTCTAGCTACAAGAACATGACAAATTATTGGCAAATATATTGGTGTTGTTGATAGCTAAGTTAGGCTAGTACTTCAAACTTTTACCCCTTGTATTATACAGCAAATATCCAGAGAAACACCTACGCTTGAAAATAATATACTACAGAGTAAATTATAAAATATGATTTTATACCATAACAGCCCGTTTTGAAATTTAAAGCTTCACTAAACCGCATTAACATTAATGTCAACTAACAGCTCCCCCTGCTGTGAAAAAATATCCTCCCCAAAATAGCTCTCTGGGGGTAAAGACTCTACTGAACATAAAAATGAAGGACTGCTTTCTTTTCTCGTTTTACATTGAAACGACTGCCTTGATTCATGCAAAAAGCTGGTGGTAGTTTTTAAAAGGGGGGCAGCAGACAACCAGATGATTTAAATCTTTGTCTCATTTGGACTCACCTTTTTAATAGTTTTTGTCTGGACTAAAGCAAGCTCTTTGTTTTCATCAGCAACATAGAGGGATAGCTTGACATAAGGATCACTGCAAAAAAAAAAAAAAAAACATTAATAAAATAACATAACTAATGTGTAAAGTGGTAATGTAAGAAATGGTTACAAATGAAACACGAAGCTTTAGGCTTAAAATTAAAAGCATCTGTGTCTAGTCCATTATTATATCATCTGTAGACACATCACACAGCTAGTCGAGGATCACAATGGTGGACAGCTTTAAAAAACTGCTATTCCACACCTAACACCTGAACTAATGACAGCCCCGCAGGTAAAACTCCTTGCCTTTGGGAACGGCGAGATAAGGCTCTACAGTCTTATTGACAGGGTTTTAAAAATAGAAACAACTAAATATTTTGAGGTGAGAAGAGAGTAATGTGACTGTGGAAGTGCTGACAGGGCAGAAAGCTCAGGTGGGATCTGCTTAGAGAGGCAGACCTGGAGCATTCACAGGACCACGGACCACATGCTGTATGCTTACATCAAAGCATTTGTAAGCATTACTTTTTACAAATTGCCTATCCAGCTGGTAAATCTACAGTCCACAAAACACGAAAACATCAAAATAACATGTTATTTTACATTGTTGTGAAAATTGGCTTCTTCTTAAAGAAAGAATTGTAATAATTAATCAATTTACTTTTCATTTTTCCTCCTCTCCAAAGTACGTATTCTGAATTAACATCTATCACCGTGATATAGCAGATAATGTAATTCTCCACTAACACCAGGCAGCAGACTGAGAGTGAGAAAAGTGAGCTCTAAAAAGAGTGTCGCCTCATAGGAAAAGAACATCAGGTCTATTTCTAATAACTGGTTTTAAGCTACTGAAATGCGCTGCAAACTGTGCACAGAATGTGGTGGTGAAGATAAAACAGAATGATGGTCCATTGATTTGTTCAACTTTATAAGGCAAAGGTTGAACAAATGAATTCAGGACGTCTCTCACTGAGTACATCGTCGTTTTTTCATGTCATTGTCCACCAGCCGTTGTTATTCTCCAGATGAAAAGGCAGTTGATCACTCATGCGATCCATCATGTTTTTGTTACCTCTAACTTGCTCCACATAATGCCAACTTTTCTTTCTCACGAGGCACAACCAATGTTAAAAGGCTTGCAAATCAGCAGCCCTATCACACTAATCAATATGTGGGTTTGTGTTCAATAGGAAGCCTTAAGTAAATATCATTCCAGCATTGCCTCCCTGTGCGTCAGATCCCAGCTAAGCCAGACAAATTCTGGACTCGTTAAAAGGTTCCAGAGCATGAGCGTCACAACTCTGGGACACCAAATGTACCACAAAATATTTATACCATTATTCACTGAGTTTGTAAAAAACAATTCATGTACTAGGGCAATGGTTCCCAACCTTTTCTGACTTGTGTGTATATATACATATATATAAATAAAAGAATGGCCTGGCCCACAGTTTGCTCTGGCTGCCACCTGTTTAAGCTCGCTACATATTCAACTGAGCATTCCTAAGGAGAAAAAAAAACCTCTAAAATGTTCTTTGTTCATCTTCTACCTGCTGTAAAATTTAAATATGATTTCTATATTTTTTTAACTTTAACTGTCTCTCCATCTTTCTTATTTACCTATCTTTCTGTCTCTCTCTTCATCACTTTTATCCGTTTCTGTCTCTTTCCATCTTTCCATCTTTATCCATCTATCTATCTAGTATGTAATTACCAAGCTCAGTCTGTACTTTAGCTGCATGTCAGGGTCAGGGTATGAAGCACTTGGGCTATTTTGTGTACATCACAGAGTATGAGTGTGTTTTCGTTCAACTTTTGTCAGGTTTGCCAATGGAAAGTAGGGACAGACGCAGGGGCAGAAATCGCTCACAATATGGTCTAATAAAATGAGTAACATCAACTCTGAGAACGAACTATTACTACCTCGTCATCCCCTTGGATAATGATAGGGGAAATGCTGCCCTCAGTCAAACGTGTTAGCAAAAATTAAATGTACAACAAATGATTATTAAATAAAAATAATTTTATTGAATCACTTTAACTTGAACATCTTGCATTTTATTCTTTTCAGCTCAAATTAAAAATAAAGGAAACTGCTGCTGTGAAAGTGAATAAGTAATCTAAATAAATACAAAATCAACATGAATAATAAACCTACTTTTGTTATAACAAAAACTGGAGATCTTTTGAACAAGTCCCCAATAAACAGACATTTTAACCTAACAGATCAGCAACAGAACGCTTAACAAAAATAATATTCAGGCTCACTATATCAGTTTTACTTTGTTTTCA
The DNA here is from genome assembly GCF_021462225.1 of Girardinichthys multiradiatus. Classification (NCBI taxonomy): domain Eukaryota; kingdom Metazoa; phylum Chordata; class Actinopteri; order Cyprinodontiformes; family Goodeidae; genus Girardinichthys; species Girardinichthys multiradiatus. Next base: position 19,181,951 of record NC_061801.1, read on the forward strand.
TCATTTAACTCAGCTTTGATGAGACACGTGAGATAGTTTGTCCGTGATAAGCTTAGATAGATCTGCAGAGTGGAAACAGCAGCTCCTTCTCTCTCTCTCCTGGTAGCGGAGCATCGTGCAGATGAACAGCAATGACACCTCTGCTCTAGTCTTTCCCACCTTTAGTTGTTTTATTGTGTCTTTTTTGCTAATTTCGTTGATAAAAGCTTGGTGTATATTGCACCCGGGTCCTAATAAAGCATCACAGATCCAAGGATTATCCCTACTAACTGATGATATTTACCTTTCATCTTGGAAAATTTTTTTAAATGTTTCTCACGTACCACCTCGGATACGAGTATCCTCGGTTGGGAATTGCTTTACAAGGTGAACAAGAAATCTTCACTTTATATAGATATTATCTATATAAAACAACACTAACTAGCAATATGGTGGCCTTTGACTTCTCTGGAAGACAAACACTATAAATTACTTTTAAAAAAAACTTTTTTAAACTAAATTTCAAGCCTTCATTAAAAATAATAAATGAAAAAAGGGAAAATTTACAATTCTCATTAAAAATTCTTAGTTTGTCCAAACAATTTCGCTCACATTTTAATGCACTAAGACACTAAAAGATCCTATAAATGTCCCTAAAATTTTAACTCAGACTGATCTATGACCAACTAATGCAAAAAGTGATGGCTGGATACTTACCCAAAAAAATTTATTTTTAAACGTAAAAAAATTGAAATGTAACTTCTGATCTGTTTATTCGTCTTTAAAGCCACACAAATTAATTTTGGTAATTTCTGTTTCAATGCGGCTGCTGCTCCCATCCTCTTTCAGATGTGACTTCAACCTTCAAAATAGCACAAGCTCGAATCAAACAAAGGAGATTACAAAATAAGAGCATACCTGCCAAGCAGAATATGTCAAAATAAGATAAAAACATAGTTTGAAGCCAAAATGGAAACCAAACAGAGCCCCTCCACACATATGGTCACTGCTATGGAGTTGAGATTCTTTAAACGACACCAAGACACAACACAACATTACATAATCTGTTACTACCTGTCTGCACCGATGAAGATTCACTCATCTCAGCATACTGAATGCTTGAAATGCCTCTAGCAGAGAGACATACTTTCTTATTTCTGTTAATAATTATTTGACCCTTTGAGGCACTCACAGAGCACTTTCATCTCAAGATGGTTAGCTGATGGGTAAATAGAAAAATTAAATAAAAAAAGACGGCGACGTAACGGCAAAACTAACATAACTCGTCCTGGTGGAGCAGAAAGCAGAGCATTTCACACCCATCATCTGACTTTACAGGAATTTTCTGAAAGTAGAATTCCTGGAATTTTAATTTCTGGAGTTTTCTGGTTTTAGGCAAACTTTTCATATTCCAAAATTTTAAGATTTAAAAATAAAAATAAAAAATTAAGATAAAAGCTGCTGGGTTTGTGTAAAGACACAGAGAAAGGCTTCAAAACAGCCGGTAATGAAACAATTATTTAAACCTTTTGGATTCCTTCCAGAGCTTACTCTGAGTTTGGTGAGAATTTTGTTCTGTTTTTGCTGATTCTGAATATCAGCTAGATTTCTAATGAAACTTTTTCAGTAAAACCTTACATAACACCAGTATATTACACAAACTTCCCCACATCAAGCTTAACTTTATCGGTCTTTATCTTTATTCTACCGCTAACAGTATAAGGTTTAGATTTATGTTTAATCCCCAGTAACTTTAGACTGCAGTACACTTGTCTTGATATTTTACAACAGGTGCCCAAGGCTAGAGTTACCCAATACTAAAAATATATATATATAAAAAGATTAAACATTTCTATTCATTCACTTTGAAGTAAATTACATAATTTGTCAGAACCTTAATATTAAAAGTTTGTACTTCAAGAAAGACTGGTTTCATGACATAGTATGATGCAGAGCTAATTTACACACAAACATCCCGCACAGTATTTTTTGTGGTGTAGGAGGATAAAAACATTTGTTGGAAGGACATTTTGTTAAAACACTAACTGCCTGTTACCGTGGCCACATTTTACACCCTTTGGATCTTTCAAACATTTACTCCTTTAAGCTAAAACAAACTACTACTAACTATTCCAGAACAGTGGCTTCAAATGTTTTTAACCACAGAAATCTGATTATCGGTTTCCTGACTTGACTCTGATTGCTGTTTGAGGTCAAATTAAGCCAGCTGCCTCCTTCCTGGATCCTAAATCACAGCTTGCAGTTACAGTTACTGAGCAAAAGTTGATTTGGGCACATTTCAGACCATTGGGAATTGCTGTAAATTTGATTTGCCATGATCGGTTTTTATGGGATTGCGTGCCATCCCAACTGGACCTGAAAATAAATCAAATTCCAGTCCAAGTATACCCTGCTGCCTTAAATCCACAAGATACAAAAGAAAACAGGGTAAAGAGGAGCACGGACATGGAAAGAAGCTGAAAATGTGTCCTTATAAGCAAATGTGCTGCTGCTTGATTGCTAATTAGCGTCTTCATGATCCCAGCAGTTTCTAATTGCATGTTTGCGTGGTTGTGCCATGTGCAGTGACTAAACATTAGCAGTGAGCCTACAGTATCTCAGTTCTTTTTGGAAGCATTTTGTTCTGCTTTCCTCTATTAATAAAAAAAATCCTGCAAAGGTAAAAACTTGGAAACTTCAATTCATCACAATAAAAGCTGCTGGATTCAAACTGAAGCTCAGACAACATTATCTTTGAGACTTTATCAGCATATCAAAGTAGGTGTAATAAAGCAGCTACAGCAAGACATTTGGAGCAAAAAGAAGAACAAGCTGACACTGTTTGAGTCTCTCAAAAGGTGACAGACTGCCAAGTCAGCACCGTCTGCGCGAGCTAGCCACACATCAGACCTCATTCAGCGTTTCTTCAGTACGATCCGGCCTGAGCAGTGCTGCCAGCGTAGAAGAGCTCGCACAGACCTGAACATTCAGTGGCTTATCCTGCCTGGATAGAATACGTTACTGTAATCCCAGAGAGTGGTAAAGACTTAAACCTAATTGAGGCTTGCACAGAACATAATGTAAATCCACCTGCATATAAAAGAAAATCACTTGATTTCTTATTCTAAATTGGCAATGTTCATGTTGAGTAAAGAAGAAGATTGCCAACTCTTAGTCGGCCTCCTTTGACAATGCATCAATAACTGCAGGGCTGCTACATGTGTCTGCGTCGCTGCTTCATGTACAGACCTATTCAGGCATTCAAGTGCTGGAATGTTAGTGCTGCTTTCTATGAATTTGATGTATTTAATGTGGTCTTGGGGGAGTTTAATGACAGCCATATCACTGTAGGCGCCGCTCCTATGACAAAACCCTGGATTTGAACAGCTTAAATCTTAAATCTTTTTGCCGGTTCAAACATGAAGCTGGTCGACTATTAAAATGACAAAACATTTAAAGAGGCAACTAACTAATTAGCATTCAAGTGATTCTTAAAACCACATGCCAAATGTTTACAGTTCTCACAGACCAGACATTTATAGGTTCTTTGTAGGAGGAACTAATAAAAAAAAGGTAATTTAAAATTGTTTTGCAGCATTTTCCTCTATCAGAGCATATTTAGAATTCTTGCTTAATTTAGAACATAAACAACAGTTCTACTGATTGCAGCTGGTGGATTAAAAGCGTGTCATGTGGTGCTATAATAAGTTTTCATTATGTACTGGCAATCAAATTATCAAATTATGCACAAATTATCATTATTGTTTGACTTCTATCGAAAGACAGGCTGACAATTACAAAAACACAGACTTGGATTTGGTGTCTTGCAAAACTATTCATACCCTTTGAACTTTTCCACATTTTGTCACAAAATTGAATGCATATTATTGGGATTTTCTGTCATCAGCTAGAGTCTAACTCATGAATGTGCTTTGATGTAAATCCTTCCATTGTAACTCTGGCTGTATGTTTAGGATTGTTATCCTGGAAGGTGAATCTCCGCCTCAGTCTGGTTTCCTTTACTTCTTCATCATCTTCCTAATTCCTCCACTCTGACCAGTGTCCTTTTCCTTGCTGACAAAAAACATTTTCAAGGCGTGACCATCAAGTTTCACCATTAGGTATTATTTTGAACGTGATGTTAGGTGTTAAATTTACTGTCAAACTTAGCGTTTTGTCTTTAGGCTAGAAGATACAGTTATGGTTACATCCTTCTTTAACAGGTGAGCTGTGTCCTCTGCATGGTTACTGGCAAACTAAAAATGGGACCTATTACGTCTTCTTACCAGGATTTCAAAAGATTTGAAGAGTGCCCAACTAATAGTTGTCACGTCGACTGTTTTTCCTACCAGCGCTGTAGATCTCTCCAGCTCCTCCAGAGTGAACATGGGCTTCTTGGCTGTTTCTTTAGCTCTTTCTCAACAAACTTTCTGGTAGGATTATGGCGTCTTTTTGCCATTTTTATGTGTTTTGTGAATATTTCTATTTTCAGATGATGGACTGAAAAGTGAGATATTTTAAGCATGAAACAGAACCCTGTTTTAAACTTCTCCACCACTTTTTCCTTTAAGTCTGGTACGTTCCTTGGTCTTCATTATGCTGTTGACCTATGAAGCCTTCAGACAACAGCTGCATTTATACACGCACAAAGGTGAACTATTTATTTTAGAGGTGTCAGCATAAATGAGACTGAATTTAAATGCACGCTACCCTTTGTAACCCTACTGTTGCTCTATCGCATTAAATCTCAGCCAAAGTTTGTGGTTGTGTTATGACAAAATGTGAAAAAGTATGATTGGTATAAGGACTTTTACAAAGCACTGTACAAACCCGCAGAGGTATGCTGTGTAATGCTACGTGCAACTTGATCAAACAATGGGTGACAATTCACAGATCGAGGACACTGTTGAACAAACATTCTCAAAGTTCTACATCTGCACGCTCTCACATGTGAGAAAGTACGTGGCACATTTAATGATTAGTCAAAGTCTTCTATCTAAAAAACATGCAACTACAGAGGATTACGCATAGGATGGGAGAGGTAGGTAATCATTGATTAACACATGAGAGTTCAACGTCTTTGTAGCAATACAAAAATGTAGTTCCTAAAGTGCTGTCCAAGGTTGAAAGGACAAATAATCAGGAGACCCTAAAAGTCACAGAGCAGGATGCTACACACAATAACTAAAGTTCTGCTGCTGGTTTTATACCAGGCTTCTGTTACAAAGCATCCCACAAATTACTACAGTAACAATGGCCGGAAGCAGCAGGTAAAATAGGTAGTTCTTTGCATGAGATTGAAACATTTTACATTGAAAACAGTCGCTTCTGTTGCAATTACGGAAATGCTGTGACAGTTACCTGGCGCCGATGATGTCTTTCTTCGCAAGATCAATTCCTGCAATGACTTTAACCCGTAGCACTCGCGTTTCATGCTGCAAAACAAGAAGAAGGCAGAGATCCTTCATTTGATCTTCAGAAGAAATTGTCTCATAACTTTATAACAAACCCATGTCAGGCTTTAATCTGCCAGATGTGCTAACCTGACTCCATGTCATAATTAGCAGCAGAGGACGAAGGGGTTTGATGATAGAATTAAAGCAGCAGCTACACCCAAAAACTGGCACCTATATTTAGTATTATGAAGTAATAGCTACTCTACGAGTCTGTGAATTCATTCCTTTCCTAGAGAAAATCAAACATAAATCAAATATATTCTAGGTTTTCTTAAACCGCCTGTTCACCAGTGCTAAAGGAGAGGAGATAGTGGGAGTCCAGGGTGGCTTAGGGGTTTGTATGGACTTGTTTTGAAGTGTTTACTTCTACGCTACAACTAATGCAATGTCTTGTGCAATGTATGGGATTGCATGGAAGAGCTTGTCATCAGCTCAGTTTTGATAAAAGAAGCAGAGAACATTGAATAAGTGGTAGACAACATGGCAATAAGAGGATTGTTTTAACAGTACACTCTTACCCAAGCAAATAAATAGCCATTTAAGAAAAACTAACATATATAACAGAACATTCCTGAAGAGTTTAACCAGTGTGTGCAGTTGTGCTAGCTTGTGTCATGTACAATTGGCCTTCAATTTACCCAGAACCACATTGACATGGATTTAATTTAAAACAAACACCACCAATCAGGTTAGCTTTATGAAGCTAAAGGAAAAGAAGAAAAAATAAAAACTGATGTGATTGTGCAAGAGCATAGAAAAGCAATGGATATAATGTTAGGTGGAGGTGATATTATCAAGTTATTGCATTGTCAGCAACAACAAATCCATAACATCGGTAAAAATCGATTATTAAAAGTGTTGGCAACAAATTTCATTATCGATTCATTGTGTTGCTCGATTTAAACGTCACACGCCATGTCGTGGAGCCATTTACGTCACGTGCAGAGCTTTGTCACTGCAGGCTGACCAAACGTTACTTAATTTCAAAGGAAATTCAGTAAATTCTACAAATGACTGATGCAGAGAAAACGGCACAACCCAAGTCCTAAAACATATGGGAGTACTATACAAAACAAAAAAATGTGTAACACGCAAGCTCTGCATAAGTGTTCTGACATGGCATGGCACTGATATATATATATATATATATATATATATATATATATGTGTGTGTGTGTGTGTGTGTGTGTGTGTGTGTATGTGGCCAGAAGAAGTGTGGCCAGAAATAAATCCTGAATGATCATGATCAGCGATCATTTAAACGTTTGGTGAAGTCAAATCAAAGAAAAACAACAGTAGAACTCCGGGCTATGTTTAATAGTGAAAGTAAGAGCATTTCCACACACACAATTTGAAGGGAATTCAAGGGATTGGAACTGAACAGCTGTGTAGCCTTAAGAAAACCACTAATCAGTGAGGCTGGGAGCATAAAGATTGGACTCTGGAGCAATGGAAGAAGGTCATATGGTCTGATGAGTCCAGATTTACCCTGTTCCAGAGTGATGGGGGCATCAGGGTAAGAAGAGAGGCAGATGAAGTGATGCACCCATCATGCCTAGTGCCTACTATACAAGCCTGTGGGGGCAGTGCTATGATCTGGGGTTGCTGCAGGTGGTCAGGTCTGGGTTCAGCAACAGTATGTGTTCAAAGAATGAGGTCAGCTGACTACCTGAATATACTGAATGACCAGGTTATTCCACCAATGGAGTTTTTCTTCCCTGACGGCACAGGCAGACTCTACCATCATCAATGCAAGATCTTGGTGAAAAATGAATGCAAGACCGGGTGAAAATAAATCTTGTGACATTGCAGAAGCTTATTGAAACAATGCCACAGCGAATGCGTGCCGTAATCAAAGCTAAAGGTGGTCCAACAAAATATTAGTGTGTGACCTTTTTTTTATGTGGTGACTTTTTTTTTTTGGCCAGGCAGTGATTGTGATTGTGTGTGTGTGTATATATATATATATATATATATATATATATATATATATATATATATATATATAATATATATATATATATATATATATATATATATATATATTATATAAACATGTTTATTAATTTTTTATTATTTATTATTATTGTAACAGAACACTCAGGCAGCAACCTGTTTTTTGTGTGCTCAAGGTAATACTCAAGGTGTAAACTGTTTGTTACAACAGCTGTTTTAAATTTGTGGCACCCATATTGGATTTTAAGATTGGGTTTGATAAGAAGTCTCCATCAATTCCTCTTTGACATTCTGACATCAGGGGGCCTTCCTGTTTATTTTTCCAGCTTGGAATCTGGAGATGTTTATCTCAAACGTGGAACAAAAACTAATTGATGTTTTTTGTGGCAAAACACAAAAAACTGTATTGTCCAATTCCTGCTGTCACACTGTTTTAAAATGTCTTTATAGTATCGTGGTATTTTGAAAACTTAGTATTTTGAAAGGTGGTACTTATAAAGTTGGAGAGATACCGTTCTAACTGACCTTGGCCTGAACGATCTAGGGAAATCATGCAACTGCAGTTTTACTTTTGAATGCTGCCATAACGATATCAGCTGAAGTAAAACCATTCTTATTGTGTACATTTTAGCACATCCTCGAGTCTCAGGAAAACACCCTAAGACATCAGATTAAACTGCTTCAGAAGTCTGACTAAAGGGTTTTAGAAAAAAAAGCCATAAGAAAACAAAAGTCTTTAGAAAAAAAAGGTCTCAGTAAAAAATTCTCAGACACCTGTGCCTCAGACAGAAAAGCCTGCTGCAAGTGACGCAAATATGTCATCAACATGCGACAGTGGCAGAACGTATGTTTAATGATGTCACCAAAAAAAACTGTTCGGGTTCGTAACAACAACACGGTGAGTTTAAGTTGCTCTCCCTTTTCTCTGTTCTTTTACTACAGTTGTGTTATATTAAGTTGCGTTTAGGTTGTGAAATTTACATCGCAGAAAATAATAGAAGCAAAGCTAATTTTGTATGACGGTACCATGTTTCTGAGACCTTATTTCCTGATGACTTTTTTGCCTGATGACTTTTTTTCTGAGACACTTTAGTCAGAAGTCTGAGTCCTGAAACCTGAGGATGTCCTAAAATGTACACCGTAACATTCTTTCCTCACTCCTTTCCCTGGAATCTGCCAATAAGATGCATCCATCTTTCTCTGTAACCTTTAGCATTTTGGCCTCTATCGTCTGTCAGGTTTGAACATCTACAGGGCTGAGGGTCCAAACAACAGACTGAACATAACAGGTATGCAAAATCTGAATTCAACAGTCAAAATAATATTGCATTCTAAACAGCCTTTTGCCATTTTAATATTCCGAAAACTGATATTGCGGTGATGAGTAACAAACATCATGTAATATCAAGATTTAAAAAACAGCCAAAACAAATGTCTCTGATACTGCTCCTACAGTCCAAACTCTTGACAATGAGATGCCAGAGAAAGTGCCAGAGTAACTGCAGTTTTCTTTAGCTGTATGGAGCATAAAGTACGGCAGCGCTGGTGATCCCTCACCTGTTGCTATGCCCTAGTAGATATTATATTTCAAGCATCCATTTACAGCACTAATGTTTATTAAAAAATACAATCATTTCAGAAAATCCTTTATATTATTAAATGTCACACCCAAAATGATAAAGCCATGTATTTAGGTCAAGAATAGGGCTGCACAGTTTCCAGGAAACATGCAAATGCAATATTGTGGTGACAGTGTTGATTATGTTTAACCGACATTTTCACCACTGTTTTCTTTCCTCTCCTTCATCACAATGCCTCCACCCCTCTTTGCAGCGTTTCGCATCTCAGGCGCTAAAAATATACACCCAGCATGGGCATCGAGGGAAGTGAAAAGTCGTTCCAATAGGCCAAATGTGTTGGCATATATAACTGGCAAGCATGGCAGCTGTACATGACAGCATAATATGCAACCAAATAATGCATTTAAGCAGTCCTTTGTGACAGCAGTATTGCCCGGATTGATATGGCCCTAACAACTTTGATTTGATATGTTGAGCAGCTTTAGTCAAGAACACAAAGAGAAACTAAGAGGATTAATAATCAAAGTCACTATTATCTAAAATAAACCCGTACTAAGAGAAGAAGCCTTTATCTATTTATTCCAGAACTGTCACTAAGCGGGTCTACTCAAATGATTTGACAATAGTGATGAATAGTTTAGCAATACACTTAGACTAGTAGTTAATGTAACTCTTGGAGTTAAGTCTCCTTTTTGACGATTGCCGAGTTTGATTTTGGTGTTTGTTTTTAATGAGGCTTTCGCTGTAGGCAGTGATAAACACAGCCAGAAACATGGCGAACAACTTTGAAATACTTTTTTATTGCTACTTTTATCAAGACAGCAACAACTGCCATAAAATATTGTGATACATTTTGAAGTCTATTATCACCCATCTGTTTTTGACACATACAGACACATTATGTTCCTGAATGTTGCCTGAACGTCCTGCAATGAACAAATCCAACAATTAACATTTTGAGAACTCTTACTAAGCTACAATTATTCTGGCTCATTGATGAGGATGATGGCAAAACAAATAAATAAATAAATCGTAATACTCCTTACTTCTTTTAAGTGCATTAGAAATGTCAGACAGGTAATATGACAGCTGCTCCATGAGAACATGATGTAGTGATGCTCTTTGGCTGGACTCGTGACTGATGCAGCTATGTATAATCACAACATGCGCAGACCATCTATAATTACCACTGTGTATTTATGTGGGTTTTAAGCTAAAGCCAACACGGAGTGACCTTATATAATCATACATGCCTCTATTTCACTCTCAGCGGTCAACTCACCGTCAAACAGCTTTGATTACTACCTGGCAGGGTGTGTTTAGGACTCACTGAAAGGTTTAACCCTTCATGCTAAACATAAAAACGGAAGATAAACTGATTTATCTTCTACATCTAGTGTGATGGAGTATGCTTTAATGCTGCAAAGTGGACACTTTCAATTTAAAACTTTAGTACACCTTGATTTGTTGGGTCTCGGTTGATATATTTAAATTAAATAAATGTAGGTGGACAAAAAGACACAGAGACAGGGAGCAGGGATTGGCAGCTACCTGAACATCACAGCGGAATGTTGCCATGGGTAAGGGCTGGTTAGCTCCACTTACGGCTAATCGTTAGCCATCTCTGCTCTCAGTCCTTCATAACACCTAACGACTTCGCTCTGCATTTCAATAACACCTTAATTACAATTCAAGCTTACCTCGTCCTCTGAAAGTCCATATATAGGTTCGTAATTCGTTGCCATATAGCCCGCGGTTACCTACACAAACAAGCCGCTTTGAAAAGCTAGCTGGCTAGCCTTTAACAATAAAGTCCCACTTTCCTCTCTCTGCCGTGCGGTGGTGGTAAAGTCCACGGCGATATCTAATCCTCGGCACGGATCGGGGGTGGATTCACGGCCGGATAACGTAATCCGCGCCAGGGTGGTTCTTACGAGACACAATTTAGAATGACGGGAAAAAAATATATGTACATATATCTTATATGTTTTCGATTGATACGGACGGCTTTTCTCAACTCTCAGCTTAAAGGGCTAAATCTTGTGACAGTTCACTTCTTTTTGACAGTTCAGCCAATCGCTGGCTGACTTGAGGTGATCGCTTCAATAATCAACCAATAAGAATTTCCCAATGAATCCCTGCCCATCCAATAAAAAAGGGCGTGAACTGGAGGCTGCCGTCTGAGCCCATTTTCTAATCTCATGTGTTATATTATATGAGATTTAGTAAATTACATTCAAAAAATGAGCCATGAACTCAATGTTAATGACCAAAAGAAACCAGTATGAGATATTTTCGTGTGAAAATGTTAATAACGTTGGACTTATATTTATTCTGTATTTTAAAATATGCAGAAAAGTGACTTCATCTGTAAACTGCCGTTTCAAATCCTTTTTTTTTTTCTTTCTTCTGAATCTGTTTTTTTTTTCTACCTAAATGATTTATTTATTTATATTTTCTGAAATATATGTGGTTACATACCAAAATATGGAATTTTGAAAAATAAAAATGAAAACAAACAAAGCTGTCATGGAGTGACATTTTGGACTTTGTTGTATGGGTACTTGTGATGGTTTATTTTGTCATTTAGATTCTCCTTATGGCTCTTTGTTTATTTCTTAGGTTATTGTTTCTATGTTCTCCTCTAGTTTCGTTGTTTACTTTAGTTCATAGTTATTCTAGTTCTTTATTTCCTCCTCTGATTTATTCTCTTGCTTTGTTTGTGTTTTCTGTTTGTTTAGTCCTTTCACTCTTTTTCAGCCTTTGTATTTGTTTCACCTGTTCCTTCTGCTTCCCTGCCTCCTTGTCGCACCTGTTCTCAGTTTCCTTGATTACCTGCCTTTGTTATTCTCACAGTATATTAGTTGGTTTTGTGTCTTTGTTGAGTGCTGTTTCCTTGTGTTCATCACTACCCCTTTCCCTACCATGACTATGTTTTGTTTATGCTTCGCTTATGCTACGTTTTGCCAAGTTACCTGCAGTGTTTTGTTACGTTTTTGACCCTTTGAGAAATAAACTAAGATGCGACTGCCAAGCTCTTGTCTGCACTTTGGTCCGACCCAAGATCCTTCTTTGACAAAAGCAGCTGCTGAAAAGGCAAACAACATGTTTCACATTGTCATTAATGATAGAAGAAAACAAATGTATGGTCAATACTGGTCTTTAGCATGCAGCTGAACATAAGACAAGGAGAAAATTCCATAGTAATGACTTTAGAAAAGTAATTGCTGCTGTGAGTCAGTCAGGGAAGTTGATTATTATGCCATTTCAATCAGAATCAGAATCAGAATCAGAAAAGCTTTATTGCCAAGTACGTTTTTGGACATACAAGGAATTTGTTTTGGCGTAGTCGGTGCAATACAGTACAAATTAAACAGTACAAACATATCTACAATATAATATAAATATAAGTGCACAGTTTTAAGTGAGTGAGAGTAAATATAGAGCAGTATAAGATGCAAGAGCAATACAACAGTGCAGGTGATCATTGTGCAAGTAAAGCAGTGCAAGTAAGCAGGAGTCCAAGCTGAGCGTTAATGTAACGCATAGAGTTACAGGTTACAAGTGTCCTGTCAGCAAAAAAAGGGGGGGTGTGGGGGAAAGGGGGAATGTCAGGGTGGTTTCCGGGCTTTGTTAACCAGGCTGGTGGCAGATGGGAAAAAACTGTTCTTGTGGCGTGAGGTTTTGGTCCGGATGGACCGCAGCCTCCTGCCAGAGGGGAGAGTCTCAAAGAGTCTGTGACCGGGGTGGGAGGGATCAGCCAGAATCTTCCCTGCCCGCTTCAGGGTCCTGGAGGTGTACAGTTCCTGGAGTGACAGTAGACTGCAGCCAATCACCTTCTCAGCAGACCGAATGACACGCTGCAGCCTGCCCTTATCCTTGGCTGTAGCAGCGGCGTACCAGATGGTGATGGAGGAGGTGAGGATGGACTCAATGATGGCTGTGTAGAAGTGCACCATCATAGTCTTTGGCAGGTTGAATTTCTTCAGCTGCCGCAGGAAGAACATCCTCTGCTGGGCTTTCTTGATGAGGGAGCTGATGTTTGGCTCCCACTTGAGATCCTGGGAGATGATGGTTCCCAGGAAGCGGAAAGATTCCACAGTGTCAATTGTGGAGTCACAGAGGGTGATGGGGGCAGGTGGGGCTGGGTTCTGCCTGAAGTTCACAACCATCTCCACTGTCTTTAGAGCGTTGAGCTCAAGGCTGTTCTGGCTGCACCAGTCCAACAGATGGTCCACTTCCCATCTGTACGCGGACTCGTCACCATCAGAGATGAGTCCGATCAGGGTGGTGTCGTCCGCAAACTTCAGAAGCTTGACAGACTGGTGACTGGAGGTGCAGCTGTTGGTGTACAGGGAGAAGAGCAGAGGAGAGAGAACACAGCCTTGGGGGGAACCGGTGCTGATGGTCAGGGAGTCAGAGACGTGCTTCCCCAGCCTCACGCGCTGCTTCCTGTCAGACAGGAAGTCAGTGATCCACCTGCAGGTGGAGTCGGGCACACTCAGCTGGGAGAGCTTCTCCTGGAGCAGAGCTGGGACGATGGTGTTGAAGGCAGAGCTGAAATCCACAAACAGGATCCTGGCATAGGTTCCTGTGGAGTCCAGGTGCCGGAGGATGAAGTGAAGGGCTAGGTTGACTGCATCATCTACAGACCTGTTGGCTCTGTAGGCAAACTGCAGGGGGTCCAGGAGGGGGTCGGTGATGTCTTTTAGGTGTGAGAGCACAAGGCGCTCAAAGGACTTCATCACCACAGAGGTCAGGGCGACGGGTCTGAAGTCATTAAGCCCTGTGGTCCTTGGCTTCTTGGGAACAGGGACGATGGTGGAGGACTTGAAGCAGGCTGGCACATGACATGTCTCCAGTGAGGTGTTAAAAATGTCTGTGAAGACTGGAGACAGCTGATCAGCGCAGTGCTTCAGGCTGGCTGGTGAGACAGAATCCGGACCAGCAGCTTTCCGGGGGTTCTGTCTCCTGAAGAGTTTGTTGACGTCCCTCTCCTGGATGGAAAGAGCCGTCCTCGGCGTGGGTAGGGGGCTGGTGGGGGTTGGAGGTGCCAAGGCCCCTCTTGAGGTTGGGGAGGTGGGGGTGGTGGATTGTGGCTGCAGCTGTTGGGGGGCGTCGTGGGAGATGGTTGCAGGACTGTCCCTTTGTCTTTCAAAGCGGCAGTAGAACTCGTTCAGGTCGTTGGCGAGGCGTCGGTCGTTGATGGAGTGGGGGGCTTTCGGCTTGTAGTTGGTGATTTGCTTGAGCCCTTTCCAGACAGACGCAGAGTCGTTGGCTGAGAACTGGATTTGGAGCTTCTCAGAGTACAGTCGTTTGGCCTCTTTCACTGCCTTGCCAAACTTGTACTTAGCCTCTCTGTATATGTCTTTGTCCCCACTCCTGAAGGCCTCTTCCTTATCCAGTCTTAACCTTCTGAGTTTAGCTGTGAACCAGGGTTTATCGTTGTTGTAACTCACCCTGGTGCATGATGGTACACAGCTGTCCTCACAGAAGCTGATGTAGGAAGTCACAGCCTCTGTGTACTCGTCCAGACTGTTGGTAGTAGTCCTGAACACATCCCAGTCTGTACAGCCTAAACACGCCTGGAGATTCTCCACAGCCTCACTGCTCCACTTCCTTGTCGTCCTCACAACAGGTTTGCAGAGCTTTAGTTTCTGCCTGTATGCAGGAATCAGGTGGACCATGATGTGGTCGGATTGGCCCAGTGCAGCACGTGGGACGGCGTGATAAGCGTCTCTGATGGTGGTGTAACAGTGATCCAGAATGTTGTCCTCTCTGGTCGGACATTTTATAAACTGTCTGTATTTGGGAAGTTCGTGGGTCAGATTACCTTTGTTAAAGTCACCAGCGACGATTACTAAGGAGTCCGGGTTGGTCCGCTCCACACTCAGTACCTGGTCGGCGAGCATGCGCTGTGCGACCTGCACGTTAGCATGCGGTGGGATGTAAACACCGACCAGGATGAACGAAGCGAACTCACGGGGGGAATAGAAAGGCTTACAGTTTATGATGAAGGATTCCAGGTCTGGAGAACAGTGCTGTTGAATCACTGTCACGTCGTTGCACCAACCACTGTTGAGGTAAAAACAGATTCCTCCACCTTTCGCTTTGCCGGAGAGTTCCGTGTCTCTGTCCGCTCTGTAGAGCTGGAATCCTGCCAGCTGCAGCGCGGAGTCCGGTATTAATCCACACAGCCACGTCTCCGTGAAGCACAAAACTGCCGATGAATAAAAGTCCCTGTTTTTCCCCAACAACAGTTGTAGTTCCTCCATTTTGTTGGGAAGTGAGCGCACGTTAGAGAGAAATATTCCAGGTAACGGTGTTCGTAGTCCACGCTGGCGAAGACGTACCAGCACCCCAGCCCGTTTCCCTCTCTTCCGGCGTTTCACCGCGTGAACAAAGGTGAGCGCACCTTTGACCAGAATGTCCAAATATTCCAGAGCAGTAGGTAGAAATGTTGGAAATAACTCCTCTGGTGTAGTAGCCCTGATGTTCATGAGTTCTTCTCTGGTGAGAGAGCTCCGGGTACCATCACAGAAGACCGTTTTAAAGCAAAAAACAAAACAAAACAATGCGCACCAACACGCCGAGGCGACCATCTGCGGCGCCATCTTGTTGTCAAGCAACTTGAAGTCCACTGTCAGTCTTCCCAGTTGTTGTCTCTACAAATGAACCCAAACGTCCAACCACACAATGCTCAGAAAAAGGGTGAAAAAAGAAACCCAAGACTCTACAGACTTTAATTGGGATATTATATATTAATGCTCATGACATTAGAATTGAAAAAATAAACTGAACAATATGGCTTGTTTTGAATGGTTGCAAGGAGAAAACTTTTTTCTTTTTAAAAGAACATGGCAGCTGTATAAAGGACAAGATTTCAGGAACAATTTCCTTTGGACAGATGAGCTCAAAGTTGTCTGACTGTAATGCACAGTACCATGTTCAGCAAAATCCAAACTGAAAATCAGCATATAATGTCAACTGCCAAGCACCTTGGAGGAGGATGGATGATTTGGGCTTCTTTTGCAGCCTGAGCACCTTGCAGTCATAGAGTCAGAATTGAACTTGTCTGTAAATGTTCTAGAATTGATTGTGAGGTCATTTGTTTGACTGTGGAGGGTTGGCCCAAACTAGTGTGAAAGCAATTAGGCAAAGCTGCATTACAAAAAGTTGGCCAACATTTCTCCATATTGATAGAGACTAATAAAGTCATACAGAAAATGATGCAATAGATTAGATTAGTCTAGATAAATACCTGATTTCTTTTAATAAGCAATTGACCAAAGGTGATGCACCACCAGTGTGGCGGTCACAGTCAGGTTACAGTCAGCAGGGAATTAAGTCACCTCCTGATGAGCATCAGATATATATGATTAATATTCTTTTGACAATGTTTTATTATTTTTTGATAGATATCTGTCAGTTTTCTGATCAGGAGCAAACTTCATGGATGAATGAACATCATTTTAGCAGGGTTATGGATACTTTTGGACTTAACTGTATCTCTAGGACTGAGTATTGGGACTGACAGAAAATGACTGATAGTCTGAAGAAAAATTGCCAAAACAATTGCAAGAATGCCTGACGTCTTGGAGAGAAATAAGTATTTCATGGTGCTTAGAAATTAACCCATTTGTTCTTAATGTATTTTCTTTATTTTTATCTATTTTATCTTGTTATTTTATCTTCTAGAATTGCGCCGCTCAAGGTGGCAGCAGGTTGGAGTAGCTCTGTTACTTTTGATTCTGATTTTTTCTTTTTTAGGAACTATTCCTCTTGTGGTGGATACAGTTGATTATTTTTTTTTTTTTTTGGACAACTGTCCTCTCCGGTGTCAGATGCTGTGCAGCTTGGAGGATTTTTCCTAATACTTCTATTTTTGGACATTTGTTATGATGCATTGCCATGGCAACGGGGTTGTTTCTTATAACCGGGAGCAGCTGATTTATATCTCAAAAGCTCAAATAATACTTCAACTACAACCCCAGATCTCTGATGAGTTGAAAAGGAGATGCTGTGGATGCACAGCAGGAGCTAAGAGAAGAGAGAGAAGGAGGAAGTTCAAACCATCTCTTCCGTCGATTATGATGGGCAATGTGAGATCGTTGGGAAACAAGTTGGATGAACTCCAAGCCCTACAAAGGACCCAGCCAGAGTACTGGGCATGCAGTATTATGTGTTTTATTGAGACATGGCTGCAGGATCATATCCCCAACTCCAGCGTCTCTGTGCCGGGCTTTTTAACCATACGAGCAGACAGAGATTTAAAGAGGAGCGGCAAATGTAAAGGAGGTGGACTGGCAGTATTTGTGAACAACAGATGGTGTAATCCAGGACATGTAACTGTGAAGTGTCATCTCTGCAGTCCAGATATTGAACTGTTGGCAGTAAGTTTTCATCCATATTATTTACCCAGAGAGTTCACCAGTGTTATTTTGGCAACAGTTTACGTTCCACCTTCCGCTGTTGCCGACACTGCATGTGATGCTATCAGCTCAGTTGTTGCTAAGCTACAGACACAAAACCCCAGTGCTTTTGTGGCAATTTCTGGTGATTTTAACCATGCCTCCCTCTCTGCTACACTTCCAACATTTCAACAGTTTGTCAGCAGCTCTACCAGAGAAAACAAAACATTGGATTTGTTTTATGCAAATGTCAAGGACTCATACATCTCTACAGCAAGACCTCCTCTAGGCAAATCAGATCACAATCTTGTTTTTCTCTGCTCGAAATATAAGCCCCTTGTTCAGAGGCAACCTGTAATAAAGAGGACTGTGAGAAAACTGTCACAGGAAGCTGAAGAAGCTCTGCAAGGTTGCTTTGAGGCTACAGACTGGGATGCACTGTGCCAGCCACATGGAGAGGACATCAATGCCATGACTGAGTGTGTAACCAACTATATAAACTTCTGTGTGGATAACATCATCCCCTCCAGAACTGTGAGATGCTTCCCCAATAACAAACCTTGGATCACCAGTGATCTGAAGGACCTGCTTAACAAGAAAAAAAAGAGCCTTCAGAGAGGGAGACAGAGAATTATTGAGGAGTTTAC
Source organism: Girardinichthys multiradiatus (assembly GCF_021462225.1). NCBI lineage: Eukaryota > Metazoa > Chordata > Actinopteri > Cyprinodontiformes > Goodeidae > Girardinichthys > Girardinichthys multiradiatus. Next base: position 19,199,980 of record NC_061801.1, read on the forward strand.
AGAAGCAACTTAAAGTCAAGATAAGAGACAGCAAGGAGGTGTACAAGAAGAAGCTGGAGAGCAAGCTCCAGTAAAACAATATCAGAGATGTGTGGACAGGGATGAAGAAGATCACAGGCTTCAAGCAGAAAGAAGATCAGACCAATGAAGGTCTGGAAGGAGCCAATGAACTAAACACATTCTTCAATAGGTTCAGTTCAGAAACAAGCTTTGCATCCTCCTCTCCTGCTCACAGCCAAACAGACATTCCACCCTCCTTTGACCCACAGGACCCACAGCTGTCCTGTAACACCAAAAAATTTTTATCTTCCACCTCAGCCCTAGACCCTTCTGCTTCTACATGTTTGCCTTCAACCATATCAGAAGATGCTAATGCTTCCTTTGCTTCCCCCTTCCACCTGTGTGTCTCAAGAAGTCAAGTGAAGGTGCAACTGGAGAGACTGAATCGGAATAAGGCTGCAGGTCCAGATCATGTCAGCCCTAGAGTCCTGAAGGGCTGTGCAGAGTGGGATTCTGCAGCACCTCTTCAACCTTAGCCTGGCCCAGAAGAAGGTTCTGGTGTTGTGGAAGACCTACTGTCTTGTTCCGGTACCAAAGAAAACTCACCCATCAGTCCTCAATGACTATAGACCTGTTGCCCTGACATCCCACATCATGAAGGTCCTAGAGAGACTCCTGTTGGCCCACCTGAGTAAGTAAGTAAGTAAGTAAAAGTTTATTTATACAGCGCCTTTCACAGACATTAAATGTCACAAGGTGCTTTACAGAAGTGCACAATTATACATTAAGATAAAACAATAAAGGCACAAAAAATGTGATAAAATCCATCACTATGAGGGTAGTGGTAAATATAATAGTCACAAGCCTATAGTAGCATAACTACATCCAACGCACTGGAACTGTTAAAAAGATTTGCAAAAGAGATAGGTTTTAAGTTTGCTCTTAAAAACTTCCACAGAATCAAGAGAACGTAACGAGAGCGGGAGATCGTTCCAAAGCTTTGGCGCAACGGCCTGGAAGGAACGATCTCCTCTAGTCTTAAAACGGGTGTAATGGACCTTAAGAAGATTCTGATCCAATGACCTTAGCCTTCGAGAAGGGATATACGGACACCACAGGGCTCTAATGTATCGGGGAGCCTGACCATGGAGAGCTCTAAAAGTCAGAACCAGGATTTTGAAATTAAAGCGAAAAACCACTGGAAGCCAATGGAGAGATTTTAAAATTGGGGTAATATGAGCCCTTCTGTTGGTGCGAGTCAGCACCCTAGCCGCCACATTTTGGACCTGCTGCAGACGAGACAGCTCCTTTTTGTTAAGACAAGAAAAAAGGCTATTACAATAGTCTAAACGAGAAGACACAAAAGCATGACTGATCAGCTCAAGATTATCTTTGGAAACAAATCTTCTTAGTTTCGAAATATTCCTGAGCTGGAAAAAACAGTTCTTAGTGAGCTGATTTGAATGATGCTCAAGTGACAACTCTCTATCAAAAATCACAACCAGATTTCTTAGGCTTGGTTTAGCAGACGAGCATCTGAGTAAGCAAACAGTAAACCATCAGGACCCCCTTCAGTTTGCTTATCGCTTTGGAGTTGGAGTTGAAGATGCCATCTTACACCTGCTTCAACAAACCCACTGTCATCTGGACAAAGCCAGCAGCACTGTGAGGATCATGTTCTTTGATTTCTCCAGTGCATTTAATACAATTCAACCTGATTTGCTTTGTCAGAAACTCCAGAAGACTCAGGTGGAGGCCTCAACAATCTCCTGGATCAAAGACTACCTGACAAACAGACCACAGTTTGTGAGACTGAAGGGTTGTGAGTGTAACCAGGTAGTCAGCAGCACAAGAGCACCACAGGGGACTGTACTCTCACCATTCCTTTTCACTCTGTACACCTCAGACTTCCAGTACAAGACAGACTCCTGTCATCTGCAGAAATACTCAGATGATTCTGCAGTCATGGGGTGGATCAGATATGGACAAGAAGCTGAGTACAGGAAGGTGGTGGACCGCTTTGTGGCATGGTGTGGAAACAATCATCTCATTTTCTATAAGTCTGTTGTGGAGAGTGTGATCTCTTCTGCCATCATCTGCTGGGGAAGCAGCATCAGAGCCAGAGACTTAAAAAAGCTCAACAAGCTGATAAAGAAGGCTGGCTCTGTTCTGGGGACTCATCTGGAACCCCTGGAGATCATTGTGGAAAGACAGATTCTTCATAAAATTAATAACATTATGGAGAACCCTGAGCATCCTCTTCATGAGACTGTCCTACAACAACAGAGTGTCTTTAGTCAGAGGCTTCTTCAAATGTGTTGTAAGATGGAGCTCTACAGGAGATCCTTCCTGCCCACAGCCATCAGCATCTACAACGGCTCTTTGAGGAAACCTTCATAATATGAGCTATAACAACATTTAATTTCCCTTTGGGATCAGTAAAGTATTTTTGAATTGAATTTTTGAATTGTTAAGCTTTTAAAATTTGCTATTGTTTTTTTTTTTAATCATCTGCTCTAACAGAAGAACTTTTCCCCGTTTTCATAAATGATTACAAATACGTTAATAAGACGAGCTGGATGAAATGAGTAATAATATTCATTTAACACTTGACCCTGTCTGCAGGAGAGGGGATCAGCGTAGATCGTTTGTATAGTTCACTTGGACAATAACAAACAGTAGATGGCAGCAACACACCATTGATGCGTCTACTCTGCCTTACCCAGCAAAGAAGAAGAAGAAGAAGACGACGAAGAAGACTACGAAGAAGGGACTAGCGGCATCTGTGGACTGACAAACGCAATATAATTCACAACATAGACGTGTATAAAGGCTGTCTGTTAGTGAAAAGCATTGGATCTCATATTTTAATATGTAAGGTCCTTATATATATATAGTTGAACAGTTTTTAATAGAGGGACACTTAACCAAATGCTAATATTAGCCTCGCGTGGGGAAACGTGAGTGTTTTCAGTGTAATTGATCCCAACGTGCGGCGGTTTCCACGACGATGAGGTGTCATTACGAAGTGTTGGGAGTGAAAAGGGACGCGGGAGATGATGATCTGAAGAAATCCTATCGGAAATTAGCCTTGAAATGGCACCCAGGTGAGCTGCATGCATGTCAGCATCCAGATGTCAGTGTGTCCTGAGACAGTGTATAACACAGGTGGCCAACTCCAATCTTCAAGAACCGGCGTTCTGCATATTTTAAATCCTCCCTTCGGTCAACACCCTGGATCAAACGAACGGTTGATTATCAGGCTCCTGAAGATCCGAATGAGATGCTGAGGACGTACTTCAGTTATTTGAAATGGCTGCGTTGGAGCATAGACACATTTGAAACATGTAGGGCTTCGGCTCTGACAGCGATGTGATGTCATTGTTGTTTTTACAGGAAACGATAAATGACAACAACAGACTTGGTGTCTTGGAGAAATCTTTAAGCTTTAAATGAAGTGCCTGAAACCAGATATTACAAACACTATATAAAAACACGCGAAAACCTTTTTTTTTTTTTTCTCAGTTTCTCACATTAAATTAAATCCTCTGGTCTCTTGGTATTACCAAAATTATTTTCTTTGCTAAATGCCAAAATAATGAGAAAGGATTTAGTTATCAGAGGTTTACATAGACTAAGATAACTGTGCCTTTACACAAGCTGGGAAAGTCCAGATGGAGATGTTAGGACTTTCTATCTAATTTCAACTGTATATTTCAGCATTTTCAAAGAAAACATCACATCACATATATAGTAAAATATCCATTGTGGAGAAAGTGGCAGTCTAGGCTGTATGTTGGTTTATTATTATTATTTGGCACTCTTTCTGGCTCATTCCATCCAATGCCAGAAAAGGTAAACACAAACATATTAACACATCTAAACAATTAAACCCCAATACAAACTTTAAGTGACATTACCCTCTCACTCCTAATGATGCAAACATTTTAAAAAGCTTCTCACATACATTTATTAATCCCGATTCAATTCTCCCTCCTTGGACATGCACTGGTTACTCCCACTTCCCTCTGGAAGGAGATGGTGGGCAATGGAAGTGCAAACAGATTAAAAACAGTGAAATGCCTTAAATCCCTGACTACGATGCCCAATTTTGAACAGTATATTATATTAAGATATTGAATTCCGGAGGTCAGTAGAATATCTGTGTGTTTATATTTGAAGTGTTGACACATTGATGCTCTATCTCCAGTCAGCTTGATGGAGCTCCATGGGGTGGAATACTTAATCTCATTTCTCAAAGTGTCTTTCCTCGGAAATATTGCAGATAAAAACTTGGAGAACGCCGAGGAGGCCGCGGAGCAGTTCAAGCTAATTCAAGCAGCTTATGATGTCCTCGGTGATCCACAAGAGAGAGCCTGGTAAATTCAGTCTCCCTCCTGATTCTACGACAGTAAGCTGCAGCAGCTCTCCGACTCTTACTGACGCTCTGTTCTCCTCCTGTGGGCCAGGTACGACAATCACAGAGAAGCTCTTCTGAAAGGAGGCCTTAGCAGCGATTATGAAGACGACAGCATTGACCTGCTGCAGTACTTCACAGTGACCTGCTACTCCGGATACGGAGATGATGAGAAGGTCTGTACTTCTATAGTGGTGGCTGCAGGGACGATGTTTGTATGTGCATGCAGTTACATGAAAACATTTTGCTAAGGCAGGATAAATGTCCTTTTTGTTTTTTTATGGTTTATCCACTACTGCTTTTTTGTTTGCAAGAAACTCGAGAGACCATTAATTGATAAATTTCTGATAAACAGAGAATCTGAACATGTGCATGAGATACTGTGTGTATTATTTTATTGAAATATTCCAAACAAATGTCAGCCTTCAGACATCTTACACCTGTTTTGCTCTTTTATTTTGTTTTTATAGTGGCAGTTGTTTTTCTATCATTTTCAGTTTTCAAAATCTTTTTAGGACTTTATTTAATAGTAGGTTTGGGATTTAACAAAACTACAACCCTTTCTTGGACTTTCAGTACACAATGTAGCCACTGGTTTCCTTCCATAAACCTGCATTCTATCATTTGGCCAGCAGAGAGCGCGTTCTTCCATTCCATGGCTATATGGGCAAATGTTAATGTTTCCAGACTTTACTCCCTATTTCAAACATCTAAAATATCAAGCATTGAATCAGTCATTACAGTTGGTGATATTTGTAGGTGAAGTATTTAAAGCATGACCACTGCCATTGATTTATAGTAAAGATTTGTCTAACTTAAAACCGACTGATCTGAATATTTGAGACTGGACAAGGAGGACATTTTGACATGACAAATGTGAAGAAATTAGAATACATTCAACTCAGATGTGACGTCATTCATAAAGATGAGCTCCGCCTTCTGAGACAATTCGAACACGACATAAGAACCCAGTTTAAACTCTTATGCGGCTCATATTTTGGTTTACTTCACTGAAAGGAGTTTGAAATCAGACATCTGCTTTCAGCCAAGCAATAAATCTCACAGTCGACGTAGTAAGTTTTGGTCTCAAACCGAATGTTTTGCTGTCCTTATGTTCCAAAGCACAAGAAAAATGAATTGGTATTAGACCTGCACAATTCATCTGATCGCAGTAGTCATTGCAGTATCAGTGTTTGCAGATTTACAATTGAAAAGGACTGGTTGGATGTAATATATCTGCTCATTTGACTGGTCTCTAACTGCCCCTGTTGACCAAACCAGTGGCTGAGGTCCTAAAGCTCACAGAAACTGTAACGTTTGAAAAGAAATCATCACAATGCTCAGCAGTCATTTCGTAATTACATGTTTTTCTGATGTTGTGCATCAGAAGCTAAGTGCGACTTTTGGGACACGTGGCCTTGAGCTTTATTTATAAAACATTTGTTGTTGTTACACATTCCTTCTTAGTTTGAGGGGATTTTTATTCTGTCTCAAAGTGTAAGCACCGTTATAAAAATAAAATTCCTTATGGCTCTAGAAGATCAGGTTGTTATTCCAGTCAGAGCTTCTCTTCATCTGTCTGCCGCAAATGTAACTAGGGTGGAAATTTGAACCTTTAAAATTTGGAAATTTCATCTTTGCAATAAGTTTGGAGTAAATGACTTAAACTGAAGTCGCTATGAAAAAGAAAACAAGTATACTTTTTTTTGACTGAAAACCATGACCTGTTATCATAACAAAAGGTTTTTCGTTCTCCTCACACACACTCTGCAGCCCGTCCTGCAGGCTACAGAGGAGGAGAAACTTTCTCTGCCCTGGAATATTTCAGAGATAAAGGTTCAGCGTTGCATGAAGGAAACATGCCTGTAGTGTCTGACTACATTATGTTGGACACATTGATGTTTTATTTTGGAGTATTTGTTAGTCTTGAATGTCACCTCATGAAACGCAGAGATAGAATTTTTGATGAACTCCTCTAAACTCTTGGAGTTTCAGTGCTCAGTGTCTAATTAAACTCACCACTACTGTAACGGCGGTGCTATTTTGTCAACTTGGGAAGTGGATTTGCACCCGTGAGAGAGGTTTCCGTGACAGAAACAACATTAGCTCTTCCCCTGTGTGTGCACCCAGCTTCATCAGCATCATCCCATGTTTAGGCTGGCACTGCCATTAAGCTGTGGGAAAGGAAATTCCTCGTGCCTCTCAGAACACTGAATTTCTAATTTACGGGTCCTTTGGTGTTTTTTCTCCCCAGGGCTTTTACACGGTGTACAGGAATCTTTTTGAGTCCATTGTTAAGGAGGAGATGGAGCACAGCAGGATGGACGACGAGGAAGAGGAAGAAGGGTTTCCTCCCTTTGGAGATTCTCAGAGCGATTATGATACAGTAAGCTGCAGCCACGCTAAAACGTCTGTCCCCAGGTCGTCCCCATGGTTCAGCCCATTAGCGCTCTTAACAGGCCTCAGTACGTCTTTACAATGTAACAACTTTTAAAACTCTCATTGTCTGGTCTTTCACCATCCAGATTCACTGTAATGTATTTAGGGATGTAAATATATGAACAAAATGATTTTTATGTTCAGATTCATGACTGCTATCAGCATTGCTATGGTTTTGTAAAAATGTGTTGAAATTAACTGAAAATCTCACAGTGATGTGAAAAAGTAATTACCCCCCACACTCCACAGTGGAATGTGTCAGATTACAAAAGAAGCTTAACTACAGATGTTTTGGGCGCACCGCTGGTGGCGTAGGGGGTTAAGCATGCAACCCATGTATGGAAGCCTCAGTCCTTGACACAGGCTGTCGGGGGATCGAATCCCGGCCCTTTGATGCTTTCTGCGCTTCCTAAACCTGCTGTTTCCACACCATTTCCTGCCTATCTACTGTCAAAAAAACGAAGTTTTTGCCACTAGCGCCTAAAAATAACTTTAAAAAAAATACAAACGTTTTCAAATGTTGATTCGATTTATTAAGAGAAAAAGCCGCTCAAATTTAAACACATTTTTATTGAGATATGTTTGTTGATGTCGCGTTTTATAAGTATTCACACCCATGGCTTGATATTTAGTCAAAGCACTCGTCTATTTTGTCTTTTTGTTTGTTGATTGGTACTTTAACACAATTTGGTCTCTGGCATGATAGTTCATTTGTCTCTTTTGAATGGTTTCTGCTTTAATATGCTGTACCAACTGAGACCCTATATGGACAAGTATGCTCTAGTCCAAATCGAGTTCAATCAACAGAGTTTAGCACATGTGGGCTTCAATTGATGGAGCCCATTTGATCATCATGAGGAGGATCAATGGAAATCTGACGCACCTGAGCTCAGTTTTAGGTGTCATAGAAAAGAATGTCAATATTTATGTAGCTGTGATGTTTGAATGTTATAAATATACAAAAATCTATGAAAAGATTGTGGGTGTTTATGTACACACCGTAGGTTGATTTTAGAATAAGTATGTCACGCAACACAATGTGAAAATAGTTAAGAAGTGTAAATGCTTTCTAGTGGCACTGTAACTTTCATAGAGACTGGGTTTCTGCTTGCTGTACACACGTGGAAAATCTGAGAAATATAACAAGAAGCAGTTTTAATTTACTTTACATAAGGTTCAAATTTGAAAAGCTTGTAACCATATTGTGTTTTTAACCAGTCTCCTTTTCCATGTTACAGGTAGTTCATGTATTTTACGCCTACTGGCAGAGCTTCTGCACTCGCAAGAACTTTGCTTGGAAGGAGGAATTTGATACGAGGCAGGCCTCCAACCGCTGGGAGAAAAGGGCCATGGAGAAGGAGAACAAGAAGACCAGGGAAAAGGCTCGGAAGGAGCGCAATGACCTTGTGCGACAGCTAGTGGCCTTCGTCCGTAAGAGGGACCGCCGCGTCCAGGCCCACAGGAAGTTGGTGGAGGAGCAGAACGCTGAGAAGATCAAGAAGATGGAGGAGCTTAGGCGGCAGCAGAAGCTCAAACAGGCCAAGTAGGTGGAGATCTAAGTGTCGGGACAGATGCGAACTGTTGTTCTCTTCCTTTCTCAGTTTCACTGTGTTGTGTGTTTCAATCCAAGGCTGGCAGAGGAGTACAAGGAGCAGAGCTGGGCCGCCATGTCTGAGTTGGAGAAGGAGCTGCAGCAGATTGAAGCTCAGTACGGAGAGGAGTTTGGAGATGCATCTGAGAGTGAGGAAGAGGATGTGGATGTTGGCACTTTTCAGAAAAACAGTGAAAGAGATGGAGGTAAAGAAACTACAGGTTTGTGTTTTGCCTCTCAAACATGTACAGGCTGTATCCAGATTTGACAAAAATATACCCTGTTAAGCAGTCACGCCGATGGGGTAAAAAACCCTCCAGTTTAGGAGTTTCTTCAGAATTTATCCATCTGTCCTTCCCTTAATAAGTGAAAAACTTTGTAAAAGTGAAAAAAACAGATGATGTCCTCACCATAAAGCAGGTCCAGGTAATCTAGAATATCAATAAATTTAATAAAACTAAAGTCTTGTTTTACTTTTAAATAGTTTAGCATTTTAGGGTGTGATGCTGTTTTTATTAATTATATTCTTACTCTTTCTCACATTTATCATTCTTGTTTTGGTCATTTGTATGTGAAATGTATTTTTTGGTAAGACACAAAATGAAGTTATTAGGACACTAAAATAGAGGACATGTTTGATATAAACACAGCAGTACCTGAAGGGAACCTCATACCAAGTGAGAAGCATGGAGGAGGAAGTGTCATGGTTTGTGGATGGTTAGTTGCAGCAGGATCTAGCCAGCTCACCATCATATAATTCATCACAACTTATACTGTTTCTATGGGTAAAGAAAATAAGGCAGAACCAGAACTGGACCCTGCAACATGACAGTGATCAGTATTTAATGAGTGAAACAAGGTTAATTCTTGGTGTTGACCTGTAAATAAGGCACTTTATTTACCAGAGATAAACAAACAACATTAAATATCAAAATGTGAACATTTCTTTTAAAAGAACTCGATAGTTAACTGGGCACATTTTAGGAACTGAAACCAGTCACATTTCTAGTCTGCTCATACTCTACTGCCTGGAAATAGCATGATTTATCATATTTCATAGGATCAACGGGCCCAAACAGGGATCAGAACAACAATCAAAGGAAAGAGGGTGAAATGTAAAAGAAAGCAATATGATATTTGCATTTCTATGATTATTTATCTCCACAATTTATTAAAATACTGACGTACCAGGAGTTATAAACTGATAAATAGTTCGGTACAAATTGGTTTGTTTTCATGTATAAAGTGGAAGCCGCCTGGGTGAACTGGCCGACCTTAACGCATAAGTTGCTATGTAGCTTCCCTAAAACATCAACAAGAATCTAAACCTCCTGTGTTGTGTTCTTTTGTGCGTGTTCACGGATTAGTGTTTGAATTGTCCCCGATCCAGCAGCTAGAAACCTCCTCCACCCTCTGCTCTTACACTCTTTGTTGTGGTTTTAGCAAAACACACAGAACATTCCTCACACAGTAACAGTGTAATAGAAAAAATAAAATAAAACGCAGACTACGATAACATTATGATGACAGCTTTACGAGTACTTTATGTTCATAACTGAGGACAGATTTCAAGTTGTTGAAAACGTAGCGTAGTCCTGAAGGAGGTGATATGATTTAACGCTTTCTGTATTGTTCAACTAAAAGCAACACATAAAGTAAGAGACAGTCATCCCAGGGCCGCTTCTTTTGCAAAGGAAAATGAAAAGACCTGAATGAATCTCAACAGGTATGGTGGGGATTTTTCAGTCAGATATTTATAGAATATCTCTTTCTTGTTAGCAGGAGAAATTCAGCTTGGAGGAATGAACGTGTTTCCTGTAAACCTATCGCATCCAGTGAAATCTAACTTGAGGTTCACAAGCGGCCTTTAATTATGTTCTCATTGAGCGCATTTAAAATGCATTTCATAATTTGTTGTTAGCATTGGTGACATTTATGTGAAGGTGATGTTAAAATGGGCCGTGAGGCAATAACGCTGTCATCTGTGCTGTTTTTCTGTTTTGTGCTGTGACAGATGCTGAGCAGCCGAATGAAGATGACCACGCCATTGACTGTTATGATGATCTCTACTGCCCAGCTTGCGACAAGTCTTTCAAATCAGATAAAGCGTGAGTTTCCACACATACACACACACACCTGACTCCCTTGACGTCACTCAGATCAATAATTCAAGGGTTTAAATGCAGTAATTTGAAGGTTATACAATATTTCCACATCGCCTTCATAAACGAACGGCTCGGATCTCTTCTGCATTGCAAAGGTATTTATACTCCATTAAACCTTTTCACATTTTATCACAACTGCAAACACCCAGTGTGTTTTATTAGGATTTTATGTCATTTTCCAACACAAAGTAGCACATAATTATGAAGGAGGCGAAAAGGGATGCATGTTTTCAATTTGTTTCACAAATAAAAGTCTGAAGATAAAATTCAGTGCAACCAGTTGCCTTCACAAGTCACTTATTTAGTAAATTGAGTGCACCTTTTTCACTTAAAATTAATGTAAAAACGGCAGAGTTTTTAAGGAATTAAGAAGAACACTAGTGAACAAACAGCATCATAAAGAGCTAGGAACACAACAGAAAGGTCAGGGATAGGTTGCAGAGACGTTTAAAGCAGGGTTACATTTATTAAAGCATCACATATCACTGTTTAATCCATCTCAACATAACACAACTCCAAACCTTCCAAGACATGGCTGCCCACCTAAACCAACAGGCCAAGAAAGGACATAAATAGCCAGAGAAGCAGTCAGAAAGCCCACTGATATTCTGGATTTTAGATTTCTATTTAAGAAATTTGAAAACTAAATGTAATTTTTCTTCCATTTAAATATTATGAACAACTGGATGTTCTGTTACGTAAAAATGTGGATTGGTTTAAGGGGTGTGTGGGCTTGTGCAAGGCGCTGTAAATCATTGGCTTAATATAACGTTGGGCTCCCTGCTGTTTTAATCTTTTTTTCTGTTTGTTGTGAAGGTGTTTATGTTTTTTACTTATGTATATAATTGAGGAAAAACAGAGGTACATTGGTACTTACTAGTACCACTGAAGACAAATCTAACACACAAATTAGTGAAGGCGTTTCCTAAATGGTCTGATTTATGTTTTCTATGATCCAGGTCCATCTTCCTTTCTTAATCACATTCCCAAATATTGTTTTTTTGCTTCTGCTCTGCAGCATGAAAAACCATGAAAAGTCCAAAAAGCACCGAGAGATGGTGGTGTTGCTACGGCAACAGTTGGAGGAAGAGGACGATTCATTCTGCTTGAACGGAAAGGAGGATGGAGAGGATGAAAATGACCTGCAGGATGAGGAGGAGGAAGAGGAACAGCCAAGGCAAAAGTAAATCTATTCATGAGTTGGCAAAAAAAAAAAAAAAACACTTTTCACCTTGTGGTCATGGCTGTTGGAGCATGGTAATTAATTATAATTATTTAGCTTTTATTTAGTTCACTGACATCTTTCTCTCCATGTCTTTAGGCTGTCAAAAAAGCAAAAGAGGAAAAAGAAACAACAGAAAGTACAGGTGGGAAACCGTGTGCCTATTTCTGCATGCATGCTATGTTTGCTAGTGTCAACCTTGAGAAGGAAAGTTACTCACAACACTTGCTGCATCCCGTTGATGCTCTTTTTGTGCACAGCAAACTACTCTGGAGGGAAAGGAGGAGGAGATACCCCCCACACAAGCCACCTGTGAGGAAGAAGCCCCTGAGAAGTCAGAAAATCCTACAGAGCCTGAGCAGCAGGATGACCTTCCTTCTGCAGAAGTCAAAAGGTCAGTTGAGCTTTTTGCAGTAATTTATTAAACATATTAAAAAGAAAAGAACTCAACTGCCATGATGCCGGCTACTTTGGTTTCCTGTTTTTAAGCCAACAAATATAAACCATCACAGAATGAAAACCAACATTGATCATATATGAAACAGGCAGGTAGAAAAATATGAACCCTTTTACATTCATTTTCACATATAAGGGTATAAAAATGATTTACTCTTTAACAGGTTCTCAAAAAAAGTGTACAAAAACAGCAGAGGCATGGAGACAACTGTGTGGGTAGAAATAAGTAGCCCTTTGCTTCTTTAATAGGAATTTAAAGAGAAAATAGAAGCCAGTTGATGGTCTGTAGCATACGGATGTGTTTTGAAACATTGCCAGGGTGGTAAGACATCAGCAATGACCTTCTGCAAACGCTTTCTGAGGTGTAATGGTACGTTTATTCCACTGCAAATTTTCGGTACAGTCACTTCAGCTCAGCATTGTTTTTTTTGTGTAACTATAAGGTGTGGATCTAAATGCTGAATTCAACTGCTGCGTTACTTTAAAAACCAGCACCAAACGAGGCAGGGCATGTGGACTGCTACATGTCACGAATGTTTGGAAGCATTAGCGTTTTTCATTCAGCTTCAGCGAGGGTGGAGAAAAAAATGCATTAGCTCAGCCTTTTAAAACAGCAATAAGGTACGTAGCTCACTGTGAATATAATTACAGACGTGGAAGGAAGTCGAGCAGAATGCAAACATCACAAATGCCATAGCAGGATTTACAGGAGCAGACATGCGACCATGCAAAGGTGCTGTCTCCAGACGAGCCAGTCCATCTATTGTTCACTCACCAGGTGTGCTTTTATGCTGCATTCAAGTGAAACTCGTAAACTGGATGGCTTATATGTTAAAGCAGCAGGCAATTTAACAATGTCTTGCTTGGCACAGTCTTATTTGAAAAGTCCTAAATGACAACCTTGACCATTTAAGTGGGTTTTTTGATGTGCAATGATTTTATTAATTGTCCAAATCAAATCTTCGGTCCGTTCTATACCAGCCCCTTTTTGCTATATGTGCTATAACATATTGATATAATCAAATAGTCAGAAAATTTGAAAATATACCTTTTGTTTCTTTTTCTTGTTAAAACATACCAAACTATGACTGTATAACTGAGATATGTAGCGAACCGTGATTTTATCTGTTAGCATGTTAATTGTTATGGCAGTGCAATTAGAAAAAGATTGAACAAGTGTAGCTTTGATAGATTTGCCACGATAAAGGATATATGTGGATATGGAATATGGCAGCACGACCAATTTAACCTACTTTCACTGGGAGGAGACCACAAAGCAGGGACAAGCCAGCCGGTCAAATTCAATGGAAAGAAATATTGACTCTTAGAATTTGCTGAAACATTCGAAGTGGGAAAAGACACAATAATGAATAAATTTTAAGAATCAAAAGGTTATAACTGATAAATGCATTGTGGGTCATTTCAAAAGCTTTCAGAGTTGTTAACTAGCAGAACAAAGACCATTCATGTCAAAGAAATACATGGACTTACGGGCATTAAAACAAACAACTTCAGGTCATGACCCTGAAGTTGTTACTTTTCATAAACTGCTTTGAGACCTTAACAGTTTTAGGGAAAATCTTTGAGATGAAAGAATTTAAGATCAATGTAAAGCTGCATATGTGGCAATGCAAAGGTTAAAAATTTCTAATGCTATAAAACCTTCAGCATATTGCTGCTGAACATGGTTCTATAAGCGGTTTTATCCTTGTGTGTTTAGTTTTTCACGTTTCTGTTTTGGCATATTGTCATTTAATATCAGAGTAGTTGTGTGATCCTGACACAAGTCCTGAGACGTAAAACCCTACAACTTAAGAGCCTGAACAGATTTAGGCTTAAAATAATATTTTAACTGTACCAACATGTTTCTTCTGACTGAAAGGAATATTAATGTTATGGAGAAGTCCAGCCAGAGACCTGACTTAAATCTGTAGAGGGAACTAAAAATTATGGTGATGGCAAGGAGGTCTGCCAAGGCTCTTCACCAAAGATGAACCATCAAAGTGCCTGTGGAAACATGCAAGAAGCTGGTTAAGAAATTTTAGGAAGGGTTAGATTGTTGTTATTTTTAAATGTTTTTTATTTTCAATATATAAAAACAAAAATTATTTATTTCGACATTTATACTACTGTTTTATTAACTTTTTAAAGTGGCCTGTCTCATAAGGCTTCAGAAACAAAGTTCTTAGTTGAATAAAAATTATTTGAATTACAAACCTGCCAGGGGTATGGCTGATTTTGGGACTGAACTGTTCCTTTGTTTACTGTAACCGTAATGCTTTTAGGCCCTGTTTGCACGACAGTGTTTTCAGGTGAAAATGGAAAAGTTTAGTGGCATTTCTACTGCTCGTTTACATGACTGAAATCAGTATGTGCACAACATAATGGATGCCGACCAGTTTAGAACCCACAGAAGACGAAGATATCAACAATAACAATGAAGGTTTGCAGAGTAATTACTTGTGCTGCTGACTCTTTTAAATCTAACAAGGCTCTCCAATAAAGTGGTTATTTTCTCCCGTTTACTAAGCAGGAAGTGTTGGCGCATGTTAGAGTCTCAAAGAACAAACCTCCTTCTAGTGGCGTTTCAGGGAAATTACACTATTTTCACATGAATGATATATATCAATGGTCTCTACTGTTGCCACATGACCGGAGATTGTAATTAAAACGTCATGTAGAATCGTAAATAAACTTCCCGTTCTCATTGGATCGTTGTCGTGTAAACAAGACCTTAGTCTAACTCTGCATTTAGTAAATTGCACTAAAAAAGCACCTAAATTCAAGTACTTGAAGCTCTTTGTAAAAGTGTGAGTACCTGTAATTTTATACAAAATGTATACATTTGTGGTACCTTTTTCTATTGGAGGCTGTAAAGAAAGACCTGTCTGTGCATGGACAGTGTCAGTAACGTGTTACAATTTCCTTATTTTGGAGAAGCATTTTAAGAGAAAGAGTAATCTTTGCAGATTATTTTCATTATAAAAACAAAAACGCCTGGAGAATATCAGATGCAGAATGAGGCCTAGAAAAGGCTCTTTGATTCTATTATTCTATTAGTTTCTTTTGACATGTTTTGTGGCACATGCTTGCAGTTTACTATTAGGTCTTTAATTGTCACGCAAATGTTGTCTCAGCAGCTCCGAGAGGACGAAAGGAAAAAAGGGGGGAGGAAAAGACAAACCAAAGAACGCCAAATCACACACCGAGCAGCTTCCTGAGGTACGTACAATAAAACACATTTCACATACTGTTTAGCCCTTTATAATCACTTTGCGTTTACTCCATATGTTTCCTAAGCTGTCTTTTTCTCTTTCTTTCTGGGCCTAAATGGAAATCCCTCTGTGGGTGAAAACGTGGCTTCAGTTTAAATTACTTTTTCCTGTTTGCGATTCCAGAAGGAAGTAAACCTCCGCTGTGTTACCTGCGACGACGAGTTCCCCACAAGAAACAAGTTGTTTGACCACCTGAAGACCAGCGGCCATGCTACTGCACTCTCTGCAAGCGCTACTCACAGCTCCATGAGCAAGAACAGGAAAGAGAAGAGGAAGAACAGATAACACACTCTCACCAGGGCTGATTAGACTTTGTCCCGACACAAACTGGTGAAGCATTGCTTCACACATTTATTCCCTATGTTGGATCTGTGCTGCTTCAACTGTGACCAGAAATCAAGGAGAAATCGGTATTTTCACAATCTATGTGAATTAAGTCAAAAAAGCCCCCTAAACCTCTGTCTACAAGTTCAATAAGCGAGAGTGAAATAAGATGTAGTTTTAAAATAAAACCTTTAAACATACTTCATCCGACAAGGTTGCAGATCCATTGTCAGTGCATGTGTGTACATTGAATGCAGAAAAGGTTGGTTTATTAAAATATAAACTGAATTAAAAGAAAAACTAAAACTGGAAAAAAAAAGTCCATTTTTCTTATCACAATGGTGCAGATTGAGTTCCCTGGGCTGAATAAAAGGTAAGTTGCTGTAAAAGAATAAAAGCTTCTTTTATAAATGGCAGAACAGACAAAAGAAATGAGTTAATAATTGCATGTGTTATATAAAAAGATGTACAGATGTAAAGATGAAGGCTGACTGTGTTTCCGGGTTCAATTCCTGGCACTTTGATCAGCTTGTTTTCGGTACATGCGGGTGCAAACACCTTCCTCCACTATCACTAAAGCATCTATCCAACGTTTTATGCATGCATACAATACATTGCATAAGTATTCATACCCTTTGAACATAAAGGCAGTGCATAAAAATGACACGGAAAGGATACATGTATTCCAAAATGTTTTACCGATCCAAATCTGAAAACGGACCTGCATTTGTATTCCAGCAGCCCTGCGTCCCGACTTTGTAGAACCATTTTCCAATGCGAGTCGGGGTTTGTTTCCACCAGCTCTGGACATGTAGCAACTAAAATGTATTATTGGTTGCAAAGTAACTCAAGTTCAGTCAAACACAAAGAAAAGCATCTGAACAGCAATTTATTAGCCACGGATTTTCAATGGGATTAAGGTGTAATAAACAAGATATGATGATAATTTACAAGTGGACATCTACAATACATGGAGTCAGTCTGAAATACTAAATAAAAGCACTAAACATCATAATTTTCCTGTCAACCAGCTGATTGTTCCATGTAAGTGGGACACAGCGGATAGAACCCCTTTACCAAGTTCAATGAAGGCATAAAAATCAGAATGTAACAAATAATTGAGATTTTGCAGTAATATCAAACCAAAAATAAGTAGGCAGATGACCACAAATAGTTTTAGAGGTAATGATACCAATGACTAAGCAATACGGGTGTCCTTTAGTATACCTCATGCCAAAAGCTTTCAATTTGTACAGCAGAATTCATCATAAGGAGACAAAGAGCTATGGAGAGCAAAGATAAAAATGTAGCGGGTGCTCAACTGTTAGAAAAGTGATTCGATGACCTCAACAAAAGCTGATCCTTTGAGACCAAGTTCATTAATATAAAGGAGTAAAAAGGAGGACCCAATACAGAGCCTTGCTGCACCCCATTTCTGGACATAAGGAAAATCCTAAAGGAATAACCGAGCCTCCGCTTGTTCAGACTCTATTGTAGGAGTTCAAGCCTTAAAATATGATAGTCAGTTGTTCAATTAAATCAATCAAAAGTGACACACACTGTTGCTATTTTTCAACAGGCAGCCAAAACATGCTGTCATTCACCAATAAGACGTTTACTGTATACTTTAAAAAGGTGTTAAGTTAGGTAACAGCGTTAAAGCCAAGAAGTCACATACCAGAGCCAAGAAACACAAAACGTTTAGTTGGGAAAGTTATATTTAACTGGATTTAGGTTAGTGAGTCAACTTAAGGTACTTGGGTCATTTAAGCCTTAAAGTAAAATCATAGTAGTCTTTATGCCAAAAAAAAGTCTTAAATGTAACTTGACCAAAACTTTGATCTAAATGATTCCCTTCTAGTATGATGGCTTTATGCTTACTCTATCAGGTTTCCACCTTTTTTTTTTTAGCTCAATCATCCACCCATCAACTGTTGCTTTGCTTTTACTGCTAAAGAAAAGCATCCCCACAGCATGACACTGCCACCACCATGTAAATAAGTACCACTGGGTGAAGTTTCCTTCTACTACACAATTTTTTCAGTACTATGTAGTGATGAGGTGCCACTTTAATTGACTTTAGTGTCCACAATTCACCCACTCCCACTGGGTTTTCTTAGATAAATGATTTAGATTAAGATGTCCATTCAGGGAGTTTGAAATCGCACCTAAAAAGATTTCTTATGAGGTTTATGGTTAATAATTCTAAAGAAAACCCAAGTCTTTACCAATTAATGCCTACTCGCTAATCTACAAGAGGAAAATCTTTGCTTCCAGGCTACACATAGTGGAAATGTTCATCTAAAGGCGAATGCTCTTTTCCATAAATAAATATGGCGTATTGAAGACCTAAATGTTATCAAAACTTGGTACACAAAAATATAAGGTTCTGATATACTTTGCAACAAAATAAACAGACATTTTTATCTGGTATTTGGGTTTTCTGCTGAGATATTTGCTTTCTTCCTCCTACAGCATGGCATTTACACCATCCGCACACTGACCCGTTTTTTGACTTCAGCACTAAAGTTGTGACTCGTGCAAATCTTGTCAACTCTAAAACCAAGCACTTGATTTCTTTAAAATTTATTCAGCAGTGAACTTGGTAAAACATAATATATAAAATATTTAGATGTGGAAAAAAAAAAAACAGAAACAGAACAAATATTTAAGCCAAAACCTTTTCATGGAACCACAAGAAGAAGCTTTCATCAAATTCCAACTTTAAAACACTGACAGACAGCCTGAAAATGGTTTATAGAACTATCATGTTGTATTTTGCATATTTTGAGTTTGTAACATGAACCTCAAAGAATTTCAAATGTTGAAATTATTACATGGACCAGTAAAAACCTGCAATAGAACAAAATGTTCATTAATCAAGTTCTAACTTTGGCAATAATTCACAGTTAGCTTTGCTATTACAGAGGATAGGTTGTATTTAAATGTTCTGTGACAAGATTCACTCTCAGATTAATATTAGATATGTATTTATTGATTCTGACATTATTAAACAGTTTTATGATGTGAAAGGAATTTTAGTTAGAACAGGTTTTAAAGTTCACCATTGGTTTGCTAGAGTTTTTATTCCCGGAATCCTTCTATAAAAACAGAAAAAAGCAGTCGTTTCTGTGATGCCGAAATGTTTTTGACAGAATCAGCAGGGGCCAGGGCCGATGTGGGACATATCTAGATTTTGGAAGGTTTCTGACTTGTTTGCTTTTTGTTGAGTATAATCTAAAAAATAAAAACCATCCACTTGATGCTGCTGAACAATACTCTAGTTAACTGATCAATCTTTGATTTTGTTGTATTTTAGATATGCAGCAGTAAAGTTAAATGTCTGAAATATCTGACTTTCTAGAGCCATTGCCATAAATTGGAAAGGATGCTGGATGAGATCCTTTAACAATAATGACTGATGAGCAGAAATCCAGTTCCCTTACACAGTGTGTGGGATACTGAGCTTGAAAATAGCTCAGAAATCTAATGCAGATTAAAATGAAAAGGTTTACAAAAGGGATGGCCATCATAACATATGTGGTGAGACTGCTGCTTGCATGAGGAATAAAAGCTATAGAGTAAGTTCATGCTCTCAATAAGCATCTCTAATTGTCAATGGCTTTACTGCTTTTATTTGCCCGCTGCCGTCTTTCTTAATTCACATAGATTTTTGTGAAGTTTTCTGTGTCAAAAAATCTCTCTTGTGTCGCAAAGCTGACATAAAGAGGCTTGTAGCTATAACAGACCACAATGCATGTAAGCTGTCTTCTGAATAAAAGGTGAAATACCTTTTAAGTTGTGAATTTCCTCCTAAGCAGTTACTGTTGCATTGTATGATTGGGGTATGTATGTTTACAGGTGAGAAAATAGTGATTACAGTTTAATTTAATCAAAGCCAAAGTGGTTGATGTGTTTGTTTTTTTAATGGCTCTGCCTGAGTCTGATTCATACAGTGCAAACAATGTCTTGGCCCTTGAAGTCTTTTGTTTGCTATAATAAAAAGATTAAATTAGCAACCCTACTTTTTTCAGAACTTTAAACACAGGTCCTCTGAGCGGGTGGAGGCTACTACATCAATAAGAGGAATATGAATGCAGTGGCATGAAAATTATTCGCTGTTTCTCATTTCTGTCAGACTTAAATGTTTTAGATCATAAAGCTAATTTTAATATCAGAGCGAAGTAACATGAGCAAGAACAAAATGCAGCTTCTAAATGATAAATGATTTTATTAACAGAAAAAAGTGATCCAAATCAAGCTGACGATGTGTAAAAAATATAATTGACCCCCATCCTGACCCACTATTGGTAAATCATGGATCAGCTGTGATTTACCACGTTGCGTTATTACACTAACTTTACCAAGGCCTGACTAATGCCTGACCTGTATAATCAGGAAATCACTTGAAGAGAACCTGTCTGACAACATGAAGTAGGCCAAAGGATCATTAAAAGCAACATCATGCCCTCTAAAGAAATTAAGAACACATGATCACCCAGGTGGTCACAACAGAGCCCAGAACTTGCCTCAGTGTTCATGATTCAAAATCAAGGAAGAAATTAAGCAAAAATGGCAACTATAAGAGAGTTCCATGGTGAAAATCACTGCTGACAATGACAAACACGAAGGCTAGTCTCACATTAGAAAAAATCTTGATCATCTTGATGATCCCCAAGAACTTTGGGAAGATTTTCTGAGGACTGACTTTTCAGAAGGTTTACGTCCCATGGGAGAATGTCCGACCATGAGTTTGTTACCTTAAAAGAAAAGAAACAAAATGTTTTGGAGAGGCCTAGTAAAAGCCTGGATTTAAATCTAATTGAAATGCTGCGGCATGACCAGAAACTGGTTGTTCATGCTTAAAACCCCACCAATGTGGCTGGATTTAACCCAAATTACTCCACAGCGATAAAAAGACTCATTGCCAGTCAATGCAAACAGTAGAAGGAAGTTTCCCCTTCTCTTTTTGCCTTAATGAATGAAATCATCTTTTGGAAACTGGCATAAATGATTGCGATTCCTCCACAAGTGCTCTGAAGTGAGCACAAATCAACCTATTCCTATTTAACAAGTTTGACTCACCCTCCTACCCTATACCTTGGTTTTAAATTAAGAAAATTATAATTTACTGTATTTTTTTGTCAAGAGAAAGCTGTATAAGGGCATTATGCGCATTTCTTTTTACTAAATATTCAGTTTTTACCACCTACATATTGCTGCAGAGCATTTACAGTGTGTGGGCGAGTCATGCTTGTGTGAACGTAACCATATAAAATCAGCTGCACGCAACTGGATGATCAGGATCAGAAATTTGAATAATAATCAGACAACAGGGTGTACTCAATCCACTTTCACTGTGGAAACTTCCCTGTCCATGCTTGTAGAGGGGTTGCTACTGCATGAGCAAAACATTAAAGGAAAAAAAGCTGTATGGATCCCAGCAACTACATATATACAGCACCCTGAATCACTTGCTCACTCCCATCTGTGTCTAAGCAACTAAGCACTTATTGGCCTTGTAGAGTCCACATTTAGACATTTGCAAAACCACAAGAACCTGCAAGGAACTTCTTTTTAGTATTTATCAGAAAATGTTAGTAAAATGCATTTACAATTTTCAGACTAGTTATAGATGTACAGTTCGGTTACAGTTTTGTTTGGATGGGCTATTTTCAGCCATGGCTGAAAAGCAAACAACCTCCTAAAATCTTGTTTAGATAAAAATCTTTGATATAAAAGCCTTTGCACAACGCTCTTGTTTTACATAGCAGCTTTATTCAAAAGATCCACAGAGAGATTTTTAGTGGGGTTTGAGTTTGTACAGTTTTGGTAAAAAAACAAAAAACAAATGCTTCACTGCACAGAGTCTTGGATGCTATCCAAAAGAAATACTATGGATGTCGCAGTGTTTCCTTTTGCAGCATGGACAGTTGCATCCTCATCACCTCCAACCTCAAAATAGACAGATTATTCTTTATTTTCTTTCCTTTATAGCAATAGTCCAAATCTCATTTCAGCGATTTTCAGAGATGGTGGTTATTTTTGATTAACTACATTCAAGAACAGCTCATTCAGAAAGATGACCAAAGCCTGATGATGCCATCGTTGCTAGTGGCTTTTTGCTGAAAAGGCAGTATTCCTCTGACCTGTTTTTTACCTCATAGCTTCCTTCCCATTTCAACCCAACAGGAAACTTGTAAAAGTGTCCATATGAACTAAATGTTTTGCAGAGTTTTGAAAGGTAACACGTATTTTTGGTTGTCAACCAAACTGATTTGATTAACCTAATTAATATTTGTAATAATTTATTTATTGTGCCCTTTATTATGTTGAAGCAAATATTTCTGACCAAATCCTCATTAGAGTGTTCAAATACTGAAATGAGACGCAGGCAAACACAAATATGCTCCCGAAAATGTTGGTTACAATGAAATAACAGTTGAAAAACTGGGACTTAGCAAATTGGGGAAGTGATTAGTGGTTAAAATGTTGCCATCCCCAATACCGATCAATACATACAAAGGACATTTTGGAAAAGTGAGTGTTTCTGGTTCTTCTTCTTTAACCCATAATGTAGCTCATGAAATGTCATTGTGACATTTTTAGTTAAATCTGTACTTCTTTCTATATAAAAACAGAACGAAAGAAGGACAAAAACATGCTTTAAACCTCTGCTCACTTCTGAAGGTAGTGGTAGATAGCAAAGATTCACATCAGGCACCATTTTCCTCAGAGACACTGAAACACATTGAATAAAAAGGTAAGAGAATGGAACATTATACCAGTCTCTAGAACCTTTCCATGGACGTTACCAAGAGTATCAAACTAACATTTATTGCAAAAGCATTCAAACTCTTTGAACTTCTTCACTTTTTGTTATTGAGCAACCAGAAAAACATGGTGTTTATTTAGATGTGATGTGATAAAACAACATAAAGCAATGCATGTTTGTGAAGCAGGAGGAAAAGGATACATGGTATCCAAAACGTTTTTGCAAATGATATTCTGAAAAGTGTGACATGTCATTGTATTCAGGTACTTTCACTGAAATTACAGCTTCAAGTCTTTTGTGCTATGTCTCTGCCAGCTTTATACGTCTAACACCTGAATCGTTTTCCTAATTCTTTACAAAATAGCTCAACCTCATTCAGACTGGATAGAGAGGGTCTGCAAAAGCAATCCTCAAATCTTGACATAAATTCTCAATTGAATTTAGGTTTTTTGGGGGGTCGGGGCGGCAGGGTGGCGTGGAGGGGTTTTATCCTTCTTTTGGGTGTGGGGTCATTGGCATTTGGATCGGCTGAGAGCGGTGACGGTGGAGCTGAGCTGGTTGGTGCTTCTCCCTACACTGTTGTTGCCGTAGCTGTGATGTTATGGTGTGTTTGTGCAGTTGCAGGGGACATGGTTGGGGACGCCGGTCCCGGATGCGTGCCGATGGCCAGGGACCACTTGCCGGTTAAATTTGTACTGTCTTGGTTTGGGTTCGGGAGGTCCGTTGTAAGTACAGTGATTGATGGTGTCTGCTCTGTTGCACTTGTGGGCGGAGGCTAGGGTGGTGTTGCGTGGGGCCCCTGCTATGCCATCGCGGCGCGCTGTGTGGTGGAGGGCAGGATACGGTGGGAGTGCTTGGAGCAGGGCAGTGTGTGGAGCTTGCGCTGTGTGAATGTGGTTTCATTGGTTTTTCAGGGGTGGAGCTCATCTGTGGGGTTGTGCTCCTGTGGGGAGAGGATTCATGGCATTTGGGTCCGGGGCTTGTGTTCCATATCATCATCCCGGGATGGCTCTGGTTGGTGGGCTCGTTTGGACCAGGTAGACCCACCTTTTGTAAGTGGCCCCCTCTCCGGATGGAGGGTGATTGCGGGCCGGGGTCGCTCAGGTTAAAGTGGTGCCAGCACTAGTCTGCGTTGGTGCTGGGGCGGTCTGTCTGTCTCCACCCCTGAAGGAAGGGGACCACCTCCTGGGTCCTGGGGCTGGTTGCCCCTCTGGGGTATCGGTACCTGGACCTGGGAGTATAGAGTATGTATGGGGAGTGTGAGTGATTGGACATCGTCCATTGTTGTGTGTCTTTGGGTGTGAGTGTTTTTATGTGTACGCATGAGGGTGGGAATGTGTGATTGTGACTGTGTGCCTGTTTTTGTGTCAGGTTGGGTCTTGGACTGCTCCCTCTCCTGGATCAGATTAGGCCCTCCATCAAATGTGGGGCCTATTTCCTACCCACCACACTTCCTGCCAGTGGCTGGTGTCTCTGCCCACTGTTGTACTGGTGGATCTCGGTGTCCAGGGCTGGGTGCTTTGGTGTGTGCTGGCTCACTCCATGGCTGGATCTGATCCGGCATAGACGGCTGCCTGTGGGCTCGTTGCAGCAGCTCCCAGGGGCTTATGCACTGTGGCTGCTGGGTAGTTCCCCTGGGGCTCTCCTCTGCTCTTCTCTGGGAGGTTGTGGTAGTCTCGCCAGTGGTCCTCCTGGGGTTCCCGTGCTGTGGGGGGGCCTTTGGATGTCTGTGGCTCAGATCTCCTCCGTGTCTGTCTCGGGTCCAGAGGGACAGGGCTGTGGCTCCTCACACTTGCTATTGTATATTTTTATGGAGAAACCTTATATACACAAGCACGATCACACTTACACCCACAGGTGTATAGATTCAGGTGTTATCAGATACACAGATGTTCTATATCGAGCTGCAGTTACCACTAAATACATCTAACATTCATTAGTACTGTGCACTTTTCAGTAACATTGCTGTTGTTATTTATGTTTCCGCTGGTGTAGAAGCAGTCTTCTAGGGTGTTATCTTGCATTCTTTTCACCCTTCTTTCTCTTCCTTCTCTCCTTTTTTCCTTTTTGCCCCACCTCTCTCTCTTTCTTACCTCTTTTGTTCATTTTCGTTTCCATCTCTGTCCATTGCAATTAAATGAATCCCAAATCAGTTTCTAAGTTTATTTTGTAAATATCAAGCAGAGCATTATAGCGTTAGCCGTAATGCTCCACTTGTGAAACTGAATCTGTTGGGCTTCTTCGCACTCAAACAACAATGAGTGCTACTCTGCCAGACAGGACACGGTAAAAAACAATAATTTAGGCTTTTTACCATATTGCTGTTAGTCTTTCTCCTCCCTAAAATAAAAATATGTTTAGTTATTATGGAGTTTAGCAAAAAGAGCAAATTTAGTTAATCCTAACTGAGCTAAAACAGTCTGATTTAATGTCTGAGTGAAAGGAAAAAGTTGTGTCTTTGATACAGTGTGTTGTATGTGAACATTTTGTTTCAACTGTATGTAAAAGCCTAGATTATAAAGAGGTTGTCCTTCCTTTTTACCATGAGGATAACTTGGTTCCTCTAAAGCACTGTAAGAGTTAGCAAGTGAATGAGAAACCCACTTGATGCACTCCTTCTACTGTCATAAAGGTTGTCTGTAAGTGTGGATCATTCACAATAAGGAAATGAGATCATGGTCCTTGTAATTTTACAGACTGCTTTCTTTGTTGTTGGTAAGGATCTGAAGACAACCGTTAATCATGAAGGTTATGCTTCTTTGTTATTTATTTAGAGTGCGTTTTTCTGAGACCAACTCACTACCTCTTCTGTTTTTCTTGACAGTTTCCACATCTGTAACCTTAAGGTTGTGTTGCTCTTTTTCTCCTTCCAAGAGAGAAATCAGTCCAGCTATTTATTTTCAGACACGTAGCTGCTACTGAAGTGTCTTAAAGTACAACTGCCAGCTGTGTGGTGATGGATTGGAAACGTGTCATGTTCAAAACACATTTGCTTTTCTCAGGTCACACTTACTTAAACTTGAACTTTTTTCTATCAGTGTTTTCCCTGCGAGTCCTTCTAGGATGACAGGAATGTCCAGAATAAAAAGACAAATGAGTGTCCAATTATTTTTCAAGGATCTGTGTCTCAAACTCTACTCTCATTTATGCTTTAATTTGGCTTGGAAAACAGATCAACGTTTTCAGATTGTAATGGAAATACAGGTAAAGAGTGGGATTTTGCACCAGTAAGTGAAACAAAATGGAAAACTGACCGTTTTTTTTACACTGGCACATTCAAACATATTGAACTTAAAGGCATCTAAATCTAATATCTAATAATTACCCGTATGGAATGAATTTTTTTTAATGATGAAATTTAATACTTTATGTTTGAGGAGGTAAAATTCAGAAATCTGTACATAGCTATATCATAAAGTGCTTCTTTGATCAAAATTAATTTGCTAAGTGTTGTTAAGAGTCAAGGACTTGACTCTTAACAACACTTAGCATGAGACAAGTGGACAGCATCCTTTCTGAAGTTTTAAATGGTTTTCAGTCTCAGTTGTACTGTCGTAAAGGCTATATGCATTCTGTAGGATAGTATTTCCTTTATTCTACGATGAATTTTGCAAATGAACAAGAAGTTGTTAAAAACGTACAGACCCTTCGTCTGTGCTATGAAAATGTATCTCCCCTCTTACAGATTTTTTCTGGTTTTGCTTTTTTTAATCAAACCTAAATATGTTTCACATCATCAAACGTATCTTAATATCAGGCAAACATAACCTGAGTAAATACAAAATGCAGTGCTGAAATGCTGGTTTAATGATAAAAGGAAAAACGCTATTCAAACCAACTTGGGCCTATCATAAGAAATTAATCACCTCTATTGTTGAATCGTGAATTAATTTAGATAATTATTAGTTTTTGGGTTCAAATATAGTGTAGAATCAAGACCTGTAAAATCCAAAAAATCCCCTCAATAAAACCTATGTGACAACATGGAGTAGGTTAGAAGACCTCAAAAACAAAAACATCTTGTCGTCTAAAGAAATTAAAGGACAGGTGACGAAGAAACTCACTAAAATCTATTAATGTGGAAAGGGTTATAACGCCATTTGTAATGCTTCGAGTCTTTAGTGAACCAATGTGAGTGCCTTTATCTATGAATGAAGAAAACAGGAACAGTGGTGAACTGTCCCTGGAGTAACTGGTCTATCAAACTTGCTCCAGGAACTCATCAATGACTCATCCAGGAGGTCATTAAAGAAACCAGAACAACATCTGTAGTTCTGCAGGCCTCTCTTGCCTCAGTTGAGGTCAGTGTTAAAACAACGGCTGAACATGAACATAAAGGTCTTTCTCACATTTGTAAAAAAAAAAAATTTTCCCTTTGACTTTTGGGAAATTAGTCTATGACTAGCGAGACAAAGTGGAACTTTTTGGAGGTTGTGTGACTAGTGTATCTAGTGTGTATCTAGTGTAAACACAGCATTTAAGAAAATTAATATTAGACCTACAATCAAACATGGTAGTGGTGGTGTGATGGTCTGGGGCTGTTTTGCTGCTTCACAACCAGGACGACTTGGTACAATTGATGAAACAAAGAATTGTTCTTTTAACCAGACCATCCGCGGTGGCAGGGCTTCGGGGGTGGATGAAATCCGCCCCGAGTACCTCAAGTCTCTGGATGTTGTAGGGCTGTCATGTTTGACACACCTCTTCAACATTGCGTGGCAGTCGTGGACAGTGCCTCTGGACTGGCAGTCTTGGGTGGTGGTCCCCCTTCATAAGAAGGGTGACCGGAGAGTATGTTCCAACTACAGGGGGATCACACTCCTCAGCCTCCCTGGTAAGGCCTACGCCAGGGTATTGGAGAGGAGAGTCTGGGCGATAGTCGAACCTCGGCTTCAGGAGGAGCAGTGTGGTTTTCGTCCTGGCCGTCGAACACTGGACCAGCTCTATACCCTCTACAGGGTACTTGAGGGTTCATGGGAGTTTGCCCAACCGGTCCACATGTGTTTTGTGGACCTGGAGAAAGCATTCGACTGTGTCCCTCGTGATGCCCTGTGGGGGGTGCTCCAGGAGTATGGAATCAGGGGCCCTTTATTAGGGGCCATCCGGTCTCTCTACAAGCGGAGCAGGAGTTTGGTCCGCAGTGCCGGCACTAAGTCGGACCTGTTCCAGGTGCATGTTGGACTCCGGCAGGGTTGCCCTTTGTCACCGGTCCTGTTCATAACTTTTATAGACAGGATTTCATAGGTGCAGATAAGGGCCGGAGGGGGTCGGGTTTGGGGACCAGTGGATTTTGTCTCTTCTTTTTGCAGATGACGTGGTTCTGCTGACCCCCTCTAGCCAAGACCTACAGCATGCGCTGGGGCGGTTCGCTGCCAAGTGTGAAGCGGCTGGGATGAAGATCAGCTCCTCCAAGTCCGAGGCCATGGTTCTCGACCGGAAAAGGGTGGATTGTCTTCTTCAGGTTGGAGGTAGTTCCTGCCTCAACTGGAGGAGTTCAAGTATCTCGGGGTCTTGTTCACGGGTGAGGGAAGAATGGAGTGGGAGATCGACAGACGGATCGGTGCGGCTGCCGCAGTAATGGGGGCACTGTGCTGGTCCGTTGTGATGAAAAGAGAGCTCAGCCAAAAAGCGAAGCTCTCAATTTACCGGTCGGTCTACGTTCCATACCCTCACCTATGGCCATGAACCTTGGGTCATGACCGAAAGAACGAGATCCCGGATACAAGCGGCTGAAATTAGCTTCCTCCGTAGGGTGGCCGGGCACTCCCTTAGAGATAGGGTAAGGAGCTCGGCCATCCGGGAGGGGCTCGGAGTAGAGCCACTGCTCCTCCACATCGAGAGGAGCTAGCTGAGGTGGCTTGGGCATCTATACCGGATGCCTTCTGGGAGGTGTTCCCGGCACGTCCCACCGGGAGGAGCCCCAGGGGACGGCCCAGGACACGCCGGAGGGACTATGTCTCTCGGCTGGCCTGGTAACGCCTTGGGCTCCCCCCGGAGGAGGTGTCTGGGGAGAGACACCTCCTCGGGAGGTGTTCCCGGCACGTCCCACCGGGAGGAGCCCCAGGGGACGGCCCAGGACACGCCGGAGGGACTATGTCTCTCGGCTGGCCTGGTAACGCCTTGGGCTCCCCCCGGAGGAGGTGTCTGGGGAGAGGGACGTCTGGGTGTCTCTGCTGAGTCTGCTGCCCCCGTGACCCAGTCCCGGATAAAGCGGAAGACGACGAGTACGAGTACCAGACAATCCTGAAGAAAAATGGCATCAGTTTGTGACCTTAAGAAGACCTGAAATTCACTAGGGTAATCCACAGGCATGATGATCCAAAGCATACCTCCAAGTACACTCGGAATGACTCAAAAGAACTAGTTGAAAGTTTAGGCCTAGCGGTAGTCTGGACTTCAGTCCGACTGAGATGCTGGGCACAAACTTAAGCAAGCAGGTCATGCTTGAAAACCCTCCAGTGTGGTTGAATTGAAACAATTCCTGCAAATCAGAGTGCGGCAAACTCTTCTACAATGATGTAAAAGAGTCATTCACAGTTATTTCAAATAGTTGATGGTAGGTGTTTTTGTACCAAGGATGGCACAACAAGTTATTTGGTTGAGGGGAAAATAACGTTTTTACACAGTTGCTTGGGATAGGTTCTCCCTTACCAATTAAAATCACCATTTAGACATTATTATCATTGTCTGATATTGTTTGATGAGCTGAAACATTTAAGTGTGACAAAAAAACAGGTGTTTTAACACCTCCGTTTTCAAATTCATAGCTGATGATCTTTTGCTATTTCGAACCATATCAAGAATTATGTTATGGTCTGGAAAGGCACGAAACGACTTTTCTGTTCAGCCAAATCCAATCTGGACCTGGTATATAACCACACTATTGTGAGTGTTAAAATATCTTTCAGTATAATGCTGAAGCTAAAGCCAATGATGCAAACACACATCTTATATAGGGAAAGAAGGCCGTATTCTGCATATACTTTAAAACTCATTATTTGAGTCCATTATAATGTTTATTATGTTTGCCATACTCTTAATTGTTTCTTTAATCTAATCTTGTCAGTAGTGCAGATCCCTCCTTTTTCTCATAGAAAGTTTTAAGACTCCCTGATGTACTTTTTAGGAAACTGTACTGTTACTCCCATTTCCTGTAAAAATAAACACATTTACATTCCCATGGTCCCTTTCTTACTGACCCAAGCAGCAGTTCTGAGCATAAGGACAAATAGAGGAGTTCAAATGCATGATGGCACAGTTTGATGATGTCAGTCCTCAACAAAAGTATTCAGTAGCTGACAAGGCTCTCCAAAGAAACCAACAATTTGACTCAAGGCTCCTCATAGAACACCTCTTTGAACTGACCAGTACTTCTGTTAATTTTTATTGAGAATTGAATAAAAATATATTTTTTCTGTGAGCAACAGCTTTTTATCCCTATGCAACTAATACAACTAAATTTAAACTCTATTTGACTCAGTTCTATCATTACATGACAAACAGATCCAATTCATATCCAGAAATACATATAAATAAATCCATCCAATATGCCAATTCATATTCAAACTCAAATCTGCTGGAAGCCCAGGAGATTGAGTTCAATCATTGACTTTGCAGCAATTCCCCCTCCAGAGCAAGTATAACTCAACCATATCCATTATGTAACTGTATGACTTTCAAAATTGTTTTAATTTGTGAGTTAGACCATTTTTCTTGCAATAGGTCCCTTGCACCGGCTTGACTTAATTTAATTTAAATGTGTTTACTTTGCTGAAATGTTCAGTCCATTAAGACGTAGTGTACTTGTGAATGTTATATTTTGCACATCAGAGCACTGATAATTTCTTTCTCCTTTGGCATTAATAAAGTATTTTTGAATTGAATTTTCTTTGTAAGAGAACAATGTAGCAGCAGAGACCAGGACTTTGCAGCTGACTCCTTAATGAAGGACAGCCCAGCATGTTGGGTTTTTTGTGTTTGGGTATCTCTGGCACATCGGCTTTTAGTAGCTTCCTCCCCATGGGCCTCTGGGCACATCAGGGTACATGGTCTGTTTAATGTTCAAAAACGTATTCAGCTGTGCCAGTTGAACTGGATCTAATTCAGGGTAACTGTTTTGTAGTAGTGCAGGAAAAAATTCATATTACTGTTTGGCGCTTCTCCAATCAGTAGTCACATTTACAAAACTCTAAATGCAATTGACACCACAGCAGTCTGCTGTGGCCATACTATTATCATATCTCATGTAAACTTCACACAACATGCCTTTAGAGAACACATTTCTAAAATGTTTACATTTTCGTAACAGACAAGTTGTCAAACCAGAACAATAAATCATTGTGTGTTCTTTCATTTACATTTTCACACACAAATTTGGGGCTGATGTTGTCCAGTGAAGAAACAGAACACAGTAGAAGATAAATAAGGTTTAGACAAGGAAGAGGTAGAGTCGGTTGAGGGATAGTAAGGAGCCTGGGGAGAGGAACGGACAGAGTGGGAAGAGAGGTGGAGAGTCTCTGATCATCACCCAAATGATCAGATGTCCTAGCTGTAGGGGCATCTAAGCCCCTGGATCTGACACTCCAAGCTGTTTTATTCTGAAGTGGTTTTGAATGGTGTATATTGCTTTAGAAGGCTTCAGATTGTATTTTTTTCTCTATTTTGTCTGCTATTCTGCTATGTCCTGTTTTGTTTCTACTGCACTCCTACTGTACACAGGGAAGGAAAAACTGCTTTTTAATCAGTCACTAGATGTTGACATCCATCTCCCAAACAATAAATGTGTTGTACTCTATAGGAACTGAATTGTATGAATGGCAATTCATGACAATGTTGCTGCACTTCAATTTAATTGAAAATGTTTAACAACATTTCATTTTGAGTTAGAGTTCCTACAGTTTGACAATGTTGGTATTTGTGTTTTGAAATGAAATCTTAGAGTTTAATTAGAAAAATGTGTCTGTGAAAAACATGAACAATTTGGCCAATTGTGTGGTGTATGTATGCTGCTGTGGTTCATCTACACTTCAGTATCTGAAGAGCTCTTTTTAGCAATTGTAAAACACTATATGCCTTCTACATTCAGTGCTGTGAGAAAGGTATGTCTATCAACCTGAGTAAGTACAGTTTTTAAATTATGTTTTACCTATTAAGAGGGGAAAAAGCTATCTAAACCGACCTGGTAGAGAATTCATGGTTCCACCATTTACAGCAAGTTGCCCAGATCCTTAAACAGTAAAGTAGCCCCATAGCATCCCACTACCACCCCCATGTTAAACTAGTATGGTTAGTATGGTGTCTTTTTTTGAAAATCTTTAAGTTTTATACCAGATGTAACAGGCTACAAAACTTTCTAAAATGTTGACTTTTATCTCAACAGTCCACAAAATATTGTCACAAAAGTCTTGCAGATTGTCAAGACGTTTTTTGGTAATTATTAAATGGGCTATGCAATATTTTTGGTCAGCGGTGGTTTTCACTTTGAAATCTCCCATTAAAGCCATTTTTGCCGAGTTCCGTTTCTTACGGTTGAATAAAGAACTCGAATCTTAACTGAGGCAAGTGAGGTCTGCAGCACTTTTGATGCGACCTCCTGGATGACTCATTGATGCACTTTTGGAATAATTTTGGTAGATTGGCCACTCCTGAGAAGGTACCACACTGCTCCACGTTTTCTTCATTTGTGGATAATGTCCTTTACTGTGGCTCTCTGGAGCCCACAATTTATAGAAATGGCATCGTAACCTTTTCTAGGCTCTGTAGACATGGCAGATGTCAATAGATGTCTTTCTGGTCTGTTCTTGAAATTGTAACATGATTTTTTTCCTCACTGAATTAACTTACTCGAACTAAAGGTTGGATTTTTCAAATGTCTTCATTGTGAAATTATGCTACTGCAATAAAAGATGAAAGAAGACTTTTTGCACATCTTTACCAGGTGCAGCTAAAAATGAGGCAAAAGAATTGCCTTCAAACTCAATCCTTGACATAAATGTGTGGGTCCTTCTCGAAACTTTGTCAGGTTAAAAGCTTGGACAACAAAATGGGAACAATAAAACTGAAACATTCAAAAGCTCGTAAAAATAATTTGACATAATCCTAATTTTTTATCAAACGTAGATGCACCTTAAAGAGGGAAATTTAAGTTTTTATGGAATTTAATCTGAGTGTCATCAGTAGAAGTCTCTGACTAAAAAGTAGTGACATAACACTATTTACAAATAATTTATATTAAAATAAAACAAAAGGGCACATGATAGATGTATTGGACTGAAACGTATTGGGTTGAATCAATAGAACATTGAATTTAGTTTGTTATTTTGAAAGAGAAGAAGAAAGCTATGTGTTTTAAACATTCATCTACAAAGCTCTTTTTCAATGTTCACGTGCTGAAAGAATCGGGAGATTTTATGAAATGGCAAACATTTTATTGAAATGTGTTTTGTTTTTCTATGGACTGCGTCTCAAAGCATTCTTTTTTTCTCCTCAAGTGTTTTAAATCAGTAATAAAGAAAAGCTGAAAATCTGCCTACAGTTCGAGGCCAAATCAGATCATGTAATGGTTCATCTGCAGTATTAAAGCATTTTTTTGCAGAGACCTTGAACAATTAATAAAAGAATGTTTGGCAAGAAGGGTACCTGAATGGGTTTATATCACAGTTGTGTGATAGTATTGCTGGCTTCAGCTTCATTTTTTTATGTATGACCTAGACAGGAAAACACATAAGCAGCTGATCAAATGTATTAACAGTACCAGGGGAGTTATGGCACATCTGTTACAATACTAGTGCAGTGATGAAAGAACATATTGGGCCTGATCTTCAAAGATCCCAAACAGCGGGTTCTAATTTGCATGTACTATAAATAAATTGCACGTGCAATAAGTGGGCGTGTTGCATCCGATAAAAAACGAATACAGTATATCTGTTAATTCATTTGTCTCACTTGATCTTTTCATTCTTGTTTTCTTGTTTTTTTTTTTTTTAAGAGTGTATGTTTGAAGAGTTCAGAGTTTATCATAAGCAGCCACAATTTTTAGGCCTGAACGTAATACTAGCAACATTAAAATAGATTGTTATAGCAGTCTGTATGTTATAGCTTTGCTAATTTTAAAACATAGCGTCACATAACTGTCCTGCAAAACAGTTAAATCGAACATTTATGGACATAAAAATTAATTATTTTCCAATGATTTCACTAACTTCGTTTTGTTTGTTTTTCCAATATTTTAACCATATACAAGATGTTTGATTCTTTAAATTGTTTTTTGCTGACACAAAATAATTTTTTACTGCATAAACAAAACTCTCCCCTGGCATTTGTTCACATTTAAACAACGTAATCAAAATGATCCAGCTCCAATTGCCCTGCAATGACACAATATTACTGTCAATAATGCAATGTGGTTTTTTTTGTGACAAGGTTAAAGCATACACTGAAAAGCTGCCTTAAAATTGTGATTTTTCACCTGCTAAAAAGTTATTTTACCATCCAGTTTGAAAATGAGGGATTTAATCCGCCTTATAATGTCTTTAGTATTAAAAACGTATTAAAATTGTGTCTCTGACACCCCTACTGCTAAAGCTAAATGCTAATAGCTTTGCTACATGCTAAAATAGGACTGCTATTTTGAAATGCTAATCTGGATGGGACTTCAACCGCCAACTCTCCGTTCGTTAGCCATCTTATGAGAGGCCATAAACAATCCTCACTGCCATCTTAAGAGTTTACAACTCCATTCATAATTATTCACTGAGGGCTAATTAATCACAATAAAAATAAATTGTCCAAACAGTTATTGACTTCTCATTCAGCAAATTATTCTTTAAATATTATATAATAATGTTTTATTTAGTCTTCTAATTTGCTTTGTGAACTGGTTGCTGGAACACAAATTGCTTAATTAGCTTTAAACTAATTTGGCCTCATTTAAAATTTTCTAAAACAAACCTTGGTTCTTAAACATAAAAATCCACATTAAATAGTGATATCCTTGCAACATTTTATTGGCTATTGGTTTCAATTTTTTTTCTTTTATTCCCCCTTTTTATAGTTTATTAGTTTTTCTTATTCTTTAATTTCTCTGTAGTTTAGTTGAATGATACTAGCCTAGTTAAAGAGTTTGTTAACTGATGTATGTTGCTGTTTGAGAAGGCCAATGCTCAATTTCCCTCCTTCACATAGTGTTCTATAATGTTAATAATTATTTATTGTTAATTGTTAATCAGTAGTTGCTAATAGCCAATCCATTGTTATTTCACAACTACATGTAAATTCTTCTGCTTCCACAGGCTGTTCAGAACTTTTTTAATACTTTTTAACTGTTTGGACATTCATCTTTTGCTAACACTCAGTTCTCTGCAAAGGCTATTTTGCACAGCACCTGGAACCCGCATTCACTAAGAATAAAAAAAGCCCTGCTGAACACAAGCAGGGGCGCCAAGCAAGACATCTCATGGGGAAGTTCTTACTTAAGCAGAAACTAATAACCATGTTAATGAGCTCAAGCTAGGCCAAGAGAAAAGGATGGTGAAATAGAGGTTTGTCCCAGCAGGATTTACATGATTTCTTCTTGCAGTTTTCAGATCTCTGTAAAAAATGTTCAGAACATGCAGCTCTTCATTAAAACCTGCAAAATATAATTTTCATTAGGCTTTCTTTCTCCCACCCTGTGCAGGACACTGGTGACACATGGAGGGCTATTCTGCTACATCCCTGCTATTCTTTGAACAGTAGTTTTGCACAAAAGTACTAAAAGTACAATTTGTACATGATCCTAATACACGTCTGCACATTATAGTATCTGTATCTGCTATTTTTTCATAACTATACGGTTTTCTTACCTTTTTAAACTAGTACTTTACAGTCTGTTTTATTTTTATCATTTTGCTTATTTTTTGTCACTTATTATTAGTCTCTATTCTATTCTCTGACATGTTTACAACAACGTCCAGTCTGATGGAGTAAAAGCCAAATTGTGCTTCTGTTCTGATGCTTCATCGTGAATCATCCAGGACTGTGTGGTCATCTAGGACAACTGAACCTGGGGTATTTGGTTTTTAAATTCTGTATATCTAACATAGACTCTCAGGAAACTTCAGATCCTCAAAGATCCACTTCTGGTGCCTCAACACAGTTTATTTTCTGTATGTAATTTATATTCTCCCTTGGTGCATTTTAGGTTTCAAGTAAATCACTTCTTTTCAAATTTACTTCATGCTTTACATGAACTCTATATAAACTGTGTATAAATCTTTCCAGTTAAATCAAAGAGAAGGGATTTATGCATGGGGGGAGATTTAATTCTTACCTGCATTTGTGGTTGTCTTTTACACTTAAAGTCGTGTGGAAAAAATAGGACACGTGTGTGTTATTCCGAAATATTTGGACGTGGATATTTTACATAAATTGTCAATGTTGTGGGTTTGGAGGCAGGACCGGGATGCATGGCGAGGAGGCCGCATGGTGAGTAGATGAAGTTTAATAATGAAACTGAAGGTGGAGTTACAGAAGGCAGGCAGGCAGAGTACAGGCAGGTTATCCAAAAGCACAAGTTCAGGAGGCAAAACAGAAAACAAACCACAAGGAGAAACTCGGGAAGATTGCAAGGGTTGATAACATAAGGAACCAGCGGGGAATAATGAAAACTAGAGAGCTTATAAGCTGAGGGAAGTGGAGTATGGACCAATGAGACTGGGAGGCAGGTAATCAGGGGAAACATGAAACAGGTGTGGACTAGGCTGCAGGGAACTAGGGTAATATGTTACTATGGAAACGGGAGCTAGAGAACGCAGAGACAGGAGGGGAAAACTAAACTAAACTAAAGACAAAACTAGGGAAAGGAAACCTAAACATAAAACACAAGGCTAAATCTGGAAGGAACACTAAGTAGACAAAGCAGGGACATGAAGAACTATACTAAAGAGCATGGCTGGGAAAGAACAACTAATCTTAAGGGGAACAAGCTACTGGGTAAATAATAACATAAAAGGGGTCTTAGGCCGAAGGGAAACAAATAAACTAGAAGAATGCAACAAGAACAAATAACCTAACAGTAAACAAGCACAGAAACACTAACTGAGAAACTAAACAAACACAAAACCCAAAATGGCAGATCCTGACATATATAAAGATAATATAATAAGTAATACTGTCAAATTCTAGTGATCTCCACAAATAATTAAAAATGAAGTAAAAAAATGTTTAAAACTATTTAGAAAATGTCATTTAAAAATGTAATTTCATGTGAGGAATGAAATAGAACATCACCAAGTTTATTCCCACTTAAAACAGCAAACAGCTGCACATAATGAGAACATAATTCCTCAGCATTTTGATGCAGGTCTGCCCTCCTTAAACCTCATATTAAGTTTAGAGTCGTCCTGACTGTTGAAGCAAGAGTGAACACTATGGTGAGATCTAAAGAGCTGTCTGTGCCAGTGATCTGGGTGGTGTTGTGTTTGTCTGGTGTTTTTTTCCCAGTAAGCCACAGGTTTCGCCAGAGGGCGGGGCTGAGCGGTGCGCTCCTGCACACCATCTATTCCATACTGAAACCCAGCTCACCGCTTGGACCAGCACCCAGGGACTCTGCTCACTCCTTCCTGGCTCCAATCCATCTACTACAGACCAATAAGATCAACTCTCTGATTCACTCACCTCTATATTGACCCGTTTATTTGCTCAGCTCATCTCTCACCCTCTTCCTCGTGGTGATCCGCCTTTCTGTGACAAAGGAACCCCGTCCCTTTTATTTCAGTAAACCAGTATTAACCTTGATCAAGGTCTGTCAAGAGTTTTCTCGCATGTGGGTCAGAAGTTTGCCAAAGAGAAGTAGACAAACCCAGGGGTTCTGGAAGAATGTTTAATGAATTAGAAACCAGAACTGAGGACATTTTTGCCATAAACCGAATACAGCATTGTGGGAAAAGACCTTCATACCAACTGTAAGGCATGGAGGTGGACGTGTCATGGTACAGGGATGCTTTGCTGCAGCAGGATCTGGGCAACTCAGCATTATAGAATCCATAATAAATTCCACCATGTATTAGAGGATACTCATAGAAACTGTGAAACTATCTATAAAAAGTGAAAGCTAAAGCAGAACTGGAACCTTGAACATGAAACTGACGCAAAACGTACTAGTAAATCCACCAGGAGCTGACTAAGATTTAAGAAATGGAAAGTCCTGTGCTAAATCAAAGCACAGATCCTGATGTTATTGAGATGCCACTAGGTCACTTGAAACAAGCTGTATAATTAAGAAATCCCTGAAACATCTCACAGCTAGAAGTAAGGAGTGGGGCAAACTTTCCTTTGACTGATGTCAGAATCTGTTGGACGGCTACGCAAAGTATCTTAGCCAAAGAGGACTTGCCATCAGGGAATAAGGTGTCCTAACTTTTTGCTCAGTTAGAAAACAAACTTTGTTTAATGAGTAAAACAAGGTTAATATTTATTTTTTATGTTTAATTAAATCACTTACTTTTCATCCCTTGAAAGACCCTGACTATTTAATAGGGTGTCCTAATTTGTTCACATGACTTTATCTACTTTGCCTGTCAGACAATTTGGGTTCTCAGTGTTTGAAAAGTGCTAAATTAATAAGGATACCATGAGTTGTATTAAGTGCTCTAAGCAATTGGAGACTATCTTAATCCCTGCTATGTGAAATTTGAGCGCTGTCATTAATAATTCAGCATTTGTATTTCTTATAATGATTCATTAGCCATTAAAGAGCCCTTCAGAGCTACACTAAAACACACCGATTCAATTCTCTTGCCCTATTTTGTTTGGTGTAAAACTACGCCGACACATCTATGGGAGGTCTGTGGGATTGTGCCTGAAGGCTGGTGTCTGAAACACTGCATCCGTATTATGTTTCCATTAAAATATTCTAGTAATTGATTGCTTTGTATGTGAATTTGCCCTGATTTCCTAGGGAGAAACAAAACAAAACAGAAATGTTCTTTCGGGAAAGTATTACAGAACACCACACATCTGGCATATAATATTATACTGTGTTTGTTATTCTGTTTTAATGACATTTCAAATGATCTGATGGGCTTTTAAACAGATTACAAACTGATGGAGGGTTTACTCCATTAACTTTACATTGTCCAATGATGGAAATATGCACACACCATCTGTCTCATAATACAGTCTTGGAAATGTCATTGAGAAGTGGTCTGACAAATAAACACTCAGCATCTTCAAACTAAGCTCAGTGTTTTAACCCATTGCAAGACATCACAGTTTAATTCAAAACATGGAATAGTCTTTTTTTTTTAATAAAGTATCTTTATTGAACTTTTTCATTTGAAAACACAATCATGTATCAGTCTGTTATAATTATTACATGACAGTAATATAAACCTATAAGCTCTCTATGGGGCAACAACTGGTCCAAGTTGGAAACATAACAGTCAGAATAAAGATAAAATAGACCACAATAACCTTAAAAGTAAAAAAAATAAGAGAGAAAGGAAGAAAAAAAAAAACAGCTTCTCAAAATAACAAGGGTAATTGAGCATTGTCAAACTGTTAGAATAGCTTTGTACAAGTCTATTCAGCATGTCGCCTTGCAGGTTCCAGCAAATCAAGAGTCCAACAAGCCATCTGACAAGTCTAAGTTCTTAGAAATAATCATTTTACTAAATTCTCTTCACAACAAAAATTTAAATTCTAATTACATTTTTAAAAAACTTCTCATATATATCCTCTGTCTTAGAAAGCATGGCTATAATCGAAATGTATTATGTTTTATATGGTTTACATGTTTCACATAGATGCATTACAGCACATTGTGCTATAGTTGAATTATTTAGAGCCTTGCAAAAGTGTTCAAGGCCCTTAAACTTTTTCACATTTAGTCATGTTAAAATCAACAACAGTATGTTTCATTTGGATTTTACATAATAGACACATAAAGAAGTGCATAATTGCAAAATGATGTGAGAGGAACCCGAATGTCAGGGTAAAGCATTCGAAACCGTTATCAGCGTGGTCTGTGTGGTAGACGACCTGCAAGGGTATTTGACCACACCACCAGGCACAGGTTTCATCGTCTTGCATGGGCCAGCGAGCATTTACGCTGAACGAAGTACCAGTGGGTCTCAGCCCTGTTCTCTGATGGGAGTTGATTCACGTAGAGCAGAAATGGCGGTCTCCAAAAGTGTTCGCCCACCCATCCAAATAACTTAAATCAGGAGTCCGGTGAATTCCAGCACAGTACTGTTAGACGACGCCACCTGTGCAACAAGCCCAGTCGTGAAATTTCCTTGCTCCTAAATGTTTAAATATTCCACCGTCAGCTGTAAGCGGTATAATGGGAAAGTGGAAGTGATTGGGAACAACAGCTACTCAGCAATGAAGTGGTAGTCCACAGATGTAACCAGATCGGGGGCAGCAGATGTTGATGGTCATAGTGTGCAGAGGCTGCTGACTTTCTGCAGAGTCAATTGTTGCAGACCTCTATACAGGTCCTTCTCAAAATATTAGTATATTGTGATAAAGTTCATTATTTTCCATAATGTAATGATGAAAATTTAACATTCATATATTTTAGATTCATTGCACACTAACTGAAATATTTCAGGTCTTTTATTGTCTTAATACGGATGATTGTGGAATACAGCTCATGAAAACCCAAAATTCCTATCTCACAAAATTAGCATATTTCATCCGACCAATAAAAGAAAAGTGTTTTTAATACAAAAAACGTCAACCTTCAAATAATCATGTACAGTTATGCACTTAATACTTGGTCGGGAATCCTTTGGCAGAAATGACTGCTTCAATGCGGCGTGGCATGGAGGCAATCAGCCTGTGGCACTGCTGAGGTCTTATGGAGGCCCAGGATGCTTCGATAGCGGCCTTTAGCTCATCCAGAGTGTTGGGTCTTGAGTCTCTCAACGTTCTCTTCACAATATCCCACAGATTCTCTATGGGGTTCAGGTCAGGAGAGTTGGCAGGCCAATTGAGCACAGTGATACCATGGTCAGTAAACCATTTACCAGTGGACCAACACCAGCAGCTGACATGGCACCCCAGACCATCACTGACTGTGGATACTTGACACTGGACTTCTGGCATTTTGGCATTTCCTTCTCCCCAGTCTTCCTCCAGACTCTGGCACCTTGATTTCCGAATGACATGCAGAATTTGCTTTCATCCAAAAAAAGTACTTTGGACCACTGAGCAACAGTCCAGTACTGCTTCTCTGTAGCCAAGGTCAGGCGCTTCTGCCGCTGTTTCTGGTTCAAAAGTGGCTTGACCTGGGGAATGCGGCACCTGTAGCCCATTTCCTGCACACGCCTGTGCACTGTGGCTCTGGATGTTTCTACTCCAGACTCAGTCCACTGCTTCCGCAGGTCCCCCAAGGTCTGGAATCGGCCCTTCTCCACAATCTTCCTCAGGGTCCGGTCACCTCTTCTCGTTGTGCAGCGTTTTCTGCCGCACTTTTTCCTTCCCACAGACTTCCCACTGAGATGCCTTGATACAGCACTCTGGAAACAGCCTATTCGTTCAGAAATTTCTTTCTGTGTCTTACCCTCTTGCTTGAGGGTGTCAATAGTGGCCTTCTGAACAGCAGTCAGGTCGGCAGTCTTACCCATGATTGGGGTTTTGAGTGATGAACCAGGCTGGGAGTTTTAAAGGCCTCAGGAATCTTTTGCAGGTGTTTAGAGTTAACTCGTTGAATCAGATGATTAGGTTCATAGCTCGTTTAGAGACCCTTTTAATGATATGCTAATTTTGTGAGATAGGAATTTTGGGTTTTCATGAGCTGTATGCCAAAATCATCCGTATTAAGACAATAAAAGACCTGAAATATATCAGTTAGTGTGCAATGAATCTAAAATATATTAATGTTAAATTTTCATCATTACATTATGGAAAATAATGAACTTTATCACAATATGCTAATATTTTGAGAAGGACCTGTATATATACAGGGGTTGGACAATGAAACTGAAACACCTGGTTTTAGATCACAATAATTTATTAGTATGGTGTAGGGCCTCCTTTTGCGGCCAATACAGCGTCAATTCGTCTTGAGAATGACATATACAAGTCCTGCACAGTGGTCAGACGGATTTTAAGCCATTCTTCTTGCAGGATAGTGGCCAGGTCACTACGTGATGCTGTTGGAGGAAAACGTTTCCTGACTCGCTCCTCCAAAACACCCCAAAGTGGCTCAATAATATTTAGATCTGGTGACTGTGCAGGCCATGGGAGATGTTCAACTTCACTTTCATGTTCATCAAACCAATCTTTCA
Organism: Girardinichthys multiradiatus; assembly: GCF_021462225.1. Taxonomy (NCBI): domain Eukaryota; kingdom Metazoa; phylum Chordata; class Actinopteri; order Cyprinodontiformes; family Goodeidae; genus Girardinichthys; species Girardinichthys multiradiatus. Next base: position 19,241,918 of record NC_061801.1, read on the forward strand.
CCAGTCTTGCTGTGTGTATTGGTGCATTGTCATCCTGATACATGGCACTGCCTTCAGGATACAATGTTTGAACCATTGGATGCACATGGTCCTCAAGAATGGTTCGGTAGTCCTTGGCAGTGACGCGCCCATCTAGCACGAGTATATGGCAGCCCAAACCATCACTGATCCACCTCCATGCTTCACTCTGGGCATGCAACAGTCTGTGTGGTACGCTTCTTTGGGGCTTCTCCACACCGTAACTCTCCCGGATGTGGGGAAAACATTAAAGGTGGACTCATCAGAGAACAATACATGTTTCACATTGTCCACAGCCCAAGATTTGCACTCCTTGCACCATTGAAACCGACGTTTGGCATTGGCATGAGTGACCAAAGGTTTGGCTATAGCAGCCCGGCCGTGTATATTGACCCTATGGAGCTCCAGACGGACAGTTGTGGTGGAAACAGGAGAGTTGAGGTGCACATTTAATTCTGCCGTGATTTGGGCAGCCGTGGTTTTATGTTTTTTGGATACAATCTGGGTTAGCACCCGAACATCCCTTTCAGACAGCTTCCTCTTGCATCCACAGTTAATCCTGTTGGATGTGGTTCATCCTTCTTGGTGGTATACTGACATTACCCTGGATACCGTGGCTCTTTATACATCACAAAGACTTGCTGTCTTGGTCACAGATGCGCCAGCAAGACGTGCACCAACAATTTGTCCTCTTTTGAACTCTGGTATGTCACCCATAATGTTGTGTGCATTTCAATATTTTGAGCAAAACTGTGCTCTTACCCTGCTAATTGAACCTTCACACTCTGCTCTTACTGGTGCAATGTGCAATCAATGAAGACTGGCTACCAGGCTGGTCCAATTTAGCCATGAAACCTCCCACACTAAAATGACAGGTGTTTCAGTTTCATTGTCCAACCCCTGTACATTATATGACACTTCTCTCTTCACCTCACATAAGTGGCTATAAGTGCCTATAATGAGATTCTTTGTGAAGGACAAACTTCATCATTCAAGTTGCAGCAAGTTTTTTGAAAAGTCCAACTTTCATAACTGATAAACACTTCAACATATAATTACAATGTTCCTTCCAGCAATCGCACCACAACAGCATTTGGAGGTCTAATATTTTTAAAAGTAGGCTTTTTGTGTGTAAGTGCTATTCAGACACAGTGCTTTTAAAACTATTCATGTTCAATGGTTCTTTTCCTTTCTTTGTTCCCTAACGCCTGAAATTGATTTTTGTGGGGTTTATATATTATGTCAATCACAGAACAGATATTTCCTTTTGAAGGTTAATTGCAAAATAAAACTTGAAATAAGAATATAAAATAAAAGTGAGAATTATTATTTAAGCTTTGCATCATTTATTACACCCTGCATTTTACGATAGTATTTTTGCAATAAGACTGACAAGTGTCTTCCCAATGTACTTATGGGATTTTGTGTCTTTTCACTGGGAATTTTATCTTTCTCGTACTTGTACTCGTCGTCTTCCGCTTATCCGGGACCGGGTCGCGGGGGCAGCAGACTCAGCAGAGACGCCCAGACGTCCCTCTCTCCAGACACCTCCTCCAGCTCCTCCGGGGGGAGCCCACGGCGTTCCCAGGCCAGCCGAGAGACATAGTCCCTCCAACGTGTCCTGGGCCGTCCCCTGGGCCTCCTCCCGGTGGGACGTGCCTGGAACACCTCCCGAGGAAGGCGTCCAGGAGGCATCCGGTGTAGATTCCCGAGCCACCTCAACTGGCTCTTCTCGATGTGGAGGAACAGCGGCTCTACTCCGAGCCCCTCCCGGATGGCCGAGCTCCTCACCCTGTCTCTAAGGGAGTGCCCGGCCACCCTACAGAGGATGCTCATTTCAGCCGCTTGTATCCGAGATCTCGTTCTTTCGGTCATGACCCAAAGTTCATGGCCATAGGTGAGGGTAGGAACGTAGACCGACCGGTAAATTGAGAGCTTTGCTTTTCGGCTCAGCTCTCTCTTCACCACAACGGACAGGCAATCTGAGAATAAAACAGGTTTTCCACAAGAATCAGGTTTTATTCTAGTTGATCAGATTCTATTTTAAAGGTCCGGTTAATAAGAATGCGCTGCTGCAATATTTCAATGGTATATTTGATAGTTGCTGGTTGATAAGCTTTTGCTAAAAACAAGCAAATTTTGTATATATTTTCTTCAGCTCCAAACACACACATTTACAGTATTTTCTGTCCCCTTTTCCATAAATTTAACTCTTTTCGACTTTTTGAATAGGAAATCATTGACGCTAAAATCTTCATAAGTTAAAAATAATGGGACTCGTATAAGGAAAGGATAGTATTTTTATCTGTATACCACTTTATAGTTTCTGTTCAGACTATTTTCAGACTATTTTGTGAAATAAACATATTGAAAACCAAGAAATATTCAAATTTTATCTTTTTTTCCTTTTGTTTCACACTAATGTTTCAGATCATCAAACTAATTTTAACATCAGACAAAGGCAACTTGAGGAAATACAAAACAAAGTTTAAAATGATGATTGTCAATATTAAGTGAAAAGCAGTTGTCCAAACCAACCTGTCCCCATGTTAAAAGGTAACTGCCACCCTTGTTAAATCATGAATTAACCGTGATTAACCCCATTTTATAGAAAGCTGAGGTTAATTTCTTTAACCATAACCCAGTCGGACCTGCAGAATCAACAAACCATTTAAGTAGAATCTGAATGTGTGGCTCAATTAAAACAATTCTGCAAAACACTGTGGTCCAGTTTCTCATTGCCAATTATTACAAATGCGTAATGGCAGAACCACTTATTAGGTTTAAGGGGCGATTTCTTTTTTAGTTTGGTTTAGAAATGTTTTTTTTCTCACAATAAATGAAATTATCCTTTAAAAAACTATATTTTGACAGGGTGAGGTTTTTACTTATGTTATCTTTGTCTAATATTAATGTTTATCTGATGATCTGAAACATTTAAGTGTAACAAAAAGGCAAAAACTGAAGAAATCTGTAAAGCGGGCAAATATTTTTCACAGCACTATATACTGTATATCACAGGCTGATTTCAAACAAAACAAGTGAACAAGTGAAGCACTGACATCAGATTATTTTAATTGAATCTCAGTTCATTAATAATGCAAAGACACATTCTGTTATCTTGTGAAAACAAGCTGATCTCAAATTAAAAAGAACTATCTTTGTTCCTATAAAGATAAAACATTCATAACAAACTAATCAGATTTAAAGCAAGATATGTGTCCATACAAATCAAATTTTAGGTACTTAATCAGATTATTAATTAGATTATATTCACCATGAGGAACATATTTATGTCTTTAGTACAGGAAAATTAGTGCATTAAGAGCTTGTGATTACAGAGTACCTTTTAAAAAAGTTCCGTTTATAACGGCTACAAAGACTGATAATAGAGGTGGTCAAAAGTGACGTTTTGCTGTTATTACAGATAAAACATTTTTTACTGATGAGCTGTTTTTTTTCTGTCTCGGTCCTCGCCTTTGAGTCATCTGACCTTTATCCAAGCTTTCACCTTCTCTCCATGTAGTTGTGGACAGACTTGTTAAAAACTTCCACAAAGAAGTTGGCATCTTCCTTTGTGATGCACATGGGGGGTTTGATGCGGAAGATCTTCAGAAGAACAACAAGAAATAAATCAGTAAATGCAACACATCGAGAGATTAAACATTCTTGTACAGGTACACAGACAAATATGAAATAATGCAGTGCTCTGACTAAAGTAGGTATTAAAAGGTTCTATAAATGTGCTTTTTTTAAAAATAAAAGTCAACAGTTATTCTGGTTTTGTATTAAAGGTTTTTTGTAATTTAGTGTTTCCTCCTTTTATTTTTTTTGTGTCCTTTATCCTGTCGAGATCAACTGGACTTTATGTGATCACTTCGTGCTTTGGTTTTTTGGGGGATTTTTGTGTATTTGTGAAAATTCTGTTCAGAGTTTTATTTTGATTTTTCTCTTTAGTCCTTGGCTCTGGTTTTATTTCTTTTCTTGAACGCTGTGTTCCTTTTACTGCCTGTTTTCCTGTTATTCCTGTTTCTGGGTTTATTGGCCCTTTTTCTTGGTATCTGGGTTCAGTCTCATGTTGGGTTGTTGACTGTTTCTGGTTTGTATATAGGGTCACAGTTCAAAGCCATTTATATTTTGTGGTTCAAGTTTTGTAACCTTGTGAACCTGGTGTTCGGGTTATGCATTTCATTTGTGTTTGTGTTTTGATCACTTCTGAGTTTGTTATGTTGTTTAAAAGGTGCTGCTGTATACTGTCTGTCTGTGTTTATTATTGCTAGAAAGATGTTGGCACATTAGTTCATTCCTTTGTGTTACTAACCCCAAACATGACAACATACCAGAATATTTACCAAAAATATTTAAATTGGTAACTGAGATTTTTACATTTGTACAATAACGGTATGCCCATATGTGATCTCTTCTGGTTTTTATTGTGTTTGTATTCATTCTGTTTATTAATTGCATTCAGTCTCTCATTTGTAACTACTCTGCATTTCTACCTTTGGGTCCTCCAGAAAAAAGCAAACATTATGCTTTTTATATATCAAATGCTGATTGCTGTTGTGTCATTCCTCTTTTTTTTTTACTACATTGTTGACATCTTCATGTTATCTATCATTAGCTACCTGGCTTACATCTTTACGGTGAATTAAGATAACGTATAAGGAAAAAAGCTAAGGATAAATAAACTGTACAAGTAGGGGTTGTTTTCATTTTATATTTCATTTTCTTTTTTTGTTTGTTTTAGTAATGTCTTCTTGTTTTACATAGCTTTTTATCACTATTGATTGATTGACAAGTGCATCTCAATAAATTAGAACATATCTAATTTTTTATTTAAAAGTTGTACTTCAAAACTTCATTCATTTCAGCTTGACTCATGTTTGCCGACAACATGTCTGACTCTTGGGTCTTGTTTTGCTATAATAAACATTAATAAAACATAAGAGAAAATGAAATAGAAAAATAAATTCAACATAGGTTCATGTCAAACAGCTTTCAGGTGTCAATACATAATTTTTGTTTTTAGGACACATTAAATTTAATAGTGACTATAGGTGAAGTGGCTTGTATGAAGCTGCTACATTGAATAACTTTTTAAGAACATTACTAATATCAAGACAACAATCAGCCTGCTTCTTTCTTACTGTTTTTGGCCAAGTCAGCAGGTTTAAGTTGATACATTTTCATTCCTTTGAGATGTTCCTCTGTGATGTTACACTGTGAAAACTACAGGATGGCAACTGGTAACACAGGTACCTGTACTTTACTGCATCTACTCTACATCCCATTAATGTGACTGAATAGCTAACCAGTGTTAATGATACAGTAACACACTAACAGAGCTTCGCTAAACTATTCATGATCCCTGGAACTTTAACATTTTGTCAAAGTATTTTATGGGGTTTTTGTGTGACAGACCAACATAAAAATGTGCATTCCTGTCAAGTGAAAGAAGATAATGCATACATTTCAAAGACTAGAAGAAGATCTCATCAGAAGATCTAGAAGAAGATCTTAGCAGGAATATAGGTGCTATATGTGTTACTTCAACTTGCTATTATGGTAATAAAATCAATATGAGAAATACAAAAGTGAATCATGTTACCTGTCCATAAACTCCTCCTTTACCAATGAGGACTCCCATATCTTTAACATCCTCAAAGATCTCAGCCATATCTTCTGGAGGCAACGGCTCTCTGCTGGTCTGCAAATGGAGGAACAGAAACATATGAATGGAAGATGTAGTCCTTAGACAGCTACAGATCAGAAAAGCAACATCTCAATACATCAGCCTGGAAGGTAAAGCTTGGACACAAATGGGTCTTCCAAATGGACTATGATCTTAAGCATACCACCAAATTATAGCACTCACTGACAGAGCTGAAAAGGTTTATGCGATGAATTAAGCCTACAAACCTGACCCAGTTACACCAATTCTGTCAGAAGGAATGAACCAAAGTTCCAGTAAACTTGAGGCATAACAGTTGAAAAGGAAACTAAAATCAGGGTTCTGTGTGCATCTTCTGGTAACAAGTTGCTGAACCTAGAGCCTCACACTCACTCTTGCAAAAGTTCTCCAAGTCTATCAGACTTTGAGGACATCTCACAGTCACACACATTCAAAAGGGTTAAAGCTAAGTCTTATGTGTAGGAACAGGCTTAAAAAAGATGAAGACAACTAGTTGTTATAATATAGGTCCTTCTCAAAATATTAGCATATTGTGATAAAGTTCATTATTTTCCATAATGTCATGATGAAAATTTAACATTCATATATTTTAGATTCATTGCACACTAACTGAAATATTTCAGGTCTTTTATTGTCTTAATACGGATGATTGTGGCATACAGCTCATGAAAACCCAAAATTCCTATCTCACAAAATTAGCATATTTCATCCGACCAATAAAAGAAAAGTGTTTTTAATACAAAAAACGTCAACCTTCAAATAATCATGTACAGTTATGCACTCAATACTTGGTCGGGAATCCTTTTGCAGAAATGACTGCTTCAATGCGGCGTGGCATGGAGGCAATCAGCCTGTGGCACTGCTGAGGTCTTATGGAGGCCCAGGATGCTTCGATAGCGGCCTTTAGCTCATCCAGAGTGTTGGGTCTTGAGTCTCTCAACGTTCTCTTCACAATATCCCACAGATTCTCTATGGGGTTCAGGTCAGGAGAGTTGGCAGGCCAATTGAGCACAGTGATACCATGGTCAGTAAACCATTTACCAGTGGTTTTGGCACTGTGAGCAGGTGCCAGGTTGTGCTGAAAAATGAAATCTTCATCTCCATAAAGCTTTTCAGCAGATGGAAGCCTTGATACAGCACTCTGGGAACAGCCTATTCGTTCAGAAATTTCTTTCTGTGTCTTACCCTCTTGCTTGAGGGTGTCAATAGTGGCCTTCTGGACAGCAGTCAGGTCGGCAGTCTTACCCATGATTGGGGTTTTGAGTGATGAACCAGGCTGGGAGTTTTAAAGGCCTCAGGAATCTTTTGCAGGTGTTTAGAGTTAACTCGTTGATTCAGATGATTAGGTTCATAGCTCGTTTAGAGACCCTTTTAATGATATGCTAATTTTGTGAGATAGGAATTTTGGGTTTTCATGAGCTGTATGCCAAAATCATCCGTATTAAGACAATAAAAACCTGAAATATTTCAGTTAGTGTGCAATGAATCTAAAATATATGAATGTTAAATTTTCATCATGACATTATGGAAAATAATGAACTTTATCACAATGTGCTAATATTTTGAGAAGGACCTGTAGTGTGTTTTTCTCAACTCTTTTCAAAAAAGAAAAAAGCAGAGCTACAGTTAGAGAACATGCACTGCAGATTGGGTTGCACTGTTCACAAATGCAGATGACCAATGTTGCAGCCAGTGATTAACTGGGACACAGCTGAACCCTGCCCCCAGGCACATCGTGCAGAGACGCATGTTATACAAACATGTGAAAAGAGGTCAGTGTCACTTCTGTCGCACACTCAGTACCTTGTCTTTAATCATTTCCACACCGATCTGCAGCCCTTTCCCACGAACATCGCCAATGATTTCATACTTGTCTCTGAGTTTTGCCAGCTCTGTCATTAGATAGGTGCCCACATCAAGGCTGTTCTTCTGTGTGCCATCCTCTATAATTGTCTGTTTAAAAAAGGCAATCAGGAATCAAGGCACATTTTTTTCAAGGTAACTTTGGTCAAAAGAAAGGAAATTACTTACATCAAGCACTGCTGAAGCAACTGCAGAAGCCACAGGATTTCCGGCAAAGGTGTTAAAATGCACTCCCTTGGTAAAAGAAGCAGCAATTTCTGGAGAACAAAAAACATGAATAAACAAACTCAGACCTTCAGCCACTGCAGGTTCAAATTAATATTTCTGCAACAGAGAATTCAAAACATCATACAAAAAAATGCATTTCAAGAAGGTATTTTGTTTTTATTTTGGTTTTTGTTCCTGATCAATTTGTCAGTCAGTCATTTTCTACCACTTATTCCATAGTGGGTCGCGGGGAAGCTGGTGTCTATCTCCAGCAGTCTATGGGCGAGAGGCAGGGTACACCCTGATAGGTCACCAGTCCATCGCAGGGCAACACACAAACAACCACGCACACTCTCATTCATACACCTAAAGGCAATTTAGAGTGACCAATTGACCTAACAGGCATGTCTTTGGACTGTGGGAGGAAGCCGGAGTACCCGGTGAGAACCCACACATGCACGGGGAGAACATGCAAACTCCATGCAGAAAGACCCCCGGCCGAGAATTGAACCCAGGACCTTCTTGCTGCAAGGCAACAGTGCTACCAGCTGATCCACCGTGCAGCCCTCTGATCAATTTGTTTCTCAGAAAAATAAAACAATGTCTTGAAAAAGCTAGAGGGGTCTCTAAGTATGGAAAGGTTTGATTACTAACCGAGTACCATGGAAACTTGCACAACATATACCACAACTTGTGATGTGCTTACCGAAATAGGATGTACTTGTTTAAAAGTGTGAAGCAAATCCTTATGGTAATCAACACACAAGGCTGCATAGATTAGAAGGTGGAGAGTAAAATCAATAAACCGTGGGGGTGAGGGCCAAGAGAGCTCGTTTTTCCGGCCCTGATTTATAATTTTTTTTTTTGCCAGACATTTTGGAAGTCAATAAGTCTTGCAGGTTGCTGATAATGTTGCATTAATAGGGATGATACCAGAAATCGTTCTGTTCTTTATTAACCAAGAGCTTTGACAGCATAATCCTCATTATTCACAGCTCTTTGTCTTCTGTCTTCAGCTCATAGACTTACTACCGTTGTAAGAAACAAACTGGAAAGCATATATTGCTTTTAGAAATAAGGCATGATTTCTGGTCTGCATGTCAAGTTGAACTGCTTATGATATTTAAAATCCCAGATAAATGAGTCCTAAAACTGCTGCGGTTATAAATCTAGCAGTATTGAAACTGTTATTTCACCAGTCATTACTGAAGCAAACAATTCACGGCCTTAGATGCCAAACATAGGATGTCTATTCTCTACACTCAAGATGTTAAAAAAAATTTATTATTTAAGCTGACCCTTAACTGTTGATAAATGTTCCGATGTATATTTGATGTATAATTGATGTATAATCTCACCTGGTGATGTAATAACAGCTCCCATAGGGAATCCATTACCAATGCCCTTTGCCATTGTAACCATGTCAGGGATGACATCATGTCCTTGGAAACCCCAGAAGTGGCTTCCAGTTCGACCAAATCCAGTTTGAACCTGCCAGGTGCAGTAAAAGACAATATGGGGAACCATCAGCACCTTGTGATGTGGTGATTGCTTTGCAGTCCTTCCTCCCAGGGATAACATAGCAGCGTTGTCATGGAGTAATCCAACCACACGTGCAGATATACATCATTTCTATTTTAAGGTTTATTTTAAGACATGCAGACGGTAGACTCTACCCAAACACTAATTTGCTATAATAACAGAAGGCAACTAGCTTTTATTGTAATGATTCTTTACTAATGAAACACAACAGTTGATGCTGCAATAAAATCACCATGTATGCCAAAGTAAACTTGGCACTGACGTGTGAAAATTCACATGTGAAGGTTAGAGACCCATAAATTAAGATTGTACAGTTTTAGTACTATCCGTAACATGCAGTCAACAAAACGACTATGAAATGAGACACAACTTTCACAAGGACGCAATCGTGATTGAAAAAGAAAATAGGAACTCTATCGGTTTGGATCAGTTTGGAAAGCCATTTCTAAGGTTTTGGGACTCCAGTGAACTACAGTATGAGGCATTACCAAAAACTAAAGAAAACATGGAACAGTGATTAACCTTCCTATGAGTTGTCAGCCTATCAAAATTACTCCAAAAGTGCACTGACGACTCCTCTAGGAGGTCACAAAAGGACACAGAAAAGCATCTAAGTGTTGCAAACCTCAGTGAGGTTTGTTGACTAAAAAGAACACAAATGCCAGTCCCACATTTTCCAAAAAAACATCTTGATGATCCCCAAAACCTTTGGAAAAAATATTCCGAGGACTAACAAGACAGAAGTGGAACTTTGGGGAAGCTGTGGGTCCTGATACATCTGGTGAAAATTACAGCATTTTAGGAAAAGAACATCAAAGAGATAGTTAAACATGGTGGTTGTAGGGTGACGAACTGCTTTGTTATTTTAGGACCTGGAAGAATTGCCATAATGCATTCTTTTCATTAGCAGTTCATGGTGAAACATAACATCACATTTCTGGATAAGTTACTGTTATCTGGAAATCCTGAAGGAGAATGGCCAGCTGTAAGTGTATGACCTGAAGATCAAGGGCATTTAGTTTACGCAGTAAGACAGTAGTCTGAAGCACACCAGCAAATCAGCATCTGAATGGCTAAAAAAAAAAACCTAAGTGAAGGTTTTGGAGTGGCCTAATCAAAGGACTTAAATCTGACTGAGATACTGTGGCATGTAATTAAACTGGTTGTTCATGATTAAAAACTCTCTGCAACAATTCCTGAAAGCATAGAGGGCTACAGTTCCTCCACAGTAATAAAAAACATTAATTGTCAGTTAATACAAACAGTTGATGGCAGCTGTTGGCGCAAAGGGTGGCAAAACCAGTTATTAGATTTAAGAGATATAACTTTTTCAAATAGGATGATGATGGTTTAGTTGTTATTATGAATATGAATATATTATTTCATATTAATACTTTAATATTTTATTAAATGGAGGTTAAACCAAAATTCAACATGGAAGACTCACCATCACCTCCAGCTTCGTCTAATTACTCCTCCATGCGGCTCTGCTCCATCAATCAGCGTCAAGTCTGCATTTCTCCCTGGCCAATCATCCTTCAAGGCTCTGCTTTAAAAGATCTTCATCCATGGATCCCTCCGTTCTGCAGCTCAACTTTGACCCTAATCCACCCCATCTCCACCATTTGGCCTTCAAACTCCTTCCAAATCTCCTCAGGCCTCCCCTTCACCACCAGAATTGGATACCAGGTGGGAAGACACCTCTAAATCTAACCCTAAGATGTTCATTCAACCGCATCTCATTCTCAGCATTCACGTCTTCCACTGGGGTCCGAGCGCCAAAGAAATAAACATTCACTAATAAACTTTTCTAATTGCATCAAAATTGAAAGGGATGAGCCAACCTCTGGCATTATTGAACAGCAAACCTCTGTTCATAAACTGAATTAATTCACACAATTTCCTAAAATAGAATTCTTTAACAAAAATAAGTCAACTCAGAGTCAAACATATTTCAATCAACAAACTCTTTACTATGCTAAAACAACCCATCTAAACTACCAAGCAGAATGAAAGAATAAAGAAGACCAACTATGTAAATTATGAACAAGTGAATCAAAGATGGTTGAAAATCATGACCAAAAGAGTGATGCAATATTACCATGCAATGTTATTTATGTTTGCGAACCAAGGATTATCTCCAAGAATCCGGAAATGAAGTTAAGTTAGTCTAACTAACTTAGGCAATAATTGGTATACCTTCAAACAACCATTCACAACGCAAGACCAGATAAAACATTATTTTAATAAAATAACATTTTAAAGAATGATTTGCTGAATAAAACCAACCTTCTGGATGATTAATTCTCAACAGTGTTTAATTAGCTGCCTTTATTCATTAAAATAATATTTAAAGAAATATGATTAAGGAAATATTAAAATAATATTTAATACATTCTTGTACAGTACACACCAAAGGTTTGTACACACCTTCTCATTCAAAGAGTTTTCTTTATTCTCATGACTATGAATATTGTAGCTTCCCACTGAAGGCATCAAAACTATGAATTAACACATGTGGAATTATATACTGAACAAAAAAGTGTGAAACAACTGAAAATATGTCTTATATTCTAGGTTCTTCAAAGTAGACACATTTTGCTTTGATTACTGCTCCTCACACTCTTGGCATTCTGTTGATGAGCTTCAAGAGGTAGTCACACTTCACAGGTGTGCCCTGTCAGGTTTAATAAGTGGGATTTCAAGCCTTATAAATGGGGTTGGGACCATCAGTTGTGTTGTGCAGGAGGTGGATACAGTACACAGCTGATAGTCCTACTGAATAGACTGTCAGAATTTGTATTATGGCAAGAAAAAAGCAGCTAAGTAAAGAAAAACGAGTGGCCATCATTACTTTAAGAAATGAAGGTCAGTCAGTCCAAACAATTGGGAAAACTTTGAAAGTGTCCCCAAGTGCAGTCGCAAAAACCATCAAGCGCTACAAAGAAACTGGCTCACACGAGGACCGCCCCAGGAAAGGAAGACCAAGAGTCACCTCTGCTGCGGACGATAAGTTCATCCGAGTCACCAGCCTCAGAAATTGCAGGTTAACAGCAGCTCAGATTAGAGAACAGGTCAATGCCACACAGAGTTCTAGCAGCAGACACATCTCTAGAACAACTGTTAAGAGGAGACTGAGTGAATCAGGCCTTCATGGTAAAATAGCTGCTAGGAAACCACTGCTGAGGACAGGCAACAAGCAGAAGAGACTTGTTTGGGCTAAAGAACACAAGGAATGGACATTAGACCAGTGGAAATCTGTGCTTTGGTCTGATGAGTCCAAGTTTGAGATCTTTGGTTCCAACCACCGTGTCTTTGTGCGGCGCAGAAGAGGTGAATGGATGGACTCTACATGCCTGGTTCCCACCGTGAAGCATGGAGGAGGAGGTGTGATGGTGTGGGGGTGCTTTGCTGGTGACACTGTTGGGGATTTATTCAAAATTGAAGGCATACTGAACCAGCATGGCTACCACAGCATCTTGCAGCGGCATGCTATTCCATCTGGTTTGTGTTTAGTTGGACCATCATTTATTTTTCAACAGTACAATGACCCCAAACACACCTCCAGGCTGTGTAAGGACTATTTGACCAAGAAGGAGAGTGATGGGGTGCTGCCCCAGATGACCTGGCCTCCACAGTCACCGGACCTGAACCCAATCGAGATGGTTTGGGGTGAGCTGGACCACAGAGTGAAGACAAAAGGGCCAACAAAGCACTTGTTGGCCCTTTTGCCCTTTGTGCTTAGCACAAGCATCTCTGGGAACTCCTTCAAGACTGTTGGAAAACCATTTCAGGTGACTACCTCTTGAAGCTCATCAACAGAATGGTAGACGTTTGGTCTGTACTGTATTTTAAGAAATTGTGTAAATTCATTCTATTTGTGAACAGAGTTTTACTGTTCAATAATGCCAGACCTTGGCTCATTCCTTTCAATTTTGTCCTAATACTACCGCCTTATTTGGATGGTATTCACAGGACAACCCTTAACAGACTGAAATATTATTTAATGAAATATTAAAGTATTAATATTAAATCATAAATAACATATTCATAATCACAACAGTTTGGATAGCTTTTTCCCTTTCCTTGTATATACTGGTGCAGTTTTATGAATAAAATTAAATTATCTTACCTAATATGACGTAAAAAAACTCTGGTGTCGATATTGGTTGCATAAAATTATGCCAATACTATTCTAGAGATGTGGCTGGGCAGATGTATTACCTTGTAGAAGTATTACCTCAAAACTTTACTGATATTCTTTACAGCTTTTAATTTCTAAATAAGAAAACCATTTAAAATATATATCAGACCTCATCAGCAATGCAGATTCCTCCCCTCTCTCTTACAAGTTTGTAAGCTTCCTTGAAGTAGTTTTTAGGGTACTGTACGGCTCCTCCGACTCCCTGAATAAATCAGACATAACAGCAAAAACATGGAACATAGTGTAAAGAAACATAAGAAGAAAAATTATAGTTTGGAAATGTCTTGATTGTAGCTAAATGTACTCAATTACCATACACGCATATTTACCTATGCATTAAATACTAATGGAAACAAAATTATCAGTAAGCTTTCAAGTAAAAATTTAAACTGAAAACAATCCAGATTTATATGTGCAGCATTTCCAACATAAAGAACTGCATGATTTCTTGCAACATAAAACAGCACCTGAATAGGTTCTGCAAAGAAAGCTGCAATTCTAGGAGGGACGCTTGTAGCTAATGTCTCTTTGAGTTGTTTGATGTATTGCTCATTCGCCTCACAGTGACCTATAGCATAAAAACAAAAAAAGGTAACAGGGTAGAAACTTTTAAAACATGTTCAACCTCTCTCCCATGTGATTTTGACTATTTGTTTAGTTCTACATCGATCTTTTTTAAGATAAATAGTTTTTTAGGAGGAGGTTTTCCTTGACTTATTTACTGTGTCTACAGAGCTTAGTAGACAAGTAGTGTCAAAACAAACCTTGCAAAATGGGAAACATTTAATAGTGGTTACAGTGGTTAAAAAGAAAAAAAAGTCAATGATCAACAGGAGGAGAGTTTGAACTTTATTGTGATCATTCAGCATTTGTTCTTGTCTCCTCACATCACATTATTCGTCAAACCATAATAATAAGTAAAAACTGCTCACAATATAGCATAATAATGTAAGATACGATTGAGAGCTGTACAAACATTTAAAGGCTAGGCAAACACTGTAGCTCTCAAACATCAAACATTCATTTTCCAACAAAACATGTCTTAATGACATAATGCTACGATTTCCTTTGCCTGTCAATGAGAACTGAGATGTGTGTGTACCTATTTGTACATATTTGTGTACCTTGAGCACAGCTACACTCTCTGGTAGTCTGCACAGGTGAGTCCCTGCAGTGCTTTCCTCCCCATGGACCTCTGAACACATCTGGACACATGGTCTATTTAATTGGCAGAAAACAACACAGCTGGGTTAGGGAGGCACAAACAGTGATTCTTACATAACAGAGTAGCAGAAAAGGTTTTAAGACTAGGGAAACTGCAGGAGTATTAGTTATGTTGATTTAGTGGTATGACTAACTGCTGACCTCACCAAAAAATTTTTAAAAAGCATGAAATATGAAATGTAATGTTCTGAATTCATGTATAAAATAATAGAATATTAACTATTAAGTCCATGAAAAAACATTAGATTGACACTGCACTGTGAATCCATCTCTGTCCATTAGAATATAAAACAGCTCCTTTTTTTCAGTAATTAATTTCAAAAAGTAACAATCCTTTCATTACACACAGAGAGAGATATTTCAAACATTTATTTTGATAATTATGGCTTACAGGTAATTAAAACCCAAAATTTAGTGTGATGCTAACCGCATAGTTTATGGGTCTGGTGTCTTTTTTCTTCCTCTTAATAAAACTCCATAGATTCTCCATGGAGTTTAGATCAGGTGAGTTTGCCGGCTAATCAAACACAGTTATACCACGGTCATTGAAACAGGTATTAGTACAAGTCCTTCTCAAAATATTAGCATATTGTGATAAAGTTCATTATTTTCCATAATGTCATGATGAAAATTTAACATTCATATATTTTAGATTCATTGCACACTAACTGAAATATTTCAGGTCTTTTATTGTCTTAATACGGATTATTTTGGCATACAGCTCATGAAAACCCAAAATTCCTATCTCACAAAATTAGCATATTTCATCCGACCAATAAAAGAAAAGTGTTTTTAATACAAAAAACGTCAACCTTCAAATAATCATGTACAGTTATGCACTCAATACTTGGTCGGGAATCCTTTTGCAGAAATGACTGCTTCAATGCGGCGTGGCATGGAGGCAATCAGCCTGTGGCACTGCTGAGGTCTTATGGAGGCCCAGGATGCTTCGATAGCGGCCTTTAGCTCATCCAGAGCGTTGGGTCTTGAGTCTCTCAACGTTCTCTTCACAATATCCCACAGATTCTCTATGGGGTTCAGGTCAGGAGAGTTGGCAGGCCAATTGAGCACAGTGATACCATGGTCAGTAAACCATTTACCAGTGGTTTTGGCACTGTGAGCAGGTGCCAGGTCGTACTGAAAAATGAAATCTTCATCTCCATAAAGCTTTTCAGCAGCTGGAAGCTTGAAGTGCTCCAAAATCTCCTGATAGCTAGCTGCATTGACCCTGCCCTTGATAAAACACAGTGGACCAACACCAGCAGCTGACACGGCACCCCAGACCATCACTGACTGTGGGTACTTGACACTGGACTTCTGGCATTTCCTTCTCCCCAGTCTTCCTCCAGACTCTGGCACCTTGATTTCCGAATGACATGCAGAATTTGCTTTAATCCGAAAAAAGTACTTTGGACCACTGAGCAACAGTCCAGTGCTGCTTCTCTGTAGCCCAGGTCAGGCGCTTCTGCCGCTGTTTCTGGTTCAAAAGTGGCTTGACCTGGGGAATGCGGCACCTGTAGCCCATTTCCTGCACACGCCTGTGCACGGTGGCTCTGGATGTTTCTACTCCAGACTCAGTCCACTGCCTCCGCAGGTCCCCCAAGGTCTGGAATCGGCCCTTCTCCACAATCTTCCTCAGGGTCCGGTCACCTCTTCTCGTTGTGCAGCGTTTTCTGCCACACTTTTTCCTTCCCACAGACTTCCCACTGAGATGCCTTGATACAGCACTCTGGGAACAGCCTATTCATTCAGAAATTTCTTTCTGTGTCTTACCCTCTTGCTTGAGGGTGTCAATAGTGGCCTTCTGGACAGCAGTCAGGTCGGCAATCTTACCCATGATTGGGGTTTTGAGTGATGAACCAGGCTGGGAGTTTTAAAGGCCTCAGGAATCTTTTGCAGGTGTTTAGAGTTAACTCGTTGATTCAGATGATTAGGTTCATAGCTCGTTTAGAGACCCTTTTAATGATATGCTAATTTTGTGAGATAGGAATTTTGGGTTTTCATGAGCTGTATGCCAAAATCATCCGTATTAAGACAATAAAAGACCTGAAATATTTCAGTTAGTGTGCAATGAATCTAAAATATATGAATGTTACATTTTCATCATGACATTATGGAAAATAATGAACTTTATCACAATATGCTAATATTTTGAGAAGGACTTGTACTTTTGGTAGTCTGGGTAGCTACTAAATATTGCTAAAAAATTTAATCTGCATCTCTAGAAAGCTTGTCAGCTTGTCAGCAAGACTCATCGCCAGTTATCACAAACGCCAAGGGTGGAACAACCAGTTATTACATTTAGGGGGGCAATTACTTTTTCATATAGAGCCAGGTTCCCTTATTAAAGGATGATTTGAAACTAACTTTTTCTATTTTCTTAGGTTTTTTTGTCTGATAAAAGGTGTTTAATGTTCTGAAACAAAGTGTTTAAAAAAAGAAATCTGCAAGCAAGCAAATACATTTTCCTTGTGTAATAAACGTAGATGAAGTTCACATTTTGAATTTAATTACTTAAATAAATAAACGCTTTTTGATGTATGGAGATGTAACTGTTCATTGATCATCATTTCTGATTCATGGATTGGGTTAATTTACATCCTCTTCCACACCAGCATGTTTCAGTTAGCCACTGATGTTCCACACTTTAGAGCTGCACAAGAATAGCCACCTGAAATGAGTCATTGCCAAAGCTATTTATCAACTTATATTAGTTTATATATTGTTTACAATAACAAAACATGCTCTTAATAAAACTTAAATGTGCATAATAAAAACAGCATAACAGATTCTGAGGTACTGCCACATGAGGGGCACTGGATGTATGAATGGCTTCTTGAGACATTTTACTGTTATACATACATTTGTACAGCCTAAACCATTGGCAATAGGGTATTTATATGCTGCGTTTGATGTAAGACCCATGGTCATCGGACTGCCACCATGATACGATCCTCTGAAAAACAGACAAAACTCTATGGACATGTTTATCTTAGACAAGTATTCCTGACAATTCAGCTATCCTGACAGAGACTAAATACAATTAGAAAAATGTGTCTTCTTGCTATCTTCCAATTTTGTACAAATATGTTCAGGTTTAATGTAGTCTAATAGGGAGCTTTATTAACTTTTGCGTTATTTAATATTTATACTCTAACAAAACTAGTCATTTATGTATAAAAAAAGAAAATCTCGTACCTGAAAGTGATTATGTCAAAATTGCCAGTGTAGAGACGAGCCATAAACATTGCAAGTTCATTAGCTTCAGAGCCGCTGTTTGTCAAAAAAACCACCTGTGCATGGAAACAGACCAGCATACATTTTAATTACAGCATTAATTTACATACCCTTGGCTAGTCTAAAAATATACCACCGTACCTGAAGAGGATCAGGGAAATAGGAGGCAAGTTTTTCACAGTACTCGTGGAGAGTAGGATAGACGTAAATTAAAGTGGTATGCCAAAGTTTTTTCAACTGCTTTTCTGCAGCAGCATTTACCTTCCTGTGCACAGAGATATCGAATAGCAACAAAAAGTACACAAAAAAGTGGAAAAGTGAAAGGAAACAAACAAAAACAAATCCTGCTTGGCAAAAGGACAAAAGGACCTTACGGGTGGCAGTGGCCCACGCTTACAGTGGCAACACCAGCAAACATATCCAGATACCGGGTCCCATCCACATCCCACAGATACTGCATGTATCCCTGATGGATGAACACTGGTTTCTTATAGTAGGTAACCTTCATGGTCATGGGGTTGCAGTTCTGTTTGCGGATTTCTATCATTCGTGCTTTCGACATTCCCTGGAGAGGCACATGAAATAGAGTTCAACTTAATAGGAAATACAGCAGAGTATGTTTTTTTATATTTTATTTGGTCTTAGATTTTCAAAGTACAAGACAGTGTGTGCTTATCAGCGCACTTGAGTCTGAAGGTGCGAGTAAAACCTTTTTTTAGCATAACAAGCTCCTGCCAGTTGGATAGATAACTTAGTTCTTACATAATACAAAACCGCACCATCCAAGGTTGATCTACTGTGTGTCCACAGATGTTGCTACTTACCTTGTATTCCTCTGGACTGAAATTGCAAGAAGGCATCTCTGGTATTTCTGAGGGAGAGCATCTCAAACCTGATTTCTGACATGATGGACCTGTAAAGCATTGGTGATTGGACTTCACATATTGCGTCAAGTTACAAACCCAAATGTAATCTATTGTGATTTTACATGCTAGACCTACACAAAGTAGTGCATGACTACGTGGAAGGAAAAAACACCGGGTTTTTAAAATGTTTTGCAAATAAAAATGTGAAATTTCTTTTTATTCATTCTGCTCAGTCAGTACTGTTTTTAGCTGTTTCCACCTTTCGTTGCCATGAAAGCTGCTATTCCTTTGGAGTTATGTCTCAACCAGCTTTGAACACTAAGAGACTAAAAGTTTTGTCTTTTCTTTATTTGCAAAATATCTTATGGTCAGTAAGACAAGGAGCACCTTTGAACAGCAATTTTCCAGTCTTGCTGTAGATCTTCATTTGGATTTAGGTCTGCACTCTGATTGGGCCATTCCACTACATGAATATGCTTTATATTGTAGCCCTGGTCATATGTTTAAAGTTGTTGTATTGTAAAACAGTATGTTTCACATGTTTGCGGTGTCACCTACATGGCTTGTTCTGTACCAGACTGATACTTGTTTTATGTCTACAGCTCCTCCACAGCTGCTGCTGACCTAACGGCTACTTTTCTGATATGCACTCCTTGCCTGGCCTATCAATTTAGGAGGAAGCCCAATGTTTTGGTAGGTTTGCAGTTCTGCGGGACTAATTACTTTTTTGGATGATAATTGAATGGTGCCCCGTCAGCTTGGCATATTATTATGTTCTCCAGAACCTATTCTCCAAACTGTCTGGTGTGTTGCTTTGTCTTTATGGTGTAATATCACTCCGGGCACTTCACATTACAGCTGAGGTTAAATTACATATAGATGAAGTCAGATTACTAATTATGTGGAAATTGATCGTAAAGGAAATTAAAGAAAATTGATATGGGAGTTGTACAGGGGGATAAGTAAACATTTAAAGGTTTTTACTAGTAAAACAATTACAGATCATTTATCTTTTCCTTCTACAGCAAAATTGTGTGCAAAACCAAAAATAAAATAGATTTTTTCGCCGCGTTTGAGATGATAAGGTATGCAATAATCCAGTTTAGTTCATTCCAAGAAGAAAATCATTTTAAATTGAGTTTATGTAAAAGAATGTTTTGTATTGAGATTTTTGGTGCTGTGAAGAAATCAATCCAGACTATTGCCGCCTCCTGTAAGGTAGCCTACTACCTTACAGGAAGTAGTAGGCTACTAAATAAACACCCTGAGTCACTTGCTGTGTAAAATGAGGCCAACAAAATGATTGAAGCAGTTTTCTTCGTGCTACATTTTAACTTTTTTCAAACAGAACTGGGAATTGAAAAAAAAAAGTGAATATGTTCACCTTAATACAGCTAGATACCAAACTATTTTAGATACAGAAAGTGTTCTCGCTATAGGAACATATGGTGAAATGTGTATCAGCCTATGATGACAGATGAGTTGTTGTAGTTCAAAAAACCAAAAAATATGAATATATAGAGTAAATCTTTACAACTGTACCGTCTCTACCTTACCCCAGTTTTACAAAGTCAACGGTTTATGTTCTTTGAAACAGCTGGAGCGAGTTAAAACTGGTTAGATCTGGATTTGCTTGGTCTCCATGGTAACTCACCGCTCGCCCGGAGGATTTTAGCCGAAAGGAGCCGATTGCCGGGATGTCCTGTAAAAACTGCCCAACGGCCACTCACACAGGATACAACTTTGAGCATGATGAACAGGTGGTGGTTACGCTCTGTTCAACTTTCCCCAGGACAGCAGGTTCTCGTGCGGGTTTTCTCAGCCTACAAGGTGGGCGTAGATTATCTCTGCCTCGCTAATGGTTCTTTTCTCTTCCAACGCACTAAGAGGTGTGCGCCTCCAGGAGCCCTGCACGGAGTCCTATAAACCACCCCTAGGTGTGCCCCCATGCATTTTTCTCCCCATGGTTTAACAAATGCGATCTCAGCTTATTCACTATATTAAGAAAATCATTAGCAATTGCTGGTTATGAGGCCCAAACAATGTGGTGTGAAAAGAATATTGGGGGGAAAAATGGTATCACATAGCTAAATCTGATATATGATATGAACATACAACCATGTAAAGAATGCCAGTCCACCAGTCTACTGTCCAGAATTACTGAACTGATAATAGTCATTATTTTTCATATCTAACTCTGTGTTACACATAATGTTGTTAGTGTAAAGGTAAAAAGAAAATAAACAACATCCTGTTACAGCATAAAGTAAATTTATTACAAGCTCTATCTTTAAAGCAAGCTTTCAAAAATAATTTGAAGGCTGTTTCGTATGCATTGCAGATGTCACCACAGGTGTAGCTACATGTATACATATGAATGCACAAAGACAGAACTGTGATATACAGGGAGATCCAACTGTTAAGACAGAAGTTTTCCATCAAAAACTACACATCTTTGTAGATTTCTCTGACTTAATAAAGGTATGCACATAACAATCTTCTCTGAATAGAAAATAGCTCAATAAATCCTCGTTTTTTTTCTTTTTTAAATCTTATGTTAAACATTCAAACACACACACTCACACACACACAGACATATTAAAACACATGTATAAACCAAAATAAAATTAAAATTAAAATAAAAAAAAAAGTCTCTCTATATCTCTGAACTTCTATTGGCAGGATGGAAGCCACATATTCCCAAAGACGTTCCCTCTTTTAGTGTTTTTATGATGCTCCAATAGAAACTCTTTAACATGTCAGCGAAACATTTCCCACTGGTGCTTATCTGCATTGAGAGCTGGTAACATATTTATATCCATCTAACGATTCCTTAACCCAGGGGTGTCCAAACCTTTTGTCATGTGGTCGAAAGTACTCGTGGGCCAAAAAACAATGCAATAACGTAAAAAATTAAAATCACAAAAAAACTTTGTTTTGATTTTTTTTTTTTTTTACCTGCTCTACAACAAACTTGGCAAACATTTAATTAAACAAATAAAGTAGTCAGAGATGTTGTGATAAAGGGATGTGTATATCACTGTAGACCCAAAACTTAAAAAGGGTTTTGCATGTTTTGCTTATTAAAAGAAAGGCATCCAGTTAGCTAATTTTTTGGGTTCGACTGAAAAAAAAAAAAGCCAAAACAATTTAGTCTATTCTCAGTCATAAGGCCAGAATTTGTGTCACTCTCTAAAAAAGCTTCTGTAATTAATGAATTATTTAATTATGTAAAAGTAGATTTGGGTTCACCAAACTCTGCTTCTTAATAAAAGTCACTGCATAGATGGGGTCCTATTTACTTTGAAATAAGTAAAAAGAATGGTTATTAAAAGATTAATACTTTGTGTTGTTAATACCATCTTCCATTGCAAAAAGATTTTGATTTAACAGGAATAATTTTGCCCTCAATAAAAATACAAAATCTCCATCTGCATCAACTACCAAATCTGTATCATTCTTGAATTTCAGTCGGCTCTTTGGACACCCCTGCCTTAACACCCTCCCTGCATTAAAGGGATGTTGTCATGGGGTTCGGAATATTTAACATCAGCACAGAAATGATCAGAAAACAGACAAACTTTGCATTGATTTGCACAGACCCTTCCCTCAGAGGGGGCAACTGGGTCCGTACAATGAGGAGAGACCTACAAGCCCCCTCACCGGGTCAAGGGTTTAGTCTTTTTAAATAATTTTTGTCATGTTTGTATATGTACAGTATGCAACAAGCAGCCTTAAAATCTATTTTTGGAGGTAAAAGAACAGTTTACAGTATAATAAAAATAGAAGCATGTAGTACCTCATAAATTGATATAAATTTTATTCATTCTGAATCTGAATAAAGATTATACTTCTAATCATCTGAAAAAAAATAGTGTCTCTGAAAGATCAGTATTTTACCTTAAAGTAAAAAGGAAAATAAATATTTCTTTGCAACCGTTTTTGGAAAGCTGCTTTCAGTGTCAGTGTGATTTTTCTCATTGTTTCAGTTCCTAAACTTAAAGGGAGCTGCTTGCAATGTCCAGTAGCTTCCAATGGAATGTCCGCAGCATCTAGTAAGTGGGCAGGCCAAACATGGTAGTGGTGTCAACGTAACCACTGGCTGCCCTTTCGTCCAGAATTGGCAGGGAGGTGTTAATGCCAGCCGCAGACTTCTGTGAAGTGGGAGTGATGGATGCCGTGTAGCCATTTGATGTTACTCTGCTTACCACCTCTTCTTCATTAGGGCACATGTCCATCTCTTCCTCCATGCTCTCTCTCTGAAGCAGAAGAAGCCCTTTGTCATTGTTCAGTGTCTTCACCCTGCTGTAGTCCTCAGTTTGGCGTCTTATGGTACAGCTGTTTTCCTGGCCTGAGGAAACAGGGTGAAGAAGAACCATATTCTCGTCGCTAACCCTTTGGACTTCAACATATTCAGTGGGCCGGACATTGGGCACGTGCACACCCAAAGGTGCTCCTATGTGCTCAACGCATGCCATGATGGTGTCATTCTGAGCCTGGAGGTGCTCATGGGCTGCTGTCTGGGGATGGAGTGGATGAGATTGCTTGTGGTTGAAGTTACACTCCCAGTAATTTGATCTAAAGTCCGTTTTGGTGCTGGGGCCAGGGTGAGTGAAGTAAGATGAAAGGGCGTCTGGGGCGAACGGGCTGTCAGAAAGGCAGTGTTGTTTCCCCATTTCAGGAGGGCTTGGTTGATTCACTGGGCTTAGGCTGTACTGGGGCAGTGGAGAAAACAAAGAAGGCCAGCTCTTTACCTTCTCACTGGAAATATCAGGGCTGTGAACATTTCCATGAGAATATTCCAGGAGTTCCTCTTCTGGGGCTTGCTCGTGCCTTTTTGAATCCATCTCAGGCTGACTGCCCTCCTGATCCGACTGCAGCCCATCCTCTTTGTCACATCCACCCTTATCAATGAGCAGGGTGTGGCTATCACAGCT
Organism: Girardinichthys multiradiatus; assembly: GCF_021462225.1. Lineage (NCBI taxonomy): Eukaryota > Metazoa > Chordata > Actinopteri > Cyprinodontiformes > Goodeidae > Girardinichthys > Girardinichthys multiradiatus. The sequence continues at coordinate 19,265,711 of NC_061801.1, forward strand.
GCCCCTGCCAGAGTCATTGTCACATGTGGAGGTCTCTGATTTGAGGCTATCTTGAAGCTCTTTGCTATCCTCCATGATTAGTTCTCGCTCCTCAGGGACGTACACCTCTAGGTATTCCACAAGAAAGTCCTCATAGTTGGATGTGGTTGGGGGGAAATCAGACACCACCAGTGAGCTGAAGATGTCCTCAGACTTGCCATTCTACACAGAGATCATGATGCAAATAGTTACTTTTAACAGTCGCTATTTAGTGTTCAGCACAACTTCAATCAAGAAGATCTGGTTTACCTTGAGCTGTTTATCGAATCCTTTGATTTTAGGTCCTGGCACCGGTGGCAGAAGGCAGTGCTTCAGACTACAAACACAAAAGGTTAGAAAGATAATAAAAATCAACACCCTTAACTTCTGTTTTGCTGGAAAAGTGTAAAATGAAAACTGGAGGTACTTGAAAACAAAAGAATACAATATTAGATTTCTTGTATTTTCACTAAATTGGAAATACTCATACATTGAACAAAAGATTTGGAGTCTGGTTAAATCTCTTTATACAGTCTTAAAATCACTATTGAATTGCTGTGACTCTACGGTGAAAAAACAGTACTTCTACGTGTAATTGTTAATTATTACCGTATCATACAGGTCCTTCTCAAAATATTAGCATATTGTGATAAAGTTCATTATTTCCCATAATGTCATGATGAAAATTTAACATTCATATATTTTAGATTCATTGCACACTAACTGAAATATTTCAGGTCTTTTATTGTCTTAATACGGATGATTTTGGCATACAGCTCCTGAAAACCCAAAATTCCTATCTCACAAAATTAGCATATCATTAAAAGGGTCTCTAAACGAGCTATAAACCTAATCATCTGAATCAACGAGTTAACTCTAAACACCTGCAAAAGATTCCTGAGGCCTTTAAAACTCCCAGCCTGGTTCATCACTCAAAACCCCAATCATGGGTAAGACTGCCGACCTGACTGCTGTCCAGAAGGCCACTATTGACACGCTCAAGCAAGAGGGTAAGACACAGAAAGAAATTTCTGAACTAATAGGCTGTTCCCAGAGTGCTGTATCAAGGCACCTCAGTGGGAAGTCTGTGGGAAGGAAAAAGTGTGGCAGAAAACGCTGCACAACGAGAAGAGGTGACCGGACCCTGAGGAAGATTGTGGAGAAGGGCCGATTCCAGACCTTGGGGGACCTGCGGAAGCAGTGGACTGAGTCTGGAGTAGAAACATCCAGAGCCACCGTGCACAGGCGTGTGCAGGAAATGGGCTACAGGTGCCGCATTCCCCAGGTCAAGCCACTTTTGAACCAGAAACAGCGGCAGAAGCGCCTGACCTGGGCTACAGAGAAGCAGCACTGGACTGTTGCTCAGTGGTCCAAAGTACTTTTTTCGGATGAAAGCAAATTCTGCATGTCATTCGGAAATCAAGGTGCCAGAGTCTGGAGGAAGACTGGGGAGAAGGAAATGCCAAAATGCCAGAAGTCCAGTGTCAAGTACCCACAGTCAGTGATGGTCTGGGGTGCCGTGTCAGCTGCTGGTGTTGGTCCACTGTGTTTTATCAAGGGCAGGGTCAATGCAGCTAGCTATCAGGAGATTTTGGAGCACTTCATGCTTCCATCTGCTGAAAAGCTTTATGGAGATGAAGATTTCATTTTTCAGCACGACCTGGCACCTGCTCACAGTGCCAAAACCACTGGTAAATGGTTTACTGACCATGGTATCACTGTGCTCAATTGGCCTGCCAACTCTCCTGACCTGAACCCCATAGAGAATCTGTGGGATATTGTGAAGAGAACGTTGAGAGACTCAAGACCCAACACTCTGGATGAGTTAAAGGCCGCTATCGAAGCATCCTGGGCCTCCATAAGACCTCAGCAGTGCCACAGGCTGATTGCCTCCATGCCACGCCGCATTGAAGCAGTCATTTCTGCCAAAGGATTCCCGACCAGGTATTGAGTGCATAACTGTACATGATTATTTGAAGGTTGACGTTTTTTGTATTAAAAACACTTTTCTTTTATTGGTCGGATGAAATATGCTAATTTTGTGAGATAGGAATTTTGGGTTTTCATGAGCTGTATGCCAAAATCATCCGTATTAAGACAATAAAAGACCTGAAATATTTCAGTTAGTGTGCAATGAATCTAAAATATATGAATGTTAAATTTTCATCATGACATTATGGAAAATAATGAACTTTATCACAATATGCTAATATTTTGAAAAGGACCTGTATTAGTGCAACTTCACTTGGTCACTTTAATAAAGACCAACTCAATTTACCAGGAGAAATGCACATTTTGTCAGCATCACAAACAACACGATCTATTGATAAACAATGGTTTGTAAACACAGACTGAGTTTATGCCTTGTTGCTTCAGCCCGGTTTGTATAAATATATTCTGGGCCGTTAGTAGGTTAAAAAAAAACTGTTGGGTTGGCTTACATTACTTTTACAAGACCATTTTGCAGCAGGTATTCTGGTGTTCATGCTACATTTACAGAAACTGACATTGAATATATGGATTCTGCACTAAATAAAATGAAGTAATTGATTTAAATAGTATCCAAATTTTGTTTGCTAGAAAAGAATCTAAAAAAAGAAACACATATTAAATAGATGCGGACATAAAGATTACAGTTTACAGAACTGTTAGTTCTAACCTCACTGCTGTGCCTGTATAATAAATGCAGAATATGAAATAATTTAATACATAGTCTAACCTGTTAACTCACAAATACATTCCAAAATGTATACAATTTATAAAGTTAGCAATTAATCATTTATTTGTCTAAAATAATATATCTAATTTTATTTCTTTTTCTTGACAACTACCCAGCCAACTTTACTGATAATGATAATCTTTTTTTAACATAACTCTTTTTTTAGCTCATTGTTTTCTTTTTAAACTTTCTTTGTTTTAATATTTTTAACTAGTTCCATATTAATACAGAGTTTAAATGTTTTAAGATTCTGCATTTTTAAAAGTTTTATTATACATTGTCTAAATTTTGTCAAAAGGTAAAGGTCATGAAGTAGATAGCAGTGACTGGGTGGTTTCTATGCAAGAGTAAAAAACGCACTAGCCTCAGTGACATGTCCTACATATTTATATCAAAAGATGCAAATGTAGATAATGTCTAAATATACATAATTCATTAAAATGTTTACTCTTACCTGTAAATGTTCATGTATATCAGCCAGCTGAAGATGAAGAAGATGAAGGCAGAAAAGACCACAATGAGAATCCACATTGACTTTTCTCGTGGAAAATCTGAAAGAAACAGAAGAATAACGGTTTTAGAACAGGTAAATGACTGCATTAATGTGGCATTTTTCTACTCAGGGCCACTCAAGGCACTTTTATGTAATGAGTCAAATTTTTCCAAGGTGTGGTTTAGTGAAAAAGAAAAAGACGATAAACTCAATAAAGAATTAGGGCACAATTTAAACACATGCTAATTCAGTTTTCTTTACAGTTAATTGCTTACTTGTGTGTGTGAAGATAGGGTTAACTAAGCATGCAGGTTACAAAGGGGAGTATGGTAAGCATGGCTGTGGTTTTAATTAAAAACAAACCCTCCCACAGCTCTCTAAATTACTGATTGACACTTTGTCTTTTCACTGAATCCACACAAAAACCAGGTAAAGTTAATTCACTCCGACCAGAAAAAGTAAAACATCCACTCCTCTAGGTGTAAATGTTGTATTCTGCATTAAAAAATAATCAGACTACATTAATGATGAGGGTTGATGCTGTGAAATCTTATGGAATGCCTTGACTGATTCAGTCAAGGTTCTGGCATCTCAATGAATACAATGCCTTGCATTTATATATTATACTCCTTTTCACATTTTTTTTCATGTTACAACCTCAAATTTCAGCGTGTTTTACTTAAATTTTATGGGACAGACCAAATAAAAGTTGTACGTAATTGTGAGGTGGGAATATAATGGTGATGTAAATACTTTTTTACTGTACTTCTAAACAACAAAAATATTCTGTGTTTTTGCTTAAAAATGTACGCTGTGCATGTTATGTGCAGATTAATATCTGTGGGTGAAGGTCTTACACTCAGGAACTTTGACATATGTTGAGGGGCTCCATTCACTCCAGAAGCCATGATCAGGCTTACAACGAACTTGAACTTGATATGTACCACCTGACCTCGGGCTGAAAATGTTAAAAACCTTCTGCTGGCCGGCAGGGTGCACCTGAAAATGAAACACATGTAAATAAGAATCAACTAAAGCCGCCTTCAGTATATGTATTTTAAGTGTGGTATTTGTGTTTATACATCAAACTCCATCATTGTGACATATCAGCTAATCCTCTAACATGGGGGTTGAACTAAATGCAAAGTTTCACATTTGAAAGACAAATACTGAAACCACCAGGCCTCTCCATTGCACTGGCAGTGGTTTACTCACCTCCCATTCATCCTCATTCTCCAACTGGATTCGGACCTCGTAGATGAGAGTGATCCAACCCGAGCGGGTGTCAGCCTTTTTGGGGGGTTCCCATGACACTCGAAGGAAAGGCCAGTCTGTGTTCTGCGTGACGCTCACTCTCACTTCCTCTGGAGGATTGGGCATGACTGGGGAGAGAGAACATGAGATTCACTGACCTGATGAGACACAATTAAGAACAAAAGTAAATCAAAGAGATGTGTTCCTCACTTCAGAGGAGCTAATACTAATTAGGTCTGAAATAAAATCAGTAAAACTATTTGATGCAAAGGTTAGGAGGAGCACTTACAAATAGGTAACCTGGAGGCTATTTCGTATCCTTTAAATCTTTAAAAATATATGCACCTGGTCTGTGTGTAGGTTAAAAAATGTCAGAGAGAATAAAAAAACAGCAATAGCAGAAAACCGTAGATGTTGTTAAAGTGTTTGTGACAGCAGGATGTGTGTCCTATACTTTCTGAGAGCAATCAAGCTCCATAGAGCATACAGTGGTGGTCAGAAGTTGACCTAAAGTCATCATCATGGAAGTTAAATAAATTTTGGGCTTTTTTGCGCCGGTCTTTTTCTGGAATGGTATGCTTACACAAAAGCTGTATTTTAAAAACAACAAGGTATTCCACAAGTTTTAATTTATTATGGATTTTCTCTAATCACACCAATTAAAAATTATACGTACACTCCCATTAATATACTACTGACAACAAGCTTGACAGCTGGTGTTGTTAGGTTTAAAGCCTAGCCTTGACTCTACCAAACAATGCTCTTGACACTGTGGCCAGATAGCTCAGTCTTTGTCTCATTTGATCATAAAAAAAATTTCTAGCAGACTTTGAGTTATCTGTGTAGGAAGCTGCAAATTTCAGATCGGAATTTTGTAAACCTGGCTTATTTCTTGGGCATCACCTTCTCAGTCCAAATTGATGTTAAACTCTCTTTACTGTGGACAGTGACACTGGTGAGGCAGTATCTTCCAGGTGATGATCGGCTTGACCTTATTGAATCTTGGATTGTTCCTTAACATCCTGACATATTTCAATTTATCGGAGGTCACAGTTTGGGTTAGATGACTGAAACATTAAAAAAGTTGGGTGCTCCAACAGGGAAATGACCTCAAATACATGTCTGGTGTTTGACTGGAAAAAACAATCTAACATTAAGCTTCTGGAATGGTGTATGGCCTATGATGAAAAGCAGTGTCCCTGCCAGGAAACCAACCACTATCACTGCTGTGGATACTGCTCAGATATCCAGCCAGTGAATAACCAACAAATATTTGGCAGGATATAATATTTCAAGTGTCACCCATTCACACTTTGCATATCTAAAACATGGTTGGCCAGCTGAATGAACTCTAACTTCGCTTAAGGCCCACATCAGGGGCTTTTCATTAGTGGTTAAGATGCTAAAGCTCATGGAGGATGGTTGATGATGGCTAGAAAAACTGTAATTTTTCTCAGCTTTTTTCTAAGGGATATTTTTCCAGTTATTAACGTTCATGTATGTAAATTATAGCATTTATAGCCATGATGAGTTTCTTGTACATTTCTGTCCTGTAACAAAACTCTGAATAGCCTGAATAAGCCTATTTAGGACAAAACAATGAAAGCTGATTAATTTTCTAGATTAAATTTGTATCCAATAACTTATACAATGTTTAATACTCTTCAACGCATTCCTTTTATTTACTTTAATTTTGAAAAATGTCATCTTGTGTGAGCTGTAACATGGTTATTTCATTTTGATGAAAAGGCAACCTTCTGTGAGCAGCTGCTTTGCTAAGATTTTTCCAATAGGCTAAACAACATCAGTGCTATTCAGTCAAAAAATAGTTTCCACTCATGTCCTCACAAGGAGTCGTGTCAGGGTTGTCACACTGAACCTTGCTAACAAAAAAGCCCTCACCGATGTAGACGACATCAATGTCAACGGGATCGGAAAATGTCCTTCCAAGCACATTGGTGGCCACAACAGTGATGTTGTAGTTCACCCAGATGGATGTGTCGTTCTTGCTAAAGAAGCAGGAGTTCTCTCCGGCCGTTTTGTAGTCGGGACACTCGTACACCGTCTCAGAGCTGACAGAGGAGAAGGAGAACAGCATGTAATTATGTGATGGTAGATACTGTGTTGTTACATGGGAGGAACAGTGTCCAGTAAGGAAGCCCTAAAAGGCAATAGAAAAAAAGATTTTTTTAAGGACTCATTTTCTAAGTCTGACTAAATTATATTTTTCTTAAGACATTAGAAGTTAGCTGCAAGTAAAAAATAAGAAATAGATCAAAAAAAATTGTTTTTTTGGTCTTTTTGTTCTGCCTTCATGTCCTACATGAAACAATAACGCAATTATTTGTCCACTGCTGTGGCTTAGTTTATATGAACAATCTTAAATACAACATGGATTTCTTCCTTATGAGGAACATAGAAACTGCTCTGACTGATTATTAATAGATCCTTGATTTAAATATTGTTTTCAGTAATCATAGCACACTTAAATCATCTTGAGAGTTGCAGGCTCAAGCTATCAAGCTAATAAATATGCTACTTCCTGATAGAAGAGACGGACAGTGTCCTTCAAAATAAGTGTTGTAGCACAACAGCATTCAGGAACATTCGATTATCATACAATATAGTTAACTCTTTCCATAACAATATAAACGAATAATAATTTTTAATATTCCGCCACCTGTAATTATTAATCACAAAGCCTTATATCTCTCATATACCAATTATAAACATCAAACAAGTAGTGGTAAAATGACAGTGTGCTGTCCTGCTGAAGCCTGCTACTGATGCGGGCCTTTGCGTCTCTGAAACCACCGTGGTGAATTTAAAAGCACGCTAATTCTTAAAGGACTGATTCCATATATGGTGTCTAAATGGCAAATCTCTCGTCTGAAAACAACCAAACATCTTTGAAACTAGACCTATAGATTTTTTAAATTAAATGCAACTTTCTGCGCTCACCTACACCTTGCTGGCTGGCTCCGCCACCAAAACTATACACTTACACATACAGGACAGAAATATTTTTTTTCTCACTTGCTTTACACTTGACTTATATTAAATTAGAGTTTTTATTCAGCTGTTGTCACAAAAATATAAATAAATAAACATATAAACACAAATATAAATCATCATCAAATGCTTCATATTTAAATTTTTGCTTGGTGATTTTTTATACCCCTTTCTATTGTGACAAGTCTTGATAAGCATGTTTTGACAGCAAGTTTTAAAGCCATTTGCAAGATACAGTCTTGGTTCCAAGAAACAGCAGTCATGGTGGGCAATAGTCATTTGTCCTACAGATATCTTTGATCAGTGCTGTAGTTAATTCTATATCACACATGAATATACAAGCTTGGTATGAGAACAACATAGCATGGCCAACAAATACAGCATTTATGCGTTTTTACTGTATTTTATTTTACTTTACAACAATCTCATTTAGAAAATAGGACATTGGTTCTTGGAAACCTGCTCTTTGACTATCTGATTGAACAATACAGCTGTTAGTGAAGGCTGGTGGTTTTATTCCAGTGCCTCTAGTGGCAGATCAAAGTATTACAAGAACAAACAGAAAAATATTTGTTTTTCCTCACTTGCCTTTCAGGTCTTGTTTTTTTTTTACTTGCAGCTATCATGTCAGACTTAGAAAATGAGTCTGTAAAAAAATATTTTCACTTTTCTTTCAGTGTAAAACAAAAAAACAAAAAAACTTGGAAATATTTAGGCTAGATTTTTTGTTTTTTTTTTACTTGCCTTTCATGGCTTCCGTTGTCTATTCTTTGCACTACAATTTGTAAAAAAAAAAATTGTTTGTGTATTTTGAGAGCATTAGAAACGAGGATGATTCAAGGATGAATTAAGGTAATATTTTCTCCTGAATGGTGGTCAAAAATACAAAACAGAGGAAGAGCCATTAACTACAACAATAGAAGATACTTCAACAACTAATGGGCTCAAAGAATTATACTTATGTAATTATCTCGATATTTCCGGCGCATTCAACAAACCTTTTTGCTGCATCTTGTGTAATGATGGTGCCTTGTGTTTAGTGTGTTATGTTTATAAAAAGAAAATAGTTTTGCTGATTTAAAGGACACTTAGCAACCATCGCAGGTTGAAACATCCTAGCCCTGTGATGGTTAAATGAGTTGAGCCTTGAGAGTTGGGTCGGAACAGATGGGAACATCTCGTTGTTACTGTGGCAGCAGCTGCTACTGACTGAGCAGAGGACCTGTTCTGTTGTAACTTTCTGGATGTAATGATCTCAACTAGCAAAGAAGCACTTCGCTGCTAATCTTAATGAAGCATCGTTTCAAGTTGTGGGATGAAATTCCCAAGCTCTTCCTTGTGTGTGTTTCATATTTAACTATACTTTTCCAACTGAGTTTTAAATTTAAATAAAATAATGTAAAAAAAATGTAAATGAAACAGAATACCATTTCATTTGAAAATATACACCAGAGAGTGCACTTCAGAATGAACTTCATTACCTGGACTTATTATGGACTATGGACCAAGCATTCATGGCTTTTATTGCTTTGGCACAAATAAAATAGTTTATTGTAAGCAAAATTGAGTTGTAAACAAAATTTATAACAGACAAAAATAATGATCGAGGGTTTTGTTTTCAACTTAAGACTCTACTCAACAGACCAAATCAACAAGAATTGCTTAACTTTAGGATTTTCAGTGGAGTCGTAATAAGTTCTTGAATTCATAGCTGATTCATAGTTTATTGTTAGCTAGTTCTTGCAATTGTTGAGCCATTTGGAATTCATCCCAAAAGTTTTGAGTGGTTCAAAATGTTTGTGCAGAACTCCCAAATCCAAAAAATCTCAGTTCATTCTTAACAAATTTCTAGTTCATGCTTAGGTATTGTAACCAATTCCTAATTGATTTGTAGGCACTCCTATGTATTCGTAACTTATTCGGGCATTCGTTAAGCAGTGTCTTAACCACGAAACAAAAGCATTCTCATTCACCACCCTTAGCTCCTGCATCAGTCTGTTGTAGAGACCTTATTCTAGCCTTCTAGCAAGTGTCCGCCATGGTCTAACCCAATACCTGGTGGCTCTTCTCCTTCCTCTCCAAACAAGTATTCTAGCCATCAACAGCTGGTGTTGATACTCCAGTTCCAGGGTGAGTACTACAGCGGCTCTACATTACACATCCATTTTGGATCTGACGTTCAGGTAGTGGTGAGGACCATTTTATTATATATTGATGGAAAATTCCACGAATTGTCAAGAATAGTAACAAATTCAAATTTACTGTACTTGATTTTTAGATGCCTTCAGCCTTTTGTTTACTGATTCCTAACTGATTCCTAACATTTGTGCAAAATTCTTAATAAATTCTTGTAAATTGTACTGAATTCAAATAATATTTGTACAAATCAAGATGAATCTCATGATTTATCTTTATGTATTGTACCTGTGTCATAACTGGATCTTAGAGCGTCACAAATCTGATCCTAATGTGCAAAATCCTCACGAATCCTAAAATTTTGCAATTCTTCTGGCAATTCGTGTTCATGGTCTGTGTGGAACATTAGCATAACTTGACCTCGAGGGAGGGATTCTGAATTCAATTCATAAAATACGTTGCTCTGCCTTGCCAGGTGGCTGGCTGAAAGAAGGTTACCACATTTCTTGGATACAATGAACACAAATTGTTGTGCTAAACAGTTGAATGTCATAGTGTAGACAAGGCAAATCAAATGCATTTAAAAAAGGCTGTTTAATGCATTAAAAAACATTTTAAAGATGAGTCTGAGACATCACCTTAGGATATATATATTTCAATTTTGAAATAAATAGGAAACATTTCTCTATGGCCAAAAACACAAATATCTTTGCCTTGTCTTTGTTTGGCTAAAGAAAATGTTGAAGCTATGAAGTATGTATTAATCTGTGGCACCTAATTACTTTGTACAAGCTTATAAATTATTACATTCCTCTTACAATATGGCAGTGCCAGTTTTTGCCGCATGCATGCAGCTTTTGATCATTTATGTTTCTGCTTAACCTGAACAAAAGTGAGCATTTTGTTATTGAATAGAAGACGGTCTATTGCAGAGCACTGTGAACTTCCATGTGTCGTTTCTATCTTAGCATATGTCTGATAGCCCAAAGTCTTTTTTACCAATTTAGCATGCAAACAATCTGCATAAAAACTACAGGCAGATGGCATAATCTTCTGACTGATGTTAAAAAAACATTAATTAGAATAAATAAGAGCTGCTTCTTTTGGATGTTTCAAATAAAGGGTTAGATGTTAATTCTACCTAAGTCTAGGGGTTCATTAATTAACATTTATGGGTAAACATGTCATAGTTATTAAAATATACAGCTGAAAGCAGATATTTACATAGACTGTTTATAAATGATTATATGGACTGCTGCAGATAGACACCAGCTTCCCCACGACCCACTATGGAAGAAGGGGTAGAAAATGACTGACTGAATGTTTATAAAGACAAAACTTTTCCCTCACTGAATATTACCTGTTTTAGGTCAGTTAGAATTACCAAATTTATTTCAGTTTGCTAAATGCCAGGGTAATGAGACAGGGAATTTATGAAATATTTTAATATTATTATTAAATGAATTTTAATATTAATTTCTTCAAATTTGGAAGTTTATATACACAAAGAATACTACGTTTTTTAACAATTTGTGAAAACCCAGATGATGATGTGCCGTCTTTTTAGACTTTCTGAGGTTTATTCAAAACATTGACTTATATGGAGGCACACCTGTGGATGTGGTCAATAGCTACATATCAAACAAATGGCTTTCTTGTGTAACATCATGCAAAAATTAAGGCACTGAAAGGCACTCAGAGACAAAGAGCTTACACTTGAACTAAATGAAACTAAAATAAAGTGTATTGAAATGTGAAGTATGGGGGCATCATGTTGTGGGGTCTCTTGCTGCAGAAGAGACTGTTAAACCTCACATAAAAGATGACATCTTGAGCACATAACATAATATGGAAATACTGAAGCAACATCTAAAGACAGGACATTAAAGCTTTGGCACAAATGGGTCTCCCAAAAGCACATTAATCCTAGGCATGCAGCAAAATGTGTGGCTTAAGAAAAACAAAGTCAGTGTTTTGGAGTGACCATCACAAAGCCCTGATCTCAGGCCCATGGAAAATTCATGGGCAGAGCTGGCTTACAAAGCTAACTCGGTTACACCGCCTCAGTCTGGAGGAATGGGCCAAAATTCCAGCAAAATATTGTGAGGAGCTTGTGGAAAGATACCTTTAACATCACTCATGCAGTTTAAAAAAACAATTCTACCAAATACTAAAGAAATGTATGGAAACTTCTCAGTTTGAAGAAATTATAGAAAAATCTCCTGAAGATTATTTCTTATTCAGGCATTTAGCAAGTAGAACTAATTTTTGGAATCCTAAATGAACCAAGGAAATGTCAAGTTTAGTCTGATTTAATGTTAGACAGGAATAATAAAAATTTGCTTTTTTATACAATTTACGTAATTATGTGAATTTCACTGTAGGTTGCTGATAAATAAAGTTATATAGCCTGCTTAAGGGCTAGAGGTTCATATAGTCAAGTGTTTTCAGTAAATGTACAAGAATTTATAACATAACCATTTCTGTTGTTGTATAATTAGCTAAGACACTATAATAACAAGAGCATTGATTGCTGTGTTCTGACCTACTAAAAATTGATGCCAATAAGTGCTCTTTTCGCACTTTTCAACATTCCTCTGTAATTACTGGATGGATGTAACGAGAAGCACAAGAAGAACAGCCATTCCTAACAGAGCTGTCAACCTAAGAGATGAGCAAAAAAGTAACCCCACTTTCCCCTAATCTTAATTCAGTCACAGCTGTCAAAGTCACAAAGAGGTCTGAGTCACTCAGACCTGTTATTCGAACTTCATTTCTCCTTTCTGAATACTGACATTCTGCATTAATCATGCAGATTTTGACTTCACCTAACAGACAAAAGACCCCACTAGGAAGAACTAATGTCTGCAGTTCTTGTCAACAGTCAAATAATAAGAAACATTTAAGATTTTTGGGGGGGATAAACACTGCCTCAGCCTTAGTCCTTCAAAGGAAAAACAGAGACTGAGATAAAAGGGAAAAAAAATTAAAATCCAGAGTTTAAAGATGCAGTTTTGTGTCTTTTGTAAAACATTTATGGTGTTGGATTGTGGCTTGGCTGAGGGCAGCAGGATCTGGAAGCTATATAGTCACCTTTAACAGATAGCTCAGAACTATTGAAGCAAGGCTATATTAAATGGTTATAAGCACTTAATATCTTACCTGTAGTAGATAATTCACTCGTGTCCATTTAGCACAAATTCTGATAGGTTGTCCAGCTGAAGCTGAAACTAACAACTACTCTGAGAGGGGCCAAGATTTCCACCGTCTTAATCAACATTCAAAAACATTTTAGCGGTTTATGCAAACATCATTCTCTGGACTTTTAAACATATTATTCTTGCATTGGGTACTTATTTGCACAGAAGAGAAATTATGGTAAGAGAAGATATATCACCAATGATCTTCCTGTGTGAAACACGTACTGAGAACGAAACATGTAAAGCCTTTCCAGTTAGAGTAACTGCATGAAAGAAAAATAAAGTGGTGGAAAAAGCTATAAAATACCATTCAACTAAACCTTCATAACATGTTTAACATTGTTTAAAGGTTCATAAAACAGCATCTGCATAAACTGATATGATGGTTGAAAGACTGGACATGTTTTAATGCCACAGGTCTGCTTTGATCTTGGTCCCTCTCGGTTTAGCCATTAGCTTCCGCCTCAAGGACCAACCTAATCTGGAGTAATACTAAATAAGGAGAGTTATCTACTGCAGATCACTTTACAAAGTCTACCCCTTTAAGGTATTAATACATAGCTAATCAGTTTCTGGTTGGGGTTTCATGTTTTACAGGTACAATAAATATAATAATATTCCATTCATCAGCACCTTTTCTCTGAATTTAGATTCTTACAAACATAGTTTCCTTCCGCTATCAAACATTCACTTCCTGTGTTTTCAGTTTCTATCTGTCTCCTTGTTAACATGTATCTCAGCTGAGCAGATTAGCCCATAAACAAAAACTAATCCACTGCATCCTCTCCTTTTCCACATCTGTGTTGGCTCCTAATCAACCTCGCTCACGTTTTACACTTCACCTTTACAGGAACAGGAAGTGCCACATGACCCCTTACAGTCTTTATCCTCTTATGCCAGTCTGCTGCCCTCAGTGATTTACACTATGTGGTTAACACTCAATGGTTCATACAGAGGGTGGCAGGTGAAATGCGTAACTCCAACACTGAATCATTTCACTTGTAACAGCAAAAGAAAACAATGTAAATCTTCGAAATTTAAACTGTACTTTCACAGATGCCCCCCATCCACATCTGACTGTGCTTGAAAATGGACAACACATTTAGTAGATGTGCATAGCTGATAGACCAGAAAATATTCCTAATTTTTTATCTTTAAAAAGTTAACACCATGCCTTTGTCCTTCCACTTCACAATTATGCAATTCTCTGTGTGGATCACATAAACCCTTTTAAGATAAATTCAGTTTTGTTGTGGTAATGTGACATGATGCAAAAAAGGTTCCAGGGATATGAATACTACTGCAAGGCAGAGTATTATCCTGGGCAAACACAAACACTGATTGATCAATATCTGTTGTTATAGTTAGTAAAGCTGGAAACAGATACCCTTTAAAGTACTGTTCAAAATAAGTCAAACGCTTCTCTCTGTCTATTATTTTGTCCCTCTGAAAAAAATTGGAGTTGTAGTTTACTGTAGAGTTGTATGAATAGCGGTACTCACTCAGAAACATGCACATATATGTACTATTTAGTCTTAATATCCACATGCCAGAAAGGAATGACAATGACAATGTGCATTCCTTAGCCTTCCTCTGTACACTGCTCCAAACATGTATCCATACTGTTATTATTATGCACTGCTGTATGTGTCAGTCTATTCAAAAATTCATGTGGTCAAGCCACAACTATAGTAAAACATTTTTTTTCTTCTGGTCTCAAAAATAACTGACTGCTTTCTTTCAAAATCTCAGATTAGATTTTTTTTCTGTTTTTCTAACCCTATATTTAACCCATTTGGACAAGGTTTTTTTTTAGTTTTTCTAAAGAAAGACCATGTACAAAGACTTATATTCAAAGCATTACCGCAAATATTTTTAGGAGGAGGTTGCAAAAAGCATACAGCCTGTATTTCTAAATCTGCTATTGCTATTATCACTCAAAAAAATTTTAAACAGGTTCCACATAACTGTATTTTGTCAGTTGAAAGCAAAAGATCTGAGTTAATTTTGCCTTGTGACGTTATGTTAATTTAAAATGAAATGTTAACAAAGTGGACAACTGCCCTGGTTCACTTTTTTGAGTGTTCTAATTCTGACTATTGCCTCTTCGCAAAATGTTTTAAAAACAGGAAAAAAGTGCTACATTTGGTTTCATTTTTATTTTTGGCTGTCTCTTCCCCACTAAACTACTCATATAAAGAAAAGTTGTGATCAGACATGTCCAAACTCTTGTATGACACTGGGTAGAATACCTCGGTCATGCCTTTTTTTCTTTTAAATATTTACTACATGCTTCAGCTCAATGACAGCAGATAAAAAAAATGCCATCTGTGGTACACTATTCACAGTGTGATTTGTTTAAAGCATTTTATACTGAAATATGATGACCAGAAGTGAAATGGATGACCACAAATAATCCTTGTGTTTCAGTTTGTTTCCATATCTGTTAAGTGATACAATAAAGTTGCAACATAGTCCTACTTCATAGCAGACACGTGGAATGGTAAGAAAGGCATTTGAGATAAAGGGTGTGTTTAATGTAGAGAATGTTCTGCTTTTGTATCTGATCAGAGCAAACTGGTTAGGACAAGTGCAAAAGTGTAAAGCAGAGCCTCATTCACGCACATGGGCTTGTCCAACTCTTTCAAATTCAGAAAGCTACAGTCAGGGCCATATTAAAGCTAATTTACAAGCAGTCCATATGTCATGTTGTTGTTGTTAGTTGGGCCCAAATGCAAAGGGGAGCTTGGAAGCAGCATGATAAGTAGAAATGCTTAATTACAAAACTGATAACTTACAGACAAATGAGCGTAGGACATGAAACATGGGTAGAGAAACTGACATGGAGCGGGCGGGCAAACAGTAGAATCCCACGAGGATCCATAAAAATCTAACAGCTTATATACGGAGGCAGGGTGAAGAAATGACCAATGAAACAGAACCGCTAATCAAATGAAACGTGGATCGGCTGTGGCAGGGAGAATGCAGAGCAATTGAAGGAGGGAGGCTAATAAACACAGATGAGGAGGGACATGGAGAAGTCCAGGGAAGTAACAGAACTATCTAATGTAGCAAGACACAAGAATAAACAAGGAACCTAATTTACAATGAATGAAACAGAATAACAGCATCTAAAGAACATAAACAGGAAGTGGAGAGAAACAGACGAGAAGGAAACTCAAAACTCAAATACCTAACAAGGGCAAATCATGACAGCATATCAGTACAGAGTTTTGCCAGATTTTACTTTCGATTTTGCTCCACTAAATTTGTGTTGTCTTTTTAAGCTGAGCCTGACAAAAATACTGATAAAAATGCTAAACAAAATACTTAATGAGAAAACACCAGTCTATTTGGTGTATTCTCACCAGAAGGTAGAGTAGGTAGTGAACCTGCTACTTTATAAAATGAAGCCAAATGGATGTAATGACCCATGCTCACAAGGTGACACAATACACAACAAAATATTAAAACCTTGTTTGGAAATAATTAAAATGTTTAATGAATTCACAAATAGAAATGGTTGTGGCTGCCCTGTCGTTTCCCTGTAATCAGTGTAAACTATTCCAGTCTAGGTTTGGCTGATATTGTAAATTTCATGCTGGATCTAATAGGAGTAGGCTATGTAGAGTTACAAACTATTAGGCTTTTTTGTGGTATTTATTGCAATAGTGATACAAGTATTTAGAAATTCATCACTGTCTACTAAGTTATACATCTGTACACCAGTTTTACAACAGTTCAATTCAGTTAAATTTTTAAATCATTTTTTTATTTATTAATGCTTCCTTGCAACAAACAATTAAAAAATAGTTTAAGAAGCAAAAGTAACAATGTTAATCATACTAACAGTTTTGGGGGTTTGAAAATGCTCCTTTTAGTGAATAAAGTTTTCAGAAATCTTAAGGAATCTCTATTCAGCGTAAAATAATCTTTTTCAAAGTATCTTGGATTTTGATCTAAAATTGATGAAAAGAGGATCTAAAACATGCAATAGCCCTTTAGATTAGCACCAACAGAAAGCTCTGGATCAGATGCAAACTTTGCCATCGTTAGCACCTAACAGTTAGCCAGTCTCAATATTTTCACAGTGCTTACAAATGATCTGTATTTTGTCTGTCACAGTCTCTTTATCTATCCAAAACGCTGTCACACAAACAACTTTAAAAGAGTTGGAGGGTTTTTCAGTTGTTTATGTAATAGGGTAAGAAGTTCTAATCGGTCAACTCCATCAACACAACTGGCCAACATGAATTACTTCATCATTTTACCTCAAAATAAGAACCTCAAACATAGACACAACAGACTGTCAAGTTTGTAGCACATGCCACCATAGCCACAACCCATATAAATATTAACAATTCATTAAAGTCACAGACTGATCACATATGTTGAGGTGTTTTGATACCACAAGATCTACAGTAGTTACACCCCAAAGAAGCCACTTACTTTTCTTTGCGATAGTACAAGGCATGGGTGGTTGGAAGCCCGCCATCAGAACCTGGCTCCCACCAGCAGGTAAAGGTCTCTTTTTCTGGCGAGCGGCAACTAGTAAGTGTAGGTTTCCCTGGTGGGCTGTAACCTAAAAACAAAAAATAAATAAATTCAATTGCAGAAAAAGAATGGTCAATCATTTACTTTATAACCAGTTGTTTATAACTTGTTAATTATTCAGCTCTGGTTCCTGTTTCTTGTTTCAACAGCCAACCAACCCTCAGGTACATCTTAGATATCTTAACTCATCAGCAGAAACTGATAAAGGTTTGTTTAAAGTGTAGCTGAAGACCAACACCTGATGTGTCCCTTCTTTTTGGATTTGAAAACCAAAAAATAGGAAATATAACATCAATACCGATAAATGAAAGAATTTCCCAGATTTTTCCATCACTCGCCATGTTACTGTTCTTTCCCTTTAAACACTGAGAAAAGTTGCCAAAGTACTCATGATGTTTTTTTTCTTCATGAGAAGTTTTCTTGGGCAAAATCATTTGAAACAGATATTGATTTATCTATTAGACCTCATGATCAAAACAGTGTCAACTGGTCCGTTAATTATCTGTTTGGAAAATTTCACCAGGCAACAAATAACTGTAATTGGGCTCAAGGTCATTCAGACTACAGACTCATACAATCTACAAAAAAAAAAAAAAAGATTTCTGCACAGATCACATCACATTTGAATTTTTCTTCCTTCCATTAAGAAATTCATGTTCTCTGTCTGGATGGATAATGAGAGTATAGCATAACATCGTTTTTTAAAACCCTTCATTCTTTTTCAATACATATCCAGAGCTGGAAAGTAGTTAACTGAATTTGCATATTTTATCTGATTTTTCTAGACTGCTTAGGAAACCCTGTCTTTTGCATAGAAAGTAGACTGTTAAAAGCTAGTTGTTCCTTTCCATTGTTTCCATATACATACTGAGAATTGGGATTGCTTGGTGATTAGCGATTTAATTCAGTCAACCATCCATTGTTAAAACAGGCTCACTCATTATTTTGAGGAATGTGTTGGAAAGTATGTAATTGAATTAAAAGCAGTCTATGAGACCAGATTATATTGGATCGATCTGATAATATATTTCTGGATTGGATCTGTTTTTCTTGTAAAGTGCCGTAAGATGACAGTTGCAATGAAATATATAAATAAACTAAACAAAATAAAACAGAAAAAGAAGACAAGAACAGGTATGCCCTTTCTGTTGTATACACAAACAACATAAACACCCTGAAAGCATGGGGGTATTATGTTTAGATATAGAGTGCCAATCAGATTTAACTAATGAGCTGGTACATTAGGGTCATTATTTCCTTCCACATGTAGCAGTGTAGGAGCAGATGAATGCGGATGCATTACACGCTGGAAAATCAATTTGATTACCATGCTTTGGAAAAAATAATAGCCACAAAAGATCATTTAATTTCATTGTTGTGAATATGACTTCTTAAACTGGGAAAAGAAGATTCTGATCAGGTCAGAATTGGTTTATATTTTTTAACAATACTGGATCTATAGGAGATGTCTAATTTTATTAGAGGACAGGGCTAAACTAAGTGCAAAACCAAGGGCAAACTTACGCTTTCCTTCTGCAAGCTGGATAAATAATAGTAGCAGCCACAGTAGAACTCCCCCAACTTTCTTCATCATGGCACCACAAAGCCTCTGCTGTGGGATGGAGCAAAAAAACACAAACAAAGACAGGTGAGCATGGCAAAGTGGCTGATACGGGCACTTGACCAATCACTTGACCCATAACGTGATGGCACGGGAAAAAAATGCTGTTTGCAGCATAGGCGTAGGCTGCCTGCACATTCTGACTGACAGCAGTGCCCAGCATGCAGTGATAACATTACCCAAAGGAACAAAAAACACATGAAAAGAAATGGCACAGGTTAACACTAATTATTACAGATGAGAAAACATCAAATATTTGATACTTTACAACAGAGGTAAAATGTCAAACATTTACAAAAAAAAAAACATTTGTGCAGCGATTAAGAGCAGTTAACATTTAACCTGACTTACAGAGGGCACCGAGGAGAAAAACTGAATAAAGAAAAGCAAATGAGGGAAAAACAGGTCTTCCAAAGAGATTGCATTCTGTTTAACTAAGGATTTAAAACACACACACACACAAACACCACACACACACGCATTCTCTCAGTTTCTGACTACCTCTACCAGCTGGTACATGCAGCGTAACTGATTGCATAACCTGAGTTGGAACTCCACAACAGCAGGAGCCTGGCTTGCCACTGCCTGCAACAGTCTAGACTTCCCGCATTTGACTAGCTATGGACAGATGTCTTCACTCTGTGTTTGCAAGTGTTCATTCCTAAAATGACCGATAAAAGGAGGGGGAATGGAAGACTATAGGAACAGAGAACACATGGAAAAAGTTGGAATTGCCCTCATGTGCTGTTGCCTAAAACTAGAATTAAATGCCGAGCAGCTTCTGTGCAGCGTTCCCGTAGAGAACACATAGAATTTCTATTGTCTGTTGCGAACATTTGCAAAGTAACTTTTGTTTTAGTGCTATGGGTTTTTATGCAGACACAATGTAAAACAAAATCATCTTTCAGGAATTTTTCAGTGATTTCCATCCGTCATCTTCTTAATTACTTGTTCTTTACAAAGCAATAACAGCAACTATCCTCTTGCTTTAATTTTGATTAAAGTGACTGACGGTTCCTATCTCTAAAAAAAAACATTCTCCTTGATGAAAAAAACATTCATTTGTGTGTAATTAATGTTATTTTGGGTTGGCTATTTTCAACTGAGCGCACTGCCTGTTTTCACGGTTCAAGGCGGCAAGACAGAATGTGGAAAAAAAGCTTCCTTTCCTTTCATGCTTTTCAACACACACACTCTAAAACACAACTAATGATCACGCTGACAACATAAAGGTACAACATTTAAATGTAGGAGTGCCAGCGGCTTTCCAAAGCATTCCGATGCAGTGCCGTGTACTCTAACCCTGAACGTCAGGGTTGGAGTACATACACATTTCAGTTGGGGCTTTTTCTCCAGCTGTTTGTTTTCTTTTCTTTTATTCTTCAACTCAACTATTATTTTCTTTTATTTTACACACGGAGCATAAAAAACATGTATCACTAAATTAGTACCATTTCCACTACTTAGATTCCCACATTAAATGTCAAAACTTTCTACAACAATCCATTTTTACATAAATAAAATAGCTAGAAACCAATTTGTCTCTAAAAGCCTTGCATATCTAGAGACTGAAATTTTTGCCCATTCTTCTTCATAAAATACCTCAAACTTAATCAGGTTACGTGAAATGTCAATTTTCAGGTTTTGCCACAGACTCATTTGGATTCAGTCTGGTCTTTGACTGGGCTCTTTTGGTACATTAATATGCTTTGATCTAAGACATTCCCTTGTAGCTCCGGGTGAATATTTAGTCCTGCTGAAAAGTTGCGTTACTTACCAGAAAGTAAATTTTTGGCCTCAGGACTTTTTGTGGCTTTCTTTAAACTGTTTTTTTTCTTGCCACTCAGCCATAAAGGGTAGATCTTTAGAGTGATGACTACTAGTTGTCCTTTCAACAAACTGTCCCAACTGAATCCCTGCTCCTCTTCCAGAATTACCAGTAACTGCTTTGTTTACTGCTCTCCTTGCCTAGCCTGTCAGTTAACATAACCATGTCTTGGTAGGTCTGCAGTTTGCAGACTCTGTTTAGATGATGGGTGGAACAATGCTTTCTGAGATGTTCAAAACTCTGGATCATGTTTTCTAAACTAACCCTGCTTTAAATTTCTCCACAACCTTACTTCTGACCTGTTTGGTCTTTAGGTTGGCTTAAGGTTGCAGCAAACTCTTTTTGAAAAAAAGATTGATTGATTGATTGGTTGGTTGATTGATTGATTGATTGATTGATTGATTGATTGATTGATTGATTGATTGATTGATTGATTGATTGATTGATTGATGTTTTTTAGAGGTGTCAGTGTAAAGGGGGCTGACTACACACATGCAGCTCTGACATAAAATCCTCATAAATTACATTCAAGTTTGTGGTCATAATGTGACGGAATGTGAATAAGTCTTAGAGGTATGAATGCTTTGGTAAGATCCGGCATTTGTTTTACTTTATTGCTATGCATAAATATCGATGGCTCTTACAAATAGTAATAAAATAACTACTTCTTTCCACCGCTGGAATGTAAACAGCTTGTGGGGTGAAATAGGTGATTTTCAACATGCTGTGACCCTCTCTGACTGATCTGAATCTATGCCAGTAACTCATTGGCTGCAACTCACAGCGCTATGTATGCCTCCAGGTAAATTCTACATTAATAATGCGCCGCAGCACTACTCAAGGTTGTAGCTGCCTGGGCATGTGTTGTCACATAGTTTCTGCCAAAACACCAGTTAAGCCTTACTTGTGTAATAGCCAAAGTGTTTCTCAACACATATTTGAAACCTTTCTATTTATACATTAATTCTGAAGACACCTTGCTTCGATCCTATCACACTTTAAGAACCTTAGGACATAAACCATATCCAGCTCATGTTTATGGTGCCTTAATTTTAGGAACGTCACCATGATCGGATAATTGGCATTAAGATCAAGGCACAGGATTAGCCTCCTGCTACATATAGCCTTCTTACGTAACCAGTAGCTGAGACTGTGGGCCATAAGCTGCTGGCCATTACAGCAAAGCTTTTCCCCTAAACTAATGATGCTGGGCAGTTTACATGTTACGGTGGTGCAGTTTTCATGTGTTACTTCTTCAGCCACTTCTCAACCACTTTTTGTCTTGCTTTTTGCTCTCTTGGTACACCTGTTTGTTGCCAATTCGCACCCCAGTTGAGCCTTTCGCAACAACTATCCTCAGTGTATACAATGCCACGAAAAGGGTATTTACCCCCTTTCATATTCCTGTTGTTTTTGCCTTATTGTCACACTTAATTTTCACATAATCAAAACGATTTTATTATCAGACAAAGATAACCTGTTTAAAATCAAAATATAGTTTTTTAATTATTTCATTTTTATAGAAAAAAAAACAAACTGGCCCTATCTGAAAAAGCCCCCTAAAACTAATATCATGCCTAGTGCCATCAAACGTTTGCGGTCACAGGAAATGATTTTTTGGCACCTTTGTGAATGAATTTTGAGCCACTCATCTTTGCGGAATTGTAATAATTCAGCCACATCGGTGGGTTTTCGAGCATTAACAGCAACTTTCAAGTCACGTCACAGCATATCAATCAATTAAATCCAGATCTTGACTAGGACACTCTAGATCCTTAATTTATCTATCATTTAGCCATTTAGAGCCAAACATCCTGGTATATTTTGGATTATCGTCCTGCGGCAAAACCCAAGTGCTTTTGCTCTTAATGTCACAAACTGATGGCAGCCTTCAGGATTTTCTGCTAGAAAGTAGAATTCATGGTTCCATCAATTAAAGTGAGTCCAGGTCCCAAAGCAGCCCCAGACCATCACACTACCACCACCATGTTTGATTGTCAGAATGTCGATCGTCTTCTGAAATCCTGTGTGAGTTTTATCCTGGGTGCAACTAGACACCCACCTTCCACAAAGTTTCATTTTTGTCTTGTAAGTTTACATAATATTTTCGCAAAAGTCTTAGGTATTATCAAGGTGTGTTCTGGAAAATGTAGTTTGGGCCTTTGTGTTCTTTTTGGTCAGCAGTGGTTTTCACCTTGGAACTATCCCACGGATGCCATTTTTCCCTGGAATCTTTCTTGTTGTCGAATAACAAAAACACATTTCTTAACTGAGGCAAGTGAGGCCCACAGTGCTGAAAATGTTCTGGGTTCTTTTGTGTCCTCCTGGATGAGCCATTTATGCATTCTTTGAGAAATCTTGGTATTCCAGTCACTCTTAAGAAGGTTCACCCCTGTTCCATGTTTTCTCCATTAGTGGGTTAATGGCTCTCACTGTGAGTCACTGGAGTCCCAAACCCTTAGAAATTGCTTTGTAATAATTTCAAGACAGATTGACTGACTTTGTATCCCTTGTTCCCTTAGGTCAGGTCATGATGTGTTTCTTTTTGAGATATTGTCAGAGATGTCTATCTAACATGATTTTTTGATTCTATGGGTCTGGCAGTAATCAGGCGCGAGTGTGGTTATCAGAGTTAATTAATGATGTAACAAGGAGTTTACTTTTCCACACAGGGTCAGATTGCTTTGGATAGCTTTTTTCTCCTAAATAAATAAATTAATCATAAATCTAAAACATCTTTTTGTATTTACCCAGCTTATATTTGTCTGATGTTAAAATATATTTGATGACCTGAAACATTTGACTGTGTCAAAAAGCAAAAACAGAAGAAATACTTTTTTTAAGGAAAGTATGTACCTTCTGAATTTTCAGTTATAATCGATCTCCTGTTTTGTTTGAATAAGTTTTGGATTCGTGCCCGAAGTTCTTACGTGAAACACCTTTAATTTTGCCTTGCTAAAAAGCTTTATTTTTTCCCCTTACTTGCCTTCTGCTTCTTAGCATTAAATTGCATCCTGAAACACATCATCTCTGCTGAGAATTAACATAGTACACATGAGAAATTTATACCTAAGCAACATTCAACCTGTGATGCAACATGAAAGTGCACTTTCATATATGTCTATATAGCATGTTAATGGAATTAGATTACTAGGCAAAACTGAATGATGTGCGAAAATGTTCTTTAAAATTAAATGTATATCATATCTGCTTTCTGCCTAATAAATAGGCACGTATGTGTTTTAAGATGTGCAGAAAACAGTAAGATTAATGATCACACACATGTTAATTGTTCGCATGGCTAACAAAAGACACAACCCAGAATACTAACACCTGAGTTAAGATTTTAAATGAATTATTCATGAGCTGTGTCCTTCTCTGTCCTCTCCATTTCAGAAGGTGAGAAGAGGATGTATCAAATGGCATGCTGAGGGCAACTGTGAGCAGAGAGAGGTGTCACTGGGTGGCAGACGCACAGTTAAATAGAACACCTTTGTACGGATCACGCGTACATAAAGTTCCCCTCTCATGAAAAGTCGAGGCATTCTGCGGAGGGCTGATCGACACAGCTGAGTTTACAGCATTCCTGTTTCCGAGAACCTGTTTCTCATTTCCAAAAGATTAAAAGTACAACTGGAGGAGTGCACAATATATCCTGAATGATTTACGGCACATTTATGTATTTCAGTTTTATATTAACTTGTGTTTAGTGTGATTGAAAAAAAGCTAAAGAGACCATTTGCGTTCTTGGTAACACTTTCTTTAAAAGCTGGAAAAACAGCCTCTGAATTTCCTGGTACTTGAAATACTATATACACACAGAAAGAATAAAGATGATGTGGTCCAGCAGGTTTGGCGTGACTGAAACGTCGTTCGTTATGGCAACAGCTCCTCGACTTTTTAACCCTTTATGAGTGAATTCACGGTAAAATGCGTATTGTGATTCTGGCCACATGCTGGCAGTTTGGCAGAAGGAATAACAGACACTAGAAATGGCTGAAACCTCTCTCATATCATAAGCTTGACCTGAAACCCTGCTCAGACTGGAACTAACTTAACACTTCCCGGTATTGTAAAAAAACCGGTTTGAACAGCAGCACCAACAGATTTCTAGGAACTATTTTCCCCCCTTCATACGGGTAGCCAGGGTTAGGAAACAACAGCAAGCAGAATCAAAAGGTGTGAAGAGGTTTCAGGTACAAGCAAACTGGACCAACTAAACCATAGGCTATGATATATTATGAGTTTAGTGAAACGTTTAGTTAAGATTTAATCTGTACATGGCTGGTTGGTTGCTGCTCTATATTAACCTCACAGACTGTAGGGTGTGCTGTGGATTTTACTTTAAATAATTCTGATAGATATAATGTTCAAATTTAAGTTCAAAATTCGTTTTATCAATTTGAGTGGACAGAAAATGTGCAAATAAAATAAAGATTAATCAATACCCTTAAAGAAGAAAAAAACACCTTAATGTTTTTTTGATGGAGGACGTATTTTTATATCAAACAGGACACTCAGAGCTTAAAGCACCTTTTGACACATGTGCCAACCCTTAATAAGATGTTTACAGAAATAAACAAAATGTGCATCAAAGTACATTCTGGTTGTTGATATATTTATAGACCAATATTAGCAACAGTTTTTAGATTTGACAAATGTAATGTATAGGCAGAGAAGAGAGAAAACTGGTACATCTGTAGTGAAAATAATTAACGATGCAAGTATACTGCTCAATTATATATTCTGGTAGACGCAGTTACAATATTTTGCTGAATAAAATACATATACTTTAGGGAAGATTGTTTTAGTACAGACACTGAATGCACAATACCTGAACTGCAAGTACATTTTAGGCCCAGAAAACTTTAAATATAGTTAAAACATATAGGGTTGTCCCTGCTTGTGAATGTGTTGTCTGTGGAATTTAATTTGCTAACTTTTCTTGCCCAACCTAACCTACGTCTGATGGACTCAACATGGAAAAAACAGCTTCAAGGACAGCAAACACACCCTTGCCTTGCTGCAGCCTTAATGATCCCACTTATCTTCCGTCAGACCGAAGTCAAGACATACGTTTGCGAGATAAGAGCGGCAGCTAAATTTATGGACCACTTCTAGTCTGGCAACTATGTTTGAGAAAGAAGCAATATTAGTTCAGCTGTTTTCTGAGGGGGACACTCTGGCCTGATGTTTATGTTGCCTTATCTATCGTTGGGAGCATGCACAAGAACACAAATCTACATAAATCTCCAATTACTGAACATGCATCTGATAAAGGCGAATCTGCTGGGATTGTGGGCGAGCAGACATCCCAGCTCCCATCAGTCCAGAGTGCTGTTGAGCATCCAGTGGGAGGAACAACAATGAATATTTATTGGCTGTTGAAGCGAAAAAACTGAGGTCAGGTCACCTTTTGACACTTCTATAAACAAAACAGCAAGCGCTTTAATGGTGAGGCCGTGAAATCATTGCTTACTGTGGTGCCAATCAATGTGTGTCACTACAAAACTTTACACCATCCACTGTCCACTGCACTCTTTACATTGTGAACAATAGCTTGAAGGTTCATTTACAGCCAAAAATCCAATATATGTCATTTAAAAGGGGCTGGGTCCTTATTGACCTTTCACAGACAGTATTTAGACTTAGTTTGGAATCAAATTAGCACAAGATTAATCTCTATTGATGAAGTTTGCACATAAATTGTTAAATATGTACTCCTTTAAATATTTTAAAGCCTTTGCATTCTGAACATCCTGGCCATTAAACCAACAATAAGCAACGCTGAAGTTAATTCAAGCCTCCGTGTCTGACTTAAAGGAAAGAGTCAGTAAGCTGCAGTCAACTAACAGCGTAATCCAGTAGTGAGATGATCAACCTAGTCCTATAAAGGTTGATAACCTTCTCCGCATCTTCCTAACCTGACTAAAGTCATTAAAGAATGACGAGAATAAAAACACTGCAGGCACCTCTGCATCTTCATTCTGCACGCCAAGTACAAACAAAGTGACAATCACATTCATATATATTTTTTTTTTTTTGATTGAGACTCATGAGACTGGAGATATTTTAATATTCCCTCCTAACAGTCTCATAATGATTACAAAAATATGTAAGAAAATAGAGTTTACCCGCAGCTGACAGGTGTATCAGCGTCTCCCTCGCCGAAGTGACTCCTGAGACGACCGACCAACTTTTGCCCGTATCCCTTGGAAGTGCGACTCATTCTGTCCGCGCCCCGTTGATCCAGAGGAGGGCGGGGATGGTTCTGGTGAGCCCAGCCTCCAGCGCAGAGCCCGCCCACGGTTCAGGTTGCCGCAGATGTGAGATCGGAGACTCGATGAGCAAGTTCTGTCAGTTTAGAAATAACTAGAGATGACGTTTTCTGAAAATCTACATTTGATACCAATAACAAAAATCAGAGTAAACCTTTCCTATTTGCGGCCAGTTAGGATTACCGAAATTATTTCTATTTGCTTAATGAAAGGATAATCGAGAGATTTTTCCCCTTACAGTGACACATGTAAATAAAATAAGATTACTATAACTTTAAACAATTTCAAAAAGGCAAAAATGATGATGCCATTGCAATGAAACCTTCATATTAATTTACAACATTTGAAGAGGCACACCTGTGGATGTACTGTGTTTAAAGATAACATCTTAAACTCATAGCTTACACGTGTGTCATCATAGGAAACAAATCTAAGTAAATCAGCCAAGAAATCAGGAAGGGAATTGCACACCTCCACAAGTCTGATCCATTATTGGGAGTCATTTTCAGATGCCTGAAGGTGCCACTTTCACCTGGTCAAACAATAACATGCAAGCATAAACTGCGGGAATGTCCAGCAATCATACAGTTCAGAAGGGAGAGAGGTTCTGTGTGCCAGAGGTTTTGGTGCAAAATGTGTGCATCAACCCCAGAACAAAAGCAAAAGACCATGTGAAGGTGCTGGCTGAGTGAATCAACATGGCCCAAAAGGCAACTCAGTGAGAAGGAACCAGTTACTCCAAAGATAACTTAAAAACAACAGATTACAGCTCGCAAATAAAGTCAGGAACAAAAACCTTCATTTTTGAAACATGCCCCAGGGTCTAATGAAACTAAATTGATCTGTTTGTCCCTTGTTGCCTTTGGAGGAAACAGGGAAAATTAGCAAGGCTGAGGGAAGTTCAGTGGTGGCAGCATCATGTACTGAGGGTGTTTTGCTGCAGGAGGGACTTATAATCTTTGGAAAAAAGATTGCATCAGAAGGACAGAACAGTATCTGGAAATATTGATGCAGCATCTCAAGACATTAGCCAGGAAGTTGAATTTAGGGCATAAATGGGTCTGCCAAATGGATAATGAGTCTACTTGTATCGCCAAATTAGTTAAAAGTAGATTAAGGACAACACAGTCAAATTTTTTGGAGTGGCCATCACAACGCCCTGATCTCCATCATGTAAAAATTTGGAGTCAGAGCTAAAACTGACTACAAATTTTGCACATATTGTGTAATAATCTGTTCATTACAGAAATGAAGAAAATACCTCTATTTTTCTCTTCTGTGATATCTGTTTTTTCATTGTTGCTGTGATAAAGCTCGGGCCTCGTGACATTTGCTCTTGGAACCTTTTGGAACTCTTGACTACATGTGTCTCTCCAAACAAAACAAAGTGCTGTTTCCTTGGGTCTTATTTTAAGGTGAAACCACAGTTTAGGTTCTGTTTAAGGTAACTTGACATCCTAGACTACTTGGTGAGACAACTGATGTAATTGTGATCTACATGTCATCATAATCCAGGGACCTCAAAACATAAAGGCTTGGGGTAACCTCAGAGTGAGCTTTCAGGAAATGAATGCAACTTGGCGACCATGTTGCACAGGTACAACTGATAGTTGTTACCAGATATAAATCAGGTTGCAAGGAATTATGATAACTTTGAAGAAAATAAATACCAAGTCCAGTTGAATGACAAGCATTTGAATTTTAAAGGTGTCTATGTGTGTTTGGGAAAGAAGGTCAGCTCACTGCAGCCTTTAAAAAATGTAAACACGTCCCCTATCTGTCATACTATCAGGGAGCAGGCGTCTATGTTGGTATCAGCAAGGAAAACACTCTTAAAACGGCCCCCTGTGGTAAACCAGGACAATTTGCCTGTGCTGTAATTATGCCCATTATGGCTGTAAGAAAGGCTGCTGTCTTCATGCTGCAAGATCCTGGCTTTCTCTGCAAAACAATAATAGTCACGTCTCCTAAGGGCAACACATGGTGCCTGACTGGCGCTACCTTAGTAACTTTTGCTCGGTCTGAGTATGAACAAATATTATAAAACCCACCGTGAGCATCAGAATGATGTGCCATAAATCACTTTTTATTCTTTTCCCTCGTTCCTCTTACTGAGAGCTATAAACATAGTTTCGTCTCCAAGTATTTTATATCTATCCAGACAACCTGTTGTTGACTCGCTCACATTTTTGTGCATAAATGTGTGAATAGGAGGTCATTTTAAAAGAGCTATTCCTGTCTCTTTATGTGTGATTCAGCACAAAAAAAAAAAAAAGGTGAGCCGTTCATCATGGGAGATATATCTTTTCTCTGTGAACAGAAGTGCCCTCATGCTGCAGCTCTACACACAAAAGTAAACAATTTCAAGTTGCATTTTGTTTCCAAGGAAACTCAAACGCTGCTTTGGAGGGCACTGGAGATGTGGAGACAGATTCCTTCAGGGATCTTTGTATCCGATTATTGTCTGTCGCATGAAACTTCCTCAGAGCTCATTGTGTTCAACCTCTGGAAAGATACGCCTCCAGAGATTTTCACGGGCACTGACGCAAACGCACACATGTGCTTTCTTGCCAAAGACTTTCAATGAAGGGGAGTAGAAGTTTCTGGAAACATGCATTGTGTGGTATGGACTGGAAAAGCATTAAGCTAGGCGTTGTCTACATAAAAGGGATGCAACTGTACAGAAAGAGCACTTGCTGATGTTTGACTTCTTTATGCAATACT
The DNA here is from genome assembly GCF_021462225.1 of Girardinichthys multiradiatus. Taxonomy (NCBI): domain Eukaryota; kingdom Metazoa; phylum Chordata; class Actinopteri; order Cyprinodontiformes; family Goodeidae; genus Girardinichthys; species Girardinichthys multiradiatus. The sequence goes on from NC_061801.1 coordinate 19,295,548, forward strand.
GTCGTTTTTCAGCACTGAATAAATTCACTTCGTATTTCAAAAGGAGAGGCCTCTATATGCACATGCAGCTACTTTTATTGTGAATGAATACTTACAGTCTGATTTTTCTTTAAGACTGAATAATCTCAACGGTGATCTATTGACAAGGAGCCACCCATATTCATATTATTACAATATCTTAAATAAATGCTGCTATCTGTGAGTAATCTGCTTTTAGCCAGACTAACTGGTGGCTCTCTATCAGGGATGGCCTAGGAAATCCCTCCCCCTCCCATTTTCACTTCGACTTAGTCACAATAATGTTACATAATATGGCCATCTGCTCTTGACATTGATTTAAAAGTCTCACTATGCCTGCCGTATGAGTGTCAGCAAACATTTGAACACCAGCGGCTTTACTAATATGCTCCATAGCAAGTTTTCACCGTCCAGAGCAGTGATGTAGAAATACACAATGGTCCCCCCTGCGTAGATTTTATTTAGTTTTTTCACATATTCACAACATTTTTGGGTTGGAAGATGGTATGTTTCTCAATTTTAAAAAAAAACATCAGTCAGAGGTAAATGATTTAGGTCCACTCTCGCCTCAGTATATTTATATATTTTAAGTGAATTTGATCGGCATTTGGCCCCGTACTCTATTTGAGCTCCCAGATAAGTCCACCAGGGTCTGCCTATGCTGTGAATGTGACCACATGGTGACATCTAGCGGGTGTTTGTGGAACTGATTTGATTTGAAAACGAGACAAGCAAACTATACAGTTGAAACCAAATGTTTACACACAGTATAACTTTACATAATCTTTTTTTCTCTCACTGCCAGACATCACATCAGAATATAAACATTTCTAGGACAGTTAGCATCACCAAAATTAATTCTATTTATAAAATGACAGATTACTGAGATGTCCACCTCTCACCTGTAGACCGCTGGAGATAGGCAAAAGCTCCCCTGTGACCCTGTATGGAAGAAGCAGGTATAGAAAATGGATGGATGGACGGACTTTACATATAACGAATTATTTCCATTTCGTTTTTGTAGAGATTTTTATTTTTTATTTTTATAATTTAGAGACAATCTTTGTCATTGTTTTATTGTAAATAAGTTGATTAAATAATTTCCCTCCAGCAATAGTTCTGTCTACATCTCTAAGTCCCCATTGACCAATTATTAATATATTGTTATTCCTCTTCCCCTCCACTCAGTGAATGTTCTGTTTGTTTCTCTGGATTTGAATCTGGCTGTGTGGGAGGACCACACCAAACGTTTACCATGTCATTCTGAGTTGTATTTTTTAAGGACTTCATACTAAAAGTTTCTTCTATTATGTGGTTTTCTGCAGTTTTGGTCTTTTCACTGCTGAGATCAGTCTGGATAGCTGGATAACTTATTCCACGTTGTAAATTGAGATTCTAGAATATTTAATGGTAACGATAGGAAACTATATAGCAGCCTGGACAGTATATCTATCTCAATTCTTGAGCCAAAATCCAATACTAATTCTGACCATCTCTAAAGATGTTTTTGTATTTTGTTGCTAATAATAGTACAATTTATTTCCTGAATTTCGCCCAAGTCATGCACAAGTCAAACTCCCAAGTATTTAATTAATTTCTTTCCCCATTTAAATTTCAATCCTTGCCTAATTTCCTTACATGGTTTATAATTAAGGTGAAGTAATTGTGTTTTGGAGATATTTACTTTATACCCTGACATCTTACTATGGTTTGCCAAGACAGAAAACTGTATTGGAGGGGTTACTTTGAGGTTCTGTAGGTATGTAATTACATCATCTGCAAAAAACACAACCATGTGACCTTCTCCTGCAATGTTCAATGTTCACTCCCTTTAGCCCTTCACTCCTTGTTTTGCCTTGTGATTTGTGCAAGGGCCTCTATATACAATTCGAATAGTGAAGGGCTGAGGCAGCAGCCCTGGTGAGTACCTCTGAACAGACTGAAGCTTCTCTTGAGGTGTCCAGTAATTTTTATCGTGGCAGAGGGGCAGTGATTGGATACATCTTTTGAATTGTTTGTTAAAATCCATCCTCGCTAGGATCTTAAATAGGAAGTACCACGAGACCCTGTTGAAGGCTTTTTCTGCATCAAGGCTGATCACGGCTGCTGACGGTTGCTGTCTGCTTGTTCAGTGGATAATGTGGAGTGTACGGGTACTGTTGTCTTGTGTTTGTCGTCCCATAATGAAACTTGTTAGGTCATCATCTATTGAGTTGGTTAATAGGTGCTCAAAGTAATTTTATCAAAAATATGGTCTAATGACCAAACCATTAGAAACAGACTTCATGAGGGTAGTCTGAGGGCCCAATGCCCTCTAGTAAGACCTGTGTTCACTGCCTAACACCATGCAGCTCGACTGGCATTTGCCAGAAAACACCATAATTGGTAGGTTTGGGACTGGTGCCATGTTCTATTCAAAGATGAGAGCAGGTTCACTCTGAGCTCATGTGACAGACATGGAAAGGGTCTGGAGAAGCTGCAGTGTACATTATGCTGCCTGCAACATTGTTCAACATGATTGGTTTGGTGGTAGATCAGTGTTGGTCTGAGGAAGCATATCCAAGGAGGAACGTACAGACCTGTACAGGATAAACGATGGCACCCTGACTGCTATTAGGTATCCTCAGACCCATTGTTAGACCATTTGCTGGTGCAGTGGGTCCTGGGTTCCTCCTGATGTAGGATAATGTCCAGCCTCATGTGGCAGGAGCATGCAGGCAGTTCCTGGAGGAAGAGGGAATTGATACAATTGACCGGCCTCCATGTTTCGCTGATCTAAATCCAATAAAACAACTCTGACATCATGTTTAGGTCCATTCAACGCCACCAGGTTGCACCTCAGGCTGTCCAGGACCTCAGTGATGCCCTGGTCAGGATCTGGGTGGAGATACACCAGGACACCGTCCGTCATCTCATTAGGAGCATGCCCTGACATTGTCAGGTGTTCATAAAAGCACGTGGGGGTTGTAAAAACTACTGAGTACTATTTTGAGCTGCTGTCATGACATTCCAGCAAATTGGACCAACCTGCTGCAATGGTTTTTCAATTTCAATTTCTCAGTGACTTTGGATTACATCCTCAGTAGGTTGATAATTTTCATTTTGATCAAATCATGTGGCATCCCTTTGTTCCTAACACATTACCCATTCCATTTCAGTATGGATATCCAGCATGATTTTTTTTTTCCCAGTTGAGATCTGATGTATTTTGATTGTGTTTCTTTAATTTTAAAGGAAGTGTTTGAGTCTATAGATATGTTAGGGTCTACATTACATACAATCTACAATGAGATCAAACTTGGGCAACCATTTTTTTATTGAAGGTGTATGTGTGAATGTCTACCCAGGAGAAAGAACAGATCAAATGCGTTTTTAAAACACCTAAAATAAATTCATTGGAAAAATCCAAGGGGTATGAATATGTCTGAAAGCACTGTAAGAGTGGCTTCAGGTTATGAAGTGTTCATTTGTTTCTTTTTCTTGGTAGATAATGTATATAATATTAATCTTTTGAGACTTTGCTCACATGTCTAATTGTGTTTACTTTTGATTTGGACCCCTAAATATCTTTGTATTTTATGAGAAATAAAAGGTAGTGGTCAGGAAAGGACAAAACACAAATTTATAGCACAACGGAAATTGTTTGCTTTGTTTTTACAGCTTGTTAGGTCATTTTTCTCTATGAAAATCTTAAGATGAGATATTTCTTAAGATATTTAATCTGTTTTAATGTAAAACCAGTCATGCAACGATCTTTATAGGTCAAAGGTCATATCAAAAGTGTCTAAAAATTGTTAGATCAGTTTCCACACAAACCCTCTGATTGAAGTAGGCCCTGACGCAGTACCACTTGAATTTGTGAATTAGATCTTCTACAAAGATCTACTAAGACATCCAGCAGTTAAAACTTTACTGCCATGCTGGGAAAGTGGAAAGGCAAAAGTAGATTGTTTTGCTTGGGCAGCAAATAAATGTGGTAGGGAAATGGGATTTCAAGATAAGAGATACAGCACAGCTGTACCTTATTCAGTGACACCTTATTGGTTGTTTCCTAACATTAATGTTGATCTAGATATCCATAAAGAAATGCAGACATACAGGGGTTGGACAATGAAACTGAAACACTTGTCATTTTAGTGTGGGAGGTTTAAATTGGACCAGCCTGGTAGCCAGTCTTCATTGATTGCACATTGCACCAGTAAGAGCAGAGTGTGAAGGTTCAATTAGCAGAGTAAGAGCACAGTTTTGCTCAAAAAATTGAAATGCACACAACATTATGGGTGACATACCAGAGTTCAAAAGAGGACAAATTGTTGGTGCACGTCTTGCTGGCGCATCTGTGACCAAGACAGCAAGTCTTTGTGATGTATCAAGAGCCACGGTATCCAGGGTAATGTCAGCATACCACCAAGAAGGACGAACCACATCCAACAGGATTAACTGTGGACGCAAGAGGAAGCTGTCTGAAAGGGATGTTCGGGTGCTAACCTGGATTGTATACAAAAAACATAAAACCACGGCTGCCCAAATCACGGCAGAATTAAATGTGCACCTCAACTCTCCTGTTTCCACCAGAATTGTCCGTCAGGAGCTCCACAGGGTCAATATACACGGCCGGGCTGCTATAGCCAAACCTTTGATCACTCATGCCAATGCCAAACGTTGGTTTCAATGGTGCAAGGAGCGCAAATCTTGGGCTGTGGACAATGTGAAACATGTATTGTTCTCTGATGAGTCCACCTTTACTGTTTTCCCCACATCCGGGAGAGTTACGGTGTGGAGAAGCCCCAAAGAAGCGTACCACCCAGACTGTTGCATGCCCAGAGTGAAGCATGGGGGTGGATCAGTGATGGTTTGGGCTGCCATATCATGGCATTCCCTTGGCCCAATACTTGTGCTAGATGGGCGCATCACTGCCAAGGACTACCGAACCATTCTTGAGGACCATGTGCATCCAATGGTTCAAACATTGTATCCTGAAGGCGGTGCCATGTATCAGGATGACAATGCACCAATACACACAGCAAGACTGGTGAAAGATTGGTTTGATGAACATGAAAGTGAAGTTGAACATCTCCCATGGCCTGCACAGTCACCAGATCTAAATATTATTGAGCCACTTTGGGGTGTTTTGGAGGAGCGAGTCAGGAAACGTTTTCCTCCACCAGTATCACGTAGTGACCTGGCCACTATCCTGCAAGAAGAATGGCTTAAAATCCCTCTGACCACTGTGCAGGACTTGTATATGTCATTCCCAAGATGAATTGACGCTGTATTGGCCGCAAAAGGAGGCCCTACACCATACTAATAAATTATTGTGGTCTAAAACCAGGTGTTTCAGTTTCATTGTCCAACCCTTGTATAAAGGTAATAGGAATTGGATAGATTATTGTATTACTGTATATTTTAATAGATTATTAAAATATACAACTGAAAGCAGATATTTACATAGACTGTTTATAAATGATTATTTGGACTCCTGCAGATAGGCACTGGCTTCCCCGCGACCCACTATGGAAGAAGTGGTATAGAAAATGACTGACTGACTGACATACACAGTTAAATAAAACTTTACATATCTTGGGTAGACATCCAACAGGCAGATGTGATTGTGGAACGGATTTGGAAACAGTAGAGCATATTGTAATTGAGAAAAGTATAGTAGTATAGTAGAGAAAAATTAAATAAAGAATTAAGTATGATGTGAATACAGTATTAGTAAAACATGACATGATAAATATTTATGAAATGATCATATTTATAAGATTTTTAAGACAAACGGGATTATTTGCTAGAATATCAAATAGGGTCAGTTAGATACTATGGCACACACTCCAGCACAACAGTTGGCGATAATGCATCTAAACGTTTGGTACCACCAGCAAAAAAATCCCAAGAAGAAGAAGACCAAGACGAAGAAGAAGAAGAAGAAGAAGCTCTTCTACAAGCATGGCTGCGTCCAAAAGAAAACGTGGAGGAGAGGGACCCGCTGATAAAAAGGGTAAATTTGTTGTAGACGAAGGCGAAGCTCAGGTTGAAACGAAAAAGGCGACAAGAAATGAAGTTTTAGTCCCAGCACCGGTTTCTATGGTAAGTGATTGGCCTTGTTATTAGCCAGTTACTTAGCATTAGCTCTAAGAGGGGAATTAAAGTGTTTTTTCCCCTTCTTATTGCATATTTTTTAGCAGTAAATAAAGATTGACATTTCTAGTCAGTACATGTTATATTAATATGGTAATAGTATTAGATTGGAAAACCTTTATGGAGCTCTGTATGGTTGAGATGCATTCACGCCACTTTAAACTTCACCGTGTAAAGATTGCTTAATTTTAACATTGTTCAGACCAACCTCTCTGGGTTCGATTATATATTTTATGGTCAGTCACACCTTGGAAATGTAATGTTGTCAAAACTAATTTCAGCAAATAAAAGTGGCGATTTTTTTCAGGACAAATCTAGTAAATTATTTTCCATTTTAAGCTTTACAGTCAAGGTATCAATATCATCATCAGTGTAGTTAGTGTTGATACTGGATTCGGTGAAAGCCACATCTGATTAGCACAAAAAGATCCACGACAGAGTGTGAATGCATGGCCTTGGATAAAGTAAAAACTCGGCGTATTTCAGTGCATTTGTATTACTGCTGTTACACGTGCTAATATCCTTTCTGTTGTTGTCTGTTAATAGAAATTAACATAAAAAAAAGGGTGCTAAACATGAAATATCTTTCTAGAGATAGAAAGTCTAAACGTGAAATGCACCAAACAGCTTTATTCACCCAATTTATTATATCCGATTATTTGTTTGCAGAGCTCTAGCAATTGTAGTCAGTGCCAGTTTGTTTTTAAGAGCTTTAATTTCATTTAGTGATAGGCCGGTATGTGATTTACAGTGTGTGATACCTTTAAAATAAAACAATAACAGTACAGAATTTACACAAACATTTTTAAGAAACATGTGTAATGATGATCTAATTACTTTTTTTAATGGAAAAGTAATTAGTGTTGTGTGGGCGCTCCTTTACTTTCCACACCATGTCTACCTGCTTTCCTTGCAACTGGAATTGGTTTGATATTGTAGGATAATGTCTCCTGAACAGGGCAAATGGACCAACAAGGAAAGAGTTCTTATCTTCTCTTCAAGAGGAATCAACTTCAGAACCAGACACCTGATGCAGGACCTGAGGACCATGATGCCTCATTCAAAAGCAGGTCAGTGTTGAGGAATTCGGAGTTGTGTAATAATTAACGTCTGACTGTATGTTGAGCTGAGATTAACTTCTACCACATTCCATATCAGATACAAAAATGGACAGGAAGGACAAGCTGTTTGTTGTCAATGAGGTAAGTCTGGGAAGATTAGAATTTCTCCCATATCACAACAAAGCCTGACATCTGTGGGTTTCTTTCTTTATTTTTAGGTGTGTGAAATCAAAAATTGTAACAAGTGCCTCTTTTTTGAGGCAAAGAAGAAGCAGGACCTCTACATGTGGTGAGGGTTTCATCCGTGTTACTTTTTCCAAACGGTTAGCTTAACCTTTACTGGAAACCAAAACTATGTTACACTGCAGTACTTCTATTTCCTTGTAGGATCTCCAGCTGCCCACATGGACCTTCTGCAAAGTTTCTGGTTCAGAACAGTAGGTTGTTTCTCTTCTTTAGCCCTCAGGTGCAGAGGATAGTTGTGGTGTTACAGATACTTGATTAATGTTGTTGTTGACCTCACAGTTCATACGCTGGCTGAGCTCAAAATGACGGGAAACTGCCTGAAAGGGTCCAGGCCCCTGCTCTCGTTTGATCCGGTGAGTGTCACCCAGCCTTAAAGCATTAAAGGAAGGTTCGGGGGAAATCTGCTGATTACCCTGATGTAAAATAAAAATGAAAAATTTCAACTTTGAGATATTTTGCCTTTAAAGTGTTTTGTGCCAAATGGCCTGAATAATGAGCAGAGCCTTAGTTGTTAAAGTCTAAAATCATCTCGGGCACGGCGCTGGTGGTGTAGGAATTAAGCGCTAAGGTCCTTGATGCGGCTGTCCCGGGTCCGAGTCTCAGATCCGGCGATCTTTGCTGAAGGTCTCCCCCTCTCTCTGCCCCTCTTTCCTGTCTGCCTGCTGTCGAGAAATGAAAAATAAAGGCCTGTAGTGCCGAAAAAATGTCTTTAAAATCATCTCTCTTGTTTCCTTTAACAGAAATTTGACAAAGAGCCCCACTACGCTTTACTAAAGGAGCTCTTTATCCAGGTATGTTTTCTGTTGTTAAAGCATAGAATAAAATGCACCTAACACCTGGCATGTAGAAATTATTCCATCCATCTCTGTTCATTCTTTAATTCAGTGTATCCATCCTTCAGTTTTTTTCTTCCACCCATTTCTGTTCACCCATCCATCTATTCATCTGTTTCTCTGTCCATTCGTTAATTCCATCCATCTGTCTCTCCATCTGCCTATGTCTTAATACATTCGATTCTCTCTGTTGTTTTTGCAGGTTTTAAATGTAAAGATGATCGAGGCAGAATGCCTGCTAGAAATTAAATGTTTTTTTTTTTTTTTCTAAAAAAATATTTGCATTGAAAAATCAAAAATTTGAGTTTGGCATGAAAAATGTGTAGGAAGTGGAACTGAACCACAATAACTGAGTTGTACTGGATAACATCTGACTAAAATGCTAACAATGTGTATATTTTTATGGTTTAAACAAAACATGGTTTTTATTTTGTTTGGAGAATTCCTTTCAGTTTCATAACGTTTTTTTTGTTGTAGACATTTTCCACTCCTCGCTACCATCCTAAGAGTCAGCCTTTTGTGGACCACGTCTACACGTTCTCCATCGCAGACAACAGAATATGGTTTAGAAACTACCAGGTAATATTTCATCATACATTCTCAAGTTTTACCCTGGAAAAGACTTTTTTTTTTAGTAGACGTTTTCACATAATGCGAAATGTTTTCCTCTGGATTTGTCTTCCGTTTACAGTAATTCTCCCTTCCCTCTTTTTTTCCACATTCAGATAATTGAGGAGGACGCCTCTCTGGTGGAGATCGGCCCACGATTTGTTCTAAACCTAATAAAGATCTTCCAGGGAAGCTTTGGAGGGCCAACACTCTATGAAAATCCAAACTTCCGATCTCCAAACTTGGTAAAATCATCTGCAGGCTAATTTCTACGTATGGTTTTAGTCACTTTTCATATATTTTTATTATTATTTTGTTTTCTTTTGTAACAAATTTCATCGATTCTCAAACTTGGATAATTAGGAAATTTCATCTGACTTTTGCTGCCACTGCAAATCAGTTCTAAGAGGAGGAGTGTGAAATGCTGCAGGGAATAGGTTATCAGAGAGCATAAATGTTCTCCTCTGACTTGGTACCATCTCAGTGCCGCCACAGATTTGCCTCCATTTTTTTAGCCTAATGAGCAGAAAACTTAAACCAGAAACGGAAAAATCCACCAATATGTCATACCAACAATACTTTTCAGTATGCAAGTTGTTGCTGCAAGACAAATCTTTGTCAGTTTAAAATGAAGTCTGTAGGAGGTTATTTAAATAGAAAACTTTCCCCCGGATGCATGTCTGATGTTCAGGGTGCTACTTTTAAACAGGAAGTCTGTCTTTTCACATTGTGTATACATTTGACTAAAGTCCCATTGAATGACTGCAGCCATTATTGTAATCCTTTATTTCCCGTACACCCACAGCACAGGCGAGAGCTCCGACTGGCAGCGGCAGCCAAAGTGAGAGAGAAGCAGATGGTGAAGGAGCTCCAGAAAATAAAGAGGAAAGAAGCTAAGGAGGACATTGACGAGGATGTGACGGCTGATGTTTTTGTTACACCCAACGAGGAGAAACCTGTTCACATTCAGACGGAGCCACCTGCGCCAAAAGTGGTGAAGAAGAACAAACACAAAGCTTTCAAGAGGCAGCGGATGCAGAGGGGACGCAGATAACTCCATGGACTGGATTTATTTGACAGCATGTTTCACTGCTGCCACGATGTCAATTTCTTTTTTTCTCTTGATGTCGTGTTGTGTTCAATGAAATGTGCACGTTAATTGAATACATACTAATCTTTATTTCACAAAACACAATATTTACAATCCTTTGTAATAAAAATAAATACTGTAAAAAGAAATATATATAAGCAGTTTTGTGTGTTACAAAAAATCCCTTTGCAGTGTAGATACGCACACCAAACAAGAGTACATCTTTTTCATACAGAGAATCGTCAGAGATGCACCAATCAATGGGTCGGAGTTTGGAATCTGCCAATTTTTCCTTGATTGATTCAAAAAGCAAAATCTGATTTTATTTTCCCCTTTGAATGCATCAAAACTATGAACTCCTACCATTTCCAGTCCATATTTTAGCATGTACTTGGATGTGCTTTTTTGAAGTAAAACAAAATAAAAGTTATGGGCATTTTGTGCTTTGATGCTGAAGGGCTAATCCTGCAGTTCCCTCATTTTCCTTTGGATTAATAATAGGGCTGCAAAATATACTGCAACTGTGTTACTGCAGTGTCTACTGTACACAGTATTCATACAGCATTAGACTGCAGGAAATGTTAACTTATTAAAGGTGCATGCATTCAGGCTTTCTATTCTGGAAATATGACCTGTTTCAAAACTACAGTTAACTTGTTTCACTGCTAAAAAACAGAATAAGAAACTTCTCAAATAAACCTTTTTGATGAAAACAATAGAGAGACAGATGTCACAAATAAGGTTGGAAGCAGTGTGGAGAGATGAGTCCGCAAGTTTAACTGAGAAATCCTTTCACATTGTTCATAAATCTCATGCTTTTCCAAACTACAGCTTCCCAACAAGTGGGACGATCATTCATGGCAAGGTTGGAATTAAGAAATTATGCCCAACACCTTTTTTATTGCCTGTTCAACCTTTTTTGGCTGATTTGACCTTCATAATAGTGCGATCAAATGAGGTAACAACGAATCAGCTGTTATTCCTCCTCTACCTCCTCATCAGGACAACAGAAATATTCCACAAAGCAGATCTGTCCATCGTCGTTCCTGACCAGGTACTGCAGAGAGAGGACCCCCCTGCTGTCTGTCCTCACTGAGACTTTACAGGATATTGCCAAGGCTTTGGTGGATGGTTTCAATAAGGACATCTTGTATCTGTCAGATTGCACAGAAGGAAAACAAATCAGAAACTGTAACGACAGATCCAGGGATGATTATAACTGAAAGGATGAATGTGAATAATCAAACTATAAATAACTGCAGATCATTTAGTTTCTGACCTCACCTGAATGTAATAAAATAAAATACCACCAATATTTATAAAGCACTTTTAAATAAACCAAGGTCCATCAAATGCTGTACAACTGCAAATGACACAATTTAAGATCTAAAGGTCCAAATTTATGGAATCTAGTGACATCTGGTGGAAACAATGATTAACTACCTCTTCTACAGTAGAACAAAACATTGAATCAAAATGATAAAACCACAATAATACATTTTTATTGCTGTAAACAATAAAAATGTTTACTGTAAACAAGTTGGCAAGTTGAAACAAACAGATTCAAATCTCTTCACAAATATCCCTTGGCCCTAGTTTAAGGATCACTGAGACAACTATCCAAAATTTTAGAAAGCAAATGTTACTAACTCTGTTATTTTAGTTTATCTAAGTTGAGCTCTCAATTTGCTTCTCTGTGGTTAATGGACTCTGCAGTCACCTGTTGGTTTGTGTCTTGTTGCACTGAAACAGCTCCATCATATCCGAATCCTTGGAGTAGTCATAATGGGCGTTTCCAGAGTTTCCAAATGTCGACAATCTTAAGAATTGAAATCAAAAAGTAACACATTTATAACATAGTTAAGGGGTATAAAACTGAACAAGACCGAGACTTATTATGCTGGAGAATGCACACAATACAGAGAACTACACTTTATTACAATTCCTAAAAAAAGAACTGAACTTTAGCGATGGCTTGTACGTTGCAATACTGTGTTTGCCTCAACTGTAAAGCACTGAGATAAAATGTGAATAAAAGAAAGTACTTGTCATTTTTACTGCACTACTATAAACCATAGAAAGCCTCTGACAGCCCACCTGAAGTACGGCTGGTTGGGAGACATGGTGATCTGCAGCACCTCGCTGGTCATGTCCAGTTCAGAGAAGGCTTCCTTAAGACTCTCTGACTGTAGAATGACCTTTGAAAGGAGCCAGAAACACAGGACAAGAGTAGCACACTTTTTTTTATAATTTACTCATAGTGATTGATATCTGAATTTTCCCTACTGACATTTATTAATCCAGTATTAAAGACTAAAAACAGCAAGATGAACCTTGTTTGTAACATTAGAGCTGGAGAACTCAAAGTCAATTGGTTCTTCTGGTTCATGTGTATTAATTTTGCAGACAGTCACTACGCCACCCTCCTCCAGGAACAACGTCAGAGGATGACCGTAGCCCCTGTAGCACATCCGCAAAGCTGTTGATAATGAAACATCACGAAAGGTATGAGGCGGGAAACTTGTAGAATTGAGGTCCTTGGGTTAATTCTGCTCATTTTCCAGTTATGTTTCTTTTAGTTTGGTTTACCTCCTACTGAGCTTCCTCCAAAGATATTCAGGCAGTCGAGTAGAACAGTAAGGTTGATTTGAAAAACGACCGAATCTTCTTTTAACGTAAACTCTTGAAAGATGTCTGCCTGAAAGTTTTGAAAAAAGAAAAAGATAATTGAAGTGAATCCTTCAAACAGAGGCAGAGAATCAAGATGTTGAACAGGACTTCTTTGCTTCTCTGAATGCTTGCAAAAAAACAACAACAGACAAGCACACCTGAATGAAGGCATTGGCTTGCATGCATTTGCAGTCCTCCACTGTGACCTTTAGACCGTTTGCGGTTGCTGTGAAGATGGCATGGTCCTTGCAGGTGATAGCTTTCAGTATGTTCGAGAGATTTCGAGCATTATCCAAATTGGCTATCAAAACGTATTGTTCATCTTCTCTCTGAGACTGAGTGGACAGAGGCATTGTGTTGCTGGAAAAAAACAAAAACAAAACACAGAACAACAGAATATATTTTCCAGTATTTGCAACAGGACTATACATAATAGATCACATGGCAAATTGTTAAATAACCCATAGATATTCGCAATATCAATTTCTGGTTTTCTTAGAAGTCTGACCTGCCGATTCCAATCTTGAACAACACCCCCACCCCCTCTTTTATTTTTCTTAAAGACAGTACTACATCAAACAGGAAAATAGGCTGCAGGTTCCTTGACAGAAGTAGTATTTTAGAAGGAAACACAACATTACACCCAGTTTTTGCATCAAATCATGTATCCCTAAATGTCACCTGTTTTTACTAAAGTGGATTAAAACTAAAGCGCTTGAAAGTAGCTGCTGTTTGCTAAGGCATCTATAGAAAAATATGGTGGGAGTTCTTAGTTCTGATGCATTTAATGAATAGGGAGAAAGTCAGATTTATCAGAAACAGACCTGCTGATTAGAGCTGATCAAGGGACAACTGGCCAACTGATTAGTGTATCTATTATGCTTTAGGTACGTTATGTTCTGACTTAAATCGTTTAGCATCTCTGTGTCTTTGGTGGTACATTTGACACCGCTAAATGTCTTAGTCTTTACTGTGCACATCTTTAGGGTCTCTCAGTAGTCAGTTAGCCTCTTTGGTCAATCGTGTACTCATTTTATGTGTATTTGTGATATCTTTATATCTCATTTTCCTTCCTTTTGTTAGAAAAAGATAATCCATTATTCATCATTCAGTGATAGTCATATAGAATAAACACATTAAAACCAATAATATCGAAAAAAAAATAAAAACATAAACTATACAGTTGACAGAAATACAAAGTAAAATAAACTATAATTATTAATAACTAGGAAACGTGCAACTAAAAAAAGTGAATTTTAGACAAAGTGTAACTTTACAAACGCAGAATGTTTTATTTAAATATCTTGAGGCCATTTACAGATGTTGGACATCTGAACAAAAGCAGCTGCAGAAATGCTAAATTAAATGTTTAGCTTAATGGCGGATCAATGAATAGAGTAATCGTATACATTACTGGATAGTTATGATTTACTGCAACATATAAACACTGTGGGTCTTCCTATATTTTTATAAACAAGTATATCACACGCTAGCTAGCTAGTACACTTAATCATTAAAAAATACGTAAATGTTTAACAACACATTTGCAAAACACTGTAACTTGAAGTTGTAGGAAATCCATTTTCCAGATTATTCTCTACATAATGTAAGAAAACACGTAACTAGAAATTACAAGCATTCATTAGTCACTCACAAAGCTAGAAGTCACCATGAACACCAATTTTGTTTAAAAGAAACCCCCAACGTACCCGGTGGAGAATAGTTTCCGCTTTCGTCATCCACCTCAACCGGAAGTGGGATTTTTGTTGGAACATAACGTTCCAGAGAGTTCGCTGAGTCACAACAAACCTACCGAGATCCGCGCTAACCTCACCGATAGTCCGTGACAACATCGGTGTTTGGTTATTTGATTCATCCAGGTAGGGCTATTTACTTTTCGAGTCTTTTTAAAAATAAGGGATGTTCTTTCTAAGCCTTTCTCATCCCTCTTGTGTTCACCCCGGAAGCTAACGTTGGCTAGCCACCGGGTTCAGGGTTAGGGTTAAAACAACTTAACAATGGATAGGACTGAAGGTTCTTCTGCCCGTGGTGTTCCCATGCCACTCGTTACTAACGTCAGCTACTATTGAGCTAAGTTCTGATTAAACCCCTCGATGAAACCCTTATACACACATTAAAGTTAAATAAATAAGTTTCATTTATAGTTTTATGTTACGTTGTACGTTTTGACCGCTGGTCGGAACAACAAAATTTAAATGTGACGCTTTTTAAATACAATACTATCGAAAAATCATTATTATTGTAGGTTGTGCCGCAAACGTCAGATAACACAATCTAATTATAGGAAGAAATAGGTCCCATCTACAATGTTGTAGATCAGAAACATTGTCCGGATCCCCTTTTAAGCATTTAGTTTTATTGTACACAACTAAACATTAACAACATGGGTGTGCTGGATAGACACTGACACTAGACACAGGCATACAATATATATAGTATCAGGTGATTTTAAAGTGATTATTGCTTCATCATAGCACGTGTTAGTGGGTGGGATGTATTTGGCAATAAGTTAACATTTTGTCCTTAAATCTGATGAGTTAGAAGGAAGAAAAGGGCCAGCGTTAGGATTTCAGCAAGTCTGACAGGGGTCAAAATTGTGTTGGCTGGGCCAGAGCATCTCCAAAGCTGCAGCACTTGTGCGGTGTGTCTGCAATGGTTATAATCTTCCAAAGGCAATCCAAGGAAGGTACATTGGCCAATGAAGTCCGATCCAACAGGCAAGTCACTGTTGCTGAAATTGCTAAATTAGGAAGCTAATGTTGGTTCTGATAGAAAGGTGTTCATATACACAGTATGTTGCAGTTTATAATGTATGGGATCGTGGAAACGGTTTTACCTTAAGGCTGTGGATTCTTTCAGCAGATCAATGCACCCTGCCACATATCAAATATAGTTCAGGAATGGTTTAATGAGCACAACATCAGGTTTGAGGCGTTGACTTGACCCCCAATATGGTCAATTTTGAAGCAATCAACCATTTGTGGGATGAGCTGGACAAACAAGTCCTATCGATAAAGGTCCCACCTCCCAACTTAGAGGACTTAAAGCAGGGGTGCCCAAGTCCAGTCCTACAGAGCTACTGTCCTGCATCTTTTAGATGCACCCCTTCTCATAGAAACCTGAATCAATTGGCTCAATTCCCTGATCGGGATTCCATTCAGTCCTGCAGAGACCTGGTAACTAGCCATTCATTTCGTGGACTTGAGCACCTCTGACTTATAGGATCTGCTGCTAACATCATTACCACAGCACACCATTAGGGTGAAGTCCATGCCTCGACATAAGTCATAATGTTAAGCCTGATCAGAGTAGGTCTGTTCTTTTTTTTTTCTTGTTTTTGTAAATGGACGGCAGTGATGCTGTTTCTGTGACCACAGACCACTTTACGGTGGTCGTGTGTTGCTGAAACACTTAAAATCTGTGGGTTCCTTTATTAAATATTCATCAACTGAGCAACTTGGTATCAAAGCTGCAACATTACTAGTGCAACCAGTTATTCAATTTAATGTTATCACTATAGCACCATGTCAAAAATAAAGGTCATGTAGGGCTAACTAAGCAAACAGACCCAAGTCACATTGTTTTACATTGAGTCAAACTCAATTCACCGGATTCCATTGAATCAAATTAATTTCAGTACAATTAAATTATAACTTGGTCACTTCTTTTCACAAGGGGCTAATCTGTGTTTCATTTTATTTTTTTATTTGACACTTTTACCCACAGTGGAAAGCCATTAAATGGGCCTAAATTAAATATATACATTATACGTTTCTAATGCTAAATAACACATTTAAAACAGATTTTCAAGGGCTTAGATATTATCTCGTTTACTTAACCACTGTCTAATCAGAAGCTGATTACTTGGCCCTTTTAGCCAAAATTTTTGCAATTTTACCTTCAACATTAACATTTTAACTAATACAGATTTACCAGTACGATAATTACTCGAGACTGGTTGTTAAAAAGTTGTTCGTGCCCTTTAAAGACAAGCAGCATGTAGTCGGAAAGTACATTCTGCCCAGTGTAGATTAGATCATATATTATATCTTGAAGCTTTGGCATACTGTAACGTAAAATGTGGTAAATGTCTATGTCAGAAGTAAGATGTTTCCTTGCTGAGGAGATACGGACAACTAGGGCTCACTGTGTCAGAGTAACATTGCATTTTATATAAAACGTCTTGTCCTTACAATGAAAGACAAACCCTCTTGAAATCGAGAAGAACCAGTGTTGTTATCTGTCATCCTATCATTTCAGAAATATCTGTTTAAACCTATAACCAAAATGATAGCCTTGCTGGTTTGTCTTGTTAAAATCAGAATGATTGAGCAATTCAGAAAATAATCTGGAAACCGATTAAAAAGAAACAAAAAAAAAAATTGTTTTGCTCTCTTGAAATTAGCCTGGAAAATTTCTGGATATTTGTAAACTGGGTCATTAAATGACATAAAGCAGAGATATAACCCCGCTTAGTAAATTCATGCCGAGATTGTATTTTTCAAATAAAAATAAAAATAGTACAGCAAAGTAAAAGGTGTTGGTTAATGTGTTTATAAATCGAAAATGGTGATAGTTCATTTTATGAGCTAAAAAAAACATTAGATTTTTCAGTATTTGACCAGCTGATCATTAATCAGAGCTTATCAAGGAAACAGAGGCCAACAGAATGATGCATTTCTACTTTCTTTTTCATAAAAACAATAGGCATTTAGACAGTACAGACCAAAAGTTTGGACACACCTTCTCATTCAAAGAGTTGTCTTTATTTTCATGACTATGAATATTGTAGCTTCACACTGAAGGCATCAAAACTATGAATTAACACATGTGGAGTTATATACTGAACAAAAAAGTGTGAAAAAACTGAAAATATGTCTTATATTCTAGGTTCTTCAAAGTAGCCACCTTTTGCTTTGATTTCTGCTCCGCACACTCTTGGCATTCTGTTGATGAGCTTCAAGAGGTAGTCACCTGAAATGGTTTTCACTTCACAGGTGTGCCCTGTCAGGTTTAATAAGTGAGATTTCAAGCCTTATAAATGGGGTTGGGACGATCAGCTGTGTTGTGCAGGAGGTGGATACAGTACACAGCTGATAGTCCTACTGAATAGACTGTCAGAATTTGTATTATGGCAAGAAAAAAGCAGCTAAGTAAAGAAAAACGAGTGGCCATCATTACTTTAAGAAATGAAGGTCAGTCAGTCCGAACAATTGGGAAAACTTTGAAAGTGTCCCCAAGTGCAGTCGCAAAAACCATTAAGTGCTACAAAGAAACTGGCTCACTTGAGGACCGCCCCAGGAAAGGAAGACCAAGAGTCACCTCTGCTGCGGATGATAAGTTCATCCGAGTCACCAGCCTCAGAAATCGCAGGTTAACAGCAGCTCAGATTAGAGAACAGGTCAATGCCACACAGAGTTCTAGCAGCAGACACATCTCTAGAACAACTGTTAAGAGGAGATTGTGTGAATCAGGCCTTCATGGTAAAATAGCTGCTAGGAAACCACTGCTGAGGACAGGCAACAAGCAGAAGAGACTTGTTTGGGTTAAAAACACAAGGAATGGACATTAGACCAGTGGAAATCTGTGCTTTGGTCTGATGAGTCCAAGTTTGAGATCTTTGTTCCAACCACCGTGTCTTTGTGCGGCGCAGAAGAGGTGAACGGATGGACTCTACATGCCTGGTTCCCACCGTGAAGCATGGAGGAGGAGGTGTGATGGTGTGGGGGTGCTTTGCTGGTGACACTGTTGGGGATTTATTCAAAATTGAAGGCATACTGAACCAGCATGGCTACCACAGCATCTTGCAGCGGCATGCTATGCCATCCGGTTTGCGTTTAGTTGGACCATCATTTATTTTTCAACAAGACAATGACCCCAAACACACCTCCAAGCTGTATAAGGACTATTTGACCAAGAAGGAGAGTGATGGGGTGCTGCACCAGATGACCTGGCCTCCACAGTCACCGGACCTGAACCCAATTGAGATGGTTTGGGGTGAGCTGGACCACAGAGTGAAGGCAAAAGGGCCAACAAGTGCTAAGCATCTCTGGGAGATCCTTCAAGACTGTTGGAAAACCATTTCAGGTGACTACCTCTTGAAGCTCATCAACAGAATGCCAAGAGTGTGTGGAGCAGTAATCAAAGAAAAAGGTGGCTACTTTGAAGAACCTAGAATATAAGACATATTTTCAGTTGTTTCACACTTTTTTGTTCAGTATATAATTCCACACATGTTAATTCATAGTTTTGATGCCTTCAGAGTGAAGCTACAATATTCATAGTCATGAAAATAAAGACAACTCTTTGAATGAGAAGGTGTGTCCAAACTTTTGGTCTGTACTGTAAACAATTCATTATTGTCCATTTAAAGTGGTGTCTACATATATACAGGGGCTGGACAATGAAACTGAAACACCTGTGATTTTAGTGTGGGAGGTTTCATGTCTAAATTGGACCAGCCTGGTAGCCAGTCTTCATTGATTGCACATTGCACCAGTAAGAGCAGAGTGTGAAGGTTCAATTAGCAGGGTAAGAGCACAGTTTTGCTCAAAATATTGAAATGCACACAACATTAATGGGTGACATACCAGAGTTCAAAAGAGGACAAATTATTGGTGCATGTCTTGCTGGCGCATCTGTGACCAAGACAGCAAGTCTTTGTGATGTATCAAGAGCCACGGTATCCAGGGTAATGTCAGCATACCACCAAGAAGGACGAACCACATCCAACACGAATAACTGTGGACGCAAGAGGAAGCTGTCTGAAAGGGATGTTCGGGTGCTAACCTGGATTGTATCCAAAAAACATAAAACCACGGCTGCCCACATCACGGCAGAATTAAATGTGCACCTCAACTCTCCTGTTTCCACCACAACTGTCCGTCGGGAGCTCCACAGGGTCAATATACACGGCCGGGTTGCCAATGCCAAACGTCGGTTTCAATGGTGCAAGGAGCGCAAATCTTGGGCTGTGGACAATGTGAAACATGTATTGTTCTCTGATGAGTCCACCTTTACTGTTTTCCCCACATCCGGGAGAGTTACGGTGTGGAGAAGCCCCAAAGAAGCGTACCACCCAGACTGTTGCATGCCCAGAGCGAAGCATGGGGGTGGATCAGTGATGGTTTGGGCTGACATATCATGGCATTCCCTTGGCCCAATACTGTGCTAGATGGGCACGTCACTGCCAAGGACTACTGAACCATTCTTGAGGACCATGTGCATCCAATGGTTCAAACATTGTATCCTGAAGGTGGTGCCGTGTATCAGGATGACAATGCACCAATATACACAGCAAGACTGGTGAAAGATTGGTTTGATGAACATGAAAGTGAAGTTGAACATCTCCCATGACCTGCACAGTCACCAGATCTAAATATTATTGCCACTTTGGGGTGTTTTGGAGGAGCGAGTCAGGAAACGTTTTCCTCCACCAGTATCACGTAGTGACCTGGCCACTATCCTGCAAGAAGAATGGCTTAAAATCCCTCTGACCACTGTGCAGGACTTGTATATGTCATTCCCAAGACGAATTGACGCTGTATTGGCCGCAAAAGGAGGCCCTACACCATACTAATAAATTATTGTGGTCTAAAACCAGGTGTTTCAGTTTCATTGTCCAACCCTTGTAACTCAATGTTGATCAGTGAGACTTTTCATTGTATGTAATTTTTGTAATGTTTTTTTATTTTATTTTACCTTTTCTTCCACTTCAGGTTTTTCGTCTACACATCCTGTGTGAGCCACAGTCATGGTGTGCATTCCCTGCATTGTGATTCCTGTCCTGTTGTGGGTCTACAAGAGGTTCCTGGAACCCATCATCTATCCTGTCATTTCACCCTTTATTAATGCATTCTGGAACAAAAAAGCTGTAACGGACACAAGTACCCCTCAGAAAGACGCTGAAAAGAGTAATGGGACTTACAAGGTGAGGGTATGACAGACATAGGTTTTTATTGTACTATTGTAATACATGTAAAATGAACCTCATGTTATTAATGTTTTTAACTGCAGCTCTTACAAAAATCAAATTTCTGTGTTTCAGGCTGAAAGCAACGGCGAGGGGACTGCAAATGGAGTTACTATAGCAGCTGATAAGAAGGCCGACTGAGTGCTGTCACTGTTTCTAATGCAACAAAGACTATGTAAATATTCCCATTGTATCATTTAGAGAAAACATGCATTGTCAGTCTTCTTCAAATAATGTGAATGCAAAGTTTTTGAAGTTCGTTCTCATCTAGTTGGCGTAGCTTCATGATGTGTTATATTTTCTGTTTTTAAATTTTAGACCAAATGAAACAGATTTAAGCACTTTAATGAAAGCATAAAAGGACGCCTTCAAATAAAAGCTTATTTATTACAAACCTGACCTGCTACTTTAAATACTTTAACATTGTGCACAAATTGCTTCAAAGACATCAAGGCTTAGTTTATTTTATATATAAAATATTTGTTTTAGTATTGCTAATTGTAAAAATGGCTAGATTGATCCTTTTTTTTTTTTACTGTTATTTGTTAAAGGAAATAAATGATTGTAATGGACTGACCATCCTGGAAATGTGTGCATTTCCTAAGAAAATAAAATGGCTATTTGTGTGAGATTCTCATCCCTTTAAACATACTTAAGGCATTTAGTTGCCTTGCAAAAAAATCTATGAATTCAGTATGGCTGTGATTAATAAAAGCTGTTTAATCAGTCATTAAAAAAACATTGCAGATTGGCAACAATATTTGATGCAAATTATTTTTAAAAAGATAATCAGGAGTTTTTAGAGAAGTATATTTTCTGAACAAGTAGTTTAAAGTGTAGAAGATTGTAAAACATTTTGGTGTTTGAATAAAGCCCAGCTGTCTGGTAAACACTTGTGCTTATTTTTATTATAAAAAGTACTCATAGTATTTTTAATTTAAACTTAACAGTTAATGTGTCTTTTCATTTTGAAATGAAATAAAGATGTATGAATGCATTGACTGAGTTGGTGCTCTCCCGCAAGATGTCATGTTCAATGTCACAAATGGCAACATTAATTAGAGTATCTCCCTTAGATGTTTAAAACTGACTTTCCAACATCATGTACTAATATCAATGCCACCCTAAGTAAAACTATATGTACTGTTTTAAAATTTATTGTGAAAACATTTCAATCCACGGTATCAGTCCATAGGTATGATTGCATCATTGATGTCTGAGAAGGATTCAGGAGAAGTATTCATAAACACCATAATTACTTTTGGTGGAAATATCTGTAAAATCCTTGCTTAACGGTACAGCCACAAACTTCAAATACTTTTATTTAAATCTATGTGACAGACCAACTGGAAGAAGTGCATTAATGGACAATAATTAAAAAATGTTTTTATTGAGCCTTCCTAAGTCAGTCACTATGTAGAACCATCTTTCACTGCAGCTACAGCTTCAAGTCTGCACATCTAGAGATTAAAATGATTTGTCATTCTTCCTTGCAAATAGCTAAAACAAATTTAGTGGAGATCTTGTCAGTTAGGTTTAAGTCTGGACTTTGACTGGACCATTCTAGCACATGGATGTGTTGTGATCTAAACTTTCCTTTGTATCTCTGGCTGTATATTTATAGTTGCCCTGATGCATGTTGGACCTCTACCCTAGTGCCAAGTCTGTTGCATTCTCTAAAGATTTTCTACTACAGTTAACCTTTGTTCAGGTCCATCTACCCATCAATTCTGACCAGCTTCCCTGCCCAGCTGGATAAACTAGGAAAAGCCTCCCAATGACATGATACTGCAACTGCCATGTTTTACTGTGGGAGTGGTGTGTTGATTTTCTACTAAACATTTTTCGAGAGTTCTAGTTCAAATTTGGTGTCATCTGATTATTAGGGGACCTCTGAAGGAAATTAGTTGCATGGATTTTATTTAGAGGTATCAGAGTAAAGGGACTTTTATAAAAATAAAAAAAAATGGATATATGGATGTTTTTCCTTCCACTTGACCATTAAGCATCACTTTTTGTTGTTTCATCACATAAAATCCCAATAAAAGATATTTAAGTTTATGGTTGTAACATTACAGTTGAAAAAAAGTTTAAGGATCATTAATGTATGACATAAAATGCTTGGGGCCAAAGAATTACCCCTGTGGTGCCCCACAAATGATAAAGTAATTGCAATTGCATTAAGATGTATATCTGAAATAAATCTCAAGTAAGCTTTAGAGATCTCTCAGTAAATTTTAAAGTAGACATACATTACTTTGCATTGCATTACGTTTAGAATGGAGTAAATAGTGTAAAAAACGGAAATTGTTTTGCTTATTTTTATATTGAAAAAATATTTAAAGAAAGCACAGATTAAGATAAACAGAATGGAGAAATGTTGGTTGGTAACTGGATTTGATGATATTAATGACAACGACAGCAGTTGGGCCACAGAGTCTCATCATTTAAATCTCAAAAACAATATCCGTTCGTCTCAGTAAAAACCTTTCTGCTTTAAATTCAACCGAGCTTCATCATGGCGACTTCCACCTGCAGGGTTGCCAGATCTGATTGACGGTCTCCAGCCCAAACACTACGTAAAACCCGCCAACATCAGTAAAAACCAGCCCAAATCGTAACCCCACTTGACTATCATAATAAAGATGTTTTTTTTTTTTAAATAATGAAGTTGCACTTGGGTTTCTGTGTTACAAGAGTTGCTACGAGCTTTCGAGTCATCTGGGACAGTGGCAATCCACGATTTTAGCTCCAGATCCTCTTATCCCTTTCTTTATATTTCTTAGTATTTCCCCCCTTGAGCATAATGCCTTCTCTCAACATCAAGTCAAAGCTTAAAAGAAATGGGCTTTAGGTCAAGTTAAACTACTAACCCTATTATGTTCTTTTACAATTGACATTAACCAATATAGTTTAGTAGCACTTGGTTAACCAATGACTGAATCCTCTCCATTTCAAAATAAATGAAGTAGTAATAAAAGTGCAAGGACACATTTTATTGAAAGCTGTACGTTTGTAATATTCTGTCATACCATTACAACTATTTTGATGGAATTTTATGAATGCTTTCTAAAACCCACCAAATTTGTAAAAAACAGCCCAAATTTGAACAACCAGCCCAATCTGGCAACACTGTCCACCTGCTTCCTAACCGACGACGTCACGGACGTAGAGGTTACCACTCACATTTCGTCATTACGCAATGGGTGGCGACGTGGAAAACATGGTGGAAAGGAGTACGTAGAGTGAGGCTAGCATTGTAAATGACTTTAATTTCAAATACTTCCCTCTGATGAACTAAACACAGCAAACAGACGGTATAAAACTGCTTCCTTGCAGGGAAACACTTGGTTATTAACGCAGCTGGAAGCCAACAGGAGCCAGAGAAACTGCGAGAAGCTTTTATGACAGGTAAACGGAGCTGTCAGCTGATTGGAAACCAGGAGTAAACGTTAGCTTCTTTTCTCAAAAATAACTCGCTAACTAGCTGTGAAATCCTCCCTTCAACCACCAACTAACCACGATGTGTTTCAGTGCTGGTCGACACCAGTCAGTTTTCTTCGTTCACCGTCAGAGTTGCTGAGGCGCTCCCTAATTCCTTCAGTTAAAGCCAGAAACTCGCTAACGTTAACCGGGAGGATAAACTATTCTGAAGTTTGTCAGTGACGAAATGAACATAAGAAATGCATCATGCTAATATGTATTTATAAGCTTTTATTTCCACCGCGTGTCATTAGGTTAATACTGTAACAAGTACAATTTACAGTTTATGGTTGAAGACTACTGTGTACATCTGATGTGCTCTAATTCATTGTAGCCAGCTGCACCTGTTTACAGAAGGCGTGCCATTAAAAGACAACTAAAAACGTCCTGGTTGATAAGGCCCTATCCTGTTCTGAGTGTCTTCGATGAACAAATGGTCAGCGGTGGACTAGAGTGCATGTATAGCAGAGGGAGATGCAGAAACACATAGTGCACATTTACAGTCAGCATCTTAACACTAGAGGTGCACCGATTGCCAATAATTTTTGGGTGGTTGTAACTTTAGATGTTTGGAAAGATCTGATCTGAGAGTTCAGGTAAGTTGAGTCTAATTTTTGTCATGTGTTTGTCTTCTTGTTCAGTAAATATATTATTAACTTTCTGTCTTCTTGTGTTCATAGTAGAGGTGCACAATTGATCTAATCACAGTTGTCATCCCAATATCAGTGTGTTCAATACACTCCTACCAGTCTTTTCTGGGTTATTATAATTGTGGCACAATATATTTACGTTTTCCATGCCAGTGTTACATCCTGTTAGTTGGATGGACTTTTACTGCTCCTGATGCCCACATTGAGTGTAGAGTTTGCTTAAGCTCACATCCAGTGATGGGAACATCCCGATGACAAAGAGTAGCAAACAATATAGGAGTTAATAGCCTTTAATAGTAATATAATCAACAATAATATTGCAATTGCATGCTTTTGTTTGTCATAGAGAAATTTCAATGTTAAAAGCTTCGCATTTTATCCAAAATGATTTCAAGCACGGGTCTGCAACTCCAGTCCTGGAGTGCCCTTTGTCCTGCAACTTTGGGATGCATCCTTGCTCCAACATACCTGAATCAAAAGGCTAAATTACCTCCTTGGTAAGTTTTGGAAAGGCCTGGTCAGTAACCCTTTGTTGTTGTTTTTTTTTAGATTCAGGCGTGTTGGAACAGGGATGCGTCCAAAAGTTGCAGAACAGTGGGACTCAAGAACTGGATTTACAGACTCCTGCAATATGCTCCGTCCTATCAGTCCAATTGTAGAGTCAAATTCAGTTACCTACATTCCAATTTGACTATAATTAAATACAATAAAGCCAAATTCACTTGATCATTTAATATCAGTTGGTAAAATATTCTTGATTTAAGGAAGCCTAGTGCATTGCATTGAATTAGGGCAGGGTGATGTAGGCTAAAACTGTTTTGCTACGTTTTTCTGTCTAGAATGTTGCTCATAATTAGCACAACATGTTTTCTTTTTTTGTTTTATTTTAGGCACTAGTTGGCTTTTATTTTTGTCAATCCCCACACGTCAACGGGCCGGGACTGGAACCCTTACATGGGTCGCACGTTTAACTCCTGCGAACCACCGCGGCCCATGATACATTTTCAGATCAAAAGTCTAGTTTCTAAGAAAGTATCTGTTTCAATATGAACTTAAACAAAAATCAAAATAAGTAATAAATCTTTAATTAAAAAAAATGACATTTATTTTTAAAGATATTTTTTTTGGCACTAGTGGCGTTTATTTTTTTGATTTTTTTGACAGTAGGCAGAAAGGAAAGAGGGGTAGAGAGAGGGGGTCCGGGACTCGAACCCTGGACAGCCGCTTTGAGGACTATAGCCTCTGCATATGGTTGCACGCTTTCGCCCGTACACCATCAGCGCCACGCCCAAACAAAAAAAGACATTTATTTTCAAAAATTGTCATAAACTGCACACCAAATTCCCTTAAGAATTGCTTGACCTTATGATTTAATATCTCCACTTTCTCAACAAGCAATATATTGATGTACAAATCCGAAGTACAAATATGTCTGAGTACAAACAGAAAACCATGCAAGTCAAGTTCATACTACTGTTTACAATCTCTTCTCGATCTTGTAAAAATGGTGGCAGCATGTATTGTCTTTCTTGAATTTTAAGGCCTGACTTTATCGTTATTATTGAAGTTTTCTGTTTCTCAATAGTTCAAATAAATGGTTTATTGCTCGTCACTACATCTAGTCATTAGACCCTTTCACATCATCCCTTCATTCTGGTATCTATTTGGGGTTTTTTTTGCGGCTTGTGACCAATAGTACTCCCCTGTTGTCGCAAACCTGTAACTACTATGAACTATGGGATTGCGGAGCCAGTTAAATGACAAAGTGGAAAGACAAGCAGCAGTGTCAGTCTGCACTTGGACACAGAGGAGAGACACTGGTTAATCCTCTATTGTCTGTCTGATCTGAGAAATATATTGATCAGCAGAATATGATGCAAGTTATGTTGTTGATGATTCTAAAAACTTTGTATTTAAAGCGACGAATTCATTTTGGACATCCTGCATAAGAACCACGACAGCCTTGTGGGAATATCTTATGCCTATTGGTCAGGTGATTGTTGTGAGCTGTTAGGTTCTGTAGTCCCAGCTGCATGATCTGAACGCACACATGGCCTCAGTGGATGGGTTTGGATGATGTGAAAGGGTCAAGTGATGATAATGTGTTTGTAGTTGCATGTTTGATGTGGCAACAGAAGAAAGGAGCGACTCCTAAAGCTCTGGTTGTGTTGTTAAATTATCTGTTGTGTTATAACTGTATGCGTGTGCGGCTTTATGTTAGTAACTAATACGTTTGTCAGTGAGTCTAAAACAATAAGCATTAAAAGAAAACCTTTGGCCTGTATATTACTGAACCGGTAAATGAGCAGCCAACCATAGAAAGAATCCTGTTTCCTTCCTTCTGCTTCTTAAGACTTTATTGTTAAATGTGCAGATGTTTGAATGTTAGGTGCATATAGGGAAAGCTAATAGTCCATGCAGAATATAATTTGTTAACAAATTGGAACTTAAAAAGAACAAATTGCTTAAATGTATGCATTTTAAAATAATTTCATCACATTAAATTCTTAATAAGATGTTTTTCATTTTTTTCTAGCATTTGGTACATGCCCAGTAAATAAGGACTGAAGATTGGCAGGTCTGGCTGAAAGAAGCCAGGAAATATGGGTGCAAACACCAGCCAGGTCACTGACCTGTCCGATAACGCCAGCCTCAAGGCCCTGGTGGGCACAGAGTCCATATCTGAAAATGACCCCTTCTGGAACCAGCTCATCTCCTTCACCTTTATCAGTCCTACGAACAGGTAAAAGAGACAAAGAAACATCCTGAGCCTCTCACTCATCCCCATTTCCATGTGTGTATTACTAAAAAGCAATAGATCAATCATTACAGCTTCCAGTATGTGTTGCTTTTTATTGTTCATTTAACTAATTAGTCCTACAATATTTGCTGCAAGTGAATGCAATTTGAAATAGTTTTTATGCCTAGGTCGTGTACGCCAATTTCTTTAAAATAAACTGATAATGAGAATAACTTAAAGCCTGAGTTTAAGATTTAATTTTGTTGTCTAACAGAGAAGTTAGCCGATCCATGTCATGGTGACATGAACATATTTTTCTGACTTAGGAACTTGATGACGATGTCTTTGTCCTTTTAGTTGCATAACAGGTTAGTATTAATAAGTCCATAGACACTCCTCACACCACGTCTTTAAAACTTGGGAAAACATAAAAAATTTTTATTCAGTTCTTGCATGCTTTTGGCACACCGTGACAAAGTCCTTCAAAGTGTCCAGGATGTAACATTAAGTTATAAAGGGATGTTTGCAGAGCTCAAAAGATTAATGATCCATCTGGCTTTCTGTTATGCTTGTGATTTTAGTTAACAGTTAACATGCAGGTCCCTTTATAAAGAACACAGCATTCCTGCTTGTAGTTGGAAAATGATTGTTTTTTGAATATTGATCCATTTGAAGAGCCTTTGTCATTACAGTGGTTCTCTTTCAGGTTTATGGAAGGATTCACAGAATCTACTTGAGACAGGATGAGATTAAATCAGCTGTGATCTGTTGTGGCAAAATGTTGATAGCAGATTCCTTAAGGCTTTTAAGATAATCCTCCATGGGTTAGCATTGATCCATTAAGTTAATTTTCTTTGCTTAGTGTCCTAGTTAAAACATCAAGGTGAAATGACATCTAAAGGAATAATTTGGCATTTGTTGTAACTTGGACTTTAGATTTTACTTGCATTGTCCTCAAGGGGAAGTTCTTCTTCTTCACAGCACTGCACCTATTTAGGAGAACATAGACGGATGTAACAGCCCAATAACAATGAAACATTATCAGCTGTAAAATGCTCTGTGTGTTAAAATGTTAAAAGTTAGAAATAAAAGACAACCTGAGAAAATGTAAAAAGCAGTTTTCAGCTGATGATTTTCTTTATTATAGAAAAAACAAAACAATTCAAACAAATTTGGGTCTGCTTGTAAAGGTAATTTTGACCCACTCATCTTTGAAGAATTGCTTGAATTCAGCCACATTGGAGGGTTCATAGGTGGGCTTGCTGAAGTGTGCTGTGGATCACTGTCCAGCTGCATTAAACATGAGTGCTTGAGCTTTAGGTTGGAAGCTAATAGCTCTTCAGTCCCCCTTAGGATTTTCTGAGAGTAGAATTCATCCAGGTCCTGAAGTAGCAGAGCAACCCCAGACCATCACACCAACACCAACATATCTGACCACATGTAGGATGTTCTTTTTCTGAAATGCTGTTACTTTTGTGCCAGGTGTATCAGCATAAGCAATTTCTAAAAGTTAAAACATTCCCCAAACAGTCCACAGAACATTTCTCCAAAACGTTTTGGGATCATTAAGATTTTTCTTTTGGTCACCAGAGTTTGTTTTTTTGGGGGGTTTTTGTCTTGAAACTCTCCTTTAGATACCATTTTTTTGGCAGTCTGACCTAAACAGAGGCAAGTGACGCCTGCAGTTAGGGCTGCACAATATATCTCAAATATATCTTTATTGCAATATCAGTGTGTGCAATATTCATATGCAAAGGACTGTTTGGAGTGCAGTAATTGTTGGCTAATATATTCCATGTGTTATTAACTTGCATCTTACATGCTAATGGGATATTTAACTCATTTTAAAGAGTCTAACACCAGCAGAGGCTGAAACTGGACACACGTGAGCATAGTGTAGAAAGCACAGATGAGAAAGAAGAAAAATTTATATCGCAACTAATGTCGTGATCTCAATATAATCACCATCGCAAGATTTTCTGATATCATGCAGCCCCACCTGCAGTGCGTGGGGCTGCATGTAATTGTGACAAGTATACACGGTGCTTTGTAAATGCTTTTGTAACCGTTTCCATACTGAAAGATGGCAGTGACTTTCTTTCTCAGCTGTTCCTTCAATTGTTTTTAGATCGGAGCATGACGTATTGCTTTTTGAGATCCTTTAGCCTAGTTAAGATGTTGTAAGATGGTTTCTATCTATTTCTTGAGTCTACAGTCTGGCTGTAAGCCGGTCTGGGTGTGGCAGGTGAAATTGAACTCAGCTTTCCAAAAATGTGGTCTATCACAGTTAATTCACAAGCTACCAAAAAGGTTAAACTGCTCAGCTTAACCTTGTCTGATATTAAACATAGTTTGATTTAAAACATTGTGACCTAACAGAAGAAATCTGTAAAGGAGCAAGAACTTCTGAATTACACATACTGTAAAAAGACACGACAAACTTCACCACCCCATCCATCTTTAACCACAGAACAGTTCTGATCACATTCAACCCTCAATGAGGGTTCTCCAATGGTGGGCCCTCATGATGAGCATAGATGAACAGGGAGTAGTGTGTGAAATTGGGTTCAGTAGAGATTGTGATGTGCATGATGGCCTTGTTTTTAAGTCTGGTTAGATTGATTGATTGTAGGAATACCCTTTAGATTTAGATATAGAAATGCAGCTTTATCGAGTAACCAAGATGCTTTATGTCCCTTAGAAACGGACAAACACGTCGATCCTCTTCCTGAAACGAAGCAGACGTGCAAAAAAATGCTCAAGCTGCCTTTTGCATCCCTTTTGTTTTATCAGCAAAACAAGATTGTCTTACAAGGTGTAAATGCAACCAGTCAGCTACTTATTCCAGGAGAAAAAGGGCTTCCAAACATAGGTGTTGTAAAATCTTACGTTAATTAAAATGGTGTTTTTCTGACTAGCCTTAACAGGAAGTTAGCAACTGGTTTGCCCCACTTTTATTTGACCGCTTGGTGCCGTCTTCAGACAGACAGAATCAGTTTTATGGTAAAGATCATCTCCCTTCTCCAGTTTCCAACGAAGGCTTCCAGGAAGGCTTTGGGAACAGATGACCTAAAACAATATTTTTTTATGCGTATTCATTTTGCTTTGAACAGAAGCATGAATTACTTTATATTTTATTTAGAGAGTGTTATCTGAGCAGTGAGCAGTATGTTTTATTGTTTTAAGATTGTTTAATATGTTTAATTTAAAAAAAGTAGTTTGTCTAAATGTAATTATGCATCATTCTTTGAATTGATTGATTATTAAGTTCAGAATGAGCTCTATTACTCGTACTTGTCGTCTTCCGCTTTATCCGGGACCGGGTTGCGGGGGCTGCAGACTCAGCAGAGACATCCAGACGTCCCTCTCCCCAGACACCTCCTCCGGGGGGAGCCCAAGGCGTTCCCAGGCCAGCCGAGAGACATAGTCCCTCCAGCGTGTCCTGGGGTGTTCCCTGGGCCTCCTCCCGGTGGTACGTGCCTGGAACACCTCCCAAGGAAGGCGTCCAGGAGGCATCCGGTATAGATGCCTGAGCCGCCTCAACTGGCTCCTCTCGATGTGGAGGAGCAGTGGCTCTACTCCGAGCCCCTCCCGGATGGCCGAGCTCCTCACCCTAAGGGAGTGCCCGGCCACCCTACGGAGAAAGCTCATTTCAGCCGCTTTCGGTCATGACCCAAAGTTCATGGCCATAAGTGAGGGTAGGAACATAGACCGACCGGTAAATCGAGAGCTTCGCTTTTCAGCTCAGCTCTCTCTTCACCACAACGGACCGGCACAGCGCCCCCATTACTGTGGCAGCCGCACCAATCCGTCTGTCGATCTCCCGCTCCATTCTTCCCTCACTCGTGAACAAGACCCCGAAACACTTTAACTCCTCCACTTGAGACAGGAACTCCCCTCCAACCTGAAGAGGACAAGCCACCCTTTTCCGGTCGAGAACCATGGCCTCGGACTTGGAGGAGCTGATCTTCATCCCAGCCGCTTCACACTCGGCTGCGATCCGCCCCAGCGCATGCTGTAGGTCTTGGCTAGAGGGGGCCAACAGGACCACGTCATCCGCAAAAAGAAGAGACGAAATCCACTGGTCCCCAAACCAGACCCCCTCCGGCCCTTGGCTGCGTCTAGAAATCCTGTCCATAAAAGTTATGAACAGGACCGGTGACAAAGAGCAGCCCTGTCGGAGTCCAACATGCACTGGAAACAGGTCCAACTTAGTGCCGGCAATGCGAACCAAACTCCTGCTCCGCTTGTACAGAGACCAGATGGCCCCTAATAAAGGGCCCCCGATTCCATACTCCTGGAGCACCCCCCACAGGGCATCACGAGGGACACAGTTGAATGCCTTCTCCAGGTCCACAAAAGACATGTTGGGCAAACTCCCATGAACCCTCGAATACCCTGTAGAGGGTATAGAGCTGGTCCAGTGTTCCACGGCCGGGACGAAAACCACACTGCTCCTCCTGAAGCCGAGGTTCGACTATCGGTCGGACTCTCCTCTCCAATACCCTGGCGTAGGCCTTACCAGGGAGGCTGAGGAGTGTGATCCCCCTGTGGCTGGAACACACCCTCCAGTCACCCTTCTTATTAAGGGGGACCACCACCCCAGTCTGCCAGCCCAGAAGCACTGGGCACTGTCCCAGGGGTGCCGGACGGTTTGCCAGAATCGCTTTGGGGCAAACCGGTAGTCCTTCTCCATGGCCTCACCGAACTCCTCTCAGGTCCGAGTTTTTGCCTCTGCCACCGCCCGGGCCGCGGCACGCTTGGCCCCACGGTACCCGTCAGCCGCCTCAGGAGTCCCACAAGCCAACCACAGCCGATAGGACTCCATCTTCAGCTTGACAGCGTCCCTTACTGCTGGTGTCCAACACCGGGTTCGGGGATTGCCGCTGCGACAGGCACCGCAGACTTTACGACCGCAGCTACGGGCGGCAGCATCAACAATAGATGCGGAGAACATGGTCCACTCGGACTCTATGTCTCCAACATCCCCTGAGATCTGGTCAAAGCTGTCCCGGAGGTGAGAGTTGAATACATCCCTGGCCAAGGGGTCCGCCAGACGTTCCCAGCAGACCCTCACTATGCGCTTGGGCCTGCCAAGTCTGTCCAGCTTTCTCCTCCTCCAGCGGATCCAACTCATCACCAGGTGGTGATCAGTGGACAGCTCAGCCCCTCTCTTCACCCGAATGTCCAAAACATGCGGCCAAAGGTCTGATGATACGACAACAAAGTCGATCATTGACCTCCTGCCTAGGGTGTCCTGGTGCCAAGTCCACTGATGGACACCCTTATGTTTGAACATGGTGTTCATTATGGACAATCCGTGACTAGCACAGAAGTCCAATAACAAAACACCACTTGGATTCAAATCGGGGAGGCCATTCCTCCCGATCACGCCTCTCCAGGTGTCACTGTCAGGTGTCTTGTTTTTTGTGTTGGAATTTAAAATAAGGGCATCACAGATTACAATTTGTAAATGAAAGAATTAGTGAATTATGTTCATGTTGAATAATCCAGTCTATATTTGATAAGTCTTGGTATTATAGGTTTCGAAATAAAGATGATTTAAGTTTGCCAGATACCAATAAATAGCTGTGAAATAGTGCTTTACCACTCTGCAAAGTCAAAAGCCAACTCAAACATCATATTGTTTGATGATTAGAGAAAAACAACTATTAGGTAAATGCTTTGTCCTCAGCTGCCAGAAAACTGCTGTAAAAATCTAAACATTGAAGTCTGAAAAAGTATGTAGTTTAGAAATGGAAAGTTTGTCTAAACCTTGTTAAATACACAGTTCCTAGAGCTGGAATTCACACACACACACACACACACGTCACAGCATGGCGTTAACCAGAACAGTCCTGGATGAAAACATTGTCGAGTATGAGTCAAATTTACAAATTGGATGATTATTTTTTGCGTCTTGTCGACCCACAAAAACGATGGAAACTCATATTATCACTGTGTTACCTTTAACACTAGTGTTTCTTTTTTTGTTTCACAGTGGAGACTCAAGGCTACTTGAAGAAGCTGTCATCCCGCTGGCCAAGACTCTAAGTATGTTGGCTTTTTACCTCAAAGTTGCATTTAAACTCTAAATAATTGCTAAGAAAAATAGCAATCTCTGTCTTTGTGAACTGTGGGCCAAAATAATATTCAGGTTTTTTTTTTTTTTTTCCTTTTTTTCCTCAAGTTCAAAACAATCCCAGAACGGGGAACTGCGGTGCTCTCGTGAGAGTTTTTCTGGGACGAACCAAAGAGCTGAAAATTTCTACAGAATGCCAGGAGTGAGTATGAGAGCATGTCTGAGGCAAAAATGAACCTGTCTCATTGCTCTGTTGCTTTTTAAAAAGAGGAAAATGCTGAGGGTGCAAATTGAAAACTACATTTACCGAGCTCCATTTTCATGAGGATTACTGATGCCAAAGTAACATAATGTTTAAGGTGACAGCTTTTTATTCCTGTCTTTTTTAGGAATCTCCATCCATTCTGCGACTTTCTCTCTTTTTTTTTTAACAAATCTGAATTGTATTCGCCAAAAACAACAGATTGATTTATGAAGCCTGTGTTAGCCATTTGAGTTAATTTGCGATGTGTGATTGAAGTTCTTTTACATTTTCTTATCTCTGTCTTTAAGCTTGGAGCAACATCTGTTTGTCTTTTTAGCTTTGTTGAAATAAACTCTTTGAATGTTTGGAATATCAGATTTGGAATTGAAGGTTTTAAATATTTTAGATATTTCCTACATATTCCTTGTGTTGTAGAGAAAAGATGGGTATTTCGATTCTGAAAATTGTTTTGCTGGAAGAGCACCAAATTAGTTAAATTATCTTATTAAGAGTACCTCTGGTTTATGCTTATCTTTTGTGCCTCCCAAAGGTACTTATATCCATTGACCTTTTTAACATTTTGATAAAACACAAACTTCAATGTATTATATGGGGATTTTTTTGTGATCAACTGTTGCCACTTTTCTATTCATGGTTCCTGCACCGCACGGCTCCACTCTACATCGGCACGAAACCTGTTGTGTACGGTGCAAAGTGAAATAAACACTGTGGTGCATCATGTCCTTCAACAATGAGATGGCAGAGTCCAGACCACCCGCCCATCCACAACTCGCTGGACGATGGCCATAAATGCCGTCCTAGATTTCAAGCCACCTCCACGGCTTTCCATTTGATCCGCTCCTGTCATTGTGGTCCCTAATGTTTCTGTAGTTGCTCTTGAGTTTTTGGAGCTTTTCCCAGAACTGCGGTGTGCGGCAAAAATCTGTAGCTTGTCAGTCTCTCCGCTACCTCGGCGAACACTTTCTCATGTCACTGACATACGGCTGACCATGCTCATGGCCAATCAGTGGACAGGAGTCTGTTCACATCGCATTTCCACCCTGCTCAGCCCCGTTGGGACCTGCTGATGAGCAGGTATCAAGAAAGCCAGTACCGAGCCGGAAAAGTGAGGATGGAAGCGATTACTAAACGGGCCGAGTGGAGTTGAGCCGGTCAAAGTAGAGCCTTAGGAAAGGGGCATATGATTAAATGCGTTCTAAAATGCATCTTCGGTTTAGATCGAAGCAAGCCCATGGGTTTGATGGCCTAGTCAAAGTCAAGAAATTCTGGCAAGACCATCTCGATCCAATCAAATTAAGTTTGAGCTTTTCTGCAAAAAAAGAGCAAAAAATTGTAAAACCATGCCTTAAGGATTGTACATGCAAATGCAGCAAGAGGTCATTCTACCGTATTGACTCACTTGGTCTGAGTAAACTATGTTCACCCCATCTTTCAGTATTTAATTTGTTTTTAAAGGCCATGTATTCTTTTCATCATGTACTGACATAAATTCCCAATTACATAAATAAATATGGATAAACATGTTGCACAGACAGGTGGAAAAAAACTACACAGCAAATATATCAAGATGTATTGTTCTCTTTCTCCGCTACAGTCAGTTATTCATCTGGCAGGCGCATAACGCACTGTTCATGATTCGCTGCCTGGTGAAGGTGTTCATCAGAGAGATGAGTGAGGAAGAGCTGCACCAACAGTTCTCCTACCAGGAGAGGGCGCCAGGCTCCTGTGGAGGTGAGGTCCATCAGCCTGAGCTGTAAAGGAGAATCATAAGGGAGCTAACAGTTTAATAATATAATGGCTTAAAATGTATTATGTTACAAAGCTGTAGAATATGATAATCTAAGGAACCTAAGAATGTGTTTGAGTCACTAATATAACTGAAAGTTTTGACATTCGATTTTACTTGGTGATTTAAATGGTTGTTGTATTTTAAACAGATTTATTAAGAAAAGAAATGTATTCTTTTGCAGTTAAGGTTTGAAAGCATGTATTACATTTCCGTTTTGTTGGGATACCTAATCAGCCCCATTTGAGAACTATATTAATTGTTACAAGCGTATAAAGTTAAAATGGGAGGAGGAAAAAGAACCAAATTGGAAGGATTCAGACAGAGAGAGAAATTAATGTGTGTGTCTCATATGTCCTTTTCCCACTAATGTAGAAACTGGGAGCGAGGACCTCCTGGAGGAGCTGTTGTTGAACCTCGTTCACCTGATTGTTGAAGTACCCTTGCTGTAAGTATATCTAAGTATGAGTGTGTAAGGATGTGAGTCGGAGACGCTTCAATTAAAACACACTCCTACATTGCATACTTTATAACCATAAGTCACAACACTCTCCAGTGCTCTGAGTCATTAGAGATTAGTAGTGGTTTAAGATAAGTTTGAACCGTCACTGTAGAAGTATATTGTCCCGTTAAACCAGTATGAATTCTTTGTTTTTACGTCATTAATGTGTTTTATGTTTGTAGTCCTACCCTTGATCGTTTACTTCTCATACCTGAGGAAAAAGGAAATCCATCACTGTCCATGCAAGCCTTGCACTAGCAGGCTAAAAGTGTAAGCTGGGATCACAAGCAGTTGTAAAATATAAAAAAGGAAAGGGTGTAGGAGAAACATCTGAAGGCAAAGAGAAAGTGATGTTAAGGTGAAAAGAAAAGGCTTGAAATGAAAGTTCATAAATGTTTCCAGTGAGTGGGAGAGAAGGGAACATACTGTTTGAAAAAGAAAATCAACCCTTACTCCCACTGGGCAGTGCACACACTAACTCTCTGAATTAATGAGGGAATATTTCAGTGAGTGGGTGGCTCATCAATGGGTGAATTATTTGACTGACAGTCTACAAGACATACATGGAGACTGCAGCTCTGCACACATCTCCTTTGCGCTCCACAGAGGCTTGTTAGCTGTGTCAAACCAGTTCACACAAACTAGCTGACATTTGGTATTTCCTCAATATGGTGGTGTCCACTTTCTTTTCTGTCGCCATGTCTGTACTGGGTCAATTCTGACATTCTTCTGTCTAATTCATTTCTCTCCAATCCTCCTTATCCTCTTTTTTTTTTTTTTTTTTGTCTCCGTTGTCTCCAGACATCGAGACCTGGCTCTTGTATAAATGCATTCAGCATTCCAACATTATTCATTGTTTCAAGCTTCGCTACTTTGTGGCTGTCAGCCCATTTCCTTCGTACGTGCTCCTGCTTTGGGAATCGGGCCATTCTTCTGGTACAGTCTCTCCAAACCTCCGGCAGACTTCTGCACCTTGTGTGTCATTGTTTCACTTGAGAGATGGATGCTTCTTTTTCCAGTCAAATGTGTAGAGCAGAAATGGTTGATCAAGTAACGGGTTATCAGCCTGGAAAAAAAGAATATTTAGATCATCTATTTATTGACACTTGTCATTTCAAAGCATCAGACTGGATTACCTGTACTTTTTTTTGCTTTACTGATAGGGATGCATAAAGTGGAAAAGAGGAAAATGTAAAGTCGATCCTTAAAAAAGGATGTTTTGGCCATAAATATTATTTAGATGTTTGTTGGGTCATGAAGTTAGAGTAGTTGCTTATTTCTTTTTTAACATTTGAAAACATTTCCATTTATTTTTCTATTGTTTTTCTCTTTTGATAATGGAGGTTTTTTTTTCTTATTTCGTAAACACTTTTAATCGCTTTTTGGATCTAAGCATCATATTGTTAATTGTGTCATTAAAAAAAATAATTATTAGAAGCTTAATAAAGACTAATTATGAGGTCATATGATATTAGCAGACACAAATTAATAGGCAGCTAGTTTTGTTATTGTACGATAAAGTAGTATTGGTTTTTTTTTGGTTTTTTTGTTATATGTGGAACTGTTTTTTGAAATACTCCTAATACCAGTAAAATAATCACTTATACCCGTATTCTATATTTTTTCCTATTAACTTTTTTCTCTTCCCCTTATTCTTGTCTCTAAGCATGAAATATTATTGTTAGAATAAAAAGCCGAACCCGAGTTAAAACTGTTTGTCTGCTAATTAAAGCAATGAATAGATTTCAGGTCCACATATGAAGTGATGTTTAAAGCTTTGTTTTCATTCTCTTTTTAAAAAGTCTGACTTAACTTATGCAAACAGCAGCGCATTTAAATATCACATATTCACTCAGAGATCTGTGGACAGTTTCTGATCTTTTGTTTCTGAGCTGTTCTGCCATTTAGATTTCTCTTTTTGAGCTGTAATTAACAACATTCATAACTCATTTAATCCTTCCTGCTGTGAGCGGTTATCAATAATTTATATTAGGAGCAGAGCCAACATCCCACTGTGTGTAGAGCTTTGTGTTGTATAACAGGGCTATACTATAGACAAAATGACTTGGAGTTGACAGTATAAACTGGCTTTTACATTTTATGTTTGCGACTAGAGTGATTAGCACAGTTAGCATAACTAACTGGAAACATTGGTTTCCCTTTAGAATGTAGAGCCTCATCTTAACTCTGAGATTTCCTAAAGGCTTACAAACATTTGCAAATAAAGCATGTTAAGTGGCAGACAGAAGCCCAAAGCTCGGAAGAATAAAACGGTCTGGTAGATGTTCAGTCTGCTGGTATCTTCTGAAGTTGGCTCCGGGGCAGTTTGCTCCTTGGCCAGTTGTGTGAAATGTCTCCCAGGCACACACAAATTGGTGTCAGCCATACAGTTTCCTTTTTAAATGGGTTCCTACAGCTTTTGGGCAATCCCCCGACTTAATTTTTTTTAAATTCATGGGACTCTTCCCTGAGAAACAACTTCTAACCAAAGACTGTTAGCCGGACCAGGTGGTGCTCACTTGGTTTGTTTACCGCTTGAAAAAAGATGGGATTTTTGAGTCATTCAAAAGTCAGATCTGACCGATTTCGGCCCAGCGGTTTCCTACAACCAGACAATTTGTCTGTGCATCTCTAGTAAATATTGATCCTTCCTGAAACGATCTGATTCTGTTCCTGCAGAGACATCACCTACAGCATCCTGTTTGAAGCAGTGACAACATTATTGATATTCTTCTCCTATCAACTCTTCCACAAAGACATCTTGCGGGATGGATTAATATACAAGCACATCATGAAGGGACGATGGTGAGAAATGCAGTCATTACTTTACTGTAAAACATCAATAACTTGAATCTAAATCCAAAGTTCAAGCAAAGGTTAAATTAAATAGATAAAGTCTCTGTTACATTGCTCTCAAGCTGATTGCAATACAGTCAAAGTTAAAAACACAGTGTTAAAACTGTCTTCTTGTACTTGGAAATAGCTTGAAAACTTTGGCTCTTGGTAGCTCTACCATACACAACAAGCAATATTTAATTTAAAGGTTGTATGAACCATTGTTTGCCCATCTAGCCATTCACAAGCACACACTAGGGACTAAAGCAGTTATCAGACTCTGAGAAAACAAAAAGTTACTCATTTTGAAGTTATTTGGGACAACGGAGAATCTTTCGAAGGATAGATCACATAATCCAAACAGTAGCACATGGTGGTGGCAGCATCATGCTGTGGTGGTGATTTTCTTCAGCTGGTCATAGCTGATGGTAGGATATATGGACCTAAATCCAGGAAAATCTAGGAAGAAAACCTGTTGGTGACTGCAGAGAACTTGCGACTATGTTGGAGGTTCACCTTCCAGCTAAACATACAGCTTGAGCTACTAAAGAATCGTTTAGATAAAAGTAGATTTAATGTCTTAGAATGGCTGATTTCAGTCTCCAGATGTGCAAACTAGCTGATATAGACATATCTCTAAAGACTTGGTGCTGTAGCTGCAGCCAAAGGTGATTATTGAGTCAAAAGGGTTGAATAGAAAAGCACCCTACAAATGCAACTCCGATTTTTATGTGTGTAAAATTTTGGAAAGCCGTGTATTCATTTTGCTGTCACTACTTCACATTTTTTCAGTACTTTGTGTTAGTCTTATCACATAATAACCCAATAAAATGCTTTAAAGTTTGTGATTTTTAATGTGGCAAAATGTGAAAAAGTTAAGAGGTATGAATAGTTTTGCAGGAGACTGTTTTTAACATTCTGCTGCTTTCTGTAATCCTGGACCAATTGGATTAAGGACATTTAAATTTAAAATCAGTATTTGTAACTTTTTTTGGTGC
Source organism: Girardinichthys multiradiatus (assembly GCF_021462225.1). NCBI lineage: Eukaryota > Metazoa > Chordata > Actinopteri > Cyprinodontiformes > Goodeidae > Girardinichthys > Girardinichthys multiradiatus. The sequence continues at coordinate 19,335,550 of NC_061801.1, forward strand.
AACAAAACATTTATCAGGTTTTTTCTGAAAACTGTGCATTCAGAGATTTATAAATTATTGTTCGGACCTGTTTACTTCTCATTCCCCTAGTTTGGAGCTGACTAGTCGACTGGTGAAGACCCTGCTTTATAACTTCATCCGGCAGGAGAAATGCCCGCCTCCTGCAGCCCACATGTTTGAACCAAAAGCTGAAGGTGGCCTTCTTTATGGGCTGGCGTCCGGGGTGGCAAGTATGTGCACAAACATTTAGGCATTTTTTCACTCGTACCTTAGTTTGTATCCAGGTCACAAGGTTTTTTATTTATTGGAAAAATTTTATTGGAAATATTCACTTTATTGGCAGTCTTGTTTGTGTTGTCCTTCTAAATCTGTGATCTGTGACTTAAAGAAGAATAAGAATTAGCCAATTTAATTAATAATTAGTAGTTTTCCTTTTCACACTGTTTCTTGTAAATGAGTTTTTGGCTCCTGCAGGCCTGAAATATGTTCCAAGAAGACATTGTGCTCACATGCTGATTGCTTTTAAAAGCATCATAACATATCAAGCATTAATTGTTCATTTGCACACAAAAAAAAGTTGTAGTGAGTGTAAATTGAATGGAGTGCCAGTTATTTTCTTATTTTTGTTTATAGCCAAAGTGTGAGAGAAATCTGATTAATGTGGATGAGAATGATGAGTCAAAAATAAGCAGTGTCAGATTGCCGTGTATGTGTATTGAATATTTGTTTGAACATGAGAATAGGGCAGGGTTTCCCCCACGGATATATGCTCTTTGTTGGTTGTTGGTTGCAGATTCCTATCAGTGAGCAATCACCATTCAGCCCAGCCTGTCTGTCTGTGGCCGGTTGATCGGCTTGATGAGTTATGGTCCCATGTCCTGTTCTGTAATCCCCTAGAGCCCGCCTGTCTGTAGCCGCCTCCTTTACACACGCACACACACAGAGACCGACAAAGACACAAACTCTTTAATGCTTAAAGCTCAGAAATGCTTGTTTTCTTTCTGTGTCAAATGATTAAAAGCATGAGGAGATGGGGAAATTTGCAACAAATGGATGTTTTCCATGTGACTAGAATGAATTACTGTAGTATGTTTCTGCAGTTCTCAGTCTGTGTAAAAATACAAATCCTTTAACTTAAAATTATATCCGTTGTTTTTTTGCTGTTGCTGATTTAGCAACATACAGCCACCACATACTTCTGTTTTATTGGTCATTTATTAAATTCAAATTCAAAAATACTTTATTAAGCCCAAAAGTGAAATTAAATGTTGTTATAGCTCATATTATGAAGGTTTCTTCAAAGAGCCGTTGTAGATGCTGATGGCTGTGGGCAGGAAGGATCTCCTGTAGCGCTCCGTCTTACAGCAGATCTGAAGAAGCCTCTGACTAAAAAACACTCTGTTGTTGTAGGACAGTCTCATGAAGAGGATGCTCAGGGTTCTCCATAATGTTCTTCATTTTATGAAGAATCCTTCTTTACACAATGATCTCCAGAGGTTCCAGATGAGTCCCCAGAACAGAGCCAGCCTTCTTTATCAGCTTGTTGAGCTTTTTTAAGTCCCTGGCTCTGATGCTGCTTCCCCAGCAGATGATGGTAGAAGAGATCACACTCTCCACAACAGACTTATAGAAGATATGCAGCATCTTGCACTGAAGGACCTAAGCTTCCTCAAGAAGTACAGTCTGCTCTGTCCCTTCCACCAGCTCCCTGTACTCATCTTCTTGTCCAGCTCTGATCCACCCCACGACTACAGAGTAATCTGAGTATTTCTGCAGATGACAGGACTCTGTCCTTTACTGGAAGTCTGAGGTGCACAGAGTGAAAAGGAATGGTGAGAGTGAGAGTGTGTTGCTGACTACCTGGTTAGACACACAACCCTTCAGTCTCACACACTGTGGTCTGTTTGACAGGTACTCTTTGATCCAGGAGATCCACCTGAGTCTTCTGGAGTTCCTTCTTTTTTTTTTTTTTACCACATCCTGTCTGGCAGAGCAGCGCTCAGAATCGTTGTCTAAGTGCCAAGAAAAAGCCCAACAGATTTACTTTCACAAGTGGAGCATTACAGCTAACGCTTTAAAGCTCTGCTTGATATGTATAAAAAGAATCTTTATTAGAAACTCCTTTGGGATTATGTCAATTGCAGCGGACACAGACAGAAATGAAAAGGGGAAAAAAACACGAAAGAGAGAAAGGGGGCAAAAAGGAAAAGAGGAAAGAAGGAGAATAGAATGGAGGAAAGAAAGAAGGATGAAGAGAATACAAAATAACACCCTGCTTGCTTCTACACCTGCAGAAACATTCATATTAACAGCTTTTTTACCGAAAAGTGCACAGTACTTATGAATGCGGCTCAATATAGAACATTTGTGTATCTGTTAACACTTGAATCTAAACACCTGTGGGTCTGAGTGTGAGCGCGCATGTGTATTCAAGGTTTCTCCATTAAAAATATGCAATAGTGAGTGTGAGGAGCCACAGACTTGCCCCCCTGGACCCGGGATAGATACGGAGGAGATCCGAGCCACAGACATCCAAAGGACCCCCAGAGCACAGGAACACCAGGAGAACCACCGCCGGGACTACCGTAACCCCCAGAGAGGAGCAGGGGAGAGTCCCAGGGGAACCACCCTGGTGGGGGCCGCGTTCCCCACCACGCCCCCGCAACCACACAGACACACCACATCACTGCCACTGCAACAATAGCCCAGGTAGAAACATTATCCAGCTCAGCTCTACAATCATCGCTCAGCCGATCCAGATGCCGGTGACCCCACATCCAAGAAGAGGACACAACCCCCTCACCCCACACACTGCAGTCCCCCATGCCACCCTCTAGCCCGCCGCCCTGATCCCCCCCCCCAGACACAATGGCAAGCAGAGCAGCACACCGCCAAGCCCACCCAACCATTCAGCCACCGTCAGCAGCCCCAGCCCATCAGTCTGTGAGAGGGAAACATGCACCTGCAGGGTAACTGAGCCGGGCAGGCCAACTGCTCCAGGCCAAGCACATCCCACCAGCCGCCCCATTGCGGGCACAAGATATGCTCCACCGCCCCACCCACCCGGCCGCCAACTGTAGCCCTGCTCCCTGCCAGGGGCAAGAGACACAGAATGAAGCATTGGAGGAAGGCCACCACAGCACGCCAAGGACCAGGCACCCCACCAACCCCACACCCAAACCCCGGAGGACCCCCAGGAAGCCGGCCACCCACCCTCCCGCACGGCACACCCCGCCGTACCAAGCAAGCTGGCCAGTCCCTCTACCAAAGCGAAGCCACATCTCAATCAACACTGCATACCACCCGGCCAAGACCCCCTTGTCGGAGCCCAGCACCCCCCAACCGACTGACCAGGCACTGAAGCCAGGGACCGAGATCCAAGGCAATCCAAACGATCCGGAGAGAGCCGAAAAGCCAGCTCCAGCACCAGACAACCACCAAGACCCGAACCTCAACCCCAGCCTAGATTCCGACCAGAAGGCCCTTTCCCTCTCCTGGCCTCTGACCCCAGACGGTAAACAGCAAACGGTGGTGTGAAAAGACCCCAAGCCTACCTCCGCCCGCTCAAATGTGGTGTTGATGCGTGTTGTTGTAGTGTGCATTTAAAAAGAAAAACGGGTGGGGAAGAGGGTGACAAGCATCTGTCAAACAATAGGATAATAAATCATTTAAAACGAGTATTTTGGAAAAAGAAGCTGTTTTTATTTACATTTTATTAAAAATGACATGTTGAAATAATTTACACCCTTTTCATTAATCAGTGGAAACATCTAAATTGGCTATAAAACCTGTTCCTATAATTTCTGAACAGCTTCTTGCATGTTTCTACAGGTATTTTGATTATTTATCTTTGGTGAGGAGCTCCAAGTCTTTAGGGTTGAAAGGATTGTGTGCCATCACCCTAATCTTTAGCTCCCTCCACAGATTCTCTATCGGATTCAAGTCAGGACTCTGGCTGGCCAAAATGTTAATATTACTTGCATTCAGAAGAAACATGTTGGTAACCTTAAAAAATTTATTTAAATCTAAATCTGCCGGGCATATGAATAATTCTGGGTTGTATATGTATAAATAGCTGATAGAAATTATTTGAAAAAAAATGGTAAGATGCCAAAAATGTAAATCAAAGTGTATTATTCTATCTTTTATAAATTGTCTGTTAGTATGCACTAAAGGACTCTTCAAAACTGATAACTCAGTTTTAAAAATTAATTTAACTTTTCTCTTAATCTGTAAAACCGATACAGTCAGCATTACTTTATGAATGATGATAAACTCTTATTAGAGTTTATTGTCTTGCTGGTTTGCTGATCAGTGTTGCTATTATTATTAGTCAATGCTATTGTCGGGTCGACGGTGGCTCACGTCATGGTTCTGTTTTTAATCAAATTATCGTTTCAGATTAAAAAGCTAGAACATTAATAAACAGTGTTACACTTTATCTTTTGGTGGGGTTTGAATGTCTGGACTTGATTCTAAAGGAATCCATCAATATTGTTGATGGAGAAACTTTGCTGTTTCTTGCTCAGAGGCAGAAATCTCCGTCTCTTGGAAATCTTTCAGATAATTCAGTCTAGACGCTAAAGATGACTCAAATGTCGAGCATTACTGTCCAAAGTGCAGTGCCAGTAAAGTGGGTGAGAAGGTTTCCACAGAATTACAAATTCGCTAACACACACATCAGGGTAACTTCTGCATGTTTAAGACTGTTCATAAAGCATCTGCTGTAGCTGGTTTTCCTATAAATAATTACTTCATTAGAGATCCACAAAGTCACCCTTATTTTGTTTGTGTTCATTTGCATCTTTACACATTCATCAGATCATAGATTAAAACATCATTTAGATGCGCTTTATGTCCCTAATGTCCTTGTTTTCAGATTTTGGATCCTTCAGATGTGTTTTCTCTGTAAAGAAAGCATTTTTTTGTATTTAAATATCTGGTATCTAAATGAGTTTATCATCTGTAGAGAGCATGCTGTTTTGGATCATCATTGCATCTCTGGAATATGTGTGTGTGTGTGTGTTGTTTTCCTCATGCTTGGCCAAGGCTGTGGCCTGAAGCTCTGATGGTCTCTTTCTTTTACTGTTATGCAAGTAAAGAATTAGTACATTGTGACGGTGTCTGTTCACCAGAAATTCACTCCTATGGCTGCACTGCAGCATAGTTGAATGTCTTGCCAGTCTGTTACAAAATACATTTTAAATTTGCACTTTATTGGTGTTGAATTTATTTTATCTAATATATATTTTATTTAAATAACTCCAACTAAAAAACGGGCATTGAGTGAACTTTAACAGTGTTTATAACTGTTTCATTTGAACTGAAATCGAAAGAAATTAAGGCAATCTTGGATAGGGGATTTGGATTTAGGAGATACTCTTCATGTCTGGTTTGGATGTTCGATTTCAATTAAGGCTTTCTACATTACGAGAACATTACATAAGACTTTAACTTAGACACCATGACCTAAAACCTAACTTTGTATTCTATTGAACTTGTTGGAGAAGTACATTTATATGCATGTTTTCTCTGTCTCTGCAAGTACATTCCAATGCTGCAGAGAATCCTGAAGATTTGTGGGTAACAGAGAGTTGGCAGAGACCTTATTATATGACCTTGACATACAGCATCTAGAGTTGAGATTTGCTGTCTACTGCAGTCCAGCTGTGGGTTGACAAGCGATTCTCACGTTTCATGGTAGTGTTATAATTAGGCAACATTTTAACAAAATGTACAACGTGGTCTATTTTATAATTAAAACAGGAAAGCAACAATTATTAACGATGCTGCAACAGAAAATGACACATAGTTAATATCAAAAGTATTCATACCCTTGACAGACCTGGATTTCAATTATTTTCACTCCACCAAGAAGGTTGTATGTTAATAGGGAATGAGACAGGCATCTCTCAAAAGATAATAAACTAATGGAAAAGAAGAACCCGTGTTTAAAAAGTTTTTTTTTTCAGTTTTTATTTACATTTGTTTTTCCTTCCACTGGTATTTTAGTGGGTTTTTTTTGTTTTTGTTTGTTGTTTTTGATCAAATCCAGCTCTTTGAGGTTGGAGGGCCCCTTTGCCATCACCCTAATGTTTAGCTCCCTCCACAGATTCTCTATCAGATTCAAGCTGGGACAGTAATACATAACTATATGTATTACTGTAAAGACAATAATGTCTGTACATGTATTAATTTGATGTGGACTAAAGCAAAAATTTAAAAACACCAGGAAGTTTAGTATTTCTTTTCAACTAAACCTTATTGTGGACAATGTTATACATTTTTGCTATTTTGCCTCTATATAATAACACAAGTATAACAAGCTGATATAAACTGGTTTATTAGTCAGATTGTCAGCCTGCAGCTGGCTGATTAACTGTTGTAATCTGTAAATGGACTGAACTTATATGACCCTTATATGACCTTTGTAGCCTTCTTTCAGCCAGCTGAGAGGCAGTCCACAGTACAGGCAGGGGAGGGGAACGCCACATGTGTGTGCTCCATAGAGCCAGAGAAACTGGTCACTTTGCGACTTTCTATGCCACCTCTGAAAGGGATTTTAGACTGTAGGAACAGCAGTGTGTTACACAGTGTTTCAGTTTTAAAACCTTAGCTTTTTAAAAGCTTTGTATACCTTGATACTTGGTCTGCACAAGATTAAAAAAGACATAAGAGTTAGGGTAAGTAGGGAGTTTGAATCCATTGCAGCAAAGATGTTACAGCCAACCAAATATTGCAATCTGTCATTTAAAACAGCAATAATTCACATGTGGAAATGACGATGAGAACTGTGATTTCATACATAACATCCAATGCCTGCAGGATTCAGGATTTTTTGGGTATTATCGTAAGGTGCTATCAATGCTCCCAAAGGCTGAAGTTTACGGTACCAGCACTGTCTGATCTTTTCTCTTCTTCACTTCCCTCCTCCTGCTCTTTGTGCCATCCCAAAACCTAAGCTTTGTAACATTATTATTTAGTTTATGTCCAGGGCAGGCAGACAGGGAGAGGGCACCAAGCCAGACGGATAACAAACGGCACCCACAAAGGTGTGTGCAGGAAATGTGGCCGCCAGACTGGGCTCCCTGACAGCACTGGCGCAGTCCCTCTGGTGCCAGTGATCTAATGAACAGGACTCCGTTTGAGCTCTCAGTGGATCACCTTTTCCTTTTCTCTCTCTCCTGTTTGTGGTCAAAAGAGAGAAAGAGGATTAGCATGTAGAGCGAGATGTCATTTCACTCCAGGGGTTGCCTTTTTCTTTTGAGAGCGCCTTGTTGACGTCTTTTTGCACAGATATGATACTAATAAAATTCAAATTAAAGCACTTTAAATACTGCTGTAGCATTTTAGCAACTAAATAAAGTCAGGGATTCTGACTTTACTTTATCATCCAAGTGGGCATTTGGTGATTTGCTTAGAGATGCTTTCTGCTTTTCCATCCTTCAACTCTAGATGGCACCAAGTCCGCTTGGCTTTTCCTCAGCCTCAGCAGCAGGATCTATAACACTCTCTCGCTGCTTCTTTGCTGGTCGGTCATGCATTCAGTTGGGGTAGACAAGCAGGAGCCAGAGACAGTCATCTGTGTACGCTGGTGTTCATGTTTCTCATGCTTCTCGTGATGGCTGAAAGGGTCAGTGCTTTGGTGGCTCTGCAACAAATTCAGCCGTCTGTGTCTGATCCCTGAGCAGAAAAAATACACTCACCCACACCTACAGTGCCCTACAGTTCCAGTTTCCCTTTGTTGAGGCACTGTCTATGATGTTTTAAACTTCAGATGCTGTGAAATGTTCTGTGTGTCTTCATTCTGCTTTGTTTTACTGTGATTACATCAGTCTGATTTCTTTGCAGTCATTATAATAATAATGTAACAAAATGCAGAGAGTTGTTTCTAGCTGCTTTCAGCTGATCGCTTAAATGTATGTCTGCGCCTTCACTGCTTCCCACCTGATGCTTTCACGACATCACATCTGGCTCTGACTGGGAACTGTTTTTAATAAAATAATATCTAATAACATCTGCTCTGCCAAAAAACTGGCACAATTTACGATTTAGTACTGAGCAAAATAGGTCGTTAAGCAGCTCAAGTGACAGATTTCCCTCAAGCAAAACCAAAAGAGAGTAAATATTGAACTGGGTTTTGTCATGTGGAAAGAAGCATGACTCAAGATGAATAATAATGTTTTGGCTTAAACTGATTAATAAGAGGCAGTGGGAATATGATAATAGAGTTACACCAAGTATTAAGATCTACAGAATATTTAGATCATACACCATAGTTTATAGGTGGAGTCATTCTCTTTAACTCATTTAAAACTTTAGGCTTCACGTCCTCAAATCTATTTCAAGCCTGTTTCACTATACAGAATCAGCTTTATTGCCAAGTTCGTATACAAACAAGGAATTTGACTCCGGTACACTTTGCTCTTTGGTTTTGTTTTTGCATTACAGAATATACAAATTTACAGTGTACAATATACACATATGTAATAAAAATAAAAAGGTGCATTTGCAACATCTGTATGCTGTTGTTTTGTATTCTATTGAATGTTCAACAGAGAAACAGCCTGGGGGAAGAAACTGTCTCTGTGGCGGCTGGTTTTAGTGAACAGTGCTCTGTGGCGGCGGCCTGAAGGTAAAACTCTAAACAGTTTATGTGCAGGGTGTGTGGGGTCTGCAGAAATTTTAGCAGCTCTTTTCCTGACCCTAGACCTGTATAGGTCCTGGACGGAGGGAAGATCAGTCCTAATTATTCTCTCTGCATTCCTGATTATTCGTTGCAGTCTGCACCTGTCCTGTTTTGTGGATGAGCCAAACCACACTGAGATGGATGAAGACAGGACAGACTGAATGATGGCAGTGTAGAAGATGACCAGCAGCTCCTGTGGAAGGTTGAACTTCTTGAGTTGCCTCAGGAAGTACAGTGTCTGCTGGGCCTTCTTTCGAACAGTGTCTATGTGTGAAGACCATCTCAGGTCCTCAGAGATGGTGGTTCCTAAGAGCCTGAAGTGGTCCACGGCCGATACAATGTTGTTGAGGATGGTGAGGGGGATATATGGGGGTGGTGTTCTCCGAAAGTCCACCACCATTTCCACAGTCTTGAGTGGGTTGAGTTCTAGGTAGTTCTGACAGCACCAGTGTACCAGCCGATCCACCTGCTGTCTGTATGCAGACTCATCACCATCCTGGATCAGACCAATGACGGTGGTGTCGTCTGCAAACTTAAGGAGTTTCACGGACGAGTCCGATGAGGTGCAGTCATTTGTGTACAGAGAGAAGAGCAGTGGGGATAGAACACAACCCTGGGGAGCACCAGTACTTATTGATCTGGATCGGGAGAAGATGCTCCCCAGTCTCACCTGCTGCTGTCAGTCCGTCAGGAAGCTGTTGATCCACTGACAGGTGGAGGCTGGGACGTTGAGCTGGGTGAGCTTCTGGTGGAGGATGTCTGGTATGATGGTGTTGAAGGCCGAGCTGAAGTCTACAAACAGGATCCTGGCGTACGTCCCTCGGTGGTCGAGGTGTTGCAGGATTATGGATTATGGAAAATGACTCCAGATCCGGGCTACATGTTTTTCCCAGCACTTTTACGTCTGTGCACCATCCTTCATTTATATAAAAGCAGATTCCGCCTCTTCCCCGATAGCTCCGCGCTGCGATCCGCTCTGAGTAGCTGGAAGTCCGGCATCAGCAGTGCGCGGTCCGGGATGTTTCCACTCAGCCATGTCTCAGTGAAGCAGAGAATCGCTGATCCGTGGAGGTCCGTGTTTTTACCGGTGAGAAGAAGCAGCTTGTCCATCTTGTTGTTTAGAGAGCGGACATTTGCCAGATGGATTGAGGGCAGTCGTGTGTGAAGTCCTCTTTTGCGGAGCTTTACCAGCGCGCCAGCACGGTTTCCCCTCCGACGCTTTCAGCGCAGTATCCCGTATAGAGCTGCAGCTCCGCTTGCCAGGAGATCAGTGATCGATGAAAGATGGTGAAAAAATCCCAAGAGAGGACTCTCTGATGTTGAGAAGTTCCTCTCTACTGAATGAGACCACAGGATTGTGGCCCGAGACCACAGAACTGTGGCTCGAAAAACATAAAAACACACAAAATACAAAAACAAAGAGAGAGCGAAGCTCCGAGGTGGCCATCGTCGGCGCCATCTTGTTTTTTGTTTTTTTTTTCAAACCAGAGCCGAGATATCTCCCTGATATCTCAGTGTAACTTAAGTATCGGACACTAAAGTCAAGTTATTGTTATACCTCTGAGCCGCCAAAAGAGTTTATCAGAGTCGATCTGGTCAGTTGGTTTAGGTGCTTAAAACTCGCATTGCTGTTGCCACTTGCTTGTTCTGCAGTGCCGGCATCATTTATGTCATCAGGTATTATTGGAGGTCATGACCTTGTTGAAAGGTTGACGAATGAAAAGCCGAGTCATGTTAACCAGGCTTGTCTTTGCAGCACTAAATACAGGAAGCGTTTTGTGAAAAGAGCTTTAGACATGTTGGAAAATACTGCACACTGAAAAACTGCTGGTTGGTGTCCATGTTCTATAAAACAAAATTGATTGGGTTGCATTCATGTATGGAGAGGCTTCAGCTCTCGATGTGGCTCTCCCTTGGTTTGAGTCCCAGCCATTAAATGACTAAATGAAGGCCACTAGTGCTGCAAAACAAATCATTAAAAAAAGAAATTTGATTGTAGGTATTTTCACTAAATCACACCACTGTCCTGTAACTCATCTGCAAACTAAGTTGTATCTGATAGTTTTTACTGATCCTTGAACTAATTCTACTAATTCTTGAGTTTTGCTGTGAGGCTCCAACAGAGAGAGATAAATATTTGGCTAAAGCCAGCAAGTGACCTCATCAACAATGACAATGTTTTTATACTGAAGCCAAAAGCTAACATTTGTAAAATAGTTGGACCTCAGGTTCGTACCCAGTTGTTTAACAACAATCTTTATGAGCAATTTCAGACTGATCTCCTCCCCCATCATATCACAGTATGATGCCTAGTTATGATTTCAAACAGCATTCTCATGCAAGCTGTTTCTAGACTATTTGCCATCTCCATCCTTCTCAACTTGCCTCAAAAGGTTCAAATCCTACCTTTCTACCCATTTATATAAAAACATTTAAGTTAACATTATTTCACTATTGGTGATGCTCAGGGCTCTGTTCTGGGTCCCATCCTGTTAATTCCTTATCTCCTATCCTTTTGGCAATATTTATTGTAAATTCAGAATTTATTTTCAATGCTATGTGGATGACAGCTAACGCTACCTTGCCCTAAACCCCTGTGTGTGGGATAAATGTTGGTTATATTTTGTATGGTTTTGATAAATATTTATCTCTGCTACTTGTGTTCCTTCCCTGTAGGTGGTCTTTGGAGTGTCTTCACACTGGGTGGAGCTGGTAGTAGAGCTGGGATAGACCAGGAAAACAATCCTTTACCTTTATCCAATCAGAGCCTCCTGTTACTGCTGGTATTAGCCAATCTGACAGACGGGCCTGACTGGCCCAACCCCTTCCGCCAGGCTATTACTTGTTTCAGAAACACACAAGGTAATAACTGTACAAAAGACCAGATGTTTATGTTCTGCTGTATATGTTTAAAACTGTTACACACAGAAAAGGTATGGCTGATTTTAATAAAACAGTGTTGGTAGTAATCCTCACAATATTTACCCTTCCTCCTGTAGACACATCGCCGCTGCCTGTGGAGCTACCTCACACTTTCCAGATCAATTTTAACAGTCTGTACACCGCTCTGTGTGAGCAGCAGCGCTCAGACCAGGCCACTCTGCTGCTTTACACCCTGCTCCACCAGAACGCCAACATGAGGACGTACATCCTGTCAAGAACCGACATGGACAATCTGGTGGGCGGGGGAAGCTCTAAAGTGACTCTTCCTTTATTTTTATTCTCGCAGTCGGATGTTTTCAGTAAGGTGGAAGGAACAGCCGCGGTTAAAAATCTAATTTCCGTGTCATTGAGTGCCTTTAGTTTTTTCCCATACAGAATGATATGGAAGTGAAATAGTTTGATTTATGACCAACAATATGATCGAGTAATGAGGCAAAGGTGTGCGCAGTAACAGATGGTGCTCTTTCTGTCGGCGGGAACCATTGCCAGTTATTTCATATAACAGTATGGATGCACTGAAGCATTTAGTAAACAAAAAAGTCTTTCCCAAAGAACATTTGACCCACAGTTAAGGTTTTTAACGCAGCTTAGTCTTTTTGCATAAAACATAGAAAGCAGGACTCCAATTAAAATATCTGTAACCTCATTAATTTTGGTAATTTTAAGACTTAGACTGTAAAGTCTTTGTTTGACCTCTCTCATTGCCATATATAAATTCTATAAAACAGCATTTTTGGGGCGCGACGCGTGGCAGTAGAGTGCTGCCCATTTGTTGGCCTGTGCTGCGTGTCTTTTACCCTTTCCACCCTACTTCCTGCCTGCCTGCCTGCTTTTGAAGAGGTGACAAAAATAAAGGCCACAAAAAAACAGCTCTATTGACAGATTTTGATTGTGTTTACTGAGATCTAGGCATTTGATGGGGCAAGCCACTGACTGAAAAGAACAGTATGACTAATGGGTTGCAAAAAAAAAAAGGTTCAGTTACATTATTTTACGTAGATTGTCATAGGTATTAACAATTGAGGCACTTGTGATTTTCTTAAAAGCAAATATTCCTTATCGTGAGATTTTCTTTCCCCACTGTTGTCTTCAAATTAATGTTTGTTTGTTTTTCTACATTTTCTTTGATTGTAATTAAAGATTTATTTATTGTGAGGTTTTCAATTCGTTTTTACAGAGAGTGCCAAAAAATGTGTGCAAATTTGTATATTCCCAGCTTTAATCTGAGCTGGAAATGTTTTGGAAACTGGTGTCGAGCTGATCACTTACCTTACTATACCTAGTACTTTAATTTAATTCTGTAAATACAATGCAGAGGTCTTGAGCTACACCTCTTATTTATCTGGAAAGGAAGCTTAAAGATATGAAAAACAATGGTGAAAACTCAGTTAATTTTCTAGACAAACTTGGGAAAGGAAGTATAATAAGGTTCATGCAAGACTAAGCTGCCATTTTTCTAGGACGGTCATAATAAGTTCACCCAATAAATGTCAACATATTCCAAAGAAAGGAATAATTGCAAAGTTCAAAACCAATCTCTGTATATATTGAGCCCTTTCCCCATATTCCCCCTCTTTTTCTCAGGTTTTGCCTATCCTCGAGATCCTTTACCACGTAGAGGACAGAAATTCTCACCATGTCTATATGGCCCTTATTATTCTCCTCATTCTTACGGAAGACGATGCCTTCAATCGGTCCATCCATGAGGTGGTAGGTAGACACACGTTTCATTACGCATGTCACTGCTTAGTTCCTGTCACGAAGGGGGAAAAAAATCACTACTTGCTGGCACTACTGTCAATCATTCATGGTGTTTTCAGCAGCCACGTGTCACCCCTGCCCCTCCTGTCTCCTCTCAGGTGTTAAAGAACATTTCATGGTACACAGAGAGGTCTCTAACAGAGATCTCACTTGGAAGTTTGCTCATCCTGGTTGTCATCCGCACCATCCAGTTCAACATGACGCGGACGAGGGTAAGACAAACACACATCCAAGCACACAGTTTGTTCACTTCCTGATGAGAATTCACACCTAGGAGGTCAGTAGTAAACTGGTTCTTTGAAAGTGTTGTGTGCATCTTCCTTAGGATAAATACCTACACACCAACTGTCTTGCTGCACTTGCCAACATGTCTGCCCAGTTTCGAAGTCTCCATCAGTATGCCGCTCAACGTATCATCAGGTAAGAGTATACAGAGTTAGAAATGTAGTCCACATTTCTCTCTTTTTTTTTTTTTTTACGTGTCCTGTCCAGCAGAGTAGCACTCAGAATTGTTGTCTGAGTGCTTAAGAAAAAGGCCAACAGATTTACTTTCACAAGTGGAGCATTACGGCTAAGGCTTTAATGCTCCAAACTGCTTTCATTTGCAATGGACACGGAGACAGAAACGAAAAAAGAAAAAAAAAAGGAGCAACAAAATAAGAGGTCGCAGAAAAAGAAAAAAGGCAGAGGAGGAGAAAAGAATAGAAGAGAGAAAGAAGGATGAAGAGAATACAAGATGACTCTAAAAGACTGCTTCCACACCTGCAGAAACATGTATAACAACCGCATTGTTACCTAAAAGTGCACGTTACTAATGAATGCAAGATGTATTCAGTGGTAACTGCAGCTCAATATGTAAAATCTGTGTGTTTAACACCTGAATCTAAACACCTGCTGGGTGTAAGTGTGACCAACCTTGTGTATATAAGGTCTCTCCATAAAAATATGCAATAGTGAGTGTTGGGAGTCACAGGTCTTCGACCCGAGACGGACATGGAGGAAATCTGAGGCATCCAAAGGCCCTCAGAGTGAGGCAAGCCCCAGGGGAACCACCCAGCAGCCACAGTGCCGAAGCTGCATCGATGAACCCACAGGCCCCGCCGGCAGCTGTCTACGCCGGAGCAGATCCAGCCATGGATCCAGAGACCTGAGACCCTGGGCACATTACCCCACTAAGCAGAGGCCCGACAGAGCCAAGGGACCCAGGCCCCGACAAGCAGCCACCGGGAGTGAGCTGGCACACACCAAAGCACCCAGCCCCAGATACCAAGAACCACCAATACACCAGCGGGCAGAGACACCAACAACTGGCAGGGAGGAAATAGGCCACACTTTTGATGGGGGGCCTAAACTGATCCAGGGGAGGGTGCAGCCCAAGACCTAACCTGACACAAAAACAGGCACAAACAGTCACAATCACACAATGGATAAAGCAAGTTAACAATAAACTTCTGGAATATTCCTAATGTCAGGGCTGATATAAAAAAAAAATTGTGGGCCATGCTTAAAAGTCGTGTGCCAGAAAGCCAACCAGTTTAGATGAGCCAAGAAAAAGTATCAAATATCCAGTCAGATTTAGGTCAGAACATGTTTTTTAAGCCTGTATATTTAATTTTGACCAATGATTTAAAATGAATCGCCCCAAATTAATTGCTTTTGTGACGATAATGTGTGAGTGTAAACATTTGACCAGAACTGCAAGTAGCTTATAGCTTTGTCTCTACTGCAGTATGTGCCTGTCAGACCTCTGAATATTTACTGGGGTTAGAAAAGGGGCCAGAGGAGGCCAGTTCAAACATAAACACCTTCATTCTTTAAAATATTCATATTTATTGGCTTAGAATATCATTTGTTACCTGACAAAGGCTACTTGAGTCTCTATGCAGGGAACAATGTTATGTAACATGAGGAAAACTGAGGCAAAGGGCCTCAATAGGAAATTAAAGAAGAGGGCATGGCCCAAACCAAAACACACACACACAGTGACATCAGGTCATTCATGGCTGTTTGTTCACTCCAGGCACACGGGAAAGAACGTTTCCTTCCTTGAAGACGTTCGCACATTCACGCACATTCAAGGATCCTCTTATCTCGCTCCCTGTGTCTCTCTCCGTATCTGTTACTCGGGTGTTTGCAGATGGAGAGGAAAACTGTCTTAGTGTTTACGCTACTGTCCAGCGGTAATGTAGAGCTACTGACTACGTCTGATGATAATGATGATGATGATCAGTATGATGGCCTGGGTTGGGCTAAGCTGGTTGGCCTGCTGCAAGATAAAGGGAATTTCCTGCCAGGAATTTCCAAATGTCAGCCAGAGTGCACTGAACTCCTCCCCACCTCTGACCCTCAGAGAGAATCGTAGCTGATGCTGTCGAAGTTGCCTTCCTTATTATAGCATTATACATCTTCAGATTCACTGAGATGTACCTGTACGTTCTTACGAGAGCTTTATTATATTTTTCTTCACAATTTATATTGCAGAAAACATTGCAGGCTCAAGTTACATAATAAATAAAGTTTTGAAAATTCTGACAAAGTCTTTTTTCCATCACTGCCCCAGTTTCTGTTAGAGTGAGGACAGGCCAGCTTGGCTCGCTGCAGTATTGTGTGTTAACACACCAGGTGTAGCTTGGTTGGTGGTCTGTCATTTGAAATAGAAAACAGGTTTTTGTATGGTTCTACCGGTGCCCTTAGCAGTGAATCTGAAGATGAGAGAGAAATCTCCACATAGCTGATCCAGTTCTTCCAGTCAGCCAATTTTCTTGGATCAAGGCCTCTGGGGTATTTTGTATGAGTATATTTCCTGTGCTGACAGATGAACATGTGTGTCTTTAGGCGCATTTATCAGACGTCTCTTTGTGTTTCTTTGCGTTTTATGGCATATATTTTTATTTTAGTACACAAATGAAAGGTTTGTTCTCTTCTGGGAAATTGAGGTAAATATAAAAAATCTGAAGGTTAGAAATAGATGAAGTAAAATATGTTACTTTTCTGCATTAATGGTAATGTGGGCATTGACCCTCTTTGTTGCTCTACCCCAAGGTCGCTCGGTCAAACTGGCTTCATGTCTGCACCTGTGTAGTCATACATGTACCGTAGTCCAGTCACTTACATACAGAAAGCACACAGTAAAACCAGTCAGGGCAAAAAGCGAAACATTCATTTGTTACAAAACAAAAAGGTATCTCATTGGAAATAATTTGAGAGGACAATTTTAATGTTTAATAATCGTAGTTTGTAGATTTCTGACTCTTGTAATTTAAAAATGATTACATGGGAAGTCTAGGTTTTTTCTTTTGAAGACTCATTAGCAATTATTAAAGCTATTATTATTTTTATTATTGAAAAACTTCAGCATTAACCGCTTGCTTGAGGCAACTGTGGCTCAGTGAGAAAAGAAGATGTCTTGCAATCTGAAAGTTGTGGATTGAATTCCTGCTTCCCACTGCGATAGTGCAATAGTTGCTATAGTGTAAAACACTTTGAGTGGTTGGTATGACCTGAAAAGCACTATATAAATTCAGTTCATTTACCATTAATTTCAAAAACTGAAATATTTCAACAAGGAACTTGGTTTCTTTGTGCTTAACTTAAATGTACGTACCACCAGTTGCTGGATCTCTCAGTCTTTTATCTCTCTCTTTGTTTTTCCCATCAGTTTATTTGCTTTGCTTTCCAAAAAGCACAACAAGGTTCTGGAGCAGGCAACACAGTCTTTAAGAGGCAGACAAGGAGACAACACAGCCTTGCCAGACTATGTGAGTAAAGCACACATACGCACTCATGCTTTCTCTAAGTGGGAATAAAGTTTATTAATAGCTGCTGAATTTTGTCTACATGGAAAAGGAACAAGAATTTCACACAGACATGTGTGACCCTTTAGTGTGAGGTGCCGCAATTTTTCTTAGAATTTAGTGGAACAAGGAAGGCTCTATGGAAACCGATAAAACAGCAGCTAGAAATGTGTTTCCCTTTTAACTAGTTGTTCTTGCAAATTCAGTTTTTATATTGAGCCATTTAGCGGGAAAAATATATAAGAGTGACTAGAATAAACAGCATGGAGTCCAGGGTGTAGTCACTACTTCCAGCAAACAGACTATAAAGTAGAACAAGAGAGAGGTTTATTTCAGCAAAATGTAGTGAAGTACTGGTGTGTTAAATGTGTGCTCAGAAGTCATAATTCCCAAATTCCAAGTTGGGGAAAAAAAACGGAAACTCTGAATTCTGGCTTAGAAAGACTGTGATCCCCATCCAGCCCTGAGCTCAGATTCAATGTAGCTGCCACATAAGTTAGAGGCACAAACAGTTTATTTGCAAGTAAGACTTTTTTTTCACTAAGTGTTTAATATCACAAAAACTGATTTTGCAACTTCGAACTACAGAAGACTGGTCTAGACTGTGACGTCCTTCTGGTAGGTCATTGAGGATTACCAAAATTGTTTCTGTTTGCTAAATCCGAGAATAATAGTTGATTAACTTTGTTCAAATTAAAAAGTTTACATACTTTGTCTTAGTCATAGGTATAATTTCCTATTAAACTAGGAATTAAACCATTGGGTATCCTTCCACAAGCTTCTCAAAATAGCCTGGTGCGATCCTCCTGAAAGAACTAGTGTAGCTGAGTCAGGTTTGGGCAAAAACCAGTTTCAGGAACCAAATTTGTGATTTAACGCAGAAAAGTGAACTAAATAAATCAAAACAATTAATTCATAAATTAATAAATACATTAATTAATTAAGAGGCAAACCAAAATTGAATAAACATGCAAATATAAGATGACACTGGGTGTGATTTAAGAGCTCTAACAGAAAAACGGTGTAATTAAGGCTTTTTAATGACTAAATGGGAGATGATCAATTTTAAGATTTGTAATGACCTTTTAAGACCCTACAGAAGACCTTGTTATTTTGCAGTGGAGCAACATTTTCCTTACCATTTTCTTAAGGAGTATCACAATGTATCACAATCGTCTGTATTGAGCTTTAGGGTCTAGGCCAAAATCGTCTATATTGGGTATAAGGGCAGCGAGAGTCCAGTCAACTGACTAAATAGATTACCTGCATGAAGGTTGGGATGCTTCACACTCGAAGCATATTGGGCAACCAAATGTTACAAACAAGCAGCCTTTTGCAATGTAAATTGATGCTACACACTAATGTATTATTAACAATTATGAGATGTTCAGATGTATGAAATGTGAACTCTGACTTTATTTACATGGTTTTAACATATTTGCAACAGTAAAATTGCTGCTTTATGTGTAATTTCTAGCAAAGGTCCATTGTTTGAAAACATGAACAATTATTTATGGTGCATATTGTCATATTTTGTTGTATTTATCATAACATGAGATCAAGTCTTGTAGTTCTATTGCTTTAGGGTACAACAATGGATTCTAGAAAACTAAATGTTACTCTCGAGAATAGACATGTTTCACACTCAGGTTTTCTAAAAAGACAGATACTTTCATATGCTGTATGTAATGCCTGAAATATAAAGGTGAAACCACATACTTAAATATACTTCATAAAAAAAAAAGACATTAGCTTTTCCCCCCTCAATGTCTGACATAAATCATGCTTAACGTTATCTGGTTGGTCAGTGAGGATTACCAAAATGATTTCTGTTTGCTAAATGCTAGAATAGAGAGAGATGCAGCAGAGTATTTTGTTACTTTCTTCACTCATAAGGCTTTTGATAAAAGTCTATTATTTAACACCTTGAAATGTTCCAAAAAAATCCTGGTATCCCAGTTTTATGCCCCCTAATATTGTGCAGCCCATTTTAACGTGAGGCTGAATACACTTTAAAAGTTGCCTGCAGTGTCATGTTTAAGATTACAAGCTTTTATTGATCTAAATGATTATTTTTTTTAACTTTACCTAATGTGTAGGATTATTTTATTGGCACGCTTGAGAACTCGACATTAGTCGTAACTGGCAACATTGTTTTATTCCGACATTTCCCATGAGGAATTTATTAATCAAGCTGCTGTTGTTCTTGTTATTATTGAAATACTTTAACAAACAAGTACAGGATCTATTTATGACAACGTTGGACACAACGGATGAGGAAATGTTGATGACTATTGACAGATATGATTTTATTGGTATGACCACCTGGGTTTGGTGGTGTCCCTCTTAGAGACCTTCAGGTTTTGGGGGAACATGAGTTTATGTGAATGTTCCCTCTACAAAACACACAAGTCTATGAAATGCAATTACCAGCCTTGTTGAGATGTCTCATTCCTCCAAAGCTTGTTTTTAACGCGGTTTTAAATGCATACACACTCTATTCATCATTGCTTTTGACTGGCAAGGTAGAATATACAATTTCTGCTGTGTGAAGGATATCAGTTTAGAAAGATCTTCTTACAGGAGAAAGATGAGGCAACACTGTCCACATGGAGCAAGAAGTCAAAGTGAAGGGTCACCCACACAACAGCACTCCTACATTTGTCGGGGATTCAGTGTGTTGCTCAAGGGTGTGTGGCAAATTTTCAGCATATTTCATGGGAATTTAGCAAGGGTTTTCTTTTCCTTGAAAAGCGTCTGACATCCAGTCTGGGTCACAGACTTAGCAAAGAGTCGATCAACTTTTCTAATACAGCTGTTATCCTCCAGCTTAGTCTACGCCAACTATTTGTGACATTGGTTCCCATGCCCACTATCTACTTCTAGCGGCATATTGACATCTTCTGATGAAAAGTAATGAGCATTGTTTGGCTTCAGAGCATGTGCACATCCTGACACATAACATAAACACACAGTGTCTTGCAAAAGTATTCACACCCCATGTTATGTTACAGCCACAAACGTTAATGCATTTTAGTGGCCGTTTGTTCAATAGACTGTCACAAAGTAGCGCATAAATGGAAAGTGTGAAGGAAAATGTTACACGTTCTCCAAAACTATTGAAGGACCATTTACTATTAATAATTTTAAATGTGTTGCATGTATTTGTTTTCAGCTTTCTCTGCTCTGAAATGCCTAAATAAAGTAAATAGAGTAATAATAAATAAGTAGTAAACAAAGTATTGCATATCACTATAAAGACACCGTCCCCACCAGGGATGGGGAATTATCGTACTGTTTATCATTATTGTGAAATTTCTTTCATTGTCAGGAGGATTTTGGTTTATCGTGATAATAAACTCTACATGATGATGTTCACATTCCCCAAAGGCTATTAGTTACCTGTTTCTCTTTTTTCCACTGTTGGTTCTATTTGAGCAGCAATTAATATTAATATTTTTCAAAATAGGATTATAGGCAGTTATTAGGTGCTGCTTAGCAATAAAATTGGAGAACTGATTGCAACTGGTGTCCTTAAGTGCCTGTTCAATGATAAGTTTTTCGTTGTTGATTTTTATTTATTTTTTGTAAGATCAGTATTTGTGCTTGAGGGGCTTTGACTGTAGTTACGTGCAGTCTCTGGACATAGAAGCTAGTCAGAAACCCTAAACACACAGCAGTGGTTTAGATCAAGGGTGTCCAAAGTTGCTTTCAACCTAACGATCTTAGTCCTTATGGCAAAAAATTTGGACGCCACTGGTCCAAATCAAAGCACAATCATATGTAAGTCAAAGTTGGCTGTGATTGCAGATGTTTATATTCGTCCAAAGAGACTGAATACAAATCCACACCACACTTTATGATTTTTGTTGTGAAAAAGCTTTAAATATCATTTGTGTCACAAACACTCAGTGTTGGTCTTGCACATGAAGTACCAGTAAAATACATTCATGTTTGTGGTTTTAACACAATAAAATGTTGCAGGCTATGAATACTTTTTCATTCCAATTTTTCAGCAACTTTTTGCATCTAAAGCTTCATTTGCACTCACTTTGCTTCTGTTTTGTTCTAGAGGATGCAGCAGATGGCACTTGTGATATAAGAACTCCCTTGTTTTCATAATCCTGCATCTTACACACGCCTTGCCTTTCGTGGTAATCACATTTCAGGAAGACTCTTCTGAGTTCAGCCTCAGGAGAGTGCCTTTTGTTAGCCTGCAGGCTCTCTGTTTCTAGTAAAAACCTTAAAATTCAAGCCAGCTTGTTGTGATGGCCGCTATGGGCGGTTTTCAGGTGTGAAGCCTGACAACAATGGCAGCTCCTGGATAATGGCTGGCTCCTTTGTTGACTCGTGATAAATGTGGGGGATTGATGCTATGACTGAAGTTTACACCAAACTGAAACTGATTAATATCGATAGAAATGTATTCAAATGCAATTTTTTTGCTGTAAAATGCAGAATCGCGATGAAAAAAATTACTTACTTACTTGTTTTAAAGATTTAACTAAATGTTTAAATAAGTACTCCCCCAACAAGAGAACATACTAATATTGGGCCTGTGAAATGGTGATATCCAGCTACATTGAAAATATGCTGCATAATGTGAATACGTCTTTGAATGAGGTCATTGTCTTGTTGGTGGAATTATGACATTCATCCACCACAGATCTTAGTTCTGTTATAGTTGCCCACCCTTTTACAGATCGCTTCAGATAAGTTGATCAGGTGAGATTACAGGTCTGTTTGGTCTCCCAGAACATGTATTTAGCACCTTGGGTGCGGGGAATCCCACAGTGCCACAATGTAGGCCAGTGTTGACGTGAGAACATGGGATTCACAGTAAGTGTCATGTGGTTCTCCTGAACCTAGCGATGAACAGTCTAGCTGATTGAATACACTCAAGGCTAAAAAAAAGATCAGGTTTGACGGACACTGAAGGATCATAAAATGCCGATGCTCTGCTTGCGTCTTGGAATGATCTGCTGCTACAGTACAGTAAAACTACTCACAGTCCCCCCCTCCAAAAAAATACACACCTATGAACCCCAAATTATGGATCAATTTGTCCTTTCACATCATACGAGTCAATCTGAGGAGATCACAAGCCATGTGTGCTTTCAGAGCTTGCTACTTGGATTACAGAAGCATAGGGGCATGATTTACAGTTTGACCCTTCACCTTGGTAATGAGTAAGACAGGCTGAGCTCCATGTCGAGCTCCTCGTGCAGGCTATTGAAATGCATTCAGTTGTTTAACTACAAAGTTGTTGCGCACCATCTTCAGCATATTATCTTCATCAAAATTTACTCATCAACATATTCAGATCAGACAGACCGTGCAGGATTATGCGGTACCTCTGCTCTGTGCCTCTGTCACATTAGTTCCTGAATCTTTTATTACCCCGTACAGTTCACAGTGGCTGCTGGTTTGCGACTAAATCCAGAACTGGATCAGGGTCGCCACATTAGTGGGTTGACTTGAACCCTTCATTCCATTTTGAGACCTTTCTGATGATCGCAAAAGGTAAAGTACATGAAAAGCTCCTAACATGGCTTCCAGTGGAGTAAATCTTCCAAGTTGCTTCACTGTTGAGTCTTTCAGGACTTCATCATTAAAGTCCACAGATTTTAATTCTACTTTGTTCAGTTCATTTTATTTCTATAGCACCGATTCACAACAAATGTCGTCCAGAGGCAAAAAAACCCCCCAAAAAAACAAAAACAATAGAAACCAATACTTCAATCAAAACATAAAGACAGACTCAAATTCAATTACATAGATTCCAGTTTTATCCTAAATATGAAACATTTCAGTTTTATAACTAGTCCCTATTTCCTAGACGAGAAGAAAACATGCATTAACAGCCAGCTTTCATGTCACGTTAGGAATAAAGGAAGCACACAGACGTTCCTGGACTGCTGACAGCTAATTCAATACCAATGTTACTGTAAAGATGTTCTGTACAGCAGGTCTGGATTTGGAATATGCTGTTCTTTTCCTTAAATAAGCTTTAAACTGCAGTTTAAAATGGCGGAAAACAGTGTTTCCAATTTATAACGACACAATCAAGGACATTCAGATTGCATTCTTCTGCCATAGCAGACACCTCATTTAGTATAATCATAAAGATCCTACAAAGTTTTAAATGTTCTATTGTTGAAACCGTATAGCTGAACACATTCAAAGAGGAATATAACATTGGATTATTAATGACAGCCTGAAGTCATGCAGATTTGAAACATGTGTGACTTGGCTCATAAACTGTTTATTTCCAAGATTTGAAACAGATGCAAAACCTTAATTTTAATGTCAGAGAAATAAGATCTGAGTTGAAAAATTTATCAAATTTTCTTTTTGGTCTTATTTTTGTATGTAATGTTATAAAATAAATTCAAACAACTTATCGTTTGTCACTGATCTGGACCAGTAGTCTTATTATAGATAAGATTTCATTGAAACTTAATGCATAATAATTCTTATCTGAGCAGTTGTAATGAACTCAGTGGCTTATCATTGGTTTGGCAGATGTGACGCATGACGGAAGCTCCCCTGTCTCATTATACCAGCTCCTTTGTTTCCTCCATCCCAGGGCTCTTCTCATCTCCTGCTAGTGGTTGTGACGGCGTAATTGAAAACAGATGCCTCTGGAGTTGTTCACAAAGCCCCGCCTAAACTTGAGAGGTGTGGAAGTTTGGGGAACTACAGAGCGAGATAAAGGAGGTCAAAATGTGAGGAGAAAAGAACAATTGAAATGAGGAGAAGCTGGCAGGCGGAGCTTAGAGGAAGGGATTGGAGGAGGGTTCAGGGTGGGTGTAAATGTGTTTTTGTGACAGGCATCTGGAAACAATGTAATTTGGCCAAGCCTGGCTCTGCAGAGAGAACTAATGTTTGTTTAATGTGGGCTTGTCCTGGACATGTAATTGCTCTCTTTACGAGGGAGAGTCTGAGAGGAGGATATGAAAAAACATCATGAAACGCTCTAAGCTTCGGCTTAAAGCTGGGTGCTCTCTGCTCGTCTCCCAATGTCTTGGTCGCTGTCTCTTCCATGTACACATCCCTCTGTCCCCGAATGTGTTGGTGCCACTGTATCTGGTTAGCATTAGGGAAGAAAGAGTGAAGGGTTTAGGGCCTCTTGAGGCCCCCAGGGAACATCTTAGAGGGTCTCAGCCAAAGCAGAGGAGGTCTCGTGGGGCCCGGTCGAATCTCAGAACGAGGTTGCACATACGAGCAAACATTAAAAGAAAGACGTATCCTCTGTGTTGGATTGCATTGCATTGTGTTTCTGTTTATGCTCCCAGCCAGTCATAATGGTTGTGTTACTTCTCTGCCTCTTAGCCTGTTTACTGTTGCACATTTCTGGGAAAGATCCTGCAAGCACACGCACGCACACACACACACACACACACACACACTGCCAGCAGCTCCATGGACCACCCAGCCTATGTGTTTATGTGTCCTGGTTGAGTCACAATCTGTGATCTCTTTTTAATAGCCAGAGTTGACGCATGCATTAGCTTTGTGGCACCAGTCCACTTGTTTAAGGGAAACAGCAGAGCCAGAGGATTTATCAACAGATAATAAACATTATGCCTTCTGTTTATTATCAGAGCTTTTAGGATTCTGCCACTTTTCTACAAGGATACGTAATTATTTTTGCAAAAAGCCACTTGCCTTGCATTGAAGCTGCTATAGTTTGTAGTTTTGTAGAAAACTTTATCTTTAGACTGAGATGTAGAGTAGTTTTCATCATAAAAGAGGTAATGTTTGTGCTTTTTTTCTGAATGTGTGTAATTTCCCCCAAAAAGGCATTTGACTCAAATACATCAACAGTAACAGTTACTCACTTGTGCTGTACCTTAGTCATACGGAGCCCCACAGTTTTTGTAAAAAGGTACAGTGAATACTTGCTTACATCTAAAACAATTGTGCATTTCTAACCATGTTATTAAATCCTTATGAAATACACTCATCATTCAGACAAACCTTGTTCTCTTTTTTGTCCTTCTCTCCTGATCAGCCTCATCGTTGCAGCTTGCATATAAAATTACTTGAAGTTGTCAGTGTTTAGTGTAGCTTTCTGTGGATTTTTTTCTAATTCTGAGAAACTATGGAAAATATTTAAAGCATAGCGTGCAGGGAAAGAGGTCGACATCAACCATCTTAAATCATTTCGCTGGAAGGAACAGCCGATTGATTGGAGAAGGAATGTTACATTGCCCTATCACATTACTTACTGCCTTTTGATGTAGAGCCCAGCCCTCTATCAGTCAGTGAATTAACCGCACCTCAGAGGCCATAGTTCATACACACTCAGAGAGCTTCTCTGAATGAAAGTACATTAAGGAAAGAGGATGTAAAAAAGAGGTAAGATATTTAAAGGACACCTACAGTGATTTTAATAGTGCCAGGTTTCTGGTATGCAAAAAAATGAGACGATCATTTCAGTTTTTTTCTACCTCCAGTTCCGTCCAAAAGTATTCATAGCTCTGTGAGACTTTAAAATTGTTTAAAATCAACCAACAACCTTGTTTCTGATAGAAGGTTGCATATACTCCTTGCAGTTTAAAAGAGAGTATCAGTTAAAAATAAAACAGTTTGTATTTATGTTTCAATAAAAATGGCATGCCAAGAAATATTTATAACCTTCTCAATAATCCTTTTTATATTTTCTGAGCAGGTATTTTTTCGTTCCACTTGTATTTTGGGTTATTAATCTATAGTGATGAGCTCCAAGTGAAAGACCTCCCTGTCATCACCCTAATCCAGGGGTGTCCAGCTACAGCCCTCAGGAGTTGAAGTCCTGCAGGTTTTAAATGTTTCCCCGCACTAACAGAGCTGATTTAGACGACTGAATTAGCTCAGTGCTATGGCATCAAGCTCTGCAGAGACCTGGTTATTAAACAATTCATCTGATTTAGGTTTGTTGAACCAGGGAAACATCTACATCATTCAGGACACCAATACAAACACTTTTTGTCCTTACTCCATGTTCACTGTTGAACATTTCAAGGTCATTTTTGCCTTTTTAAAATGTTACTGTTTTCTATTTTTTTTGCCAGATTGGCACCTGGGGACTTTATCAGCATTGTCTAATCTAATTTGTTATGGGTTTGGGTGAAATGGGTGTTTATTTGTCAAACTATCGGGTAAAATGATAATGTTCTGTCCTCCTCTCCATCTCAAGCATCTTGTTTTTGTAGTTCTGCTCATTAAGCCAGTGAGCAACTGAGCTAACTCATTTCACTCATCACCTGCTTATTTCAATTAAAAATAAATCTGTCCTCCTCCTACCGTCTCTTGTCTGGCTCTCTACATCATTTCCTGAGCAGTGGGTGAGCCATGCCTGCATACAGCATGTTAGGTTCTAATGATTATCTGCTTCCAAACGATAATTAGAGCAGTCCTGCTGTGCCCTGCTCTTTTTCAGAACCAAGGGACAGCAAACAGGCCACAGTTTCTTTCTGATCAATTAGCACTGCCCACCTATCTGCCGGAGTTCTCTTGCAGCGACTGGCGTCATCCTTCTTATCTTTAACCTCATTGCTGTTTTTTCCCTCCATCACCTAAGTCTTTGCCAACTAGAGGACTCCTACAAAGTAATAATGAGGTCTCTCCCTGTTAATGTCGTCAAACTTCTCTCCACAGACAGTGACGCAGAGGCTTTGCTGAACAGACTCTAGATCTAGAATGGTCCACTGTGCTGTTGCTGCTGCTGATGCGGTTGTTTCAGACGCTGCCTCTTGCCTCATTCTCAGTGCGTGTGCAACAAAGGATGATTTGTGCATTGTGTGTGAGACTATGGGGTAATGAGAGGCTGACCTGGGCACAGTGCTTCACAAAATGGTGCGATTATGACATAGTTGTTAGGCCATAATGCACATCAGACAATGACCCATTTAAAAAAAACAACAGGGTAGCCTGCTGCAGCTCAGCCAGTCTGACCCTCTCTGGCTGACCATGTGGCAGTGTTCTTCCTTGTTTTTTCTTTTTTTGTCCTTCGAACCAGATTTCTTTTAAGCTACATCTAATTTAACAGCAACCTACTTCTACGTATTTATTTGGAAAGGTTTACATTTTGGGTCTTTTCTGCTAATATCTTTGTTTGTCTGTATCTATCTATGCCAGTATTCTTTCCTTATATGTCTGCTTTATCTGCCCTGCAACAGCTTGCAGTGAGTGTGGCCAACCAGGGAATCTCAAAGCTATCTGTTTAATGATGCTAGCTCCTACTTTACAAGGATTTGCATGTCTGTCTGTAAACATTTTGTCCACATGCACAAACATTCCCATGCGAACATGTACAGTGTGGCCGGCCTAGAACACACACGCTGATGTTGATCTCATCCGTCACCTTGTCGTTGCAATTATCAGACGTTTCGCAAAGGTCAAAACCACCTGCAGACTTTGTGGACTTGGTGAAACAAGTAAAACAGGACCGGATCATTGAGATCAATGATGGGATGCATGTCTGAGGGCGGTTTTATTTTGACTCTAAGTATCTAAGTTGGAAACTGATCTGAGGGAAGGAGAAGAACAGAAAAGGAGAGGGAGGGAGACGAACAGAAACTCGGAGATGTTGGGTGTTCTCTGGTCCTTTTAGGATATGTATTTTTTTGGGTTAAAAACAAGTGCAGAGGAACAGATTGAAAAGTTTGAGAGGAGAAAGAGGAGCAGCCAGTGTATTTAAATCCTGTCTGGGTTTCAAGTAGACCACGGACCTCTTAATCTTATCCTCTTGACAAACACACACGCAGGGCCAGGCAGACGTCTAGCTAGCCTATTTTCATGTGACCTGAATTCCCCAGTGTGGCATTTTTTCCCCTGCCAGACTAATCTCATTAAGCTGGGTGCTGAGCTAGAGAACAAACACACCAGGAATCCCTCACTCCTACTCTTGCCTTCCTCTTCTGCTTTTGTCTCCTTGTCGCGTCCGCGCCGTCTCCATCACCACCCCCCCTCGGCTCCTCATCATGTTCGTTCCCATTTTGGTCGCTGTCTTCATTTCTCCTGCCTTCTCTTCCTCCTACTCAGTTGTCTCCCTTATGTGTGCCTGCTTTCTGTCTAATTATGGCCTGCCACTGCAGAACACAGGAGAGCAGGTCCAGCTAGGCAGCGGTGTCGAGGAGGAAGAACCACCTCTGCCTCCAGACATACAATCAGTCCTCATTATGGCTGGCTGTCCTGCCTTCTCCCTGCCTCCTCATGTCTAGCAAGTGAAACCTTCAAACACCTTCACAGGCTTGTGGAATACCTCATTGCATCTGTGTTGCAAGTCTAATTCACGGTCTGCGCACAACAGAATGCTGTTATTTACAATTATTCTAATCCCCTGGCTACTTTTGAAAGGCTGATTGTGTGTGATGTTGGGGGGCACATTGCAAGCTAACTTATTTATAAGATAAGGACTAGTTTTCAAGCACAAGATGGAATAAAAAATGCTACCACATGCTGCTCGGTTACAGATGGATAACCCAGATTGGAGCTGGAATCTCAGCTTCCCATTGGCTTGTTGCTGCAGTCTTGCCAGGTTCCTGTTTTGAATGTGCTATCGTCAAAGCCTCAGTCAAAACAGGTCATCAGAACAATGATGTTTTCTGTGCAAATCAAACCTTGACTGTAGGTCATAGGTTTGAAATGCTGCAGATAGTGCATTGAGATATTTTGAAGCTCTTCAAATGGAAGCACTCTTTAAATGAAAATGTCATTATTCTCAATGGATTTTAGACAAGATACAAAACTTCCAGAAAAGGATAAGTACACTTTATCGTTTGGCTCTGTCTTCCATTTCAACAAAAAGTAAATCTAAAAATGAAAAGACATCCTCATTAAGATGTTTATTGACATCTAAATGTGGCTGAAAGGTTGTTAGAGTTGATAAGAGATAAGAAATAATTAATTGCAAATTTCAACATCATAGTTTAGGTTTAAAAGTCTACGTCAGCATGTTATTCTAGGCAAATAAAGAAGGCAACTTTCAGAATAGAAATGGTGATAAAAAACGGCCCATGGTTGTCCAGTCGTTGGACTGTTTGTTCTCGCTACTGTTTCTCTAATTTCCGAGCTTCTGTTAGGTCTCGATCAGAAGTTGAATATCCATTTTCTTTCTAGTATACCAGGTTTCTACTCAATCTCAAAAAGTCTTGAATTTTATCTCAGTAATTTCCAAGTCTGAATAAAAAAGGAAAAGGTATATAACAGTGAGGTAAATATATCTCAATTTCCAAATATTATTTCTTCCTTTTCTACTTTATATTCTACTCTCTTTTCATTGTCTTATTACAACCTTTCCTCCCCTGTGTCCTTCCTTTCCACCCTCCATCCTTATGTCTTAACTCCTTTTCTTCCTTGGGTCCTTTCTTCCTTCTTTCCAGTTTCAGTTTTTTCTCGGTTTAAACCCCTGCCCACTATAGAAATATGCCATAAGTTGGACTAAGAATTCTGAGAAGTTGAGTCTGGAAAGGTTTGGTAATTTTACATGGAAAAATGTATAGGAACCCTACGTATACTGCCTTGGAAATAAATACCACAGACCTCAGTGTATTTTGATGCATTGTTTTGTTAAAGCTGAGCACATAATTATGAAGTAAAAGACTAACTTACAAATTTTTTAATTAATTCAGTTATGAAAAGCGTGCCATGCTTTTGTATTCAACAGCCTTGACACTTATTCCCTTGAATAAAATCTAGTGCAGCTAGTTGTCTAAATGTTTAAGAGTGGTTCTACTAAGTAAACTATATCCTTATTTGTAAGCTGCTTTGGATAAAAGTGTCTGCCAGATGCATAAACATAAGGAGTGACTCAGGGAGGCTGAATGCAAATGCATGCCACCTTTTAAGATTTTATCAGAAATCTTTAAAGCCTTGAAACATTTCCATTTCATTTCACAATTATGTGCTACTTTGTGGAGCTCTATCACTTAAAATCCAAATAACTGGTGTGTGTGTGGGGGGGTATGAATACTTTTGCAAGCAGCTGTAGCTGAATTGGGATCAAAATCACAGTAGATAGTCCTGGACTGGTTAGTCAGTCAGATGTGTTTTTAGGGTCAGATGATAATTTTACATGCAGCATTAGATACTGAAAAATACATAAGTCTGCCTATTTTATGTCGTTAGTTCATTGTCGGTGCTTTCAGATACACTTGACTGGTAATCTTGTTTACATTAGCTGCATTCTCTTTATTCCTTACCATATAACGGCTTTCTAGGTAGCTCATTTCAGCTCCGCCTATCTACTGAGATCCAGGATCATCACAGAAACCTGTCCCATACTGTGTGTTGCGATGTGTTTAGTCAGCCATTAGACCGATTTCATGAAAAAGCCACTTCATTAGGTTAAGCTGCTTACATTGTTCTTGACTCCTGTGATCTTTTAGTCTGTGTTTTCTCCTCTCAGATACCAACCTTTTAACTCCAAACACCTCGAGATGCAGTTCGATACTAGGTGCCGTTTGCGGATTTAGGCTAGTACAGTATAGCCGGTGTTGGATGTTGAAGGTGTTGTCAGATGGATCTTTTTTTTTTCCCCCACCATAAAGCAAATGTGAAAAATGAACACATATCTAAGATATATGAAATAAAATATTCCAAAAATATGATTTGGGTGAGTATTTTTGAAGAGTTTTGCACATTATTTAATACCATTGAGATTTGAATGTTAAAAAGACTCACTCCTACGGAAGATGGGCATTAACATCAGGAGCTGAAACATATACTTTTCAAGCACAGTGTTAGGTGTGGAGACTTTTTTTTTTACCTTAAGCATTTACCTAATCTGATTTTTTTTTTTTTTTTCCAAAATATACTGAATTGCTATGCGGTCCAGGTCCGTACAAACGAGCTAAAGAAGGATGTAAATACACACACTTCTTTGAAAGATGCCACACTCCAGAGAAAGTGTGTGCAGTTTGTCTCTCCACCGTCCTGCTCCCAACCGTGTGCTAAGCACAGCTCATATAAATAAACTCTGTCCCATTTACGCATGCAGGTTGCAAGGTGTCATGACTAGGGCTGCTGCTAACGATTATTTTAGGGATTGAGTATTGTATTGATTATTCTGAATGTTAATCAAGTAACTGGATAAAAAAGTGGCACATTCTGCAGATTTCTCAACTACTTTAAGCTTATTTTATGAGTAAACAACATTTTGTTGCTTAAAATGTAATAACAAAGCACGTCTTTAGTGTACACATGAACATTTGTAGCAAAGGATGCATCTGCAGCTAAAACCAAATGTTCTAATTTCGACATGTTGCTGATGAAACGCTGGAATAGGGTGCAGAAAGCTTAATGTCTTTCACAATCAAGGACCCTGTTTTCAATCATTAAGAGATAACAGGACGTAATAATGGTTAATTCTGTATTTTATACAAGCATCATTCAATTCACAGACAAAGTGATTTTTGTCATGCCTTGGCAGTTCAACTGTGTCACAAATTTAAATGTAACTTTCCTAAATCAGAAGAGCAGTCTAACCAACCCAATGCTGGCAAGAAGATGGTAGCAGGACGTGTGCCAAGAAGCAGATAGGGTTTTTAGCTGAGCAGGACATGAACGGGTCTGTTGATTTTGTAACATCACAGATGCATTCAATCACTTGAACTATCCTGTTATTCATAAATTAAGTCAGCTGAATTTCACCTGTGTCACATCTGTTGGAGTTATTACCAATAAAAAGCTTGACTATATAGCTAAACAGCCACGATATGACAGGTAAAAAACTGTGAATTTCTAAAGTGCCAGTGCATGCACACTGAAGATTGCAGCTGCAACAGAACTCTTCAGGGCTCGCTGGCAGCCAGCACCTGCTTTAATGTGCACATATTGCTGCATAATTATCTTGTAACACCTTTTATAGACCTCACATTTTAGAATACAGTTGTGTCCAATCATCTTTTCCCATCTCTGCTCTTTGAGTCCAAAGTTGGTTGTTCCCTCCTGGCAACACGAAATGTAAGCCGTGCTTTGGTCATCTCCTCAATTTGTCAGCCTTTGGCAACCTTCATATCTGTTCATATCTGTTCTAAAAGTTGTCATAAATTTCAGAGTAAAGACTCTAAAGTCTTATATATGGTGAGATCGGGGCTTTGAGTCTTTCAGCAGCTGGTGAGGCATATTTTAAACACATCTTTTGATCAAACTGAAAACAAAGCAAAACAACATTTTTGTTGTATGTACAGGTCCTTCTCAAAATATTAGCATATTGTGATGAAGTTCATTATTTTCCATAATGTCATGATGAAAATTTAACATTCATATATTTTAGATTCATTGCACACTAACTGAAATATTTCAGGTCTTTTATTGTCTTAATATGGATGATTTTGGCATACAGCTCATGAAAACCCAAAATTCCTATCTCACAAAATTAGCATATCATTAAAAGGGTCTCTAAACGAGCTATGAACCTAATCATCTGAATCAACGAGTTAACTCTAAACACCTGCAAAAGATTCCTGAGGCCTTTAAAACTCCCAGCCTGGTTCATCACTCAAAACCCCAATCATGGGTAAGACTGCCGACCTGACTGCTGTCCAGAAGGCCACTATTGACACCCTCAAGCAAGAGGGTAAGACACAGAAAGAAATTTCTGAACGAATAGGCTGTTCCCAGAGTGCTGTATCAAGGCACCTCAGTGGGAAGTCTGTGGGAAGGAAAAAGTGTGGCAGAAAACGCTGCACAACGAGAAGAGGTGACCGGACCCTGAGGAAGATTGTGGAGAAGGGCCGATTCCAGACCTTGGGGGACCTGCGGAAGCAGTGGACTGAGTCTGGAGTAGAAACATCCAGAGCCACCGTGCACAGGCGTGTGCAGGAAATGGGCTACAGGTGCCACATTCCCCAGACCTGGGCTACAGAGAAGCAGCACTGGACTGTTGCTCAGTGGTCCAAAGTACTTATTTCGGATGAAAGCAAATTCTGCATGTCATTCGGAAATCAAGGTGCCAGAGTCTGGAGGAAGACTGGGGAGAAGGAAATGCCAAAATGTCAGAAGTCCAGTGTCAAGTACCCACAGTCAGTGATGGTCTGGGGTGCCGTGTCAGCTGCTGGTGTTGGTCCACTGTGTTTTATCAAGGGCAGGGTCAATGCAGCTAGCTATCAGGAGATTTTGGAGCACTTCATGCTTCCATCTGCTGAAAAGCTTTATGGAGATGAAGATTTCATTTTTCAGCACGACCTGGCACCTGCTCACAGTGCCAAAACCACTGGTAAATGGTTTACTGACCATGGTATCACTGTGCTCAATTGGCCTGCCAACTCTCCTGACCTGAACCCCATAGAGAATCTGTGGGATATTGTGAAGAGAACGTTGAGAGACTCAAGACCCAACACTCTGGATGAGCTAAAAGCCGCTTTCGAAGCATCCTGGGCCACCATAAGACCTCAGCAGTGCCACAGGCTGATTGCCTCCATGCCACGCCGCATTGAAGCAGTCATTTCTGCAAAAGGATTCCCGACCAAGTATTGAGTGCATAACTGTACATGATTATTTGAAGGTTGACGTTTTTTGTATTAAAAACACTTTTCTTTTATTGGTCGGATGAAATATGCTAATTTTGTGAGATAGGAATTTTGGGTTTTCATGAGCTGTATGCCACAATCATCCGTATTAAGACAATAAAAGACCTGAAATATTTCAGTTAGTGTGCAATGAATCTAAAATATATGAATGTTAAATTTTCATCATGACATTATGGAAAATAATGAACTTTATCACAATATGCTAATTGTTTGAGAAGGACCTGTATATATATGTGTGTGTGTATATAGATATATATAGATATATAGATAGAAAAAGATATATATATATATATATATAAAATGTTTTGTGCTTTGTAGGCTGGTTTCTACTGTATGACATAATGAACATTTCTCTAGTACTATGAATAAATCATAACTTTTGGATTGTTTTGCCAGCCGCAGTCACACTTCTGCAAGTCTGTCATCTTGTCCTGAACTTTATTTGACAATTCCTAGCCGTCTGTTTTCCACTTTCCCACGGTGTCTGCATTTTTCTTTGTTTGTGCCACCATGATCACACCAGACGGGACCTTATCTTGTCATGGTGGCGTCTGTCTGGCTTGTAGACACATTGTTATGAATACAGTAACTAAAGCACGAGATATAATCTTTTATTCCCCCAGTCCAAAGTTCTTCTTCTAGAGTAGACTGTCTCATGTGGGTAAACGGCTTGCTGAGATTACCATTGATGATTGAAGCATTTTCTCATAGGTTAGTTTTTAAAAGCTGCCATTTGTATCACTTTGGTTAAAGCTTGCTATTGGGTTAACAAACTAATACTTTTTGAGTATTTTGCGTTGAAAGAGGTTGGATTTTTTGACAGCTTTATAAATCACTGGGCAACTTATAATGCTTTGGATAGATTTTTTTTTAAGCTTCATATTTTTATATTTGTATTTTTGCTTTTTGTTGTTTTTTTTCCTTTTTAATTTTACTGAAAAACAAACCAAGAATCACTCATTCATGACAAATAACAGCAATCACCTTGTACTTTACAGATCTAAAACAAACCTCTTTCTCAATAAGTAAATATGTCTACTGTTAAAAACACACTGCTCAAAAAAATAAAGGGAAAACTCAAATAACACATCCTAGATCTGAATGAATGAAATATTTTCATTGAATACTTTGTTCTGTACAAAGTTGAATGTGCTGACAACAAAATCACACAACAGTCTTCAATGGAAATCAATTTTATTAACCAATGGAGGCCTGGATTTGGAGTCACACACAAAATTAAAGTGGAAAAACACACTACAGGCTGATCCAACTTTGATGTAATGTCCTAAAAACAAGTCAAAATGAGGTTCAGTATTGTGTGTGGTCTCCATGTGCCTGTATGACCTCCCTACAATACCTGGACATACTCCTGATGAGACGGTGGATGGTCTCCTGAGGGATCTCCTCCCAGACCTGGACTAAAGCATCCGCCAACTCCTGGACTGTCTGTGGTGCAACGTGACGTTGGTGGATGGAGCGAGACATTATGTCCCAGATGTGCTCAATCGGATTCAGGTCTGGAGAACGGGTGGGCCAGTCCATAGCTTCAATGTCTTCATCTTGCAGGAACTGCTGACACATTCCAGCCACATGAGGTCTAGCATTGTCCTGCATTAAGAGGAACCCAGGGCCAACCGCACCAGCATATGGTCTCACAAGGGGTCTGAGGATCTCATCTCGGTACCTAATGGCAGTCAGGCTACCTCTGGCGAGCACATGGAGGGACGTGCAGCCCTCCAAAGAAATGCCACCCCACACCATTACTGACCCACTGCCAAACCGGTCATGCTGAAGGATGTTGCAGGCAGCAGATCACTCTCCACGGTGTCTCCAGACTCTGTCACGTCTGTCACATGTGCTCAGTGTGAACCTGCTTTCATCTGTGAAGAGCACAGGGCGCCAGTGGCGAATTTGCCAATCCTGGTGTTCTCTGGCAAATGCCCAGCGTCCCGCACCGTGTTGGGCTGTGAGCACAACCCCCATTTGTGGACGTCGGGCCCTCATACCATCCTCATGGAGTCTGTTTTTAACCGTTTGTGCAGACACATGCACATTTGTGGTCTGCTGGAGGTCATTTTGCAGAGCTCTGGCAGTGCTCCTCCTGTTCCTCCTTCCACAAAGGTGGAGGTAGCGGTCCTGCTGCTGGGTTGTTGCCCTCCTACGGCCTCCTCCACGTCTCCTGGTGTACTGGCCTGTCTCCTGGTAGCACCTCCAGGCTCTGGACACTACGCTGACAGATACAGCAAACCTTCTTGCCACAGCTCGCATTGATGTGCCATCCTGGATGAGCTGCACTACCTGAGCCACTAGTGTGGGTTGTAGAGTCCGTCTCATGCTACCACGAGTGTGAAAGCACCACCAACATTCAAAAGTGACCAAAACATCAGCCAGAAAGCATAGGTACTGAGAAGTGGTCTGTGGTCCCCACCTGCAGAACCACTCCTTTATTGAGTGTCTTGCTAATCGCCAAAGATTTCCCCCTGTTGTCTTTTCCATTTGCACAACATCATGTGAAACTGATTGTCAATCAGTGTTTCTTCCTAAGTGGACAGTTTCATTTCACAGAAGTTTGATTTACTTGGAGTTATATTGTGTTGTTTAAGTGTTTCCTTTATTTTTTTGAGCAGTGTGTTTCCTGACCTTAACAAGTTGAAATCATGACCCAACTTAAGAGCCGTCTGTTGACACAGGGGGAAGTATTACGATGCTTCTTTAAGAATGTTGTTCAACACAAAGTGTGGTAAGACATGTTTGTTTCCATTCAGATGTGTCCAAAATGTGGAACAAGTTCAGAAAAAACAGGATGAAGAACAAATACTGGTAGATGAAGCAAGGAGTCAGATAATTGCAATAACTAAAACTGAAAGTTGTATGCCTTGGGAATAAGAAATGTAGAACAAAAGAAAAGTAAAATGAAAGTAATCAGAGGAACCAAACAAGGAAATTAGTAAAAGAAGTGGTTTGTACAGTTAGAAAAAACACCCAGAAGATTGCAATAATAGATTAAATATTAATAGAAATATCAATGGGACAGTGGGCTGAGGAGAAGCAGGTAATTTCTTTGGATAATTAGATGTGTTTTGATTATTTATTGAACAGGAGAGAAAAGAAAAGGGTGCCAAACGTCCAAACTGTGAAGCTGTAGTTTTATATAAATTGACTTTGCTCAGATCAAAAAATATTCCTCAACATACCCTGAAGTTGGATTACATTTGCTCTTAAAAGTTGGACTTTCAAGCTCCGACTCCAAAAAATCAGCAGGAATTGGTCTTGAATTTAGAAATCTGACTGGGAAAACCTCCAAAATCTTAACTAGGTAAAGGTTATGTGCTCAAATGTCCTTAATGTAATAATAACAGCTGGAAAATAGCTAGAAATTTGAGTGGAAAAGTATGAAGTGATAAAACTGAGAATTT
Organism: Girardinichthys multiradiatus; assembly: GCF_021462225.1. Lineage (NCBI taxonomy): Eukaryota > Metazoa > Chordata > Actinopteri > Cyprinodontiformes > Goodeidae > Girardinichthys > Girardinichthys multiradiatus. The sequence goes on from NC_061801.1 coordinate 19,372,673, forward strand.
GCAGGAACCCTGAATACGTCTGCTGTTTTTAAAATCCAGTGAAATAATAATAACCAGGGAGTAATTCTTTATGAGCGGCTGGTGTTGCTGGTAGTAGTTTGATTAGCACAACTGTTGGGACCTCCTGCCGGCTTTCCGGCATACAACTGACACACGGTCGGGATCCGAGTTCTGACTTCTGAGCTCAGTGGAACGCAGCATGAAACACACCTAAACGTGAGCGTTGCTATCTTCAGTTATGGGATGTGTTGTTTCTCCTGACTGCATCCTTATTCATGAACTATTCTGTTTTGATTTTTGGCAGGCCTGCATTGCTCAAGGAACTTTGTAAATAATCCCACTGAGTCCTCCACTTAGCTCCATACATTTTCTTCTTTTGTTCCCACCATCTCCTCCTTCACTGTCACTCATCACTGGTGACACCTCGCAGCCCCCCATGGGAAAGCCTCCCATGTCGTGACCCGTGGCTTACAAGATCACCTCTCTGTCCGTGCCTAAGACTCATCTTACTTCTAAGCTGACATTCCTCTGTCTTTATCTTCATCCCTCTTTCCCTCCTGCCATTTTCCTCCACCCTTTCTCACCCACTCTTTACCAAGAGACAGCCGTTTAAAGACACAATAATAAGTGAAACCAGTGTATTGTAAAACCAATTAACCTTTACATCCCCCCCCACCACCAAGGCCCAGGACCTGAATGTGATTGAAGAGGTGATCCGCATGATGTTGGAGATCATCAACTCTTGCCTCTGCAACTCCCTGCACCACAATCCCAACCTGGTGTACTCGCTGCTTTACAAGAGGGAGCTCTTCGAGCAGTTCAGGTCCCACCCATCCTTCCAGGACATTATGCAGAACCTCGACACGGTGAGTTAGTCAAAATCAACGTTGTCTGATTAAAATTATTATATGAAGTGCCTTGAAATTGTATTTAATAAGATTTTGCCACGTTACAATCACAAATATCCATGTATTTTACTGGGAATTCCAACACATAGTTCCACATAACTGTGAAGTGAAAGGAAATGTAATTAGTGTCCATGTTCAGCCTCCTTTACTCTGATTCCCAGAATAAAATCTATTGCAGCCAATTACCTCCAGAAGTCACCTAATTAGCTAATAGAGTCCACCGGTGTGCAAATAACTCTTAGGATAAATCCAGCTGTTCTATGAAGGCATCAGAGGTTCGTTGGGGAAAACAGCAGCATTAACATCAATAAACACAGCAGGGATAAAGTTGCTGACAGGTTTAAAGCAGGGTCAGGTTTTAAAACGGTAATGTCTCACAAAGCTCTGTTCAGTTCATTATCTGAAAAAGGAAAGCTTGTGGCACAACTAAAATGCCAGTAAAATACATTATATTACTGTGACAAAGTGCAAAAAAGTTCAATAGGCATGAAGATGTTTAAAAGGCACAGCAGATGAAGGCTGCAGATTTTTCTTAAGTGTCCTAAGCTTCACAAAGCCTCTATGAACTGAAACATGTGTAAACTGCATGGGTAACATGGATCCTATGGCATATAAACCCTTGTTAAACTCACTGAATTAATCAGTTCTTGTGTGTTGCGAGGTTTTGCCTCTAAAAATGATTAAGAGTGTGCGTAAATCAGGGATAAGACCATAAACTAGAGCAGTGTCCCATATCTGTGGCAGCCATCTAGGCAAGGAAGGTAAGCTTTGCTCTATCTGCATGTGGTTGCTGCATGCATCACTCTGGGGTTTGCTGGTATCCATAAGTATGAGGGAGGCATGCCTGCTAGGAACCCTTGGTTCAGACCACTTCCCTCAGGCTGTTCTCTGAAGCTTTCCTCGTGCTTGCAAATTCATGTGTGCTAGCATGAGATCCAGGATGAGGGGCTGCTTCTTTGCTATTCTAAACTAAGCTCATATGAGAGGCCTTCAAAGTTAATGAAAGATTAGTATTAGATTGAAACACACACACCACACCCATCCTGCTTACACGCTGTAGTGCTGTTGAATTTTATAGAACAACTGTTGAGCATGATTAGAGAAAATGGTTGCCTGTGGGTGTATTTTCTTTTTATTTTTTGCTGTTGGGGACAAAGAACAGGCATTAAAAAGAATGAGTAATTCAGAGGATTTTTATTTTTATTTTCATAATGTTCCTAGGGGGGCATCCAGCACACCAGTAGAAACAAAACATACTTTCCTCGATTTCCTGCTTGAGTGTAAACCCAAAGGGCATCAAATAATTTAAGCTCTGCGAAAGGGCTTCCTTGTAGAGTGATTAAGAAATGCTGAAATCCTGTGTTAAATTTTAAATCAGCTCCCACTTAAAACCCTGCTTCGCATTTTACCTTTTAACCTTTTATTTATGACTGTTTCCAGCTACTCTTGTTTATAATCTAGTGCCAGATACATCCCATCGTAGCCCCTCTGTAGCTCTGCACAGTATGGAAACATTTTCAATAGAATTTTCTATTGCTGTTAACTCTTACACAAATGTTATGATTCTTTTGAAAGAAGTTATTTTTATTTTTATTTTTTTTTATTATTTATTTCAGACAATGATTTCGGTAAATAAATCAATTTCAGAAATGCTTATAACAAATGAACAAATATCCAAATACCATACAAAAAAGTGTTTGGTAAACATTAAATTAAATTTCCAGTTCCAAATAAATTAAATTAACTTAAACACAAATAGCAACCAGTAAAATAAACATAAAATAAACATATTCCAACAAGCAAACTTGTCAGTATATTTAACCTGAGATCTGACATTGATTATTAATTAATATAAATTGTCTGAAAAGGGGTAGGAAGAAGTCAAACTTATTTTTAATACCCCTTCTCCCTCTAATTGCACTTAAATTAACTGAGTAACCTTCCTAATTAACATCTATGTTTTTGATCCAGAATTCACAAACCAAAAACTAATAAATAAATATATATACACAATTATCTATATATATACATATACACACATATACACATATATATATCTACACATATATACATACATACACATACATACATGCATATATACACATGCGTAAATACCCACACGCATACATACACACATACATACATATACACATGTACACATACAGACAAACATGTACCTCCACATATGTACATGTAACTGCACACATGCATACCTACACTCACAGAAACACACCACACATTCACATTCTTGTATATCGGCACTTAGAGACCCCCCCCCAAATCATCAGAGCCACAATCCAACACCACAGCTCCACCACCACCAGCTCCCCCCACCAATCCCAACCCCACACCCCATAGCGCAAGGTGGCAGACAAGATCCCCAGGACCCCCCTGAACTACCAAGCCGTCCACAAGAGTCCCCTGAACCCCGACCTGCCCCCCACCACCACGAGGCACAGAGCGAGGAGCAGCGAGAGAAGCCAGGCTGCAACAACTGCAGCGTCAGGCTGCAGCTACAGAGTACCAGAAGCAAAGAAGAGGGCCCCGCACCCCCATGCACCCCATGCAAACACACAGCAGAAACACAGACACGCACACACACACACACACATACATACCGTGCTCAGATGAGATACCATTCACCTCGCCTCTTCATCCCAATACATGTTGAAAAACATCAGTTTTAGTCTTTTTTTAAACAGACTCATGCTTGGACATTGCTTCAGCTCTTTTTGGAGTTTATTCCAGACCTTCACACCACTGACTGAAATGCACATTCTCTTCATGGTGGTTCGAACCCTCAAGGTTCTGAAATTGAGATTTTCCCTATAGTCATAACCCCCCACTCTATCAGTGAACAGCTTTTGAATATTTTCTGGTAGTTGTTTATTTCTAGCTTTATACATCAGCTGAGCTGTTTGAAATTCTACCAGATCTGGGAGTTTGAGGAGGCGGGACTCTATAAATAGTATGTTAGTATGGTCGTGGAATCCTGCCTTATGAACCATTCTGATGGCCCTTTTTTGTAATGTGCATAACGGTCGCAGTGAGGTTTAGAAAATGTTATCTAAAAAACAGCTAATTAAAACACAAGCTAGAAAGGGGATTTTAACTCGTTAAACATGTTAACATGTTACCAGCTGTGACCAGCTACACCAAGAAAATCATCACCTTGTTTTTTTTTTTGTTTTTTGTTTTTAATCAACAAAAGCAGGGCTGAATTTAAGACTAAGGCCTTCTTTACCACGGCCCTGTTTACATGACAATGATCCATTGAAAATGGGATTTTCTTTCGCTTCTGTTAACAACTTCACAACGTTTTAACCCCAAGTTGCTTTAAATCAAGATTAAAAACTTATTTGTTTAGAGTGGCCTTTGACTGTGCCATTTAGGCACAGTTAGATTAGTTGCGTTTTCAGTCCAATTTTCCTTTAATTTTCTTGTCAATTATTCTATTCTCTTTATTTAATTTTATTTTACTTTTTTAAATTACCTCTGTTGTTTGATTTTATCATTTGATTTTTTTCTCTGTGTCTGTATCTGTGTTTATTGGCTTTGTGATTGTATTGTAATTGTATGTACAGCGCTTTGAGTTTCTCGTTGCTGAAAAGCGCTATATAAATAAACTTACCTTACCATACCTTACCTTTAACTACAATTTCTGTGCACACGGCGCTAGCAGAAAGATAAAATTGTTGCAATTCCCACGCCTCACCACTAGTTGGCGGTATGTTCTTTGAAACCCTATAACATGCGCAAACACTTCCTGCTTAGAAAACGGAGAGAATCAGCACTTTATTGGAGGACGGTCGTTAGATTCTAAAGAATCAGCACCACAAGTATTGTTATCTTTGTCTTCTGTTGCTGCCATTTTCAGAAAAAAAAATGTGCACCGTTGTCATGTAAACGAACAGTAGAAACGCGACTAAACTTTTCGGTTCCCTTTTCTAAGGAGGAAGTGTTTGCGCATGTTGAATTTCAAAGAACAAACTGTCTACTAGTGGCGTGGCGGGAGAATTACATCATTTTCACGTCTACTGTTGCTATGTGAAAGGAGATTGTAATTAAAACGAAATGTAAATGTGTTAACAGAAACGGGAAAAATCCTGTTTTCAATGGATCATTGTCGCATAAACAGGGCCTCGGAGACAATTACGTCCCTGATACAAAAGATTAGGCATGTACAAATACAGTCACTTTCTAATATTACATTAAAAAAGACCATGTATTGTTGAAATCCGAAGGGTTCAAGCTTTTTAATGTGAGGATGCCGAACAGTAATTACTGGTTGAATATTACCAGCAATTAGTTCTAGTCATCTCGTAGTTTATACTTCTTATGAACCCCACAGTTCATGTTTTCTGTTAACTTTAAATTACCTGGCAAGAGGTCTGCAAACACACCATTCAAACCCAGCCGCTCATGATCATTATCACGGTGTTTTACAGACTTTGTATTTAAATACGTGAATAAAATCTGTCGACCATAGTGTGTATGCCAAACTAAGGGACGCGCAGACCTCTGTTTCCAACCTCTCCACAGAGAACAAGAGAGTAGTGCTGTTAACACAGCCTGTTTTTAAGAGAACATAACCCCTAAAGTCAGAAGATTGTATGGCATTTGTGTTCTCAGATACAGAATAAAGAGGTCGCAGGATTGTTGATCGTTTTGCGTTTGAATGGAGCAGATACGTTCCTACTGTGGCTGCTAGGCGTATTTGTGGTTATCGTTCCTGCTAAGATCCGTTGTTAAAACAGGTTTTGATTCAGTTTCAGAGTTTAACTGCTAAGAAATTGTCATGAATTATGTGTTTTGCTGTATTGGTCCTGAAGGACCGGCTCAGAGTCAGTCTTCATAAATGGACACCTTAACTGTTACATGATTTGTTTTATTTATTTTTTCGTTAAACTGATTATGTAAATTGTTTCATCTGTCTGGTAAAAAGTAGCATTACCGTTTTAGTCGTGGGTCACTTTAAGGTCATATATGTCACTGTTTCAGTAAGTCAGACCTACAAGAAAGCGGAAGTACACACACACTATATGACTAGAGCTATACATGCAGGATTGGCTACTTCATCAAATGAGGTACCCTGAATGGGTTCAGATTTCTCTCTACAACATGACACACCGTAGAGACAATTTATAGGCCGGTGTCCAGGCGGTGTGATAAATGAGTCCTAAAGGCTTCTCAATCAGGAAAACACAATAAACAACATTTAATTCAATTGTGTTTACAGAGTTGGCATGGAAAATATTGACAAGAAAGATCAGAGTATTAGTCACTGAACAGTGCTTCCATGAAGATATTTTAATGCCTCGATTTTTAGAAACATCTTGATTTTAATTATAAAAACAAATAATTTCTCATAGTAAGACCTTCGAATTCTCACTGTTACGTTTTCTTTTCCAAAACATTCAAATTTGCTTTAACAATGAGACATTGCAGCAGTTTGCTTAATGCTTTGTATGTGTCAACGTTGACTTTGGGCTTTATGAGTTTCTTAGAGTATGATGACTTTGATAAAAAGCACCAGGATTTCACATTATCACAGAGCCTACACAAAAATGTAAAACATAATTGTATAACATAATCTAATGACTTTTATTTGAAACAGAAAAGACACTTATTCATACTGCTGCCTAAGTAATATATTGCTTTATGTGTTACTTTGATTTTACTTATTAATAAATCTTGTTGCTGTTCTGCTTTTTGTAGAGTAACATTGAGAGGACAACAAGTTGATGTTAAAAAGTTAGTCAATCAGTCAGCTGCTTTACAGACGAGATGCTTGCCTACTGTAGTTTTGAAACAGCTTTACATTAATTAGAGTGCTGGGTGGTGCTGCTTTAGTTTGACTTTTCATGTTTATTTGCAGCTAGAAAATTGTCCAAGCAGCTGATTTTGGTTTTCTTGTAAGCATGGGAAAGGTATATTTACCTTTTTTCAGACAGCTGACCAGCAGTGCGCTTTAACATATGTGGATTAGGGACAGTGCTGCACTGTTCTATGCTACATACAATTATAGAAAACTCCAATTACTTTTTGGCATCTCATCAATATAACTGTAACATTTTCGTTCATACCATTCGTACAGTTTAGATATTTTGGAAACCATAACTTGCCTCCTCACAATGTCCCCCCCCCCACGCCTCATCCAGTATGTGTTTAAGTTTCTGATTGTCTGTCTCCTGTTGTGTCAACTTTAGGTGATAGGATTCTTCAGCCAGCGTCTGGAGCAGGCTGGAAGTGACCTGTCAGTAGAGAGGGTTCAGGAGGTCATCATGAAAGGAGCCCAGGCCCTGCCTAAAGACAGACTGAAGGTAAGATAACAGATAGGGCAGCAGAACACAGAGGCGATTGTTAATGAAGGCTGTCTACAGATAAAAGAAACAGTACATGTGTAATGTAAACAGGCTGTAGACCGTGAGGTTCTGCTTCTTGCATTGTTGCAGGGTTATTGAAGGCAAGCTAATGAGTCTGTCTGCATGGATGAATGGGGAGAAGTCTTGAATGTGGATGTGGATGTGGATGTGGATGTGGAAGGGTTCAAGGAACAGATAAAAACAGCTACTGAGACCTGAGACAAAAGGCCAGAGCCCAGTTCTCATCAGCATTAATGCATATCTCCCTTCCATCTCTGCTGGCCTGCTACATGTGAACATGTAATGACATTTCAAGGATATGGGATGGGGGAGCTCTGAGGCACTTTGTCATGGACACATAAGATTGTAGGGAGAGGGGCGGGAGGGGACATAAATCTGCCACCGTGCCTCGTTACCCTGCACTCCTGGCGGGTTCGCTAACCCCTCCCCTCCCAAAGCTCCTCCATTAATCAGTGAGGGAATATGTAACCAGGGGTCTCCACACGGCACTCCCACCAGCACAGAGGATTTTAATTGCATGTTTCATCATGTGTTTCATGTTCTATACTTGGCGGCGGGCTGCAAGGCATTTGTCTCACTCGCCGATGCTGAAGAGGGATGGTGCATTGCCATGAGTTGATGTGCGTTCCCTGTCTCATTCCCAGTCAGCATTAATGCTGCAATCAACCATAAATCCATAGAATAATACATGTGTATAACCCTGCTATGTCCTTCAACCAGAGTGGTGCACATGTATCACACTCATGCACCCGCTGAAATGTACTTGTATGTGATTCATGCTGCCATTTTTTTATTTTTTATTTTTTTGCTATGTCAATGACTGCTATGTGCATGACTGCGAAAGAGCAAATGTGTTGGTGAGTTTCACATTGACTTTCCAACAATCTGAAAGCTTTCCAGATCCACTGGGTGACGTGAAGCGAAAGAAATATCTTGGCAATGTCTCCTCTGGGAGAAGTCCATGCCGTCTGATGGTACCATCACTCAAACAAACAGCTGTCTCTCCTCTTCTGCCTTCCTTCATCCTATGAGCTCATCCTGCTGTTGAGCCCATAATCTAAAAAAATCCATATGTTAAATGAATGTTGTGTGAAATGGTCAATGAGTCGATAATTACTCAGAAAAAGGAGAATTGGTGACTCAATCAGTCGAGCCTTCAAGGAGTGGGCTGGGAAGAAATGAGAGGGGAACACTTGGTATTCTCCAAAGACAACAAATTGAGCCAGAGCATGTTATTCATCTTGGTTGATCAATCACAAGTGAAGTTAGTCTATTTAGTAGTAATTGCTTCCGATGAGGAGGTGCTGTGGCTGGTATGTTTTTGTTTCTTCATTTAGACGAGAGCCAGATTTGAAGAATGAATTCCAGAGTTTATCTGTTCGTACACAAAATTGTTGAAACCTAAAGTTGATTAACAATGCAATGTTTTTTTTGGTTTTTATGTGCTCTCTGTCCACATCTGGCTGTTCCTCTAAAAAGAAGTTTAGAAATTCTTATAATTTATATTTTGTTTTCCAGAGTTGGGTCATGTTCATCCAACTTGATTTTAAATCATGGTTCATATTATTTGAATTAGTACTAATTCTTATCAAGCTCCCTCTGGCTGATAAAGATTTTTGTTTTTATTTTAGGTCTGAGCTGCCAAATCTATTTTTGACCAATTATGATATTACATTTTTCTTATAGGACCATTACACAGAAAAGCTTGAGGCTCTTTCATTGATAGTAGTTTTGGCTAACACTGAAAATGAAGGAGCTACAAAATTATCCCCATTTATGGAGCAAGGCACAAGTGAAGGACGATCACAGATCCATCCACCCCCCGCCCCCCAGACATCCTTCTTCCTTGCACACTGGCCAGCTTATTGTTGGGGATCCCAAGGTCTTCCAAGACCAGAGAGGATATAGGGTCCCTTAGGGGAGTTCTGGTTCTGCCCATGGGTCTCCTCCCACCAGAACGTATCTATAAAATTTCCACAAGGAGATGCCCAGAAGAAGCTACCGCGTGTCGATATGAATCAGGTAATCTTGGCGTCAATAGTTTCAATTGTGGGGTCTAAAATGGAGTCACTGATGCCGAATGGTAAGTCTTTCCACTGCATCAGGATTAAAGCATGTCTTCTAACCATAAACATCTGATCCTTTCAAAGCGTTTACACTGTGAAGCTGTATTATAATCCCTTTAGTGTCAGAAGAAATTCCTGATTTTCAGATATTTAATAAACAAAGCCCGAGAGACTTGTCCCAAAGGAACATTAACCATGGAGCAGCTCAGCGCTTCATTTCTAAAACTCCGTTAATAATCAACAGGGATTGTGGTTGTTTTTATTTGTGCGTCAGAACATAACTTAAAACCATTCAATTTTACTTTCACTTAAGGATTTACTCCCTCCTTCACCACAGACCGCTGTAACCAGATGTTCATTATTTAAAACCGTTTACAGCTAAAATTATCAGGTCTCCTTAACAACAATCTATTTTAGGGCTTTTTACTCATCTTTACTAAGGGTGCCAGTAATTGTAGGGATTTTAAAACTAAAAACAAAGCCTGGGCCAGTATGATATTATTGCACAATAACGTTGGGGGGTACAAATACCATGGTTTCATGGTGTCGCAGAGGGTTAAAGCAAAGATGTAAACCACTTTTATTCAAAACAAAACGGCAACAAGCTGTTCAAGCTGGTGCTAAAAGATTTATACCATTGATTATAACATTTGTTTGTTGTTATTTTAATTTTATATATACACTCAAGCAAAAATATACAATAAGCTACATTTAGGTGGAAAAGCAAGTTAGCCTTGTTTAAGCCAGTTGAGAGGCAGTGCATATCTGCTGGTGGGGCAGGTTCAGCGCTGTGTTATGACTGAAAGTTTTAAAGTACTTTTTGAAACCTTGTTATAGCTTAAAACCAGGAATCAGCCCTTGTGTAGAGTAGACAGTGACATTTCAACTGTGACAGGTTAGATTGGTTTCTCTGGAAACTATTTGTCAAGCAGAGCTGACAGCTGTCAAGTTTCCCATTTCTTTCAGACTTTACACACCAAACAGATCCCTGTTATTTTAAGCAGCAAAGATCACTGTTGACACTACAGTACAAAGGGCCGTTTCCTTTGAAGGAATTAAAAGCATTTAGACAAAAAACACTGAGATGTAAATTATACTCCAGCTGAGACGAGTTAAAGAAGGTGTAAATACCCCTAAGATGAGGGTCGTTGTCTTGTCACTCAGATGTCTCTGACCCTCTCTGTCTTTGTGTGTGTGTGTGTGTGTGTGTGTGTGTGTGTGTGTGTGTGTGTGTGTGTGTGTGTGTGTGTTGTCTCGGGGTGTGTGGTGCTCGCAGGCAGGGCTTCAGGAATGTGTTGTTTAGCCTGTCCAGCTGAAATCCCCTTTATTGAGCAGCAATAGCCTACAGACTCTCTGACTCCTCGTGGTGGGCGGTGGATGGAGGGGGTGAGGCAGCAGGATTACCAGCTGTCCCTCAGGTACCTGGTTCCTTAAAGGCCTGATGGCTGCTCACCACCTCTTTCCCACACTGCCAGTATATGTGTAGATATTTCAGATGTAGACTGTCTGTTATTGAACTATTCATCAATACTAACCTGCCCAGAGTCCGGACCCTTCAGATGGTTGACATTTCTCTTCATAACCAAGCAGTAATTTAGTTAGTTTTGTCCTTTTAAATGATGACTAGGAGGGATTTATAAAAGACAAGCAAGTTCATTTGAAATATAACCTTTGCATATAGGTTTATTTGTGTGCTCTGGGCTCATATTTGCTGCGTAGCGGCATTCTTCTCTGTCTGGCGGAGATCTGGCAGCACAGCAGTCTGCAGAGGAGGAAAGGGAACACAGAGTCCCAAGTGGAGATATGAGGCTAGCCAGTCAGTCTGTGTTCAGGGGCGAGGGCCTGACCCGCCAGGACCTATACCTAACTGATCTGTTCTCAGGCCAAGCGGGTCCAGACAACAAACTGGAGGGGAGGGGATAAAAAGCGAAGGCAGCTGAGAACCACAGCAGCTACAATATGTACAGAGGAAATCCCTACAGAGACCGAATGAGAAACAGATAATATTAATGGTGGGGACGCTGTACTGCTGTACCTGTTCTCCTCTGTCAGACAAGTCTAAAGCCTAGAAGGGATGTTTTTGCTGTGATATCTAACGTTTCCTATTGCACAAAATCCCCCGCTGTATCTGTCCGATATAGATGTAGGAGGAAAAACAGTGGCCACTGTGACTCAGGGATTATTTGCTCTTTTTATGTATTTGGTGTCTAGAAGAGGTGCTTGCATGTGTCTGGTTCTTTTTCCAATAAAACGTGACTTGGGAAACAATCATTTGAGGAAAATATGTTTGATTAAGAGCACCATTATCATCTTTTTCTACTTTTTAATCTCTTGTGAGCTTCTGCACCTTTATTTGCACCCCTGCATAATATCACAGTGAAGAAATGTTGCAGATGCTGAGATTTGGACATATTTAACTTTTTTTCCTGCTTGTTTGTTACAGTTTTAATAGTTTCTCTGAGTAAAGGAATGGGTCATACAGTAAAATGATCCATACCCCTGGTGGATTTACATTCAAAATGATTTAGATTCAACCAAGACGTTTGTTTCTGATAGGGAACAAGGCAGGCCTCTCTGAAAAGATGAAGAAACAATGTAAAAGAGTAACAGTTGAAAAAATAACTATCATTTTAAGAATAAATGTCACAAATTATTTAGTGCCTTTTTTTAGTGATCTATGGAGAAAAACTTTATTTGCATTACAGCAATCAAGACTTATAATTGCAGAGCGGCATTTTGCATGTGTTCACTTGTATTTTGTCCATTTATCTTTGGTGATGCGCTCCAAATCTCCTTGTCATCACCCCTAATCTTTTGCTCCCTCCACTGATTCTGTCAGGTTCAGGACTCTGGTTGGGTCGCTCCAGAACATTAACATTACTTCCAGTCAGAAAAAACGTGCTGGTCATTTAGCTGCTGCCTGTAGCTTTAGAGAACCTTTTTACCGAACAGACTTCAAGAACCAGAAAGAACATAACCTTCTCTCTGTTTCTTCACATTACTAAAAAAAAAAAAGTTAAACTGCATATAGTAGCTTTGATATATAATCTAGGCCATAACAACCAAGAAGGGGGCAACAATGCATGCATTATTCAACAAGGGATCCTGGATGGAGTCGATAATAAACTCAAAGAAGTTGTTGCTTGTTTCCAGTTTTTCATAATATCCTGCAGAGCTGGTCTGGCTTGACTTCTGGTCAACGGCAACACTTCAGTTTCTTTATCATGTTGTGTCCAAGACAGTTAAACAATAAAAACATGAAATGAAATAGTCTTTTCCACTATCACCTCTAGCTCCTCTGTTGTACTGTAATTTATGACTGTGGATAAGTGACAGCTAAACTGATCTCAATGACCAGGGGCAGCTTCACCATACCAAAAATACGAGAGGTTTAAAGCATTCACCAAAGGTCCAGAAAGGATCAATAGCCTATTTTCTGTTCTGTCTTGGAAAGGTTTTGTTTAATTTACAGAATAAATTGTAGACATCCATCACTGATTCTGTGCCTGAGCATTTATAATCATCTGTGCCCACAAAACTGATCTATATTAGAAATTGTATAGTTTTTTTCTGCGTTCCTTTGCAGTTTTAGCAGCATTTGATCTTTTTCTTTGCTTTATATGTTAAAGTGAATGTTATTACCGTTCATAACCATGCATCTTAGCACTAATCTTGAGAAAGAAGGACTTGATTTGATGACTTAGTGAAAAGCCATATAAATAAGTATTACTAGTTGAGGAAAAATAAACTCTTATGTTTTCTTAGTTGAGCTGCTTTCATATCCTGCATCATATCCTGTTTTGTACCAATATCCAACAAATTCACCCGAGGTAACTTTGACTTCAGGCTCATCTGGACATTTGACCATTTGTTGTTATGTTGTTTCTTTTTTATTTCTGCCGAGCAGAATGTGGTATAACACTTTTTGTATTTTAAATCACAGTTAAAGAAAATACTTTAGTTAAAACTCTTCAGCATGTTTGCTATAAACAGCAACTTACTGTCCTTTGTACATCGCTTAAAATGGCGTCAGTAAATCCGAACACATAGGCGGGGTAAATTACTGTACACTTGCTGAAATACTGTGTATGTTATTTTTTCAGTACAAATCCATCTATAAACTATAAACAGATTGTTTGAGGCTCTGAATTATACTGCTTGTTTATCACATCTCCTTTATTCAAATATTGAACTAGAACCATTTATCAATTGTCTCTACCCGCTAATCCACGCATGGTCACAAGGGGGCTGGTAGCTTTCTCCAGGGGTCTTTGGGCAAGAAGGTACACCCTGGACAGGTTGCCAGTCACGGGGCACCATAGAGACACACAGGACGTACACACACACGAACACACACCTTAGGGCAATTTAGAGTAACAATTGAATCTAACATTTGTGTTTTTGGACTGCGGGAGGAAGTCAGCATACCCAGGGAGAACATGCAAACTCCATGGAGAAAGATCCCACGAGTTTTGGACCCAGGACCTTCTTGCTGCTAGCAACAGTGCTAACAACATTCCCAGCATGCATCTCTAAACCAAAACCCTAAAGCTCGCCTTTGTAGTTATTGATACACACTGTAAATAATTTCTATTTATATTCATTCATTAATATAAATGAATGAATTTAAATAAAAATGATTTATATTCATTCATTTGTTCGTTTGTTCTTTTTTTGAAATTTAATATTGTATTTCTTCACTTAATTTACTCACATTGCTGTTACAGTACTGTTTAGTAAAAAAAGCAAAACATTGTCAAGAATAGTTTAATAAACTTAGCCCACAGTGGTACATTTTGATCATGTTTACCTAATGCTTTATTTAAGACATTACAATTTGAGGTTTGAATAACACAGTTATTACTAATATTGCATACGACTGGATTTAATGGATTAAATATACAGGTCAGTGTTTGAAAAATCAATAGAGCTAAAAAAAAAAAAGTGCTTTTATTATGCTAAAACACTTTTGTTTTTTAGACATTGTCTCAAAGTGACTGGAATGCACTCCACTCCACTTTCAGCATTGTGTAAAAGGTCTGTTATAACTTGGCCCCTATATACGCTTTGGTTATGACAGGTGAAGAATAGCATGTAGTTTCAACTAATATCAGACATGCTTTATAAAGCTGATTATTTTACTGTAGATTGTAGCGCGATATTTGCATATTCCCCTGAGCAAATTACATCTGTTAATGCTTCATGATGCACTGAAGTAATACCACACATTTTGACAGTATGTTGACATAGTCATGTTTGCTGATTAATGCTTTTATTATCTTAATTATCACATTAGTGTCACTGTTTAATATCAAAATATAATAATAATCAAACCCGGACATTAATCTCCTCGACAACCTTCTGTTATTGTATGGTTATTTATCTATGTAAAAAAAAAAAAAAAACTTCCAATTGAAAGAAAAAATTGAGGAATGTTTGTAATCCCCTATCTTAAACAGAGCTGGGGTTGAGTAATTGCCACCCTCAGTGTCATATGAACATTTGATGAGTTGGTAGACTGTGAGACGAGTCACCCACACACAAATACCAGGAGGATAGTACAGCTTCCGCATTGTGTCTGGCCACCACAATGGTCCTGGTGTGTGTGGTCTAGTTTCAGTAGCCTGGCATATGGCCTGTGACCCCAGAGCCCCTCTGTCTGTGTCATTATGATACTGATAGCGTGGCTGTGAATAGAGGCAGTCAGGACTCAATACAGCAGGCTGGGACCATCACATAAAGGCCACGGCGTCTGTCTTTCACCGCAGACTGATTACTGGACTGCGTGCGTGCACATACATGCATGTTTAGACAGGAGGATATAATGAGGTGCCCTTGTATTATTGATGCTCTCTGCTTCTGCTGCCTACCTGCTGTTAGGTGGGCAGGCAGATGCTTGGTGGGCTTTTCTTTTCTTCTGGCCGAGTTGGAAAAAGATCATACAGCATTTCATATGAGAACCTCTTTTTTTTTGTTAAACAGAATATTGTATGCAGCTCCTACTGTATTGTGATCATCAGTGTCTTGATTCAGTCTTTTACATCTTTAGTAAGAGAGTTTTCTTTATCTGAATGAAGCAAATGCTATGAAACATGTAAGGAACGGCTTCCTTTGACTGAAAGAAAACCCCTCAAAATATTAAATGTAGCTGTGGAATGTTGTTATTCAATTTAGGACCCCCTTCATCCTAACCCTAAGGCTTCCAGTAACTCCAAGACTGTCCAGTTTCACTGGATGGCAGCAAACTTTCAGAACCTCATTTAAGCATGGGGAAAGCATGACCATGGTGTGCTCCTAGACTTCGGCACAAAAGTTTATCCCTTCTGCTTGCGTGGCCATCTTATCTCAATGATCTTGGCAATCTGTGGAGATTTTCTAAAAAAAAAAAAAAAAAGGAAGTTTCTGTGTATCCACCATCAGTTTTTCTATTATTTTATATTTAAATGTTTTATTTTTTTTATTGTGAGAAACCAGTCGGCTACTGGTTGCCCTTTTTTCTGCTACACGAGCATCCTCCTCATTGCTTAATATCTTTTTGACATTGTGACAACTGCATTTTGTATTTGAACTGCAACCTGAAGAACTCAACCTGCCTAGGTATCCAAGCAACCAGTCTTTATGTGCATTTTGGAGTTGTGTGTTTTCGCCCACAGCTGGGAGGTTGTGGTGCTCATACCGATCTCATACAGATATCAGCCATTGTGCCGATGATTTCAGCTATCTGGAGCGCCCAGTCCACTTTGTTATGGGTCTGCCCCAATTGGGACTTGCCTAGAAAACCTCCACAGAGAGACCCCCATGAGGCCTCCTAATCAGATGCCCAAACCACCTCAACTGACTTCTTTCAATGCGTTGGATCAGTGGCCGTAGCCCAAGCTCCCCCTGTACACAGAGCTCCTCTTCTTATCTCTTAGCCTGAGTGCAGCCACCCTACAGACGAAGGATCATTTCAGCCACTTGTACATTGAGTTTTGTTCTTTGGGTCGTAATTTATATCTCATGGCCATAGGTGAGGGTCGAAACATAGATGGAATAGTAAATCAATCAAGACCTTTTTTGTATTGCTCTTTCTTCATCATGACAGATCAGAGCAGCACCTCATTACTACAGAAACATAACATCAACCTCATTAGAGAATGGACTCTGATCTACTGGTTTTCCACTAAAAAAAACAATTACCGGTACTTCATGTAGCACTCTTATAAATAATGAAAATAATGGTGACTGAGTTGAGTTGTTTGCTGCCACACTGTCAGAGATGAAAACTGAAAACATGCAGTCTCTTAGACAAATGTTTGTATATTTCAGCTTGAAGTATTATGCATTTTAATAAATTTTATTTTCTTCTTTGGTCTGTATAAACAGAAGTTTCCGGAGCTAAAGTTTAAGTACGTGGAGGAAGACCAGCCAGAGGACTTCTTCATCCCCTATGTTTGGTCGCTGGTCTTCAACTCGGGAGTTGGCCTCTACTGGAACCCGCATGGCATCGAGCTGTTCAGTATGGACTCCGGCTGAACAAGAAAAAGATTCAGTCTTCATGTCCGTTCAGAACAGATGAAAAGGACTGATGGTGTCTGTGTGTGTGTGTTTTTGGTGTGTGTGTTACCGTTTGTAGTACATGCACGCTGCTTTCAAAGTGCCTCGACCTTGTACATGACAGAGTTCCCTTTTATGCAGCACAACCTCGTATTTAATAACTGCTCTGCTTCGACGCTGTGAAGCCTCATCAGCGCTGGTTAACGGTGCTCACAGTAGCTTCCAAATGTTTCCCCATATCTTTCGGTAGTGAATGCTTGTTTAACAGCACATATACATTTTTATTTGACCAAGAAAATCAGATCTCTGGCAACTGGCGATGCCCTTTATGCTTCCAAAAACAGGTAATTGAGAAGAAAAATAGACAGTACCTACATGTTACACATTTCCACTGTACAACTTTAGATCCTTAAGTGTATTGTAATGTACTGAGATTTAAATATTAATGTCATAAATTTAGGTTTTACTTAGATTCCTCATGAGAACAGCAGCAATTTATAACTGGTTTGTTTGTGATGTTCCTGTTAGGTTCAAAACAGTCAGAAAAACATAATTTATTATAAAGTTTTAGATAAAATATGCAGTGTCCCTGGCTGTTTAAAATCCCTCATTCATATACAGTTTAATTAGAGCTTAATTTCAGTCCCTAGATAATATTAGCCTCCTGCATCACTGTGATTCATGTGATTTCATCGCTGCTTCCAGCCTGACTTCACTCAGTCTTTGTCATTTGCATCTTTCTGGATAGTTACCCAAGGCAAGTACTTAAACTAGGACAAAAAGGACATCTCTTGCCCTGTTGCTCATAGCTACAACTGTCTCTTAAATTTGTTACTTTATCTGCATGTTTATCTGGAGACTTAAGTTATTTATTTTCATGTATATTGTGTTTTATATGTTAAGAAGCATATTGAAGACGCCTGAATATAAATGGTAGCAGTAGCAAAATGAGAACTGCTAGTAAGACGAAAGGCAATAGAAACATGATTTTGGGAAATTTGCTTTTTTTATTATTGCAACATCAGCTGTCATTTTGTCAGTTTACTTTCAATAAATTTGTTAAATCTATGTGTTTGTCACAGTTTTTGTAAAACTAATTTTGCACCATTTACAGAGCAACTCTTGCTGTGTTTACATTGTCATTATTTAAATTAGATTTTTGCTTTTTTGTTACACTTAAATGTTACTTATCAAACATAATTGAAGTAAATACAAAAAGCTTGTTTTTAATTAATGGTTTCATTTATTGAAGGAAAAAAAACTGCCAATCTGGCCTCATGTGAAAACTAATTGCCCAAATTTAACTGACCACAACCACACCTGGTTACCGCCTAACCCATGCAATCAAGAAATCACGAGAAGCTGTCTAACAACATGAAGTAGGCATAAAGCCTCAATTTAAAGAAATTGATGAACAGATGAAAGACATCGGTCAGTCTGGAAATTTTCCCACAGTGATGTTAAAGACTTATTGCCAATTAACACTAGATAGCAGTACTTTCTGCCAAGGTTGGCAACACCAGTTATTAGGCTTAAGGTTCATTTACTTTTCTATATATTGCCAGATTGGTTTGGATAGCTTTTTCCCCCTTTTAATAAATGAAATCATTTTAAAATTGCATTTGGTAAAACTGATTTACACTTCTGGTCCCACTATATTCTATTTCATACAAAAACCTGCTTTTATTTTTCTTTGTCCATTTTTACCAGAGAACATGACTTTTTCCTTGTGTTAAGCAAGACAAAAGACACGCCAGCCTCAAATCCAGCAATAAGATTTTGAATCTTCCTCACATATTAACAGGCATGTGTTTTGATCACTGCTGCAGAGGTAGTAGAAAAATACAGACGGAAAGACGAGTTTGGAGGAAAAAAAGTTTACGACACAATGGCACCCACTGTGCCGCTGAAGCTCCCATTTCCCCAAGAGAATTGCGTGCCTTTTGGCTTTACTGTAATGGTTTACATGCCTGAAATTTTCCTGCTCTCAAGGAAAATATAATGGATGCCATCTGATGTAAAGAATGGCTTACAGTATTTTTAGCACTGGCCTGACAGTAGGGTAGGTTACAGTGACATTGGATGCTGAAGCGCCTTCTTTCTACGCTCCCACTCTCACCTGCTATATTAATGTAGCAGCAGATGGCTAAACCAAGGTGACATGGCTCTTTGTTTCTATATGGAGCAGGGGTCGACTGACTGCTCCTGTTTCAGGTAGCAGTGGGAAGATGGATGAAGCATGAGATTCTGGGATGGGTTGTATGTATTCTCCATGTCTACACCTTCTGAACTGTTCCCCTACCAGAGTAGCGTGACCCCAGAGGCAGAGGTCATACCTAGATCAGTTCTCTTCAGAGAGTTATCAAAAGTGGGGCACTTTAGAGACTGGTTTGCTAAAGTGCTGCTTGCCCCCTGTGACTTAGAGCTCATTAACTCTACTGATTGCCTCTGCAACACTGGGAGGTCGGTAAGTTCACCAGTTTTAGGATAAGATCAGACCAGAAGTCAACCTCGATCATAATATGAGAAATACTCAAAAAGATTTAAATGTGTAAGGAAATAAGTACGTAACCGTTCACAGTCCTGCAAATCTGGCCTGAAATGAAAACAGACTCCAGGGGTTGGACCATTAAAGGAACAGAAAGACGAGACAGACATACTGAGATGATCCTAATGTCTACAAGATACCAATTAACTTTGATGACAATAAATGGAATGACAAACCTCTGGTTAATTAACCTTTGGAAAGGCTTGTGCTGTACATTTAGTGCTCTACGTGTCCATACATTTCATTGATAGCACAGTTTGTAACCATTATAATATGCAAACAGCCACTGATTGTATGAAAACATACATACTAGCGACCAGAAGGCCAAATACAAACCAATCTTTCAAGCTCAACAGCTACCCAGATCCACTTAAGAATTTAAAGCGTTCTTCCTCTTTCTAATTGTTAATTCTTCATTTCTTCTCATGACATTTCATGTGTTTACCTGAAGATAGAAAAACAAAAGCAATAAACATATGCTGCGTTCAATGTACATCAGATGTCTTGGATGCAGATATGGTGTCACACCCAGCTTAATTGTTTTGGAAAGCAGGGGGATTTACTAGCTGTTGTGTTGGTGACCATGTCGAATACATTTAACAGTACAAGATGATATCGATGTATTTCTCCACATTTAATCACTGAATTGTTGTTCAAAATGGTAAAAATCAACTGGAAACCTTTTTTCTGGAAATCCAATATGTCTGCCATGCAAATTAAACTAAATAGCTCAAAGAAAAGACGTTTAATTGCACTTTCCGACTGTTTGCATCTCTTTAATTTAGCCACACATGCAGAAGTGTACAATCTCACGTAATGAAGAGTTGCAAGAGTACTAAAATGCTGAGAAGTACATAGTTATTAGCCTGTTAGATCATGCTAGTTACTAAGTCACAGAGTAGAAAAATGGGCAAATCTCATTGGTTTTCCAACATGCAACTCGAAAATTTTTAGGTAAACATCACTGCCAATTTCAAGTTTCATCTTAAAAGGTAAATGGAAAGCAGCAAGAAAAGAAGGACTTTCTCTGTTGATATTTCAGCTTCAGGGGACTTTCTGAACATGGCAACGCTAGATTAATTTGAGAAACTTCCTGGACACCAATGAACACAATAGTCAAAGTAATTTTGGAATTAAAACAGTGATTTTTAATATTTGTTGTTTGTTTTTACATGTATTAATTTTGAGTATGTTAACAAATTAATTAATATTTTTTAAAAACACTGATCTCATTATTTGATTCAAATATATTTTTAAGTTACCCAATAAAATTAAATGAATCTGGTATACAATGGGAATAATGTTTGTTTATTTTTCAGGTCTATTAGTAAAGGAGAAATGTGTGCGTTCTTAATAAACTCCCAAAGCATTCAGATGAACCAGCTGTAAGATTGTCTAACAGTCTTATCTAATTGTCTCGATCCAGCTAAAGACAAATTAAACTTCATTATCAATCTTAGATTTTGTCTCTCTTTCCTGGTAGGATAAAACAACAGCTTTCAGATAGATTTAAACCACACCATCAATTTAATAGTTTTCCAGTTTAGCTGATTTTTGAAAAAAATTATTATCAATATTGCCATATTTTCAAGCAAACATAAATTACCGTATTTACTGTGTTTTACTGTGGCTTTTGCCAGTACTGTAACTGAATCTTTCATAGAAAATAATCACAGTTAATTACAGCCTTTTGTTCAAATGTTATTTTTCCTTTTTTTATAGTATTTTGGTTTATTTATTAAATTTCTATGACTTGATGTTATTTTAAATTCACTTTGCAATGCATATATTTTTACACACTTATTTATTATTTTTGTTAACAAATACACTCTATTGCCAAACGTTTTGGGTCACTCAACCGAATCAATGAATTCTGGTCTTACAATCACTTCCATGGCTGCAGGTGTACAAAGTTTGGTGTAGGGAAACTTGACTGACCTGCACGGAGTCCTGACCTCAACCTTCTTCAACACCTTTGGGATGAAGTAGAACGGAAGCTGCAATTCAGGTTTTCTCATCTAACTTTGAACACCCTCCTAAACCTTGTGGAAGATGTTTATGTTCAAGTGTTCAAGTCACTATTGCTGGCAACGGTGGGTCCATCCACAAATTGGACCTTATATATTAAGAAAAGGAAGTCATCAAAGTTCATGTACATGTAAAAGTAGACAGACAAATACATTTGGATATACTTTCAGATCTCATAATGGTGAGGTATATTCAATTTCATTCGTATCTACTTTGAGGAGAGATACTTAGTATATGGGGGTTTGGTTGGATAACCTACCATAGAAATGGAAGTCAATATCTTCCTGATGCAAAATGTAAAAGCAAAGCAGAACATGTAAGCTTTTGTAAAATAGCTTTGATAATAAAACATGTAAACAGAGATAGCTGGGGTACACCCTGGACATGCTGATGGCCCACTTGAAATTTAATTTTAATTAAATTTTATTAGTGCATTTTCTAATGTTTTGTTTTTATAGCTGTGTTTCTGTTTCTGTTTTTCTGTTTCTTTTTAACGACTATATTTAATTAAATGTAGGTTTCCATACTACCAAGTTTGAATGTTTTTATTTTGCTAACCACTGTAGACATTGCTTCCTATAACATTTGAGATTTGAATAAAAGGTTTTTCCTTTTTCTCATATATAACTGTAGATTCCCCTCTGGAGTTGTTGACAAATGTCAGACACTTTCCAATGAAAAGAGGCACATTAAGCTTCTTATTTTTATTGTTTGTTTTTTTTGTGTTTTTTTTTTGCAGCACTAGCTGCCTTTATTTTCCATAAATTAGCAGACATGAAATGTGGTGGAGTAAGGGGAAAGACATGGAGCACAGGTCAAAGGGCCGGGACTCAAACCTATGACGGTCTGCGTCGAGGACTAAGGCCTCTGTGCAGGGGTCAGGTGCACTACTCATACGCCACCGCTGCGCCTCCACATTCAGCTTCTTGCCTTTAAACCCTGGATGCTTCCTTTTTTTTTTTTTATTATGTGCTGACATTTACCAGTGTGGCTGTTTTCTTGCTTATTCTTTACAAGTTATCAGATGTGAAAGACGTGAAAAAAAAACTCTTCTATCTTTTTAATTAAAGTTGTCTCTTTTCATTATTCTTATCTTAGTAGTAACCCGTTCCCTATAGAATGCCTGCATCCTATTTTGAGAACAGCGGTTCGTGCAGTAAAACATAATTGCACATGCATGACCTCCTGTATAGAAGCAGGGACTTCACCAGTATATTTGTAGTAAAGGCTAAGACTCCTATCTAGACTATTAATTGTCTCTTTTCCTGTGTAATGCTGTTTTACCCCACTGCATGTCTTCTCTAGAATTACCTCTGCAGTACAGTTTGATAGATGTAAAAAAGGCTTATTCAGGCATTCTAGAAATGTGTACTTTTTCCTTTTAAGAGTTAGATGAGGAGACTAGGATCACAATACATTTGTGCTGAATACAAAGTTGATGTCTGCTACAGCCTTACTTTGTGTTTGGGATCACTGATCGCACTTGTGTCCAAACTTGGGAAATCTAAAATACTACGGAGGTAAATATTGTTTTTGGATTATTCCAAACCAACCACTTAGCCCAATGCACCAGTACCACTGGCAGAAAAGTAGCCCCACAGCATGATGCTGGGACTGCCATGCTTGACATTGGAACAGGGTTCCTAGGGAAGAGCCCCACTTGGACTCCTCCAATCCTACATCTTGTTGTTGTGGCAAAGTAGCTCCATTTATGTCCTGTCAGAGTATTCTTTGGAAGACATTTGGCTTGTTTGTGCATAAAGCTGAAAATGTTGGGCAAGCATGAAAGGTTTTGAAGCAAGGGATTTCTTCTTGGTCAGCATCCTCTTGACTTGAACCCAGGATCACAGCCAGTGGCACTCCAGCATCTTCCATGTTTAATATTGATGGTCCCTGGGTTCTTTTTAAATTTAATCAACAGGACAATAATCCTACACAAAAATCAAAACAGATTTTGAAATGGATGAACTAATATGAAGGATCTTCCCCACAGCCCCAACCTCTGCCTTGTTTAAACTAAGTCAACTTTGCTTTAAAGGCTATAGGCTGTGCCAGGAAAACCAGCCAAATTAAGAGAACTCTACCAATTCTGCCCAGAAAGATAACCAAATGTTGATCCAGAATCATGCCAGGAGATTGTTAATAGCTGCAAAAAGGATGTGGTTGGGACGCAACTTCTTGGAAATTGTTGAATTGCAAAAATCTCTGAAGCTGTGCTTTCTATTCTCATTCCACTCTCCAATAAAGACAGCATCATTAAAAAGCCCCCAAATAATATGGCATTCATGTCCTCTATCTCTCGATGTAAAGAGACTGGATCTGTGCATAATGTGCCTACAGGATTTTAACATGGAAGTGATGAGGTTTTGTTTACAAGTAGCTTTAAAGAAAAAAATGCAGCTCGGCTCAAACATGGTGCTGCACAGTATGTAATAGAAAACAGCCCCTGCCCCTTTCTGCGGGCTAGACTGCAGACAGACTCCTGAGCCGGGCTGAGATGGGAAAGGGTTAGATAAAAATGGCTACTTCCTGGAGTCTGGAGAACGGCCTCATGCGCACACAAAAGGAAGGGAAAGAGGAGATGTGAGGGAAGCGGAGGGGACGGTATACAACTGTGGTAGCCAGTCACTTCCACAAGTCACCATTATAGACCCCCCAACCACCACTATCACCACCACACACACACACACACACACACACACACTGATTGTTTCCAGACTCCTGGTAAAAACGCTGCTGCGACGCTCCTCCTGCTCGGCGCCATCACCACCCCTCTCCCTCCCAAATCCAGCGCATCCCGACCACCACCATCAGCAGCCGCATCCCTCCCCCCTAACCCCCCGAATGCCCTCCAGCAACTGTCACATTAACATACTGCTGAGTGCACCTCCTCCTCCCAGGGACTGCTGCCTGTGGAGGGACCTGAATGGGCTACAGAGGAGACGCGTGGATTGGAGACAAATGTTATTTTAGGCTATCCTGGATCCTTCCTCATCCATCTCAGTGAGACTCAAAGACCAGGGAACGGTTTCTTTCATGCTGCAGCCGCTGATCCAGGACAACTTCCTCTTCTGTGATTTCAAATTATTTTTTGTTATTCTTGTTTTCTTTTCCTATGAAATGTACTTTTGCTTATTATGAGAGCAATTTTCTATAACCTTTACACCTTTTGTCATGTTACAATAACATACTTCATTGTATGTTCCTGGAAATTTGGGTGACAGACCAACACCATGTGATGCATAAATCTGCAGGGAGAAGAAAAGGAAACATGTTTTTTATTTTATTTTATTTATTTTTTACAAATAATACATCTGAAAAGTGTGGCATGCATATGTATTCCGCTGCCTTTACTTAATTAGTAAATCGAGTCCACCAGTAGAACTCTAGTTGCTCTGTGAAGGCCTCAGAGGTTTGTAAGAAAACATTATTGAACAAATAGCATCATAAGGACCAAGAATCACAGCCGACAGATCAGGGAGAAAGTTGCGGAGAAGTTTGAAGCAGGGCTGGAAACAATATTCAAAAAATTTAAATAGTATGGCAACCCATATGACATGGGCATCCACACAAACTGACATGTCAGGAAAGAAGAGCAGAATAATGACAGAGACAGCAAAGAGGTTCCTCTGGAGGAACCTTACAGACCTGCACCTCAGGTGGAAGAATCTGTTGACAGGACAACTATTAATTGTGTACTCAAAAAATCGGCATTTATTGAGGAGTGGCAAAAAGGAAAACTATTGATGAAAGAAACTCATAAGACTTCCAATTTAAAGTTTGCCCCACGCTATATTGGCAACACAGCTTACCCCTGGACGAAGGTGCTCTGGTCAGATCAGATAAAATTTCATTTTGTAGCCAACATGCTATGTGTGATGGAAATAATAACTCTGCACAGCTCTCTGAACATTCCATCCTCACTATGAAGCATGGTGGTGCCAGTATCAAGCTGTGGGAAAATTTTTCTTTAGCCGGTACAGGGAAGCAGAATGGAGCTTACTACCTGAAAAAACCTGTTAGAGGCTGCAAAAGGCAAGGCATTGACCCTAACCGTACAACCAGAACTACAATGGAATGGTTTAGAACAAATCATATTGATTTATTAGCATGACCCAGTCAAAGTTCATACCTAAATCCAAGAGAATCAGTGGCAAGAAATTACCAGAAGGTGCTTTTACAAAATATTGAATCAGGAGAGCTAAACGCAAAATACATGCCACACTTATCAGATTTTTATTGCTTAAAATGTTGCCAGCTGTTTTTTTTTAGTTTTCCTTTCACTTAGTGATTATGTTTTACTTTGTGTTGGTCTATCACATTAAATAATCCCAATGAAATATTTTAAAATGTGTGGTAGTATATTTCAAGGGGTATGAATGATATTTGTTCTATATACAAAAATAAATTCTCTAATTTCAGAGTGCTTTGTGTGCAGTCTCCGAGGATAAAAAATAAAAAGCAGATTCAGTTCATAAAAACACGAGTGGGCAGAGATACAATTTTGCTTTCAGACAAGAGAGAACATTTATTTTAATGTCCTTGACTCATACTGGGCTTGAAACTTTACATTACGCTTGTCCCACTTGAAATGTAAACGTCCAGAAGGGGGCAGCAGCGCGCTCTCTTCTACGATTCGGACGTAACAGTTGGCGTTTTTTTTTTTGCCCTCATTTCAGGCTGACAGGCGCATGTTCTTTACCTTTGAAAGGTAACTCCATCTGTATAATAAACCATTTTTTAAAATCTGCTTCACCGTTAAAATAAATACTTAAACTATCCAGGGAAACCATCATGACAGTAGCTCATGACACACTTATTTAACAGCTTAATTTTTTATAAAAACTGAAGGGAAACTGTATATCACATACGAGAAATGTATACAAAAGAAAGAAAAGTAAAATATGGCTAATTAATTGCATTCTTAAATTTTTTGTGCTACCGGAACATATTGACAAGGGTTTGTAAGCTGAGAAAATTCTTAATCTTTACAACATATACATAATTTTTAGAAAACAGATAGTTTCTTCCCTCTTTTACTAACTTTTCTAAACTTCTGACTTTTTCAAACAAACAAACAAAAAATCATTCTGTATGTATTGATGTGTGCACGCTTGTGCATGTGTGCGCCGTCGGCACCACTTGATCTGTTGTTTGCGCAATACAATCACATTTCTCTTAAGCGACAGGGTGTCTAGACGCACACGTGACCGGGCGCGTCAATGCGCACTGGAGACTGGAGGAAGGGCACCCAACCATCCGCCTCATTTACAGGCACACACACACAGAACCCTTTACAACCCCCTCCACCAACACCAACAGCAGCAGCAGCTCTGCAGAGGCTCCATTTCTGCTACACACTCGGCCCACGGAAACTTCGTGCGAGGGGAAAAAACGAGGCTGGATTATATTTGACCCGACAAGGATTCGGTTTGCTAAAATAGGTTCTCAGAGTCGCTGCGCGGACGCGAACCGAAGGGGTTTCACTCTCTCTCTCTCTCTCTCTCTCTCTCTCTCTCTCTCCTCTCTCGCTTCCTGCGTGGCTTTCCAACTCAACTCGGCTGTGAGAGAGAGCTTCAGACGTGGATTTGTTCTCTGGCTCCTCTCCGGACAGCAGACACTATTGGTGTAGAGCGCCACTCTGAGCGCTCAGATCAGGGATTTTGTGGATTAGTGCTCCTGAAGATGCAGCAGACAGCTTTGGTTTTCATGGGATAATTAGGCCCCGGTTTCTCCGGTGTCCATAGCAGCATCCAGTGCATGCTGAAAGACATTTTTGACAGTGAAAATCTGCACGAGTGTGCAGTGCTTTTTTTTTTTTTTTTTTTAAAGGGACCGGTTCTGCAGATCGCGGCGAAACGCAGCTTGGTTGCAAAGGTTTCTAAGCTGTTAGACTCAGCCGGTGGAGGTGATGGTGATTTATCCTTGGGGGACAAGCTGACTGTCCCGTGAAACACCCCTAACTGTTTTTCCGCTGATCTGCAGGAGAAGGCGACGGAGACTGGCGCATGCTAAAGACTTCCTCCGCTCATCCAGCTCCCAGCTTTTCCACCGTATCCTTTCAGGCTGCTTGTCACTGCCTGGACTCGGATCCCGGAATCTTCATGATTTGCGGACACCATGCTCGTTTTTTAGCCGGGAAACCCTTATTTCGTCCCGCATGTTTAGGACCAAACGATCGGGGCTCGTCCGGCGACTCTGGAGGAGCCGTGCGCCCGTGGAGGGCGACGGGGAGACGGACAGAGGGACGCATGGCTCCTCGGGGGGCTGCTGTATGGGCAAAGCGGCGAAGGTGGCCAAGTCCAACGACGCCGGGTCGGAGGCCGAACTGAAGGCGCTGACCCACTCGGTGCTGAAGAAGATCAAGGAGAAACAGTTGGAGGTGCTCCTGCAGGCGGTGGAGTCCAAGGGGGGCGCCCGGAGCCCCTGCTTGCTCCTGCCCAGCAAAGTGGACGCCAAAGTGGGTCAGCAGTCTTACTCTCTCCCAATGCTGCTCTACAAAGTGTTCAGGTGGCCGGACCTCAGGCATTCCTCGGAGCTGAAGAGGCTGTCTTGCTGTGAATCCTACGGGAAAATCAACCCGGACCTAGTTTGCTGCAACCCGCACCACATGAGCAGGCTGTGTGAACTCGGTGAGTTGAATTATTTCTTAATTGTTCCTTTAAAATAATCCGATTAAGATATGGCGACTATATGTTAAAGTTAAATGTCCTAAAGCAGATGACATCACCTCCCCGGAGGCAGTGGTTTCAACTTACCATAAGGTCAAAGTCGACCTAAGCGCGTACCAAGAGGTCCATATTCACAGGGGCGACTCCAGAAAGTTTCCAAAAGGGGTGGCCAGACTAAGGTGGGGGGGGGCACTGATCATTTTGGGGAGACACACCTAAACTAAGAGCCATGAGACATTTTTTTGAGTTTTTAATATGTGGTCATCTAAAATATTGTGGGAGGTCAACATAAATTTGCTTGGAGTTATTAATAATATTTTTTTTAGTCATAAGAATAGACTAGCCCAAATGGGGATGAGAGCAAACATGAAGAAAATGGGATGTAATACAAAAATACAACTAAAACTAATTATATATGAATTGAGCATTTTTATCACAATTTACTTCCATAATTCAATAAAATAAGATCTCAATAGCTTGGGTGTTGAAAGGGGTTAAATGCTAATGTCAAGGTACAAATCGGGCGAGCTGACACAGTTGTTGGAAGTCAGATTTGTTCCTTTCAGTCTTATATTCATATTCATAAAAATAATGTACATTTAGGTCTGTCTGGACGGGCCCTTCTGGACCCTCCTGGTGGTGCCACTGCTTTTTCTTTCTGTTAAGAGCCTCATGACGTCTCAAGTCTGTCATTTTGCTTTGGAAAGGTTTAATATTTGAGTGTGTCTTTTGAAATTCTTTTACCTCTAATAATAGCAGTTTATGGCTACCTTTAAAATAAAAAGAGCATTTTTGGCTTGATCTAAGCCCTGTTTTCCCAACAAACAGTGTGGCTGCTATCTCAACATTTCATAATTGGCATTTCCAAAGTGCAAAGCACCTCAGCCAGGACTCCAGTCTTTCCACAGTGAAGTTTCCAGCCCCCTCTCTTTCGCTCTCTCTCTAGCTCTTTCTGTATGTGTGTGTGCTTGCTTGGCGTCCTGGGCCAAAAGAGGCCCGTATCTCAGTTTGTCCTAGACGCTGATAGTGGCCCTTCTGGCGCCAGGCGGCCCCCTGTTTATCTGCCTGCCAATGAAAGGCAATAGCCGCCCGGCCCGGCCTCACTGCCTGCCTCTCCAGGCGGAGCTGACAGACACAAATCTTTTTTTTTTTTCACCCGCTGAAGAATGACAACTCTTATCTCAAAGTTTAAATCTCTGTGTTTTTTTTTCTTCTCCACACAGAATCTCCTCCTCCTCCATATTCCCGCTATCCCATGGATTATCTTAAACCACCAGGTGAGCTTTTTCCACAGCATTCAAGTTATTTATATATATATATATATCTATATAAATCTATATAGATATATATATAATTACTTTCATTCATTTAGTCTTGCTGTGCTTCTGCAGTGCATGTGTGTGAAGGGAAATGGCTTCACGTTATGTTGTGATTTATGATAGCAGTAGAGTGGCACGCCTGGCTGGCTGGCCAATTCCAGCATGGCTGGCAGCCAGGGCAAGGCAATACAAAGCTGAGATATCAGCTATAGACTGAGTGGCACGTCAGCAGGGGCGGTGGGTATGTCTGAGTGTTGAGCGGTTTGTTTGTGCCATCATCTATCTGTTGTGAGACACAGTCAGGGCAGCAGCATATCTGGAGCCAGGCGGCCTTTATCACTTAAAATGTCTACAGAATGGAGTCAGTGTGTGGCTGGGGGTGTCCCTGACCATCTTCTGTGCTTTGACTGTATCTCTGTAGGTTTAGGATACTTTGCTTTTGAGGATGCTTGTCATTTCATCATTTTGCAGTTTGGCTATTTTGAATGCGGAAATGTCAGAAAGCCTTGGGGCATTTTGTACCCATCCATAAGTCGATTTCTACCACCTGCCTTGACAAGTGATGATTTTAAAGAGGTCTATGTAATCTACACAAAGTCTAATGTCAGGAGGTGTGGTTATGACTCCATTCAATATTATTCACCAGGAGGTGGTCACTTAGCGTTCAGATGAGTAGAACTTTGTGTAATACAGAAATGGGCATTTGTTGCATTATTTAAAGTTATCTGTTGTAAAAAAAAAAATAGAGTTTGCATGATTTATCTTGATAACAAAAACTGCAAGCCCCAAAAACTGACAATATGGTGAGATTTAAATTTTTGCTGTTTGGAGTAGTTCTATAGTAGTTGGTTCTATAGGGGGAAACATTGATAAATATAAAAATATTTTTTATTATTATTGAATGGAATTATTGTGTCCTGTTTGGAAGTACGGTGAACTACTTTATGTAACTGGTTTATGGATGATGCTTGTTTGTTAATGGCTATCGGGATCCGACTGTATACAGGGATCGATTTATAGCCAAAAAATACTTTTTAAATACATTTAATGCCACTATCATTATCACAATTAGGGTTGGGCGATGTGGACTTAAAGGTTTATTTCAATATTTTGTGGAATGAATTGCGATAACAATAAAATTGATGTTAAAAAGTATTTACAAATTTCCCACTGTGTTTTTGGTATTGCAACTGTCACATCCGACTGTCAGAGCCCCACAAACACAAATACTGCAGGACACTATCTACACTAATGAGTGCTGATTTACAGCTGAACAGTACATGATGAATAGATTAAAGATTTAGTTTTGAATATATTGATGTTCATTGATGTTATCATGGAACCAACAGTGGGAAACAGTAGTATAAACAGCAACTAGCAAAACTAACAATCCCAGGAGTGCTTTCCATTTTGGGGATTTGTAGACATCAACAATTCTAATTCATTTATTTATTATGATAAATCACTATTTTTCTCACATTTATAACAGTATTATCACTCATCTCTAATTGCAATAATATCCCCAAAATAGAGCGTCAAAGTTTTGATTTTAGGCCATGTAACCCAAGTGTAAGATTTTATTACTTTGTGAACTTCTAAGTTGATAGTTGCTGAAAAGACTTGGCCATAAAGTAAACTAAACTCATAAGCAGTGGTTAATGGTGTGTTTGTACTCAGAAGAGGAATTTTCACTGTTTCCAGTCTGAAATGCAACCAGGATGCCACCTTAAGTTGGAATTTTGACTGGGTAAATCAGAGGTCTTTGAGTTGCCTAAAGTTGAATATCCAGTATGGTTGCTGGGCAGAATGGGGTTCAGAATATGAGTCCTGATCAAATGAAGATACTACTGTGGGAACTCCTGCTGGTAAAGTACTATTTACTTAGCTATTTTTTATTATCATCATATAGACAAATTTCCTTAAAGTGAACTATGTAAGCTATAGAAAAAGTCGATGGTGAAATAACCTGAACTTAAAGGTATGCAACAGCAAAACTGACCAGCCCCTATGCTGCTCTGGCCTTCTACTTATTGCGTTATGTCATCACCTATTAGGTCAATATAGATTTCACCCTACAACCAGAAGAAACTGAAGAGGCAGAGGTGATGCCAAAGATTTTCCTGACTGTAAACACCCTGACTTTTTTTTTTTAATTATCTCCATCTCTCTCGTGCTTTCTGACTCATTACCCATCTCGGTGTGTATCAGTGCAGAAAGAGCTCCGAGATAAACAGTGACCAGTCAGCTGGCTTGGAGGAGAAAGTGGCTTTCAGTGAGTGGAAACAATAGGAAGTCATTGCAGCTGCAGCTGCAGTAATTCAACCCCCCCCCCCCCCACTCCCCACTCCTTTCACTCTGTCTTTGTCATCTGTCTCCCCACTGCTATGGTAAATATTATTGTACTTAAAAAGCAGCTCCAGCACATTAAATACAAGCAGAATTGATCTAAAATGTTGGCAGTGATGTCTACATGACACTCGGCTCTCTGCTGATTGGTTGGGACCAGCTGCAGACCTGGCGTCGCGTCTCTGTATTGAGTTCAGCTGGAGACTTTCCAGTACTGAAAGGAAATGAGAAGGTAAATAGGAAATGCAAGTGGGATGCAGACAAAGGAAATGATTATACAACTCATGTTACCACCCTGTTTCCTCTCTCAGAACGAACAGACTGAACTTGAATTGTTGAAGTGAACTGTAGGCAGCAAGGTTAAGGAGAGTTCCTGGTTTCTTATTGATCTGGGCTTTGAGGCTTTAAGACTTAAAACGCTTTTTTTCACGTTTTTTTCAATCATACTTTACTTGCATTTTGCTTTATTCTTTCTTTTTATTCAGTCAGTTCATGTTCACATGTTGCACTGTGTCTGCTTTGACCAGAAAAGCTAAAGGACCTGGTAATTGGACAATGGAACAGATTAGCTTATCATATAAAGACTGCCTCGGGAAGCTGTCCCGCCTTTTCATTACTAGAAGTTAATGTGATTTTCTACGCCAATATTGCAGTGTTTGCTTTAGATCAGGCTGGGTTGAACTGCCATAGCATTCAAAAAATCCGAATGTTCACTTTGAGAAGGCAATTGAATGTAAATATCCACACGAAGCAGAAGAGCAATGGATTTTACGACGCAGGAAGTGGGGTTATATGTGTCAGGGTGCCTGTCTTTCTCTGGCAGTTTTGGTCAATATGAAAAGAGCCTGGACATGAAACTCTACCTTGTCTCAGCTCTGGGGAATATAAATCACGCACTGTTTGGCTCCTTCACTCTGATGCCCCCCTTTCTACACCCTGTGGTCCGTGGTGAACTGCTGCCCGAGAGTCCAGGGGAAGGAGTGTTGGCAGCCAATGAAAGGATGGGCCCAGTCCATGCCCGTGCATTTTGTTGGGAAACCGCAGCAGCAGACTGGGCCTCATCCGGATGGGGCAAGGGCCTGCACTGTGAAACCACTCTGGTCACTGCAGCTCTGCATGTAGTCCAGTGTTTGGATTCAATCATTTTCACCATCCACTGAAGCTACTGATCAGAAACCTTAGCTTCTTGGTTTCTCTTGCGTGTCCAATTTGCCTTTAAAGTCATCATTCAGCCATGCTGGGGTTCAGTGGATGTTAGGTGTAGCTCAGAATGATGTGTAGCTAAAGGAATGTATAATTAGTAAAGCTACCATAGGCTAGCCTACTACCAGCAGTGTGTTGCTCCAGTCGGCACATACTGCTCTTCTCTTAAAGCTCCATTAATGTGTCGTGTTGGAACTGGTCCACATTATAGGTCTTTGAGGGGGGCTTAACATTCAAAAGGAGGAGAGAATGACTCGTTTTACCTACCTTGTCTGCCTGATGGTTTTCCCTAAATAGGATTTAAATGTATAGTTGCCTTCAGGACCCGTCTTTCTGTTTAGTATAGGAGTGTTCGAAGGGCACCACACACAGATTTATGGCTTACTATAAGCTTTCTACTTGCATTAGACCCAGCACAGTCTAAAAATGATATTCAATGTGTAGGGCTGTAACTATATGTGATGTTAGGCTTATGAAAACCAGGAAGAAGTTTTCGGAAAAACTTAAAAATTGTCCATTTTTTTTGTTTTGACAAATGACAATCTATATTATAAATAATCTGTAACCAGAATAGAATATCCAGTTACATAAACTTTAAAAACCAAATCCCCATTTAGTGTGGCATTATCCAGTTTAGGTTTGATTTGAGGTATTTTAGATGTTGTGTTACAGACTTTCAGATGTAGTCCAGACACATTAAAAAAACGTGAAATAATCCCTTGACTTTGAAACTACAAAGCAAATGGATACTTTAGCAACATTAGCTAACAGTTAGCAAGTCGCTGTATTCTCACAGTGCTTACAAACCGTATCTTGTACTTCAACTGCAGATGATCAAATGTGGGCCAAACTGGTTAAAAATTTATGATAAAGCCTTTCAAGTTACATACAAATATTACGAAACAATTATTTACTTTTGTGCTGAAGAATAAAGCAGATGCCAACTTTAGCATTATTAGTGGCTAACTATTTGCTGTTATTCTCACTGATCTTACAATCATTAATTTCTTGCCTGTCCCGGTTTCTTTTTTCTACCAGTTCCATAAATTATTGACGCAAAGTAAAGGGGGCTTTTTAAAATTGTTTTTGACACACATTATCCTCTGCCATACTGACTAGAATGTCAATAAAACAGGGAAACTCAAAAGCTACTTTCTGTTTTATTTCAAAATAAGAGTCTAAAGTTTCGATGCAACAGGGCGTTAAACTCAAATTTTACACTTTTATATCTGTACCCATAATATTTCATATATATTTAACTAGATGGTCTTCGTAAGACAGTCTTTCCATTGGCGAGAAATATTGTGATGTTTGAATATCGTGAGATCTTGTTCCTTTATTGAGTGGGGAATGAAAGAGCCCGACACAAGCTCTCACCCAGGTCGTTGGCAGAAAGAACGTAACCCTTTCTGGTTTAGCAGCTCATCTGTGTAAAGAAGCAGTGCTAACATTCCTTCTAAAGCAGTGGATTATGGGGGGGGGATTATCTGGGGTGTAAGAAATTCTCTGCTGTGCGTGTGAGAGAGGGTGT
Organism: Girardinichthys multiradiatus; assembly: GCF_021462225.1. Classification (NCBI taxonomy): domain Eukaryota; kingdom Metazoa; phylum Chordata; class Actinopteri; order Cyprinodontiformes; family Goodeidae; genus Girardinichthys; species Girardinichthys multiradiatus. The sequence continues at coordinate 19,407,215 of NC_061801.1, forward strand.
GAGCTTCATCGTCAGCGTCTTCATTAGGCATTGATTTCACCCGAGTGATTGACGGCCTCGCAGCTGCTGCTTTGCTGCTGTCTCCCATCACACACAGAAACACACTCAGTGTTAACTCACAGTCTCTCTTTCCTTCAGATTCTCCAGACTCTGGGCCTTCATCCAGTGATACTGGGGGAACGACGTACTCGGCCCCTGTGGGGCTTTCAGGTAAATATTCCCACCAATACATCTCCCTTTTATATCACCCATTTTTCTGCTCTTCCTCCTCATCATGGCCCTTCTCTGTTTTTCTTTTCCCTCTGCTTCACATTCCTCTCGACACACACATCATCTCCCCTCCATACTTGCGATGATGAGGCGGTGATTGTGGGGGCCCCTGCTTCCCCTCTGTAATAAAACAACCAGTGAAGGAGGGAGGTGCAGTTCTCCCACAGCCACATAAATTCTTCCCTTCTGGCTCTTTGAACAACGCTCCTCTCTTCTCTCTTCTCCCTTCTCCTCTCCCATCGCTTTCTGTGTGATGTTGTAATGGAAGACAAACACACCGGGCTGTTGTTTGCAGAAGAGTATGTTCAGTGCATGTAGCGTTGTTGAGGAGGGGAAACAAAAACAGTCTGAAACCCACATTTGAGTGTTTGTTTCGTTGTGTTTGCACATACAGGGTATGACTTTGTAGACAGAGAGGAACACTAGGCTGAGACACAGGGCGCCTTTCTTTCTTCCAACTCTGATGCCAAACTTGTTTCGGGCTCCATGAGAGTCCCTCCTATAATCCCCCCTTGGCAGTGTCGCCTTTCTTGCCCACAGGCTGCAGAATACGACGATGCTCACAAGAGAGGGAGAGGGTTCGCTCTCCAGTGCTGTTCTCTGCTTTCATTTGCCGCATATGGTTCTCATTATGGAGCCTTTAAAGCCTGTTTTATGTCAGTTGGTGTTCGCTGCCCGTTTTTTCCCCCTCCCTCCTTTGTTTGGTGGTAGGGGGTGGAGAGTTTAGCCTGCTTGCCTGTGTGTGTCAGATCCAAAAATCACACCCCACATCCTCCTCCAGACCATCAGGATGGACACTAAAGTCCTCCCTTTGTGCGTTAACTAAAGACACATTTCATACACGGTCCAAACTGTGAAACCCAAGAAGTGGAGGCTTAACAGGCGCCCTCTCTTAGTTTTCCCCTCCCTTGGCCACCCCTCCTCCCCTGTTTTCCTTGCTGGCGAGGAGGACATGGCTGTGGCAGCCAGCGTCTTTGGTGAATGGGCCTCCTCAATGAGAGCGGGAGAGGTAGAAAGGCTCAGGTGTAATGGCCAAAGCGCTCTGCCCCCATCATTTCCCCTGCAAGCCAAATGAAAGGGGGGAAAAGGCTAATCCATTCCTCCTCTGCCTCTTCTTTCCCCCTCCACGTTATCCCCGCTTGGCTCCCTCCCTCTGGGGCCCTGACAAAAGAAACATGGCTCCCCCAGAGGCCCCGCTGCTGGCCTCCTAATTCACTCACTTTGCCCTTTTTATGTTCTTCTTCAGACAAATTCAGAGAGGAGAAGGAGACTCAAATTAGGGTGGTAGTCAGCAAGACTTCTGCTACTTTTTTATTGATTTAGAATAATTAACTTGCTTTCTTTGAGAAAGATCTTAAGTGGATTGGGGGGGGGATAGCTAAAACAGAGAAAGCAGTTATTTCCTGTCTCTACATTCAGTAGAAAGCCTAGATCGCTCAGACTGCAAGGAGTTTAGTGAACTGTGACAGCGACAAGCGCAAATGCAAGCTAGGCTGCCTGCCAGACTAGCGGCTCCCCTCACTGGCCCACGTCATCGGCTTGGAACAGAACAGAGGGTAAGGGAAGAGGAGAGGACGGCTGGAGCCGGGCGTCAGGGGCACAGATCCTGACGAAGACCTAGATCTGGAGCTTATAGGTTCACCCAGGCACTGAGCAGGGAGATCAGATTAGGGATTGAGAAATGGAGATCAGGTCAGGGTTAAGAGGGTGCTGGACTGGTGGTTATGAATCTCTGCAGTGTTAAGTAACTCGTAGTTATGAGCAGCTCAGTAGGCATTCTCGTTACTTATCAAGCTTTACCATGTCTCCAATGTTTTTATTGAAACTGTCAGAGCTCTGTTCAGTTTGCTGCAGAAGGTAGTTGTATCCAGGCCTAATATTTTTTAGAAACTGACCCTTTTTTCTATCTATGGCATCGCAATGCATCCAGTTTACAACGAGAGAAAATAGTCAATATTTAGACCTTGAAAATTAGACATTTTACCTATGTTTTTGGAAAAACCTTGTTATTTAAGAGCTGGCACATCATAAACTGTGTTTTAAAGAATCTGTAATCATGCAGGATATTTCAGTCCAGGTTTGACTAGTCCAAATATTGTGACTTTTAAACTTGTCTGATTTACTTCTTAAACCACTAAATATTTCTGCTTTCTTTTTGTTTTCACAAGTAGAGAAGCGTTTCATCAATCTCAAACTGATTTATAAAGAATCAGTGCAAAATTATTCAAGTTTGCGAATGAGGTCATCATATGCAGCCCAGCCCAGACTAGTCTAAGGGTTTAAAAATCAAAGATGTATGTGATGTATAGTACACATAGGGGTGTAGCCTCAGCACCCCTGAGGTAAGCTGTGTGCTATTTACATGTGATTGAGGAAATATATACATATACTCAACTGAACTTGAATTCTATATTTCAATTCATTTGCAGCCCCTAGAACAAAACGACCAAATCAAGGTACTACTTCCTTTCTTACTTCGAAATAAGATTGTCAAGCGTGATAGAGTGCCAGGCTCAAAGCACTCATATCTGGGGCTCATAATGATATAAACCAAACAAAGTCACATGCTGAAAGCACTTTGTGAGATAGACTTGACTTTGACAAGAAATATCATAGCATTTTAATATCGTATAGTATTATTATTATTAAACCAAGGTGCACACATATAAGTCTTCCTTAAAGTAGACTTCCTTAAAGTAAACAGTCCACTAAAGTGGACTGTTTGTGCCAGGCGCTTGAAAGTGTAGCATCCGAGTGTCGGTAGCATGCCTGTTGGTGCCGTTGGGTGCTGACCCAGAGTGCCTGTGTGTAACTGGACCCAGTCTCACTGTGGTGGCATTTACACACACACACACATAGACGAGGAGATAGAATGACCCGGTGCGAGCCCTGGCGCATGGCCGATTGTCACACAGGCGCTTCCTCCCTCTGCGGGTTAAATTTAGGCCAAGTTGTATTCTTATGCCGCCAGCTTACCTTGACAGACAGTCATCCGGCCGCTCGGCCAGTCAATTACTCATCCAGTTAATTGGCTGGAAGTGTAACCTTCATCAGTGGCTCTGATAAACATTCAAGTTAGTCCTGGCCTATAAATAAATAAAAAAAACAGGCTTCATTTGGACATTATCTTGCTGTCTTGAGATATGTTCACACATGAGGAGGCTTTTAAACTTTAGAAAATTTAGAGGGAAAGCTTAAAACAGAGAACCCTCAGTGTGCCTCCTCTCCCTCGGCATTCCTGCCTTGTTTGGGTTAGCAGGGAAAGGAAAGGGCCGCGCAGGATATGACCTCATGTCTTTGAGGAAAAGCCGAGCGGACAGGGAGGCAGCCGAGGCCTCATCTTGATGGAAAACAAACACTGGGGGTACACCAACCAGAAAGAAGGAAGGCAGGGCATCAAAAAGACAGGAACTTAACAGAGAAATGCACTCATTACATGTTGAGAGGCAGTTTTTAACAGAAAACGAGGACCATCTTCACCAGAATTTAATCATTATTTTCCCTTTTTTGTTGCTTCTCCTGTATGAACAGTAAGAGGAGGGAATGAAGAGGCAGAGAAGATGGCGGCTTTGGGTGGAGGGAGAGATGGCCGGCAGCTCTGCTCGGTTCTCTGTAATTTGGAGGCTGCGTGTTATAGCCAGCAAGCTGAGCAAAGCAGAGCCGGGCCGCTCTTTGCTGGACCAGGATCTCTCATTACTCTCCACTTCCTCTCCTTGCAAGGCAGCCAAGCCAACCTCTTGGCAAGGGACTTAATTTTGGTTTTTGGCCGCCCTCTGTTCCCCACCCTGTGTCATTATGCTGCACAAATCGGAAAAACATGCACGCAGAAGGCGGCGGATGATGGAGAAGGATTGAGGAGAGTTGTGTCTTGCTTTGCTTTGCATGCATTTTTGGTTTTCCCTTTGCCTCAGATGCTTTGGGGTGACGTGTTTGCACTTAAAAAACATTACCTTTAGCGCGGTTGACAATAGCGCTCTGCAGCTCTGGTTCTGAGCCAAGGCTGGACAGAAGCCCAGGACAAGATGAACATTGTTTTGGTTCACAGTCGCTCTGTGGGAGTGGGTTTTGACATTACCTAAAGTATGAAGCTATAACTAAGGGTGGGTGGGGGGATGGTGAATATGTGAAGAGGGCAGAGGAAAAGGAGGACTCAAACAACTCACATGGAAGATAAAAAAAATGGAAATAAGTGGAGACATATGCCCATAACACCTATATGTCTCCACCCCTCCTGTCTGCTCATTCATGGAGTCAGTTTGTCTTTTGTGTACTCTGGAGTGACCTTGTGTGTCAGTAACCACTTCTCTATCAGCGCTGGAACAACAACACACAGTTAGAGGCTTACAGAGGTATATAAATTATAATAAAATGCAACCACCGCTCAGACCACATCCAACTGGAACTGCTGGTTGTCTGCTTCTGTTTGTGGTGTCTGATTTAGTTCCCACGGTCCTTTAGCCGCAACAGTGTGGGCAATTGTTCAGCTTGTCTGTTCATCTATCTATATATATATTTGTATATGTGTGTGTGTGACAGTGGCTCCTAGATACAGATCTTGTGGATAGCCTCCTGATTCGTGTGTCTGCAAAAGTGAGCTCATGACATCATTCCAGCCGGCCTGGCTCCGTGTTTGAAAGTACCTTGTGTTTATTTGTCCTGTCACCCTGGGAAATCTGGGTTGCAGGGAGTGGTTGTGTATGTGTGATCATGCAAGGGTCAGCTTGATGAAGTGTTCCTCAGTAGGAATAGAAGGCAGGTCCAACAGTAGGAAACATAATGTCCCATCAAAAAGCATTGTGCTCTTGTGACTTTCTGAGTGCCATGTTGAAGATGCTGCCCAAAGTTTTATCAAATATCAGAGTGACCATGAGACTCGCGAGACCCCTTAGAAAAATCGAGCCATGGAGTAAATAGAAAACACGCGCAGCTTCTTCTCCTTATCTTCTCCCCCCGTCGCAGCCGGATGGCTCATGTTCGAGATGGCGTGTCTGCAACTCATTCTCTCTATCTGTGTTTCTACAAGAAGTCAGATCTGCAGATAAAGAAACTGGGCCACTCCCCTGGGTGGTTTTCCTGCCATCAGGGCCTATTTACATTTCTTTGGACTTAACAGCGTCAGTTACCACTCCAAAGCTTCACTTCCTCTCTTTTAGCTAAGTAAGACACAAGACTGCCCATCTGCTTGACCATTTATTGACTCTTATGTTAGAAAACAGTATGTGATGTACATAACTGTAACAAATAAAAGACAAACAATGTGCTGCTGGTTCTTTGATAGAGTTGGTAGAATCCACTAGAAAATGAAGAAACAAGATTATTCTAATTTACGTACCAAAAGCACATGTCACAAATCTTTATCTGGCTTTTAATAATCTCCAGAGTCCATTTAAGCTTAAGCCTTTATAGAGAAAAAAATGATGTGTTTTGATGCATTTAATGAATAGAAAAAAGTTTTTTTAATTCAGCTCTTCGCAGTGAAACAATGTATTTGCATGGTAATACAGTGTGCTATGGCATCACCAAAATACATTATTAGTGCAACGAACATGAATGCACAGACGTTTACTTTATTTACAATGTTGTGACATTGATATTTAGTTGAAGATATTTTTTTATTTTGAGCAGCTGTAGTTGTGTTGCATTGATGTGTGAAGAGGACAGTCCTCTGCCCTTTCTCCTTCTGGAGTTGCTGCCTGTCATTGAATTTCTGGCTGCAGATGGAGTGAACCAGACAGTCCTTAGAGAGGCTGGGAGCTGGCCATTGAAGAGTTGTCTGGATTTAAAACTCCAAAAAAAAAAATCAATTGGACCTCCGGTTTGGTGTGCAATAATGGAGAGATGCTTAGCTTTGACTGTAGGTGAAGGTGCACTCACACACATGTACATCGTTTGGGGGGCTAAACTTGCATGGCGTGGCAGAAAGAACAAAAGGAATGCCTCCAGGCTGACCCTTGACCTTTGGAATAGACTTTCCCCGGCTCGCGAGAGGGTGTTGACTTAGAAAATAAGGAACCGTGACGAACCCTTCCTCCCCCCCTGTAGCTGTTTCCCTCATGTCTTGCTCATTCCAGTTTTTTTCCACTGCGTGTGTCTGATGACAGGGCCATTACATATCTGGAGCGAGAGAGGACCAAACACCAGCAGCCCTCTCAGGGATCAATGTGAGGTGCTACTTAGGAGCCTTCTCGCTATTTACTATTGAAACTGTTCAGAACCGAAGGTTGAAAATCGTGTGTGCCTGAAAGGGACAGAGTGTAATGTGTGTGAATCGGCTGACTTCTAAGAATAGCACCAACCTGGTGGGTGTCTGTGCGTGTGGAGTCAGACAGAGGTAATGATTAACCTTTCCAGACTGTGTTTGTGTCCCTGAGAGGAGTGCAGCGAGTCTAGCACCTCCCCACCCTCCTTCACAGCCATCCTGCCTCATTTCCCCTTCGGCTGAGTCCAATTTTCACAGCTAGCATGGCGTCTGCTTTATTAAAGCTGTAGATGATTGAAACAGGGGCATTAACATTTGCTAAAAATTCAGCACTGCAGGTTTGATTAAAAATGTACAGTTGTTCCGGTTTGCTTGATGCACTTTTGTAGGTCAAAAAATTACCCGCAATACGGATACTTGAATGCATCATCACATAAGAGGGGCAACACTTTCATTTTTATGATTAGGTCCTATATGAGATTCTCACTATATGATAATTTTGAGTAATATTCCCACAATCTCACAATATTTACAACGAAAAAGTAAAACATAATTTTATTTAAAGCAGAAAAGCAGCAATTACTATAGAAAATATTTAACTTTTCCAAAACACAGTTATATATTTTATTTATTGCAAATTTAGTTGTAGTTTTCAAGCTTGTTGTGTAGCATATCATACCTTTTAGTCTTTCTGCTCTTTATTGACCAACTCAAGCATAACAAGCTAATATTAGCTGGTAAATTAGTCGGGCTGTCTGCTTGGCTGGCTAGCCTGCAATCTGCTGCTTTGCAGACATGCTGCCCATAACTGACTAACTGTGGTTTATTGTGGCTAAAACTATTTAGAACCAATCAAGTCTGTCTGACTTTTAAACATTTTCAAATGTGTGGTGGCCTTCTTTCAGCCAGCTCACTGGCAGTGCACAACTGCAGGTGAGATGATGTGAAGTGCAGCAGTCCTGTTTGCTCAAAACAGCTGAAGAAAACTCACTTAAACGTTTGAAACCAATATTAAGAACTATAAACAACAGAAGCAATGTGATGGAAGAGTTTAGAGGTTTTGTAACCATTACTTTTTTTTAAACCTTAGTTGTCTGGGCTGTTTTATGCAGTTTTGCACATTGCAAAAAATACCTTTAACCAGGACTGCTAGATGAATCATCACCTGAGAGCTATTTCTTTGTTGTGAAAAAGCAGGGGAAGTCTTTGTTAGATGGGGGGTTGCGGGGGCTGGGTGGTTGCTTGTGGACCCCATGGGACAAACTGGATTGGGACACAGCAGCAACAGACAACTGACAGAAGGAGGACAGAAAGGGCTAGAGTGGCAGATGGCCGTAGGCTGCCAGCTAGCCAGCTTATCTCCGACGAGGAGGAGAAGCCCGAGACACAAGAGGAGCTTAGAGGCCAGAGTGCAGAGGGAGCAGGTGGGGAGCCAGACAGAAACTCAGACTAAGGCTTCGATAGGCAGACATCCAGAGCCCGGACTCGCAGACAGATGTACAAGCAAAGACTACAGTATATAGGACCTGGGGCTAATGAACACACACACACAGCACTACTAGTATGGCTTCACCTGACACACTCCTCTGAGAGATGACCTGAAAAATGTCAGGCTGTAACTTGAGGAGCTTGACACCCTTTGCACACGACGTTTAAAAAAATCGAAGTGAAACAGGCACATAAAAACTTAGGTGAGTTAATGCGGTGCTGCTAAAATTAGCGAGTGTTTTCATACATGCATGTTATTCCAGCAGCATAACTCATGAGGTGTAAGCCCATCTGCTGTCAGAACAAGCTGTGAACATTACTATTTGCAAGACAGCACCCCGCTGATGGAGGAGTCTGGCTGTCTCGCCTTCTCGCCGGCTGATTCACTGAATGGTTTTGGGTTTACTTACCTGCAGGAGACATCTGAGTGATGGCAGAATTCTGATAAAGTCTCTGATAAAAAGTGGCAGCATGGATATTGAAACAAGCATATTTTAGGCCCGTTGCATTATACAAAGTGTGGATAAAGTTTCTTTTGTGGAGCTGACGGAAGACTATATTCAATATATTGACTGCTTTTCTCCCTAAGGTTCATAATAAGACCTTTTTGCCACTGTCAGATCTCTCTTTAAAATCAGGCCCATGGTTATACTTGAAAAGTAGCTAATATACGCTTTAAAGTGTAAGTTCATCCGTTTTTCATAACGACAACAGATATCCTTCTGCAACATAGTCTTAAGGTTCTAACTTGCAGTATATCTGTCTCATCAAATACAACTACAGTCTTCAGTTAACTCATGTCTTGCTCCTGCTGGCAATATTTTTATTCAGGCCAGCTGAAAGGCTAGGCTAGCACTAGCATGTTTACTCTCCTGTCTGATATGACTTGTTATGAATTCAGCTTTCAACTTAATTCTGTGTTATTCCAGTTTGTTATCAGATTTAAAAACTTAGCTCTTTGCTTTGAACATCATCATTTTTAATGACTGACATTTCAGCTGCTCTCTTCTGGCCCTTCTCTATACATTCGGCTGTTTGAGCAGAGCAGGTCACATGAAATACACTGACAGGAAGCTGCAGCAGTCAATACAGTTGCTCTTTCACTTTGAAGGTCAACATAAAGGATGAAAAACACCTTTGTAAGGGAAAATCCATGAAAACAATGTTAAAAGCCTATAACACCATTTTAATAGCTTTCTAAATGAGAACAGGCTGGTTTTTAAAAATAGATGGAGTGATGTGCAAATTATTTGTCTTTAAAACCTGCTATGACTCACAAATAAGTAAAAAATCTAAATAGTTGTTCACTGGGTGACCCTCTTGCTTCTATCCTGCCTTCCTTTTTTCCTGTCCTCTTTTTCCTGTCCTCTGTGGTTTTCTCGCAGCATGAGTTTAAAGTTTCTCAGAGGTGAGTCCACGAGGCAGGGGAACAGCGTTAGTGTAGTCCTGAATAGCAGAGTGTTTTCGAGCTGCAATGACAGGCTCAGACAGGCAGCCGCTCTAATGACCTACGACGCCAAGCTCTGTCTCCCTCAGCAGTAACACTCGTACACAAACACGCATAGACACACAGCAGGGCTCCACAGGTGAGCTCCACCAGCAGGCCCACGCGTCCTTGTCCTTATCAACCTTGTCTCTTCTTGTAATGTGTAAAACATGTCGGGTTTTGGAGACTGTCTGACATCTTCCTGAGACATTAAAACGCTTTCTTGTCTTTTATTAGAAAGATATATTCTCGTTTTTTCCTGCATTTATTTAAATGTAGATAGCAGGGTGCTTGGTTTCCTTTAGCACCCCACCGGGATGGATTTACGATAAATTCCCTGAGGCTCGGCTCAGTTCAACTTCAAAGAACACAGCCCCGCTTGTTTTATGGAAGGCATGCTTTCAGTTTTGTTGGCCCCCTTTCCTTCTCCAAGACTTTTTCTGTCTCTGTTCTGCCAATTTTTTCTTTTTCCGCTTCTCCCCCCCCCCCCTAATGAAGGCTAATGACAGGCCAGGATAAGTCCGCCCGGGCCGGCAGAGATCCTGCTGCATTATCGTAGCAGTTAGTCCCAGACGGGACCTTCCAAATTACCGGTTACATTCACAGCTACTGCTAGATGAAAGGGGGCAGGTCGAGGGGCTCTGTTCAGGTTTTTCTCCAAATATATAGCCATATTTCGAGCTTAAAAGTCCAAAGAGGAAGCAATGTTGTAAAAGTAACATTCAAAAATATGTAAAAAGCATTCCTTCTCCATTCCACCATGTCCCCTCTCTGTCTCAATCTATTTCCCTTGCGCCTGAATGGCTCCCTTTTCTAGCTGGGAGTCGCTGGAAGCCAGATTTCTGCGAAATAGAGATATGAAGGGAGAGAGTGACGGTGCAGGAGGCGCTCTAAAGGGAGGGGGAGTACAGTTTGGAAACTGGAGCATGGCCAGTGCTACACTTCTTTTCTACACTCAGGGAAAACTTCGGACCCATGAGGTCTCACTTGTCAATGATTCAGACACCAAGGTGGATAGTTAACGGCCTGCTTCTGTTGCCCACCCAACATGGTTAATGGGTTGTCCTGCATCAGTTACCACATCTCCGTCGGTCAAACTCTTCATTTCCTTCAGCATGGTGAAGCATGTTGCTGTAGAGACAATCAGGACAAGAGGTTGACGTCAGTACATTGTTGGCCGAGTCTCTACAAAAATACAGCGAGCCAGACAGAAGATAAGCATTTAATGCCTAGATAAATATTGCACTGCATGTGGAAACTTGCCTGGCAGTGCGTCTCCCAGTTTATTTTTCTTGTCTGTGGTCCAGGAATTCCAATATGGTTTTCCTGCATGGCAGAAATTGTGGATGATAGCTCAGTTTTGGCTCTTGACTAAAGCAAATTCTCAATTTCCCCAAACAGGGTTAAGGATGAAGTTGTTCAGCTGTAGCAATGTTTAAGCAGCTTTGTTGCTGAGATTTAGATGACATCTGATCACGTCGTTCATGAAGTCATCTTTTTCTCCCTCTTCTCTCTTTTTCTTCTTGATCTGCAGATTTTATCTGATGTCTTACTTTCATTGGATTTTTTCCTCAAATCTAAGCCTCTCCATCTCTCTGTTCCCTCTTTCAGATTCCCCGGCATTGCAGGAGTCAGGAGAGCCAGCCCACTGGTGCGTGGTGGCATACTGGGAGGAGAAGACACGTGTCGGACGCCTCTACTCGGTCCAGGAGCCCTCTCTGGACATCTTTTACGATCTACCTCAAGGGAACGGCTTCTGCCTGGGACAGCTTTGCTCGGACAACAAGTCCCAACTGGTTCAGATGGTGCGGGCCAAGATCGGCTATGGCATCCAGCTGACGCGCGAGCCAGACGGGGTGTGGGTGTACAACCGCAGCTGCTACCCCATCTTCATCAAGTCGGCCACACTGGACAACCCGGACTCGCGCACGCTGCTCGTGCACAAGGTGTTCCCCGGATTCTCTATCAAAGCTTTTGACTATGACAAGGCGTGCAGCCTGCAGAGGCCGAACGACCACGAATTCACGCAGCAGCCTCGCACAGGCTTCACGGTGCAGATAAGCTTTGTGAAGGGCTGGGGACAGTGCTACACCAGACAGTTCATCAGCAGCTGCCCATGTTGGTTGGAAGTAATCTTTAACACACGATAGCAGCAGCAGGAGCCTTCCTCCTCTTCACGCTGACCTCTTCTACACCCACTCACAAAAAAAGACTTCATCTACTTTTCCTTTTTTCTTTGTTCCAGCGGTTCAAATGCAGAAAAAAGGATTTTAAATAAGAGGAAAGTTTAAATTCTGACGGACTTGTTTAATAAATGACTGAGATTTAATTAAAAAGAAGCAAAGAAATGTACTTTATGTTATATATGAATATATTATTAATTGTAAATATGAAGACGTTTTATATGCATCATTATTTATGTATTGTGCAATGTGTTGATGAGAAGAAAAGAAGATGCACTTTGCTTAATATAAATACAAAACAAAGAATTGCCAAAATAATAAAAAAGAAATACAAATAAATGTAATTGTCTTCTCTATTTTTGGGAATTTGGGGAATTTATTTAGGTTTACCTGCTAATGGTTGAAATGGAGTAATAAATTGAATCCACCTTGTTAATTTTGTGTTATAAGAAAAGTCAGCATTAGTTTAACTTTGTGCCCCTGGGAGACTTTGATGTCATGCTGCGAGTCTTTAAAGCATCTTCCTCTAAGACGAGAAGTCTGACAATATCACGAGCCTGAGAGAACCGGGCCCATAACTGCCTGCTTAAAATTGACTGTTATTCCTTAGTTATTTGGGGATGAATGTCCCACTTCCTCTCTGTCATTAACTGACTCATGACATCACAGCCAGGAAGCACTAATAACAAAATTCAGGAAACCAATAAAGTCAACAGCGGGCCTTGCTTCCTGGAGAAGCCTCTTTGTTTAAATGTCCGATTTAGGAGAAAGGTATGTTTAAAAAAAAAACAACATTTTTCACCACACCTCAAGAGAAAATAAAGTAGTGGAAATCTACAACTTAAACTTCTCAAATGGTGCTATATTTTATTGGTTTAACATGATGGCCTATTTGTGACTGCTTGTATCCCTGAAAACAGGACAAAACAGATCTCCTTCTAACAAACATTGTGTTTGTGTGGCTGTCTGGCCATCATCCTGTTGAGAGTCAGATGGGTGTCTGCGAAGAGGATTACTACTGTAAGCCTGCTTTACCCGCACAGTCTCCAAGCCCTAGATTCACAAGACCCAGATTCCACAACCCATCGTTTGCTCTGTTGGAAATAATTTCCAAGCAATTTGCAAAAAACATTGTGGGGCACCCCTGAATAGAGCCAACAGAGTTTAGAATCTGGTTTCATTACTGCTGGGTATTATTACAGATGACCACTTTTTAAAAAGGAATAAAGTATTGGTTAACGGTTGCAGAATCCTGTTTTAGCTTATTCCTCACAGCTAAACATAAAGGATAATCAAACAACTTTTAATATCAGACAAAATTAACCCAAATAATTTAATTTTTGAGCATAAAGGAACTTGATTCAGGTCATGCTACGACATCTTAGTTGGACATAAGTCCTTCATTTGTTTTCTTCTGTTGTTTTTTTTGATTCGGTCAGAGGTGAACTTGCGTAACCCAAACAAACTTGAGCCTAAGGTCAGAAACCGATGGATGGACATTCTCCTTTAGGATTTTTTGGCAGAAATGAAAATTCATTGTTTCATCAACAGGAAGGTTTTCTGGTCTTAAGGCAGCACCAGACCATTACTCTACCACCACCATGTTAATTGTCAGTTTGGTAGTTTTGTTGTGAAATGCTGTGCTAGTTTTACACCAGTTATAACAAGATGCACCCCCTTCAAAAACTTTATTTGTATCATCAATCCACAGAATGTACCTTGGAGATGTTTTTTGAGTATAAAGGGATTGAGATTTGTGGTGTTTTTGGTTAACAGTTATTGTCTGCTGTGGAAATCTTCCCCCAACTCTCTTTCTTTTTTCTAAATGAATCCTGACCTTAACTAAGGGAAATGAGGCCAGCCGTTCTTTTATGTTATTCTGGAATCTTTTGTGACCTCATGGATGAGTTGTCAATGTACTTGGAGTATTTTTAGTAGGCTGTCAATTCCTGGAATGGTTTCCCACTGTTCCATGTTTTTCCCATTTCCCATTAATAGTCCTAAAGAAATTGCTTTGCAACCCTTTCCAGTTTGACAGATAACATTGGCTCCGTTTTTTTTTACGTGTCATTGAATTTCTATAGATCACAGCTTGATGTGTTGCTTTTTGAACTGTTTTAACCTACTTCATGCTGTCTGACAGGTTCTATTTAAGTTAATTCTTCTTTTTGTGGTGGCAGTAATCATGCCATGCAGTGGCTAAAAAAGCTGAATTCAGTTTTCTGAAAGATATGGTTAATCACACACTGTTCATGATTCAGCAAACATGAGCCAGGTTTGTTTGTATAGCTTATTTTCATGAAGAAATGAAATCACAACTTTAATACTGGATTTTGTTATGTACTCAGGTTATCTTTGTCTGATAGGATTTTTTTTTGTGATTGCCCCTAAACCTAATAACTGGTTGGGCCACTCTTAGCAGCAACAACTGCAATCAAGCGTTTGTGTTAACTTGCAATGAGTCTTTCATAGTGCTCTGAAGGGAGTTTTGGCCCACTCATCTTTGCAGAATTTGTGTAATTCAGACACATTGGTTTTCGAGCATGAACAGCATGACTTTGACTAGGCCACTCCAAAAGTCTTCATTTAGTTTTTCTTCAGCCAGTCAGAGGTGGACTTGCTGATCTGTTTTGGATCAATGTCCTGTTGCTGTTGAAGAACCCAAGTTCGTTTCAGCTTGAGGCCACGAACAGATGGGCGGACATTCTCTGACAGGATTTTTTGGTACGCAGGAGAATTCATGGTTCCATTTATCACAGCAAGTCTTTCAGGGCCTGAAGCAGCAAAACAGTCCCAGACCATCACATTACCACCACCGTATTTTCTATATACCTTATTTATAGTATGTCAAAAAATAATTAGCATTACAATATCTTTCCAGAAAAAAAATATGATAAGCCATGAGAAGGAAAAGGTATATTTAAAGGAAGTTTGAAAATGTTAACAAAAGAATAATAAATATGATTAGCAACATTCAAATTGGCAACAGAGTGCTAGCAAACTTGTAAACCGTTTTATCTTAAAGACTTAATTTAAAACTCAGTTGTGCTTATTGAACAGGTTTTAAGCAAACTACAACAGATAAAGGTGGGAAATCCATGTTTTAAAAGAAAACATGCTGATAACAAAAGTACTTTGATAAGATCATAGATTTTCAAAATTTCACCATCATTACCCCAGTAAAGCTATTGAGATGAAACTAAGTCAGTTTTCCCTTCTTTGCGTGTTTGTATTTGTCTCTGGCAGGCTTTAGTAATGCATTAAATTTATGTGTTTTACAAACCTGCATGGCTGTGAAGGGTGTGGGTTCTTACAGATTAAATGAGCAGTTAACTGGAACAAGTTTGCATGTTTGATCACATTTCGCCTGTTTGTGGTTTGTGGTTGTTTGTGTGCAGACGGTGTGGTGGAAAACTGTTGGATTGTTGTTTTTTTTCCACCCGGAGATTATGCTGTTAATGATGTCTGTTGATGATGTGGCAGTCTTGGCTCAAATTAGTAAGAATCAGTGACCAAATAGTTATTGACAATTACTTGAAAGATTATTTTGTTCCTAGAATTTTAAAAGAAAGAAAAACCATTCCCAGATTGCCCATTCGATCAACAACCAGTTTAAACATCCTAACATAATTTATGATCATCAATTAAACCAAACACCGAGACCAGTGAGGGTTTGGCACTTCTGTTAATAATAGTTTATTTATTTTATTTGCTGTAGGTTAAGCTCCATTCACAATAAGCCAAGGATTGGCTCTTTCAGAGGCTCTTATAGAGGCTACAGTCCTTGAAGCGGCTGTCCCAGGTTTGAGTCCCGACCCTGAGACCTTTGCTGAATGTCTACCCCTCTCTCTCCCCCTATTTCCTATCTGCCCACTGTCAGCAAATTTAAAAAATAAAGGCCTCTAGTGCTGCAAAACAAATTACAAAAATAAGAGGGGGTTCTTTATCGTTCTTTTTCTTATTCAAAATGATGATTTTATTTGTTTCAAACACAACTATAATATGAGGAACTACTTCCACATCCACCATTTTGTTTTATTAATGATGCAAGAATAACCCTTCCATGGTTCTTATGTTGTCTGGAAAAGTATTAAACTTGATCTTTGTATTTGTCAGGCCTGGAGATCCATCCATCCATCCAGTCTGAGTTTTTTTTTTTTTTTGCATGTTGTGGTTTTAAAGCATGGACACTACTTTAAATTCACAGTGAACTTTTTTTTATTAACACCTTCAAACTTTGCCAGAATTGACTAAGAACAACAATAATTTTGACACAATACATTAGAGGTCAGAGGGCTGCACGGTGGTGCAGTTGGCAGCACTGTTGCCTTGCAGCAAGAAGGTCCTGGGTTTGATTCCCTGCCGGGGGTCTTTCTGCATGGAGTTTGCATGTTCTCCTCGTGCATGTGTGGTGTTCTCACTGCACTGGGTACTCCAGCTTCCTCCCACAGTCCAAAGACATGCCTGTTAGGTTAATTGGTAACTCTAAATTGCCCTTAGGTGTATGAATGAGTGTGTGCGTGGTTGTTTGTGTGTTGCCCTGCGATGGACTGGTGACCTGTCCAGGGTGTACCCTGCCTCCTGCCCATAGACTGCTGGAGATAGGCACCAGCTCCCCCATGACCCACTATGGAATAAACGGTAGAAAATTACTGACTGACATTAGAGGTCAGCATCAGATACAAAGGTGCCTTTATTGAAACCATATACATTATACCCTAAAGACACACAGGATGAGGTATTCAGCTGACTAGTTTTGCAGTGCCAAGAGGTAGCTATAAGACGCTAATGTATTTGTGGCATTTGTGGGAGGGAGTTAGCATGGATGTATGGGTGAGTGGGGCATGACCTTTTCATGTCATTTCAGTAACTCAGTTCTCATAGTGAAATGCATTGTATAGAAATAATTACACACAGAGTGATGGCTTTAAGCCTATATGTCTGTTGATTATGATTCATTTTTCACTTGCAGCTAATGAAAACATGACATTTAATATTAAAATATTATAACAGACCAATAAAAAAAATTCATAATACAGAAATGTGGGCTTAATAAAAAGTATGTTTGATACATATTTAAAGATTATTATTTTCAAAAGGTACGTTAAACGTGAGAAACGAACCTCATTGGAATACATATTCTAATTTATTGAATATGTCTATATGTATATGTTCATGTTGTCTGGGACATATTGTGTCCTGCAGGCGACACACGCAGTTGTGTGCTTGTGCTAACCCCCACCCCAGTCTTTCTCACCCTGAGGGGGTGGGGTTAAGACAGTCTGCCCAACTGCCAGCCAGCTCCCAGCAGGAGGTGGGGTGTTTGGGGCAGTCTGGCCTTGTTTACAAGCTGGAAGTGTCGGTTGAGAGTTTAAAGAAGAGGACAGTCACTTCTGGCATTAATATGTTTATTTGGCCCCAGCATGGCCTGCAGTTATGTTTTTCCTAATGACTGAAAGAAAACGACATTCACATTTTAACATGCCGACATATGCCTTAATGCTGCATTTTAAATGCAGACAGCAGGCTTGTATGAATAAAGTTAATTATCTTCTTCCCTCTCATTAACTGAGAAGCAGGAACTTTCAGTTCAGTTTGGACATTTCTATCTAATAAAAACACAAGATTTAAGATTAAAATATTACATCAGACCAATAAAAAAACATTTTTACTACAGAAACATGGGCTTAATGAAACATATGTTTAATACTTGCTTAAGGTTTATTTTCAGAAGGAACTTTTAATCTGAAAAACGAGCCTTATAAGAACACATATTCAAATTTGTTGAATATCACTGTACATATTATTCCCAATGTACTTCCAGGAATCATTCTCTTCCTCCATTATATCTTATATATTTATGTGTAGAGCATAGAGCAAATTACAGAGCAAACCCCGTTTACATGCACTGTACAAAAAGACAAACATTTTTCTCACAGTTTGACATATTTGACAAATCTTTTTCAATTGTAAGATTACCTCAATCTTTATTGCAGATAGTTACTGAGATCAAAAACCAAAAAATGGTCTGCAGGAGGAAGCCTGCCATTCCTAGGTCATACTATTTTAAAAAGATTGCAAAAAGTATTTTCTTCATAAGCTTAATTTATCTTTTTGCAGCTTTGCGAGAACAGGGGGAGTCCCTCAATAACTGTATAAATTACACAACTAACAATTCAATCTAAAACTGAAAATCAGAGAACAACTCAATCACAGCCATCATGTGGTGATGATACCAAGAGTCTTTAGATTTATGGACTACACATATCACTTTCTCAGCAGAAATCAAACAATCATGAAGGTTTTTTTTTCTTCATATGCAATGCCCTAGATACTACATGAGACATCATGCATCATCTCATTTCATTTTTAATCAAAGCAACTCCAGTACATTTGTGGCAGAGCTTCTAACATCACGTTTGCAAAAAAACAAAAACAAACTCATATAAGTAAATAAGCCAAAGCACATCAATAATTATTGATATATCTTTTTTTAAAGCAGCTAATTTACCTTCAGAAATTGGCATTTTCTTTTTTAGATGAGACAGAATGAGTCTTTGTTTGATGAATATTTTGTAGAGAAATCTGTACCCCTGTTTGATTGTTCGCAGAATAAAATACTCAGCTGGATGCAGCAATGCAGGAGGGTGATAACTTTGAATTTCAGTAACCCCCCTTCATTTTATATAATATTCTCTCTACTCCTACGCACTTCACATCCCATTAAATCATCAAACAATATTCTCTTCCCCAAATAGTCCTTCTCTTTCATACTGTATAGTGTGTGTGTTATTATGAAGATAAATCATGAGAAATGTCAGCAAACATGCTAAAGACAAGCTAGGAAGAATGACTGGTAGTTGTAATATCAGTATTAGACAAGTGTGTGATGACTTTGGTATGCTTTACATTTTTCTTTTCTGTTACATTAACCAGGAGGAGCTTGCTTCTTGATTATGGCCTCTTTGGTTTTTCACCATAAGGCTTGAATCTCTCACCTCTTCTGTGAGAACAGTTTTAAAGTCCTACAATAGATTATCAGTTGGCTTTAGACCTGGACCTTGACTGGGTTGTTGTTATGCATACTATCACTTTGATGTAAACTATTGTAGTTCTGGCTGTATGCTGAAAGTCACTGCTGTACTGAAAGATGAACTTCCACCTGAGTTTCAAGTCTTTTTCTGTTTCTAACAGGTTTTCCGCCAGGGTTGCCCTGTTTTTCGTTCCATCCATCCTCCCTTCCAGGTTGATGAGCTCTATGTCCCTGTGGCACTATCCCCACATCATGATGCTGCCTCTACCATGTTTCATGGTGGGGATGGGGCTCTCTAAAAATGAATCATGGGGTTAGAGTGTTATCCTTATATTACTTTTTTACTGCTTAACACATTATGGAGTAACTCAATAGCCTTCTAACTAAAATCAAGAAAAACTCCTTCAAACTATAAATGGGCAGATCGCTAACTAATAGCTGTGGTTTTACTTAATAATGGGAAATTATTACATTTGTTGAGCAAACTTTTCTAATGTGGGTATTTTAAACTGTAAGAAAAAAAGGACAAATTTCCATTGCAGTCAGTCTAAATCTAACTAGAAGGAGGAATGAAATACGAGGCAATTACGTTTAAGGTTTAGGGTCTTTTTAAATTTTTTGTTTTAAGGTCCACCAGTTGTACTAAACAGAAAATTATCTCATACATAAAAAATAAAGTCCCCCCAAATTAATTACACATGCTTACTGTAAAGTAGAAAACAAGGCAAAAGCTTTGGATTATTTAGCCACACATATATTTTAGTTATTTAAAAAACCAATAAAAATAAGATATAGAATAGAGGGGGAAGCTCAATATCGAGAGCATGGTTTGGGTTAAGAGGATGTTGGGGGCTGGTGTGGGGCATATGTCCTGACCCAGCCAAAGTGTCTCCTGCAGGAGGTGGTGCGTCTGGGTGGAGGGATTCCCATTCCTCTGAAGTCTGGCAGTTAGTATCTGGTTACTCCTGTAGGTCTGCTATGATTACCCTCCACTCAAATTCCACAGCCCTCATTTACTCCAATCCACACAGTAATCTTACAAAGTCAGCATTACATGGGGATCCAACGTCATTAAAACAAAGGGTTGTTATTCAAGGACATCAACATCGGTTAACCTCAAGCAATCATCTCTTTTGCAAATTTCACTTTTAATAGGCTTGTGCTTGTCAGAAATTCTTTTAATAATCCAACAGGAGTAGAGAGCTTAGAAAACAACATCATCCGTGGGTGAGATTTTTGCTGGTGCTGCAGTTTCTAGCCTGTTGTAAAACACCAAAAGTGCTGTAATCCACGTGGAGGCGTTTGTCACCTAACACCAAGCTGCAAGGAGAGAGCAGCGGTTTCCCTCCTGCTGGAAGGAATGCTGTCGCAGGACGTCGGCCCTGACGCCCCAATCAGCTGCTATGACCACATGTTGGAAAACTCTTCTCTGAGACACATCAGGAGGACTTTGTGTACTTTAGCGGAGACAGTGTAATTTATGGCATCTTTGGGTAATTGTGCATGGGAGCAGGAGCATAGCAACTCTACACTGTCATGTTTTATGCTTTGTATATGTGAGGAACACATTTTACATATTCTTTTGGAAGATGAGTTTGTTTTAGTAAAGTCATAGTGCCTAGGTTTTTTAATTTTTTCTTATTACAACCACAAACCTCAATGTATTTAATTTGTACTGTATGTGATAGACCATCAGAAAATAGTGCATATTTGTAAAATGGCAGGAGAAGGGTACATGGTTGAAAATGTTGGTATGCAATTGTGTTCAACCCCTCTTAATTCTGATACCCCTAAATAAAATCCAGTTACCTTCGTAGGTTACATTACTAGGACACAGCCCTCTTGTTTGGAATTTACTATCAGTTTAAATCCAGCTGTTCTGTAAAGAGGTTTGTTAGAAAAACACATTTTTGTGTTTGACCTATATTTAACTAAGAAAATCCTCATTGTGATTAAAAATCCCTTTTACAAGAGTGTCTTGGCTAAGACAACATCACAAATTAAAACATTTACAATCACACATATCAGCACATACATTCAAACTGAAAGACATATGAAATTGAACTCTAAAAATCAGACAAAACGTCTGCTGATAAATGTGTCTGACTCCAAGTCATTCAGCGTTTTCTTAAAAGCCTTTAATGAGATTGTGTCACAAGGTTTCAAGACTTTTTGCAGTTTGTTTCACACAAAGGGAGCAGAATACCTGAAAGCTTTTTTTTTTTTTTCTCACTTTGTACCCTTGGAACTGAGCATAAAACATTGAACAGCATCATGAAGATCAACGAACACATCAGATGTTGTCACGGATAATGTTTTGCAGAATTTTAAAGCAAGGTTAGGTTATAAAATAACTTTAGAAGCTTTGAGCTATTAGTTGTGCAATCCTCCCATCTGTTCTCCATGGAAAAGGTCAAAGACGGACGTCATTAGAAGTAACCATTTGCTGTTTGCTACAAGGCATGAAGATACAGCTTTATGTGACCGAAGATTAACAATACTCATCACCCTGAATACCTACTCTAAGTTATATTCGTTCAAGTAAGAAATTGCATGAACTTTTTAAACTTTTTTAAGTAGATTTAATCAGTTATACAGAAAAAGAAGAATTTTTTGTAGGCCTTGCATACTTGAACAAAGACGCTTCCTTTGCTTGGCTAAAAAAAATTCTCAATCTTGTTGTTTGTCCAGTTTTGATTCAAGACAAAGTAAAACACTTTTTTCTTATAAACGTCCACCGTAAAATGGGGTTCGCCCTGTACAGGTCACCCGTCCATCACAGAGATACACAGGACAAGCAACCAAGCACACACACTCATACCTCAGGGCAATTTAGAGAGACCAGTTAACCTAACAGCCAGGTTTTTGGACTGTGGGAGGAAGATGGAGAACCTGGTGTGAACTCAAGCATGCATGGGGAGATTAGGCAAAAAGACCCCTAGATCGGGATTAGAACCCAGGACCGGTTTGCTGCCAGGCAACAGTGCCAACAAGTGCACCACTGTGCACCCCAGGAAGGTGATTGTGTCTGGACTTCAGTGTTACTCAGAAAGATAACAAAGCAGAGAAACCTGAGATGATGCAAGATGTTAATCCAATTCAATTCAATCCAGTTTATTTATATAGCACCAATTCACAACACATGTCATCTCAAGGCACTTCACAAAAGTCAGGTACATACATTCCAATTAATCCTAACCATTGAACAGTGCAGTCAGATTCAGTTATTTATTCAAATTGGATAAACGTTTTTCTATCTAAGGAAACCCAGCAGATTGCATCCAGTCAGAGACTTGCAGCATTCCCTCCTCCTGGATGAGCATGTAGAGACAGTGGACAGTCACTGACGTTGACTTAGCAGCAATCCCTCATACTGAGCATGCATGTAGTGACAGTGGAGAGGAAAAACTCCCTTTTAACAGGAAGAAACCTCCAGCAGAACCAGGCTCAGTGTGTGCGGCCATCTGCCACGACCGACTGGGGGTTTGATAGAACAGAGCAGAGACACAAAAAGAACACAGAAGCACTGATCCAGGAGTACTTTCTATGGGAAGGAAAAGTAAATGTTAATGGATGTAGCTCCTTTAGTTGTTTCATCTAGAAAGAAAGAACAGATAATCTTTGAGCCACTTTTCAAGGATAGAGTCTGAAAGAGAGCACATATAATTAGTTACAGTAAAAGCTCAGTCAATTGCCATGTCTAGGAGAGAGAAAGGGTTAAACACTAAAAGACAGGGCCATGTGGATCATCTGTAGAAGGTGAGCATTAAGTTGTTGCCAGCAGAAGCTCGGACGATGCCCCTCTCCAGAAAGGTGTCACAGGTAGACACAGAGTCAGGCCAAGTGTAGCTTCTAGGAAGAGAAAAGAGAGAACATAAAGTGAAAAACTGAAATAACAGCAAATAATGCAAAATTGGAGAGTAGTGTGAGAATGTAGCGAAGAGGGTGAAAGTGGTCATTATGTCCTCCGGCAGCCTAAGCCTATAGCAGCATAACTACACAGATAGTTACAGTTTCAGTTTATTTCTTTATATAGCGCTTATTTACAACAATGTTGTCTCAAGGCACCCCACAAAGGGTCCAGAACGGCGCGGGGCCGCCGGAGAGGCCACACCAAACCACCGAGTGCCAGAGCCCAGTCACCACAGAACGGGCCACGTGTAGGGGCACTAAGTAAAATAATAAACTGATCAAGTTTGTCCATCTAGAGCCCACTGATGGCCATTGTTATACTAAAAACCACAAGGATTGGGATACCTCTCTCTGTCAGACTGATCACAACCATTGGAAAAGAGAGGGGGTCATACAGGTAGCAGAAATGGAGGGTGTGTTTGCACCTTAACCATAACTGAGCCGATTTAGGCTAAACCTGACTCCCCCTTACTCCAACCAACAGGGAGGGAGAAAGGCGGAGGTAAAAAATAAGGAAGATAGCTCAGGATAACCTAAGCCACTCTAACTATAAGCTTTATCAAAAAGGAAAGTTTTAAGCCTAGCCTTCAAAGTAGACAGGGTGTCTGCCTCACGGACTAAAACTGGGAGCTGGTTCCACAGGAGAGGAGCCTGATAATTAAAGGATCTGCCTCCCATTCTACTTCTAGAGACTCTAGGAACCACCAGTAAACCTGCAGTCTGAAAACTAAGTGCTCTGTTAGGAACATATGGAACAATCAGATCTCTGATGTATGATGGAGCTAGATCATTGAGGGCTTTATATGTGAGGAGGAGAATTATTCTCTTCTTAATTTTCATCAACTCTTGCTGCAGCATTTTGAATCAGCTGAGGGCTTTTAACTGCATTCTGTGGACATCCTGATAGTAAAGAATTACAATAGTCCAGCCTTGAAGTAACAAATGCATGGTCTAGTTTTTCAGTGTCACTTCTGGACAGGATATTTCTAATTTTGGTAATGTTCCGGAGATGAAAGAAGGAAATCCTAGAAACGTGTTTAATATGGGATTTAAATGACATGTCCTGGTCAAAAGTAACACCAAGGTTTTTTACTTTATTATCAGAGGTCAATTTAATGCCATCCAGTTTAAGTGATTGACTAAGCAGTTTCTTTTTTAAAGACTCCGGTCCAAAGACGATAATTCTGTCTTGTCTAAATTTAGAAGCAGAAAATTTAAAGTCATCCAAGTTTTTATATCTTCAAGACATGCTTGTAGTCTATCTAACTGGTTGGGCTCATCAGGATTCATGGATAAATAAAGCTGAGTATCATCAGCGTAACAGTGAACATTTATCCTATGCTGCCTGATAATTTGACCTATTGGAAGGATATATATATTAAAAAGAATTGGCCCAAGTACTGAACCCTGTGGCTCAGTTCCTCTGCAGCAAAACCCCAAATGATTACATGCATAAGGCTTGTCAGCACACTTCTCTCTCCATCTATGAATGTTCTTATTATGTTCTTATTAACCCCAGCTTCCAAGATGACTGATAGAGGGCAGCATCTTTGGATAATTGTGAATGGGAACAGCAGCTAAACGTTAATCTACAGCATTTCATTCAGAACCATGCAGTACAGAAAAATGTTATTTGCGATTTGTTGTATCAAAGTAATCCGGCGAGATCCTTTAAGATCCTGTCTGAAACATTATCAAAGGAATAAAATATGGTGAATACGTCATGTTTTGTTTTTCGTTTTTTTTAAGAAATCATCTAAATGTACTTAGACAGTTTAGTAAAGAATAAATCAATGATTTTCTGATTGGTTTGTTATGATCATCTACCAGCAAATGGGTTTTTTAGGGCCTGGTAGAGGCCTTCTGAGGTGAGACAAATGTTCAGATGCATGTATCTCCTCCACTTGTAGACTATCTGACTCTTTTCAAATTCTTTTGGGATCTCTTTAAGTCCCTCACCAGACTCAAAAGCTGCTACAGTCTTCTTCATGTAGGCCTCAGACAGCTCTTTGGACCTCGCCATGGTGTTCACTCTCACTTGAACAGTCAGGAGCACACCAAGCTAAATCTCTGAAATTTAAACGGGGCAAACCTCTTTCAAAATGCCGCCATGTGCACCAGATGTGATGCGCTTGTGTGTACTTATAGCCATTTGTAAATGTGGGGGTTTCCTAACTTATTCCTCATCAAGAATTGCATTTCGTTAAATTTTTATGAGTTCTTTTCTTCAGTTTTAATTATTTGGTTATATAACTTGAAAATTCATATTAAATGTCCAAATATGTTAGAAAAGCACACAAGCTGTTGCAGGGTGTCCTAAGTTTACAAAACAGAGTCATCCTGGTTCCATTAATAGAAATGCAGCTTTAAAGCTAGATGTTTTTATTTTATTTCTATGAGATATTTTGCAAAACTCGTCCTTTTATGAACTCATTTTGGAAACATTTCGTTGTTATTTCCATGTATTGTACTGATAAACTAAGCTGTACAATTGTTTCTGTATTCATATTTGTCTGAGTAGCTGTGTACAGGGCACGATAAATCAAAATGTCTCAGAACAACTATCTCTTTATAGCAAGGAGTCCCACCTAATTGGTGGTTTTCTTCCCATTTGTCTTAATCTTTTTGTCGGAAAGTTTTTTCTGTCCCAGCCTCAGTGTGTTTATTCGCAGAGTACGGCTTGTCCTCCACGATGTGGAAGTACGTCACCATTGCTGCCTTGTTCTTAGAAAAGGGCAACAGGAAAAGAACCCTCAGAAAAGAGGCAGGAGTGAAGGTGGAGGACAAGTCATGCAGGGAGATTAAGAAGTGATGCACAGTACAAGAAATCAATGACTTCAGGGTTTGAGTTTTCTGTCATGGAGAGGTGGTCTCCTGCAAGTGCAAACAGGAGCGTAGGAACCACATGGTGAGTTAGTCTTTAATAACGAAACTGATAACTTACAAAGGTGTGCATAGGAAACAGAGCATAGGAGATGGGACAGGCATGGAACGGGAAGGCAAACAATAGAATACAATAATCAATGTTAACAACCAGAGAGCTTACATATATGGGGTAAGGTGAGGAGAAAGGCTTGGCAAGCAGGTGAGAGTAATCAGCGGAGACCACTGACGGGAGAGAGACCTGAGGGAGGAGAGAAAACGGGCAGGAGTGGACAGAGAGAAACACAGAACCACTGGAAGCAACCTAGAGGGAAATCCAAATGTACAGGAATACAAGAATAACCTAAGAAATAACAAATTGTTAGAGAATATAAACAGCAGGGAAGAGCTCAAATAAGAAACTCAAACAACTACAGATCATGATATTTTCTGGCAAGCATAAATATCTAAGACTGCAGGAGTTTGAACGTTTTTCATAATACCAGCTCAAACCAAAATTGTTACTTGGAATTAAAAGGGGGTATTGTAAAACTAGTAGTGCTTGATCTCTGAGGACATAATGTTAAGAAAGAGATTACCGGTAATAAAGATGTATGTGTTTCAATAAATATAATATCAGATTAATTGTAGCAACGAAGGTCTGCCATCATGTATCCTTGCTATATGTTGGTATTAATTACTGTAAACTGAAACTGGATCTTCAACAAACTCTCCCTCCAGTCTGTTACCAGAGTATAGAGTCTCTGCCACTTAGATTCTTCTGGCATTGACCGAGAAGATAATTAGAGCAAAGGAAGAAGTTTCAGGAGTCATCTCAGGCTGTTCCTTCTTTCTATCTCTTTATGTCTCTTTCTCTCCATTTCTTTCTCATGCTTTGAGCCGCACTGCTGCTTTGATCGGGCTCTTCACATAACAAGGCCCCAGGGTGAAAACAGTAGAAGACACTAGGGAAAAAAGAAGTCGAATCTTCAGCTTGAACGTAACTCTGCTCACAGAAGCATGAACGTACAAACATCAAGCATGTGCTGAACATCTCCTTGCTTTTGTCAAACACTCATCCAAATTTCATCTCAGGGATTCATTTTCTATTTTTTTTTTTTCCTAAAATGCACTTTTATAAGGAGAGCATATTACTGTTTATTACTAAAAACACTGTTGTGTGTGATTTCCTTCTCTCATTTCAGTCTCAAAGATGCTTAATTGGCTTGAAAGTGAGACGCTCGAGGCTATTTTTGCAGAAGTGGTTGAATTGAATTAGCAGTATAAAAGCAGACGTAAAACGTCAATTGCAGAGGTTGTTCAGTTTTGCTGGGTGTAAATCGTTGAGTGTCGACATGTCTCAACATTTTTAGTTCATACTCCTTTCTAAATGACTACTGTCTAAGCTTTGTTCAGTGCTTGGAAGATTTTAAAGGTTGGTCTAAAACAAATATAAACCTATACAAATACATTGCTAAAGCAAATAATTGGTTCTGGTGGCTGTGGCGGTTCTTGCATGCCAACTCAGAGGCTGCAGCTAAAAGAGGGGCAAAAAGTCACAGGACAGCTCATGCCTCAACCCACGTGGGCTCAGTGTGATTGGCAGAAAACACAACCTGATTTCCCTCTTCTCACCAGCAAGCAAGGGCCCCTACTCAACTCAGGAGAGTGCCAACTCCCATTTAACTGAATTTGCATGAAAGCAAAATGAAACTTGTTCAGGGCACAAACAACAGCCTTGTTGCTGGAAAGCGCTATATAAATAAACTTGACTTGACTTAACTAGACTTTTTAGACGTTTTATATAATGCTTGTGAAATTATTTTTGGGCGGTCTTTTTTCCATGACCAGGAACCTTGGGATGTTTCTGCCTGATTTTAACCTTTTTAAAATAGCCTTCATCTGGGGGTTCTAAACATTAAGGTCCCACTTTTTTAATCAATTTTTGACATCTATGTAGCAAAAATAACAGTTGAGGCCAATATTTCAGCCGGTCAATAGATTGGATAATATTGGTCATTTTAAAAATATTAGCAAGGGACCATTTTTTTCTTCAATCAGATTTAGCTCTGTTTTACAACCGACATTGAGTGGCAGAGACAGTAACTCCATTATTATCATCTGTACCTGGCTATCTCTCTACTTGCGAGGCTGTGATCAAGGTAAGACACACCGGTCATCAGCAGATTTCTATAGAAGAAAAAAGGATAAACAAAAGCTTGTTTTTCAACTACCTTGTTTCTGCAGATTAGCACAAAATGATTTAATATCCAGAGAAATCCATATAGTTCAGAGTTTCTCAATATTGACATTGGCGTTGGTCATGTTTTAATGGATCATGATGTAACTTTCAACTACCCAGAAAATGTTTTTTATTCCAGATTTCTGCCAATGTTCGTAACTGCAATCATTCACGTTAACAAGAAGTGAATATTTTTGGAATGCAAAATAAAGTAAATTGTCTCACACAATGTGAACAAACCAGCTGAAGAGATCTAGAATGAAACTGGGCTGTTCTGCCTTCGCCTTGCAAAATAATTCCTATTTCTTATACATTTTGTGACATCATAACTCTAAATCCTGACATATTTCATTGGGCTTTTATGTGATAGTTCAACACAAGGTTGTGCATAATTGTGAAGCAGATGGAAAATTATATATATTATTTACAAAGCTTATTACAAATTAATATCTGAAAAGTGTGCATCTGTATTCACCCTCCCTGAGGCAATACTTTACATAAACCTTTGCTGCAATTCTAGCTGTAGACACTCAAGACTAAAACTTTTGACCATTCATTTTGGCAGAATAGCTCAGCCTCAGTCAGATTGGATGGAGTTCCTCTGTGAGCAGGGGTGGCCCAAAGTATAAACAGAGTTTGCTGCTGCTGCTTAGGCCCCCCTAAGTCCCTTAATTTACACAAAAGAGCTGCACAACAGTCATCATGTAAACTAAGGTACTAAGCATCAACGTTCATATTTTGCAACAGATTGTCATTTGGATTTCAGTCTGAACTTTGACTAGGACATATTAACATATAAATATGCTTTGATCTAAACCATTCCATTGTAGCTCAGTCTTTGTATTGGTTGTTGTGTCGCTGGAAAGTGAACCTTTTGTCAGGATGTGAGATTTTGGACTTTGTTGGTGGTTTGGTGTTTTTGTTTTACTAGATGCTCTTGTTTGAAGTTTTTGTATTCTTGTTCATCACTTTGTGTTCTGACAATTCTGGTTTCCTTTTGCCTCCCTGTCTGTTTTCCTCTCATCATTAGTTTTCCTCTTTTAGTTGTTAATTACTCAGTTTTTGTTCCCTTTACATTCATGGTCCCTCTTATCTCTGTTTCTTCTGTTTATCTTTATTCTCCAATTCCTCCTTTAACAGGTTAGCTTTAGTTACTGTTTACTTTTATTCTAGTCATCATTTCTCCTGTTCTGCTTGGGTCTGTGTTTCTCCTTATTAGTTAATCTGTTTCACCTGCTCCCTCTGCCTCCCAGCCTCCTTGTGTCACCTGTTCCCTGTTCCTCTGATTACCTGCCCTATTGTTTCTTGTCCACCTTTGTCTGTATTTAAGTTTGTCTTCGTCCTTTGTTCCACGTGGTGTCGTTATGTCTTTTCAATGTCCTCATGAGATGTCTTTTGGATTTTGTCCCTGAACTGGATAATCTTGTCACCCTGCACCTCACCTGCATGTAAGTGAACTCGCTTTAAATTAAAGGAGCTTTCGACCACCTCTCTGCTTTTCTCCGTGCTTGTCTGCCTTTTGGTCCACCACAAAAAATAGAACTATGACACCTTTGCCTCAATCTTTAGTGTTTTACAGACTTTGGTTGTCTTCACTGTACTTAACAATAAACATTCTCCCATTAACTCCGGCCAGCTTTGACGTCTCTACCGCAGCATCTCAACAGCACTGCCAGGATCCACTGTGGGGGCGGTGTGTTAAGGGTGAATTGCAGTGTTGAATGATGATTTGCTAATTAGGTAGCTTCTAAATACAGTTTGTTGCACTGGATTTAATTTAGCTTTATCTGAGTAAAGATGTTTTAGAACAAAATTGCAAGTCACACTTTTTGGATTTTTATTTGTAAAGGTGAGAACCATCCTTTTCCTTCTATTTCACAATTATGCATCACTTAGTATCAGCATATCCCAAACAATCCCAATAGAATACATTGAACTTTGTGTTTGTAATTCAACAACATGTGAAACAGTTCAAGAGGTGTAAATACATTTACAAGGCCCTGTAAGCAGTGTATATATAAGACTTTTTAAATCAATATTCAACCCATATGAATTAATGTGTTTGGTTTACATTAAATAAAATTAGAAGACAAACTTTGCCAGCCTCCACAGCTGAGCCGTGATGAAGATGTTTCAGGCTGGTTTCTTAAATCAATACACTGAGATGAAATTGATATTGACCTTGTTGTGGAGGTAGAAAGGAAAACAAGCACAGAGTTATCTGTCTCTTCCTCCGAGCAGAGCTGTGCTTCTGACATAAATCAATCTCACTTGACATGTAGGTGAAAATGATCACATAGTGCAAGTTTTAATGGAGGACTGTAATTTTAGTGTCTCGCTGCCTCTGAAGATGTTGTGTTCTGTTGATGCATAACAAGGACTGACAAGTCGAGAAAATTTGCATGCAAGCAGAGTGGAGACATGTTCACAATAAATGGAGAGGATTATCATGAACTTTTTACAGTGGGTTGAAAAACTGTTTATCCTCTTACAAATTTCTTCTGTTTTTTTGTCACACCTAAATGTGTCAGATGATCAAATTTTAACATCAAGGAGTAAATTAAGGAAATAAATGTAGTTTTATGAGGAAAAGTACATGCCCCTCTTACTAAATCATGAATAAACTGTGATTAACCACATGCTTTGGGTAGGCCATTCCATCTGTCTGGCCAGACCCAACCCCGATTACTGCCAGACCTGTAGAACCAAGATATCCCTTAATAAGAAACTGTCTGACAGCATGAAGTAGGCTAAAAGATCTCAAAAATCAACCCATTATACCGTGATCCAAAGATATTCAAGAACAGATATATAACATTGTCACTGACTTACATCAGTCTGGAAAGGGTTACAAAGTCATTTCTCAGGCTTTGGGACCACTCTGATCTTTTGTCCACAACTGAATAAAACATGAAACAGTGTTAAATCTTCCCAAGAGTCACCAGATTGCGTAAACATTATACCAAAAATGCATGGACATCTTTTCCAGGAGATCCCATAAGAAACCAGAACAGCATCTAAAGCACTGCAGGCCTCATTTGCATCAATTAAGATCAGTGTCCATAATTGAAAAAATGAGAGAGTGTTGAGAGTAATGGTATCTACAGAAGAGTTCCTAGACAAAAACCACTGCTCATCATAAAGAACATAAAAGCCCATCTCAGATTTGCCAAAAATCTAAGATGGACGTAGTGGCCACCCATATATGGATGCCTTAGTCCTCGTCCCTGGGGACCTGTGCTGCATGTCTTCCCCATCTCTCCACCCCACTTCCTGTCTGCCTTATTAGAAAAAAATAGCAATAAAGCCCACTAGTGTCACAAAAAAGACTGCTATTTTCACATAAGTTTCATGATTTGAGGGTGTTTGGGTCTTTGTTTGGGTTCAAGTTATTCTTATTTTCAGTTTACGTTTTGGATCTTGTTTCTGTTTATTATTTTTCTGGCTGTGCTCTAGTTTCTCGTGTTCTAGTTCATGTTCTGTACATTATGTTTTCCGGATTAGTTTGTTTCCTTGAATTTCGATTTTGCTACAGTCACGTTGTGTTCTCTCCTGTCTGTTTACAATTTGTCATACCTGCTTGTGTTTTGAGTTCTTGAGTTTGTGTTTTGTTATTTTACCTGGTCTAGTCTTTTGTTTTCTGTCTCCCTGAACCCCAAGCCCACACCTGTTCTGTGTTTTCCCCTGATTGTCTGGTCACGTGTGTCATTGGTTTCCCCTGCTGTCCAGTTTTGTATTTAACCCCGTTTGTTTCCTTTGTTCCCGGCTGGTTCCTTATGTGTTGTTTGTGTTTGTGTGCACGCCTGGTACCCTGTCCGTGTCCAGCCATGAGCAATAAAGTGTCGTCTTACCTACAAACTTCAAGCTTTCGGAGTTGTTCCCCACACATTGGTCCTACAGAAACCCACATTATGACACAATTAACCTCATCCGGTCCACCTGTACCATGTTAATCAGTTTAGTTTTTCACCTGTACCATGCTCCTTTTATACATCTTTGTTCTGTTTATTCCTCGCGGAAACATTTTGGATCACGTCATTCTCTATTCATGTCTTGTCCTTTACTTATGCCAAGCCTGTTTGCCAGCCTGTCCATGTTTGTTTTTTGCCACCATCTTCTGAAGTAACTTTATTTATAAAATTATTTACTCACCACCTAAGCTTCCTGTCCATCTGCATTCCAGGGTCCTCCGCCACACTAAACCTGACAATAAGGGCTAGTTTGGACAGCCTTTTTCCTTTTAATAAATAAAATTGTCTATAGAAAACTGTATTTTTAAATGCATTCAAGTTATTTATTTAATATTCAAGTAATTGTGATGATCTGAAACATTAGGTGTGGCAAATTAGCAGAAAAAAAGCTCTGTATTTTGATACCATACAAGGACAGTGTAATAATGCGGTAATATAAAATACTGTTCATTTTTAATGCAAAATGAAATTTCAATTCATAGCCAAGTGTTTTTTTTTTTTTTTTTTACAAAAGAGAAAGAAAAACTGAAAGTTGACATCGTCATGCCATATGAATTTATGTGAAAATATTCCTAGTGGCCAATAATTGCTTAAAAAACATAATTTATACAATCTGTGTGTAACAAGCCTTCATTATAACCACTAACCACACAAGATGAGGACTAGAAACTCTCCCTGTGTTTTGTCTGGGCACTGAAAACAGAAGATGTGGTCTGAGAAGAGAAAAAAATGTGTTTATGAAATCTTTTTGTAATGGCGGCAGAACAGAGCACAGTATGTGCATTGCAGCAGGCTGTAAACAAACATCTGAAAACAATCATATTTCAAACACAGAGAATGAAAGTTTAAACAGCAGAGGCAGATAGGGCGAGAATAGTGAGCAGGGCTGGTGCAAATTATTCACTTCATCAGTCCCTTACTCCGAGCAGTACACACACACACACACACACACACACACACAGAGCAAATCCTGTTCATGTAATGAACACTTTTTTAGTCGAGGAATTTGTCCATGGATCCAAGGTCTATCTGAGCAATGTGAAGCTTTATCAAATATTTGGCGAGACACCAGACAGATTCCTTCGAACCACGATGAAGAGCTAAAAGGAAGAACAAAACCAGCACTATTGGATAAACAGACAGCTATGGAGGAACTCACACTCAGATAAGGAATGTTGGCACTAAAACAAATGGTAGAGGGCTGTAAAATTGTGCAATATGGAGTATTTATGAAATTACTGTTTTAAACAGATGCACAAATAATATATTTAATGCATTGTAACAATCTGCCTAAAATGGGACATTGTTGGACCACTTTTAGCTGGGATTAGGGTACACAATTGGTGTGGCATGACTTAATAAAACATGTGCAATGTCTATCTGTGCATTCCAGTGGCAGTTCTGGCATGAATGCCACCCTGGGCAAGTGCCAGTCCTGCGTACCGCAAGTCATCAAAGGACACCATTCTGCAAAAAACTGTACCTTTTATGCTATAACTTATCAGAAACAATAAGAGCTGAAACATGTAAAAATAATATAAAAGCTTAGGCTTGATATAAAGAATTTTATAGATTACCTGACTATACATTCATATTCAATAGATTAGAATATGTGCTCTGATGAGGCTTGTTTGTCAGATTAAAAGTACTTTCCAAAAATAACAACCTTTAAGCAGACATTAAACATACTTACATTTGCCCTACATTTCTCCATTAACATGTTTTTTATTGGGCTGATCCAATATTTTAATCTTAAATGTCAGGGTTTCATTAGCTGTAAGCAGAAAATCACCATAACCAAAATAAAGTCTTAAAAACCCCAGTCTGTGTGGAATTAATCTATATGTGTTTCTTTTAATGAATTAAGTTACTGAGATAAATGAGCTTTTCAATAATATTCTAATTTATTGAATATGACTGTAAATTGTGCTTTTCTAGTTAGTTTCAAAGTAAGGGTGCCTGTTTTATGTTTTAACAAATTGAATAAAGGATTTAGGTTTTTTATACGTTTATCTAGAGATGATCAAATGTTGTCCAGTTTCTTGAAAGAAAAAACTAAAAAAAAAAAAAATGAAGTTATGGTCTGAACCATGTGTCGGCCACAGCCTTTAGTGAACATGAAACCTTATTACACCTGAACCACTCCCATACAATTTGAGACCAATGAATCCCCTTCATTCTCCTTTTGAGCCATAAGTGGGAAAAAAAAAAGCAAAAATAACTTCATGGTATTTTATGTTACGAGCAGATAATGTTACTGAACATAGATTTGACCAGACAGAAGCAGCCACAGATCATAATACTGACACCACGGGGTTGTATGGAAGCTGCTGGGTACTCTAAGTGATCAGAGGCGTTCATCACTTTCACAACGTTTATTCAAACCTCAAGCTTTATGCCTCCAAAACAAATTAAAGCCACACTTTTGATAATCTCCTCTGATTATTGGTTATCAATGTCAATTTCAATATTTTTGCCTATTATTTCTATCAGAGATTGTGGTTCACCTCTAACTCCTTTCAGTTTTAACATGGCATTAGAGTAGAGCTGGACAATATATCAAAGCTCAGTCAACATTGCGATGTCTCTGTGTTGTATCCCAGTTGCAAAGGGCTGCATTGCTGCAATCTGTGATGTGCAACTATATTTGATTTAGCATGCATTCAGACTCTGCTTGCCAATATTATATCTGGTCATCTAGAGTGACTTTCCCTGCCTTTGATGCCCATATCTGACATAGATTATGAGGCTCACAGATAGTGTTGGGGAAACCTTGATGATGGAAATATAAAAGAAGATCAGTAAAGATGTTGGTCAACCGTTACAAAATTACTGGAGTATTGCAATGACATGTTTTATTAATATCATGCCAACCTGAATTATATAGCTCTTAATGCAGTGTCATTATTTTCAGTAGTTTTCTGATTTCACAGTTGCATAAAATAGGTTCTATCTTGGATGTTTAGAGGCTTAGAAGCTGCTTCATGTGTCAGGGAAGGACACATAATTTGTTCCCAGCACTGTAATACACTCTTCCCTTTAGGTCACACAAGAGACACATGTTTTACATTTAATTCCGGTTATTCGTGCTGGATTAGTTTCTACTTCGTTGCCTGCAAGTTTTTACTGGGGCTAAATGTCATGACAGCATTTGACTTGTTCCAGCTTCCTTGCATTTTGAGATTTCTTTTTGGGTTTTTCAACAGTCTTCATGGACTGACACCAGAATTTATCACACCCACACATCTACCCAGGTCCAGACAGAAAAATAACGGAGGCAGGTTTTTTTCTGTCGCAGCACCAAAGCTCTGGAGCAGTTGTCTGATTGGAGTGAGATCTGCTCAGGACTATAAACTTCTCAAACACACCTCTTCAGGCTTTTTGCTATGCCAAGTTAATGCGTTGCATAATGTTTTAACATTGCACATTGTTTCTTTTATAGGCCCCTGATATTTAATTCTGGATCCATTTTATTTTCATTCATTGTACTAAAAGTATTTATATTTTGCCTTTACAGCACTTTGGTCTAAGTTAGGTTGTTTTAAAGGTGCTTTACAGAGGAATAAACTAAATTTGCAGTTCATAAAAACTGATTCTTCACTTCAGACAGAGATAAAGTGAAATAAATTTACAATTGTTATATGACAAATGCAACAGATTGTAGAGAACTACATGTAGTGAATAACCAGGAACTGATGATTGTGGATATTTGTTTGAGTGCATGTGCTTCTGAATGTTGTATATAAATGGAAAGGAAGAACCAATGCGGCCCTGGAGAAAAAGCCTAATGCAAAGAGGCCATATGTTTATTTTTGCTACATGATTGTGTGTCTGAATATGCGCAGATATGACAGAGACGGATGACTGCGCTTCACTGAATATCCTCCGAAGGGAAGTAAGTTTGCATACAGAAGTGAACCAGTTTTCTCTCTTATCTTTAGTGCATTCTTTCAAAAGTGACTAAAAACTAAACAATTACATAAATGAAACACTAAAAATCACAAACAGTTGGACTTGTTTAACTTATCTTTAGGTTGTTAAACAGAAAGTTACAGAATAAATTTTTTTGTAGGGTTTTGTAATTAGTAAACTACTATTGTTCCAACTGTTTTCTTGAGTTGAGGATTTTACAAGCTGTTTTTTTTTTTATTAGTAATGACAGAGAATGCTCTCATCAGTTTGAAAATTGTTTCCATTACACGTTTATAAGCTAAAGGTTAAAAGCTGCCATAAAGACAACAGAAACTGGTGCTCTGTGCATAAAACAAATCAATGAAGACATTGCTTTAATCAGTCAGGACCCAAAGCTTAACCTAAACTGCTTCTCAGGAAGCAAATTGCAGTTCTGATCATATTAAACAAGGAGGTCAGTTTGAAATTAGAATTTTATATAAAAGTAATGATTTGAAAGCGATTAAATAAAAAGAAAATGTTTTGTAACATTTACTGCTGTGCAGAAAAGCATTTTTTTGTTATTTCTAAATTATATGGAGATACTTGTCAAAATGATGGATGTAGCCGCTGTACTCATCACCAAGGTAAAAACAAGCAGTGGATTATAAGCTTTTAAAAATAGTCAACTGCCAATCCTACTCTGATATACAACGCTGTCCACATTTATTAGGATTCCTGTGCAAAAAACTTTAAAATAAATTCATCTTTTATTACAGAATAATGATTTCATGCAGATCTTTGTAAACGTTTTATTTGAGAACATTCATTCTTTGTTTTTACATAAACACAGGTGCCACATATAATAGTACTCCTAAAGATTTCTATAAAATAAACATAACTGAAGCATTTTTCATTTATAGTCTTAGGGATGTTTTTCTAAGTAATCTATGACTTTGTGTTTCCCTGGGTTATTCATTTGACATGATACAAAGATCAATTTCTCCTAGTTATTCAACGAAATAGGAAAGACAGCAGAACTTGCCACTATCTGCTGTCTTAAACCTGTCCGTATATAGAGTCAGAGCAAAATTTTAGAGGTTAAAAACAACTGGAACTCAGACACATAAGTTTTTGGGAGGACCCAATTTTATTATTCCACTTTGCATAGTGAGTGGGATGATACAGGAGGTAAAATCTGAAAAACTCACTGATAATGCAACTGCAATAAAAGGCTAATTTATTTTAAGGCTTTTTACACATTTTTACCAGGGGCGTCAATAATGTGGCAACAGACTACATTGTTTATGAGACTCAAAATGGGAGCATAATCTATAAAATGCAAATTTTGCACAGTTGAAAACCATTCAAAAGCATTAAATAACTTACCAGTGGATACAATACAGCTCCCTATGACTTCTTTGTCTGCTTTGTTTTTTAGAAGGGAAGAGTGATTGGAATCAAATTTTGATTTATGTTAATTGATTCCTGGT
The DNA here is from genome assembly GCF_021462225.1 of Girardinichthys multiradiatus. Classification (NCBI taxonomy): domain Eukaryota; kingdom Metazoa; phylum Chordata; class Actinopteri; order Cyprinodontiformes; family Goodeidae; genus Girardinichthys; species Girardinichthys multiradiatus. The sequence goes on from NC_061801.1 coordinate 19,444,245, forward strand.
GAAATTGAACCTCTTTTTGCCTTCCTGTCAATTCAAAATGCTCTGCTGCTCATCTCTTTATCATCTGGTGGATTGTTATGGTTTTCTGAAAATTATCTAATTGTTCCAACCTTAAACAGTTTAAACCTTGTTTATTGGGTGTACAACTGCTGTAATAGTTTATATAATGTCAGTGTCAACTTTATTAATATTCCTAACTCCAGTTACAATCTTCTGATTAGTTGTTTTAAACACAACTTCTCCAAACTGGTTTTAGGTGTTTATAGCTTCCAAATGGCCTCCTTTTTCACTGTTCTCTATAGCCCTCCTTCACCTTTTGGTGACATGTGTTTGTAACAGTGTTTGTAGTGAATTCATGGTGAGAACAACATTTGTTTCATACTTTCTGAGCCTGCACACCAATCCCTCAGACCATTTTCTGCAGTGTAGTGAACTCTTAGTGAACCGGCTTGCTGTTAGCTGATCCGAAAAACACATCCAGCTCAAAACATTGATTTTACTCACTCAGTCAGTTTAGTGTCCCATCTTTTCATCCATGCGGCCAGTCTGCCTTTTTTGGAACATCCCAGATGGGTGTTTGGGTGTGTGGGTGAGCATTAGGAGTAAGATTTGAAGAAGATTAGCAGGGTCTAGAAAGGTGCTCCAGGGCTTCGGGTGCCTTTCAACAGAACTGCCACTTTTGCTGCTACATTAGTGGAGGGAGGATGTGGTGCATGTTGCTCTTTCTTCATCGGTCTGCCTGTTATTAGCTAAGTGGCTCAGACATCGAAAAACATGACTGCAGGGGCTGGCAGTTATATCTAGATCTTATTTTCTCTACTTTACTATACGTTGCACTACTCTGCACCACTCCACACAACAGTACTCTACACTATGTTATTCTCCAGTACTCTATACTATACTACAGTACTCTTCTCTAGTCTGCAATAATCTACTCTACACTATTCTAATCTACAACACTCTACACTACAGTACGTTAATCTACTCTGCAGTACTCGACACTTCTCTAAATTACAGTACTCCACACTACTCTACTCTACTCTAATTTGCAGTATTGCACACTACAGTACTCTACGCTGCAGCACTATACTGTAATTCACTGTACTCTAAACTACAGTACTCAACTCTACTTTGCTTTATATTATATTATATTATCAGTCAGTCATTTTCTACTGCTTATTCCATAGTGGGTTGAGAACCCACACATGCACAGGGAGAACATGCAAACTCCATGCAGAAAGACCCCAGGCTGGGAATCAAACCCAGGACCTTCTTGCTGCAAGGCAACAGTGCTACCAACTGCGCCACCGTGCAGCCCATATATATATTATATTATATTATATTATATTATATTATATTATATTATATTCCTATCTTTGATTCACTGTACACTACTATTCTATTCTATTCTATTCTATTCATGGAACCGTGGAAAAGAAGGTGGGCACAGCTGACCCCTAGACGGACATCTTGTCCCATTGGTCATTTTGGTAATAGTGGTAACCAGGTAGTACAAGTTCATTGTTTATAGTGGTGGAGTTGAGAGCATCTGGATGACTGCATGTAGCGTTCTGCAGCTCAGAGGCCTGTGCTTCACTTTTTAGTTATGCTGTGGTGTGGTTCAATAAAGGTGTGGCATTCTGTGGCATATCATTAGTGGCTGTTCTTGTGATTATAGGTTTTTTCTTTTGGGTGTGGGCAATTTTTATGGTAAATCAAGGAGCTAAATGAATAGCTCTTTTGTTTCTTTTTTAGGGGTGGTGGTGCGAGAGGGGCGAGCATGAGATTATATTACTAGATAAACATTAGTAAGAATAAAAATAATTTCCAACCAGTTTCAATTCGTCATGATAATGAAATAGTGACAAAATATCTATAAGAGATGGACAAAACAAATGATTTATTTACTTTTTATTTTCTTTGTATCGCCAAAAGGTTAATAGGGTTTTGTTACTCATTTCAGAAAGTGAAACTCAGATATTTCACGATATTCTTATTTTTTATTATATACCTATATTATTGCAGTAGAAACTCATAGAAAAAGGCAATGTTTAATTTAAGAATACATATCCAGTAAGTAGGAGAGGACGCACAACAATAACTTAAACTCAAGCATGTTTTTCAGTGTGAGATTACGCTGCTTCTGCATGAATTTACATCATAATCAGAGGTGACAGTTAATCAGGTAAGTGTTGTTTCTGACATGAAACCTAAAAGTGCACAGATTTGGGCCTTTTGGAGACAGAAGATGTAGTTTCAGAAATGGTCCAACTTCTTGTTTTTCAGTCAGGGGCATCAACCCCTGGTAAGGTCTTCCTTGGCAAATTGGCTTTATGGAAGGGGTTAGACAAAGAATAATCCGAAGACCACAGAAATCGGCCACTGTTGTCCACATTAAAGAGGCAAGGGCAACCTTCTGGATGCAAGCACGGTGGGTCAGGACTCACTGGCAAATGCCTGGTTGTCAAGCCTTGGCTCCAGGGGCTCTTCTGGGTCTAGCTCAAAACATGCCTATTTCTTGCATAAGGGACATGGAATGCCATGGTAAGGAGCCTAGGGTGGTGTGTGAGGTTGAATGATATTAAACTAGATATAATTGGGCTCACCTCTATGCTCTGCTTGAGCTCAGGAACCCAACTCTTGGAAACGGGCTGGACTTTCTCTTATTCCAGAGTGCCTAGGGAGAGAGGCATTGGGTGGGTTTAGGGATACCTGCAAGCCTCTGGCTGAGTGCACCGGTGTTGGAGTTCTACCTGGAGAGTACGACAGTCACATCTGTGAGGCTTCAAGTTGTAAAAAGGGCAGTTTTAACTATTGTCTGTGGTCATGCACCAAACAGCAACCTTTTTCAGGTCTCAGAATAGGGTCCTTGAAGGGGTGCCATTTGGGGATGCACTTCTCCTTTGAGAAGACTTTGGTCCCCATGTAGAGAATGATGGAGTTTCCTGGACGAGTTGATTGGCAGGAATGGCCTCCGTGATCTAAATACGAGCAGTGTTTTGTTATTTGGATTTCTGTGCTGGGCATAGGATGTCCAGAAGAAAAACCATCAATTATTGGTGAAGGTAAACTGGGAACATCTGGCCCCTCTTCAAAAGATTTTCATTTCACATCTTCGAGAAAGTTTCTCCCATGTTCTAGGATAGGTTGGGAATGTGATGACAAGTTGATGGAACAGTTGCTCCTCTGCTTTGGAAGGAGTGAGGTGAGATGGTTCAGGAATCTTATTGGGTGCCTCCTGGGCACCACTCTTTGGAGGTTTTTTAAGCAAGTCCCACTGGGTGGAGACCCAGAGGCAGTGCCAGAACTTGGTGGGGGGACCCTAAATTCCTCCATGGTCAGAAACAACTTGGGATTCCCAAGAAGGAGATGGAGTATCACTGGGTTGAGGGATGCCTGGATTTTTAGACTCAAAACGTGAGAAAACATAAATAAAGCTTTGGTATTTCATTAGATTTATTCATGGTGATCAGGCTAGGTTGGAGAAATTAGATGATATGCGCAACTTAACCTTCCCAATTGCCATCTGCAGTATGGTAAAATAGATTTTGAAATTGACCAAACTTGTGCACAAATTTGTGATTAGTTTTGTACTCAAATGGGAAGCTGAATTCAAACACACTGAAAAGCTTAGAGGGAAAAATACAATACAAACTAAGTTAGCTGGACGTTTGTCTGCTGTCAGTAAGACATAAATAATTTCTGAATGTTGGGAAGGAACACATTTTTCATTATCACTGTTAAAATCATAGTTAACATTTAGAGAAAATGTCAGATATCCAAATTATTTTTTAAATCAGTTTTAGAAGGTTAAATATAATTTATTGAGCCTTCTGTTGATTTGTGGGATTATGTGCAGTCTGTTTTTCTGGTTGATATACAGATAAATATGAGTTTGTTGGTATCCCTGAAGTGTGAAAAGCCTTAAAAAATGCATCCTTTCTTGCATTTTAATGCATTTATTACAAATTTGTGAAATTAACGTAATCTTACAACATGTGATGATGTAATGATTGTTTTTGACCAAAATACCAGTGGCATAAATGTTGCATCCTCTGCTGTCAATACTTTGTCTCATCCTTTTACTTTTCAGTAGGTTGGAGCATACAGAGAGAATGATCTTTAGATGTTGATCCTTCAGATAAGAAGCAGGCCCACAGCATCACATAACCTCTGCCATACCTAACAGTGGGCATGGAGTGCTTTCCCATGTATTCATTCTTTGTTTTATGCCAGATCCACCTTCACTGTTTTGTAGCAGTTTTTCCTATTATTTTATACAGTAAAACATTAGTGTGACGGGTGAGACAAAAACAAATAGCATGTGAATTTGCAAATAACGCACAGAGAAGTGTTAACCAACGCTTCCAGACAGGAAGTAGTGTCTGCGGTGTGGATGCCTTTTTGAATATGTGCAGCTCATCCCTCAGTTTAAGTGAAGCTCACTTGTACTGTAATTCAAATTTAACAAAAACGCGCAGTCGGAGAACAACTCCTCCTGGTGTGGGATCTTTTTGTTTTTTTTCCTGCACAAAACAACTGAGTGTTAAATAAATGAAATAGAAAGTGATATTTTAAATAATATGACATCCTAATGAAAGATGTATCACACAGAATACCAGATTAGAAATCCACCAGACAAAACAAATATGTTTAATGGTGGCAGTCAACCCAGAATTGAACCCCGAGTGTTACAGGGAGTGTGAGACATGCAGAGGAAGAGGAGGAGGTAAGGTCGTGGCAGGAACAGCCCAGTGTGAGGTGTGTGTGTGTGTGTGTGTGCGTGTGTATGTGTGTGTTTGGGTGAGTTCATGTCACCTCTTCTCTCTGCAGCAGAAACTGTGAGGCCAACAGCTTGTGAGGGAACAGAAAGCAGAACAGACTGTGCAGGTGTGAATGTGCACTGGTGTGTGTGAGGTACAGCAATGAGGCAACTTGCACTTTAACAGACAGTATGTTGAAGTGCAACCAGTATAAAATGGCAAAGAAAAATGAAATTCTTCAGTGTTTGGTTCAAACATGCTTCAACTGAAATGGGACCAAACAGCCATTTAATGAGAAGTCAGAGACGAGCATAGTTCATTTTCCCAGTTTAGACTGAAACAAACAAAAAAAAAACAATTATTGAAAGAAGAGAGCTGCTGAATAGTAAATCTCCTCTGTCTTGTTTTTACTATCTAAAGAACAGAAGTAGCAATACCATTACTTTCACCAACAAGAAAGTTTATTGAACAAAGACTATTACAAAGTAATCTGATCCTTTTATACTAAAAGCTTGAGATGGAGGACAATGAAAATGTGATGAAAGCATACATCATCAAACATTTCAAACAGAAACATCAATATCTGATCCTTTTACTCTGTAGCTTGCACTCACATTTTGAACAGCAAACAAAAAATGAGAGATTAGATACATCTCTCCATCCATCCATCCATCCATCCATCCATCCATCCATCCATCTGCCTTAAATTTAGTGTGGAATTTGGGACAATTGCTTAAAAAAAAGTCAAAAAAGGACTGAGAACTGGGAAAATCTGAAACTGTGAAAGTATGAAAAATATTTGAGAAACTTGTGTTTAGAGACAAGCTGGTATCTTAGCAGTTATGATGGGAGGAAGCTCTCTGAGGCTCCAAGTGGTGTGGAGGTAAATTTGTCTCAATATTATTCAATCAAACAAAAAACTAATCTCAATCAAAAAAACAAATTGTGGTCAAAACCGTTGGAATATTCAATAAAAAAAACTAATCTCAATCAAAAAATATTAAGTTGTGATCAAAACCATATACTGGTTAAGCATTTTGAGGTACTTTGACAAGGCATTTCTACAAAACTGTACAGTAAAATTATGAAATAGTTATTCTGGTTATAATATAGATAACCCTCTAATATAATCTGAAGAGACTGTGTTGTCGCCTCTTATGGTTTTGGAGAAATAAATTCCTGAAAGTGGGACAAATGCATGTAATGGTTGAGCATTTTGAGGTATTTTGACAAGATATTTCTCCAAAACTGTACAGTAAAATATTAAATATTTATTCTTTTACATAAAACATGAATGTGAAAGTTGTAAAAATGTAATTAATATAAATGTTCTGAAGGTTACTTTTCTGTTTTCCTCTTATTTTCTCAACCGTTGCCAGGATCGGGGTCCTTTCTGCTCCATTACCGTAAAGCACCTTGTATGCGTGACGCTAATCTTTAAGAGAGAGCTGGTGTCGGCGGTCGTGACCGCGTATTTCTGACTGTCGGCTCACTTGACCGCAGTTTTCTTCTGTACAGTTGATGTCTCCTCAGTGAAGCGACGCTGCAAGCCCTGCAGTTCGAGCAGAAGTTCAAAGATGCGGGGGATCAGAGTCTGCTGCTTTAGTCAGCGCTAACCAATAGGGAAACGTCTTACAGCGTTCGTCTTTAGGCCCCGCCCAGGATGTTCATGTTTCCAGAACTCAAAATTCGTTGAGTTCAACCAAAAACAGAGAGCGTCAAAACCAAAAGAGCGAGAGTCGTAACCAAAGATTTTTGACATGCGCAAATAAAAGTTTATGTTTTGCAAATAACTTTTTTCTCTTTGTGAGAAAAAATTAGTCATTTTAATCAAAAAAATTTTTTTCAAACTAATTCTTTTTCTCCCCAAAATAAAATATTCCATTAAAAAAAAACAAAATCGTTACAACTCTGAAAGTTTTGATCACAACTTAATATTTTTTGATTGAGATTAGTTTTTTTTGGATTGAGATTAGTTTTTTGTTTGATTGAATAATATTGAGACAAATTTACCTCCATACAAGTATAATTGGAGTTTTTCCAGCCAGCTGAGTCTTTTGTCTAATAGACAAGATGAACAGTACCAATAAAGTCTCGGTCAACAGAGAACCCTAGATCAGAAGACATCAAGGAAAGTAGACAGCCTTCTGTTTCTTTCATGAGCACATAACATAAATAACAAGACTGTTCAGAAATTCTGATGTTACAAGCATTTAATGTGTTACTCATATCATGATAGGAGTGTCGATTAGAGCGTTAAAGATGAAGAATCGCTTCTACAAAAATGTTTCATCAAATGTGTTTTTATTACTTATGTTGAAACTGCAATAAACTGAATCTACAAAAAATTCTAGGAAACATAAATATTTGCTCAAATTAACAACTGGCATGTCATAAATGGTTGCATTGCAGTGAAATAAAAACTTAAGTTACGAAAATAAACAATGAAAACTGTACACAGATGACTGTGATCCTGTATGCATCACTTGTCCTCAAGCAGCAGACAGGATAGTGAACACAGCTGGCAAATGAGTGTGTGTGTGTGTGTGTTCCTGTCTTGGCATCACAGTGAGAACCAATTTCACCATCAAATTGAGGACCGTTTGTACCAAAGTGAGGACATTTTGCTGGTCCTCACGACCTATTTTGCTAACAGTTAGGTTTAGGACTAAGGTGTGAATTGAGTTTAGGTTAAGGTTAGGGTTAGGCATGCACTGGTAATGGTTAGGTTTAGGGTTATTGTCAGGGTTAGGGCATAGAAAGGGTTGAAAATGACTGAAAATCAATGGAAGTCAATGGGAGTCAACACATGGTCCTCACTGCATATAGTAAAACAAGTGTGTGTGTGTGTGTGTGTGTGTGTGTGTGCATGGTAACTGCATCTAAAGTAGCCCCTGTTGAACACTCATGGCACCATGATTCAATTATATAGAGCCAGGGCTTTGCCTGAATATTAATCTGGGGGCCCAAACTTAATTTGTCTGGCGATGGGGGGACACAAACCCATCTGGCTTTATGGTAAGTGTGACTGTGTGTGTCTGTGTGTGATGGGGTTGTCTTTCTGTTGTGAGACAAAGAGAGACCTGTCACCCTTCTGGAGGAGGCTGAATCAGATTGTTGGAGGCAGTCATTAGTTGGAGATATACAGAGAGAGACACACACATCACTGGCATAAAGTGATGCAAAATATTCAGTGTGCTTTATTTTAGCTATTTTATTTAACTATTTTAGACATATTAGCTGCAGGTTTGCAAAATAAGATGTTATTTTTTTTAGATTTTTTATTATAATTAAAGCTACAGAACCTACATTTTTCTGCTTATATTCAATTTATACTAATATTCTGGCTTCTCTCTGTATAACAATGTTTTTCTTTTCAATTTCTATAAGAAAATTCAACCATTATCACTGCTTCTAACTTTTACAGGGAAAACCATTGTATGTGTACAGCTGCATATGTGTGTAGATAGACATCCCCAACCCCCCCTGAGGTCAAGTGGGCACCCCTTCTCCACCTTTGTCACATGGCTCACAGTCCTATGGGACAGAGGCAGCGCGCCTAGGGGGCACAAAGGAAACCTCTCCTTGACCCCCTCAGTGGGCAAGTGACCTTCCTCTGACGTGTAGGGTTAGATTTTATACTGCTGCCGAGGTCAATGGCAGTCACTGAGAGGATGGAGGCTGAATAGATGGAGACAGTGGGTCAGTGGGGATGGGAGAAAAAGATAGAGAGAAAAGCTGGGACAAAGACCAAAGTGCTGGAGTCTGTTTCTTAGCAGGAGCCAAGGGGGTGGGAGTTGGGGTGGGGGGTGGGTTGAGGAGGTCAACAGTCCATCTAGCATGTCTCTCACATTGTGCTTCACAGTTGTGGTTTTAGCTTTTATTGCGTTGCACGACACCAGGAGGGCTGCACAGAGAAGAGAGGTGATAATGTGAAGAGACAGAGAGAAATACTCGCAGGCATAAAAGGATTTATGGACCTTAAATCTCCAAACTCACTGCTATTACTCTTTAGACATTTGCAGCAATTGCAAAAGTATCAATGCCGCTAGAACCTTTTCATATTTTGTCAGGTTACAACCACAAACTTTGATTTTACTTGGATTTTATGTGGTAGACCAAAACAAAGTAGTAGTGCATAATTGAGGAAAGACAAATGACACATGGTTTTCAAAATGTTCAACTTTAAACTTTCGTTAAAAACAGAAAAAGTTCTGTTATTTGAATCCAACTGTTCACAGATAATAATCTTAGGAAATGCTTGTTCTGCATCTACATCTATATCCTCTATGATTACATTGGTGTGTATTTCATACACTTTGACTATTGGTTTACAAGTAATAGTGCAAAATCACATCCTTTAGCAGAACATTTAATGTTCATTGAAACCACAAGTATGACTAATCCCAAAGTTTTCTCCGAAAATGTTTTCAGATGCATGAGATGCGCCTTATCACATTCTGAGTCAGTTCTACACCCGGAGACCCCTGTTGGACTCCACTGCCAGACCATTGTTATTTCATTTTGACTCATCAAAGTGCTTCTAGTTGCCTCTTTCATTTTGAGTTAGTATTTAAGGAAGAGCTAGTTTTAGCTTGATACCCGTTGACTGCAAAACTAGAACATCCACTCGTCAGCAAGTTTAATATATGTGAGAACATATGCTTTGCTACAAAAAATGGTGTAATCTTGTAATTCTTTCATTTGGTGTTGGGGTCCAAAACTGCTACCTCCTCCAAGACCATGCAGCACGTTACATTTTTTATGTTAATGTTGCTGGGTTTTTATTTCTTTACTGTTGAATTAAAGCTGAAAACGAACACGAATGAGTTTATATGTGTTGCAGAAATGGGGACTCAAATCTGAGACTTGGGCTTACATCACTCTTTAGATCAAAACCAAATACTTAAGGCCTAAAATCAAACTCTAAAGACTCCAAGCTCTAAAGATTTGTGAAGCGTGTGCTCTGAGGACTTGAAATTTGTCTTTACCCCAAGTTTATTTGACATAAACTCTGGTTCTAAAGACAAAACTGTCATGATTTGTGGGTGTTTTTGGGTTTTCTTATTATTTTTCTTGTAAGTTTTTCTTGAATCATGCTTCTGTTTATTATTTTCCTGGTCATGCTTTAGTTTTTGTCTTCTAGTTCATGTTTTGTCAAATTAGGTTTTTGAATCTGGTTATGCTTTAGTTTCATGTTTTTCTAGTTATATTTCTATTAGTTTGTATCCTTGGATTTCCGTTTTGCTCCAGCCACGTTTTGTTCTCTCCTGTCTGACAATTAATTTATTCGATTCACCTGCAGCAATCTAATCTGTCTCCTTGCTTCACCTGGTTCACGCTCCATAAATACACACCTGTTCTGTTACCCATTCGCGGGAACATTTTGGATCATGCCACCCTGTGTTACGGATCATGCTTTCCCTGTCTTGCCTGCCCGTTTATTGCTTTGTTCCTGCCTCCTCTTTTGAGTGAGTTTTTGTTTTTTCTAAAATTAAATCATTTCACTTACCATGCCACCTGTTTGTCTGCATTCTGGGGTCCTCCGATACACCGCACCTGACAAAAACTTGATTTAGGGTCATGTTCTAAAGTCTTAGGACTTGACCTAAACTCCCTCTGAAAGGATTTAAAACTTGTATTAAAAATATGAGATTTGACTTAAACTCGCATTCTAAAATCTAAATACTTAATTTGAGCTCTTCTATAGACTCCAAATTTGACTAAAACTGTTAATCCAAAGACCAAGACAGATAATAAGTAGACCTAGGCTAAAATGATTCAACTCTTTAATTCACGATTTAACTCACGCTTTAAAGACGCAACACTTGACTCAGATTCAACGTGTTGGACTTGAGCCTCTTGGACAATTTCTGTCTCACATATTCAGAGGAGAAAGTAAACCAGTTAGTAATTAGTATAATTACCTACTTTTCAAATGGTATCAAAATCCCTGCCTTGTTTTTCAAGGCAAAATGTTGATATAAGGTTACTTTAAAGTGTTTTTTTTTTTAATGTACACCCTGATAGACCTTTACGGGTGTCAGCTAGCTTGTAGTGCAGTGTGTTAACATGGGTGTATCAGCCAGGCCTGAGGCTCAGTAATAACCAGGAGCCAAACAGGCTTTTATACCTGTATGTTAATTCTGACACTTTAGTGTTTCCTTTGGCTCTGAGGGTGGTGTTAAGACAAACTGGAGCTTAATTGCCTGTCTGCAGTCACTCCTTGCACAAGTCAAAATATTCTGTAAACACGCACATAAAGTTCAGAGCTTTACCCAGTTTCAACTTGGTCCCAATAAGATGTTTTAGTAGCAGCTTTTTTGAGTGAAGACAAAAAACATGTCAATGGAAATGTGAGCGACCAATCAATAATTTAATCAGTCTGCCTGGGAGAAGTAGCCTACTAATAATGCAGTGCAATTATATCCAATAATGTTTCGCCACAAGCACCACAACTAACCTGCCAATAATGCAGGGATCAGTTAAAGAAAAATCAATTGACTTTATCTGATTTTCTAAAATGCATGTCAATAAAACTGATTTCAGTTGCAATTTGATTGATAAATGTTAAATTAATAAACGCTGCATGTTAGCACTACTTTGTGCGGGAACCGACAGTTCTTCCCTTTTTTGAAAGCATCTTAAAATTAACAACAGTGAGTTTTTGTTGGGTCGTGCAAATATACGCGTGAACTGTCACCTTGAATGAGAAGAAGGGAAATATGCAGTTACCATGACAACATGTCTCTAAACACCCACTGTTTCTGAGAGGGGGGGGGGAGAAAGAAAAAGCATTTCCAGCACAACAAACACTTTCAGAATGCCTTAGGTCGCTCCTACCAGGTGATATTACACACTTCTATGATTTACTCGGTCGCACTACTTTGTACGTGAGTGTTTGATATTCAGAGAATGGTGTCAGTCCTCTGAGATGTGTGGAGCGATTGTACTGACACCAAATAATGCAGTCATTGTGGTACCGGTGCCGTCAATCTCGATGTCAGGCCCCACTGTCTCCGAGATGGGCCCCACGCTGGGCTGAATGTGGTGGTAAATAGTTCTTTGTCCGAGGGGCTCGTGTCTGAAGTGCAGCCAAGGAAGTTTCACTCAGAGACACACACATAGTTGCTGCATCTGCTCGTCTGGTGGATATTTTCAGCGTAAAACTGAACCACCATGTTTGCATTCCTAGAAATGCACACATGTTCATGCAAACACCACATAGATGCACAGATTTAAAAGCGTGGGGATATAGATAATGAATTACTTTAAATAGCTGAGAGATGCTCCATCCCACATATTGTAATTATCATATATATTGTATTGACATTTCACCCAGGGCTCAATGTCAAAAAAGGTACACATTTTAATGAGAGTATAAATCTTGTACAAAGATAGAGTCTGCATCGTTAAGCATGATATTATTGTCATGGAGAAGCTGTAATATACATTGTTACCTCCAGGAGCCATAAAGAAGCTGTAATGGAAATTCAACGCTTGGCCACAGATCTCATTTTAATGGTGGTGTTAAGAGTATCACCCTGTGCCACATTTACATTCAGACAAGACTGGTGTGCTTAAAAATACACTTTTATTTTCTGGAGACCTGGACACTAGGATTCAGTTTAGTAAACTTTAGTTTCTGAAAACAGGTTTATGACAAACAAGGCCTATTTTAAGGGAATGTTCATGTTACGATACAAACAGGGCAAGAATAAGGCATGAGTTGGTAATAAATTACCATAGAAACCTTGAGTAAAAATACTTATTTAACAAAAAAATAAATAAAGCAAAAATGAATGACATCTAAAATCTTGGCTTTGCTCTTTCTGGATAAAATGCATTATGTTGACTATTACAGTTAAAATAATTTTCATTATTACAGATATTTACTGCTGTTTTGTTCAGTAGACTCAAGCATAAATATGGAATTAATAATTGCTGAATTGAGTCATTTAGTTTTTATGTTTCTTTAGAGAGTAAACTGGGTGAAAAATGTTATAAGTAAAGGTTTTTTAATCTTTTTCAGCCAGCTACCAGGCAGGGAGCAGCAACAATACAGGTCCTTCTCAAAATATTAGCATATTGTGTTAAAGTTCATTATTTTCCATAATGTCATGATGAAAATTTAACATTCATATATTTTAGATTCATTGCACACTAACTGAAATATTTCAGGTCTTTTATTGTCTATACGGATGATTTTGGCATACAGCTCATGAAAACCCAAAATTCCTATCTCACAAAATTAGCATATTTCATCCGACCAATAAAAAAAAAGTGTTTTTAATACAAAAAACGTCAACCTTCAAATAATCATGTACAGTTATGCACTCAATACTTGGTCGGGAATCCTTTTGCAGAAATGACTGCTTCAATGCGGCGTGGCATGGAGGCAATCAGCCTGTGGCACTGCTGAGGTCTTATGGAGGCCCAGGATGCTTCGATAGCGGCCTTTAGCTCATCCAGAGTGTTGGGTCTTGAGTTTCTCAACGTTCTCTTCACAATATCCCACAGATTATCTATGGGGTTCAGGTCAGGAGAGTTGGCAGGCCAATTGAGCACAGTGATACCATGGTCCGTAAACCATTTACCAGTGGTTTTGGCACTGTGAGCAGGTGCCAGGTCGTGCTGAAAAATGAAATCTTCATCTCCATAAAGCTTTTCAGCAGATGGAAGCATGAAGTGCTCCAAAATCTCCTGATAGCTAGCTGCATTGACCCTGCCCTTGATAAAACACAGTGGACCAACACCAGCAGCTGACACGGCACCCCAGACCATCACTGACTGTGGGTACTTGACACTGGACTTCTGGCATTTTGGCATTTCCTTCTCCCCAGTCTTCCTCCAGACTCTGGCACCTTGATTTCCGAATGACATGCAGAATTTGCTTTCATCCGAAAAAAGTACTTTGGACCACTGAGCAACAGTCCAGTGCTGCTTCTCTGTAGCCCAGGTCAGGCGCTTCTGCTGCTGTTTCTGGTTCAAAAGTGGCTTGACCTGGGGAATGTGGCACCTGTAGCCCATTTCCTGCACACGCCTGTGCACGGTGGCTCTGGATGTTTCTACTCCAGACTCAGTCCACTGCTTCCGCAGGTCCCCCAAGGTCTGGAATCGGCCCTTCTCCACAATCTTCCTCAGGGTCCGGTCACCTCTTCTCATTGTGCAGCGTTTTCTGGCACACTTTTTCCTTCCCACAGACTTCCCACTGAGGTGCCTTGATACAGCACTCTGGAAACAGCCTATTCGTTCAGAAATTTCTTTCTGTGTCTTACCCTCTTGCTTGATGGTGTCAATAGTGGCCTTCTGGACATCAGTCAGGTCGGCAGTCTTACCCATGATTGGGGTTTTGAGTAATGAACCAGGCTGGGAGTTTTAAAGGCCCCAGGAATCTTTTGCAGGTGTTTAGAGTTAACTCGTTGATTCAGATGATTAGGTTCAAAGCTCGTTTAGAGACCCTTTTAATGATATGCTAATTTTGTGAGATAGGAATTTTGGGTTTTCATGAGCTGTATGCCAAAATCATCTGTATTAAGACAATAAAAGACCTGAAATATTTCAGTTAGTGTGCAATGAATCTAAAATATATGAATGTTAAATTTTCATCATTACATTATGAAAAATAATGAACTTTATCACAATATGCTAATATTTTGAGAAGGACCTGTAGTTCTATGCAATATCTGCTTAGACGTTTGACAAAACAAATTACAATGGTAAAAGGGATACTTTTTTGGTTCATTCCTGTAATAAGGTGGCAAATGATTATTTTTTAAGAAGGCTACTTACTTCATTTTCCATTAAGACTCACTTAGTCTCATTCACATCACAACAGCGTGCCTTCTCCCTCGTTGTAAAAGTTCTGTTTTCTTTGGTCCTAAACCTAAGAACAGAAAACAAATTATTTATGGCTGTTAAGAAAATAATAAAAAGTTATAAATAAAATAATAATAATAAAATAATAATAAATTCTGTATTAAAACAAACATTTATAAAACCTGATAAATGATCTTTTTCCCTCAGATAAAGGTGATTTTTGTTTTTCTCAGGAGCAAGATCAAAAATGTCTCTTTAGACTAATGTTCACAGACCCTGTCATGAACAGTTTAGGACTTTTAGGACAATGCTTTTTATTATTCCAATAATATTTTTCATATTAAAGATGCAACATGCAACTGTTGCTTTTTTCTGAAATTGCATCACAGAACACCGCAATCTAAGCAATAGATAAATTGATAAACTCTTGAACAGAAAAGGTCATAATGATACAATAAGGGCCCCTACATATTCCACAAGAACAGAGAAAACTTGTTCTTTCTCCCAGGAATGGAAGAACAAGAATGATGTCTGAGATCTCACAGTTTGTTCTGGAGAAAATAAGCTCATCATCTGGAGAGAACGTTTTGTCTTGAGCGATGCTGGAGAAGTATTGTGTAACTGGTCAGATATTGGTGGGTGTAGTAAGTACACTGAAAAATGCTGAGGTGGGAGGGACCTCGGAGGAATTTCAAGGGGTTCGGTATTTGAGTTCTGGTGAAGTATGAAATGTCCTGGCCAGAATTTTGTTCTTGTTTTTGTCACCTCGAGCAAAAGAAGAAATGTTTTCTGTTCTGGTGAAATATGTAAAGGCCTTAACACAGAAACAAATGTCACATCTAAAGGTTAGAAATCAGCCTAGAAGTATGTTGGCCCCATCAGGACTGAGCATTGGCCCCTAAAAACTGCAAACCTTCTAGATGAAGACCTGATCTAAAAGTGTGCTTGTAAACAAGGGAAACAATCAGTTATATTTCCCTTTATCTCTATACTATCAAGTTACCACTGTTTTTTCATGCATTGTTTTAAACATTGACATAGCTGCACGTGTTTTTAATTTGCAAAAGACTCACGGCCTAATTGTTTTCCAGGTAGGATTTAACTCCTCTATTGTCATTTTCCTGTTCATATCCAGGAGCTTTCCTTTTTCTGTGAACTTGAGCCTACATGTGATGTTGACACTTTGTTTGTTTTATATTTTTGCTTGCTCTTGTTGTTTCCTTTGTCAAGCCTCAAGGAGACACTGCACTAAAACACTTAAAAGCTTTTTGGGGTATAAAAGTAGCAACATATTATTGTTTTGACTAAAAATAGTTACATCTTTTTATCTGGTAATTGGTAGGTTAATGCCAGATATAGTCGTGCATTGGTAATATTAAAATTGAGCTGTAGCTTCAACATGGTGAAATCACTGTTCACACGTGTGCAACCAGTAGGCTTCAGTGTTGAGAAAATAGTACATTACGCAGCAAGGATGGTTGCAGAAGAAGAGTGCTTACAGACAGTACATTCTTGATACATAAACCCAAAATGAAATTGTGCACTGCGGACATCAGCAGGTATTAGTTATAAATAAAGTTAAATCTTTTTTTTTTTTGTGGCACTAGTGGCCTTTATTTTTAAAGTGAACTGACAGGAAATGGGATAGAGAGAGGGGGAAGACATGCAGCAAAGGTCAACGGTCTTGAACTGTCAGTCCTCCGTAAATGGGTCGCGTGCTCTACCCCTGTGCCACCGTCATGCCCAGCAGTTTTAGTTTAAGTTGGAAAAATGTGTAATCTGATATTCATTTTATGTTCAAAATAATAAAAACCAAACTGACAACAAAGAAAAAGCAAAAGGCCTGTTTTTTCACATTCATAGAAATGCTTCTAATTCTCTACTACTACTGCACACTGTGACTGTGGGAGGAACTGTTTCTTCTGTACCCGCAGAGGTGTTGTCCCACACTTTTTTTTTAACACAAAATAAACAGATAAACAAGAACAGATAACGCCACAACCAATCGAAATGGAAATCCTCAGAGATTCTGGTACAGGATCAATTGTAATGCGGTTCCACACAAAATACATAACCTAAAACTTCTATTCTCAGCAGCAAGCAGGGGGCTCCTACTCCCCATTGACTTCATATGTATTAAACAGATATTGTTTAAGGTGCATCTCACATGTAAGCAATACATTTTCTTCTGGTGCTCGTGTGCCCCTTTTCTAATATTGGCCCGGCTAACTTGCTCATATCTATCATCTGTTGGCAATAACATCACAACCTTTTTATTATTATTCGGTATACCGTATTTTCCGCACTATAAGGCGCACCGGATTATAAGGCGCATAGAATAGAAGCTACTGCAGTCAAACGTTTGACTGGGGTTGCGTTATGCATCCACTAGATGGAGCTGTGCTAAAGAGAATGTCAACAAAACAGTCAGATAAGTCAGTCAGTCAAACTTTATTAATACACTACAAACCAGCGTTCTGATAACTCCATTCACTCTCATGGTAAGGTCTCCTCTACATAGAAATCTGTTGAATAGAGCCAACCGCACGTTAGGAATGCATTGAAGTCTATGAAGTTGAAGTTGAAATCAAACTTTCATTATAACGTGAAAGGGAACTTTTCCCTGATTCAGTAAACACGTAAAAGAAACAGTTTGATGCACTAAATCAAACGTTAGTACATTCACAATATAGTAGCGTTAACTGTTGAATTCTCTCACTGCTGCTCTATTCCCATGTTCGACTGCGTAGCTGACAGCCTTGAGTTTGAACTCAGCATCGTAAGCGTGTCTCTTGAAAGGTGCAATTTTGGGGTCGTTATACACACACAAGTGGTGTTGGACTAGGAGTAAGCACAGTACAGGTGTTTACCGCTATTACTTCGGCGACGCCCCTGACTACGGTAGCCGTAATGCTGCAAGCGGTGCGGCTTTGTAGTTTACCAGTCGTACTGAAACATTTTGACAGAGCGCCGTGTACAACCAGTATGGATCAACCAATTAACCAATTGATCCATATATAAGGCGCTCCGGATTACAAGGCGCACTGTCATTTTTTGAGAAAATTAATGGTTTTTAAGTACGCCTTATAGTGCGGAAAATACGGTACATTAAAAGAAAATCATACGAAATTTAAATTTCTGCTCAACCATTTTTGACCTAAAATCTGAAAAATGGCATGTATTTCAATATAATACTTTGCATCTTGAAGCACTAGGCTCAAATAGGTTCTGATTTATTGTTTTGTTGTTCATTGCTGGTTTTAGATGAGAAAACAAAACCGGTTTAGGCCCTTTAAAATGCTGCTGTTTGATTCATTTAAAAATAGCTGGAGATTTGTTTCCCTTTAGTGGTTTTAAAGGTCGCAATGTAGACGACTTGTCACTGTCAAAGTTCTGATGACAAAAATGAACCCTCAAATGTATTCACATCAGTGTGGACACAGCCTCAGACAGACAGCTGAAAAAGCAGGCAGTAGCTGCTTTAAAACAACTTCAGTTACCAGGAAACAAAGACTCAGGTGTGAAAACGCCTGCTGGACCATGTAACCATGTGTGCTAGCTTTGTCCTTTTGTGTATTTTACATGCCAAGAGGGTTCAATGTTATTAAGAGAAATACAAAAGAAAAAGGATAGCAGAGATGAATGGGGTTGGTAGAAGATGGAGGGAAACAAACAACAAAAAGAAAGCATGTCTTTCAGTGTTTGGCGCGGTGTAAGATAAAAGACTTTCTGGGCTGACATAGAACCAGACAACATTAATGAAGGCTCTGCAAATATTTTGCTCACTGGCTGCTTGTTTGCTTCTTTAGAGAGAACAGAGTTTAGCTCCTAAAAGTAAGTAAGTGTTGTGGTGATTAATATTCTTGCATCAGTGCCATTAAGGAGATGAATTAATTAATTTTTCAGGTTAATTGCATAAACCAGTCTAAATAAGACAGAAAGGGTAAAGGTCTCTGTGAGTCATGTGCAGAACAAATAAACGTGCAGCTGAATGTGTCGACTAAAAAGTGTTCAAGGTCTGACTGTAATTAAAATGTATTACTAGCATTGTTCCTCAATAAGGTGTGCAAGCTATCGCTCACTGTTCTGTGTTATGAATGTCATTACTTAGTAGCTGTTGTGTTTAAATGTAATTTTTGTACAACTCACAACCAAACATTTATTCTTTTTGCCACACATTTCTATAAATGCAATTTATCTTTATTCTTCCATATTACAGCCAAAAGTTACTTTGTGTCACTCTATTACACAATATGAACATTTTGCAAGTCACTGTGCATTAAAGCAGTTAAACGTGAGCAGATTAGGTAAATACAACATGTGAAAATGGATTCTGTCGAGCCAACAACCCATGTTCTCCTAGGTAGCTTGGAGCAAATTGTGTCGTTTATATGTAGGCTGTGTGTGGGCTCTGTGCACATAGTGTACTTGTACTCAACAAAAAGGAGACATCAAAGGTAACACACGAAAAGGCTGTATTCTGACCACTCATCCACATCAGTGACTCAACTGACAATAAATTGTTCGTCCAAAAAAAGAGGGGAGAAACAAAGTTATAAAATCCTGACGTGCAGCATCATTTAGAGACAGCCTGCAGCCATCGCAAGATCTTGTGGGTGTGAGACACTTAAAAACCAAATTCTGCCTGACTCATGAAACAAATACTCACAGACTCGCAGTACGAAAGATCGTCCATCCTAACAGTTATATTTAGGGATGTATACAGTCTGATGTGTTCTTGCCCACTTTCAAGTTTACTCTCTACCTCCACATTTGCCCTTGATGTATAATTTTGTTCAGGAGTTTGACATCACCATGAATGATGTTATTTAACTTGAATGTACTAAAAGCCATCCTCTGCATGGCTCATTGAGCCATCTGTTTCTAGACAGATTTTTTTCCCAAGATAAAAACAGGGAAATGTTTTTGTATTAATGTTTCAGTGTTGTGACTTCTTAGTTAGAACAATCAGAACCCTCTTTTTAAAAAATGTCTGGGTGTTGGTCAAATTGAAAAGCAAAACAATGATTTACACATTATCAAAACACAAAGAGCCATCAAATAAAATGTTAGTAGATTGTTAGTGTTTGGTTATGTTGGATTTCAAAACAGGTAAGTAATTTTATTTTTAATTTTGTGGCTTTAGAGTCACTACTTTGTAAACTGCACTACCATATATGGATGATGATGTGTCGTTTTGAGATGCAAGGCATGACTACCTGTTGTTAGAAACAGCAATGGATTGTTTTGTAAACAAAAAAAGACCTTTCTGGCAGGAACATGTTAAAAAGATAAAGAAAGGCACCTAATGCACAAAGATGGAGTGAGCACTCTTAATTTCCTCAAGTATAAGGAAAATTTTGTCAAAGAAGGTGGATTTCTCCTCACCCACCAAAAAACAGTGTTGAAATAATTTTGCTTTTGGCTTCAAGGTAAGGAGCAACACAAAGCTGAGGGACGAGGACACGGCACTGTTCATGCTGTGGCTACAGATAGCTCTTGCAGTGAATCAGCACCCAGACCATCGAAGTGACCACAGGTATTGTTTGTGAGCACTTTCTATAGCAATGTACCATTTTACCACAGCTTTTAACACCCCATGTCAGCTGTTTTCTATTTTAAATAAATTAACCTTCAAACATTTCTTCTGAATGGCTTTACAAAGGATGATTAGTTGCAACAGCAACTTTTTTTAAGTGTTTGGGCCAAATGAACATTTGAATGTTTAGAACAACATTTGAAGGCTCCATTACTCCGATGCCCTTAAACTCTCATAGGTCTCATTGGACTGATGATGTGTAGAAAAGGAGGGATTTCAGCTGCTTCCATTAACTGCTGCTCAGCTTTATTCAATCACTAAACAGCTCACTAATATAAAATATCTTGATGACACAATTTTGGGAGAACTGGTAGTGCCAAAGTACGTCCATCACCATCAGAGTGACAGTACTTAGCAGAAATGATGTGAATTATCTGACTGCTGCAAGTTTTTTCGTTTTTTTTCTCAAGCAGTCGTTCCACACTGTGGTAAATTATAGGCAGATTTCATCAGCCCCAAAGCGTTTTTTAATCCCTGGGTAGGGTGCTTGTTTGTTAGGTCTCTAAGCTACTGCTATCAGGAAACATTTCTGAGATGTGAGACTTTGCTTACACTAATATTTTCTTGGTTGGTCATTGTGTTATGTCTGATTCCCATGTCTCATCACTCTCGTCACTCATCACTCTTGGCAACGTTTGGCTGCATTGTAAGCAGCATGGGGCTCAGTTTTTGTTTTTTAGATAGAGGATTTATTTCGTTGTTCTCACTCCTGTCATGACACTGGACTTGTTTTTAGTGGGGAAAAGGTCGAGGCTTCACTAATTTCACCTGACCACCAAGGCATTCTTGCTCCAGAACTATGCTGTAGTTTAATGTGTGAACAGTGGTTTGATAAAGTTCCTGCTAAAATAAACAAGGGATTCTTAAGAAAATACAGCTGAAACCAGAAGTTTAATACACTGTACAAAAAAACTCATAACCCTGTTTTCCTTCCTGTCTGATATTAAATCTGACTAAACCTAAACTGTTTAAGTTAGTTAGGATTAACACAATTATTTATATTGGCTTAATTTTTAGAGATGTTTGTATGACCAAGATTACCATGAGTTTGAACAAATTGGAGAAGCACAGATGATGATCTCATGGCTTTCTAAGTTTAGTGTTTTTAGGGCAACATCTCAAACACAGTGCTTCCTTGTGTGACATCATGGGAAAATCAAAACAAAGGCTTATATTAACCCCAGAAAATTAACAAAAGATCTTGTGAAGATGCTGCCTGAAGCTGGGAGGAGAGCCATTATTCACAGGTTGTCTGGTATTGATATAGGCTGAAAGATGGTTTATGCTGAGGAACTGAATTTTTGCAGACTGTTCTGGGGTCTTGCTAAAGTACAATTGAAGTCATAATGGCCATCAATATTTTGAGAGGAAAAAGGTGAAAGCTTGCATGCCTGAGGACATCATCGCCACTGTGATGTACAGGGTTGGCTGCGTCAGGTTGTGTGGTTATTTTGCTGCAGGAGAGACTGGTGCCATACACAAAGTAGATGGCATCATGAGGAAAGAACATTACGTGTACAAATTAAACCAACATCTGAACACATGAGCCAGGATGTTACATTTTGGGTCTTCCAATTGGACAATAACTTCAAGCATAACAGCTAATTAGTTACAAAGTGACTTAAGGACAAAAATTCAAGCAAACCTTTGGAAGCCTGGACAAAACATTTGACCGAAGTCATGCAGTTTAAAATGCAATTCAAGCAAATACTATGGAAATAGAAGCAAACTTCAGAATTCGAGGAAAGTAAAAGTAAATCCCTTTGTTGTTATTCGGGCATGTAACAAATAAAAATTATTTTGGTAATCCAAACCAACATGAAACAGCAAAAAACTTTGTCTAATTTAATGTCAGACAATGAGGAAAACATGTTAAACGTCTGTTTAATCATTTTATATAAATATCTGGTTTGAACTGTAAGTCCTCTGGATAGTTGTTGAAAAGCCATTTCAATGATGAAAGACCTGTTGGTTCCTCTTTAAAACTCCACAGGCTTAAGTCTCCATGATTTTAGGAAGGAATGTCTAATTAATGTCATTAGAGCAGGGGTCACATTATTTCTGCCCATCCCTAAGGTATATGCAACCGTTTCAGTCTGGGGGTGCACCCACTGTGATTCTCAGAAATGTTCTCATGATCCTGTTGACACCTCCATGACAGATTTGTACCTGTTTTTATTGCAACCCCTCTGGGCTTAAGGATCAGACCAAAACATTTTGTGTTTGGTTTTTATACAGTATCTTTTTGTCATTTTCTTTTTTTTTTTAATTCTAATTAAGATTCAGTTGTATACTTGAAGCAACTCTTCAAAAGAAAAAAAAAACTGTATTTGTTGAACTATTTTCAGGAATTTCATTGCAGTTGATAGGTACCATTACCATTAGTTAATACCTTACCTAAGTTACGTAAGTTATGCATCCAGTATAACGTTTTGTCTGGAAGCACGTGCCTTGCTGTTTTAACACTTTAAAGGCTCATAAAATTTTTACCTTCATCACTGCTGCTGCTATTTACAAGAGTTCTGTCATCACAGGTGGTTAAAATTCATTTTATAAGGGTATAAATGAAGAGGTTAATGCTCTAATATACTCAGTGGTCATGGCAGGAGGCAGCTATAACATAGAGGCTGTTTGGGGACTGAGATGTGACTAAAACAGTATTGAGGGAAATAATATTGTTACACAACAGTAAAGAGCATGTACTGGAAATCCAGCGCCCTCTGCATTGATTTGCACCCCCCTGGTAAATTAATGTTATTGCTTTGTACAAACCATTTTCTGTCTGCAGGACAGCATTTAGTCTTCTCCTATAATACTTACCTTAACCTATATACCTTTCACCAGGTTGGAGCATACAGATGGAGGCATCTTTGCATAATCTTAGACAGAAAACCTTTTTATCCAATTTGAATAAAAAGCTAACTCCGACTGCACTGTTCAATTGTTAGGATTAATTGGAATGTATGTACCTGACTGTTGTGAAGTGCCTTGAGACAACATGTGTTGTGAATTGGCACTATATAAATAAAACTGAATCGAATTGAATTGAATTGAATAATCTCTACATCTTACAGAGTTCTGGGTCCTCTCTCATGCTGTTTTCTGTTCAGCACTTAGTAAGATTGACTTGATTGTTTTTGCAAAGTGTCCTGAGATGACATTTGTTGTGAACTGACATTATATAAATAAACTACAATGAAACTGAAATTAATATGTTTTGGCTCATTTTCCTGCTGAAAGACCCAACCAGGACCCATTTTAATTTTTTCTTAAATCTCCTGGTACTTCAAAGAATTTGTGATACCAGCACCCTAATGAGGTACCCATGGCCTCTGGAAGAACAACAAGCCCACAGCCTCACATATCCTCCACCGTACTTATCATTGAGCAGTGGGTCCTTTTCCACTTATCCTTTGTTTAACAAACAAATAAAGTTTAACAAATTCAACATGTTTATGTTTACGACAGACAGAAAAAGCTTTTTCCTATATAATGCTTTTCTAGTGGGAGTGACGACTCAAAGCGCTTTACATTAGACACCAGCCGCATTCACCCAACTGCACTCACATTCATACTTAGATCGGCAGACAACTTGGGGTTGAAAGCCTTGCCCAGGGGCACATTGACATCTGAAAGGAGGAATCTGGATTCAAACCCACAACTGTTGGATCACAAGACTCTTCCCACCATGCCAGGGTCACCTAAATGATTGGAGACTCATTGGCCTGAACATGCCTTTCTTTGTTGACATTCACTACTCTAGTGAGCTTGGAAGGTGCCTTTACCTCTGTTACCTCCACCCACCTCATTGTGTATGTAGGAAGGATAAAAATGGGTCCACCCTGGTAGCCGGTGGCTAAAAGCAATGTGTCAAGTCATATTTTTAGCCCTGGGGACACTTTAAGTAGTGGTTTACTAATTAGAAGTTCATAAAAGCAAATATAAATAACTCCGGTACTATTGATTTTAGAGGGTTTATTCGAGGTACCACTATACTTGTCAATTTAATTTAATGTAATTTAGTACTACTCGCACATTTTTACCAGGTGTGACAATAAATGTGGAAGGTGTTATAGATTTCTTTTACCAAACATAACTTCCCAATTTCAACCAATCAAAGCTGCTATTTTACTGGTCGAGAATAGCTTTGCAACAAAGTTTATCTGTTTTTTTCTTTTAAATAAAATGATTACGGGGCCTACTGATGAACCTCTGTAGTCTTGATTTGTTCATTTGAACTTAACAAATTAGTGCAGCTAAAGACAATAAATGCTGATGTACACAGTAGGTATAGATTTACATGTAGATACTTTTAAATATGGAATGACAACCCAGATCCTGGCAAAACGTTTTTCAGTACAAACCATTTCACAGTAGATTACATCCTAAATGAGAAGGTTTAATGTGTCAGTTTAGTTTGGACAAAATCAAAGAACCCTGATCTGATTTTGTTTTTTAAATCAATATTTAGCTTAAATATACACTTTTTATGCAAACCATCAGTGAACATTCAGTTGGTTTTGTAAAGCTCTAAAACTGTACAAACAAAGGTAGCAGATAGTTGTTCACACACATTTAACAAAGCTTTGTAGGGTTCAGCATTAGGGCGTTACTGTAGATGAATCATGCTCAGTTTTTGTTTGCGCTGGGAATGTTTTCTTAGTCTGTGTCTTTTTTTCAGTTAAAGTTTTTCCTTCTTCTATTCAAAGTACCTGAGACTAATTTGGGATTTGTGATATTTGGTTATACAGTTGACTCAGCTTGACCTGCCATTTGCATGTGTGTGTAATCTGTACCAGAGCTGGCTGTAATAAGGTCTGCATGTTCACAGACAGAGCGGTACCTTGTACTGGATTTCATGTGATCCCCTGGTCGTGCTCTGAGCTCTTTTATGTGTGTGTTTACACACGCGGTATACTAAGAACACGCCTCATGCTGCATGCCGCCTCGCAAATCAAAGGACTGCTGGCACACAGGGGAGTAGGTCTGTAAAAGCACGAGAAGCGAGACAGCTGCAGCAGGTTTGATGAAGACATACTTAAGTTGAAATGTCAGTTCACTATTCTTCAGGGCTCCCTTTTAACAAAGATCTGTCCTCAGATGTTTATTTACACACAGACAAATTCCCAAAGCCATTACTGCCTGCTAAAGGTAAAGTAGAAACCTTTAATTTTTTTTTACATTCATTTAATTCTCTAATTAATTTTGTAAACTGCACCACTTGGCAATGATTGTCTCTATGCACTGATGCAGTTTGCATGTAATTAGAGAAAAATCCACCGATATTTATTTAGGCTACAGATATAGCAAAACACACTACATTGTTAAAAGTATTCATCTATCTTCACACCCACATGAACCTGAGTGATATCTCCTTCTTAAACACCATGGTTTAATATGATTTTGGCCCTCCCTTTGTAGCCATAACAGCTTTATATCCTAGTAAGAATTGCCACAAGATGTAGGACTGTTTTTATGGGAATTTTTTATCATTCTTCCCCGAGTTCATTTGTGAAGTCAGACGGTGATGTTGGAGAGGAGAGCTCAGTGCAGACCAGTCAAAATCTGCCACACCAAACTCACAAATCCATGACTTTGTGGACATTGCGCTGGTGTGGACAAAGCATGTTAGAACAGGAAGGAAACATTGCCAAACTGTTCCCACAAAGTTGCATAAGGGTGTCCAAAATGTTTTGGTGTGCTTAAGCATTAAAAGTCTCTTTTACAGTAACTAAAATCCATTTCAATAGCAAGGACCACACCACAAAGACATACCCCCACCCCAGATGAAAAGCTACACCCACCCCAACACTCGGACAACTCCCACAACACGTAAGACATTAGACACCCCACGGACCCTTACCCCCACTAGCAGAATGAGATGGTTAAAAAAAAGAAAAACTCCCCCGCCAGCTTACCGTTTCTTTGTAAAAGAAGAAACAAGAGGAAGCTACCTTATTGCTTAATAAGATTGCTTCCTTTAAAGGGCAATACATTTTTTTGGACTGATTTTGTCAATATGTTATGAGACTGATAAAGTGTTCAGTGAGACTGATAAAATGTGTGATACATTAATAACGTTTAGTAGCTTATTACCACTAGAGAAAACATTTGCCTCTGTCTCTTTGATCTCTTCTGTACCTGTAGTGTGTTGCTGAAGAGAGGATTTAAATCAGAACAGCAACCTAATATAAGAATTGGTACAAAAGGCTCACACCTGCTGGACTCGACAGGTGTTTGCATCAGCACATAACAGATGAGTGTGCAAAAGATATGCCAAAATGGAGCAAACTGCTTTGTAAAGTTGTCTGTTAGTTTTTCTCCTCCTTTATTTGCTCTTTCGAAATGTCTGGATCCAGCTGTTCTTTCTTTCACTATCTGTCACATAAGGGGGGGGGGGCTAGCATGCTTTTTGCACCATGCTGCAATTATGACAGTTGCTATAGGCGGTGGTCTGGCAACAAAGACATCAGGTGTTGCTTCCCACTGCTCGTATGCAGACACTTCCCTCAACCTACAACACTCTCTCTGCGCGAGTGTGTGTGTATGTGTACAGTGTATGAGTAGGTTAACTGCTGCTCCAGTGAGCAGCAGAGGCTGTGTGGATGCTACCCGTGCCCTTATACGTCTCTGATTATGATGTGCACATATATACGTGTGTGTATGTCTGCGTAAATGTGTGTGTGAATGTGTGTGTGTTGATTGCTGCTTGAGTGGTCAGTCACAAAGTGCAGGTCGTAGTGGAAGCTTTGCTCATGCCAGCCTGTCAGCCACAAAGAGAGACACACTTCTGGGTGGATGCACTGGTTAAGTTAGGAAATGTTACACACGCACAGACACACACACACACACACACACACATTTCTCTGTCTCACCTTCGCTCTCACCCCTTTTTCCCTCTCCCGAGATCTGTTTGTTGACATTGGCAGCTGGTATGCTGCTGCTGGCAGCAACAAAGTGAGAACAGCACACTGCAGCACACCTTTCAGCCAGGCCACTGCAAGCGCACCCATGCTCCTGAGCAACAAAGACATCACGCATCCTCACCTAAAAGCAGGCTGCTTTAAGACCTCTGAATAGTACATGTTAAAGTGTGCAATTCACAATGCTGCTGCAAAAACAGTGCTGTGCACGTTTCAACAGAAGAGCATACAGCAACACGATAAGTGACAGAAAATAGGTCCATATTACACATGAACTGACCTGAATTTTGTAGTTGATTAATCTCTGTTTTTTAAAAGATTTGAATTTCCAACAACGATTTTAGCTGATTCAGTTTCTCTTTGAGTACTGAAATGCGAGTAGATGAGAGAAGAGCTTTTGAATTATTTTTGTAGTTTCCTGCTGTGAGTGATAATCATTTTCATTAGGAACATAGACAATGTCCCAGTGTTTTACTAATTTAAAAAAAGACAAAATAAAAGTCCTTTGCATTTTATATTAGCACTTGGCGCAGCTAGCATTACCAACTGTAAATGGAGTTTCTGTGTGTATTCCTTAGATAATGTAGATCCTGGCCTTAACTCAACATTTATAATCCTGGATCTTCCAGAACAGACAGCGGCTACAAGCTCAAAAGGATAAAACAACGTAACTTTACTTTACTCTGTTTAAACTTTCCTCTTCAGTGTTTCTCTCTCTTGCCCTCTCGTAGCTTAACTGAACCACAGACATGTAGGAAATGCAGTTTTTTTCCTTTTACATAGTTTGTGATTCCTCTCACTTCATTTTTGAACACTTTACTCATACTTAAATTGGTCAACTTTGAGCCTTTACACCTTAGTAACAGCATTCACACTGAGGAGTGTTGTTCTTACTGTGACCTGACTATTTTCTTTCATTCATGTATATTTTGGCATACATATGTTTTCCAGATTAAATAATCTGTTTGCTGCCCAACACCTTGGACAATCCTTGAAAAACTACATCTCACTTTGATTTAACAGCAATAATGCATGGTACTATTTCAAACATTTAAAATCGAATTGATGTGCAGGATTAGGCATAAAGCTCTATTTATTAACTGCTACCATTTCTCGGAGTCAACCTTAATTACTGCTAGTTTTATTACATCAATAACATTGTGCCATTAATTTTCTAACACATTCATGAGTTGTAAAATATACAATTTTCCTTTAGTGTCACCTTCATTTAGATTTGCTAGCCAGATCTTTCTGTCAAATATGTTCAAATTTAATTTAGATATAGTTTGTCTGCTATAAAACTAAAACATGCTAGAGACTGGACCTCTATTTGTGTTCAAATCTATTTTGTTCAAATCAATCAAATTCTACCCTTACAAAATTATGCTAGCCCGAGTGTGTCTCTCTCTTATAATGTCAACAATGTGTTCCCATTTGTACCCTTTTCTTTTTTACTGTTTATTCACTGAAGTTTAGTCAGATTCATCCTTCAGATGTTTGGTTATTTTTTTGTTTTTGAATTATGTATGGCTGTAGGAACCCGTATGAGTAATACATGAGAACACAACATGGACTTCAATTATTTGGACACTGGTCAAGTAGCTCCATCGAAAAAGATGACTCTGTATTCCCAACAATATACTGTAAGGATCTTGGTTTTCTTTTAGAAACGCATGCACTGCCACTGCACTGACATGATTAGTTAAGGCGGTATGGCATTTAGGAAATACCTCCACTGCAACTCATTAGATGGAAAAATTTGGGAATTTAAACAGAATTTTTACAGAACATTAGCAGATTTGATTCATTTTAATAATCATATGTTATGTATAGTTTTGAAGCAGCAGCCATATATGCTATATGGTCACAATTCAAGACAACTTAACAGATTTTAGAATGTACAAGGCCTGACTTTAAACTTACTAGATGTTAAAGCTTTTCATTGATTCAGGCAATGTTTCTGAAACATCAGTCTTAAGTTGATACTCATTATTTATATATTTTAGTGCAAATTTAAATACAATTTTTTACTCATTATGGTAAATAAATTTGCCTTGACATTTGTCCTTTTTGGACTAAGCTCAGTAGGTACATGATAATGAAGTCCATTATCTCTGGAGGCATCTCATCCATCATCATACAAAATAGTCAATTTGATAGTTGGCTGACTCAATGGGTCCTTGACCAGCAGGGCCGCTGAGGTAGTTCATACAGGAAGTGGACAGGTCCAGACATCATTTCCTTTATTACTGCCTGTCCAGGAAGCAGGAACACAGTCTTTCAGCTTTGGTTAAAATCACACTTTACTCTTTGTCAAACACCAAATGTCCTTGCAAGAATGTTTATGCTGATTTAAAAGAGGGAATATTCATGTGTATCTTTATTATATGTCTAGCTTTGTTGCTAATTACCATATTTTAAAGTATCATCCCACCTTTTTTCAAAAGATTAAAAAACAGAGCTCATTTTGAGGAGCAACAAATAAAGCATAAGAACAATCTTCCCTAAAACACTGCTAAAGATCTAATCTCTAACAAACATATACAACTGAAATGTCTGAATTCCAATATAGTTGAGATAAAATCAGTTTTTTTAGAAGTAAAATAAAACTGCAGCTCAGTAGCTGCTACTGAGATGAAAAGGTCAAGAGAGCAAGCTAAAACCACTTCATAGCCCACAGTTATTGATTTCTCTCACAGCAAAAGCATACTGTAGAATAAAACATCTGGGAATGGGTCTCTGTGTTTAACTGCACTTTGCTTTGCACAATATCTGGCCTCTGTACCCCTCACACGACCCAGTATACATTTTAAAGAGCTCTCCTTTGGTTTACTGGTAAGCTGATCAGATACAGAAACACTGACACACTTTGCAGAAACACACAAAAAACACATTTAAACAAAGAAACACGTTAGCTGTGAGACAGCTGATGAATGTAAGAACTATCCGTAAAGACTGCGTCTCCATTATGCTGATGGGAGCATCCACCCTCCTCATCTTTGTTTTGTCACGGCCTGCAGACCTTGTGTTTCTGTTTAAATAGTGATTAAAATCAGTCTGGGTCCAGCTATGCATTCAATTTCATTTATTTATCAATATTAGCAAAGAAAGCAAGTTATTCTTCAGAATAACTAGTTCTTTCCCTGCTGGTTGCTGCTCACTGCCAGACAGCTGTATATCAGAGCCAGATGAATTAAATTCTTCATATGTTTTCTTTAAAGGTGATGTCAACTTATTGAAATTGTTTCACATATGGAAAAAAAACATGTTTTAAATACATTTGAGTGGTTTAATTATAAGAAGAAATAAAAGGGGTAGGTTAAATAAAATGGCAAGAAATTCTCTTCATTTGTCACAAAGGAAAAATATATATGATTTAAAAATTAGTGGTTTAATTAAAATTAGTGGAATAAAATAGAAATATATATTTATATCTGATAACTTGATAAATATCAAATAAATCTCTTATTTGTATTATTTTTATTATTTTGTTGCATGTAATGGCATGCTAATTTATATTTCTAGCTACGTTTTGGCCCGGTAATTACTTTATTGAGTCATTTATTTATTTCTGTATTTATTTTTAATTATGGCAGGATTGGTCCTCCATACTGAACTGAGCTCATTGTTGAAATGTGGCTGCAGTGCTTTGCTCCTTAAGCCCTCTTTCCTCAATAATACATGCTTGTGATGTTATTTTAGCTTCAGTTGTAACAGGCATGGTTGTGAAGGCAACTAGATCAAACAATATATTTGTATTTTTTTGATGGGTTGAGGCTTATCTGCTTTTCATCCCAAAAGAAGGATCCCATCTTATGTAAGATTTAGCAGCCAAACAAAAGTCAACAACTGTATGTTTGGTAGTAAACGTTCATAGTTAAATAATAATGTGTAATCATCACCTTTTCACACAGCTGATTTTCATTAGACTTACAATTATCTCTGCTTGGAGGCAACTGACTGCTTCAGTATTACATGATCT
Source organism: Girardinichthys multiradiatus (assembly GCF_021462225.1). NCBI lineage: Eukaryota > Metazoa > Chordata > Actinopteri > Cyprinodontiformes > Goodeidae > Girardinichthys > Girardinichthys multiradiatus. The sequence goes on from NC_061801.1 coordinate 19,475,331, forward strand.
ACAGTATCCTAAACAGTATAGACTCCAACAGCATGGTGGCCATCATGATCCTTTGAGGCTAATGTGTCCATCTTACTGTACAGGTCCTTCTCAAAATATTAGCATATTGTGATAAAGTTCATTATTTTCTATAATGTAATGATGAAAATTTAACATTCATATATTTTAGATTCATTGCACACTAACTGAAATATTTCAGGTCTTTTATTGTCTTAATACGGAGGATTTTGGCATACAGCTCATGAAAACCCAAAATTCCTATCTCACAAAATTAGCATACTTCATCCGACCAATAAAAGAAAAGTGTTTTTAATACAAAAAACGTCAACCTTCAAATAATCATGTACAGTTATGCACTCAATACCTGGTCGGGAATCCTTTTGCAGAAATGACTGCTTCAATGCGGCGTGGCATGGAGGCAATCAGCCTGTGGCACTGCTGAGGTCTTATGGAGGCCCAGGATGCTTCGATAGCGGCCTTTAGCTCATCCAGAGTGTTGGGTCTTGAGTCTCTCAACGTTCTCTTCACAATATCCCACAGATTCTCTATGGGGTTCAGGTCAGGAGAGTTGGCAGGCCAATTGAGCACAGTGATACCATGGTCAGTAAACCATTTACCAGTGGTTTTGGCACTGTGAGCAGGTGCCAGGTCGTGCTGAAAAATGAAATCTTCATGTCCATAAAGCTTTTCAGCAGATGGAAGCATGAAGTGCTCCAAAATCTCCTGATAGCTAGCTGCATTGACCCTGCCCTTGATAAAACACAGTGGACCAACACCAGCAGCTGACACGGCACCCCAGACCATCACTGACTGTGGGTACTTGACACTGGACTTCTGGCATTTTGGCATTTCCTTCTCCCCAGTCTTCCTCCAGACTCTGGCACCTTGATTTCCGAATGACATGCAGAATTTGCTTTCATCCGAAAAAAGTACTTTGGACCACTGAGCAACAGTCCAGTCCTGCTTCTCTGTAGCCCAGGTCTGGGGAATGTGGCACCTGTAGCCCATTTCCTGCACACGCCTGTGCACGGTGGCTCTGGATGTTTCTACTCCAGACTCAGTCCACTGCTTCCGCAGGTCCCCCAAGGTCTGGAATCGGCCCTTCTCCACAATCTTCCTCAGGGTCCGGTCACCTCTTCTCGTTGTGCAGCGTTTTCTGCCACACTTTTTCCTTCCCACAGACTTCCCACTGAGGTGCCTTGATACAGCACTCTGGGAACAGCCTATTCGTTCAGAAATTTCTTTCTGTGTCTTACCCTCTTGCTTGAGGGTGTCAATAGTGACCTTCTGGACAGCAGTCAGGTCGGCAGTCTTACCCATGATTGGGGTTTTGAGTGATGAACCAGGCTGGGAGTTTTAAAGGCCTCAGGAATCTTTTGCAGGTGTTTAGAGTTAACTCGTTGATTCAGATGATTAGGTTCATAGCTCGTTTAGAGACCCTTTTAATGATATGCTAATTTTGTGAGATAGGAATTTTGGGTTTTCATGAGCTGTATGCCAAAATCATCCGTATTAAGACAATAAAAGACCTGAAATATTTCAGTTAGTGTGCAATGAATCTAAAATATATGAATGTTAAATTTTCATCATGACATTATGGAAAATAATGAACTTTATCACAATATGCAAATCTTTTGAGAAGGACCTGTATGTTCTCACAGAGCTGAGCTAAATTAACTGTGATGCTAATTATAAGGCAGGTCTGGCTCTGTCTTTTATCACTTGCAATGATTTCCTCAGGGTGCAAACAATGACTAAGGAATATATATGAAAAATTAGGACACCTCACTCAGTACTTTGAGAAGATATATTCACACACTGAGGCTGATTTTTTTCTTATTTATCTTTGGTAAACAAAGGTATTTATTTACAAGTAAACATAAAAAAGTAACCATGTTTTACTCATTAAACAAATGTTATTAAACAAAATAGTGTCTTCTAAATCAGGAAAAAGTTAAAGACACTCCACCCCCTAATAGCTAACTCCTTTGAGTTTTTAACTTTTCTTTTAACTAAATTCAGTGAGACACTTATAGTAGCCATTTAACAGTTTGTAGGCATCAGTTTGAGGAACGTTTGCTCCACTCCTCCCTTTCTGCTGAGATGTTTGAGGAGTTTATTTCATGCACAGCCTGTTTCAAGTCAGCCCATATAATCTCAATGAAACCAATGTATAGGTTTTGACCCAACCTAGGTCTTTCCATTTCTCAATTCCCAGCCATTTCTTGGTTGATTTACTGGTGTGATGATTCACTGTCATCGAGGGTCCAGTTCTGCATCAGTTTATTTTTTTCATGGATTGTCTCACATTTTCTTTAAAGACTCTACATGGTATAATTCATGGTGGATTCTATGATGATGAGCTGGCCAGGTCTGCTGAATCCCCAAACCAGGACACTTCCATCTCCATCTTTTACAGCATTCCTGGATTGTTGTATTGTGGTTTATGTGAAACATGTCCTCTGTTCTGGTGTCCGTGTGATTTAATTTTGAACTTGTCAAGTCCAAGGCTAGTCACAGAACTCTGGCCTCCAGATTTTTCTTGAGCAATGGTTTCATCCTTGCACAACTTGTGCAGTCTATTTCTTTCCAGGTAGCAAGAGCCTGCAGCAGGACCTGTGATATTTTAGACTTTTTGGTGACCTCTTTTAGCATCTTGCAGTCTGCTTTGAGGGTGAACTTCCTTGGACTGCCAGATCTGGGCATTATGGCAGTTCTTTGAATGCCTTCGTTGTAGACCTCTAACGGCTCTTCAGATCTCATCATGTGGCTCGCTCTCAATTAAACGTACTGGAGCACACCTAACTAAATGTCCTAATTTTGCTACATGACTGTTTACAGTGATTTGCAAAAGTGCTGATACTCATTGAACTTTTTTACATTTTATGTTAACACTACAAACTACTATCTGTACTATTTGGAATTTAAGGAATAGACAAACACAAAAAATGCATAAATGTTAAGTGGAAGGACATCAAAAGTGTGACTTTAATTTGTATTCAGCCATGCATTGTTTTTCTTCCACTTCATAATTACAGGTCCTTCTCAAAATATTAGCATATTGTGATAAAGTTCATTATTTTCCATAATGTAATGATGAAAATTTAACATTCATATATTTTAGATTCATTGCACACTAACTGAAATATTTCAGGTCTTTTATTGTCTTAATACGGATTATTTTGGCATACAGCTCATGAAAACCCAAAATTCCTATCTCACAAAATTAGCATATCATTAAAAGGGTCTCTAAACGAGCTATGAACCTAATCATCTGAAACAACAAGTTAACTCTAAACACCTGCAAAAGATTCCTGAGGCCTTTAAAACTCCCACCCTGGTTCATCACTCAAAACCCCAATCATGGGTAAGACTGCCGACCTGACTGCTGTCCAGAAGGCCACTATTGACACCCTCAAGCAAGAGGGTAAGACACAGAAAGAAATTTCTCAACGAATAGGCTGTTCCCAGAGTGCTGTATCAAGGCACCTCAGTGGGAAGTCTGTGGGAAGGAAAAAGTGTGGCAGAAAACGTTGCACAACGAGAAGAGGTGACCGGACCCTGAGGAAGATTGTGGAGAAGGGCCGATTCCAGACCTTGGGGGACCTGCGGAAGCAGTGGACTGAGTCTGGAGTAGAAACATCCAGAGCCACCGTGCACAGGCGTGTGCAGGAAATGGGCTACAGGTGCCGCATTCCCCAGACCTGGGCTACAGAGAAGCAGCACTGGACTGTTGCTCAGTGGTCCAAAGTACTTTTTTCGGATGGAAGCAAATTCTGCATGTCATTCAGAAATCAAGGTGCCAGAGTCTGGAGGAAGACTGGGGAGAAGGAAATGCCAAAATGCCAGAAGTCCAATGTCAAGTACCCACAGTCAGTGATGGTCTGGGGTGCCGTGTCAGCTGCTGGTGTTGGTCCACTGTGTTTTATCAAGGGCAGGGTCAATGCAGCTAGCTATCAGGAGATTTTGGAGCACTTCATGCTTCCATCTGCTGAAAAGCTTTATGGAGATGAATATTTCATTTTTCAGCACGACCTGGCACCTGCTCACAGTGCCAAAACCACTGGTAAATGGTTTACGGACCATGGTATCACTGTGCTCAATTGGCCTGCCAACTCTCCTGACCTGAACCCCATAGAGAATCTGTGGGATATTGTGAAGAGAACGTTGAGAGACTCAAGACCCAACACTCTGGATGAGCTAAAGGCCGCTATCGAAGCATCCTGGGCCTCCATAAGACCTCAGCAGTGCCACAGGCTGATTGCCTCCATGCCACGCCGCATTGAAGCAGTCATTTCTGCCAAAGGATTCCCGACCAAGTATTGAGTGCATAACTGTACATGATTATTTGAAGGTTGACGTTTTTTGTATTAAAAACACTTTTCTTTTATTGGTCGGATGAAATATGCTAATTTTGTGAGATAGGAATTTTGGGTTTTCATGAGCTGTATGCCAAAATCATCTGTATTAAGACAATAAAAGACCTGAAATATTTCAGTTAATGTGCAATGAATCTAAAATATATGAATGTTAAATTTTCATTATGACATTATGGAAAATAATGAACTTTATCACAATATGCTAATATTTTGAGAAGGACCAGTATATGCTACTTTGTGCTGTTCTGTCATAAAAAACAACAAATAAAAAACACCCATGTTACAACCACACAGTTGTGGTTGTAACATGGGAAAATGTGAAAAGGTAAGAATATTTTTGTAATCTTCATGAACCACCTCCTACATTCATCCACTTGTCTGCCTGTCATCTTTAAACTAAATTTCGTCTCTTGTAGTTTATTCGTGGTGTCGGTTTACAAAAAGTAATTTGGAGTGACATAAAACTGTCTTCAACTCAGATTTATGGCAGCAGAAGATGAATTAAAGCTTCTTATAAAAACTGCTCGAGGTGTTTCATTTGAATATTCTGGCTATAGGATGATGTTGATTGGTATGAACGAGTGCAGAAGAACACCCTGAAGGTTTGAGGGTTAGGGGGCCTCAGTGGGGAGACAGTCCTAGTATTAAGAGCTCCCATTGGGAGGTCCACAGTCAGACAGCCTCAGGCGTGTGTTGAGGCCTATCATTGGCCAAGGACTGCATACATAAGCATGTTATTATTCTGAAGTGTGGCCTGCTTAATGTGTGACCGTGTAAAAGAAAAAAGTCGTCATGTAAATTAAACGTTTCATTGTGCGCATGTATGAATTATCAGCTTGCTGACCAACTGCAGTGCCTCGATTAGTTACGCGGTTACCCTGGAAACAGCAGCTGCCACCACGTGTCCACCATTGTCTTTCTTTTGTGATGTGTAAACCCATTTGAAACCACGATGACTTTTGTGTAACTGTGCCAACCGTGGAGACAAAAAAAAAAAAAAGAAACACACACCACAGCTTTTCTCCATCCCACCTTTTTATCCCTCTCCACTGAATTTATTTTTCAGTTGCTTAGAAAAACAAGAAGCACGGAGAACCTCACTCGCAGCTAATCGAAAGCTTGTCCGCACTCCAGCTGCTGCTTTTTGCTTTTTCCGATATTCATGAGAATATGCAAATTATGATGCATCTCATTCAGTCTTCAACTGAGCCATGTGACCCGAACAGAGGGGTCTCAGGGGTGGTGTGGCTCCAGCGGTGCAAAGGGGAAGGGGCGGGAGGCGATCTCCACCTGTCCCAGTCTGCAGCAAGACAGAGCCACGCTTTGCATAATGGACACTGATTAATGGGATTTTCTTCATTTCATAAATAAAAATAAAAATTAATTCCACACTTACACACCTGCCGAGGAGCGAGGTATCATCGTTTAATGTCTTTAAAACCCATCATCATTCATATATAAATGTCGCTAGGTTAAATTTAAATAACAAAAAAAACCAAACTATTGAACAAATCGCCTCTTAAGCCAACATATGCTGTCCCGTTGAAACTAAATATTTAGATACAATGTATAAAAACTTTTTTTCCTCCCGGTCTAACATTGAATCAGGCTAAACCTTTCCTGTTTTAGGTCAGTTAGGATTACCAAAATTATTTTTATTGTCTAAACCTTAGAGTAATGTGTCTTTTGTGTTTTACCCAGCATAACTAAATCTCTGGTTTCAACTCTATAAACATGATTTAGACGCACATCTAAATTGACACACCTTACTTTACTAATCTTCAGGGGTGTGCTATCATACAGGATCTGGATTCTTGATGCAAGACAGAAACATAATAATAATAAAGAAAACACCAGCTGCCCACAGGTTTAGTGGGAAATTTTATCTACAGTTGCCCTCAGAAATATTCAACCCCCCTCAGAGATTTTAAGGATATTTTGCTTTGGTCCTGAGGGATACATTAAAACACAGGAAATGCAGGATGTAGCATTTGTGTGTAACACCATAATTTTAGGGAACCATCACACAGTAAGTATTTTTAAGCTCTCTGACAGAGTTAACCTAATTAGCTCTTTGGGATCTCTATCACAATAATTAATTTGCTTTAGCTGGGATGCATCCATCAGGGAATTCAAGGTAAGTCTGCAAACAAAAGAAGGACAAAGGTGCCTTCACAAAAGCTGAGAGAAACTTTATTTAAATGCTGCCTGAAGGGCCTTGGGTATAAGATTAAAAAGAACACACGATGAAAGACACTATTGGGAGCGAATTTCAAGCTTGGTGGATGTGAAAGAAAGCACAATATTTTATCAAAGGTTCTTGGCACCTTTGTTAGTTGAACCGATGAAGTCTGGTCCAAGTGCTTCAGCAGCAATAACAAGAAATGCACCGAATAAACAAGTGCTGAACTACAACAAGAACTGCAATAGGTCAGGAAGAATGTGGATAAGACTGAGGCCTGAGAGACAGTTCTTTGGTCTAATTATACTAAACTGGAACTGTTAGGACATAATATGGGCCAGTGGTATGACTGGCATACGAAAGGCCAGGTTTATGACAAGAAGAATATCATTCCCATAGAGAGGACATTGATTATGTGGGCTGTTTTTCTGCTTAGCCTCATGGATTCCCAGAGGTACCAGGACATTTTCAGGAAAAACATGATGCAGAATGTTGACCAATTAAACCTTGGTGATCACTGGCCTTTCCAGCAAGACAATCACCCACGGCACACCTCCAGGTCAATATCCTGCAACATCCTACAGTGGCGCTGTCCTCGGGGATTTAAAAGAGGCAATTGCAGCAATGAAACTATTGAACATCACTGAGAAAGGGCAAAGATTCCAATCGAGAGGTGTAAGAAGCTTGTCTCCGAGTAACAATAACATATTTTAGAAGCTAAGAAGGGCTAAAGGACGCTCCATAAAGTGTTAAAGCCGTGGCTTGATCAAACTGCACGCATCAAAAGAGCTGCATCGCTAATTTGTACTTTAAAGCCAACTTTCTTGCAAAAATAATTCAAATATGTACCAAATATTTTTATGGTTATCAACCTTCATGCATCATTATGGAATTTTTTTGAGGTGGTTGTATATTTCTGACTGCACCTGTATGCAAATGACAACTCCCAAGCAAAGAGTGTAGAGGGACAATCTTCTGAGGCTTAACCATTTTTTTCAGTGTAACAGCTCCACTGCCCCATTTTCCTCCATTTCATTATAGCTAAATACCTAATATCCTGAATGCAAATTATACATAAAGCCTGTTTCAACATATTACATGTTTGACTTGATACATCAATCTTCTACTACAAATAATAGCTTGGAACAAAGGCCACAAATGACAAGATAATTTAAACAATAATATCTTCTCTTATCATTGTGGTGATTTTTAAATACACAGGCTAATAGTTATTTGAAAAACCTAAGCAAGATCCAACACAGGTCATATGAAACACTGGTAAAATGTCAACTGCAAGCAACGGCTGAAGCCGTGCTTCGTTGTTTTCCTTACATTATTGTTATTCCTTCTGCAAACAAATGTTTTTCTCGGCTCAACCAGTCAGCATGCGGTCTGCCACAAACCCGACAAACCAGGAAGAGAGGTCCTATGTTAAAAAAAGGCCACTAGGCAATTAGAACAACCTAAACTCCCGCACTCTGCTCAACCCACTTCTTTTACTACCAACGTTTAATACTAACCTTCAAGAACTGCTTCAAATTTAAACTTTCTTTCCATGCTTATTAAAAAATTTAAAGCCAATTGCATTGAAACAGTGCAAAATAGATCAAAGCTGTGCAATAAAGCCTACTACAACATCTTAGCATAAAAACCAGACATCAATGACAAAAACAATACATGATTAAAAATGTATAACAAAAATCAATGATGCTGTAAATAAAGCATGGGCACGAACTGCTTAATAGAGAAGAGAGATTCCCCTGCTAGACAAAAACAGAGGAATTATCAGACAGCACCGTCTGCTTTTATTTTCTGATGCAGCCCCCACCACTGCAGGGTTTCCGCTGCTTTAATGGGGAGCAGAGAGTCAGGGTGCCAGTGGGGTGTGTTCGGAGTGCGTCGCCTCACAGGGGCTCGAGCTGCCATCTGCCACCCCACTTCCGCCAGCATGAGCCTCGTCCCCAGCCCAGCCCAGCAGGCCTGCTGTCTCATTCCCTCAAAGGGGGGCTCCTGCTGTGGAGAGATGTAGCGAAGGGATGGGGAGCTCCCACACAAGACCCTGTGACCTGTCCCCCCTCCCCCCCTCCCCCGGCGGGGCAGGCGGCCCAGACAGACAGCATGGTGTCTGCTCTCTGCCGCTTCCCCTGTCTCTCTTTTATCAGCCACTAAGACCCCAGGGACTGAAGGAGAGACATAGGGGATGGAGGAGAAAGAGACTGAGGGAGGGGAGGGTGGCTTGACAAAAGAACACAATGAAGAGACTGACACAGACCACCCTGACCCCCCCCATTCATTTTTGGGTACAGATCTCTCTATTCTCCACTGACAGGCGGCTGCTGCATCCTCCTCCCCCTTCTCCTGCATGACCCCCTCTTTTAATCTCTGAACCACCAAAGCCCAGTGAGCTCCCTGACTCTCTGTGGCCAAGTACGCCCCTACTGGCCACAGAACAGTTAGTCTTTGCCACATGTAGTGTTGCAGTTTTGCCACATGGATGTTTGGTGGCTTTCTTGAGGTTTGTCTTCATCCATTGTCACCTGTTTTATTGAATTTCAAGTTCAGCAGCAGCTAACCGTAGTTAAACATTCCAGGTAGGGAGCAATACAAATATTTTAATTAGACTTTGGGCATTAGTGGGGCTTGTGTCCTCCAACTGGCAACCAACTGCTAATCTGTTGTGGTGAGCTTTTGGATGGTACGGTTGTAGTACTGGGTGGTGATAGCTTCCAGGGGGCTCCAACGATGCGCATGCAGCTCGATGACCTCCATGAGCAGAGAGCGGGTCAGCTGAGATTCAGTCGGACACAGCATCTTGTCCCTAACGGCTGCTAAGAGCTCCGTCATCATCTCGGGTAGTTGCTCCTCCAGCAGGCGCCCCGTGCTCTGCAACTAGAGGACAGAGAAAGGAGGATGGGTAGAAGTCAAGAAAAACAAAACGAGGCAGAGTAGATGTGTGTCCCTTATAGAGAGCAAGACGGTGTCTGGCACCTTGTTATTGTGAGTACACGGAGACAGAGATTCACACCCCCAGCAGCTATGGAGCTGTGTTTCTGAGCATCTGGGAACTGTTTGTAATTCACAGCTCACCTACCATAGCTCTTTCTGCTCCGATACCCCAAGGCCTTTCCCTCTACTATTGAAGAATAAGTTCAGTATATTTCAGCCGGAAGAGTTTCACATCAATGTAATCATTTTGGTTCTGAGGGTGATGATAACTCCCGCTCATTTTAAAGTTGGGAAGATGTTCATTTAGGGACCAATTTCTATACTTATTCATGTTAAAACTGAAAATGTAAAATCATGCATTTAAACATCAGTTTTTAAAAATATCAATGAAACATATTTCCAAGAATCTCCACTAATCTTTGGTGAATGCAAAGTCAGACGCATCATTGCAATGAAAAGTATTTCATGTTGAAGTAAACAGGAAAATAAACAATTTTCTTTACAAATAATTTAGATTAAACTGCCTTATTTTTATAAGAGAACGACAGATTAAGGGGAAAACAGCCTATTGTTAAAAGGTTACAAACCTGTATGTTGCAGTCCACCCAAAAGTATTTACACCCCTGGAACTTTTTCAGTGTGTTTTAATTTGGTAGAACAACAGAAAGAAAGGTTATCCAGACTGTTTCAAATAAAAATTTCAGCCGTCTAAAGATGATTTTGCTGCAATTACATCTACATCTGACAGCTGCACATATCTGGAAACTGAAGTTTCTGGCCATTCTTTTTTAAGAAATAGCTCAAGCTCAGTCAGATTGGAGACTGTCTGTAAAATTAAACTTTCAAATTAGATTATCAACTGGATTTAGGCCTGGACATTGACTGGGCCATCTTAACACATATAGAATGCATACATTTATATACATGAACCATACAATTTAGCTATGGCTGTATGTTTACAGTCACAGTCCTGCTTGAAGGTTAAGGTTTTGCCCAGTCTCAAGTGTTTTGAGCTGTTTTTAGCTTTCCTGCCCCCCCCTAAAGAAAAGCCTCCCACACCATGATGCCACCACCATGCTTCATGGTGCCAAATCAGAAGCTTTTTTTTAATTTAAATCCACAGTTTTGTTAAACGTTTTCTGTCTTTATGTACATAATTACATGTATCTTTGCAGAGACAAACTGCATATTCAGAGAACAGTATTGCTAAGCAAGAATATTGCTCATGTTTCTATTTTTTTTTTTTTTTAATGTGTGCACGCTTGTGTGTGGTCCATACCTCCAAGGAGCAACAAAGGACTGCATCTTCTTTAACATCAGTTGACTCAAGCAGCTACAAATAAAACAAAACACACATGAGGACTATACTTAGATGAGCAAAAGTCAGTGGCATAAAGCTGAAAAAGAGTAAGAATAGCCAAAAATGAAAATTTTTAAGTCTAAAGCAGAGTATTAGAATGTAGATCTAATAAAACATTGGAAATGTAAGAGTCCGCAAACATTAATAATCTGACAAGAAAAGAGAATCAACACCTAATTCCACTTATAAACATTTACTGACTTAACAGACCTTCAAGTCAGACAAACCAGCAAACACCAGACATAAAGGCTTACTTTATCAAAGTTGTACAAATGCACACACCAGAGAACAAACACTTGTGCAGCCAAAGACAAACAGACCAGTCCTCCCCCCCCCCCTGTTATGGTTTAGAAACTGCTGCAATTTTCCTAACATCAAAAAAAGGATCTGGAATTTTGTCCGGTTGTGTGGAGCAGAGAGTAACTCCGTGATGCCCCTCCCCCACACCTTGCTGAGCACAGCCTGTCAGCTGAATGAAAGAAGGCCTCCTACACTTTTCCTTTTTTACAAGAAAGAAATGGAGTCCACCTATCACCCTGATTAAGGTACACTGTTTTAAAATTAGCTGGCAGCCTATGAGCAGTATGTCTGTTAAACACCTGCATGCTAGCTGCTTGAGGCCACAGCATGAATCTAAAGATAATCTCAGTTTCTGATACTTGTGTTATTCTACAAACAGCCAAAGACCGAAAAAGGGGTAACATTTTGCCTAATAAGCAGGTTTACTTTCAAACTATTGCTGAATTAAGTGGATGTTTATATTTATTTTACCTTTGGCCTAAGTCTACATATAAAATAAAGAAAATAATTAATAATAATAAATGTTGGATCACATTATACAGTTAAGTCCCCAAATAATAATTTCCCTGTCAGATTTTGGTTTAATGTGACCTTTTAATTTTACCAAAACCTTTCTTTTGACTGGAAGAAAAATTTGGGTTTTGGGAGTAGCCCAGAGTAGCCCAGCCAGAGTCCTGACTGAAGAGGTAGCTAAAGATTAGGGTGATGTCAAGGAGACTTTCAGTTCATAACCAAACAAAAATCATTAAATAGGAATAGGAAACATGCAAAAAGCTGCTCAGCAATTATAATGAGAATACATTTTTGGTCTCTAGATTATCAAGAATGGTCAAAATAATTTTTGACATGGCATTTTTGTTATAAAAAAAGATTTTTTTCTTTTTTTAAACCGAGACTCCTACATTTTTGTCATATCTTCAGAGAGATACCCATCTCATTTCAGAAACAAGCTTCTTGGTAGAATGGAAATAATATTAAATCTAAATCTGCCAGAGGTATGAATCATTTTGGGCATTACTGAACATTTTAGTTTTGAGATAAATAGAAATAAATGCCACCTACCCCCTAAACCCAGTACAACTGAACTCAAATATCTGGCTTACTTTAGCCAAACAGAGCCAAAAAAGCACTTAAAAGAAAGTATTTTCCTCAGATCAAGCATGCACAGGTAAAAATAAATGTCTGGAATAGTAGGGGGTAGAAACATATTCACTGCACAAGAAAATTATATGTTGTCTTTGCCACTGGCTCATGCAGGGTCAAGGCTATTAAAATCATTTTCACTGAAGATTTTGAAAAAATGAATAGAAAAACATAGCTTTTAGTAAAGGTTAAAAAGCTAAAACAGAGTTTGGTACTAGATTACAAAAAAAAACGTAATTTTTAAATGATGATCCCAGAAGTCACATGAAAACAGTGACAAAAAGAGCTGAACCTTCTTAAGCCTGAAAGAAAAACAAAAGTGTTGCTCCTAACAGATGTGTCGATCTACATCTAGTCAAAGCCTGGCTCTTCTATCCACTCTGCAACTTTCTTGGTATTCCACCTATTATTCAGGCCCAGCAGATGAACAGACGTCAGCTCCTCAGTATGCTAAGACAGGCGTGGTGACAGAGTGACTGTTTGAAGTGGGAACTCCAGTCCTGGCGTTTCCACAGTAGAAAAAGTATGTGACAAGCTGGAGGAGCTCATAATGAGTTCTCGAGGGAGCTGAAGTTGAAGTTTTTCTGTTAAAATGATCTAATCTACAGTAATACGTCCATAGCACTCCAGCTCTGCTCTATTCACAGGAACAGATTCTTATTCTCTGTCATAACACAATAATGTACATCGATGGCCACACACACTTCATTTGCAGCTGAAGATCAACGATCTGTTGCTTTACAGTCAGTAAAGAAACAGATAATTAAATTCACTCATATTTGACAACTTAAAAAGCAACATTTGACCCTCTGATAATTAAAATCTATGCAACCAAAATATAAATTTAGTGATTTCAACACATTCAAATGACTATTTATGAAGATCTGCAATAATCCTACTGAAAACAAAAGAAACCTGTTGCTTTTCTCCTGAGAGAATACTAAAGTTAAAATTCAACTATAACCATCCTTCCAGTGGTTGCATAGCAACTGCAGGTCTATCTTCAGGATTAGCACCACCTGTAGTTGCATTTAATTTTATTACAGTATTACTGATGCATTAATGCCTCTCACTATCTGCTAACCAACTAAGTCTACACATAAAGAATACAACTATTTGTCTGTGTGGGCATTTGTAGATTTTTAAAGCTCCCAGGCCGACAGAAAAAGCAAGCTGGTGCTTCGTGCTGTGTGCAAATGCAAACCCAAATGCTACAATGTGAGCGTCGCCTAGTTGGGGAAAAAAATGGTCTTTTAATAAAACAAGTTGGCTGCCAGCTGTTCTATAATTGCCAGGGCTTTTATGCTTTTATTGTAGCTTTTCAGACTGATGTCTCTTTAATTAAAGCAAGTCTCTGGAAGCAGCAGCAACTTGCAACACACAAGCAGATTCTTCACAAATTCAAAACAAGCTTTATTATTTAAAACTGCAGTAATTTAAACTGTTCTACTATGCTAAGTGCTACAACGTGTTCAAAGGAACAGCAACAAATAAAAACCAAATTAAATGTAACTGGACTTACCTATAAACCTTGTGAACTACTCCTATGTAAAACAACTATTAAGTTATATCAGCAATGTATAGATTGTGAGCACAGGTAAAGAATCAATCATTTATGAAAGATTTCATGAGACAAATGTCCGTGTAGTTTTTTTTTTTTGATTGTCTGTTATTTAATTTTTATCTTGCCCTAAAAAAGCAGTGGCAGAGTGCTGGAAAGCTCTTATTTCTGGCATGAAAAAAGCACTCCCACTCACACGAGTGGTGACTTTAAAACCTTCCAACTCTGCAGCTCATATTGTGATTAATACAACCCCAATTTATATGAAGTTGGAACAGGTTGCAAGCATCAAATTCAAAATGAGTAAATGTTTGCATAAAAGCAATAAAGTGAATCGGTTTGAACATTAAATATCTTGTATTGAGTATTGAACTGCATATAGGCTGAACAGGATTTGCAAATCATTGTATTCAGTTTTTATTTATGTTTTACACGTCTCAACTTCATTGAAACTGTGGCTGTAAAACAACTTCATCAGCCATGTTCAGTTACTGTTAGATCTGCTTGTAAAAACTGGCCTTTTTCACTTTGTGGTGATAATTTCTGTGTACTCTGTTAAGGACAAACAGACATGGGTGAATAGCATTTATTATTTATACTCAGTTTATTTAACTGACTAAGTGTAAAAGTGTATAATCTGAACGGCAGTCGCAGACAACAGTTTATCATTTTTTAGAGCTGGGAAGGGGGCATGTTGAATCTCCAACCAGAACTCCCCATCTCTTACCTAATCTTATTTTCGAGGTAATAACATAGGGGGCGGCTGCTACTAACACGCACATATTTTGCAGTATTATTTATACCACACTTTCACAGTTCGTCATGCTACGACTAACAACTTGAAGGTAATTTTTTAATTGAAAAACAAAACTTTTAAGTTATGCCATAGATTCCCAATCAAGTTTAGGTATGGACTTTGACTGGGCCACTCTAACACAAATATGCTTTGATCTAAACCATCCCTTTGTAGCTGTGGCTGTAGGTTTAGGATCGTTGTCCATCTGAAAGGTGAACCTCTGCCCCAGGCTCTTCTGGTCTACAACAGGTTTCCTTTCATGTTTGTCATTTATTTAGCATCATTCATCTTCACATCTACTGAGCCACATTTCACTGTGCCTGCTGAAGAAGAGTCTCCCTGTAGCGTAATGCTGCCACAGCAGTGTGTCATGATTGAGAAAGCTTGTTCAGGATGGTGTGCAGTTTTACACACAGTGTTTTGCATTTAAGCCAAAAAGTTCATTTTTTGGTCATCTGACCAGAGCAGCTTTGTCCATGTCTGCCGTGTTCTCTACAGGGCTTTTGGCAAGCACAAATAGGACTCTATAAAGTTTCCTTTTAACAACAGCTTTCTTCCTGTCACTCTTCTGAAAATAAAGGTTTTGTGGAGTGCCCAACTATAAACTATCCTGTTAGAAGATTCTCCTACCAGAGCTCTGCATCTCTGCAGCGCTTCCAGAGCTATCATGGATCTCTTGCTCTCCTTGCCCAGCCTGTCAGTTTAGGTGGTCGACCATTTCTTGGTAGGTTTGTCACTGTGTCATAGTGTATGGTCACATGAATCTCTGCACAGCTTGAGATTTTGTTTTATGACCTAACCCTGCTTTAAACCTCTCAACATATAAGGCATCATTTTCCTTCCATTTGACAATAATGCATTACTTTCTGTAGGTCTACAACATAAAATCCAAGCTATATAAGATCCAGCTAGATAAGAGTTTGTGGTTGCAATATGATAAAACTGGAAGAGTTTAAGCAGTACTTTTGCAAGGCGCTGTATGTGCAGAAAGATGTGTGGATCACAAACAGGCACTGTGGTTGTAACTGAATTGTGACGCCCACATAAACAGATATAATTAAAAGATAATAGTTCTGGGAAGTAGCCTCAGATTTACAATACAGATAAGATACATGAACACCTGTCGTACACAGGTGTTTTTTTCCCTCAAGTGGTTCAGATCTACAAATGGCACTGCTAATGTTGTAAACTGTTGGTATGTGTGTGGGTTTCTGACTAGTTACCACACCTTTGGGTAAGCTACAGAGACTTTTAACAAGCTGAGATAATGCCCTAGGCATACCCACAGACAGGGTGTGGACGAATGGATCGCTGTGTGTCATTCTTGTTTGTTAATGGGACACTGGGTGTGTGTGGCAAACTGGTAGAGGTGTGAACGCCGGTGCTAAAACTCACTTAAACATGTCTCGCCATTTATTCCCTTTTACTTGAAAGATGTAATCAAAAGCTATTTTCACCCGCGGATTCTTTGATCTCGTCTCGCTCCTCCTTTGTCTCTTACCTGCAAAGTGTTAGCTAACTTCCTCTACACTAACTGCCAATCTGACCACAGTCTCCTGCGTTTCCTCCTTCCCACCCACGCTTCCCCTTTCAATATCCAATCTGTCATCAACCACTTCTGTATCGTAGTGAGTCTGCTGCGGCTGCCCTATATGGTTTCTATGGTGACCAGCAGAAAGTGTGACCAGCTAATGGGAACATGACCCAGGGTCATGCATTTTTACTGGAACTGATTGTGTCTTCACTATTTGCACCTCTAACCAAACCTCAATGTGGTGTCTGCAGTCTAGACCACGTCTGGTCGAAAAACAGGAAACCACATTGCGAAGACGAAAACGAGCAAACAGCAAAAATGTCTTCTTCTTGCTGCAGAGCATGGACGGGGTTACTGCCATTCTTTCATACAAGCTGAGCATCTCTGAATACAGACCTCTCGTAAACACGTGTAGATGGGGCACACCAGAACCCTGAAGGGCTGGCCGGAGCTGCTCCTCATGGTGCAGAACACCTCGCATAGGAATGTGATGAAACCCAACCACTGCTCCACATCTGTCTGCTGCAGTTCCTCACGGCGGGAGAAGTCTCTCTGAAGCAGAGAAAAGACCGAAAAACACAAAGTATGTTTTAGCTAGAAACAATGCAGCACATCAAGCTTCTGTAATGGCGTTACACAACGGGTCAGTTAGCAGGTCAATATGTAGCGTTCAGAAATGATCCTTCCTGCTCAGGCCAATAATCACTGTCAACATCTTTCACGTCCCCCCAACAAGCGTTTTGCTAGCTGGCACACACATTAACCTTGTGTCCTGAGGTACTTCAAGCCAAAAAAGCATTTGACAACTACATTAAAAATATCCTTTATCTGTTAGAAGTATTCGTTCACTTCGAAAGCGAGGACAGTGAAGTGTGCCAGCGCTGTGAAATTGTTGGAGTTAATATGGGTTAATGCTTAATGTGCTCACATAAAGCTGTTGCTGTGCAGGTTAAACTGAACCTTTAATAACAGGTAGTGCAAACGCTTTGATTTTTTGCTCCCTCTCTATATTATCTGTTAGGGGCTCTAGAAACACGAGCAGCTAACAGTGCTGGCTGCGTTTATTGTAACTCTTAGAAATAATGAGCAAAAGCCTTAAAATAAAGTCATCTTTTATTGCAGCAGCAGAATTTCTAACAAAAAAAAGAAAAAAAAGAAAATGTGCATCCTTAATTCAGGTCCATTTTTGAGGAGGGAAAATCCAATCTAAGAACTTTCTGTTTCTATTGAAAGAAACATTTTAGAGTTCATTTTGCCATGCACTCTAACAAGGTTCCCAGGTGCTTTGGAGGGGAAACGGGCCCACAGTATCACAGATCCTCCACCTTACTTGGGGTGCTTTTCCACATGTTCATCCTTTGTTCCATGACAAACCTACCTGGGGTGTTGTCAAGAACCTCATTCTTGGTCTCATCTGATCAAAGCACAGAGTTTAGTGGAGTTGATCAGAAAAGGTTTTTTCCAGGCATGCCTTCAAAACAACTGGTTGGTTCATTGGACACCAAGATGCCTCCCTTTGTTGCAGTTCTCTAACTGTGAGTTATGGGGATATTTTTCATTCTATTTTGATGTGCATGGTGGCAAAATAAGCTTGGGTTCCTATTCAGCCTTACTTGTCACAGTTCCAGCTGTTTAAAACTTTTTTTAATCACACTAATTTTAGATTTGGGTGCGTTTAGGCAGGTAGGTCAAAATAAATCAGCCTTACTAGATGGCCATGTTTTCTTGTCTTTTACATTTTGACACGTGGCTTTAAGAAATCACTCACAAATTCCTAATTAGAAGTTTCAAGAAATTCTGATCTCCTTTAAAAAGTAAAGTTTAAATAAAAACAAATGGTTCATATACATTTATCTCTCTGCAATTGTTGAGATATTGTTAATTTGTATGGGTGAGATTGTGCTACTGTGATCATTTATTTACAGGCTTTCTACACATCTGTACCAGGGGGTTGCCAATAAATGTGGACAGCCTTATATATTCTCACATAGCTCTGCGTGGATCTGACAGAAAAGTCTTTCCAATGTCACAAGATGAAAACAGTGAAGAAAGAGTCCATAACATCAGTGAAAAACATGCCAAGCTCCCCTCAGATGTGCTTAATAAGAAAGGTCTTTAACAAGTGGAACAGTGGCAGCATTTAAGGCCAACAAAACCTCTCTCTGAATAAACACAGCAGTCACACTAATTGGCCCCATACTGAGAACCGGGGGTCTAATGGCAGCAACATTAATAAAAGCCTTCATGAGCCCACTTATGACATTTAAAATGTTTTATAGCAAAAAAAAAGTCAAAATGTCAAAGACGAGCAGGGGGGCTTTGATGGTTGGGAAACAGAGATTAAAGAGAGAGATAAAAGAGGAGAAAAGACCACACAAATGTGATGGAGGTGGGGGAAATAAGTTGAAAAGGAGGCAGAGGGTTCAAGACGGGAATTCACAAGTAACAGATCTGGGTAAAAATCTAAACTTTTACAAGACATATTTTTAAATGGAAAATTTCAAAGCGGAAAAGAACTGACTAAGAAGCAAAAAAGATGTTTACGTAGCACAGCAGCAGGTGGTTAACTTTCTTATGACAACACACGTCCTTCTTTCCTGCTTCTGATTGTGAGATTGGGCATGGAAACTGTCCAGGGAGAAACAGAGAGGCATTGGTCTGTACTGTAATGGGTGAAAGGAGGTGAGAAGACGTGGGAAAATGGGAATAGAGAGCTCATGAGGGACAAGAAGGAGGAAATGAAAGGAGGGAGCGGCAGCAAAGCATGCGACGCCTCAGAGGATGTTTTCATCCAGGGTGCAGGACTGGAACTGTGCAGTAAAGTGAAGGGATTATAAGGTGAAGAGGAAGCAGGCCTTCCGCTCCCCCTGGGAGTTTAGATTAATCAACTTTGTCCATTGAGATGTACAGGTCTGAAACACAATGAACTGGCCATATGGTGCTTCCTAAAACTAGAGTGAATATAGATACTGAGATCATGGCGGACGTTTTTTTAAACATACGATACTGAAAATTAATGGTTCATTGCATTATTAATGTACCATAAAATAAAGAAAAAATACTGTAAGGAAAAATATAATATATAACAGAACTGGATACAAATACTAGAATTACTGAAACAATAAGATGCAATACCTACAAAATGACATCATGAAGCATGAGAAAGTGGAACAGAGTTAATTATCCAAGAGCTTGATTTTTTTCTTAAAGAAACACTGTTTATTTTTTTATTTAAACCATAACTAACAAGATCCCTTGAGATTCTTAGCACTAAGCCCACAGAAATAGTAGAAAAGATTAAATTTTACAACAAGGAGTAGATTCACTGTAAGCTGAAGCTCACTGCCGTGTTAAATACTAAATGAAGCCAAACATATTATGGAGAAATAAAGGTTGTAGGCAGAAGGTGCTGCTACACTGATGCCAAGAGATGCTCCCACCTGCAGCGTGTTGAGCAGCAGCGATCTGAACTTGGTTCCCTCCACCATAAACAGCGCCATCTTGTCACAGAGTTTAGCCGCCGTTGCGGCGAAGCTTCGGTCAGACAGGGCCTTGAAGTAGATGGCTCCAACCACCTGAGCCAGCGACTCCTCCGACCGTGCCGAGCTCTGCGCCTCCTCCATGAAAGAGGCTAGCTGCTGTTCCACACCGCTGCTGTTGCTCCTCATGCTGTTGAGGAGATCCACCAGTCGATCCATGTTCTGGGGTGCCAACTGAGACTCCTCCACGTGCATCTCTTCCTGCAGAAATGGCAATATTAGGTTTTTACCTCATCCAGGGTTCAAATTCATGTTTTGTGTAAAAATTCAAGACTTCTACCAACTCAAATTTCCAAATGTTCTCATTCCTTTCTTTATTAGAATTTTAAGTGTTGATAAAAAACTTCACAAGGAATTCAAGGCAGATTTGTTACAGTGGCTAAGCATACCATACACTTTTTTCCCATCCTTATCCAGACCCAGAAAACACTTTAATCAAATTCCACACTTCTCTGGATGAAGCAGCGGAGGAACCTGGCAGATTTCATGAGAAGCTTTTTGTAGGAAAGAGTTTGGATGTTTTTTTTTCCAACATCATAAATATAACGTTCTAAAAAGCTGATTTGTAATATGCGTTACCATGGTAAAATTTAGATGTTTTTTTACACAGCAAAAAAATGATAAGAGAACCAAACGCATGTGAGCTAACTGACCGGAAAACAAGCAGAAAACAACTAGACAGGTTGCATTGAGTCACTGTGTTCTCAGATCAAACACCTGGCTGTATCGAGTTAGCAGTCGAAAGAAGAAGCAGACATCAACAATGCAGTGGCCAGTTCATCACACGGTGGAAAACACCAAAAAGTGTTAAATATTTCTTTCCCTCCTAAGGGAGCACAAAGACACACCTCCTGTGTGACTGCAGAATAACAACCTGGACAATTAAATGAAGTCAGGCAGGGAGAGACGAGTGTGTCAGCATCTCTGTGTGGTAATGAAAGCACACTCGTCTTTCTAAAGGTATTTGTGAAACCAAATGTTAGCGTGTGAACACATACAGATCAGGCCTGGCTGCCCTAATAGAGACTGACAGGCACTAAGCAGCTTTTTGGTACCTTGTCTTTTAGTCTCCTCCTCAGCCTCTCCTTTGATGATTGCAGAAGACTGACCCTTGGCTGCTCTGCCTGGCCGTCGCTTGCCTTTAAACTTGGCGGCATGTTGAGGGATTCCTTGTTAACTGTTGGGTCTGGGAATGCCGTCGCACTGGGTGTGGGGGCAGATTTGGGTGACTCATTGGGATTCCTATTGTTGCAGTCTTGTAGTGGTCTAAACTGCTCATCAACCACATTCACATTCTCAATCTCTTTGTCTTTGGTTGTTTTGGGGAATGCTTCTTTATCACCTGCAGCATTTGTCTGTCCATGCCCCTGAACTTTCTGATTGTGGTGCCAACGCCGGTTCTGGCTGTAGCCGTGATGCGGAGGTCCTCCTTGGTTCTGGCGAGGTGGTCGACCAGTGTTATGGTTTCTGTTATCCCACAGTTCAGTTACATTTAACTCTTGCTGAATTGGGGACTGCCGTTGGGTTTGATCTCTCTGCTGCTGTGGAGACTGTTGCTGTATCAGCTGAGGCTGGTTCTTCCCTCCTCCTCCTCCTCCACCCTGAGGTCGCTGCTGCCTCCTGAAATTAAACCAAGTTTGAGTTAGCACCTTCATGACGTTACAGGGATCCGTTTGCACAAGTCTGACCTTCGCACAGGTTTGTCCAACCAATCAGTGACAGTCATTCATAAACATCCATCTATCAGTAATAACAGAAGTATCGTCTACTGAACTGGAAACTATAAAATTAAAAGCCCAGTTTCTGCTTACAGGCAGTTCAACAGTCTCTGTGTTGTTTTTGCTGTACTGGCTATGGACTACAAATCACTGACATATAGTCCATGGGATTAGTCAACTCCGCACTGAGGACGCAGCCTATTAGCTACCCCAGCTTGGGAACTTGCAAAACCTAACCGGCAGCAGACACAGCATTCTCACCCTTTTTATTTGTATAAAACTGACCCAGCAAGATGAAACACATTTGTTGACTCACGAAATGTTGAAGATTTGGTATACATGTATATAATTCAGGCTTTAAATGTCTAATGAAATTAAAGTTGGTTATTAGGACACCTTTACTAAAGGACAGAGTGTGTTAGTCAGCATTTTCCAACCGAAACACTGGCTTTACTTCAACCCAATGACTGCAGATGGAGACATGTCTTGCCGAAAATGATGACTTTTATTCTTAAACGTATAAAAATATATATAGAAAATTACTTGCAACATCATTTGTAATATTATTGACACAATTTGCATAAAATGAATGTAAATGAGGAATTTTTTATGTATACACACCACTTTTTAAAGTTAATCAGTAAGAAGTAATAATAAGTAATCCATGACTTCCCGTTTCTCGTAGTCACTCTTCAAATGGCAAAAGACACAAGAACATTCCCTTCAAGTAACGTAGATGTTTAGAAGTTTTAATAAGGCAGGACATGGCTACAAGGAAATAGTTTTGTGCCTAAATCTGCATGTCTACAGTGAGAGCAATAATTAAAAAGCTGAAAACAATTTGAGCATACCTTGAGGTCATCGAGTCTCCACAACAACTGTTGGATGCTGTCTACATGCCGATTTGTTTAGGATAAATGTTTTTTCTCAATCCACTATCACTGATGTAAACCTGTGGAGTTTGCCAAGACCTGCTGGGACTTTGAGTGGAACAATGTGTTTTGTTTAGTGAGACTAACATTAAACCTTTCTGCAACACTCCAGGTGGGTCCAACCTGACACAAAGCATGAATATGTGGAAAATCCCCTCACTCACATATGGTGGAGGATTTGTGAATCTCTTCGCTTATTTCTCTTCCAACGGCCCAAGGAATCTTGTTAAGAGTGCCTGGCACCATGAACTGTTTGAAATGCCTTGCGATTTCAAATAAAAATCTGGTGGCCTTTGCCAGAAAACCAAAATGGCTCATCGATGAGTCTTTCAGCAGGATGATTTAAAAAATGGCAAAATAAACACAGAAATTCAACTGTCTTCCATGTTTATCTCAGTCTTTAGGTGTAAACCCTACAGAACACTTTGGGGTGAGCGGGACAGAGAGCATACATGAAGATTCATTACTCTAGATGACAGAGACCGAGATCGAGTGTCAAACTTGCATAGGTTATTGTAGCTGCAGCGTGTTAGCCTTCACTGGATGAAAAAGTCAGTAAACATGAACGTCTATAAATCTGCCTGGTCTTTTGTCTCAATAATTAGCTACCATGATCTGCCTTGAGAAACTGCTTTGCAATAATATTCTGAAAAATTAAACGACTACACAGGGTAGGTAGTCGTTATTATTTATACAGCCATTGTCTTAACTTGTAATATAAAGAACCCTCTGGGGGTCCCTTGGACAAAAAAATGTTTTTAAAGATTGCCATAGCAATATTATGTTTCAACATATTTTTTTCTCATATGCCATTATTAACTTTAGTATTCATCATACAACAGGTTTAGCAATGTAACTCCTCTTTAGAAGGAACAGAAATGTTTTTTGTTTTTTACCTATATATGGAAATTAGATTTTTTTTTATCCCAGCCAGGTATAAAAAATGAAATGATTTTGATCATTTCCTTTGAAAAGTAGTTTGTAAAAAGACAAAAATGTCTTTTTAAAGTCTACTATAAAAATATTATGCATCAAACTATTTATCTGGTTAGTTATGAATAGCAGTTATCACAATACAAAACAAATATTCAGGAGTTCTATGAATGTTTAATCTCCTAAATGTTAGTTTTAGCAGTTAACGTCACTTCTCAAAATAAACAAAGCAAAACAAAAAAGGGGTATAATGTGAGGATGGGACTGTCAAAAACTGGCAGCAATAGTGCCAAAGTTGTTTTTTTTTTATTATCCTATTCTTTCAAATTGGTGGAGTTACAGTGGAAAAAAAAATATCTTCACCTCACGGCAAACAATAACACAGGACATTTTCAAGCAAACTAACTAGCGCTACTTACAAATCTACAGATGGGACACATATTGTTCTGTTTAGCTTGAAAGGCACAACTAAGAAAATTCAATTCAATTTCAATTCAGTTTATTTATATAGCACCTATTCACAACACATGTTGTCTCAAGGCACTTCACAACAGTCAGGTACATACATTCCAATTAATCCTAACAATTGAACAGTGCAGTCAGATTCAGTTATTTATTCAAATTGGATAAAACGTTTTTCTGTCTAAGGAAACCCAGCAGATTGCATCAAGTCAGAGACTTGTAGCAGTCACTCCTCCTGGATGAGCATGTAGAGACAGTGGACAGTCACTGGCGTTGACTTTGAAGCAATCCCTCATACTGAGCATGCATGTAGCGACAGTGGAGAGGAAAAACTCCCTTTTAACAGGAAGAAACCTCCAGCAGAACCAGGCTCAGTGTGTGCGGCCATCTACCACGACTGACTGGAGGTTTGAGAGAACAGAGCAGAGACACAAAGAGAACAAAGAAGCACTGATCCAGGAGTCCTTTCTATAGGAAGGAAAAGTAAATGTTAATGGATGTAGCTCCTTTAGTCGTTTCACCTAGAAAGAAAGAACAGATAAACTCTGAGCCAGTTTTCAAGGTTAGAGTCTGAAAGAGAGCACATAGAGTTAGTCACAGTAAAAGCTCAGTCAGTAGCTATGTCTAGGAGAGAGAAAGGGTTAAACATTGAAAGACAGGGCCAAGTGGATCATCGGTAGAAGGTGAGCATTAAGTTGTTGCCAGCAGAAGCTTAGACGATGTCCCCCTCCAGAAAGGTGTCACAGGAAATTACAGAGTCAAGCCAGGTGTAGCTTCTAGGAAGAGAAAAGAGAGAACAAAAAGTTAAAAACTGAAATAACAGCAAATAATCCAAAATTGGAGAGTAGTGTGAGAATGTAGTGAAGAGGGTGAAAGTGGTCATTATGTCCTCCAGCAGCCTAAACCTATAGCAGCATAACTACAGAGATAGCTCAGGATAACCTAAGCCACTCTAACTATAAGCTTTATCAAAAAGGAAAGTTTTAAGCCTAGCTTTAAAAGTAGACAGGGTGTCTGCCTTATGGACTAAAACTGGGAGCTGGTTCCACAGGAGAGGAGCCTGATAACTAAAGGATCTGCCTCCCATTCTACTTCTAGAGACTCTAGGAACCACCAGTAAACCTGCAGTCTGAGAACGAAATGCTCTGTTAGGAACATATGGAACAATCAGATCTCTGATGTATGATGGAGCTAGATCATCAAGGGCTTTATATGTGAGGAGGAGAATTTTAAATTATATTCTGGATTTAACAGGGAGCCAATGATGGGAAGCTAAAATAGGAGAAATATGATCTCTCTTTTTAATTTTCATCAGAACTCTTGCTGCAGCATTTTGAATCAGCTGAAGGCTTTTAACTGCATTTTGTGGACATCCTGATAGAAAAGAATTACAATAGTCCAGCATTGAAGTAACAAATGCATGGACTAGTTTTTCAGTGTCACTCCTGGATAGGATATTTCTAATTTTGACAATGTTCCGGAGATGAAAGAAGGAAATCCTAGAAACCTGTTAAATATGGCATTTAAATGACATTTCCTGGTCAAAAGTAACACCAAGGTTTTTTACTTTATTAACGGGGGTCAATTTAATGCCATCCAGGTTAAGTGATTGACTAAGCAATTTCTTTTTTAAAGACTCCGGTCCAAAGACGACAACTTCTGTCTTGTCTGAATTTAGAAGCAGAAAATTTAAAGTCATCCAAGTTTTTATGTCATCAAGACATGCTTGTAGTCTGTCTAACTGGTTGGGATCATCAGGATTTATGGATAAGTAAAGCTGAGTATCATCAGCGTAACAGTGAATATTTATCCCATGCTGCCTGATAATTTGAACTATTGGAAGCATATATATAGTAAAGAGAATTGGCCCAAGTACTGAACCCTGTGGTACTCCACAATTAACCCAGGAGTTTAAAGATGATTCATCATTTACATGAACAAACTGGAATCTGTCAGACAAATAAGATTTAAACTAGCCTAGCGCTGTTCCCCTGATCCCTACAGCATATTCCAGCCTTTTTAAGAGAATATTATGATCGACTGTATCAAATGCAGCACTGAGATCTAACAGAACCAGTACAGACACAAGTCCATTATCTGAGGCCATAAGAATATCATTAGTGACTTTCAGCAGAGCTGTTTCAGTGCTATGATGAGCTCTGAAGCCTGACTGAAACTCTTCAAACAGGTCATTGCTGTATAAATGCTCACACATTTGGTTAGCAACTATTTTCTCAAGTCATCTCGATCAAGCGAAAGTTTCTTAAGTAAAGGTTTAATTATAGCTACCTTAAAAGCCTGTGGTACATATCCATTTACTAAGGATAAATTAATCATATCTAAAATGGGGCTGGTAATCAGAGGGAACACTTCCTTAAATAATTTGGTTGGGATTGGGTCTAACATACAAGTTGAAGGTTTAGATGAAGCTAATATTTCCGATAACTCAGGAAGCTTCACAGGATCAAAACAGTCCAAACACAAATCAGGTTCTACAGTTACTTCCAATGTTGTCTCACTTGTTGAGGATGAAGTAATCATCTTCGGGAGTATGTCAAAGATTTTCTTTTTAATAGAATCAATTTTATTTAAGAAGAATCCCATAAAGTTATGACTGCTGAGAGCTAAGGGAATGGACGGCTCAACAAAGCTATGACTCTGTGTAAGTTTAGCAACTGTACTAAAGAGAAACTTAGGACTATTCTTGTTCTCTTCTATTAATGATGAGAAATAAGCTGTTCTAGCTTGGCAAAGTACCTTTTTATACAACAGTAGGCTATTTTTCCAGATTAAGTAGGAATCCTCTAAGTGTGTAGAGCGCCATTTTCTCTCCAACTTTCTAACATTGTGCTTTAAAGTATTCAGCTCTGAATTAAACCAGGGAGCTAACCTCCTATAAATAATTACCTTCTTTTTCAAGGGGGATGCATTGTCTAATGCATCACGCAATGATGAAGAAACACTATGAACAAAAGAATCAATTTGTGAAGGGGAAGAAACAGAATTATTGCCCTCCACTGTGTTTTTCTGTGATAATGAGGAAATTAAAAGTGGAACAGATTCTTTAAAGTTATTACAGCATCGTCTGATAATGATCTACTATAAAAAAAAATTCTTACAGGTGTGGAGTACTCGGTTAAATTAAACTCAAAGGTTATCAAAAAATGGTCAGACAGGACAGGGTTATGAGAAAATATTGTTATGTCCAGAGAATGAAGACAAAAACAAATTAAATAAAATTTCACCCAAAAAACAAAACCTGGCTAAATCGTCTGCAACTTGCATAAACACAGCCAAAAGATGTGCCAATATTTGTTTCAAAATAGGCACAAAAATGTTAAAGGACCCAATAACATTACGGAATAGCAGTGAATGGAAAAGCTGAGTTGAGATCTTAACGATCATAAGAAAGAAATGTTTAAGATTAAAAATATGGTTCCAGAAAAACAAGGATTACATAAAAAAAATAGGAGAAAATTTGTATTCAAGAGGAATATGAATTTTTGTGATTTAAAAGGTAAGTTTGACAAACCTTCTTGCTAATATCTTAAATCTGTCACTTTTAACTTCTTGCATTTTGGAAAATGAAATCTTTTAATCACTTGGTTTCTCACATCAGAACAAACTCCCAATATCCATCTATTTTACAGGCTCATCAATTCATAACAAAGGGAAAATAGGCTTCTCAAAAACAAAACTGTAACAATAGTGAACACAAATTAATTTTGCGCTATAAATTGCAACATTCTAGATAACACTCCATTCTTCACACAAAGAACTTAATAAAAAAAAACTACAAAAAAAAACATTTTAATCCCATGTATTTGCATATAAAAGCATCAGACACAATATAATACATAAAATGAGACTGATAAAACATATTGTGCAGACTATTTCTAAAACACTGGCCAATATATCATGAAAAAAAATAATAAATTAGCATTCCATATATTTTGTGAACATGTAAATAAACAGTAAATATAAACAGTTTTTTTAGCCTCATGTAAATGAAGATTTGTACTATTAGCACACACACACAGTTATGCTGCATTATTTACATGATTTAAATTGGCACAAACAGCTTTAGACCTCCCTAGAGTCTGGTGTTAGCCTGTTTTCTTCCATATAACCGATGGGCTTTTTTTCTATTATTAAAAAGGTACAAAAGACAGGAGGACAAAAACACGTAGAGAAAAGTTGAATCGGCAACCCTGAGCTGTGTTAGCCTTGTGGGAGGTCAGGTCCTCAGTGAGGAAGCAGCCACACTGGTTTTTTACTCCTTACAAAAATCTTCTTTTAAGCAAGTTAATAAAAATTTAGCTTTGCAAAGTTTGAGGTGGCTAAATTTCAGTCATAGCATAGAAAAAGAAAGGATGACCCTCACATTTCAGAGGCTGTAAAACTAAAATCTAAGTAATTTGTGAAAGAGACCCTTGTGCACTTACATACTCAAAACTTTAGCTTTAGTCCTCTTTTGTAAAAAAAAAAAAAGTGTTCTTTTTAAACAAACCTTGGAAATTAGTTTTTTGGGCTTAAAAATGAGTTAACCTTCTTAGTGTTCTTCCAAACAAGAAATCCACATCTTTGCAGAAATGTAGAGACAGATACACGATAGAGATGGTGTGGTTTAGTAATCCATATAAATCTTTAAGTGCTGAACATAAGCTAAAAAAATTGCAGGCATTAAAAGATTGTTAAAGACAGTGAAATAAACCAGGCAGAATACAAGACATAAAACAGAATGTAAGGCTATTCAAGTATCATATGCATATATTACACTGTGCTTAAACAAAATGGCGGTAATATGCATTTCAAGCCACTATCAGTCTTCTCAAACCTTCGGGTCGCCGTGGCAGATGGCCTCTCACACTGAGCCAGGTTCTACTGGAGGTTTCTACCTTTTAAAAGGGGGTCGTTCCTTCCCACTGTGACTACATATAGTAAGTATGAGGACTGCTGCCAAGTCAGTGACTCAATAAAACTTGCTAGGCTTCTTTAGATATATACTGGCATTATAAACTAAATCTGACTGCACTGTATTATAGTTACGAAGAAACCAAAACATATAGTAGTAATAATAATAATAATAATAATAATAATAATATGAATCTGTTTATGTAATTGGATTGATTTGATTATAAATTTCTGTAAAAAATTAGGATCTGTTTGTCTTGTACGTAAAGTGCCTTGAAATTAAATCTTTCTAAACTGGTGTTAAAAAAAAAAAGTGAAATACATTGAACTTAATGCTACTGTTTTTCCTTTGACAGACTGAGGTTTTAGTATAAGAGAACTAATGTATTAGTTACCTAATGCTGACCATTATCACCTCTTAAACTAAAATATTTAAAAAAGCCTAAAATCATGAACAAGATCTGAATGAGGGCTGCACGGTGGCGCAGTTGGTAGCACTGTTGCCTTGCAGCAAGAAGGTCCTGGGTTCAATTCCCGACCGGGGATCTTTCTGCATGGAGTTTGCATGTTCTCTCCGTGCATGCGTGGGTTCTCACCGGGTACTCCGGCTTCCTCCCACAGTCCAAAGACATGCCTATTAGGTTAATTGGTCACTCTAAATTGCATGGTGGTTTGTGTGTTGCCCTGCGATGGACTGGCGACCGGTCCAGGGTGTATCCTGCCTCTCGCCCATAAACTGCTGGAGATAGGCACCAGCTCCCCCGCAACCCACTATGGAATAAGCGGTAGAAAATGACTGACTGACTGAAGATCTGAATGAGCCTTTCAGGGGTGACAATACTTTAATGTCAAGATTTAATATTTGATCTATGTTCCACCTAATTGTTTAATATTGCAGATTATGGACTTTTATTGTCTAGCATTAATCATTCACTGAACTGCTTAGAGTTTTCACAGTGAGTGGTAGTATTCACCAAGATTAGGACAGGTTTAAATTGCAAAGTTCAAAACAAACATTACAGCATCCTAATTGAGCATAATAGCAGTGGCGTGCAATTAATAATAATGTTCACAGTAAAAGAGATTGTATTAGCTGCTGCAGCTTTCTGCCTGCGTCATTCGAGCTGGCTTTGCCAGCAAATATTACTGTGCTCCACAAATACTTGCGTTTTGCATTGGATGAAAACTGAAATACATTTTTTTACTAACTCAGTTAAATACGCTTGGCTGGTTTAATACAAAGATGTTCACAAGTAAACTTTTGCAAGTCTTTCACTCCAAATCAAAGTCAAGCCTTAAGTCTCTAACGACTGAATAGGGGTAGGCATTTATCATATCGTTCATCATTGTTGTGAATGATTTATTTACTTATCATGCTAAGAATTTTGATTTATTAGATTTATTTTTACTATGTTCTCCACTGGTGTGTGCAGTTTAGTGTTAAAATTCACAATAATTTATGTAACTGGTGTCCTGAAGACACCCATTTCAAATGGGTATTTTTTTTAAATATCAGTACTTGTGTTTGTGGGGCTATGATTGATGTGCCGTGCAGTTATAGCCATACAGCTACCTAAAAAGAATGCAAGGAAGTATTAAATAGTGCTCTATCATCACTTTTATTATTATCAAAATAGTGCCACAAAACATTGTGATACAATTTTAAGTCCATATCCCCTAAACCCAAGACTGAAATAAACATTTTCTCATCAAATCCATAACATCAAGTTTACCACTTACCCTGCATTGCAGTAGGTTAGGATTCCAAATCCTTAGGCCTAAATTACCATATGAACATATAATAATTATTTTTCAGTCACCTAGTATTTATCAACAATTACCTTTTAATCATTTAACATTTAATTTACCACCCAAAAATCTGCTAAAGGCTGCTTTAAAATATTTTATAATATTATTACATCAGAGAGGTAGTAGGGCAGGGCCATTTAAAGACCTAAAAACAAACATAAGCATATTAAAATGAACTCTAAAATGAATGCGCAGCCAGTGTAGTGAGACTAAAACAGGAGTTTTGTGCTCTCTCAATGGTGTACCAGTAAAAACATATGCAGCTAAGACAGGACAGGGATGTCTGTGAGACACCATAATATAGAGAGTTATAGTTATCGAGGTGTGTTGTGATAACAATGACTGCATAGAGTGGGAGTCCTCTCATTAAGAGGAAAATAAACCGAATTGTCATCGACATAAAAATGAAAGGTCCATTTGTGCTTCCTAAAAATGAAATCCAAGGGAAGAAGATACATCAAAAAACCAGAGGCCCAAGAACTGAGCCATGTGGGATCCCACAGGAAAGGTAAACAAAGAAAGATTTCAAATTAGCCAGGCTGACACAAAATGCCCTTTCTGACAAGTACAACCTGAACCAGTCAAGGGCAGTCCTCTTGAATGCCTATTAAATGCCCTAAGCGGGATATTAAAATCACACAATTTCCTGAGTGTGTAGCTTAAAGAATATCATTAAAACCCTGAGAAGTGCAGATTCGGTGCTGAGAAGTGATCAAAACCAGACTGAAAGACCTCAGGTATGTTATGTGTCATTAAAAAGTCCAACTGTATATAGATGATTTTCCCCAATATTTTCAAAAGAAAAGTCAGCTTAGAATTTGGTCTGAAATTTGACATTACAGTTGGAGACGTTACGTTTTTTTATAAAAGGATGCACAATTACAACATAATAAATGTGGCAAAGTGCAGTAAGTAAATAAATGAGTGAACGGAAAAGGTAGAGCTTTTATTTTGACATTTTCAACCAGAATTGTCCTTGTAATGCTGCAGCTAACTTAGTAATGAAAGCATGTCGGATGTAAGTTATGTTTATTTTGTTCTTAAATGATGCAAAGTCATTCAACATGCCGTTCAGTTGGAGTGACAATCATGTGATCATTTTTATGAAGCTACACCTAACATTAACAGACTGTTATGAGCCAATAACAGATCATAATTCATTAACGTCACTGGCTAATAATCTAGTGTATCTTTTCACAGTAAAACATGCGCAACAGCTGCAGTCTGTATCTCACACACTGGCTTCCTTTCACTCTTTATTACATGAGATAAAAACTATTACTAAGACTCAAGTCTCAGACCCAGAGTCCAAGTTAAATCAAAATGTTTTAGGGGACAAGTCTGAGTTGAGACTTTTTCTTTTGCAACTCAGGTCGGAGTCTCAAATTCGAGTCGCCATCTCTGGTTTGATGCAAACAGAGTTGGGTTTTTCAGAGTATTTTTTTTGTTTTTGTTTTCACAGAAGCCAAAAGTGATGCCAAATCTTCTATGATTGAAAACAATCCTTGTAGATAAATTCAGAGGTACCAGATAGAAATTGTGAAATAATGCAATCACCTTATCTTACAGCAGGTGAAATTCCTAATTTTGCCAAGGACACACCCAGAACTACTGTATATGACAAC
This sequence comes from Girardinichthys multiradiatus, assembly GCF_021462225.1. NCBI lineage: Eukaryota > Metazoa > Chordata > Actinopteri > Cyprinodontiformes > Goodeidae > Girardinichthys > Girardinichthys multiradiatus. The sequence continues at coordinate 19,507,464 of NC_061801.1, forward strand.
TCTGAGCAATTCATAGGATGATGGCAGTTGCTGTTAATTCAGGCTCAGAAGTAATAAATCACTCTCCTTATCTACTGATAATGTGAGAGGGGTAAGAGCAGGAGTATAATAAAATGTTAATCATGTTTAATGACTGTGACCTCGACAGTGGTTTTAGTGGTGATCATCTATCAGCCATTACTGTCCGATGGATGGCTGCATTTAGGATAAATGATGGAGCCACTGATGAAATTTTATCCCACAATAAGCTATTCGTTTGTGATTAAACGTCTAATCAAATAAAACGTGACTTATTACTTTGGTTTGATACTTTAAATGGTATTACTCAGCTCCATATGAGTGTTTGATATTGCCAGACTGAAACCTACTTTATCACATATTCTTCCAAATGACAGAAATAAGTCAAATGCAATTTCCAGAGATCTGTCAAAACATGTATTTGGACCTCATTTACAGAGCCTTGCAAAAGTATCCACACCTCATGAACTCTTCAGATTTGTCTCATTACTTCAGTATACTTTACTAGCATTTTATGTGGTAAATCAACATAAAGTAGTGCATAACTGGGAGCTAGAAGAAATCTGAAACTTAGTTTTCAAGGTTTTTTCAAAATAGAAATCTGAAAAGTTTGGTGTGCATTTGCATTCAGGCTGTTAATCTCTTGAATCATGTCTCTACCAGATTTGCATGTCCAGGAAATGAAATTGCCAAGTTTCCCTGGTTAAATGGCTCAAGCTCAGTCAAATCCAATGGAGACTATGAACATCAATTTTCAAGTTTTTTCACAAATTCTCCGATTGCACATCTAAAGACTGAAATTTTTGCTCATGCTCTTTCAGACTGGATGTACAGCATCTGTGAACATCAATTTTAACGTCTTGACAGATTCTCAGTTGGATAGTTAGGAGTGGAGTGACTGGGCCATTCTAAAACATGAATATGCTTTGATCTAGACCACTCCATTTCAGCTTTCGCTTTATACTTATTGTTTATTGTTGTTGTCCTGCTGGACGTCTGCAGTCTGTAACAGGTTTTCCAGGATTTTCTGTATTTAATTCCATCTGTTTTCCTGTTACCTTAGGCAGTGTGTCCCAGCTGAAGAAAAGAAACCCCATAGCATGATGCTCCCACCACCGTGTTAACACATGGGGATAGTGTGACAAACATCTTTCAATTTTCAATTGATTAGGTAAACACTGACATTGCCAAACCCGGTTTTAAAACTCCCCATTACCTTATCTCTGGCCTGGTGAGTCCCTTGGTCTTCATGATGCTGTTTGTTTGTTACGGTTATCTAACAAACTTCTGAGAACCTTCATAAACTGCGGCAAAATCTTAATTAAGTTGTCACTAACCTCGCTGAGACTTGTCGTTTCTCCCCTGGGCCAGTGGGCAGAAGTATGGTTAACTGCTCTCGGGTGAAGTGATCAAATGTTCTACAAGCAGGAGAGAAGGGTATGCCAAAATGCAGATGATTGGAAGGATGGAAAGATAAAATCAGATGATGAGTGGAGTAAAGTTAATTTTGTAGGAAATGGCAGAATTTGCATGGAAGACAAATAGCAGAAAGCAAGAGATTAAGCGGCAAAAAGTAAAGTAAAAAGGGAAACAAAAACAAAAGTACAGATTGGTAAGGTCACACAAAACAGGGACTCTAAAAGAATACTACATAAAAGATGAAATTAACTTACAGGCACGGTCATGGGAGGGGAGCATGATAAAAATGATCAATCATGACTTTTACTGTGTACAAGAGGAGAATTCATAGAATCACTGGTTGACCCAGACAAGTGAATCGATTGACCTGGGGCAAGAGATGTCTGCAGGCCAGACAGTCAATAAGTTGGCCGAGGCTCTACACAGGCCACAAAACACTCACTTAATGCACTGCAGGGAGACAGATTTCAGGCAAATCAAATGAGGGTGCATTCATGCAAGCAGAATTTATATTGATCACACTTTAATATCTTCGAAGAATCAGTTTCAGAAATGAAGCCCAGAGATGGCTTAGAAAACTAAGAGGGAACTGGAATTTACATAAGAGCTGGAATGCGTTGATTAACTGAGGAAAGTGAGGCAGGTTACATATATTGAAACAGACCAGTGTATTCAACTAGACTGTAGAATAAAAAAATACTGCTGAGCAGAACTTAATCCTAAAGAAACTACAAACCATTTACAACATTTAGATTAAAATGAATCTGAAGGTAAGGATGTTTGTGTTTTAAGGCAACCATACAGGATCAAATGAGATCAGCTGAACCATGTGTGGTGTATATGTATAGAGGACTAACCCTGCCATAGTTTAGAATACATACAGAAATAAATAAATAATGACTCAATAAAATAATTACTGAATAAATCTCTTCCTTTTATTAACTTGTTGCATTTAATGACACTAATTTATATGTCTAGCTACTTTTTGGCCCAGTACTTATTTTATTGAGCAATTTATTTATTTCAACATATAGTTATGGCAGGACCTCCCTGGAGGTCGAGAGATATCGACTAGAAATAGTCAGGCTCACCTCCACGCACAGCGTGGGCCGTGGAACGCATCTCCTTGAGAGGGGTTTGACTCTCTTCTACTCATGAGTGGCCCACAGGAAGAGGCGGCGGGCTGGGCTGGGTTTGCTTGTTGCCCCCCAACTCAGCCGTCTCGTGTTGGGGTTTACCCCGGTGGATGAGAGGGTTGCATCCCTGCGCCTTTGGGTTGGGGACGGGTCTCTGACTGTCGTTTCGGCCTAAGGGCCGAGCGGTAGTGCGGAGTACTTCTGGCGTCCCTGTCAGGGGTGCTGGATAGTGCTCCTCCCGGGGACTCCATTATTCAATTGGGGGACTTCAATGCCCATGTGGGAAACGACAGTGACACCTGGAGAGGCATGATTCGGAGGAATGGCCTCCCCGATCTGAATCCGAGTGGTGTTTTGTTAATGGACTTCTGTGCTAGTCACAGATTGTTCATAATGAACATCATGTTCAAACATAGGCAGGAGGTCAATGATCAACTTTGTTGTCGTATCATCAGACCTTCGGCCGCATGTTTTGGACACTCGGGTGAAAAGAGGGGCTGAGCTGTCCACTGATCACCACCTGGTGGTGAGTTGGATCCGCTGGAGGAGGAGAAAGCCGGACCCAAGTGCATAGTGAGTGTCTGCTGGGAACGTCTGGCGGAGCCCTTGGCCAGGGATGTATTCAACTCCCACCTCCGGGAGAGGTTTGACCAGATTCCGGGGGATGTTGGAGACAGAGTCTGAGTGGACCATGTTCTCCGCATCTATTGTCGATGCTGCTGCCCGTAGCTGTGGCTGTAAGGTCTGTGGTGCCTGTCACGGCGGCAATCCCGGAACCCGGTGGTGGACACCGGTAGTAAGGGACGCTGTCAAGCTCAGGAAGGAGTCCTATCGGCTGTGGTTGGCTTGTGGGACTCCTGAGGTGGCTGACGGGTACCATGAGGCCAAGCGTGCCGCGGCCCGGGCGGTGGCAGAGGCAAAAACTCGGGCCTGGGAGGAGTTCAGTGAGGCCATGGAGAAGGACTACCGGTTGGTCTCGAAGCGATTCTGGCAAACCGTCCGCCGCCTCAGGAGAGGGAAGCAGTGCTTCGCCAACACTGTTTACAGTGTGGGTGGGAGGCTGCTGACCTCAACTGGGGACATTATCGGGTGGTGGAAGGAGTACTTAGAGGATTTCCTCAATCCTGCCATCACGCATTCCCTGGTGGAAACAGAGGCTGGGGACACAGGGTTGGACTCTTTCATCACCCAGGCTGAAGTTTAAGTATCTCTGGGTCTTGTTCACGAGTGAGGGAAGAATCGAGCGGGAGATTGACAGACGGATCGGTGCAGCTGCCGCAGTAATGGGGGCGCTGTGCTGGTCCGTTGTGGTGAAGAGAGAGCTGAGCCGAAAAGCAAAGGTCTTGAAGTGCCTTGAGACAACATGTGTTGTGAATTGGTGCTATATAAATAAAACTGAATTGAATTGATTTACCGGTCTACGTTCCTACCCTCCCCTATGGCCATGAACTTTGGGTCATGACCGAAAGGACGAGATCCCGGATACAAGCGGCTGAAATGACCTTCCTCTGTAGGGTGGTCGGGCACTCCCTTAGAAATAGGGTGAGGAGCTTGGCCATCCGGGAGGGGCTCAGAATAGAGCCGCTGCTCCTCCACATCGAGAGGAGCCAGTTGAGGTGGCTCGGGCATCTATACTGGATACCTCCTAGATGCCTTCCTCAGGAGGTTCCAGGCACGTCCCACCGGGAGGAGGCCCATGGGACGGCCCAGGACACACTGGAGGGACTATGTCTCTCGGCTGGCCTGGGAACGCCTTGGGCTCCCCCTGGAGGAGCTGGAGGAGGTGTCTGGGGAGAGGGACGTCTGGGTGTCTCTGCTGAGTCTGCTGCCCCCGCAACCCGGTCCCGGATAAGCGGAAGACGACGAGTATGAGTTATGGCAGGATTGTTCCTCCATATGTTTCTGCCTAACTATTGAGAATATTGATGAAGTAGATACACTATTTTCTGCCAGAGTATTCACACTGCCTGAAAATTTTTTTTTACATCGCAACCACAATTTCAGCGTATTTTAGTGGAATTTTGTGTGTTAGGCCAACGTCAAGTTGTGCATAACTAAAATGGAAGGAAAAATAAGACCTAATTGTCAAACTTTTTTTTTTTTTTTACAAATACAAGTCTGAAAAGCAAGACATGCATTTGTATTCAGCCCTCCATTAGCACCTCTAAATAAAATCCAGCTGTTTTGTGGAGGCCTCTGAGGTTTGTTAGAGAATATTTGCGAAAAAACCAGCATGTCGAAGACAAATAACCCCTTAGGGAGGTCAGGGGTAAAGCTCTGAAGACGTTTAAAGGATTGTTAGATTTTCTAAGACTATCCCAAGTACAGATTTTACAATTCCAGACGAAGGATTGAGCAGGTCTTTGTGAGAAGCTAGTACAACTACCAAAACACAGCAGTCTAACTAAACTGACAGGGCGGGCAAGGAGAGCAATAATCAGTAAAGAGACCCATGGTAATAATGGAGGACCTGCAGAGATCCACAGCTCATGTGGGGGAATCCTTTAATGGGAAAAATATAGGTTGTGCACTCCACAAACCTGACATACACAGCACACGTATATGAAGGTGCCCTGGTCAGCCAACAGCAAGACTGAATTTTCTGGCCTCTATAAAAAATGCTGTGCAGCAGAAAACTAACTGCACCCCACCACGAACACACTATTCCCCATCGTGAAACATGGTGGTGGCAGAATCATGCCGTGGGTATTAGTGATGGGTACCTTTCACATTTGAACCAATACGGTGCCGATACCCAGTACAAGCAAATCGATATCGGTACTCAACAGTAACAGTTTTCAGTACGTTTCTGTGTTTTTATGTGGTAATAAATGTAATAATGTAATGTAATAATTCGCTTAATTATAAAATCTAAACATTTTTCAATTTAACATATTTACTTAGAAATAAAACTTTAGCGAACATTTCAAAACAACATCCAGCTGTTTGTATCGTAACATTTCAGTTGTTTCAAACATTTCTTCTGCCATGTTGCTGGCTGCAGGCGACGAGTTGCTAATGGAGGCAGACGTGCCAACGGTGCCGAACGCAGGAGTTGTAGCCGTAGATGTGAGGCTGATGAGAATTGTACGCTCTTAAGGCTTGAAAAAATTCTGGTGCTTAACCAGGAGCTTCCCCAGATTAGAAGCATTCCAGCCGCTGGCCTTCCACTTCGCGTCACAAATATTGCAGCGACCATGATCTACATCGCATTTTGAAAAGTGAAGCCATACTTTTGAGTGCTTTCTGTCAGCCATGCTTTGTTGACAGTACCCAACAGTGTTGCCAGACCTCGTGAGAGAAACAAGCAACCAGAGCTATGAAAACAAGTCCAAAAAAAGCCCAGCGGGCAACCCACCACTGTATAAATGTCAGATCCAGTCTTTCACTGCGCTCTCTTTCTCATACTGCATCTGATTCTCACGCTGTCTCATCACACGTTTCCCTGTCACTCTGGGCTCTGGCGTGAGTGTGTTTAGGGTCTGCAGAGTCAACTCGGATGGGCAAGATACTCAGGAAACGGGGACGTGGACAGGACAAACTACCCACCACTCGTGTTTTGCTTTATTGTGGAGAGCTGGGAGATAATCAAGGGGTTTCACTCAAAAAGAAAGCCAAGCCCAAAAACAAACCCTTTGGGCGAGATTTGCAAGAGACTTTAGAGAAAAACAAGCCCAAAGTCGCTTATATAAGTCGGACTTCGCAACACTTGTACCAGCGGTTACTGACGTTATTACGGAGCAGTGGACCAACCTCCAGCAGGACCACAACCCTAAGTAAACAGCCAGACATGGAATAGAATGGTTGAAATTAAAGCATATAACACACATAAAGGACACCCTTCAATCAAACGAGGTGTGAAAATTTTGACAGGTGGGCGGGACGTCCGGTGGCTGGGACATCCTAGGGCGGGACTTCCGGTGGCTGGGGCTTCCTGTGACGTAACCGGATATCATCATTAATCGGATGTTGTCATTAGCCGGATATCATCATTAATCGGATGTTGTCATTAGCCGGATATCATCATTAATTGGATGTTGTCAATAACCGGAAGTTGTCATTACAAGGAAGCGAATCTTTCTAATTGTATGATTTTTAGATGTTTTTTTTTTTACATCTAAAAACAAAACATGTAGTTTCTCCACTTTAAAAGGTCACTCAATTTAATGCAGGCACATCACACGAAATTCTGATAAGAAGAGAGAACCTGACAGATTGTAAATTCATTTTGTTTTAACACAGGGGGTTATTTAGATGCTATTTAGAAAAGAAGGATGAATTGGCTTCTGTTGTAGAGATGATCTAAAACGGAGAAACCAATGAACTGAAAAAAAAAAAAATGTTATGAGTGCTCAGCATCCTGTTTCCAAATTAGAAATGGATTCTACAGCTAAAAGACTTTGTTTGGAATCATGAGAGACTCCATTTGGTAAAATGGATGATAATTTTACTTACCTTAAGCTTTTCTTTTTTTCATCTTAGAGATCTTGATGATTTAGAGAAAACAGTTTTCTCCTCATTCCACGTGGGAGCCAGAGGTTGTAACCAGTATGTCTATGTAAAACGTAACAAGAAACTGAAAAAATAAAAAATAAAGGTTATAAAATCCTCAGACATGTCACTGTTTATTGAATTAAAGCAGACAACTTGTCTCAGACAGTCTTCACACCAACTGTAGTCAAAAGTAATCAAGAGGAAAGTGGCATTTTCCTGGCTATAAGTCTGGAGCATTGTCTGACAATACACATCCACAGGTGTGCATTGTCTCAGACAGTCTTCACACCAACTGTAGTCAAAAGTAATCAAGAGGAAAGTGGCATTTTCCTGGCTATAAGTCTGGAGCATTGTCTGACAATACACATCCGCGTCTGCGCTGTTGCTGAGGTGTCTCGGGGGGGAATAATATTGATTAACTTATATTCTTTAGAACCCACGAGTGATGAGCTGGATGGTATCGTTTTTACACAGTCTGACTATGGTAATTATTAACTGCAACAACAACATCTAGTTTAGTCAACTGGTGAATGCTATTTTGTGATTTAAAAAATAAATGAGATAAATTCTACTTACAGATTTAACAAGAGAGGTCAGCGTTTGTAACCGTCTGCCTCCGAAAAAATCAAAGTTGAGACGGAAACCTGTCTTTAAAAAAGACAATTCGATCCCAGCTAAACATGAAATAGAGGGCGAAGCCATTCATGCACCACAGTCCCCTGACCCTGCGCCGGAAAAATTAACAGCTCCGGAAGAGGAGAGTAAGTAAAAAAAAAAATATATATATATATATATATATATATATATTTCTAAGCATATGTTTTCACAAGTCTATGCGATATTGCAGACTTGTTTTAACCCCTGATAAAATATTTTACAGATATATCGAATGATTTAATCCAGAACCCAAGCCTGGATAACATTCAGCAGAACTGTAGCAGTTCAGTGCAGGAAGAGTTGGAACCGCCCGGAACCGTTCAAATACCCCGAGTAAGTTATAGTTATATTCAAGTCTTCACAGAAACAAGATTTTTTTTTTTCAAAAGACCTGCATTGTAAGGTAACTTTATTTTGTTTCACAGAATATCTTAAATTGAGGAAAAGACGGCGACTCTGTGCTCTTTATACCAGGGCAAGGCTTGTTAAAGGTTTATTGAATGGTAAGTTTAATTCTTCTTATACTCATTTACCTACTGAATTAATTTGCATATTTCATTAATTTATTTTTTTCCTTATCTTTCCAGAGGCAACGTTGATGGTGGAGCAGATTTCATCGAGACCTGGACAGCAACAGCGCAGACAGAGAGTTCCCCTATCCTTACGTGACCATTGTAATAAAGCATCATGTTTAACGCTTCTGGCAGCATGTCAGACATTGTTACTGAAACATTGCGCTGATATCAAGGTAATTTAAACTGATCCCTGGGTCTTCTTCTGATGTTAATATGGAAAGCCAGATCACACATGCGCTGAATGAGATAAGGAATGTTGTTGCTCATCTTAATGAAATTCCTGTTAATGCTGATGTGGCAGATAACATCGGGTTAAATGCGTCTCCTGCTAACAGTGAAAATGTAATAAATCAAAATCTGTACGGTGACTTTTTAAGCTCATTAGAACAGGCTGTTGACGTTTTAAATAGAACACCATCTCCAACCAGCATTCAGCAAAATGAATCAGCTGACTTACAAATTCCTTCAACGTCACATGCCGCTGATCATACTGGGCAACATGGCGGCAATTTAAATCCAGAGGTTGCAGTCAACCCTGATCAGATTGAGGGAGATCCTCCTGTGACTGTTGAACGTGAACGTTTTAATAACATTGAAATAAGGAGACCTTTTACCATCCCGCCTCCCTGCCCTGGTAATGTTCCTGATCTTGCTACAATCTATATAAACATCATGCATATTCTCACTGAATTAGCCGATACTGCAAGATCGTTAGCCAGACGTAACGATGTTGTGCAGCTAGAATTAGTCGGGGAAAATCTGAACCGTAACGTCATGTTTACCATTAACGATGATGGGAATATGATTCTGCCTGCTTTTGAGAATTTTCTGGATGAGTTAGTACAGTCCAACGCTGAAATGCCTGCAGATAATAACCTGGAATTTGTTCTACAGGTAGTTAATGACCCTGCAGGAGGGTCAAACCGTAAGGTTAAAGGAACGTTAGACTGTGAACTGATTAATAAGAAAAAGCGTCACCTGTATATTGTAGATAATACCGGTAATCAGTTATGCTTTGCCATAAGTCTTGCACACGTCTCTGACTCTAACCTTACTGATAATCAGGCTTTAGAGCTGGGAAGGGAGTGGCAACACAGGGCTGGTTTAGATGATCAGACAGCAGTAACTTTCAGCGACATTGGTAAATTTGAAAACATTCTAAAGAGAAAAATTGTAGTGTTTCACAGAACCGTTACAGACTCTGCAGCTCTGTGTAAATTTGAGACCAGTTTCCCTGATCGATCAAACCCTCTCTTTCTGCTGTTATTTCAAGGTCACTACTATGGGATAAAAAATCTCAAGGGTTTTATAGGATCGAGATACATCTGTGCATATTGTTACGGGAGCTATGAAAAGCCAGACACACACCATTGTGAAGGCTATTGTCCGGTGTGTCACTCATATCAATGTATGCGTGAAATTAACGAACCTGTCGCCTGTGCAGGTTGTCACAGAATCTGTCGTAACTCTTCTTGTTTCAGTAGACACAGGGAACCTCGCAAAAGACCTAGTGCTGACAGGCCCATGAGTGACTGTGAGTTGGTAAAACTGTGCAAGGTGTGCAAAAGGATATACGTTATTCCAATCAGCAAGCAGGATAAACCACACGTGTGTAATGTAAAATGCCGTATTTGTGGTGAGAATATACCTCCTGATTTAGATGTGACGTGCGATGGTCATCTGTGTTACATTCAAACCGCCCAAGCCTGTAATCAGTTAGATGATAAACTGGTTTTTTATGATTTTGAATGCTTCATCGACGAGAACGGTGTGCACATCCCCTATCTGGTCTGTGTTAAAACGCTGAAAGGTGTGGATTGGCATGCTTATGGATTGAATTGCACCCAAAAATTACTTCTCCATTTCAGGAGACCGATGTACAGAGGCTTTACCTTAATAGCTCATAACGCACGTGGGTATGACAGCTACCTGATTCTCACAGCTATGCTGCAGTTAGGCATTAAACCTCATCTCATCATGCAGGGAAGTAAAGTTCTCTGTTTAACCGACCCTGATTACAGGTTAATATACATTGATAGTCTGTCCTTCATGTGTATGAAGCTTAGTGCGATGCCGAAAGCATTAGGTTTTAGTGATAAGACCAAAGGTTTTTTCCCCCACCTATTCTCGTCTGAGCAACATCTCCAGTAAGTGGGGTCTTTTCCTCCTCCATCCTCCTACGCTGTAGAACGCATGAGCCTTCAAGAACAACAGGTGTTTAGCAGCTGGTACAGAGAAGCGAGCAAAGGGGTCTTTGACTTTGAGAAGGAAGCTCTTCGTTATTGTAAAAATGATGTGGACATTCTTTATCAAGGTTGTGTTAAATTCAGGGATGAGTTCTTTAAGGAGACAAGTGTGGATCCGCTTAAATGCGTCACGATAGCCTCAGCCTGCATGAAGGTTTTTGTAACCAATTTCCTTCCTCCTAAAACCTTGGCCATCCCCTCACCTCTGGACTACAGGCGTGGTAGTAAGACGTTTTCCAGCACGTCCATTCAATGGCTTGGCTGGATTTCAGACAGCAGAAAAATTGACATCGAACATGCATTAAACATGGGGGAAAGGAAAAGTGGTCCATATTCTGTGGATGGGTATGCAGAGATTAACGGTGTCAAAGTTGCGTTTGAATTTTACGGCTGTTTTTTCCACGGCTGTAAAAAGTGTTACATGCCTCATGACAAGTGTCCGTTGAGAGGGGTCGCATTTGAACAGTTTTACGCAGCCACTGTTGAGAGAAGCAAGGTGCTCCAAACTGTGTACGGTCTTCGTCTCGAGGTTATCTGGGAGCATGAGTGGACTGAAATGAAAAAATCAGACCCAGGGGTGATCAGCTTTCTTGAGAAAGTTAATGCACCCGAACCGCTATCACCCCGAGATGCTCTGTATGGTGGACGCACCTGTCCTATGAGGTTGAGGTATACAGCGGGGCCAGGTGAAACTGTACACTATGTAGATTACACATCTCTGTACCCCTATGTAAATGCTAGCTGCGTCTTTCCCCTCGGGCACCCCACCATCATTTACAAAGATTTTGATGACCCCAGCAGCTACTTTGGCCTCATCAGAGCTGTGGTCTACCCCCCACGAGGGCTCTTTTTCCCTGTTTTGCCTTACAGAACATCCCAAGGTAAACTGGTGTTTACTCTCTGCTGCACATGTGCTGAGATAAATAACCAGTCAGGTCCCTGCAGGCATAATGATGAGGACAGAGCTCTGACAGGTGTGTGGGTGAGTGTAGAGTTTTGTAAAGCGTTACAGTGTGGTTATAGCCTAGCTAAAATCACTGAAGTTTGGCATTTTGAGAAGACCAGCGACACAATCTTTAAAGGTTACATTCACTGCTTTTTAAAGGGTAAGCAGGAGGCTTCAGGCTACCCATCTGAAGCGGTGGATGAGGAGAGCAGGTCAAAGTATGTCGCAGACTACAAACTTCACCAGGGTATCCAATTAGACGCAGGCAAAATCGAGGTGAACCCTGCCAAAAGACAGGTAGCGAAACTGTGCTTAAACAGCTTTTGGGGAAAGTTTGCGCAGCGAAGTGATCTGTCTCAGACCACAGTCATCACTAACCCTGATGAGTTTTTCAGCTTCATGTTCTCGAGTAAATACAGGGTTAACTACTTCCATTTCTTCAACCCTGAAATGTGTGTAGTGCAGTGGAACTACAGCAAACGTGTCATCTCTCCCCCAAGCAAGGTAAACAATGTCTTTATTGCAGCATTCACCACCGCTTATGCGTGTTTAAAACTTCTCAGCAGCATGGAGCAATTGCAGGACAGATTGATTTATATTGACACAGACAGTTTGATTTATGTGACAAAAAGTGGTGAAACTCCTCTGGAGTTGGGGAATTATCTGGGTGATCTTACTGACGAGCTCGCAGGAGACAGCATTTCGGAGTTTGCATCAACAGGACCCAAGAGTTATGCATATCAAACCAAAAACCAGAAAAAGCTAGTGATACGTGCTAAGGGTATCACTCAGACACATGAATGCAGCGAGAGGGTCAATTTGGACAGCATCAAAGGGCTGGTCCAGGGCTACTTACAGGGGTCAACTGAGGGTGTCATTGAAATCCCTCAGCACACGATCAGGAGGGATAAAAAGAGATTCCTCTTAAGAAATGCTGCATTTGTTAAAAGGTTTCGGTTGGTGTATGACAAGAGATGCCTTTTTTTTTGACGGGACAACTCTGCCTTTCGGTTATTAGAGCATAAGAAGAAGAAGAAGAAAGATAAAATAAAAATGTTGCAATCTGCCAATTTACAGGAGGTTGATTTTGATCCTAGATTTAGAGCGCCTTTCTCATGTATGATAATAGGACCCAGTGGTTGTGGAAAAACCTTTTTTGTAAAAAGTGTTTTGCAGAACTGTAACCATGTCATGGATGTTGTTCCAGAAAATATTGTGTGGATTTACACTTCTTTTCAACCCATGTATGCTGAATTGCAGAAGATGAATAAAAATGTAAAATTTGTGGAAGGATTGCCTCATTCTTTTGAAGATGAAAACCTGTTTCTTCCTGATCAGAATCATCTGATTATTCTAGACGATGTTATCGCTCAAGCCTCAGATGATGAAAACGTGATGAAGGTCTTTACCCAGTTTCGTCACCATCGTAATATGAGTGTTATGATGTTGACTCAGAATGTTTTTCATCAAGGAAAGTTCAGTCGCACTATTAGTTTGAACTGTAATTATATGGTGTTGTTTAAGAACCCGAGAGATAAGCTGCAGCTGAATATACTGGCCCGTCAAATGTTTCCATCTCAAAAGGGTCTCTTCTTGGAGAGTTTTGAAGATGCGACGAGAGAAGCTCATGGATATTTAATCATCGATTTTACGCCTACCTGCCCAGAACATTTCAGATTGAGAACAGGCATAATTCCTCACCAGTGGCCTGCTGTGTATGTGCCCAGAACAAAGTAAGTCATCATGTCTGCACGTATAAAAAGGAATGTACCATTATTCAGAGCCTTGTTTGAGGCCACCCCGCAGAAGCGCAAAGATATTCTTGCACACTGCTCTCCCGACTTTCTTCAGGCTCTGTGCGAGATTGCTCTGAATATCCTAAAAGGTAACATTAAACTATCTCCATCTCAACACCGGAAATTGAAGAAGCAAAGAAAAATCATCAGATTGTTGGGTGATAAAAAAACCGGAATAAAAACTAAACAGCTGGCTCTCAAAAGGCAACGAGGTGGTTTTATTCTCCCCATCTTAACGGCTCTTGCACCCTTGATCGGTGATCTAGTGGGTGGAATCATCAGGAGATAATGTCTCTCAGAACATCGCAGAAGATGTTTCTCATTTCCCCTCATCAATTCAAGCGTCTGACCCAGTCAGACACGTCCATCAGACAGACGGCGGAGGAGAATTTGGATGCTGAAATGAGAGCGATATTAAACGAGCCGGGTTTGACTTCTTATGAAAAAATCAAGAAATATGATGCACTTTTCCAGAGGTATCTGACTCTACTCAAGCAAGGTGTGAAAGAAGAACAGCGGGTAAGTTTAACGCTGCAGCGTGACACAGAGGTTCCTGAACATGAGCGGTCCCAAGAAAAACAAGGCCAGGGCAGGACGAGGCCCCTAAGGATCAGGTTGTTACGGATGTACTGAAAAGCCTACCGAAGCATAACCGTAAAAATGCTGAGTACATTTTGATGAAATTATCCGAAAGAAGTGAGAGTTGGACTTCGCGAGGTGAATTTGTATTTAACGGAAATGTTATAAAGGGGTCCCACATGATTGACTTGTTGAAAAATCTCATCCTTCCGTTTAAAAAATCTGGAGCATGGCTACCCCAAGGGTGGTCAGACTTTCTACATAACTTGTCAGAGGTAAACATCCCCATATCTTCAGTCATTAACCCTTATGCTCGTGAAGAATATAGACAGTTCAAAACAAGGGGTACATCTATTGAAAATGGGGGTACACCCCCCAGCGTTAAGCAGAGAAGAACAAGAAGAAGAAGGCAGATAACTCATTCTCCCCATTGGTCGAGATCCGAGCTGGAAGATCCAAAAAATGCTGATGGGAAGTCAAAAAAGTCTCTTCGTAAGACGACACTACCACCCTGATGGATTACATTTTCACCATAAACCATTATAAGAAAATGAAACATGTAGCCTATTTCTTTTATTCAATAAAATATTTATTATATTATATTTTCAAGTCTAGCTTCGTTCTCTACTTCACACACTAACATATGATGTCATTACACAAATATTATATCATAAGAAAAAACAAACAATGGAAAAAAAAAAAAAAAGACAATTTAAATTCCATAACAATCCAGAAACATCTCCAAAGAGCATGTTCCGTGAGTATAAAATGTACAACTTTGATTAATGACACATTTCTGATATTTTTTCACAAAGTTAGATACCATTAAATCATTCTTAATCACATCTCCGGTGTATTTTGACAACACTTGCTGCAGTGATAATCCGCACGCTCTATGACAGATAAAAAATGCAATGGTGACCGCACACAGTGGACAGAGTGTTTTGAAGCTGATTATTATGATACAATATTTTTGAGGATCTGTCTTCTAAAAATGTTACGATGCTTGATGGGTAGAACTCGAAATCCGGAGAGAATCCATAAGAGTCAAAAAAGCTGGATTGACCATTCTCATCCAATGTCAGAGCTAACCAGTGTTCTCCAGGCATGTGTGAAGGATGTGTGTTCACAATAAAGTAGGCCGGCCCTGGGAATTTGTCAGCTAGCAGCGGGAGCTGGTCGCACGGCCACACACCGCAAAACAAATCTCCCAGCAGATGATGCAGTATGTTCTCAATTTCATGATTATTCATGTCTGATTAGATTAATAATAATCCACCAGCACACGCCTCTTTGAATCAATCTCTAAAATAGAGTCATAACAAGCGTAGATGATCAGCGTGGTGGTATGAGGCAACGGGTTTCTGAAACGCATTTCCAGTCTTAAATTCCCACTGGAAACTGGAGATAGAGCATCTGTGTCCTCACCCGGGTTAAGATTAAATGCGAATAGAGAGTATCCTTGATTAAATTCCTGACGTGTTATACTCAGCGGAAGATCTTTTAGATGTCGTCCTGTAGCCGTAAACAAGTTGTAATACTCTCTCACTGAATTACCTTGGTTAAAATTGGGCTGGAAGGCCTTAGCTGGAATTTGTCTGCCATCCCTACACAAAGCTAAATATTCCATATCAAAATGATTAAAGTCAAACGGATTGAGATTGCGTGTTCCTGTAAAAGCGTCATGATCCAGTAATGCAATCACCACATACTTGGGAAAGACGCCTAAGAAAAGATTCTCTTGGTTGCATACCCTTGAATTTTCAGGGATGGAATATGTTTTTACATTCACACGTGAAAGTGGATACAGAGCATTTGCTTTCATTAAAGCTGTAGTGTGACCCAGTCGTACAGCTGGAGAGACAGTAACTTTTTTGATAAAAAGAGATGCTCCTAATAACCTGAGTTTGAAAGTAGAGTCTCTTGTGGCCATGAGACAAAAGGCATCGTTGGCTCTTGTAAGTTTAATTTTGAGGTCAACACAGTTTAAAAGAAGTCTTTCACAGAAAAATATGTCTGCATGCAGGGGCCTAGGAGATGTACCTCCCTGGAATTTTCCGTAAAGCCTGCTCTGCTGTTAAGACCTTGGTTAGGGCCGTTAGTTGTAACAATAGAGTTCAGAGCCCCTGCAGTGTCTTTATAAAAAAGACCAGAGCTAAACTGGCTTTTTAAAGAATCCTCAGAAAAGTTTAACAATGTCTCAATCATGGCTCTATACGGATGTGTAGCGCTGGATTGTGAAATCAATCGATCTCCGAGAGTGACGTCACACTGACTGAAGATGGTGTTTAACGGGTAGTTGATGAGCCCTACAGGTGCATCATCCGGCAGGTTTGTTCCATCCTCGTTAGTAATTTTCACTCTGAGATGCAACAGTGTATCGTTGAGATCTAGATACTTTTCTCCATCTCCCGGAATGAAAAACTCGATCGGGCCTCCATCGGTGATTGCTGATAAAGGCTGGATCTCGGTGTAAATTTTATCTTCAATCGATAGCTGCGTCATCGGGGCAGAAAATAAGTCCAACTCTGCCAGCGTGCACTCTGATGATTTGTTATGTAAAAGAGCCATTATTTAAATATATCAAAACATGCGGATGACTTCCTTCCTCTTCGTTTGTCAGCTCCAACTGATCTCCTTTTTCGCGTTTGTCGTTGTTTTTTAACTGTCCTTAAACGATCACCAGGGGGTCTTGTTCTGGGTCTTTTGGATAAAACCATAATTCCTGAACCTTCTTGACCTTCGGTGTGTGTAGAACCACTCATTTTACTCACGGCTCTACCGATGACATCCGAAGCGATATTTGATGCAGCCGTTTTAAGATGGGGTTTTGCAATAGCAAATCCTTTTTTAACCAGAGGGGATACGAAGCGGAATAATTTTGAAAATAATGATCCGATTCCGCGTCCATACATGACCAGGGCCCCATAAAACCCTGGCAGATTACCGCCTGATTGACTTACATAGTAATTTACAAAGCGATTTGGATCACGTCTCAGACTTAGATGTGCCATGTTCTCTCTTGCCTGCTTGATGCACAGTGTTGAAGGACCAGGGTAATATGAATGATAATCAATCAGTCTTAGAGGTTATATATATATCTCTGTTTATACAAATACAATTTATCTCAGGCTACGTTGTGATATCACCGGTTTGAAGTGTAGTCTTACGATGGTCTTACCATAGACGAAATTTACAGGAACATTTTGGTCCGATTTAATTTCTATATGGATATTTTCAATATGTCTTCTGGAAACTGGAAGGTAGTGGGCAGGGTTAAACGTCAGAGTAACCATATCACTGAAGTCGCCTTGTACTTTGACGGTCCGCAGTAAAGGCGCAAAAGTGTCGCCTACTATTTGTGGGCTGACCACGTCGCTGTAACAGTATAGGTGATAGAAACCAGCCTTTATATCTGCCGGAAAAGGAGCCAGTTTTGGTTCAGATACATAAATCCATTCCCCTGGTTTCACGCCCATCATATAAGCCAGAGTGTTGAAGAAGCGTATTTCATACGGACCGCTTGCTTGAAATGCAAATCTCTTTTGAACTTTGCTGAATTTAATGCGGATACCCGAGTTCATTTTTTTGAAAAACAGTTCCATCTCTGTCTCGAGTTGAATAGGGCTGTTATAGTAGCCACTTCTGATCCTTTGCGTATTGATCTCCACATCGCCAACCTTCCTCCATTCAAAGTAGGCATCATAATCCGGTAAATTATGCCATGTATGAGGGTATGAAATCTCTACTAATGCAACCATCCATTGGCCTTCTAAATCAATATGTTGAGCTAAATTTACACGGAAACTCGAACTGGTATTATTTTTAAACACTTCCATGCTAGCATTAGAGGGAAGGGTAATGTAAAAACCGTCATCCTCTGCCTTGCGTTCCATGATGCTGTATGAATCATTAGGTTTTAGTACACACCTATTTTATACGTTTCGTAGTTCATCAAACTTGATCCAACTGTTGAATTTCTCAGGCCAATTTTTCCAGCGTACAAAAACCTGTTTGACACCCTTGACGGTGCGTTGATTTAATATTTTCTCCACTTGATACATCTTGTCCTTAAATATTTTTACTTTTTGAAGTTCCTCAGCGTAAAAAGAACCCTCAATAGGTTCTCCATCCAAATCTTTGAGTTTGTATACAGGAGGAGATCGGGGTATCCGCTCATACACTGTAAACACTTCATCCGTAAAACTCTGTTTGTATTTTTTGTCAAACACTCCACGTACCTTGGATATTCTGACAAGATCCCCCTGTTTAAACATCGTCACTGAGTCCCTGCAATATCTGTTGGAGGTAACATCGTACAGATTCTGAAACACTTGAAAGGCATTTTCTGAGGTCACTTCCATTGGGCTCATCTTAATGCTGGTGTGGTAGCTGTGGTTGTAGCTTCTAGTTAAATTTTGCAGGACGTCAATGTACCGCCGGGTGTTGTTAGCAGTAAAATATCTCCACATCCTTGTTTTTAACGTACGGTTAAACCTCTCAACCACAGAGGCTTTTACTTCACTTGCTGTGGCAAAATGTTCAATACCGTGCTTCTCCATTAGAAGCTTAAATTTCTTGTTAAAAAATTCTTTCCCTGCATCAGTCTGAAGTTTTTTTGGGACCTGACTTTCTTTAAAAACTGATTCAAAAGCCTTTAGCACCTCTGCAGCAGTTTTCCTCTTCAAAACACGTACATACGCCCTCTTTGAAAAGATGTCAATGACTGTTAATAAATAATTGTAACCGTCATTTTCCTTGGCCAGAGCTTGCATGTCACAGAGATCGGCTTGGAACTGTCTCAATGGTCTGGTGACAAAAACTCTGTTTCTCGGGAACTTTATTCTTGCAGGTTTATGTAGAGTATAGGTATCTTCTCCGGATAAAAAATCTTTAACTTTTTCAACCGCTACCTTCTTCCCCATTTCATCTTGTATAACCCTCCTCAACCTTTCTAAACCCCCTAAACTTCCAGGATTTGATGGGTTGTAATATACATTTTTCATGATCCTTCTTTCAGACATCCCAGTTTTATGCTCACTCTGACGACTACTTATTAAATAATGAATAAAACAAACACCTGAGGGTATATTTATACTTCTTTTTTTATTTTATACCCGTATTTAATAGAGAAACAGAAAAAAAAAACACATTCAGATAATAAAGATCAATTCAAACATTGCAATCTTTAAAAAAAAAAAAAAAACTGTTATATATGTATACCAGTAGAAAGCTGAGAGAGAATACAGAAAAGACCTCTGAAGTCATCTGCTTGTATGCGTCGAAGTGTCAGAAGTTTCCGAATAGCAGGAAGGAGCTTGGGGTTTACGAGTCGTTGCACGATGCGTTGAAAGTTGACTTGGTAATACTCCTCCTCCAATATCTCCAGGCACTGATGCTGTCGTTGGCTCGGGTGGTTCGTAATGCACCCATAACAGGTTTCTTTGACATAGTTCAAACAGGTTATGTTGAATAAATGAAGTATTGCTGTTTTCACCGTATTGATGAGAGCGCTTGAGATCCAGCCGTCAATTTCATCACCCTGATTACTCTCCTCCTCCTCTGGTGAAGGCTGAGGGGCAGGTATCGGGTCTGGAGTTGGTGGGGAGGGTGAGTAGCTGATGGTTGCCTTGTCTTCCACGATCACCCTCTTGTCTTCAGGTTGGATATCTGTGTGTACAGACTCAGCCACGCATAGTGGTGAATAGAGGCCGGGTGAAGGCGGATGATACGATCTGAGGTTGTATCCTGTCGGTGTCCCTGAACTGAATAGGGACTCAAAGAGCTGCGACGATGAGGCGACTGGTGAGCAGAGGTCTGGAGAAGGTGGATGATATGGCCCGGTGTTGAAGCTTTTATCATCATGATCAGGAGAGAAGACAGTCTCTTCTTGCTGGCTGTAGAGGTCCCAGTATGGTGTTTTCCCGTACGCTCCATACATTCTCAAGGTCTGACGCCCGTCGTTATGAAGAAGAAGAGTCTGTGAGCTCGCAGTTAGACCCTGATATATAGCGCAGGAAGGTGGGAGGGTCCTCAAGAAGGGGAGTGGGTCCTCAAAAGAGGGTGGGTCCTGAAAAGAGGGTGGGCTTTAGATCCACAACAGGGAACGTCAGGATTCTTTTCACTGACATAACATCAATCCAGCAGCGTGAGTTTTCGAAAAGGTTGGAAAGACGCTGTCCAATTTCATTCATCTTCTCAACCCAAGCATCATACGGTAGAGCCAGCACAGTCTTGAATACACCGCAGTTCTGATTGAATGCCTCCAACACAAACAGATCTGAGGGGGTCGTCTGGTTATTCTTGCGTTTGCTTGCCTGAAAAGACCAGCGGCCATTTGCTGTGGTTTTTGACCCCCACACTGCACTAAAGAGAGGTTCTCTCGCAGCTATTTCGACATCAGAAGGACACATTCTCATCCTTTTTGCTGGTCGAGGAGAGCTTTCATCTTCATCCTCCCTTTCGTACACTGAGACTGATTCAGGGTTATCGTTAAGGTGTGGGATTGCCAGCCGTAACACAGCCCAGTCGTTGTGGGTGAGAGTACACAGAGCCAATGATCCATTAAATACCTCGTCTTGATCCAATTGATACAGGCAGAGCTCTCCTATTTCGTACATGAAAATATACCCCCAGCTACCGCTCAGTCCATATGGTTCCAAAGACCACTCTTCCTGCAGAGTGTCGAACGGAGGCCTTTGTACCTTGCATAGGTAATATGTTGATTTCTTCGGGGCATCCATTTCACGGCGCGTATGCCTGTAGACGGTTACTGGGGTTTCACACAGAAGAGATGTACGTCTTAGCTGACCTGAGGCCTGTTTTTCATCCATTGTTGTTGGTGAAGTTGAATCATCATCTGCAGAGTATGTTACGATAGGAATTCCGATAGGTATCTCAGACGAGGAAATAGATGATGTAGATGGTTGTTCATCATCTTGGCACATCTTGCTTTTCTCCCCGGTTTGATGAAAAACTCTCTTAACTCTAACCATTGTTCAACAAGCGTTCTTTTCCAGCGAATGCTGCAGGTAAATTGTTGCGTTTTCCGCTAGTATTTAAAACAAACAATGAAGAACGCCCCTCTGTTTTTTAATTTGTTGATTCTAGATTCGCCCCCTAATGGCAAAATCCTATTAGCGCGCTTAGTTACGTCCCTTGGCCATACCCCCCCCGAGACACCTCAGCAACAGCACAGATGCGTTAATTCATTAAACAGTGGATGTGTATTGTCAGACAATGCTCCAGACTTATAGCCAGGACAGTGCCATTTTCCTCTTAATTACTTTTTGAGTACAGTTGGTGTGAAGACTGTCTGAGACAATGCACACCTGTGGATGTGTATTGTCAGACAATGCTCCAGACTTATAGCCAGGAAAATGCCATTTTCCTCTTGATTACTTTTGACTACAGTTGGTGTGAAGACTGTCTGAGACAATGCACACCTGTGGATGTGTATTGTCAGACAATGCTCCAGACTTATAGCCAGGAAAATGCCATTTTCCTCTTGATTACTTTTGACTACAGTTGGTGTGAAGACTGTCTGAGACAATGCACACCTGTGGATGTGTATTGTCAGACAATGCTCCAGACTTATAACCAGGAAAATGCCATTTTCCTCTTGATTACTTTTGACTACAGTTGGTGTGAAGACTGTCTGAGACAAGTTGTCTGCTTTAATTCAATAAACAGTGACATGTCTGAGGATTTTATAACCTTTATTTTTAATTTTTTCAGTTTCTTGTTACGTTTTACATAGACATACTGGTTACAACCTCTGGTTCCCACGTGGAATGAGGAGAAAACTGTTTTCTCTAAATCATCAAGATCTCTAAGATGAAAAAAAGAAAAGCTTAAGGTAAGTAAAATTATCATCCATTTTACCAAATGGAGTCTCTCATGATTCCAAACAAAGTCTTTTAGCTGTAGAATCCATTTCTAATTTGGAAACAGGATGCTGAGCACTCATAACATTTTTTTTTTTTCAGTTCATTGGTTTCTCCGTTTTAGATCATCTCTACAACAGAAGCCAATTCATCCTTCTTTTCTAAATAGCATCTAAATAACCCCCTGTGTTAAAACAAAATGAATTTACAATCTGTCAGGTTCTCTCTTCTTATCAGAATTTCGTGTGATGTGCCTGCATTAAATTGAGTGACCTTTTAAAGTGGAGAAACTACATGTTTTGCTTTTAGATGTAAAAAAAAAACATCTAAAAAACATACAATTAGAAAGATTCGCTTCCTTGTAATGACAACTTCCGGTTAATGACAACATCCAATTAATGATGATATCCGGCTAATGACAACATCCGATTAATGATGATATCCGGCTAATGACAACATCCGATTAATGATGATATCCGGTTACGTCACAGGAAGCCCCAGCCACCGGAAGTCCCGCCCTAGGATGTCCCAGCCACCGGAAGTCCCGCCCACCTGTCAAAATTTTCACACCTCGTTTGATTGAAGGGTGTCCTTTATGTGTGTGTCATATACATGTGTTAGAACGGCCCAGTCAAAGTCCAGACATAAATCCAGTTGAGAATCTCTGGCAACACCGGCAAATCGATGAACACAGCTTCTTCATTCAAAGAAGAATAGGCAAACATTTTAGACTCTTAATATGCAAAGCTGGTAGACAAACCCTAAAAGACTTGCAGCTGTAAATGCAGCAAAACTACAAAAAATTTATTCAGAGGTGCATATACATGCAATCCTAGTTCTTTCATTTCATAATTAAACTGTTTAGTGCTGTCTATAACATAAAATCTCATCAAAACACACTGCACTTTGTAGTTGTAACGTAAGTTCAAAGCATGTGAATATAATTTCATAGCATCATAAGGCTTAAGCTCGTGCATTTACCATTAACTAAGGTAAAAGAATGAAAAACTGTTTTTAAGTAGCAAATGCAGATTCCCACAAGTATGAATATAATTGGCATCTTACTTTCTGCATAAGGTCTTTAAACGATCTCTCGTTTGAGTGTGTAACTGCTGGCAGTCATACATCATTTAAATGATGCAGCTGATGATACACTGGAACCGGACTGGTATGCTGTTCAACCATGCAGGCAGTCCTAAGTATTGCTTCTAAAGTTGGAACCCATCAGTTTGGAGAACAATGCAAAAATGTTGTTTTGTTCTTCTTTAAACAATGTCCATTTCATATTTGGAAAGCTACCAATAATTACAAACGAATAAAAAGGAGAGAGAGGAAACAACTCATTCTCTCAATCTTTGCCCTTCTACAAAAAAATGGTAACCAGAACATTCCTGTAAATCATAACTAATTTCAGCCCTGCCTGACATGCCAACTAAAGTAGAAACACATGCACTGCCTCCTCTTTTCCATCCTGCCACAGCCAGCCCACTCTTTTTCCTTTACTCGGTCTCTCAGTCTGCTCCTGTTGCTGGTCATTTGTTCAATACACCCCTCATGTTTCAAACATGTAGTCAACGGATCAATACTTTGCTTCCATATTTCATCATGTCTTTCCAGCAAGTTTAGTTTCAACCATTTCTTTTCTTTTCCCTGTAGTGTGGATGGAAAGCAAGCAGCAGAACACAACATCCAACCCAAGGGCAACATTTTTCTGCGGATTTTCTTTACTCTTTTTAAGCTACTGTTGTTGAACTTGAAATTATGGCTGCAGCTTCGTGAAAAGACAAGTACATCTAGTTAGGCTATTTAGTTGATGCATGTTAGGCTTAATAGTTTTATTAGGAACTTAGTTTTTATGACTCATTTCATAGCAAAATGCCAAGTTAGGTCATTTGAACTTAATTTCCTTGCAGCTACGGGGAGAAAAACTGTTATGATCATATGTTATTGTTGTCCAACTCCTTTCAATTCTATCCCCTAATTCTGTTTTTTTTTATTCCAAAGGGTTATAAAAATGTTTTCAACATCTTGAATGATGAACAATTTACTATAAGGCCAAATATGTTGTCTTTTTCAGGTCCTGTTTGTGCAGTTATCCGTCTCATAACCTCAGCCCATATAGTTACCATTTCTCTGTTGTTTCACCAACAATAAATTTGTAAACTCTTATTTGCACTTGTTACTTCAAGGCTGGACTATTGTAATTCTTTACTATCAGGATGTCGACAAAATGCAGTTAAAAGCCTTCAGCTGATTCAAAATGCTGCAGCAAGAGTTCTGATGAAAATTAAAAAGAGAGATCATATTTCTCCTATTTTAGCTTCCCTTCATTGGCTCCCTGTTAAATCCAGAATAGAATTTAAAATTCTCCTCCTCACATATAAAGCCCTTAATGATCTAGCTCCATCATACATCAGAGATCTGATTGTTCCATATGTTCCTAACAGAGCACTTCGTTCTCAGACTGCAGGTTTACTGGTGGTTCCTAGAGTCTCTAGAAGTAGAATGGGAGGCAGATCCTTTAGTTATCAGGCTCCTCTCCTGTGGAACCAGCTCCCAGTTTTAGTCCGTGAGGCAGACACCCTGTCTACTTTTAAGGCTAGGCTTAAAACTTTGCTTTTTGATAAAGCTTATAGTTGGAGTGGCTTAGTTTATCCTGAGGTATCTTCCATATTTTTTACCTCCGTCTTCTTCCCTCCCTGTTGGTTGGAGTAAGGGAGAGTCAGGTTTATCCTAAACCGGCTCAGTTATGGTTGAGGTGCAAACACACCCTCCATTTCTGCTACCTGTATGACCCTTTCTCTTTTCCAATGGTTATAATCAGTCTGACAGAGAGAGGTATCCCAATCCTTGTGGTTTTTAGTATAACAATGACCATCAGTGGGACCCTTTGTGGGGTTCCTTGAAACGACATTGTTGTAAATAAGCGCTATATAAAGAAATAAACTGAAACTGTAACTGTCTGTGTAGTTATGCTGCTATAGGCTTAGGCTGCTGGAGGACATAACGACCACTTTCACCCTCTTCGCTACATTCTCACACTACTCTCCAATTTTGCATTGTTTGCTGTTATTTCAGCTTTTAACCTTGTTCTCTCTTTTCTCTTCCTAGAAGCTACACCTGGCCTGGCTCTGTGTCTACATCTGACACCTTTCTGGAGAGGGGAATCGTCCGAGCTTCTGCTGGAAACAACTTAATGCTCACCCTCTACCGATGATCCACATGGCCCTGTCTTTTAGTGTTTAACCCTTTCTCTCTCCTAGACATAGCTACTGACTGAGCTTTTACTGTAACTAACTCTATGTGCTCTCTTTCAGACTCTAACCTTGAAAACTGGCTCAGAGTTTATCTGTTCTTTCTTTCTAGATGAAACGACTAAAGGAGCTACATCCATCAACATTTACTTTTAATTCCCATAGAAAGGACTCCTGGATCAGTGCTTCTTTGTTCTCTTTGTGTGTCTGCTCTGTTCTCTCAAACCCCCAGTGGGTCGTGGCAGATGGCCGCTCATACTGAGCCTGGTTCTGCTGGAGGTTTCTTCCTGTTAAAAGGGAGTTTTTCCTCTCCACTGTCGCTACATGCATGCTCAGTATGAGGGATTGCTGCAAAGTCAACGCCAGTGACTGTCCACTGTCTCTTCATGCTCATCCGGGAGGAGGGAATGCTGCAAGTCACTGACTGGATGCAATCTGCTGGGCTTCCTTAGATAGAAAAACTTTTTATCCAATTTGAATAAAAAGCTAACTCTGACTACACTGTTCAATGATTAGGATTAATTGGAATGTATGTACCTGACTGTTGTGAAGTGCCTTGAGACAACATGTGTTGTGAATTGGCGCTATATAAATAAAACTGAATTGAATTGAATTATTGTACCTCTTCAGCATGGAGATGACAATGGTTGTGTCTTTACATTGGGGTAAAGGAAAAGGTACAGCTACTGTAGCACAGAATTCTGGCACATCTGAATAAAAAATAATGGAGAAAATAATAGAGCTCAAGGTTTGGAGAAAGAAAGTGAAGAGACTATCCTATGGTCAAAGGTTTTCATACCTGTATGGCCATGCTTCTCAAAATGTGGCACAAGAAACATTGGTGCTACTTCCTGTATCGCTTCTCAGAAAGAATTTGGTAAAAACTAATAAATGACCTGTCATGTAGAGCCAATCAAGTTAGCTGTTCAAGAACATTAATATTTAATTTAACCCAAAACTACTTAAAAGAGAAGTGCAGTGGCTGAAATATAAGCCAGTGATCTAGGAATAGGTGCTAGTGGCTACTTAAGTTGTTGTCTATTTAGTTCTAAAGTTTAAATGTGGATCTGGGAATGACATTACTCATGACCATTACAACATGACCATGTTCTTGTTCCAAGTTGGAATAACAGTGAGACTTCCCAACTGATGCTCAATTTAAAAGGAATATCAATCTTTAAATGTGGCACTGAGATTGTTCCAATGGTATTTTGCCATCTTGTCTTTGTTATTAAGCTCCACGTTGGGGAGGACGTTGGAGTACCCAGAGGGGACCGACACATGCAGAAAGAACCCAAACTGGGATTCAAACCTAGGTTGTACAACTGCTTTCAAATTTCTGCCAGTATGTTGGCATTGAGAAACTTAGCATTTACTGAGGTGGTCTTAAAAAGACTGAGGACCAGTGCGTGTTGAGCAACACAATTAATCTAAATGTATGGTGATGTACACCCGCATGTCAGATGACAAACCTTGCTCTGTCCAGTTGTGTGATAGCACGTGCAGAGATAAATTATATAATTTCTGAAGATCTGATGGCTTGTGGTTTTCCTGTAAGATGTTCAAATTGTTTAGACAGAGGAAATCTGTATTTTCTACACATCTGTTGCTACTACTGACTGGATGGTTTTAAAAGGCCCTCTAAATCCGGTAAAGAGGTTACCTGTGGAAAGATCATGTTTTTGGAATAAAACAGCAGCTTGGTTCTTGGCTTGTGTCCCATTTCAAAGTTAGGACCTATCTCGTTTTAGTGAGAAAGATCCAGTGCAGCTGTATAGCCGTCTGGCCCCATCTCTGTCACTGGGTTTTCTTGATGTACCTTCCTGAGGTATCCGGTGGTGCCTGCCCTTAATAGTGTCTGGGTCTCTCTCTTTGTATGATGATGGAGGGCCCACCTGATGCCAGTGGCTTTGATGCGGTCTGGGCCAAACCCTAGTCTTGATTTGGCTACCCACCAAACAGGCCTCTATTTCTCTATCCCAAAGTGCAGTATTCATCTGGCCTGCTCTGGAGGCTCAGCCGGGTTTTCAGACGGACTGCATGTGCAGGTGTGTCTAATAATTTTAGTAATGGTAAATATTAGGGTAGCTGATGTCCTGGTGTCAGCTTTCTGCTCAGTGAATATTGTGAATATACAGTACAGACCAAAAGTTTGGACACACCTTCTCATTCAAGGAGTTTTCTTTATTTTCATGACTATGAATATTGTAGCTTCACACTGAAGGCATCAAAACTATGAATTAACACATGTGGAATTATATACTGAACAAAAAAGTGTGAAACAACTGAAAATATGTCTTATATTCTAGGTTCTTCAAAGTAGCCACCTTTTGCTTTGATTACTGCTCCGCACACTCTTGGCATTCTGATGATGAGCTGTGCTCTGTGCTCTGTCCTGCCCCTGTCATTTCTGTCCAATGGGAACAATGATCGTCACTCGCGTGGCTTTGTTTACAAGTAATAGTTCACTTGCAAAAAGTACAATGTGAAAACAAACCGCACCAATTGAAAAAAATAAGGTTCGCTTTTGGTCCGGACCAAACAAGCGGACCAAAGGACTTTCCTGGTGTGAATACACCCTTAGACAACTATGGAATACAGAGGTGGAAGCCTGAAGCAAAGTCTGAAAAAACTGTAAAATAAAAAATAAAATCTTTCAAGTAAACACGCTTATTGCAGTGAACAGTATAGCTTCTTGCTGCTCTACTCTATTTGGAACAAAAATCTAAAATAGAAGCTAATAAGGTTATATGAGCTGGTTAATTAGCCAAGCTATAAGCTTGTTTTGCTAGCCTGCACACTGCTGCTTATCAGACATACCAGTCAAGACTCTTGTCAACCAAACGGTTCTTTTAAGAAAGCATAACCTTAATAATAGTAATGGACTCCTTAATTTCCATGCCAGGACTTTCCAAACTGACTACTTTCTGTCTTGTAAACAAGAGGAATGTGTAGAAGACTGATGGGGCACCAAAACAGAGGAAAAAGAAGCAGTGCCAAGCAACTGCTCCTGGGGAAACACTGCTTGTGGCATCTAAGTCCTTGGTAGTAATTTTATTTCATAGTATTACACAAAGAAATTATCTTTGCACAGTTTAGTATGCCCTATTATGTGGATACTGTACGCTGATCCTTTCTCAAATTTATTTCTTTACTTTTATGTATCTTTTATTTTTAGGTATTTTTTTATTCATCAATCAAACTTTGATGTTTATCTCACTGTTTTGTATAAGGTTGATAAATCAAAAAAAAAAAAACCTTTACAGTAGAAATCACTAGCTACAATAAAATAGGTAAACCCCAGCAAAACTGCCATTATCCCAGTTAGTGTTAAATAACCAATTTTCACTTTAAATCGTGTTTAAAGTATGAATCTTGGCAGCAACAAGTAAACTTAAAAACATGCCTACAGCAAACAAAGATGAACAATCTTGTGTAAAACTTGCATAAAGTCTGTCAAGTACAAAGAAGTGTGTACAAAGCAGCGAGCAGAAGAAAACAGGATGGTTTCTTGTTACAGCTTCCACTACACAAAACAAATAGAGTGAAACCGAAGCAAGCGGCTGTTGGTCTATGCTGATGTTTTTGTTCTTTTCTTTCAGCCAGGCCTGCACTGTGCTCATTGTAGACCAAACACAACAGCTTTCAGGAGACACTTATTTATTCTCTGGGCTTAAAAACAGGAATGAAAGTGTTTTTGTCCATTTGGTTTAGATATAATTTCCTCTTTTAAAGCCACAAATACAACCAAAATATTTTCTCTTTAGCTCGTATCTTAGCAACTAAAGAACATTTTTCCAGTGACATCAGGGCAGGGAGTGAAAGGGATTTTTATTTCCTTTCGCTAGTTTCAGTAAAGTTAGACTTGACTTGGGAAAATTACATTTTACAGAATATACAACCAATAAAAAAAATCTACTTTGGATCAGGTTAAAGGTTGCAACGCAGGATTATTAAATAAGTCGTGAGAGAAACTGGACTAGAGCCTGCTTTCATTTTCAGAGATTATTATGGCTGTGGAGACATGCTTAAGCTCTGATCCCAGATTTTCTCCATCTGAGGTAGATCTTTGTGATGTGTGTGTCAGGGCGTATGCATGGTGGGTAAACATTACCGTCGGTCGTTCCTCCTGCGTCGGAAGAGCTTTTTAGTGTGTGCTATCTCAGCCTCATTAGGAAGGGGTGGGAAGACCTGTGAGAAACAAATCATGGTGTAAGAGAAGACTGCTGTCAAAACCAGCAATTTCCATGACTTCAAGCATATTTGATGGTAATTGGAACATTCTTGTAGGCTTTTCCTTTGTTTTCAGTTTTAACGCTGGTAAAAAAAAAAAAAAAAAAAAAATGCCAGTAAATTAGTGTATGTTTAAAATACAAACCAAAAGGTGTCCTCCAGGGAGGCTTCAGTTTATGGGCAAGTTTTCATGCCTAAAACATTTAAAACCTAGAGTGCTTTTGCAAACGACTACAGCATTGTCAATATGAATACTTTCCTGACAACAGGGGACCTGAACATTGACAAAAAATTCCCCAACTCTTATCTCTAAACAGATGTGGACTAACAGCTTTGTGGGACTGAACTCGCACTGATGTAGTAATGTAGTAATGAACATTATCCAAGGGCTAGCTGAGCTTAGAGAATGCTATCTTTTTTCTATAAATAAAAAAATGTATTAATTAGCATTAAAATGTATGATTAATTTGTTATTGAAAATCCTGCGAATTTGTAATAACGAAAGAAGATGAAACAAAACTGCACAACAAAAACATGTTTTATTTTGCGTTTGTATTGATTCACTTGAAGGTGCTCAGAATGGATTTTAATAAAGGGGTGCTGCCACAACACAAGTCAAACAAACCACTGTACTCAAAATCAGTGAAAAAACAGCCAAAATCAAAAGAAAAACTTCAAAGTACAAAATGAATAAAAACGCTTTTTTATTCACCGAATAATATTCAAAGACCACACTGAAGTTTCTTTCTCTCCTGCACTTTTTACATAATTTAAAAACCAGACAAATCTTGTTAAATACAGGTCCTTCTCAAAAAATTAGCATATTGTGATAAAGTTTATTATTTTCCATAATGTCATGATGAAAATTTAACATTCATATATTTTAGATTCATTGCACACTAACTGAAATATTTCAGGTCTTTTATTGTCTTAATACGGATGATTTTGGCATACAGCTCATGAAAACCCAAAATTCCTATCTCACAAAATTAGCATATTTCATCCGACCAATAAAAGAAAAGTGTTTTTAATACAAAAAACATCAACCTTCAAATAATCATGTACAGTTATGCACTCAATACTTGGTCGGGAATCCTTTGGCAGAAATGACTGCTTCAATGCGGCGTGGCATGGAGGCAATCAGCCTGTGGCACTGCTGAGGTCTTATGGAGGCCCAGGATGCTTCGATAGCGGCCTTTAGCTCATCCAGAATGTTGGGTCTTGAGTCTCTCAACGTTCTCTTCACAATATCCCACAGATTCTCTATGGGGTTCAGGTCAGGAGAGTTGGCAGGCCAATTGAGCACAGTGATACCATGGTCAGTAAACCATTTACCAGTGGTTTTGGCACTGTGAGCAGGTGCCAGGTCATGCTGAAAAATGAAATCTTCATCTCCATAAAGCTTTTCAGCAGATGGAAGCATGAAGTGCTCCAAAATCTCCTGATAGCTAGCTGCATTGACCCTGCCCTTGATAAAACACAGTGGACCAACACCAGCAGCTGACACGGCACCCCAGACCATCACTGACTGTGGGTACTTGACACTGGACTTCTGGCATTTCCTTCTCCCCAGTCTTCCTCCAGACTCTGGCACCTTGATTTCCGAATGACATGCAGAATTTGCTTTCATCCGAAAAAAGTACTTTGGACCACTGAGCAACAGTCCAGTGCTGCTTCTCTGTAGCCCAGGTCAGGCGCTTCTGCCGCTGTTTCTGGTTCAAAAGTGGCTTGACCTGGGGAATGCGGCACCTGTAGCCTATTTCCTGCACACGCCTGTGCACGGTGGCTCTGGATGTTTCTACTCCAGACTCAGTCCACTGCTTCCACAGGTCCCCCAAGGTCTGGAATCGGCCCTTCTCCACAATCCTCCTCAGGGTCCGGTCACCTCTTCTCGTTGTGCAGCGTTTTGTGCCACACTTTTTCCTTCCAACAGACTTCCCACTGAGGTGCCTTGATACAGCACTCTGGGAACAGCCTATTCGTTCAGAAATTTCTTTCTGTGTCTTACCCTCTTGCTTGAGGGTGTCAATAATGGCCTTCTGGACAGCAGTCAGGTCGGCAGTCTTACCCATGATTGGGGTTTTGGGTGATGAACCAGGCTGGGAGTTTTAAAGGCCTCAGGAATCTTTTGCAGGTGTTTAGAGTTAACTTGTTGATTCAGATGATTAGGTTCATAGCTCGTTTAGAGACCCTTTTAATGATATGCTAATTTTGTGAGATAGGAATTTTGGGTTTTCATGAGCTGTATGCCAAAATCATCCATATTAAGACAATAAAAGACCTGAAATATTTCAGTTAGTGTGCAATGAATCTAAAATATATGAATGTTAAATTTTCATCATTACATTATGGAAAATAATGAACTTTATCACAATATGCTAATATTTTGAGAAGGACCTGTATACTCCTAGCACCTGATATTTTGGCACCAGGTAAGAGGAGTTCTCAGGCATACACCACATCAAAATGAGTCATTTTTCATTTGACTAAATTTGATATTTTTTTCCAGCAGGTGGCAGAGAAATGGATATTTCCTCCTGCTTTTACAGTTCACCTCTTCTGAAAAGGAAATATGAAATCCATCATCCATAAAACATTGGCTCTGTCAGTGAAACAGCACAGTTTCCCTTTGCTCATCACAACCATGTGCTGTTACCATGGTAATGAGTGGCCTAGGACTAGCCCTGTAGAGTAATCATGCAGTGTGCGATGACGACCAGTGTTGTGAGAAGGATGAGTGCATAAATGAGCCCGACTATGAACAGCTGTGCGCACAATGTAATGTTTAAGACATGGTCCATGAGGGGTGACCACTGGGAGAGAGTGTCGTCTTATCCCGGTGATAGCTTAAACCAGACAAAAACAAATTCACACCAAAAACCTCAACTCAACTTGAAGCTATATTAGCTGGGCAGTGGCAGGTTGGAGATGAATTTGTTTAGCATTAAAATTATCCCTATAGTGACCAAGAAACATGGTTCCTACACATTTTTAATGTTAAATCTGCACTCTTTTCCACAGTCAAATTTCCAGAGTTCGCAGCCCTTTTTAGCCCAGTTTAAAGCATAAAAATAAAAGTTCATTATGAATTGATTGCAAACATATACGGAAAACCCACAGAGTGTAAGGAGGCTGGTGGGTTGGATGGGCAGAGTCAATTCAATTCTGATTATTTATATAACGGCAATCCACTAATCTCAAGGCACTTAAAAGAAAAAAACAATTTGTATTCAGAAATATATACAGTCAATTCAAACCAATTATAGCTAATCATACAGTCAAATGTGATCATAGTTATAAAACAAGGAAGCCAACTTTTGTTTATTATTTGAATAAGTAAAAGGTTTTCTTTCTAAGAAAACATTGGAGATTTCATAGAGTAATTGCCTTTACAGCAATCACTGCTCCTGAATGCACATGTAGCGACAGAGGACAGTCGATTGTCAGATGGACAGTAATGGATGGCAGATGGATGGATGGATCGACAGACAAATATTGAATGGTACAGGGAATGAGATCTGGAAATAAATAATATATTTTTCCAGATTTCTACAGTTGTGGAAAATACTTAAAGCAAGCAGGTCAAACAGCAATCAGTTCTGGATGTGTAATTCATTTTGGTATTTTCCCTTAGTGCTGGGCTGGTTTAATTACATTTTCCCCTTAATAAATTAAATCAAATCAGTTGAAAACCTGCATTTTGTATTTGCTCAGGACAGCTTTGTCTGATATTAAAATTATGTTGATTAGCTGAAGCACTTAATTACCCCAAAAAACAAAAAACAGAAGGAATCCGTAATAAGTCAAATACTTTTTCAGTGCGCTGTTGGTAAAAAAAAAAGACTGGTGTAGAACTGGCGTAAAAAGAACACAGTGTGGGTGAGAACAGGCTATCTGCAGGTAGCAGCAAATGCTGTGTAGATCAAAGAAAGCCATGAGCTCTCCTGGACCCCTGCCAGAAAACCTCTAAACTCCAAGCAGGCAGTGTGACCACTGTGGACGTGACAAGAATGGGGATGGGGTGGGGGAGACTACAAGTTGTGAGTGGGAGAATGATGGTAGAAAGCTGACAGAAAGAAAATGTCTGATTTTTCATACACTTGTATGGCAAAAGCAACACAAGACCTTTAGAGATTTGGGTAAGATGAATTTTAGGACTTTTTCTAATCTAAACATTGTAATTTTAAGTTTGCATTTAAAGGGCATCAGTCAGTTTACCATCTACCTACAATTAAGTCAATGATCAAAGACATGTTTTAAAACTTTACAACCCAGGCATCTGACACTGCAGGTCTTGATGCTCAATTCTAATTTTTCGCTGAAATTCTTTTCTTTATGGTCGTTGTTCAAACTACTAATTAAGTGCGACCTCCATCAGACTTCAGTCTGAACGGTCATGATCCCCAAACGACCCACATACGCAGTAGGAGAATGTAGACGTCACACAGCAGCACATGGTTTACAGAAATAATAATGGGTATCGGCATCTCTGTGTTATGAAGTTGTTGAGCAATAGGAGCCGACAATGTTATGACCACATCATAACAAGACGAAAAAAAAAAGGGAAGAGAGCATGACTAATTACAATGGCCTTTTGTGGAGCAGTGTCAGCTACTTCTGTAGAAAAGCGTGTGTGGATGCGTAGTAGAAGCCAGGACAATGACGTGAACGCCGGATGAAATGCTACATAGCTGTTCAGGCCGCTCTGAAAACCATCAGATACGTATTTCATATGAAAGTGGCACAATTTGGAATTTTATGGAGGTGAAAAGATCGGGACTAAGTTCAGACTGTCATGAAAAAGTCGGATATGGGTTTTATATGGGCAAGATAATCGGATTTTGGAGGCATTTGCCAGCAATGTAAGCGTAGCTTGTTATGCACCTTGAGAGGAAGTTGAAATACCAAGTATCATTCCAGGAAAAAGACTCCAGATACACTGCAGAAGGTAACCAAAAGGACTTGTCATCTTCCATCATTTCATTTGTCCTAACATGATCAAACGTGACAGTTCATTGAGATTGAAAGGTAAACCAAGTTTTATCTCTTAAAAGGATGACCAAGTAAAATAATCTGAAGATAATCTGCAAAGATTAGAATTTTTCCCAAAGGATTTTCTGTCAGGGTTCTGGAAATGACTCAGATTGCACTGTTGAGCTACTCAGCAGTGTGGTAGAGGTATAAGTGGTCAAGAAGGAACGTTAGGAAATGAGAACAGCTACTGGAGATGGAAATGTGAAAAATAGAAACAAAAATAATGATTAGTGAACTTTCACTGCAGTATCATGGAAAGTGGAGTGAATGCTTTCCTGTTGCATCTTATGCTTAACAATTCTGGTATGATGCTCAGTCAGTCAGTCCATTGTTTCCCTCAGCTTATTTATGTTGCAAGGGATGTTGTCCAAAAGCAATAAATTTAAAACTACCCCGGGGGTGGCACTGCAGGACAGATTGTTGAGAACTGAGGAGAGAGAAAGAGCAAGAATGACTACAAGGGGGGCTGCAAATACAAGATAGCGAGCACGTAGTGAAACACACACACCGAGTGAAAACACATACGCTGATACAAAGCCAGGAATAAATAGTGCTCCTGTTTGTGTCAATTCAGTGATTTATTTGGTGGAAAATGTTCAGAGGCAGAAAAGTGTGTAATTTTATTAGACATGGGTTTGAATGAGTTGTGTCATTCAAAGTAACAAATTAAAGCTGTATCTCTTTTATTCCACCTCTCTGAAACCTGAAGCAAACCAGATCTCACACACACAAAGTATCAGTCGAGCAGGGGATGTATAATCAATGCCTTTGTTCATCACTCTGAGGGACGCCAACAGAACTGTATGTTTTTGAAAGCTGCTGCTTCAGCAGAGGTTGCTTTTCTATAGGGCACAGTTGTTGTTTTTCTTCCCTTTTCACTCTCTGACCCTCTGATCCCACGATGGCCTGTCTCCTGTTGCCAGACTACCTTGTTTTTTGATGTACCTGTATATTCCTCTGTGGCTACGTTCTCAGAATTGTATGATAAATAAGACGTCAGGACTTCACATCTTTTCCTTTCATCATTGATCACTCGCTCTGACCTGACTAGCAGCTCTAAATCTTATCCGTCTGTTGCAGTTGGAGGAGTTTAAGTAAAGTTTTCAATTTAATTCAATTCAAAAATACGTTATGAAAGGAGTAAAAACCAGTGTGTACCAAGTGTGTACTACAGAAATCTTAAAGCAACTAAAGTAAACTTTAAAGGAAATTATTTCTGATCTGGGAGAGCCACTAAAAGAATCAGCTGGATAATAATTATGATGCTGTTCAAATGACAACCTTTTTCACATTTTTAAGAATTTTAATTAATCAGACACTTAAAATTATTATCATCAATAAATCATCAGCAAGCACACCTAAATATTTTTCACAGTGGGATTTTCCAATCCAATTTAAAAAGCGGCATTTTTAAACTATCAGTATCAGATTCAATTAAATTTAACTTCTGATACCTGGTGTCGTTGTCCTCATGTCAGTCGCAACCCTTAGCGATGCAAAAACAATCTTTTACCTTTTTCATGTTTGCAAAGCTTTATTATAGGTTGTGCACATTATTTGTGGATCTAATGAATCAATTTCTAAAGAAAAGTTTCTCACACAGAGACAGTTCTGCTGGTTGATATGGTTTGAAAAACCTGACTGCCTACAGGAGCCATTCCCCCAACGCTGAGCAGAAACTTCGCCTGGCAAATCGGTCGAATGGCATCTACTGCAGGTAAGAAAAGCAGCAGTTTACACCTGAACCCAACTCCTCCACATCCCATTCAGACACAAATACTTGCCGTACACCAACAATCCCCCTACCTTCAGACCCCCTGCCTGCAATCAGGAGCTCAGAGGAAGATGTAAATAGGCTCTTTCAGCGCCTGAAAACAAGGAAGGTCTCAGGACTTGATAAACGCTCCACCATCATCCCAGTACCCAAGAAACCCACCATCACAGGATTTCCTTTACAGGCCTGTCGCCCTAAAGTCTGTGGTCATGAAATCCTTTAGTGTTGAAGCACCTGAAGGACATCACAGGCCCCTTGCTGGAGCCCCTGCAGTTTTCCTACTGGGCAAACAGGTTGGCAGCTGATGCAGTCAACGTGGGACTATACTTCATCCTGGAACACCTCAACCACCCAGGGATGTACACCAGGATCCTGTTTGTGGACTTCAGATCTGCCTTCAACACTATCACCCCAGACATCCTCCACCAGAAGCTCACCCAGCTTCCACCTGTCAGTGGATCACTAGCTTCCTGAAAGACCGGCAGCAGCAGGTGAAGCTGGGGAGCATCTTCTCCAGCCGCCACAGAGGCAGTTTCTTCCCCCAGGCTGTTTCTCTGATGAAAACTTGACAGTCAGAGTTCCAGACCAACACCATCCATACTTGGACTGATCTCACATTATATTACATTGTAAGGTCAATTGTGTATATGTGTACATTTAAAAAGATATTATTTGTTGTTTGTACAAACTTGGCAATAAAGCTGATTCTGATAAAAAAAAAAAAAAAGGAACATTGTCTTTAACTCACAGCAAACTACATATTCTTGTTTCTATTCCTAATTGAAAAAGAAGTCACCAATCTGGTTTAACTGAAAATTTCCATTCAACTGGTCACATGTCCTCCTATGTATCCGGCTTGCATGCAGGTACTCAGGTCTGCAGAGTTTCCCTCATGCTGGGATCCTGGAGACGAACGTGAAAAGTGGTGATTAAGCCAGTGTGTGATCGGTCAATAAAGTGGAGGAGCCATTAAGCAGCAGAAGCAGGAACAATAGTGGGAAGTTACAACAGGGATGGGGCTACCGGTCACCATGACCCCCTGGACATTGTTCTGCTGCCCACCAATATTTGAAGGATGGAGGGGAGAAGTGAAGGACGTTGTAAAAAGTACAGGGAAGATGACAGATGGCAATGCTGATGAAGATGGTAAGAAGTAAAGGAAACGGTGAATAGAAAAAACCAAAGTCAGGCGAGGTTTCTGATGGTAAAAAAGAAATGAGGGAGAAAGATTTAAATGAGTTGAAATATACCGAGAGAGAAAAATGTGTCTACTCTGAGAGTAATAAAGGTCTATCACAAACGGACAGTTGACAGGCAGACCCCCAACAAAAATCTCCCTGGCCTTAGCATCCCTTCAGAACCAAACTCCTGCCCTGCAGCACGTACACTTCCAGACAGAGGGGCCAAACAGTCTGCAAAATCTCAGCTCCAGACTCCAGCTTTGTTCCCCAGTCACACTGCTTTGTTCACACACCAGAGACCGGATGTGTCCTCAGTGACCAGCCACTTTCTCCCCCTATCCCCCCTCCACTCCTGGGCTAATTCTGTGGTGCATTCCACTTTTTGTGATTGTCTTACTGGTTCCTTCAAATTCAAATAGGATGAAGAAACAGTTCTAAATTTGGCTTTTTTTAAGATGATGTTTAAGATGTTAGTGCACATCAAGGCTCTGTTAATAAAGTGGGTCATCTAACCCTACATTCAAGAATATCTACCAGAACACCAAGAGTTCAGTGGTTATGCTCCATTTATGATCAAACATACTTAAATTCCTACCAAAGCGCTGCATGAAAACTGATTGCTAATATAGATGTTGACTGATATATTCCAACATTACAACAAAGTTATACTTGACCAAAGATGCCAACTCTCACTGGTTTGAGCATCAAAGGACACAACTAAAATGTAGAAAAATTAAATATTACAAACACCTCTTTTCAATTAGTCTGTGCAACTTTTTTCTCAGAATTTGTGAACAAATTTGTATAAAATAACTTGTCTGATAAATTGTAAAAAAAACATTCCTATTTTATTTTTTAATGTATTATTTAATTCTAATTTATACATTTATTATAACTTTGTTTGAAAGGAGTTATCAGTGAAATCTTCAAGCTCAAGACAGTTTACTGCCCTGCAAGTGCATTAAACACATTGTTCTCAGTGTGTAATCGTTTTAAAGAGTTATTTTATTTCTGATCAAAATAATCGTGATTGTAATTTTTTTAATAATTGAGCATGATGCATACATGACTTTACTGAATTAGGGGCACAATAGACTGTATTTGCATCAGGCAACAAACTGGACAGGACACAACAATAAAAATAAAAAAAGACAGCAAAAGTTTGTAAATTAAAGACAAAACAAAACAAAGCGGCTGATGTGTTAATGAGCACGTGTTTAGTGTGATTTCAAATGTTGTACAGGTGGATACTCTAGTCTTTATAAAGGCCGACCATCATGACATCTCACTGTAAGTATCTGGTGGAAACTATGGGTGTACCGATCAATCGACCCCGATACTAACATGTGAAACTTTAAGATGCCTTAAGGACGTTTTTCCTAAGACCCCCTTCCAAGGTGGCTTGGGAAAACTAAACTAATATCTCTGTATTGCTTAGTGGTGTAAAAGGCTAGATGTCTCTGAAATACACACACACACACACAATATTTACATTACATTATTGTTGTGGTATCTAGCAAAGAAAGTAATAATGGATACCTGCAAAGTGAGCCTCTGCAGACACCTGTATACTGCAGAATTGTTTTAAATCTCAACTTTATAAAGCCTTTTTAAAAATCTATATTTTTCTTCACCAAAAGCTATGCGTCCCTGTGGATAGGTGGTGCTTATTGTCCAAGTTCATTTTCATTCACTGACTTGAAGTGACTCCCCTCAATCAGCAGCGTTGACTGAATGATTTTCAATTAGTAAAAACTAACAAGGAAAGAAAAACAAATCAGTGAACAGCGTTGCAAATAACTAGTGTCGCTGTCACCTGAACCTGAGTTTATAAGCTACGTGTTCATAACACCAGCATGATGGGTCATAATGTCTTGTTCTATGCATAACAATAGAAAAAGTCTTATTTTGAATGAATGAAGCAATAAATTGCATACTGGCAGGTTTCAAGTTGAATTTTTTCCACCATCATTGTTATACGTGGCCTGAATGCACAGATCAACTACTTGCTCCCTGACCCCTGGATGCTTCTCTCATTACGAACTGACATTGGACGTGAGGACAGGGTTATTGTGTGTGCAGGCTGACATTCCAGAGAGGCCAAAAGAGGTCCGGCAGAATCTGAGAGCAAAGGAAAGGGAGGAAACGCTTTTTCACAGAGTTGCATGTCCACCCAACCA
This sequence comes from Girardinichthys multiradiatus, assembly GCF_021462225.1. NCBI lineage: Eukaryota > Metazoa > Chordata > Actinopteri > Cyprinodontiformes > Goodeidae > Girardinichthys > Girardinichthys multiradiatus. The sequence continues at coordinate 19,546,872 of NC_061801.1, forward strand.
CCCACACACAAATGGGATATTTCTACTTCCCTGGGCTATTTGTTTGTCCATTCTGTCTCCTGAAAAAGGGAAGTAAATGTTACCATGAAGTTTGGAATGCAGACAAAGATTTTGGACGATGAAGTACCACCATTCAGGAGCTGGAAGTGATGACTCTGGAGACATGTTACTGTATTTGGTTATTTTTCTTTATGACTGAGCAAATGCTGGAGGATATTTTATACATATCTTCTTGCCACTTGTATGTAAGTTTGCTTAATCTCACTAGCCAATCAGAAGATCCGAACGCGCTTGTGTTGGGAAACAAATGAATGAGAGCAGTGAATATTTTTTAGAGGGCCCAGATCCAGGTCTAGATTCTTGATTTGATATTTATATAAACTCTGCTGCAACCTCAGAGGTTTATACCTTATAATAAAAAAAAATGTGGAGGTATCACAATAACCAACAACCTTTGTGCTTTAAAGAGACAATTTCAAAATAGAAGGGTTTCTGCAACTTAAAGTCAAATTGAAGACTTTTGAAGACATAACTAAATGAGATTTAAAACCTAGGATAGATAACTCTGGACCCTAACCCTATGCCCAAGACTTTTAAGGCCTAAAATTAAACTCATTAAGTTTATGTTTTATGCCTTTTTAAGATCTTGCAGAAACCCTAAACTAATGGACACTTTAATAAAAAAAAAAAAATCTTTAAAAAGGCACAGAAATTAACAGATATACACACAAAACCAGACAATTAAAGGGGATATAATGCTTGGTAAAACAAAGCCACTAGAGCAACAAAAACACGTACACTATTTGTTTCATTGGCTTTTCCAATTTATATTAGTTATTTGGATTTTAATAGAATAACTCGGGGCCCTTTTTTGTGAGTGCAGGTGGCAAAATTACAGAGCAGCTCTGTAGAAGAACATATGGCTTTATTTTAACTCGGTTTAAATCTTTAGTAAATTTAGGAGCTTCATACTGTGGGTTTGAAGACATTATTAAACAATCAAGAAAGTCAAATTTAAAAAAAAAAAGCAGTTCATAATTTTTTTTAGCTGTAACTTTAAAACTGCACTGATAAAACGGCACAATGTCTCATTTTGGTACATATATATATATATATATATATATATATATTTCAGTTTTCTTTTTTTGTTTTTACCACCAGGTGGCAACACAGGACTAAAAGTAAAGACAGCTTAGGTACATAGTACTCATGGTGCACATCAGTGCAGCTCTATAGTATTTATTAAAGAAAGTGTAAAACTTGACAGATATATGATCCAGATATAATAGAAAAAACAGGAATAAAGTCTAGAAACTCAAATATTTTTCACTTCTGGTCCTAAGTGAATGAACGGAATTGGCAACCTTGGTTCAGGAAATACACAGTGAGCAGTGCCAACTTGGTAGCTCAACAAGAAACATCTCTGCTGAAACATCATGAGATGCAAAACACAGCTCAACCAAAAGGGCAGTAGGGGAAGGAAAGAGGAAGAACCTGAAACTTAACCGCTAAGAGAGAAGGGAAACATTCTGGGTCAGAAAGCAGGGTGGGAAAAGAGGACGGTGACAGGGGTGACATTAGGTGAACCCTGCCACCTCAATAGATCAAAACTCCCTGTGGAAAAACACAATGCTTCATACCTTGTACTCTGCTATGGCTTATACAGCTGGAAAATCAATTTCACTCTGTGGAAGCCAGACACATCATACTCAGAGGTGCTGCATAATGACATCAGGAAGCTGTTATTGTGCACACCGTTCACACTGCAGGACATACAGTAGGAACTGAAACAACTCATATCCTTATTTGGTCACCATTCGATGATCCCAATACTTGAGACAGCCGCAATATAATTTTCCTACATACATCAAGCGTAGTTATTGGTATAGTTATTGTACACAAACAAATTCCATTCTGCTGTCAGTCCCTAAAGGCTGTCTTAGAACTCAAACACATTAAATAATAAGTATGAGAATAAATGTAGGCTTTGGATATTTGGACCACAGTCATGTTAGAAAGGCTTATGGCATGAAAACACACAGTTTGTATAATAACGGTAACATATTTGCAATCTCTATAAGACGAGCAAAACAGATTTAAAGGAATAAATTAGAATTGCATACATTAAATAATACTTAGATAATATCTTATCTGTGAATACAAGCTCAGGCAACTTTAGCATCTCACCAGCAGGTGTCCCCAAAGCTTCATTTATGAATAGCAGCCTAAAATCAGATGAACTAAGCCTGAAAATATTACCTACCACATTGACCCATATTTCTTTAAGAACTTTCTTTCCAAGAAACTGGACATTTTTGCAATCTGTTAGCGGGCTCTTGATCAATAGGTCTAATAAATATTTTGTTATTCTTTGGACTTTAGCTGCTTTCTGACCCATTTTGAGGCCAGTACCTGATCAACATCAGAGAGGAGGTTGGTTTGCTTAATAACCTAACTTTGCCCCACCATATATTCACACATAAAAGGGCTCCGAGACCTAAAAAATATTGTTATAAATACTTTTCCTTTCCAATGCCAGTTCTGTTCAGCAATATTTCCTTATTATGCCACCAGAGGGCACCCATTACCCTTTAACTAGTAGTTGATGTTGCGGCAACAGGACTTGTTTTATTAATATTCTTTTAATAGTTAAATATATTACATTTCAGAGCAAGAAAGAATATTGCACAACTTACAGAGTGCAGATGAGGTAAGAACCTCTCCAGGTCATTCATGTCTATTCCGTCGTCTTCTGCAAACTTGCTTTTGTTCATGCTAAAAGGGAAGGAGTAAGATAGAAATTATTAGTTACTTTTAAACACTATGAGTATAATTCGCATTTCATATTTCTGATGCTAAGAAGTCATCAAAACCACACTGACTAATTGATCCAAATACTACAGATGCATAAAGACAGATCTTACCCCTCTCTGTCAATGTGTGGCAGCTGCTTTGGCATTCCTCTGAAGGGTTTCCTGTGGAAATGGCTGAAATCCAACTTTTCTGGTTGTACATCCCAGCCTGCACCTCTACAACAACACAACAGAGATAGAGTTTTTGCATGTGAACAAGACAAATCAGGAAAATTGTGATAAAGAAGGTATGATAAAGATAAAGATAGTTAAATGCCTCAATTAACTGCCACATAGAAAAAGTATGAATGGAAGCTTCTTTTGCTTCCGCCTCTCTGTCTGCTCAGATGCTTTTCTCCTAAGCTCCCTGCTTGCTTGCATTCTTTTACTCCTAACTTTTTATCTCTTAGCCAAAATTATGGAAATATTGGACTAAAACAACTTCTTACCAGCGACTCACAAGGATTATTATTATTATTATTTTTATTTTTTTAAAGGACTTTGATGTTTTTATAATTGAACTAGAAAGAAGGACAAGTTGACGCCAGCTAATCAGCACAAAATGCCTCCCTTCACCACAGAGGACTTCGACAAACCTTTACAGAAATTCGCTGTTTTGGAGATGAAAATCCATCGACTAGAAGTGAATGTGGAGGTGAATATGGGGTACAACGATGATTCAACTCTGCCTGTGATCCCAAACAGTGACAGCCAGCTCAACAACTCAGCCGGCAATCAGAACACTGAGAATAAACCTACCGGTAGCCCCCCCTGGCATGTTTTAGGGGCATGCCCAAAAAATCAAGGTGGACGACTCCCTGGAAGATCTCAGCAATTAAATAAATTAGAATCGCCAGAATTACAGAGAAATGCCCCCGTTTCCCCTGGGAAAAGGAGACTTCGACAGCGAGCTGCTGTCACAACAACTGATAGGAGGGAGACAGCTGGAAATAATGAAATTTCCCTCCAAAACAGATTTGCTTCACTACAGAATGAAAACCAGGAAAATTATCCATCTTCTGAGAACAATAAAAGATTTGAGAACAACCTTCATTCTAAACAGTCTTCTCCTAAATTGCCAGAGAAAAAGCGCCCCACCGGACCAAGAACCCTAATAGTGGGCAACACAGCTGTGGATGGGATTAAAAACTTCTGCAACAAGAAAAACACATAAGTTATGATTGGTACCAGTAACGTGATGTTTGATATCTCAGAGAATATTCTTGCGATCACAGAAAAGCGCCCGTCTCTAGAAAACCTTATTATACACTGTGGAGCCGTGGATGACGTGGCTAAGAAAAAATCAGAAGGACTGAAGGAGGATTTCACTCGTCTTCTGAATATTGTTGGAGGTCTCAATATCAAGGTGTTTCTCTCTAAGGACTCACCATTTGCACCGATTTTCTGTGGAGATGAGATTTTTTCGAGACTTTTGATGATTAATACGTGGTTGAAAAAAACATGTGCTACTACATCTGTGAACTTCATCGACAACTTTAATATTTTTGGGGAAAAAAGACAACTCTTCAAGCAAGATGGTTTTTGTTTGAACAAGCCAGGAGCCAAACGTCTCACATCTAATCTCTTCTATTCAGTAAATAATCCGCCAGCAGCTTCGACCTTCAGCAGAGAACATGGAGTATCAACAACAATGATAACGTTGCCTCTAACAGCTCCAGCAGAAACAACCGGCCAGTTGGCTGAGAAAGAGAGGTCATCACAAAAGGTCTCCCTGTTGAAATCCACAGGAGAAGTGGACCCCCCCATTAAACCCCCCTCACCCCAGACCCCGACCCAGACCACACAGAACTGTCTCATCTCCCCACTGAGCCCGCTTTTTCTTTACTGGATTCTGATAACATGAAAGGAGCTCTTAAGATCAGAACCCAAATGGCTCTGACATCTTCTCCATTCAACACCCCCCGTGGCCGAGGCCCTGCTACTGAACCAACATCTTCCAAATGCCGCAGAGCCCCACCACCTCCTAATCTATCTCCTCCTAATCAGGACCTTCAAATCACTTCTCTGTGATACAGTCTGGGCCCCAGTGGTAACTCTATCAGAAATGAGCATGTCCAGGAAAAACCTGGGCCCCTAATAGAAGATAGTAAAATCTCTGTGCTTATACGTGACAGAAAGAACAAAGCCAAAAGGATAAGAGACAGTAATAAACAATCAACAAAAGCCATAAACTGTCAGGTACAACCAGACACAGAGTTAATATCAGCAACTAAGTCATATAAACTGGCTTTATTGAACATTAGATCTCTGTCAGGAAAATCATTTTTAATCAATGACTTCATTACTGAGCACGATCTTGATGTTATGTTTTTAACAGAAACATGGTTACATGAATTTAATGAAGCTCCCATTCTGATAGAGTCAACGCCGCCGAACTACAATTTTCTTTGTGAGAGCAGACAGCAAAGAAAAGGTGGAGGGGTGGCCACTTTGTTTAAAGATTTACTAAAGTGTAAAAAAGTATTTCTGGGCAAATTTGACTCTTTTGAATATTTGGCTCTCCAGGTAAAGAGCCCGGTCCGAACAATGTTCTTGAATATTTACAGGCCTCCTAAGTCCAAAACAAACTTTATCAGTGATTTTAATGAGCTTTTATCTGTGATATGTGTTGATTATGACTGTTTAATTATTGTGGGAGACTTCAACATTCACATGGAAAATCCTGAAGACAGAAGTGCAATAGATCTATGTGACACTCTTAGAAATTTTGGTTTGACTCAACATGTTAAACAGCAAACGCACAAACAGGGACATATTTTGGACTTGATCATCACTAAGGGTCTAAACATTTCCAATGTGTCTGTAACTGATGTTGCTCTGTCTGACCACTTTTCTGTTATTTTTGAAAGCATCATCTGCAATGACTCAGTTTGCCAAAGAGACATGATAAGAAAATGCATCTTTAAGGACGGTGCTGCTGAAACCTTTAACCAGATTTACTCTTCTACCTCCACTTTGCCCTGTAACACTGTAGATGAGTTGGTAGATAACTTTCATTCTAAAATCTCGGACATCATTGATTCAATCGCTCCAATTAAAGTGAAAGTCGTTTCTGGGAACATAATGTCTCCATGGAGAAGTGCTCCACCAGTCAGAAGTGAAAAAAAGGAGTGTCGAAAAGCTGAACGCAGGCGGCGAAAAACTGTACTCCGGGTTCACTATATTATCTATAAAGAAAGACTATACAGATATAACCTACAACTGAAAAATGCAAGGGAATCTTTCTTTTCTGAGATCATCAGCAAAAACATGAACAATGCTCGTGCATTATTTGCCACGGTCAACCGGTTAACAAACCCTCCTGTAACTGTAGCATCTGAACTCCCCTCTACCAGGGCCTGCAATGAATTTGCTCAATTCTTTACTGAAAAAACCCAAAAGATCAGAGAGGCAGTCAGCATATCCACATCAACTCCAGTACCAATGTTGTCTCCAACTAGAACTGATTTTGACAAAATTTCCCAATTTCACCAAATAAACTACAAAAAACTTAGAAGAAATCGTACAGCAACTAAGCTCTTCTTCCTGCTGTCTCGATGTTTTACCCACAGATTTCCTTAAGAAAGCTTCGCCTGTAATAACATCTGATTTAACACAAATAATAAACACGTCCCTTTTGTCAGGTATTTTCCCCCAGGCCCTGAAACAGCAATTATCAAACCTCTATTGAAAAAGAGCAACTTGGACAAGCTGCTACTACAGAACTACAGGCCTATATCAAACCTCCCCTTCATCAGTAAGATTATTGAAAAATCTGTGTTTCAGCAGTTAAACAACTTCCTAACAACGACCAACCGCTTCGATGTCTTCCAGTCAGGCTTCCTGCTCACCACAGTACAGAGACTGCTCTTGTCAAGGTGTTGAATGACATCCGTATAAATGCAGACTGTGGAAGAACCACAGTGCTGGTATTATTGGACCTTAGTGCAGCATTCGACACTGTTGATCACTCCATTTGATTAGAGTGCCTGGAAAACTGGGTCGGCCTTTCTGGTACAGAACTCAACTGGTTTAAATCCTACTTGAAGGACAGCGACTCTTTTGTGTCAGTAGGTAACTTTACATCAGAGACCACAAAAATCACATGTGGCGTTCCCCAAGGATCCATCTTAGGCCCCTCCTATTCAATATCTACATGCTCCCTCTAACTCAGATTTTCATAAACAACAACGTAAGTTATCATAACTATGCAGACGACACAACTACACATTACGATGTCACCAGGTGACTATGAACCCATTCAAGCGCTGGGTAAATGCTTAGAAGAAATCAATGCATGGATGGGCCAAAATTTCCTTCAGCTGAATCAAAACAAAACTGAAGTAATAATCTTTGGACCAAAGGAAGAGCGTTTAAAAGTCAGCACACAGCTTCAGTTAATACAGCTAGAAACCACCAGTCAGGCTCGAAACCTGGGTGTAGTGATGGACTCAGACCTGAACCTTCAGAGGCACATAAAGACAGTAACAAGGTCAGCCTTCTATCACCTAATAAACATCTCCAGGATTAAAGGATTAATGTCTCAGCAGGACCTTGAAAAACTAATTCATGCGTTCATCTTTAGTAGAATTGATTACTGCAACGGTGTCTTCACAGGTCTGCCTAAAAAGTTGATCGGACAGCTGCAGTTGATCCAGAACGCTGCTGCCCGTGTCCTCACTAGAACTAAGAAAGTGGACCACATCACCCCGGTTCTACAGTCCCTACACTGGCTCCCTGTAGCTCAGAGAATAGAGTTTAAAATACTTCTGTTAGTCTAGAAATCACTGAATGGCTTAGCACCAAAATACATTACAGACTTGTTGTCAGTGTATGAACCACCCAGACCTCTCAGGTCTTCTGGCTCAAATCTACTCTGCAGAACCAGAACCAGAACCAAACATGGAGAAGCAGCTTTTAGTTCTTATGCTCCACTAATCTGGAATAAACTACCAGAAAACTGTAAAAGCGCCAAAACCCTAAGTTGCTTTAAATCAAGATAAAAAACGTATTTGTTTAGAGTGGTCTTTGACTGTACCATCTAAACATTATTAGTTACGTTTTCAGTCCAGTTTTCCTTTCATTTTCTTGTCCATCATTCTATTCTCTTTATTTTATTTAACTTTTTTAAATTACCTCTGTTGTTTGATTTTATCATTTGATTTGTTTTTCTGTGTCTGTATCTGTGTTTATTTGCTTTGTGATTGTATTGTAATTGTATGTACAGCGCTTTGAGTGTCTCGTTGCTGAAAAGCGCTATATAAATAAACTTACCTTACCATGTTTTTGTATTATATTAATGTCTATTCTGCTTCTGATCGACATTTAACTACATCAAGAAATGTCCTAGCAAATGTCTATGTCTAGTACTAAAAAGGACAAACTGCTGCTATATAAGCTGCTGAAATAATTTGCTTAATTAGTTATGATGATCCCTTTATTTAAAGCACAACAAAATTGGTCTAAGTGTAATAAATGAGTGTTTTTTTTTTCATTTGTTTACATGGTTTAGCTTAGCTCTACAGAGCCTAGAAAACTTCAGTTCAGGAAGAAATAAACAATACTATTGGATAGGGGGCGTAACGGCACACAAAAATCAGTCCAGTAAGTTTTCGGTTCGAATCAAGAAAAATAAATAAAAATATGATTTTCTTTTTTATGTCAGCACTACAAAAACCTTTTTTATTTTCTGAAGTTAATTGATTTTATTATGTTCTTAAACCTAAAAAAGTGGAAAGTATAGAACTGACTGGAGATTCGTGTAGATTTATTTCAACAAATAAATGTATTATTAAGGATCTCTTACTATGTACACAGTCTAGGCTCACTGGATGCTAGAAGTAGCCATTTGGACATCAGCTTTTTCTCCACTATCTGTGGTACATTCAGCTTGACTATGTTTCAGGTGAGTAATTCAGTTAAGTGCAGAGCTGATATGTACCTGATTGCTGTTGAAAAATGCATATGCTGAAATAAAGTTTTGGTTCAGCTGCATAAAAACCTCAACGTTCCCAAATAGAGTTTAGTGATGGCTGGGAGTCTTCTCTGTTTAGTTTTGGTGTCGCTTTTTAAAGTTACGCTGCACTGAGCACGTAGTTTCTCACATAAATATTCTGCATGTGTTCAGGTCTAAATCGATGTTGTATTATGTTGGTACCTGTGTGTACCGAATCAGGCTGTACCAGATAGTGTCGGTACGAATACGTGTAGCTTTACATCGCTTCTACTGGACCAAAAATACACAACTGAATGAGTTCGGTAAGTTTTACTACAGATTGATCTGGATGTGTTTGCTTTTAGACCTGTAGCTTAAGACTGAAATCTGAAAACAGAAAGTAATGCTCAAAAATAAGATCCTTACAACAAATATGCAACCAAACACATTACATGTACTTTTTTCCCTAGTATATTATTTATTACAAGTTGTTTGTTCTTCGCATGTGAAGAACTGCGGTTAAAGCCAGCATTTCTATACATAAATAATTAGAAGATGAATGTTGAAATTTATTTAAGAGAACATCCTAAAAATATACACACCAAAACAACTCAAACTCTGGACTACCAAAGCTGATGAGTCAGATTAAAAAGAGAAAGTAAAAGGTGCACTGGCTACAACCAACATTCATTTATGATCTGTTACAAAGTATAACCTGCCGCCGGTAAAAGCGGAGAGATAAGATTGCATTTATCACCTCTAGAAACGTTCTTTGGAAGCCACAGCTCATAGATAGCAGAACATATATGTGGCACCTACCCACGTGAGTCCATTGTGTTCGCAGCCCATATGTCTGTCCCCAAGATGTCAAAGGAGACATCTCTGTTCCCATTCTAGAAGAACACAGAAACGGTAATATTTTAAGAGTGAAAATAAACTTCTTGATTAAATAGCTTTTAGGGTTTTTACCAACTTCCTGCTGCACCCTCAGAAATCTGAGGACTGAAGCACTAAGTCAAAACCAACAGATGCAGATGGAGCGCCCGGTTAAGCTCCAAACCTGTTGGACTCTACAGTCTCGTAATGTTACTCAAAGGTCTGTCAGTAATTCTCTTCTATCAGACCCTGAAAATATAACCGTTTGATTTGAGACTATGTTTACACTTTTTGCTAAACATGTGCTTACTGAAGAAACAAAACAGGACAAAAAAAAAAAAAAAACATTTCTGTACCTTGGGAGATCCTTTAAACTGGTTGTTTCGGCCTCTGCTGCCAGAGCGGGAACCGGATCCTGGTCTGGACCCTGAACTGGGCCTGGATCCTGTACTGCCATTACTGCTATGTTCCCACTCGTCCTGCAGTGTGAAAGGGAGTTCACAATGAATGTCATCAAAAATATGCATTGCAAAACAAACAGATCCAATTTACATACAGAAATAAATAGTCCCATCACGCGAATCAAAGAGACGGATTCGCATTCAGCTCATTACATTCCAGTTATAGTACAACGCAGTCACATTTCATTTATTGTGCCATAGCAACAGCGGGTGGTTGATTGCATGGAATAGTTAACTTTGCAGCAATCCCTCAAACTGAGCAAGCATGTGATCGAAGAGGCAGGGTTACTGCTGCATGGTATCAGGAGACTAGGTAGCTGCGATTCTATTGCTGAAAACTGCGATGACGATATCGAATACAATTAACCAAGATTTTTCGTTTCTTTACGATTGCACAAAGCCTCTGCCACTCTCTTTAACTTTAGCATCCAAGTCACTATAGCTATAAATCGCATTTGGCCCTGCACAATATATTGAATGGTCTTTGTGTTATCAGTGTATGCGATATGTGCATGCACAAAGACCATCCAATATATTGTCCAGCTCAAAGCCTGGAGACTTTTGCCATTTTGTAAAAATAAGTTAACAAATAGGAGAAAAAAACAATGTAAATCTCCAGTAATATTTGACAGATAATTTATTTGCTGGCTCTGCCACATCCCATCACATCCCATGATAGTCATTCAGGACATCCACCGACTGCTTCTACCACACACAGGCTAATGAGCTGTAAATCACCCAAGACTTGTGCTACCAGTGTCTTCTAGTCATGCTGCCATTTGTAAAATAAAAGACACTCTGACATAACACAAAATACCCTAACAGCTTCATTTCTTATCAGTTAAAAAAGTAAAAAATATATTTGATGGTTAGATGTTAATTTAGTCATTTGGAAATGAGGTCTAAGAATCCAGCATATAATTTCTCATCAGTCATCTTTGTTATTTTAAACATTCACCATTAAAGACCACCGTTTACTGTTTGATGGAGAACTGTTATGGTTGCAGATCTTATGGCCTGCGATTTTGTTGTTAAGCGCAAGGAAGTCAAGTTAAACTTGCTATCACGTATCAGGCTAAAAAATTTATCTATATATTAAATTTCAAAAAAACAGAATTAAAAGATGAGCCGGGTCCTGAAACATGGAGGTAAACTTACACGTTTAGAGGAGCCTCTTCCCTGAGATGACGTCAAACTACCATCTCTCTGGTTGATGCAGTCATCTGTCCACTGGAGGAGAAAAAGAAAAGGAGATGAAGCCATTTTTGTTTTGGTTTATTTCTACTTTCACTTCCTTACTGATTTAAAATATAATTTAAGATTTGATAGCAAAAAAAAAACTCTACTATATATTTTCCCCTATCTGAACCACTTTAATCCGCTCACACAAGCAGTTACTTGGTGATTCTTCACATTTAGATTGTCACCATGACCTCTGGAGCTTTGGAGTAGGGTGGAGCAATAACACAGTAGTTCTGTAAAGGTGTTATTGTAAATACTGTAACAAAAACAATGCTTTACGCAATGTGCAATAATAATTTAATACTGTATAGTTACGTGTCTTTGTGAAAAACCTACTACCTTCACAACTCTTCTTCTGCTATTCCTGCCATTAAAGCTACTCCATTACAGAAAATATTCTACTCATGATTTTTTTTAAAGATTACTCAATGATTTCAGATGTGTGTCCTTTCATGCCCAACATTTTCCAGGCACAAAACTTGATTTATATTAAAGGATGTTTCATACCGACCATGTACCAATTCATACCCACCCACCCAGGGGACATTTTACCATCTTTACTTGAACAGACTTTTCAAAACAAGACCACAAGGAGCAGCCTTAAAAAAGGGTGCATCAGCAGGGGGGAGGGATTACAAAATAAGAGCATGCATGCAAAGTTGAAGACTCTAAAATATAATTAAGAAACAATCATTTATTTGATTGCCTTGTTTTTGTGATCAGTTGCCAAATTTGAAATTTACCAATAAATCTTTCAATTGCACAGCCCTGCAAGCTGTGTAGCAGAATTAACTAGTCTGTAAAGATTCCTATGTTTAGCTGAAGCAGTGAGTGCAGCACACACCAAGCAAAGTTACTTAGACATGTCACAACTCACTAATGCAGCAGTATATTCTGGAATTTATTTGTTTATTTTATACCATTAAAAATTCAAATAGGCATCTGTACTGATAAGAGTTTAGCAAATTATGTGAGCCAAATCCATCAATCATCAGAACATTTCACAATAAAAGCAGACAACAAGGTATCCCAACTTACCCTAACCTCCCACACACACACACACACACACACACACACACACACACACACACACTCTTGTTTTGCTATATGTAGTGAGGACCATGTGTTGACTCCCATTGACTTCCATTGATTTTCAGTCATTTTCAACCCTTTCTATGACCTAACCCTGACAATAACCCTAAACCTAACCATCACCAGTGCATGCCTAACCCTAACCTTAACATAAACTCAATTCACATCTTAGTCCTAAACCTAACTGTTAGCAAAATAGGTCGTGAGGACCAGCAAAATGTCCTCACTTTGGTACAAACGGTCCTCAATTTGATGGTGAAATCGGGAAAATGGTTCTCACTGTGATGCCAAGACAGGAACACACACACACACACAAAGAATAGACATGCACTGATACATGTAAATTTGGGCTGATATTGATATCCAATATTCATACTGCTGCTATGGCCAATATCCGATAGGGCTGCACCGATTGAAGTTTTCTGACCAATCATAGATTACCAATTTTTAAAAGGCCTGATCTGCCGATTCCGATTTTTGCAGGTATCGATTTTTCTTTTTTATAACTGACACTGTCAAGTGTTAAGGTCAAAATACACTTTCAATATTCCAATCTTATATTATTGAAAAACTGTGAACAATTCCCGTGAAACAATACAAACTTGTTTTACCTGCACACGTGCTCTCAAATATAAATGAAAAGTTTAGAGCATTGCAGTTCCTTCGGTGTTTTATTTTTCACGTTAAAAAGAAACAAAACTTGCGCAACAGGTTAGACAAGTAGATAAGATCTGTTTTCACATGTAACTATCGGCCAGAAACAAATAAAGAAAACTCTTTGAATGAGAAGGTGTGTCCAAACCTTTGGTCTGTGCTGCATATACACACACACTGCTCGAAAAAATAAAGGAAACACTTAAACAACACAATATAACTCCAAGTAAATCAAACTTCTGTGAAATGAAACTGTCCACTTAGTAAGAAACACTGACTGACAAACAATTTCACATCATGTGTTTGAAATGAAATAGACAACAGGGGGAAATCTTTGGCGATTAGCAAGACACTTAATAAAGGAGTGGTTCTGCAGGTGGGGACCACAGACCACTTCTCAGTACCTATGCTTTCTGGCTGATGTTTTGGTCACTTTTGAATGTTGGTGGTGCTTTCACACTCGTGGTAGCATGAGACGGACTCTACAACCCACACAAGTGGCTCATGTAGTGCAGCTCATCCAGGATGGCACATCAATGCCAGCTGTGGCAAGAAGGTTTGCTGTGTCTGTCAGCGTAGTGTCCAGAGCCTGGAGGCGCTACCAGGAGACAGGCCAGTACACCAGGAAACGTGGAGGGCAACAACCCAGCAGCAGGACCGCTACCTCCGCCTTTGTGCAAGGAGGAACAGGAGGAGCACTGCCAGAGCCCTGCAAAATGACCTCCAGCAGGCCACAAATGTGCATATGTCTGCACAAACGGTTAGAAACCGACTCCATGAGGATGGTATGAGGGCCCGACGTCCACAAATGGGGGTTGTGCTCACAGCCCAACACCGTGCAGGACGCTTGGCATTCGCCAGAGAACACCAGGATTGGCAAATTCGCCACTGGCGCCCTGTGCTCTTCACAGATGAAAGCAGGTTCACACTGAGCACATGTGACAGACGTGACAGAGTCTGGAGACACCGTGGAGAGCGATCTGCTGCCTGCAACATCCTTCAGCATGACCAGTTTGGCAGTGGGTCAGTAATGGTGTGGGGTGGCATTTCTTTGGAGGGCTGCACGCCCCTCCATGTGCTTGCCAGAGGTAGCCTGACTGTCATTAGGTAACGAGATGAGATCCTCAGACCCCTTGTGAGACTATATGCTGGTGCGGTTGGCCCTGGGTTCCTTCTAATGCAGGACAATGCTGGACCTCATGTGGCTGGAGTGTGTCAGCAGTTCCTGCAAGATGAAGACATTGAAGCTATGGACTGGCCCGCCCGTTCCCCAGACTGAATCCGATTGAGCACATCTGGGACATCATGTCTCGCTCCATCCACCAACGTCATGTTGCACCACAGACTGTCCAGGAGTTGGCGGATGCTTTAGTCCAGGTCTGGGAGGAGATCCCTCAGGAGACCATCCACCGTCTCATCAGGAGCATGTCTAGGTGTTGTAGGGAGGTCATAGAGGCACACGGAGGTCACACACAATACTGAGCTTCATTTTGACTTGTTTTAAGGACATTACATCAAAGTTGGATCAGCCTGTAGTGTGTTTTTCCACTTTAATTTTGTGTGTGACCCCAAATCCAGGCCTCCATTGGTTAATAAATTTGATTTCCATTGATGATTTCTGTGTGATTTTGTTGTCAGCACATTTAACTTTGTACAGAACAAAGTATTCATGAGAATATTTCATTCATTCAGATCTAGGATGTGTTATTTGAGTGTTCCCTTTATTTTTTTGAGCAGTGTATATACACACACACATATATATATATATATATAAAATCAGTCAGTCAGTCATTTTCTACCGCTTATTCCATAGTGGGTCGCGGGGGAGCTGGTGCCTATCTCCAGCAGTCTATGGGCAAGAGGCGGGGTACACCCTGGACAAGTCGCCAGTCCATCGCAGGGCAACACACAAACAACCAAGCACACACTCATTCATACACCTATGGGCAATTTAGAGTGACCAATTAACCTAACAGGCATGTCTTTGGACTGTGGGAGGAAGCCTGTCATTTTAGTGTGGGAGGTTTCAAGGCTAAATTGGACCAGCCTGGTAGCCAGTCTTCATTGATTGCACATTGCACCAGTAAGAGCAGAGTGTGAAGGTTCAATTAGCAGGGTAAGAGCACAGTTTTGCTCAAAATATTGAAATGCACACAACATTATGGGTGACATACCAGAGATCAAAAGAGGACAAATTGTTGGTGCACGTCTTGCTGGCGCATCTGTGACCAAGACAGCAAGTCTTTGTGATGTATCGAGAGCCACGGTATCCAGGGTAATATCAGCATACCACCAAGAAGGATGAACCACATCCAACACGAATAACTGTGGATGCAAGAGGAAGCTGTCTGAAAGGGATGTTCGGGTGCTAACCCGGATTGTATCCAAAAAACATAAAACCACGGCTGCCCAAATCACGGCAGAATTAAATGTGCACCTCAACTCTCCTGTTTCCACCAGAACTGTCCGTCTGGAGCTCCACAGGGTCAATATACACGGCTGCTATAGCCAAACCTTTGGTCACTCATGCCAATGCCAAACGTCGGTTTCAATGGTGCAAGGAGTGCAAATCTTGGGCTGTGGACAATGTGAAACATGTATTGTTCTCTGATGAGTCCACCTTTACTGTTTTCCGGGAGAGTTACGGTGTGGAGAAGCCCCAAAGAAGCGTACCACTCAGACTGTTGCATGCCCAGAGTGAAGCATGGGGGTGGACCAGTGATGGTTTGGGCTGCCATATCATTGCATTCCCTTGGCGCAATACTTGTGCTAGATGGGCGCGTCACTGCCAAGGACTACCGAACCATTCTTGAGGACCATGTGCATCCAATGGTTCAAACATTCTATCCTGAAGGCGGTGCCGTGTATCAGGATGACAATGCACCAATACACACAGCAAGACTGGTGAAAGATTGGTTTGATGAACATGAAAGTGAAGTTGAACATCTCCCATGGCCTGCACAGTCACTAGATCTAAATATTATTGAGCCACTTTGGGGTGTTTTGGAGGAGCGAGTCAGGAAATGTTTTCCTCCACCAGTATCACGTAGTGACCTGGCCACTATCCTGCAAGAAGAATGGCTTAAAATCCCTCTGACCACTGTGCAGGACTTGTATATGTCATTCCCAAGACGAATTGATGCTGTATTGGCCACAAAAGGAGGCCCTACACCATACTAATAAATGATTGTGGTCTAAAACCAGGTGTTTCAGTTTCATTGTCCAACCCCTACACAGGGGTGTATATATATATTCCCCTACTCCTTCAACACCCCGTTGACATTGCTTCTCTGTGTCACAATCCTGAGCAAGATCACCATCACATGCCCAAACAAATACCAGATGGCCAACCCCCTCCCCCCGAAACACACACAAAAACAGCAACAAGATGATAATAAACATCGGTAATTAATATTGGCCCAGTTGTTCTTATCGGAACAACCCCAATAGGTTAAAAAATTCTAACATTGACCAATAACGATACTAATGTTAATGCCGGTATATTGTGCGTCCGTAACAAAGAATATTAGTTTTTAACTCGCATGATGTGAAAACCAGCAGAAGCAGAGCTATATGGTTATTTTAGAGATGATGATGGTGGACATGTTATACACACATGCCTTCTCTCTGCGTTATATACAAGCAGTCTTTTGGATTTTGTCTTCAGCTGGAAAGTTTGCAGCCTGCTGTAACTATGCACTTACAGTAAACAAGAGCTAAATTTTTAAAACACTAAAGCTTTGTTTTACAAAAGGACGATTTTCTTTTATTAATTGTGAAACACTTGAAATACTTTGCTTTGCAAATTTATTTTCTTTATTAAAAGCGATGATGGGTAAATACCTTTAAATACCTTGCAAAAGCAATAAATGTTCTGCTGAACCACAGCCATTTGTTATATTTGTGAAAGCTGATTAACAGTCATTAAATGTGGAATTATTTGGCTATTGATTCATTGAAATCTTTTTCATTCACTCCATAATTACAAACTTTTTGGGTTAATAAATGTGGTTTGAAGTTGACTTCAGAAAAATATAAACGGAAAAAGTGGAATTCAGTAAAAGATTAAACACAATTAGTAAAAACAAATAAAATGGATTTCATAGGGATCTATATAACCCAACCCAACATTCAACTTAGGATGAACAGGTGTTTTCTAAACAGTGGAATGGTTTCACAGCTCCATGATCAAATAGACTGCTAAAACAATATGAGTATCTGCTTTAATGACTGGTGAAGCTTCTGTTGAGTTGTGGTGTTTACAAATGAGAACAACCAGTAGGGTCATGGACATACATAAACAGAGGTACTGTTGTACTTCCTTTGTTTCCTCTTGGTTTTTAAAAGTACTGCATCTATCAACATGCCTGCAGCACATTTTGTTATTTTAGCCCTTAAAATAAAAATAATTGTAATCTGCAGGTCAGAAGTCAAAGCAAAATCAGCCACAAAAAGCCTAAAGAGTGCATCTCTAAGATGTTTAAAAATCAGCAACATTGAAATGTGTGTATAGCTGATAGTCTAAAGTAATAATATAGTATTTTTGAATTGAATTGAACATGTTCAGAGCAACAAACAGATAAGAGACTAATACATTTCAGTAATGATCATCTAACCTGCGGTTCTTTGCCATCATTGTCCAACTCCACGTCTCCATCTGGCTTGTCTCCCAGAATGCCCTGCACCTGGTACTCCAGGACGTAGCTGTCGATGAAACGCTCCAGCTCCTCTATCTCCTGCGAGCGGGTGCTTCCGGCCTCAGATGATGCAGACGCCACTGATGAGTTCTCCATGGCAACCGCTGCAGAGATGACAGGAGGGAGGAAGGGAGGAAGAGGAAGGAGGGAGGGAGGTGACCTGTACATAACAGAGGTGCGGAGAAAGATACAGGGAAGTTAGTAAGAAATTCAGCAACAATAGAAGCTTTTATGTTTTCATCTGTGATTAGATTTCATGTTTACTTCAGATGTTTATGACCCATGTCAATGATGGACAAACGCCCTGGGAGAGTAGATTAGTTAGACTGTTTCTTCTTCACATCACAGCCAAGCAGTCAATAATAAACTTCTATATGTATCCAGTTAGTATTCTAAATTACCCAAACATGTCAAATCCCTTACTCTAAAGTGTAATAGTCAAAATACAGTAAAACCAAAAATTCCTCTCTCACCTTTGATCCTCTTATTTTCACAACATTCAAAGTCGACTCATAGTTCAAACTGTCAGCTAACATTCATATTTGCATTGTTAACGTGTCCAACTGCAATGCCACCCTGACATAGTTGCAATTAATTACTCAGATGTTCAAAAAGAAAACTATCTCTGCAATGTTCTTTCCCCAAACAATATCTGGTTCAACTCAGTATCCATTTGATATGACTTGTTTGCCACTTCTATGCTGGCATGACTCCGTCTCTCTCCTTCTCCCCTGTCACAGTTGTGTGTGACCACCTGACCTCTGACCAACAGGGAAACAGGTTCTCTCCTGACTGTCTATTGATGCTAAGCTCCTTTAAATCATGGTTTGATCACCAGCCGTGCAAAGAGGATTTATGGCTGGACACGCAGAATACTATGTGCTGAGACCGGGCGACTTGCAGGGGAGCCTTGTTCATTTCCAGCCAACAAGTCAGACACGTAACGTCTGAAGCACTTGTTTTGGTTCCAATGGCAAGTCTATCTACAATAATGAGGCATATTATTTTTTTTTTTTAACTCTCTTCAATCGACTTTACAAATCGCTACCTTGTGTGAAATATAGTTGTATCATACAGCAACACAACACAGTTTTTTATTTAATTTTTTTATTTGAACTAATCAAAACTTTCAAAAAAATCTGTTTTCTATGAGCGGCTCTGATTGACAGGACAAACACTAAAAATTCAACTGTTTTTCCTTATTCATTCAATGCATCAAAACCAACAACTTTATATTTCCCATCTATAAATGCATCAACCATTACATAGTTTCGTCCACTTTTGAGTTTAAGAAAAATCACGTAAAAGGTCAGGGACATATCATTTAATGAATAAATGGAGATTTATTTGCAGTCCCTTTATTTCCTGTTGGTTTCTAAACTACTGCATCTATCAAGACGCCTGCAGTACACTTTCTTATTTTAGCCCTTAAAATAAAAAGAATTGTAGTCTGCCAAAATCATTATCTGCAGGTAAGATGTCAAAGAAAAATGGAAATCAGTATCAGCCACGAAAAGCCTGATGATCTCTAAGATGTTTAAATATCAGCAACACTGAAATGTGTGTATCGCTGATAGACTAAAATAATAATGCAAAGAGATATACAAGTAAGTCAGTCTTCCCACACATACTGCAACTGTACATAAGGTCAATATGTCTGTAACCTGACCTTGAGTCAGAACTATAATCCTCCCATGTACAGTATAATCCATTCATACATGCTTCCCTGCAGTTGCGGTAAAATTTAACTAAATATTTTACTGTTTTTTTCATACGTAGTAACCTGAGGAGGAACTGACGTTTATGATTTCTTAAAGCTTCTGATGTTTAAATTTCTGAAGCATTTATTGTCCTTTTATGTTATTTTACAATGTGAACATGTTTATATGACTGTGCACAGTGTGTGCGCTCCGCTGTTCAACTACTGCTGAACTGAGCTGCTGTCTTATCTTTGTCAGGAGACTTGGTGTGTAGACAGCTCCTTTTGAAGCTGTTCCTTAGATGAAGGCTAAGTGTGATAACTAATCATAAATTGAACATGATTAATACAAAGTTAATTTATTTAGGCAGACAAAAGATTAAAAATCAGGTTTATTTCCTGTAAAATTTAAATGCTCTAAAAAAAAAAAAGGTCAAGCAGTTTTTTCATCCAAAGAAGACTTTTGCACTGGGCTATGCCACTTTTTGATGACAATATTTTAGAGCCAGTTGTACTTTCTGATCATTGCTCAGCTAGTAAAATGCTTACACACTGGCCAAACCATGCGGTAAAATGGAAATGTGGAGTATTTTTTGCAATTAAAGATTTTTCAGCAGCATGAGTAACAGATTGTGCTTTCTTTCATTTTTTTTTTTTACAGTTTCATTACTGCCTTTTACACAGCAAGCAATTGAAAACTGGCTTGTTTTTTCCATTTCTGTTAACATCTAAGACAACATTTTAATTAGGATCTCGCGACACTAGTAGAAACATAATAAAGGTGTAATTCTCCCATCACGCCACTAGTAGGCAGTATGTTCTGTGAAACTCAACCACACGCGCAAACACTTCATGCTTAAAAAAACTGGGTAGAAAATGACACTTTGTTGGAGAACAGTCGTTAGATTCAAGAGTCAGCAGCACAAACAGTACTCTGCAATTCAACATTGTTATTGTTGATATCTTATTCTTCTGTGCATTATAAACTGGTCAGCATCTGTTATGTTGTGCATATGTGCATTAATTTCTACTGATTGCAGCCATACTGTCATACATGTGCCAGGGATTCCCCATAGAGTACCGTTTATCCTGTCTACACAAAAACAAGAGACAGGGACGTTTTCAAAGCATTACACTCTAGAAACCGTTTTCCAACCTGTCTCCTTGACACAAAATATGAAGTTACTGCCTAAAGGTAAACAGCTGCCAATAGTTAGTGATCCTTTTTATTGACTGGTACAGAAATCTATGTATTTTTGTCTGAATATATGTTTTCTACATGTTAAGATTAGGGATACACAAAAAAAAAAAAAAAATCATGGTTTGCTGCGTACTTCCGTTTAATTGTCCTTATATGTGTTCACTGTACAGGAAAAACAAATCAGTACCTATTTAAACTATCTTACCCCTATCTTAGCTCAAGTACAAGTTACAAGATGTTGTGGCAGAGAACTGTCAGAGAACTAGAATCCTAGTGTGAAACAAGGCTGCTGGCTAAATCCTACACGGTTTTAGCGAAAACCTGCAGTAATCTCGCAATCTCTCACAAAGTCTTCCAGGTGCTAGTTAGGGTTCTGAGTTGTCTAGGACCAGATTACGTTGCTAGTGTTGTTGGGAAACGATACAATCAATATCTACAATGGCAGCAAAAAAAAAAAAAAAAAAAATGTTTTCTGCTTTAAAGCAACACCAGGTTGACCTTTGCTCGTGAAAAAGTCAACAAGCCAAGGTACTAACATCCCAGCAGGGTGCAGGAACAGTAGGAGAGTGGGAGAAGATTAAAACAAGGATTTGTCTGACCCAAACATAGAAAAGTCTTTATTAAGAATACATGACAAAAATAAACAAGAGGAGGACTGAAAGCCGAAAGCACCTTTGATTTCTAACCAAGTTCAGAAATGGACCCTTCAGAATCAGAAACACAAATAGCATCACAAGATATCTCAGATTTACCAAACACACTTTCCCGAAGTACATAGTGAAAATGACTCATCAGTATTGACTCAGATAAAAATAAATAGTTGAAAATAACATCTACTCTGTAGGAAATGCCACCATAACACCTTTATAGAAATGAATAGGGCTAAATTTGAATCATTGGTTCTATTCTGTTATACATTGTTAAAAAGGAAGTATTTCTTTTATTTAAACATCAAGTCCTGTAAATGAAAATGGCATAAACCTGGAAATATTTACAACCTCAACGCTGTCTTTGACAAACTAAAAGAAATGATATAGATATTTCAGCTTAAAATATATGAGTTTAAACCCTGTCAATAGGTGGATCTTGGATTATTATTATTTCTCCTGCTTAAGACTGAGGAAAATAAATGGTGGAGTTACAGCGCAAAATGAATTCAGAAAGCAGTCGTGTTACTGTTTAATCATATGTTCTGCTGAAGGCTCATAGTGTTTTCTTTGCTCGTAACTGACTACATAGGTCATAACAGGGCGACACTATAGCCCCCTCCCCTGATTCTTCCTGTCTCCACTCTCACCACCCTTCCCTCAACTCCACCAGCTGTCCTAACAAAGAGCTGCCTGCCATCCACTGCCAGTCACACGTTTGGCCCAACTTTGGTGGTGGTGTTGACTGGAACTACGTCTCATATGCAGAAATCAGATCACGTGATATAATATAGTATAGTATTTTGCTTTTTAAGCAAAATATGACTACATCAGTGTTCAAATGTTCCTTTTTGCGTCGTTCAAAGGCTCTAATTAGCTTATTCATTTCCAGTTATTTACACTGTCTGGTGTTACTACAGTGAATCCTACTGTATATAACCTTCACAGGTGTACATGTATTACATTAGGCAGTGTGTTTGGACAATCAAGCTAATAACAAGCAGCTGAAGCTGTTGAAGTGTCACATGTTTGTCAGGAGGACTAACAGTCTTGGAGGTGGGACCCAAGAACGGTTGAAAAAAAAAAAAAAAGAGCAGGCTCCGAAAAAAATTTGGTTGAAACTGCTTTAATCTTTTTGATGCAGCAAAGTAACCAAGCCACACCACCAACAACAACCCGGACAATGACAGACATACTACTTAAATAGAGGTGAAACTAAGTTGGGAGAAACCATTACAAGGGACACACAACTGCAAAAAGGATAAACAAACAAGAATATTTACATTAAATGAACAGCTAATAAACAATAAATTACAGATCAAGACAAAACAGAAAATATTTTAATTTAATCCCAATAAGTACTCCAAACTTGACATAGAAAACATATGTGAAACCAAACTCCCTTCCCATTCCCTGATGGTGCGTCCCAGAACCAATAAATGTGCTCAAGCCCCCGGGGAATGTTTTGCCTGTGCACACCTGCTGGGAAAGGGAAATGGCAGGGTTAAGTACTCAAACTGAACTTTCATATGTTTTCCTTTAATGCAATAAAAATTTAACAATCATTTATTATCTTGAAAAGATAATTTAATTTACCTTTACAGAAAAACCAAGATGAGGCCTACTAAAGAAGCCACAGCCCAAACAAATCGTTTGCACCCAAAATAACCAAAATAAACTGAATTGCAAAACAAGATGTTTAACTGTGTTGTCTTTCACCAACAAATATAAATATACATGTAACAATGGCTCATTGTTACATGAAGGTTTAAAATCCCCACTGCATTCTGAGTGACCAGTTTTCTAAACAGCTACTACCACAGAACACATAACAAAGCCCCAAATGAACGGTGTGCACTAACAATATTTATTGAGTCCTGCCTTGACTGTATTGGCCACAAAGACGGATCAGCCCTATAAAATGCAAAGCCGTCTGCGCTTCAATCAACCACTGTGCCTGAGGCTCAGATTCATTCAGACAGATACTAAACAGGCGAGACAGCCACAGCATGGCACCAGACAGCACACGGACAGATTTAACCAACACCGTGTATATCCCAGAAACACCATAAAGACGAAAACACAAAAAGAGCATATTTACTAATACGGTAATACATTTTTTATCTAATGAACACATGGATAATTGTGCGTATAAAAGGAAAACAAGCACAATTCTCTGCAAAAGCCTTACAAACTGTGTTCATATATAAGTGCAAAATGTGATCTGAGAGAGATGTTTTTTTTTGTTCAGATTGTATTACATGTAGCAAATACGGAATTTGCAATGTAGGAAGCTCACATTTTCCCAACGTTGTAATAATCCTGTTTATATATAAGGGTAAGGAAAGAAAAAATGAGGAATTTAAAAGAGTAGTGTTGTTGCAGCACATTTACACATCACGTGCTGCTAAGCATGACCAGCATTACCTCGCCATGAAAGAAACTTTCTTTTTTTGAAATTTAAGGGGCTTTAACCATGCCTCAACCATGCAATTTCATTTTTTATTGTTTTTAGAAATAATTTCCAACTGCTTGTAATATGTTAATAAACATTACTTGTAAGGGTTTACAAACACTGCGAAATTACACAGAAAACAGCTAATTGCCCACCCTGGAGGAATTTACTGTGTATTTTTGAGGTCAGACACTGATGTTGGACAAGAGAGCCTGGCTCACACTCTTTGCTTTGATTCATCCCAAAGATTTTCTGCTGAAGGTCAGGACTCACTGCAGGCCAGTCAGGTTCTTGCACACCAGACCCGTCCATCTGTGTCTTTATGGCTCTTGCGTTGAGCATCAGTGCACAATCATGTTGGAACAGGAAGGGGAAATTATTAAACTGTTCCCATAATGTTGGGAGAAAGAAATTGTCCAAAATCTCTTGGTTAGCGGAGGTATTAAGAGTTTATTTCACAGCTGGCATTAGAATGGCGTACATTCTGGATGCTTTTGGTTATTATGTGCATCCACTTGCATTAAATGATGAGATGTGGTCAGTGAGGACATGTCTGGGCAAATTTCAACACTAGGCATGAACAACAACCCATGAACTTCCCAACAAATGTCAACGTTGGGTTTTATCAATGCACAGAAAAGTCATGTATTATCGGACTACAGCAGCCTAATCCAGCAGTGACCTGTAGCCTTGGATATAGTTACCAAAAACCAAACAGTAAGAACATTAATCCTTTCAATCCAAAAAGAAGAGAATATGAGATCCGGTCTTCCCAGTGGGAGTCCGAGTCAATGTTCTCAGCACATGCAGTCAGAGCTGATTATTCGTCTAATCTGGTCTAATGTGTCTAAGAAAACTACACAAAGGTTTTCATAGAGTGGTCTGTTAGACCTAAAATGTATTGCTGTCTCTTTAAAATGACACATATTAGATGGTCATGTATGTAGAAAATAAATTACATGAATCAACCACAAATTATTACAATAAATGGATCTAGAGAACCTGGAAATAATTTATTGTATGTTGCATTTGAAAATAGAAATGAAAAAGTGATATTTATCCCCACATTCCTTGAACTCTTTCAAACTTGATTCTAGCGCCTTAATTCTAAAGCTATTTGATCTAACTGCTGCATTTGGAGCCTTTAGAAAATACAACTGCAAAACGTCAGAGCAACAGCGGGAAATAAATATTCTCATAACACAAGGTCCTGAATCTCTGCATTTTTGCTGCTATTGAAATACTTTGTTTATCACTGAGTAGTACAGCACTGAACCTGCATAGCATTCTTTGTAATTAGATATTGTGAGGAAACACACAGAGATCAGACCAGAACAAACCAGAAGCAAATAGTCTGCAAATGCCACACGGGGGTCAGGGGGGTGTGTTGTGTTGTGTGTAGAATTATAACAATAACCCCATTGTTTCCCCATGTCCCTGTTGTGACCTAAGGGCAGAGGATTGGGCATGTGTAGAACGGTGGAGCCCCACAATGTCATTTTGTCCACAACTACACGCAGACTCATGGAATATAGATGTGTGGGGAGTATTCACACAGTGTGAGACATCAAGGTGAGATATCAAAGCTGAACAGGAACAAAGGGGGAAAGAGAGGCAATGAAGGTTAGTCTCCAGTGAGGCTGTTGCCACCATTTATCAGACATGCTAGCAAATAGTGAGCCACAGAAAGGTCATAAATAAAACAGCATTTAAATCTTTTACCGGCTTTGTGTTCTTTTAAAACCACAACTTAATTTCTCACCTTTTTGAGCCGCAGCATGTTTTCCTGAATCATCACTCTTGTAATTACTCCTCATTTCTATTTTCCTACTCGCTCATCCATGCAACAGCAGCACCCTAATGAGTTGCAGCTCTGAGTGAAATCAGAATGCAAAACTGCAATTGTGACTCAGCGTGCTTCAGTTTTCTGGAGATTACTCCCTCTCTGACGACATACAGCTGAGTTTGCTCACCCTCCACATCCCTCAAAACATGGCATATGTACTTGCGTCACAGGCCTGTGTGCTGGGAAGGCTTCACAGTTTGAGCTGCAGCACGCAGTTTAACACACTCTTCATATTCTTTTTTATGGTGCTGTTATAAATGGTGGAAAAGATTTGTAGTGCTCAACCTTTTTGTCGGGACTTGCTTTCGGCATTCTATACAAAATACAGGTCCTTCTCAAAATATTAGCATATTGTGATGAAGTTCATTATTTTCCATAATGTCATGATGAAAATTTAACATTCATATATTTTAGATTCATTGCACACTAACTGAAATATTTCAGGTCTTTTATTGTCTTAATACGGATGATTTTGGCATACAGCTCATGAAAACCCAAAAATTCCTATCTCACAAAATTAGCATATTTCATCCGACCAATAAAAGAAAAGTGTTTTTAATACAAAAAACGTCAACCTTCAAATAATCATGTACAGTTATGCATTCAATACTTGGTCGGGAATCCTTTTGCAGAAATGACTGCTTCAATGCGGCGTGGCATGGAGGCAATCAGCCTGTGGCACTGCTGAGGTCTTATGGAGGCCCAGGATGCTTCGATAGCGGCCTTTAGCTCATCCAGAGTGTTGGGTCTTGAGTCTCTCAACGTTCTCTTCACAATATCCCACAGATTCTCTATGGGGTTCAGGTCAGGAGAGTTGGCAGGCCAATTGAGCACAGTGATACCATGGTCAGTAAACCATTTACCAGTGGTTTTGGCACTGTGAGCAGGTGCCAGGTCGTGCTGAAAAATGAAATCTTCATCTCCATAAAGCTTTTCAGCAGATGGAAGCATGAAGTGCTCCAAAATCTCCTGATAGCTAGCTGCATTGACCCTGCCCTTGATAAAACACCGTGGACCAACACCAGCAGCTGACACGGCACCCCAGACCATCACTGACTGTGGGTACTTGACACTGGACTTCTGGCATTTTGGCATTTCCTTCTCCCCAGTCTTCCTCCAGACTCTGGCACCTTGATTTCCGAATGACATGCAGAATTTGCTTTCATCCGAAAAAAGTACTTTGGACCACTGAGCAACAGTCCAGTGCTGCTTCTCTGTAGCCCAGGTCAGGCGCTTCTGCCGCTGTTTCTGGTTCAAAAGTGGCTTGACCTGGGGAATGCGGCACCTGTAGCCCATTTCCTGCACACGCCTGTGCACGGTGGCTCTGGATGTTTCTACTCCAGACTCAGTCCACTGCTTCCGCAGGTCCCCCAAGGTCTGGAATCGGCCCTTCTCCACAATTTTCCTCAGGGTCCGGTCACCTCTTCTCGTTGTGCAGCGTTTTCTGCCACACTTTTTCCTTCCCGCAGACTTCCCACTGAGGTGCCTTGATACAGCACTCTGGGAACAGCCTATTCGTTCAGAAATTTCTGTCTGTGTCTTACCCTCTTTGCTTGAGGGTGTCAATAGTGGCCTTCTGGACAGCAGTCAGGTCGGCAGTCTTACCCATGATTGGGGTTTTGAGTGATGAACCAGGCTGGGAGTTTTAAAGGCCTCAGGAATCTTTTGCAGGTGTTTAGAGTTAACTCGTTGATTCAGATGATTAGGTTCATAGCTCGTTTAGAGACCCTTTTAATGATATGCTAATTTTGTGAGATAGGTATTTTGGGTTTTCATGAGCTGTATGCCAAAATCATCCATATTAAGACAATAAAAGACCTGAAATATTTCAGTTAGTGTGCAATGAATCTAAAATATATGACTGTTAAATTTTCCTCATGACATTATGGAAAATAATTAACTTTATCACAATATGCTAATATTTTGAGAAGGACCTGTACATCTTTCTGTTTTTCATCTGAGATTTTGAATCCGAACCATCTCCAAATGAGTGAACCGTTGTTTTGTTGTTTTTTTTCGCTCACCAGGTGCTCTCCGATATCCTCTCCTGTGCTTTCATCCTCACCTTCCATTTCGTGGCTGCTTTAGCAGCAAACTTTCTAGCTTAGCTAGCCGCTAGATGACGCAATGGGGAGGGGTGATGCAGTTCAGGCTGAGTTTACACATCAACGATGCTGAGCAGTCTAGATGTCTGGTCCACATGCAACTTTTCAATAGAAGAGAGAGGCAGATATTTTGGACTGGGAAATATATAAAGAAACATATGTTTCATTGTGTGCACAAACACACGATTTCAAGCGCTCACAGCATACAGACATTTAGTAAAAAAAAAAAAAAGTAAACTTCAGAGGAAATAAAATAAACATAAAGGAAAAGTATGTACATGCACAAGGGTTGGACAATGAAACTGAAACACCTGTCATTTTAGTGTGGGAGGTTTCATGGCTAAATTGGACCAGCCTGGTAGCCAGTCTTCATTGATTGCACATTGCACCAGTAAGAGCAGAGTGTGAAGGTTCAATTAGCAGGGTAAGAGCACAGTTTTGCTCAAAATATTGAAATGCACACAACATTATGGGTGACATACCAGAGTTCAAAAGAGGACAAATTGTTGGTGCACGTCTTGCTGGCACATCTGTGACCAAGACAGCAAGTCTTTGTGATGTATAAAGAGCCACGGTATCCAGGGTAATGTCAGCATACCACCAAGAAGGACGAACCACATCCAACAGGATTAACTGTGGACGCAAGAGGAAGCTGTTTGAAAGGGATGTTCGGCTGCTAACCCGGATTGTATCCAAAAAACATAAAACCACGGCTGCCCAAATCACGGCAGAATTAAATGTGCACCTCAACTCTCCTGTTTCCACCAGAACTGTCCGTCGGGAGCTCCACAGGGTCAATATACACGGCCGGGCTGCTATAGCCAAACCTTTGGTCAATCATGCCAATGCCAAACGTCGGTTTCAATGGTGCAAGGAGCATAAATCTTGGGCTGTGGACAATGTGAAACATGTATTGTTCTCTGATGAGTCCACCTTTACTGTTTTCCCCACATCCGGGAGAGTTACGGTGTGGAGAAGCCCCAAAGAAGCGTACCACCCATCTAGCACAAGGCTAGATGGGCGCGTCACTGCCAAGGACTACCGAACCATTCTTGAGGACCATGTGCATCCAATGGTTCAAACATTGTATCCTGAAGGCGGTGCCATGTGTCAGGATGACAATGCACCAATACACACAGCAAGACTGGTGAAAGATTGGTTTGATGACCATGAAAGTGAAGTTGAACATCTCCCATGACCTGCACAGTCACCAGATCTAAATATTATTGAGCCACTTTGGGGTGTTTTGGAGGAGCGAGTCAGGAAACGTTTTCCTCCACCAGTATCATGTAGTGACCTGGCCACTATCCTGCAAGAAGAATGGCTTAAAATCCCTCTGACCACTGTGCAGGACTTGTATATGTCATTCCCAAGACGAATTGACGCTGTATTGGCCACAAAAGGAGGCGATACACCATACTAATAAATTATTGTGGTCTGAAACCAGGTGTTTGTTTCATTGTCCAACCCCTGTATGTGTATCTACAGCCATTTTTGCTTTTAATATATAAAGAAAAGAAAACCAGAAAGGCAGGTTGTAGTAGTGCAAATATACTTATTTTGTTTCACAGCAGAGTAGCTGACGACTCAGGCAGTATAGTGTTCATTAAGTTCATCAGAGCGACAGCCTGGGGAAAGAAGTTGTGGCAACTGGGTTTTGCCAGTATCGCTCTGTAGCACCCTTCTGAATGTAAAACTCTAAACAGTTTGTGTTGCTGGTCGCCGCCTATAAATAGCGCCCATTTGGTTGAACCACTTCCAATTGTTTTGGTTCAAACCACTGCGACCTTTATGGTCATTTATGGTTCAATAATCGCTGTTTTGCACTTTAGGTTTTTCGTTATACTGTTTTCAAAGAATCAGTGACCAAAAGTGTTCGGATGTCGCATTTTAAGACTTGGCTCGCTTGGAACCTAAAGGAACAAGGTACCTAAAAGAGTGCTGGCTCCAAGTAACCAGTAACCAGAAAACCCTAAAAAGCAGTTTGAGCCAGGCTGAGCCGCGCAAAGTAAGGACTTGTGGAAAGGGGTCATTTTTTTCTAGCCTACTTATGCAGGACCCAGTTCCCACTGCTGAAAGCCTTTTCTCCGGACCAACGCAGCCTCCTTAGATGTAAAGTGATTGTGCGAAATGTCTTGTCTGCACACACGTCTTCACAACAACTAATGTATGACGTCCCAGTGTCAGCGATCTCGTCGAGCCTAGTGGATAAAGCTTCAAAAACACTTCAATCTGTGCAGTCAAAGCAGGCCTGTAACATCTGCTTTGACTTACCTCCTTACAATCTTATCCACAGGCTTAAAGGTTTTTTGTTTTTACCTGTAAGTTGGAATGAGATGAAGCAGACAGTGATCAGAGAGTCCTAAAGCTGCACCGGGAACTGCGTGGTATGCTTCTTTTAACACTGTAACAGTGGTACAGTGTGTTTGCATCTCTGGTGGGACACTTTACATGCGGTTTTTATTTTAGAAGTTCTTTCGAGAGGCACTATTAAGACCCCAAAGAACAATGAGGAGAGAGTGTGTGTGTTTTTTCTCAACAGACTTGGAGTCCATTGATGTGCAGGATGGGATGTAAAAACCAGCCAGAAAAAACGAGGAGAACTCCCTTAGTAAATAAAAGAGATTTCAGTTTAGAAAATTGACTCCACGTGAGGACTACTGTAACACTATGACATCAGTACACCAACCTTTGTTTATATAAAAGCAGGTTCCACCTTCTCTCTTTTTCCCTGAGAGGTATGCACTGCGGGCCGCTAAAAACAGCTGGAAACCCGGCACCTGAAGTGCACCGCCCAGGATGAGTTCAACAAGCCAGCTTTCAGTAAAGCAGAGGGCAGCAGATCCGCAGAAGTCCAAGTTTCTTGTGCTGAGAAGGAGCAGCTTGTTCGCCAGGTAGCGGACATTCACCAGATGGACTGACGAGAGTCGCACATAGTCCCCTCTGTCGGACATTGCGAGCAAGCCAGCAGGTTCCCCCCATCTGCGTCTCCATTAAATCTCACGGAACTGCCACACTTCCAACCAGGACCTTAGAAAAACTCTGGACTGCTCGAAAACTGCTCAGAGGACTGCCTGATGCTTAGAAGTTGCTCTACGACAAAATTGGTTGTAGAATAGCAGCAAAGTAAGGTGGAAAACGAAAAAAACCACAAATTAGGAGCAAGCATAGTAGCAAGGTGGCCATCTTGGAATGCAGTCTTGGAATGCAGTGCCTCCAGTTAAAGCACCACAGTTGTTTGAACTCAGATAAATGTATCAATCAGAGTTTTGAGGCAGTTTTATGTTCTCAGCTTTTGGTAAAGCTTTGACCAGCTGATGGTGTTTGCCCCCGATTCCTCTTTAAGAGCTATAATATAAGAAGATACAAAAACAGCATTCGAAATGTTTTTTGATCTAACGTTCCTGCCTTGAGTACTCATTAATGATTTATGTTAGGAGCATGGGCAATAAACAAGGTTTTACTACATAAAAACAAACACAAGATTAATACAAAGTTCACATTTTAAACTGTCTTTAGCATATTATATAGTTGATTAGCACGGTTAGCATAGCTACTATAAATACAACACCAGCCCCCATGTGTATTAACAAAATAATGTAGCCCCTTACTTTAACTCTAATTATTCCCCAGGCTGCTAACATTTCCAAACTCTGGATTTTCTATGACAGAGGCTGAGACCTCAAACGGATAAAAAGAGCAACTTTGCTGATATACATGTAGCCTTCCTGTTATCTGCTAAAAGTCTCACTCGTTTTCTAAATGTCCTGCCGACATGTCTCAAGATGTCAGAAAATACAGTTTCCTTTAAATAGCTTTGTCCATCTCTGTGCTTCATTTTAAAACACCTCACTGCTAATAATAACAGCTAACACTGAATCTTCACTCAGTGAGAGCGGATCACCTATGAGTTTTGTAAGTGCGACCTGCTAGTGTGTACTAAGATGTGTTCAAAGATCAGAAAAAACAAACACATGATTTTTGTTAGCATCTAGTCAGGGCCAAGCAAGCTGAAAATTGTCTGATTTTGGTCACCAACTGATTTCTCTGAGCATCTTCTGACCAAATTATCACATGGGAAACATGAAAAGGTTTAGTCCTAGGTAGGTACTACAGCTTTAAGAGCGAGTCAAAAATATTTGATTTACCATTATTATTTGCAAAATGCAACCATGTCTTTCTTTTTTGTAAAAACACTGCTGTATATTTACGCCTTCACAAATAATTTCCTTTTCATATTTCTGGAAAAAAAATCATGACTGAGAGCAAGGGCGACTGAAGCCAAATTCCTTGTTTGTGTGCACAAACTTGGCAAATAAAGCTGATTCTGATTTGTTCAAATAGACATGTTTCTGTTATTTAGTGTGTTTTAATACCTTACAAACTATGCCTATAACTGTAGCCTTCTCTGTGGAAACATGCTTCTCACTTATAATAGAAAGATGTCCGCCTTGTGACGGCAGGCAAACATTCCTGTACATCACCAAAGTGACTCTGATGCAATCAATCTCTGAAAAACAGGAATGCCAGGAACGTTATGAGGAAACTAGACTAGGGAATTGGCTTAAAAGTAACAGTCAGGACCTGCGTGCACACGCTATAATAGTATAATGACAGAATATTTACTGTAATATGTAGATTTTTTATTTTAGAGGTTCAGAAGTTAAATGCCAGAATGCATACCATATGGAATAAATGGAAGACTTACCAATTAATCTGATTTCTCCTGTTTATTTTTGAAAAATTGCTATGTTACAAACGTTATTGACTTGTGGCCTTGGAACAGTTGCAATGGAGCAGTTTTCCTCTTTGTTGTGAGGGTCAACAGCTGAGACAGGGAGTTCATATGCAGCTAGCTTAGCTGCTATACACTGCATTCTGACATCAAAACAACGAGCGCTCATTCCTGTCATGAAACGTTCGTCACACTGTGGGATTAAAAGACTTCAGCGATAACGTTCACGTCACCTCCACGTTTACATGTTTTTAACATGTAGCCACGCCCATGTACCGTGCATAGCTGTAATGCACGCTAGCTGAGCAGAGGCATGCCAAATGACGTTAAGGTTCAAAACCTCTGCAACACAAAGACCATGACAAGCTAAAAGGGTTGCAACTGAAACCGCCTTAACGCCCCGGCGTCCCTGTCCGCGTATCACCGGTAACAATGGTGACGCAAGCTTTGCGGCTAACCAGATGGCTAACGTTAGCGATTAAGCACAACAAAAAGAACAGACTGTAAATGCCGGATTCAAACTGCTCCATGTAAAGTAAACATAGATACTCCCAACAGGTGCGCCAGTGCCTGTAAAAGCATAATCAGTTTGTTCACAGACACAACATGCAGTCTGTGCGCCGCCCAGTATAAAACTGCTGTCTGGTTTCAGCGGTTTTCACAACCCCGACCAATATACGCCTTCCAAATAAAATACGCCTTAAACTGGCAATGCAAAACTTACCCAAAGTGGTGTTGTGACCCTTGGAGAACCCTGGATCACGCTGTGAGATCAAATCCGCCGTGTCATGAGTGCGTTTGTCTAAAGGAAAAGGAGGGAGGAAGAAGATTAGGTCCTGTGGCAACTCCGACGTCTCACTGAAGGAAAAGGGAATGCAGGAATGTGACGTTCAGTCCTGGCAACATCGACACGTGCACCCCACTGTAAAGCACTCTGGGAAGTTGAGTTTTGTTCCGCTGTATTTTTAACTGGAGCTTTTAACGCTAAGCAAGAAAAAAATATATATATAATGAATTAAAAATATTATAAATACACGTTCACTCCGTTAATAATTAACATGTCTATTAATAATAAAAACAAAAACAGAAATTAGAATAATGACAAAAATAATAACAATTATAATCACAATTATAATCACTTATAAAAAGTCACAAAAAGTTCACACAATAAGATAACAATGTTATAATAGTTTTTCACTTAATGTGAATCAATTAACAGTAGTACTTATGTAAATACATTTATTTTACTTTCAAATTCAATTAAATTCAAAAATACTTTATTAATCACAAAGGGAAATTAAATGTTGTTGTAGCTCATTATGAAGGTTTCCTCAAAGAGCTGTTGTAGATGCTGATGGCTGTGGGCAGGAAGGATCTCCTGTAGCGCTCCGTCTTACAGCAGATCTGAAAAAGCCTCTGACTGAAGACACTCTGTTGTTGTAGGACAGTCTCTTGAAGAAGATGCTCAGGGTTCTCCATAATGTTCTTCATTTTATGAAGAATCTGTCTTTCCACAATGATCTCCAGAGGTTCCAGAGGAGTCCCCAGAACAGAGCCAGCCTTCTTTATCAGCTTGTTGAGCTTTTTTTTAAGTCCCTGGCTCCGATGCTGCTACCACAGCAGATGATGGTAGAAGAGATCACACTTTCCACAACAGACTTATAGAAGATATGCAGCATCTTGCTGCAAACACCAAAGGACCTAAGCTTCCTCAAGAAGTACAGTCTACTGTGTACCTTCTTGTAGATGGCTTCACAGTTGCATCTCCACTCTAGTCTGTTGTCCAGGTGAACACCAAGGTATTTATACTCCTCCACCACCTCCACTTCTTCTCCCATGAGATAAATAGTTTTTGACTTATTCCTGTTTCTCTTGAAATCTACAATCATCTCCTTTGTTTTAGTCACGTTCAAAATGAGATGATTGTTTCCACACCATGCCACAAAGCGGTCCACCACCTTCCTGTACTCAGCTTCTTGTCCATCTCTGATCCACCCCACAACTGCAGAATCATCCGAGTATTTCTGCAGATGACAGGAGTCTGTCTTGTACTGGAAGTCTGAGGTGTACAGAGTGAAAAGGAATGGTGAGAGTACCGTCCCCTGTGGTGCTCCTGTGCTGCTGACTACCTGGTTAGACTCACAACCCTTCAGTCTCACAAACTGTGGTCTCTTTGTCAGGCAGTCTTTGATCCAGGAGAGTGTTGAGGCACCACCTGAGTCTTCTGGAGTTTCTGACAAAGCAAATCAGGTTGAATTATGTTAAATGTACTGGATAAATCAAAGAACATGATCCTCATAGTGCTACTGGCTTTGTCCAGATGACAGTGGGTTTGTTGAAGCAGGTGTATGATGGCATCTTCAACTCCAACTCCACAGCGATAAGCAAACTGAAGGGGGTCCTGATGCTTTACTGTTTGCTTACTCAGGTGGGCCAACAGGAGTCTCTCTAGGACCTTCATGATGTGAGATGTCAGGGCAACAGGTCTATAGTCATTGAGGACTTTGATGGTCACTAAACAAATAAATACAAGAACTTAATAATATTATGTAAAATAATTGTAATGTAAAGCATTTTGGGGTCTCTGGGGACTTAATAAAGTGCCATTTACCATTTACCATAATATCATATAATGTTTTTAAGGTATAGTATTAATATAAATGTAATACCTTAATTTTGCATTATATTATATTATATTATATTATATTATAGCATCTGGTGTGGTGTGGTGTGCTTTTGTTTGCCAGTAGATTAAAAGGTTTAGTTTTGGTTTCGTCAGACCAGAGCACCTACTTCCACATTTTAGCTGTGTCTCCTGCATGTCAAACTGCAAATGGGGCTTTGCAGTTTGGCTTTCTTCTTGCCCCTACCACGAAGACAAGATTTGTGCTTTAATGGATTCTCCCACCTGAACTGTGAATCACCGTAGCTCCTCCAGAGCTACAATGTGCCTTCTGGCTGCTTCTCTGAATAATTCTTCCTTGCCTGCCTGTCGGTATAAGAGAACAAACTTGTATTATTAGGTTTGCAGTTGTGCCATTTACTTTCGATTTTTGGTTGAAGGACTGATCATTAGATGTTCAAAGCTCAGATAAATCCAAGGGATATGAATGCATTGTATTTATAGTAGAGATGCTATAGTAAGAGTTTACTTTATTGAGTCTAAGAGTGATCAATGTTTTTTGAAATGTTGTTGTGGCATCTGTAATGTTGTAATAAATAATTTTTCACATGTTTTTTAAGAAATTCTTGATCACTTGGCATTTTTAGTTTGTTTTTTGATGAGACTAGAAAACTGTTAATCTTTACCTGAGGTCTTTCCATCAAAATTCAAATTTTTCATTTTTAATAAAAAGTGTAAAAAAATGTAAAAAATCACCACCTCTCTGGAAAGCCCAAATTGCGTTATTCTGTGCTAGTTGAAATGGTCCAGAGTAGACACTAACAAGATTGAAGATTGATTGATCTTAATCATCTTGACCCTAGTTTGAATAAGAAAGTGTTTCAAAACATTTGACTGGTAGAGTATAAAAATCCCAAACACGAAGCAAGTCCGTTCAGTCTGACAGTTTTGAAATCAGCACATCACGCTGGTAAATCTTGCCCCTATGTGGAGCATAAGGGAAGTGCAGTCAAAGGACTAACTAGATCTTGTGAGGTCCAGGAAATGCACTGTATACAGGTCCTTCTCAAAATATTAGCATATTGTGATAAAGTTCATTATTTTTCATAATGTAATGATGAAAATTTAACATTCATATATTTTAGATTCATTGCACACTAACTGAAATATTTCAGGTCTTTTATTGTCTTAATACGGATGATTTTGGCATACAGCTCATGAAAACCCAAAATTCCTATCTCACAAACTTAGCATATCATTAAAAGGGTCTCTAAACGAGCTATGAACCTTATCATCTGAATCAATGAGTTAACTCTAAACACCTGCAAAAGATTCCTGAGGCCTTTAAAACTCCCAGCCTGGTTCATCACTCAAAAAAAACCCCAATCATGGGTAAGACTGCCGACCTGACTGTTGTCCAGAAGGCCACTATTGACACCCTCAAGCAAGAGGGTAAGACACAGAAAGAAATTTCTGAACGAATAGGCTGTTCCCAGAGTGCTGTATCAAGACACCTCAGTGGGAAGTCTGTGGGAAGGAAAAAGTGTGGCAGAAAACGCTGCACAACGAGAAGAGGTGACCGGACCCTGAGGAAGATTGTGGAGAAGGGCCGATTCCAGACCTTGGGGGACCTGTGGAAGCAGTGGACTGAGTCTGGAGTAGAAACATCCAGAGCCACCGTGCACAGGCGTGTGCAGGAAATGGGCTACAGGTGCCGCATTCCCCAGGTCAAGCCACTTTTGAACCAGAAACAGCGGCAGAAGCGCCTGACCTGGGCTACAGAGAAGCAGCACTGGACTGTTGCTCAGTGGTCCAAAGTACTTTTTTCGGATGAAAGCAAATTCTGCATGTCATTCGGAAATCAAGGTGCCAGAGTCTGGAGGAAGACTGGGGAGAAGGAAATGCCAAAATGCCAGAAGTCCAGTGTCAAGTACCCACAGTCAGTGATGGTCTGGGGTGCCGTGTCAGCTGCTGGTGTTGGTCCACTGTGTTTTATCAAGGGCAGGGTCAATGCAGCTAGCTATCAGGAGATTTTGGAGCACTTCATGCTTCCATCTGCTGAAAAGCTTTATGGAGATGAAGATTTCATTTTTCAGCACGACCTGGCACCTGCTCACAGTGCCAAAACCACTGGTAAATGGTTTACTGACCATGGTATCACTGTGCTCAATTGGCCTGCCAACTCTCCTGACCTGAACCCCATAGAGAATCTGTGGGATATTGTGAAGAGAACGTTGAGAGACTCAAGACCCAACACTCTGGATGAGCTAAAGGCCGCTATCGAAGCATCCTGGGCCTCCATAAGACCTCAGCAGTGCCACAGGCTGATTGCCTCCATGCCACGCCACATTGAAGCAGTCATTTCTGCAAAAGGATTCCCGACCAAGTATTGAGTGCATAACTGTACATGATTATTTGAAGGTTGACGTTT
The DNA here is from genome assembly GCF_021462225.1 of Girardinichthys multiradiatus. Lineage (NCBI taxonomy): Eukaryota > Metazoa > Chordata > Actinopteri > Cyprinodontiformes > Goodeidae > Girardinichthys > Girardinichthys multiradiatus. The sequence continues at coordinate 19,584,423 of NC_061801.1, forward strand.
TTTGTATTAAAAACACTTTTATTTTATTGGTCGGATAAAATAAGCTAATTTTGTGAGATAGGAATTTTGGGTTTTCATGAGCTGTATGCCAAAATCATCCGTATTAAGACAATAAAAGACCTGAAATATTTCAGTTAGTGTGCAATGAATCTAAAATATATGAATGTTAAATTTTCATCATGACATTATGGAAAATAATGAACTTTATCACAATATGCTAATATTTTGAGAAGGACCTGTACAGTATACATACATAATATATTAGGAATATGGGAGAGGGAATACTGGGAGGCTAGACACAGGCTGAATATTAAATCTACAGATTACGCAAAATTTTTCTGTTTCAGTTAGTCGGCTAACTCAGACTAATGGAATGGCAAATAACACAGAAAATACATTAGCTGTAGTAAGAGGTAAAAGTTAGATGTGGAAATCTGAAACTGGACAGACATCCTGGAGAAAGAAGAAGATTTTTCTTCCAAATGCCAAATATGTAACAAAAGAGTCTTTAGGAGATTGCACAGCCTCATATGATCCTTCCTCACCCTCTTCTTTTCACCACCTTGTCTTTCTCCTTAGTTGTACTCTAGCTCAACTCTCCCACTCTTATGCATCCTATCCTTATGCATACCATAATTACTTTGTTGACTTGATCACATCACTCGCCTCACCACAAGCTATTCTGCACTCGGTTCTCCTCCCTTGTTGTTGTGCTTTTATATGTGCAGAAGTCTTTAAAATAGACCTTTTCAAATATACTGCTCTGTGGCCTTTTTTCATCTAATAAGAAGTTTGTTTCAGGTAAAAGCAATAATATGCAATCACTGCTATTCTTAGAGCATAGATGTCAGAAAAATGTAAGCCACAATGTAAAGTAATGACAAACCTGTAAATCAGAGTCTACGTAACATGAACTTAGGGGTTTTGAAAAGTTAGCTTAAAAATGTATTGTTGCTATAGGAACGATGACGTTGAATGTGTTTATCATTTCATTGCACTAAACACGTCCGCAGACATAACAGTTGGTACACAAACTCATTAGGACATTCTTGTTTATTTGAGATAAATATTGACACAGAGAGGTAATCTGTCTTTTGCATGGCAAGATTATTTATCAGAAATGTTTTAAAGCTTGCCTAACAGTTTTCAAACCTTTCGAAATGAGTATGCTTTTTAATAAAGGTAAACATTTACAGAGACTATTCTTATATTTTAAAACTGTAGCAGGATTTAAAATTTCTGAGTTTGTTGTATTGAAAAACGAAACAAAAACAATTGTATATATTGGCACAGTGTGATTAGTTGACGCATGCAGTTTAATAATGCTTTTTATTGTCACTTTAAAATTTTCAAGTTTCAAGTAAAATTGAACTCAACTGTTTCCTGAACTCTGATCTCTAAGTAGGAAAGTCAAATGTTTCTTCTCAAATCATATAAATCCAATAAAGGTAAGACACAAGATCAAGTCATTCAAACAAGGTTGATCTGGGTGGTTCTTTATAAGTATGGAAATGGCTATAGGAAAATAGCTAATCTCCCAAACTTGCCAATATTAGTCAGAGCAATACTTAAAAAGATTCAAATAATTACAACTGTGATGGAAAAGGCTGGATGAGGAGCCAAGTTTATATTTTCAGTGCACGTGATGGTAAGGGAAATAAAAAACAAAACTTATTTTATTTTACTAGTGCAATGGTTTTCACATCTCCAAAGTGCACTGTTAGAGAACTACAGTAAATAGTTGCTTCATGAGGATCCAAAGTTTCCATAACAACAGTTTATTAAAAGACTTTTGTGCACATCCTTATAAGGGAGAAAAGTATTTTGAAGGACTCTGTAAATCCCAACAGCTAAAAGTAATGAATATAAACTATATTTACTATAATAACTGATGCAATGATGTCATTACTGTAGGGAGCATCTGTGGCAACCCATTAGTGCATGCATGTTTGCTTTGTCAGTTATCCTGACAGCATAAATGCTGCCTGTATAAACTTTAAAGCTAGTTTGATGGAGCAGCGAAAACATCTGTGCAGTGAGAGAGAGACAGAGGCTGCAGCTGGCGTCAGGGCTCAGGTCGCACCACACATCGCTGAATCCTCACTGGGAGGGAAGGTACCAAGGCTCCAATTAGCAGCGGAGAAGAGCCATGATCATTTTACCATGCGCTTGTGGCCTGGATGCCTCAGTCTGCGTGTGTTATAAAAGGCAAACCTATAAACATGGAATTAAACAGGACAGGCCCAACATCTCTTACGGTTACTGACTCTTCCCTCCTGTGGCTTCCGAGAGCAACGGTGTGACATAAACAACAACAGCCAGCAAGCTGTTATTACTGTATGCACTGGTTTCATAAAGGGCTGCTGATTATTTGTGCTTGTCAGCATGTGGAGTTCATCAGGGCAGCGGCCCTCTGCTGTCCTGCTCTTTTATTCTGAGGCTGAATGGCTGCAGGAGATAGGTGTAGGAGAAACAGAACTGCACAGAGAGGGAGAGCAAACTAAGTGGGTGGAAATGATTAAACATCACTTTGTGTAAAATACACACACACACACATACAAGGACACACATTAAATCTCTCTGAGATTGGCTGGGATTCAATTTGTTGAGTAACAAAAAAACATCACAGCTTTTTAACCAGCAGGTGGGAGCAGTACACAGGTCCTCAGATTGCTGCAAACTGAATAATACTGTTAAAAGTCTGCAGTAAGACACAGATCTTTTGTAGCTTACCGACACAGAGGGCGGAAGAAAATTAACAATTACCAAATAGGCAGTTAAATTAATTGTTCTAAATTTCTTTAGATGAAGGTAGCATTAATGTAAAGTGATGAAAACGTTTCCCACATTCTGTAAAAATATTTAATCACAACTTGAACAATCAAATAAATATATTCTAATATTTTAAGAGATAGATGTTTACATGTTTGTCAGTTTTCATAATTTTCCATGAGGCTAAAGTTTTAATTTAAGGCTAATCACAATTATAACAAAGAGCTTAAATTTCAAGTTTTACTCTTATAAATTTAAGGCAATGCTATTACATATTCGAATTTTTATTATTTTACACAATGGGCAAATGTTTTTTTTTTTTGCTTTTTTGACCAATAAACACTGTAAATAAAATATTTATATCATAAATAATTATTTTAATGACCAATTATATTATGTAAATACTATATACTAATACTATATTATAAAAGAAATGAACAAAGTAAATTTTACTGTTTTATATTTATCTGTGAGTGTTGCTGAGTTCAAAGCATTTAACTCACAGCACATATTTTTTATAGAATAAAACAGAATTATTTGTCCATGATTTGGAAAATTCACAATGTATCAGCAGCAGTGATAGAACAAAGACCAAACTACTTAAACTACTAATTTAACAAGAACAAATATTATTAAAACAAATATATATACCATTGTACAATAAAAAGAAACATACATCTAAACATACACCTAAATTGTACAAGTGACATAAGTTGTCTATATTTTAATTTAAAATGAGCTTTTCTATTTGTGCAAACAAGGTTATGTGCAAGAAAATATGCGCCAGATATATTGCAAATGAAATAACCGAGTAACACAGAAACACAGCATGTGAAAGTGTTACGCATAGACGCGATTCTGGGAATTTCACAGATTATTATTTATTTAAGAATTAAGACAACAGAAAGCTCAACCAGCAGCTCATTTTGTCTGGTGAAGACATAAAACGTTAGTTTAATTGTTTCATTTGTTTTGCCCCTCAAACCTCCCTCTCCCGAAGCAGAGGCTGCAAGGGTGCCTCTGCTCTCCCCTCCTCTCTCCCCTCCCCTTAGCATCCTGACACTCCCCCCTGCTGCTGTGCTGCGGTACAGAGTGGTTGGGTCCAAGGAGCACGTCGACAGCTCTGGGCCGCGTGTGAGCCCACTTGCATACATGGTGAGCACCCGTTGAGTAGGTGGGTCTGCTGGAAGGGAGTGGGAGAGGTGGGAAAGGGGCAGATGGAACACAGAAGGAAGTTCACCAGCGACACTTCAGAGTGTCGGAAAAGTAGAGAGGGACAGAGAGGGAGGGGATCAGAGCGAGCCGCAGGGTCTGTGAAAGGTAGAGGAGTCAAAACAAGATTGGGCGAGGGGGACAGACATGCCGAAAGGATGGAGTGGGTATATAGTGGGCGGTGGGAGAAAAGTGGTGGAGCTGGGAGATGGAGAGGTGAGAGATGTGTCAGGTAACAGAGGGAGAGGTGGGAGGGATGTGACAAGCAGCGGGGGCTGAAGGAAGGGTGACAGGTAGAGATGGAGGGTGGAGAGGTCGGGTTTGGGGAGAGATAATAATAGCAGGTGGAGGACAGGAGGAGGGAGGAAACTGATTCTTGACCTTTAAACTAGTTTGAAGGTTGGCTCTGGCACAGAGTCACATGTTTATCATTAAATGCTACCTGAGAACATGACAAATGATAATATTAAATACATCAATGTGGTTTTATGATCCATGTGTCTTCCCTCAACAGGATCTAAAATATATTTTTGTACATTTTATTAAATATGCTAACAATTTTTAAAATTTATTTTTAATTAAAGTTTTACCCTGACCTCAACCACCATGTTTGTCTCCTTATACGTTAATGTGGCTGTTTCACTTATTTGTTTGAATCAGATACATTCTGTCACATCATATAGTAAATGCAACAATCGTACATTTCACTTTCCACCTTTGCTAGAGCAAATCTGACCTGACACTGTAGGGCAGCCAGACCCACCATACTGTTCGCCTTAGCTGCCAGGACAGGACACACACAAAAAAAACTATATTTAAAGAGACATGTGTGAAGATCTTTCAGTTTTAAGATGAAAAACAGTCCATAAAGAAATACCAGACATGTACCCTCATGTAACCGCTCTTGAAAAATAGACAACACTCAATGTGATGTCTTGTTATAACCCTATTAAACTAACTTTTGTGTTTAAACATCTGAGCTGATTTAAACAGCAGCCCACGTCAGTGCATTGGCACTATTCTGGTCTCTCATTTAAAGAAGGAAAAATATAACATTTCATAATGCTACTCATATGCAGGAGCTTGTGAGTCAATTTGTGGACAAAAGCAAACAAAAAAAGCACCAAAGCTATTTGAAAGCAACTTTCATGATTTGTCGTAATGTTTAAAATTGAATAAACTGATGATTAACTGCGCCTCTATATGATAAATAGATCTCCCAGTTTATGCTGGTGTGAAAGGTCTGCTACACTGTCTTCTGTCCCAATAAACAATACACAGTTTTTCAAGACCAACGTGTTTTCTCACATATGTTTCCCAGTGTGATGAAGCTACATTGTATTAAACATTCACCTTTCCCCTTGTTTTTTATAAATGTGAGTTGAATCAGAAATCTCAGCCCACTTTTTGACCTTGCCTGAACCATACAGTGCGTGCTGTGATATCATAAGGTGCCTTCTGGCCAGAGATGGGTTGTAAAATGGTGTAAAATCATGTGCTTTTTGGGTATTGTCTGGAAAGAGAGGGAAAAATGAGGGAGGGATGTCTGGCTATTCCAAATTCATTCCCATTAAAACCTCATCCCACACAAGGCTGAGACACTGTGGTCATCTTTGAACCTTTTTCTTTTGCTTCTTAATTAAAACAAAACGCATCGTTGAGTTTGCGTGTGTGTGTGTGTGTGTGTGTGTGTGTATGAAAATATTTTTTTTAGCCTCACTGTCTCGTTTTTCCAAGTCACTGAAATATTTCATGGTTATAACACAGACAGAAAAACGTCATTTATTTAAATAACATTAATGAAGTAAAAGTTAATTACAGTCATGTGGAAGAAAGTGGGACTCTCTACAAAAGTCAAAAAACTAATTTTTTTCACATTTGTATTTATGGATATTAAACATTATTAACAACATTGACAATACTCAGACAAATGAAGTAATGTAAAAAAAAAACACATTGAATATCATCTAAAATGTTCTTTAAATTGTGATAAAGAATGTAATTTCTGGTGAGGAATAAATTGGTCAAACTTGCAAAAATTACACAAAGATATATTCACATGATTAGAACATCATTACTCATCATATTAAAGCAGGTTTGCCCTGTTTAAATCTCAGACATTTAGGTTGGTGTGCTCCTAACTGTTAAAAGGAGAGTGAACCCCATTGACAGCCTTAAAGAGCTGTGTGAGGCCTTCAGGAAGAAGCTTGTAGTAGCTTATTAGTCTGGTAAGGCAAATTAGCCAGCAAGCCTATCTCCAAAATAGTCAAGAAATGGAGATTAGTCAAAACAACTGCCAACGTGGCTACGTCGGGCATCCAAACCTGATCAGCTCACCATCTTAGAATCCACCGTTTTCTGTATCAATAGGTGTTTTTCAGAAGATGTAAAACAATTTCAACTGAAGCATAATTTGACCCTGCAACATGACAATGACCCAAGACATTCCAGTAAATCCATGAAGGACTGGCAGAAATAGAAATAATCCTGGGCCATATCAAAGCCCAGATCTTTATCTTATTCTGATGCTGTGGGATGACTTGAAACAGGCTGCAGATGCAAGAAACCCCTAAAACATCTCACAGCTGAAAATAAATTGTGAGACAACCTTTCCTCACAATGATGTAGAAACTGGCAGATGATTTTGATTTTGAAAACTAGATGAGGAGTCAGGGAATCCTTACTTTTTACAATTAGTACCTCTAATTAAATAACTTTCAGGTTTTTTTTTCAGGGTTTACTTTATTAATACACACACAGATACACTCACAGGTGTGTGCGATGATTTTCTTTTTGTAATATTTCATGTTCAGCAAAGTTTTGCACTGAATTTTGTAGAAAGTTGTTTACTCACACGCTGATGTTGCTCAGGTGATCTTCTGAAGCAGTGTTGCTATGGTTTTCATTTGCAGGTCTTAAGCTGGTTAGCATGTTACATATTATTTTTAGAACCCCCTCTGTATGATTGGAATTATGCATGCTTAAACATGTTAAACAGGCTTTTAAGACCTAATATTGTTCAATGAGTTTGAATAGGAAAGATTACTAATTTGTGCTAATGCTTATTTATTTCTTTTATGTTTTATAGTTCTTTATTGGCTTTGCAGGGTTTTACATTACAGCTGCTGTAATTCGCTTTAATCTGATTTCTGTAGCAAAATACAATAGCATTGAGTTTTTTTCCTTTTAAAGATTAGCATCACTGGGTCCTTCTGCAACAACTATCCACTGGTTTTAAAGATCGCTGGGGTTGAGAAATGCCTGGTCAGACCTTAACCTTTAGGTCTGACCAGGCCTGCGTGAGAACCTCAGGGGGGGAGACTCATATTGTATCCCTGTCTTTGTGGAAGTCTTTTTAACTAAAGAATGTGGTTTATTCAGAGGAGGGCGTGTGAGAACATGCTCGCACTGATTGCTTGCTTTGCTGGTTTACATGAAAAGGAAATACCAGATAGAGGCAAGTTACAACCTTCTGTAACATCATCATTACACCACTTTGTCAACTTGTGCTGCTAAATTAATGCACAGTAGATTAAATCATATTTTTAAATTGATTTAATTTAGACTAATTAATAAAACTCGGGTTTCCTCTATTTCTCTTAAAATGGGAGAAAAAAGGAGAAAAATCATTCTCAAAACTCTGTCTAAATTCAGTTGTTTGCAGGTATTTTATTGTTTAGGTGACATTTTCATTTTTACTGAGCTGCTTAAGAACAGTCTTCCACACTTTTACTTCTAAATCTAGTTTTATTTCAGAGTTCAGCTGTCAAACTTCTTTTTTGTTTTTTATCACTAATGTACACTACATTATGGACAGTTTGGAAAGCCAGGAGGTAAATGTGTAAATTTGTTTGTGGTAGCCACTGTGAGGGGAGTTTGGGGGTTTCATTGTAGTGGTGGCTTCAGCTCTGATATGATCAGGAGAAGAGAGTCTTAGTGCGTCTGTGGGTAGACATGGCTTCAGTAAACCGCCCAATTCAGTGAGGTGTGGTGCAGTCTGGGCCTTGCTGCAGAAACGGGGTGTGGGTTTCTCTTTATCACAGACAAACGGTAAAACAGAACATGCGACGTTGAATGAAACCACAGCGCACACATCCAAATTTAACATTCATGCCTTGCAATGGGAAGGACCCTTGCATTAACTGACACAACATGCAGGCAAGCTGAGGGCTGTTTATTGCCAATAATTGCTGATTCCAAATATCTGGACAGTCTGTTGATGGGTGTGTGTGTATGACGGTGACTCATGCCAGAACATGCCCGTGCTTCATGTTTCTAACTTTCTAGTCAGTCACGTTCTTAGTGCTGGCAGAAGTGGCAGTTTCAACATTGTCACGAGCCTAAATACAAACACTGCAAACCTGTTGATGTAGGATTCATTAGACTATAACTGTGTTGAGTTAAATGGATTTCATTAAAGACCTTTTTTTTTCTTTTTACAAATGCTTATCTAATCTGTTCAGTGGAGACAAAAAGGCCGCCTTGATGCCACCTTCAGCAGGTGCTAGTGTTGCAGGGTAATTTAACTTTATTAATACTATGCTCATTTATTTTGATTATTTTTATTTGTATGTTTTCCTAATTTGGTTTAAAATGTGCAAAAGATGAAGCATTTAAGTTTCTTTGTTTGTGAAAGGGGTTATTTTAACGTCACAACCTAAAGGATCCACTAGGGGGACTCGCATGCTTTTTTTCTGCACTCAATACACATGAGTGAAGGGAGAAGCAGTGATACGGTCTCCTGTGATCATTGTCTTGCACTTTTTTCCTTCGTTTAAGGTAATTAATGGGATAAATCTGTTAAGAGAACGGTGTGTGGATTTATAATAACCTTGTACGTATGCATTTGTATCTGTTTGAGTTGCTTTGCACCGCGGAGTTGTGTGTTTGTTGCTTATGTGCAGCTTAACACTATTGCTAACACCGTTGCTAGCGGCAGAAAGCCTCGTGTCCTGTTATGGTGTCCGGTTGTCCAACTTATTTAAATAAGAATAATGCACTGCTCTGTTTATGATTGTTATGACATCAGTACAAATGTGTTTGCTTAATTATTTTGACTGGGAAATGTTTCTATTTCATGCTTTAAAAATTAGTTTTGACTTTGATATAAAAACATTCCTTAAATAATTTACATTTAAAAAGGTTATTCCAAAATGATGTGAAAGGAGATGCTCCAGTGTTTTGTATTTTGTTTGTTACCACACTCAATACACACTGTCACGATGTGGTTTTGGATCGGACCAAATGCAGACATGAGCTCGGCAGGATCATCTTTGTAATTCAAAGATTTCTTTACCAGGTCAAAAACGTAGCAAAATCACTGCAGGTTTCCCAAGGCAAGACGTGGCAAAAAACAAAGCATAATCATGGATGAGAACGAGGTATGACAAACACAAGGAACCAGCAACTAACAGAGACACCAAACCAACTTATATACTGTGAGATAACAAAGGCCGATAATCAACTGAACAGGGAACAGGTGTGACAAGGAGGCAGGGAAGCAGAAGGAACAGGTGAAACAAATACAAAGACTGAGGATGGGCAAAGAAACTAATAAAAAACAGAAACACAGACCAAGCAAACCTATAGACAAAGATAAATAATCAAATGTGGAATAAGAAAACTAGAATAATCATGACTAAAGTAAACAGAGAAACTAGAGGGAACATAGGAACAACAATAACAACCTGAGAACAAACAAAGAACCCATAAAGAAAATCTGAATACAAAAGTAAACAAACTTAACAACAATGACTGAATTAACTGGAAAGGAAAAAGGAAATAAACTAGTAAACAATAAGAGTGCAAAGGAACAAATAATAAAACATAATTAAACACAAAGATACTAAAGAGAAATAAAACTAGAGAATCCAGGGAAGACCAAGAACTATAATAATTACAATAATAATAATAAACCATACAAAGTAATAAGAAAACAACCATAAAAGAACTTAAGAAGAAAACACTAGGAGGCGGAGGAGGGAGAAAAGAAAACATGATACAAAAACCAAAATAGAAACATCTAAGCAAAAGGTAAACAAACACACACACACGAGTGAAAGGAGAAGCAGTGATACGGTCTCCTGTGATCATTGTCTTGCACTTTTTCCCTTCTTTTAAGGGGGTAACACTAGATGCAAGGTCTCTGCCCCTTTACTCTGACAACTACTAAATGAAATCAAATGCCTTCTAAGGCAGAGTCTTGGATGGACCAAGGTGCAGATCAGAGCTTGGGTGCTGCATGGAGAGATGAAGAGTTTTAATGAGAATAAGTTAACAGATTACTTAAAAACCATGAACATGATTTGAAACACTGGCAGAGCAGACATGAAGCAAGTAGTTAACAGGAGAAACCAGTGGTGAACAATGAAAACCAGAGGGTATAAATACAAAGGTAGAGTGGACAATGCACCAATGAACAAGGAGGGCTAATCAGGAGAAATGTGGAGCAGCTGGTGACAGGGATAATGCAGGGCAACAGAAGGAGGGAGGCCAATTAACACAGATGAGCAGGGAGTCAAGGAAAATAACTGACATCTAAACACAAGACTGACTCATGAACCTAAAGTACAACAAATGAACTAAAATAATAGCCACTGAAGAACATAAACAAGGAGGAAATCTAACAAAATACATATGCACATAATTACAAGAAATAACAGCAAAAAGAGAACATTAACAGGACATTAAGGAAATTAGAACAGGCAGATCATGACAACAACCACATGAGGACAATGAACACAGCACACAGATAAAGTTCAATCTTTATGGTACAGGCATAATCATGCTGTGGGCTGTTTTTCTTCAGAGGGTACAGAGAAGCTGCTCCAAATCTAATAAGAAGATGGATGGAGCTAATTCCAGGGCAATACTGAATGAAGACCTATTAGAGGCTGCAGAAGGCCTGAGACTGGGGTGGAGGTTCCTCTCCCAGTAGAATGTCCCTCAACAGTCAGAGCTAAACTGACATGGATCAGATCAAACAATACTCGTGGTTCAGAATGGTCTAGTCAAAGTCCAGAAAAACTGAACTGAGAATCTGTGATGAAATATATGTTCAAAGAAAATCAGCTCCATCTAATCTAAATGAATTTAAGATTTTAGCAAAGAAAATGGGCATGAGGTTCAGTTCCTGGATGTTCTCTAAATAGTGGTTCTACAAATAACTGACTCTGAATGCTGACTACAAATGCAAAAAACACTTTTCAGATCTTAATTTATTTTAAAAATGCAAAAACCATGTAACCTTTTTCCCACTTAACAATAAATAGTGTTGGTCTGTCAAAAAAAATCCCCTAAAACTAAAACAATCTTTGTTGTTATTTTATGGTTGGTTGACTAAATGTGAAAAGGTTTAATGAGTATGAATACCTTTGCAAGGCACTGTTTTCTAATAGGTGATATATAAAACTTGATTTCCATTTTCTTCCCTTCTTGAGACCAAACTCAAGGTTGCAAAGGTTCGGTCCACAGAGCAATGAATGAGTTTCCATGAACAGAGCTAGCACCATGCTTGATAGGCGTGGTGGACTACTTTGGGTCATGAGTTGTGTCTTTACAAATCTTAAAGTTCACCTCAGCAGGTTTTGAACTGTAAGTTGTTGCAAACTGCATTCTGCCATTTGTGTTCTGGAGACATATTTTGTGAAGATCATTGTAGTTTCTTCATTATTGACAGGAAAAGAGGACTGTCTGCGTCCTTAAGAGCAATTTTGAATAGCAGAGATAAGTACATTTTTTTATTATGAGGTAAACAAGTTTATTTTTTGTTATTTGCTTTTATGAGGCTCATTAGTATCTCCGCTTGCAAGGTCATTTCATGTAATATCAGTATTACTACCTTATTTTGTGCTTGAGTAATATTGAAACCAAACAAAGCTGCCCGAGATGCTTTCACTGCTTATACTTGAACCTTGCTTTACCCTTTCTGAAAAGAGCAGCATTTTATACACAGTTCATTCATTAGTGGCATGAACCTCTAATGGAGTAAAGAAAAGCACACATAAAACTGTGTATGTAAAATCTGTGAAAGTGTTTTCCAGAAACAGTGCAGTATGTTGTACTTTAACCCACAAATGCAAGTCTAAGTGGCAGCAAAGTAATACAAGTGAAGAACTTAATGGGAAATTAAGAAATTAGAACAAAGCCACATTGAGTTGAATAAAAGTCCACCAAAGCTATGAGGAGAAAGGGAATGAAGGGAAATGGATCCTTTCACAGGTCATATTTACCTTTCATATTGTGTACTGTCCAACACTGATGTCCTTTCTTTGGTGAAAGGAGAAAAACTCTGTATTTTTCACTTGCTGATGAGGAAAAACATAATGAGGACTCGGTGTCTTGACATTTGCAATGGAAACCTGATACTTATATACACTGTATAAAAAGACAAAAAATGTTTTCTCACTATCCTATCCTATATCTAACATTTTCCTGTTTTAGATCAGTTAGGATTACCCAAATTATTTCTATTGCTAAACACCAGAGTAACGAGTGAGAGATTTTTTTATACAAATGCTGAAATTCACATCTATTTCCAGAGTTGCCCTTTAAACTGTATGAATTAGGAATAATGTTTTAGGTATTCCGCCACAAAGTTCTTTCAATAGTTTGCCCAAAATCTGTAAATATTTTGGCCCATTCTTCCTCACATAACCAGTGTAACTGAGTCAGGTACGTACGCCACCTTGTTTGCCAACACATTTTCAGCTCTGAAAACACATTTTTATGACGTCAAGGCTTTGTAATGTTCACTTCAAAGAATTGACCTGGTTGCCCTTAAACCATCCATCCATTCATCCATCCATTTTCTATACCCGCTTTTTCCATACAAGGTTGCGGGGAAGCTGGTGCCTATCTCCAGCAGTCTATGAGTGAGAGGCAGGGTACACCACAGACAGGTCACCAGTGTATCAATGGGCAACACAGAGACATACAGCATGAACAACCATGCATGCACACAGTCACATTTAAGGGCAATTTAGATAGCCCATTTAACCTAACAGTCATGTTTTTGGTCCATGGGAGGAAACCAGAGTACCAGGTGAGAACCCACGCATGAACGGGGTGAACATGCAAACTCCATGCAGAAAGACCCCTGGCAGAGTTCCCTCTGCAAGGCAACAGTGCTACCAACTGTACCATAGTGCAGTCCTCACTCTTAAACCACTTTTAACCTTTTTTTTTTTTTTTTTATATGTTGGGGTCATTATTTCTCTAGAAGGCCCATTTGTACCCCCGTTCTAACTTTCTGACTGATCTCTTGAGATGTTATGTAAAATATTTCCACATATTTCCACAAGGTTCCTTCCTGATGATGTATTTTTTGACACGCACCCCTATCATTTGCAGCAAAACATACACAACATGCTGCTGCAACCCCTACACTTCACAGCAGGGTTGGTTTTCTCAGGCATGCAGGCTTCTTACATTTCCTCCACGTGTAGTTATGATTCATCACACCACTTCTGTCCTGTGGTGTGATGAATAAATAGGGTTCAAAAATGAAGGGCTTTGTCCCTGAGTGCATTTGCAAACTGTAATCTGGCTTTTTACTTTTCTTTTGGAATAATGACTTCTTCCTCTCTGAGTAGCTTTTCAGCCCATGTCAGTACAGGACTTGTATCTCTGTGGATAATAAAAACTCTTATCAGTTTCATCCAGCATCTTCACGGGATGCTTTGCTTTTGTTCTTAGGTTGATACACACAATTTACACTAAGACAGTATACTATATACCATATAATCGTTTCAATAGAAGAATGTGTCATGTGGAAATGGTGCCCAAGGATGAACATTACTTGTAGAAGTCCCCAATTATCTTCCTGATATCTTGCTAAATACACACATGCCTGAGGATGCACATAAAATATGCCTATACTGTAGGTGTGCTCTTTCTAACGCAAATGTTTTGAATGAACCTATCAGAAGCTTGCAATGCCATGGCATCATCATATGGGCTTAGCTTCTGTAAAACTTCTGAATTTGAAGAAGGTAAAAAAAAAAATCTAGAAAGAATTATCTCTGATTATTCTGGCAATTAGGAAACAGAAATAAGTTAAATACTGCAAATGTAACTGTAACTTAGTCTGATTGAATGGTTACGACGTGCCATACCGTGTATGTAAATATGACATCTGAACTGTTTCATTAGAATTGTACAGTTTTTAGAAAGGTTTTCCATCTGTAATACTAAACAATTTTTGAAAAGTTAATTGCTTTCAGCTAATTTTGGTTTAATGTTAGTATTAAATAGAGCTGGAGGATTATTCTAAGATTTTGAGTAACCAATCTGTTGTTTTTTCTCTGGGTTTGTGGAGAGTGTTTTTAGTAGCAGCGACCGGGAGGCTGCAGGCCGAGTGGCTGCTGTGGCCAAAAAGGCAGCCATCAGGAGTCCTTTTTCATGACCTGTTTGGATGAGCGACTCTGTTGACACACCGCCAACTTTTCTGTGCGTGCAAATAAACTTCTGCACAGACACGCCCATGTAGCGTATGTGTACCTAAACTACATGAAGCAGATTCAGACTTGCTGCTGCGTAACATCTGTCCACATGAGAACAGGAACATACAGACAATTTAGGGGATAGGCAGATGTATGTGGACATACAGATATGGTAGTGCCCCAGTGCACACACACACACACACACTGTAGACACATAGTATTTATTCTAGGATCGTATCCCTCCCTGATTGTGAGGAGCAATGTCGGCAGAGCTGACCAGTGTAAGTCATTCTACAGTTGATTTACTGTCCCACCACCAGTTCACCACTGTGTAATTACCCGAACACACACACACACCCTCTTATACACTCACACAAACAGGGAGAGCAAAATAGAGAGACGACTGCACTGAAAATTGTGTCATGGAGTTTATTTTCATTAGAATAGAAAAACATTTACAGAGTTTGGCCTGTCACAGGATCCCAATAATCATCATTATTTTTAGGATTGGACTAATTGTATTAGGTCACCTAAAAACTTTGTGTTTTCGATTTTTCGTTTTGTTTGTCTCCAGAGCCAAAAGAGCAGAAATCAAGCTTTATTTTATAAAGTTTAAAAAATGTAATCACTTATTAGTCAAATAATGTTTTTTAGCGTTACAACAGCTTCTTTGACATACTGAATCACTTGATGATTTTGAAATTGATCTATTTTTGTCTTGCCACATCTTTGCTGACAGGTGCAAAAACGCATCAAACAGCTAAACGCGCAGCAAACACATAAATGATGCAAACTCCGAAACACAAACAAATGCAACAGAAAAGTTAGGAAAATCTGCAAACTCCTTCCAAAAAATGGAAGTGTGCTGGACCAATAGTATCCCTTTTCCACCAACATTGTCCGTAGCCCATTCTGGTTCCAAACATGATTTTAAACCAGTGACGCATGTTTCCACCGACGAAAAGCGGTTCCAGGGAACAAACTCTGTTTCAACTGTGGCACCGCAGAATACTTGGTTGTTCTACGCAAACCATGAGGCCACCCATGGGCGGGTCAAAGCTGCAGACAGCACAAGCAACAAGTACAGAGGTCAAGACAAAGAACGTACCATATAAACGTTATTTATATGTTTGCAGAAATACATTAAACAAGCATTGTATAACTACTCATTTGCGTTACTCTCACATATGCAAATAAAAACATTGTACACACCATTGTTGCCGTCTCTATTAACTGTAGTTTATGGATGCTCTCTATTTGCATTAGTAGAAAGATTGCATGCAGCTGAGGAAGCTCTGCTGTCTCGCTATCCCCCACATTGTGTAACGCCCACCATTGATGACTTATGCTTAGTTCGCAAAAATGGTGGAAACACACGCCTGTCCTCAACAAAACACCAAAAGTTCAAAAGCGCCTGAACCAAACCAGTTCAAGAACGACAGTTCTTTCAGTGGAAATTCTTATCTCAAACACTGAGTTTAGTACAATATAATTTTAAAGGGAGAACATTTTAAACAAAATATGAAAAGATTTGGAACTTAAGTATTTCAGATGTGAAGAGGTTTAAGCACTGGCATCCTATTTATAAAGTCATGTATATAAATACATCTACTTTT
Source organism: Girardinichthys multiradiatus (assembly GCF_021462225.1). NCBI lineage: Eukaryota > Metazoa > Chordata > Actinopteri > Cyprinodontiformes > Goodeidae > Girardinichthys > Girardinichthys multiradiatus. The sequence goes on from NC_061801.1 coordinate 19,600,465, forward strand.
TATAGGTAGAGAGATAGAGTTAACAAGTAAATACGTACATCCTTTTCATATTAGGCTGCTTATTCAAAGTGTTTACCAAGGATTGTCAGATTCACTTTGAACTTTGAAATCTGACTTAAATATTCAATATAATCAAATGACAAACTCAGGAAATCTCAAACTAGTGTTTACATGCAAAATCATCAGAATTTTACAGGTTTTTCTTAATGAAATAAATATTATATTAATAATATTTGGCTTAAATATATTTAAAAGATAAACATGGAGTGAGGAGAATGTCTTTTTATTTATTTTACTTATTTTAATTGTGAAACTTTTTTCCATTTAAAGCACACATGGTTAAAAACAAAACATTCCAATTCTGAGAGATCTAGAAAAAAATATATAAATAATAAATAAATAGCAATACATTGTATACACAAAACCTGTTACTTGGTAAATTTTCAGAAAATGAAGGCAGTTCTTCCAGCTGGTGTCAGTCGCTGCCATGCTGGACGTGTCACCATGATCCAGTGCTGAAAGAAAGGAGAGAACGGCACTTCTATTTATTCTACTGAGTGATGTGTGTCTCCTAGACTTTTATTGGTTTATATTGTTGTAGCTTTATGCTGGGACAAACAAATTTCCCCTTTGGGGAATCAGCAAAGTCAAAGAACGTTTAACACATTGGAAATCAGTCGACTGGCCTTTTGAGAATTGTTTAATTAATAAAATCAAATGACACAAAGAACCCTGATGATGGTTATTGAATTATATGTTTATTATTAAACATATATATATATATATATATATCAAATTAAAATATTATATAATATATATGTATAGACACACTATATGTATATAATAAAATAAAAATCTCTCCCCTTTTTAAGATACAAAATTACAGCAAATCATTAAACGCACTAAGAATGTCCACTTGTATTTGTTGGATACCAAAACTATACTGATCGGTGTAACCTGCTCAATTCAGTCCTCTGAAACTGTAGAAAACACAGTCAAGGATGAGGACATCCCACGAAGTTATGGTGCCAAAACATTCATCCATTTTCTAAACCCTCTTAGTCGTTGCCAAAAAGTTGGTAACATTCATGTTTTTAGTCTGTGGGAGGAAGCTGTCATACCCTGTATACACCCACATAGTAGGGCTGAATGTTTTTAGAAACCGGGGCGATGACAATAATATTGTAAAATATTGCAATGGGAACATCATTTGAGCTAAATCCACATTTTTCTCATCCCTCTCATTCTCATCTGTCATTATAATACGTCCAACAGTTTCTGTAAGATTGCACATCATCTGTCAGGTGTGAATGCACTGCAAAGACACTACATCCAGCCACCTTAAAATCTTATTGGCATGCAAATATTAAATCCCTGACACTTGAAATGTAGTTTTAAATAAACAACTCACATATTGCATCAAAAAAGTATTTTGTGGGCCAGGCGTGACACACCGGTTGAACACACCGCCTTCTACGCAACTGTCCCCTTGTTCAACTCCGCGCCATGGCGACCTGTGCTACATGTCTTCACCCCATTTCCTGTCTGCCTACGTTCAAAGAAAAATGACAAAATAAAGGCCACTAGTGCCACAAAACAAATGTTTAAAAAAGAAAATATTACACAAAATTATATTGCAATGATCATATTTTGTATTGATTGTGCAGCCCTACTATGTATTCACTGAAAAAACACACAAACTCCACACAGAAAGCCGCCAAAAAGATTAAAACCCAGGAGCTTCTTGCTATGAGGCAACAACACTAAAAGCGCAACTGCAGCATTTGACAAACATACCAACAACCAAAGAACAAAGAAAGAAGTGCAAAAAGCTTTGACGCTACATCTTGCATAACATTCAGGTACAAGGGTGCCTTTGATTTTCTCCAGTCATGTAAGAATAATCTCATGTGGCAATTCAAATTTCAAATTTCTTTCTGGATAAATACATTTAAGGAAGCCAAAAATTGTTTGTTGTCTCCTCGCAACACTCTTGGCTTTACCTCATAAAAGTTATTGCAGCTAGTTGTAGTTTAAAATTCAAGATAAGCGTTTTTAGCCTGTAAATGCAGGTGCAAGTGACTCTCTTTTTAATAATTATCTGAATATTTTTGAAGAAATATTTGATAAAAGGGGTAATGATCTTTTTACACTAAAAATGATTTAGACCAGTCCATCTGGCAAAATCTTGTAACTAATTGAAGTATATAAATAAATGAGAAGATGTAAACCTCAGGTGCATCAGATCATAACTCTGCTGTTATCAAAACAAAAACAGGAAAACAATTATTTAAGTTCACATTTTTTCATTATTAATATTGTTTTATAGTTATTTTCGTTTTCCAGCATCTACTAAATGGATCACAGGGGAAAACAATCGATCAGTCCCCATATGACCGAAACTGTTTCATTTACACCTGCTGTGCCTATATATGAGGGCATATTTAGATTTATTATGGTTAAATAATCTAGAATTAGTTCTCAGCATGATGTGATGCACATGATATGCTTTCAGCCATCCCTGCTACGTTTTCCTCTGCTACTCATATAATTTTGCCCTTGTTACCGTCTGAGACTGCCTGCCCGCCTGCCCCAGTCCGATTTGTCACTCTCAAACCTGCAATTGTATTCAAGGCCAAATATAGGGGTGGGAATGTTAGGGTGGGCTGTCTATGTGTCACACAACAAAGCTTCACATAAGGGTGTTGCCCTCTGCCTTAAATCCTCCCACCTAACCGCCCGGCCTGGCCAAGTTGTTTGTATGGAAACGCATCTGTGTGTGTGTGTGTGTGTGTGTGTGTGAACAGTTGAGTCCAAGCCCTCCCCACCCTCCTCAGTACTGGTGAGGCAGACAGATTCCTCCCTCCTCCTTTTTTTCTGCGTTATTTGTGGAGTTTCCCAAAGATTGGTCTTCTGTCACTCCTCCTGTAAAAAGCTCCACCAGGACAGCAGCACAGCACAATGTTTTCTCCCAGCTCATCTACTCCATTCAGGATTCCCTCTTCTGTCTCAATTCCACTTTCTCTGCTTCTTGAAATCAACCACAACTCGCTCAGTTTAAAATAGATAAATTAAAGGATTTCTTTCTCTGATTCTTTTCACTTTTTTGGATCTATTCTAAACACCAGTGGGGAAACACCATCTTTTTGATGGGCATGTGATTTGTACAAAGTTACAAGCTGTTGTGAGGCAATAATTGCAAGTCCCCTCTTATTACATGCTCGAGAAAAAGGGGAGTCTTTAATGTTGAGGCATGGAAAGGAAGATGATTATGGTGTATGTCCGAGGGCATTCCCATTATACAGCCATAGAAACCCCTGTTGAGTCATGTAGGTCAATATAGGATGTGAACGAAAAACACTCACAGAGACACACAGCCAGAGAGGGCTGGGCAGAACTTTCTGTGAGATTATTCATCAAATAAACATCGAACATGGTGGCTCATGGTTCTCACATCAGTTTTTGCTCTCTTTTTGCCTGTTTTCTCTGTGCAACGATGACTTTTCCACCAGGTTAATATGGCAATGCACAATGCCAGAGACAAATGCTTTGTCAAGTAACTTAGTTTGCATCCTCAAGCTTTTGCCCTTTTTCATTTTTGCGCTAAAAGCTGAATTGATACTAAAGAGAAATCAGAAACAGAACCAGGAAGTCTGTATTGAATCTGCAGAAAGTTGTGGACCTCTGTGTACTCAGCATCCAATGACCCCGCTCTGTGATTTTACGTAGCCTACCACTTAGTGGCTGAATTGCTACTGTTCCGAATCACTTCCCCTTTGTTAAAACACCACTAACAGTTAAATGTGGAATATTTAGTGGTGGGGAAATTTCCTCACTAGATGCATCACAGTACAAAACTGGAATTCAGTGAGCTCCTGAGAACGACTCGTTCTTTCACGAATGTTTGTAGAAGCAGTCTGCAGTCCTAGGTGTTGGATTTTATACACCTGTGGACATGGAAGTTATTGGAGCACCTGGATGATTGTATATAATTATAAATTATAATGATTATATATATAAATATATTGACCAGATGTTATTGAGAATGTTTTTCAGGTCTATTTGGATTTCACTGTAACTAATTTATCTATGTATTTCCATTTTAATCTGTTAAATAGTTTGGTCTTAGTTCTATAAAAACCTGCAGCCTGTAGGTCATTTGTAAGGCATTGTATCAGATACCAGTCCAGGGTGTACCCCGTCTCTCGCCCATAGACTGCTGGAGATAGGCACCAGCATCCCCGCGACCCACTATGGAATAAACGGTAGAAAATAACTGACTGACTGTATCAGATACAATACTTGTGCTCAACATAATTATTAGGCTACACAGGGGATATATTTTTCATCTCCATTTGCCTCAGAGCATGAAAACAACAAAATTATTTTATCCTTTTGTCTTCTAACTCATCCAACAGGTCTATCCTTTTCCCATCCACACTCCCATTTCTGCACAATGAGACATCAGAGTAATCTGTCTGTTGAGCAGAGAGGCACATGGCACACCCCATGCTCAGGTGCCCCTCCACTTGGTGATGATACTCCTCAAATATGCAGCGTGCATGATGGCGGTTACACCTGTGACTCACTTGCAAATTTCCATACGCCTGAGACCCCCCTACTCCCTTAAAAAATAATTCTGTGCTCACACATATTGTACATTTACAGGTCCGTGACACCAATGAGGACCAAGGAGGGGGGCTTAGCCAAGGCTGAGGTGCAAGACGCCGCCCGCGTGCTTTAATTTTCACCTCCCACACCACGATCCTCTGCCACTGGTGACACAAGTGGCCTCCTGCTGCACGTCTGTTTTCTTTTCTCCGGTCTGCCCCTGATGAAGCCCGTCTCCTCAGCTTGTTCCTTTCTCTGATGCACATGCTTTACTTTTCTTGGATTTACTGGGTTTCAAACAAAAACCTTTTTTTTGGCCAGTGTGTACACAAGACGAGACATGACAGGTTTTTATTTGAACATCGAAGTGTGTAACAAATGAACAGCAAACATTTAAGACACAAAGGAGGGATCTTTATGTTCATCTCCACCTCCTAGTTCAACTCCTCCCAGCTTGGCTGCTTTTTTCTGTCATTTTTATAAAACAATTAAATATCTATAATAACCACATTTTAAAACCTTTAAAGTGCTTATGATCATTTGAAGGTATTTACATTTTTTTTTATGCAAGCCTGAGCTTAAGTCCACACTTTGTTATTGGAGTGTGTGTTTTTATGCATTTTACAAGAATTTTTAACACTGTGTGTGTGTGTATGTGTCTATCATCAGGTGATAAGGTGTTTACTAGTCTCTGTCTTAAGCCTGGAGGGAGCCCAAGCACACTCCTGGTCCCAGCCACCACATTCTGGAGTAATTGGCCTTTTCACACCACAAAACTTCATTACCTAAACCCCTATTTGCATTGCAGAATGTAATATTGTGCAGAGTTGTGCTTAGAATGCATAAACAGTTATGGTTCAATAGACTTTTAATGCATGCTTAAGGTGTGGGGTGCACAATGAGCAGAGCTGCAGGATTTTCTTGCTGGATTTGTCAAAAGATTTTTTTTTGAAGGTTTGGTTTCAAATGGACACTTTATGATGAGAAAGTTCAAGTATTTAGTCAGACAATGCAAATGGGTAACAATAAGAAGTAAACTACTTGTAAAAGTAGTTGAATACATCAGAATAAGTAAACTTAACTTTCCAACATCGTCCACATTGAGATTTCTCTTTAACCTTTAAACAATTACTGTAATAATGTAAGCTGTAAAGTACTAGTTTAACACAACCGTCAGGTATTTGTACTAATTTTCTTGTACTTAAATAAAGGAGATTAATTTTACTGTAATTTAGTATGTGCTACTTTTAATTTGTTGCCACGTTAAATACTATATGTTCTGTGTTTTATTTCATAATTTTAACACCCAATAAAACTTGAACCAAATGCAATGCTTTGCAAAGGTATTCAAAATTTTCCCTTTAAAACCACAAACTGTTGCAGATTTTACAGGATTTTATGTGTTAGATGAAGACAAAGTAGTGCATCATTGTGTATTAAAACATTTTGTTTTTTACAAAGAAATATCTGAAAAGTGTGGTATGCATTTTAATTATTTAATGCTTTAAAGACCCACCCTTCACCTTTATTAGAGCTGCAAGTATTTTGGGTCACGTCTATAGAGTGAAAATTCTTCTTTGCAAAATAGGTGAAGCTTAGTTAGAATTAATGAAGATTCTCATTTTCTGTTCTAGTCACATGGTCTGGGTTTTCTGGACTTTGACTGGGCCATTTTAACATATGAAAATGCTTTGATTTCAACCATTACATTTTAGCTCTGGTTGTGTGTTTAGGAACATTGTCCTGAAGACAGATGAAATTCAGCTGCAGCTACAAGCCTCCTGCAGTTTTTCTGTAGGATTGCCCTGCCTTTATCTTTAACAATCATTGTAAAGGTATATCACTTAAAATCATAGAACATACACTGCAGTTTTTACTAAGTACGGTTACTATCTGCATGACTCATGAGGTTTTGTCTGTGATTGTAGACAAACTGTAAAGAAATAAAAAAACTGTAAAACTAACAAACAGAAGAAAATAACATTGGGGTGAAATAGCCAGAAAACATAATTGATTATCTTTCGTTTGGTAATGAGGAGGCATCAGTCCCGAATACATTTTGAATAATTCATTGTGTTTTGTGCACAAATATTAATGGAGTGTTTTCCAGGGTCAGAAGGGTTTCCTTAGTTTTCCTGAACAAATTGAAAAGTTGGATAAGAAACAACCCCACAAAAGCATAGTATCAGGACACTTTTTTTTTTTTTGAAGGAACGTAGGACTCATGGTGCTCATACGTTCTTCTCCAGATGTCTGACACAACTGAAAAATGATCAATCAGAGAAATTTACTTAGCACCACTGCTTTAATCCTTGTATTTCCTGCCAGTTTGCCTTGATTTTTTTTGTAGACAGATGGAAATCATTTGCTGCCCTTCTTGTCCCTTCTTGCCCTTATCAGTTCTGTCTGTGCACCTACCTGCTGCTGATGTTCAAGTTCTGCATTGAAGGCAACACACGTCTATTGGTCGCTTCTTTAGAAGGGAATGACACTGGTGCTTTGCAGTCCTGAAGCTTTTCGTTGCTGCAGTTGAACCTCTGACCAGAATACGGTTGTTTAAGGTCCATTATTCTTCGCAGTACATTTCTTACAAGTTAGGCCATGGCAAATCAGAGTGATGATGTCTGCACTCTTTTCTTGTGAGGCAGTCATCGCTAACACAAGAAGACAATATTTTTTTGGCACATCTGCACTTCTTTGTTAGCAATCAACCTGCTAATTAGACTGATGGAGTGGTTTGAGATGGATTTATTACAGCTTCAGTTGAACCTCCATTATGGCTATGCTCAAATGAAGTAAAAGGCAAATTTTTGCAAGTAAAATTATAACTAGTAAAGTTATTTGTATTGGATGAACAGGAATCTTAACACTCCACACAGTAATCTATGGCAAACATGAGTTGTCACCACAAAAATAAAGCCACAGAGTTAAAACACAACATTTGGGTTGCTGACAAAATGTTTGGCAATGACAGTCAATGACAAGAAGAACCAGCAAGCCCTTCTAAAGGGGCTCTAAACTGCTGTCTTTTAAATGTGTTGCTGATAAATGCTGATAAAAACAATTCTGCAAAGTAATTTATTATTGTGTGCTCATTTGTTGCAAACACTGTTTTTATTTTGTGTATCTCTTTAAAAACCTTCTTTTTTAATAACTGATTGTTCTGTGTTGCTTGAGAAAAAGTCATACACATTAACTTCTTAATGGCTGATTATTCTTTTAAGGATCTTCTGGTCTGAGTATTTATCTGGGACCATGAACTGAAAACATTGAGCTCAGAGAGATACGAGGCACTGCAACTGATTGCTGCTTTTTTCCAGCTAAATGCCATCTGAGGTCCCAGTGGCAGTTACAACAAAAATACGATAAATGAAAAGAAGTTAAAAGATTAAGAAAAGGACAAAACATCACATTTCAGATAAAAAAAAACAACACAATTACATATTGTACAAAAGTGTGCAAGGTATAAATAGAGAATTTGTAAAATCTATATAATAATATTTTAGTGGAAGCTGGAGTCCATCAAAAGATGAACAGTTTGTTTCCACCTTAAAAAAAGAGTGACACACTAAAAGTGACAAACTAAAATATTATCTACACATTATTTATTACAGTTTCGTGTGCCAACCCCTCCTAGTTCATTTCCCACGTTATTTTCTAACATCCTTCTCCCCTGCACTGACATCAAAACTTTCCACAGCAGTAGATCAGTTGATCTCAGTGGTGATGTCATTCAGCTTCAACTACGTGACCCTTTGCACACACTTCATAATCTGCATCAGGCCTGATTTTATTTCAGTTCCGAGTTTACAAAATCTCCTAATGCATAAACTTAAATTCATACCTGTAGGAAAGGTATTAGTAATAAGAATAAAATACTTTTACAGTGAGTGTCACTAATGAAACCTGATTAAATTCACTGCACCTCTGTCTTTCCTCTTCCTGTTGGCTTTTAGTGAACACCTATTGTAACGCCTCGGCCATACCATTAACAGCCTTCAACCAAGCCTCCTATAAAACAATGGCAGAGACAGCAGTAAGGGCATATGTGAGCGCTAATAGGCAGAGGATGTGAGGGTGAGTGGCCGATGCTATTTCAGTCTGAGCAGGGCTAACAGGCTGGACAGTAAGACAGCTGGAAACAGTAATGGACACGGTCTCCTGGGGTCTGAGGGTGAGGTCAGCGCTCCAAGGCCGAGCCTCTGTTTCTCAGGCAGGCAGGAAAGGCACTGGAAAGGGAGGGTGGGTGGACGGATGGGTAGAGGGATGAGGACATGGAAACATAAAAAAGTAAAACTGATGAGAGTGTGTGAGCATGCTGGCTGTGTCATGAAGATACACATCCTCATCCTGCAGGACACAACGAGGGAAGAATCATCTGTCACACAGGCGGTAATCTTGACTGATTATTAAATAGTCATTATAACTTAGTTACCTAAAGTAAAATCCATAGTTTACTGCTTTTTTGTGTGTGCTTCACTTTTAATTTAATACATTTCTATACGTATTATTCTACAAAAGACATTTAATGTAAAATAGTGTTTATTGAAATATATTTAGGAATGTGCAAAATATAATTAAAATCTTAATTAATGTAGCAATAAATAAATTATAAAATATTTACTAATATATTTAATAAAAAGGTAAATAAGTAAATAAATTTACTGTGTGGCAAAAAAATATTTTTTCTTTTTTTAAACACTAGTGGGAATATAAAAAGAAATAAAGGACGGCCCACACATCTTCGCTGATACAAAATGCACATCAAGCATTTTTTTTTATCTAAACAGGTCATCATATGCATATAGTTCTCATCTTCCCATCAGTGTGTGAGTGAGACACAAAAAAACATGTCAAGGCCTAACTCAGAATGGTGTGATATGGTCTACCCACAACACTGACCCAGAAATGTCCGCTTTCTCCCTTCCATTTGCAGAAATGCAAAAGATAGCAAAAGGTGCATTGGTTGTTCTATAAATTTTCTCAGAAAAAGAAAAAAAAAAACAGGTTGTCTGTTGCATGTGAGTGTTTATTACACATTCTTGTGTAATAAACTTTGTGAAGATTGAAAATGTAATAAGTGTCAGGCCTTGTTTCTATATATGCTGTCATTTCATGTTATGTTCATCAGTTTTAGGTGACATAACCTTGGTATGATTGGGAAAAATATCACTTGGTGAAGGTACATTTTTAGGAAAACATTGATTCCTTTTTCTTTAGGTAAGCATTACATTAATGAGAAGTACAACATAATTTAAAAACCAACAGCATAATAGCAATGCCCAAAATAAATCTCCGTGGAGGTGAAATGTCAGTTTCATATGTTATATAGTTTTTGTTTTTTAGTCATTAAATCAATTTTAAAAGGATTTTGTTTAAATCCCATAATAGGATCTTTTCAAGCCAGAATTAAATGAAAGTTACAAAAAGTGACTAGATTCCAAATGCCATGTAAAATGTTTAAGTGTGTGTGTGTAGGAAAATGTTTGTATGTGTGTGTGCGAGTTCTTGGTGTTTAATGGGTAGAGAATCCCAGGAAGGATCCTGGTGGTCCCAGCGAGGCCTTTTGTGCCGTTGGCCACAGACTGATGCCCAAGGAAGTAAGCTGATTAGGGTTTTTTTTCCCCTTCACTAAATAATACAGCACAGATAACCAAGGGACAGCACTCGGTTGCTGTGTGTGTGACTGCAAAGTGTATGGAAAAACCTTAAAGAACATTTAAAGTACAAATAGATGTTTAGTTCTAAATAATATTCAATCAACTGTTTTTATGCTGCAGAAGACTGTACTACCAGGACAACAGCCCTGCATATTGTGTCTTATTTTTGTGTTGTTTGATTTATGGGAAAATTAACGATCAGCAACTGAAAAGTACTACAACTGTCACACAGATACTGTCTTAGAAGATATGAAAAAAGTGTTTGTTTAAGAAAGTGTAGAAGCGCTGACTTAATGGAATACACGAGGTTTAATATTTTTGTACTAATCTCTATTTTATCACATTGAGAATTACAATCACAAACTCTGAAATAATAATAATCACAATAATAATAATGAGTCTGATTAAATATTTACTTTGAACAAATGAGAACATTTCACCCCTTTTTTATTATTTTTGTCATTTTGTTTACTTGCAGTTTTGCTTCTTTCATATTGAAATCTTTTTGTTTATGAACCTTTTGATGCTTGAAGCACGATATTTCATAATGACTAATTCCTACTCGCTTCGATAAATAATAATTTTAAATAAGTTTCTATAACCTACTTTTTGGATGATAGTTGAATTTAATTCAATTATACATATATGTTTGACTATTTTGTGATTAGTTATTTAAATATTATTTAAAATATTTAACACCGAACAAAAAAATGGATACATAGCGGTTGAGTTTAGAAATTCACCAATGAACTGGTAATCACTGTAAGCTTGATCTTCAACTTGATCGGCCAAGATTGGGCCATTGAAAACTCAAATATCTAAATTTTTTTCCAGTCACTGAACCCACCTTGCATAAGCAGTACTATGTCAATCTGACAGCAACACTCCTTTATTTCAGTTTGAATGACGTTATAAAGTAAGGAAGAGTGAAAGTCAGCTTTCTCCACAATCAGGTGTTTCGGAAACACTGAGATTTAAGAAGCTATTTAAAAGAAGACAATATTTTTATGACATACTCAGAAATGTCTGCCGTTCATCCAGGCTGTGTAAGAATGAGAGAGAGTAATACCTTAAGGAGATAACAGGAAGGCTGAACAGAAAACAAACAGGTTGCTCTGGTTTATCCGTTTTGAACTTACAACCTCTGTCTGTTATTGAACATACTGAATGTGGAAATGTTGGTCTTTTTTAAATTTTAAACTTAAAGTAGGGACTTAATTACACCCAAATATACACACAGCTGTTTTAGCAATGCTAGCTATCTTGCAAACACAAGATGCTAATCATTTTGTCTTTATAATTGTAAAAGCCTTTTTTACTACAACTCCTCTCTCACACTGTGGCTTGATGTTTCTTCTGCTTCTAATATAAATAATCAATGCCCACTGTTAGCAGGAAAGCCAAAAAAAAAATCCATTCTGTTCTTGTATCATTTCATACGATGTTAATAAAGAAAAATTGCAGCATTTCAAAGCTTAGCAAAAACAAACTTTTTAGCTGGTGTTAATGTAACATTTTCTACCTTTCACTCTTGATAAAAGCTTTATGTAACAAACGTATCGCTGCTTCATTACTCTGCCTTTACACTTTAAGTATGTATTTATCAATTTTAACCTTAGCAGCCTGTAAAATTTGTTTTTGATTTGACAGAGCGATATAGTTAAAAAAATAACAGATATGAGTAGGGGGGGATTTTAGTTTGGCCGTTAAAATCATTGCTAAGATTGTGACAGTAAAAGGCATGTTGTCTTTAAGAAAAGTAATTGTGTCCTACAGGTTAAAGCAACACTTTGTGTCAGTAGAAAACAACTTCTTTGTTTGTCGGGCCATAAGACTCGATCCCCTTTATCTCTTTGGTAATTCTCACTGCCTCTGAATAATTTGTCTATAACTGTCTGAGAACTGTCTCTTCTCATTAGCAGAATATAAATGTATGCACTACTGATGACACTAGGTGTAAATGGAAGAGAAAACATGTCACTATCCTCTCTTCCAACTCTCACTTTGGTAAGAGGAAACCCTATATCAAGCAAATCAAAGAACAGAGATCCACCTCAGTCGCTGTAACTTCTGCATTTACGGAATAGCTGACTGCAGCAGTGATATTATCAGAATGGTCCAAAGCCACAGTGAGAAAAACACCCACGGTTTCTCTTTGTGTTTTTGCAGGTTGTTACTCAAGATTTTGACCCTTGATATGAATGACTTTTAACATCAGTTTTTGCAGGGGAAGGAGGTTTCTGTCTCCTCTGTTCGACATCATATTCGCCATTACAGGGCCATCTGGAACTCCACCGTCCGGGCCTTTCAGCGGACTGCTGAGCTCAATAAACGGTTTGCTGACCAAAAACGCTGGCCGGCTCCTGTTTACCGCCCGGGGCAACGAGTCTGGTTATCCTCCCGAGACATTCCCCTTAAATCTATTTCTAAGAAACTTTCTCCTCGTTTTATTGGAGCCTATGTGATTGACTCCATTGTCAGTCCCACTGCAGTTCGTCTTCGGCTCCCTCGTAGTCTTCGCATCCACCCCACTTTTCATGTCTCCCAGGTTAAGCCTGTGTTCGCCAGTGCTTTGTAAAGCTAAAAACAGCACAAGATCCAAAGTGTTTCTGTATAGGACACAATACAAACTGAACAAGATTTAATCAAATTTATCAAATTTAAAAAGTCTATGATCATTGTCCTGATGGGACAATGCACGTGAATATTAAAATCTCCAACAATTGATCATATTTTGGCCTGATTACAGCCCAAATATTTCAAAAGTCATGAATAAAGTTCTCATGGTATTTCAGTGGTCTGTAAAGAACTGCAATGAGAGTTGGATGCCGACAATCCAAATCAAACATCAGAAGTTCAAAACTGGAATAAGAATCGGTGAAAAACTGCTATACAGCTAAACTTCTTTTAAAAAACAGCCACCTCTTCACCACCACATCCAGTAGTCCTCAGTGCATTAAAATATAAACAGACCCATTCAATAAATGAGCATATGGTTGAAAAGTTTCTTTATTTCAGTAACTTAACTCACTAAGTGAAACACATAGATTAACTGCACACAAACTGATGTTTTCAAGTCTTTATTTATGTTAATTATGATGATTTTCTGCTTACAACTAATGAAAACATGACATTTAAAATTAGAATATTACATCAGACCAATAAAAAAATACATTTTTAATACAGAAATGTGGGCTTTTTGAAAGATATGTTTTATAAATGCCTAAAGGTTTTAATGCTCCCTGTTTTCTAACAAACAGTCCTCTCTGGAACACATATTCTAATTTATTGAATATGACTGTACACTCAGTGGCTAAAAGTTCAGTAAATACAGCTGACTCACTGGCACTACGCCAATTATCTTGCCTTTATGGGTAAAAGAAAACCACTGTTGAATATTTTATTTATGATTTTTCATATAAACATAAACAAACAGTGGCTCAGACACATACACAATTTGCCAGTTAGATAAAAACATTGCAGAAAGAGAGACGAGAAGATTATGGTAACTGGGGCGCAGGTTAGCACATCAATCTACCTTAACCTGCTCTAAGTGACCCTGCTTCCAAGCACTTGCAAAGGTTCTCATCAAACAGGTCCATAAGGATCTGAGTCTTTCCATTTGTATTAATGGTAAAATGTCAGTGACCCTCATCTGAAAGGAGGGGGCAGTAGATTTCCATTCCTTTAAAACTAGTCTTTTGACAGTGATCATTCCTAGCTCCAGAGGCCATTGCATTAAAGCACGAAGATCCTCTATTGAAGAGGCTTTTTATAGGCTTTACAGTACCAGTGGAATATTTTATATCAAGAACCCCATTATTGAAGAACACAACCAAAAACCATGAGACAATGTGCCGTCTGATGTTCTACACTTGTTACAAAATGGTGAGACGGAGGTGTAGATCGTATGCAACCTAACTTTAGATTAATGTACAACTTTAAATTGCATAAGTGGATGTCAACTGTTTACTGAGTAAAAGTAGATATTAGACAAACACTCATCCCAGTTCCTCTCTCCAAGTACATGAGGTCAACACTGGGTCTCTACCTCCAATCTGCATCTTAGGTGGCATAACAAAAGAGACCAAAAAATGGGACAGTTATGCAGCATGGTTAAATTCTTAGATAAAAACCACTAGCAAATGTACAAAAGCTCAATAAAATGTCTGAGCCATAGGACAAAGAACACACTAAACTCGAGTTTAGTGTCAAAAGTATCAAAGTGCTTGTTGATCCAAGACAGAATTGAGTTAGACATGTCCTTCCAATTTTTCTGCACATTGCATAAGTGCTGGCCTCTTAAGACTTAAATGAGGAGTCCCTAGTACAGTTTCTGTTTGCATTATTACTGCTATCCGTGCTAACATAGCCTTTCTGGTTTTACTTGTAGTGCTTGGCATCACAGTTACAATGAGCACAGTTTGAGAAAAGTAAATAACCAAAGAATACAAAACTGTGAGCAGGAATAATGTGGTGCAAACATAATTTATTGAGGTTGTAGTCGGACCACAAGCTAAACACGTCTACCTCCTCTGAATGCGCACAAGTGTCCAGAAAACCATTGTTGAAAGAAAGCAATAACAAATCCTCTTTGTAAAGGACATGGTAAACATTTGGAAAAAGGTCATCTGTTCAGATGAGACCGAAGGAGGTGACAGCATTATGACGTGGGGATGCTCTTCTTCAGCAGGGACATTGCAATCAGAGTTGATTGGTCTAGTCCTAAAACCAAACAGGAATATGTTGCATGACTTAATAAAAGATGTCATGGATCCTTGCATTCCAGTCAGACTGAGCTTGAGCTATTCTGTAAAGAAAAATGGGCAGTCGATGTGTAAAGCTGGCAGAGATGGAGCTGTAGCTAAATATGAACACATTTCAGCCCACTTTTCAGATTTTCTTTAATGTACAAAAAATTTTAATTTATGTATTCTATTTCTTTCACTTCACAATTATGCACTATTTGTGTTGATCTATCACATAAAACCCCCCATAACTTACACTGAGGTTAGTGACTGTAATGCTTCAGAGGTACGGATACTTCTGTAAGGCAATCTAGACGCGACCAATATTGCATCAGACTAAATATTTTTGAGCTTGTCCACCTGAGTGTTCAGCAATCATTATGTCGATTTGTTGTCCACATTAATGGCAACAGAGCAACACATTGCTTTACTTGAGATTAGAGGAAGTTTTTTTTCCCATTCTGCAGAAAGATTGAAAGGTCAGGTCTTACTAACAAATCAACACCAATGAGGCTCCTTGAACACTGTTGCTTTGGCTGAAGGATTAGCTCAGTCAACACTGAGACACCCTGCTGGGTGTGAGTTTTGTGATTAACAAGAGTGAACCACCACCACCACCATCTGTCCATCTGCTGAGCTACCTGATCGTCTGAGCTGATGCCCTCAGACATCTGAAGTCAACACTTTTGATGGCTGAATGTTTGAGGGCTGCAGTCTGGAAAATTATGGAATTTTATTAATTCATATTTTAGGTCTGGGTAAGCATTAAAAAAAGAAATAGAGTATAGTAAATCCATCCATCCATCCATCCATCCATCCATCCATCCATCCATCCATCCATCCATCCATCCATCCATCCATCCATTTCTTCATCTCAATCCATGCATGGATTTCTTCTTTGCTTCTCTTTGCTATAGCAGAGATATCACCTTTACCACATTTCTGTGTGACATCAACATGTTAAGCTAAAAACAAAAATGCACATGTTAAAGACAATTATGTTACAGGATACTCTGACTGTATGGGGCCATGTAGAAAGAATTTGAGGTTCTGTGAAGAGGCGTTCTGATTGTCCAATAAACACACACAAATTTAACACTATCTGAATCATCTGCAAGGAAGAAAAAATAATGTATGACATTATTTAAATGCAGAAATATGATTTCCGATAGTGTCAGTCATGTTAACCACAAGGTTAAAAATTATATAGTCTAACAAGCCATACGCACATGTCCGTTCTCTCGTAAAAAACACCACGTAAAGCTGATAATGAGCCCAGAAGGTGAGTAAACTGTTGAGTGCTCAAGAAACAACAGCCATCTGCAATGCAGTTTCCTTTGCACCTCCCCCAGTTCGCAGACGTCTTGCAACACAGCTGTAAAACAGTTGATTTTCCTTCTGTACATGTGAAAATGAGGCCGATCGATTGAGCTGTAGCTGAGCGCAGGGAGATGTTGACGGTGTGCGGCTGAGCCCTAAGCAAGCTGCTGGTAGGTTGTTGGGTCACACACCCACCCACTCCTCATTTCCCATACTGCACTGCTGACATGGCAGAGCTCAGAAGTGTACTGTGTGGTGCTTTTTTTTAAAAGGGGATCTCTGGGGTTAAGCCACATGTTTATTATCTGCAGCTTTATTTATGCAATATAAATATATTTATATGATGCACAGCATAGACAAAAAATTTATATATTGCAGATTTTTATTGTTACAGGGCAAAAGATTATGTTCAGGGGCAAATCTTATCTGACTGTGAGTTTGTGGGCATTGTAAATGGGTTACACTTACTTTTTTTGCAATGCACTTGTTGCATGGTTTTTTGTTTCATTTACCATAAGACCTGTGGTGTGTGGTACACATAGATTCTGCAATATGCTGATATAGTAATATGCTGTGCAATATCAGCTGCTAAGTGTGTCATTATATGCTGGCAAGTATAGACTTTTTTCCCTTGTCTAATCAAGAAGATAAACAATGAAGGAAATAAATTAATCATGACTCTATTTCTTTAAATCCCATTTTTTGTTCTGCTTTAAGTAGAGGTACAATCTACATTTATACTCAGGTTAAGATTTTGAAAAGAGGTTAAAAAGGCAAAGGCCGGGTCCTCTGAAAGGAGGTCCCAAGTCTAAGCAGCCTAACGGAGAGACCCAGACTTCCCTCTCCCCAGCCACTTGGGCCAGCTTGTCCAGGGAATCCCAAGATGTTCCCAGACCAGCCGAGAAACATAGTCCCTCCAGCGTGTCCTGGGTCTTCCTCTGGGCCTCCTCCCGGTGGGATGTGCCCGGAACACCTTACCAGGGAGGCGTCCAGGAGGCATCCTAACCACCTCAATTGGCTCCTCTTGACGTGAGTCCCTCCTGGATTACCGAGCTTCTCACCCTGTCTCTAAGTGAGAGCCCAGACACTCTGCGAAGGAAACTAATTTCGGCCACTTGTATCCGTGATCTTGTTCTTTCATTAATGAACCAAAGCTCATGACCATAGATGAGGGTAGGAACGTAGATCGACCGGTAATCGAGAACTTCACTTTTAGACTCAGCTCTCTCTTCACCACGACAGACCGGTACAGCGCCCGCATCACTGCTGACACAGCAACAATCCGTCTATCGATCTCCTGCTCCCTTTTTCCCTCATTTGTGAACAAGACCCCTAGATACTTGAATTCCTCCATTTCTGGATCAAGACCATAACATCGGACTTGGAGGCACTGATTCTCATGCCGGACACTTCACACTCAGCTACAAACGGCTCCAGTGAGAGCTGTAGATCATGAGCTGATGAAGCCAATAGGACCACATCATCCACAAAAATCAGAGATGCAACGGCTACCAAAACAGATCCCCTCAACACCTTAGCTGCGCTTAGAAATTCTGTCCATAAAAGTTATGAACAGAATCGGTGACAAAGGGCAACCATGGCGGAGTCCAACCCTCACTGGAAACTTACTGCCGGCAATGCCGACCAAGCTTTGACACCGGTCGTACAGGGACCTAACAGCCTTTATCAAAGGGCCAGGTACCATATACTACCGGAGGAACCCCCACAGGATTCCCCGAGGGACATGGTCGAACGCCTTCTCCGAGTCCACAAAGCACATGTGTGCTATTACAAACTTATGGAGTAGATTTCCTTTCTATATACACTATGTTACAAAAAGTATTTGCTTGTCGACTTTCACACAAATAGAAACCTGAGTAACATCCCATTCTTCACCAGGGGGTTTAACACAATGTTGGTCAATCCTTTGCTGTTAAAACAGCTTCAACTCTTCTGGGAAGGTTTTCCACTAGGAATGGGAGCCTGTTTATGGAAATTCTTCATTATTCTTTGAGAAGCACATGCTCTAAAGTCTAGTGACTGCATGCTTTACACAGCTGCATCTGACCTGTTGCATTGCACTTGGTGATGGGGGGTGTTCTAGGGGGCCTTTGGCTCAGATCTCCTCGGTGTCTGTCTCGGGACCAGGGGGGCAGGCCTGTGGCTCCTCACACTCACTATTGTAAATTTTTATGGAGAAACCTTATATACACAAGAGCACTCACACTTGTAATGCTTTTGTAGTATATGTTTCTACAGATGTAGAAGCAGTCTTCTAGGTTATCTTCTATTTTCCATCCTTCTTTTTCTCCTTTATTCTTTTCTCATTCTCTCCCTTTTTCCTTTTTGCCCCACCTCTCTCTTTTTCTTGCGTCTTTTTTTTCAGTGTCCATTGCAATAGAAATAATCCCAAAGCAGTTTCTAATAAAGTTTCTTTTTGTATTTATCAAGCAGAACATTATACCGTTAGCCATAATGCTCAATTTGTGACAGTAAATCTGTGGTGCTTCTTCTTGGCACTCAGACAACAATTCTTTAAACAAAGTATTAATAATGAAATAAAAAAAATAAATTATTATTTTCAAGGGAGCCCTGTCTGAGATATGAAGCATCACATAAAACCACAACCGACAAAGCCGCACAACTAATGTCCTTTACAAATAAATTTGACATTGATAGGCAGCATCTGCCTTATTTATTTGCATCTCTGTAAAAGATCTGCAAACAAAACATAAAATACAAATCTTTTATTGCAGCACAATATTTTTATTGTTTTCATGCTTTAGATCTGGTCTTTTTTCTGTGCAGAATCCATATGTGAATCAGCGCCACACAGTGCAACACAAGCCGGAGGTGAACCTTTCTTCAGAGGATATTAACCAAAAGCCTTCCTGACTAAAATTAGCTTTATTTTTAGCACTTCATGCAGTTATGTTAGCAGAATGTTATAACAAAGTTATATAAGAGTACTTCCAAACTCCACCTATCAGTTACAAATTTAGTGTGAGGGCAGGCAGGTCGAAGAGGAGAAAGACACTTATTTTTAAATAATGAATAATCACTTTAAAAGTGCACGGCAAAAATGTTACGAAAACTGCTCCTGCCATGTCCCAAAAAAGGTTACCAATTTTGTCAATTTCGTCTCGCTGGTTACAGAGGGCAGCTGCTGCACTAAATAGACATTTATCAGGAATCTGGAAAAAGAAATCAAAACGCAGAAGCTGGGATGTCAGATCAAGGTCGGTTAGCTGCAGAAAAGTAGAGGCAATTTAGCAAAGTTGTTTTTGTCAATGAAAGAGCGATCCTTGTTAACCAACTCCTCATGAACAGAAGACACTGGGCTCATTTTCAGTGTTGTTGTGTGAGTCAGCTCCTTTGTTCTTGCAGATGACTTTTTCTTTTTCATGGCTGAGTCATCTTTTTATTCAAACGGATGATAAATTATTTATGTAGTAATTGAATGAACACAACTGGTTTTAAAAGAAGAACAAATGTCAGACATGATTTTATTGTTTTATGTTGCATCTTTTAATATAAATCTGTATGTAAATCTATTTTTGGTATGATATAACCTCCAGGAGCCATTTTATTTTTCTTTAATGAGGACTTAAGATGTGCATAAATTATATGAAAGTTTGAAATAGTTTCCAAAACAATCGCCTCTGGCAGGAAAAAGCACTTGACTAAACATGGTTAATGAGGCGGGTAGAGGGTGAAAACTGGGAGTATAAGGAGAATTAGAAATAGAAAACGGAGGATAAAAGTAAAGATGGATGGATGGATAGATAGATAGATGGATGAGGGAGGGAGGGAGGAAGGGAGGGAGAGAAGCTAAGAAAGAAAAAGAGAAGTGTGAGTTTGGCTCAGTGAGAGCAGCTGTATAGAGGACACTGTGGGTGGAAGTGTTAGAGTTGTGGGTGAGCTAAGAGTTTAACTGCCAACCCTCCCTGGTCTCTCAAACTGCCCGTCACACGCTTTTGCACACACACTTTAGCGTGCAGAGTTCCAAGTTGACAACCTGGGAAAACTTTCTGTCGTTTAATGCATGTCAGACACGAGAGGAATCTACCCCCTGTAATGAGACATGTGCTTTCTGTGTCACTCTGGGTGTTCACATTGTTTGAGACAAGTGTGTTACGATAACAGTTAAGCCCAATGCTGGTGCATACAAATGGAGGGGCCAAACGCAATTGTGTACATGAACCGTTTGACATTTTGGACACCATGCCTCAAATGGTGGAATATGAGGCGGGGGTGAGGCGGGGGTTGTGTGTAGTCAATTGCAGGTTTCCTCTGCTTGCAGAAACTTCTGCTGTGATAAATAATGAGTGCAGCAGCAGATGCAGAAATAGTAGTACCCCCTCGCCTCCACCTCCTTCCTTCCCTTGTCCCTGTGGTCCGCTTCTACGGAGCTCTAGTCCAGCCATGACTTTTCCAAGTGATCCCCTCCCTTCTGCCTCCTCAGTTATGGTTAGCATACTGGCTAAATCTGTAGCCGTGCATCTGTAATTAGGCTTCGCCTGTGCTGGACTGAGTGCTACACACTGGCAGCTGGCAAGCCAGAGGAGTGTACACACACACACACACACACATGCACGGTGAGATGCACGAGTGACTGCACACACTTTATCTCATGTAAAATAAGTGCACACAGGGTAAGCCGGGACACCACTTTCATACAGCTATTGCACTGGGGGAGGATTGAAAGAAACTGTGGCATTCATCAGTCTGTTTCTTCTATTTTATCATGAACTCTGCATCAATTGTCTTTGACTGTTTTCTTTTATTTCAACCTTCTCATTTGCCCTTCTCATACCACCTGCTTGCTGCAGTTTTCCTCATGCCAATACACCTCTCCCCCTGCTAAACCCATCTCATCCCAGTGCCGTTGAGTGTAGAGTGGGCAGGTTGACCTGACAACGATAAAAACCAAAGTAGCCATGAGAGCTTTTTAACCACCTATACATATTAGAACAGAAAAAAAGAAACAAGGGATGTTGCTTCAGCATGAGTGGTGAGGGGGCTTCAGCTTCAGGCAAAATCCACATGAAAAGCAAAGGTCCAAACACCTGCAGGTGTGCAGAACATGTTGAGTAAGTTTGAAGCTAATACTGAATGTTTTGGTGACACATGCATTGCCTTGAAAAAGCATCCAAACCCCTTGAACTTTGTCACATTTTTTTACATTATAGCCCCAAACTATAACGAATTTTTACTGGATTTTTATTCAGAAAACCAACATAAATTAGAACATAATTGTGGTGCTGAGTCAAGGTCAGGGTAAAAATCTTTATACAAACAACTAGTTGCTGCCCCACAGGGCTATACATACAATACACAGAAACACACAACAATATAGTTAGATAAAAACATGAAACAAAATGAACAAAAACAAAGATAAAAGGTACACCTATAGATAATTAACACCAATTAATGTCTGGTACTTTTTTGAAAGGCCATTTTAAGAGCAACAACCGAAGAAGCTACATCATCTCTTCATTTTTAATTGAGGAGCATGGGCCTTTGAGATGTTGGCCTCGGTGCTCTGCTTGCAGCTTGAAGGAAGGTAAATGCTAAATGATTTTCAAATGTCTTTACAAATACAAACCTGAAAGAATGGCATCCATTTTTATTTTGCAGCCCTGAGTCAATAATTTATAGAACCACCATTTACAACAATTGCAGCTTTTTGGGGTACGT
This sequence comes from Girardinichthys multiradiatus, assembly GCF_021462225.1. Classification (NCBI taxonomy): domain Eukaryota; kingdom Metazoa; phylum Chordata; class Actinopteri; order Cyprinodontiformes; family Goodeidae; genus Girardinichthys; species Girardinichthys multiradiatus. The sequence continues at coordinate 19,622,504 of NC_061801.1, forward strand.
ATATATTCACCATCTTTGCACGTTTAGAGAAATCTTTGCATATTCTTCTTTGCAAAACAGTTCACGTTTAGTCAAAAAATAATGGAGATTGAGTGCAACCAGCACTCAGGTTTAGGTCTGGACGTTGATTAGTCCATTTTACCAAATGAATATGCTTTAACCTAAACCATTCCATTGTAGCTCTGGCTGAATGTTTAGGGTTTTTCTACTGGTGGAAGGTGAACCTCTGTTGAAGACTTGAGTCTTTTGCAGCTTCTAACAGCTTTTGTTCCATCTTCCCATCAACTCTGACCACCTTCCCTCTCCCAGCAGAAAAACAAAAACATCCCCACAGGACGATGAAGCCTTCACCATGTTTTACAGTGGGCATGGTGTTTTCAAGTTGATTTGCCATATAAATTTTAGTTTTTTTACCACACAGCATTTTCCATGAAGACCAGATATTTTGGTCAAATTCGGTCACGTTTCAGCAGAACATCTTCTTCCACATATTTGCTGCACCTGTTATATGGCTTGTGGCAAATGAAAATCATTGGATATCTTCTTAAGACTAGATCAATACAGTGCACAGCAAATAACGATTTTATCAACATATTCTCCCACCTGTGCTGTTCATCTCTCATGGGATACTGGTTTATAACCCTAACCCTGCTTTAAACTTCTTCACAACTTTCTCACTGACCTGTCTGCGGTGTTCCTTGGTTTTCATGATGCTGTTTATTCACTGATGTTCTCTAACAAACCTCTGAGGCCTTCACAGAACAGATGGGTTTACATTACATTTGACAAAAATTTACTTTGGTTACAATTTAGGCAACTTTTGAACACATTTTTTGTACTGGATTCTATTAAAGATTGTCAGAGTAAGGAGAGTTAAATATAAATGTACTTCACCCTTTTAATTTTTGTCCTTAAAACAATTTGAATGTATTATGAGCTGCTTTGTGCTGGTCTTGTAAATTCCTTCCCAAAATACCACAAGGTGTGATGCTTTACAGAGAGATATATGTCAGAATAAAGCTCTCAGTTAAACAACAACCTTTAAAACAATTATCTTCCACAATCATGTTTCCAAAAAAGGTTTCCTGTCCTTTTCCTGATGCATGTTTACCCCTTTTTCATTGACACCCGTCACTTGGCTTTTAACTGCATGCTTGATTCTGACAGGAGCTGCCAATTCCCTGACGAGATGAAAGGCATCAGGCCACTCATTTGTGTCAGCGTGTGGTTTTGTCTGCTGCGCCAGGACACTCTCAAGCTCTGCCCGTCCCTGTAGTCACATCTCCAACTGGCCCGCATATCTTATTTTGGCTGCTCTGAACTGTAAAACCCACACTCCTCCGCTGACCAGCGCCCTCTCCTCTTTGCTGCCCATAATGATAATGTGGATATTGATAGACCATGGAGATTATTATCGCTTACTGAATATACGTTTTTATTGTTGTGCATTTGACTGGCTCTGTCTGGAAAACAGTAAACAAGTTAGTATGAAGGAGTTGAAGTTGGTCATGTTTCCTCTGTAAACTGAGATTACCCCAAATATTTTAGCTAAAGAAAATGGGTTTATAGATATGACTAAAACGTCATAAGCAGAACTATGAAGTGTTGTAAATAGTTGAACATGTGGGCAGAAGCAGAAAAGCAGAACAGCACAGCAGAGACTCACCAGGTGATGAGCCATGTGGGATTTCCAAGTTGTCGCACCATTGTCGGGCAATGATAAAGAATCCTTCAAAAAGTTCCTGGATCCAGATGATACCCAGCATCGCCATACAAATCTGATCATCTGTTTCTTGTCCCAATACTCACCTTTTCTGAAAACGTCATCGAAATCTGTTCATAACCTTTTGAGATGTGTTGCGAACAGACAGACCGACAAACAGAAAAAAACACAACCTCCTTGGCGAAAGGAATAATAACCCCAGAAAATCCAACAAGTAATTCTCAAATGGTGATTTCTTCTATTATGGGAAAAAGCTAGCCATAACAACATGGCCCTGTGTGGCAAAAGTAATTTTCCTCAATAATTGGTTGTTGCTGTTCTTGGTGCCATCAAGCATTTCCAATAATGAGATGACAAACAATCAGTCTTGCACATTTCAGCCACAGTGAATAGCCTGTTTAAGCTGACCAACCTAATAAAATTTGAGTCTGGACTTTGACTAGACCAGTCCAAGACTAATATTGTTTTTGTTATTGAGGCCTTCTGAGATGGATTTGGTGGTGAGCCTTAAATCACAAACTGATGGCCAGGCAATCTCCTTCAGGAAATTTCTGGTAGAGAGCAGAATATATGGTTATATTAATATTAGATGTTGTGCAAGATCCTTTGTGACTTCATTAATGCGCTCTTGGAATAATGCTGGTAGGCTAGCCACTCCTGGCCAGGTTCAGCGTTGTTCCATATTTTCTCTTTTTATGCATAATAGTTCGCGATGCAGTTCACTGGAGTCCCAAAGCCTTAGAAATGGCTTGTAACCCTTTCAAGACAGCTAGATTTCAATGACTTTGTTTCTCAACTGTCATTAAATTTCTTATGATCGGGGCATGATGCGTTCCTTTTTGGGGACCTTTAGCCTACGCCGTGTGGTCAGACAGGTTCCTTTTAAGTGATTTCTTGATTCTACAGGTCCATCATTGGATAACTTTTTCCCCTAATAAATCGCTGACCTCATAGAATAATTGTCATATGACTTAGGCAATTATTCTATGATGCCATCGTAATAAGATTTTTATTTGAAATCTGCATTTGTATTTATATAGGTTATCTTTGTCTGGTATCACAATTAGTTTGTTGATCTAAAACATTTAAGTTTAAGAGAAAAGTACAAATTTCATCCTGCTTGCTTTGGGCGGTTATTAACATGGAAGCCGGTAATTTTTTTAATGGAAAACAAAAGTAGGAGGTGGTGTGTCACCGAAGATCTTCCTGCGTAAAACATGTACTTAGTATGGAACATGCAATCGTTTCTGGTGAGAGTTACTATCTGAAAAATAAAGTGGTGTAAAAATAAAAAAACGCATAGAGATTTTACTAAACACTATTTTTTATCTATTTTTACACTGACTTACTTTTCTGACCAGTAAGGCCTGATATATTTAAGCTAATGAAAAAACAACTGTATTTCCTCTGTGACAGCTTGACCATTGTAAAACTTTTCTTTTTCAAAAACAAACAGCTGCTCATTAGCACATTAAGCAGTATATGCTTACTTTGAATACTTATAACTGCTTATTAATGATTAAACCCAGTTATTTGCTCTAATTAAATTTTCTCCCGTTTCTGTTAAAGCCCAGGGGATGTCTCTGACTCTTTAATTGCTAAAAGCTCCATATGTTCACAGGTTGTCACAAAATGCCATATTTGGTGCTGAACAGGTACTATGTGGGTTTCTATAGTTTTTCTTGTATGGCAGACGGAGTCCAATAAGCTAAAGGTTTCATACTCCTCAGTTGATCTATATATCAGTCTGTGGGAAGAGAACCGAGCTGTGGCCATCTTGCTTTGTCTCTGGTTCTCAAGAGTTTCTGTCACATCTCCACCAGGGGCAGAGTCTCTGCTGTGACCCACAGACGGGTGGTGTTTCTGTTTAAGCTCCCTGCTGAGAAAACCACAACAGACTGATGGCAGGTATTGAGACCTGCTGATAATAGATGCCCTAACCTTTAAAGACGTCTCTCTCTTTCTCTTTCTCTCTGCGGAGGGGAATGAATCCTACACCACATCCTGCCAAACCCCACATCATCACGGCCTCAACAAGATTTCTGCAAAAATCAGCATGAAAGCTGCACAGCGAAACATGCGGGCCAGCAAAACGATCGAAACTTAAAAAAAAAAAGCTACTTTTCTTGTCTTGTTTTTTATTAGCAGAAGACAAAGAGTTAAAGCTTTTTAGTGGTACAGTCACAATTCCTGTCCCTCTGTGATTGTGTTTGTGCCTAACCAGAGCTCTCCAACCTCCTCTCTCAGTGGGTCAGCTGTGCCCAGGGTGTGTGGGATGCCGTTGTATCTTGAGGCAGAGGGAATCTGTGTGCAAACTGTGTAGGAGAGGCTAAGAAAAACATTACGGCCTGGCTGCTGAGGTGTGGGGAGTGCGGGACGAGGAGGAGATCGGGGGGGTGGGCAGTGGAAGGGAGCGGGTTGGGAAGGGGGTGGCATGCATAGGTATGACAGAAGGGGAGGTAGGAGTTTTTTGTTTGCATGTGTGTGTAAGGGGTGGAGGTGGCGGTTGAGGTAATATCTCTGGGAGAGTGGTTAGATCATATTCCTCTCCCTGTCTTCTCATGCTGTGGGTGGGGCATTGTGGCAGGGCTAGCTTAAAGGGAGAGAGTGAGGCAGGGGAAGAAGGAGAGGCAGAGAATGAACAAAATAAAAGAAAGAGAGAGAAGTAGGAAGGGACATGGTGAGAGACGGCAGCACCGAGAGTTCTCACTGAAGAAGCACCAGCATTAGACTACTCATGTGGTGAGGCTGGTTTACATAAATCTGTCATGAAAATCACTTGAAAATACTAGAATTACTCTGGTGTTTTACTAAAGTCCTCAAAACCAACAATCAAAACTAATAATGTGACCAATCAATTAAGAATTAAATAACTGCAGTGTTCAATAGAAGTGTAATAGTGAAGTTATTCATTTAACTAAACATAGCCTCTTGTAGATGTATGTATGGCTGTATTCACACTTAGTTCTAATATGGTAAAACGAACACCTATGGTTTTAACAGTTCAGCCATAACATTATGACCACCTGCTTATTGTTGAGTAGGTCCCACTTTTTCAGGATAGCAGGTTGCATTTTTTTCTCAAGAACATTATGCTTAGGTAACCCGAAGAGTTTTCTCTTAGTGTTAATTCATAATTATTATATGTTTGTTTACTTGACTTATACATCTGCATTTACTCTACAGCAGGGGTGTCAAACTAATTTTTGTTTAGGGGCCGCATACAGCTTAATCTGATCTCAAGGGGGCCACAGAAGTAAACTCATTTCATGATTAAATAGAACAAATAAAAGTGGACTTGTTGTTTTTTTTATATTAAACGAATTTCAGTCAGTCAGTCATTTTCTACCGCTTATTCCATAGTGGGTCACGGGGGAGCTGGTGCCTATCTCCAGCAGTCTACCGGCGAGAGGCGGAGTACACCCTGGACAGGTCGCCAGTCCATCGCAGGGCAACACACAAACAACCACACACTCATTCATTCATACACCTAAGGGCAATTTAGAGTTTACCAATTAACCTAACAGACATGTCTTTGGACTGTGGGAGGAAGCCGGGGTACCCGGTGAGAACCCACGCATGCACGGGGAGAACATGCAAACTCCATGCAGAAAGACCCCCGGCCGAGAATTGAACCCAGGACCTTCTTGCTGCAAGGCAACAGTGCTTTAAACAAATTTCACTTAGTATGTGCAATTTCAACAATAATTTTACTCAGTTAAACATTTATTTAAGTGCGTTATGCATAAGAACTGATCAGAGTGATTGTACAATGTTGCAAAACATTTCTTCACAGTTTTTGGAACTTAAAAACACTGTCCTGCATGACAAAATACATCAAACAGATAAAAAGTACGAAATTATTAAAAAAATATTTTCCACATCTGGGAAGCAATTTGAACAAATTATCTGGCTTCACACATTTGAAGTCTTAATTGTCAGCTGTTTTAAACAGACATTTGATTAAGTACATTTGTCACCTTTCTTGTTGATGCATAAAGTGTATACATATAGAAAAACTTACATAACATGTATTGCATGAATGAGAAATATTTATCTAACAAAACTCTTGTTGTAAATCTGTTACTGACAAGCACTAACTTTAACATATTTAATTCAGCAAATATTCAAAGCTGTAATTTTTAATAGTGCAACATTAACTGTAACATTCCATAGGATTTAGTTTCACTCATTTGTCCCTGAAACTTGGCATCTTTTAGCCTGGACAAGTACATCAATATCAGGCATCATGTCCTGAGCAGCAGCCAATGTCGGAGTCTCATTTAAGTGCTTATGTGTGAGCTTAGAGCGCGGCTTTGTTTTATTTATATTCATTAATGAGAAAATTTGCTCACAAAGGTAGGTAGTCCCAAATATGGACAACATTTTTGCAGCCAGTGCTGTCAATTTAGGATATCCTTGTAGGAGACACTTGTAAAATGTGTCCAAGCCAACTGATGCAAATTTGTCCTTCAATTCCACATCACACTGCAAATCAATGATTTCAAGTTGCATATGAATGGGTACATCAGGAGCTCTGACAGTGAATGGTGAGCGAAAAACTGAGAATTCTGTCTCGAGTTCGCTAAATACCTGAAATAGTTTGTCAAACTCACTCAGCAAGCTTAAAATCGTAACTTTGTACCGTTTCGCATCATGGTTAACGCTTGCTGCGCACACATCTATCAGACAGGGAAAATGAGCAGGGTCCCCGGTTACCATCTGCGTCTCCCACAACATCAGCTTTAACTTGAATGCACATATGCTGTCATAATACTGTGTTAAATTTTTTTTGCGTCCTGGCAACATTTTGTTCAGATTATTCAAGTGTCCTGTGATATCAACCATAAATGCAAGGTCCTGCAGCCATAGCGGACATTTTAATTCCTGAACAGGTTTACCTTTTTTCTCCATGAACTGTCCAATTTCCCCACGTAGATCGAAGAAGCGCTTCAGCACAGCACCTCTGCTTAACCATCGAACTTCAGTGTGGTATGGTAAACCAAGGGGAATGTTGCATTCACCGAGAAGGCTGTCAAACTGACTATGATTGAGAGCTCTGGCTCGAATGAAATTAACAGTTTGGACAACCACCTCCATGACGTGATCCATTTTTAACGACTTGCAGCATAATGCCACCTGCCTTTTTCCCGATCATTGAAGGGGCACCATCAGTAGTCAGGCTTACGGCGCGGGACCAGTCCACCCCGACTCTGTCCAACGCTCCAACAACTGAGCGGAAAATGTCTTCAGCTGTCGTGGTGTCGGTCATGGGCACAAACCCGAGAAACTCCTCTGTGACAGTCAACATCTCGTCAACTCCACGAATGACTATGGCCAGTTGAGAGACGTCTGCAATATCAGTACTCTCATCAATTGCAACAGAAAATGCAATAAATAACTGCATTTTGCGTTTGAGTTGGTTGTTCAAATCTGCCAATAGTTCCGAAATCCTGTCTGCCACAGTATTTCTCATCAAGCTAATATTGGCAAAAGCTTGTCGCTTCTCAGGACACACAATTTCGGCAGCCTTCAGCATGCAGTTCTTGACGAATTCTCCCTCACAGTAAGGCTTTGATGCTAATGCTATTTGGATTTGGTCAGCTGGTCTCTCAATGCTATTGATCAAATTTTCTCGACGAGAAGACAGGGTGAAGGAGAGCCCAACTTGTCTGGACTGGACGTTTTTCTCTGGATACACAATGGACTCCTGGCAGAAGTGGAGGATTGTGTGTTTGTCGATAATGTCAGTCGAGGATGTGGAAGATATGTAGATAATTGGATGTTTGATATCAGGATTTCTGCTTTTTGGAGTCAGCGGTTTCCTGGCATTTCGAGAAATTCTGAGAATGTCAGCAGCTGTTCTGGCCATTGTAAGGCTGCCTGGCATGTGTGATGGGATCTTCAGGGCGATCAGCACTCAGACTGAGATGTTACGTGAGCTGAATCGAAAACTGGATGTGATCCTTAGGATCACAGGCAGGTTGCGGTTCCTGGACTCAGGGGTGAAATGGGATAAATCTTGGAGAAAGATGTTCGCTCGGATCTGGCGAAAGACCAGGAATTTGGCTGTTTGGATTCGCCTTTTGAGGAGCACCAGCAAGACTCTCAAGGCTGACGGAAAATTAAGAGTCAGCCTAACCCAAATAATTATTGTTTTTCCGAATCTGGCTCCCCTGCATGGCCTTGATGGCTGGTTATCTTCAACTTCTCCTGGAAGTTATGTAAACATGACGCTCTGCTCCCTCTGCCCCCTCCCTTCCCTGAGGACATCTGTGGACCTGCTCAGAACTTTGTGGCCGGTTGATGTACATTCCAACGTACCATCAAGGACAATGGCCTCTCGGACAGTGCTTCATGGACTCACTTGCACACACACACATGCTCAAGATAAACATATGCACCCCCTCACACCACTTTCACCGTTCCCGGCATGATGTTGTTTTGTCAACTCGTTGCTTCTTTGTGCTGAGGTTTTTTATAATCTCAAACTGTATCCTGCTAAGGATAAAGTGTGAAATATGTTTTTTTTCCCTTTACTTACCTAATGTGGCCTCTTTTCTCATCTAGCAAGGGTAGCGCCTGTGAGTGGGCAGCAAAGCCTCAGTGACCCGTCCCCCCCCTGTCTTGTGTCATGATGTATGTTTGGATGGGTTGTACTGGAATTCTAATTTCCCCTCGGGGATCAATAAAGTATCTTTGAATTGAATTGAATTAGGTAGCTGGCATTCACCACAGCATCACTGGCCTCTCGAAAAAAGATTGCAGTTTCCTCAGAACCTCAACATTTCATTTATCTTCTGTTTTCTCAGTTCTCCGTGCAAGTTCTTATATTTTTCGCCATGCTGAGTTTCATAGTGGCGTCGAATATTGTATTCCTTAAGCACCGAAACCTGCTCCAGGCACACAAGGCACATCGGTTTACCATTCACTTCCGTGAAGAAATAAGAAGAAGTCCATTTTTCTTGAAACATCCGACACTCTGTGTCTACGTTTCTCTTTTTTGACAAAGACATTTTATTGATGAGGTTGCAAGGGCCAAAATAAAAAGCTGGTAAAGCGATAGAATCGAAGTTGTTTACAGAACCTGAAGCTCAGTGCTACCATGTGCTGTTAGTTCCGATGCAGTGTTGCAGCATGTTGTCTACTCTAAATAAAATACAGCACCCTCGTGGACAATATAGGAACTGCAGATTTTAAATTAAACAAAGTACATGTTTTTTTCAATAATCATTGTTGAATAATGATAATGCATTTAGCCACCGGGCCGGTTTAAATCGTTCGGAGGGTCGGATCCGGCCACGGGCCGTACGTTTGACACCCCTGCTCTACAGTATATAATAAAATTCTTTGTGAAATTAGTGATGACAGCTGGCCATGCAGTGTCATGTTGTGAAGTTCTATTACTGGAAAAACGGCAAAAAATAAAACAATTTGTCCTTTTTGTCTTTTGTTTTCGTTTTAAGACTTTTTATCTGGTGACATTTACTGGTGTCCAGTTTTTCAGTTTTGTACCTCCTGATCTTTCTATATCAGCCTTGATGAATAGTACTTGTTGCCTTCATATTGCCTTCAACAATATCAATAACACAGTGTTTGTAATAACAATTATAATGGATATTCTGGTTCAGTCCCAAAGAAAGGTTCAGGCACTGATTAAACTCAACTACCAATACTTGTAGTTGGTGTGCTGTCTCTGGACTGTAGTGAGCCATGCAGCCACATTTTGCACAGCCAGTTCTGAAAAATCATGGACTACTTTTTGTACATGACATTCAAATCTGCGCTATAGGCTGTGCACATTATTTGTTGATCTAATGAATCTGGGACTCCCCAAGCAAACTAAGCTGTGCGATGAGACTGATAATAAACGACAGTCTTGGCTGCTGCAGCTTCTTGTCTTTCTGTGTTTTGTCATCTGCTCTGTGCACAGTGCTCAGACAGCTGTCAGTGTGAAGAAGAGCTGAGCAGAGACCAGCTCAAACATTAGTTATTCAAAATTACTTTGCATGTTTGCTCTGCACACAAATAACTTGAAAAACAATGAAATATATTACAAGCCAAAATATTAGTGCACCATTTCAAAAATACTTTCAATTCAAAAATACTTTATTAATCCCGAAGGGAAATCAAATTGCAACCCTTACATGCTAGCATGCACTTCAGCAAACTGTCCTGCATGAAAGCATTGTCAGCAGGAGCAAGGTGTGAGTTTATCAAAGGCTGAAGTTGTGTGTGTCAAGTTGGATGTATCTTTAGAAACAAGATAGAAACAAGCAGGCTGTCCTGCAGAAACTCTTTACAGAAAAGAAGAATCTGTCGGTGTCAGAATAAAATACATTCTGCAATGTCCAGAACATGTTTTGTGGATGAATTAGGTGAAAGTACCAAATACTCGCTTTAATGACCTTTGTATTACTAGGCTTGATTTTTGTTTTATTATTACCATGTAATTTTGTAATTTTTCTGAGGAACTAAATTTTGAGTTTTCTTTTGCTTTAAGCCTAAATGATCCAAGGTAACATAAATCTTTAGCAGTTAAGCTACACAACCATACATAACAGAAATAAATGCGTGAAATGCACCACTCTGTGTGTAATAAATCTAAAACAAATGTCACTTTTTGAACTAAATTACTGATATAATGTAGCTTTTTGATGAAATTCTAACCTTTAGAAATACATGGCATTGCTTTTAATAAAGTATCGGGTTGGGACTCAATATTGGCAAATGCCTAATTTAAATTATTCTGCATACAGAAGACAAAAAATCTGACTAGGGCATCCATAACTACCATCTGTGATCTGCATTAACCTTCCAGCCTGAGAGAAAAAATAGAGTCAAACCAGAGATGTGTCAAATCCAGTGCAACACTATTTTCTTTTGGAGCTTTATAAGTAAATTTAATAAATTTAATTCAATGCTGCATACGAAATCAGACCCCAGTCTAACACAAAATACAGTCCATTTCTTTCTGCGACCGATCCCACAATGTTGTACTTCTGCGCAATTCATCAGGATGACACAAAATGAGAATGATTAGTAAGTGCCTGAAGAGAGTGGTGAATAACTAGGGGGTGATTTCTGGACTCGAACCAACACATAAAACCTGATACAGTGTGAAAACAATGCAGCTCCATGGCGATAGCCTTCATGTGGATTCCTTCTGACACCACTGCTGTGAACTCTCTGGTAAATGCATGCTGCAAGCAGCGTACACCTTCAGCTGAGTGCCCAAAGACGACTGAGGACAATATTTGGTTTTATTAAAAAAATTTTTTTTTGTAATGTAGTACAAATACTCTGAGGAAGAATTTGCGCAATTTTCCACACTGTTTTACTGTTTAGAGTAAAGTTAGAGATTGTGAGTTCCATGTAAATAGTTGAGCTCTTAAGCCCTCACAGGTTTACCCTCGGTTTTCAGCCCTTTCTAGCTCCCTCCCTATTCCCGGTATAATGAAGCACGTTAAACTGGTTTTATGATGGTTTTGGTGGCACGTCTGAGGAAGATCTCTTGTTCTGAATGATGAATAGCCTGTTAGCTTCTAAACCAGCAAATATCTGTCTTAGCAAATCCCACCTTGTCACGAACAGCCTCGCCTCTGGGCGTCTCAGTTTATTGTATCTTTATTGGCTCACTTAAACCAAAATAAAGCAACTTGATAATTAAGACTTCCTGAAGTAAATGCCTTCAAGCAGGGGTTACCATGGCTGACAAGGCGGGTCATGGTTAGTGTCACATGCATGTTAGTGAGTGAGATTACCTACATATGTTGGTTCTAGACAAGTTAAAATTATTCTTTAATTACATCAGTTTTCAGGAATAGTAGAGCTTCATGTTTATCACATCATGTTTGATAAAGGGAAAAAACAATTTGATTACAAAAGTTGGTCTACATCAGACAAAATAAGTAAAAAAATCAAAAATCAAACCAAAAATTTGAACAAATTTTAGAAAGTTGTGTTTCAGGTAATGTATATGGTTAACTCAAAACATGTCAAATTCAGCAGGGATTTAAGATGCATATTTTGTTCCTTTCTTATCAGTACTACCAGATGTTTAAAGGCTGTTCCCACTGTCCCCATGTACAAATTTAATCAGGTGAGAAAAATTTTATACTCATAAGAACCTTATTTAAGGGATGCATTTGCCAGTTTCAGTTATAAAAGGATATAAAAGCTTTAAAAAGTTATGGTTTCAAAACTGCTAAAATCTCCCTTTAATTAGATGGCCCTTGCCTACCTGTTGCTATGCACTGCTGATCAGGTTTCTAAACTAAGATGTCTTTCTCAACTTTATATGCCCAACATAGCTCTATGATACAGAAACAAATGTTGTACAAAGCTGCTGACTAAGTTTTAGGAAGACATTTTGAATGTAACTGCATCTGTAAGGCTGGATTAACCAAAGCAAGAACCCAAAGCCACATTATTCCACTTTCCACTCAGTCAGGGATTGTTGTATATCATCGTAATACTAATCGTACATGTCTATTTACAGTTTCAGTCATCAACCAGAATTTATTTGAATAGTAAGACTTTGCCCATTGTTTCAAATATTTCTATTTGTTAAAGCAATCACATATAAATAACTACAGAGCCTTTTATTTTTAGGATTAATTGTTTTAATTTTGACCCATCACTAGAAATAATCTGTGTTGAATAATTTTTGTTGCAGGAGGAATAACTATTGCTTTTGCTTTATTTAAAATTAAATAGATCATCCAGCTATCCATTATCTACACCAGCTTAATTTTTAAAGGTTGGTTCCTACCTCCAGTGGTCATTCGGCGAGGGACGGGGTAAACACTGGACAGGTTCCCAGTTCATCACTGTGCAACATAAAGCCAAATGCACACACACACTCTCACCGAAGGACAATTTAGAGTGACCAATAAAACCTAACATGCATGTCTTCAGACAGCGACAGGAAGCCGGGGTAAGCAGAGAGAACATGTAAAAATCATGCAGAAAAACCCTGGCTCGTTTGAACCTAGAACCTTCTTGCTGCAAGGCAACAGTGCTATCAACTGTAACAATTAAATCATGTTTGTGTGTCTGCAAATATTGTGAAATCGTGATATCTTTTATCAAGCTTGTTCTACTTAGAGAATCCCACACATATACATCTTTCCTGAACAAAGCTGTTAACATATAATTGAGCACAATGTTAACCTAAGAGCTCTCTGGTCAGAACATGAAACCTCTGCCTTCACACTCATCTGCAACATTCAATTTAAGAGGTAGCACAAATATCTCACAATAAATGTTAAGCTCTTTTCTAAAACCATCTGACATAACTGCTCAAGAGATTCAGACAGATTAAAATTGAATACATTTGCAAATTTTTGCAAAACTCACAATGATTCATCTTCCTATTCCATAGCCTTAATCAAGCCACCGATTTAGCATTGAAATGATTAATCCTGGACAATTTAAAAAGCGGATTTAAACATCAGTGCAGCACAACTGGATATATAAACTTCACTGTCTTCATTCTACTGTCTTGTCTAAGACATAACCGCCGACAGCTCAGCTTAACATTCAGATGTTTTATGTTGGTAGCACTGAGCTCCTGTAGCCTCTGGGCATACTTGAGGAGTGGACTACTGAGGTCAGGGGTCTAATTCCACTTCCCCAGCTTGTCTTAGTTCAACACTTCAAAACGAAGTGATGCCGACTCAAGAGATGCAGACTGTGAGTGAACTCCATCCAAGGCTGCACATTTTAGAATAAATAAAAATAAAAATAAATAAAAGTTGATGTTAATATTAAGATTTTGTTTTAATTGACTAAAAAAACATTTTAAAAGCACGTTTTGTCATTTGGTACTTTTAAATAAAAATACAGGTGCTCACTTGCTTCCTATTCTAATCATAAACTTTGTACAGGAGTCAAAGAACCCACACTTTAAAAAACAAGATGAAAATTGGCTTATCACAAACGGTATTTAATATTTTGGCAATATCTTCACCTAGTCCTTTAGTATTATGATTCAAACCTATTTTCAACAGAAGAACAACCAAAATGTGTGCTTGCCCTTCAAACTAATTTTACGTTACTACTTGGGTACTGTTCAAATCCGTTTTTTCTTTCTTGCTCCAACTCCCAGACTTTGAGCTCTGAGTTTCCTAATCCGACAGCTCATACTGATACAGCAGTGGTCCGCCACATTGCTAATGCCCACTTAGGGGACTCTGAAAGGGAGTGATTCTTAACTTCAAAGAGCCTTCAGTCGCAGGTACCTTCCCCATTCTTCCTCGTTTTATCTCTGTTCTGGACACTTATCAGCTTGAACCATTCCTGAATCCTTAACAAGTCTTTATTTACTTTAAGCAAATTCAAAACATGTGCAACAGATGAAACAGACTCAGAGCTGTAGGTAACATTAAACTTTAAAATCTGTGCAGAACCTAATTACCAAAAATACTGATGGGTAAACTCACTGAATGCCTCATGAAATATTTGTTACATAAACAGCAATTTGAGGAGTCAAAAAATAATCTGAAATGTGAAAACTGGACAACAGAAGGTAACAGGTAAGCAAGTTGAAGGATCTTAAAAAGAGTTACCGCCACTAAATAGTATAGTGAGAAGGGTGATTTTGGAATGGGAACCAGGTGAGTCAATAATAATAGACTGCAGCTATGAGGGAACAGGAAGCTAATGGGAATTAATATGTGAGAATGTAAGAGCAAAAGAAGCACAGAAACCAGTCAATTAAAAGTATATAACATAAACCACCATAGGGATCCAGTGAAATTACAGAAACATGCAGAAAATCCCAAATTATTCCACACTGATTATAGATTTAAGGGTGTTTTAACCTTAGAAGTCCCAATCTGATGCCAAGTATCAAATCAGGTCTCAATCAAGGATTTTTTTCAATGATCTATATTTCAGATTCCTTGGCAAAGCTCGGCTCCTGACACAAGCTGTTTCATTGTCTGATATAAAGTCTACCACGCCACCAGTGAGCCATATGACATTTTGTGCAGCCAAATTTGTGAAGTTACGGCCTGTAACTGTATTTTATGCACATTATTTTGTTTACAAATGTGATTATTTTTTCTAACAAAATGTGCTTTTCACACTTTCCAACGACCTTCCAGCCTTTTGTGTGTCTATGTCAAGTGACATACTTTGCACTCGTCATTTAGATGAGAGCTGTGCAGACCAGAAAGCAGCTAAAACACTGGTCATTAAATTTTAAGACATTCAAAGCAAAGTATAAGTTTATGAAACTGCAGAAAAACCTTTTCTGATTTTTTTTTTCTGCATAAGATAACTGGAATTGCACTCAATTATGTTACGAGAAAAATTATTGATGAGTCATGTCAAAACAGAGTAAGCATGCTAGCCTTGCTCTTCAGTAATCTGCTCCGTGTAAAAACATCGCACGTGGGAGCAATGCCTGAGTTTACTGAATCCTGTAACTGTCTGTGTTGAGACAGACATCTTTAGACACAAACGGATGCCTCATCTTGGAATAAAATTACCGTCACTGTGAAGAATGACAGATAAAAACAAAAGATACTGGTGTGTCTTAAACATCATACTTATTGGCATGCATCAAGCAGAGAAAACATCTAAGGAGATTGCAGAAATCACCAGCATTGTGTTAAGAACTGTCCAATGCATTATTAATAACTGGAAGGATAGTGGGGACCCATCGTTTTCGAGGAAGAAATGTAGCTGGAACAAAATCCTGAATGATCATGATCGGAGATCACTTAAATGTTTGGTGAAATCAAATCGAATAAAAACAACAGTAGAACTCCAGGCTATGTTTAATAGTGACAGCAAGAGCATTTCCACACACACAATGCGAAGGGATTGTGACTGAACAGCTGTGTAGCCTTAAGAAAACCACTAATCAGTGAGGCTTACTGGAAAAAAATGCTTCCAATTTACTAGGGAGCATAAAGATTGGACTCTGGAGCAATGGAAGAAGGTCATATGGTCTGATGAGTCCAGATTTACCCTGTTCCAGAGTGATGGGTGCATCAGGGTAAGAAGAGAGGCAGATGAAGTGATGCACCCATCATGCCTAGTGCCTACTGTACAAACCTGTGGGGGCAGTGCTATGATCTAGGGTTGCTGCAGTTGGTCCGGTCTGGGTTTAGCAACAGTATGTGTTCAAAGAATGAGGTCAGCTGACTACCTGAATATACTGAATGACCAGGTTATTCCATCAATGGAGTTTTTCTTCCCTGATGGCACGGGCATATTCCAAGATGACAATGCCAGGATTCATCGGGCTTGAATTGTGAAAGAGTGGTTCAGGGAGCATGAGACATCATTCTCACACATGGATGGACCATGTCCAGACCTTAACCCCACTGGGAATCTTTGGGATGTGATGGAGGAGGCTTTGTACAGCGATCAGACTCTATCATCATCAATCCAAGATCTTGGTGAAAAATTAATGCAACACTGGGTAGAAATAAACATTGTGACATTGCAGAAGCTTATCGAAATAATGCCAGAGAGAATGTGTGCCATAATCAAAGCTAAAGGCGGTCCAACGAAATATTAGTGTGTGACCTTTTTGTTTTGGTGGCGAGTTTTTTTTTGGCCAGGCAGTGTATAATAAGCTTATATGAAGGTTCTTTCTTATATTTTTATATTTATATATTTTATATGTTTTTATTATATATCATGTATGTTAATTAAAACTACACAAACATCAAAGAAATATTAATAGTGTCAAATGGAGTTTTTTTTTTTACTTTAGCCGAAGTAGACTTACAGGGGTTGGACAATGAAACTGAAACACCTGGTTTTAGACCACAATAATTTATTGGTCTGGTGTAGGGCCTCCTTTTGCGGCCAATACAGCATCAATGGGAGATGTTCAACTTCATTTTCATGTTCATCAAACCAATCTTTCACCAGTCTTGCTGTGTGTATTGGTGCATTGTCATCCTGATACACGGCAGCGCCTTCAGGATACAATGTTAGAACCATTGGATGCACATGGTCCTCAAGAATGGTTTGGTAGTCCTTGGCAGTGACGTTCCCATCTAGCACAAGTATTGGGCCAAGGGAATGCCATGACATGGCAGCCCAAACCATCACTGATCCACCCCCATGATTCACTCTGGGCATGCAACAGTCTGGGTGGTACGCTTCTTTGGGGCTTCTCCACACCGTAACTCTCTCGGATGTGGGGAAAACAGTAAAGGTGGACTCATCAGAGAACAATACATGTTTCACATTGTCCACAGCCCAAGATTTGCGCTCCTTGCAACATTGAAACCGACGTTTGGCATTGGCATGATTGACCAAAGGTTTGGCTATAGCAGCCCGGCCGTGTATATTGACCCTATGGAGCTCCCGACGGACAGTTCTGGTGGAAACAGGAGAGTTGAGGTGCACATTTAATTCTGCCGTGATTTGGGCAGCCGTGGTTTTATGTTTTTTGGATACAATCCAGGTTAGCACCCGAACATCCCTTTCAGACAGCTTCCTCTTGCGTCCACAGTTAATCCTGTTGGATGTGGTTCATCCTTCTTGGTGGTATGCTGACATTACCCTGGATACCGTGGCTCTTGATACATCACAAAGACTTGCTGTCTTGGTCACAGATGCGCCAGCAAGACATGCACCAACAATTTGTCCTCTTTTGAACTCTGGTATGTCACCCATAATGTTGTGTGCATTTCAATATTTTGAGCAAAACTGTGCTCTTACCCTGCTAATTGAACCTTCACACTCTGCTCTTACTGGTGCAATGTGCAATCAATGAAGACTGGCTACCAGGCTGGTCCAATTTAGCCATGAAACCTCCCACACTAAAATGACAGGTGTTTCAGTTTCATTGTCCAACCCCTGTATAATTGTGCAGCAAAGAGAAGGTGATGCCATTTAAGGGTTGCTGGACCCAACTTTGTATTCAAAAGATGGACTCTACGAGTGTCATGGCAATCACGTGTAATGTCAATATGGCTTCCATAGGTCAAAAATGTGATAGCTGGAGTAATAAAGTCCTTGTTTGCACTTCTATTGGTTTGTATGTCATTAAATCAGTCAAGCACATAGTACTGTGTTACCTCTGAGGAGATGCTGAACATACAAAATGCAGGGACATACATTACTATCATTTTATATTGCTGACAGTTAGCCAAGTCACTGAGCACATTAAGCAACACAATTAAGTTGGGTGTGTTCTTGTCACTACATCTAGCTTCAGAGGTAAGGTAATAACCAGGCTTGGAAGGAGTACATATAGTTTCTGTTTGAAATACCCTGCCATGCTTTGGCTGACTGTGTCATGAGGACAAGCTCAATACTTGACAGTAACCTCACATTTGAGCCCAAACAGAAGAGGAAGAGGCGGCGGAGGTGGAGGAAGAGGAGGTGGAGGAGGAGAAAGAGGATGTAGATGCCTGAATCTCAGTTGTTAGGTCATTTATATATGTACATTTAAACTTCTTTAAGCAAAGAGCTGCTGAAACAAAGGTTGCTGCAAACTGACATCTCCTACACACGCCCACACACCTCTAACCCAAGTTAGCCTGGTGGACCAATTTTTACTCTTCAAAAGATAAAACCGTGACTAAATATTTGGCATTCAAAAAATACAACATAAACAGTTAATTAATAATAATAATTTTTTAATATATATCATCATATTGTTGTTAAGTGACTTCTATAACTTTAATAAATTGTCCTGGAGCCACATATAACATTTTAACTGCTAAGTTCCCATAGAAGAGTAACTTATCATTTTAAACAAAACATACTACCCTGTTTGTTTTTAATGCATACTGAAAACAACTTCACACTATTTATTTTAGATATATTTTATGCAAAAAAAATATATATATATATTTCTGTAAAAACAGAAGAGTTTACCACAGAATAAAATAACAAAAATCACAGCTTAACAAACAGTTGTCAAAAAACAGATTCCACCAGAGCAACAATGTAAGAAGAACCATGTCTTTCTGACAGATTCTCTGGATAAGATGGTGACACCCACTCTGCAGGTGGCTGCATGAAAGCAACAGGAGCGTGTGGGTGTAACTTTGACTTGTTGTTTTATGTGCTGTAAGCATTTCTCTTTGTTGTATTCAAAGGGAGAAGATTTGCTCTCTGGACCCCTACCGCACGCTTTTAAATCACAGCAGCTTAGCAGAAGCAAGATCTAACCACTCTCGTGGCAGATTACATCCATTCAAGCAAGTTCAAAACACGTTTCTGTTTCCTGCACAGGTGACGAAGACCATCAAGCTCCATTTTGGTTTTTTTTAAACTTTGCTGTTCTTGTTCAGATTTTGATATTTGAAAGGGGAGAAGCTTTGGGGACAGAAAGGTTTGTTCAGACAGATCACCAAGCTGTAGGTTTCACAGTCAAAGAGCAAATGTTGAATACAGGCCCTCTATAGAAACACCTGGTTGAGGTAATCAAAAATGTGAAATATGCAGTCAACCTTTTCTGTTTAAGAGCTACGACACAGATTTATAGCCAGAGGAAAACCTCGTGGCAGAAAAAAAAAAAAACTTTTGGGGATATTTTGTTACAAAGATAATTCAAACTAGTGAGTAAATACCAAAGAAGTCCAAGTAGCTAGGATTTGCGATGACTTACACACACACACAAAATTAATTTTATGAAATTCCTTTCCTTTTACTTGGCAATAGCATCTAAATTCTCAACCATGCCGTCCTGCCCTTGATGTGCCGCCTCCTTTTTAAGTTAATCAGAAGCGCCAGTAATTATCAGGGTGGTGACCTTGCCAATGGATTTATGCTAAATATTGCGAATCATTCCATCAGGTTTGTTAAGTGCAGCCTTGAGAATAAGTTTAAAGGACTTGTTCTCTTTTTGAATATCTCTGCGTGCTTCTAATTTAGTACCTTTGGTGATTAAAAAAAAAAATTTGACTTTATGTTTAGGAACAATCTTGTTGTAAGAAAACAAACAAATAAAAACTTTGTACTTGCCAACATTAGGCCTCGACTCAAACCTTTTGTTAAGATCAATGCCAGGTACCGTACTGTTAAAAAGTCAGATGAAAGTTACCCTCAAAACATTCTTGTTCTTGATTTTTCTTATCACACTTAAATATTTCAGATAATCAGACAAAGATAAAATCAGTGTTCAAATAAAGATTTTGTTTATCAAGAGAAAAAAAGTTCCCCAAACAGTGATGGTCTTATAAGGAATAGTAATTGCTCCCTAAACCAAACATCTGGTTGTGCCACCATGGGGGCAACAACCATTTGTGAAAACTGGCACACTGGCGGGATTTTAAACATGAGCAGCATGTTCAAGTTCATGCAAAAGCATCCCAAATTGATTTAATTCCAGACTTTGACTAGGCCACTCCAAAATCTGTTGTTGAGCCAGTCAGAAGTGTGCTTACTGGTGTCCTTTGGATCATGGTCCTGGTGCATAAGGCAAATACGCTTAAGCTAAAGATGACAAACTGTTGGCTGGACATCCTCCTTCAGGATTTTCCACTAGAAAGCAGAATCCAGGTCCTAAAGAAGCAAAGCAGTGCCAAACCATCACTCTACCACCACCATGTTTGACTGTCAGCATTAAGTTATTTTTCTGAAATGATGTGTTTTGATGTAATGGGATGTACCCCTTCCAAAAGGTTACACTTTTGAAGATGGATGTCAATAACTTATTAATAGCTCAGTGCATAATGTGTTGCTTTTGGAGATTTTATTGCCTACTTCATGTTGCCAGACAAGTCCTCTTTAAGTGTTTTTTGATTCTTTAGGCCAGGCAGTAATTGGGCTGGTGTCTGATGAGTAAAATTTTACTTTTGAATTACTAAACTGAACTTGTTGTGAAACACAGTAATTCATAATTAACTAACTAAGCTATTACTTTTACACATAGGGACAGGTTGGTCTGGATTTTTTTCTCTATATAATAAAATCATTATTTGAAAACTGCATTTTGTATTTACTCAGGTAATCTTTGTCTGATCATAAATACCTTTTCATAGCACTCTATGTAATTGAAAAATCAGTAGGCATAAAATATAGTATCAGTATTACGTGGTCTAGATTATACTGTGATTGTGTCCCAAATGCTGTAGTACCCAACCTGTAATAAAGTTTTCAACTGAATAATAGGCAGCATTAAACAAACTGACCATGCAAACTGCAGCCACATGGTTCACTGGGGGCTGGAGTTGACTTGGGACGGGGACTCTGACAAAGATTACTTGAAAATGCCCTGACAGGAATCAGATCTGGACAAGTAAATAGTATTTTTGTGAAAGTTCAGCTATGAGGTGAAAAAGTGATGTGGTTTTGCCTAAACATAACCTAGAAACCATCAAGAGTCATATTGGTTGTTTTCAGGCTTGTATATCATGTGTAAAAATGTAACATGTAATGGTGCTATTTGCTATGAGTTGTACTACAGACGTGTCGTGCCATAGCCTCTAACAGAGAACGGTATAAAAGGAGAACATTGTCAGTAAAAAAAAATACATCCTAATGCATCGGCAAAAGAATTACATACATCTTGAGTTCTGTAGACTGAAAGGCTAAATTCTGCTCATGGTAGGCTGACTTCCCTGTTTTCCATCTTCTTTTTGTGTCTGTCCATGCATCACTATGATGAAGCCATGCTCAAGCCATAATTACAAGTCACAAAAGAAGACAAATAAAGTATCCCTCCTTCCACAAGTTGCTACACAGGTATGAAAACAAACTGATCAAACCTCTGCGGAGTGTGTGCATCTTTAAACAAATATCTTGCTTAAAAGCCAAACCCAAAAACAGGGAAGAGGTACTTTCATCTGAAATATCCTTGCTAGCCAAATCTATTTTACTTTTTTTTTTCCTGCTTGTATGCAATTTCTCTTTTAGACAAAGTTTTCAATTTAATTCATTGTCAAGCCATTGCTTCACCTTTTAAAAGCTGAAAAACCAACCTTGGCATTCTTTACACTTTAAAAATATAAGAAAGAATGGGATTGTTGCAATCTGTTTGCATACTGGTGCTAACCTATATATTTTCATTTCAAACACAAACCTCCTCCCGGGATACCCCAAGCCATTCCCAGGATGCATGTGATACAGTAAATCCCTCCAGCAAATTCTGTTTTCTAACCTCGGGCCACATGTCAACAGGGTTTCCATCTAAAGCAAGAAAGCAACAATCAAACTGGATGATAAACAAGCTAAAACTGACATACCTCTGCTGTTTTTAATGTACCATACTTAGCCCAGAATGATGATTCTATTTTCAGCTGGAAAATTATTAGAGTATAGTAGGAGCAAGCAGGAATGGACAAATAGTGATTGATAATAGCAAATTACAAAGGATAGTTGAGCTTCTGACAGTATTTACACAATTCCTCATGTAAGAGTCTTTAAAATACTGAAGTAGTTTGAATATTAAGCATAAATGTTATAAAAATGTTATATAAATACAAGCTTTATTTTCTGCAAAATTGTAATTTTAAGAATTTTTGCTTAATGTGCAAAATGCAAGATATTACATTAATTATTGTTACCTTTATTATTATGATTTGGTTCAAGTGGTAGTAGAAAGAGATACATTCCATCCTGTCTCCTGGAAAAGGTCCATAATTGGTTCAAAACGCCAATTATGCCTCATTTAAAAGAATAAATGTAATTTCCTGGACCACATTATCAGCTCTTCGGGTGTTGCAGCTACTCTTAAACACTAGAACAAGAAGATCCGCTTCCGTGCTCGCATCTCTTTTTTGAAGGGTGTAACATTAAAGATCCATTGAATTGGATTCTTTTTTCTGCTTAAATTTGGATCCAAATAATTTAAACCAACGATAGGATTATTTGACCATAGAGTGCTCAGTACCAAGCCAGGGAACTCACACTTTACAAGGGAAAATAACAGAAACTCACCTTTTAAAAACCTATATTTAAGTCATCTACAAACACAGCTGGTGTTCATCTCTCTTTCAGGCATTATCTTCTCCCAGGTCGTCAGTTAAACAGGTCCAGTTGAGAAAACATTTGCACCATGGTGTAATGTAGCGCAACCAGGTGGCTAATATCCCAGACACAAATCACGCACAATGACATTTCAACCTAATTTCATTTTGAGAGATTCATTTTGAAACACACTGTTTACACTGCATGAGCCAAATTGGAACCAAGTTTTTTAATCTTAACGCAGAATGCTGCTTCATCGTAGAAGTCTGGTGTATTCAATAATTCAATATTGTCAGGGCTTGCGAAATGGAGGACCCCAGAATGCAGACTAGCAGGCAGCATGACAAAAAACTCACTCACACGGAGGAGGCAGGAACAAAACAGAAACAGGCAGGCAGAACAGGCATGGCATGATCCAAAAAAACAACACATGAGCATGATCGAGAGAACTAGACATGAGCAGGATTTGAAAATGTTTCTGCAAGGAATAAACAGAACGGAGGTGTATATATGGAACGTGAACCAGGTGAAGAAAGGAGCCAGATTAGCTTGGAGCAGGTGAACTGAATAAAGTTAATTGACAGGAGAACAAAACGTGGCTGGAGCAAAACAGAGACTCTTGACACAAGCTAACAGAAACTAGAAAAACATGAAACAATAGCATAACCAGATCCGAAAACCAAATTTGACAAAACATGAAAAAGACGACA
The DNA here is from genome assembly GCF_021462225.1 of Girardinichthys multiradiatus. NCBI lineage: Eukaryota > Metazoa > Chordata > Actinopteri > Cyprinodontiformes > Goodeidae > Girardinichthys > Girardinichthys multiradiatus. Next base: position 19,645,835 of record NC_061801.1, read on the forward strand.
AAACTAAAGCATGACCAGAAGCATGATTCAAAATCTAATAATAATAATAATAATAATACTAAACAGAAGAACGATTCAAAACCTTACTACCATGTTATTTTTCAGTGGCTTTGAAAATCCAGTGCCATGGTACAACCCTTCAAACATTAGATTGAAATATTTTTGTATGTATTTGGTTTTTTTTTGGGAGGGGATGTTTTTAGTTTTTCACAAATTTTGGCTTTATGTTTGTTCAATAATCACATCATGGACTCTTTGGTGTGTTTTTTTTAGAGGTAAACTTTTAATAATCTTAGAACCATATAAAAACCACATACCACTACTTTCTTATAAAAAAGCTCTGTTTTTTATGGTACATATTTTACCCTTTAAAAAACTGTTGATCAATATAAAATTGATAGCTGAAGCTTTCCTAACTATTATTCCAAATTTAAGTGACGTTATAGTATTTAGAAGCGCAAAAAAAAGCCTAAAACAATAACTGCTTAATTATGGTGAGATTCTTATGTTTTTGCATGTTTCCTCCCTCTAACATTAGAAACACCAATATGGGAGGAAGAGTAACTTCTTCCATGTGAACTTGCAATATTGGTGTTGGGGATGTCTTGTATTAAAGAATACCTTAAGTCTTAAGAACCTCTCGATCAAAGCTAAACCTGTCTAAAATGCTTTTAAATGTTTCTGTAGAGCACATTTAGATGTCCTTTCTCATTCACTAAACATGCTGAATCCAATGTAGAGGTGCTGCAGATTTGAGTGACTTTTTCTGGATTTGTTCATAACATTATTGTCTTATTTTGGTATGATGCAATCACATATATTTATCAGCTCCAGCCCACTACTATTATTTTTGACATCCACCTTCAGGGAGTCTTTAGATTCAAATAAAACTGCCTACAATAACGTCTAAATAACTTTTGGCGATTTTTGAGTTCTGAAAAAAAAGAACATATTTTAACTTTAAGATCACTCCAAAGTGAAATCTTTAAAACTGAATCAAAATTAGATTTTTGAGAACTTTGAACTGAATTATGCTGTTTTTAGGCGATGTTACAGCCCTAGTTTGTTTTTGGCTCTTCTTCCTTGCAGGGATTGGATAGAGGCCTTCTGCAGATGCTAGTTGGCTTGATTACTGCCTGCTTCTTAAAAACTGCCACACATACTGCTGAGGACCTCTGTCTCCCTCCTGAGATTTTCATATTTCTGGTTGTCTGTAATATTTAGGTTGTGTTAGGTTTGCTTAATTTGGTCATTGATTGGAGTTTTGGGTTAACCTGTAATTTGGGGTTTTATTTCAGTTTATTTTGTTTCCTTTATTCATTTTACTTTTATAAACTATTTTTTTTTCAAGCAAAAATCCTACAAATTATTGATATAAAAAAAATCATTCAAGGCAGTTCAAAGTTCTCTGTATGTTTTGAATGAGAGGTAATTCTCATAGTTTAACCCGTTTAACCAAGAAGATTGTTTTTGATAGGTGTTTTTGCCATCTCCCAAAAGATAATAAAAACAATCTAGAAGTATAAGTGTTGAAAAAATGTATCTCTATGTTAATCAACATTTTATTAAAAAAATGGGAAGTGACAAATGATTTACACCCTTCTCACGTTTCAGTGGAAACGTTTTTATTGACATTACAACAATCAAACTTTCCTTGTAACTGCTGAGCAGCATTTTGAATGTTTCAACTGCAACTTTGATTATTTCAAACGGCCTTCTTGTCAACACCCTAATCTTCGGTTCCCTCCATAGATTCCATCAGAATTCAGCCAGGACTCCGGGTTGGCTGCTCCAGAAGGCTGATATTACTTCCACACCGAAAAAAAATAAACATTTCATAAAAAAAATATTATTTTAAACCAAAATCTGCCAGGGGTATGAATAGTTCTGGACTTAACTGTAAATATTAATGTGTTTATTTTGGACCATAGATAAAACGTACATGATTTAATTGCAGCAATGCAGTTTTACAGGTAGATATAGATGGTAATCATCCAATGAGAGAACAGTTATTTTAGTAATTAAAGGCTTAGATTTGAAAGAAACAAAATGACAGGAACAGATGAGTTTGTTAGACAAATATTAGACATGCTCTACACAGTTGAAAACGCTGATCATGGCCTATATTTACATCCCCATTATGCAGCATAATTCTCCCTCTAAGCAGCACAATAGTTCCTGTAACTAACCAGGTACACGAGTTGGCATGAAAACGAACACACCCAAATACACTACGACACTGTCAGCGACTCACTTTCTTCCACGCCCCTCATTTCTATCTACCTATTGTTATTATGTCTGTTATTATCAGACCTGACATGAACCTCTTGTTAAGAATATCCACCTGGCTTTAAGCTGCCGCCACTTTGTCCCTGTTTTTCTCTTTTTGCCCTATATGAAATTATAAATTTGCTCACTCTGTTTCTATCTGTGCTCAAGTCTTGGCCTTTAGCATCCTTTCTAGGTTCAGACCAGCAGTCCTCCTCTGCCTGTTCTTTGGCAGAGCCTCTAAATTCAGTCCAAGTTCACAAGCAGGTTTTTGGGCTCGGCCCAGGAGTGGTAGTGTGTGTCACTCCCCTCCCCTAAGCACAGGTGGACTTGGAGGGCGCACTGCCAAATATTTTTGGTTTAGAAGGAGGGAGGGGTGTTGGCTCAGGCTGGGTGGGTGTAGCAGTTTTGTTTTGTTGTGTTTCTTAGATAACTGTGAAAACGGTACCTTTTCACTCCCCTCAAATCACCGACACACCTTCACAGCAAATCTTTAAGTCTCTGGTTTAGCCGCTCTCACTTTCACAAGTCTGCCAGTGTTGAGTTTCCTGACAAGGAGAGAGTGCACAAGAGGAACTGAAATCAAAACTTCCCTTTCTTAAAGGTCAGTAACATCTTTTTTCTATTTGAATTCACTCTTGTCTTTCTGCATTTGTTTTCACTGTAACGCAGCCATTTCCTACATTCTATAAAAAACGACATAATGAGAGGCTTATATTCTGTTTAAAAACAAACCCTAAAGCATGCATTAGAATCAGTCTGAAGGAGGGCTGAACTTCATCCTGGAACGTCCGCGTTGCTATTTGACGTTGCAAACCGCTTCAAGTCAAGAAAAGACAAACACTAGTTAAAAGAAAATGTGTCATGCAGTGCAATCCAGATGTTTTGCTGTGCATATTTTGCAACAGATGTGCGAGAAGTGAAAACCTCTCCCCGCACACTGAGAGGAAGCAAGTGAAAGTATGACAAAGCTGGAACGATTGCAAATATTTTCTTTTGCTCTTCAACTTATTAAATTAGCACCTTGTAAAACAGCAGAAAGATTTGTGTTGGTTCTTCTTCTTGTCAGCTTAGATCTTGACCTATGTGTATATGATTGTAAGACACAGCACATCACAAGAAAATCTCACAGATAAGGTTGTTACAGCCAACGAGACGCACTGAGGGGAACATCTGTCCTTTACGGAGTCTATTTATGCTGTTTGATGCAATGCGCCCACAGTTTACATTAATCTTTGCTTCAGATCAGGCTCTCTGTGCAGCAGATGAGGGGGCAGAGGTGTGAAAGTCAAAATTATTTCACTCTTCCTGCGATTCTCTATGAAACAGCATGAATAACTGTTAACCTTTAAGGGTGATTACACTATATGTCATGTCCGCAGATCTGCGGGTTAAAGAGAGGCAACTCAAAGTTGCTTTATTGTAAAATTACTGTAGGGTCAGAACAGGGATTGATTGTTTAGTTCAGAATAAATAAAGACTCGAGTGGTTAATCTAACTTTTCAGTCATTTTAAACACACTTCAACAATTTCTTAGAACCTTTTGCAATCAAACTGCAGCTGTTCACAAGCCTAATCAGTTCCCAGTACTGATCTAAAAACAGTTGGCTGTGGTTAATGTAGCTCTCATCATTTCAACCACATTAATGTTTGCATGGCTTTTAAAAAGAGACAAAAGGAAAATAAATTGAGATCTGAGTGCAAACTGGCCTTTGAATGTGTTGCAGAGCAAAATAAAAATGTGTAGTTGTCACAATTAAAAGTACTTTTATGTATATGAATGTATAATAAAGAGGCACATACAGCCTTATCAGTGTTCATCATTAGACAGAACATATAAAGCTCTCTTCCTGTTGCAGTGAGGGTGAGATGGGGAAAACAAATAGACACCACCACACCTCTTCTCTTCACACACACCCTGACTACAACCCTCTGTCTGCTTCTTTCTCCCTCCAGGATTATCTGAATTGAACCTGATCCTCCGGAATCTTTTGTTGCGGGGCCTCTCTTACGTTGGTGTGTTTAGCAAACATCACCAGAGCCAAATTTCATTCGTGTTTTTTTACAGTCCTGCCTGTGGAAACGCTGTGCAGTTTAATGCTGTGCCCTTGATGTACTCACTCTGTGGAGGAAGTGGCCGAATGAATGTTTAAACCCGAGAACCAAATAATGCCTAATTGAAAGGTTTGGCCCTATAATGCCAAATGTATCATTTTTGATACATTTATTTCTGACACCTTTAACAAAGTTAGTACCTTTCCCTAAAACATGTATCAACGCCAGTGCTGTGGAAAAATGTCCTCTTCTTAGATATTTCTTCTGTTTTTGCCTTTTATGACATCTAAATGGTTCAAATCATTAAACAAATTTAATATCAGAAATAACCTGAGTGAATTCAAAATCTAGTTTTCAAATGATTTTACTGTATTTACCCTTTTTTGGAAAGCTGAGTTTAATTTTACTAGTCACACCAGTGCTAATTAGCAAATGACCTGTAAAACCAAGAAACTGTTTTAACATAACCTGACTGACATTATGAAGTAGACTCAAAAGCAACACATCATGCCCCAAGCTAAAGAAATTTTAGAACAGATGCGAAGATCACCAAGGAAAATATTCTGTGGACTGATGAGACAAAAGTGGAAGTTATGGATCTGGTATAAAATTAACCTTTAACCAATAAAATAACATAATTCCAGCAGTTAAATATGGTGGTGGCAGGGTGATGGTCTGGGGCTGCTTTACTGCTTCAGTAACTGTATGACACACCATAACTGATGGAACCATAAATTCTACTCTCTACCTGAAAATGCAGACATTTGCTCCTGACCTTGAGCTTAAGTGCACTTGTGTTATGCAGTAGGAAAACGATCCAAAGGAAACCAGCAACTCCCCCTCTAAATGGCTCAAAATCAAACAAAGGGAAGGTTTTGGAGTTGCCTAGTCAAGGCTCTGACGTACATCTGACTGAGATGTTGTAGCATGAGATTAGATAGGCCTTTTTATGTTTGAAAACACTCGAATGTGACTGTCTTAAAACCATTCTGCAAGAAAGAGTGGACCAAAACAAGACTCTCTGCCAGTTTTCACAAACAGAGTTGTTGCTGCCAAGAGTGACACAGACAGTTATTAGGCTTAGGGGGCAATTACTTTTTCACATAGGGCCATGTCGCTTTCGATAGGTGTTTTTCTACCCTGAATAGATGAAATTTTTATTTGAAAACTGATGTAGTTCTTCATGTTAGCTTTGTCTGATATAAAATTTTGTTGAATACAAGAAAAACAAAAACAGAAAAAAGCAGACAATGCTTACTTATTCGTGTGTTTTGTAGTAACCAATAACCAGTTCTTTAAAGGGTTGTACGTGTTTAATGAATGAGGACGTGGCTTCATGACTACAAAAATTTGTCCAACGCATTCATTGTGATGCTAAGAGCGTGAATGAGTCCACACGCCTTCTTCCCACCTGACAGCGTGTGGGCAAGTCCATGTAACAGCATCTACACCGGCATGCTCCATCTGATCTTGACCTCCTGTGACACAGATTTAATCATGGCAGCTGTCAAAAAAAAACAGATCCACTCAATACAAATTGAAAAATTTAAAAAACCCGAAAAGCTCTCGTGTTCTGAGATTAAAACAAGTGCATGTGTGTTTGCATATCTGCAATGAAACAGCAGCCATGTCTTTGAGAGTGTGCACACGTCCGCCCCCCTCCGTAGGATCGAGGTCCAGGTTTTGTTGTGTGGAGTTGGGCTGGGTGAGTAAGCCGCCCCTCACAGATGAATATGGGATGGGAGGAGGCTTGAAGAGGCTGCCGTGGGTGGGAGGCCAAAGCCCTGCCAAAAAAGCTCCTTCTGTGGGATTTGTGTACTTTTTGCGTTCCTCACGAAACACAGAGCTTGGCTCTAACGACAAAGCAGCCACGGGAAGCAGCCGCTCGCGATCGCAGAGGTCAACACGCCCGCTTTTTCTCTACCTCTTTTAAATCCTCCACCTTTCTTCCATTTACAGCTTCCATCATTTTCTATACCCGCTGCTCATTTTCATCACTAACAGTGCCTTGCAAAAGTGAACCGTTTCATATTTTGTCATATTACACATGTAGATTTAGATGTATTAGACCATGGAAAAGTGGAATAATAATATCTGGTTTTTGACATTTTTATAAATCAAACTCAGAAAAGTGTGTCATGCATTGTATTGAGCCAACTTTACTCTGAGACCCCTAAACAAAATTTGGTGCAACCAACTGGCTCCAGATTTTACTTAAGAAGTAAATAGAGCCCACTTGTGTGTAAATCTTACTATAATTCCAGCTGTTCTGTGAAAGCCATTAATTAACAAACACTATACAAAACATTGTTAAAGATTGCCTCAAGTATTCCTGGTTTTTGATGCTCTGGTCATATAAAACCCCACTTGCACTTTTTTTCTTACATGAGAAATGCTTTGTGTGGTAGAAAACTAAAACTGCACAAGCCTTAAACACAGTCCCCACAGTGAAACATGGGAGAGACAGCATCATGCCTTGGAGTTGCTTTTTTCAGCAGAGACAGGGAAGCTGGTCGGAGTCCATGGAATGATAGATGAAGCTAAATACAGGAACAGCTAAAAGGAAAACGTGTTACAGGCTGCAAAAGACTTAAAGCTGGGGCAGAGATGCACCTTCCTGCAAGACAGCAATCCAGAGCATATACAGGTCCTTCTCAAAATATTAGCATATTGTGATAAAGTTCATTATTTTCCATAATATCATGATGAAAATTTAACATTCATATATTTTAGATTCATTGCACACTAACTGAAATATTTCAGGTCTTTTATTGTCTTAATATGGATGATTTTGGCATACAGCTCATGAAAACCCAAAATTCCTATCTCACAGAATTAGCATATTTCATCCGACCAATAAAAGAAAAGTGTTTTTAATACAAAAAACGTCAACCTTCAAATAATCATGTACAGCTATGCACTCAATACTTGGTCGGGAATCCTTTGGCAGAAATGACTGCTTCAATGCGGCGTGGCATGGAGGCAATCAGCCTGTGGCACTGCTGAGGTCTTATGGAGGCCCAGGATGCTTCGATAGCGGCCTTTAGCTCATCCAGAGTGTTGGGTCTTGAGTCTCTCAACGTTCTCTTCACAATATCCCACAGATTCTCTATGGGGTTCAGGTCAGGAGAGTTGGCAGGCCAATTGAGCACAGTGATACCATGGTCAATAAACCATTTACCAGTGGCTTTGGCACTGTGAGCAGGTGCCAGGTGGTACTGAAAAATGAAATCTTCATCTCCATAAAGCTTTTCAGCAGCTGGAAGCATGAAGTGCTCCAAAATCTCCTGATAGCTAGCTGCATTGACCCTGCCCTTGATAAAACACAGTGGACCAACACCAGCAGCTGACACGGCACCCCAGACCATCACTGACTGTGGGTACTTGACACTGGACTTCTGGCATTTTGGCATTTCCTTCTCCCCAGTCTTCCTCCAGACTCTGGCACCTTGATTTCCGAATGACATGCAGAATTTGCTTTCATCCGAAAAAAGTACTTTGGACCACTGAGCAACAGTCCAGTGCTGCTTCTCTGTAGCCCAGGTCAGGCGCTTCTGCCGCTGTTTCTGGTTCAAAAGTGGCTTGACCTGGGGAATGCGGCACCTGTAGCCCATTTCCTGCACACGCCTGTGCATGGTGGCTCTGGATGTTTCTACTCCAGACTCAGTCCACTGCTTCCGCAGGTCCCCCAAGGTCTGGAATCGGCCATTCTCCACAATCTTCCTCAGGGTCCGGTCACCTCTTCTCGTTGTGCAGCGTTTTCTGCCACACTTTTTCCTTCCCACAGACTTCCCACTGAGGTGCCTTGATACAGCACTCTGGGAACAGCCTATTTGTTCAGAAATTTCTTTCTGTGTCTTACTCTCTTGCTTGAAGGTGTCAATAGTGGCCTTCTGGACAGCAGTCAGGTCGGCAGTCTTACCCATGATTGGGGTTTTGAGTGATGAACCAGGCTGGGAGTTTTAAAGGCCTCAGGAATCTTTTGCAGGTGTTTAGAGTTAACTCATTGAATCAGATGATTAGGTTCATAGCTCGTTTAGAGACCCTTTTAATGATATGCTAATTTTGTGAGATAGGAATTTTGGGTTTTCATGAGCTGTATGCCACAATCATCCGTATTAAGACAATAAAAGACCTGAAATATTTCAGTTAGTGTGCAATGAATCTAAAATATATGAATGTTGAATTTTCATCATGACATTATGGAAAATAATTAACTTTATCACAATATGCTAATATTTTGAGAAGGACCTGTAGTCAGAGCTACAATGAATTTGTGTAGAACAAAGCATATTCATGTCTTAGAATAGTCCATTCAAAGTCTGAGTTGAGAATATGTGGCAAGTCTCGAAAATTGATGTTCATAGATGCTTTGCATCAAATTTAAGTTTGAGCTAGTTTGCAGAGAAAAATGGGCAAAACTTTCACTTTCTTGTAAAGACATACTGCAAATAACTTATAGCTATTTGCAGTGAATTGCAGAAAAAGGTGGTTCTACAGGGTTTTAATGAAGGAATTTTTATTTGTAAAAAAAAACTTTAAAACCATGGTTCATTTACTTCCACTTTGTTATTGATTTGTCAAATAAAATCCCAATAAATCCAATAAAGTTAGTGGTTGTGAGGTGGCAAAACTTGAAAAAGTTTAAGGCATATGAATATGTTTACAAGACACTGCAAATAACAGTACTGATTATGTTTAGATTTAAACAACTAGACCACGTTGAGCACTCATTGAACCCCATCACTTTATCAAAAAGATACCACAATTTCATGTTTTTGAAATATAATCTTTGCAGTAAACAAAACTCACAAGAGGAAGAGTTAAATATCAGGTAAATCTTATTAACAGTTGCCAAGTTTCCATTTTCTTTGAATTTATATTTATGACATCAAAGTCATAATGTGTCTTACAGTGGTTTTTGTGATCCTTAAAGAGGTCAAAGTCATCTCAGAAACACTTTTGTCTTAGGTTTCAACTTCAGAAATGTCAGTGACACCCACAATTCATAAAGCGGTTGAGAAATGAAGCATTTGTACACACAAATTGTGGGTGTTTCCTGAATGTTACCTAGATAATACAAAATAGGGCCCTGTCACCACTGGCAACCCACCTAGCTTCAACCTAGCAACGGGTACAAAGAGGTATAATTCTCAGCTTGGCAGTCAGATGAAATAATCATCTGGTAAATTAGAAAATTAAAGCTCTGCTGTAAAAAACACAAAGACATACATGAAACATGGAGTTGAATGTCATTCAGAATCAGAGGGTTAAGATGAGAAAAACAAGAAAGGGGGGGTGGGGTGGGACACGATTTCATAATGTGTAAAAGAAAGATCTGGGTTGAATAAGTGGGTCCACCCACCTGTATGTGAGAGGCAGTGAGAGAGAAAGCAGGGCTGGATGGCAGTTTTAGAGACATGAGTGTGTGGGTTAGACTAGCTGGCCTGCTTATGCTATCTAATCACTGGGAGAGAAAAAGGGAGAACAGCGTGCCTTGATCCACCCACCCACCCCAGACAAACAGCAGTTAGCCTGCTAAGAACTATACGTGGCTGCCTGCAGCTCCGGCTCGTACATGTGGGAACGGAGATAAAATGTGACAGGGCATGCAGGTAACAGACATGCAGCACAATTATGTCTCATTCGCTGCTGGGGGAGAGCGACACAGGTGTCAACATGGAAGCCAGCACGGGTCATGATGATGGCATACGAGGGATTGTATGAGTGTAAATCATGCCTGATGCGTTATTATTGGTGAACATTCCTAAAATAATCCAGCAGGGTTTGGGTGGAAACCAAGTAAATTAGAGAATATTACTTTAATTTATTGATTTAAATTGAAGCTAACCACTAAAATGAATGATTAAAAAATATTTGTATGCATTATGATTTCCTTTATTTCAGAAGATGGCAGCTTTATTAATTGGACCACGTCTCTTTTTGTCATGTTTGTCAGAAACAGTTTAGTTACCTGTTTAATACCTGAGTGGGTGGGATGCGGGTGGCTTTGCATCCAAAAATAACTGACCGACACATCACAGTTGTGTGTTTGTAAGCGTGCATGTGGTTCAACAAGGTCCGCCACCTCATGCGAGAGTGTGTGTGTGTGTGTGTGTGTGTGTGTGTGTGTGTGTGTGTGTGTGTGTGTGTGTGTGTGTGTGTGTGTTTCATGACAGGCATCTGTCTCCCCTGCCCTGCAGCCTGACTGGTTTTAATTAGGAGGTGTCAGAGTGCCTGAGGGCTCTCCTGCTGACACACACACACGTACACAAGCATACACAGACGCATACACACACTACCTGAGGGCAGACAGAGGCTGTCCCACCAAGGCTGGCCTCCTTCTCGTTATCACCATAAGGAGTTGTTCTCATTCACCTGACGACCCTCACAGCACACACTTACCCCAAGACACAAACACAAATGTTGACACCAAGCCAATCAGCTGAACACAACAACTGAAATGCATTGCAAAGTTCCATCTTCCAAGCAATAGAAAGGAGTTTGACTCCTCTAACATATTGTTTGCAATTCAGACCTTCGGATAAACAGTCTAGAATAAATTTCCATATTTTGCAGGAGCAGAAATAATGGCTTCAAACTTTATTGATTACCATTTTTACTGTAAGAAAGTTATTCAACTTAACAACAGTGGATTTATAAGAACTCATGCAGTCCAGCTGTGTAACACTGTAACTTTGACTCTCTTGGTACTTGCAGTTCTTGACATGCAGGATGTGTAGTTTACCTCCCTTTTGGCAAAGCTTCCAAAGCTGATTAGAGTGTTTGAAAAGTGAGACACAGCAGGAGAAAGTTAGAGCACAAATTGACAGGTCAGCAGAAAGGAAACGCCCCAACCTCACTCATCCGAATGGCATGCTCCTAGGTGAGTTCTAATAACCTCAGTGAGATGACAGTATGTTTGTACACCTCCCGTTTTGTTCAAGTAACAATTCATTTGAGAATCAGTCTCTGTCCTTGGACTTTTGAAGGCCATGGGGGATGAGGGTTTATATGATGCTATATCTCTGCACTGGCTGCCTCCTTTTCCTGCCTTTCTCCCACACTCAACCACACCTGGCCTTAGAAACACAGGGGTAAAGGTCACAAGTTGGTTTGGTGGTGCTAATCAACGGCTGTAGCAGTCTTCTGCAACCAACCTGTTTTTTATCAAATGTACCCAGTTTATGAATTAGGACACCAGTCACGTAAAGTTTACTAACAATAATTAATGAGTTTAAATGTAAGACTGGAGTTTTTCTGTTATTAACTTGGCATTAATGGTGCGTTCCATTTGCCTCAGAACTGGGAAGTCAGAGTGACGTTCTCTGAGGTGATAGCGTTCCATTTTCCTGCTTGTCTGAAAGTTGGAAAAAATATGGATGCTCGTATTCTTCATTGCACATGCATGCTCACTCTTACAACAATCACAGTGACAATAACACTGTTCTATGCAATATTTGTGGTATGACCAGCGTTGAAACAGCTCATCTTATAAAACACTGGAAAGTAGTACGTGCACGACTGACTAAATGTTACATAAATAATAAGGAACGGGTGCAAACAGTCAAGTAAGAATGTTTTACAACTGTTGATGTGAGTAGAAGCCATCTTGAATGCGGAAGTTAGGTATGTCCGGTTGGCCTGACTTTCCGACTCATAATTCAGACTTTTGGGGGCGTTCCAGTTGAAATTTCCTACTTGTGTGTCCAATAAATAATATACCAGTGGGAAATCACTATGATATTTTGCTTTGATCAGGGCTTAAAATATGTCATGTTTATTAATGAATTATGAGTTCATTAAATCTAAAATCCAGCCTCTTGCATGAATACAACTCTAACCTTTCCACATTTTAAACATGTCACAACAAACTTTGATGTATTTTATTAGGATTTTATGTGATAGACAAAATGTACTACATAATGGTGAAGAAGAAGGTAAATGTTACACAATATTCAAGATTTTTCACAAAAACAAATCTGAAAAGTGTGGTATACATATGCATGCAGACCCCCGCCCTGAAACTTCTTTTTACTGTAATACCCCTAAATAACAATTAGTTGTTTTCATGCATTACCCACTTAATGAATAGACACCACCTGTGTGTATTGTCCTGTTTGTAGTTTCTCATGAGCCATGTAGCGGACAAAAAATATATGAAAGATGATGCTCTGCTCGGAAATCAAAATTAAGTTTTTTTGCCCCTTACAAATGCTATGCATGGTGGAAAACTATCCCTCTATACCACTGAATACATCATTCTCACCATAAAACATGGTTGCGGCAGCATCATGCTGTGGGCATGCTTATTTTTCAAAAGATGTACAGCTGTAATAGCAGTGAAAGGTGGCTCTACATCATTCATCAAAATACTATTGAACTAGCAAGAGAAATAAAATTATTTGCAATGGTTAAGTATATAAGTACATAAATATTTGTTTCTAATTTGAGTGTCCAAACTGGCAAAAGGAAATTTGCCCTGGAGCCTGTTAATACAAGTAGACTACTTATTAGCAATAAAAAAAAAAAGAAGTGGCAACTGTTATGCTAAGAAATGGTAACATATGTAGCTTTGATGCCCCCCTCAACTTCCTCAACGCACTGAATTATGATGAAAGAGAATCAGTCTATCAGGTAGGTAGGTGTAGGTTCTTGTTGCCATTTAAAGAACAATCAACATCCTGTCTAGGGGTTTTAGTCATTGAAATTCTCTTTTTAAATAGGTTAGGGTAAAATGCAGTCATAATAAGAATCGATTTAGTAAACAAAGAAAAGTCGAGTGTTCTCAGTGGAAAAAGGCATTTGTCATTGATCCTTTGATGGACTTTTGATGGCACATCAAAAATTAACCCACCCGCAATTTTTCATATCAGCTCATGGAAAATTCAACTAAACCCCTGAGAAAATGTACATTAAAAAATGTGAGGAATATTTGAGTGCCTGTTTTATTTTAAGCCAAAGTACAAGATCTTGATGGTCATGATAAGCAAGTCATCCTTCACAAGAAGAGAGAAAACGACAAAAAATAAAATACCCAGGTTTTAGATTAAGCTTAGCAGAGTTGAAGGTCAAAAAGGACTGAACTTCAAAACATCTCATAGGTTAAATTCAAATGACTTTAGTGAAAGTCAGAAGAATCATCATTGCAATAACAATACTAACTTGTAGGAAATAAAGAATACTGAATGTGTTGCTGCTCAGCCTGGCAAATATCTAAGCATAGGCCTGCAGACTTATCATGAATACATTTAAAAACTTTGCCATCTCCAGTGAGAAATTCAGTTCTAGGCCGATCATTAGTTCACTAAAGGGTCAGTAGGGAATCCAAAAATTGTCAATCTTTTAAAAATTAGACTATTATTTAAAAAATCTGATATCGCATTAATTTTAAGTGATGCCTTAACTGGTTACATTATAAAAAAAATTTAAAAAGTCATCTTCACGTAAAGCAGCTAACATGCATCCTCCTGAAATTATGTAATCTGGTGAGTTTATGTCATAAGATGTTTTGTTGACACATATTATTTGCTAACTAAGGAGGCACTGATCAGAGATTTCTGGCCAGTTTCTGATCTTTAGAAGAACTTTAATCTGCTGATACAGATTTGAACCTATATCAGTTTCTTTTTCAGATTTATGACACAAAAAGATGTAAAAACAGCCTTCTGTATATGTTTGTCTCGCATTGGGTGCGTGTGGCCATTAAATATATACAGTACAGACCAAAAGTTTGGACACACCTTCACATTCAAAGAGTTTTCTTTATTTTCATAACTATGAATATTGTAGCTTCACACTGAAGGCATCAAAACTATAAATTAACCCATGTGGAATTATATACTGAACAAAAAAGTGTGAAACAACTGAAAATATGTCTTATATTCTAGGTTCTTCAAAGTAGACACATTTTGCTTTGATTACTGCTCCACACACTCTTGGCATTCTGTTGATGAGCTTCAAGAGGTAGTCACCTGAAATGGTTTTCCAACAGTCTTGAAGGAGTTCCCAGAGATGCTTAGCACTTGTTGGCCCTTTTGTCTTCACTCTGCGGTCCAGCTCACCCCAAACCATCTCGATTGGGTTCAGGTCCAGTGACTGTGGAGGCCAGGTCATTTGGTGCAGCACCCCATCACTCTTCTTCTTGGTCAAATAGCCCTTACACAGCCTGGAGGTGTGTTTGGGGTCATTGTCCTGTTGAAAAATAAATGATGGTCCAACTAAACGCAAACTGGATGGAATAGCATGCCGCCGCAAGATGCTGTGGTAGCCATGCTGGTTCAGTAGGCCTTCAATTTTGAATAAATCCCCAACAGTGTCACCAGCAAAGCACCCCCACACCATCACACCTCCTCCTCCATGCTTCACGGTGGGAACCAGGCACGTAGAGTCCATCCGTTCACCTCTTCTGCGCCGCACAAAGACACGGTGGTTGGAACCAAAGATCTCAAACTTGGACTCATCAGACCAAAGCACAGATTTCCACTGGTCTAATGTCCATTCCTTGTGTTCTTTAGCCCAAACAAGTCTCTTCTGCTTGTTTCCTGTCCTCAGCAGTGGTTTCCTAGCAGCTATTTTACCATGAAGGCCTGATTCACACAGTCTCCTCTTAACAGTTGTTCTAGAGATGTGTCTGCTGCTAGAACTCTGTGTGGCATTGACCTGTTCTCTAATCTGAGCTGCTGTTAACCTGCGATTTCTGAGGCTGGTGACTCGGATGAACTTATCGTCCGCAGCAGAGGTGACTCTTGGTCTTCCTTTCCTCATGTGAGCCAGTTTCTTTGTAGCACTTGATGGTTTTTGCGACTGCACTTGGGCACACTTTCAAAGTTTTCCCAATTGTTTGGACTGACTGACCTGTTTTGATGCCTTCAGTGTGAAGCTACAATATTCATAGTCATGAAAATAAAGAAAACTCTTTGAATGAGAAGGTGTGTCCAAACTTTTGGTCTGTACTGTATATTGGAAGCAAAAGATACATCGCACCATGTCTATGAGAGGGTCACTTTAAAATGGTTTTACTGTTATAAAACAAAGATAAAATGATTTAGAGTTGACATTTCGCCATCTTATTTTAGCAATTAGCACAGTTATAAAATTAAGAATTACTATTATAGCATTCTCTGTGTCCATTCTCTAGAGAATATAGACCCTTACTTTAACGCTGAGATTTCCGAAAGGCTGCCACTATTTTCAAATCTAGCATAGGTTGAAAGCTCAAAAGGAGAAAACACTGGAACGTTGATGCATTATGGTCAGTCTTCCTGGAGTTTCTTTTTTAGCAATTCAATGAAATAGCAAAAAAGCTGGATACAACGTCATGTCCTGTGACAAAGGGATCCTTTTTGTAGCAGAAAAAGTCAGATATAAAGCAGCCAAAAATGCAAAATGCCGACAGAATGAAATGACCATCAGACAAAAAGTAGGTCTGTCTTGCAGCTTCCCGAGAAAACACACGTCATGCCTTAGCAGAAAACACAGTTTCATTCTAGTAGTTTCTTACACCTTTTGTGCTTTCTTTATTTTATTTTAAACACCACAGGCATACTGAAATTAGCCAACTTCCAGTCTTCTTCCATAAGTAACAACTTCCACAATCAAGAGGGTTGTGGTAAGAGTGACCTGTTAATGTATGAGGTATGATGCATTCACTGATCAGAAAAAGATCAGACTTTTGAGTTTTCAAAAAGCAACGACTCAAAAAACGCACCAAGTTAATATGCAAGCATCTGAGTTTGGCAGCCATGTATTTTATGTAGAGCTCTAGACAATAAACAGTATTGTGGGTCATGGCAAACCAACACGCCTGCATAAAACAGTTGTATTCCAAGTAGTGAAAAAAAAAAAAGAGAGAGAGCCCCAATTTCAGTCAAATTTAGGTTGCTTTCTGTTTTAAATGTTTTTTCGGTTGTTTTTATGGTACAGTACAGTAGGGCAAGCAGCAAAGGCACCACAGTCTCCATGACTTTATGTTAATCTGCTTCCTTCACACCCCATCCCTTCTCCAAAGCGACAATCTGTTGTCGTTGTACGTGTGTCCTGCTGGGAGCAGCAAGTGGCGGTAAACAGGTATGCTGAGAGGCCACTCAGTCAGTCAGACACAGACAAAACAGATGACTCTTACTCAGCCCTTTGAATCCTCATGTCTTGTGACTCTGAGCACACGAAGACTCATATCGTATTTATGAGAACTAAGCTGACATAAGATGAAAACACAAGGAGAAAATCAATCTTTTCATTGAATGTTACAGATTTCATTCATTTCTTAAAATAATCATCATTATGAATCTATTTAGCTGTTCTAGGTATTTTTCACGGTGTGTGTCACCAGTTGTGTACGCTGGGTTTGTGTAATGACGGCTTTCCATAAAAAATCCATTTGAGGATAAAGCCATCTTCACAGGTAGCAGTTAGTGATCTGCTTTAGTAGCTGTGCCATGTTTAGAGCTGATAGCTGCCCTAACAGGATGGCAAACTCTTATTTTTCTGGATGTCTGGCTGGCCTGCGAGCAGTTTGTGGCTAACCCTGTTTATATATACTGGATGCCAATGTGAGCTGCCCTCAACTCTCACCCTGTACAAAACAGTGTAAACCACCATCGGCCCAGGCTGCGGTTTGCTTTGGTCCATGTTTTCCTCAGGAGGGGGAAGTGGGCATGGCAGCCTGATGAACACTCACTCTGATGTCGGCTTGCTAGTGAAGGTTTATGTCACAAACAGACAGCTTTTACAGAATGATTGTTGGTTATATTGTATGGATGGTTCAAAGTATTTTAGAAGATTTGTAAAAGCAGCAGCCGCAAAGAAAACAATGGCTTAGAGAGCATTCTACGTTTCTGAGCAGAAATCTTGAGCCATTACTTTGCAAATTTTGTTTTTTTTAGCTTAGTCTGATTGTTAACTTAGCTTGATAGGCTACATGTATCTCTAAAATATACAAAAAAAAGTACTTTATAGGGTGTGGTTTAATGATGTCATACAGGAAAGCCCAATGACTGTTTCAGACTGTGTTAATGTGAATTGTGTGAATGTGCTTTGTCATAAGATTTGCCTTATTTTTTTTCTCACCATCAGAAACACAAATTGCGGCACAATAAAAGCTTGGAGAACAGCATAAACACATTGTTTTACTAAATTTATAGTCAAACAAAGCCTTGCAAAGGTATGAATTTTGCTGGGCAAAGGACAGGCAAGGAGAGCATTAATCAAGAAGCAACCAAGAAGTAACTATGGATAAGCTGCAGAGATCCATAGCTAAAATGAAAAACTATTATATGAGCAGTTGACAAATCGGGTCTTTGTTAAAAGGTAACAAGAAGCAATCCTTACCACATCCTGCAGTCCTGTTTGCAGTTTGCACCAAAGCAATATTAGGAGATAGTTGAGACCAAAATGTAAAGTTTTGGACTCCTTATTTTTGGCAGAATATTAACAGTGAACATCACCCTGAACACATCAACCCCATGGAGGAACATGGAGGTAACAGCATAATGCTGTGGGCATGCTTCTATTCAGCAGAGACAGGGAAGCTGGTCAGAGTTGATTGATGAGAAGGTGAATGGAGCTGAATGTAGGACAATCCTGAATGAAAACTAGGAGAGGCCACAAAAAACTTGAGAATGGGAGGAGGTATACCTCCCAGCAGAACAACAACCCTAAACACACAGTCAGAGCTACAGTGAAATGGTTTAGATCTTAGCATATTTATTTGTTAGAATGACCCAGTCAAAGTCCAGACCTTCCGATTAAGAATCTATGGCAACACTATAGAACTGATGTTGACACCCGCTGTTGACACAATCTGAAGGAGCTTGAGCTGTTTTCTAAAATACGAATGGGCAAAGGTTTCAGTCTTGAAATGTGTAAAGCTGGTAGAGACAGACCCCGGAAAACCTACAGCTGCAAATCCACCATAATGTGGTTCTACAAACTATTGACTCTGGGGTGCTGAATATAATACTTTTAGATTAAATTTTTTTTTAAACATGTAAAAAACATATATATATTTACCCTCCACAGTGGTCTATCACATAAAATCCAAATGAAATAAACATGACAAAATGTGAAAAAGTTCAAGGATTGCTAATACTTTCTCAAGGCACTGTATATACTTGGGGTTTAATATATTTTAATAATTCCTGCTAAGCTCAATCACTTTGTTCTTCACCTTTTTGCTGTAACTTCCTCCTCTCCTCCACAAACTGAGGTGATGGTATGATCAGCAACTGCTGCCCTGTTTCTATGCTTTCTGACTCAAAACAGGAATCCAACGTTCAGTTGTCTGCGAGCCGGGTTTTGAAACGTTGGGTTTTATTCGACGGTTAAACAAAGAGGAACGCATGTCTGCACTGTTGCCTTGTGGTATTTTTTGTGTTTGTGGTTGAATTCAGACTCAGCTTTTAAGTAAAATTTCCTTTCAAATTAACCCAACTCCCTGAACCAGCCAGTTTTATAGACGTCTCTCTGTGTGCGTGCGTGTGTGTGTGTGTGTGTGCGTATGTGTGTGTAGGTTGCAGCAAGCCAGAGTGGGCTGATTTATTATGATGTTTTTCAGTAATTAGTCTGTTCTGAGTATTTATGGAGCGTTGTGACCACCTCGCCACCTGTTTTTGAACTCACACATGCTCAGAGAGGTCGATAACTTGTTAAATGCTGGATTTATTATAAAAAGCAAAAACTTTGATTTTAGGAGGAAAGTGTGCAGCAGCTAACGAGTCAATAAAATAAGTGTTAAAATGAAAGTAGGCAGCTTCAAGTTGCAGTTGTTTCTCCACACTAGCCAACAGAGGTGCACAGAGATGCTGTCCAACTTTTCTTTCTCGTTCTCCGCTGCTTTTTTTACCCTCCCTTGGTTTCCCCAAACAACCCCTTCAAGTTTCTTTGCCCCAGTCCCTTTACAGCAGAATCCACTCTGACACAACTAAAAATTCATTTTGTCTGACCTAAATCAGAGGGTGTCTGCACCACGGGCTTATTACACACTGCGCTTAAACTTGTGTTGTGGAGGAGGATGGGGTATTATTATCTTCCAGCTACCCACCCTGCTATAAAAACTAGTGGTGCGACATCTCCACAGCGCAGTGCTGCTGCCCTCCCTCCCTTCCTCTCACTCCCTCGCTCTCGTCCTACATGAGCCGCGCGCACACACTCAGAGCCGTTGAGCCTTACTCTAAACTCCACACGTTTCAGACCCCGACGCTCACACTCTGTTGATGCACTGCTCCGCTTCCCTCCACTGGATATTCTTTCTAAGGTGCTTGTTTTTCTTTTTTCTTGTTTTATTTTCTTTTTTTTTCTGAATGGGCATCTGTGCCCAGAATGAGGAGCTTTTGAATGGACTGACCCGCTTGCCAGCCAGGCGAAAAAACAAAGCGCGGCAGCTGCGATTCAGTTAAGGAGAGGGATGCTGAGAGGTCAAGTGAGGAGCAGCAGAACCTCTTAGTAGTCTGGAAATACAAAGACACGTGAGGAGAATCGTAAAAGACGAGGAAAGGTGGGTGATGCTTACTGATAGCTGTGGAATGTCAGAAAGCATATCAAGACATGTGTAAATTTATGTGTAAGCAAGAGTTGTGCCGCATGCACATAAGTGTGTGTGTGTGTGTGTGTGTGTGCGTGTTTGTGTGCAGTTGTGGAAAAGTCTATAATAATTTGCGTTACAACATATGAATATTTGTGGACAAGCTTATACTTGTGCATTGTGTTACAGTGTGGACATGTGTCTTACTCTGTTTATAATTACTGAAGCTCCGCTTTACTCTAAAAGGGCATAAAACAGGTCAATAAAATGGCTCAATGATTCACTGATTATTCACTCTACAGCATAACTACATGAGCTGTAAAGTGCTGAAAATAACCAGAGCAGTTTTAGCATCATAACACATCTGCGAAGTGCCAAACATAGCAGTTCTCAGTGAAGTTTTAAGTGCGTGTTTGGGTTGTTTGGTGTAATTACACATTTCAGTTTCCATATTCAGGCGATGTTCTCTCTGTGAAATCCAAAATAAATACTCAGGTGATTCGCAAAGTTAAAGGAGATGTTTGGGAGTGTGGACAAAATAAAAACATGTTATGGATTTAAAGCTAAGCTGCAAATTACTGTTTACACGCCACATCTCATTGCCTTCTTACGTCATGTCACAAAATGCATCAATGACAGAAAAAGCTTCATGATTTAAGTTTTTCCTGCAAGTGTTGAATTCAAATAAGAATGTGTTATCACAGTTAACCAGAGAAAACTGCATTTAACAACATACAATAAACATACTGAAAATGTATGCAGACACCTAATCAACAGGCTGATAAAATGAAACAAAAAAACATCACAGTAACATATTGGTGTCAGAACAATGCTGTTTGCTTAACCACTTACTGTAACACAAATATCTCACTTTCTAATCAATTTTCCAGCTACACGCCCCCAACTGTGTAGTGCAGCTCATGCATTTATGCTGTATGTATGTATATGTATATACATATATATAAATACATATATATATATACATATATATATATATATATATATATACGTATATATATAAATATAACTGAAAAGGTAATTTTTAATCAAAAATTTTTTATTGAAATTAGAAATGAGAATTTTTTTCCACGAATTCATTTAAACCAAATAAAAGCAAAAACATAGAGATTTAAGGAGGCAATGCAATATATATATATATATATATATATATATATATATATATATATATATATATATATGTGTATAGAAAGAAAGGAAGAAAGAAAAACAGGCACCAGGTGCAAGACCTTAAAACTATTTGAGCTTGAGAGGCAATTGCCAGCATATAGATTATGTAGATAATGAAAAATGCATTTCAAATTACTTTCTGTATCTTAGATTTATGTTCAGATTGATCCACCAGAATACTTTTACACCACCTAAATACTTCAATGTATCGCTGACATGTCTTCATTACAGTGCAGATCCCATTATTAACCTGCCTGCCCCACTGTAATTGACAGCACTTAAGATGAAATATACAAATTGTCCCAATGTGTCTGAGAAACTTCCATAAACTGTCCCATTAAAAAAAAAATAGAAATAAAGCACGTATTGTGGATTGTGTCCTGCAGCAACAGGTGCACTGTTTACTGGTGATAATGGACTGGGCTTACACAGCAGCTTAAATGAGTGTCCTCTCTTTAATGAGGGGGTGAATTGTCTCTGTCAAATTATTGGCCGGGCAATTGTCCGTCTGTGACAGCTGTTTAGCAGGCGTTTGCTATGGCCAGTTGGTGACGGGTGGATTTTGGCTGATGATGATTTAGCATGTGGGTCAAGTGTATGCGCTGGCCTGACAGGGCTAAACTAGGCTTTGGCTGCTGTAGCTAACAGGCCAAATGAGTGTCTGCCTGTGACAAGGAGGGTTCGAGATGGACATTAGCTGCTGATTTGTGGCCGGAGCGGTCAGGGTTGGGAACGAGTTAGCAACTCCACTCCGGGCATAATGATGATATAGCTGCAGCATGGACAGAAAAAGGAGAAGGAAGAGGAGGAGGAAGGTCAGAAGAAGGAGTTGGTGGTCAGCGCCCGGAAAGCAGATGAAGTTCTAGGAGAAAGACAACAGTGAATAGAGGTGACACATAATTTTAGGTGGGAGTGCTGAGTTGAAAGTGTTGGTGACTAAGTGAGGCATGAGAGGAGACGTGGCCGCTACAGAGAGACACACAGAAAAGCCTTTATTAGAATAGAATAGAAGAGAATAGAAAACTTTACTGTTTGTCCCAGATGGTGACAGAGAAAAATCTCATTAAAACACAAGCAGTTACTTTGATAAATCTGTTGCTGTTGAGCTGTGCAACAGAAATGACTGCAAACTGGGCATGTGTATCAAGACAAGCCTACAACTAGGTTTTAACAAAATATGGTTTCAAAACCAAAATTTCCCGTAGATCACTGCTATGGTGTAAAGTCCATTTAGAGCGATGCCCAAGAACGTGCAGGAATGAGCTCAACTTTTCCAAAGCCAAATAATGCATAAAGGAATGAAGCATTGGCGCTCCCCCACCTTTTGCAGTGCCCTGGTGGTTTCCTGGCTGAAAAATTTCTACTACACCTTTCTCCCCCTCAAATATCTGACAAATTTGACTGGAAATTTCAAGAAAAAGATTAACAGTTATAGTGCTGCAGTAGGACTGCCACCCATAACTGTTAAAATAAAAACTTTTAAGTTTTAAAACTACAAATAAGCTATGAGTAGCAAGTCTGTTAAGCAGCAGACTTCAGGCTAGCTACTCAAGCAGATATCCTCACTTGTAACCAGCTAATATAAACTGATTATTACGTCTTATTGCTTAGTGTGTTACTCTTTAAAGAGCAACAAGCACTTGAAAACTGCAACTAAATTTAGGAGATGTTTAGGTATGTATTAAATTCAAAATAATAAATAAATGTCAATTCAAATTTTTAAGCTATAATATCCAAAATCCTAACTTACTTTAGCAACAAAAGGCATTTTTACAACCTGTCTGTTTTAAATAACAGACAGGTTCTGTTTTAGATTATTTTATCTAAATTCTTTGCACATACACAGTGAAATCGTGGTATTTTTATTCATGGTTATAATGCAGATAGAATCCCATTCCAGCAAAAGTTTAATAGTTGAATAGTTTTTGTTGACAATCTTAACTTTGCTTTAAGAAATAATGGACTCTGAGTCATAGTAATTACCAGTGCTCTTTCTCAAGGCGTCCCCACCCTAGCTGCTCGGACGGGTGGGTGGGGTGTGTGTGTGTGTAAAGGGTTAAGACTGTTTGGCCTGATGAAACATTGCTCCAGGACCTTGCGGTGGGAACACTGTGCCCTCCTCCCCTCCCTGTCTATGTGGCACATCCTCCTCAGATCCTCTCCACACTGTAATTAGGGGGCCGGCCACCGAGAGCCAAAACGCCGCAGCTAGCGGCAGGCAAACAGTGGGAACGAAGGGGAGTGGCGCTTGACAGGGCATCGGGAGAGCAAACGGCAACAGCAGCACGTGCCCCATGGTTCTAGGAGTGGGTGGGATGGTTTGAGAGAAAGAAATGGATGATGGCTGGTTCACCCAAGCCCTCCCCAGTCCCAGACTCTTTTTCTCTCTCCCTCTTATCCTCTCCCGTGTTGTTCTAAGCGTTGCACTATTGTTTGCCTTGGCATGCTACTCCAGGGAGGGGCCCCTCGGCTTGTGTTTGTGCAACCTGTTAGGGAACTTTTAAGGCCATCTGATCTCTAACTGGAGATTCTCCCACCTTTTAGCCAGGTTGTTTCCCCTGTGTATGATGCACAGAGGTTGTAAAATCTTCACATTTTTATAAGCTTAACCCCCCAATCAAGATCTTGTTGGAAAGAAAATACATGGCCTTCTGGATGAACAACAAAAATGTGGTAAAAAAGTGAAAGCTATCAACAAAAGGATGTGCAGTGATAGATAAACCCAGTTGAAAGGTGGTTAGGCTTGATTAAACCCTGCCCTTCAATATTTTTTAGCCAAAAAAAATTAAACTGGCAACAAGGACCACCTGACCTTAAGTTGTCAAAAAAGATTGCCATGGATGATGAGAATTAGTGTAGAATTTGCACAAAATCAACATAACAAAATCTTGTGCATTGTTTTAATTGTGTTTGCTTGCATCATGTCCATTTGACTGGTCAATATGAGGTTTTCCATCACTTTTGTTCCTTCTTGCATTGTTAGGCAGGAAATCTGGTCTGCAGCCCTATACGCTGCACCACCGCCCCCTCCACAGACATTTTAATTATGTCCACACTGTATCAATGGCATGAACTCGGCTTCAGTTACCAAGCAACTAGATCGACAAGAATAAACTACATGTAAGACTGGTATCCAAGTTGCGTACCTGCATGTGAGCATAGGGATTTTCAGTTTTTTTGCTCCCTTTTTTCTTACATTTTTCTGCATTGTGATTCTAAGCAGTACAGAGAAGAAAGTGAGGCACTTTTCTTGTGTATGTGTACTTACGTGGCTTCAGCACTGGCCCGTTTAGAGCCAGTGAACAATGCAGCTGTGGTGTTCAGGGCCGCTTCAAAGTGTTTATCTACACATGCCTCCGGTGACCACCAAAGTGTGGATGGCTAAGCTTAAGCTCTATTCATAGATGTGAATGAGCAAGCGCCCTGCCAGATGAAGTTTTATCACTCTGAGCGCAAACAACAGAGCAGTGAATCAACAGGTAGGAACTTAGGAACGTCGGGAAAACAAAACCGAGGCAGGGGAGGTTTTACAGAACACAGTGAAATCTCTATTGGGCCCCGTCAAAGCAGTGAAGAACTGATTGCAAGTAAGCATTTTTGACAGGATACAGTATCTAGAGAACAATCTGACCTCTTTTGACGCTCTCTCCCCCTCTTCTCACCACATCCCAGTCACAAACTGCATCGTTCACATGAAGGTATCAGTTTGCTCCATGCTCAAATCTGCCAGAGACAAGACGAGAAGGATGGACATTATCGCAGAAACCTCGCACACACTTATCGCACCTCTCAGAGCCAAACCAAATTTTCAGAAAAATATTTTTAAAAAAGTGTGCTTTATGCCTCATCAAGAGGACGGGTTTCCCTAACTCACAGTTGCCACACAAGGATTTGTAATAACACATTTCAAGAATAAATATTACCCAAGAACATGATGTTTGCTCAAAGTGAGGCGTTCTGTATTTATCACTTGTTGCCTGCACTGCACAGATGGCACACAAACAAGCACTGCGAGAGGGAATAAAGCTCGACTGTTGTTTAGTGCATGAACAATATTAGCTTTAATCAGCATTGCTTGTTCAGTCCAAAAGTTTAAACTACTTACTGCAAAATCTTAGAAGCATGTCGCTGAGTTTGCAGAGCAGCTCCTTCAAAAGGAAGGAACAGGAAACTGATCATTGATTGATTATTAAATGCCAACAGTAAATCCTATGAAGCATTTTCAAGTTGATCGCTGTTTAATACATGACAATTTGTTTCTGTTACGCTCAGCATGAGGTTTTAAAAATAAATAATTTCAATTTATCTTATTCATACATCCGCATTTAAAACAAAAGTCATCTCAGGGTAGTAGAAGACATATCAGGACCAGTTCATATCCCAAAATATATAATTAAATTAGTTCAGCACAATTCAATCATACAGACAGGTTCAGATTCAAATTCCAACTGGTAAAAGTTCATTTCTAAGGAATTCAGTCACAGATTTTGCCATGTTTGCTTACAATGCCAATTGTTTAGAGCCATTTTAAAAAATAAAATGTTGGCATTAAAGATATTCTATTGCCATATCAAGATCTTTTGCTATTTTCTTATTTCAACCTGATGCTCTTTTTGTAGCTGTGGTTTATACAGAAGTAAAAAAAATTCTGCCTGAGAAAAAATTATGAAACATAAACAAAGAGAATCGAATATTTTATAGCAAATTATTTTGCCTCAAAATATGCTGCCTTCATTGGCTGTTGAAGGGATGCATGAAGGGAGCAGCATGAGAGGGTGCAACTAAGCAAAAAATAAATGCGGTGACTACTTCTGCGTGTGGTGTGTGTGTGTGGGGGGGGGGGGGGATATTCTGTGGTAACCAATGTTTTAACATATTTCCCAGGTCACAGTACGAGACTTGTATAATCTTTATATGGTATATAGGAAATTCTAAATTTTATCAAACAATTGTTGGAATAAATCTGTCATCCCTCAGCATCAGTTATTATCAGCTCAGTATTAATGGTTGTGATAAGTTACATAAGGGTAAATACAGTTTTTTCTGCATAAAGGGCTTTTTCAGAGTAGTGAGTGTGTGGTTGTGTGTACGGCGGAAGAAGAAGGGCCTCACCATTCAAGAAGTAACTGCCACTGATTAATTTTGAACTATAGGAGATCTAATTTCTAAATAAGTAAAGGTGCATCATAGAAAACAATGAATAATTACTCTTTGAAATCACTTCAGATGTAATGTAATTTAAACAAAGTGACGATGAGAATTCTTAAAATTACTTGAAATATTATAAATTAGAATTTTACATCATTTATTTAAAAATGAACAAAGGTAAAGGCGTGCAGAAATGTGTGTTATTCAGGCTCAGTTTGTCACCAAATAGTTTGATTTCATTGTGTTTTCTCAACAGACACAGAGGGAGGAGGATGGTTCATCACAGAGAGGAGGACCTGATTGGGATCCCTTTCCCCAACCACAGCAGTGATGTCCTCTGCAGCCTCAACGAGCAGAGACGCGACGGGCTGCTCTGCGACGTCATCCTCATCGTCCGTGACCAGGAGTACCGCACCCACCGCTCTGTTCTGGCTGCCTGTAGCCAGTATTTTAAGAAGCTCTTTACGGTGGCGACCACAGAAGGTGGAGACCCCCATCATACCGCTGCCGCAGCTGTGTATGAGATCGACTTTGTGGCTCCGGAGTCCCTCACGGCCATCCTGGAGTTTGCCTACACCTCTACCCTGACAGTGACTGCCTCCAATGTCAAGGAGATCCTGACTGCAGCACAGATGCTCGAGATCCCCTGCATCATCAACGTTTGTCTGGAGATCATGGACAGCGAGGATGGAGGTGGAGGAGGTGGCAGAGAAGGAAAGGAGGAGGAAGGAGAGGAGGATGAAGAGGAGGAGGAGGAAGATGAGGTGGACGAGGAAGAAGAGGAGGATGAGGAGGAAGATATGGGCTTCAGGAAGGATGAGCAAGAGGAGGAGGACAATGTCAGCGAGAGGTCGCTGCAGTCATTGGAGAGCAGGGGCGAGCAGACACCTCTGGGGACGGAGGACTCTTCTCCTCCGAGCACTTCCACGTACCAAGGACAGTTAGACCAACTGTCCCAGTCGCAGTCTCCAGACACCTTTAGAGGCAAACAGGTATGACACCGTCTATTTGCTACTACGGGTCTAACTATACATCCTGCTCAAAACACAATAGACATGAGACAATAAATGCGATTAAGAGATTTCAGCCACAGATTTGGGAAAAACAAACTGTGTTTTAAATAAACTATTTTCACTGCAGAATAATTCAGTCCAGGCTTAACAAGTCAATTGTTTGAGGTTTTATGCTTGTGTAATTATAAAAGGGATTATAATTGTTCAGTATAGTATCCAGGATCCAGTTCTGGTTTGATCAGTCTAAATAGATTAGATTTTGAACAACAGATGATTTAATCCACTCCAGACTCATTAAAAATAGTAAAACAGGCCTTTTAGTTTAGCCCTGATAGGAAGCTTTGAAGCACATGCAACCCTTAGCGTTGTTAGCAGCTAACAGTTTGTTAGTTGCAGTATCAACACCATAATTACAAACTTTTTTTATCATGTCACTATGTCACTTCTTTTTTTCGTACAAATTCCTAAAATATTGCAGGTAGTAAAAGAGAGAAGGCGTCTTCAGCGCTTTTGTAATGGAGTGTTTCTAGCTAGTACAAAGAAAAGTCTTTAATAGTGGAAACCACCAACACAAAAATTACTTCCTTTCTTACTTCCTATAAAGTGTTAAATAGAGATAGAACCACATACATTTTCATATTTGGGGCCCTTAATGATAGGATACAGTTATATTATTAAGCATAGACACACATTAACAGCAACTGCATAAACATTTATGCAGTTGAATAAACTGCAATAGACGATGATTAGAAGAAGTGAGGTCTAATCCAGACCTCATTTTGTTGAGACATATTGTGAGATTTTAATGTCACGAGATCTTGTTACACTCCTGTTTGCTATTTATGTCTTCAAGTTTATCATTCTACAGCAAACTCACTGTTGATGCTATTTGTGTTAAAGGAGAGTATGGAGAGTCGGGCTCTCAAGGATTTCTCCATTGAGTCCCTTCTCCAGGAAGGGCTATATCCCCGGATGTCGGCACTCGACCGGAGGGCCAACTTCTCTCCTCTCATGCCTGGCTTCTACCCCTCTATGTGGGCTGCAGAGTTCCCAGGTTTCCCCCATCAGCTCCTGAACCCTACACATTCCCATGCTGCAACAACGCCACAAACACGGCTCACTCACACTTTCCCCGCCTCCACACCTCTCGAGCCCTCGAGGCCCCTCGATCTAGCTGTGAAAAGAGAAATCATCAAGGAGGAGATAAAGGAGGAGGTCCCGCCCAGTCTGCTCCAAGGTGACTTCCTGAAAGAGTTTGTCAGCTCAGGTTTGGGAGGCGCCATCAATACCAGATCGGCGTCGTCAGAGAGTCACATCAAGGAAGAGGCAGACATCAGGTCTTACCTGAGCTTTCTGAGCTCTGCGTCCCACCTGGGGGCGCTGTTCCCGCCATGGCAGTTGGAGGAGGAGAGGAAGATGAAGCCCAAAGCCTCACAACAGTGTCCCATCTGCAACAAAGTCATCCAGGGAGCAGGGAAACTGCCGCGACACATGAGGACGCATACGGGGGAGAAACCTTACATGTGCACAATCTGCGAAGTGCGATTCACAAGGTACGTGAGCAACAAACCACATGATGATGGTGTCATGATGTTCTGTTGTAACAGCTGCGTTAACGGAAAAACACTCCATATTTTTCTACTTGAGGTTAATCTGCTTTCCTCTCATCTAAATATCAAACAGCTCAAAGTGGAAAACCCCTCCACTCATTGTTCTTTGTATCAGTGTTATTTCTGTTCAATACTTTTTACATTTTCCGCCTGTATTCTAGGGCGGGAGTATAATATTGTCACAGTAGACAATAAGAATCAAAAACTGCAATGGACACCAGCCTCTCATTTTTGTCAGTATATTTCAATCCTCGATATAATCCTCAATATGTGTGCATTTTGTTTTGTTTTGGGGTTTTTTTTGTAGGCAGGACAAACTGAAGATCCACATGCGGAAGCACACAGGTGAGCGCCCCTACATTTGCCTTCACTGTAACTCCAAGTTTGTCCACAACTACGACCTGAAGAACCACCTGCGCATCCATACTGGCGTCCGTCCCTATCAGTGCGAGCACTGCTACAAGAGCTTTACACGCTCCGACCACCTCCACCGACACCTCAAGAGGCAGAGCTGTCGTATCTCGCGTCCCCGACGAGGACGGAAACCGACAGCCTGGAGGTCTGCGCCTACCGGCAGCTTCCTGTGCCCTCCCACAGTCACAGCTGGCCAAGTGGAGGAAAGTCCTTCCTACCAGGGGGTAAAGAACCACGGACTGGGGGAGCTCCTCGGCTTCGGCGGCAGAGGTCTAGGGTTTAAGAGCATGGACGGCTCAGTCAGGGAGAGCAGGGAGGAACGGCAAGCAGAAGGAAGGCAAGCCGCAGAGGAGGAGAAGGCCGGAGGATTGAGGCAGAGGGGAGTGTTTGCCTTCACCCTAGCAGGAGAAGAAATGCTTACCCACTCTCCATTTTATGCTGCATCCGCTGACCCATGGACCATGAGACTGGAACGGGCTCCACCCATCCCCGAGTCGGCAAAATAAACTCCAATCTGTAGAGTAAAAGTAAGGACAAGAAAATATCTTTATTTCTGTGTCTGTTCTGCTCCAGGAAGCTAAAGCACCTTTTATAAAAAGGAAAAAGTGAACTTTGTGAAGCCTGCTGATGTGGCAGTGTTGAAGCTGTTTTTTTTTTTTTCTTCATACGGTCAAATTAAGTTATAAAATAATTGTTTAAACCCCATGAATGTTTACAGATATTTGCAAAGCATTTGATGATCCTGTAAAAAGTTGTTTCTTCACATGGAAAATAATGCACATCTACAATGAGATCTGCCATACAATAAAAAAACAAGAGATTACAGCAGAAAGCAGTTTTGCTAAATAAATCGGATGTGCTGCAGGCAGTTAAAGTGAACCTAATGAAAGTCTTTTTCCATAAATATTGTGTTTACATGGTATAAATAACCAGAGCTTAAAGCATTCATCTGTCCATTATTTTAATTTTTTTTTATCAGAAAACTTCACAAGTAAAACCACTTGAAGCCTATATCAGGATATTTGACCACGGGTTAATATCTTCCACTGCCTTGTTCTGATTTAAGCTCCTCATCTGCACTATTGTACATAAACCCTCTGGCCGTGGTGGTGTTAATTACGGTGATGTGGCTGATGGTGTAAAATAATCATAATAAAAAAACTGAATATATATGTATATTGCTCTTTAAAGACTGAGAAATCCTTCCAAAGACGAGTACTTTGATATCTGACTTGAATACAACTCTGTCTTAATATCTAGAAATGTGTGTATCTTCAGATGCTGTATAAGTCGGACTAATCAACAGCCACTTTAGCTACAAAAGTATGCTCGTGTTATTTGTGTTAAAGAAGAGTATGGAGAGTCGGGTTCTCAAGGATTTCTCCATTGAGTCCCTTCTCCAGGAAGGGCTATATCCCCGGATGTCGGCACTCGACCAGAGGGCCAACTTCTCTCCTCTCATGCCTGGCTTCTACCCCTCTATGTGGGCTGCAGAGTTCCCAGGTTTCCCCCATCAGCTCCTGAACCCTACACATTCCCATGCTGCAACAACGCCACAAACACGGCTCACTCACACCTTCCCCGCCTCCACACCTCTCGAGCCCTCGAGGCCCCTCGATCTAGCTGTGAAAAGAGAAATCATCAAGGAGGAGATAAAGGAGGAGGTCCCGCCCAGTGTGCTCCAAGGAGACTTCCTGAAAGAGTTTGTCAGCTCAGGTTTGGGAGGCGCCATCAATCCCAGATCGGTGTCGTCAGAGAGTCACATCAAGGAAGAGGCAGACATCAGGTCTTACCTGAGCTTCCCGAGCAACAGCCGCTTTAGCTACAAAAGTATGCTCGTGTTTTTTGGTCCGGTGCAACAAATCAGCGGGATCTTTGGCCCAAATTTTTTCCATGTAATGTTCATCTCTGATTTGGGTCGCTGATTAATGCAAAAATAATTTGGACTGAAATGGGAGAGTATTTTCTTGCTATTTATGTGTATTTAAATGAATGAGCCTTGGCTATATTTTGCAAATCTGTTTTATAAAGACACTAAATGTTGACATTCTCTGTCGTCTGAGTGTATTATTTTGGGTAAATGACTTTGAAAGCTGTGGACAAATCTTATGCTGTTGTATTATGATAGGAATAAAGACTGGGAGCAAAAGAACTGATTCAAGAAAAAAAGTAAATACGCATCAGTAGCATAAATGTAATGGCTTCCAAGAACTTTCAAATAATTTGCATAAATTAATTAGCAGAAAAAGTAGTAAACTTAGTTTACTCAGTCGAGAAGTAAGTATTTATGGACTTGTTCCTGATATGAAAGTACCGAGTCCTTTTCCTGAGATGGAAGAGAAAATGCCACAGGTGACTGGAGTTTTCTGGGACTGTATGTACCATTGCGTAATGCAGTCCTGCCCATATAACTTTGCCAACTGAAGTTGGTGTTTTCCAGCATGTCATGCAAGTGCCTTTACACTCAGGTTACCAAACTTCAATCCATTTACAGTTTTATAACAGTTACTGTTCACGAGTTTAACTAAATGTAATCTAAGTCCTTTTACATGTAATGCCTTTAATCAAAGTCCCACAGACAACTCAATTAAAGTCATGTTGGTTTTAAACTACAGTTGGGAAACTACAAGCTTGTTGCAAAAAGAATTACTTCATGTTATCCAATTTTCTGTAAAATCTTAGTCAAAGTGAGGTGTTTTTACCCGAGGTTATCATACAGAGAGATTCTCATACCGGCAGACGTCTAGCAGGAAGTTTCAGATCCATTTTACAATAACAGAAACAACTTACATACAGTTGATCAAAATTAAAACATTAATGCAATGTTATTCACTAAAGGCTCCTTCGGTGTGGGGTGCTGTATATTTTAGGGCACTTGGTCTGAAAACAGAGATTTTAGTGTTTGTTATGGCCGTTTTTTTTTATTAAATTTAAAGTGCAAGCTCCCCAAAAGCCTCCTCCAAACTTAAAGAGCAAAAGTGTTTCACACCACACCACACTCTTCTG
The DNA here is from genome assembly GCF_021462225.1 of Girardinichthys multiradiatus. NCBI lineage: Eukaryota > Metazoa > Chordata > Actinopteri > Cyprinodontiformes > Goodeidae > Girardinichthys > Girardinichthys multiradiatus. The sequence continues at coordinate 19,678,057 of NC_061801.1, forward strand.
CTTCTCTGCACTGACCTCTAGTGGAAAAATAGAGACACTGTACATTTCATTTGCCATTATAGAATAAAAATCTGCATTTATGTTTACAAAAAATTATATAGGAATTGTAGGAGTAATTCCGATGTGTACTAGGATGTAAAGGTCCTGGATCCATCTAGGCTAACTTTTCCCAGTTCCCTTTAATATGAAGTAAAAAGAGTCATATTTTTTGTTACCACCAGAGGACACTGAAGGTTCACATTTGATTTGGTGGTACAATACAGTAAATACCATAATACTTTGTATTGATGTCAGAGGTACATGAGGAAAGAGAATAAATGTGATATGTGTCTGTGTTTCATTTCCGGATTTTTTACCTATATATAAAATGGTTTCATCTTTATATTTTATTTCATATTTTGATTTTTAGGAAAGAACAAAAATTAAATGAATTAGAAAGGAATAGAAATTATAGTGATCTGACGTGACACTGGAAAGGTACTCATGCAACATGATATCATTTTTATCAGTTTTCTTTCTACTGCTAAAAAAGGAAAGAGGCTGACATGAAAGGAAATGTACAGGTCCTTCTCAAAATATTAGCATATTGTGATAAAGTTCATTATTTTCCATAATGTCATGATAAAAATGTAACATCAGAATCAGAATCAGAATCAGAAAAGCTTTATTGCCAAGTACGTTTTTGGACATACAAGGAATTTGTTTTGGCGTAGTCGGTGCAATACAGTACAAATTAAACAGTACATTCATATATTTTAGATTCATTGCACACTAACTGAAATATTTCAGGTCTTTTATTGTCTTAATACAGATGATTTTGGCATACAGCTCATGAAAACCCAAAATTCCTATCTCACAAAATTAGCATATCATTAAAAGGGTCTCTAAACGAGCTATGAACCTAATCATCTGAATCAACGAGTTAACTCTAAACACCTGCAAAAGATTCCTCAGGCCTTTAAAACTCCCAGCCTGGTTCATCACTCAAAACCCCAATCATGGGTAAGACTGCCGACCTGACTGCTGTCCAGAAGGCCATTATTGACACCCTCAAGCAAGAGGGTAAGACACAGAAAGAAATTTCTGAACAAATAGGCTGTTCCCAGAGTGCTGTATCAAGGCACCTCAGTGGGAAGTCTGTGGGAAGGAAAAAGTGTGGCAGAAAATGCTGCACAACGAGAAGAGGTGACCGGACCCTGAGGAAGATTGTGGAGAAGGGCCGATTCCAGACCTTGGGGGACCTGCGGAAGCAGTGGACTGAGTCTGGAGTAGAAACATCCAGAGCCACCGTGCACAGGCGTGTGCAGGAAATGGGCTACAGGTGCCGCATTCCCCAGGTCAAGCCACTTTTGAACCAGAAACAGCGGCAGAAGCGCCTGACCTGGGCTACAGAGAAGCAGCACTGGACTGTTGCTCAGTGGTCCAAAGTACTTTTTTCGGATGAAAGCAAATTCTGCATGTCATTCGGAAATCAAGGTGCCAGAGTCTGGAGGAAGACTGGGGAGAAGGAAATGCCAAAATGCCAGAAGTCCAGTGTCAAGTACCCACAGTCAGTGATGGTCTGGGGTGCCGTGTCAGCTGCTGGTGTTGGTCCACTGTGTTTTATCAAGGGCAGGGTCAATGCAGCTAGCTATCAGGAGATTTTGGAGCACTTCATGCTTCCATCTGCTGAAAAGCTTTATGGAGATGAAGATTTCATTTTTCAGCTCGACCTGGCACCCGCTCACTGTGCCAAAACCACTGGTAAATGGTTTACTGACCATGGTATCACTGTGCTCAATTGGCCTGCCAACTCTCCTGACCTGAACCCCATAGAGAATCTGTGGGATATTGTGAAGAAAACGTTGAGAGACTCAAGACCCAACACTCTGGATGAGCTAAAGGCCGCTATCGAAGCATCCTGGGCCTCCATAAGACCTCAGCAGTGCCACAGGCTGATTGCCTCCATGTCACGCCGCATTGAAGCAGTCATTTCTGCAAAAGGATTCCCGACCAAGTATTGAGTGCATAACTGTACATGATTATTTGAAGGTTGACCTTTTTTGTATTAAAAACACTTTTCTTTTATTGGTCGGATGAAATATGCTAATTTTGTGAGATAGGAATTTTGGGTTTTCAAGAGCTGTATGCCAAAATCATCCGTATTAAGACAATAAAAGACCTGAAATATTTCAGTTAGTGTGCAATGAATCTAAAATATATGAATGTTAAAATAATGAACTTTATCACAATATGCTAATATTTTGAGAAGGACCTGTACTTGTCAATGATGTAATCTGGACTGCTGGTTCTATCTTTCATCTTAACTGTGGGTTTTAGGTGTGCCTGCAACTCAGCTGCTTTATCATTTATATCCTTAGACTTTTCTTACAAAAGAAGGCAGAACGACAGATTTGTTCGACAATTATATTATTTTGAAAGTGACTTGTACAGACATTCAATCAGCATAATGTGTCTGTTTCCTGTGCGCTTTTCTACAGTAATGCTGCATGCATTAAACTATTTCTGTCTTCACTTGCAACAGAGTCAAATTTAAATCCTTACTTCACTCTTGCTGTTCCCTGCCCAGATTAAAAAGAGAGTTGCTGAAGATCTTTTCAAAATGATTACAGTTCACTTTGGTCCAAACTGGAATGCCCTTATTGGATCTTTGTGCATTCATCTGTCATGTCAGTAACTGCAGTGTGAGTAAACCACAGTCAGCAGTGGACGTTTTCAGAACCATAAGACAAAGTGTAAAACGTCCACGTGTGTGCATGTGTGTTCTTGACTTCCTGAGCCCAAGCCCTCCTGAGGTGGGATTTCCCGACCCCATACACTCTAGGTTCTTCTTGGGTTTTTTTGTATTTAGTAACCACCCGAATAATCTTCTGAGGCCTGTGTTAGAATACACAGGGGTTCTTGGTGTGTCCGTGCATACAAAGCATTCCTAATGGGAAATCCTCTGAGGAAGCGATGTGACAATGCAGCTTCAAGTGAGAACACAAGCACCGCTAAACGTAGCGCTGTCTGATGTCCTCTGTGGGGTATCTGGGAGACCAGTGCGGAAACACCTTCATAACAAAGAGCCTTTGGAGAAGTAACTCTCAGACACAAGGAACAGTATGTATGACAATTAGAATTGAGTTTAGAGACGTCCATGTCAGAGATAGAAAAATTGTTGAATTCTCTTAATACTATGGTCCAGTTATATTTAATATATTTATATCAATGAAAAAACGGTTAATTTAGACTGAACTATGGTGCCATGCAGAAATATTCATACCTCTTGAACATTTTCACATTTTGTCACATCACAATCATAAACTATCTATTTTGTTGGGATTTTAAAGCCTTTTGTTTTAAATGTTTTTTAAAGCAAAGATCTGAGTGTGCATTTGTATTGAGCCTAATTTGAGTAAGTACTTTGTAGTAGGAACCTTTCTGGGGTTTAAAAATATACATCCCAGTGCACATCAGTAATGCTTGTATGTTCTTAAAATAGCTCAAGATACGTCAGAAGTCAGTCAGTCATTTTCTACCGCTTATTCCATAGTGGGTGGCGGGGTAGCTGGTGCCTATCTCCAGCAGTCTATAAACGACATTTGAGCATTGACGTTGCAATCTAAGATATAAACATAATTTTGATCTAAACCATTCCAATCTGGCTCCAACCAAGAGGGTCAATGTCCAGCTGGAAGTTGAACCTTCATCTCAGTTTCAAGTCTTTTACAACTTATAACAGGTTTCCTTAGAGTTCTGTCCAGTATTTATCTCCATTAATCTTCCCATTAATCTGACCATGTCTTGTCCCTGCTGTAGGAAAGCATCCCTACAGCATGGTGCCGCCACTGTTGGGACCCCAGCCATGGGTACAACATGATGGGCCAGTAAGAACTTTTCTGGAACTTTCAAAATAAATCGCAATAACCTACTTTTAGCACGGCCAGAAACAGGGTAACAGCGGATTTCCCGTGACTTCACTGTCTGAATAAAAACCCCGCTATGGCAACAAACCTCTTCCACACAGGTCCCCAGAGGAACTGCACATATTATATGTCAATAACTGCTAGATTGTACTGCAATTAAATGGAGGGTCCAAGGAAGGTTGATTACATTTTTTTGTTTTTTGTTCATTTTTTAATGACAATGAAGGATTACAGACACATTCAATGACAGTATTGTTTAGTGTGTTGTTCTCTGTTAGGGAACTACACTCATGCCTGCAGACTTATTTCAAATCAAACAGGACAGTTTGGTTCTCGTCATGACCTATATGCACACTAGCACAACACTCAGCTTTGAATAAAGACCACATAATGATCTCATTGTGAAAGAAAAGACTTGATAGGGTGCAGTAACCACAGTGTGGTGGCAACAACAGCTCAATATATATATATATATATATATATATATATATATATATATATATACAGGGGTTGGACAATGAAACTGAAACACTTGTCATTTTAGTGTGGGAGGTTTCAAGGCTAAATTGGACCAGCCTGGTAGTCTTCATTGATTGCACATTGCACCAGTAAGAGCAGAGTATGAAGGTTCAATTAGCAGGGTAAGAGCACAGTCTTGCTCAAAAAATTGAAATGCACACAACATTATGGGTGACATACCAGAGTTCAAAAGAGGACAAATTGTTGGTGCACGTCTTGGTGGCGCATCTGTGACCAAGACAGCAAGTCTTTGTGATGTATCAAGAGCCACGGTATCCAGGGTAATGTCAGCATACCACCAAGAAGGACGAACCACATCCAACAGGATTAACTGTGGATGCAAGAGGAAGCTGTCTGAAAGGGATGTTCGGCTGCTAACCCGGATTGTATCCAAAAAACATAAAACCACAGCTGCTCAAATCACGGCAGAATTAAATGTGCACCTCAACTCTCCTGTTTCCATCAGAACTGTCCGTCGGGAGCTCCACAGGGTCAATATACACGGCCGGGCTGCTATAGCCAAACCTTTGGTCAATCATGCCAATGCCAAACGTCGTTTTCAATGGTGCAAGGAGCGCAAATCTTGGGCTGTGGACAATGTGAAACATCTATTGTTCTCTGATGAGTCCACCTTTACTGTTTTCCCCACATCCGGGAGAGTTACGGTGTGGAGAAGCCCCAAAGAAGCGTACCACCCAGACTGTTGCATGCCCAGAGTGAATCATGGGGTGGATCAGTGAGGGTTTGGGCTGCCATATCATGGCATTCCCTTGGCCCAATACTGTGCTAGATGGGCGCGTCAGTGCCAAGGACTACCGAACCATTCTTGAGGACCATGTGCATCCAATGGTTCAAACATTGTATCCTGAAGGCGGTGCCGTGTATCAGGATGACAATGCACCAATACACACAGCAAGACTGGTGAAAGATTGGTTTGATGAACATGAAAGTGAAGTTGAACATCTCCCATGGCCTGCACAGTCACCAGAAGTCACCTGCAAGAAGAATGGCTTAAAATCCCTCTGACCACTGTGCAGGACTTGTATATGTCATTCCCAAGACGAATTGACGCTGTATTGGCCGCAAAAGGAGGCCCTACACCATACTAATAAATTATTGTGGTCTAAAACCAGGTGTTTCAGTTTCAATGTCCAACCCCTGTATATTAGATGACATTTATTGCAGTCTATGTAGTTCATATGCATATAGTGTATACTAATATTTGTTTTTTATTTCACAGTTATATATACAAGAAAAACTTGTTGAGATATCGTTCACGATATTCTGTGCAGCCCTACTGGAGATATTAACAAGTTGTGCACTGGTTGTGCAATGAATTGAAGTAGATGAGTCTGAGTGTTTCATAATTCTTGGGCAAAAGTTAGTGCAAACAAAGAGAGGATAAGTTCTCTTCACTGGTTTACTCTCAGGCTTTTCCAGCATAGCCAATCTTTGGTGAAAGTATTTTCTGCGCTGCCAATAAGCATTCACACATTCATTCAACATATTCGTGTTAGAAAAAGGGTTTTTGTTACGAAGCATTTTGTTTTCTGTTTAAACAGTAGACAGCTGCTCCCTGCTACTGTATGTGCTACATCATGATCAATGTATGGTAATGCTGATTCCATCTTCTTGGAGGCATGGCTCCAAAATTACATCTTGTTTCAAAAATGCATGATTCAAAATGATTAATCTGTCATTTGTTTAAGTTTTTTGGCTGTGAAATATGATCTAAAGGAGTTGAAACCTGAAAAACAGAACAGTTCATTGACTACTACTAGCCACTTCTGATGCTAAACTGAGGCCAAACAGTTCTTTCCACTTTCTGTTTTTATCATTTTTCACCCAAAGAAAAAAAGGGAACATATTATTTTCATGTCATTGTTATTTATTTATTTTTTATTTTTTTGGTGGTGATCACTGGTTTAAAGCCATATTAAGATGTACTGTCAGCAAAGGCTTTCTCTCTTTTTTATTGATGTTACCAGCTTTTTACAGGGTTAAACAAATTTCTTAGTCCAAAGACATGCCTGTTAGGTTAATTGGTCTTTCTAAATTGCCCTTAGGTGTATGAATGAGTGTGTGCTTGGTTGTTTGTGTGTTGCCCTGCGATGGACTGGCAACCTGTCCAGGGTGTACCCTGCCTCTTGCCCATAGACTACTGGAGATAGGCACCAGCTTCCCCGCGACCCACTATGGAATAAGCGGTAGAAAATGACTGACTGACTGACTGACCTAAGATACATGTACCAGCACATATGCTGTACACCCATCACCTGCTTCAGTGCTATACTGACATTTAATCAGACATCCTTTAATGGTTTCCTGTACATTGACAATACATCTTACGAGGTTTATAGCTTACTGAGGAGCCTTTGTATTGATTTCATTAACAGGAAGCACAATAAATACTTTTTGTACATCCTAAAAAGAACAATAATTTATATATGTTTATGTTGAACTGAATAGTGTTTTATTTGGAGTCTTATCATCACAAATTGGAAAGTTAGACATGTGAATTGTCAATAAAAATATTCCACAGTATCACATAGCAGTTCTACTAGGCTTTGCAACATCTAGCTGTCTGGTGGATATGCAGATTATTGACTGAACAGAACATTTTCCTTGGATAATCTGATTATTGCAACTTAATCCTGTCTGCCTTGTACAGAAAGCAACATGAAGAAGCTGTCTGAGGCTTTCAGTGGAACATTTCAGATATAAATGGTTTTAAATATGCTCTTAAGGTTATAGCACTTAGGTTAGAAGGAATTAATAAGAAAATAAACAGTTCTGATGGCAGAAATATTGATTCAAAAAGCATTTGAAACACAAACAGTTAAAATGCTCTTCTGTGCTCCCTCACTTGCAGTGAAAAGAACCAAACACTTCATTGCTTGCTCAGAGGTACAGTTACATTTTAAAAGGGGCTAAGTGAAATGAGGAACCATTTCAATTGTTTTCAGTTAAATGTATTCAGAGCGACATTTGATTATCCAAACAGGTTTTGATAAAATGGTATTTTTAACTTAATTTCTGACTACAAGGTACTAACCCAATTTACAGAAAACCTCAGTTTGGTTCAGCTGTGTAAGTTTTTCTGTGCAGAGTTAAACCAAAGGCAACAAAAGTAAAATGTCACACCAAACATGTGGGAATTTAAAACATCAAGTTTTGTTTTACTGACAATACAGCAGACAGTTATTCGACAGAAATCCAGTAACTATGTAACGTGCTCCAAGTACTGTCAATCTAATGGATCCAAGAGAGAGAAGCTCTATTCAGTTTTTGATGAGGGGAGTCCTCCTGTATTAGACATTAACTGTCTAAATGGCCAGTGCACTCAACACAAAAGACAGGAAGCAGATTCGCTCAATACCTAATGCAGATAAAGCATCGCAATTTCACAGACAACTTATTAGGAGCAAAATCGATACCTAACACAAAACATGGTTGAGTTCAAATAAATAGCATAGGCAGCGTTTACATTTTAACATGCAGCTGAATGAAGATACTCCATCTGTGTGATACTGAAGCAATGTGCACTTATATTAGACAAGTAAGTTCCTGTTATTTAATGTAAGGTAAGGTAAGTTTATTTATATAGCGCTTTTCAGCAACGAGACACTCAAAGCGCTTTAAAACTATTGCAAAGAGCAAAAGGAGGGTCCCCAAAAATGTTCTTGTTCTTATAAATATTAAGAAGAATATATAGCCACTGGACATATATGGACAAAAACCACAGTGTAGAAAGACTACCTACAAACTGCAAGCTTCACTTGTTTGTAGAAGATTGAGAATTGCTGCAGATAGTTAGTGTGTTTAAGGTTTATTTTTGAATTGCCATTCCGAAAGTAAGCGAGAAGAGAAGTACAAGAGTTTGACTGAGTTGGCGCAGGCTTCAATAGATTTGCTAGCTAAACCGAGAAAGCAACAAGGATATTTTACAAAGTTCCACTCTTCCAGGGATGCAGTAGTCAGGACCAGCTTTGTAATATCGCACAAAATTGTAAGATATGGTAAGACATTCTCTGATGGGGAGTTTATCAAAGAGTCTGGAGTCTGCAGTGCTAATTTGCCCTGGAAAAAAAGAAACATTTCCAAACGTGTCTCTCTGGAGGTGCACAGTAATGAAGCAGATTAAAAACATTGCGGGGAATTAGGCATTTCAGCTGCAAAATAAAACTAACAATTCTAACTTGTGTGCCTTGGCTATGAACAAGAGTTTTGATGTCCGTGATACTGCCCAGTTACTTATTTTGTACTTGGATTAACTAAAGACTTCGAGATGATGGAGGAGTTGCGAGCTATGCGAGGAGTTATTTGTTCAAAGAGATAAATGCATCGATGGACACACTGTGACTAAAATGGGAAAAACTAGTAGATGTTACAACCGATGGCTGGGCAAATCTGACGGGGAGAAATGTTGGACTTTTGAACAGATGTAGGAAAAAGTGACTGTTCTGATTCCAGAACAAAAACTGGTGTCTTTGCATAGTATCATTCATCAGATGTTGTCCAAACCAGAGCTAAAAATTAGCCATGTTGTTGATGTATCTAAAATAATTAATTTCATCAAGGCAAGAGCACTGAATCACAGGCTGTTTGTTTTACTAGTAGATGAGCATGACAGTGCTCATAGTGACATATTCTACCAGACTGCTGTGAGATGGCTCAGCCTAGGCATAGTGCAGAGTATGGGACCTGAGAGCAGAGATTCAACAGTTTTGTGAAAAGACAGACAAGGACCTACCAGACTTCTCAGATGCAAGCTGTTGATGTGACTGCACCAATTAACTAAGCTGCAAGGCAAGGGCCTCTTTGCACACAAAATGTACAGATTAGTGATAGCTTTCGTGAGAAAGTGGAAGTTTCTTTCAAGTCAATTAGATGGCAACATTCTCACTCACATGCCAACAATGCAGGAAGTCACATTATCAGTTAATCACCTCCATAACTATTCATCCATGTTAGGGGCACTGCTGTGAGTTTTCAAGAAGATTTGAAAACTTCAAAACAGTAGGGAATGAAATGCACATTAATTCTTCTCCCTTTACTTATTATGTGGATAATGCACCCAGTGATGTCTAACTTGTACTCACTGCAGTCTGAAAATTGTCTGGAGGAGCATTTTAAGTCAGTTAAAATCAGAATTTTATTCCTGGGAAATTTTTGAGGAGGCATGCTCAGAGGGAGTTGGTTTTCTTTGGATCCTACATACATCTGTGAACATTCTCAGTGATGAAGATTAACATATCCAGGTACAGATCCTCTCTAAAATATGATCATTTTTGTGATGTCCTTCGCACATCCACCTTACCCCTGATTCACACCGACTACATTTCGTGTCTGCTCCATCATCCATAGTAAATTGTGCCGTGCAAGTATTTCACACTGGATGTATTTTAGGTTCCGGTCAGATAACAGACAAAATAAAATCCGATCCAAGGTTCTGGTAACTAAACAGAATTTTTAGCATGAATACTACTGAGTGTCCTTGTACTTGAAGCCTACTGAACAGGTTGCACTCACTATTTTATATGATACTGTAATAAGCAGGATAAACTCACCATCCAATCTAATCGCTCCTGCTATCTCGCCCCATTCCTTCTCCTTTCTGCTGCTATCCTTATATAAAAAAAGGACCCCTCCACCCACCCACGGCACCCCATCTCCTTCAAATCAAACAAAATTGGTGTCAAACGTTTGTGAATAGAATTATTTTATTTGTCATTGCACAAGCCTGAACAGTGAAACTGAAATGTCACAGTGTGTTTAAACACACTATCAATGGTGTGTTTAATGAAAAAAACAAAACAATAGGCATATATACAAAAGGGACACCTCCATCATAAAAATAAAATTTCCAAAATTAAAAACAACTAATCACTGTGCTAGTTTGTGCAGGATTTTTTTGTTTTGTTTATGACCCTTCAGAAACATTTATTGATACCTTTAAAATGAAAGCAGCAGGTATGTGATGAGCGGGCCTAAATCTCGTGAGAGCTGTGCGAAGCAGTGGCAATTGCTCTAAGACTGCAAGGGAAGCTCAGCTTCCCCTAAAAAGTCAAAAAATAAGTGATCAAATATATACTGCTGTGTGTACATGTCATTGACTAAATATGGACTACAACGTGCTCAACTTTTGTTCAGAATCAGCTTCTTATCACTGGTAACGACGCGGCTTTCCTCTCACTCATTCCCGCAGCTTCACAGTGCTTTAAACAGTGAGTTCAATAGTGAAGCTAAATTGCTGGGCTTTGTCCCACCCATCGGACACTCAGCGTCTCTGGGGGTCTATGGGGCACCCTCGGCTGCAGCGAAACGAGACAAGTCATTGGATAAATGATGGGCTTTGTCCCGCCCATCAGACGCTCAGCGTCTCTGGGGGTCTATGGGGCACCCTCGGCTGCAGCGAAACGAGACAAGTCATTGGATAAAGGATGGGCTTTGTCCCGCCCATCAGACGCTCAGCGTCTCTGGGGTTCTATGGGGCAGTGGGCTGGCCTCGGCTGACCCAGACGCTCAGCTTCTGCATGATGATTGGATGATCTGTCTGAGGCTGAATCCCTTTTTGTTTGACAGCAAAATGAGCGAATGAGCGAATCAGCGAATCAGCGATCTTGAAATTGAGCTTCCCCTCCTTGAAAGACCAGCATCCGCCACTGGTGTGAAGGTAATATGGCAGTATACTGGTAAACAAACAAACATGACAAGCTCAGGTGAAGCAAGCCAATCATTTCAAGCCAAACAGAAACGTTAAAAATACTAACCATTGTCTCATATTTTCCCAATTAAACAAACTGGATGAGGAAACCTTGGACAGCCTGGAGAGCTACGTGGACGAATGTTTTGAAAACATCGTACTGGGCAAGCCACAAAAATCTGCCCCCATGACCACACCAACATTAAAACATACCTATTCAGAGTGCTCAGTCAGCACCTTCACTATCTCTCCATAGAAAAGCTATGCTGATTTCCAGGATTCTATCGACAAGAAGCTAACCAGCCTGGATGCTCGTCTTGCCCTGGTCAAGTTCTCCACAGGGAACCATTTCAAGCTCTTAGGGAGTCTCTGGAGTTCAGCCAGGAACAACTAGCTTCACTCACAGCTGAGAACCAAACACTGAGGGATAACGTGAAAAAAACGTACAATACAGCTTTTTCTTTCTGTCACACACAAACATGCACACTAGCACACATCCACACACCCACATATTTCGTAACATAACCCTATATCTCTTACCCCCAGCACCTTTGTAAATGTATGTATTTTTCTCTGCTATATCTCTGCTTCTGGACTTTACATCAGGCAACCCCAAGCACCAACTATGATTTGTTTCTATGGTGACATGCGCTGTCCAACTACATTCGCTCAACTATGGGCACACTAAGGTTTGTCACAGGGAATGTGCATGGAGCACCAGAGAGAAAAAGTTAAAAGATTTTCAATCAACTTAAAAGACCACAGGCAGACATTGTCTTATTGCAAGAGTTTCATAAATCTGCCACAGCTGCAAATGATCTTAAATCACCTGAGTTTTGTAATTTGTTTTCTGCCTGCTATAATTATAGCAATTTTGATTTACAAAAATATTAACCTTACAGTATTAGACACAGTTACAGATCCAGAGGGTAGATTTATAATAATAAAAATATCTGTAATAACCAGAAGTTATGGATGGTCAGTATATTGTCATGATTTGTGGGTGTTTTTGGGTTCTTTTTATTATTATTATTATTATTATTGATAGGTTTTGAATCATACTTCTGTTTATTATTTTCCCGGTCATGCTTTAGTTTTTGTCTTCTAGTTCATGTTTTGTCAAGTTAGTTTTTTGGATCTGGTTATGCTTCAGTTTCATGTTTTTCTAGTTATGTATTCAAGAGTCTCTTTTCTGCTCTAGCCACGTTTTGTTCTCTCCTGTCTTCAATCATCTTCATTCGATTCACCTGCACCTAGCATTCAGTTTCCTCGTTTCACCTGGTTCTTGCTCCATATATACACCTCGGTTCTGTTCATTCCTCGCGGAAACATTTTGGATCGCCTTCTCTGCTCATGTCTGTCCCTTTGATCGTGCCAAGCCTGTCTTGCCAGCTTGTCTGTTTTTGCCATCACGTTCTGTAGTAAGTTTTTTTTTATTAAATCATTTCACTTACCGCCCTGCTACCTGCTCGTCTGCATTCTGGGGTCCTCCGCTACACAAACCTTGCCAGAATGTTTCTGCCCAACTTGGACCTCGCGGATGGAAGGCAGGTGAGCGCAGGCGATTGCTGGGTTCAGCAGCAGATGGAGGAGGCGATGAGACATCTGCCGGCCGATCTGGAGGTTCTGCCTTCTCCACTGCTGCTGGAGCAGATGGAGCGTGAGGCGGTTCAGCGCCGTTCTCCACCTGCTTCCCTGGTTGCACACCTTGATCTGGCAGAGAAGCCCATGTCCTCCTCCCGCCGCAAGAAACGTCAGCGCGGAGCGCCTTCCTGCTTTTTGGCCGGCGAGGAGGTGGGTCCCATGCCCGCTAACGTGTGGGCTGCAGCGGGTAATCCCGCGTCTTCGTCCACAGCACTGTAGTCCAGGCTCGCTGTACTTCTACCCAAGACATCTTCACACTTTCCAGCCCAAGATTCTGTGGTGACGCCTGATGAGCTGGAGGAGTGTTTAAAGTTTTATGCTCGCCAGATTAAGAGCTTCAGGAGGATCAGTTTTCTGTATTCCTCTCCTGAGCTTTGGGAGAAAATCAGGCAGGTGGAGGAGGATTACGAGACAGCAGTAACGCAGTTTTACTCCCGCCCACCTCCATCCTCGTCAGGTCTCCAGAGCGGTGCTGCAGCTCAGTCCAAGCCAGGTCTCCAGAGCGGTGCTGGAGCTCAGCCCACGGCAGGTCTCCAGAGCTCTGCTGCTGCCGAGCAGCCCACGCCAGGTCTCCAGAGCTCTGTTGCTGCCGAGCAGACCACGCCAGGTCTCCAGAGCCCGGCTGCTGCCGAGCAGTCCACGCCAGGTCTCTAGAGCTCTGCTGCTACTGAGTTGTCAACGCCAGGTCTCCAGAGCTCTGCTGCTGCCGAGCAGACCACGCCAGGTCTCCAGAGCCCGGCTGCTGCCGAGCAGTCCACGCCAGGTCTCTAGAGCGGTGCTGGAGCTCAGCCCACGGCAGGTCTCCAGAGCTCTGCTGCTGCCGAGCAGCCCACGCCAGGTCTCCAGAGCTCTGTTGCTGCCGAGCAGACCACGCCAGGTCTCCAGAGCCCGGCTGCTGCCGAGCAGTCCACGCCAGGTCTCTAGAGCTCTGCTGCTACTGAGTTGTCAACGCCAGGTCTCCAGAGCTCTGCTGCTGCCGAGCAGACCACGCCAGGTCTCCAGAGCCCGGCTGCTGCCGAGCAGTCCACGCCAGGTCTCTAGAGCTCTGCTGCTACTGAGTTGTCAACGGCAGGTCTTCAGAGCACTGCTGCTGTCCAGCCCACGTCAGGTCTTCAGAGCACTGCTGCAGAGCAGTCCATGCCAAGACCCCAGAGCGTCACTGCAGCTCAGCCGTTGCCAAGGTTCCAGAGCGCTGCTGCATGCTCAGCTGTCGCCATGTCAGCAGAACAAAGCGGCAGTTCAGCTCATGTCATGTCTCAAGAGTGCCGCCATTGTACAGCCCATGTCTGCCTCAACCTCCTCTACACGCCGCAGAGGACATCGGAACAGAGATGCCTCGGCTCAAGTCGTCGGGGGTCTCGGTGACGCCTCAGCCCCTGCTCAAGCCCATGAGGGTCCCGGTGATGCCTCGGCCCCTGCTCAAGCCACTGAGGGTCCCAGCGACGCCTCGGCCCCCGGTCAAGCTACTGAGGGTCTCGGCGACGCTTCTGCTCCTGCGCACGCCACTGAGGGTCTCGGCGACGTTTCTGCTCCTGCACACGCCACTGAGGGTCTCGGCGACGCTTCTGCTCCTGGTCTGAAGGCCTTCCAGGGGCTCAGTGAGAGACTGGTCCTCGTCCTGGTTCCTGAACATTGTGATGAAGGGTTTGAGGACGAATCCTCATCTTATCTTGTTCCTGAGCGGTTCAAGGATAAATTAGTCCTCATCCTGGCCTCTGAACCCAGAGACGAAGGGTTTGGGGAGGAAGCGCCGGCGTATAATGTCTCTGAGGGGTTCAACGAGCTGAAACTCCACTGAGCTTCTGGAGGGTCCACTACACTCCTAGGTCTACCTCCTGACCTGCCATCCCGAGGGTCCTTTACTCTGCTCGGCCGACATCCAGACCGAGGGTCCTCTACCCTGCTTCGCCTTCGCCACCGTCGCCAGCCGCCAAGATCTCTACATCCCTGCTGGCCTCCTTGTCTTCGCCTTCGCCGCCGTCCGCCAAGGTCTCTACCTCCCTGCTGGCCTCCTTGTCTTCGCCTTCACCGCCGTCGCCTGCCGCCAAGGTCTCTACATCTCTGTCGGCCTCCACGTCTCTGCTGCAGACCGCCAAGGTCTCCACGTCTCTGTCGGTCTCCTGATCCTTGTCCTCGCCGCCACTGCGGGTCTCCACGTCTTCGCCAACTGCCCTGCTTCTTGAACACTGGGTTTTTGATCCTGCCTTTGTGCAATTTTGATTTACAAAAATATTAACCTTACAGTATTAGACACAGTTACAGATCCAGAGGGTAGATTTATAATAATAAAAATATCTGTAATAACCAGAAGTTATGGATGGTCAGTATATTGTCATGATTTGTGGGTGTTTTTGGGTTCTTTTTATTATTATTATTATTATTATTATTATTATTGATAGGTTTTGAATCATGCTTCTGTTTATTATTTTCCTGGTCATGCTTTAGTTTTGTCTTCTAGTTCATGTTTTGTCAAGTTAGGTTTTTGGATCTGGTTATGCTTTAGTTTCATGTTTTTCTAGTTATGTATTCAAGAGTCTCTTTTCTGCTCTAGCCACGTTTTGTTCTCTCCTGTCTTCAATCATCTTCATTCGGTTCACCTGCACCTGGCATTCAGTCTCCTCGTTTCACCTGGTTCTTGCTCCATATATACACATCTGTTCTGTTCATTCCTCGCGGAAACATTTTGGATCACCATCTCTGCTCATGTATTGTCCCTTTGATCGTGCCAAGCCTGTCTTGCCAGCCTGTCTGTTTTTGCCATCGCGTTCTGTAGTAAGTTTTATTAATTAAATTATTTCACTTACCATCATGCTGCCTGCTCGTCTGCATTCTGGGGTCCTCCGCTACACAAACCTTGACATATATATGCCCCAAATGTTGATGACACCCTTTTTTCTGCACTGTCTGAACACTTGGATTGCTCACTTCTTCTTGGGGGAGATCTCAACTTTGGTCTAAATGAAGAAATTGGTTGAGTACAACAGGGACTCAGCGCAGTTGGCAATCAATAAATATAGTTAAGCAGTACATAAGTGATTACGGACTTTGCGATGCATGGCGATCTCTTCACTCTAACCGCAGAGAATATACTTTTTGTTTTTCTGTTAACAAGAAAGAAAACCCACAATGTAAAAGCTGGAGGTTTAATACATCATTGCTTAACGATTAAGATTTTATCAAATATTTTAAAGAAGAGTGGACTTCATATTTGGAGTGTAATGACCTGCCTGGGACAACATTAGACATCTGTTTTCTGGGAGGCAGGGAAAGCAGTTGTGAGAGAAAAAATAATCTCATTCTCATCACATAAGAAGACAAAAGAAAACAAATATATTCAGGAATTAGAAAAAACCATTAAACTGTTAGACGTTTGATCAATTTCTGGATAAAGTAACACTTTCTAAATTATCAGATAGTCAAGCGATGGCCCTGGATGTACCACTGACTTCAGCCGAAATCCAAGAAGCCTTCAAAAGCATGTCCACTAAAAAGGCTCCAGGCCCAGATGGATTTCCAACAGCTACCACCAGGGCGACAGTGGTGGCAGTGGTAGGAGTTTGTCCTGGGTGGATGATTGATTGTAGTGTAAAGCACTTTGGGGTGAGTGGGGACTTGATAAAGTGGAGGCCATTTACCATTTCTACAAAGAATTCTGGAATACTTTGGCTCCAGCATTCCACAGAATGTTGCAGGAAACAAAGGAAAATGGCAGACTTCCGCCAAATATAAATTCTGACAACATTACTCTCCTATTAAAACCAGGCAAAGACCCAGTATTTCCTACCAGCTATCGTCCCATATCCCTTATTAACGCTGATCTCAAAGTAATCTGTAAAGCCCTCGCCAAAAGACCAGAAAATGCAACTCCTCTCATAATACATCCTGACCAAACAATTCTTATTTGCAACCTTGAGTAAATTTGGTTTTGGAAACTCTCTCATAAACTAGTTAAAAATATTATACAGATCCCCAAACGTATTGACAAATCAGGACAAATAACCAAAAATCTTCCAGCTTCTGTCTTCAGAGGGACACCAGACATAGTTGCTCCCTTTCCCCCTCATTATTTACTATTTTATTGAACCTCTAGCGGCAGTAATCTGGCAAACTAAAGATATTAAAGGGATAGAATGCATGAATATTGAACATAAAATCAGTCTTTATGCAGATGACATATCATTTTTTCTCCAGCATTCAAAAACCTCTCTTTCTCTCAATTCTTTCTCAAGAGTTACAGATTACTCTATAAACTGGTTAAAATCTACAGTTCTTCCAAATAATTGTTCTTTCCAAAATTCCCTTAATACACAGTCAGGGAATATTACATATTTGGGTATTAATGTTTCTCCCAGATTGGTAGATTTAACAAGACCGAACCACATTCCGCTTTTAAAAAAACTGGGAGATGATCTTGCTGGATGGAAATCTCTACCCATGTCACTCATGGGCAGGCTTATTTAAATAAAAATGATGGTCTTGCCAAAGTCAATTACTTATTCTCAATGATCCCAAATAAACCGTAATTTCACTGGTTTAGATCTCTGGACTCCTCCATCACTAAATTTCTTTTGGAAAAACTTACTTAAAAACTTCAGGAGACCAAAAATAAAGGAGGGCTAGATCTGCCTAACTTTCACCATAACTTCTTAGCCAACAGGTTACAATTAATCTAAAAATGGTTTAAACACAGTCCTCTAGATGAACGATGGTTACACGTAGAACAGACATTATGCAATATTATTAAGATGTCAGACATACTATTTATTAGCTCAAATATAAAATGACATGTATCCTTTACAAACCTCAACATCAGCTCCTCTCTGACAGCATAGTGGAAGTATCTAAAAATGACAGGGTCTTCACTAATCCTATGCAGACGTACACCCATCTGGAACAACCCTGACATCCTACAAAAACATAATATGCTTAACTTCCCAGATTGGAGGAGTAATGGAATTGAATACCTGGAACATATATTTGAAGGAATTTTGTTCTATTTTTTTTTTTTTTTTTGTTAATTATACAATATGAGATGGACAAGAATACATTTTTATCAAGAAATGAAATATATAATAAAAAATAAATTTAGGTCAATAACGTTGGGGTAGGGCTGCACAGTGGCGCAGTTGGTAGCCCTGTTGCCTTGCAGCAAGAAGGTCCTGGGTTCGATTCCCGGCCGGGGGTCTTTCTGCATGGAGTTTGCATGTTCTCCCCGTGCATGCGTGGGTTCTCACCGGGTACTCCGGCTTCCTCCCACAATCCAAAGACATGCCTGTTAGGTTAATTGGTCACTCTAAATTGCCCTTAGGTGTATGAATGAGTGTGTGCATGGTTGTTTGTGTGCCCTGCAATGGACTGGCGACCTGTCCAGGGTGTACCCTGCCTCTCGCCCGTAGACTGCTGGAGATAGGCACCAGCTCCCCCGCGACCCACTATGGAATAAGCGGTAGAAAATGACTGACTGACATTGGAGTACAAATGCCGTCAAATATACTAGAGTTCCTTAATCTCAACCCCCCCAAATTACGGTCTAAAATATACAGGACACTGTCTGAAATAGTTGAATCAATATCCCTTTCTATCACAAAATGGGAGGCAGATTTATCAGTCAACTTTGACCAAACATTCTGGTCTCAGATATGTTCAAACTATTAAAATGACTAGTAACCCCAGTTTACAATTACTACAACATAAAATCCTTCATAGAGTATACTATACAGATCAACGGATGTTCGGGATGGGTTTTGCACCATCTAATACATGCTTACAGTGCACAGGCAATATACCTGACAATTTCATAATTGGTTGGAAAATTATTTTGGAAATTTGAAGACTTATCAAAGTGTCTGAGATGTAATATTTCACCTTCCCCCTCAGTTTGCTTGTTGGGCAACTTAGATGATGTCACCATGGAGACAAATTCAGTTCACATGGTTTTCACGTCTTTATGTAACGCTCAACATATATGTATATATATATATATATATATATATATATATATATATATATATATATAGTCAGTCATTTTTTACCGCTTATTCCATAGTGGGTCGTGGGGGAGCTGGTGCCTGTCTCCAGCAGTCTATGGGTGAGAGGCGGGGTACACCCTGGACAGGTCGCCAGTCCATCACAGGGCAACACACAAACAACCATGCACACACTCATTCATACACCTAAGGGCAATTTAGGGTGACCAATTAACCTAACAGGCATGTCTTTGGAGTGTGGGAGGAAGCCGGAGTGCCCGATGAGAACCCACGCATGTACGGGGAAACATAATTGTCTACACCTGTTTTACAGGGGTTGGACAATGAAACTGAAACACCTGTCATTTTAGTGTGGGAGGTTTCATGGCTAAATTGGACCAGCCTGGTAGCCAGTCTTCATTGATTGCACATTGCACCAGTAAGAGCAGAGTGTGAAGGTTCAATTAGCAGGGTAAGAGCACAGTTTTGCTCAAAATATTGAAATGCACACAACATTATGGGTGACATACCAGAGTTCAAAAGAGGACAAATTGTTGGTGCACGTCTTGCTGGCGCATCTGTGTCCAAGACAGCAAGTCTTTGTGATGTATCAAGAGCCACGGTATCTAGGGTAATGTCAGCATACCACCAAGGACGAACCACATCCAACAGGATGTCTGAAAGGGATGTTCGGGTGCTAACCCGGATTGTATCCAAAAAACATAAAACCACGGCTGCCCAAATCACGGCAGAATTAAATGTGCACCTCAACTCTCCTGTTTCCATCAGAACTGTCCGTCGGGAGCTCCACAGGGTCAATATACACGGCCGGGCTGCTATAGCCAAGCCTTTGGTCACTCATGCCAATGCCAAACGTCAGTTTCAATGGTGCAAGGAGCTCAAATCTTGGGCTGTGGACAATGTGAAACATGTATTGTTCTCTGATTAGTCCACCTTTAATGTTTTCCCCACATCCGGGAGAGTTACGGTGTGGAGAAGCCCCAAAGAAGCGTACCACCCAGACTGTTGCATGCCCAGAGTGAAGCATGGGGGTGGATCAATGATGGTTTAGGCTGCCATATCATGGCATTCCCTTGGCCCAATACTTGTGCTAGATGGTCGCGTCACTGCCAAGGACCACCGAACCATTCTTGAGGACCATGTGCATCCAATGGTTCAAACATTGTATCCTGAAGGCGGTGCCGTGTATCAGGATGACAATGCACCAATACACACAGCAAGACTGGTGAAAGATTGGTTTGATGAACATGAAAGTGAAGTTGAACATCTCCCATGGCCTGCACAGTCACCAGATCTAAATATTATTGAGCCACTTTGGGGTGTTTTGGAGGAGTGAGTCAGGAAACCTTTTCCTCCACCAGTATCACGTAGTGACCTGGCCACTATCCTGCAAGAAGAATGGCTTAAAAGCCCTCTGACCACTGTGCAGGACTTATATATGTCATTCCCAAGATGAATTGACGCTGTATTGGCCACAAAAGGAGGCCCTACACCATACTAATAAATTATTGTGGTCTAAAACCAGGTGTTTCAGTTTCATTGTCCAACCCCTGTACAATCACCAGTGATTTCTTATATCTCTAATTCAAACCTAAGTTGTTCTTGCTAAGAGACAATGATACCAAAGCATAACTCATATCAAAACATTGATAAAAAATATAAATCAACCTTAAGAAAACTTTTTTTTTTACTTTTAAGGTTTTATGCATCTAAACAAGTCTTCCAACTACCCCATGTCGTACATGTGCATCTTGAATAGAAACTAAAGTAGAAATGTAGAAGCAGCACATTTCAAAGTAAAACTAAGGATGCTCTTTTATTTCTTCCAAAGGACTTTAGATGCCAGATGGTCCAGATTAGATCCATGTGATTAACTGATATCAACAAATGCAAAGTCTATAAACAGCAGACATTTAAACAGAGTCCTGGTCTGGATCCTTCTAGTCTATTAACACAAAGCGAACAAGAAAACAAAAATTAGGACCTAATAGCAGCAAATGTTGCTTTCCACCATGTTGGAAGGTTCATAAGGCAATATTTTAACAATTGCATCAATCCACAGGGAGAATGTTTATTCACAGTGACATTCAAGCAAGTTACAAATCCTCACAGGACAGAATTATCTTGACTTCACACTGCACTGTTTAAATCCTAGAGCTAGGAAATAAATAGGTGATATACAGGCTGAGACGTTTCAGCTGGTATATAACAGTGAAAAGGTTCAATTTTAAAAACACTGAACAAGTACATTCTGTATTGACGCGTTGCCTGGAGAACGAAAATTTTCTCATGACACAAGTATTACATTTAAAATGTATTTAACCACTGTGCAGCGATCATGTCCACTTGCATGCATCAAATATACTTGATCCCTGTAGTAAAACTTGGACTATGCTTATATTTTGGGTGGCATTGCATTGGATCACATTACCTTACACAGTGTTTCGGTTATTTTTTTTTCTCTCTTGATTCATTTCCATGGTAGTTGGCAAAATATTACATGAACACAACCAGATGAGCATGCAGAGACTTTGGCTCGAAAACCTGTAATTTTTATAGCAGCTTTCAAATGCTTTATAAAATAGTGGCTTCAATGTTCTCCATGTTCAGTATCATCGAACCTCAGTCCATTAAATATATGCTTGTGAGATAATACTAGCCAGTTTGATACAGGATTGTCTCTTGAGGAGTCAAGGGAATTATTACCAGAGTCAGGGTCATCTTAAAATTCAATCATTGCATTAATCTCTCAACTGGAAAAACATGAAAGACTCAATGCATTATTGTTTATAGTTCAAGACCTAAAGGTAAAACAATCACAGATTCAAAAGCAGACAGCAGGCCTATTTCTGTTTGTGTGGCCCACTGTAGTTGGACAGTCTCAGACTAAACTGTGCCACAGCTGAATTTATGGCCCATGCAGAAACATCTCTGAGGCTTTGTTCTGCCGAGCTGCATGCGAGAGACCAAAGGCCGTGCCTAGAAATACTGTTGCCACAAAGCCGCAGGGCAGATGGGGGAAAGGGCCGCCTCGTATTCGAAGCCCAGACTCACAAGGGTGTGTTTTAGCCCCAAAATGGCAAGCATGAAATTAAAGGCAGCATTTACATGTAATTGCACATGGATGTGCCCACTGCCCACGGACCTGCCTCAAGCTCTTGTGCACTAATGGTGGGTTGAAAGTACATCCTGGAAAAAGTGGTAACTACAAATTCACCTTTAGTACTCCAGCTCAGCACACTTAACATTTATTCTATCATTTATGTTCTCAAACAAGCATTAGATTCCCAATTTAAATCAAAGGATATAACATGAGTTGTCAAACTGACTTCCTTATAATCAATTATAAATGCCAGTAAAATATTTTATACAAGGCACTTTGCCTTTATGATGCAATATAATTAATAATGTATATCTTGATCTTAAAGCCATGAGTCAAGACCAGTTGGTTAAATGCTTTGTATTTACTGCATATCTTACTAATACTAATACTACTACTAAAGTGACTTGACTGCTATAGATGTACTTTAATTGATTACTGCCATACATGAAAAAAAATCTGCAAAGTGTGAATGCACCCTTTACTCTCAAAACCCTATATAAAATCTACTCGTACTCGTCGTCTTCCGCTTTATCCGGGACCGGGTGGAGGGGACAGCAGACTCAGCAGAGACACCCTGACGTCCCTCTCCATAGACATCTCCTCCAACTCCTCCGGGGGGAGCCCAAGGCGCTCCCAGGCCAGCCGAGAGCCGAGTCCCTCCAGTGTGGTCCTGGGCCGTCCCCTGGGCCTCCTCCCGGTGGGACGTGCCTGGAACATCTCCCAAGGAAGGCGTCCAGGAGGCATCCGGCATAGATGCCCGAGCCACCTCAACTGGCACCTCTCGATGTGGAGAAACAGCGGCTTTACTCCGAGCCCCTTCCAGATGGCCAAGCTCCTCACCCTATCTCTAAGGGAGTGCCCGGCCACCCTACGGAGGAAGTTCATTTCAGCCGCTTGTATCCGGGATCTCGTTCTTTCGGTCATGACCCAAGGTTCATGGCCATAGGTGAGGGTAGGAACGTAGACCGACCGGTAAATCGAGAGCTTCGATTTTTGGCTCAGCTCTCTCTTCACCACAGCGGACCGGCACAGCGCCCCCATTACTGCGGCAGCAGCAACGATCCGTCTGTCGATTTCCAGCTCCATTCTTCCCCGATTCGTGAACAAGACCCCGAGATACTTAAACTCCTCCACTTGAGGCAGGAACTCCCCTCCAACCTGAAGAGGACAAGCCACCCTTTTCCGGTCGAGAACCATGGCCTCGGACTTGGAGGAACTGATCTTTATCTCAGCCGCTTCACACTTGGCTGCGAACCGCCCCAGTGCATGCTGTAGGTCTTGGCTAGAGGTGGCCAGCAGGACCACGTCATCTTCAAAAAGAAGAGACGGAATCCTCTGGTCCCCAAACCAGACCCCTCCGGCCCTTGGCTGCGCCTAGAAATCCTGTCCGTAAAAGTTATGAACAGGACCACGGAATGTTGAAGAGGCGTGTCAACCATGACAGCCCCACAACATCCAGAAACTTGAGGTACTCAGGGCGGATCTCATCCACCCCCCAAAGCCCTGCCACCGTGGAGCTTTTTAACCCCCTCGGTGACTTCAGCCTGGGTGATGAAATAGTCTAACCCCGAGTCCCCAGCCTCTGTTTCCACCAGGGAATGCGTGATGGCAGGATTGAGGAGATCCTCGAAATACTCCTTCCACTGCTCGATAATGTCCCCAATCAAGGTCAGCAGCCTCCCACCCCCACTGTAAACAATGTTGACGAAGCACTGCTTCCCCCTCCTGAGGTGCCGGACTGTTTTCCAGAATCGCTTTGAGGCCAACCGGTAGTCATTCTCCATGGCCTCACCGAACTCCTCCCAGGCCCGAGTTTTTGCCTCTGCCACAGCCCGGGCCGCGCCACGCTTGGCCTCACGGCACCCGTCAGCTGCCTCAGGAGTCCCACAAGCCAACCACAGCCGATAGGACTCCTTCTTCAGCTTGACATCGTCCCTTACTGCCGGTGTCCACCACTGGGTTTGGGGATTGCCGCTGGGACAGGCACCACCGACCTTACGGCCACAGCTACGGGCAGCAGCATCGACAATAGATGCGGAGAACATGGTCCACTCGGACTCTATGTCTCCAACATCCCCCGGAATCTGGTCAAAGCTCTCCCAAAGGTGGGAGTTGAATACATCCCTGGCCAAGGGCTTCGCCAGACGTTCCCAGCAGACCCTCACTATGCACTTGAGTCTGTCAAGTCTGTCCGGCTTTCTCCTCTTCAGATCGGGGAGGCCATTCCTCCCAATCACACCTCTCCAGGTGTCACTGTCATTTCCCACGTGGGCGTTGAAGTCCCCCAGCAGAATAATGGAGTCACCAAAAGGGGCACTATCCAGCACCCCCGACAGGGACGCCAAGAAGGCCGGGTACTCCGCACTACCGCTCGGCTCGTAGGCCAAACGACAGTCAGAGACCTGTCCCCAACCCGAAAGCACAGGGATGCGACCCTCTCATCCACTGGGGTAAACGCCAACACAAGACGGCTGAGCTAGGGGGCAACAAGCAAACCCACCCCAGCCCGCCGCCTCTCCCCGTGGGCCACTCCAGAGTAGAAGAGAGCCCAGCCCCTCTCGAAAAGATGGGTTCCAGAGCCCACGCTGTGCATGGAGGCGAGCCAAACTATTTCTAGTAGATATCTCTCGACCTCCCGCACAAGCTCAGGCTCCTTCCCCCCCAGCGAGGTGACATTCCACGTCCCTAGAGCCAGCCTAAGCATCCGGGGATTGGGCCGCCGAGGTCTCCACCATTGTCCGCCACGCAATCCTTTTTGCACCGATCCCTCACGGTTCCCCCTGCAGGTGGTGGGCCCACTGGGGGATGGCCTCGCATCTCTCGTTCGGGCTTGGCCCGAACGAGTCCCGCGAGGAGCAACCCGGCCACCAGGCGCTCTCCGACCCCGGACCTGGCTCCCGGATAGGACCCCGGCTCCGCCATACCGGGCGACGTCACGTGCCGCGAATTAGTACTTCTCATGAAGGTGTCTTGAAAATCTAGGTCAATCAATAAACTTTTTGAAGTCTCATAATGAAGAAATAGATCGTCCATGTGTCATTAAATCTACAGGTCCTTCTCAAAATATTAGCATATTGTGATAAAGTTCATTATTTTCCATAATGTCATGATGAAAATTTAACATTAATATATTTTAGATTCATTGCACACTAACTGAAATATTTCAGGTCTTTTATTGTCTTAATACGGATGATTTTGGCATACAGCTCATGAAAACCCAAGATTCCTATCTCACAAAATTAGCATATTTCATCCGACCAATAAAAGAAAAGTGTTTTTAATACAAAAAACGTCAACCTTCAAATAATCATGTACAGTTATGCACTCAATACTTGGTCGGGAATCCTTTGGCAGAAATTACTGCTTCAATGCGGCGTGGCATGGAGGCAATCAGCCTGTGGCACTGCTGAGGTCTTATGGAGGCCCAGGATGCTTCGATAGCGGCCTTTAGCTCATCCAGAGTGTTGGGTCTTGAGTCTCTCAACGTTCTCTTCACAATATCCCACAGATTCTCTATGGGGTTCAGGTCAGGAGAGTTGGCAGGCCAATTGAGCACAGTGATACCATGGTTAGTAAACCATTTACCAGTGGTTTTGGCACTGTGAGCAGGTGCCAGGTCGTGCTGAAAAATGAAATCTTCATCTCCATAAAGCTTTTCAGCAGATGGAAGCATGAAGTGCTCCAAAATCTCCTGATAGCTAGCTGCATTGACCCTGCCCTTGATAAAACACAGTGGACCAACACCAGCAGCTGACACGGCACCCTAGACCATCACTGACTGTGGGTACTTAACACTGGACTTCTGGCATTTTGGCATTTCCTTCTCCCCAGTCTTCCTCCAGATTCTGGCACCTTGATTTCCGAATGACATGCAGAATTTGCTTTCATCCGAAAAAAGTACTTTGGACCACTGAGCAACAGTCCAGTGCTGCTTCTCTGTAGCCCAGGTCAGGCGCTTCTGCCGCTGTTTCTGGTTCAAAAGTGGCTTGACCTGGGGAATGTGGCACCTGTAGCCCATTTCCTGCACACGCCTGTGCACGGTGGCTCTGGATGTTTCTACTCCAGACTCAGTCCACTGCTTCCGCAGGTCCCCCAAGGTCTGGAATCGGCCCTTCTCCACAATCTTCCTCAGGGTCCGGTCACCTCTTGTCGTTGTGCAACGTTTTCTGCCACACTTTTTCCTTCCCACAGACTTCCCACTGAGGTGCCTTGATACAGCACTCTGGGAACAGCCTATTCGTTCAGAAATTTCTTTCTGTGTCTTACCCTCTTGCTTGAGGGTGTCAATAGTGGCCTTCTGGACAGCAGTCAGGTCGGCAGTCTTACCCATGATTGGGGTTTTGAGTGATGAACCAGGCTGGGAGTTTTAAAGGCCTCAGGAATCTTTTGCAGGTGTTTAGAGTTAACTCGTTGATTCAGATGATTAGGTTCATAGCTCGTTTAGAGACCCTTTTAATGATATGCTAATTTTGTGAGATAGGAATTTTGGGTTTTCATGAGCTGTATGCCAAAATCATCCGTATTAAGACAATAAAAGACCTGAAATATTTCAGTTAGTGTGCAATGAATCTAAAATATATGAATGTTAAATTTTCATCATGACATTATGGAAAATAATGAACTTTATCACAATATGCTAATATTTTGAGAAGGACCTGTAGCTGTTCTGTTAGAGAACCTTAGTGAACAAACAGCATCATGAAGACCAAGGAATACAGCAGACATGTCAGGAGTAAGGTGGTGGAGTAGTTAAAAGCAGGGTTTGGTAATGAAAAAATGCTTTGAACATCTCATGGAACTGTTTAATCCATCAACCAAAAACAGAACAAGTATGGCACAGCTGCAAAAGTACAATAACAAAGCCCTCCACCAAATCTGAGAGGCTTTAAAAGGAGAGCATTATTGAAAGAAACAGCCAGGAGTTCCATGGTAACTCTTTAGGAGTTGCACAGATCCACAGCTCAGTTGGGAGAATCTGTCGACAGTATAACTATTAGTCGCACACTCCACAAATGTGGTCTTTATGTAAGAGTGTAACCGGGAAATCTGTTGGTGATGGTAGCATCATGCTCTGGACATACTTTTCATAAGGAGCGAAAGGGAAGCTGGTCAGTTAATGGGAAGATAGGTGGAGCTAAATAGAGGGTGGTGATGGAAAATAAATTGGAAGATACTGAAATCTAGACTGGCGGTCCATGTTCACCTTCCAGAAAGAAAATGACCCGAGCATAAAGCCATCAGGACAATGTAATGGTTTAGATCAAAACATTTTCATGTGCTAGAATACCCAGTCAACATTCACAATTGAAAATCTATCTCAGCACTTGAATAATTAAGCTTAGAGACACTCTCCATCCAATCTGATTGAGCCTGAGCTCTTTGACAAAGAATAATAGGGTAAAATTTCAGTCGGTAGGCCTGCAGCTGCAATGTCAGGCTTGATTTTTAGAGTATTGAGTATGATGGGCTGAATACACATACATGGCAAACTTTTAAAAATTTTATTTTGTAAAAGTGTTTAAAGCTATGCATTAAACATAAAAAAAAATAAAAAATTATAATAATAAATAAAGCCATGCATTCTTTTTCTTCCACTTCACAATTATGCACTATTTTGTGTCGTTCTATCATATAAAATCCCAATAAATAATAGAATCGTGTACAACCATGAACATGGAGGGTGTCCATGTGGTTCAACTGTGGGTTATGCAGAGAAAATACATAAATATTTAGCAGAATGTGTCCAAATCGGATCACATAAAACTGCATACCATCAAATGTCACAGACTGGTTGTGTCTTCGGCAGGGACACTTTCTCTAAGCGATGGGTTTACCATCCATGAGACATAGTCACTCTGAGGTATGGAAGGTTATATAGTAGCGTGTAAAAATTAGAAGTTGTAGTTTGTTTAAATAATATAGCAATATAATGGCAATGTAATGGGCACTCCTCATTTAAGGATGTTTCAGAAGACCTGGTGCTAAAACATGGTTGCAACAGAGAATTTCATTAATCTTCTGATGACAAAAGAGAGGAAAAGAGCATTATACTGAGAAAGTGGCTCCATTCAAAGAAAGGTTTTAGCCAAGGTGGTCCTGCCAAAGTGAAAACCCTCCACCCCATTCTCCTCTCCAGCACTCTTTGAATACACATAGACTCACTCTGGCCACATATTGTGGGTTAGTACTTGCTGATGATTTCAGATTTGGCTGAAAGTTTATGTAAACGCAGATGTGAGCCCCACATCACTACAGTTTGCTGGGGGAAAAAACCGGAAAAACCAAGGATTTTCCAACCATGTTCCCAGTCTGTTAATCCGACGGCCTTCACTTGGACCCATTCTATGATTGGTCCCAGATTCACTGTGAGTCTGGAGACGCTGTTTGGCATTTTTAACAGAAATTTTCCCATTGCTTCTGACACAGTGTGACCAGGAGGAAATGACTAAGAATTGTGACTGTAACAATGCAAATGGACTGTTGCCAGAATGCAGCTGTTTGTTCAACCACACAAAAGATTCCTGTGGGTTAATAACCACAGACACAGGAAGGTATCCACTATTTAGAGATCTGGTCTGTGAGACAGTACAGAATGTGCTTAGTTTAGAGAAAATCAGCTCACAGTGTGGCCCCGTATAAAGAAAACCTATGAGTATCGGGTCCGTTTTTTAGTATGGAAATTATTGTTCTAGTTTGGCTCCAATTGTTTAATGCTGACTAGTTAGAGAAGCGTTAAAACTACTTCAGACTGCAGTTACAACTCTGTCACATCTGTTTTAAAGAATCATCACCTTGTTACTGCCAGTCCAGCCCATCCTTCCTGGATATGAGATCACATAAGAAGAATCAGAACAAAGGACTGTTTCAGCCATCTTGACC
Organism: Girardinichthys multiradiatus; assembly: GCF_021462225.1. Classification (NCBI taxonomy): domain Eukaryota; kingdom Metazoa; phylum Chordata; class Actinopteri; order Cyprinodontiformes; family Goodeidae; genus Girardinichthys; species Girardinichthys multiradiatus. Next base: position 19,706,803 of record NC_061801.1, read on the forward strand.
TACAATAAGCTGCTTGCAGTCATTTGCACTGTTGCCTCAGCAAATATAAACATAGGTTCAAAGTCATGATAAAAGTTGTGAATGCTTCCTCTAACTTAAGCTGAAATGTCAGTCTCAAAATAGGGGATCCTTGTTATCTTTTTGATGACAAAAAAATGTGTTTTAGGGAAAAACAAACACACACCTCAGTATTACACAAAACTCAGAATTTCAAGTAAATCTTAACTTTTTGGCTTGAAAAACATGCCTCAACACTTAAGTAAAGTTATAATCAATCAACTTCTCTGTATGAAAATCTGTCATCCATTTAAAGGCGTTAAAAATAAAAGTCAGCACAATATTTGCCCTCTTCCAGCTATGAAGAAAGCATAGTCTGCATAAATCAGGTTCCAATTTTTCATGCAGCTTTGCAGGATGGAGCCAGGTCAAAGACCACATTTGTCATTTGCATTTTACAAATAAATTACATCTCTAGACTATCCAGATCTACGGCTCCCCCATTTTGCTCTCTTTTCTCCAGGTCAGGACGCTATTTCTTTTATAAGATTTAGGTGTGGGGACTGAGATGGCAATTAAAGACTGCCGAATTTGTGTCTGCTTAATGATTTGGCCCGGTATATTAGTTGGTTTGGTGTCTCTGTTCGTTGCTGGTTCCTTGTGTTTGTCATACCCCGTTCTCAACCCACGTATTTGTGTTGAGTTTTTCCATGTTCCTGCAGAACCGATCTGGTACGTTTTTGGATCTGGACTTTGTTTGTATCTGCAGTGCCTTGTTTGGTTTCTTTGATAACCTCTGGAAATAAAGCTGAAAACCTTTTGCAACATGTTGCTGCCCAGCTCTTGTCTGCACTTTGGTCTGCCCGCAAACACTACTATGACAGAAGGAACTAGCAACGAACAGAGACACCAAACCAACTAATATACTGGGGAAAGACAAAGGCAGGTAATCAAGAGAACTGAGAACAGGTGCGACAAGGAGGCAGGGGAGCAGAAGGAACAGGTGAAACAAATAAACAATAAAGAGAAACCAAGACCTAAGCAAAACAATAGACTAAGATAAAATAACCAAAACATAAGAAATCTAGAATAACCAAGAGGTAAAGGAAACAGAGGAACTGGAAGGAACAGAAGAATAACAAGAACCTAAGGCCTAAGCAAAAGGAAACCCTGACTACAAGTAAACAAACAAACACTGATAGAAACTAACTGAGACTGAAGCAGATGACTAGAAATAAAAGTAAACAATAGCTCAAGCTGACCTAACAGGAATCAGAACTGGAACACTAGAAACTAAACATAAAGAACTAAGCTAGACAGAACAGAATAAGAACACACAAAGGGAATAAAGATGAGGAGGAACAGAAAACAGACTAGAAAATCAAGAAGTGTACAAGGTGAAAACAACACAGGGATATTAAAAGAGGAGCTAACGAATCCAGGAGAACAAAGAACCCTAATACAGAGACTAATCAATAATAGAACCATACAAAGTAATAAGGAAACAACCATAAGGAAACTTAATGAGGGAGGAGAACAACAAAACACCACGAGGCAGTAGAGGGAGCAAAACAAACTAATAAACTTAATAGAAACATCTAGACAAAATAAACCATCACAAGAAACCATAAAACAAAGTCCAAAATGTCACTCCGTGACAGCTATTGGCTGAGCTTCTCCTGCGACTAACTGTATGTGCACTGAAAAAATGGGAATTGGCAGGTCTTTCAATTTGTATAAACAGAATAAGTTAATGCTACACAAGAGATTCATGTTTCTTTTGTTTTCATGATTGAATAAAATACTATTTACTTAATTATCAACAATAATGAAAATAATAATTTTTCTTGTGTTGATTGAACATTACAAAATTAGATTACTAAAGCCATTGTAATTATGTTTTATCATCACCGGAAATAATGCAATTTATCGAAAGAAAAAACTAAATATGATTGGATAATAATAAGAGCGGTCTTTAGAGTCTTAACCAATAAGACGCCAACCAACATATTAAGGAGATCACAGTTAACCGCGCAGTTTCGTTCCGACTCTTCAGCCACAAGCGCTTCTGGCAAAGCTTTTGGAGGCACACTGATTAGGTAAGTGAATTAAATATATATTTTTTCCAGTTGGCCAAGTTTCCACAAGATTCTTATGCTATATGTTGTACGAAAAGTAATCTGTTATGCATCTAAATGTTGGTCTTTGCTTCTCACTTTGCTAGCTAACTTTGGTGTAAGCTACGTGGATAGCTCATAATATTTTAGCAAAGTAGTCCACAGAAAACAGTTCTTACTGGTCATACTTGGAATTTATGTGTGTGTAAGAGAGCATGAGGACGTTTTAACGGCTTAGTAAGCGAGTAAAAGGGCACTGAGTGAGCGCAACAGTACTTTTTTTATTTTTTCCTCATGGCTACTGGCTGTAACTGCCAGTTTGTCAAGCTGGGTGCGCCACGGTGCGGTACATTAATACTGGCCGCTAACGCATAAAGAAGTCTTTTTTTTTTTTTACATCAATGACACTTTTCCACAGTGACATTCTTCTGTCTTTAATACGTATATGTATGTATGTTTGTTTATGTCTGGGCTGTATAATGAATTTTAATTATAAATGGCTTATAGTTAGGGGTTGTTTTCGCTTTTTTGTGAACCTAGATTATTTAGTATAAAGAAACATTTTTGTAATGTTAACTTCTAAACTTTAAGCATCCATGAATTTGACACTGATAGCAGATTTGTGTCAGGGCTTTTGTGTTTTAGTACTTAGGTGGACAGGTTTGGAGGTGGGGGGTGTATTGCTAAAGTGACCCATTGGATATTCAATAATTTGATTCTGGATTTTCTTTGTGTCTTACAGGGATATGTGGTCCTGGTAATGTGGAGTCAAGTAGGTCCAAGCTTTTGCATCACTACAAGTTAAAACATCCCCATTTTGGATGTCATTCTCACTTCCCATGTACATACCTGCATTGTCCATGTACCTTTAAAACATGGAATGCCCTTATTGTCCATCAACATAAATTCCACAGCACAGGGGATGACTTTGAAGTCTGCAACCCACTTGGTACCTCACAAAAGCAACACAAGCTTTGTGCCATTTATTGGGTTTTGGCAAACTTGCCTCCAGGATCTCAGTCCTCCCTATCATCCATCTACTTGTCAGTGCTGTGCAAAACCACAGATATTAAAACCTATGGTTATGACAAAATATTGGAACCTCTTCTACAAGATCTGAAAAATCCTGAGGAACATGGTGTTTTTGTTCCACTGTTAGGAGAGTCGGTTAAAGGTACGGTCTTAAGTGTAGCTGCAGACAACCTTGGAGCACACAGTGTTGCAGGATTTCAACAAAGTTTTTCTGTAGAACACTATTGCAGATTTTGCATAGGGAACAGTAGTGATATTCAGCTGTATTCTGTTGCATCTGGTGTTTTCCCGCTGAGAAACAAGGAGCTTCACCAGGTCCATGTCAAACAAGCTCAAGACACGGGTACAAGTTGTCGTGGAGTTAAAAGAGAATGTGTCTTCTCAAAAAATCTGTCCCACTTTCATGTCATATTTGGTTATCTGCCTGATCTTGCCCACGATGTTTTTGAGGGTATAATCCCAGTAGAGTTGGCACATTGCTTGACAGTGCTTGTATCAAAGAAGTTTTTCACGTTAGCTGACTTAAACAATGCGATTCTGAAGTTCCCCTATCAATGGGCAGATAAGACAAGCAGGCCTCATGTAGTGTCACAAACTTTCTCTAGCACAAAAACGGTTGGAGGAAATGCACACGAAAACTGGAGCTTGCTCCGGTTCTTGCCTTTTTTAGTTGGATCACTTGTGCCTGAGGATGAGCCTGCATGGCTTGTTCTCATGGATCTGAAGGATATCACAGAACTTGTTGTCTCCCCTGTGTATAGCAATGACTCACTGGCTTTTTTGGAAAGCAAAACCATAGAGCATAGACAGAGATATCAGGCACTGTTCCCTGACGTCAAGCTACTACCCAAACACCATTATTTGGAGCATTATCCCCAGATGATTAGGTTTTTTGGTCCACTTGTTGAGCATTGGACAATGCGTTTTGAGGCTAAGCATAGTTTTTTTAAGCAGGTCATCAGACACACAAGCTGCTTCAACAATGTACCTCTCTCATTAGCCTTAAAGCATCAGATGATGATTGCTTACCATCTGAGCTCCCCATCTCTTGGCAAGTCTGAACTAGAGGTCTCAACTGTAACAACATTTCCAGTCGATTTGCTTAAAGAAGAGATAGCTCAAGTCATTAGGCATAGATTCCCTGACAAAGTAGAGGTTGACCTTGCACAGTGTGTGACAATAAAGGGTATAACCTACAGGAAGAGAATGGTACTGGCCCACAAGGCAGTAGGTGGATTGCCAGGATTCTGTGAAATAAACCACATCTGCATTGTAAACCACAGCATATTCTACATTGTCAGAGAGCTTGGTGGCTGGTACAGAGAGCATTACAGAGCTTTTGAGCTCAACCCAGTATCCGCAAGAATGTTCACGCTTCTTTCACTCAGTGAACTCCTCGATACTTATCTGCTGGTTGACTACAAGATTGGATCAGTCCGCATGGTGACTTTAAAAAGGCATATAGAAATACAAGGTGTGCAGATGAGTGCGATATTATGACTTGTAATTTATTCAATAAATTCAGTCGCATGTATTTCATTAGATATCATTTATTTTTAATTAATGTCCAACTTTTACAACTTTGCACTCTGTTGAGTATAGGTAACTTGTTGAAGACTTTAAATATTGAAATGATCCTTTCTGGATGTCTGATTTGTAATTTCTGTCCACAGAGTAACTGCTTAAAATGGGAACTCCAATGATCCTAAAGATTGTCTTGACGGATGGAACATGTCAAAGGCTCACTCTCTCCAATGCACTTCCTGAATCAATTAAGGATCTCATTGGTGAAGTCAAGACACAGTGTGGTCTTCAGGGCAATATCAGACTTCAGTTTATGGACTCCTTGTTTGGGAACGAGTTCCTTAACCTTACCTCACTTTCAGAAGTAGCAGACAAAGGGACTCTCAAAGTCATCGACATGTCAATGCCCACTACTATGCTACATGGGGATTATATTGTTCTTGATCTTGTCCAAGACTCCGAAGTCCCCAGTGCTTCCTCTGTTAACCACTCCCTTCTGTCTGATGGATCTGTGGACATAGATGTGTTGTCATCAAATGAGTCAACAAGCTCACGGTCTTCTTGGCCTCCTGTCTTTTATGTGCCCAAGTTTCCCTACGATGCGGAATTAAAACTTGAGAAGGCAAGTATGGCATACAATCAGAATGGAACTGTACTTATTCCAGATCCGAAGTGGAAGTCAACCATCCTTGATGGTTTGGTGCAGGAAATTGTCCAGTACAAAGTGTATGTCAGTGATAAAGAAATGGATCAAGTTGCTCAGAGTCTGATCAAGAAGCATCCCTGTCTAACTGAGAGAGGCTCCACCACTGGATGTGGAGGATGGAAGACCAGCTTGAAATATAAACTTGCCAACTATCGAACCCAGCTACGAAAACTGGGGTGCCCAGAGGTGACTGTTAACTTCTTTAAAGAACAAACCTGTTGGAAGATGCAGCGCAGCCTTTGGTGTCAAAAAAGCAAAGAGGGCAGAAGTAAACTTTTGCCCAATATACCCATCAGAAGAAACTGAGGAAAGTCTAGAGGTGATGTGGAACGCTTTACTCTTGGACTTAAAGAAGAGGAACAACAGAGAGTTGGTGAAACTAAAGATGGAAAAAACATTTGCATACAGAAGACATGAAATTGTTCGTGATGCACCAATGGTGGAGGCTTTAATGGCAAGATGGCCTGCTCTATTTGACATCCGTGAGGTAAGGGATGTCTTTTTGGAAGTGGTGTTGATCTAAAATGTTTAGCCACTGTTATTTGACAGCCCACTTCTGCAGCAGGAGTGATTGTGGTCCTCTTCCAGGTGTTAAAAATTTGAAGCTCATTCCTTTGTGCTAATTTTTTCAGATCAATGCTGAGTTTAAGAGAATTACCACCATCCCACTTCAGTCAACGTTCTTATCTCAGCTGGACCACCATTTTAACAACCTGATGAAGCTGTTCAAAAGAAGAGGAGGACAGTTTGGACAAAAGTTGAAACAAATTGTGGCACAAATGGATGATGTAAGTGATGAAGCCTTAATACTCATAACACAACTCGGGACCTTTTTGGACAAAGATTTTTCTAAATGTGGAAAACAAAGGGTTTCTTCTCATAAATGCTCTCATCTTGTCCTATTACATCTGCTTGTTTTTGTTTAAATCTTCACTTTAACTATATTAGTTTGTATGCCTTTACCTTAAGAGCATTTGTGTAATGTACATTTTCAAACTTCATAGACAGGTACAAGGCCCGAAAGACGCTAATCCCATTCATTTCTTTGTAGTGTGAAGATGTTGATACAGGACGAGTGTGTGTCATTAAGAGAGTGTCCATCTACATGGGAGAAGATTCCGACCACCTCATCCGAGAATATGTGGTAAGTGCGCATGTGTGTTTATCTATGTGTATGTGTTTGTATATATATGTGTGTGTGTGTGTGTACTGGTCAAAAAAATAAAGGAAACACTTAAACAACACAATATAACTCCAAGTAAATCAAATTTCTGTGAAATGAAACTGTCCACTTAGGAAGAAACACTGATTGACAATCAGTTTCACATCATGTTGTGCAAATGGAAAAGACAACAGGGGGAAATCTTTGGCGATTATCAAGACACACTCAATAAAGGAGTGGTTCTGCAGGTGGGGACCACAGACCACTTCTCAGTACCTACGCTTTCTGGCTGATGTTTTGGTCACTTTTGAATGTTGGTGGTGCTTTCACACTCGTGGTAGCATGAGACGGACTCTACAACCCACACAAGAGGCTCAGGTAGTGCAGCTCATCCAGGATGGCACATCAATGCGAGCTGTGGCAAGAAGGTTTGTTGTGTCTGTCAGCGTAGTGTCCAGAGTCTGGAGATGCTACCAGGAGACAGGCCAGTACACCAGGAGACGTGGAGGAGGTTGTAGGAGGACATCAACCCAGCAGCAGAACCGCTACCTCCGCCTTTGTGCAAGGAGGAACAGGAGGAGCACTGCCAGAGCTCTGCAAGATAACCTCCAGCAGGCCACAAATGTGCATGTGTCTGCACAAACAGTTAGAAACCGACTCCATGAGGATGGTATGAGGGCCCAATGTCCACAAATGGGGGTTGTCCTCACAGCCCAACACCGTGCAGGACGCTTGGCATTTGTCAGAGAACACCAGGATTGGCAAATTCGCCACTGGCGCCCTGTGCTCTTCACAGATGAAAGCAGGTTCACACTGAGCACATGTGACAGACGTGACACAGTCTGGAGACACCGTGGAGAGAGATCTGCTGCCTGCAACATCCTTCAGCATGACCGGTTTGGCAGTGGGTCAGTAATAGTGTGGGGTGGTATTTCTTTGGAGGGCTGCACGTCCCTCCATGTGCTCGCCAGAGGTAGCCTGACTGTCATTAGGTAACGAGATGAGATCCTCAGACCCCTTATGTGACCATATGCTGGTGCGGTTGGCCCTGGGTTCCTACTAATCCAGGACAATGCTAGACCTCATGTGGCTGGAGTGTGTCAGCAGTTCCTGCAAGATGAAGACATTGAAGCTATGGACTGGCTCGCCCGTTCCCCAGACCTGAATCCGATTGAGCACATCTGGGGCATCATGTCTCGCTCCATCCACCAACGTCACGTTGCACCACAGACTGTCCAGGAGTTGGCGGATGCTTTAGTCCAGGTCTGGGAGGAGATCCCTCAGGAGACCATCCACCGTCTCATCAGGAGCATGTCCAGGCGTTGTAGGGAGGTCATACAGACACGTGGAGGTCACACACAATACTGAGCCTCAATTTGACTTGTTTTAAGGACATTACATCAAAGTTGGATCAGCCTGTAGTGTGTTTTTCCACTTTAATTTTGTGTGTGACTCCAAATCCAGGCCTCCATTGGTTAATATATTTGATTTCCATTGATGATTTTAGTCGGATTTTGTTGTCAGCACATTCAACTTTGTACAGAACAAAGTATTTAATGAAAATATTTCATTCATTCGAATCTAGGATGTGTTATTTGAGTGTTCCCTTTATTTTTTTGAGCAGTGTATGTGTATACACACATGTGGCTTGGCTTGACATGTTTTCTTTTTACATAGGGTATGGATGAAGCTGCCATCAATGAGGCCATTGAAGACAGCACTGTTGGAACTTATCTTATCAAGGAAGAAGCTTCAGCACATGCACAAGAGGTTGGAGTTGTTCTTGAAGGCATCAGGGTGATGACTAACTTCGATAATATAGCATTTGCTGTGGTAATGCTATTTGGACTAATATATGTGCTGAATCTTGCATATCCTGCTGACCTTTGCTACACTTTTGAGGTGTTCCAGAAGATTTTTATGGAACTGGATGGAGGTAAACTCTCCAACAAGGCGCTAGCTCTCAAAAACCGCCTCTTTGAATGAGGCGTCAAAAATCTTGATTTTTTTCATTTTCTATGCAGTTATGTTGTGATGCTGACGGTTTCTTTTCTTTTTTTCTATCTCTTTTCCTCATGACTCCATTGCTGGATAAAAGTATTTTCCTTTTTGTGTTCCAATGTTTAGAAGAAATGTTTGAGGGATTGTAGAGATATGTTCTGGGTCAACCTTGAAGTAGCAGTAAGAAACCTTTTATTAAAAAGATGTTTTTTACATATTGTTTAAATGTCACTAAGTCATTACAGTATAACATGAGACAGATAAATTGAAAAAAAAATAATTTCTGTCTTATACTGATGGCATAGGGACCGTTTTTGCAAATATGTAAAAAACATTTATTATAAAATTTGCATACTGCTGCTTTCATGTTATGTTAAGAAGATTCACGTAGTTGTTCAACAATGTCATCTAAGTGTAAAATGTTGCTATTATTCTAAATGGCTAATTACAAAAGGTGTATTAGAATGTGAAATCCTTAGCTGCTTGCGTTTTTCTTAATTTTAGCTGAAATTGTTTTAAACGGTACACACATTCCATGCGTTTCTCTTCAAATTCAGTGTAATGGGAATTTTAGAAATATTTCATACAAAAACAAGTTATGCATTTTTAAACCTGTTTATTAATAGAAGTTTGTTTCTATTTTCAGGTAAGTCCTAATTTAGTATTATTCCTTTTAATTTTAAAAATGTTAAAGGCAAAACTTTTGTAAAAGATGGTATCATTTATAGGCACTGTAGCTTTTATTTTCTGCTAAGGCCATTGTTCTTGTAAAATGTTTACAAATGTCTAATATTTAAAATTGTTTTTGAGTTGTATTTGCATACAAGACTAAAATCCCCATAAGGTGTAAGATGTTTTATGGCTGTGATTTTGGCTTGTTCATGGCAGGTCTCTACTTTTGCTGAAGTTTTAATAAAGGTGAATTGTTCAGCAGCACTTGTATTTTCCTTTTGTTTGGTAAAAAATCTGTTTATATTTAATTTTAGTTTTTTCCCATTAGCAAGGTATGTATTTTTATAAAGTTAACTTGAAAAAATCAAGCAGTATTTAAAGCTGTAGCATTTTCCAGGAACATGATTACATAGGCTTTACATTATATAATTCTATTAAGCAATACTGGCAATCAAAACTAAGTTGGTGTTATCCATCAAAATATCATTACTGGGACATTAAAAAAGATAGTAATACCACATAATATATTTGCATTATGTCAACAGATAAAAAGTTTGTGTGTTCAACATAATATTTTTAAGTAATATTTTGTAAATTAAATATGTGGGTTTGACAAGAAGTACGTACTTGAGGGAAAGAGGGAAATTAAGTCAGTTTTACTTGTTCTCATTGTGTGGGACCGATGTACACAATACAATCAAGTAAATTGAACAAACTTTTTTTTTCAGTGTGCTCTCTTTCATCCTACTGACTTAAAAAAGGGCTCAGAGCTTATCTGCTTAGCTTCATCTTTCCTAGATGAAATCACTAAAGAAGCTACTAGTGCCTTTCACTTTTTACTTTTCTTTAACATAGAAATTATTATTTAAACTTGCTGACATTATTATTAAAACTTACAGACAAAGTCAAACTACAAACAGCAAGAATTTTAAAGAGAAGGGAAGAAGCTTATAAGTTAAGAGATATGTGTCAAATACAGATGATAAGAACTACAAGAAAAAGCTTCTTTATTTCTGTCTGTGGGGTGAAGCTGTCTGAACGTGGAGTTAAAGCAATGTCCAAACATGAAATGGTTTAAAACACAATATAAAAAGATAATCATAGATGAATACCAGACTTAATAATCTTTATTATTAATACTGTCATTTTACCTCTATATTATTGTACATTGTATTATTGTGTTAAGATGATAGTCAGGGGGGTTTGTGAAATGCACTATAATTTTTCTTCTTAATAAATTTGTTTTACTTCTTTGTTGTGGATTATAAATTTTGTATGAAAATAACTATAGATCTTTGAATAAGACGTGATGGGAATATTGTCACAGGAGAAGGGATGGGTTAATATAAGTTTATGCTTCTGTCCACTCCTTTGAGTGTGTGAGTATTGTATATTAGTTAATATTGTTGTTATGCTGCTACATTCAATAAAATTTTGAAATGAAATGAAAGTACTCCTGGGTCAGTGCTTCTGAGTTATTTTGTGTGCTCTGTTCTCTCAAACCCCCAGTGGCAGATGGTGGCTCACACTGAGCCTGGTTCTGCTGGAGGTTTTTTTCTGGCTAAAGGGGAGTTTTCCTTTCCACAGTCGCAGCATGCAAGCTCAGTATGAGGGATTGCTGCAAGGTCAATAACACAATGCAATCGACGGTCCACTGTAGCTACATGCTCATGCATGAGTGAGCGCTGCAATGACGCAATCAGCTGGGTTTCCCTAAATAGAACATTTTTGATTTATAATAAACTGAATTTGACTACATCGTTTGTAAACTAGGAGTAATTGGAATGTATGTACTTGATTTGAAATCTGTCTGATTTGATTAAGTTAGCTTTTTTTTGTAAAGTGTCTTGAGACAACATGTTTTGTGAATTTCAGTTATTGCTGTAGCCATGCTCTTTTAGCTGCATCCACATGTGCAGGTGTTTAAAATTTACAATTGAAAGGTGATCGTTTTGCAATTTTTTACAATAGGTTTAGCGTGAGGTGTGTTTTGATGCGTTGTCAGAAAGGTTGAATGTTTAATTAATGCCATTTCTTATTTAAATACATTTAAAAAACAATATATTTTTTACATTTCCTGCTAAACGTCCACCTTATGGTGTTTTCCTGTTTTACGCTTGCATTACAGCAGCATGAATTAAAGTTATGTACCTCCTGGGGCTGATAAGCCTGGAGAAGTGCAACCATCCCTCAGCAGGCTCTCTGTGGCTGGGCTGATGGAGGTACGTAGGGAGGGAGGGCTGAGAGGGACTTCCAGCCCACCGCCTACTCCTCCGGAGCTTTAGAGCTCGATGGGAGAGAGGAGAAACAGTTCTCCTTCATGACAGAGCGAACAGAAAAAAGGTCGACTCAAAATGGACTAAAGACGGAGACTCTCGGTCATCACAGCAATGAAACGTTAGTTCTTTGATTTTCGTTTAACTTTCAACTAATTACCAGCTCCAAGGCTCCAGCGGTGAGTTGCATTCAGACTGCCGCTAACAAGAACTGCGGCTGAAAAAGCTTTAAAACTGCGCTGCATGTGAAGTCGGATGTGTTTTCTTTAAAGAATGGACAGCATCACCTCTGGGTTATGTTGAAAAATTAAAAAAAGCAAAGAAAATTGTTACGTCCCATTTCTTATTGTAAAACCTATATTTACTAAGGCAACTGACGGTTTAGTCAGAGAGGAAAATCCAACTCTGAACTGTATTATTGTGAAAAATGAACATTAATGGAAAATGTGTTTTTAAAATAATCTCAACTTTTCTGCTGCAGCTGAAAACACCATACTCTACTCTGCACTGACCTCCAGTGTCAGCAGGCAGTGCTGATTTAAAGATGAACATCATACACCTTCACTACAACCACACTGGAAAGCTGGACCACCAGCTACCAAGCTCCAACACCAACCAAGGAACTTTGGATATTACAACTATCGTCCTCCTCATCATTTGCAGCTTCATTGTTCTGGAGAACCTCACCGTTCTGGTGGCCATATGGAGGAACCACAGGTTTCACAACCGGATGTACTTCTTCATCGGGAACCTGGCACTGTGCGATCTGCTGGCTGGAGTCGCCTACCTGGTCAACTTGCTCCTCTCTGGACATAAGACTTTTCATCTCTCACCAACTCTGTGGTTTGTTAGAGAGGGCAGCATGTTCGTAGCACTCAGTGCCTCCATCTTCAGTCTCCTGGCCATCGCTATAGAGAGACACCTGACTATGATCAAAATGAGGCCTTATAATGCCAACAAAAACTACAGAGTGTTTCTGCTCATAGGGACCTGCTGGCTGATTGCTATAATTCTTGGAGCTTTACCCATCTTAGGTTGGAACTGCATTGGCAACCTCCCTGACTGCTCTACAGTCCTGCCTCTTTACAGCAAGAAATATGTAGCTTTCTGTATCACAGTTTTCATGGTCTTGCTTTTAGTGATGTCAGTCCTTTACACTCGCATCTACATCCTGGTTAAATCCAGCAGCAGAAAGGTGAGTAAGCACAGACACTCTGAGCACGCAATGTCCCTTCTACGCACCGTCATCATTGTAGTTGGGGTCTTCATCGCCTGCTGGACACCCATCTTCATCCTTCTCCTGGTGGATGTGGCGTGTGAGCAGCACTGCCCAGTCCTTTATAAGGCCAAGTGGTTTATTGCACTAGCTGTACTCAACTCGGCCATGAACCCAATCATCTACACGCTGGCCAGCCGTGAGATGAGACGGGCCTTCCTGGCTCTGGTTTGTGGCATTTGCTATAAGGCAAAGGTGTCGGTGAATGGCAGTGGGAATAGGCATTCCCTGGAGCCCAGCCGGAGCAGGAGCAAATCATGGAGCAGCCAGAACAACCAGAACCAGCCGAGGGATCAGGAGACCGACACTGGAACAAAAGAGCGTGATGATCAGGAGGGTGTTGAGAGTGATGGGAAAGACTGAAAGAAGGGTTCAAGCAATCAAACTAAAAGAGTTACCTCCTTAAACTGGAAAGATGTTTGAGACTGAAAGTCAATTTAACATGACTCATATTTGATATGAAGATTGGACTATACTTGTGCTCCAGCACAGAGGTTTCACTTTGGTGTCTGATGTATACAAATCATTAGCATCTATAATTGAAAAACTCATGAAAGCTCACTTTACATTACATTCAGTAAAGAAACTAAATATCATATAACCAATTGTGGTCATTTTACAGGTAACTGTCTAGAATATAAAGAGCAGTATATTAAAGGTGCATTTCCACAGAACAGGGCAGCTCACGACTAGTTAAGATCTTAGAGATTCTTACTGTAGTTTTTAAATAAAGTGTTCTGCCAGAGTGACATAAAACAGCCATAACTATCAAAGCAGAATATATGGATTAATCAGCATGCAACATTTTTTTAGAAAGTGCATTTATAGTTCCACAACAAACTGAAGCATGATTGTATTGTTATTGAAAAGGAGACAGCTGAGTGTATTTATTAATGTATGTGCAATGCATTTTTATATTTACCCTTTGACCTCTTTATGAGCTATATTTGGAGTAACTGAGATATAGTGCTGAAACTGCATCTGGCCCATCTCTTCAGCATTTTAACTATTGCAGTTGCCCTTTTAGTAATACTGGGGGCCCCTCTGCTGGTCAGGTGTAGTACTGCAGCAAATTCAGGATTTAATTGTTGCACTCTTGGTGGAATATAGAGGTTGTGTAAAAGCGTGAAGAGACGTTTGGATACTGCATGCCAAAAACAATATTTACCCTATGTATATGGTGCAATATATCAACTTTAAAAGTAGAGATAAAAAAAAAACAAGTTCAAGATCTGAAATCACTTATGATAAAGCAGTGAAGATTGCATCTGTTCTCTGAAAGCATACATTTTCTCTGTTTTCTGTTTTCTCTGTGCAGTTCTCACATTAAAGTTGGAGTGATCATGTGCCACTTTAAAACTGTGAAGTCTCCATTTCAAAGAATATGGAACTGATTAACTTTGACATACATTTGCACCTGAAATTATTCAACTCCCTTTACAAGTTAGGTTTATTGGTAAATCCTACAACCAAGCTGCTGTTTGCAGCACAACAAATTAAAACAAAATGACACTTGCTGCAGTATCACATTTTTTTCACCTAATCATGAGAAGTCTCTTTAGTACTTAGTAGAGCTTCCTTTCCTGTTATGATCTGCTCTGCTGCCAACATGATTGATAACCAGAAACCAGCTTCTGGGAACGTTCCTGATGAACCTTAGCCCACTCCTTATGGGTAAAGGCCTCCACTTCCTTAATGTTCTTGGGTTTGTGTACTGCAACTACTTTTTACAAATCCCATCATGCTATATGATGGCAGCAAATTTTCTAGGACTTCTTTTGAAACCAAACTTTGGTGAACCTTGATATATGCTTGGGATCATTGTTCTGCTTGAAGGTCATTGGATGTCCAAGCTTCAGCTTCCTCACAGATGGCTTGAGATTTTTTTTCCAGGATATCATGGGACTTGACTGAATTCATCATTCCAGTGCCAGATGAGGCAAAGCAGCCCCAGAGAGCAGAATTACAAAACATCTTTGGCATATTTATATAGTTTTGAGCAAACTGAATCTGACCTGTCCTGTGCTTTTGTGCCAGTAATGGGGTATGGTTCTGTCATGAAGCCCTCACCGTGAAAACTAAAAACCTCAGTGGCTGCAACAATCAAGTTTTGCAGGACGTCTTTTACAGTCAGTTCAGGGCTTTTGGGACCCGCTTCCTCAGAAAACTGGGGACAGTTTCCTCTTTTTGCCATGTCCAGGTTGTGCAGCCACTGTTTTAGATTTAAATAAATTACAAATTATCCTTCTAACTTTTTCTCTTGGAATATTCAGTCATTCCTATGTTTTTATTTCATTTTCTTGTTTGTATGAGGGAAAGATCTCTTCATTGAACTTTGTGGACAATTTTCCTGGCTTAGCCACATTTCTACAATGCAATGAAACATTACCATCCACAGTTCAGGCATCTGAGGTGTTCTACCTCAAGCACATGTGATGCAACTAATGAAGCCCTTCGCCGGTTCCATCAGATGTACCTGAGACGACATCTGATTTGCAAATATATACACTGATGAAGAAGTCCATTTAGGGGCTTGAATATTGAGGTTGCTGTGGTCATTAAAAGTAGGACTTACTGTTGAATTCAAACAAGAATCAGACTTGATTTTCATTATGCGTAGTTCAAAGAAATTAAATCTTCGTAGTATTAGTTTTATTTAACTACCCAAACTGTTCTTGAATAATTTGTTTATTGCAAACACTTGTAAAATGTTGAATGTTGTCAATACTGAATACTTTTAGGTGCAACTGTATTAGTGCTGTTTGTGTACAGCTGCATGCAACCATTTCCAAATCATCTTTATTTTTATATTTCTATTGGACACGCAGTTTTCAGCTACATCTTAGTTTTTAATTATTAACATCTGACACCGCAAATTAGCCAACTGTCAATGGAGAACCTTGCAAGCTCTGAATTTCCAGGTGTTTAAATATATAAAGCATAACGCTGTTACACTTTATGTCCATGTAAATCTTTTATCGTGGTCTGTCAACAATTTTCAATGGAAAAGCTCAAAGTATGAAATTCAGTCCGGTCTTTTCTTATTTAATACATGTCTTACCTCAGTTTGTAACTTTGCAAAGGGCCAGAAAAAAAATTTAATTCCTGCTTATCTTCAGTGATTATGATCAAGACTGTACACCAGAAACTAAGTTTATTTTTTTGAAACTGCACTCATTGCTTAGAATGAATGAAGAAATGTACAAAAGTGAGTGTTTGGTATGCATGTTACACTTAAATATTAATCTGAGGATAAAAATAATGACCTGATTTTTTTCTCAGCAGGTAATTGTACCAATAATGCGGCATACTTCTGTCAGTCATTTATTATTCCTCTTAATGCAAAGAATAAAATACATTTTGAGGTGACTATGATCAGAGGTTAGAGTAGTCATTTTGCAATTTCAAAATCATGGGTTTGATTCCAGCTTCTTCCTGCTGCATGTCAATGTGCATTTAGGCAATAAATTGAAAAAAGATGCAAACTTTCACAAAACGTTAGCTCTGTCAGGCAAATAGCATTATCAGTGTGCAGACATGACATTTTTGTTTCATTAAGCTTTTATTACACAGCTGAAGGAAAGTTATGAAGATTTAGCACTTGGTTTTGTTCATTTCTGTGCTTACATCTTTGAAGTTCTCCAGGTCAATTCCAATAATAAAGCATTGGTATCATCTACAATCTTTCATAATTTCACTTACTTTGCATATAGCATTTACATACATGATAAACAATTAAGGGCCCAATACTGAACCTTGAGGAACCACACAAACAGTGTTAAAACATTCAACAATGTTCAAACACTATTTCTAATAAAAAATTAAAAAAAACACTGAAAGTGTAGTTGTTATTGTGTTCCTTTTATGAGGAAGTCATGCTTCTTACACAGATGCATTACGTGTAAGTAACCCACCAAGTTAGTCAACCACAGCTGATACAGTCTGAGATACACAGTACATTAGGTTATGGTCTGGATTTAGGAATGCATAAATTAATTTAGGTTTGATTGAGATACCTCTAAAACATTTTTAAAACTCCTCTTGTCTTTAAGGGTTTTAGTCTTATTTGTGAAAAAATAAATTCTTTAGACAATTTAAAAAAATGTTTTGAGTTATTTAATACTTGGTCATGGAGCTGGTGACTATCTCCAGCTGTCATGGGACGAGGGGCAGGTACACCCTACACAGGAAGCAAGTAACATCGGGGTAGTAAAGAGAGACACAGGACGGACAATCATACGTGCACACACTCATACCTATGTAATTTAGAGTAAGTAATTAACATAACACATGATTTGGGGCTGTGGGAGGAAGCCAGAGTATGTGAAGATAACTCACGCAAGATAACTCAGACATGTGTGGGGAGAACAAGCAAACTACATGGAGAAAGACCCCAGGCCAGGATTCAAACCTATGACCTTCTTGCTGCAAGGCAACAGTGCTAACAACCGTTCCATTTTGCAGTCTGCATCAGATCATGAAAACATTGCACACTCCACAGGACCCATGTATTTCAAAGTCTTCACACGACTTAAGATATTTTTATATAACTAATATATGTCTATTATTAGGTAAGCCAAAGTTGGAGTTTAAAAGAAGGAAAGAATAGAGCTATACACCTACATTAATATTGTTCACTTTTTATCTCCTGGCTGACATGATGTAATTATAAAGGCTTATGAAGTTATTGAAGCTAAAACAGGGAAACCTCTGTAATTAAGAGCTCAGTTTTAAAGTGTTGATGTAATTTACAAGATATATTGTGTATTTTTCCTTAGACTGGGTTCATATTTAGTTTCCTGGTACTAATAACAAAAGATCAAACATGTTTAAGAAACAGCATCCTCCTCCCTTTTGGCACTTCAGGATAAGAGGTGTAAAAAGCCTAAAAATAAATGTATCTTCCAAATTTCACGGAGGCGCTGTGATTGGCGTAGCGGAGGCTTCAGTCCTTGGCGCAGCTGTCCAGCGTATAAGTCCAGTCCTGACCATCACTACATGTTTTATATTCGGAACATAACCAAAATAAAGGCCACCACTGCCACAGAAAAAAAAATAAAATCTTTTTTTGTTTAAGAATTGGTTTTATCCTTACTGCATCTGCTAAAAAATAAGCTTTGCAAAATAAGATTTAAGAGTTTCTTGGCAGAAAACTCTTCAGATGGGCTTGGTGTAAAACAAATGCAGCTAAAATACTTATGCTAGCAGGTATGCTAACATTCATGTCTTCCATCCACCAAGATTAAAGCAGTTTATATCCTTAAATTGCAAAAATCCTAATATTAGCAAATGTGCTAACCTTAGCATGTTGGCTAGAAACACCAGCAAGTTGACTGACATGAACCATGTAAAAATCCATGTAAAGTGGAAATAAACCCCAAATCAACTTTCTTTTGCCGTTAAACTGGGGCTTAAGGGTGCTATCTTTATTTTACTGTGTAATTATTTTCATTTAATGCCTGTTTAATTCTGCAATATTTGTCCTAAAACTGTCTTAGTGCTGCCCTCTTTGGGTTGAACAGTGGCTACTACAGTTGAATTTTCCCTTTGGTTCCAACAGTACAGATTGGTACATGTCTAAGTTACAGCTCCGGTTCGGGTATAAAGCCATCTCACTCAGACACACACCCTCATTCTATCCTATCCTGCCTCACAGTGCTGGCTTCGGGGATCGCTGAGTCAGCACCTTGAGCCAGCGGCTCGAGCTGATAAGACTCAGGCCCGTTATATGGGGTATGAACGCTGTCAAAAACAATGTGTATGTAAAGATGGAAATGTGTGCATATTAGTCAATAGTTGTGCATAAGTAAAATCCAAAAGAAGTATTGTATATTTTCTCTATAAGAATACAAAATAAAAAGTTACAGCTTCAAGAAATTACGAACACAAAGTTCAAGTTTACAGTTGTGGTTTATTCTTTATGAATACAATATGCTATAACAGTTTGTGAATACGATTTATTTTCTATGAGAATACGAATTTACATCAGCGACTTGGCGCCATGTGATCTCAGGCTGGTTAGTGGAGCACAGAGTAAGTCGATTCGCGTTGCGCCTGCGCTGTCACACTCCTCACAGGCCAGTAAACGTAGTGCCGGAATGGGAGATAATTTAGTCTAAAAGGAATATTAGGAACAGAGGGGAGATAGGGGAGAAATCAAGAGCATTATAAATAAAGGATTGTTCTTATTTTTATGATATACAAAGCTAAAACATAGAATATAGTGGGTACAGTTATACAATGATGTACAGTAGGTGGCGGTATGCACCTCTGAATTTGTTGCGTATCGCCAGCAAAAGAAGAAGAAGCAGCTGCACCAGCGCTAAGATGACGGACCAAGAAACTACGGTACAAAGCCAGGTAATGTTAAAAAGTTTACATATGTCTTAATGTTGTTAACATATGCTCTTGGTCCGTCATCTTGGTGCTAATGCTGCTTCTTCTTCTTCTTGTTCTTCTGCTGCCGGTACGCAACAAATTCAGAGGTGCACACCGCCATGCGCAACACAAATCGACTAACCTGTGCTCCACTAACCAGCCTGAGATCACGTGGTGCCAAGTCGCTGATGTAAATTAGTATTCTCATAGAAAATAAATCGTATTCACAAACTGCTATAGCATATTGTATTCATAAAGAATAAACCACAACTGTAAACTTGAACTTTGTGTTTGTAATTTCTTGAAGCTGTAATATTTTAATTTGTATTCTTATAGAGAAAATATACAATACTTCTTTCGGATTTTACTTATGCACAACTATTGATTAATATGCACACATTTCCGTTTTTACATACACATTGTTTTTGACAGCGTTCTTACCCCATACCGCTAGGCTCTATAAAGCCTCCCTTAACCTCTGGTGATCAGGGGACTGAAAAATTCTCCACCATAAAAGACTGATCCATGGTGAAACTACCAGTGTCGCTTTGCTCACTTTCCATGTTTCAATATGTCAAATTAAGCTAGCTGCCAATTTCCCTCGTCCTCCTGACCACACACGAGTTCATCCCCACACCTGGCTGTGCCCCTCGGTGCCTCTTGGCACTACACTTTGGTGGCATTACAATTTGTCTGGGGGCAGGGTTATGCTTTTATATCAGGTTTAGTTCCACTTTTAATCCACTGAATCCATCTACTGTGCAAGAAAGAGCTTTTGTTATCATTAGCTGAAATTTCAACAATTTTAGCATATTGATTAACATATAGCAGGGTGTCTCACTGTTAGTCAATATGCTAACGTTGGCATATTAGCTAACGTTAGATAATTTCAGCCAATATACCAATGCTAGCATATAATTGTAGCAGGGTGTCTTACATTCACTTCCTCCATTTATAATGCTATGACTGCTTATATTATGAAGTGAGCCAATATGCACATTTTTGATAGCATGTTAATGTTAGCATGCTGAAGAAAAAGTAAAACAGAAATAAAGATTTTGTTAGGGGTATAGTGTATACATTATACATATACAGTACAGACCAAAGTTTGTACACAACTTCTCATTCAAAGAGTTTTCTTTATTTTCATGACTATGAATATTGTAGCTTCACACTGAAGGCATCAAAACTATGAATTAACATGTGGAATTATATACTGAACAAAAAAGTGTGAAACAACTGAAAATATTTCTTATATTCTAGGTTCCTCAAAGTAGCCACCTTTTGCTTTGATTACTGCTCCACACACTCTTGGCATTCTGTTGATGAGCTTCAAGAGGTAGTCACCTGAAAGGGTTTTCACTTCACAGGTGTGCCCTGTCGGGTTTAATAAGTGGGATTTCAAGCCTTATAAATGGGGTTGGGACCATCAGTTATGTTGTGCAAGAGGTGGATACAGTACACAGCTGATAGTCCTACTGAATAGACTGTTAGAATTTCTATTATGGCAAGAAAAAAGCAGCTAAGTAAAGAAAAACGAGTGGCCATCATTACTTTAAGAAATGAAGTTCAGTCAGTCCAAACAATTGGGAAAACTTTGAAAGTGTCCCCAAGTGCAGTCGCAAAAACCATCAAGCGCTACAAAGAAACTGGCTCACATGAGGACCGCCCCAGGAAAGGAAGACCAAGAGTCACCTCTGCTGCGGACGATAAGTTCATCCGAGTCACCAGCCTCAGAAATCGCAGGTTAACAGCAGCTCAGATTAGAGAACAGGTCAATGCCACACAGAGTTCTAGCAGCAGACACATCTCTAGAACAACTGTTAAGAGGAGACTGTGTGAATCAGGCCTTCATGGTAAAATAGCTGCTAGGAAACCACTGCTGGGGACAGGCAACAAGCAGAAGAGACTTGTTTGGGCTAAAGAACACAAGGAATGGACATTAGACCAGTGGAAATCTGTGCTTTGGTCTGATGAGTCCAAGTTTGAGATCTTTGGTTCCAACCACCGTGTCTTTGTGCGGCGCAGAAGAGGTGAACGGATGGACTCTACATGCCTGGTTCCCACCGTGAAGCATGGAGGAGGAGGTGGGATGGTGTGGGGGTGCTTTGCTGGTGACACTGTTGGGGATTTATTCAAAATTGAAGGCATATTGAATCGGCATGGCTACCACAGCATCTTGCAGCAGCATGCTATTCCATTCGGTTTGCGTTTAGTTGGACCATCATTTATTCTTCAACAGGACAATGACCCCAAACACACCTCCAGGTTGTTTAAGGGCTGTTTGACCAAGAAGACATATTTTCAGTTGTTTCACACTTTTTTGTTCAGTATATAATTCCACATGTGTTAATTCATAGTTTTGATGCCTTCAGTGTGAAGCTACAATATTCATAGTCATGAAAATAAAGAAAGGTCTTTGAATGAGGTGTGTCCAAACTTTTGGTCTGTACTGTATACATGAGATTATAAATTCACAAACGGAATTAAAAATTAGATTTTTCTACAATTTTCAGTGCAAGATCATGCTACTGAAAAAAATTATTTCTTTCAAGGCTTTTTATATATCTTTAACAGGGTTGCCGATAACATTTGACAACACTGTAGTGTATATTCATCTGATGACTGGAAGTGGAATGCTTTTGACTATTTAATTACCTAAACTGTCTGTGTGTGTGTGTGTGTGTGTGTGTTCCTGTCTTGGCATCACAGTGAGAACCATTTTCCCGATTTCACCATCAAATTGAGGACCGTTTGTACCAAAGTGAGGACATTTTGCTGGTCCTCACGACCTATTTTGCTAACGGTTAGGTTTAGGACTAAGGTGTGAATTGAGTTTAGGTTAGGGTTAGGGTTAGGCATGCACTGGTAATAGTTAGGTTTAGGGTTATTGTCAGGGTTAGGGCATAGAAAGGGTTGAAAATGACTGAAAATCAATGGGAGTCAACAGATGGTCCTCACTACATATAGCAAAACAAGAGTGTGTGTGTGTGTGTGTGTGCGCGCGTGTGTGTGTGTGACACAAATTCACCTGAACAGCAAATACAAAGCTTTTTTTCTATCACACATATTTAAAATTGAATACTGTATGAAATTACAGCTTGTCAACTGTTCATAAAAAAGTTACTGTACATCTTATATAAACAATGTTATGACAATAACTGCCACCTATTCATTGGTTTTCATGGAATCTGTTACCACATAAATAAACAATGCTTTTGTTTTTCCGGTAAATATAACTTAAGAATTTAGGGGAAATTGCAACACAATGTTACTTCAGGTAAATGACTATTCTATATCTCACAATAGATTGGCTTGCAAGCATAAACAGTAAGCTGGTTGGATTCATGTGTGATATGACAGATTGCTGTAGTTAAAAAGGTTTTTGAACAATTTAGAAAGTCCACTCACAACATTATTACCAAAAATGATATACCTAATGGAAAATAGGTTTAGGAAGCTCCATCGTTCCTCTCTGAACATGTAAATAGTTTTTATTTGTTATATCTGTAAACCCACACTTCCCCCACGTGTTTGATAAAAATTTGTTTCAAATCTAATCCTAAATTAGGAACTAAAATCCCCTGTACTGTGACTGTTTTGAATTAAACCAATAGGGATGGTCGTGTTCATGCACGTATTGCTGTAGACTGGGAAAAAACACGTAACTTTGTAGTTATTTTGAATATTCTGATTTATATAAAACAGAGAGAGACAACAACTCCTAGACGTATGAGAAAGAAGGAGGAACGATGTGACTGACTTTAACATGCGCAGTTCAATATTCACTTCCTTTTATAAATGAGCGAGCAAAGAATTACATTTCTTCACCAAACCCACAACATATGAGAAAAGCCTTTTTGTAAGTATCTAACTTTTATCTAATCATTAATCACAAGCTGGCAGGGAAAAACTGTTATTAGACTTACATGAAAAAGGGCTACAGCTGATTACTATATTTTGCAATTTGTTCTTCCTGTGTTGTCTGCTCCACATGATTTGCAGAATGGACCGTAATAGTATGATTTAAATACAGCCATAAATAACAATGTATTTTATTGTGATTTTATTTTATAGAGCAACAAAAAGTCTAATTAAGTCTAAAAAAGTCTAAAAATGCCTAATTAAAAATCGAATGAGTATGGGGCTACTGCAAACCTGCCAAGACCTGGTTGTCTCTGTGAATGTAAGAGTATGGCCAACAGAAGACCAAACACAAGACTGTTGCATGGTCCTTGCAGCCACAGAATGTTCTCAGAAGTCATCAGTAGTCAATTTGAAATCATAGAAACGATGGGAAAGAACTTTAATTTTGATAATATGTGATAAATTGATGCATCTATTGTAGTCTGCACCATGGTTTACTGTGTGGCATAGGTACAGGAATACATGTTTTTTCTGTTGATGTAAAGAGGAGAAAAACATATCTGGGTTAAGTCAGAAGAAGCAATCTGACCCTGAAAAAAGGTTGTAGTGTATTGTAAATTTCACTATACAGGACTCTATGTAGACAGTAAATGCACAACTTTGATCACACCCTAGATGTCAAATGCAGGGATAGGGGAGTTGCTAATAAATTAGCCTGATATTTGTCTCATTTAAATGTTGTTTAAACTGAAACCTCAATTCCAATAAAATGTACTTACTGCTATTTGATTTGTGAGTGCAAATAAACAAAGAACTGGGTGCTAAAGCTATCTTACCATTCAAAGTTGGATCAGAAGCTGCACATTCAGGTGCAACTCTATGGCGAATCTAACTGGCGATGCTTGTTTCCGGGAACTACAGGTCCTTCTCAAACTATTAGCATATTGTGATAAAGTTCATTATTTTCCATAATGTAACGATGAAAATTTAACATTCATATATTTTAGATTCATTGCACACTAACTGAAATATTTCAGGTCTTTTATTGTCTTAATACAGATGATTTTGGCATACAGCTCATGAAAACCCAAAATTCCTATCTCACAAAATTAGCATATCATTAAAAGGGTCTCTAAACGAGCTATGAACCTAATCATCTGAATCAACGAGTTAACTCTAAACACCTGCAAAAGATTCCTGAGGCCTTTAAAACTCCCAGCCTGGTTCATCACTCAAAACCCCAATCATGGGTAAGACTGCCGACCTGACTGCTGTCCAGAAGGCCACTATTGACACCCTCAAGCAAGAGGGTAAGACACAGAAAGAAATTTCTGAATGAATAGGCTGTTCCCAGAGTGCTGTATCAAGGCACCTCAGTGGGAAGTCTGTGGGAAGGAAAAAGTGTGGCAGAAAACGCTGCACAACGAGAAGAGGTGACCGGACCCTGAGGAAGATTGTGGAGAAGGGCCGATTCCAGACCTTGGGGGACCTGCGGAAGCAGTGGACTGAGTCTGGAGTAGAAACATCCAGAGCCACCGTGCACAGGTGTGTGCAGGAAATGGGCTACAGGTGCCGCATTCCCCAGGTCAAGCCACTTTTGAACCAGAACCAGCGGCAGAAGCGCCTGACCTGGGCTACAGAGAAGCAACACTGGACTGTTGCTCAGTGGTCCAAAGTACTTTTTTCCGATGAAGGCAAATTCTGCATGTCATTCGGAAATCTAGGTGCCAGAGTCTGGAGGAAGACTGGGGAGAAGGAAATGCCAAAATTTCAGAAGTCCAGTGTTAAGTACCCACAGTCAGTGATGGTCTGGGGTGCCGTGTCAGCTGCTGGTGTTGGTCCACTGTGTTTTATCAAGGGCAGGGTCAATGCAGCGAGCTATCAGGAGATTTTGGAGCACTTCATGCTTCCATCTGCTGAAAAGCTTTATGGAGATGAAGATTTCATTTTTCAGCACAACCTGGCACCTGCTCACAGTGCCAAAACCACTGGTAAATGGTTTAATGACCATGGTATCACTATACTCAATTGGCCTGCCAACTCTCCTGACCTGAACCCCATAGAGAATCTGTGGGATATTTTGAAGAGAATATTGAGAGACTCAAGACCCAACACTCTGGGTGATCTAAAGGCCGCTATCGAAGCATCCTGGGCCTCCATAAGACCTCAGCAGTGCCACAGGCTGATTGCCTCCATGCCACGCCGCATTGAAGCAGTCATTTCTGCAAAAGGATTCCCGACCAAGTATTGAGTGCATAACTGTACATGATTATTTGAAGGTTGACCTTTTTTGTATTAAAAACACTTTCCTTTTATTGGTCGGATGAAATATGCTAATTTTGTGAGATAGGAATTTTGGGTTTTCATGAGCTGTATGCCAAAATCATCCGTATTAAGACAATAAAAGACCTGAAATATTTCAGTTAGTGTGCAATGAATCTAAAATATATGAATGTTAAATTTTCATCATTACATTATGGAAAATAATTAACTTTATCACAATATGCTAATATTTTGAGAAGGACCTGTATTTCTGCCCCACGATCCACCGTTGCTGTTAGAAAATAGCTGAACCACTAAAGTTAATGGAGATTATGCTAATTTCTCACTAGAAGCAGCTTAGATACAATGTGTGTGGCCAAACGTTTCTCAAACAGACGGGCTAGGCAAGAAGAGCATTAATCAGAGAAGCGGCCAATAAGCCCATAGAAACTCTGAAAGCTGCAGAGAACCCCAGCTCAGTTGGGAAGAAACTGTTGACATTACATCTATTTGTCTGCTGAGCTTGGTCTATATTTCAAAGAATAGTCACTGTATTCAGTGTGTAATTGTGCAAAGTTGTTAGAGACATATCCCCAAAAGGAAAGCAGGGCCTATATTCAAGACATGAGCACCTAACGTTTCCATGGAAATATAGCTAGCCTACATCTCAAAAAATTTGAATATCATCAAAAAATTCAATATTTTTTATCAGTCATTTCAGAAAATGAAACGCATATAATATATACATTCAATACGCATAGAGTGAAAAATTTGAAGTCTTTTTTTCTTGTAGTTTTCTTGATTAGAGCTTACCAATAATAAAGAAGCCAAATTCAGTGTCTAAGAAAATAAAAATTTTGTGAAAAAGGTCAATAATGCAAACTCATCGTGCCACACCTTAATTACCAAATTAACTCAAAATACCTGCAAAGGTTTTCAGAGCCTATACATGGTCAGTCTGGATCAGTTGGCCAGACAATAACGGGAAGGACTGCTGGCTTGACAGATGTCCAGAAGCTCCACAACACGGGTAAACCACAGACTGACCACTGGTTGTTCACAGAGTGTTGAAACTAAGCATATCATAGAAAGGCGTGGAAGGAAAAGTGTGGTAGTAAAGGTGCCCTTGCTACAGGAATAACCACAACCTTGAGCGTATTGTCAGGCAAAATCTATTCGAGAATTTGGAGAGATTTCACAAGGAGTGAAATGAGGTTGGAGTCAGTGCATCAAGAGCCACTACAAACAAATGAATTCTACACATAGGCTACAAAAGTCACATTCCTCATGTCAAGCCACGCTTCCTGAACCAGAAGCATCTTACCTGGGCTAAGGAGAAAATAAACTGGGGTGTTGCTCAGTGTTCTAAAGTCCTCTTTTCAAATGAAAGTAAAGTTTGCATTTCATTTGGAAGAAGAGTTGAGAGGCACAGAATGTTGCTTGAAGTCCAGTTTGAAGTTTCCACAGTTAGTGATTACTTGGGGTGCCATGTCATCTGCTGGTGTTGGTCCCTTGTGTTTCTGAAATCCACAGCCAACACAGCCATCTACCAGGAAATTTTAGAGCACTTCATGTTTCTTTTTGCTGAAAAGCTTTATGGAGATGCATATTTCATTTTCCAGCAGGACTTGGAACCTGCCCACACTGCCTAAGGTACCAAAAGCTGGTGTTACTGTGCTTGATTAGCTAGAAAACTCTCTTGACCTGAACCCCATAGAGAATCTATTGGGTATTTTCAAGGGGAAGATGAGAGACACCAGGCCCAACAGATGAGTTGAAGGCCACTATCAAAGCTACTTGGGCTTCCATTACTCCTCAGCAGAACCTCCATCCTATGCCGCATTGAAACAGTAATTAGTGCAAAAGGAGGCCGAAACAAGTATTTAAAAATGGACATTCTTTTCAAAAGCTTGATGTTTCTGTTTAAAATATTGTGTTTTTATTGATCTAATATTATACTCAAATGTTCTGAAATGCTGAATTTTAGGTTCTTATAATCAATAATTTAATGTTTTCCACAATCATCAAAATTACAAGCAATAAAGGGTGGAATTATTTAACTTTATGTCTAATGAACTTATTTGAGTTTCAGTTTCTGAAATGAGTGACAAAAATATTTCACTTTTCACAATGTTCTAATTTTTGATTTTTTACAATGTAACTGTATATTATTCAATTACAGGCTACCCTACATAACTGACTAATGACAACATATATACTTATAAATGCTTGCTGTAATAATTTTCCTTCATTGCAGTTGCTGATGGACTTCGGAGTTACTGCTCAACTCTGACGTCTAGTGTCATCAGCTGGTAATTTGAAGATGAACATAATACTCCTTCACTACAACTACACTGGAAAGCTGGAAACCCAGCTAATAAATCCTACTGCTCCAGAACCTGTGAACATTCAAACTATAGTGTTCCTCATCATTTGCAGCTTCATTGTTCTGGAGAACCTCACCGTTCTGGTGGCCATATGGAGGAACTCCAGGTTATGTTGAAAAACTAAAAAAAGCAAAGAAAATTGTTACGTCCCATTTCTTATTGTAAAACCTATATTTACTAAGGCAACTGATTGTTTAGTCAGAGAGGAAAATCCAACTCTGAACTGTATTATTGTGAAAAATGAACATTAATGGAAAATGTGTTTTTAAAATAATCTCAACTTTTCTGCTGCAGCTGAAAACACCATACTCTACTCTGCACTAACCTCCAGTGTCAGCAGGCAGTGCTGATTTAAAGATGAACATCATACACCTTCACTACAACCACACTGGAAAGCTGGACCACCGGCTACCAAGCTCCAACACCAACCAAGGAACTTTGGATATTACAACTATCGTCCTCCTCATCATTTGCAGCTTCATTGTTCTGGAGAACCTCACCGTTTTGGTGGCCATATGGAGGAATCACAGGTTTCACAACCGGATGTACTTCTTCATCGGGAACCTGGCACTGTGCGATCTGCTGGCTGGAGTCGCCTACCTGGTCAACTTGCTCCTCTCTGGACATAAGACTTTTCATCTCTCACCAACTCTGTGGTTTGTTAGAGAGGGCAGCATGTTCGTAGCACTCAGTGCCTCCATCTTCAGTCTCCTGGCCATCGCTATAGAGAGACACCTGACTATGATCAAAATGAGGCCTTATAATGCCAACAAAAACTACAGAGTGTTTCTGCTCATAGGGACCTGCTGGCTGATTGCTATAATTCTTGGAGCTTTACCCATCTTAGGTTGGAACTGCATTGGCAACCTCCCTGACTGCTCTACAGTCCTGCCTCTTTACAGCAAGAAATATGTAGCTTTCTGTATCACAGTTTTCATGGTCTTGCTTTTAGTGATGTCAGTCCTTTACACTCGCATCTACATCCTGGTTAAATCCAGCAGCAGAAAGGTGAGTAAGCACAGACACTCTGAGCACGCAATGTCCCTTCTACGCACCGTCATCATTGTAGTCGGGGTCTTCATCGCCTGCTGGACACCCATCTTCATCCTGTTCCTGGTGGATGTGGCGTGTGAGCAGCACTGCCCAGTCCTTTATGAGGCCGACTGGTTTATTGCACTAGCTGTACTCAACTCAGCCATGAACCCGATCATCTACACGCTGGCCAGCCGTGAGATGAGACAGGCCTTCCTGGCTCTGGTTTGTGGCATTTGCTATAAGGCAAAGGTGTCGGTGAATGGCAGTGGGAATAGGCATTCCCTGGAGCCCAGCCGGAGCAGCCAGAACAACCAGAACCAGCTGAGGGGTCAGGAGACCGACACTGGAACAAAAGAGCATGATGATCAGGAGGGTGTTGAGAGTGATGGGAAAGACTGAAAGAGTAAGTTCAGCAACTCTGAATATGCAATATCCCTTCTACGCACCATCATCATTGTTGTCGGGGTCTTCATCACCTGCTGGACACCTTTCTTTATCCTGCTCCTGGTGGATGTGGCATATGTTCAGCGCCGCCCAATCCTCTACAAGGACGACTGGTTTATTGCACTAGCTGTTCTCAACCCGGTCATAAACCCGGTCATCTACACGCTGGCCAGCCGCGAGATGAGATAGGTCGTGCTGGCTTTGGTTTGTGTTGTTTGTGACAAGAATTACAGTGGGTACAGGCGGTCCCGGGAGCGCAGCCAAAGAGGGAAGAATTCATTGAGCAGCCAAAACATACCTAACCAGGACTAGCAGAGAGCAGTCCTAGTGAGGTCTCAGCTCTGGCTGGAACAAGAGATGTTTAGAAGGGGCATCAGGCCGACGGAAAAGACTGAAAAAAGAATGCAAGCAATTTACAGTAAGAAACTATATAGTGTCTTTATTTCCTGCTGGACGTCCATCTTTGTCCCCTCCTGGTGGATGTGGCGTGTGAGCACCGCTGCACAGTCCTCTATAAGGCTGACTGGTTTGTCAGTGTGGCTGTACTCAACTCTAAACTCTGGCAAACCTGGCTCTGGTTTGGGGCATTAGCTGCAATTTTTGTGTCACTAACCAATGCTATAAAAGTATGATCTACAATTTACTCAGACCAGCCATGACTTTCAGATGTGTTTGTTGTGTGCATAGAAAACGATTCGGAGAAACATATTTTAGTTCACTTTGATTAAGGCACACCTATTGCTTAGTGAAACTGTTAAAAACTGTCAAAAACTGCATCTGATACCAAATGAAAACACTCTTAGGTCTATAGTAAACACAAGAGAAATTCCACACATTCACAATTTTATTGCCAAACAATCATACAGAATGACAAACCCATACAACTAAAAGATTAAACATCTGTAAACATCATTTGGACTCATTTTTATTTAATCTTTTAAATATAACTGTCCCAAAATAGTGTGTTTCTCTGTGACCCAATCTGTCTTTTATTTATAACCCAGAAATGATGACATTTATAATACAGTGAGGGAAAGAGACCACTAGTCTCAAGCAGCAACACTAAGCAGGGCGAAAAGCAACCTCCAGTGAACAGGCATGCCCCATCGAAGATCAGCTATTGCACATTGAAGAAAGAGAAAGGGAGGGGAAAAAACATTATTTGTACAAATTAAAGGCACATTTTAGTCAACAGAAATGTGGAAAGAGGCCCTCAGTATCCCAGTGTTTTTAATCGAGTAGTTTCTTTACATTGCAAAGCAAATCATGTTGAGTGTGTTACATTCAAGTATAGAGCTGTTTTCACTTAGTTAAAAACTTTGTCCAATTGACATCAGATGTTTCTTTTTTTTTTTTTTTTTACAAATTTCCTTCTAAAAAAACCAAAATACTTTACAAAAATTTAGCATAATTTTCTTTCGCAAGCTCTCGGGTTTGCTGAACTTTAGTCACAAACATTGCAGAAGTAAAAGGTGGGGAAGTGTTTTACAGTATACCAAATGTACTGCTTTATGGCCAAGCAGTTTGTTGTGAATACTTGTTCTGTACACACCTTCTTGAAGCAAAACATAGGCACATTATAATACATTGCATCTGTCTTGTCAAACTCGTTGACCACGTACTTGTTTTGGTACAACTCCAGTGGTCAAGTGCATTTCAAATACAATGCCCCATTCATTTGGTATCCATCAGAGTCCTGACAACAGTAAGGATAAAGGCATTTGAAAAAAAAAGAAAAACAGATGGTTTCCAGAACACTTGCAGATCATTACTATAAACTCTATCTAAATTTGGGTTTCTTTCTTCACAAAAAACAGTCAGTAAGACGTAAGAATGTACTATTTAGCAGAAAGATTGTTTACAGATACCAGCGAAATGTAAATTAACTGTGAAAAGAAAGTGTCTGAGAAGAACCTACATATTCAAATAATATGTGCGATTATGGTATCTAGTGATTGAAGAATATTGATGATCAGGCATGGGCCGGTTATCATTACCAGAAAAATTGGAGGAATGATTGGAGTTTTCTAAGGCAATATAGCATGTAGAATAACAAAGCAGCTCCCCTCCTTCACCTTGGCTGCACACTGCCGTTCAGCTGGCCAAAGATCGGCTACTACAATTTTCCGTCGCTTATGACAAAGACCAAATTGGCTGTATGGTAATAAATCCGTTGAAAAAAAAATGGGTAATCATGGTGTTGAAGCTAAAATAGTGCCACACATCACTCTTAGGGCAATGCTGTTTAGAAACTACAGTTGGGAAGCTACAAGCAACATATTTGACTCAAAGCTGACTACCTGAGCACATAACTTGACTAATTTAACCACTTAATATCAGCTTTTTACAACCAGGGTTACTTTAGAAGAAGCAGAATGGCAAAAAGTTATGATATTCTGTGAAATAAGAACCTAAAATACTTCTACTAAAGTAGGCAGAGGTTTACACTACATCTTTAAATCTATGTTTTCAAATAATAAAAATAAACATTGTAGACAACATTATCAAAGCTTATTTTAGCAGCAGATGGAATAAGTGCTGCTTTCAGTTTCAAAGAAACTTTTTATTTTGGAAACACATCTAAACGTTATCTAGGCTAAAATTGATATTGGTGTGTTAAAGGTTCTAAATGTAGACCTGCGTTAGCTAAAACTGACAAACATAAAAAAGCAGTTGAATGAGTTTATACCAAATATTGGGGCATTTAGATTACTAACACGATGTATTTCCTGAATGAGCTACATGTCCACACACTTCAAAACGTCCAGGGGTCTCATTTATAAGCGTGGCGTATGCACAACATGAAGCCTGAAACTGGTTTATACCACCTTTCATGCAAAGGTTGTGTTCCATAAAAACAAACTTGACTGGAGAATGTGCAGTCCCTCACGCAAACTCTGACCCATGCATATGCTCATTTCGTTGGAAGGGGATGGTGACGCAGATGAAGAGGTAGGGAATTGAAACCACACTGCATCATGATTCCTCTCAGACATTTTAAATTTCACTCCATATCAGACTTTAACCATAGATCAACGTCATGATACTCATTTAAATCACAGTGTTATTTATGCTTGTTCTGGTGGGCCATAACTAAGGACCTTTCACATAAATAAGAGGTCAACTTACATCTAAGTCTGCACATTTCATCAAAGTTTTCTCACCCTCACATTCCTCTCCCCAATGATCACCAGGGCGATGTGTACCACAGATTAACAAATGAACTGACAGGATGTGAGGCAACCACAGTGAGTGCTGCAAACATTTAAAGACTGTAGTGACATTCACTACACTTCCTTTTATTTGTTGCACCACTACTGTGACTACCAAACGCAATTTTCTTCTGACTCCACCTCACCCACCAACACCTTGATTTCAGCCGCAGTGAAACTGTTGAATGGGCTTGTAGAGGGCAGAACATGAGGCAGAACCTTGTACGCAAATGTTGAGGAGCATCTGTGATGTATAAAAGGGAAATTGCTTGCTGGTTTGCCTGCGCATGGTTTTATAAGTCTGGATTTTCTTTGACGTACGCCATTTTTACCTTTTGGCTGTACACTTTTAGTATAGATCCTCTGCAATGGTTTATAAATGAGACCCTAGGACTTTCCCCATTTACCAGTTGTGATTTTACTGTTGTTTCTAGTTAATTTTGTTTTTTCCACAGACCAAAATAGACTGCATTCATCATCTGCCTCTGCGATATTCTGTCAGCACAGCATCATCTCTACTTTATGAACAACTGAGTCACAGAGGCGCTGCCACTGTAGGAGAGTGCAGCAGTTCTGGTTGGAAAGTAGGATGCTTGCTCTTCTTTAATTTCTGATGATAAAAAGAAAAAGTCTTGTCATTGCACTCCCTGTACTGCTACAATGTAATCAAGTGATGTTTCTATCTGTAATTAAAGTACAAGTATGTATATGGTTTTACCACTCTACTCAGTTCTTCAGCTAAAAAAACAGAGAATCTTTAAGACATATTACCATAATATTGCAACTGAAAAAGGATGAGAATCATTCGATATTGAACCAAATCAAGCTGTCTTTTAATTTCAATTTATGCTTTTGGCATTTTTTTTATTTATTTTTGTGGATTAAAAAAAATCTAAGTTTAAGCTCAGACCACTTTTAGACCAGGCAGTTTTGCTTGGCCTAAACGTAAGTATACAGTTCCAAACCAGGCCTACATATAGATTTAACTTTGACAAATGTTTGATCAAGATCTACAAGAAGTTTTGAAGTTAAAATAAGTTCTATTAGTAAGTGGATTCTATTTATGGTATTGAGTAAATCCTGTGAATCCATGGTATTTTTAATCAATGTTATGTTGTAACTCCTACCAGCCCATGCCTATTCATGATAAAAGATACCAACACCTAAAAGTTACACATTTATATTTTCAATTAATGCAGGTGAATAATCTGTTCTAACGATGTGATTGCAACATTTTCTTTAATGACACCTTGAAACCTTGGCCATTCATACAAGCACAGCTGAAACAGAGCTCTAATTGTGCTATTATAAAACTTCTTTTTTAAAAGTCCGCTTAAAGAGCCGAGCGTGTTCATTTAAAACGTGAGGATATTAAACCGTATAACTCAAGCACCAAAACTAATCACCGACAAAACACCTAAAAGAAGTCAGAGAAAACCAATTCAAAACAAACCACTGGTTGAAAAAGCAGAAATAATTATTTTACAGTGTCAGCATACACAAGCACCTCCTTTCAAATAAAGGGGAATCAAGGTCTACGAACACGGCCACAAGAACAGTTCATTTGAAGTCATGCGGCTGCAGTGACATGAAGAAATACTTTATAATTAGAAAAAAAGGCTGATCTCTAAAGCCATTGATGGCAGTATGAAAAGGTGTCCGTCTGCTCCCGACACTGTGAGAACACATTCCAATCTCCAATAAAAGCAGCCTTCATATGGAGACTAATAAATTAAGCTGTCACACTAATTGTTAGTTTTATAGGTCATTTGTTTCTATTGGAATTTATTTGAAAGCGCCTTTCTGATTCTTCAACCACTGAGTCAACATTTTCAGTAGAAATACGGTTGTGCTTGACAGACAAAACTTAAGGTTTAGAATTTTATCTTAAAATATTCTTCAT
Source organism: Girardinichthys multiradiatus (assembly GCF_021462225.1). Lineage (NCBI taxonomy): Eukaryota > Metazoa > Chordata > Actinopteri > Cyprinodontiformes > Goodeidae > Girardinichthys > Girardinichthys multiradiatus. The sequence continues at coordinate 19,741,054 of NC_061801.1, forward strand.
GCCTCTTTGAGGTTTTATTTGCACTTCATCTAAACTACAAGAACAATTTGTCATTTTATTGTTTTTTTTTAACACCAAATCAAGATATTAAGTCCAAATGCACCAATTTTGTTTCTCAAAAAATATAGCATTTCAGTCATCACAACAAAATAATAGCAATTCTATAAATAGTTTTCCTTAATCCTTAACAAATCTTTTGTACTCTAGTGACTCCAGTAAAGCTGGTCAGTTTTGAGCACTCTGAGCCTTTTTTTAGGCACCTCCCAGTTCCAGGATGAGAGAGCATTTAAAGGCTCTCTGTTTCCCATCAGGCATTTCAAGCATCACAATTTCCTTTCAACGGGCTGATGAAGACAGAGTTCACTCCCAGCTGAGACAATTGGCAGATTGTTGTCACGGTGATGTCCAATAAGGTGGCTAATGCTGTCAAATATATGATCTTTTGTCCGTACCTTTGAACAGAAGAGAAGAGAAGTTAAAAATCAGTTTTTGTCTCACAAAACAGCCACTTCTAAAACTAACCTGTGGTGTACTTTTTATGCCTTTCTTACCGTGCCCTCAGGGTCCACAAGCAGTAAGTGTTTGGCAAGTCCATTGTGCATGCCAGTCAGAACGTAGGATCCTGGGTTGGTAGTGCTTGTGCGGACGAGAAAGTCCCCATCGTTCTTAAGTAGTTTTTCAGCATCACGGCGACTCATCTTCCCATGGAACCACGTCTGGCCTTCCAGCTCTTCCTGCGCGCGAAAAGCCAAAGATCGCACAAGGAGGGGGCTCGAGTTGTCCACAGAAGCTGCCTTCTGAAGGTTGGACACTTGAGTCTGGGACTGCCCCTGGGGCAGTGGCTGAGACTGGGACTGAATGGCTTCCTCAAAGGGCTCTAGTGCATGACAAGAAAAGAAGAGTCAGTACGGAAAATTATATTTTAAAATTTGTGAAAAGAAAGCCATCATTGATTAGGTCGCATCAGGTAGGCTGGCCAATCTGGGAAGGTTCACCACTGTTCCATCTCTCCCCATTTGTGGATAACAGGGTTAAAAGAAGGAAAGACTAAAGCTACACAACAACATTAACTGTTATCTTCTTATCTTTTTGCTGACAAGAGGTAATTATATGGATAAGGAGGTAAAGCTGAGAACCTATAATTATTTTTAATTACAGCACCCTCTGCATTTAATGGCACCCCTGGTAAAGATGTTTTAAAAGCCTTAAAATACATTGATCTTTTATTAGAGTAGCATAATAATTCCAGTAATAAACTGATCATTTTAGATAGACGAAACGTTTTATTTGAGTCCACATATTCAGATAGTAAAACCCACGTTAAGAAATAAATGACTTTTTTGGACAAAATCCTGCTGATAAAGCTGTATTTCTGCTATTCGGGTAGACTCAACTAACATTTTATATAAATGTCCTGATATCTCAAACTTTCCATGATGCCATGTTTCAAAGGCCTTTGTAAGACAAACAAGCCCACAGCACCACAGAGCCTCTAACATGCCTCACAGAGGACACTTTCCCACATATTCACCTTATGTGTCACCCTAGACCCAACTGGACTGTCTGTTGTCTAATCTGTCCAAAGCATGTGGTTCCAGTTAAAGTCCCTATAGTATTTAGCAAGCTCTACATGTTTGCATTTGTGATATTGTTACAGATAAGGCTTATTTCTCGGCATGTAGATTCAATCGAATGGCTGCTCTGGACATCAAAGATAGTGCTCTTTGCTGCAGCTCCCTAAAAGCCACCTTTTTCTTTACCTCGCTTAACATTCTCCTCATGGTTTGTGGTGGCAAGATAAACGCAGGTCCTTAACCAGCCTAATCTATCACAGTTGTGTCTGTTTTAAGTGTTTTATTTTATTGTTTTCTCTGAAGATATGGGCACATTCTGACAAGTAGCAATTTTCTTGAAGCCATTTTTAGCTTATGAAGAACCCACATATGGGTTGTTCATAGATTGTTTCATTTATTTCTAATTACATTAATTACATTAATAATTTAAATTATAACTACTAATTTATTTGTTACTAGTTACAAGTTCTCATAAGACTTTACACAACCTAAAATACCAACAAAAAAAGCTTGTTAAATCTGTTTTACAGTAATTTTAAGTTGCGCCAATTAATATTGGCAATTTTGAGGAAAAAATATATACATATTTTTACCTGGGACTTTTTTCCTACTGAATATAAGCCCTCAAATTAAAGGTTGGCTGCACTTATTTTAAGGCTTTTTTTACACATCATAAACAGTAGTGCTAATAAGTGTGGAAGTAGCTGTATTTTAGTTTTATATGGCAAAATACTTTACACATAATTTGATCATTTAGATTTTTAATAGGTATAGAGCTATTGATACTAGTTCTGTTATCATATGTCAAACTACTATATAAAAGTTTATATTATAAGAAAAGTTTTCATTAAAAAAAGGAATGTGGGAATTCAATGTTTTGGTAACAATAGGTAATTTGAAAACTAACTGTGGTAAACTAAACTCAACTAACAATTTTACCATCAAGTCTTTCCCGAAAAACACAAATTAAACTGCTGACATAGGAGCTAAAAATATAAGACAGTGAATAAAAAGACAAACACGGTGTAGCAATGGCACAGACAAAGCTTGGACCTCAGCCCAACTCATATGCTGCAGTAAGATGCTGAGACAATGGTGAATGAATGAGTGACAACAAACCTTAATGAACCTAAACAGCACTATAAAGACAAGAGGTCTAAACTCCATCAGCAAGGCTGTGACTGGGTTGATGGGGTAATAAAGAACCCCATTAGGTATTTTTTATGGTTTTTCAATGTGGCTCTACAAGTTACTGATTTATAAGGTTTACTTAGTTTTCACATGGTTTAACTTTTTGTTTGACTGCCTACAATCAGCTGCAAAGAAAATAGCTCACACTACAGAACTAATGGAAAGTCTTAGTATTTTAAACAACCCATATCACCTACACATTAATAAATATCAATACAATTAAGAAACTTGTCAAATTCTTCTAATTCTACTAGACAAAACAAATAAACGTCAAATAAAAGTTAATCAAGCCTTACTCATGTCAAATAGGTCCTTCTGGAGGCTCTCTTTGCCTACATCTACCATTCCCTTTGTGGCATTTTCTGCTTCTGCTTGAAGAGCTGCAAACACCTGGGCATCAATCTGCTGGGTGTTCACATACATGGGCATCTCTGCTGCTTTTGGTGCCTGACCTTTGGTCTCTGGCAGACTGCTGATATCAAAAGATCCTGGACATTTACAGAAACAAAGTCAAAGTCATACTACTGAAGCAACACAGTGCAAGAGTAAACATGTGCCTAATGTACTGAACCGTTTGGTGGTACCTACCCTGCTGCAGGAAGATGGCCTTCCTTTCATCAGCCCAGTTTTCACAATGTCGTCCCTGATAGTATGTCTGTTCCACCGAGCCCGGACCCGTCTGATGAAATGCAGAAACAGTGAAACATATTTCCCAATAAACAAATCACGCTTAAACTCGGATTACATAGTTTTAGAAGCATTTAAATTTTTAGAAGCATTCATTATTAACTATAATTTAGCCAACATCCAGATGAAGGATAAAGTTATCACAAATAATCAAAGCATATGTCATATACAGCAAGGTTCCTGGGTTGATGTGTCAAAGGTTCTGTCGTTAAAATAAATGTTAAATTAACATAAATGTTAATCCAACCGTGTTTAAAAGTCAAATGGTGGGAAAGACAGAGATTCTTACTGTGTACTGTATAAATGGGTTGCTTGAAGAGTAAACAAATGTTACTATAAGGTACTATATACGGTGCAGTAAGGCATTGTCACTGCTTGTCAATCCCTAACCTAAATAAATAAAAGAATCACATTACAAATGATGATTTCTTTATTAAGGGAAAACACGTTAAAAACAATTAAATGTGATTAGACCGATATTTTGGTAAGTTGAGTTCAGTTTCACTAGCCACACCCAGGCCAGATCAGTTCCAGATGTATAGAAGTAAGAAATCGCTTAAATAGAACCTCTCTGACCACATGAAGTAGACCAAAAGATCTGCACCTCTTGCCCCGAACTAAAAAAGATAAGGAGAAAGTCACTGATATCTATCAGTTTGGAAAAGCTTACAAAGCTTTGGGAACTTATCCAAAAACGGATAAACTTGAAACTGCGGTAAGTCCTCCCAGGAGTGGCTTGCCTATCAAAATTACACCAGAAACTCTTTGACTAATCATTCAGATTCAAAAGCTCTATGAACAACTCCTAAACTACTGCGGACCGCTGAACACCAACTGGGCAAATGTGGCACCAATACAAGCGTTCCAAGGCAAAAAGCACTAATGAATCATTTTAGAAGGTTTGTGACCCGTAACGCCAGCTGTAAAATGAACACAGATGTTTTTCCGGTAAAAGAACGTCATACTGACAGTCAAACATGGTGGTGGTATTGCAATGGTCTAGGGCAGGGATCCTCATTGCGTGGCTCCCGAGCCACATGCAGCTCACCATGCTTTATTTGGTGGCTCTCGTAACAGGTTACAGCAATATGCCAGCCAATCCATTTTCAACACGCTTCCACACCGTGACGGCAGAACGTGCTGCACGGCAACAGTGATTCCACAAGCGTGTGCACCCTAAACAGCGTGAAGAATGGAGCAATTTATAATCAAAGGCAAAAACAAAAAATTAGGAAATATTGAGTATTGTAGTTATTTTATTTACTTTTGCTTTTTACAGGAAAATCTCGCCATCAATTTGTGACCTTAAAGTGCCTGTGACACGCTTTTCCAACAAATGTAGAAATTGAAAGGAAAAATCTTAATACTGAAGAAAATGGGCAATAATTGACATGATATCAAGATTAAAGGCGAGTGTGGCTCAGTAGGAAGAGTAGTCGTCTTGCAATCAGAAGGTTGTGGGTTCGAATCCAGCTTCCTCCTGCCATATGCCGATGTGCCCCTGGGCAAGGCACTTAACCTCAAGTTGCCTACCGATCTGTGTATCGGTGTATGAATGTGTGAGTGTTAGTGAGTGCGATTGGGTGAATGTGGCTCTAGTGTAAACGCTTTGAGCAGTCTGTATGACTGGAAAAGCGCTATATAAGTTCAGTCCATTTACCATTTAAAGACGTGATAAAAGACAATTGTGACACAAAATAGGCATATTTCGTTGTTAAATTTTGCAAGTCCAAAGTCACCTGGAAATTACATCAAAGGGGAAGTCTCCGGTCTACATTGTGTGAGAGTCAATGAGAAACGGTTCAGGTAGAAGCCAGGTTGAGTTAAAAACAGCGTTAACTTCCTCGTTGCAAAAGTACATTTAGATATCGGCAGTTATTATTAATTAAAAATGAAAAGTTATCATTTTATTAATAATAATAATCCGAAATTATTATTATTATTAAAATGAAATAAATGACACACACATACAATATATTTAAATAAATGTTTCTCTAAAGATTCTAATATAAAAAGTTTTAAAAAATGACACACCAGATAGTGTCTTCAGATCTTGAATCATCCCTTGTGTCACTGCTACTGCTCCATGCTGCTCACTTCGACTCCGGTTGTTTAACTCAGTGCCATATTTACTGTAACCCTGGATTTACACTTTCTGCTCTGGTCCGGTCCGGTCCGCTGCGTAGCCCAGAGGAGCTCCAAGAACCATACGCAGATCGCGCAATAAAAGCCAGTGATAAATGTGGTAGCAAGTTCAAAACAACTCATTCTGTTGAAGTTAAACCAGTTACATTGCTTCACTTCGTTTTATGTTTTATTTTTATGAGTTTTGTTTTACAAAGGGTGAGTTGACTGAGTGCAGCTAAGCTTTATTTGTTGCTTCATTTGGTGCATTTAATGTTTAATTGTTCGGTTTAGAATACCTTAGTTAATGTATATAGCCCAGTAACTGAACTAATTGATCTAATGTAAACAATTGCTAATTTTAACATGTGTTTATATAAATATATGTGTGTATTTATTAATATAGCGAGAGTCTGTCTTTGGTGAATTATTTTGAAAAGCCGGATGTTGTGCTCATTCTGTTTCCTGGTGGTACGGTATGATTCATGCATATTGACTCCAGCCGTGCTCCGGCATCCAATTAGATGGCCATCAGGACATCGCAGCATATGTGCTCTGCCATCTGACGACAGCTGACTTTCTTCTCCTGACTCTGCTTCATCTCTCTCTAATAGTGACTGAAATATATCTAAAGAAACATAAGATTCTATGCTGCTGTCTGTGTAAGCCATTGTAGCAGGAGTCAGTTTACATGCCGGGGTTCCCCTTCTACATTATAAAAGAGCGTAAAAGAGTAGTCTGGAGGTAGGTTTTTTTTTGTGTGAAATTTATAACCTTATACCTCAACAACTGTTCATTTCAGCAGCATGATTGCACTTCATGAAATCATAAAATATTTTATTAATGTTTCCATAAGTTTAATTCGATTTATCATAAATTCAGTGTCACAGAAACTTTAAGATTCAGCACATTTATGTACCAATACAATGATTCGCAGCACATCAGCAGGTCAACTTCCAAATGAAATGACATTTTCAACTAGCCTAGTTTAAAGTTCTTACTTGAATCCCATTGAGATGCTGTGATGTGACCATAAGATTGCTGTTTTGGCTTGAAAACTCTCTAATGTGACTGATTTATAACAACTCTGCAAAAAAGAGTGGGTCAAAAATCCACTTCGATTTAAAAGACTCATTGCCAGATGTCACTAATAACTGACGGCAGTTGCCGCCATGAGCGGCACAACCAAGAATTAGGTTTAGAGGCCAAATACTTTTCACATAAGGTAAGGTTGGTTTGAATGGGGGTTTTTTCTGAAGTGAAATCATAATTTGCATTTTGTATTTACTAAGGTTGATGATGTTAAACATTTCAGTTTGCTCAAAAAAGCAAAACAGAAGAAATACTTTTTAAGAGCAGTGTAGTTCATTCCACATGTACTTACAAAAAGCATGCAATAAGTCTTTGTAAGTTTTTTTGAACTCTTGCATTTGTTTTTCAGAAAAGAAATACATCCACATAATTGCTTTATGGTGCTTTAGAATAAACCAGATTATCAAAATTGTACCTGGCCTCCTTCACATGCCGCATTCTGAGTCGTCAGTCGAGTGTCAATAAACCCTCCAGGGGGTGGCATTTTGCCTGGGATGTTGTTATAATAAGGATGTTCCGTTGTCTCCTCTTCTTCCTCTGTCCATGCCAATTCCTCCATGTTTAATACCCTGAAAAGAAGAACACATGCACACTCTTATGGGATTACAGGGCAGTTATGTTTAACAATATCAAGGCCCATAAATTAATCAATATCAAGCTACAAACATCCAGCTTATTTGGAAGGCATGTTCTCTTGTCTTTACCTTTTTAAAGCATCTATAAGAGAAATAGGCCTCTGTGTCACATTATAATAAGCATCCCTTAGTTAAACAAGAAGTCATACAATACTATTTTTTAATGTATAATGCCAAAACTCTGTCAACTTAAGGTAGATAATTTCAAATAAATTTTATGGGGTGTCAAGATTTGTGGCACCAGGAGATTTTATTGAGAGCCTGCTCTGGAAAACCATTAAATATATTTGGAAAGAAGAAGCTACACTGTTTAACAGCTGAAATCCTAGGAAAGGGATTCTGCTTAAGTATCCAATTTCTATTTCAACCTTTATTTTAATTTTAAAAAATAAAGATTTATTCATTGATTTTTAGTGTTCCCCTCCAAACACCTCCAAATGTGTATGTGAACGGCATTTAAAAAAAAATTTTGTTTCAAAATTCCATACCTTTCCAGACACAAATTTCTAAATTTCAAATCACAAAACAATATTTATTTGGACTTAACTTAGAAAAGCTCGATTTCAAAATCTGTTAACTCTTACATTTGCAAGAGTTCTTCAAAACGCATTTTTGCTTCAAAAACTAAAACTAACCTTTATTTTATTTGTAGAAAATAACATAAATAGCTGTTTTAGTGAGGTGTTGGGTTTTTAACCTGACCACTTTTAAGAGCACAGCTCCAGTTCAACCTGTATTTGAAGTTGTCTACTATCCACAAAGTATTGAAATGGCCCTGTTTAATTTTTGAATGTGTGTTAATAAGTAAAAAACTCAAAATACTGATGGGAGAAATGTTTAAATCCAGATGTGGCAGGGCAAAGCAAAGATAAAAAGTGTCATTTAAATTTAAATCAAGGTACAAACCACTGAATTTATGAAACATGATTAGATATTAGAGAACAAAACAGTCTGGAAACATCTTTCAAACCTACATTTTCTTTTCTGTATATTTTTTCATATTTGTAAAATTCAAAACATTTCCAGACTTTTAGAGACTTATATGACAATAACTGAAATTCTTACTGTATATTGTACTCCTCACCTGTCATGGACTGAGGACATCTTGTTTGAGGGACACTGCAGGTATTGCTGGAATCGAAGGTCAAACGCCTGGCCGATGGTGCTGATAACATCCTGAGCGAGCCCGTCCGAGCACTCGAGGATGTGACATGCTGAGAGAAGGGTCAGATTACAGCAGTAAAGAACATGCTGCATATTAGACTGTTTTAAGAGTGTCAGAGGAATGCATCCTCACCTCTGCGGTTGACTGGGTCCTTTGCTACATAGGCAACGTAATCTGTTGTGTCCTACAACAATAAAACGTGACATGGTAAATGTCACTAATACAATGCAGCTAAAAGAATATTCAAATGGATACATGTTATCTGGTAAGAGAAATGAAATGTGCATTAACTTATATATGCTAATATACTGACTCTTTTTCAATTCAAAACATATATGATGAACTATAAATTACTGCTTGAAATACTCACAGGGTCTCCACCTGATGCAAAGGAGATAGACTGCATGTGATGGTTGGCAATGATCTGACAAAGAGAAAATAATACAAAAACTGAATATTTTGTTCACATATATGCAGTTGTAATCCAGTTTATGCACATTTCTGGTTAGAGGGTAACTTATAGTACTCTTGTGCATAATTGTCATAATAATTTTGTGTTTTGAATGATGCAGATAAACGGTTATTTGTCCAGGATGCCCTGATAAAACAATAATCAACTTTATTGGTTCTGAAAAACAAGAACTTAACAATTCTGATACAAACATTATTTATACCAGATCTCAAAAATGAATGGAAAAATCATTTTTTTGCACTATAGCAATCAAGTTCTTCCAATAATGGCTGAACAGCTTTTTGAAAGATTCCATTGCTACTTTAATTATTTATCTTTGGTGATAAGTGCCATGTGTTTGAGGTTGGAAAGACTCATTGCCATCACTCTAATCTTGAGCTCCCTCCACAGTTTCTCTCTCAGATCCAGGTCGGGGGTCTAGCTGGACCACTCCAGCTAATATTACTTCCAATCAGATGAAACATATTGGTAAAAATGTTTTTAAACCTAAACCTGCCAGGAGTATGAATAATGTTGGGCTTAACTGTATGTTAAGTGTAAGCATAATTTTAACCCAGACTGAGTTAGGGAAAATCCAGAACACAATCAATACATTGTGCCCCCAATTTTTGTTTATGGAAAACAAATCCTCCAGGTTGTTTGTAAGGTTTTTATTCTACCCTGAAATAAGAACAGTTTAAAGGAAGTTTTAAATGTACAAAATTAACAAGACATCCCAGAATGAGTGCATGTAAACTCTTGACCAGAACTGCACATAATTATGGAGGGCTTGGAGGCTGACCTGCTTGCAGTCGGGGGTCATCAGGTTGAGGCTACTGGTGGAGATATTCAGGTTGATGGACATGCCAGCAAATTGGAGATTACTTTTTCCCAAAATACTGGACAGAGCTTTGGATGGTGGCTAAAAGGAGCAGGGGAAGAAATAGAGAGATAGAAGAAAAAATTTAATTAACTTTAATTAAATTTAAACTAAATTAAAATTTATTTTATAGATTTATGCTTCCGACACTGTTTTAAACTTTTAAGAAACTCAAAACAACACAAGGGAATATCATAAATGTTTTCATTTAAAAGAAGGTTATTGAAGGCAGTGGGCAGATAAAATAAGCCAAAGCTATTAAAGATTGTCTGTATTAAGCCAATGTTACCATCATGTGTTTGTCACACATCCACAGGAACATCATCTAATATCAAACCTCCATTCAAATAAATTAGCTTGTACTCATTCTGTTTTTGTTATATCCTCTTTTCTGACATTTGAGGAAGCTTTAGAGAGCAGAATAATGCCTCACATTAAGGCACACAAACAGAATCCACTAGCATGCACATAGAAGCTCAGCCTCCTGATCACAGATATTGTGAGCTACATGAGTCACTAAGCACTGTGCACTACATCGTGGGCTGAAGCTACGCCCACGCAGACATAGAACCATTCGTCTTCATCTCCATCCTCTGCCTCTCGTTTCACATACAGGAAGGTAGGGGGGCCAAAACATACACAGGGGGTGCTATAAATAGAGCAGGGAAGGGTAAATGAATATCTTATGTTTTTTCCTGTTCAACCCACTAAGCATTTTCACATAAATCCTTCTGGGATTGCGACAGTGTCTCCGTTTCTCGGCGTACCTTTCTTTTCCGCAGCGCTCCTTTGGTCCCAGGAACAGCTTCAAACACCAGGCTGATGGCTTCCCTTCAGGGAGGGTGAGAGGACAACCATGGTGACAGTTATCGGCAGCAGCATAGATTGTATTCACATTTTGTTAATTTAGAAACATGTAGAGGTTATAGAAATTATTAAGTTTGCGTCTCACTGTAACAAAGACACTTCGCCAAGCTAGAACAGCTTATTTCTCATCATTAATAGAAGAGAACAAGAATAATCCTAGGTTTCTCTTTAATACAGTTGCTAAACTTACACAGAGTCATAGCTCTGTTGAGCCATCCATTCCCTTAGCTCTCAGCAGTCATGACTTTATGGGATTCTTCTTAAATAAAATTTATTCTATTAAAAATAAAATTTTTGACATACTCCCGAAGATGATTACTTCATCCTCGGCAAGTGAGACAACATTGCAATAACTGCAGAACCTGATTTGTGTTTGGACTGTTTTGATCCTGTGGAGCTTCTTGAGTTATCAGAAATATTAGCTTCATCTAAACCTTCAACTTGTATGTTAGACCCAATCCCAACCAAATTATTTAAGGAAGTGTTCCCTCTGATTACCAGCCCCATTTTAGATATGATTAATCTATCCTTAGTAAATGGTTATGTACCACAGGCTTTTAAGGTAGCTGTAATTAAACCTTTACTTAAGAAACCTTCGCTTGATCGAGATGACTTGAAAAATTACAGACCTATATCCAATCTTCCATTCTTATCTAAAATTCTTGAGAAAATAGTTGCTAACCAAATGTGTGAGCATTTACACAGCAATGACCTGTTTGAAGAGTTTCAGTCAGGCTTCAGAGCTCATCATAACACTGAAACAGCTCTACTGAAAGTCACTAATGATATTCTTATGGCCTCAGATAATGGACTTGTGTCTGTACTGGTTCTGTTAGATCTCAGTGCTGCATTTGATACAGTCGACCATAATATTCTCTTAAAAAGGCTGGAATATGCTGTAGGGATCAGAGGAACAGCGCTAGGCTGGTTTAAATCTTATTTGTCTGACAGATTCCAGTTTGTTCATGTAAATGATAAATCATCTTTAAACTCCAGGGTTAATTGTGGAGTACCACAGGGTTCAGTACGTGGGCCAATTCTCTTTACTATATATATGCTTCCAATAGTTCAAATTATCAGGCAGCATAGGATAAATTTTCACTGTTACGCTGATGATACTCAGCTTTACTTATCCATAAATCCTGATGAGCCCAACCAGTTAGAAAGACTACAAGCATGTCTTGAAGACATAAAAACTTGGATGACTTTAAATTTTCTGCTCCTAAATTCAGACAAGACAGAAGTTGTCGTCTTTGGACCGGAGTCTTTAAAAAAGAAACTGCTTAGTCAATCACTTAACCTGGTTTGCATTAAATTGACCTCCGGTAATAAAGTAAAAAACCTTGGTGTTATTTTTGACCAGGACATGTCATTTAAATCCCATATTAAACAGGTTTTTAGGATTTCCTTCTTTCACCTCCGGAACATTGCCAAAATTAGAAATATCCTGACGCTGAAAAACTAGTCTATGCATTTGTTACTTCAATGCTGGACTATTGTAATTCTTTACTATCAGAATGTCCACAAAATGCAGTTAAAAGCCTTCAGTTGATTCAAAATGCTGCAGCAAGAGTTCTGATGAAAATTAAAAAGAGAGATCATATTTCTCCTATTTTAGCTTCCCTTCATTGGCTCCCAGTTAAATCCAGAATATAATTTAAAATTCTCCACCTCACGTATAAAGCCCTTAATGATCTAGCTCCATCATACATCAGAGATCTGATTGGTCCATATGTTCCTAACAGAGCATTTCGTTCTCAGACTGCAGGTTTACTGGTGGTTCCTAGAGTCTCTAGAAGTAGAATGGGAGGCAGATCTTTTGGTAATCAGGCTCCTCTCCTGTGGAACCAGCTCCCAGTTTTAGTCCGTGAGGCAGACACCCTGTCTACTTTTAAGGCTAGGCTTAAAACTTTCTTTTTTGATAAAGCTTATAGTTATAGAGTGGCTTAGGTTATCCTGAGCTATCTTCCTTATTTTTTACCTCCGTCTTCTTCCCTCCCTGTTGGATGGAGTAAGGGGGAGTCAGGTTTAGCCTAAACCGGCTCATTTATGGTTGAGGTGCAAACACACCCTCCATTTCTGCTACCTGTATGACCCCCTCTTGTTTCCAATGGTTATGGTCAATCTGACAGAGAGAGGTATCCCAATTGTTATGGTTTTAGTATAACAATGGCCATTAGTGGGCACTAGATGGACACCCTGTCTACTTTTAAAGCTAGGCTTAAAACTTTCCTTTTTGATAAAGCTTATAGTTAGAGTGGCTTAGGTTATCCTGAGCTATCTGTGTAGTTATGCTGCTATAGGCTTAGGCTGCTGGAGGACATAATGACCACTTTCACCCTCTTTGCTACATTCTCACACTACTCTCCAATTTTGCATTATTTGCTGTTATTTCAGTTTTTCACTTTATGTTCTCTCTCTTTTCTCTTCCTAGAAGCTACACCTGACCTGACTCTGTGTCTACCTGTGACACCTTTCTGGAGAGGGGCATTGTCCAAGCTTCTGCTGGCAACAACTCAATGCTCACCTTCTACCGATGATCCACATGGCCCTGTCTTTCAGTGTTTAACCCTTTCTCTCTCCTAGACATGGCAATTGACTGAGCTTTTACTGTAACTAACTCTATGTGCTCTCTTTCAGACTCTAACCTTGAAAAATGGCTCAGAGTTTACCTGTTCTTTCTTTCTAGGTGAAATGACTAAAGGAGCTACATCCATTAACATTTACTTTTCCTTCCAATAGAAAGTACTCCTGGATCAGTGCTTCTTTGTCATGGAAGCAAATCGTTACCATATTTCAAATGAAAAAGCATTTTCAGAAATGCTTTTTCATTTTAAGAATGTGGATGCATTGTTTGACCCATAAATAAAATTAGTGATCAATCATCCTATTTGCATTTTAATTTTCTTCAAGACTGCTCATTCCTTCACTAAACTAAAATGAAAATGAAAAAGACATTTGAGATTTATTTTTCAAAATGTACCCCAGCAAATAGATACCAAAATTCAATTTGAAATGTAAAATTTGAAAATGAAAATGCATTTGCAGAAATGCGTTTTCATTTTAAGAATGTGGCTGCTTTATTTGACCCATAAATGAAATTAGTAATCAATCATCCTATTTGCATTTGCATTTTCTTCTTCACGACTGCACATTTTATGACATAATCAAAAAGAAAACAAAGCAGACATTGCTTTTTCATTTTCGTGGTCTGCCCGCAAAGTACTGCCCAGAACTTGAAAACGAAAAAGCATTCCGAGCGGCGGGCGCAGCAGAGTGACGTTAGCAGCCGCTCTTCCTCAGCTCCCTGCTGACCGAGCTACCCATCTTGTTCAGTAGGGGGCGCTGTGCACGTCTGCATTGCATTACTTTGCAAACGTGCCGAGAAATTGATTCAATTGCTGGGTCTTTAGCATCACAGGTCATGGCGCTCCCTCAAATTGTGCAAACACTTTTAGAATTAGCTGAGCAGGTAGAATCCAGTAGTATATCCGAGTCTGATGCCTGTGACTGAGTAGAACAAGTCATGGAGACCTTGGCTGCATACTCTGCCGTCATAGATTTGAACATTAATGAGGTTGCTTAGTAAACCTCTGTTCAGTCCTGGAACGGCTGGATGCTGTGGAGCCTCAAATGGGATGAGGACGACCAACCATCAACATCCCGAACCGAACAAGATGGGTAGCTTTATGGGTCAAATAATGCAGCCACATTCTTAAAATGAAAAAGCATTTCTGCAAATGCGTTTTCATTTTCAAATTTTACATTTCAAATTGAATTTTGGTATCTATTTGCTGGAGCATATTTTGAAAAATAAATCTCAAATGTCTTTTTCATTTTCATTTTAATTTAGTGAAGGAATGAGCAGTCTTGAAGAAGAAAATTAAAATGCAAATAAGATTATTGATTACTAATTTCATTTATGAGTTAAACAATGCAGCCACATTCTTAAAATGAAAAAGCATTTCTGAAAACGCTTTTTCATATATGGTAACGATTTGCTTCCATACTTTGTTCTCTTTGTGTCTCTGCTCTGTTCTCTCAAACTCCCAGTCAGTCGTGGCAGATGGCCGCTCACACTGAGCCTGGTTCTGCTGGAGCTTTCTTCCTGTTGAAAGGGAGTTTTTCCTCTCCACTGTCTCTACATGCTCATCCAGGAGAAGTGACTGCTACAAATCTCTGACTGGATGCAATCTGCTGGGTTTCCTTAGACAGAAAAACCTTTTATCTAATTTGAATAAATAACTGAATCTGACTGCACTGTTCAATGATTAGGATTAATTGGAATGTATGTACCTGACTTTTGTGAAGTGCCTTGAGACGACATGTGTTGTGAATTGGCGCTATATAAATAAACTGAATTGAATTATCATAATTCCGCTATCCAAAATAAGTTATTATTTATTATGTTTTTGATTATAAATATGGTTCATTGATTCAGTATTTTTCATATTATAATAGAGCTATAGGTATGAATTACTAAATCTAATGGTAAATAAATAAAGCTGATAGTTGTTTTTCATTTAAGTTAAGTAAGATTTTGTGTAACAAAGCTGTAAAGTTGTTGCAGCTAATAACATTGTAATAACAATATCATAATAATAACATGATCAAAACTTTTAAACATAAGACAGTAAAACAAAGCCATTTTTAGAGAGGTGATGCAACAATGCATTTCCTGGAAGTATTTATTTTAGCAAAGATATTTTTTCTTCAAATGCAGTTTGACTGCAGCCACAAACCTCCGTGTGTTTTAGTAGGATTTTATGTGATAGAGCAACACAAAGTGGTGTATAATTTTCATATATGTGGTTAAATTTGTTTTCACAATTAGAAATATGAAAACTGGTGTGAGCATTTGTATTCAGCCCCCTTTACTCTAATAGCTATAAATAAAGTTTCATTGCAACCAGTTGCCCTCAGAAGCCACTTATGAAGGCCCCAGAGGTTTGTTGGAGAACGAACATCATCATGAAAACCAAGGAGTACAACAGAAAGGTCAGGGATAAAGGGTGCAGAAGTTTAAAGTAGAGTAAGATTTTAAAACAAGATCCACAGCTTTGAACATCTCACACAGTCCTGTTCACTCCAACGCTGAAAAACGAGTATAGCACAATTACAAACTATGAACATTAACGGCCATCCACTTAATCTGAAAGGCAGGACAAGCAGATAATTACTTAGAGATGCAGTCAAGAGGTTTGTGGTAACTCTGGGGGAGCTGCAGAACATAGCAGAAAACTAACATCACTGAATAAACCAGGTCTACTGTGAAACGGGATGGGGGCGGCACCATCCTGTTGGGAAGCAGGAACAAGGAAGCAGATCAGGGTTGAATGGAAGATAGATGGAGCTAAGTACAGGACAATCCTGGAAGAAAACCTATTAGAATCTGCAAAACCTGAGACTGGGGCATAGGTTCACCTTCTAGCAGGGCATAGATTAAACATACAGAGCTGTAATGGAATGGTTTAAATTAAAGCATGTTCATGTTAGAATATCTCAGTCAAAGCCCAGGCCTGCATCCTATTAAAAGTCTGGGCCAAGGCGTGGCGCTGGTGGTGTAGTGGTTAAGCGAACGATACAGTCCTCGATGCGGCTGTTCCAGGTTTGAGTCCTGAACCCAGTGACCTTGGCTGAATGTCTCCCCCTGTTTCCTGTCTGCCTACTGTTAAAAAATCAAGGCTTCTAGTGCTGAAAAATATCTTTAAAAAGTACAAGGTGGATGAATGCAAGACATCATGAGTGCCTTTCTTGTGCACAAGTACAAGGAAGAAAAAGCTGCTTGCTTTCCTACAAATCATAAAGAAATGGGATCAGACTTTTATACACATCTGAACAAGTTATGATTTATTCAGAGAACACAAGGATGCATGAATTAAAAGGAGGTTTGACAATACTTGTTTCAATTAAAACATTTTAAAGTCACAAATATGAGGCTACAAATAATTTACTTTTAATAAAAGCAACAATGCATTTATTCTATATCATTTTGTAACCTCAGTGTTTTTCTTTGCTCAACACTGGGCCTACTGCTGGGTAGCTTTCCAAGCTAATGATGCCAAGCTCAGGAAGTCATGCAGACAAGCGAAAATGACAAACTGATTCACTTCAGGCTTTGTTTCACTGCACATCAGTTACTAACTTCAAACTCATGGAGTCACAGAAACGTCCAAGTAAACAAATGATTAACATCTATAAAATTTTTTTGATATAACTGTTAAGTGACAATATCTTATATGCTTTGTTGCTTATATACGCTGGTCATGGAATCAAGAAGCTGTCTTTTTGAAAAACATGGCATCGTACAGGAATGGCGCTGCATTTTTCAGAAAATTTTAGATGAATCAAACATTTTTTACTGTTGAACTTAAAAGGACACACATCACTAGATTTTACTAACTCGTGCAAATGTTGTTAACACGGGTTTAACTGTAATATATTTGGCTTGTTACTTTTTTTTGGAGGGGGCGGGCTCATTTGGACACAATAGAGCCACTGAGTCATTGTCAGGGTCTGAGTCACTGTAATCGCTGTGTGTCTTTGCTGCAATATACGCACACACAGAAAAATAGGTGTAAAGAGCAGGGGCTTGAATCATTTGTTAATTAACCAAACAAGTAATGGCTCATTTTTATGGTTTAAGTTTAAAATATTTCTTGAGGCTAGATATTTAAATTTAACTATAGGCCAATTCTTAATCCACTCACTGCAGAATCAATCACTACATTATATTTTGGCTCATTTTCACTCTACATAACAAATTGCAATTGGAAATCTGCGAGGTTAATGTATTGGGCTGCACAGTGGCACAGTTGGTAACCCTGTTGCCTTGAAACAAGAAGGTTCTGGTTTCGACACCTGGCCGGGGGTCTTTCTGCATGGAGTTTGCATGTTCTCACCGGGTACTCCGGTTTGTATTTATGCTGTAGTGTGATGGCGTAGGGTCTCTACAGGTAATTAAGGATAGAGCAGAGCTTCATGGGAGATGCAGGTTACATTAGCAGCCTCTAAATTGCATCTGTAACGTCTTTAGAATGAGAGAGAGAGAATGTGTCTATGTTGGTGGCCAAGGCTGAGCTTTTTTATCAAGTTATCTTGCTTTGGGGTAACTCACTCATTCAAACAAAGAATGCATGCTAACTAATTGACCAACATGATCCCACAGTTTTCCTATTATGTTCATAAAACCTGTTTTTTGTCACAGCTTTGAGCCAGATGTATTGGGGATATGCAGAAATGTTCTTTTTTCTAAACTGTTGACTGCTCATGGCGACCAGGCAGGGAGCCTGATTGCCCATATAAAAAAAAACAACCACTGAAAATCAACTCCCGAATATGGTTACATTTCATTTGAGAAACTGTCACCAGGAAATGCTACATGAGAAAACCATGTGTTTTCAGTAATAATATAAAATATACTGGTTATTTGTTTTAAAGTCATACACTATATAGCCAAATGTATTTGTCTGTCTACTTTTACATTTAAATGAACTTTGATGCCTTCCTATTTTCCATTTTGTTGATGGACCCACCATTGCCAGCAATAGCAACTTTAACTATCCTGTAAACATCTTCCACAAGGTTTAGGAGCGTGTTCAGTTAGATGAGAAAACCTGTAGCCTCTGCTCTAATTGATCCCAAAGGTGTCCAAGAAGGTTGAGGTCAGGACTCTATGCAGGCCAGTCAGGTTTCTTCACAATAAACTTTATACACCTGCAGCCATAGAAGTGATTGTAACACCAGAATTCATTGATTTGGTGCCGTGACCCAATACGTTTGGCAATATAATGTACATCAGAGTTTTTCAGAACGGTGTTCAACCTTATAGAGGCTACTGTTTTTCAAACAGAAAACTGTG
The DNA here is from genome assembly GCF_021462225.1 of Girardinichthys multiradiatus. NCBI lineage: Eukaryota > Metazoa > Chordata > Actinopteri > Cyprinodontiformes > Goodeidae > Girardinichthys > Girardinichthys multiradiatus. Next base: position 19,759,581 of record NC_061801.1, read on the forward strand.
TAACATTAAAAGGAATAGGTAAGAAAACTATCATATTTGAACATACCTTGTTATTTGTGACCTTGTGGTGAAATCCAGGGATCTCATTGACCGCAGGACTTCTATGCAGCCCAGATACTGCAAAGCAAAGATAACAATTCTATCACATAAACAAAACTACCATCCACTGCATTTATGTACAGAAAAGCCAGGCAAACAAGATTAAAGTAACCACAGTCCTGTTGTAGATTCATAATCATTGCATACAGAATGTTAGCATTAAATATTATTGATCTTGAAAAGAAGAAAAACTGGACTGGTGTTAAATGTAAAGTAGCCTCATCTTCTGAGCCTGTCAATCTGTGTTATATGAGATGTATTCAGGGAACTCAAAGTATAATGTACAAGTTTGTTTTCTTGCTGGTGTCCCAGGATGTGCAGTTGTGTTTTATATAAATGTGTTAAGGCCATCTTTCGTAAAACGTTCCTACACATTTTATGTAAAAAATTCCAGACTTTTCCAAACTCAGTTTTCCAGAGTTCTCAGTCCTTCACTTTCATTTTAGAAAGAAAGAAAGAAAGAAAGAAAGAAAGAAAGAAAGCTGACAAACAACTGAACAATTTAAAGATAATCTAAGTAATGTCGATGTTTTTTTCTCTTTATAAATATCAGTATGATGTTTTACTATAAAGTCATTCAGAGTACAAAAAGCTACTCATATTACAAACGTCACATGCTTGATTAATACTGCACCAATCAGGAACATTTTGTGCTGACAAGCTCCTTTCATTTACTAGAATCATATTGTTCATTTGGCATCCAAGCACCTTAATGTTTCCCCTGCATTTTCATAGCTACAACATATTAAAATCATTTATTTCAGATGACTTCTCCTTTCTCTAGAGTGTATCTAGCAACCTCTGGCAAGAAGTTTATGTCACAGTGATATTTGCAGAATGGCACTGTTATCTATTTTCAGAACAATGAATACAAAGAACTTAATTCAGCAAAGCCAAAAATATATCACACTGTTCTAAAATTGGAAGAGAAGACTTATTCTAAGCACACCATTGAGACATTTTCTCTCTGCTGTGTCCCTAAGGGTATAAATGTTTTATGACAAGCATTGTTCTTCACCACAAAATGGGAAAGACAAATGAACATGTTATTCAAAAGAGGCAGATGTGTATCAATCTTCATATATGTTCAATTAACCAAAACTAAGTTTCTATGTAATTTAGCCGATTTCTACAGTCAGAGCAATAATTTAAAAGTTTACAACAAACTGTGACAAACAATGTTACACAAGGACTTGGGGTCTCCAAGTCTCCATAGAAACCATTAGACACTATCTATAAACAAAGTGGTTGCTTCAAAGTGATGTCAGAGAAGAGTCTTCCCACTCTGGCCATCGCAAATGTAAACATCCAGTTTGCTATATGCTATTGTAACCTTAACTTTGACTATTCACTTTGATTGGATGAAACAAAGATTGAGCTGAGTTGAAAATAAAGCCCACTGTGATGACATATTTTAAAGGAACTGGGAACATTACTTTCCACCATGAATTCTTTAAAATAGCAGGAAATTTTCAATAAAAATTTCTCTGACTCAGAAAACTGAAAATGGCTTATAATCTGATCAATACAAATCAACTCTGCAATGATCCACAACATATAGAAGCATCTAGACAGAAATGGTTAACAAGACACAAAATAAATTTTCTCCCACCAGAAGCTCAGTCCCCACACAAAGACCTAAAAGAAATCCAGGAACTGAGGTAAAGATAAGAATGTAGAGATGACCATAGATTCTAGATGATCTATAGAAGATTTGGGCTGAAGAATGATCAACGACACCATTCTCTGTCTGGCCCAACATTGTTAAAATGGTTAATGAGAAAAATAATTGCTGTCCTATTGGCAAACAAGGGTGCCCATTAATTGTGGCACTGGTGATTTTGCTGGGGAGAGGGGGGGGGTGTAAAAAAGCTACTATGGATAAATGGATAAACATAGAAAAGTGTGGAATTGATTGAGGTATTTTTTAGGTCTGGATAAATGTGGAGAAAAAAAATAGGGCATGGGAAAAAGTATTTCCAGACTTTCCGTTCGTCAGTAAAACTATAAACATAAATACTTTGGACGTATAACGTACCCTGCCTCTCCCACAATGACAGCGACCCTGAAAGGTTGGATGGGTATAGACAATGGATGGATGGATGGATGAGAGATTACTTTGTGTCAGAGAATACTTTGTGCTTGATCATTTAAAAGAATATTCCAGGAGGTAAAAGGAACTAATACCATTACAGGTCCTTCTCAAAATATTAGCATATTGTGATAAAGTTCATTATTTTCCATAATGTCATGATAAAAATTTAACATTCATATATTTTAGATTCATTGCACACTAACTGAAATATTTCAGGTTTTTTATTGTCTTAATACGGATGATTTTGGCATACAGCTCATGAAAACCCAAAATTCCTATCTCACAAAATTAGCATATCATTAAAAGGGTCTCTAAACGAGATATGAACCTAATCATCTGAATCAACGAGTTAACTCTAAACACCTGCAAAAGATTCCTGAGGCCTTTAAAACTCCCAGCCTGGTTCATCACTCAAAACCCCAATCATGGGTAAGACTGCCGACCTGACTGCACCTCAGTGCCTTGATACAGTGTGGCAGAAAACGCTGCACAACGAGAAGAGGTGACCGGACCCTGAGGAAGATTGTGGAGAAGGGCCGATTCCAGACCTTGGGGGACCTGTGGAAGCAGTGGACTGAGTCTGGAGTAGAAACATCCAGAGCCACCGTGCACAGGCGTGTGCAGGAAATGGGCTACAGGTGCTGCATTCCCCAGACCTGGGCTACAGAGAAGCAGCACTGGACTGTTGCTCAGTGGTCCAAAGTACTTTTTTCGGATGAAAGCAAATTCTGCATGTCATTCGGAAATCAAGGTGCCAGAGTCTGGAGGAAGACTGGGGAGAAGGAAATGCCAAAATGCCAGAAGTCCAGTGTCAAGTACCCACAGTCAGTGATGGTCTGGGGTGCCGTGTCAGCTGCTGGTGTTGGTCCACTGTGTTTTATCAAGGGCAGGGTCAATGCAGCTAGCTATCAGGAGATTTTGGAGCACTTCATGCTTCCATCTGCTGAAAAGCTTTATGGAGATGAAGATTTCATTTTTCAGCACGACCTGGCACCTGCTCACAGTGCCAAAACCACTGGTAAATGGTTTACTGACCATGGTATCACTGTGCTCAATTGGCCTGCCAACTCTCCTGACCTGAACCCCATAGAGAATCTGTGGGATATTGTGAAGAGAACGTTGAGAGACTCAAGACCCAACACTCTGGATGAGCTAAAGGCCGCTATCGAAGCATCCTGGGCCTCCATAAGACCTCAGCAGTGCCACAGGCTGATTGCCTCCATGCCACGCCGCATTGAAGCAGTCATTTCTGCAAAAGGATTCCCGACCAGGTATTGAGTGCATAACTGTACATGATTATTTGAAGGTTGACGTTTTTTGTATTAAAAACACTTTTCTTTTATTGGTCGGATGAAATATGCTAATTTTGTGAGATAGGAATTTTGGGTTTTCATGAGCTGTATGCCACAATCATCCGTATTAAGACAATAAAAGACCTGAAATATTTCAGTTAGTGTGCAATGAATCTAAAATATATGAATGTTAAATTTTCATCATTACATTATGGAAAATAATGAACTTTATCACAATATGCTAATATTTTGAGAAGGACCTGTATATTTATACTATAAAAATACCCAAATTGAAAATTTGATGTAAACTTTAAAATTCCATTTTATTTAATAAACAACAACAGCAACAAAATGAGAATGAAAGTGTAAGTGTAAACCATGTCATAGTGAGTCAATGTCCTCTTTAGTGTAGTGGTGCATGATGTACGAGGACTGACCATATGACGCTAATTAAAAGAGCTGTGCGCAGAAACACCATGCTGAACTCAATACATGCAGGACACAAACTGACAGGAAAAGCTGGGGGGTGGGGGAGTCAGAGCCATTTCCCCTGTCACAGCAGCATTGACTGGACAAAAATAAGTGCTGTCTGCCTTGATGCAGTTAATGGAAAGCCATGCTGGTCACAGACTGTAGGCTTAATTCACAAAAGTTGTAGTAGGTGTCATATGATTGCAGTCATCTTGTGTAACGTGATTTGGTATATAACACGTTTCACCAGTTGTGTTCATCATTTCCTAAAAGCTAAACAAGTTCTTTGTCAAATATGCTGCATAAATAAAAGATTGTTGTTTTATAGTTTAATTGAATAGAATGATGACTTTATAGTTTCAGTGAAAATGGTTTCTCTCCCACCCCTCTAGTCCTTTCTTTCTTTGAAGAGCTGGGTCTCAGCATCATCACTGTGTGCTAGTGACTCATTGCTGGCATGATGACATTCATAGCTCTTCTACTTGTGCACCAACTTAAATGATGTATGATGGCTGAAGAACATTAGGGAGAGATAACAGGCAAGCACGCGCAATGAGTCTCTTTCCGTTCAGCTGTTTTCAGGGAGCTCGGAGAGGTGCACGATGTACAGAAATAACACATCACCATGGTTACAAAAGCATAACGCTGTAGTTTCACATACATCAGACAGAAGAATAAACAGATAAACTGGTGATTAAAAGCCTGCTGCAGCCACTGTTTTTATGTTGCCATCAGAGGCTTTGTTTCTACTTTTCCACCAGTGTTGACCTTCTGCATTTCCTGAATTATTCAATGTCTGTTTTCTGGTTGCTCAACCTTCAGCAGTAGCCTGCTCACACACACCCACTCAAGGGCATGTTATGATGCACAACTGTATTCTCACTCTTTAATCCCCGTCGGAGGTAGCTAATCTCTTCTCATTGAAAAAAAGAGAGAGAGAGAGAATGGGAGGGAAAGTCCACCAACCTTCACAACGTATGTGACGCCTGGACCAGATATCTTTTCATTCGAGTGCAGCCATCCTCTGGAGGGTTTGCTGACCAGTCCACCACCCCCACCTGGATTCCAATCATCTCCTCTAGGCTGGAGATCATCCAGTCTGCTCTTCTTGCTCATGCTGACAGCTGTCTCCAGCTGTGTGCAGGGGGTCGAATGGGAGCTGCACTGAGACCCTCCCACACCAGAGACGGCTGTTGCTGCCGCCACGCTGCTGGGGCTAGAGCCCGCACCCCCACCCCCCTGCAGCTTGGACACGGCCAGGTCCTTGACGGCTGAGGGTAGACCCTTGATGCCGAGCAGGCTGCCTGAGTTGGTGAATTTCAGGCCGGAGACCTTGTTGATGAGGGTGCAGAGGGTGGTGCCTCCATCCTCTGGGGGCTCTGAGCCGTGGCTTGTTGTGGTGCTGGAAGGAGCAGCAGCGGTGGAGGGCTGGACCTCGGTTGGGGGTGTGTAGGATGTCTCGGCTGCAGACTGGGAGGAGGCCGAGACCTTGGGGTTCATGGACAGGCCGTGGAAAAGCTCATCGACGGATGTTACTGACTCATTCCTGAAACGGTTGTACTTAGTACGGTGAAGCATACCCTTCTCTCTCTAGCTCGCTCCTCTTCTCTCCACCAACCAACCAACACACACACAGCCTGCCTCCTTCACAAGCGTGCAGGCAGACGTGGCTGAACCGCGCTGATAACCCTGTCCTGTAACATAGCAGCAGCAGCACAGGCAGCAAACGCCTCTCAGCAATTACAGGCCACCTGGCTGTATTTTTTCCCCTGTGTTGAGGATACAGTGGCTGTTTAGTGTGCAAAGCTGGTGTGGCTGCTGCTGTCGCCAAAGTCCAGTCGTTTCTCAATAAAATCCAAAGAAGCAGAAATCCAGTCCGTTAAACACAACACTGTAGCATAACAAGTCGAGGATAAAAACTCTGCCAGTTTTGTGGTACAGTTTTTCAAGCTGCAACGCTGCTGCAGAGATGTATGTTGCTGATGATCACGGACACTGCAAGGAAAGAGCAAATACTCTCTGCTGGCTGCTGCTTGCCTGCCGGCTCAGAGCTGAAGCATGACTCACTGATCTGAGAAAACCTTCTCAACAAAAGGCTTGCTGAACACTGCAAATCACTTCCTGTTGGAGGGAGAGGGAAAAAAAAACTCCCACAAACAGCACACTAGAACAAATCAGTTTTGAAATTCTCTAGACTGATATTTATTCACTGTAACTCCTTGCTTCCTTATTTGCTTCTCAAAGGGCAGTAAATTAAGAATGGGGGTGCTTAATGATTTTGGCAAAAACTAATAAAAAATAGAATCTGCATTAAATCAGATCTTAAAACAGCAGCAATTCAGTCAGAAAAAACATTATGTAAGGATATAACACCACCAACAAATCAGAAACAATTACAACTTTCAATAAAATCTTGAAAAATACTTTTAAATAAACAAATAAGTAATGAAAAAGAAAAATGCAGTAACAGGCTGGATTGACTGGAAATATCTCCTAATATGTCGCCCATGTTATTTTAAAACAGTGGCGCAACGTAAGCAGACATCAAAACAAGAAAGAATCCACAGCTATTGCATTTACTGTCTCTCTATCATATTTATATTCAAACTGAGTAAAAAAATGATTTGGCTAACTTTTCAAAATGAAAAACTAATAATCATTTTACTTAATTGTGGCCTAAGTTTTCAAATATCTGCAAAGAAAACAAACAAAACTTACAAAGAAATTTGTTTCACTTCTAGAAATCACAGATTTAGAAAAATACCCGGCAACTGATTCTGGCTGAATAAAATGAATGAAAGAAACAAATAGAAGACATAAAACAGAGACACCAAAATGATACGACAAGAACGCCCTTAAGAGCAGCTGCAGCGCAGCATCACCATCTCCCCCAGTCAGCAGAAAGCATGCATCTGTATAAAATGTCCTCAGGAATATCTAGCAAAGCTGAAATACTGTCATTCATAAGCAACTTCTGCTCTGCTGCTGATTTCGCACTGCAGTCTTTCCCAATATCTCACTTTCCTGCCTGGCAAGAGAAAAGAAAAAAAAGCATGTCTGCCTTTTTTCCTTAGAAACAAAGGCAAACATAAAGGCAGAGATGATGAGGCAGGTCCTCGTAAATCACAAGAAGAGGCGACAGAGAAAAAGAAAAAGGAAGCTGAGGGCTAAAAAAAACCCACATGCGAAATTTTGTCTTTTATGTGAATGAAATAGCGGGCAGGCATACCAGTGTTTCTGTGAATGGAAGCAAAGCATTTCTGCCTCTGCAAGGCAATCCCTTGGGATGGCATGGTCTTATCCAATGAGGAGCCAGCTGGATGACTCATTCAGGGGAGGCTTGCAGAATAGTGGAAGGAACCATTCCAGACAGTCGTTTGTGTTTTGCTTCTTCTTAGCAACCCCTCAGAAAAGATGCAAACATTAATGGATGTGAAATGTTTGCACAGCATAATTCCTCTGTGTTCTGTTAACAGAAAACAGCAAACTAAAAGAGAGCAAAATATTAAACAGGAGAAACACTGCCACCCCCGAGTGTTAGACTGCCGTCATTTTCACCTTTTTTCCTTCACATTCATGTCAACAGTTACCACCTACACATTTAATTACTAATTCACTGTTTATATGTAAGAGAGGATAAAATCACTACAGCAAGTATATTTTGAGCTGAAAGATACATGTAGACTGAATTTATTTTGGACTGAAGTGAAGTCTTTATAATTGCATATGAATTACACCTGTGCTATATTTGTGCTATATAATAAATAAATGAACTAGAAAATTTCGGAAGAAATTTAGACGTGGCCTGCCTCTTGGTGCGTGCTTCTGGCACCAGAGCCAAACTGTGGCCGAGTTAAGCTTATGCCTCCGTGCATTGCCATGGCAAGCCCTATAAATATATCCAGTTTAGATGTGGATAATAATATGTGACTCTTTGCAATATCACTGGGAGCAGTGAAGCAAGCCCATTCACTCCTATCCCTCTACTGCTATGGCAAGCCCCAACTAAGGAATGTTGAGGCTTATCTTTTGAAAGGATAAAGTAGACAAATTTCCATCACTGAGTCCCAGCAGTAGTGTTAAGACCAATGCTGCAATTATCGCTGTATGAAATACAAATACTTTTATTTTTTAAAGTATGTCTAGGTGTTATTTTGAATGTCCTGCATGGTTGTCCTTTCAGGTCTGGGTTAGTTCGATTAGTTATATAGAACCTGCTTGCTATTTTAAAATCATTGTCTATGCTATTGTCAGTTTAAAAAATTAGTAGTAACTCTGGAAGACTGAGGCTTTTATTTTGAAATTTTCAGTAAGCCTTATTTTAAGAGGCCAACACTGGGTGAGCTCCAACATTAGTGTGAAGCCCATTCCTGAAATGATCTATTGTTTAAAATGCAAAGGCTTTTATTTTGTAGAGCATGTTTTGTCTTATTTTGAAAGTCCAGTATAGTTGTCCTTTCAGGTCTGAGTTAGTTCCATTAGCTATATAGAACCCGCTTGCTATTTAAAAATAATTTTCTATGCACTTGTCAACTCACAAAATCCATAGTAACTATGGAAGGTGTGGGCTTTTATTTTGGAAGTTTCTGTAAGCCTGTTTCAAAGGACCAGCATAGTCCCATTCCCATCACTGGGTGAGCTCCAACAGTAGGGTGAAGCCCACTCCTGCAATCATCTATTGTTTAAAGGCTTTTATTTTGTAGATCATGTTTTGTCTTATTTTGAAAATCAAGCATGGTTGTCCTTTCAGGTCTGGGTTATTTCTATTAGTTATATAGAACATGGTTGCTATTCTAAAACCATTGTGTATGTTATTATAAGCTTTAAATAATCATTAGTAAGCATGGAGGGTTGATGAAAGAAATTGGCCTTTAGGGTCAATCACTGTTGTGTGGATGTTGGAACAGCAGTACATGGTGTTTAAGTTCCCCACACAACATGGCCACCATGTAGTTGCCTCCTATGAAGATGGTCAAAGGGTTAGGGGTCGGGTCATGTTTAAGCCATAGAAATGAATGAATATCAATGAAAGTCAATGCAAAGTCCTCAGAAAGATAGTAATCCATGCATGTGTGTGTGGGAGTGTGTCTGTGTGTGTGTGTTTGAGTTTGTGTGGGTGTGTGTGTGTCTGTGTGTGAGACACAGAGAGGCAGAAAGAAAGACAGAATCACATCCAGACATATACAGTAGGAGATACACAGAGCTATAAATAGAACAGTGAGGAATGAATCAGCCAATCAGCAAAGAGCGTCAGTGTAACTTGACACCTGCTGTTTCTCACTCACGCAGCACCTCACTCTGTGTCTCCCCTGGTCTAGGCTTTATAACATGGAGGCGCATGCTCCCGAACGACTGGCCATAACTCGGAAACCGTAGGGGCGATCGATGTCATTCTTGGACCGTTTTTATCAGAACGGACAGGGAATCGAGAATATTAAAACATTTTTGTTGAAAATATAATAATAAAGGCACAACACTGGATGAAAAGAGAGGGAAAATGGAGAAAAAGGCAAAAATTCCTGAACATGCTCCCGAACAAAGTCTAATATCTCGGAATCCGTACATGGTATTTGAAAATTTTTTAAACTGTGGGCAACAGCTATCCCTCGTCCCCAATCATGGAGATTTTCATAGGTCTATGTCATTCACAATATAAAATATGATTATGGAAATAAATGGTGTCACTCATGGATTACAGGTCAAGCTCTCATTGAAAATACATGGGAGAAGGGCTACAGAAATCTACTGACTCTTGGCGATCGAGGGTGTTTTGACAGAAAACTATGACACTTAGAACAATTTTGAAGTTATTGTGTGAAAGCAGAGGCCCGGCCCTACAATGTGACCGAAAATTGTGACTGTAGAGCGAAATTTGTGGCCGTGAGTGCCAGTTGAAACTCATTTTTCCTGAAAAAATCCCCTCTTTTTACACTCTAGTAACTGCCATCTCCACTGTTAAGAGTGTGATTTTTTGGCAAACTTTGTGTCGCTTGGAGTCTAATTTTAGAGAAACCGTAGCAGTTATCAACAAACCGTTTTCATTTCTGAAGAGCCGGCGGATTTTCCTACAAACTGAAAGTCAAACTGTGTTTCTAGGTGAAAGTATGGCGATACAGTAGAGCCTCAAAAACAGTGAATTTTGAGGATTCCTTCGCCCCTGACTCCGGATTTTGGGGGGGTGGTTTTTCGTTAATTACGTCGCGATGGTAACTCGAAACGCCAATAAAAGTAATAGCACACCTCACGGGACCGAGCCGGTCGTTTTGATGTATATATTGTGGGGGTGCACGCTGCGGTTTGGGCCGCATTAACGGAGACGGAAGAAAAATAATAAAGAGTCCAGTTTAGAGGTGCATTGCTATGGCAGGCCCCAATAAATAAATGGAACATTGTCTTCATTCTTTAGGGATTGTTTAGAAATTTTTGAAAGTAAAAATGTTCCATTGGAAAAAAGGAAAAAACAAAGTGGATTTAAAAAATGCTCAAAAGAACACTATGGATGAATGCTATGCAAGAAACCTTTATGTTACATAGCAATTGCATGAAAAAAACAATTTGGACTAGGTTGCACGGTGGCGCAGTTGATAGCACTGTTGCCTTGCAGCAAGAAGGTCCTGGGTTTGATTCCCGGCCTGGGGTCTTTCTGCATGGAGTTTGCATGTTCTCCCCGTGCATGCGTGGGTTCTCACCGGGTACTCCGGCTTCCTCCCACAGTCCAAAGACATGCCTGTTAGGTTAATTGGTCACTCTAAATTGCCCTTAGGTGTATAAATGATTGTGTGCATGGTTGTTTGTGTGTTGCCCTGCGATGGACTGGTGACCTGTCCAGGGTGTACCCTGCCTCTCGCCCATAGACTGCTGGAGATAGGCACCAGCTCCCCCACGACCCACTATGGAATAAACGGTAGAAAATGACTGACTGACAATTTGGACTAATGCTTGGTTTTCTGCTGTGGTACACATTAATGTACTGTGTGCCCTGTGTTGCCTTAACAAGCTCATCAAACAAACTACCCCTACCAATCAATGAAGTCCCCAGCCTTTAATAGGGAAAGAAATCTCAACATCCCACACATTTTTAAATAAAATATAATTATTTTGAAAAGAAATCACACTGAATTTTTAGAACATTCCCCGTTGTATTTAATTAATTGTATAATTGTTATCTATCTATCTATCTATCTATCACAGCTGCACAATATATTGCTAAAATATCATTCTAATATCAATGTTGCCAATATTCATATCACAAAGACCTATTTGGAGTGCAATAATTGTTGTCTAATATATTGTCGGCTAAGTGTAGTAAACTTGCATCTTACATGCTAATGCAACATTTAGCTAGTTGGACAGTGTCTCATGCCAGCAGATGCTCCCACTGGAAACAAATGTTATTGCCTAAAAAGCCTGGAAAGGGTAACAAGGCTTTGGAACTTACTGTTTTCCACCTATGGAGAAAACATGGAAGAGTAGTAAATGTTCCTATGAATGGCTAGTGTACCAAAATTACTTCAAGAGAGCATCAACCACTTGTTCTAAGTAATTGCCCAGGACATCTAAGCCACTGTAGGCCTTTCTTTTCTCAGTTAAGGTCAGTGTTCATACTTCAATAACGAGAAAGAAACTGGACAAAATGGCATCCATGGTAGAGTTTGATGAAAAAAAAAACCCACTGGTAACAAAAAGGAAGACAAAGGTCAATCTAGCATTTGTCAAAAGACATCTTGATATTCTCAGAGACTTTTGGAAAAATATTCTATTGACTGACACGACAAAAACTACCTTTTTGGCAGTTGCATTTCCTGTTATATCAAGTATAAAACTAACAACATTTAGAAAAAGAAATATCATACTGGCAGTCATTCATGGTGATAGTAATGTGATGTAGGGCTGCTTTGCTGCTTCAGGAACTCTGCAACTTTCCATAATTAATGCAACCATAAATTCTGGTCTCTACCAGAACACTCTAAAGGAGAATGTCCTGCTATCGGTTCATATCTTTAAGCTCAAGCACATGTGGGTTAAGCAGCAAGACAACAATCCAAAGCACAAAATGTCCATTTTAAAGTGGCCTAGTCAAAGCCCAGATTTATATCCGATTTAAATCCTAGATGCTGTGATATAGTCTTAAACAGGCCATTTGTGATTAGAAGCCCACCAGTGTGCCATTAATAAAAACAATTCTGAAAAGAAGGAGGCAAAATTATTCTACAGTGATGTAAAAGAGCTCAACAAGAAAAAAAAATGGTTCAGATTCTAACTTCATAGATTTTTGCAGCCGTCATCTCATGTTTTCCTGCAAACCTGAAACTTTTATTTACCCAGCCTTTATCAGCATACAAATGGGGAAATGTGTGTAAATTCTAAGTGTAATTCACAACTTTTGTCACTAGATGTACCGTCTACTCAAAAAATCTTCTTATTAAAGACTTTCTTGTTATGGCTAATTATGTGTTTCACAACTTTACTGAAGCAGACAGATAGAGTCGACTTACATTGCTGTATAAATTACAAAATGGATGGGGCTAGAATACAGATAAGAAAAAGTTGTTTTTCTGTCTCAATTCATGGACCAGCTGCAACAGTGAAGAGGGTCAAAACACACTTGTGTTAAAGACAGAAATCTCTTGAATCTCTGCCTTCAAATAAATCATGGGGTTCAGTAAAGCTTGGTTCAGTACAGCAATATGAACCAAAGTTAAGGACACTATGTGTTTAAAGCACCTCATCTGTGGACAACATGATAGACTACAGAGAACAGGGGGCAGCTGTCTGTTTATAAGGGAGGGGACATGGGGAATTCTTTCTCTTTTTGCATTCTCACACAATAGTCTTTGAGTTATTTTGCAATACTTTGTGGGATAGTTTCCAAACCAGATAACTGCAAAAATGAATCAAACACTACACCCGTTTTGATATTTATTGAGTTTTATTTTGAAATCAGCCTTAAATAAAATTATCTTCAAATCAGACTAAAAGACAGTTTTTATCCACAAGCTGTTAAACTACTGAACTCTGGACCATAAAACAGCACGAAACCACATCTGTGATACTTTGTTTGCTTATTACTGCTGCATGATGTGTACAGGTCCTTCTCAAAATATTAGCATATTGTGATAAAGTTCATTATTTTCCATAATGTCGTGATGAAAATTTAACATTCATATATTTTAGATTCATTGCACACTAACTGAAATATTTCAGGTCTTTTATTGTCTTAATACGGATGATTTTGGCATACAGCTCATGAAAACCCAAAATTCCTATCTCACAAAATTAGCATATTTCATCCGACCAATGAAAGAAAAGTGTTTTTAATACAAAAAACGTCAACCTTCAAATAATCATGTACAGTTATGCACTCAATACTTGGTCAGGAATCCTTTTGCAGAAATGACATTGCGGCATGGCATGGAGGCAATCAGCCTGTGGCACTGCTGAGGTCTTATGGAGGCCCAGGATGCTTTGATAGCGGCCTTTAGCTCATCCAGAGTGTTGGGTCTTGAGTCTCTCAACGTTCTCTTCACAATATCCCACAGATTCTCTATGGGGTTCAGGTCAGGAGAGTTGGCAGGCCAATTGAGCACAGTGATACCATGGTCAGTAAACCATTTACCAGTGGTTTTGGCACTGTGAGCAGGTGCCAGGTCGTGCTGAAAAATGAAATCTTCATCTCCATAAAGCTTTTCAGCAGATGGAAGCATGAAGTTCTCCAAAATCTCCTGATAGCTAACTGCATTGACCCTGCCCTTGATAAAACACAGTGGACCAACACCAGCAGCTGACACGGCACCCCAGACCATCACTGACTGTGGGTACTTGACACTGGACTTCTGGCATTTTGGCATTTCCTTCTCCCCAGTCTTCCTCCAGACTCTGGCAACTTGATTTCCGAATATTCATAGTCATGAAAATAAAGAAAACTCTTTGAATGAGAGGGTATGTCCAAACTTTTGGTCTGTACTGTATATATCTAGTCATAATAATCACTCAGAGTACTTTCTCACTACACGTCTCATTCACCCAGCCGCACTCACAGCACTTACACATTTAAGCACCTAGATAGGCAAGTGTCTTGCCCAAGGTCACATCAACATATGGCGATGGAAAGAGCTGGATTTGTTCCCACAGCTTTTAAACAGCAAGACGACTACTACACCAGTTCTGCAGCCGCCTTTTTCAGATTTTCTACCAAGATTGACCTCTGTTTAGCTCCATCAACTTTCCCCTCAAGTCTGACCAATTTCCCTGCCCTCGCTAAAGAACATCATTTCGACAGCTTGCTTCCACCACCATGTTGTACCAGTAGATGGCATATTCTTGTCAACAACTTTATCCATGACCTCTCTGGTGTGTTCCTGTATCTTCATGGTGCTGTTCACTAATGCTCTCTAACAAACTAACCTCACCAAACTGGATTTATATTGAGAGGGAATTACACACAGGTGCAAATGGTTAAACCGGAATTGACTTTACGAGAATCAGAGTAAAAATGAATGAATACAAGTGCACATACAGGTCCTTCTCAAAATATTAGCATATTGTGATAAAGTTCATTATTTTCCATAATGTTATGATGAAAATTTAACATTCATATATTTTAGATTCATTGCACACTAACTGAAATATTTCAGGTCTTTTATTGTCTTAATACGGATGATTTCGGCATACAGCTCATGAAAACCCAAAATTCCTATCTCACAAAATTAGCATATCATTAAAAGGGTCTCTAAAGGAGCTATGAACCTAATCATCTGAATCAACGAGTTAACTCTAAACACCTGCAAAAGATTCCTGAGGCCTTTAAAACTCCCAGCCTGGTTCATCACTCAAAACCCCAATCATGGGTAAGACTGCCGACCTGACTGCTGTCCAGAAGGCCACTATTGACACCCTCAAGCAAGAGGGTAAGACAGAAAGAAATTTCTGAACGAATAGGCTGTTCCCAGAGTGCTGTATCAAGGCACCTCAGTGGGAAGTCTGTGGGAAGGAAAAAGTGTGGCAGAAAACGCTGCACAACGAAAAGAGGTGACCGGACCCTGAGGAAGATTGTGGAGAAGGGCCAATTCCAGACCTTGGGGGACCTGCGGAAGCAGTGGACTGAGTCTGGAGTAGAAACATCCAGAGCCACCGTGCACAGGCGTGTGCAGGAAATGGGCTACAGGTGCCGCATTCCCCAGGTCAAGCCACTTTTGAACCAGAAACAGCGGCAGAACGCCTGACCTGGGCTACAGAGAAGCAGCACTGGACTGTTGCTCAGTGGTCCAAAGTACTTTTTTCAGATGAAAGCAAATTCTGCATGTCATTCGGAAATCAAGGTGCCAGAGTCTGGAGGAAGACTGGGGAGAAGGAAATGCCAAAATGCCAGAAGTCCAGTGTCAAGTACCCACAGTCAGTGATGGTCTGGGGTGCCGTGTTAGCTGCTGGTGTTGGTCCACTGTGTTTTATCAAGGGCAGGGTCAATGCAGCTAGCTATCAGGAGATTTTGGAGCACTTCATGCTTCCATCTGCTGAAAAGCTTTATGGAGATGAAGATTTCATTTTTCAGCACGACCTGGCACCTGCTCACAGTGCCAAAACCACTGGTAAATGGTTTACTGACCATGGTATCACTGTGCTCAATTGGTCTGCCAACTCTCCTGACCTGAACCCCATAGAGAATCTGTGGGATATTGTGAAGAGAACGTTGAGAGACTCAAGACCCAACACTCTGGATGAGCTAAAGGCCGCTATCGAAGCATCCTGGGCCTCCATAAGACCTCAGCAGTGCCACAGGCTGATTGCCTCCATGCCACGCCGCATTGAAGCAGTCATTTCTGCAAAAGGATTCCCGACCAAGTATTGAGTGCATAACTGTACATGATTATTTGAAGGTTGATGTTTTTTGTATTAAAAACACTTTTCTTTTATTGGTCGGAAGAAATATGCTAATTTTGTGAGATAGGAATTTTGGGTTTTCATGAGCTGTATGCCAAAATCATCCGTATTAAGACAATAAAAGACCTGAAATATTTCAGTTAGTGTGCAATGAATCTAAAATATATGAATGTTAAATTTTCATCATGACATTATGGAAAATAATTAACTTTATCACAATATGCTAATATTTTGAGAAGGACCTGTATAGCAAGGCCGGCATCTGCTTTACTGTGGCAAGCCATTTCAACATAAAATGGGCGTTACCACACCTACATTCCAGATGTCTGAAATTGATTTTGACTAGGCATACTAGTTTATGAAGATATCTCTAATTATATTTTGACAAGACAAAATACAAATTTGATATTTCTCTGATTATATTCTGACTAGTATGAATGACATCAGATTAACCATTAAGTTGAATGGCTAATCCAATCTAAGATATCTTGTAAATTTCAGACATCTCGCTTTTTGTTCTGACTAGACTAGTTTTCCAAAAAAAGCCAACGCGGTCGCAGCGACCACGAAATTACACAGACAACAGTTTGAACAGCTCAGTGACAGCACTAAGTGGACTTATTTGATTCAGATATCTAAAAATGTAATTTTGACTAGCTGTTATTAAGTTGGAAATATCCTGAATTGTAACTATGGATGCCTGACCTTTCAAACCCCCGCAAGTCATTGTCACCATAGGATAAAACCACAGCCTCACCTGCGCCCTGTTGACAGATGAAAAGGAAGTTTTTGGTCCCGTGACCTTAGGCGTCCAATCAGAGCCTCGTTGCAATTGACGTGCAATTCACTAAAACGTAAACCGGACTGTTAATCTGTAACGACCATCTGACTTCAAACTTTCCTGTTTATCAACCTTTAAGCGGAGATATGTCTCGAAGCCAGATTTATTACTCGGACAGGTACAATGACGACCAGTACGAGTACAGGTGAGCGGCCTTTGTCTCTATTAGCCCGTTTAACGTCAATAACGTCTGCACAAGTGTTTATCAACAGAACACCTTATTAGGAAACGTCTCACTTTTTTACATTTTCATTTTTGAGCTCACCTGTCTCGCTTCCAAAACTTTGAACGGTCTGTCACATTAATCTGGCAGTTCTATGTGTTTTTTTTTTTTTTTTGTTCGTTTTAAACTTTAAAACAATTCTAAACTTTGCGTAAAAATCGTGGTTTTAATATTATTTCTGCCGGTTGGTGCCTGAAGGCATCACGCACAGCTGCATCTCAATCATTTGGTGGCACGCATGGAAACCTGTGATTTATCCAAGGGGTTTATTCAGCAAAGAGGTTTTATCCGTGCTGGTTACATGGGTAGGATTTCCATTGTACAGTACCTTTATTTAGTCCTGAAGGTACCTAAATATATTTATTTTTGTAGGGTAAAATTGAGTACCTTTTTATCTTGGCACAGGGTTTCTATGTAGTCTGGGAAATTAATTAAGCTTAGAGTTTCAAGGATTTTCTGGGTTTGCACTGAAAAAGAAAACAGAATGGAAGAAATGTATTCCAGATGTTGTACTCATCCCATTGTCTAAAAGCTTTAAATCTATCCAACCATCATCCTCCATTAATGTTTGCCCATGATTAATCTGTCAGTCAACCCATCAGTCTTTTTTTTTACCGTGATCCATCCATTTATCAGACCACCATCCATTTGTCCATCTGGCTTTTTGACCATGATCTATCCATTCTTCTTTTCGTATATTTCACCCCCTTTGGTCCATCCATCTATCTTTTCAACAACCATTGGTAGTCTGTCCATCCATCTATCCATTTATTTATCAACGGTCAATGTTTTTCCTATCCATCCATCCATTTCTTGAAATTTGAGACTGGAAAAAAATTGAATTTTGCCAAATACAATATGAAGGAGCATGAGCATATTTATTTGAAAAATTGTTTTGAAACAACAAACTATTAAAAATGCAGTTCTAAAATGACTTGGATTTTTTTCCACCACAGAAATGAGCCCAAAACATTGATCATTTTAAATACTCAACTCTGTCATCTATTAGTATACAACCAGTCCTGCGGTATAAGGTATAAAAAACAAAACACCGGGACTTTTTTTCTTTTCTTTTAGAGCTAGTAACATGATTACCAAAGATTATTATTTATCATATATGCCTGATTGAAAATCCTAGTGTAGCAAATATAAGAAAAACATTGGACAACTGAAAACATGAACGGCAGAGTGAATCACCAGGGTATCAGGTTACTTTGGAAGATCTTTATTGACCACGTGATTATAGTTATACTTACTGAAGGCACCTGAATGTTCACTGTGCGATAAAGAAGCCCTTTATATACACTATTTAAAACAAAAAAGCCTGATATTAAGCCTTTTTACAACACTCTCTGGTATCAGAGGAAATATCAAAAAAGGGGAAACCTGTGGAGTTTGTTTATCCAAATCTTTTTTGAAGAAATGTGTGCTTATTGTTCTGCCAAAGAAGGAAAAGACCAGTATAAACATATTTAAAAGCTCTTTGCAGCAACTATATGGTAATATATATATATATATATTTTTTTTTTTATGTAGAAGTTCTCAGACTGGACAAATTGGTATAGATTAACAATATAATATTACTTTTTTTGACCTTGAGAAAATGCATAGTTGCAGCTAAGAGTATTAATCATTTTCTCTCATTTAGACATGTTGTTCTACCTCTGGAAATGGCTAAGTACGTCCCAAGATCCCACTTGATGTCTGAAGATGAGTGGAGACAGCTGGGAGTGCAGCAGTCCCAAGGTTGGATCCACTACATGATCCATGAACCGGGTACAAGATTACGACTTCATCTTGTTAGCCTGCTTTTGTACTTCTTAAGATAAGGATGGAAATGAATTTATACAAGAACCATAATGCTGTCTTAAGAGCTTTCAAATACACATTGTGAAAACTTTTCTTACAGAGCCTCATATCCTACTGTTTAGAAGACCTCTGCCAAACCACTGACCCAGTCCGACCGTCCCTCTTTGGGAAGATGTGATTGATGGTTACCTTTTGCTGCATAAGCAGATTTTACTTGTTGAAGAATTTCTCCATGGGAATTTTCTCATCTTTCATTGACTCGTATTTAGCAACAATTCCTTCATTCAGCCAGGAGGAAAAAAGAGCTGACTTGTGATGTTAGTCAAGGAGCAAGTTGGATGTGACTTCATGAAATAATGCAATGGGACAACTGAAAACCAACATGGCCAGTAGAAATGTTGTTTTGTAAATATTCTAGTTTCAATAAGTTTGCTGATGTGACACTTCTCACGTTTCTCATTGTTCTTTGCTTACAGCGTTTTTCCCCTTTTTGTTGCATTTTCTTTACGTGGACACAAGAGGGTGCTATAACATGGTTTAAAATGAATATGGAAAACATGGCAATATTACTGTCAACTTATACAGAGATATGGTGTGGGAATACTATGTTTATTTTTCGTAGTTGCATTTGTCCTCAAAACATTTCTTATGTGGAAAACAACAATAAAGCCTCACCATAAAGTATTTTTCCTTCTGTGGAATAGCCAGCTGTCTTCCATTGCTTTAATAACCTGCATCTGTTTTGGGAGTTAGATTCTTGGAAACAGTTGTCCTCTTCCAGTGCTCTAATAGATTTCCAAGAAGAAATCCTTGGGTAATAAATGATTCAGGTGGAAGAAAATGCTTTTTGTGGAAAATGCTGATGTGGCATCCTGTGATTCAGCAGAGTTGTAACTTGCAGAGTTAAAGGATGCGTTCAAATAAGTACCACTATTACAGTATTTAAGTGCACAATTACAAGTAAAGGTCTCCCATAAAAAGCCCACTTTGATAGATTCTACTATAAAACAGTAATTCTAAAATGAGTGTGAGTGTTAAGAACATTAGATAAATCTGCTTAGGGAGGTGAAAAATAGCCAAATCCCAGCAAGACTAATCCAAACATGTTTAAGAAAATAATCTCGTAAAGTACTGTATGAGGAAGCTTTAGGTAGCCTATACCTACAGTGCCTTGCAACACTATGTATACCCTTTCAGTGTTTTCACATTTTCAGTCATTGCAACTACAATTTGTTTACATTAAAAATCTGAAAAGTCTGGCGTACATTTGCTTTCAGCCCATTTACTCTGTACCCCTAAATAAAATCCAGTGCAACCAATTCCCTTCACAAGTAACCTCTAGTAAAAGACAGAACTATTCATACCTCGGGCAAATTTAAAATAATTTTACCAACATTTTTCTTCAGAATTTAAGTAATTTTAACGTCTTGGAGTGGCCCAGCCAGAGTCCCAACTTAAATTGGATAGATTCAACCTCTAAGTTGGAGGTCATCACTAAAGATAAATCATCTAAATACCAGTGGAAAGATGCAGAAAGCCTGGTCAGCAATTCTAGGAAGCGTTAGACTGCTGTAGTACAAATATATTTTTTCATTGATTATTAAGAAATGGATAAATGACATGCTATTTTATAATAAAATGTAAACGAACATCAAACATCATTTGAGAGATGCACATCCCATTTCCAGAAACAAGCTTATTGTTAAAATGGAAATAATTTTTTGAACTTAATATGAAAAAAATATGAAAACTTTTGGGCATAACTGTAATTAGTAAATAGAGTTAAACTGTGTGTAACTTATTCTCAGCACACAGCATCTTGAAAACTAAGAAACACTCCTGAAAGTTCAGGGACAAACTTGTGGACAAGTTTAAACCAGGATTAAGTTTAAAAAGAAGCTTTGGACAGATTATAGAATATTTATTATACATACTGCTTAATCTGTTATTCCTAAAACGGGAAGGGTATGGAGCAACTGTAAACCACCAAGACATGCCCATCCACCAGCCAGAGCTAAAATAGGCTGGTTCAACTGAATATATATATATATTTATATTGTAAAGGTGTATTTGAATGGCCCAGTCAAAGCCCAGAACTAAATCAATTGAGAATCTGTGGCACGACTCTCCCCATCCAAACTTATTTAGCCTGAGGTTCTTTTAATAGAAGAATGGGCAAAACCTTTGCAACCTAGATCTAAAAAAGCAGAGACATGACCAAAAGTACTAGGAGTGAAGAGGGGGTTCTAAAAAATACTGACTTGGAGAAGCTGAATAGACAGATACACATCTCTTATTATCTGTAAGAAAAATGTCGAAACGTCTCACGTATACACGTTTTCTTTCCATTTGAGTGTTCTGCGTGGCTCCTTCACAACAAATCCCACTGAAGTCTGATCGTATCATGACAGAAAGCTCAAGGGATGTGAATATTGCAAGGCACTGTTATGGCAGTAATAAAAGATTTTAGTTAAATTATGTGACAAAGGACATGATGGATTTAATACAAATCAGGCAGGGATAAAACAAAGTTAATTTCAAAACTAAAACCACATGTACGTTCTTTAAAAAGCTGGAAAAAAACCAATAAATGGTAAACTTTTCAGTGTCTGCCAGATTACACTGAACTTTGGAGGCTAGATGTTTACCTGTGCTGTGGCATTGTTAACGATATAACAAAGTATTGTTGGATTCAAGTAAATAATTAAGCTAACTGTTGAGCATAAGACATATACTGGCAATCATAGTAGGACCATAGATGGCACATTTCTCATTTTAGTTTGAACCCAGTCCCGGCTTGTATAACATGGTAAATTTTAAGTAAAAATGTCATAAGATAGCCATGTGGAGCCAAACTGAATCTTTAAGGCAAACATTTAAACATTATCACACTATAACTGGGTCTAACAGAGACTTGAGGCATAGGATCTGATAAGCAAGCTTCATAAAAACACGTGCCGTTTCCATACAAGCATGGCTTTTTAAATTGTGCGTTTTCATCAGTATATACAGCAACAAACTTAGACTGAAGCAATCAGTGGTCTTCAATCCTTCTGGTTTGGAGGGAGTCCAAAAACCATCACAGCAACCATGTGAGCCTTGCACCTGCTGGGCGCTGGAGCTGTGAAATCTTTACATCATGGTCCATCAAACTCTCATGTAAGTGGTGACACTGAAGCATATTACTTGTTTGTGAACGTTTCAGTGTTCCGAGGTGTGGTCCAGCTAGACTGGGAGGCCAGCGCACAACAAGAATGAACAAGTTCTCACCCAGTTGTGTGGCCATCACAGCTTTCCTGCAAAGGAAGAACAGAGCTTATCAAGAAGCAAAGTAGTGAAAGATGCCAAAAAAATGATGCAAGGATTTCTATGGGATCTCTGCTAAAATGGTCGTAAATAAAAACAAAATCTAAACAGGTAGATAGTAAGCTTTTCTTCTAAAGTTGCTACGAGACTTCCAAAACAAAACATCAGAAGATAAGTAATCAAGGTAAAGATGTGTTTAGTCCAGTTAGATCAAATTAGAAGTAATGATGCGGTTAAAAATTAGAATACAATTGATAAAGTGATATTTTAGAAAACGTTCTTCGTTTATTTAGACCGTTGCTTTTATACTGTACATTTATACTTTGTCTCCAATGCTCAGAGAACATCTAACTTGATATTTTTGATCAACCAAACATGCAGAGCAGGTACAGTCATGAACACATCTGTTTGCTCCCCTGGTGAAGATGTGTATAAAGCCTTCATATTCATCCTTTATTACAGCAGCATACTGAGTCCCTTTACTGGAGATGTTACATGCTGAATTTGAATATATCTGCTTCAGCATTTGGTCTTCCATAACATCTCATATGCTTGGAGTGAGCAGGGAGAGGATCTTTTGACCATTTCTCTTGTCTCATTGGATCATCCAGAGTTCTGGTTCTTATACTCTGTTCTGTTGAACTCGCCACACATTTTATCTGTAACCAAGATGGCCCTGGAAGAGGTGGGTTACCTCGCTTCTGTTTTGATTTGGCCGTATGCTTTGGATCCCTATCCTGTAGGAAAGATCCAGTGATGAATCATTTTCTGTTTTCTGTTAAGTGTCCATCTGAATGTTATTTAAAATCTCCTGTGTTTTCAAAGGGCTCTTGATGCCAGGCACTCTCACAAGGTTTGTAGGGCTTTACGGAAAAGCTGGTTGATGTGTAGACAGCATCTTATGGAAACTTGGTGATCCAGAGATGTCAGCTTAAGTAATGATTCAGTTAAATTTATTTTAGCCACAAATTGTTTTAGGGTACCAGTAATTATGCCACTGGCGATATAGTGAAAAACATTTTATGGGTTTTTTTCCCCTTAAAAAGAATAGTCAAATCATGATACTGGGGGGGGAACATTTTTTAGGCTTTTTTGTTTTTACCAGAAGTGTAAATTTCAGGCAAATATGTCTTATAAGAATGTGAGATAAAACACACCCAATCTAAGACCTACCCAGGCTTTTTCCCATCTTTTCAGCAGCTGCTCATGCTCTGTGAGCGCCCCTCTCCATTGGTTCAGATCCCTGGATGGAATGTTTTCATCTGCCAAACAACAACATCCTTCATAGCTTCAAACATCATCAGAGGGTAAATCCCTCATGCACGACCACTTTACTGTATTGTTAACATTTTTACCCACATCCATGCAACCTGGGCCTTAATACCTCCAGTAGTAAGATGGAGGTCAATCTCCGATGTGTCGCTTCCTGTGCTGGCTTCAGCAACACAGCGGTAACTGGCTTCCTTGATCAACGGCCCCCCTCGGAGCCAGCTGCTCACCAGCACCTCGCCCTGGCCCATTGGCCTGCAGTACTCCATCACTGGGGTGTCCACACTGTGCCCGTTTATTAGCCACTGTATGTGGATGTCACTTGGACCTGTGGGACAGAACAGGACCTCTTGTTGACCCCTGATTGTTGAGACGCTGGCACAGAGAACAGGGTACTTGCTTTTTGGCATGTTTCATTAAATCAGTTTCAGTCCACACTTGCAGTGACAACAGAATGCATCATATTTGGTTATATTGTATCAACAGTGACATGCAAACAGCTCAGCATGCTAGAAAAAAGGTTTTATTAAGTACACTAAGAAAAAGCTCGCCTTTCTTAAACTTAATATATTTATTGGCATCTTACAACGTTTTTACATTAAAGGAAAAGTCTTGAAGCAGAAGTTTGGGTATGCAAATAGTTTTTGATGTCTGATGAACAATTGCCAATCAGGAGGATTGTATCAAACCTTTATCTCGATTGTAGAATCTCGTGTTCATATCAGATCTTTGTTGTGTAAGCCAGACCTCCCCCCCCCCCCAAGATGACCTTTGCTTCTGGGAATTTAAAATATTTAATCAAACATATCCTCATCTCTACAAGTACCAGCAGCTTAGTTTTTGTTGCGCCTTCTTTAACATCTATTCTCTAACTGGTTGGGAAATCTGAACATGCTTCTTGGCCTTGTTTAGAAACTGTTTTCCTTCTCAGTTTGAAGCAAACAAGAAGCTAAAGGTTGATGCTTATTGGGAAAGGTTTGGGGCAGAAAGTGCCTAAATTAGCATTTTATAGGATCAGGATGAAAACTCATGAACTGTAAAGGAAGTTGTCAGATTTCTTTCAGCATTATGTCTTTCCTAAATTTACCAGTAGTTGATAATGTCTTAATATACGAT
Organism: Girardinichthys multiradiatus; assembly: GCF_021462225.1. Lineage (NCBI taxonomy): Eukaryota > Metazoa > Chordata > Actinopteri > Cyprinodontiformes > Goodeidae > Girardinichthys > Girardinichthys multiradiatus. Next base: position 19,783,979 of record NC_061801.1, read on the forward strand.
ACAGATGTTCTGTGAAGGCCTCACCGGTTTGTACAACATGAAGATCAAGGAACACAGCAGACAGGTCAGGGAGAACGTTGTGGATAGGTTTAAACCAGGGTTAGGTTATAAAACACGGTTGGAATATCTTACAGAGCACTGTTAAATCCATCATCGGAAAATGGGTAGTAAGTCCGTTTGAAAATGAAAAATAAAGGCCTCCTGGGGCAAGCCTACATAAAAATCCACCTAACCCAAGCAAACTGCACAAGAACAATATTAATCAGAGGAGCTGCTGAAGTCCACAGCACAGGTGGGAGAAGCGCTACAGGAAACTAGTCATATGGCCTAGAAGAGTGGCAATAAGAAACGTGCAAAATGAAAGCCGTAAGAAGTCCAATTTAGTTTGCACAAGTTATGTAGGAGATAAACATATGGAGGAATGTGTTCTGGTCAGATCGGACCGAAAACTAACATCACACCAAAAACACAATGACACCATTAAAACATGGTGATGTGGGGATAACTATGTAGCAGGGACTGGAAAGCTGGACAGTTGATGGCAAGATGGATGGAGCTAAATACTGGGTGAACCTGAAAGCCTTTTAGAGGCTGTAGAAGACGTCAGGACTGGGGTTGAGGTCCATCTTCTGGACAAGCATACAGCTGGAGCTACGTAGATAGCTGTTTAGCTCAAAGCACGCTGATTGAACTCCCAACACAATGCATAAGTTTGTGACAAAATGTTAAAGTGCAGTGGGTGTGAATTACTTTTGAACAAACAACATTTTATACATTGTCTCATTTATTTTTTCTGATAGTTTAAATAAAAAAAATTCAAACTAGTTTTGAAAACATCTGACAAGGTTTATTTCACCTCTTCTAAGAGCACAACATCCGCCTGGATTTATGTACAAAATCAAAAGGTATTTCCCATATATACAAATATATTCACAAAGGTTTACAGGCAGAAAAACAACAGTTTTACCGACAGTTCTTCTGCAGGCTTTAGCTTGTTCCGTGGAGACATTAAACAGTTTTTATCTTTAAATTTACGACTGACCTTACATAATAATGTCTAAAAACATATGTGGAAGTTGGTTGTATGAAGCTGACATTTTAACAATTAATCCCTATTTTGTCTTTAGAAATTGATCCATCTTGGTGGTAATCCAGCAAATGAAAGCAAATAACTCCAGAAACCCAAACACTCACTCTGTTAGTTTAGGTTTGAGTAATGCCAACACACACAGTGGAAAGGGGAGGAAATGAATGTAAAACAAAGGGTTAAATACACAAGGCATGGATTTCAAAACCAAGCATGTGTCCCTGAGAGGGGGGGGGGGGGTTGGGAGTATGAGATGAGTCAGGGTCACAGGCAGCACTCACCCAGGGCGAGGCAGAAGAGCAGGAAGGCCTCCTGGGCATGAACCCCCCAGGCCTGGTCCTTAAGGAGGGGAGGAAGCAGTCTCACCTCTGCCTCACGAGCCTCCACGCTGTGTGGCTTGGTGGGAGAAGAGGAGGAGGAGGAAGGGAGGGAAGAGCAAGAGCTACTTCCAGAGGATGACATGAAAGATGAGGAGTCGATAAAGGAGGCTGTGAGAGGGAGTGGTGGAAAAGAAGAGAACTTTGAGGAAAATCTGAACACCAGATGGCATGCAGAGAGGATGAAACGGTAGAGTGAGGGGTTTAAAATCAGAATGTCTGCAATAAAATAAAAGGGACTTCACCACTAACTGTTGATATTACCACAGATGTGTCATCTTAAATAATCTAAAATGTTTTAATATAGCCATCATAATAAATATAAAAATTCTGATTGTTTTGAGGCCTCTATTGTCCTCTGTTCAGACTGGACATTTTTATTTCAGTGACACACGATATAAGGGAGACTGACTGATGAAGGTTAATACACAGGACAATCAGGAATGTCGACTTCACATGTAAAGAGAAAAAGAAAATAGATTGTTTTTAAATCTCAGCAGTGCCACTCATCAAGAGTCCGTAGCTCAATACATTCCAGCGTTTCTTCACCAAGCAAGCTGTCCGATCGTTTTTCCATCTTCTGACATGAAGACCCAGTGATGAAGCTTCACAATCTAAATGTTGGTGTGGTAGACAACACTGGCCGACACATCAAGGCTAATCATACAGAACAACTCTTCCCTGAGAAATTACAATGACGATGAAGCATCAGTTAAACAACAAAATGGATGCAAACGCTCAAAGAGACACTCAGGCTGAAGAGAAATATAGGATTCCAATTTGGAAAACATCACTGTAACTTACCAATTTGGTAAATAATGTTTCCAATTTGGAATATAAGAAATAGCTTTTCTTGCTGGACTTAACTAACAGGGTAGAAACCCTGAATCAGACCACAAAATAGCAGAATGCCTGGTCTAAGCCTCGGAAAAGGTTTGCTGCTAGATGCTGGACATATTCATTTCCATGATATTTAGCTAGCTTGCTAGGCATGGGGCAGTAACCTGCAACCAGTATCGATGTGTAGATGTAGCAAGGTTTTGAAAAGTTGCGCTTTCAAGACGAACCAGAGAAAATGTCAGTGACCAGAGATTTCTGTAGATGTATAGAACATTAAGTAATGCAGCTACTCCTCCCCCACTTAAAGCTGCCCAATTATTCTTACTTACAAGACAAGTCCAGCTGTTTGGAAACATTTCTAGGTGCGAAAAACACCTCCCATCCCTCCATAAGGGTAACAATATTTTAAAGCAGCAGAATGCAAGGTCTTACAGTCTGACTTATATGGAAACATCTGCTTGTTAAACCTCTGCTACTCTACAAAGAGCAAAATGACCAAAAGCTTAATTTCTGCACCATAACGCCTTGAAAACCACAACTAAATTTTGCAGATTATTATTTAACAGCAATACAAATAAACACTGCTTTGCTGTTTTAAATAAAAGGAACTGGATCATTTTATCGATATTAGTTTATGTTGAAAACCGTAGATCTGGTATTCTTACTCAAGGTCATCATACTGACCCATGCCTACTGCAGAGACACAAAGCACATGGCCCTGACATACTTCCAACACTGAACGAGCGAAAACCACCTCTGATTTTTCTAGGAGTAAGGTTCATCTTCATCCGCAAACTGGATGGACTGGGAGTCGCAGTCCACATCAAAAGGTTTCTCCTGCGAGGGGCTGTCGCCTCCAAAGTTGTGAGAAGGGACGCGGCCGTTGCCGCACTCCGGTTCAGTCTCGTAGCCTGTGTCACGCAGTGCCTGGAGGTTTTTGGCAGCTTGGCTGCGATTCTGGGCGGGTTGCTCCGTCATGTTAATTTTGTCAGTGGCAGACACTTCCATTAAACCCGCCTCGCAGGCCCTGTACTCGGGCTGATGGGTACACTTGTGGCTCCCCAGCAGAATGGCTCGCAGCCTCAGGCATGGCGCTGGGAGGTACTGCATGTAGCAGTTGTACACCATCGCAGCCAAGAAGAGGAGGAAGAACAGCAGAAAGAGGAAGAGGAGGGCCATGCTGTTGTTGTGTTGCAGATACTCTGCTGCAGGGTCCTGGCCTTCTGGACGAGGAATAACGGAGTTTGGGGGAAGGTTCCTGCTTGACTGTAACCTGACTGTGCCACTGGGCGGCAGGGTTAGTGATGGGTCAGTTTGGAGTGGGGACGTGAGGAGGGCTGTGGATGTGAAGCTGGCCGAAGTTAGTGGCTGTCTCTCTGTCTTAACATTACCTTCAGCTCCGTGCACGTTACTCATCTCCTGGCTGCTGACTGTGGTAGCCACATGGTTTGTCTGGGGAGGGGGTCTGGGAGGAAGATCCAGATTCAGCATGTATCCAGCCAGCAGGCGGCTAAAGTTCTTCCCAGCAGCAGGAGCCCATTCCACAGACCAGCACTCGTAGTAACCCTGGTCCTCTGGGGCCACGCTGTAAATGAGGAGTCCGTTTTCGGCGATGAAGTGGAAACGAGAGGCCTCGTTGAGAAGAGAGCCGTTAGATTTCCACATCACATGCGCCAGGTTGGAATTTGCCACACAGGGCAGCTCAGTGGAGCTGCCTGGTTTCACCAACACTTTCTGATAGTCCTTCAGAGACACTGAAGACACTGAAAAGTAAACAAAGAAAGAAGTTTCATTTGGTTCTTTACTTCTGTTCTAGGAATGTTTAAAGTGTCAAAAATATAGACTAGAATCACAATAATTTAAAAAACGTATTATTATTTAATGAGAAGGACGGAACTTTCCATTGAATTTTTCCATACTTATGACCTGTAAACAACACATACTGTGTGGGAACCCTGTGTATGTGGAGTCAGGCTGTTCTGGCTCTCAGAGCCTAAAATGCTAAATGTGAGCATATGTCTCACCTGAAGGACACTTCTCTGCGTCACCATTCAGACTCTGGATCAGACTCCTGCAACAAACAATACTCAATGAGTCTGAACCGTCACCACACAACGAGATGTCACACAAAGCAGGTCAAACAGGAAGAATATCTCTGCATCATTCTTATTGATGAGTGGAGTCCTACTATGCAGCAAGATAAAAATGATAAACAGGGAATGTTGCCAGTCGGGTTACCTGAGCTGCTCCTTTGGAGCATCAAGGATACTGACACAGGCATGTGTGTTGGGGTCCCAGGCGCAATAGGGGTCTCGAGCCAGAACACAGTCATCACAGGAAGAATATTTTCCACAGAAAGCGGTTGGTGACTGGACGACGCCAGAGTCTGATCCAGCGTACACTGACCGTGTCTGGAAGCAATAAGGTTGTTCATACGAATAAGAAGCGTGTTCACAAATGTTTGTGGAAATGAAGTAGAGATGCACCAATTAATCAGCCAGAGATTGGAATCGGCTAATTATTTTTGATTGGTTGCGAGGGTTGATGGGCAGATAAAACACTGAAAAGTCACTTTTTCTTTTATATTCATTACAATTCTTTGTGTTCAATGTATTCAAACAATAACACTAACAGTGGTTGAATCGTACCATCTGAGGGAAAGATTTAACAACATGCACAGTGTCAAAGGTCAAATAAACTATTGCAAGAAGGGCACGGCGCTGGTGATGTAGGGGTTAAGCGTGCGACCCTGTGCAGAGGCTATAATCCTCGGTGCGGCTGTCCAGGGTTCGAGTCCCGGACCCGGCCACCTTTGCCAAATGTCTCACCCTCTCTTTGCCCCTCTTTACTGTCTACCTATTATTGAAAAATGAAAAATAAAGGCCTCTAGTGCCGCAAAAAATAATAATAAAAAAAAAACTATTGCAAGAAAACTGCAGCCATCACTACATTTTAAACACCTGTCAGCCATATTGGATTTTGAGGTTGGGGTTGGTGGGGAATCTCAGATCATCCTGCTTGAGTTTTAGTCCTAAGAGCACATTATTGCTTATTTTGGATCTTTTTATTAAGCATGTCGTGTAAATGGATAAAGATTTTTATGTTCATTAAAAACATCACAAACTGAAAAAGTTTTTAGAGGCATTTTTCTAATTTCTGAGTATGCCGATATTTAGAAACCTCTGTATTTACTGAGGTAAAACTGGTTATGAAAAGTTTGAGAGCTGTTTATATAGACCAAATCATTGTTGTCTCAGTAGTTAGCTGTAAAAACATATTCAGTAAAATCCAGAATAAAAAACTAATGATGGACCATATAACAGGGCAGTCAAATAGTGCTATATAGAGACTAATGAGTTTGGTTTGGATGGAACAATCTGATAAAGAACAACACATGAAATGCAAACACAACGAAGTGTTACATAACTGCTGACAGGTCATTGTGAACTCTATCATTTTTGTGAGCTTTGCTCTGTGTAGACTGGCTGAAATGAATGAATTAAAAGTAAGCATCCAGTTATAGATCAGCTGAACAGTAAGTTTAGAAACTGGTATTAAACTGCAACATGTCTGTTTAGGCTGAGGCAGATACTGTTAAAGAAAAGGGTTCAGGTAAAGGGAAAGAATTGCAAAATAAACGACTCATAATGAAAAAGCTGCACTGAATGAAATGATTCATAAAGATCTCAGTCCGTAGCTGTCCTTTCCTTAACGTTATCAGACACTTTTACACTGCTGCATTTATTTAGTGATATTGCAGTGCTGCTGTTTAGCCTGTTCTGTCTATGGCTTTTACCCTCGCCAAGTGTTTCCAGTAGGCATCCCTTTTTATTTTACCCAGAAATATTTTGTATTCAGACAGAACTGGACATAGGATCTGAGATTCATAGAATTCACCTGTAAGCTTTAATTTATGCTCATGTTTTCGGAGAACTGAATAAAATCCTGACCTTAGAGGACAGCAATAAGTTTTTTATGGGTTCAGAGTTCTTCAGGAGTTGGATCTCCTCCACAATATGAACATCGTCCTCGAACACCACAGACTTGTGCAGGACACCCTTATCTAGAATTAACAGTAAAAGAAAAACATTTAATTATCCATCAAGCCACAGGCATTCTCTATCAGCTTCTCATATAACAGGATAATAAACCTGTTAATGCAAATTTTAGCAAATTCAAACTATTTGCATGCAGGACGACAGCTGATACGTTCTCACCTGTTCCGCTGAAGATTACATCATAGATGTTTCCATCAAGTGCATGGACCCTCTCAACTACGAGCTGTGTGTAATTGACATCCTTAGTGATGAGTCGAGGTCTGTTGCCGATAGGCAGGACGGGGTCCTCCAGCAGCGGGTGGTCCCGAACAAACTGAAGGGTTTTGTCTGGCAGGTGGAGCGAGCTGCTGATGTTCTGCTGGCGCATTTGGTTGTTAATACACTGGTGTTAAAAAGAGAGGACAAGTTAAAGTTAGAAAGTTCTTAAATATTTGATACAGAACCTTGGAAAAGTATTCATAGCCCTTGAATTTTTCCACACCTTCTTGCATTTCAAACTACAAACTTTAATGGGATTTTTTAATGCTAGACCAACATAAACTAGCGCCTAGCTGTGCAGTGGAAGGAAAACGATACATGCCAACAGCCCACCTGAGTCAATAGTGTGTAGAATCACCTTTCACTGCAGTAACACCCGCAATTCTTAAGAGGGTTTTCCTCCACCTGCTCCATGCAGACTGAATTTTTTTGCCCATTATTCTTTGGAGAATAGCTCAAGCTCAGTCAGCTTGGATAGACAGCGTCTAAACAGTGATTTTCACGTTTTGCAGCGGGTTCTCAGTTGGATTTAGGTCTGGACTTGGAATGGGGCACTCTCACACGGGAAAGTACTTTAATCTAAACAACTCCACTACAGCTTTGGTGTCATGTTTAGGGTTGTATTTTCCTGCTTACTGGGGAATCTCTGCCCTGGTTCAAAGTCTTTAGCGGTTTCTCACTGATTTTCTTTCAGAATCGGCTTATATTTAGGTATTTAGCTGAACAGCTTCCCTGTCACAGCTGAAGAAAGGAAACCCCATAGCTTGTTACAAACTAAAAACATTTTGACTTTTGTCACGATGTTCCTTGGTCCTCATGATGCTGTTTAGTCACTTCTCTACAAAACGTCTGAGGCCTTCAAAGAACAGCTGGTTTTACATTAATATTAAATTACACACAAGTGGACAGTTGCTAAATTGGGGACTTCTGAAGGTGATTGGATGCCCTGGACTTTATTCAGGGGTATCAGAGTTAATACAAAAGCCCGCCACACAAAACATTTAACATGTACCAGGTCAAGTTTGTAGTTTTAACGGTGCCAAATGTGGAAATGTTTAAAGGATGTGAATACATTTGCTAGGCACTGTAGAGTATTTTCAGCAGAGTTAATATTTCCAAACTCTGGATTGTGCAAACATGGCGAGTTGACAGCTGAAAGCCACTTACTGCGCCAGGACGGGGAGAAGGAGGGATGCCGTTATACCGCACCCACTTAGTGTGGGACTGCTCCACTGTGGCCTTCTGCATATACTTCCCTTTAGAGAAGACTTCCTCCACAGCTGTCATGTTGTAGGCACACACTGCTGACAAACCCACATTTCCCCTACAGGAGTGACGGCACAGGTGTGATAATTCAGTTGAGCGACGTGGAGAAGAAAATTTAGATGCAACACAGATATGTTTAAAGATCGTTTTGTTGCTGAAAGTTACAAAAACCGCTGACCACTGTGAGGTGAAGACACCATAGAAGATTGTGTCTCTCCAGTCTCTCCCCTTCAGGATGAAAACATCATGAACCACGTTGAAAACAAAGTTGAGTTCAGGCATGGAGCACACCAGCTTGGCTTTCAGAAAGGAGGTCCATTTCTTCTGCAGAGTACGCTGCCCCCCAAGGTCACCCTGGAAATGGATAATAAAGATTTTAGGCCATGTGTAACAAATAAATAATAGATGATTTTTTTTTTTTACATTTGAACCAGGTGAAGCTAAAGCTTTGCCACTTGAGGTGTTTTACATAGAGCATATTTACAGACAAAAGAAGGTTTTTCATGTTAAATGCAAAATGTATCTATTTTTTGTAAAATGTTTGCCCAATTACTGCTCTGAGTGGGTTGTTCTTCAAGTTAATGGCATGTTTTAGAGTCTGTATACTCTAGTTAACGATTACTCAATTACTAAGTTAATTGACGATTATTTCAATAATTGATTAATCACAACTAATCTAATTAATTGTTTCAGCCCTACTCAGATTATAATTAAGTTTTATTCTTTGTGAATAAACTCATCATTCCCTAAAGATTATATTGCATCACTGCAGTTTGGCCTACAAATGCCTTTAAGATATCTGAATGAAAACCATGTTTGGCATAAACATTTCTGAACGAATAGGCTGTTCCCAGAGTGCTGTATCAAAGCACCTCAGTGGGACGTCTGTGGGAAGGAAAAAGTGTGGCAGAAAACGCTGCACAACGAGAAGAGGTGACAGGACCCTGAGGAAGATTGTGGAGAAGGGCCGATTCCAGACCTTGGGGGACCTGCGGAAGCAGTGGACTGAGTCTGGAGTAGAAACATCCAGAGCCACCGTGCACAGGCGTGTGCAGGAAATGGGCTACAGGTGCCGCATTCCCCAGGTCAAGCCACTTTTGAACCAGAACCAGCGGCAGAAGCGCCTGACCTGGGCTACAGAGAAGCAACACTGGACTGTTGCTCAGTGGTCCAAAGTACTTTTTTCGGATGAAAGCAAATTCTGCATGTCATTCGGAAATCAAGGTGCCAGAGTCTGGAGGAAGACTGGGGAGAAGGAAATGCCAAAATACCAGAAGTCCAGTGTCAAGTACCCACAGTCAGTGATGGTCTGGGGTGCCGTGTCAGCTGCTGGTGTTGGTCCACTGTGTTTTATCAAGGGCAGGGTCAATGCAGCTAGCTATCAGGAGATTTTGGATCACTTCATGCTTCCATCTGCTGAAAAGCTTTATGGAGATGAAGATTTCATTTTTCAGCACGACCTGGCACCTGCTCACAGTGCCAAAACCACTTGTAAATGGTTTACTGACCATGGTATCACTGTGCTCAATTGGCCTGCCAACTCTCCTGACCTGAACCCCATAGAGAATCTGTGGGATATTGTGAAGAGAACGTTGAGAGACTCAAGACCCAACACTCTGGATGAGCTAAAGGCCGCTATCGAAGCATCCTGGGCCTCCATAAGACCTCAGCAGTGCCACAGGCTGATTGCCTCCATGCCACGCTGCATTGAAGCAGTCATTTCTGCAAAAGGATTCCCGACCAAGTATTGAGTGCATAACTGTACATGATTATTTGAAGGTTGACGCTTTTTTGTATTAAAAACACTTTTCTTTTATTGGTCGGATGAAATATGCTAATTTTGTGAGATAGGAATTTTGGGTTTTCATGAGCTGTATGCCACAATCATCCGTATTAAGACAATAAAAGACCTGAAATATTTCAGTTAGTGTGCAATGAATCTAAAATATATGAATGTTAAATTTTCATCATGACATTATGGAAAATAATGAACTTTATCACAATATGCTAATATTTTGAGAAGGACCTGTATATGACTGGAAATCTGTCAAAAACAAATAGCTAAAGATTTGAAGGAAATGAGAAAAAATGTGAGGAAGGTTGGAAACCTGCAAACAACAACATGGAGACAGAAATAAAATAGGGATGAGCAGATGGTGCACAGCGTGTACTGACCTTACAGACGCGGGCCACCCTGGGAATGAGCAGCTTGCCAAAGAACTCGTACTCCACCGACACCTCAGTGAAGAAGTAGTAGATTTTGTCATCCTCTCCGTCTCCTTTGTGCTTCCCGGCTCTGATTACGTCTGCAAAGACAAAGCTGGGCTCTGCAATGAGCAAGAGGACAGAAGAAGACATTGACCATTAACATAGAAATTCTTTTCTTCATTCATGTACAGTAAGTGAGCTGTTTAATACTGAGTTCATACCAACAGTTTATCAAGTGTTGAAAGGTTTCTGCGACATAAAATAATGAGACCAAGGTAGATCATTTTGTACAATTCAACTGTTCGTTCGTTCGTCGTCTTCCGCTTATCCAGGACCGGGTCGCGGGGGCAGCAGACTCAGCAGAGACGCCCAGACGTCCCTCTCTCCAGACACCTCCTCCAGCTCCTCCAGGGGGAGCCCGAGGCGTTCCCAGGCCAGCCGAGAGACATAGTCCCTCCAGCGTGTCCTGGGCCGTCCCCTGGGCCTCCTCCCGGTGGGACGTGCCTGGAACACCTCCCGAGGAAGGCGTCCAGGAGGCATCCGGTATAAATGCCCGAGCCACCTCAACTGGCTCCTCTCGATGTGGAGGAGCAGCGGCTCTACTCCGAGCCCCTCCCGGATGGCCGAGCTCCTCACCCTATCTCTAAGGGAGTGCCCGGCTCATTTCAGCCGCTTGTATCCGGGATCTCGTTCTTTCGGTCATGACCCAAAGTTCATGGCCATAGGTGAGGGTAGGAACGTAGACCGACCAGTAAATTGAGAGCTTTGCTTTTCGGCTCAGCTCTCTTTTCACCACAATGGACCGGCACAGCGCCCCCATTACTGTGGCAGCCGCACCGATCCGTGAACAAGACCCCGAGATACTTAAACTCCTCCACTTGAGGCAGGAACTCCCCTCCAACCTGAAGAGGACAAGCCACCCTTTTCCGGTCGAGTACCATGGCCTCGGACTTGGAGGAGCTGATCTTCATCCCAGCCGCTTCACACTCGGCTGCGAACCGCCACAGCGCATGCTGTAGGTCTTGGCTAGAGGGGGCCAGCAGGACCACGTCGTCCGCAAAAAGAAGAGACGAAATCCACTGGTCCCCAAACCAGACCCCCTCCGGCCCTTGGCTGCGTCTAGAAATCCTGTCCATAAAAGTTATGAACAGGACCGGCGACAAAAGGCAGCCCTGCCGGAGTCCAACATGCACTGGGAACAGGTCCGACTTAGTGCCGGCAATGCGGACCAAACTCCTGCTCCGCTCGTACAGGGACCGGATGGCCCCTAATAAAGGGCCCCCGATTCCATACTCCTGGAGCACCCCCCACAGGGCATCACGAGGGACACAGTTGAATGCCTTCTCCAGGTCCACAAAACACATGTGAACCGGTTGGGCAAACTCCCATGAACCCTCGAGCACCCTGTAGAGGGTATAGAGCTGGTCCAGTGTTCCACGGCCGGGACGAAAACCACACTGCTCCTCCTGAAGCCGAGGTTCAACTATCGGCCGGACTCTCCTCTCCAATACCCTGGCGTAGGCCTTACCAGGGAGGCTGAGGAGTGTGATCCCCCTGTAGTTGGAACACACCCTCCGGTCCCCCTTCTTATAAAGGGGGACCACCACCCCAGTCTGCCAGTCCAGAGGCACTGTCCCCGACCGCCACGCAATGTTGAAGAGGCGTGTCAACCATGACAGCCCTACAACATCCAGACACTTGAGGTACTCAGGGCGGATCTCATCCACCCCCGAAGCCTTGCCACCGCGGAGCTTTTTAACCACCTCGGTGACTTCAGCCTGGGTGATGAAAGAGTCCAACCCCAAGTCCCCAGCCTCTGTTTCCACCACGGAATGCGTGATGGCAGGATTGAGGAGATCCTCGAAGTACTCCTTCCACCGCCCGATAATGTCCTCAGTCGAGGACAATTCAACTGACAAAGCTATAATAGGTAGAATATAAAGAAATTAAAAAGCCACAACAACCTGATTGCAAAAGGCTTTCACATCCATAAAGTCTTGAGTTGACAGCTTTTCACAGTTTCAGCAAATCTGATAAGCTGACATAAAAACTCATTTGTACCCTTCAGCTGAAGGTACTGTTTACAGAGAGGTTACAAAAAATAAAAATAATCCCAGTCAGGGGGCAGGTACAAAAAAAAAAAAAACCCACAGCACTGTGACTTTAAAAACCTTTTTTTTTTTTTATTATATCCTTTTGTGAGGGACCTTCCCACATAGAAAATTGTCGCTTCTACAAAACTGTTAAAAATACGAGAGAAGACAAATAAACTAAGATAAATCTCATTAAATTAGAATATCAGTGAAAAGTTAGATTATTTCAGTAGTTCACTTTACAAAATGAAACTCCTATAGATTCATTACAGACAACTGCAAACTGGACTTCCTTTACACCTCAATAATGCCGGAGGCTGATGGCCTCCATCACTAACCTACACCAAAATATTAAGTACATATACTATACATTTACAGTATTAAAAATCCTTTTTTTTCTTTTATTAGTCTCTTGTAATATTTAATTTTTTTTTCAGAAATCAAATTTGGTTTTTAAAATCAGCCCTAAGCCTTAATCATCAAAATGAACAGAAGTAAATGCATGATACAGATATCTATAAAAGACATAACAGGAACAGCACTATTCACCCTGACAAAAAATGTTGCAGTGACATTTTAACAGATAAAAAGGAGTTGTTATGTCTGAGTACAAAATGAGAAGCTGCTAGTTGCATGTTTTGTGCACAGTTCCTTACAAACAAAACAGGAAAATGATTAAATCTGTCACATTCTGTAAAAATGAGAGAAAGGTGGGGGGGTACCAACCACATCATAGGAGAGTCCTAGTCGGCCAGAGTATTGCATTATTTTTCAGCTGGATAAAACACCTGTGAAACATGGTCCAAACTCACCGTTGAGCCATGACGTGGAGTACTCTGTCCTGAGCAGGGAATGGGATGGGTTGTATCTGGAAATAATCGGTTCACTGCCTAAAAAGTTGTAAGCTGTCCCAGAATACAGATCTCCATCTGATGGGAATAAAGCCAAGTGAGTTTTTCTCTCTCTACAAGAGATTACTTGAGATTATTATCCCTTTTAATGCAGGGCCTTCAACCAAAAGAGCTCTTTGTGAAATGAGCCAAAGCTGGACTCAACTCACCGACCATGACAGCAGTGAAGCTCTGCGAAGGGTCAAACGAGCACTTCCCTCTGCCATCCTCAGGTTGACCCTCCATAGAAAAGTCCTCCAGATTCTGAAAGACGCAAGCTCATATCGGTTAAGGTGCTGATTAGCGGGTCCATGTCCATTTGTGCAGTGTGGTGTTCACAGTTAAGTGGTAATGGAGCATTAAACTACCAAGTAATCACACTGAGGCTGGAAGGCATGTGTGCCACAGACATAAAGCCGCTCATCATCCACTATTTGGAGCACTCGAATGTAGTTCAGGCAGTCCCTCTGAAATGGAGCAGAACAGATGTATTCCAAGCTAGAATGGAATATCAGGGATCCAGATGGAAAAAAACAAAGGTAAAACAAATGGAAAATGCATAATGATCCAGCAAACCTCTTTTGATTTCCCTTTAACTGTGCACATCCTCATGGGATTTTCTGTAACTTTCCACTGAACCTTGAAAACAAGAATTTTAAAACATTAAATGCATTTTCTTTCCTGTGACAGCAGCATTATTTCTATTCTTTTACCTTTTGGTTCCTGACTGTCACATCTCTCTTGTTTAGCTCAAAGATGGCTTCCCTTGCTCCCACATACAGAGCATCTCTTTCCTCACTCAGCAGCAGCGTCGAGTAGTTGAAGATGCCGGGCTCTGAAAACTCCAAGAGATCCAAATCTGAGGAGAATAAAGTTTGGTGACCCCAAGATTGAAGTTATAACCACTGACAGCTTCTTTCTTCTCCAAACATCATCCACAATTCAGCAAAATGTTCAGAACAAACAAATTAGACTTTTACAAAGAGTACATTTTTATTTCCTGGACATTATGTTCCCAAACATTTGTTCTCCTATAAGCCTTCAAAAAGAGGCATTTAAGATGAAACTCCTTTGGAAAGATGGAGAACATGCATTACTGTGCGTAATGCATGTCTGTTCATGATGGATACTCTGGTTGTAACAGTGGTAAGAGACTTCAGGTTGCAGATGCAGGTCAAAAACAAGGCAAATACCCTCAGCAGGTGACGGTAGGAAGAGTTTAAAGATGAGCAGCTCTCGCTGTTCTCATACAGAGACAGAGTTACTTCAACTATTTCTGTGGCCAGAAACGACAACTTCCTCTTCAGAGAATCGTCCACCTAATTTGAGACTGGAGTTGTTTCTCCTGATAAATGTAGGCAGCAGGTGAAAGTAAGTGTTCTATTGTGAACATGAGACGCTGAGTTGAAAGAGTTTGACATATAAAGACCGTGTGAACGCTCTGTTCCTTGTGCACTGCCAGCAGAGCAACTGAACTTTATATCTGTCTCCTGTTTCTTGTTTTGAGATTATGCACAGATACTGACTCAGTGACAAGCACTACTTCTCAAAGAGAGGGCTTGTATAGAAAATAAAACTTCCTTTTTTTTTGCCAAGAATGAGTAACTGGATGCTTGTAATATTTCAAAATCTCCAAGTAAAAGCTTAAAATATATACACAGTTTTCACTTCAGCATTCTCTCAGTATCTTTTTTACAATTTCAGGTTAAAATTTGCCGCTTTCTCATTTTATGCAACAGCTAAATCTACTGTTTTTAATCAGTCAGAATCCTGACAGGGAGAGGCTTTACCTTGGCGTTTCCAGGAAGTTCGGGGAACACTGTGTGGTCCGTGGGTTGAAACCTCAAGGAGGAGCCCCAGAAAAACTCCCAGCACTCCAAATCCCATGTTGGACTCTGAAAGCTTTGGAACTGTGAAGTTTCCCCTGCAAGAGCACAAAAAGATCAACTTAAAATGAGCACACTGAAGATCTGTGCCAGCTGCACCCGTCTCAGGGATCTAAAGTTCTTTAAAAGGGGGTGATGTTATCGTGCAGTGCAGGCTGACAATTGTGGGAAGCAGCATCAAGTTCTCTAAAGCGGAGAGCAGAAACGTCCTCTTTCTGTAAAAAACTTGCATGCTGAATGCCGTGTATTAGAATAAAATTTGCAGTAAAGAATGTTGGTGACTCAAAAAAAATTGAGGCGTGAAGGCAAATAAATGCAGATAAATAAAGCTCCGTAGAAGCACTGCAAGAGTCAATCAATAAGTCATTTCAAAACACTGGTGGCATTTTCTACATTTAGTTCCTTCTGTTCAGGGTTGCAGGGGACAATGCACAGGGCTCATGAGGCATCTACACAGTTCTGACTGACTAATCAACCTAATATGTCTATTTTTGGTCTGCTGTGGGGAGATAAAGTACCTAATAAAAAAATACTCCCCACAGAAACACCTCAGCCAAGTTTTCAGAGGACTTGTTGCCTTTTTAAATACCAAAATAAGCAAAATATATATTTTTGGGCTGTTTCTCAGACGAGAGGAGCTAATTTAAGGGGTCCTGGTGATTTCAGCCCCTCTACTTTCAAACCTTAGTCATTTTTGGTCATTAATCTGTCAAGCAAGACATTTCGTACCCACGTTGCAAACCAACAATTTTAAGTAATTTTTTGCAATCTAGTCATTCTGCTCCAAAAAATGTGGCTATGGGATTATAAATAATCTACCAGCAGGGGGTATCTTTGTGTCAATGAATATTATTTATAATCTATTTTTATCCCTATAATTCATGAACAACCACAAAGAAATATAAACTGTTACAGAATGGTTTCAGTACGAGGGTATGAAATGATTTGCTTACAGGTGCGTTAGAAGGACGAGACAAAATGGCAACAGGTGGGTATGAAATGAGGGAACACATTTGCAAAGGGAAAAACTGACCTGGAGACAGTTTAAGTTGTCAGATGTGTCTCTGAAAATTTGGAGACTTAATCCCATTTCATTTAACTGGCCAAGTTATATTACAGTATGTCTTTGTTTAAATGATTGCTTCCCTCTGAAGGTCAGAAAACATAGGAAACGTTTGTTTAATTATAAAATTAGCCTGTTTACTTCTTGACCTTGAGGAAAACACAGGGTTCAGTGCAGGGGTCCTGAAACCTTTAGATGAGTTTCAGCTTCAGCACACCAGAAACAAACGAGCTGAGGTCATAGGCAGGGCTGTGTAGAACTTGACTGCAGACTGAGGAGGATGATTTAGGTGTGTAAGATTAGGGACACGTCTAAAAAGTGTAGAACGCTGGTCCTCAAGAACTGGAGTTTGAGACCCCTGGTTAAAGGGGCAAAAGATAATGAAGGAAACCTTGGATTTGGGGTTGCACTACAACTAGATGCCGCCATGGATGCTAAAGAGACAAAGACAAAGGAGCGGATGTGCATAATCAACATTCCCAGAACTTTTTCAACTTTAAATTACATGTTTTATAGTTCCAGGTGCAGTGGACACCAGAAATCCATCATGTCATTGTTCCCTGGTTCTCCCCAGGCCTTCGCCCTCTTCTTTGTGATCCCCCAGACCCTAAAGTTTCAGGAAATGACACCCAATCAGTAATAAACTCTTGTAACATTACTCGATGTGTAGGCTTAGTTTCTGTTAAACGTAATTGACTGTAATGACATTCCACCTGTTAACTGCTGAGGATGTAAAAAACTGGATCTGCATGCCTCTGGGGATGATGACGACAATAACCGAAGCCGTGACCAAGCTGCTGATGGTTATCAACCATTATCAGACACTAGGTTCTCTTTCCTTTTGTCAACTGATGAGTCACTGACGATTTTGTCCTCTGCCTTCCCCTGAAGAAGAGGTTGATAAAGACTTGATGAAGCTGATTTGTCCCATTTATGCAGGTACCCATTTTACAATAAATGTCCAAATCTGTTCTGAATCCTGTCTCTAAAGCATGAGGCCAAATTTATGGCATTCCAAGAAAGAGCGAGAGCAAAATTTATCCCAAAGGTCGGTTTTCGCTACACTCAACTCAATTCACTGTGACTCTCACAGGAGACCGATTACCTTCTTTACTCAATTATTGTTAACACTGAAAAGGCTTTAGCTAGGAGGATGATTAAATGACAATTCAATTGTAAAGCTTCCTTTCTGCTGATCCAGTCATATGAGAGCTGCTGTGTTTAAGCCACAGCCTCACACCCTGGTTTCTATCTCATTTAAAAACACAGGATGTTGGCCTTTAGGGAACCATGTGCATCCTTTGTCTTATAAAAGAAGGTTATAGTCGTAACAATGAGCAGAGGGCAGGTTAGAAGCTCTGTGCGCACTTCAGCTCTCGGTAAGCAATGCGATCCAGCACTGAGCAGGTTATTCTGGTTTTAAACACCAACCAGTCACAAAACAAATGTGAGTGAGAGTGTGTGTGCATGGCTGTTTGTCCTGTGAGAGTGTTGCCCTGTGATGGACTGGCAACCGAGTTAGTATAAAGCAGCTCACTGCAGAAAGGCTAGAGAGGAAAAAAAAAACAGTTACTTTGTTATCATCTGTTTTAAAAGCAACTTTTATGCCATGCAGTTAATTGATAGTTTCCATATCTTAAAATAACATTTAAATGATGATCCAATATTTTTTATATTGTAGTTCTAAAGGAGGAATGGAAATCAGTTCGGGCAGGTGATTGTCACAATTCTGATGTCTACAAATGCCACTTACACTTACACTGTGTGGTTTTTAACTTATTTGCAGGGTTACTTGTAGTCAAAACATTTTCCCATTTAAAATTACTGAATAAATTAAAGGGCACAACAGATAAATTATTGTTAACTACTTTTTAAATGACCTAGTGGCCCTACCGTGGCTCATTCAGCTGAAATGTAGGTTAGTAGACTGTCCCCCTGTAATTGGGGAGATGTATCATATGTCCCAGCAGCACGTATAATCAGTCAGGCTCAATCCTATCTGGGACAAAGCCAGGAAATTATAATTGATTATTGATCCATTTCTAAATGAGAATGAGACCCAGAGCCCACGACCTTTCCTTATACTGACCGGATGGGGGGCAGCAGTAGAGGGTTCAGAGATTTCACCAGTAAAATCTAATAAAGTTGGATTTCCATCCCAGCTCCAGCCCCAACCATGGACTCAATTCTGCTAACGGGGGGGTCAACTACACAA
Organism: Girardinichthys multiradiatus; assembly: GCF_021462225.1. Classification (NCBI taxonomy): domain Eukaryota; kingdom Metazoa; phylum Chordata; class Actinopteri; order Cyprinodontiformes; family Goodeidae; genus Girardinichthys; species Girardinichthys multiradiatus. The sequence continues at coordinate 19,802,220 of NC_061801.1, forward strand.
CGATCCATTGTTTGCAGAAGATGAGGGGAGCCTCCACTCGACTCCATTCCACCCTGCTTCACATGCACATTATCACTGAGGAGTAGTAGACAATGAATACAGAGAAAGGTTTTACCTCTCCCTCTCCTCCAGTTCTTTTGCAGCCTTGCCAGCCTAAATGCCAGGGCAGCTTAGCCATGAGCATGGCCCCTGGGGCAAGCTGCTCTTTTTGAATATCACACAAGCCCATGAGATCTGGAGGCAGGATGAAATTCTCCGATGATCACAGTAGAAACACTGAAGACGTGACATAATACAGAATCCATGACGAAGACCCCAGGCGGGCAACATTTCTGTTTTTGTCCCTCAAAAAAAAAAATCCCCTCAGGGCGCATTCCATAAAGAACGGTTTCCCACTAGACTCAACCATCTATTTGTTACCTCCTGATGGCCTCCATCATTCCTGCCATTCTCACCCCCCACATTTGTAAAAAAACACCAGGCTTCGGAACCCTTTGAGACTCAGTGTTACAGTAGTAGAAAGAGCACGCAGTCATGATCCAATGCGGCTGAGAAATGTAGGAGTGCCCGTACTGGCCTGGGATATTTAAGACTGTAACCATGCTGGCAGGTCTCTTTGAGGCCTTTGTGTTCCCATCTCAGCTCTGCTGACTGGGCAGAGAGCAGACACCTGTTTGGGGCCTTGAAGTTCCCAGCACTGTGCTGTTAGCTGGCTGCAGACACTGGCAGGCTGTCCAACGACAACAGAAAAAAAGAAACTTGAGCTTATCTAAGTGGTTGAGTCTTGGCCATTTTTTTTTTCTGGCTGATTTGATCGTACTGTTGGTTTTACATCAGTGCCATTACTGGCCTTGACTAGAGCCATTGGCTTGGAATCAAAAAACAGAACTCTAAGTTACTGCTCCCCTTTTTGGGTCTTAAAAAATTACGAACACAATCAAAAAGCAAATACCACAGTCAACTTGAAATCCTCCCTACAGTGAAACACGGTGGTGGCAGCATCATGCACTAGGGTTGATTTCCTGCTGCAACGACAGGGGAGCAAGTCAGAATTGATAAAAAAAAAAAAAAAAAAAAGATGAATAGAGCGAAATACAGAGCAGTACTATAAGACAGCAGTAGCTGTGCCTGTTAGAGGCTGCAAAGGGCCAGATATGTGGGTGGAGGTTCACCTTTTAGAAGGACAATGACAGTGCACACACAGCCAGAGCTGGAATGGAATCGTTTGGATTAAAGCATGGTTATCTGTTACAATGGCCCAGAGTCCAGATCTAAATCAAACTGCAAATCCGTAGCAAATACTTGCAAACAAAAGAAGAATGGTCAAAAATTTTAGTTTCTAGATGTGCAAAGCTGGGAGAGACATACCACAAAAGACCTGTAGCTGTAACTGCAGCAAAGGTTGGTTCTACAAAGTATTAACCTAGGGGGAGTGAATAGAAATGTAAACCACACTGTTCAGATTTTTACTTGCTAAAATAAACTACTTTAAACTGCTGTGTTGGTCTATAATACTTACAGGCACTGTAAACTGTTGGAACAAAGTACTGAAGATGTGTTAGGTCCATCTTATTTTTTCCTACTGATGATAAATGTTTTAAATACCAGTGAAGAATGACGACTGTTAGCTTTACTAATTAAAATTCAGCCAGTAATGGAGAATGATATTTTTCTATTCAAATCAGCACTGAAGTTAGGTCTATCTACTCTTTTGTCCGAAGTAGAACATGACACAGAGGAGGCACCAGATTCTCATAGCAAACGCTTTTTGTCAAGAATGCAGCAGATCATCTAAGGGGAAAAAAAGCTCAGATGTAGACAGCCTCAATCAAGCCTTCAGCAGGGGAGTAAAAACCACATTGCTGCATGCTCTGTCATTTGTCAAGTTAAAAAATAATCAAACCACTTCCTGTTCCGTTTAATAGCTTTGAAGCAAACTTTCATCTTTATCCTGGCTTGTGATCAATTTAGATTCAACTGGCTCCCATCCAGTTCCATCATGAAAAGCCAGACCCACTTGTTATTAAGTGCCCCATGGCAAACTCAACCCATCTGCCTTTATTGCAGAGTGCACTGACAAGAAGCTCCACATCCTGTCAGCAGAGAGCAAAGAGAGGATCCACAGCAGAATAGAGGCTGGATTTGAGGAAGTTGGACATTCAGCTCCTGCCAACATTTCCAAGCTTGTCTGTTCCAGCTACTCCCCCGATCATCAGCCTCAATACACAGAGATGCTCTTCTTCCTTCAGCTGCTGCAGGCCAAGAAACTTCATTGGCTCCCTCTCATTATATAATACCACACACAGATACTGGAACAGGAAATCTGCTAGAAGTAGTTTGTATTTACTGGAAAGAATGTCTCGCTTGGCACTCTTCTTGATATACTACAGGTCCTTCTCAAAATATTAGCATATTGTGATAAAGTTCATTATTTTCCATAATGTCATGATGAAAATTTAACATTCATATATTTTAGATTCATTGCACACTAACTGAAATATTTCAGGTCTTTTATTGTCTTAATACAGATAATTTTGGCATACAGCTCATGAAAACCCAAAATTCCTATCTCACAAAATTAGCAAATTTCATCCGACCAATAAAAGAAAAGTGTTTTTAATACAAAAAACGTTAACCTTCAAATAACCATGGACAGTTATGCACTCAATGTTTGGTCGGGAATCCTATTGCAGAAATGACTGCTTCAATGTGGCGTGGCATGGAGGCAATCAGCCTGTGGCACTGCTGAGGTCTTATGGAGGCCCAGGATGCTTCAATAGCGGCCTTTAGCTCATCCAGAGTGTTGGGTCTTGAGTTTCTCAACGTTCTCTTCACAATATCCCACAGATTCTCTATGGGGTTCAGGTCAGGAGAGTTGGCAGGCCAATTGAGCACAGTGATACCATGGTCAGTAAACCATTTACCAGTGGTTTTGGCACTGTGAGCAGGTGCCAGGTCATGCTGAAAAATGAAATCTTCATCTCCATAAAGCTTTTCAGCAGATGGAAGCATGAAGTGCTCCAAAATCTCCTGATAGCTAGCTGCATTGACCCTGCCCTTGATAAAACACCGTGGACCAACACCAGCAGCTGACACGGCACCCCGGACCATCACTGACTGTGGGTACTTGACACTGGACTTCTGGCATTTTGGCATTTCCTTCTCCCCAGTCTTCCTCCAGACTCTGGCACCTTGATTTCCGAATGACATGCAGAATTTGCTTTCATCCGAAAAAAGTACTTTGGACCACTGAGCAACAGTCCAGTGCTGCTTCTCTGTAGCCCAGGTCAGGCGCTTCTGCCGCTGTTTCTGGTTCAAAAGTGGCTTGACCTGGGGAATGTGGCACCTGTAGCCCATTTCCTGCACACGCCTGTGCACGGTGGCTCTGGATGTTTCTACTCCAGACTCAGTCCACTGCTTCCGCAGGTCCCCCAAGGTCTGGAATCGGCCCTTCTCCACAATCTTCCTCAGGGTCCGGTCACCTCTTCTCGTTGTGCAGCGTTTTCTGCCACACGTTTTCCTTCCCACAGAGGTGCCTTGATACAGCACTCTGGGAACAGCCTATTCGTTCAGAAATGTCTTTCTGTGTCTTACCCTCTTGCTTGAGGGTGTCAATAGTGGCCTTCTGGACAGCAGTCAGGTCGGCAGTCTTACCCATGATTGGGGTTTTGAGTGATGAACCAGGCTGGGAGTTTTAAAGGCCTCAGGAATCTTTTGCAGGTGTTTAGAGTTAACTCGTTGATTCAAATGATTAGGTTCATAGCTCGTTTAGAGACCCTTTTAATGATATGCTAATTTTGTGAGATAGGAATTTTGGGTTTTCATGAGCTGTATGCCAAAATCATCCGTATTAAGACAATAAAGACCTGAAATATTTCCGTTAGTGTGCAATGAATCTAAAATATATGAATGTTACATTTTTATCATGACATTATGGAAAATAATGAACTTTATCACAATATGCTAATATTTTGAGAAGGACCTGTATACTGCTCTCAAACTGTTTGTCTTTCAGTTAAGCTCTTCATACTTGCAACATTAAGTGGAAGAATGAAAATCATTCCACAGCAAGACACCACACTTTGCTTTTGATAATGACTGGCATGTATCGACACGGACATCTGTACACCTCCCACCTAGCTGTGTCAATGATCATAAGCCCAACTGCTTGAGTTGCTGAAGGTTTTCCAAAATAGAACAATTATATAGGTAATAAAAGAAAAGCAATTGTCATATGATGGTGATTATTTTCCATCTCTTTAATAATTGAAAAGTATATGTGGTGTTGGTTTGTACCTCAAAAATACTTCAGTCAGCAATCAAGCTACAAACAATGTCTTAATATATTAACTAGGGCTGCATGATTAAAGGAAACCATGAAACTGCAATATTATTGTAAAGTATTGACTATACTGGTTGTGATAACTCACATTTCCCTTACTCTTCTCTCTTCTTCATTATCACGACCACACCACACTGTGAACTTTAACATATAGAGAACTAAGCTCTGTATCAGCTGCTGGCAGGAAAGATACTGATTTTTTATGCAAGTCACCAGATATATGATACTGTAGTGTTTTTACCCTTGTTCTTTGTAGTATTTTTCCAAGCTAGTGTCATGTTGGAGGCAGGCCTGTACCACAGACTATGTAAGTAAGGGATCCTTCACTTGAAATAAAATACAGGGATCAAAAACGATGAAATGTGATGGAGACAGATGTCTGTTCCAGTGCCATTTACAGATTAATGGAGTTTGGCTACAGATGTGGCAGAGATCCGAGCTCGCTTGCATGTGCATATGATGATGCCAACTGTGGGCATCGGATCCTTCTTACGGGATTTGACCAGGACCAAGATCCCATCCTAAAATAGTCCCAGGTGTCAGCTAACCTTCACACCTCCATTTCATAGTTGTGACTCTTACTTGTTCCATCCTTTCCAGTTTTGATTAAATAAAATGAATAAATAAAACAAATCAAAGCATCAGCACCTTCAACAATAAGTTTTATTTTTGAGTTGACCCCTGTAAAAAAAACAAAAAAAAACAAAAAAAAAACAGGTAAATGATACTTTTAATGGGAACTGGTAAGAGATCACAGCTACAAACTTTAATGTCTTTTATTGGAAGTTTATGTCACTGGCTGACAAAGTTGAGCACATTTTAAGTAAACAAACATGATACACATTTGCTTTCGTAACGCTGCGGACATACAGTATGTGTGAAAAAAATGCATAGTTATCGGCCCACTGGAATAGATACTTTGTAGAGCCCTATTTTTGCTGCAATTATAGTTGCAAGTATTTTGGACACTGGTTTTACACAAATACAAACTGCAAATTTTGTCCATTCTTCAATTCAAAATTGCTCCATCAACTGGAAGAAAAATCAATTTCCAAATCTTGCCCAAAATCTTCAATTGGATGTAAGTCTGGACTTTGACTGGGCCATTATAACAGATTAACATGAATTGATCTAAAATATTCCATTGTAGCTCTGGCTGTATGTTTAATGTGGCTGTCCTGCTAGAGGTAAATTTCTTCCCCAGCTTTAAGTCTTCTGAAGCTTCTAAAGAGTGTTTGTCCAGAATAGTCCTGTATTTAGCTCCACCTATCAACTTTAAACATCTACTTTACCTAATGAAGAGCATTCCCACACCATGATGCTGCAACCACCACCACCACCACCAGTGGGATAGTGTGTTCAGATTGATGTGCAGTGTTAGTTGTCTGCCCCACCTGTGGATGGGGATCTTACCAGAGCAGCTTCCTCCATGTTTGTTGTGTCTAAGTGGTTTTTGGCAAATTTAAAAAAAAGGGAAATTTTATGACTTTGAAAATGTGTCATCTAATCAAACACTGCTTTCAACTTGTCCGCATTTTTATCCCTAACACATCTAACTCTCGGCTGGCCTGGGAACGCCTTGGGCTCCCCCTGGAGGAGCTGGAGGAGGTGTCTGGAGAGAGGGACGTCTGGGCGTCTCTGCTGAGTCTGCTGCCCCCGCGACCCGGTCCTGGATAAGCGGAAGACGACGAACGAACGAACATCTAACCCATTCATGATGCCGTTTGCTCACCGATGTTCTCCAACAAACATCTGAGGCCTTTACAGAGCAGCTGGATTTATACTGGGATTAAATTACAAACTGATTGGCTCTTATTTACTGATTAAGTGACTTCTGAAAACAATTGATTGTGCTGGATTTTATTTAAATGCATTAGAGTAAAGGGGGCTGGATACAAATGCATGCCACATTCCTCATGAATGAATCTATAAAAATATGCCGCACAATATAGGACAAATTTTTTATCACCACAATATCACTGGGTGTAATATTAATATTGCAAAAGACTGTTAGGAGTGCAACATTTGCTAGCTATTTTGTTCCATGTGTCAGGAATTTAAACACTGCATGCAAATAATATCTTAAGCCTGCTGGATCGATTCCAAACACAGTAGATACCAATTCCATCCATCCATCCATCCATACATCCACACATTCATACATCCACACATTCATACATCCACACATACACACACACCCACAGGTGTTGGACAATGAAACTGAAACACCTGTCATTTTAGTGTGGGAGGTTTCATGGCTAAATTGGACCAGCCTGGTAGCCAGTCTTCATTGATTGCACATTGCATCAGTAAGAGCAGAGTGTGAAGGTTCAATTAGCAGGGTAAGAGCACAGTTTTGCTCAAAATATTGAAATGCACACAACATTATGGGTGACATACCAGAGTTCAAAAGAGGACAAATTGTTGGTGCACGTCTTGCTGGTGCATCTGTGACCATGACAGCAAGTCTTTGTGATGTATAAAGAGCCACGGTATCCAGGGTAATGTCAGCATACCACCAAGAAGGACGAACCACATCCAACAGGATTAACTGTGGACGCAAGAGGAAGCTGTCTGAAAGGGATGTTTGGGTGCTAACCCGGATTGTATCCAAAAAACATAAAACCACGGCTACCCAAATCACAGCAGAATTAAATGTCGGGAGCTCCACAGGATCAATATACACGGCCGGGCTGCTATAGCCAAACCTTAGGTCACTCATGCCAATGCCAAACGTCAGTTTCAATGGTGGAAGGAGCACAAATCTTGGGCTGTGGACAATGTGAAACATGTATTGTTCTCTGATGAGTCCACCTTTACTGTTTTCCCCACATCTGGGAGAGTTACGGTGTGGAGAAGCCCCAAAGAAGCATACCACCCAGACTGTTGCATGCCCAGAGTGAAGCATGGGGGTGGATCAGTGATGGTTTGGGCTGCCATTTCATGGCATTCCCTTGACCCAATACTTGTGCTAGATGGGCGCGTCACTGCCAAGGACTACCGAACCATTCTTGAGGACCATGTGCATCCAATGGTTCAAACATTGTATCCTGAAGGCGGTGCCGTGTATCAGGATGACAATGCACCAATACACACAGCAAGACTGGTGAAAGATTGGTTTGATGAACATGAAAGTGAAGTTGAACATCTCCCATGACCTGCACAGTCACCAGATCTAAATATTATTGAGCCACTTTGGGGTGTTTTGGAGGAGCGAGTCAGGAAACGTTTTCCTCCACCAGTATCACGTAGTGACCTGGCCACTATCCTGCAAGAAGAATGGCTTAAAATCCCTCTGACCACTGTGCAGGACTTGTATATGTCATTCCCATGATGAATTGGCATCAAAACTATGAATTAACACGTGGAATTATATACTGAACAAAAAGGTGTGAAACAACTGAAAATATGTCTTATATTCTAGGTTCCTCAAAGTAGCCACCTTTTGCTTTGATTACTGCTCCACACACTCTTGGCATTCTGTTGATGAGCTTCAAGAGGTAGTCACCCGAAATGGTTTTCACTTCAAAGGTGTGCCCTGTCAGGTTTAATAAGTGGGATTTCAAGCCTTATAAATGGGGTTGGGACCATCAGTTGTGTTGTGCAGGAGGTGGATACAGTACACAGCTGATAGTCCTACTGAATAGACTGTTAGAATTTCTATTATGGCAAGAAAAAAGCAGCTAAGTAAAGAAAAACGAGTGGCCATCATTACTTTAAGAAATGAAGGTCAGTCAGTCCGAACAATTGGGAAAACTTTGAAATTGTCCCCAAGTGCAGTCGCAAAAACCGTCAAGCGCTACAAAGACACTGGCTCACATTTACTAATGCAACTCATCTTATTAAAAGGCATCATATGTGATGCAAAACAGTTTGGAATCAAATTGGGTTTGAAGTTAGACTTAGAGTTTTACCAGCTGTACCTAACTCTAACCATCTGGACTGTTGTGATGGCTTACCTAAACTTAGCAAAAAGAGATGAGTACATGGGATAAAAAAAAAAAAAAAAAAAAAAGGAAACCCTCCTATATAATTACTAGTCGTAGGCCCCTGCTGAGCAAGCATGTCGACCTTAAGTGGCCACAGCAAAGGCAAATAAAGGGTCAGCTCCAGTAAAGAGTATATTTAGTCTGCCGATGGTGAAGTTTTTAAAAACAACACACCCTTTACTGAGTCACATGGCTCTGGAGGATCTGAAAAACGTCCCTATAAACATAAAGGCGAGTGAAGTTAGCTAACTAGAAGATTACTGTGTGGTGTTGCCCGTCGAAGCACTGAATATGGCTCTGTAGTCCAGTATAAAAAAAATAATCACCAGGCTCTCTCTCTTTTAATTAAAGGAGGAAAAAGTGGGGAAAGTTTACTACTAACATCTGCTGAGACAGGTTTAGGAAATACTCTAAAAGAAGAAACGTCTCAAATATGGAAATAGTTTTTCTGTAATTTGATTCCACACATGTTTTTTTCAGTCATCAGTGTAAAGCATTCCCTGAAAACAGCTAGTTGTGGCTCATATCTATAACCATAAACACTGATATGCCCAATAATACATGCATAACACCAAAACATACAATACAAAGTTACAGAAACAAGCATTGTTACTATAATAAGGCTGAAAAGCGACACACATTTGGGTTTTGGCAACACAAAATAAAGTCAGGGAATAAATCAAAGTCACCACCAAAAAGTCATGGCTCTTTAAATTTATTCCTTTTCCTTAAGGCTACTGAGATGCCGGACTGGCCTTGGAGCATATAATGTCGGACTATTTTCAGAAGCTGCGGGAGCCCAGCTGAAGGTATTGAGGTCCCAAGCCGGGCAATGGTAGTCACAGTAAAAAACAGCGGCCATCTGCAGGTGGCTTCATCTTCCACAAAGTAGCATACAGTGCCTGCAGAAAAGTGTTCATGTCTCTTAAACGAAGGGTGATTTTAAACACAGAAGATTGATCATAACGCACCATGCGCGTTTATGCATTTTATCCCTTTTATTAACGGTATTTTAAAAGGTGTGTGTTTGATTCTGGTGCTAAGCTATCAGCTTCTTTTGTTAGCTTTAACTGCTAACAGCTAAGAACACATGCTTGGTACTAAAAAACATCTACCCAGAAAGGTTGTTAGTTTTAAATCCAGTAAATAATATTTCCCTAACATTATTTTACTAAACTTGAATACTAAACACCATTAAGCCCCATTTCTCCAAAAAGATTTGGCTCTTTTTCAAAATATATCCTTAAATATTTTACCATTTCCTTAATAATATTTCTTTAAATATTATTTTAATAAATAAAGGCAGCTAATGAGACACGGTTGAGAAATGGTCATCCAGAAGGTTGGTTTTATTCAGCAGATCATTCCTAAAACATTATTTTATTAAAATAATATTTTATCTGATCTTGCATTGTGAAGGGTTGTCTAAAGGTATCCTGATTATTGTCTAAGTTAGATCCAAGACTAACTTAATTTCACTTCCAGGTTCTTCAAGATAATCCTTGGTTCACAAACATAAATAACATTGCATGGTAATGTTGCATCACTCATTTGGTCATGGTTTCAACCATCTTTAATCCACTTGTTTATATTGTACATAGCCCATTAGTCTTCCCTATTCTTTCATTCTGCTTGGTAGTTTAGTCGGATTGTTTTAGCGTAGTAAAGAGTTTGACATATGTTTGACTTTGAGTTGACTTATTTTTGTTAATAAATTCTTGTATTTTAAGAAATTGTGTGAATTCATTCTGTGTGTGTGCAGAGTTTTGCTGTTCAATAATGTCAGAGCTTGACTCACCCTTTTCGATTTTGTCCTAATACCATCGCCTTACTGGGCTGGTATTCACAGGACAACCCTTAACAGACCGAAATATTATTTGATAAAATATTAAAATAAATAATATATTCATAATCATAGTGACAACACAGATTAAATGAGGGTGAATACAAATGCACACCTCACTGTAAACTCCGTATATTTCACAGTATGTTTTTCCCTCCACTTCATACTGATGCACTACTTTGTGGTGGTTATTGAAATGTATTGGCTGTTAAGTTTTTGTAACTAAGTTCCAGAGCAGTTATTACTTTTTGAAGGCATTTTATATCTGGATTTTAAATTGAATATCACATGTAAAACATCTAAAATGGGGTTGATGCTTTTTTTTGGCTCATTAGTTAAAACACATAAATAAAACTGGTCTTTGTATGACAGTCACAATGTTTTCCCACCAGTCCAGGAGCCTTTAATGAATCTGTAACCATTCCTTCAACCCTGCTATATTTTTCCCTACCCTTTCTGCTTTTCAACAGGACTCCTTTCTCTCCTCCAGGCGCTGATTTCATGGTGGTAATTTTGGCCGGCAGAGACACAAACCTCCTTTAGTGAGCTGTGTGGAAACTCACCCCATCACCCACAGGCTGCCTCAACACTAACAGCATGTCCTCCTGAACTTGGCAATCGAGCACACAACACACTAATTTCCCCGTTTCTTCCCTTCACGCCGAAGAGGGATAAACAACACAAAGCCTAAAACTTTAAACACCTATCAGGGTAGTTTCTTGTGGTCTGGCAAACAGATCTGGGTCAAGCATTATTTTCCTGCACAACACAGTGAGTACAGTTTATTGTTATAAAGGGAGATTAACAATGCATTCCTTAGAAGGCCGTTCATTCATTTCGAGGGAAAGTAGAAAAAGTCTAAACTTTTAGCTAACTGATAAAAAAAGGCATGCTTATATATATATATATTGATATATTAAGCACTATTAGGCAAAACAAATTAAGTTAATTGGGACAATTTGTGGACATTTCATGTGGACTAACCAGTCTTTCATCAACTTTGTGCTATAGACAAGAAAAACATCCCCTTTATTGGGGCAATTTGCAAAAGTCCATTAATCATAAACTGCTCTTCTAGTTTGATAAGAAGTAGGCACATTGAATGCATTACCTTGAAAGAAAAACCAGACAACCTGCTTCCTCTTTCCTCAATAGTTCACTTGTTGTTTTTGAGGGCAATGATTAAAATTTGTAGTGCTCCTGCTTCATAAACTTTTCATTTTGATTGGCACAGTTTAATGACTAGATGGGTATGCTTCCTTTTCTGCTTTCAGGGCATCTTTCCTACATGGACAGCTGTGGCTAGGCACAGATACAAACATAGGGGGCGCTGTAGCCAGCCACCCAAAGACATGCAGCTTCACAGCTTCTTTTGATCATTTCAAAATGTGGCAAACAATTAAACAGTTAGGAAAATCCCCCAGATTTGATCAATAAAATAATGGGCATGACATAGAATACAGTTTTACAAGCTGTGCAGACAAAAATAGGCAGCCATTTTGGAAAATGGCCAACACTGTGGAGTAGATTTGTACATATGATGGATGGGAACCTGATCTATAGTGGCGCATAAGGAGAAGCCTACAGGTCCACAGTTGTGACAAACACAAAGGAACTGTTACATTTTTCCAAGTTGAAAAAGAAACACTGAAAAATGGAAAAAGAAAAAAAAAACATGAACAAATTAAAATAAAATAACCTGCCCCGTTTTAAAACAATCAGCATTTACAATAAAAAAATTTTAAAAAACCCACACCAATTCAATTTTACGATTTTGTTCATGAAACCTGAAGTCCGTCTCCGCCCAGCTTCATATCACTTACAGCCAAACTGGTTAAACTTAAACTAATGCAATAAAAAGTGGGTTGAAACAAATCATCAAAGCAGATACTACAAGGAACTGCAGAGGAAAACAAACGCCCGAGGAAAAAAAAGTTGTAGAAGGAAAGAAATTCATTCTCAAAATATTTTCACTGTCATATTACTGCATAAGTTCCTGGACGGTTGTGAGTCAAGCTTTATTTTGTAATTTTCGGTGAAAGGTTTGTGTCTTTGGTATCACATTACTTTTCCTGAAAGTATCAGACCAAAGACAGCAAAATATGGCTATTAGTTTTTATTAATTATTTGTAGAATTATTGATTAACTGTTAAAATGTCTTTAGGAAAGGAATGCTCACAGTTTCATATTTTTAAAAGCAAGATGGTCTGCTTTCTGCATCTTATGATCTTCAGAAGCTCAGCTGTGTTACATCATTAAAGGCTTTTATGGCTCATTTCTTTTCAACAGAAACTGAGGACAAATCATGCAAAAGAGTGTGATTATCTTACCAATAGCATGTAGACAACCAGGGAGGAGTAATAAATAGTGTTCTCTCTTATAAGCTATATGGTTCTGAAGTGAGGTCAAGATGTAGGATAACAAGAAAATGACATTAAGCTGGTTTGAGTTAAAGACAGCCAGTATTTGCGCTCAGCTAAAAGCTAACAGTGATGAGTGTGTCTGGAGTGGGACTAAATAGTAATCTAAAAATACAATAAGAAAACCATCATTTAGTGGGTCCAGTTCAGTACTCTCTTTAGTGAACTCCCCTGTTTGTTCTGTGCATAAAATAATACTTCTTTCTAGCGATTCTACTTTGAGCAGCATCTGAAGTCTGTCTTCACATAATATATTCTCTCCTCTACCTCAGCAAACACCTTCTCCTGCCGCTGACACTCAGCTGAGCACCCCATTCAGCCCTGCTCAGCCCTAATGGGACCTGCTGATGAGCAGGTATCAAGAAAGCCAGTAATGTAAACTGATCACAAAACGGGCTGAATAGAGTGGAGTCGGCCGAGGTAGAGCCTATAAAAAAATCATTGTAACTGAACAAGTTGATAAAGAAGGCTGGTTTTGTTCTGGAGCTCCTCTGGATCTGTTAAAGCTCATTTTGCAAAGAAGGATATTTCATTAAGTGAAAACAGACAACCCTGAGCATCTCCTAATATCACACTAGCTCAACAGTGCATCTTCAGTCAGAGGTTTCTTCTGGTCTGCTGGAACACAGACTGCTGGAAGAGATCATTCCTGCTCAAAGCTACAGCCATCTTACATAATCCAAGCTTCTATAACATCTGATTTCTATTAAAAATAATTAAAGTAACACTGAATGGACCCGAGACTGCAGGAACTTGAACAATTGGAATGAACAAGAATTGCAAGGCAGGCCTCAACACCAATGAGTATCTAAATCAATACTAAATATTATTATCAATCTGGAAGTATAGATGTACTGACAACCCTGATATTCAAGGTGCTTTACATTAAAGAATACTAAGTGAAGGATGAAAGCTTCATATACAGGTCCTTCTCAAAATATTAGCATATTGTGATAAAGTTCATTATTTTCCATAATGTCATGATGAAAATTTAACATTCATATATTTTAGATTCATTGCACACTAACTGAAATATTTCAGGTCTTTATTGTCTTAATACGGATGATTTTGGCATACAGCTCATGAAAACCCAAAATTCCTATCTCACAAAATTAGCATATCATTAAAAGGGTCTCTAAACGAGCTATGAACCTAATCATCTGAATCAACGAGTTAACTCTAAACACCTGCAAAAGATTCCTGAGGCCTTTAAAACTCCCAGCCTGGTTCATCACTCAAAACCCCAATCATGGGTAAGACTGCCGACCTGACTGCTGTCCAGAAGGCCACTATTGACACCCTCAAGCAAGAGGGTAAGACACAGAAATACATTTCTCAACGAATAGGCTGTTCCCAGAGTGCTGTATCAAGGCACCTCAGTGGGAAATCTGTGGGAAGGAAAAAGTGTGGCAGAAAACGCTGCACAACGAGAAGAGGTGACCGGACCCTGAGGAAGATTGTGGAGAAGGGCCAATTCCAGACCTTGGGGGACCTGCAGAAGCAGTGGACTGAGTCTGGAGTAGAAACATCCAGAGCCACCGTGCACAGGCGTGTGCAGGAAATGGGCTACAGGTGCCGCATTCCCCAGACCTGGGCTACAGAGAAGCAGGACTGGACTGTTGCTCAGTGGTCCAAAGTACTTTTTAAGGATGAAAGCAAATTCTGCATGTCATTCGGAAATCAAGGTGCCAGAGTCTGGAGGAAGACTGGGGAGAAGGAAATGCCCAAATGCCAGAAGTCCAGTGTCAAGTACCCACAGTCAGTGATGGTCTGGGGTGCCGTGTCAGCTGCTGGTGTTGGTCCACTGTGTTTTATCAAGGGCAGGGTCAATGCAGCTAGCTATCAGGAGATTTTGGAGCACTTCATGCTTCCATCTGCTGAAAAGCTTTATGGAGATGAAGATTTCATTTTTCAGCACGACCTGGCACCTGCTCACAGTGCCAAAACCACTGGTAAATGGTTTACTGACCATGGTATCACTGTGCTCAATTGGCCTGCCAACTCTCCTGACCTGAACCCCATAGAGAATCTGTGGGATATTGTGAAGAGAACGTTGAGAGACTCAAGACCCAACACTCTGGATGAGCTAAAGGCCGCTATCGAAGCATCCTGGGCCTCCAGAAGACCTCAGCAGTGCCACAGGCTGATTGCCTCCATGCCACGCCGCATTGAAGCAGTCATTTCTGCAAAAGGATTCCCGACCAAGTATTGAGTGCATAACTGTACATGATTATTTGAAGGTTGACGTTTTTTGTATTAAAAACACTTTTCTTTTATTGGTCGGATGAAATATGCTAATTTTGTGAGATAGGAATTTTGGGTTTTCATGAGCTGTATGAGACAATCATCCATATTAAGACAATAAAAGACCTGAAATATTTCAGTTAGTGTGCAATGAATCTAAAATATATGAATGTTAAATTTTCATCATGACATTATGGAAAATAATGAACTTTATCACAATATGCTAATATTTTGAGAAGGACCTGTATGTGAGCCCGCTTCTAACAACACAGAAGAAACCCTTTTAAGACACATAAATGATTGATTGCTTGAAGTTTCAGTGAACAGTTTAAAAGCTAAGCAAAGTCTTTGCATGGAATATGCATCCTGTTGCACCTTGTATCATTCCAATACAGAAAAGCATTTAACAGGTGTTTGAAATCTCCTTTCATGATCAAATGTGGCTGAGCGACATCCTGTATTGATTGTTTAACACAATGAAAGGACTACTGTTTTCTACATCATGTTGTAACTGTTTCCTTGTTTATCTGAAAACGAAAAACCACACCTATGGCAGACTGTGCACTTAGTCGTTTTAATTTACATTTATCTTGTCTCCAACAACCGGGTTGCTTAGTGTAAAGTTACCCTGATGATGAATAACATGCCATCACGTTAACATTTTGATATAGCAATTTCATAATATGCTCTCAAGCTTAAGCCAACAAAGTAAGTACCTTAACAGTTATTTGTTACAGGACCAACACATTATTTTTCTTACTGCAGCCATATGCATAGCACTTAGCATTTGGAGAAAAGCTTTAGAGCTCTACAGTTACACTTGCAAGGCTATGACTGCATAATCGTTGTTTAGGGAAGCCGCTCAGCAAAGTAAAAGCAAAGCCAAAGAGCAAAGTTTGCTGTCCAAAACCCCACTGCAAGGCAGCCTCGCATGCCCTTCACTGAAAATATCATCAGGTACACAGTAATTATGTGCCCTTTAGAGGAAACAAACAAACAAGTTTAACAGGAGAAAATACCAAGAGCAAGAATGAGTAGCTTCAGGAGTGATTGGTGAAAAAATCAAATCCCAGCTGGATTGCCCAGGTCATGCAGGAAAGGGTAAGGATAAAAGGAAACAAGCAAAACCTCAAGACAGGTACAGGTGGGGGTCGGATAAGCATGCAACACTTCTTTTGCAGGCTTCGAAGCAGTTCGGTATCGGTCTGCACAGCAAACAGGGAGTGAGGAAGGGAGGAGGGAGAGGAGTAGAGTTTCTGACCTGTGGCTCCTAAAAGATGCGACGCTCTTCCTCTGGAGACAATTATAATATCCTCAGGCTAGGGAGGGGGGAGAAGACACACAGATCAGACAAGACAGTTATATGATGTGTCACTGTGAATGTGCCTAGAAGGGGAAGAAGGTTGGATGTCTTTGGTTAGTTTGTCATGACATGGTTCAAACAGATGAACACAATATACATCAAAACAACACCAGAATATGTCCAATTTAACCATCCGAACATGAACACAAACTACTTAGCAAATAATAAATCATGTTTCTAAGAGTTGTTTTTGGAAGTGACAAATACAAAACTGTAAATAATCCGATAGAGGAACTTCAGCTCTATTATCGTCTTTATGACTTTCCTGTCTAACACAAAAGACTTGCTATTTGCTGGTGAAGATGTGACTTTCAGATGACATGCAAATAAATCTAACGTTTTCTCACTTTAACACTGACGAAGCTAAATATGTCAGGGGGCATGCTAACGAAAGGGTTTTAAAAGACATTGTTTGTGTGGTTATCACCAGTCTTAGTGAGGCTAATTTCTACCAACTTGTAAACTCCTGCAATCACACACCATCCATTTCCAGATTTCTCTTTAAATGACAGTTGACTGAAAAAGTGAAGGTTTTTAAAACAGCATTCACATAACCAGCTTTGAGATATTTGGGGTTCTACTTAGAATTTCTGACTGACTGGAGTCAGATTCAGTTTCTCCAAACTGGGGTCATTCAGAGGACTAGGCACTCCGGGTAAGATACTGACTGCTTATAACTGCACAAAACCGTACTCTATAAATTCTCTTTATACTGATATTTTGTCATTGCTGGCACAAATACTTAAGCCAAAACACATTGCACATATGCATGTGAAAGGAGTCTGGAGGACTTGAGCATGTAAAATGTAAGTTTGCTGGTAACCCAACAGCATGTAATTTTTCATTAAGATGGTGAGATTTTATTTGCCAATGAAAAGCTAGCCAGGCTTAGCTGGGTAATGGAAAAAGTCACTTCATGTTGATAAAAGTTTTAATTTTTAACACTATAAAATTTGCTGAAAACAAACTTAGGATGAATTTTACTTAATCTAATACTTTTAGACTCAAGGTAAATAAGAAGTGAAAAGCTGCTGCAGTGTCCTCACATGGGGACTTTTCACCTCAACTGAGAGTCTGAATAAATTTGTACTTTTATTCATTTCACTTTTTTTTTTTTTATCATAGCTTAAATAATGAATCCCTCTGCACAAACTGAACATCTTACAGTCAGAAATGTTCTCAGAAGATGCTGCTCTAATGTGGGAACAGGTCACCAATCTGAACCTGATGAAGTGAAAAAGAAATCATGGGATTTTCAAAATGTTGTGCACCAGTAATGAAATTCAAAAGGACTAAATGCTTCCAGAGTGATTTGCAGTCAGCTGGAAAATCCAAACACTTGTGTGCAATGAAACAAGATTTTTTTTTTCGTCCTCAGAAATCCTATTGTGACAGATGGTCGGGCCTCTATTCACAACAGTTTCAAGTGTGTTCATTTAGACTGCTTCCCTGAGCAAAATGAAAACCTCTACACCAGAGCTGAACACATTCTTCCTGCATAACAGCGTTTATTCCCACAGTCCTCCATGAAACAAGAACGCCTGACCCAAAACATGGACTTTTTCACCCTGACTATTTATATAGAATCAATTCTTTATCAACACACAGTAAGTTCTAAAATAATGTAAGTATTAACAAGATCATTCAAAACTAATGAAAATAAAATGTCCCAAGAGCTAATATTTTCTGCACAACTAAATTCAGGTCAGCTAAATCAACCCAAATATGCAGATTCATTGGTATTAACCAACTTCCCTGCTTTGCTGCATAACAGAATAATCAGATTATGTTAAGTAGTGCTGAAGCACACAAAACCGCTACCATCACTGGTATTTTTACTGATCCCATCTAGAAATACTTGGGCTGTCCACCCAGGTTTAAAGATAATCAAGATTGTTGAACAAAAGTATCACCCTGTGTTTACTGAGGTAGGGGACATTGGTCAGGGCTGATTACAGTTAAATATAGTGCTCAAACCAAAATGATAACACGTGCTGCACTGAGCTTCCAGTGAATGGCTGAACTTGGAGCTGGGAATGTCGCCGCTTGCATGCAAGATACATGTTAGGTCAGAAAACTAGTGTGATGTGTGCAGGTGGGCCATTTATGATAAAACTTTCAGCTCAATGCTGCTAACTTTGATCTCAGAGTTGGAGCTGGTGAGATTTCCTTCGACTTTAGAAAGTCAGAGTTAATAACCCAGCTGGAAACTTCAACTGGAAACTTGAAAATTAGTAAAAAAAAATGGAAACAAATTTGTCCTTTTAGACCATTTTTTTACAAGAACCTTATAGAGATGGGCACTTCATAACTGCCAATGAAGTCCAGAATTAATCAGATTTTTTTTTGTCATTTCTGCATTCCCTTCCTATGTTTACATAGCTATGCAGGCACCAACAGAAACATGTTTACACAGCATATCTACCTTAAACCCAATCTTCACATCTCAACATCTCTGGTCAGCATCTACAGAGCAGTGGCAGTGGCTGACAGATGCATAAGATTGATGAGCCCAAGGTCAAAAAGTGCATCCCCCTCGACATCTTTAGGAAGCATTTTGAACTGGATTTTCCTGGCTCCCACAAAACCGCGTGACAGCTGATCCAGAGTTTCTACAATGCAGCCACGAATCTTAGTGACACCACGCCTTCATGCGTCTCAATTCAGGATGTGCTGGGGGGGGGGGGGTCAACAAGTGTGGGTGCGAGACAAGTAGTGCCCCCCAAACCCCACCCTTGGTGACACGGCGGTCTGGAGAGGTGAGGGAGAGGAAATGGAGATGTCACGGGTCTATAGTTAATTGATGAGAGGAATGACAGCAAGGAAATGCAGGCCTTTTGAAAAAGTATCTTAAACTAGAACAACAGTTGTAATAGTTGCGCTTCAGAAACCGACCCGATTCGGAGAGCTAACTAAACGCTCAAATGCAATAGCAGATTTCAGTTATTTGACGATTATCAAAGTACTTGAAAGGAATTTGTCTTATTTAAGAAGAAATGCAAGTAAAGAGCTTTTTAGGTCTGTAGACCGTTTCTTCTTTTCCATTAAGAAAATAGGTTATAGAAAATAGGTTAAGACGTTAAGCAGAAAATAGGTGACCTTTAAACCACAGTATGATGTGATTTATAAACTGTTACTAACTTGCAGGACAAGAAAATCAGATTCCCTTAACAGAGTACAGAAAAATGCAGTTTATGACCCTTTTGAGATTTCAGTATCAATCCATTATGGAGTCTGCTGGATTTTGGAAATGTCGGCAGTCTTTCAGGAAATTCAGTTAATGTGTGGATCTACAGCAATACACGAAAACTGCAGCTTTAGTAATGCTAGCTAACACGAGACGCTAAGAGCAGCTTAAAATGTGAACTCCAACATCATTTTATCTTGGTTCTGAAAAAGTAAGGCCTTGTTTTACAGCGACTCTTCTTACACATGGTGTGACATTGCTCCTGCACCAAATATAAATAATTATTGACAGCGCATAACAAACTGATGATACAGAAACAATGTTTTTAATGCCTTTGTTAAATGTTCCTGTATTTCTAATAGAGAAATTTAAATGAGCCAAAACTGTTGTTGGTACATCAAAGCTTTGCAAAACGCAGAGGAGATCATACATAATCAAATATTTCTGATTGGTGCATTTTTAATTGCATTTACTTTGGTAAATATTTACCATTGATCTAATAAAAGATACACAACTGATGAAAGTTAGGGACGGAGTCTTGCTCTGCTCCATTAAAAATAATTAAGAGAATCAGCTAGAAAGAAATGACACACAAAGTATTCTTGCAACTCTAGCTAATTCTGATCAATTCAAATGAAGAAAATCTTGGCAGAAAATGTATTAAAACCTCAAGAAAACATGTCAACTGATGAGACAGTATGTATAATGTCTCATTTAAGTACAAAATGCTAAAAAAAAAAAGATAGCTTTACACAAACACATATCCTCCCACTGCTGAGACTGATGTGAGCACACACAGAGGACCTTGACAGATACGGAACGGCAAATCAGACATATTAAAACAGAGTAGGCTGCTGGGAAGTGCTCTCGTATCTTTATGACAGTTTGTTATTTTAGCCCTCACAGAGAAACACACACTCTGAGCAGGCTTCCTTAATGTGGAACTACAAACATCCTAAGTCTCTGACAAGGCTGTCAGTAAACACCAGCACAGGTGGACGAGGGAAGCGAGACTCAAAGGACAGAAGAAGACAGAAAACAAAGAGGCTTTGATATGATGTCTCCCAGTATACAAAGAGGGAAAATAAATAAGCAGCAAGCAGACAAAGAGCTATTCTATGTGAAAAATTTGAAAATATACAATGAAATGTGATAGCATGATGTATAGGCTTACATAACATTGTAGTTTTTCCATAATTATGTGATTTTTCTCCTGAGATAAAGGGGAAAGAACATTAATAATTATAATAAAGTTTTACACAATCACGTAAAGCACATGGTATAGTACACATTTTCTAAGATTAAATAATGACAAGATCACAGGTTTAGATCTTGTTTAAATGCACAAATTAGTGAAATTTCTGTTAATCCACGTTTAGGATGAGTGGACACACAAGGCTGTGCGTTTAACAAGATTATCCAAGGCTTGAATTTCTTGAGAAGGAATCCCCTCATTTACAAGTAAATCTGGCTTTAAAACATTCCTCATGACAGAGCGTCCAGCCACAACAGGAGGTCAAACATCCACATGTTTATTCTCACTGATGTAGAGGAATATTTAATGATGGACAATTACCAACTTCTTCACGGAGAAGAAAAATGAAAGCTTCAACGGGGGGGGAAAAAAAAAAGCAAACGTCAAACCATGTTTGGCATGAGTCTAAACATGAGGAATTCAATTACTTTGGGA
The DNA here is from genome assembly GCF_021462225.1 of Girardinichthys multiradiatus. NCBI lineage: Eukaryota > Metazoa > Chordata > Actinopteri > Cyprinodontiformes > Goodeidae > Girardinichthys > Girardinichthys multiradiatus. Next base: position 19,823,298 of record NC_061801.1, read on the forward strand.
AAAATGAATCCTTTCATGACTATAAGGTAGGCGAGTCAGTTTTGATGCAGTGCCTTTAATGAAGTGCTTGTACTAGGATAAAGAGGTGTTCTATATGCAATACTGCACAATTCTAGGAAATAATAACCAGAAGTATTGCAAAGAAATTATGCAGAATATACACCGCTAATTAAAATCTTAGAACCAGTTAAAACATTACAAGAATTTGTATTTTGCACTGTTGGATCTTAAGAAGGTTCCAAGTGGTGCTTCAGAATGCTAAAAGAAGAAATGGGAGCAGGAAAAAAAAGTTTAGAGCAGAAAATGTATTGTATAACTATATGTATAACTGATCAAACACTTAAGATCACAGCCTTTAAAAGCCATCATGATTTCAGGTCATTTTTCCTTCAACGGAACAATGGAGCTCCAGGTTCTGCAGGGGCGTCAAACAGCAGCTGGCGATGTGGAGATGTTGCAGTGGGCATCCCTCTTGACTGAGGACCCTCGTCAGTGTGGTAATGGCTGGGTTTTTCCAACAGGACAATGCTGCCGTTCACAATGCCCGCCTGACAAAGGACTTCTTCCAGTTGTAGAGCGTCACACTTTTGAACCATCCTGCATGTTCCCCTGATCTAAATCCGATTGAGAACATTTGAAGATTGATGGCAAAAGAAGTTTGCAAAAATGGACATCAGTTCCAGACAGTGGATGCCCTTTGTGAAGCCATTTTCAACACTTGGAGCAACGTTCCCACTAGCCCGTTGGAGACACTTGCATCAAGCATGTCTAAACAACTAAAGTGATCAACAAGAACGGTTAAGCTACTCATTACTCAGTCCTTTTTTGACACTTTGATTTCTGTTTTGACGGGGTTCTCAAGTTTTTTTGAGCTATGGTCTTAAACTTTTGATCAAAATGTTTTGTCTCTTACTCCCATTTCTTATTTTAGCATTGTGAAGCTCTACTTTACCTTCTTAAGATCCAATAGTACACAGAAAGCAAACTCTTGCAATTTTTTAACTGGTCTTAAGACTTTGATCAGAAGTGCATCTGTTTTGTCCCTTAAAACATGCAGACGGCACACTGTAGGGGAATTAAAGCCACTGTTCCTACATGCCCAATACCTTCCTTCATCATATGCACATATGATTTCTATTGAGGCCACACACACCCACACTGCTCAACATAAATATGATAATATTGGACAATTATATTTGATATACATTGTTGTTTAACTTGTACATGTTTTACAGATACCTTTCTATGGCAAAAAATGTTTGTTTGGATATTAGACAGTTTGCTTAAGCTACCCCCAGTTTCATGTAATCCCATTTATGTCCCATGGAATATTTCCTAATTTTCGCACCTTAACCTCCCATGGAAAGTTTCTGAAAAATTCTGTAGTAATCCCCCCCGACCTTTTCAATCGTAGTACTTTTCTTGCTTCAACCACAGTTTCTTGTCATTCGCCTGACCATCTGGGGATCAAACTCTGGTCTATTACATAGCCTACATGTGCCCCTAGTGACCAGATAAGTATAAGGTAAGCTACTTAGACAATGGGTCCAACTTCCTTGCTGTGACAGTCACTTAAAAGATTCAGAATGTCAAGGTGAGGAACAGGAAAACGAGATAAAGGTAATTGGAAACACAGTATTCTACTTGTTACAGACGTGTCCACATGTCAGCTTATATCTAGGAATACCAAATAGAATGTGCATTTCTCAAGGAACGTCCACTGATATCTCACAAAGTGTAAATGTTTGCTGATGACTGAGGCCGGTGGAGAAAGAAAGGATGGCTGAGGGTCATGTGAATGTGTGTTGAGGAGAAAATAAGTAGCAATCTTCTGCCTTTGTATGAATCGTGAGTAGTCCCATGTTGGAGGGGGTCGCTTTGTTCTCGGTCGCTGTCGGGGGGCTGCGTCCTTCAACTTTCCCCCACGTTCCCCTTTAGCATAACATTTATCATTCTCCTCACTCAAACAATCCTTCTAAAACATGGACTACCATCTAGCACACAATAACAACAATCCCCTCCCCAGAAGGCACAACCTTCTGGTTGCTTGGATACTTTTGATCCAGCGAGGAAACTTGTCAACGTTGTCATCTCTTACTTAAAAAGCCCCATGATCCCATCGTTACATTGGATCAAGCATAGGATTATTGAAACTACTTTTCTGCATCGGGTTTTAAAAGTGCGTTCCTGCAAAGATCCTTTTTCTTTGTTGAGGTTGCATTAGAATAAATAAATAAATAAATACTTCTGAGCCTGAACACGTGACAAGAAGAGTTAAAGTGGCATAACCTTTTAATTTCCGGGAATAACACGCCTTTGGGTAGATATCACATTAGTCTGCTGAAAAAGATGTAGAGTATGTCATGCTGGCATAATCAGATGCAAGGAAAGCACCCTGAGGCTCGTTTCATAGAAAGGCTGGCTGACCAGCCCCCCCACCCTTTTCTTCCACTCTCAAAGGGGTGAACAGGTGCATTAGAAATAAGTGGGGAGATGACAGACCGTGCACTCAAACGCTGATCGATGTTGCCTTATTTGAACATATGGGTTTATGCACTCACAGCATAAACCTTCTAATATTGCAACGGTTATTTTGTTTAACTGGGAAAAACAGAAGTCTTTGTTTTGCCTGGATTCATCCCTTTCAGCTGATCGGCCTGCACCACTTATTCCGCTTATTAGGAACGCTGACGTCAGATTATTTTGCTTACTGCACTCCAATTCTTCTTGGTCTATAGGTCAAAGTCGGGAACACTGGACTGAGATACAAAGAGACAGAGCTGACAAAAGAGACAAAAAAAGAAGGATAGAGAGCAGAAAGAGATTTGATCCACAAGGAAAATATAAAGAGGGAGACACAAAAAAGGAGAATGCAAAGAAAGTTTAGGAGGAAGAAGTGGGATGAAAAATAAAGAGCAGCTAAAACGCAGCAGCAACATACCAACACAGTGAACAGGAATGCAAATCAGCCCTGATGCAAATGTCATATGTGTTCAGGAGCAACACAAGACTGTCTTTATACCAGCCCCCCACCCCCCCCCCCCCCCCCCCCCCCCAACACAACAACACACTTCTCTCTGTGCAAAGCAAACTCCGGCTTTACGTCCAACATGAGGAGACGAGGACAAGACCAAACACAAACTGCATCATCCTTATGCTTCACACTCAAACAGGGGTCCAGTGTACACTGCATAGAAAACTCAAAAACTCCTCATGTAAGAGACAACTTACTTGTCGGTCATAGCGTCGGCTATCGAAAACTGATTCATCAAAACTTCTTCACTTTTCTTCACACGGTTGGAAAGGGTGAGTAAGAGGCTCAGTGCTAATGCAGCAACCCAGATCTGTAAAACAGACAAGATTTTAGAGGACATTGTGAAATTATACACACAGTATGAGAATAGCATCAAAAAGACAACGAGGGCAGTAATATATATTGAACAACCAATCCAATTCAGAAAAAGCTACTTATAGCTTTTAGCTTGTAGGGATGTTCCAATCAGGATTTCTGAGTCACTGTCTGATACTTTAATAAAATGAAGCAGCTAAAAGGAAAGCTTTCAAGAACCGAAAGTTAGTTTAGAAAATTGTAGTTGAACCATTTCATTCCCACAGACAAGAAACTATTCTTCCAGTTTTTCCTGAAAATAACAAAACAGCTGAAGACGAAATGCATTTCAGCTCAATAATTAGTAATAATAATTTGTTACAGCTCAAAAAATATTTGCTACTAAACTATTTAAATACTGAATTAATTATCTTACTGTTTAAAGACCAGAATTCGCTGTTTTTTTTTTTAGCTTGACCAGCCAGATTGATCACCAGAAGGTGGGGGAAATAAAAAAAAATGCAGATTACTAGGTTACTGAAACCACAATAATCAAGCGATTCATTTTCACTTGTCATAACACTCTTTAGTCTGGAAGTTTGTACTGAAGGAAGGAGACCCAGTTATCTCTTATTAGCACTGTTTAAAACTGAAGTCAGAGGAAGAACAAGAGGTTTTGAAAGGAACTATATTCTACAGAGGTTTTTTTTTTTGTGGTTTTTTTTAAAGAATTGTTTTGGCACTAGAGGCCTTTATTTTGATAGTAGGCAGACAGGAAGGAGGGGCAAAGAGAGGGGGAGACATTCGGCAAAGGTCGCCGGGTCCGGGACTCGGACCTGGGACGGCCGCTTCGAGGACTATAGCCTCTATATGTGGTCGCGCGCTAACCCCTACACCACTAACCCCTACACCACCAGCGCCGCGCCCTTTTCTACAGAGGTTTGATGCAACAGAGACTGGGATTTTAGCAGATAACAGAAGGGCTGAATGGGAAACAGCAAAGTGGCTGGATTTTATCCTGAATTTTCAACCCATCTCTGCCACAGTACATGCTGGATTTGGTAATGTTGGCAACTGTTAAGTTGCCAACAATGTCTACTCCCAGTATAAATCTTTAATTGTTCACATGGGGGAAAACTCCATAATTCCACAGTAACTCGATGACTTGTTCAACAATGTAACATAAAAGTAAAATCAGAGATTTTAATACCAAATATTTAGTTTGTTTTTACTTCTGACTAATTAACAGGAGGACTTTACAGTTTTTGTTGGAGTTGCGTAATATAGTGAATCATAATTGTTAATGTTGCAATATTTGTTATGGCATCATATTTCAGGTTGAATGCATTCACAATGTGCATGGCAATAATATATTCAGCCAGGTGAATGATCTCCAGCTGCCCACACTAAATTTTATTTTTTGGCATAATGATGAAAAAGAAAGAGTCAGCAAGTCTTAATCCTATTATAGCAATAGTATCACAGCTACATGTTTTTCAGCCCTATTATTTATGGATTTCCAGTGATGCGTGAGACAAAGCTCTGTAATGTTAGGCCACTTGTGAAAAACTGCATTGTTTATATATACTATCAACATGTTATTGTTAAGACAGGTTCATTTTCAGTTTAACCAGTTCTTAAAGAAAATTACAAATCTGCTAAAATTGATTTCGGCGAGTGGCACAACTTTATAAAAATCAGAAAGTGGAAATCTCTGTATACCTAACATACAACATTCTGCCATAAAGGGCAAGTTCAATAAAAGGTTTAGGTATTTTAACACCCAGCCACTGCAGGATTCTTTAAGTGGGGGAATAAACAGCATGAGAAAAAAATAAAGAGGAAAAAGGTCAGAGTCCAATCCTCAACTTTGTAGACATGCATCGCTTCTTTTACAAATCAGACTCGCAAAGCCTGGGCTTGCTTTAAGGCTTTCTGGGGATACAGTCACCATAGTTACCAAAGCAGCCCACCAGCCAGCTAGCTACCACAAATAGAGCACAACAGAAAATCCGCCAGCTAGCAAAAAGACTTTACATTCAGCTACAGATGTGTATTGCACTGCAGAGATAATGAGAGCTTAATCGTCATCTGGCACCAGTTGCCATTTGTCAATAACTTCTTTTTAATACTTACCTAACTGATTTTTACAGACTGCCTTGCTGAAGGATGAGTCTCCAAATCTGCTATAAGCTCCTGCCTTTAAAAGATTACAGCAGCAGCAGCCATTGACTTCATTGATTATACCTTGCAATGTGTTGACACTGACTGACCAGCCAGAGCAGGATTTAAGCAGATACATTTTAATTTGCAATTTACAACCAAACCCAGATAACACGAGGAGACCAGACAATTGAAAGCAAGGTCTCGACCCCACCCAAAGTCAGTCAGGTCCAGCAGCAGCAGCCAGTATCTGTGTTTGGAGGTCATGAATACAGTTTTAATTTCACAGCCATACAGCCCATCTTCTGGACTGAAACTCTCTCAGTTTAAAAGCTTTTGTAAATCTGTGCATCAATCTTCAGCGCACTGTCAAGCATTAGTGGTACATTCCTAAGTAAGTCGGCAATTTCCTTTAACCATTCAGTAATCAATAAAGGAAAGATGCATGAATCATAAGTATCTCAAAGCAGAAGACAGTGAACTACTACAGTTACCAAGAAACACACTGTTGGGTCCTGCGTTGAATTACAACATTTAAAAAGGCCAGTTTGATCTTTTTAGAATTTAAAAAATAAATCACAGTAACCCACTTCCAGCACAGCCAGGAACAGAAGGAGAGCTGACTTCCCGTGATGTCACGGTTTGAATAAAAACCCTACGTTCCAACAAACAGATCTCTTTCCATGCGGACTCCAGACGGGAACCAGACAGGAGAGGCACCAAACGAACGTATGTCTCCTTGCTGAGTGATCCAAGAGTGTCAAAAGTAACTACGATCACATAAAAAAGTTAAGTAATCTTTTGCTGTTCGAGTATCCGGCATTCATTCATATAAAGGGTGTAATGAGACAAGCGTGACTTGGCTTGTCTTGTGAGGCCTCCAGAAGCAGCCCTAATCGAAGCGGATTTCCCCTACGGCCTAGAAAAGAAGGCCAGGACCGTATCGCATGCCTTCCTGCATCCATGTCCAGGTACCGAGAGCTACCCCGCCGCATCGCGGCCACTCAAGGAGCCAAACGTGCCTTTGTCGTGCGATTTGGCTGGGCCAGCTAAAAGCCCTTCCACACAGCTACGGAGGTCAATTGTAAGCTAACCCTTTGTTTACCCACACGTGGATGTTTTTCTCAACGCCCAGGACAACTTCTCCTCAGCACGGTTCACATAAGAAGTAGTGTTTGGGCGGAGAAGATTAGTTTAGAGTTAAATAATCTAAATAAAGTCCATTTAATGATGTTTGTGTTGAGAAACTCAGCTACAGTAAGTGCTAGCAGACTAGCAATCTAGCACAGTTAAGGATGTGCTCTGTGTTGTGTTTTTAAAGTTAAGACTAATTTTATTTAAAGGGTTGTTTTTAAACACAGAAGATCGGCATCGATATGCATTTGAACCCCTTTTATTAGTGGTATTTTAAAAGGTATGTGTTTGATTCTGATGACAAGCTATGAGCTTCTTTTGTTAGCTCCAACTGCTAATGGCTCGCCCATTTTATAAGAAAGGTTGTTAGTTTCCAATCTAGGAAATAATATTTCCCTAAACATTATTTTACTAAACATCATAACTAACTAAACACCACTAAAGGTAATTTACCCAGAAAGGTTGTTGGTCCTCATTCAAAATAATATTTCCTTAAATATTATTTGTACTAGGCTAAGCCAGCTAATTAAACATCATGAAGACCCATTTATCCAAAAAGGTTTGGTTCTAATTCAAAATAATATTTCCTTAAGTATTATTTTAATAAATAAAGGCATCTAATTAAACACTGTTGAGAATTAGTCATTCAGAAGGTTGGTTTTATTCGGTAAGTCATTCTTCAAAATGTTATTTTGTTAAAATAATGTTTTATCTGATTGAATCTTTGAAGGTATACAAATTATTGCCTAAGTTAGTTCCAAGACTGACTTAACTTCATTTCCAGATTTTTCAAGATAATCCTTGGTTCTCAAACATAAACATTGCGTGGTAATGTTGCATCACTCTCTGTTGATTGAAATATGTCTGACTTTGAGACGACTTATTTTTGTTAATAAATTCTTGTATTTTAAGTGTGAATTAATTCTGTTTGTGAACAGAGTTTTGCTGTTCAATAATGCCAGAGCTTGGCTCATCCATTTCAATTTTGTTCTAATACCACCGCTGGGCTGGTATTCACAGGAAAACCCTTAACAGACCAAATTATTACTTAATAAAATATTAAAGTATTAATATTACATATTAAATAATATATTCATATTCATAATCACAACAACACCAAATCTAATTTCACAAGATGTAGATTTCTTATTTACAGAATTGTGGAGATCTGGTGATAATCTATGTTATTTTATCCAACAATAATAAAACTAACCCTTCTTTACGCTGGAAGAATTAAATGCTGCATGCAAGAAAAACTTTTAATACTAAAATGCTACTGTGGTGCAAACTTTCTTGAGAAGTGGTTAGAAAAAAATGTCTTTCAAAACCTGGGTTGAGACAAGCAACTTGTAGCATCGAAGATCATTCCTTCTTTGAAACAAAACATGATAAAAAGAAAGTTAAAATCCATATCTACAAAGAGAAAAATCACATAGGCTTTGACTTTCTGCATGTTTCCTCGTGTAAACGGCATTTCCTATTGATGCATCCTAAAAACCGGCAATCTTACACAACGCTGAATTATTTACTTCTCATGTGAGATTTGGATAAAAATAGCATGCCCCATGCTGCAGAGAACCTGCACTGCAAAAAGCAAGCCATAGGGACACTGCATCCATCCATATTCTGTTCCTGCAGAAAAAAAAAAAGGTGTAAACACTGCCATCCATCATTACGCTCATCTGTGTTGACATCCCATACACCTGAATCTTACCATTTTTTCGTTGAAAATATCTCCTAACAGAAGGAGGAAGAACACAACCAGGAGGAGCAGATCTTGGCTTGGAAAACAAACAAAAAAAATCCACAAAAAAAAACATGAGTACCTCCTCTCTTTCTAGTCGCCAGTGTCTTCTCAGGTTCTCCACCCAATACTTCTTCCTCTTTATCTCCCTTTACCATCATAAATCCAAGATGCTTCATATGGCTGAGAAACAGTTTATGCCTTCGGGATCCATTTTATTTAGGCACAAGCCATCTGAGAGGTTGACAGAAGCAAGGAGGCTTGCCGATCCCCTTGTCACTGCTCGGCGGAGAGACAGCGACAGCGCACGGATCATGCCAATGGAAAGGCGCACACTTGCCTAGGAGGGGGGAGGGGGAATTTGGGGTGCTGGGGCATGAATAAGGAGGGGGGAGGGGGCCGAGGTTAGGGTCTTGTGTCTGTGAGAGTGTGGCTATTGTTGAGTGGACATATTAGTCTCTCCTACAAGAGAGTGAAAAGGGACAGCAGGTTGAGGCAGTGCTTTCAACTACCAAACCAAAGTAACTGTAAAGACAGTTTGCATACCCAGGCAACAGTCCTGTGATGCACGCGCTTCCTTCCAATGCATATCCAACATGCTGCATCAACAAGACAGTTAAAAAGAAAACTAAAAAATTCTGTTTCGCCAATGTATTCCCCTATGCAAATCATCTTTATACAAATAACAGGAATGTTCAACAACAGAAAAACACCTCCACTGGTTAGCTGTGATAATGACACTCAATAACAACAGAATGTACTGTATGTAGACCGCGTCTCCCCCCTCTCCATTCCCTTCCAGCCCTCTGCTCTCAGCAACATAGCGCTGGGAAAATTTTCAAAACATCCAAGAAACCCATCAGTGGCTCTGCAGCAGCAGATCAGGAGCTTATTGCTCGCTCAGCAGTATCATTTAAAAGTTGTGCAGTGTAACATCTTGAGAATGTTCACAGATTTCCTGGAGTTTTCAGTAATCTGACAACTGCAAGTATCTTCTAGCAAGCTGCACACTGGTTTGAGTTAATGAAAGGCATGTCTTGCGGGGCAAGGGAATGTTCTTTCTTCACGTTTACTGTAGTATGCTGCACATCTTATTGTACACTCCATTCCCAAGGGGAAACATGGTGGTGGTAGCGTCAGGCTGTGGGTATGCTTTACTTCAACAGGGAAAAGGAAGTTAATCAGAGTTGATGGGATGTTGGATGGAGCTGCATTTAGTTAGTCAGATATTTATATATGCACTTTTTTTTTTAAACACCTTTTCCCTCTTCACTATGACACAAAATCAGATTAAACTTTTACTGTTTTGAGGTCAACTAGGATTATTAAAATGGTCTCCATTTGCCAAATGCCAGAATACTGAGAGACGATGATTTTCTAGAGATTTTTTCTTCAAATTCAGAAGCTTGGCTCAAACACACCTTTTCATTTCTGCCCACAAATCGTCTGAGACCAAGGTCAGGGCTTTGTGATAGCCACTCCTAAACAGTAGCTATGTACGCCCATTTCTAACTAATTAAGCAGTATGATAAGAGTATATTTGTCCCCAAGCTTCAACTTCCTTGCTGATATTCTGAGATGTTTTCTTCATAGTTGTATATTCTTCTCTCATAGTGCCATCTATTTTGTGAAGTGAACCAGTCCCTCCTGCAGCAAAATGCCAAAACGGCATGCTGCCACCCACGTTCTTCACAGTTATGGTGGCATCTTTAAGTTTCTGGAATATGTACACAAGGATGAACCAATGTCATGAAGATCCTCAATTCTCCTCCTAATCTCTTGGTACATTTCTTTTGATTTTTCCATGATGTCAAAACATAGCCATGTGTTTGAGGTGTTAACTTAAATTAAGTCCAAAATTGTGCCTCCGTTCAACTTAAACATTGTGAAATAGCATATTGGAAGCTAACTAAGCCATAACATAATTATCTGGGCTTTCTCAAATTGCTTAAAGTGATCTTCATGTATGTCAACTTATGTATGTAAACCTAATAAAAACTAAAATTCTCTTTATTCTGGCTTTTAGCAAATAGAAATAATGTTGAAAAAAAGGCCGTATGGCTTTACTGTATATACACAACATAAATATCTGGTTTTAACTGTACATGCCAATCCTGTTCCAAACTGCAAAACACTTGAAATTGGATGGAGATTCAGACTCCCAAACATACAACCCGAGTGGTAACTAAATGCTTTAAATGAAATCACACTGATTTGTGAGAATGGCCAAGTCAAAGTCTAGACTTGGCAGCGAGACTTGAAAACTGATGTCCGCAGACGTAATAGATCCAACCTGACTGAGCTGGAGCTACTTAGGCAGAGTACAAGAGGAAAACATTTCAGTCTCTATGTGCAAAACTGGTAGAGAAATACCCAAAAAGACTTGCAGCTGTGAGAACAGGGAAATGTGGTTCTAGAGAGTATAGACTCTGTGGGGGTGATCACAAATGAATGCCACACTTTTCAGTTGGTTTTTTTGTAAGAAATTTTAAAAACCATGAATCGTTTTCCTTCCTCTTAATCACAAGCATGTAATGTTCTTTTCTTTTATTTAGTACCAAACAAACAACAAACACATGAAACGGAACATCCAGTGCTTACCGTCATCTTTAAACCGCAACTAAATCGTAAGGCAGTGATGCTGAGAGATCTCCGGAATGCATTATGTAGGGCCAGTCAACACAAAGTGCCCCCACATGTCTGCAGCTGATATGCAGCCAAATGCTTTTGTCTTTGCCAATGACAGATTACTCCAGCCTGAGGGTGTTGGGGTACAGTGGAAGGGTGTGGCAGGGGAGGTCTGTGGCTTTTGAAATGGAGGTGGGGGGTTGCCCAAAATGTCTCTCTAACGTAGCACACTTTCCACATCAAAGCAGCATCGGCTGGCGTGCACTGACCTTTAATGCCTGCAGGACCAAACCAATCAAACTCTGCTTCTTTATTTCCCTTAAACTGACATCTGAAAGGCAAAACTGTGCATATCAGCGCTTTCATCTTTCAGGTTACAGTATGTATATGTTCAATTAAAAAAAATCACAGACTAATCTGCCAGAAGAAAATCTGTGTGTCTGCGGCACAGATGGCTCCTTTTACCTTGACGGCCAGTAGAAAAGAATCAGGTCATTTGCAGGTAATTCACCCATTCCGGTGACTGGAAAACAACCAAGAAAGGATTGCATGTGGCACGCATGAACAGTCACCATCAAACCCATTGGGAGTTCAAAATCACTCAGAGCTGGCATGCAAGGAAGTGTGACATCTCTACGCCAAAAGGGCTTTTTAGATTGGCAAATTGCACTTGGAACCCAAATGTGGAATGTGCTCTCAATTTGAGCTGGATAACCACCAGTAAGAGCAGAAGAGTGAAAGTCTGACAAACAGCCAGAGTTTGGTCTGAGACTTTAAGTAGGCATCCAAGCAAATAAACGCTCACATATCAAAAGACTGCCTGAAATCCCTTATACTAATAATTTCTAATCTAGTATTAGTCTGATTAAAAAAGGAGCCAAAGAGATGGGTTTGCCTGTATGGTTTTAGCCAGGTGGTTCTGAGCTTTTTATTTCCAGACATCGTATGGTTTCCACAGACAGATCATATTGTCCTCAAACAGAATTCAAGCAAGAGAAGAAGAAGAAATGTGTTGAAATAACTATGTTTTTCATATACAGTGATATCTGTCCACTGACACAAAAACCAGGTAAAGTGAAAGTTAAGGTAAAACCGAGTCAAATTCAGTTACGCAGAGCACTTTCTGTACAAGAGAAGCATTGGGCAGGACAACATTTTTTTTTTACAACTTTAAAATGATTATAATCTGCTAAAACAACAAAATCCATACACAAACTGCTATCATGTGAGTAGAAAATCCAAAACCTGCCAAAACAGCTAGAAGCTTATAACACAAACTCTAGCCTCAGGGGGACGTTTGAGAGAACCGCTCAGCAGCATGTGGCGTAGGGTTTTAATGATTTGTCTGCTGCTGGTGAATGATCACACAGCAATATCCTGTTCTGGCTAGCTCTCCGAGTCCGCCTGACATGACTCTGGGCGAGTGCCAGCCAGGCCGTCAGATTGACAAGATCCGGGTTGCTGCCCCTACGTCTGATGCGACCCAGCTGAGGACCTGTGGAATCAGGACCGATGAGGCAGAAAAATTTGTTATTGAGCCCAGAAGGGGGGGCATGTCACAGCGGATGCATTCTGGTGAAACCCTGAGTGAAGATGACAGCGAGGCGGAGCAGTTAACAACATCCATGGGGTAACAGATTTAGAAAAAACAACAGTTGTATTTCAAAGAGAAACAGCATATCTGCCATGTTCAAAACTGCTCATGAAATGTGAAGTTAACCATGACCGCATTACGCAGGAGGTTGTTTTTTTTTATACCTCCAGAGAGCAGTGTTTAATTATTTGAAACATGTTTAGGAAAAGTAGAGCATTCAAGCAAAAATAACCATGCATAAATCTGCACATTGACAAAATAGTTGAAGTGCCTTGAAAGAGTTTTTACCCTCTTGGATTGCATTTTTGTCACACACAGAATTTCTGACAAAAAACTGAAACAGGAAGAAATTATCCAAGCCAACCTGACTCAATGTGAAAAGGTTATTGCTGCCCCCGGTTAATCATGAACTGTGATTACAGCTCAATTTCTTTTATTCGATTTCACAAGCCACACCCAGGTCTGATTATGACCTGACCTGTGGAACCAAGTAATCCCTTCAATAGAACCAACCTGACAACACGCAGTAGGCCAAAAGATTTCAAAAAGAAAATGAAAATAAGATGAGCAACAAACATCTATGAGCCTAGAAGATTAAAGATATTACCTGCAGACAGAGAAAAAAAAAATGCAACAGTGGGGAAACCTTCCCTGGAAGGGCCAGCCTAATAAAAAGAGTGCATCAAAGATTACTCCAAGAGAGCATTAACGACTCATCCAGGAGGTCACAAAAGAAGCCAGAACATCTAAAGCACCACAGGCCTTATTTGCCAAGGCCATTCCTGACTAAAACTAACCAGCAGTATTTTAGAAAAGAACATCAGACCTACAGCTAGATATGGCAGTGATAATGTGATGGTTTGGGGCCATTTTGTTGCTTCAAGATCTGTAATTTATGGAAACCTAAATCCTCCTCTCTTCTAAATAAGCATGAAGGAAAATGCACTTGGGTTATGCAGGCAGATAATAATCCAAATCACACCTACAATTCTCGCTCTGAACGGCTTTAAATGAACAAAATGAAGGTTTTGATGTCGCCTACTCGAAAGACAACCATATCTACTGAGATGATGTGGCATGACCTTAAACAAACTGTTCATGCCCAAAACCCATCTAATGTGGCTGGATTAAAACAATCAGGCATAGAAGAGAATGAGGAGCCTCTCAAAAGGATCTTGAACTATAGGAATAGTAGAACAGAAACTTTTAGCTGATATAAAGCCATAATTTCCTAAAACATAACATATCTTCACACAAATAACCAGTCCACAGTGTTTTTTTTTTTTTTTTGATAAAACAGTTACACATCATGAGTTAAATGTATTTAGTAGTCACAATATCAGATATTCTACTCTGAAACAAAGATGCCAAAGAATCCTCAAGTCTTACCAAGTAGCAGGTCTTATAGTCTCCTAATACAAGCCAAACCTCTAAGACCTTAACTCTGTCTATTGGGCCTCATCTTACCATTCATAAAAATTCTGTAGAACAAAATCAAGAGAACCAACTGATTACAACGCAGCCCTAAACCAGGTTCTACTTTAGCTTGTGTCAGGGGAGATGTTGAATTAATGTTTTCAACCCTACAGGAGAAACTTGTGTGATAGAACTAACTGTTAATACCGAAAGATGCATTAATCAATCAACTGGCCGGAGATCAGAAAAAAAATATAAATATTTTTAACAAGGCAAAGAAAGGCAAGTTTAATGTTTTACAGAAAAAATTAAAAGGCACAAAATGTTTATTGAAACTAATTTAAAGACTAGCAATATGGCAAATCTATTAAAACTAAGAACTTCCACTATTTTTGACATAAGCAGATCAACCAGCAACATCTACTTCAATTTACTTTGGGGACAAATGTCTTGATTCAGAGTTCGGGATCATCAGAATTTTTGCTGCTTTTTAAATCTACTACTTTTAATCCGATAACTCAAAGACTGTCTTTTTATTCGTTATCATCCTGAGGAAAAAGAAAATAAAAAAGGAATTGGGCATTATTTAAATCGGGGATCAGATGTCAAAGAAAACCAGAAATCAGTATCGGCCGAGAAAAGTATAATCCTGAGTCAAATTGATCAACATGAAGTCTCTGTACAGTGCATCATTTTACAATCAAAACAGAAATACTAAACTGGAGTTTGTGATTCACTATAAGGTGTCAAAGGAAAGCAGGTGGTGAATATAATGTTACACAGCAACCAATATTGCTAAAGGTTTCAAAGAGAATAGTTCTCAATCAGCAAAGCTGCAGGGCAGGTGATGAGACTGAAAGCAGCTTTATAAACTCAGACTGGACAGGCAGGCAGGTGAGATGTTTACAACTCCCTTCAAATATGCTCCAGTTGCACTGGAATACTGCTTCAAACTGGGAAATAAACAAACCGAGACACAACAGTATGTTCTGCGTGAATTTCTTTACATGATCGTGTCAGAGACGTCGCCCTTAGCCTTCAAATAAACTGCGGTTATGTGGCTGTGCTTCAGCGCTGTCAGTAAATAGCCTTTTGTTATGCCAATGAAAGAGCACCGTTGATTTATGCATGCCAAGACTAGGAACCCCTGAATGACCTCTGGGTGGCAGAGTAGCATTTTGAAGGTGGAGAAGTTTAATCTTTAAATTGATGTTTTATTCTGACGGTTTGTTGCGTTCAAGTCACTTAAAAAAAGCCGAGTGTTAAAATCTTATTTTGTCTACAAATTGTTTTATTTAAAAAAATAAATAAAAAACACACACACACACAGGGAGTAAATGGTGAAAGTATACTAAAAACGTATAAGATAAATAACGTGGTACTTTTCTTCCTCTGAGTGTCGTTGGACGTGTAGGCGAGAGCGTAACAAGTGCAGTGGAGAACTCCGCGACAGCACGCCGCGGCGTGATAAATGAGCGATTTCTGAAGGAAAACTCTGCAACTTTCACAAACTACAACTCCCATCAATCAAACCTCTTCAGTATGCTAAAAGAAATTAGTACTCACTGCGTAGAAGGCTTCCTTTTCACCGGTGAAGAACAAAGTGTGGCAGCAGCTTGGGGAAAAAATAAAAGTTTGGTTCGTCGCTGTCTCTCAACTCAACAGCATGGCGGCGGCAGCGGATGGGGCCACAGACTGAATTCAAAACTCTCCTGGCTGTGATATTCACAGGCCGGGGGGGAGGGCGCAGGAGGAGGCGACGCGACGCGACGCGACGCGACTACTGGTGGGAAACAAACAGAACATTCCGACATTATCTCCCTTTAATGCAAGACCTTCCTTTCAACCGTGAACACTATTTCTAAAATATACTTTTTTTCCTGAAAACAAATAACCTAAAATAAAAGTAAAAAAAATATCAAATTATAGTTTATCTCCTTACTTTAATGCATTTGTGCCAGTGCCAAGTAACGTTACATGTCAGAATGATCTATGCCTTTAAAAAGGCGTAGACTATTAAAGAAGTATTGGCTGGCTTATGAAAATAGGGCCAATAGTTGCCATTAAATAAAAGGCCCTTGATGTCATCTGAATAACAGCTGATTATTTAATTCACTTAATTTAACAGCAACAGTTCTTAGTAAAAAATCATCGCAATGCACGTAAGAGACAAACAGTTCGACTTCACGCCCAGGAATGTTTAATCAAATATATCCAATGCAATCATATAATCGAGAACATTATGATTTGTGTCAAATCGCCCCTTTGGCGTTTCATACCTTTGTAGCTTTGAGCATTTCTCCCCCGACTTGTTTTGGCACGAAACGTTGTCAATTCGCCCCTTCTCCAACTTGTACATGGCATTGCCATTTCAGTCCTTCATACAAAGCCGGCCCAAGACATAAGCGAACTAAGCTGCTTGCATAGGGCCCACAAACCGTCAGGGGCCTGAATTTTAACACAGACCATAGATCTGAAATTTATTTATTTGTTTATTGAGAATGATAATACTATTACATTTTATTTAACGGTTTCAGCCTTTAAGATTTTAAATGATTTGAAATAAAACTTTTAAAGGAATTGGCAAGCTTACTTTGTAAAATTGCAAATAATCATATTTATTGTTTGATCTGCAGCCATCATTGTGCAAGAAGCGGGGCATCATGGCGCAACACAAAGACACATAAGCATAAACACACAGCAGCGCTAACAACTGTGCCAACATTAAGCCCCTCATGAAATACAACACACCAAAACAACTCGGAGTGACGTCCTGCTGTTACATGTTATTTATTGGAGTCATATAAGACATTTTCCTTATAGATATGAGTAAAATATAGAAAATGTACTTAACATTTTCAGTTGCAACTGGCAAGTACAAATTGAGGCTTGATGGGTGAGTCCCATGGCAGATGGCTTTTTTTTATACCTGAAAAAGATGTATACGAAACAACAAATCTTTAAAAGTACATATGGCGAAGTGGTGAAATAAAACAGGTTGCACCCGAATGCCCTGTCAGTGAAACTGCTGCTCCTCAGTGTGGCTAGATTAGCTCTTTGGCATAGATTCCCAGTGTTCCTGGACATGATTGTGTTAAATGGTGGAAAAGAAGCCTAATAGACCAAGAAGAAGTTAGTTTGATAGAAGCCATTTTTGTAAAACACAAAAAACCAACAAAGAAAATAGGTGCCCTTTGGTTTTATCTTTCAGTCACCTACAATGCAGCTTGTTTTCGTCTCCCCGGGTTTCACAACCATTCACACCTTGAAACATGGAACTGAAACACATCAGTTTCTATAACAAACATCCCATGAGCAACAGGACCGCACAGGATGAACGGGTTGGACAGTGTCTTGTCTAATGCCATTGTTGAAATTACCCTAACAATGATTCATAAGGCTAGAAGATCGGAAGTCAGCGGACACATCTTCAAGGAGCAAGAAGTCCAGCTGCCTTCTGTTTAAACATCTAAAATAGCTGGATTAGTAGTAAATCTTCAGTCAACTGATCTTTACTGAGCAGCAAGTTCCAACCAGCATTATCATCCACACTGTGGAATGTATTTCCTTCACTAGTGGTGTTAAAAGTGAAGCATATCTGAGAATATAATGCATGTGGACTGAGCCAAATATTTTCATCACCAGCTCTCTAGAGGTACAGAAGGAGAAATAAGCTGCTGCCTCTAACTGCTTATCTCAGCCGACTAGTATGTAAACACTTCATATTCAGAAAATTGGCAAATTATTATTATTTTTTTTGTTAGCATGTAGGCCAAAAATGTTCAGTTTCTTCTCATTTGAAGGGAAAATCTTCCTCAGCATGTTTGTTGTGTCCCTTACATGGCTTGTGGCAAACTAGGATTCCTATAATCTTCTTTCAACAATGCCTTTCTTTTTGCCACTCTTTCATAAAGGACAAATCTGTCCTGCCAAACAATTTTCCCACCTGAGCTGTGGATCTCTGCAGCTCATCCAGGGAGCACCTTGGCTTATTTTTTATTGCTCTCCTTGCTCAGTCTAACACTTTAGGTGGAACGCCATGCCTTGGTAGGTTTCAGTTGTGCCATACTCTCAATTTAGGATGATGGGCTGAGCCTGTCTGGTGTTGTCCTTGGTCTAAATATTGCTGGGTTTTTTTCTTAAATGTTCTTTAATACTTTTGAGTTTGTTCTCACAAGCTGCATTTATACTGAGAATAAATTACACACAAGTGGACTCTACTAATTTAATTGACTAATTAGGTGACTTATGAAGGCAATTGGTTTCACTGGATTTTATTTAGGGGTACGAGATTAACGGGGCTAATGACAGATGCTCATCACACGCTTCATATTTTATTTGTAAAAGCTTCCCTGACACAATCTCACATTCCCTTTTGTTTCACCTATACAATCACATGAAATCTGAGTAAAATCCCTGAAGTTTATGGCTGTAACATGAAAAAAGTTTAACAAGTGTAAAAAAACTTTTGAAATTCATTGTAAATGAATATTAATAAAAGAAACAGGACATTCAGGTCTGTGTTGTTTTAAAGCTGTCTCTTCACCTCCTTTTAATTTGCATGAAGGCGTTCTATCTAGGCACCACGCTGCAGGCCTGGTGTATAATCGCTTACCTTAAACTCTGTAGGTACGGCCATTGGGTTTAAAAGGTCAAAGGTTACAAAATGTTTTCCTAAAGGACAAGTGAGCCAAAATGTGGTGGAGAAGAAAAAACAGACTGACTCTTGTCTCATTCTGCAGGGCAAAGGAGGAGGAGGGAGAGGGCCCATCCACAGCACTGTGAGTGCAATACAATACAATCTTTGAGTAAAAGTCGGATTACTGCTACTAGAGGACACAACAGTAGCATAGTCTACCTCTGAGGCCCCTTGGTGGTTTGCTGGACAACCTGCCCAGTCTGAAATGCATTAAGATTCCACTGCTCAGAAATTCAGTGAATAAATATTAGGCCATGCACCTAACTAAATATGTTAATATTACCAGACATCAGCAGCTGCAGTTTTTAAATTGTTTAGTTTCAGAAAAGCCCTTGATGATTTGAGAACTGAGACTTAAAGGCCAGCTGCAGTTAAAAAGGGGATGGCAAGTGCTGCCTGAAATGAATACGAAAAGCAGCTGGGTTTTATCTTCACTCATCCTGTGACATGTGCTGGGAAGAGAAAACAGGCGACTAGGGAATTTGTGCTAAAACCTTAACAAAACATCGGTAATCCAATGATTTGTTGCTTAAACAGTTTTAAAGAGACATCAAAGTGACAGTTTCTTGACCTCCTCAGTTCTTAACATACCTTTTTGCTTTAGTTTCTGTTGATCTACGGCGATCTACGGCCAAAATGTTTGAGTTTATTAACAGCAGACACAATGACATAAAGATAACAGTGTTAACCTCATTTAAATGCTGCTTTAGATAAGAATGTTGGATGAATTCACCTTTGGAAGCACGTTCAGGGAGTGTCAGCAACATTCAAGTGCACAATGGATTTGGAAAGTAGTGTAGTAAGGTGTGGATTTCCTATGTAGGTATATCATCTTCATGCCTGAGCTCTTCAGACACATCTAGTTGGATATATTTAGATTCCCCAGTGGGTGTATCCATGCTGCAAGGAAGACCACAACTCAGAAAGAGAGCCAGTGCTGGTCTGGGATCAGTTGAGAGGGGCGTGCATGTGTGTCAACTGGTATGGAGCAGAACACCACAAGGGTCAGAGGTCAAGTCATTCTGGACCAGTGGAAGAAGTCCATAAATTGGAGCTGGAGCTTTAATTTAAACAATCTTTTATTGCAACTATGTAACTTTAACTAAGAACAGCAACCTTAAACTAATAGTAAATATGTAATTTATAAATATAAACTACTATCAATGCTTGGAATGGACATTTATGTCACCCATTATACCTATTTCTAAAAACAAAATGAACATAAACTGCAAAAATAATATTCTAAGTTTTTATGTATACAGTATATTATTATTGCAGCAATTAGAACATTTTTACACAATTGTTTTATTGCTAACCCAATGATTTAACCACCAGATAATAACGAAAAAACTTCAGTCATCTTCTATACCGCTTCTTTGTGGGGAAGCCGGTGCCTATCTCCAGCAGTCTATGGGCGGGAGGCTAAGTACACCCTGGACAGGTCGCCAATCCATAGCAGGGCACATATTATATTATTTGAATACATAATATTACTGGGCTGCACGGTGGCGCAGTTGGTAGCACTGTTGTCTTGCAGCAGAAGGTCCTGGGTTTGACTCCCAGCCTTGGGTCTTTCTGCATGGAGTTTGCATGTTCGCCCCATGCATGTGTGGGTTCTCTCCAGATGTGTAGGACATGAACATTTTTTAATCATTTCTAGAAAGGCTGTGCATCAAGTCAGAAGCTGTCTAACACAAACGTGACAAAACACCACCATCTAGTGGTAAAGATTAAGCAAATACAATCCATTGAAGATTTTCCTCATGTACACCAATTAGGCTCATATGCAACTACTTTTCTAGGTGTTTGATGAAACTTGTTCCACCAAATATCACAGAGCTGTTGTGTTGTAGAAGATGTAACACCCCCCCCCCCCCCCCCCCCCACACTCCCACCCCCACCCCCAAGATTGCCCAGTTTCTCAAAAATCTGTGAAATTGTCTAACAGGGGTTAAAGCACAACGGTATTAATTTTTATTTGAGATAATATTTAAAAAAACTGCACCATCCATCCATCAATACATCCATCCATCTGAGATCAGATTAGAGAGGTCACAAGTCCAGGATGAAATATAGTCCAGGGGTCCAGAGCCACATGTGGCTTTTTGGCCCCTCCACTGTGGCTCTTACAAAACCAAATAAGAAGCGATTAAATTATTAAGGCAATAAGAAGCTTTTAAACGTGGTTTGATGTTTTAGAACTTCAGACTATGTACTTTATATTTTTCAGTGGGCTACCGATCTTCATTTTTTGTATTCGTTTTACTTTTCTTTTTAAAAGTTAGATTATTATTTTGTTTTAAAATCTGAAAATAGAAATACATTTTGGATAAATATATTTATCTGTTAATATAAATTTATTTTGAACATATTTACAAAATCCATTTACTTTTGCAGCTCTAGACAAATTTTATTTTGTAGCAGTGGGGGCAAAAGGGGCCATTTAAATTGAAAAGGTTGCTGATCCCGTATATAGTTCCTCCACTGAGTTCTGGGTTTTTCCACTGGTTCTTTTCCCAATATTTCTCATTGCTCTTCGAAAACTCCTGCACAATTTAAGATGTGTGTGTTTTTTTTTTTTTGGAATATCAGAAAAAAATAAAATGTGTAAATATTTTATTATTAAACAATCTTTTTGACATAATGATTTTTAAATTATCTGAAAAAGAATAGCTACTATGTGGAAAAGACGTTAGTTTTGAAATGTACAGTTGTATATTAACAAATCAAATTAATAGGACAAGATAAAATATTTTAAATGAATAACGTATTGCCCCATTTTTTTTTTCTCCTTTAAAGTAAAATCCTGCCCCCAACAGGACAGTATTCTGCCCGAAGGTCATATCTATAAAAAGTCAAATTTTTCACAAAATCTCCTAACGTTTAAGACAATTACGGTGGCCGGGGGGTGCAAAACACTTTTACAAGTACCGAAACAAATTTACATTTCAGAAAACAAATTTACATTTCAGAAAACAAATTTACATTTCAGAAAACACTTTTACATTTCAGAAAACAAATTTACATTTCAGAAAACAAATTTACATTTCAGATAACAAATTTACATTTCAGAAAACAAATTTACATTTCAGAAAACAAATTTACATTTCAGAAAACACTTTTACATTTCAGAATTCAGAAAACAAATTTACATTTCAGAAAACACTTTTACATTTCAGAAAACAAATTTACATTTCAGAAAACCCTTTTACATTTCAGAAAACAAATTTACATTTTAGAAAACCCTTTTACATTTCAGAAAACAAATTTACATTTTAGAAAACACTTTTACATTTCAGAAAATCAACCGGAAAGGGAATGTACCAACGCCGAGGGGCTGCATCCTTCGAAGGCCGTATTTGTAGACCGATTACAGCGCGGCGAGGAAGGCTGTCCCAATTCATGAATCATTCCGAGACTCCCTCAAATGCGGCCGACAAATGTGTCCTTATTTTGCCCGATTTGAAGGATGGGTCGTGAGTATCCTTCGCGGCCCATCATTCATTGCGGGTCGAAGCGGATTGGTCAAGCAGGGGAAGCCATGGCGGACCATAGCAACAAAAGCTGTGAGTAAATTGTGGAAAATTACACTTTCTGTGACACAAAGGAACTTCTACAATGTTTTTAGTGCGGGAATATAACTATGTAGACGTGAAATATCTGCTTGATTTATCTAGACATCGCTTAATTTCAAACGTGCTCCGACATGTTCGGAGTTTTCCGCTCCCGGCTCGCCTCGCCAGCCCTACCGGCGGTGAGGTGATCTAGCCCGGTAGAGATCTGACCGGACTATCGGCACTAAGCTCCCGCTGGCAGTCATCACAGTGAACGTTTAACACAAGTGATTTCTAACAGTTTATGTTATTATTTTAATTGTTACTGAAAATCGATTTAACATTTCAGGTGATATTAAGGTTAACCAGAATAAATGGACAGTTTTATGTAATCCAACTGTATCGCTGGAGAGTGATTGAGAATATTTAAGCTTTTCAATATTCATTTTTAATGAAGAAATGTGCTATATGTTTTTAAAAGTTTATTTATAATTCAGTTAGCATTATAATTTCTGGTAAACCCGACGAGGAATACACCTCCAAATGTAAGTGAATCTCAGTAAAGAAGTTAAAAGTTTGAAAGAGCTTGTTTTAGACATTTGCATAGAAATATTTTAATATTTTCTTCAAATTAAGACAAATGTCAAATTAAAAAAGGCTTTATTTTTGCTCTGATATTAAGCAAGATTTTGTTTTGTTGGTATTTTCATATTTTGTTAGGTACAAAGCAGCAGACGGGCCAGTTTATTAAGCTCAGGCATGAGAATCACCACCTTTTTACTGGAGCTAAAAACTGGAGGTACAATAACAACATTCTTTGCAGTCAGTTTCTGTCCAGTTTCAATAACTCCTATCTTTCCAACTTTCATAAATACTCATCCAGTGATTAACATACTTCTTTCGGTTTAGGACAATTCTGGACAAGATGGACCAACAGGGGAAGGTCACCCCCTTTGCAGGACAAAACAATGTGGGACAATTTGAAAAAAAATAAATAATTTAGAGTATTTTCAGAACTTCTCATGTCACACACAAATAAAAAAATATTTCTAAAAGTCTTGTTGGTTTCTTTGTTTAGTCAATTTTTTTTTTTTTATTCCCTCTAACTTTAGGATTGTAAGTATCCAGGGTCAGGAGAGGGAGTCAGTGAAAAGCCCACTGCTGCTACTTGGCCCTGGTTTGTCCTTATGGATGAGGTGTTTGGACGGAGGTCTTCCACAACACATCTTGTCCTAATTGCCTCCATCCCTGAGGACACTCCAGGGCCAAGCGGAGCGGTGGGCAACCAGATGAGAAGGAAGACAGTGAGCCAGCAGGAAGGGGTCGGAAAATAAAGAGGGACAGAGATGATGGATTTGATCAGTGAGGACATGAGGGTACAGAGAATGGACAGACTGTTTTCCATCTTAGAAAGAATGGTACTGAAATAAGGTGCTATATAAGAAATAATATTAAGTTTTGTTCAGATTGTTTCTTAAAGTTTTAAGGTGTTCTAATAAATTTCAAAATTGTTTTTGTCACTAATGTTATTTACATTTGATCTAACAATACATCAACTTCATTTAAAGTTATGAACAGAATTTGTTATGAAAAATACAAACAGCACTTTAAACAGAATGGGGGAAGAAAACATTAAAACAGATCAAAATTACAAGAAACAAAAGGCATAAAATAAAACTATGTACAAATATTTACAATGGCGACAGCAGGATCAACCTGAGTGACCGGTTCCTGGAAAAACCTCTTCAACAGAACAAAGAGGCAGATGTCTTTCTGAACAGAAAGTCTCTGGCGGTGTGGCTAAATCTCTCGCAAGGTCAGAGACTTGGATGGGACGCTGCAACTGAGACCTTTGGTTAGTCTTTCTGGATGGTAAGCGAAGCATCACACAGGTGGTCTGCAGATATTTTTGATGCCTCTCTCCGCTGTCCACGTCATCGTCCATCAAGTGGGTTTAAAGGGCTGGCTGAATTGACAGCTGCCACATCACTAAGAGGTAATCGGAAAAATGCAGAATTAGAAGATGGTGCTCACAAAATATTACATTTAGTTATACCCCTCAAACATTAATCACATCTATAATATTATACTTGGCTGGACACCTCCTCCAGGGCAGACACCTCAGCTGAAAGCTGGTCCTGCCAGAGAGCAACGCTGACTGCCTCAGTCCAAACCTCACCTTCATCCTCTTCTACAGCCTCCTCTGGGTCATCCTCTGGGGCCATGACATCCCCAGCACCAAGGCAGATGTTGTGGAGGATGGCTCATGCTGTTATGACCTGAAAACAATTTAAAAGAGGGTGCATATGTGTGTATATATTATGTATAATGTATATATAAAATGGATCTAGGTCAAAACTTACGTGAGGTACAAAGGTGTCATGCACCTCCAGCGCTTGCAGGAAGATGGCCCTGAATCTGGTTTTCATCATTCCAAAAACACGCTCTATTATAGAGCGTGTTTTTGGAATGATGGCTGTTAAAGCGCTGGGCTCCCACACCTTGTATTGTCCTCTTGTAGGGAGTGATGAAGGGGATTGGATATTGGAGGCATGGGTACCCTCCATCAGCAAAGATAAAATGCCCTGGAGGAGGATAAACTGTACAGTGGGCTGTGGCGGAGCACCCTAGAGTCATGCACTGACCCAGGCCAGCCCACATACGTGTCAATAAAATGGCTCTCAGAAACTGCTTGCAGGATTATGGAAGGGAAGAGTTTCCTGTTCCTGTAGCACTGACCATCAGGGCTGCTTGGACACCTGAAGCGGATATGGCAGCCGTCAATTGCACCCACAGCTTTAAGAAAAGCTCTGTGGCGTGCCAGCCTTGCAACTGCCTTAAGTCCTCAGGGGTCTTTAGAAGGTAGATGACCTGGTGACGAATAGCCACGATCTCCTCTGGTACTCTGTGGACGATGCAATGGACAGTAGAGCGACGCATCCCAAACACTCTGCAGACCACTCTGTAGGATGTGCCACCTGCCACCAAGAAAAGAAAAACCAAGGTCTCAATGGTAGCACCCATCCATGTTGCCTATCCTGGTGCAAAAGATTAAGCAGCACTGCCAGAGACTCCCTGCTCAGCTGAAAATCAGGCCTGGTGTCCTCCTGGTTGAAGAAGCGTTTCAGGACTGGGACACTCAGGTTGATCCTGCAGTAAAGGGGTCAGGTCTAGAAAAGGGAAGAATGGAGATGGAAAAACACATTATTTTTAAGGCATGCTTCTGGATATTTTAAGTGATCAAAGCAAGTAGATACCAATACACCAAAACACTGCATTATTATATAATTATCTAAGAACAGCCAGAGGGGATCAAATACTTAATAATTCCCATCTATCTTAAAATTTAAAGTTGTTGTTTATATATATATATATATATATATATATATATATATATAAGATATGTCAACATACATTAGCCATAAAGTTGCTATCTCTTTGTTTATTGGCTAGTTAAATCAAACATCTTTTTTACCTGAACATGATTGTCTCTGGATTGTACCTGGAATCAGAAATTATAATGCTAACTGAATTATAAATAAACTTTTAAAACATATAGCACATTTCTTCATTAAAAATTAATATTGTAAAGCTTATTTATTCTAAATCACACTCTCCAGCGATACAGTTGGATTACATAAAACTCCATTTATTCTGGTTAACCTTAATATCACCTGAAATGTTAAATCGATTTTCAGTAACAATTAAAATAATAACATAAACTGTTAGAAATCACTTGTGTTAAACGTTCACTGTGATGACTGCCAGAGGGAGCTTAGTGCCGATAGTCCGGTCAGATCTATACCGGGCTAGCTCGCCTCACCGCCGGTAGGGCTGGCGAGGCGAGCCGGGAGCGGAAAACTCCGAACATGTCGGAGCACGTTTGAAATTAAGCGATGTCTAGATAAATCAAGCAGATATTTCACGTCTACATAGTTATATTCCCGCACTAAAAACATTGTAGAAGTTAATTTGTGTCACAAAGTGTAATTTTCCACAATTTACTCACAGCTTTTGTTGCTATGGTCCGCCATGGCTTCCCCTGCTTGACCAATCCGCTTCGACCCGCAATGAATGATGGGCCGCGAAGGATACTCACGACCCATCCTTCAAATCGGGCAAAATAAGGACACATTTGTCGGCCGCATTTGAGGGAGTCTCGGAATGATTCATGAATTGGGACAGCCTTCCTCGCCGCGCTGTAATCGGTCTACAAATACGGCCTTCGAAGGATGCAGCCCCTGAGGCTGCCTCGGCGTTTGTACATTCCCTTTCCGGTTGATTTTCTGAAATGTAAAAGTGTTTTCTGAAATGTAAATTTGTTTCCGTACTTGTAAAAGTGTTTGGCACCCCCCGGCCACCGTAGACAATGGGTGACCAAACCCCCAATACACAACAGCCCCACTATTATACCTGTTGTTGAATAATGGCCAAAGCTTTTGCTTGTACGGCTGCTCACTGTTTTAAAACATTTTTTTCATTAATGATGCATGTATCTGGAAAAAATATATTCTTATACATGTTATGTATCATATGCATTACTATACATTTAATTACTTATTCGCTTTTCGCTGACATTACTCTGCTTATTTAGACGGGATAAATTACTTTTTGCACTGCATGAAAACCTAGAAACCATTCATGAGCCACACTTACGATTCATTCTCCAATCACGTTCCTGGCTAGCGTCACGTGCTTTAAAGTGACCAATAGAAAGCCAGAGATTAGCTCTTGCCGCACCCAAGTGGCATGGAGGTTGATGGGCGGGGGAGGACGGACGAGAGAGCAGAGATAAACCCACTCTGAAAGCACTAGGGGAGGGGAGAAAAACAGGGAGAACTGTCGTCCAGTGTTTGCTCGGCTTTGTTTTAATTTCACCACAGCATTAAACAGAGGGTAAGCTCTCATGTATGTTGCATATTTTGCCTGTCATCTGCAATATGGCCCATGTTTTGTGTGCCGTGGCCTGGTTCTATCTATGTGCTGTTTTCCAGTGGTGAGCTCTGTTTGGCTAATGTGCTGCAGGAAAGTGAGCGGGGGAGTCTTAACAAATGCATTTCAGTATGTTTTCGGTTAGCAAAACGAGTACTTTTGTGTCTACCTTTCGTTTTCAATGGTTTATCGTCTCTCAGTCGCCTTAATGTCTGGAAAAGAACCAGGGAGGACACTTTGAGCCCGAGGTGTTTTGCTTCAAGCGTCGTTAGCTTTTTGCTACTAGAGCAGGCCTAGAGTGTAGTAGCATTTTTTGTTTGCCTGTCGCATGCTTTCACTTCTGTAGGTATGTTATTTCGGACTTTGAAGAAATTTTCCTCTGTGGAGGTCCTTTTTCCTCCTCCCCAAACATGGGTGTGTAAATTTCGTTTTGTAAAGCTGCGTTGTGATGGAGCAGTTTTGCCCCTGCATTCAAACAAATCTATGTCCCTTACAATATAAGGTTAGAGGAACGCTGCTTCTTGTTAAAATTGCTAGAGAATACAATTCAAAACCAGTAAGTCAGAGTGGAGAACTGATAGGAGCCACGTTGCACTAGTTTAATAAATGAATGCAACAAGATACCT
Source organism: Girardinichthys multiradiatus (assembly GCF_021462225.1). NCBI lineage: Eukaryota > Metazoa > Chordata > Actinopteri > Cyprinodontiformes > Goodeidae > Girardinichthys > Girardinichthys multiradiatus. Next base: position 19,851,116 of record NC_061801.1, read on the forward strand.
TAAATTATGATTTGATGTATTGACATATATGCAAACATGGGATCGTGCAAATGGCAGCATAATAATTATCGATAAGCATAAATGTTGTAAAACAATTAACAATATCCCCGTGCACTCGTATTTTTATTTTATTTTTTTGAAATATTAAGGTTGTTATTTAATGGCAAAATTTAAAAAATGCAGCTTGTGCGATGCAATGAGTTAGACATTTTTACCGTGCTTTTGCAGTCTGACAGTTATTATTTAAATATTTTCACAAAGCAGTGATCCCAGACGTCATTAGGTAAATTCATTCCTTGGCCAGTTTGTACCTAAATATTGCTATTTATTTCATTTTTATGTCAGTTTCTACTTGTCAATAAGCCAGTTTGTACCCATGTACTTGCCTGTTGTGCATCAGTATATTTCTGTGTAATTAGGCATTTTTAATGATTTTTTTATACATTCTGCTTACATTTCACGTTTAAGTGTAAACAATTTTCTGAAATTTTTATATTACAACCTTTTTCAATTGATTAGTAGTTCTAATCCCTCTTTGGTCCAGCTGGCTCTTGTGAAATATGAGTGATCGTGATGCAGAATAATAAGCCAGAATTATTCCGATCAAACTCCTGCTGATAGATATTATGTTTTTAGGCTCACATAATCCTCTAACAGGTATGAATTGACATGTGATGGAGTGTTAAATGGCTCTAATGCTGCAGATGTAAAAAATAGTGAAGAGGTGAAAGGTCCTCCATTTTTCCTGATCATAACCTCAGATTTGTGGTCCAAAAAAAAGGAGGGGATATATAGCTCATCACACTATTAAATAATGGTGCAGTTGCATGGTTTCCTAATATTTTATAACCCTATTATGAAGTATATTCCCCACCTCTTTGTGAGAGATGTAGCAGTGCCAAACTGTGAAGACAACGTAAATAGTTGCTGGATCTAGTTATTCTATTAGAACGACCAAACCTCCCAAAGGATGGGGCTCGGCTCTGTGATTCTGATTCCATGTTACCACCCTCAACACACAGTCTATTAGTACATGTACACACTGGCTTTAGACGTAGACTCTGTTTGTTTAACTCCCACTCCCCACACGCCTACACCCTCGACTGCAGTACAGTTGAAAATGGGTTCCTCATTTTTCAGTTCTGTTTTCACTATATTACTCTCTCCTTCCTTCCTTCCTGTCCAAATACTCACTTAACTGTGTCTGCTTGATGCTTTTCTTACAGTAAGGAAGCTTTCACATCATAGCAATCAGTCACTGAAGCTTCATTTCATAAACAACAAGCTGTTATCATTATAATCCCCATAATTTCTACATTTATCAATCAAGGACTTCATGATGGTCTTCATCTTACATTGAAAACTGCCATCATGAAGCTTTTGCTGAGAAAACCCACCCTCCACCCAGAAAATAACTCAACTACTACTACTATGTCAACTACAATCTTCCATTTATCATAAAGTTTCTGGAGAAAGTTGTAGCTGTGCAACTTCTCAACCACCTCACTTCCAACCATCTGTTAGAAAAGTTTCAATCTGGTTTCCGGCCTGCGCACAGTACCAAAACAGCCCTCATCAGGGTCACCAGTGATTTGCTGATGGCAGCAGATACCGGAGGTCCTTCTCTTCTCATTTTCCTTAATTCAGCAGCAGCATTTGATACCATCGTCCTACTCAATAGACTCCACCACATTCAACTGCAAGACACTGTACTCAATTGGTTTTACTCTTGCCTCACATACAGGTCCTTCTCAAAATATTAGCATATTGTGATAAAGTTCATTATTTTCCATAATGTAATGATGAAAATTTAACATTCATATATTTTAGATTCATTGCACACTAACTGAAATATTTCAGGTCTTTTATTGTCTTAATACGGATGATTTTGGCGTACAGCTCATGAAAACCCAAAATTCCTATCTCACAAAATTAGCCTATATATCATTAAAAGGGTCTCTAAACGAGCTTTGAACCTAATCATCTGAATCAACGAGTTAACTCTAAACACCTGCAAAAGATTCCTGAGGCCTTTAAAACTCCCAGCCTGGTTCATCACTCAAAACCCCAATCATGGGTAAGACTGCCGACCTGACTGCTGTCCAGAAGGCCACTATTGACACCCTCAAGCAAGAGGGTAAGACACAGAAAGAAATTTCTGAACGAATAGGCTGTTCCCAGAGTGCTGTATCAAGGCACCTCAGTGGGAAGTCTGTGGGAAGGAAAAAGTGTGGCAGAAAATGCTGCACAACGAGAAGAGGTGACCGGACCCTGAGGAAGATTGTGGAGAAGGGCCGATTCCAGACCTTGGGGGACCTGCGGAAGCAGTGGACTGAGTCTGGAGTAGAAACATCCAGAGCCACCGTGCACAGGCGTGTGCAGAAAATGGGCTACAGGTGCCGCATTCCCCAGGTCAAGCCACTTTTGAACCAGAAACAGCGGCAGAAGCGCCTGACCTGGGCTACAGAGAAGCAGCACTGGACTGTTGCTCAGTGGTCCAAAGTACTTTTTTCGGATGAAAGCAAATTCTGCATGTCATTCGGAAATCAAGGTGCCAGAGTCTGGAGGAAGACTGGGGAGAAGGAAATGCCAGAAGTCCAGTGTCAAGTACCCACAGTCAGTGATGGTCTGGGGTGCCGTGTCAGCTGCTGGTGTTGGTCCACTGTGTTTTATCAAGGGCAGGGTCAATGCAGCTAGCTATCAGGAGATTTTGGAGCACTTCATGCTTCCATCTGCTGAAAAGCTTTATGGAGATGAAGATTTCATTTTTCAGCACGACCTGGCACCTGCTCACAGTGCCAAAACCACTGGTAAATTGTTTATTGACCATGGTATCACTGTGCTCAATTGGCCTGCCAACTCTCCTGACCTGAACCCCATAGAGAATCTGTGGGATATTGTGAAGAGAACGTTGAGAGACTTAAGACCCAACACTCTGGATGAGCTAAAGGCCGCTATCGAAGCATCCTGGGCCTCCATAATAAGACCTCAGCAGTGCCACAGGCTGATTGCCTCCATGCCACGCCGCATTGAAGCTGTCATTTATGCAAAAGGTTACCCGACCAAGTATTGAGTGCATAACTGTACATGATTATTTGAAGGTTGACGTTTTTGTATTAAAAACACTTTTCTTTTATTGGTCGGATGAAATATCCTAATTTTGTGAGATAGGAATTTTGGGTTTTCATGAGCTGTATGCCAAAATCATCCATATTAAGACAATAAAAGAACTGAAACTGCGATGGACTGGCGACCTGTCCAGGGTGTACCCTGCCTCTCGCCCATAGATTGCTGGAGATAGGCACCAGCTTCCCCGCGACCCACTATGGAATAAGCGGTAGAAAATGACTGACTGACTGATGACTGAAGAACTGAAATATTTCAGTTAGTGTGCAATTAATCTAATATATATGAATGTTAGATTTTCATCATTACATTATGGAAAATAATTAACTTTATCACAATATGCTAATATTTTGAGAAGGACCTGTACATGACTCAATATGTTTCCATGGGTAAAGCTACACCCAGAACTCACACAATCACCTGGGGTGGTTCCCCAAGGCTCAGTCCTTGGCCCCTTGATCTTCATCCTCTACATACTTCCCGTTGGCAACATCATCACCCGTTTTGGAGAAAGTTTCATTGCTATGCAGATGATACACAACTTTATATTAAAACAGAACCCCATCCACTTTCTGTCTCACCATTCACCTCACCCCCATCATCTGTTACAACAGGAAAGTTGAGGACAGATGATACTTTTCCCATGTATTTTGTTCCTGTACGTTATTGGGAACAATCAAATTTTTTTCAATTTAAACAGCTGAATTAGATATCTTTGTAGCTTGAACAGTGTCTTGAAAAATTGTAAAAGTTCTAAAAATATAAAGAAATATAAATGCTCCTATGTGCATCTGTGTATATTTGATGACTTGCATTAGTCAGCCGAACTTTGAAAAAGGCCATGAATGCTGCAAAACCCATCTAGTAAATAAAATGTTAATTTGGTTGTTTAGTTGGTGTAATATCTATCATCCACTTCCCTCCTCTCACCATGGCATGTCTTGTTTAGTCATTCATGTTTTCCATAATTGGACAGCTAACTTGCATACTTGAGCAATGGCCTATTTAGAGATATTGCCTCAAATCAAAGCACATAACTGATTGAATGTTGAATGAAAATTTGTTTCATTGACTGAATATAGAGGTCCTTTCCTGTTTTTGTTAAATTAAGCAAGGATGACTTTTTTTTTTTATTGTCTGACGACAACTGAGTGCTGTTTGGTAATTTTATTCTTACTTTATACTTTTTTGTTTTTGTTTTGGCAATTTCTCTTCAAAGTTGACATGATGTTCTCAGGTCCTCTTCAATTTTAGTTGAATCCGATCACAAGACATTTCTTAATAAATTAAGGACTTTTCCTTGAGTTCATTTGCAAACTGTTATCTGTGTTTTTGTGTTTTAGAGTAATGACTTCTTCTTCACTGAGTGGCCTGTCAGCCCATGTTGGTACAGGATTCATTTAACTTCAGATAATCATATTTATCAGCTTCAGGCAGCATCTTCACAAAGTCCTTGCTTTTGTTCTGGGGTAGATTTGCATGTTTCACACCAAAAATGGTCATATTTAGGACATATAATCTCTCCCATTCTGGTCAGTAGCAAATAGAAATATCAGTCAATCAATCTTTAATTAAAGGGTGCTTTTCATACACAGGAGGGCAAAATCCTAGTGTACTCAAACTGGGAAAATGCGTTTTGAGTAAATGTTTCTGTAAAAAAGCTAGTTACCAGTGTTGTAATCAGAGGCAGTAGTAATGGGCACATGTTGTTGCTTCAATCTCTTAAACTCTAGTTCAGGTTTGCCTGTTTCCTCGACACGTAAACAACAGACTTATCTGTGTACACTAATTACAGTTTAGAGCAGATAATGAGATGCTGCATGGTATAATGATACTATATGGAGAATCTGCTGTCATAGAATCACATGAGTGTCTGCTGTTTTTCAGTTCCAGTCATGAAAGGCATCTTGTTTTGTGCCCTTTAGTTAGATATTAAATCTGCTCCTAACACCATTTGTTAAAACCCCAGCAAAACTTTTTACCTCAGTTCTTACAAATGTATTATGATCCCTTCACTTGAGTGTTATGTTTTTGGACTGGTTATAATGGATCTTTTAGTCATAGCTTGATTGCTGAAAATCTGTTTTTGGCGCAAGCTTTCGTTTCTCAAAGTTGCCTTTTATTTCTTAAATATGTACCGACACATAAATATTACGGGCAAAAAAGTGAGCAGACATGAAGAGCTTGTAATTCTTTTCTATGAAAAAATCTACAATCAGCTTTTCCCTAGTCAGTGTTGCTGTGCATATTGTTATGTTTGTCTAGTAAAAATTTCTGTCTGTAAATGTTGTCTGCGCGATTAACTGGAACCACATGAATAGGGTCCTTTGATTTCCATGATGGCGGGGGGGACATGGACACAGTTATGTATTTTGACAAAAAAATTGAATTATATAATACTTTTCATACATATATTAACCATATGAATGTATGATTTTTTATGTGTTTACCAAAGTATTATTTGGAATTTAGAAAAATCTAATTATGGAATAAATAAAATGAATAAATTAGGCACCCACATTAAATTGATATCAAAACCAACAGAATCAAACTCGCATTAGATTTCCTGCTCAACGAGAAAGACATTGTCAGCTGGTGCGAGACGTAAACTTGTTTAGGACGTCAGTTCTATGTTCATTAAGATGTTGAGATAAAAAAGGCTGAAAGTTGTCAAGGTACAAAATATCGGTTCTGTCAAATAAAGAGGATTCTGCAGCATGTGAAACGTCATTGAGGAATGAGTTAAGGCGCAATCATGTGCACCATGTAATATTGATGAAAAGTTATTTTATTTTGCTGCAAAGAATATGCTTTTCCAAGCATGTACATGGCATGGATTTAATCAACTTTAATACCTAAACTTAACTGACTGGGATTGGGTTGAAAATTGGTGACGTCCAATCAGGATTTTTATCTGATCTGTTAAAAACCTTGTTTACATACTTTGCATTGACAAGGAAATTGGTTCCCTCTCCCAGAGCCGCAAGAACAAATTGTGTCATTCTGTTCTTGTAAACCTAGTTTTGGAGTCCTTGAGAGCTTGTTCTTGACAAGTCATCTGGGCAGAACTATTTCTTGTGTGGTGTTAAACAGCTATTGCATACAAATAATGTGGTATGAGAGGCCTATGGGGACTTCCAAAGAGTTCTCCACCCAAGTATGAAATATTCTGGCCAGAAAGAACTTTGTTCTTGTCACCTCAAGTAATTTAGGTAAGTACATATTGGTCTTTTAACAAACAGATTTGAATTGCATCAAGGAAGTTTATCACTATAAAGAATGCTGTGATCATTTACTTTTTCCTCCAGTTTTTTTGGTATTTTAGATATTTTAAACGGTGTGAACATTATACCACTTAGGGCAGACCTACAGTGCCTTGTGAAAGTATTCGGCCTCCTTTACCTTTTCAACCTCTTGCCACATTTCAGGCTTCAAACATAAATATATAAAATTTAATTTGTTTTGTGAAGAATCAAGTGGGACACAATCGTGAAGTGGAATGAAATTTATTGGATGTGTCAAACTTTTTTAACAAATAAAAAAACTGAAAAGCAATATTATTCGGCCCCCTTGCGTTATTTCTTTGTAGCGCCACCCTTTGCTGCAATTACATCTGCAAGTTGCTTGGGGTATGTCTCTATCAGTTTTGCACATCGAGAGACTGAAATTCTTGCCCATTCTTCCTTGCAAAACAGCTGGAGCTCAGTGAAGTTGGATGGAGAGCGTTCGTGAACAGCAGTCTTCAGCTCTTTCCACAGATTCTCGATTGGATTCAGGTCTGGACTTTGACTTGGCCATTCCAACACCTGGATACGTTTATTTGTGAACCATTCCATTATAGATTTGGCTTTATGTTTTGAATCATTCTCTTGTTGGAAGATAAATCTCCGTCCCAGTCTCAGGTCTCTTGCAGACTCCAACAGGTTTTCTTCCAGAATGGTCCTGTATTTGGCCCAATCCATCTTCCCATCAATTTTGACCATCTTCCCTGTCCCTCCTGATGAAAAGCAGGCCCAAACCATGATGCTGCCACCACCATGTTTGACAGTGGGGATGGTGTGTTCAGGATGATGAGCTGTGTTGCTTTTACGCCAAACATATCGTTTTGCATTGTGGCCAAACAGTTCGATTTTGGTTTCATCTGACCAGAGCACCTTCTTCCACATGTTTGGTGTGTCTCCAGGTGGCTTGTGGCAAACTTTAAACGAGACCTTTTATGGATATCTTTGAGAAATGGCTTTCTTCTTGCCATTCTTCCATACAGGCCAGATTTGTGCAGTGTACGACTGATTGTTGTCCTATGGACAGACTCTCCCACCTCAGCTGTAGATCTCTGCAGTTCATCCAGAGTGATCATGGGCCTCTTGGCTGCATCTCTGATCAGTCTTCTCCTTGTTCGAGATGAGAGTTTAGAGGGACGGCCGGGTCTTGGTAGATTTGCAGTGGTCTGATACTCCTTCCATTTCAATGTGATTGCTTGCACAGTGCTCCTTGGAATGTTTAAAGCTTGGGAAATCTTTTTGTATCCAAATCCGGCTTTAAACTTCTCCACAACAGTATCTCGGACCTGCCTGGTGTGTTCCTTGGTCTTCATGTTGCTCTCTGCGCTTTGAACAGAACCCTGAGACTATCACAGAGCAGGTGCATTTATACGGAGACTTGATTACACACATGTGGATTCTATTTATCATCATCAGTCATTTGGGACAACATTGGATCATTCAGAGATCCTCACTGAACTTCTGGAGTGAGTTTGCTGTACTGAAAGTAAAGGGTATATAATAATATTGCACGCCCCACTTTTCAGTTTTTTATTTTTTAAAGTTTGACACATCCAATAAATTTCATTCCACTTCACGATTGTTTCCCACTTGTTGTTGATTCTTCACAAAAAATTTGAATTTTATATCTTTATGTTTGAAGCCTGAAATGTGGCAAGAGGTTGAAAAGTTCAAGGGGGCCGAGTACTTTCGCAAGGTACTGTAGGAGTCTGCATTCCTGAATGCAGCACCGGGTTTTATAATGTTCCATACTTCCCAAATGTAAACTCTCAGACAAGTTGGTCTTCGTTTGAACTGAACAGAGATGAGTTGTTAGAATGTATTAAGCAAAGTTTTAATGGTTTGTAGAATTCATTCATCCTCTGATGCTTCCAGTTTTCCCTCAATGGGTCCCTGATATGATTGCAACAGAACATGACTAACAGTTGTTAGAGGTTTGTCATCCTTGGGAAGCTGGCTTGCTTGCGGTGTGATGTTAGCATGCTGCTTTTCTTACATAACAATAAACTTTAAAGGGATGTCTAGTGTTTCCATGGTAATAGCTTAGGTTGCCATGGTGACTTCATTCTCAACAGGAGCCAAGGCAGATCGAGATACAATAGGCCTACATTTCTGAGGAGAGAAGGGCGTTCTGTTGAAATGACAGCATTCTGCATAGTTGGAGAACACTTCCTCTGTATATAGCTCTTCTTCTGCTAAGCTGTCGACACAAAATAATCAACCCTGAAATCGGATGATTTGTTCTAGGCATGTTTATATATACTGGAGACGTTCATGTTGTTTGTTACATTGCAGCCAGATGTGATCAGTCGGTGTCAGTGAGTGCAGCGGGAAATTAATGTAAACCAATTGATTAGATGGCTGCGGAGGTGACCAGATTTTAATGTTTTAATGTGCTAGTTAGATGTATAAATTGATCCCTTTTAAAGATGTTTACAAGGTAATAAACTGTTACATAAGAAGTTACGTTTTGTTTGATAGATGTGTAAATAAATAATTAATAAAAAAAATAGTAAGGCTACTGTGATAACTTTGTGGATTATTCAACTGGATATAAGTAAATGAATACTAAATGTGCATTCTACACCTGATGTATATTTTTAGTGGCTGATGTGCTAAAGCTTGCAGAGAATGCAGCCAACATTGTGTTACGTTTAAGATTTGTAACACAATGTGAAATATTTCTGATATTGTGTAACAAAACAGCTGAATTTCTTTCATGTAAGTGAAGCAAAAATGTTGTAGCTTTTGTTTGGCCAGCTGACGCACAGTGAACAGCAACAAGTAGGGAAAGGGCAGTACTGTTTTATTATATGGGACATACAGCCAGAGAAAACTGGTCACTCCCTGGCATCTCATTAAAATGACTTTGAACTGTAGGAACAAATTGACCGATGCATTTTTGAAAACCGTAACAAAACTTAAACTACAGTCTCAGTCTCCTTGGGGGACGACAGGTTTAGCTAAACATTCCTTAAAGTAATAAACAAGTCCCGCTGTTCTGTTGGTGCATTGTTACACTGCAGAAAGGCATGATATTATTGTTTTACAACTTGTTTACATAGTTTGTGGGGAACTATGATCATTTATAAGCAACGTCTATAATATTATTGATTGAGAGTGCTTATTCAAGGGCATTAGGCCCTAGTGGATCCTGCTGAGCGTTTATCTTAAGCTGGAAATCTAGTTATCATTAGTTATTAATGCTAGTGATTGTTTTATTTCCAGGCAAAAACAAATGACAACATTTTTAGTCATTTATTCTCTATGAAATGTAAGCAAATGTGTTTCTTCAGCCTTTGGTTGATATCAACATATCAGATTATTGAATCTGTTGACATTTCTGTCTTCACTACTCAGATTACAGTCTAAACAACTCCTTCGAGGTCTCCACACATAAAGCATTCAATAGAAAAATCTTGATTCTTCAGTCTATTTGGACTGTGTTGCTTCTTTGGTCTCAGATGTTGCAACTTGCTGCAGCTGTAGCAACACAAACATGGTCAACAGCAACCTCAGCATGTTGCTTAACTACAACAAAGTGAATTAGATCTGACAGAGTGTCTGGAAGGATTAGGACCCCACTGTAGAAATCAGGCTGACACGGGTCAGTCTGTGCAGAACTGCAGACACTGCAGGATTGTGACTGGTGGTTTCAACTCTGAGACTGTCAGGAATTGTTGAATCTAATTTTAAACTATATTTGAGTGTTTAATGTGGATGTATTATCACCTGGTTAGTATCGCCGAATACTACTGAATACTGAGTGTTTCAAAATGGCTATCTTGGTGAACTACCATAGTAGCGTCGACCAACATTTCCTTTCTCTGAAAACTAATGTGCAATGAATCGTAACCTAGAAGTTAAGGCTAGCCTGGTAAATTTTATACAACATTAACACAAAACAAACATTATTGCTCTAGAATTAGATCAACAGTGTGGAAACACAAACGTTCAGATTAAAGTTTGGAGATCTGAGGACAGTGGAAACATTGTTGTGGGAAACCTCTGAACATTGATGAGAACAGACAGAAACACTGAGAGGATCTGTCAGCTCCCACAGTGATGGTGCATGCTTTCAGATGGAGCAGCAGTTGCCCTGGGAGTTGGCTGAACATTTGTATTGATGCAGACTAATGGCCTGCCTCAGTCTCTGCAAGCTTTCCCATTGTGAATACATGTTTGCACTTTTACTCTTATAAAGTCTGCCCGTTTCAAGGAGGAGTCAAAGCTTGAGTGGGCTGTGCAGTGACAGACGGGTGGAAACCACTGATCTGCTCAAACATCCGGCAGTTGTCGGGAAATAGACCAGATCTCCACCCTTTAATTTGTCTTTTATCTGCAAACCACTTGCTTTTTTCCCTGGGGTGGGGGGGTCATTCTACAGCATTCTGCAGGCTGGTAATGAGCTACTGGGCTGCTATCATACTAATGATTGTTCTCTGTGGTACTGCCAATGATTGACAGTCTAGCTGTGTTTTTTTTTTGTTTTTGTTTTTTTCCCAGGAAGTACACTGGAAATCAACCAAAACATGACTGTGACAGGAAGTAGGAAAGTGAGTGTGTTGTGTTATTGGCTGTCTGGTTCAATGACTCTGTGATGGGCTGCAGAGCTGTCCAAGGTGTACCCTGCCTCTCACCCAGTGATTGCTGGTGCTAGGCACCAGTCCCCATGTAACCCTGCAATAAGTGGGTATAAACAATGGATGGATGGATGTCTCCAAAATAATTTATTTCCATTTACCAGAAAAACACCATCGTGTGTGGTGGGGTGGTTGTATCCTCTTTTTGGATTGGCTGAGCAGTGACGGTGGAGCTGACCTGTTTGGTGTTTCTCCCTGGGCTGTGGTCGTTGCAGTGGTTGCGATGTGGTGTGGTTTTGGGGGCCATTGAACCTGGGTGCGTGCCGCCAGCCAGGGACCTCATGCTGAGTGAGTTTGTCCCATCTTGGTGTGGGGTCAGGGGGTCCGTTGTGAGTAAGGTACTCGGAGGTATGTGCTCTGTTGCGCGGGACCCTTTCCGCCGGGGGGGTGGGGTGGGCTGGTGGTGCGGCAGGGGACAGGTCCATGGCTCCTCACACTCGCTATTGCATAATTTTATGGAGAAACCTCATATACACAAGCACGTTCACACTTACACTCATTTCACTTATCAGATACACAGATGTTCTATATTGAGCCGCAGTTACCACTAAATACATCCGGCATTCATTAGTAATGTGCACTTTTCGGTAACGATGCTATTGTTATACAGGTCCTTCTCAAAATATTAGCATATTGTGATAAAGTTCATTATTTTCCATGTCATGGTGAAAATTTAACATTCATACATTTTAGATTCATTGCACACTAACTGAAATATTTCAGGTCTTTTATTGTCTTAATACGGATGATTTTGGCATACAGCTCATGAAAACCCAAAATTCCTATCTAACAAAATTAGCATATTTCATCCGACCAATAAAAGAAAAGTGTTTTTAATACAAAAAACGTCAACCTTCAAATAATCATGTACAGTTATGCACTCAATGTTTGGTCGGGAATCCTTTGGCAGAAATGACTGCTTCAATGCGGCGTGGCATGGAGGCAATCAGCCTGTGGCACTGCTGAGGTCTTATGGAGGCCCAGGATGCTTCGATAGCGACCTTTAGCTCATCCAGAGTGTTGGGTCTTGAGTCTCTCAACGTTCTCTTCACAATATCCCACAGATTCTCTATGGGGTTCAGGTCAGGAGAGTTGGCAGGCCAATTGAGCACAGTGATACCATGGTCAGTAAACCATTTACCAGTGGTTTTGGCACTGTGAGCAGGTGCCAGGTCGTGCTGAAAAATGAAATCTTCATCTCCATAAAGCTTTTCAGCAGATGGAAGCATGAAGTGCTCCAAAATCTCCTGATAGCTAGCTGCATTGACCCTGCCCTTGATAAAACACAGTGGACCAACACCAGCAGCTGACACGGCACCCCAGACCATCACTGACTGTGGGTTCTTGACACTGGATTTCTGGCATTTTGGCATTTCCTTCTCCCCAGTCTTCCTCCAGACTCTGGCACCTTGATTTCCGAATGACACGCAGAATTTGCTTTCATCCGAAAAAAGAACTTTGGACCACTGAGCAACAGTCCAGTGCTACTTCTCTGTAGCCCAGGTCAGGCGCTTCTGCCGCTGTTTCTGGTTCAAAAGTGGCTTGACCTGGGGAATGCGGCACCTGTAGCCCATTTCCTGCACACGCTTGTGCACGGTGGCTCTGGATGTTTCTACTCCAGACTCAGTCCACTGCTTCCGCAGGTCCCCCAAGGTCTGGAATCGGCCCTTCTCCACAATCTTCCTCAGGGTCCGGTCACCTCTTCTCGTTGTGCAGCGTTTTCTGCCACACTTTTTCCTTCCCACAGACTTCCCACTGAGGTGCCTTGATACAGCACTCTGGGAACAGCCTATTCGGTCAGAAATTTCTTTCTGTGTCTTACCCTCTTGCTTGAGGGTGTCAATAGTGGCCTTCTGGACAGCAGTCAGGTCGGCAGTCTTACCCATGATTGGGGTTTTGAGTGATGAACCAGGCTGGGAGTTTTAAAGGCCTCAGGAATCTTTTGCAGGTGTTTAGAGTTAACTCGTTGATTCAGATGATTAGGTTCATAGCTCGTTTAGAGACCCTTTTAATGATATGCTAATTTTGTGAGATAGGAATTTTGGGTTTTCATGAGCTGTATGCCAAAATCATCCGTATTAAGACAATAAAAAACCTGAAATATTTCAGTTAGTGTGCAATGAATCTAAAATATATGAATGTTAAATTTTTATCATGACATTATGGAAAATAATGAACTTTATCACAATATGCTAATATTTTGAGAAGGACCTGTATGTGTTTCTGTAGGTGTAGAAGCAGCCTTCTAGGGTGTTATCTTGTATTCACCCTTCTTTCTCTCCTCTATTCTTTTCTCCTTCTCTTCCTTTTTGCCCAACCTCTCTTGCTTCTTTTTTTTCCTGTTTCGTTTCCGTCTCCGTGTAGATTGCAATTGAAATAATCCCAAAGCAGGTTCTAATAATGTTTCTTTTATCAAGTAAGTATCAAGCGGAGCATTGTAGTGTTAGGCGTAAAGCTCGACTTGTGAAAGTAAATCTGTTAGGCTTCTTCTTGGCACTCTGGCAGTTCTGAATGCTCCTCTGCCGGACAGGACACGTTGAAAAAAGAAATTAACAAGGATCTCTACCAATTCTTTAATTTTGGATTCCCTGGCCTCGACCAAGAATTTAAGCATAGGTTGCATGATAGTTGTTGGGGCTTTCTAAATGCTTAGTGTTGGCGTGTGTCAATTGCCACAGAAATGTTTAACATTGACATGGACTAAGAAGATGCCAAACAAGAAAGAAGCCCCTGCTTTTAAACCTTCAGGCTCCACTTCAGTTTGTTGCTGCCTACATGGGTAAGCTGATTGGGTTAGTGTGTATTTGGAGTCAAGATGAGACTTTCAATCTTAACACTGTGAAGCTTGGTGGTGGTAGCATGATGATGCAGGGCTGTTTTGTTGCCAGTGCAGCTGGTGCATTGTGGAAAGTGGGTGGACTAATGAAGACCAGGGACTACTTCCAACTTTATTAACATCACCTCAAATCAACAACTGGCCAGTTAAGATAATGATAATGATGTCAAACACACATCAAAACTGGTTTTGGAATGAGTAAAGCCGACTAACGATTAGCGTTTCAAAAGTTCTGATCTCAAATTATGCTAAATTATTATTACTAGGCTTAATAGCTTGATGCTTGTCACTAAACAGATCTACCAACTGTACCAATACAAGTGGTCACGTTAAAAAAAAAAGATTCTGGTTGGGGTGGCCAGTGCTAGGACAGCAAGACGTGGCGATATTGTTGAATATTGTAGTGACTCTATGAATAGCAATTCAACCACATTACTCTACTTTTTCATCCTTATAATGTCCCCTGAACTCTCTGATATTGGTCACCAAGGAAGACTTCGGATGTTGGCATAAAGGACAATGAAGGCTGATCCAAGTAACCACATGAAGTGTTGAATAAATGGGAGGTCTAATAGTACACACCACAAATATTTAATCGAAGCATTCTTTTGTGTTTGCGATAATGCACACAATTGATATTACGATGGCATTTGTGATTTGATATATTGTGCTGGTTAATTCTGGATGCTTCTTTTTTTGCGTGGTTCCTGTGGTCTAGAAAAGTATGGTACTTGTATTTTCTAGGTCTAGATAAATATAGAAAAATTTTAGTATTTCATTATTTCATTCACTCTCTCAATGTCCGTGATTAGCATCTATTGATCCACCTAGCTATGTATGTCTGATTCATCCAACCAATCATGTATCCATTAGTCCGTCTGGCCCTCTACTTCTTCAACATCTAGCCATCAACCAGTCCTAAAGCTAAATTTTACAGTTAAATCCTTTTTCTGTGCACATAATCATAACATTAGAAAATATGGTCAGTGTATTTATACTAAAACAATAAACATAAAGTTATAACTCTTAAAGCTCATGCTCTGTTTGTTTTCCAGCAGCAGCAGAACAAGGGGGAACATTAATCTTTGAATTGTTGTTAAGAAGGGTTTAGTTTAGTGTAAAGCTGTGTGCTTACATAAAATGTGGAAGAATATTGTCCCATCACTAAAAAGACTGATTAATCTCCTGCATTATATAACATGATGACATGGAACAATGTTTATTAAAAAGTGATAGAAAATGGTAATGGTCTTCTTCTTTGTCGTCGCTGCAGGAGACCAACCCAGGATGAACGGCGAGTCAGTTGCCGGGGTGGTGACGGCTCCCCCTCCCACCACAGCCCCACACAAGGAGCGGTACTTTGACCGGGTGGACGAGAGCAGTCCTGAGTACCAGAGGGAGAGGAACATGGCGCCTGACCTCCGACAGGACTTTAACATGATGGAGCAGAGAAAGAGGGTCTCCATGATTCTTCAGAGCCCAGTCAGTGTATTTACACTTCCCACAATTTACATCCATCTGGGAATGATAAATATATAATACTAAAAAATGCTGTTATGCCAAAAGCAGCAAACTGAAACTTGAAATCATATTTTTCCTTTTGTCTGTCAGGCTTTTTGTGATGAGCTGGAAACAATGATCCAGGATCAGCTGAAGAAGGGCAAGACACCCACCAGCCTGTTAGCGCTGCAGCAGATCGCAGACTTCATGACCACCAGCATGCCTTCCATGTATCCAGCGGCACCACAAGGAGGCATGGCAGCTCTCAACATGAGTAAGTAACAAAGAGAATAAGTGAAGAGGACTTTCTGACCTCAGCACTGCCATGTCTGCACTCACAATGCGTAATGCAGTGTATGCCATTGTTAACTGCAGGACAATAATACCAGCTGTATTTGACTAAAAATAATATGTTATTGTTCCCTCTTCTTTTAGGGATGCAGTTGCACAGCCTCTGTTTTCTAGCCTGATATTTTTTTTTTATTAATTGGCATAATAAACTAAACTTGACTGCAGTGTTTTACTCTAGTATGGAACTAGAATATGGATCCGTTTATATGGTTGGACTGAATCTACTATATCTTTCTGTACATGAACTGGGTTGTTTTGTAAAGTCCACTGAATTGGGTTGAATTGCTCTGTTTTGTAACTGACCACCTTCCTTCTGTGTTGCCTATTTCTTTCCACAGGTTTGGGAATGGTGACCCCAGTCAACGATCTGAGAGGCTCAGACTCTATCTCCTATGACAAGGGCGAGAAGCTTCTCCGCTGCAAACTGGCTGCCTTTTATCGGCTCGCTGATTTGTTCAGCTGGTCTGAGCTCATCTATAACCACCTCACTGTAAGACTGCTCTCTCTCATGCAATAAAGTGGCAAATCTTGAATAATTGTTTTCAACTTACCAGCTTACAGTTCATTAGATAGGACTGCATTTACTTTCGCTTGCAAAGAACTGGAGTCTTTAGTTTTATTTTGACCAAAGTAGTCAGACAGGACATGGGGTGGAGAGAGGGGGAAGACATGCAGCACAGGTCTCGGGACTTGGAAGAAACCCTCCGACGACTGCGAGGACTGAGGCCTCTGTATATGGGTCAGGCGCTCTATCGCTACTCCATGTGACATGCTTAGCAAACATAGCGAGTCATGTGTCAGAGAGAGTCACTGCAGCCAAAGACTTAAAAACTGGCTCAGAGTTCATCAGCTTAGTTGTCTTTCTCTCCTAGATTAAGCCTCTAAAGAAGCAATAACCATTAATGTTTCACTTTGCTTTCCTGTAGAAAATACTCCTGGATCAGTGCTTCTTTGTTCTCTTTGTGTCTCTGCTCTGTTCTCTCAAACCCCCAGTCGGTCGTGGCAGATGGCCGCTCACACTGAGTCTGGTTCTGCTGGAGGTTTCTTCCTGTTAAAAGGGAGTTTTTCCTCTCCACTGTTGCTACATGCATGCTTAGTATGAGAGATTGCTGCAAAGTCAACGCCAGTGACTGTCCACTGTCTCTACATGCTCATCCAGGAGGAGTGAATGCTGCAAGTCTCTGACTCGATGCAATCTGCTGGGTTTCCTTAGATGGAAACCCTTTTAACCAATTTGAATAATAAACCGAATGTGACTGCACTGTTTGATAGTTAGGATTAATTAGAATGTATGTACTCGACTTGAAATCTGTATGATTCCATTGAATTTACTAAAGTGCCTTGAGACGACATGTGTTGTGAATTAGCGCTATATAAATGAAACTGAATTGAAAGACTCTCTCTCACACAGTCATTGTAAAGGGTGCAAAAGACTGGTCCTTTTGCTTTGTTAGATCAATAAAATGTTATGCCTCACGTATGATACAAGTTTTCAAGTCATGCACATAAAAATAGGTACATGACTGCAAAACACGATCACCTGGCACACCAGGGGTGCACAGCTGTCCTAAAATCAAACCTTAGACCAACAACCGGGATCAGGAGCTGAGTTTATTAAGGGGTTCTCCTAGAAGGCATTGCAGCACATAGTTGGGATTCTTGGGATTGGACTGGGGCATTTCTAAATAAATGACAGTTTAACTTGATTGTCTTCTTGTTTGTTCTGTAGGTCAGAGTGAACTCAGACCAGGAACGCTTCCTGATTATTCCCTTTGGGCTCCTTTACAGTGAAGTCACCGCCTCAAGTCTGGTAAGAATCAGTCCAGGTATTTCTATTTAAATACCTATAATCTATTTAAACGTCTGTGCCATTTAAAAAAATATATATTTTGGGATACCTATGTAAGTTTGACATAAATTGAGCCAAAGAAGTCCATAACACACCTTTGATCACTCTTTCACATTAAATGACTTTTAGGTAAAGATAAACCTTCAAGGTGAAATCGTAGACAGAGGAAGCACCAACCTGGGGGTCAATCAGGCCGGCTTCACCCTCCACTCTGCCATCTACGCTGCACGGCCCGATATCAAGTGTGTTGTACATATACACACAGCGGCAGGTGCAGCGGTAAGCATACATAATAATACATGACTTTATCAAGCAACATACTGCTTATAGGTATCCAGATGTTGCATGTTTTTGCTGCAGGTGTCAGCCATGAAATGTGGGCTGTTGCCCATCTCACCTGAGGCTCTGTCCCTGGGGGAGGTGAGCTATCACAATTACCACGGCATACTGGTGGATGAAGAAGAAAGTGTTCTCATACAGAAGAACCTTGGGCCAAAGAGCAAGGTACCTCCCAGGGTGTGAAAGAGAAAATGAATAAAGAAAAACTGATGCTGCCGCTTAGATGTTTTCTTCTTTATCTCAGGTTCTTATCCTCAGGAACCATGGTTTGGTGTCAGTTGGAGAAACAGTGGAGGAGGCCTTCTATTACATCCATAACCTGGTGACCGCCTGTGAAATCCAGGTAGGTCTAACCTGAGGTCTAAAGCTACTTTATCTGAAATATTTCACTTTAACAAATTTGAGTTTTTTTTGTCATATTTTAATTTGGATTTTTATTTATCATTAAAGTTGTCTTAATCTTTCATAACATCTACTTTTGTCCCTTGTCTCACCATAACTTTTTCTTTCTTCATGTTTCTGTCCGTGTGTTGCTCTACCTTGCTGTGTACGTCCTACTTTCCACCTTTTTTTTATTTATGTTTCTCTCTGCTCTGCTTCTGTCTGGTTCGTCCGGTTGTATACCTCCTGAATGTTTTCCAGGTGCGCACACTGGCCAGCGCTGGAGGGCCAGACAATCTGGTGATGCTGGACCCTGCGAATTATAAATCACGCCCACGCGTCCCTGAGTCAGCAGGCGATGGGTCGTCAACACACCCCAAGTGGCAAATCGGGGAGCAGGAGTTTGAGGCTCTCATGAGAATGCTTGACAATTTGGTAAGCCCTAAGGACAACAGGTACACCCGGCTCCAGAGTTTACCACTTAAAACTGTTGCATAACTATTTATAGTGTTTCTGTGGTGATTGTAGTCATTGTATGATAAAGGCATGAGTGCTCTCTTAAGACAGGGGTGTCTAAATTGATTGATTTATCATAAATTATATATATGTTTTCATACAATGTTCACTGAATTACTCTTGTTTCTAACTCCCGAAGTTGTTTTCTCCAGGGCTACAGGACGGGTTATCCTTACCGGTGCCCGGCTCTGCGAGACAAAGGTAAAAAGTATAGTGACGCGGAGCTCGCGTCCTCCGCCCACGGCGGTTACTCCTACGGGGAGGACAGCGACTCAGGCGCTCGCTCCCCACTGAAACACAGCTTCCAGCGCGGCCAGCGCGACAAGACCCGCTGGCTCAATGTCGGCGGTCGGCCCGATGAGCCCTACGAGGACGGGCCTGACGGCACCAGCCCCAAGTCGAAGCCTAAGGTGTGGACGAACATAACACATGATCACGTCAAACCCTTGCTGCAGTCTCTCTCGTCCGGTGTCTGCGTGCCAAGCTGTATAACCAACTGCTTGGTCTGTGCCTACCTTATTGTTCATAGTATAGAATTTACAGAAATGGGTAGTTGTTCGACATCCTGGGGCGCTGGGGACGCTAAAATGGAAAAGTAATGTTCAGATATCAATTGATGGCCAATTATGACATGATCCTTTAAAAAAAAAACCTGGTGACCCACAATCTAACCCCGTAAGACCCACCTTCTAATAACTTTTTGGTCTTTTTGTCACAATTCTGCTGCTATTAATGTAGACCCACTAACCCACCTTTCTAGTGCTCCGCTCTTGACTCTGTTTCCTTCTGGTCTCCAAAAGCTTCACGATGCTGGAACAGCTGCCCAGAGCATGTCCCACAGCATGTGTTGTAGTGAAATGTATTGTATGTGTTGATGTTTTTCCCAGAGGAGCAGCAGGGGTGTGGCATGAGTCTTCAGTTAGGCAGGTGAATGCAGCAAGACTAAATGATGTTGCTGCTGATTGTACAATTGCTCAACCCAAGCGAAATATATATATATTTTTTTTCCCTTTGCATCTTGACTTTGGCGTACTCTGTTTCCTAAAAATGAAAATAAATGTTACTTAAAATCAAGAGGAGCTATATTTGCTGAAACTGCACATTTGCTTTAAAGACTTTAAACGCAACAGACTTTTCAAGGAATCAGTGGAAAGTGACATGCCTCTGAGTATATGTATATGAATAATGGCAAATATATGACAGGATTGAAACTGAAAGTTGTACATGCATCAGTCTCCACAACCTCTTGCACCCCTGGTAAATATGAATAAAAAGCCTTAACATTAATTAATCTTCTTTGGATAATCTCACATACAGTTTTGAAAAAAATCAACCATTAATTTTCTGACTCCTGGTCATGCGTCATACTGCACCCCTTTTCCTACAAGACAGCGCTTCTAGAGAGAGGGGCAATCTCCAAGTTGTGGGTCCTTTTTAAATGCACTGTTCAGTTTAGCTCACAGGGTTTCTATACGTTTATGGATTCACAGCTAGATAGTCACAAAAAAAGTTGATTTGTGCATGGCAACCTATTTCTGTGGTTTGTCCACTTGTTCTGGAGGATTATCCTGTTAAAAGACTAATAGATGAGCCGTTTTCAGCTTTTCAAGATTATCGTTCAAAATATTCGGGTATGTTTTAAGGTTCATGATCCCATGCACTCAAACGAAGTTCCAAGGCCTTTGGCAGAGAAACGGGCACAAATTATTATTATTATTATTATTATTATTATTATTATTATTAAGATCAACTTAAATCTGCCTTCCTGTATGACATGTTTTCCTTCCTTTCCCATTTTGAAGAGTGGCAATGAGAAATGGACGTGTGTCAGATCAAATTTGTGCACCAGGGGAAACAGGAAGGGATTGATTCGTAATTAAAAACTGCCCGACTCTCTGATCAACTTAGGGTATAAATTAAAAATGCTTTAGTTGCATTTATTTTATTGGTATTATGAGTACAAATAATGGTCACACTTGTGGCATGGTTTAAAACCAAATTCTTTACCTGTGAATGTATTTCTCAGTCAATAAAGTTACTGACAGGTTGGATTTTCAGCGTAAAATATTGCTGCAGTAAAAGAGGAACTTATTTTTACGCATCTTCTCCAGAGGTACCAGTAGTTGTGGGGATGCTGCATAAGCAAAATCTTCAGTGCAACTTGCTTTTTTACTTTTTCTTGCTGCTACTTTTAGTTTATTTTGCCTCTATTTTTGTCTAATTTTTGGTTTTAGTTTTTTACTGAAAAGCAGCTTTAATAAAAATAATTGCCTGCATGAATGAATTTGTTTTGAGAAAAGAAAAACAACAAAAAACAGAAGACGTGATAAAATTTGACCTGACCTTGAATCAATTATCTCCTGTTGGGAAAGTAGGAAATGTTATGTTGTGAGACTCTTTCTCAGTGAGTATTTCATGTTTACATGTTCATCTCATACTCAACCAACCCTGCTGTACCCATCCAGTACCTCTTCCTCATCTAGACAACCCGGCAGCAATGCAGCCTAGCTTAGAGTAAACGCATATGAATGAAGTCATGAGCTTTTCCTCCCCACTGCAAGTTACATGCTCACGTTAAAATGGTTCACTAAGTGGCATGAAAGTTGGTGTTCTATCTTCATTTGCTGCTCATTCCTTTCAGTGCAAGAAATGGATGAAAAACTTCCCTTCAATAATGCTGAGCATTACCAAGTTTACAAAAACAGGACATAGAAAGGTTGTGAACAGTTTCATCCTCTGCAAAAAGGATGCTCTTTGCTCTTAGCGTTGTGATGGTAGCTTCCATTAGTCCCAAAATGGCCAAGTGTTCTCGGGTGTGTTTCTCTCTTATCTCTGTTGTCCTTGTTGTATATCAGCCTGGAAAATGACTTGGGTGATGCCAGCTCACCCTTCACTGCCACTCTCGCTTCGTAAGCCAACCTCATCATCTCGGTCACGCACCCAGCCATCTCTCACTCCCCCCAGACCACCCCTCACATCTCCCTCCACAGCCCCTTCCCCTTTTGTTTGTTTTTCCTTTCTGTTAACTCATGCTGTAATTGTTTTCAGTTGATCTTCAGTGAAATCCTGTTTGATTTTAGTTCAAATGGTCGATCAATGATGATGACAAAGGACTTCCATAGTTTAGTTAGTAGTTTCAGGAGGAGGAATTTTCCATATACCGAGTTCCTCATGGGATTCATGAAATTATGTGTGCGGGCCAATCCCAGCATATAAATGGATAGATCTGGCGTCCCGAAACAAGCAGCACCTATGTATCACAGCCCTATTATTGTTATTTTATTAATAATAATTCCTATTTTTAGAGGTCTGTCCTACTGAATTTGACATTTAGGAGATTAAAACTCAGATTCCAGGATATTTGGGTTCTGATCTGACACCTGAATTAGTTTAATTACTCAAATATCTAGTAGAATTTATTTTAAACATTTGGTGCTGATTTGGCCCTAGTCCTGTGGTTAATATGAATACACTATACAGGCTCTATTAATCATACTGCTGCATTTCATGCAAATCTGTTCAGTTGTATTTATACACGTTAGAGATAACTGCTTATACAACATTTATGCAGTCACCCTCTTTAATTGTCACCCTGCTCAAAATAAATGAAAGAAAAATAAAATATATCACAAAAAACATAACATCTGAAATATTGCAATGCTAAACCTTTTTTTTTTTTAGCAGATATGATCTAGTAATTGTCGAACATGACTTGATTTCCAACAACAGCTAAGACGTTGTGAAACTGTGATTGGATTATTGTGATTATTCTTGTCAGTTCCTGCAGTTCAAATGAACATAGGAATGTGGAGAATTCTTTGTAGCCATAAACTTACTGACATTTATAACAAATAATTCATCGTTTTAATTCCATTAATTCCATTGTATTGTCATTATCTGTATTCCATTATATGTGACCTCTACTGCCTACTATAAGTAAAATATTTCATATAAAGCATTGTGAACTCTATTTACCCAATGGGTGAAGAAACCCACAAATGTAATTTGAAGTTACAAGGTCAGTTGTCTCTGCTGACAATTTTCAGAATTTAGCCTAGAAACTTTAATGAATAAAGCTTCAAGATAATAAAATGAGGAAAGAAAAAGATGATTAGTTAATTGAGTTCCTAACTTGGGTTAACACAAACCTACTAGTGAGCATCATGACCGATACAATTCTCAGGTTTTATAAACAACAACTCTAGTTGAGGTCAGAAAGCACAGGTCTTCTGTTTCAGAAGTCCAAATACTC
Source organism: Girardinichthys multiradiatus (assembly GCF_021462225.1). Taxonomy (NCBI): domain Eukaryota; kingdom Metazoa; phylum Chordata; class Actinopteri; order Cyprinodontiformes; family Goodeidae; genus Girardinichthys; species Girardinichthys multiradiatus. The sequence continues at coordinate 19,874,190 of NC_061801.1, forward strand.
CTGTAAGTCTCCTGTCCCATTATCCACAGTGGGCACACGTTTATATTAACAGCTGATATGACTGGTAAATAACGGAGGAGCCACAGATGCCTAATATTTACAGATAACAATTCTCAAAAAAAATAATAAAGATTTTCTGAAAACATAAAAACAAAGCTTGCAAAAACGTCCCTAAACATTCATCATCATCATTGGCTTACTTTTATGTGTTTTTAAAAAAAGTCATCTAACTTTGTGGATTTTGATTTTTGCATGATTGTGAAGCTTGCACTGAGTTATGTCTACATTTATTTTTGTGCCTGTTTTTTACTTTTTTCTTCTCTTGCCATTTGGTGATCCAGTTATAACTATCTAACACTTTGGTCGTGTTTACAGTGGATGAAGGAAGAAGGCCTTCGCCAGGCTGCTGTAGCCAATCAGTTTATCCCACTGAACACCAACCCAAAGGAAGTCCTGGAAATGAGGAATAAGGTATTCCAGTCTTTTAGTGTTTTATCTGATTAAATGTTATCCCATTTTACCGTTGATATTTGAAGCTCTACAACCACCTAAGGCTCAGTAAAGCAACTGGACCATGTTTTACTTTAACCGGGCCACTTTATTCTTCAGATCCGGGAGCAGAACCTGCAGGACATAAAGACTGCGGGACCCCAGTCTCAGGTTCTGTGTGCCGGCAGTGTGGTGGAACGGACCTTTAACCAGGTCAGTGTGGGAAGTCAACACTATAATGCTTTGCTGCTGTAACTTTCCTGACCTGGACTTGATGCTAATGAAGATGGTTTGAGGATCCTTGTTATTAATATTAAACAACTTAAAATCAAATTTTCTGATACTTTCAGTCCAGGTCAGGAGGCATCTGGACACTGAGCTGCATTGAAAGAAACAGAAAAAACTGATTACGCCTAATCAGAGTATGGATAGTATGTGGGGGACTTTATAACTATGACATTATTCTTTGATCACAGAGCTTCTCGTTCTTGGAGGTGAGTAGTGCGGGAAAGCTCAATATAATTTGGTTTTTATGTTTCTGCCAGCTCAGAGTCCATTTTCATACATAGTTTTATTTATTTAGCCATCACAGCTACATTTGCATTTGCTTTGGAGTTTGATGTCTTGATATATAAGACAAAATGCCCTGTTGTAATTAAATAAGGGTTCTTTTTTTACTTTGAATTTTCTTGTGCATGTGCACATTTATTTTCCTCATATGCGTTAGAAGGAATGCAGACCAGGAGGTCTTGGCTCAGTGGTTCTCTTTGCATGGCTCAGGTTAGAGATGCTGTGAATGTTTTTGCAGTTTTCTTTTAATCTGTATGACGGTCTGGGAAATGTTTGAACTAAAACCTGAGATAAATGGGACTTTTTGTTGCTTTAGGTTTTCAGGTTTAACCTTATTTAATAGTGACATCTCATGAAGCATGAATGATGAAGCCCGACTATCCGATTATTTTCCCCAACTACAGTCTAGCATCCCCTTGTGTTGGAAGTTTGAAAAGCATGCTGATGGTTACCACTTTCACTGCTGCCATGTTTTTTTACAAGTGGCCTCCATTTCTCTAAAATGGTGCCTCCTTGCATGTACTTTCCTCAAATATTTTTAGTGTGCTTGGTTGTGCAAGTGCCTTCAAAAGGTATTCATACCCCTATAAATTTTGCACATTCTTTTCATGTTACAACTACAAGCTTCAGTGTATTTTATTGGGAACTTATGCAGACCTCTTGATTCAATACTTTGTAGAACCACCTTTCACTGTAATTACCACTGCTGCTCTTTTGGACTGTTTCTACTAGCTTTGCACATCTACAGACTGAAACTGTTACACATTCTGAAAATCCATCAGATTGCATGGAGATCATCTGCAAACATCAGTTTTAGGCAAGGCAAGTTTATTTATATAGCACATTTCAGTAGCAGGAAAATTCAAAGTGCTGTAGATGAAAAAAGAAAAAGAGACTTGATAGGAAAAGTAAATTAGTGGCATAAAGGTAATTAAATAATTAACGAACACAAATAATTTAAAGAGGAAAAAAAAGAATAACTAAATGAACCTCCTGCAGGAAAATGTGAGAATTGAATCCAATCATTTATGCATGCAGTGCACCCAGGCACTGCATGAAATAATTTTCTCTGCATAAAATCAACGTTTCTCCCTGGTTGCAATTTCCTGGAACCCTACGCCAGTCCCATTTCACTGGAACTTCGCTTCCCGTCCAATTTATCCGCAAGTAATTGAAGTCATACTGTTGCTAAACTTCGAATAAATGGGGAGATATCTCTCTTTAAGACTTACCCATGTCTGAGTAAGAATCAGGTGCTGGACCTAAATCCAATTGAGAATTAGACTTTGACTGGGCCGTTGTAACACAATATGCCTGGACTTAAAGCATTCAGTTTAGGGTTGTTGCCCTGATATAAAATGGACCTCTAGTCACAGGTCTCTTCCAACTTTCAGAAGGTTTTCTTCCAGAATGTCCCTGTATTCCCATCATCTCTGACCAGCTTTCATGTAACTGCTAAAGAAAAGCATCCCCACAGCATTATGCCACCACTCTTCACTCTTGAGGTTTAGATCTCTGCGGCTCCCCCAGAATTCCTGTTGACCTCTTGGCTCCATGTGATTAAGAATGTCCTCCTTGCCCGGTCAGTTCAGGTGGCCCACCATATTTTAGTAGTTTTGCATTGTGCCATATATTTTTGTGGCACTAGTGGCCTTTATTTGCAGTATTCAGACAGGAAATGGGCAGAGAGAGAAGAGACTAAGACACGCAGCAAAGGTCCCATGGTCAGGAATCAAACTCTGGACAACTACATCTAGGACTAATAGCCTCAGTTTATGGGGTGGACATTCTACCTCTACACCACGCACCACCCAGCCATATTGTTTACATTTCATGATCCTACTTTAAACTTCTCCACAACTTTATCCCTGATCTTTCTGCTGTGTTTTTTGGTCTTCAAGATGCTGTTTGTTCATCAATGTTCTCTGGCAAACCTCCAAGGCCTTCACAATACAAATCAATTTCTAAAGGGATTCAATTACACACATAGGTAGACTCTTTATTTTTTTAGCTGAGCTCTAATGGCAATTGGTTGCATAAGAATTAGAACCATCAGCCTTAAGGGGTTGAAAAAAAACACCGCCAACACTGTACAGATTTTTATGTAAGAAATATGAAAACGATTTGTCTTTTTACTTTAGGTCAATTATTAAGTACTTTATTTTTGTCCATCCCAGTTCCAATAAAACACACTAAAATCAATGTAAGAAAATGTGGGAAAAGTTCAGAGGGTGTGAATACGTTTGCAAGGCCCTGTATATATAAATGCAAAGGTGGAAAGTCATTATGCATATTGTTAGCTAAAATGAGATGCCCCACCCCCACCCAGAAAATGAATCTACATGCAAGATTTTGACCTGAGAAAGAAAAATATTTGAGATGAAACACTTTTCTTTCTGCCTAAGCATCTATTATGTGGGATTTTGCTGTACTCTTTCCCCCTTTGTGTGAGAGTGTCTATGATAGACTGTGACTGCCTGACAGACTACTTCGTCCCCCCTTCATTGGGTTTACTATTGCAGGATGCTCTTCTGTCTGACTGTACAGACACTATTGACGGCCTTGATGTGTCCGAGGGGTCCTATAGTCCTGCTAAAACAATTAGAAAGGTACTTACTGCTACAGTCATGAATCTATTTTACCCCTACAGTGGATTACAAAAGTCTGGGCAACCTTGGTCTAAATTTGCTACCGGGCATAACTTACACTGGGAGGCAAAAGAAGGGGAAAACTGGATGCAACATTTTTTGGATGCATAAAGATTGCTTAAATATCTTGGCTTGAAATTAACAATGAAAGAGAAGAACTTTAAAGTGCATGCAGGTAATATTTTTTTTACCTGCAATTTCTGTTAATGTTTGTGTTGAACATACAGGAAGCATTTTCTGACAAGGAGTCTTCAGAAAAATTAATTAAGACTGATGCTGCTGTACATTAAATCAGTGCACAGATCTGGAGTCGTCTGAATCTGAGCAAACAGCAGTTCTCTTTCTGCATTTGTTTCGGTATCTCACTATGGGACACACCTCTAGCGCCTGTCCCCCAGAAGCTCTATTACATTACCCAGTCTTGAGTGGCAGGCGGAAGTGACATCCGCTCCCATGGGAAGGGACTTCCTCCCAGTATAAAAACCCTACGTCGTGTAGGTGATCTTCAGTCTAACACCTCTTCTCACTCCCAGAAGCACTTCTCAGACGGTCATTTCAGTTACTATTGAGTTAGCTTAACTGTTCACAGTGCGAGCTAACAACTCGGTCGCCAAACGTTCTCAATAACTGTGCTCGACTGTTCGGAGTCTTTTCCAATGCTGGTCTTAACGGAGTTTAAGAAAGTTGTGCAACTTGCACTCATTCTCACCATGAACAGAGTTGAGCCACCATCTAGAACCTGCACATGTGGCAACCTCATAGCTGGGGCAGATACCCATTCTGTCTGCGTTTCGTGTCTGGGGCTGCAACATGCCCGGGACGCGTTATGGTGTGTTCACACCGAACGCGGATTCTGCGATAGGAGCGGCCGATTTACATGTTATCCCTATGTAGAGGCGTGTTCAGGAGCGAAGTGGCGCGGTGCGAAGGAGATGGAGGACGCGGTGTTGAAGGCACGCCGAGCGAAGGACGAGTTGAAAAATCGGAACTTTTTCCTAAATTCGCGTCGCGTCAACCAATCAGGGACTGGATGTGGCTGCGACGTAGGGTGAAAGACTGCAGCGGTGAAGAAGAGGTTGTCAGTGAAGATGTAGGACCAGATCATAGTGGCGGTGTGCGGCAAGCCAGAGTTGTATGACTCAACTAATTACTTTTACCGAGACATGTACAGAAAGGACTTGGCCTGGTTATGTTTAGGCACAAATATCTTATATTTTGGAGATGTGGACATTAAAAATCGGCTGTTTTTTTTTATTGAGCTGAGATTTATTTACTCACCGAAGACAGATGGACAGGCGTTCAGCAGCGGGGATACAGCGCCGGTAGTTGGTGTCCCGGAGGCCGATTCGTCTCCCAATGCGAGACAGCAGATCTTCGAACTGGGTCCTGGATAGACGGAAGTACCGCTGAAATCGACCGTCATCCAGACACAGCTCCTGGAGTAGGTGGTGGTAATCTCCGAACTGTTCCCGTCGTCCCTGAAGAATCTGGTGAACCCAGGGACGTCGGTGGCGTTTTTCGGCTCTCCACAGGTAAAACACCGTGATTAGGTCCATGAAATCCATGTCCGCCATGTTCAGTTGAAACCAGGAAGCAGCAGATAGAAGCTCCTCCTATTTGATGACGCGGCGAAGCATTGCCGTTTGTTGCCAAATGGCAACGCAGAGTTCACGCGGAATGTCAAGCGGGTAAAAGCACACAAATGACGCGAAATATTCGCAGAATCCGCGTTTGGTGTGAACGCACCATTTGCGTCAACAGTGAGCTGCGAGCACTGTGCACGGCTCTCCCATAAATGTTGTCGGCGCAGGCTAACGCGCCAAGCTAGCCTGTCGGAGGTTGATCCTGTGATGGGGGTAGCCAATCCCCCGCCACCGGAGCTTACCGCTACCGATGAGGGAAAGCCAGTTGGGGTGACCAGCTTGCGGCTGCCGCGCCACTAACTGACCCAGAGGAAGACGAGGCCACACTTCCAGTTTTCAGCACTTTTGCTAATGCCGAATCTGAATCTGAAGTGGAGTCCATCAGTCTCGGGTTTGATGACGTTGAGCAGGACTGCGAGCCTTATGCTATTCCATCGGCTGCAAAGCCCTTGGTGACGGGTGACACCAGTCGCAGCGGCTCCCCAAACCCCCAAATCCTGGAGCAATCCTCTCACCACCAAGAACTCCGTCTTGGGAGGGTCAGCGCTGGACTGGACTGGCATGAAGGACAGAAAAAGAGAGATGGTGAATCTCTCAAACTGTCTGCCCAGAAATTCATGTTATGCCTCAGACTGCTGGGTCTGATGGCGTCTGCGCTGGTGGTCATCACACTCGGCCGTCTACACATGCACCCGTTTCAACGGCGGATGGCGTCACTCAACTTGAGCCCCACACGCCATATTCATCGCAGCGTCCTGGTTTCTTTCACATGTGCACGTGCTCTGAGCCTGTGGAAGCGCCCCATGTTTCTCAACACCGGTGTTACCACGGTAACCATCCTGGCGACGCCTCGCTGACAGGTTGGGTAGGCACTCACGTAAGGATGATGGTAAACGGCGTTTGGAGTTCACAAACACAGACAGTTCACAGAAATTGTCTGGAACTCCTGGCTGTGAGCAGTATGGGAGCAGAAATGTCCCATAGTGAGAGACCGAAACGAATGTTGAAAGAGAACTTTGGATTAAGGATTTAATCACTCATATTAAATTTAATATGAGTGAGGTATCTCACCAGATCACCCTCCTTACATGAAGCAAGGAAGAGGTGTGTTTACTAGACTGAAGATCACCTACGTGACGTTTGGTTTTTATACCTGGAGGAAGTCCCTCCCATGGGAGCGGACGTCACTTCCGCCTGTCAGTCAAGACTGGCGTAATGTAATAGAGTTTCTGGGGGACAGGCGCTGGAGCCGTGTCCCATAGTGGGATACCAAAACGAATGTTTCAGAAAACCAGGGTTAAATCCTTAACCTAAAGTTTTATTTTTGCATTTTTTACAGTCTCAACGGTAATTGTCAAACTTTTATTTTTTTATTTCTTATCCTTGGTTGCTTGACTATCACCACACATTTTTTCCCTTTTAGATTTAGACTGCTTACTTTAGTAAGCCCATGGTTTTTTGACTGAGTGAGGTTTAAAACCTTTGGAATATTTGTTATTGCACATTTAACTTAATGCAAAAATTAATGGATCTTCAAAAAGAAAAGGCTTGTCGGTTATTTATTACAGCACAAATTTTGTCCAGGAGATGCCCAAATCCTTTCGCACCACCTTGTGCTTGACATCTTCAGCCTCCTTTAGTTTGGAACTGGATGTTAGTATTGATTTGATTGGAGAGTCAAATGCAAATAAGTGACCCTTTCTTTTTCTGCTTGATGTTGAGTACTATAAGCCAAAGCAAACCCTAGCGGCAGCAACGAGTGCTGCTTTAAGCATTAGATGTAAACAGGCAAATCGTTTACATCTATTGCCTAAAGGATTTGAGTTTAGGCTTGTAGTTATTACTATTAGAAAACAAACTCTTAGAGCAGCTTTCCAAAACGTGTGAGTATTGCATTGTAAAAAAAAATCTTAGTAAAACATTGACTTTAGATGTGCTGCTATTACGGAGCTGTTTATGTCAGGTTGACCAAATGGACCACTGGGTGGCTGATCATCATGATGGGGATCGAATCCAGTAAACAGACCACTGAAAAAGCTATAAAAGCTGCTGATTGTTTTTGACTTTTTAAGCTTTGTTTTCCAACCTTCTGGCTCTGCAGACAGTTTTCTACCCCTCCTTCTGATATCCAGCTATTTTTCCTCACTTGTGTGTCCTGAAGGGTGAGCTGGTGACCGCATCCAAGGCCATCATCGAGAAGGAGTACCAACCCAAGGTTATTGTCGGCAAGACCGGTCCCAACCCCTTCAATAAACTCACCGACCAGGAGCTGGAGGAATACCGCCGGGAAGTGGAGCAGAAACAGAAAGGAGGCGAAGGTAAATGTGGCAAGAAAGGCACTAAACATCATTTGAATGGTAATGGGTTTTCAGAGGGAACCTGAAGAGACATTAAATGAAACAAAAAAAAAACCTCAGTTTGTTACCATTATTTTTTAATTTTATTTATCTATTTCTAAATGTAGAAATTACAGCTCTGACATGAATACAAACGTATCATAAACAATTTTTTTTAGGTCATATGTTGTGTTTAAGTTGGTGACTTTTGAAGGAGGACTGCGTCTCCTTTCTACTACAATTACTCGTTATTTGTGCTTTCCAATTAAATCTTTTAAAATGGTATAAAAGGGTTACTTGAAGTTTAAATATTAAAACTTAAAAATATATAATCAGAACACTTGTATGCTTGCTATTCATCAAAATTAGTTTTAACCCTTGCTTAATAATATATAATGCGTCTTTTTAACCTCATTGTTCAGAATGGCCAAACTGTATTATCTCTCCACACAAACATGTAAAAACATGGATTTACAGTGCAACAACAGAAGGACTCTATGAGAGGATCAACCTCCAGTGCACCCAGACCAGAGCCAGAAACTGTACCATCGGCTCAAACCTCTGTCTCCACTCCTCTGCATCAAACTGGTTCACCCAGCTTGGAGGAAGCCCAGCCTCCAGCTTCCGAGAAGAGCTCTTCTTCTCAGGGCCTGTCTGTCCCCGAGCCAGCTCGCAGCGGCACCCACTCTGCAGCGACGTTAGCAGACGATGTGTTTTCAGCAGCAGATGAAGTGCAACCAGCTTCAAACTCTCCACACAAGGAGTTCCACAGTGCGGTGGTGCGGGCCCTCATCAAGGACCCGCAGAGTGTAGAAGCCACAGAGGGAGGTCAGGCTTCAGGTACTTCAGATGAAGTGGAGTCATCCCAGAAAGCTCTGGCCTTCCACTCCCTTCCCTGATCATCCCTGCCTTGTCTTACTTCCTCACTGGGAATCTGAGAATTCCTGCCTGCTGTTTCTTCTCCTCTCTCTGGGGGTTTGGAGTCTGCTGCCATGGGTTTACCATGTGCAAGCACCCTCCTTTCCCACATTTCATCTCCAAAGGCTCTGCTTGATTGTTTTGGGTCCCCACTCCCACAATCCCTGTCTCTGATGTCTTTTCCAAAGGCATCAAAGCTTTGGCACATTTGATCCCGCTCTGGAGTTTGATTAGATGGGGCAGAGGGGAGAGGATGCTTGGAGTTCCTCTCTCCTCGTGTAATAAAAAGGCTTTTGTAGTGAAATGTGAAGAATCAGTCTTGGATATCAGGAAAAACCTAAAAAAACCCACATACTCTGAAATTAAATGGCCTCTTTTTCTTCCTGCTAACATGTCTATTTGTTTTTGTTCTTTTTATGGTACCATACGTCACTTCTTATTTCCATAACCTAATCATTTAAGCTGGTTTTGGGGTTTTAACGTTGCTTTTGAAATGTTTGAAGAGTTTTGCTGTGCCTTTTTGCCTGGTTTTGGGGTCCTTATGATTTCCCTTTTTTGTGTTGAAACAAGCTGATTGTCTGGCGAATTTATGTTGGTCTTTAAGAAATTACAAGAATTTAGTTTTCTTTAATGTTTTGTGAATTTACAGTTCTCGCCACATGTAATGACACCCACTGGCAAGGATGTGTAAAATGGCTTAAAATAAATGCATCTTGTGTTGCAGTAAAATAATCTCACTATGAAAATATAGAACTTTATTCAGTGAGGTGGAAAAAAATTGTGCATTTAAAAAATAAGTAAATTTGTTTTGGCACAATTATTTTCACCCCAGTGATCGCTTTCAACATAAATTTAACTGACGCATTTTTTAAAACCACCTTACTATTTTAAGTTGATCAGCGTTTCTAGGAATCTTTAATCAATAATTCATGATTTTCAATTTCCCTGTGGCATAATATGACGACGGACAAAATAGGAAAGACAAGAGAACGCGCAATCCAATGATGGATGGGTTAGTCTTCATTAGTTAGGAAATGGATACAAAAACATTTGCTATATCTGCAACTAGAGCAATAATTAAAATATTTACAACAGGTGGAACTAGCAAACAAGTCTGGATGATGATCCGTATTTATCTTACTGTAAATCTCCAAATCTCACTGTTGGAGAACCGCAGTGAAGAGTGACGTCTTGGCATTCATAGTTCTCTAGAACGACCATTAGAAAACCATCTACAGCTGGCTCTTTTTTTTTTTTTTTGTCTTACCATCACAAATCAGAATCAGCTTTATTGCCAAGTTCGTACATACAAACAAGGAATTTGACTCCGGTACACTTTGCTCTCTGGGTTTTCTTTTTTTTTTTTTTATGCGTTTATAAGATGTAAACATGTAGAGTTTGCTGACCTCTTCCTGGTAAAATTAAGCTTTTTGGCAACAAACACTTCAGGGGTTTGTTGTAAGGCAAAGGATGAATATGTAGGAAAGTACCCCAAGCCCACTGTTAAGTTTGGTAGAGGATCTGTCATGCTGTGGGGCTGTTTCTCTTACAAAGGCCCTGGGAACCTCTTTGGAGTGCTCTGCACTAGAACACCGAAAATGGGCCATTATTGAATCCTTTAGCAAGAAAATTATTCAAAGGTGGCCGACAGAAATGGTTCATCAGACGAAATGTCAGCCTTCATCTCACTGTTATGAAAGGTTATAATACAAACGAATGTGCTGTCCTATTACTAAAACTGTACAAAGTATTAACAGGATTATGCCACCTGTGATTTTGGTTAACAATTATTTCTTAGATTTCTCTTTTTTTTATTTATTGCTGTTGCAATTAAAGATACATTTATATTAAGGTTTTATACACATCTTTTTCAGGACTGCCAACAAATGTGGCTGGTACTGTAGCTGCTGTAAATAGCTTGTTATTGTTGATGTTTCTTTCAGATTCAGAAAAACCAGTAGAGCCTGAGGAGGACAAAGACCCTAAACCCACATCCACACCCCCAAGCACCCCTATCAGAGCAGAGGAAGGTAAGTTATCCTGATGGTCTTTATAAAATGGCCTGGTTTGGCATGGGTTTCCCTCAGCTCTTGCGTTTTTAGGACTTGGAGATGGATTGTAGTGTCTCCTGTCTCTCCACCTGCCCGTCTCTCTTTGGGTCTGCTGTGGACTTTAATACTACTATACACGTTTTGTGTTTCTGTAATAATAGCCCAAGAGGAGTTGATTTCTATTTTTCTCTTTTTCTCCAAATTTTTTATTAAATGTACAGAAAAATTGGGAAAATTAAAAACAGAAGAATCTAACAGCTTTGATTAACCACAGGGTAGACCGTTTACTTTTATAATCCCTCTTGGTCTTTATTACTGTTGGATTACACCTTTGTCAGCATCATCAATGATGATACTGCCGCTGGCTGTATAAATAAAACTGAAGTTGTAATTTGATTGCCAGTGTAATCTGATACAGAAATATTTTTAACGTCTCTGTAAAGGCTCTCCTCTCTCCCTTTGTGGCCGTTCTCCATCTTTTTGGGGGGTCTTCTAAGAATGGTTCCCCTTTCTTTTATGTTATTTTAAATCTTCAGTTATTTTTTCCACATTTTAATTTATTTCTTTTTTTTATTTACCATTGTGCCTGTGGTTTGATCTGCATAGACATTTGTTTCTACTTGTGCTTTTTCTTCTTTGTGGCTGCGATTACAATCAGAGGATGGAAATACAAAAGAATACCTTTTGCCATAGTAAGTATGTACTGTTCCACCTCCTCGGCACCCTCCTAATTACTGCTCACCCCTCCACGTTTGCGTTGACTCATTTACCCTGTTTTTCTTTGCATGGCTTCAGTTTCAGATGTGGTTCATTGTCTGAATTGTTTGTTGAGGTTTGTGACTATCTTTTCTCTGACTAACTTTCTATTTTGGGCTTGGTGGGGGTTATTTCAGAGCTCTGTCGTTTAATAGCTTCTTAATTATGATTAAAGGAGATTTTATCACCATGGCAAAAAATGAGACATTTTCTTGCCGTCTGTTTCCTTATATGTGTAAAATTGGTATTGTGGAGCACACAACTGAAGTAAACCTCACAGCCTGTTCTCTCTTTTGTGTTTGATAACCCCTTTTCTTCCTGACAACAACTCACTGATATTAAGCAGCCTTTCTTGCACATAAGCACATTCTTTAAATGTATATTTCTGTCTCATTAAAAACAATCTTTCAGTGGTTTAAAATGTGTTGACATGTTGTCTGTCCTGCAGGCGTGTCCTTCACCAGGTACATGAGTGCTTTGGACTGAAGCTTTCCAACCAAACTGGCTGCTGTTGGTTTAGCTTAAAACCTGGTTGCTACAGGCTGGCTTTTTGCTTACCGGTCTCCAGTTTCTATCTGTCTGTGGTGTTTGACCTCATCGCTGTTCTGACTGACTCGAGTTGTTAAATGACGATGCTGCTAAACGTTTTCCATGGTCTTGTTTCACACTGGTCTCTCTCCTTCGCATGGGCTATACTAAAAATGGATTAACGTTGTTGTGGGACTGTTGCGGATGCTGCTTGTTGTTTTCAAGCTGACCATCTGGACGAAACAGAAGTCTGTTTTTGCTTATGAGTATCTTTAAAAAAAAGAAACTAGGGTTATTGGTTGGATTTGCAGAAAGAAATGTTTCCGTGTTAATGCTCATGATACTTGATGAATGAATAAGGCATGGTAGCTTTTAAGAATAAATCCTTGCATACAGACAAGCAACTCATAAAAATTATACTGTTCAATGAAACTGGATCTAAGCTTAAATTCTGTGCTCCCTACGTCTAGTCTTTCATTATTTTATAATTTGACTAATTGAATGACTGAGTCATTAATGAGAATAGCGCACCAGTGTGGATTTATGCGTGTTTTTCTTATTAAAAACATTTTTAAGTCTAGGACTTTCACTTGTGCTTGTTCTGTTCTTTTTTCCACTTTATTCTGTTTGTACACAGGGTACAAATGAACAAGGGAACTGCAGTCATTAAGATTTCCCTGTTTAAGTGAAGGTAAAACAAACAAGAAATACATTATGTGCACAAGCTTTAACATCAGAAACAAGCCATCTTGATGAATGATTCGCCTGTTATCTTGTTTATTGGTGCAACTGAAGGAAAGCTGTGATGTTAAAGGAGTATTCTTGGCTTTGCTCTGAGGCAAATTTTAATTTTAGTGTTTATTTATCCTGAACATTTATGGTTTTTGTTAGACTGTTGCCTGTGGAAGCGAGTGACCTTTTTTTAGACACGAGCTGTGTGACTTTATTTATGGACTCAGGAAATGAAAAGTTGGTGCTGTTCAGGTAGAAAACTGTGGTTTTTCCAGCTTAACCAGCATTTGATTTGTAAGTAACTTTGTCGCTTAACCATCAGTTTGTCTTCAAAGATCAATAATGCTCTCCCTTCCCTCCCATCAGAGTTGTTGCCAGAACAAACCTTTAAGGATGAGAGTGACGCAGCCACCCTGAGACAGACCCTTCCAGATTTAACCCCCGATGACCCCTCTGAGGCTCCAGCTCTCCCTGCTGAAGACTCCACCCCAGCAGCTGCCACCGCGGAAGCAGCTGAGGGGGAGGAGGCCGCTGATGCTGGGGACCATGAAGGAGAGGAGTCTCCCGGCAAATCCCCCTCCAAAAAGAAAAAGAAGTTCCGCACACCTTCCTTCCTAAAGAAAAATAAAAAATAGATGGGGTCCTAGGTTTGAGAATGTTGGATAAGGCTGGCTTCGGCCTCGTTTTGGTTCTTTTTATTGTTTTCTGTCAATATACTCTTCAACTGAGCCACACTTCCACCGTTATACTTTTGATTATTTTTGTGTCTTTTGTTACAAGCTTATTAACCTGCTTTTGCTCATTAGTGTGTGCCAACTTTGTATACAATGTAAAAACAATTGCATAAAGGTTTTTAATTATTAAAGGCTTTTAGTTGTGAGTGCAATCTGTCTTGTCCACTCCACCTAGTCTTTTATGCATGACTATAACTACAGGCTCATGTGCTCAGTGAGGTTGGAGGATTTTATTATTATTTTTTGTTTTAATCAATGTAACCACTAGAATGTATAGGGATTGTATCTAAATATGTCTGTCGCTGCAGAGCAAGAAGCTTATACCTTCTCACTGAGCTGGTGGCGAGTTCTGACAGTGATAACTACATAGTGCATACATGCATCCCTGAAGCTGTGCACTCATTTAATTGTCAGCAGACGGGGAAAGCTGCAGTCAAGCTACTTTGTATTGGTTATTTGCTTATGTCCAAAATGCAATAATTCCAATTAAATCATTCAGTCTCAGCCACATGTAATGTTTTCTTTTGTATTTAAAACATTGCATTGCTTTATTCACATGGTTCTTAATATAGTGTTGATCAAATACTTTGCACACCAGATTAAGTTAGAGCACTGCTGCATTCTGCAAGATTAGTCCTGCCTTGTTTGCAGCTAACATTGTGCTTGCTGATCATTCTAAAGCTTCATGCAATGCATTTGCCACTGGCTGTAGGCCTTTATCATGAAGGAATGTGAACATTTGTATTAATTTTTACTTTAATTCTGATGGTTTCATCATTGCTTTTGTTTTGTGTCTGCTCCCTTATTTTATCTACAAGCTATGTACAAGCAGCTAATGTGTGATTTTTATCTCCTAATAAACCATTATTGCTTGTTGGGAAGGGGTACTGGCCCTTCTGTCATAAAACCACGTACTGCTTTTATCCAGTTCAAGGAGAACGTCTTACAAAGTTGCATGTTCAATCAGGTCTTAAAACCATAGATCTGGATGTTACTTAGTGAAACAACAAATGAAACCTGGGCTGTGAATAGCTGTTGACAGTGATGATGTACACTGGACGGGAAAAAGCTATTTTTGTTGTGACTGCAATTGTTAGATGGGGGGTGCAGAAAACACTTTGATGTTTGGTTTCAGACCAGTTTTATGTGCTCATGTTCGGTTGTGTTGTTCCATCCTGCTTTAATGAAAAGTCCTGACGTGCTTTAAGGAATTGGCCACTGGTGACAAACCGATGTCAGACTTGATATTGCATTGGAGGGCTTCAATTAAATTTTTGGGTGTGCTGATACCAGAACTAATGTCCCAATATTCATTTAAATTGGCCTCATTGTTTTTTTTTTTTGTTTTTTTTTCTTTAGACATCTTACATCATGCTAATTAGTATCGTCTGAGTTCATCTTAATTTAAATATTTGGTTATTGCTAAATTTACAAAATTATTACACAACTTTTTTCTTTTTGTCATGGTTCCACCTCTATTGTTCAATGATGAATAAAAAGAAAATCTACCATGAAAAGCAGAATTGTATGACTGGTTCTTATGGCAACACTCTGAAATGTTTATTTCATATCCAAAGTCTGTCTTTATTATTTACCTCATATTTGTTACCTCCAGTGACATGCCAAAGAGTGGCCTTGAAGATCAGCTTTCAAGTCTTGTCACAAATTCTAAATTAGTTTTATGTCTGGGCTTTGACTGGGCCATTCTGACATGTATGATTTGAACTAAATCGTCCCATTTGTAGGTCTGTCTTACAGAATGGCAGTGTATTTAGCTCCATACACTATGACCAGTTGTCCCTGCATAAGATCCCACAGCTGGATCCTGAGGTTAAATTAGGCAGCTGGATCAGGACAGTTATTGTGCCAGCCACATGGAGAGGACATCAATGCCATGACTGAGTGTGTAACCGAATATATAAACTTCTGTGTGGATAACATCATCCCCACCAGAACCGTGAGATGCTTCCCCAATAACAAACCTTGGATCACCAGTGACCTGAAGGACCTGCTTAACAAGAAAAAAAGAGCCTTCAGAGAGGGAGACAGAGAATTATTCAGGAGTTTACAGAAGCAACTTAAAGTCAAGATAAGAGACAGCAAGGAGGTGTACAAGAAGAAGCTGGAGAGCAAGCTCCAGCAAAACAATATCAGAGATGTGTGGACAGGGATGAAGAAGATCACAGGCTTCCCCCTTCCACCTGTGTGTCTCAAGAAGTCAAGTGGAGAGACTGAATAGGAATAAGGCAGCAGGTCCAGATCATGTCAGCCCTAGAGTCCTGAAGGTCTGTGCAGAGCAACTCTGCGGGATTCTGCAGCACCTCTTCAACCTTAGCCTGGCCCAGAAGAAGGTTCCAGGGTTGTGGAAGACCTCCTGTCTTGTTCCGGTACCAAAGAAAACTCACCCATCAGTCCTCAATGACTATACACCTGTTGCCCTGACATCCCACATCATGAAGGTCCTAGAGAGACTCCTGTTGGCCCACCTGAGTGAGCAAACAGTAAACCATCAGGAATCCCTTCAGTTTGCTTATCGCTGCGGAGTTGGAGTTGAAGATGCCATCATACACCTGCTTCAACAAACCCACTGTCATCTGGACAAAGCCAGCTGCACTATGAGGATCATGTTCTTTGATTTCTCCAGTGCATTTAATACAATCCAACCTGATTTGCTTTGTCAGAAACTCCAGAAGATTCAGGTGGAGGCCTCAACAATCTTCTGGATCAAAGAGTACCTGACAAACAGACCACAGTTTGTGAGACTGAAGGGTTGTGAGTCTAACCAGGTAGTCAGAAGCACAGGAGCACCACAGGGGACGGTACTCTCACCATTCCTTTTCACTCTGTACACCTCAGACTTCCAGTACAAGACAGACTCCTGTCATCTGCAGAAATACTCGGATGATTCTGCAGTCGTGGGGTGGATCAGAGGATGGACAAGAAGCTGAGTACAGGAAGGTGGTGGACCGCTTTGTGGCATGGAGTGGAAACAATCATCTCATTTTGAACGTGATTAAAACAAAGGAGATGATTGTAGATTTTAACAGAAACAGGAATAAGTCAAAAACTATTTCTATCATGGGAGAAGAAGTGGAGGTGGTGGAGGAGTATAAATACCTCGGTGTTCACCTGGACAACAGACTAGAGTGGAGATGCAACTGTGAAGCCATCTACAAGAAGGGACAGAGCAGACTGTACTTGAGGAAGCTTAGGTCCTTTGGTGTTTGCAGCAAGATGCTGCATATCTTCTATAAGTCTGTTGTGGAAAGTGTGATCTCTTCTACCATCATCTGCTGTGGTAGCAGCATCAGAGCCAGGGACTTAAAAAAGCTCAACAAGCTGATAAAAAAGGCTGGCTCTGTTCTGGGGACTCCTCTAGAACCTCTGGAGATCATTGTGGGGAGACGGATTCTTCATAAAATGAAGAACATTATGGAGAACCCTGAGCATCCTCTTCATGAGACTGTCCTACAACAACAGAGTGTCTTCAGTCAGAGGCTTCTTCAGATCTGCTGTAAGACGGAGCGCTACAGGAGATCCTTCCTGTCCACAGCCATCAGCATCTACAACGGCTCTTTGAAGAAACCTTCACAATATGAGTTATAACAACATTTAATTTCCCTTTGGGATTAATAAAGTATTTTTGAATTGAATTGAATTAAGAGCTGTTTTTATCATTTGAGGCAGCTGGCCAAAATAAAACCAATACTTCTAAGGAGGCATTTGAGACAGTTATCCGTGCCTTTGTCTCTACTAGGCTGGATTACTGTAATGCACTTAAATGAGGGTTTGTGGGACCTCCATATGCCAGCTGCAGAGGGTCCAAAATCCTGCGGCAAGACTTTTAAGTGGCACATGTAAACATGAGCACATTTCTCGTTTTATCTTCACTCCTTTGGTTGTCTGTACATTTTAGGATGCATTTTAAAATTCTTTTATTTGCTTTTAAATATTTAAACTGCCTAACCCCACCCTACCTTTCTGAGCTGCTGCATTCTTACAAACCTACCTGCTCTCTCAGATCAGCTGACCAGCAGCTCTTGAGTGTCTCATTGTCTGCTTTTAAAACTCTTCCTAGATCCCACCTATTCTCCTTGGCTTTTAATGCTTTGTAAAGAGTTGATTTTATTTTAAGTCAATTTTATTTAACTTGATGTTTCATTCATTTCAATTCATTCATATTTTAAATTGCAATTTTCCTGAATGTGCCGTGTTTTACATTCGGCTAAATGCAGCTCTTCGGTCCGCCAGTTCTCAACAAATAAGGTTGGATTGGTTATTCGACGCTAGGGGCGCTGTTGGGAAAATGACACAGGAAGTAGTTTCGGCATCTTGACCCTTTTGCACGCTGGAAAATGGAAATCTTGTGAAAACGTGGATACCAAAAGAATAAACAGTTACATGTGAATCTATCGACAGTCAGATAATCTTTTGTTTGAACTTTTGTCCGTCTGGACTCAGTGTGGCGTCAAGGTAAACATGTCTTCTGTTTGTATGTTTACAAGCTGCTGACCGTCAGTGAAGGGTACTGGAAATAAAACATGTTGTTTGTCTTGTATATTAGTCTTTTTTTTATATATGCCACAAAAGTTTTCCTTAACGGGTGCTTTAGTTTACCAAATCATGCAATTTAATGTTTAATTTCGCGACAGGAACTGGAGATGGAAATTAGCCTTCATGGCTAAATTTGGTACATTGACTTAATACATTAAAGTGATAATGTTAATATTGTGTTATCTTTTAAATACAAAATACAATTTGAAAAGTATGTTAAACATTCACTGGGTGTTTTTTTCTAAAGATTTATTGAAAAACTGAGCAGTGAAGACAGTGCTAATCTGGGCAGACATAAATCTTTGAAGATAAGCTTATTATTGATTATAGAGTGCATTCTTGAAGGCCTGGTCTGAAAAGTCTGCAATTTGATTTAACGATTTCCCAGATCTTGTCTATCCATGTGTCCATTTCCATCCATCTGTATATCCATCCATTTTCACATCATCCATCTGTCCATGGTTTTTTTTTTTCATTAAACATTTGTTCATTCATAGATTTGTCTATTAATCCTCCATCGATTTCTGCAGGTTCTACACCTGAAGTTTGATTTTCGTAAGAAAACCGGCCTTGAACTTTTTTTTATTTATAATTACTTAAATTGAGCTATAAAGAATCGAGAATCCGGAGCTTATTGAAAATTGTTATTTTGTGATTTAAAATAAAAAAAGTGTAGGAACCTTATTATTTGTGCTTACCTATTTGTTTTCTGCTACAGATGGGGAAGGCACTAAAAAGGAAGAACCTTGCTGACAAGGTCCGTAAAACCAAAGCAGCCACTGAGATCAAAAACAACCCTTTTGAGGTGAAAATTAATCGAAAGAAGTTTGATGTTCTGGGGAGGAAAACCAAACATGATGTGGGCCTGCCGGGAGTATCCCGCTCCAAAGCCATCAATAAGGTGAGAAACCACTCAGGTTTTTAAAACAGGTGCTTCTGACTTTTTTTTTTTTTTTTTTTTTTAAACCGCTTTCACAACCTAATAAATTATGGCACCTTTAGTAGCAACAGCTGACATCAAGTGTTTGCAATAACTGGCAAAGAGTCTTTAACATCACCACTGAGGAGTTTTGACCCACTCTCCTTTGCAGAAATGTTTTAATCCAGTGACATTGAAGGGTTTTCAAGTATGAACAATGTCTTTAAAGCCATGTTACAGTATCTGAATTAGATTTACGTCAAGACTTTGGCTAGGGTACTCCAAAACTTCTTTTTGTTTTTGTTAAGTCATTCAGAGGTGGGCTTGCTGCTGTGCTTTGGTTCAATGTCCTGCTGCAGAACCAAAGTCTGGTACTGATGGCTGGACATTCTTCTGCAGAATGTTCTGATTGAGAGGAGAATTTATGATTTCATCAATTATGGCAAGAGGTTCATGTCTTGAGGAAGCAAAGCAGACCCAAACCCTCATACTCCCACCACCATGTTTGACAGTCATTATGATGGTCTGTTTCTGAAATGCTGTGTTATTTTAGGTCAGTAACACGATCCACCTTTGCAAAAATTTAATTTTTGTCTCCAAAGTCAACAGAATAGTTTCTCTAGATGTTTTTTGGTGATTGTTAGACGGTTCGTTATGTTCTTTTTGATCAGCTGTGGTCCTGGCCTTGGAACTCTTTCATGGAGGACATGTTCATCCAGTCTCTTTCTAAGCTAACACTAACTTTAACTGAGGCAACGTCTGTAGCG
This sequence comes from Girardinichthys multiradiatus, assembly GCF_021462225.1. Classification (NCBI taxonomy): domain Eukaryota; kingdom Metazoa; phylum Chordata; class Actinopteri; order Cyprinodontiformes; family Goodeidae; genus Girardinichthys; species Girardinichthys multiradiatus. The sequence goes on from NC_061801.1 coordinate 19,893,835, forward strand.
CTTTAGATGTTGTTCTATGTTGTTTTGTGACTTTCTGTTTGAATCATCGGTGTGATTTTGGTTGACCGGCCCCACCTGGGAAGGTTCACCACTGCTGCATGTTTTCTCCAGTTGTTGATTATGGCTCCCGCTTTGGTTCGCTGGTGTCCCAAAGTCTTAGCTTTTTAACCCTCTCCAGATTGATAGATGTCAATATCTTTATCGATTGTTTTTAATTTTTTTTAGATGATATGTTGCTCTTTGAGATCTTTTAGCCATCAGAGAGGTTCTATTTAAATGATTTATTATATTTGCAGGTCAGGTAATAATCAGGCACATCCATTAGTTCCGGAAAGTACCCGGTTTTCGTTTCTATTTTTCACCAAACTGTTTTGAGCATTTGTGTAATGTATAGGTTTATATAATTTAATATATTATTTGTAATGCCGCCTTATGAATCACACAAGCACAGATGAGACGCCGGTAGTGCCTTGTTGAAGTATACCTGAACATTTTCTCACATAACAACAACAACAAACTTGTTTTCTTGGGATTTTATGTAACAGACAAACACAAAAGCATCGCTTAACTGTGAGGTGGAAGAAAAACGATGCGTGGTTTTTAAGATGTGTTTTATAAATAGAAATCTGCAAAGTATGGTGTGTATTTAGCCCCCTCCCCGAGCCAGTAAATGTTAGACCCCACCTGTTGATGCAGTTACAACAGCGGATCTCCAAGTGTATGCATTCTTAACATTTTTACCTATTTTTAGATGGAAGGTGTCTGTGAACATCCATCTGTTTCTTTACCACAGTTTTTCAAAGGCCTGTATTTAGTTTCCCCATAGCATGATGCTGCCGCCACCATGCTCACTATGGAAATGATGCAGTGTTACTTGTTTCCCACACATACCTTGTATGTAAGGCCAGAAAGTTGTGGTGTGATCTCATCTGTATTTCACCTTTTTCTGATTTGTATTTATTAAAAGTTATATTAAATCATGGTCTATCACACAGAATCCCAATAAAACGCATAAAAAGTTATTGGTGGTTTAAGGGGTGTGAATACTTTTACAAGGCACTGTGTAGTCTGTGGTCTCGGTGCCGTGCTGAGAGGGAACCTTGTTTTTTAGGGGTTGTTGAAATATTCAGCTATAAGGATATTATTTTTGAAGATTAATTGTTTTTTAATCTGTAGAGAAAAGAGACGCTCTTGAAGGAATACAAACAGAAAAACAAGTCTAATAAATTCATCGACCGACGTCTTGGAGAATATGATGCCAAGATGGCTCCAGAAGACAAAATCCTGCAGAGGTTCGCCATTGAAAGACAGGTTGGTGAAATTTGACAGGATTATTATTGGATTTCAGTCGTTCTTATACTCTTAACCCAGAAAGTAAGAAGATTTGTGTTTGGGCAATTATTTCTTCTTGGTACTTAAATATTATTTTCTTATATGGTGTTGTTTAGAGCCTGGATGATTGAAGTATGAAGAAACAACACATATTTAACAGTTTATTCATGTGTTCATTTAACAAATGGGCCCTCAGTAGTGCTTGGAAGAACCATACACTGCCACAAGAGCCTTACACCTCCTCCTCATGCTGGTCATTAGCTTGGTCACACACTGCTGTGGGATGGCATCACATTCTTCAGCCAGTATTTGTCATAAGTCAGCTAAACTGATACCACAAGAGTTCATTTGTGCTGAAGTCAGGACTTCAGACAGGCCATTTCATCCTCTCCACTCCCAAAACCTGGAGGTCGTCTCTTATAAACCCCACGTTGGGATAAGTGTTGGCATCTTGGAGGATGGAGTTCAGTCCCTAAGGGTGGAGATATGGAATTGCGAGCACATGCAGAATCTAATCTCAATATCTCTCTGTGTTGGGATTGATGGAGGTAGGCTTAGCCCCACACCATCACACTACCTCCACCTAGAGCACTTTGGCATTGGCAGAGAGGATTTGGCAAGTTTTTCTTGGGCACCACCAACTTTCTCAATTCTACTGCTCAACCCACAAATATATTTTCCTTACAAATGTGGCACCATTTAAGGCGAAATAACCAGGCTTTCCAACTTTATGGCTGGAAAACATTGTTAAAACAGAGAAAATATTGACCAAACATAAACATTTGATCATTTAAAATGATCAAAAAGTTTTCCCCCATGTTTCTTCCTTTAGGGTACAACTGAGAAGTAATAAAAAAGAAATAAAAGATACTTTAACCTAATCTTGACAAATTCTCTTACATTGGCATTGATTCTTAGCGAGTCCATGAAAAGAGAGACGTTTACAACCTGAATGAGGAAGAAGAGCTGACTCATTACGGCCAGTCACTGGCCGAAATGGAGAAATTTAATGACACCGTTGGTAGCGACGATGAATCAGAGGAGAAAGGGCTTTTATCAGGTGAGTCTGAACCACAGATGCATTTGAAAAATTGCGCAGTATGCAGTCTGAGGAATATTCAGGTGTGCATGTCTTTTAGATAATTTTTCTAGTTTTATATGAATCTACTCCCAATTTCTACGAATTTGCTGTAAATTGGCCTCATTTGAATATTCCCAGCATCCTAGCTTTGTTTGTGAATTATGTCTTAGATCTCCAGGATTTATTACTGAAAATGTTTTAATTTGTTACCCAGCTGAGCTGACTGCGTCCCATTTCGGAGGCGGAGGGGGTCTCCTGAGGAAGAAAACATCTGGGGAGGACCAACATGATGAGCAGGACAGTCAGAAGACCAAATCCAGACAGGAGCTGATTGAAGAGCTCATCCAGAAATCCAAGCAGGAGAAGGTGAGCCAACTGCAAAGCCCTGCTGATAGATCCATTCATCCATCCATACAAACATCCATCCATCCATTCAAACATCCATCCATCCATTCAAACATCCATCCATCCATTCAAACATCCATCCATCCATTCAAACATCCATCCATCCATACAAACATCCATCCATCCATTCAAACATCCATCCATCCATCCATACAAACATCCATCCATCCATTCAAACATCCATCCATCCATTCAAACATCCATCCATCCATACAAACATCCATCCATCCATTCAAACATCCATCCATCCATTCAAACATCCATCCATCCATTCAAACATCCATCCATCCATTCAAACATCCATCCATCCATTCAAACATCCATCCATCCATTCAAACATCCATCCATCCATACAAACATCCATCCATCCATTCAAACATCCATCCATCCATTCAAACATCCATCCATCCATCCATACAAACATCCATCCATCCATTCAAACATCCATCCATCCATTCAAACATCCATCCATCCATTCAAACATCCATCCATCCATACAAACATCCATCCATCCATTCAAACATCCATCCATCCATCCATACAAACATCCATCCATCCATTCAAACATCCATCCATCCATCCATACAAACATCCATCCATCCATTCAAACATCCATCCATCCATACAAACATCCATCCATCCATTCAAACATCCATCCATCCATTCAAACATCCATCCATCCATTCAAACATCCATCCATCCATCCATACAAACATCCATCCATCCATTCAAACATCCATCCATCCATTCAAACATCCATCCATCCATTCAAACATCCATCCATCCATACAAACATCCATCCATCCATTCAAACATCCATCCATCCATTCAAACATCCATCCATACAAACATCCATCCATCCATTCAAACAAACATCCATCCATCCATTCAAACATCCATCCATCCATCCATCCATCCATTCAAACATCCATCCATACAAACATCCATCCATCCATTCAAACATCCATCCATCCATCCATACAAACATCCATCCATCCATTCAAACATCCATCCATCCATCCATACAAACATCCATCCATCCATTCAAACATCCATCCATCCATTCAAACATCCATCCATCCATCCATACAAACATCCATCCATCCATTCAAACATCCATCCATCCATCCTTACAAACATCCATCCATCCATTCAAACAAACATCCATCCATCCATTCAAACATCCATCCATCCATCCATCCATCCATCCATCCATTCAAACATCCATCCATACAAACATCCATCCATAAAAACATCCATCCATACAAACATCCATCCATCCATACAAACATCCATCCATTCAAACATCCATCCATCCAAACATCCATCCATCCATCCATTCAAACATCCATCCATACAAACATCCATCCATACAAACATCCATCCATCCATTCAAACATCCATCCATCCATCCATCCATCCATTCAAACATCCATCCATACAAACATCCATCCATACAAACATCCATCCATTCAAACATCCATCCATTCAAACATCCATCCATCCATTCAAACATCCATCCATCCATACAAACATCCATCCATCCATCCATACAAACATCCATCCATTCAAACATCCATCCATTCAAACATCCATCCATCCATTCAAACATCCATCCATTCAAACATCCATCCATCCATTCAAACATCCATCCATCCATACAAACATCCATCCATCCATTCAAACATCCATCCATTCAAACATCCATCCATCCATTCAAACATCCATCCATCCATTCAAACATCCATCCATCCATTCAAACATCCATCCATCCATTCAAACATCCATCCATCCATTCAAACATCCATCCATCCATTCAAACATCCATCCATACAAACATCCATACAAACATCCATCCATCCATACAAACATCCATCCATCCATTCAAACATCCATCCATCCATTCAAACATCCATCCATCCATTCAAACATCCATCCATACAAACATCCATACAAACATCCATCCATCCATACAAACATCCATCCATCCATTCAAACATCCATCCATACAAACATCCATACATCCATCCATCCATACAAACATCCATCCATCCATACAAACATCCATCCATTCAAACATCCATCCATCCATTCAAACATCCATCCATCCATTCAAACATCCATCCATCCATTCAAACATCCATCCATTCAAACATCCATCCATTCAAACATCCATCCATTCAAACATCCATCCATTCAAACATCCATCCATTCAAACATCCATCCATCCATTCAAACATCCATCCATACAAACATCCATCCATTCAAACATCCATCCATTCAAACATCCATCCATCCATTCAAACATCCATCCATTCAAACATCCATCCATCCATTCAAACATCCATCCATTCAAACATCCATCCATCCATTCAAACATCCATCCATCCATTCAAACATCCATCCATCCATTCAAACATCCATCCATCCATTCAAACATCCATCCATCCATTCAAACATCCATCCATACAAACATCCATACAAACATCCATCCATCCATACAAACATCCATCCATCCATTCAAACATCCATCCATACAAACATCCATCCATCCATTCAAACATCCATCCATACAAACATCCATCCATCCATACAAACATCCATCCATCCATACAAACATCCATCCATCCATTCAAACATCCATCCATTCAAACATCCATCCATCCATACAAACATCCATCCATCCATTCAAACATCCATCCATTCAAACATCCATCCATCCATAAATGAATCCTGAATTCCTTTGAATTAAAATTTTAAGCATTGCTAAGACGTAGGAACCCTGCAAACAGGACTGATGTAGTAATTTGCTAACAGAGGGAACGTCAGGTGCAGAAAGAGGAGGCGCAGGAGCTGACTGAAAAGCTGGATCAGGAATGGAAAAGCGTTCAGTCTCTGATGGTGAAAAAAACACCCAAAGCTGAAGTTGCCGACAAACCGGAGGACAAACCAAAGGTATGGATGCAAAACCCTGAAATGCATCCATCTGTCAACTGGTACTCTTCTGATCTCTGCTTCTTGTTTGGGTTCGTCAGCCGGAGGAGTACGACATGATAGTTCGAGAGCTCGGCTTTGAGATGAAGGCTCAGCCCTCAGAGAAGATGAAGACCCCAGAGGAGCTGGCCAGGGAGGAGAAGGAGAAACTGCAGAAACTGGAGGTATCAGCATCTAAATCCGTGGCTGTCATTATTGTTTGTTTATATTGTTTATTTTTTTGTAATACCCTTGTGGGGCAGATTTCATCTGCTTTACATTTCTTCAGGCTGACCGGCTGAGGAGGATGATGGGAGATGAAGGCGGGGACAATGTGCAGAGTCAAGTCCACATGTCAGCTGACGACCTGAATGATGGTTTTGTCTTGGATAATCACGACAAAAAGACTCTCTCCTATCAGGTATCTCAGTTCGAAACAAGAGGGATGTGCTTAAAAGGTTTTTAAAATTTTTTATTTAAAAACTAATTTTATTTTATTCATGAAAGGATGGTAAGTGGAACATTGCTGAGGAGACCGAAGATGACAAAGAAGAGCAGGAAGAGAGTGGAGAGGAAGAGGGTTCGGAGGCAGATGAAGAGGAGGATGAGGAGGAGGAAGAAGAAGAAGAAGAAGATCAAGAGGAAGGTAGTAGTGAAGATGAGGAGGGCCACTCAGACTTGGAATCTGAGCAGGAAAGTGAGAATGAGGACAAACATGAAGACGAAGCGAGCAGCTCCAATCAGCAGAAGAGTCTGAGCAGAGAAGAGCTGAAGGCCCAGCAGGAGGCAGCCAAAGCAGAGCTACCATACACATTCACTGGTGACTACACTCACTCTTCACATAGAGGCGGGATTTTTGTTTACATGTACAAATGGACATGTGCATTCATCAGAATTTCCTCTTCTTCAAAATGTATCTTTTATAACTCTTTTAAAATAGATTTTTCTTCTCTTAGCACCTGAGAGCTACAAAGACCTGAAAGATTTGCTTAATGGTCACACCTCTGACAACCAGCGCCTCATTGTTGCCAGGACCCAGAAATGCAACCATCCTAGTTTAGCTGCAGGCAATAAGCTCAAGCTGCAGGTACGTCAGAGATCCCATTATTTTTCCAGGTGAAGTTTGCACAAATTAAAGTTTTCAACTGTTTCTCTCAGAAACTTGTGGACTTTCTGATCCAGTACGTGGGTGAGTTGGCTGCCAGGAGCCCACCTGAGCTCAGCACCATAGACAAGCTCATTCCGTGAGTTCACAAAGGGGCTTGCTTTTTCTACTTTACATCTCAGTCTTAAAATGTAGCATTGAAAGATATATTTGTTCACATTTTCCTTTTTATTTGTCTGAAGGGAGCTATACTCTTTGTGCCAAATGTTTCCTGAAGCAGCCTGCCAGTCGATGCAGAGCATCCTTGGAGATGCTGCTCACAGCATGGATGAGGTGATTGAGGTCAAAGGCCATGCTGCTTTCCCCACGTTAGACATGGTATGTATGATTGAGATAATCAAGATGGCCATGAAAGAAGCATGGTGTAGTGTCGGGTGGAACATTTCTATGTTTTACCTGGCAACATGTTTTGGATCGTTATCCTGTTAAAAGACCCACTGACAACGTGCAGTGCAGTCATTTCAATCTCCTGGTATTTTAGTTCTTTGCCTCCATCTGTGTTTAGTACGGCTGCACCGAAAGTTACTTTTACGCAAAACCAGAGTTACGAAGCATGAGGACCAGATTTAGTGATCTAAAATAGTCAGAGTTTGTTTGTTTTTGTGTTTTCAGCTTGTTTACCTAAAAGTGGCAGCGCTGCTGTTTCCAACCTCAGACTTCAGGCATCCTGTCACAACTCCTGCGCTGCTTTACATTAGCCAGACTCTCACTAAGGTAAAGTGAGAGAAAATAACATCTTCATTATTGTCTGGAGCTGATACATTTTTCTGTTTCTTTCTTTGTATATTAATATGTAAAATACAAAGTCAAATACAAATTTTTTTAAACCAGAAGATGTTTTACATTTTCCAGACCAATATCTCTACTGGATAGTTGTTCTTCTCAAACTCCATCTGAGATGCTAACTGTCTCTGATTGTCTATAACAAATGCTTAATCTGTCTCTGTCTGTGTGTATTTTGTGCTTTTTTTAGTGTCCTGTGAGATCATTACAAGACTTAACCTCAGGTTTAGTGCTGTGCTGTCTGGCTGTAGAGTACGTCTCGTTTTCTAAGCGCTTCCTCCCGGAGCTCATCAACTTTCTGAGTGGAACGCTGCAGCTAGCTGTGCAGGACAAGGCCTCCACAGGTATGTTGACATATTTAAGGCTTCGATTCGTTCATCCTTCTGGTCTTGTTTTCCGCACCGATCTAAAGTGAAGTGCATCTTACTCACTTTGACAATGTGTTGCAGGGTTCATGGTGGTGCCCCCCTTCAAGCCATCAGGGAAGCACAGTGATCTGCTTGTGCTATCTAACTCACAGTCCTGCAGGAGCTGGAGCAAGAAAAACCTCCCGCTGTCTGCTACCCAGCAGCTTGAACTCAAACGTGATCTGGACAGAGATCACTACAGGTAAGACGAAAGGAGGAGGACACCTGAGGTCATATGAGCTCGGGATTTTCATGTAGATAGTCAGAGGTGTTTCGCCCCCTAAGAAGACACTTTGTCTTTGGCTGCTGCCACCTATTTTACTTTTTCCATTGTAATAACTTTGAACAACAAGTATGGCTTCTTTGAGCAAGCACACAACCAAAACATGCTAGTAGTAGAAATCAGATATGCAGATAAGGTTAAGTATGTGAAAAATCTTGATGTTCAGATTTAGGTTGCTTCTTTCAGAAGAATAATGACATCAAACTTTAGAAGAAGATCCAACGCATGCCAGCCTATAGATTCCACAATTTTAGCTTGTGTTTTTTAACACTGTTTTCCCTTTTTCCTGAGTGATTAAATACTTCAGTTTACAATTTAAGTTGAAGGGACACAAAGTCAGGAGGAGAGACTGAAAAAAAACGATAAAAACAGCTTCACTGGTGTTGTGGTTTCTACTGCAGAAAGAGTTTTCTTTATTTTCATGACTATGAATATTGTAGCTACACACTGAAGGCATCAAAACTATGAATTAACACATGTGGAATTATATACTGAACAAGAAAGTGTGAAACAACTGAAAATATGTCTTATATTCTAGGTTCTTCAAAGTAGCCACCTTTTGCTTTGATTACTGCTCCACACACTCTTGGCATTCTGTTGATGAGCTTCAAGAGGTAGTCACCTGAAATGGTTTTCACTTCACAGGTGTGCCCTGTCAGATTTAATAAGTGGGATTTCAAGCCTTATAAATGGGGTTGGGACCATCAGTTGTGTTGTGCAGGAAGTGGATACAGTACACAGCTGATAGTCCTACTGAATAGACTTTTAGAATTTGTATTATGGCAAGAAAAAAGCAGCTAAGTAAAGAAAAACGAGTGGCCATCATTACTATAAGAAATGAAGGTCAGTCAGTCCAAACAATTGGGAAAACTTTGAAATTGTCCCCAAGTGCAGTCGCAAAAAACATCAAGTGCTACAAAGAAACTGGCTCACATGAGGACCACCCCAGGAAAGGAAGACCAAGAGTCACCTCTGCTGTGGACGATAAGTTCATCCGAGTCACCAGCCTCAGAAATTGCAGGTTAACAGCAGCTCAGATTAGAAAACAGGTCAATGCCACACAGAGTTCTAGCAGCAGACACATCTCTAGAACAACTGTTAAGAGGAGACTGTGTGAATCAGGCCTTCATGGTAAAATAGCTGCTAGGAAACCACTGCTGAGGACAGGCAACAAGCAGAAGAGACTTGTTTGGGCTAAAGAACACAAGGAATGGAGATTAGACCAGTGGAAATCTGTGCTTTGGTCTGATGAGTCCAAGTTTGAGATCTTTGGTTCCAACCACCGTGTCTTTGTGCGGCGCAGAAGAGATGAACGGATGGACTCTACGTGCCTGGTTCCCACCGTGAAGCATGGAGGAGGAGGTGTGATGGTGTGGGGGTGCTTTGCTGGTGACACTGTTGGGGATTTATTCAAAATTGAAGGCATACTGAACCAGCATGGCTACCACAGCATCTTGCAGTGGCATGCTATTCCATCCGGTTTTTTTTTAACCTCATAAAGTGTTTTGAGAAATCTCAAATTTCCGTTTGCATCTGGATAAAAGGGTCATCCACAGCAGAAAATCGACGTATGCAAAATATCTGGAACGATGTGTTTATTGAATAGGTTTTTTTTTTTCAATGAACAAAGTGGTATGAGCAGGCATAACCAACCATATATATATATAAAACACATTTGGAGTTGTTCTGGTATTTGTCCCAGCAGTACCTGAATGCAACAGGCTCTGACTTGCATCTCATACAATGTACAGACCGATTAGATGCTACAGGTGGCCGTTTGGACTTTAGCTGATTATACTCCACTACCTGTGATATTTATATTCAACTTGATGTTGTTTCATGTGAATAATTGGGTTCAGTGCTGAGCGAGCTGTGTACCTTATTGCTGTTGAAAGATGTGTACGCTCACATACGGTTTTGGTTCGGTCCACGTTTCTTTCTCCACTGTAGCTGCATGAGAAACCTTAATGTTCCCAAATAGATTTAAGGATAGCTTTGAGTCCTATCTGTTTGGTTTTGGTGTTGCTTTTTAAAATTGCTTTCATTGACACGGTGTGAAAGATAGACCACCTTACTGTGTTTATCAGCACACACTTCATGGCTCAGAGCGTCCCCTCGGTTAAGTCTGACTCACCAGCATGCTTTCACACAGCAGCTGGTGTGTAGGCGCAAAGCAAAGCTTGCAAACAGACTTCAGTACGATAGTACACCCTTTGAGAGAGTAGGCAGTTTTATTTGTACCCAACTATAAATATTAGACAGAAACATTAAATTAGATCCTCAAAACGATTCAGATTCTGAAATATTCGAGTGAAACTCTTAGAGGATGAAAATGTGAATTAGAGCAAAACACTTTGTTTTTTATTCATTCACAAAAAAAAAAAATGTTTCTACGTCAAACTAATGTTTAAATTTAACCAGAAAGCAATACTTGTTTCCAATATTTTACTTGTAAAAAAAAATATAGGATTCTCATGTTCAGTTTCTTAAGACAGAAAAGGCATCGATCTCCTTCACACAGTGTGAATTCATTACGGCAAGTCCTCACACCTTCGGGGCGCAGTTATTTTCTAATTTCTACATTCCTTTCGGCTATTCAGACACATGCTCACCAGCTGCTGTGTTTGCAAAGGACGGCGACTGCGTGGTCAATTCTACAGGAGTGATTAAATAACTTATTGAGTGTACTCTGCATGAAGGTTAAAGTGTTTTCAAACAAGTACTGATACTGATGAAGATCTACACACACACACACAAACCGCTTCTTTTTTATAGATTTTCTTTCATTTTTTATGCACATCTGAAGTTCTGTGTGGTAACTGCAGAGTTCACGGTCTGAAACTGCAGTTCCAATTTTGTAATCAACAGTTTCTTCTGAAGTCGAATCGCGCAATCATTACACAACATGTTCTTGTAAACTTGTTCTGTGAAACAAAACTGTAAACCCAGACTAGTATTGTCTGATTCTGAGATTTATTTTCTTGTATTGTTATCTCTCTTAAGACTAAGACCCCAAGCAAAGTCTTTTCCTATATCAGGATTCCTGTGAGGTGTTAAAAAAGTATTGAATTTGCCTTTTACGTTTCCCAAATCTAGATAAGTTGGAAAAAACAAAACATCAATATATTCTAAATATTACATTGATTCCAAACATTGAGTAACTTTGAGACTGATCACACATGATAGATTTAGAACAGCTGTGCGTGCTGTGATGAATTTGTACGTAATTTTTATCAAGATCCTAAACTTTCAATATTTTGAGGGACAAAAACAAAGTTTTAAGGTAATAGGGAGTAAAGCCCTGTTTCAACTAGTAGCTATCACTGCCATGAAACTTGGTGCTAATGTGTAGCAGTGATGCCTTGATTGATGATAGACTTTTTATCTTCAAGTTGAACCGGCTGGCAGGATCGCCGTCCATCCCACCAATTTCTGGGCTGAAATAAAAGTATTAACCTGTTATCTGAAGAGTTCAAGCTCTGACATCCCATAACAACCAGATAATTAAACAGACCTTACTATATCAACATAATGAGATCATGAAACTTAGGCCAGCAAAATGATTTTGAAATCTCTTTATCGACCTATCAAGGTAATGAAACAAGATTGAGATGTCCTCATGTTGAATAGTTTAACTTTTACGAACCAAAGCTCACATTATTACAATTTCTTGATCTATTGAAACAAAGTGAGTTTCAGTTCTCATCTCATAATAAAATCATGTCATCTCTACGCGGCTTGACTTTTTTTTTTCTCAGTATAATGTACAAATGAAGCACGTTGCAACAAAAACCATGCGTTTAATATAACGCATATCAAAATAATTTTGTGAAGATAAATGTCAAGTTACAAGCTGATGTGTGAATGTTCATGAGGTTGTGTGTTTGGGATGGGGAGCGCTGCATAAATGAGCTTTATTTAGCTGTGGAGCTTCTGATGCGTAGGACTTCGTAGTACGAAACAAAATGAATGTAAAACATCAGATCAAATTACAACCATTTCTACTTGCTGGTCAAAAGATGGTCAGAAAATTTAATGAGAAATAAGAAAATTTTAAACTTAAACACTGCAATCAGTTATTTTATTTTTCACTGGGCATGCCCACGGGTAGGTTGAAGGAAAAATGCACCGTCTGTTGTTAACAAAGAGACGTCTAACCCTTCTGTTCTGCAAGGTTGTTTTTAAGCCCTTGGCAAAAATGAGGGAAACACTTGCTAACCTGCAGAGTGACGTGGATATGTAAAGAGAGGATGTGGCTGACCTCTCTGTTGCTGAGATCGTACCTGAAACCTGTTTATTGCTATTTTCACAGGTTGAATTGTTTGTCTACTTGCCTCGACTTATTGAAGAGATGTTGCCTGCTCTACCAAGACCTCATCTCCTTCACGGACATCTTCCAGCCAATCAGAACGCTCCTTTCCAAGCATCTTTCCACACGAACATTACCCAGTCCTTTACAGGTTAGAAACAAAGTTGGTTGAAAAAGCAAAGCATCCCTTCAGCTTTTTGTCTCTGTGTCCTTGTTCTCTGTGTAGATATGCTTTCAGTTATATTTTGGTGTTTGTTGTTTTTGCTGCAGGAGCTTCACAGTCAGATCTTGGAAGCTATCAGCAGACCTCCTGTGACTCGCACTCGGCTAGTTTTCGAGAAGAAGAAGCCGATTCCCCTGAAATTGCTCACACCGAAAATTGTGGAAGTGTAAGTGTCTAGAGAGCGTTCTTCCAGAGCTTGTAGTGTAACATTATTCAATAAACTGATGGTAAATCTGTATTTATGTACTTTTCTTTTGATTTGAATTATTTTCTTTAACAGCTTAGACTATGGAAAGAAGCGCGGCAGCACCAGAGAGGAGAGAGAGAAGGAGCGATTGAAGCACAAGTACAAAAAGGAGTTCAAGGGAGCTCTGAGGGAGATCAGGAAGGACACTCGCTTCCTGGCCAGAGAAAAGCTCAACGAGGTCATGAACAGGTATGGATAAAATCCTTCCTTCTGGTGCTTTAATGTGAACCAAAGCATTGTAACAACTTTGCGATGTGTGTTTCAGGGATGCAGAGAGAAAGAGGAAGGTGAAAGAGCTCCTTGGCAGCTTAGCCACTCAGGAGGGAGAATGGAAAGCTCTGAAAAGGAAGAAGAGGAAATGAAATCCAGAATGATAGTCTTAATCTTGTGCTTTTCATATGGACTCCTTCGGCTGAGCTGTTAGTTAGATGCAAGCAGAAATTCATGGAATAAACAGTTTGTCACTTTTTTATGAATCTCTTTTCATTCTTCTTTCTTTCTAAAAAGTCTTTTGTACTCATTGAGAGTCTGCCATTATGATTTCACATTTAACATATGAGATTTTCTCATGTGGATGTTTGATGTGAAAATCAGATACCTCTGTTTGTCAATGAACAAACTATCACCAGGACAATTAGCTCAAATGCAGAAATAGTAAATAATCTTTGTCACGTTGCAACCCTCTGTACAACAGTATGTAGATTGTTGCTCCACCCACAGCTGTTTGAATACATTTCTATTTAAATGCTCCAGATGAAGAATAATTGAGTCAGTAAACATTAATTAAGCTTCATAATTTGACCTAAATGTGTGCAGACCATCAAGTTTCAGAGAGTGAAGAATGCGACTCTCTGATATGAACTTTGATCAGTGTGAATGTCTTACTGCAGGTAAATTTAAAAGTTCTCATAGAACCGTAGGTTTATTCAAAGCAAGTTCTTTTCTACACAGGCCCAGGATGTCAGAACATCAGTTATGACCCTGCAGGGTTATTTTTAAACACGGCCACACGTGTTAAAGTTTCTCATAAGTGGAGCAAAAATAATTTGAAGGTTAATGATTTTTTTGTTTTAGCCATCCAAATAATTCAGTTTTAGATTGATCTGTTCAAAGAGCATTATCAAGATGCTCTTTCCGTTGTCTATAGGTTTCTTCTGGCAAACTTTAGTCTGGCCTTCGTATTTTTCTAGGAGCGCAGACTCTACTTGTGCATCTCAGATGAAAGTTGAACTTCTGCAGTCTCTTTCTACGTAAAAGGCATGCATTTTCATATCAACGGTAGCAACAGTCTGCTGTAGGTCCTGCGATTCTTGTGAGATCTTTTTAAATCCCTTACCAGACTCCTAAGCTGCTACAAGCTTCTTCATGAAGGCCTCTGACAGCTCTGACGATCATCCTTCTCACTTCAACGGTGAGGACCACACCAAGCTAAATATCTGAGGTTTAAAGAGAGCAAATCTCATTTAACAGGCTGTAACAATGTGCTCACTATGTGCACCAGATGTGATAAGCTTGTGTGACTTTAGCCAAGTGTGAATAAATGTGGCAGTGTCCTAATTTATCTCTTACCAGAAAGTTATTTATAAAATTTAACACAAATTTTTACTGTTTATAGTTGTTATATTACTATTATTTGGATTTCTCAGTATTGGCCAAATTAATGTTAAATATTGAGATGTTTCAGATATGTTAGAAAACTGCGAGTTTTGGGACTGACCCATGCCAGCAGGTATGTGGCTCCCTTTAGACCAACACTTCTGACAGCGAGAACAGCGCTGTTTCTGTCGGTCCACAGAAGTGTCCCTATTCTTCCAGGTGTAGATTCTTTACTGTGGTTTACAAAGGTTGTTAATGGAAAAGGGTTGCTTTAAAAAATACTTCGAGCTTAAATACACATCTGAGATGTGAAAACAAAGAATTGTAGCAGAGCATCGCTAAGAACACATGTTATAATGCACAATGCTAAACAACATTTTTGAAATGGCAGCTCCAAAGACTGGCCGGGTCCTGGTGAGTCTGTTGTGTCCGGTTTTATGTAAACTTTCAAAGGTTCTCTAACTCAGAATATTAGGGGAAAGAGCGGTGCAAGTTAAAGCTGCCAAAAAAAAAAAAAAAAAGCAGATGAACAAACTAGTAGAAGGTCATGCACACTTGGGCAAAGCAGCAGGACAATGAACCAAAGGACACTGGCAACTCTAAATTTGATTGGTTCATGAAAAAAATGGGATGGTGCGTGGTGGAAAGACATCTGTTGGGGGGAGAGAGAGTAAATCATCAAAAGTAATATTTAAGAATTTTAAACCATTTCTGATCTGAGGAACAGATTAAAAAAACCCAGAAACAATTAATTGCTGCTGCATGTAGTTTATCCTCATCTGGAACAAGTCTCTCATGGTTTATTTAGTAAATATCTGTCAATAACAGTTGTGCTGTACAAATGTTGTGAAATGATCACAGGTTCATGGCTCATGAGTTTTAATATAGACCAAAGCTGCCTCTCATGTTTTGACCATACAGCCGCTCCAAAACTGGGAGAACATGGAAGACTCCATTAGTTAAATCCCTTAAAATATTGTTTCACTTTTTTGTTCTCTGCAGACGCCACGCAAATGGAGCCGATCGAGACCTAAAAATCCCTATAGGTTTCATAGTTATGCATGTCGTTTAATTTCTGGTTAAATATGTTATAAGTGAAGCTGTGACTCGGCTGGTATGAATCGTGAAAACTGGAGCTGCTGCCTCAGCCCCCCTCTGTGATGTGAACAACAACAACAACACAGTCATTCTTTGGACTGCATGGATGTACCAGAGCAGAGCGGATGACACATGTAAATAACAGGAACACAGGTTAACATGGTGTAAAAGTGTTCTATGAAAATGTACAAGGATGAATGAGACAATCATGATCAGGGCCTGACGGATTGACTGACTGGGCTAGCATAAAATAAACAGCTGTTGGCAGTTCAGTTTATCCTTATCGTTCACATTGTAACTTGGTTTGGGGTCCTTCGAAAACGCTTTGTTGCTACCTGCTCAAACTCTTTCATCAGGTCCTTTATTTTATAAACTCCAGATTCTTATATTTTAGGATAATATATTACAGATACCCATTTTTATTTATAATACATATCAAAATATGGACTATTCCCTTTTAATGTTTATTTCCCAACAAATAATGTTTGTCGGGTTTACTGTGAACATTAGATATTGATCCCTTGGTGTAGCGTTGTGCTTTGTTATTATACTTTTATCAATTAAATTTATTTTGTTTTTATTATTTGGGTGGATGCTTCACATTTAATATTTTTATTTGCCCCTTCCTTCCCTGCAGTGTGCTTATTGTTTTAGTCTTTTTGGATGTTTTATTCTGCTAAATAAAACTGAAATGTAAATTCAGTTTCTTATTGACAACAAAAGGCCTAAATGTGACTTAAAAAAACAAGTTGCTGCACAGCTAGATCTAGTGTTGTGATAGCGTATCTTAAATGCACATTGTTACGGAACTGACTGCAGACATTAAATTGCAAAGGAGAAAACTGCTGGAAGAAAGGATTTTGTACTCCAATGCCTGTCGTCTTCCTTCTCAAACATTGTGCAGCTGGACAGCTGGATGCACTCAGAAACAACATGCTCTATTCAAGTCAGGTGGTTGTTCTGTTGCTACAAGCTGGATTTTTTTACATCTCTTATGTAAAAATACATATCATCAGATGTACTAAAAAGGGATGAATCACAAATGAATAACAATTCATGAATAATCTCACATTGTGCTTCTTTGTGCACCAGATTGGTTCAGGTGAGGGTTGGATCATCTCTAAATGACACACTCAGGCTTTCACACCCACTCATACAGGCATACTCATTGCTGCTGCTGCTCCTGTCAGGGGGATAATCTGACTCACTGTTTTTCTCCCGCTTTTTCACACAATAATAAGTGTGAAGATGAACTGACGTCCATCTGACCTTGTCACAATGTAAACGTCTTATTTTCTGGTTACAATAAATTATTTGTACTACAACCCCAATTCCAATGAAGTTGGGATGTTGTGTAAAACATAAATTAAAACAGAATACAATCTACAAATACTGTTCAACCTATATGCAACTGAATACACAGACAAAATATTTAATGTTCCAACTTCAGTTGCTCAACAATCTGGGGTCTCCGTTATTGTATTTTATGCTTCATGCTGCGTCACACATTTTCAATGGGAGACAGGTCTGGACTACAGGTAGACCAATTTAGTACCTGTACTGTTTTACCATGAAGCCATGCTGTTGTAACATGTGCAGAATGTGCCTTGGCATTGTGTTGCTGAAATAAGCAGGGTCCCTGAAAAAGACCTTGCTTGGATGGTGGCAGATGTTGCTCCAAAACCTGTATGTAGATTTCAGCATTAATGGTGCCTTGACAGAGGTGTAAGTTACCCACGCCTTGGGCAATCCAGATAGTCCTTTTCGGCTTTGGCCCAGAAGACACGACGTCCATGATTTCCAGAAACAATTTGAAATATGGACTCATCAGACCACAGCACACTCTTCCACTTAGCGTCAATCCTTTTCAGAAGAGCTCGAGACCAGAGAAGCCAGCAGCGTTTCTGGGAGTTGTTTATACATGGCTTTAGCTTTGATTCGTAGAGTTTAACTTGCACTGTAGATGTAGCAGCGAACTGTGTTAACTGACAAAGGTTTTCTGAAGAGTTCCTGAGCCCACGTGGTGATATTCATTGCAGAATGTTGGTGGTTTTTTAAAACAGTGCCTCCTGAGGGATCGTAGATCACAGCTTTCAATGTTGGTTTTCAACCTTGCCACTTACGTGATTTCTCCAGACTCTGTATCTTTTGATGATATTATGGATTATAGATGATGATCCCTAAATTCCTTGCAATTATACATGGAGAAATGTTCTTAAATTGTTGGACTATTTGCTCACTCAGTTGTTCACAAAGTCATGAACCTCGGCCCATCCTTGCTTGTGAACGACTGAGCCAATCAGGGATGCTCCTTTTATGCCCAATCATGATCCTCACCTGTTTCCAGTTAACCTCTTCACCTGTGGAATGTTCCAAACAGGTCTTTTTGGACCATTCCTCCACTTTCCCAGTCTTTTGTTGCTCTTGTCCCTGTTTTTTCTGAAACGTGTTGCAAGCATCAAATTCAAAATGAGTGAATATTTGCAAAAATAATAAAATTAAATAAATGTTATCAGTTTGAACATAAAGCATCTTGTCTATGTAGTGTAATCAGTTGCATATAGGTTAAACAGAATTTGCAAATCATTCTATTCTGTTTTTATTTAAATTTTTTACAGTGTCCCAGCTTCATTGGAACTGAGGTTATAATTTATTGTTTTACCATACATTGGTGTGAAAA
The DNA here is from genome assembly GCF_021462225.1 of Girardinichthys multiradiatus. NCBI lineage: Eukaryota > Metazoa > Chordata > Actinopteri > Cyprinodontiformes > Goodeidae > Girardinichthys > Girardinichthys multiradiatus. The sequence goes on from NC_061801.1 coordinate 19,912,417, forward strand.
CATCTCCTCATTTTATAGCATGAGTGTAGAGCATAATAAGAAAGAAAGCAGACGTCGTCCTGCCTATGGTGTTGTGGGCCATTCATGTGATTTTGAATTTACAATTTGTGAAACTCAGGCTGTTGATTGTGATTCTTTTGCATTTAAACAATTAAAAAGTGGTTACAAAGTTCTGTTAGTCCATCCATTTTCCATACCCACTTCTTCTATACAGGGTCTCGGGGGAGCTGGTGCCTATCTCCAGCAGTCTATAGGTGAGAGTCGTTGTACACCCTGGACAGGTTGCCAGTCCATCGCAGGGCAACACACAGGAAAAACAACCATGCACACACTCATTCACACCTAAGGGCAATCTAGAGAGACCAGTTAATCTGATAGTCGTGTCTTTGGACTGTGAGAGGAAGCCAGAGTACCTGGAGAGAACCCATACATGCACAGGGAGAACATGGAAACTTTTGCACTCTTTATAAAAGACAGTGGAGGCTGCATCATGGTGTGGGCATGCTTTTGGGCAGAGCTGATAGGAAAATGTCTGGAGTTAAATACAGGACAATCCTGTAAAAAAACCTGCCAGAGGCTGCCAAAAACTTGAGACTGAGGTTGATGTTTACCGAGGACAACACCCTGAAACATACTACCAGAGTATAATGACAGACTGTAGGTCAAAGCATATCAGAATGGGTGAGGCCTAAATATAATTGAGAGGCTATACCCTACAAATTGTTGTTCAGAGAAATTTTCCATGCAATCTGACTGAGCTTGAACTATTTAGCAATGGTCAAAAATTTCCTAAAAAAAACCCTAAGGACATGAGACTTGTAGCTATAATTGTAGCAAAGCTTGTTCTTCAAAATTTCAGCCAGGGGTCTGAATATATATCCACAGTTTTAATATTTGTATTTACAAAACAATGTTTGAAAATGGAGTATCTTCCTTCCACTTCTCAATTATGCAAAATTTCGTGTTGATCCATAACTAAAATCCCAATAAAACACATCAAAGTTCGTAGTTGGTTTGTGAAAAAATCTGAAAAGGTTTAAGGGGTTATTAGTAGTACATGGCACTTTAAAATGTGCTTGCATTATCATATGTATTAGCAAATTCCAAAAAAAACATTAAACAATACATACTTTACCTTACAACCTTCCCATTAAATCAAACCGAGAACCTTTGGTGTTTCAGGAGCTCACCTGTCATCTGGGGAGGCAGCAGTGTCTTGTTCAAGGACACGGCAGCATGTGGAGACGTGGAGGCCAAAGATCACCACCATTAGCTTCAGAGGAAAACATGTCCAGAGCAACAACCTTTCCTGTCTCCTTGACATCCTTTGCACTGATTTTGTTTAAGACACTTTTGCATGTTTGCTGTGAGCTCTAAATTTGTTTTTTAATTCCAAGACATCAGGATTCGACCAGAGACTAGATTAAAGTCAGATTTGCTATACCAATAATAAAATTATCAACTCTGAAGGTATCTAGCCTTTTCAAAGTCCATTAAGAAATAATTAAAATATTATGTTTTAAAGTATTCTAACTATGGATCAATGCTTTTCTGTGTCTGACATACAAAGTAACAGAGACAAAGATTTGCAGGAATATCTATAGTAGATGTATACAATCATTGCTAATACGCCAGTTCAACAAACAGTATAATGAAACATTTATTTTCATAGCATTTGTTTATCAGTTTATTCAGGCATTTTTTTTAATCTCCTGTAACAATTGTAGAAGACATACTCAATTATGGATATTGTTATATTTTATTTTATTCCTAGTAAATATCTCAAGAGCCCTCAGTTAGTTTCTGATTGCTCATCTGGGGTTTGCACCCTAACCTTCGGAACCATTACGCTAATACAATATGATTACTTTTGAACCAGTTCCTACCCCAACCAGATGAAAAAAAGTTATGAAAGTAAAACAAGGTGACATTTATCAGATTTATATTTAGTATCCAATTTTTAACATCTTATCTTTGGCGATTACACAAACTGTTGTCCTTACAGTGTGTGAAATAAGTTCATCTTTTGTTGCAGTAGCATTATCTCAAAATGAAAAACAGTGAGCTTTGGAGGTTGTTTTTAACTCTCTTACCCCTCTGCTCACTGTGCTTGTTGACAAGATAAATTTGCTTCCTCGTCGTTCCAGCCTTGTTTGTTCAAATTCAGTGCTTGAGAATCAAGGACTCAAAGATTACAAGTTAAAGCTTCCGGTGAACAAGTTAGTGATTTATTTTAGAAGATATGTTAGAAGTGTGAACAATTACTAGTGATATTGTAAAAAGCAATTGATGTGGGCTTGTTTCCCCATCTGTGATCATTAAATTTTTCCATTCTGAGATTATCCTACTGTAATAAAACATATATTTATTTTATTTTTTCCAGAGGTGCCAGTAAATATAGGGGGCGCTATAATTCCAGCAGAGCAGTTCAAGAACTGTGGCTATTTTGTTAACAACTAATCTACTTTATTCTCCTCTACATTAAATATGATTATTACCTCAAATTTCATGTAAACAGATAAAAATCCTATGAGAAACAAGGTAATATGAGTGCCTGTTAGGTTTTGACAACAATATGTGGTCTAAGTGTGAATAAGTTTGCTTTCATTTAGGAAATCATGTCTTGAAACAGAAATTTGATTCATAAACACAAATTTTTTTGTAAATACATAATTCATTATACAGAGTCGCTTGTATATGAATTCTAAGGGCATAATCCCACGCTTTATATATTTTATTCAATATCTGAATCCAAATAAATTCATGACAGCGGTGAAGCTGAATTTTACTTTACATGCTATAAAATACAACATGAATGCACAAACAGCTCAGCACTTTATAGTCCATCGCAAAAAACAGTGACAAAATACACAACAAAATAGAGATTATTATTATGCACCCATTTCAAACAGATCGGTGTAAATTGTAGCTTTATATAGAGACACTTAGGTGTTTGTAGATTGTGGTATACTTCCAGGTTTGTGTTACTGACACGGCCAACCAGCTGACAGAGGACAGACACACACTCTGTGATCAGGCGGCCTTCTCAGTGGGAGGGAGTCACTGTAAACGACAGCTGGTCACAGAAAACACACAAACCTGAGGCGTCGCCCGGGATGCAGGATGCGCCAGCACACTCGCACAACATTTCTCCATCTCTCTACATGACATTTACTGCAAAAACACACAGAACAGCACACACGGAAACGCACAGACGCCGAGCACAGACTCCATGAGACGAGGCACGACGGGACTTGGCAGAGCGACATGGAATGTTTGGGCCATTTTGCTTTGACTGTGAAGCCATTCAGCTACTCAGTCATCCGAGTCCTCCTGGGGAAAGGAAAGGAACAGGAGGTTTGCTGTGGCTCTACTGTCACATAAGCAAATGTGAAATATGATCCCCCTTCTCCATGTTGATGTCTCATCTCAGACACTGGAGCCGGTCTACAAACACCCCACCCATTCGTATGATTTATTAATGACCTCTAACGGATGCCACACAGGGCTGAAAGTCAGACTGTGGCCTTAACAGGAAAATGTCTCAGACATAAATTTATTTTCTTTATCTGTATGATCAATTAACAAATTTCTGAGACAATCCCGATTAACTGTATGCATTATAATTAGTCTACACCAGTGGCTGTGTGGTAAATAAACCTTTGATTACTTAAAATAATTAATTATCATCACCTTTATATTCTTGCAAGCCCTCTAGTAAATGTGAGATAAACTCTCCAACAGGTATGTACTATTTCTTTGTACTGTGTGTAGAAAGCAGTGCAACAGTTTTACCTCTGTAGGTTCAGTGAAGTCAGTATCGACTGGTGACTCCACTGCATCTGGTACTGCTGAAGCATCCTCACCCTGGAGAAATATAAGTATATTTTACTTCCAAACTTTATACCTTGTGTCTTCATCTTTCATATATCCTGTGCAGATAATGTTGTATGGGACATGAACAGTGTTATCACTGTATGAGGGAAGCCTACATGTTTTACCCTGAGTCTTTTTTCAGGCTGGCTAGATGTCTGTAGAAAGCTTCATTAGGTAATTAGCTAAGCTAACGCATGTCTTGTCTTGTGTAGTTGGACACTGGTCTGCATTTAAGCCAAGGGACACTCTTAAACTATACAGTGCCTTGAAAAAGGGTATTTCCTTGAGATTTTATGGGGTAGACCAATCCAAGGTAGTACATAATTGAGAAGCACAGAGGAAATTATAAACAATTCTTTACAATTAACAATTGTTAATTCTTCTTTGCAAAATAGCTCAGGTTCAGTCGGATAGAGTAAGGGGCAACTGTGAACATGCAATTTGAAATCTAGGAACAGATATTTAATTTGATTTCTGTCTGGCCTTTGACTGGGACAGTCTAACAAATTAACTTGTAGCTCTGCATCTTTCAGGTACTGTTAGGAGGTGAAACTCTTCCTAAGTCTTAAGTCTTTTTAAGATTTTAACTGATTTTTCCAGGTCTTCACCTTAACTCTGACCAGCTTTCCTTTTGCTGATGAAATTTTTTTTCCCATGTTTAATGGTGAGAATAGTTAATGTGTGGAGTTAGTTTTCCTCCACTCAAGGCATTTTTAATTTCGGCTACATAGCTAAGTTTTGGTCCCAACTTCGTAATTGTGAAACTACTGCTGAATAATGAGTCTTTTTCTTTTACAAAAAATGTATTTCAAATATGGGCATCGAGAGTGGTGAAAGTTTATCCTTCCAGCCAGAAATATTATTTAATTTAAGATATTTATCTATGTTTATTGTTATATTATTTATGGTGCATGGCACCTAAAATATAATATCCTGCCAAATATTGCACCCTTGCAATTGCAAAATTGCATGCAATGCTATTGCAATGTCGACAAATATTCAATATTTTGAGTAGTATGGATGTGAAAGTGAATCGTGTAAAGTAAATTACTTGATTTTAAATCAGAGGAGTGCAGGTATGTTTTTATATGTGTCTTTATTTTAGTGGATTGTTTGCTTTAGGTCACAGTTTAGTTTTGCATAACAGAAACTTCTATGCGGATAGGGTTGTTTTATATAATTAGTACATTTATTAAATTGGCTGATTTTCATTTACAACTAAATTAATTAGCAAAGCTTTAAGAAAAAAAGGACAATAATATGAAGCAAACATTCCCTCACTTTAAGATGAGGTTGTTACAACTGCAAACACAACTCTGGTGGAGTGGACCATCTGCATAAAAAAGATTACTTGAGATATCCTTAAAATGGAAGCTATTTCAACAGCTAATTTTGAAGAATAAAAAGTCTGTCTAATCTTAAATACCAAATAAACACAATAAACTCTTTCTTTGTTTCAGGATATATCACAAAAAAAGGATGAGGTTTAAAACACTGATGAAAAATGGACGTCTCTCTCATTTTGATTACACCGTGCCATTGAAACGACCTTCCATGATGGGGGTGATTACTGTGTGTTGATGAATGCTTGTGAGTGTGTGGGGCTACCAGATGGAGAATATAACCTTTAGAATGTTTTTGCACATTCTCCTCCTCCTGTTGCATTTATAACCAGCCATCACGCCTGTGTTTTCCTGGAGGAGCACCCGGATATTAAATAAAGTAGAATCTGGTTGAAACATTAAGATTAGACAAATCTAGTCTGAATTGTCTCTGTAAACGCTAATTCACCACAGCAAGCAACTAACAATAAGTTAAGAAGCTGCGTTTTTGTTCCACATGGGTGTATTTCTCTGTCCTTCTACCTTTCCAGCCACTCTGTTTCAGGATGAGTCACCAGCAGCTGATGAAGTGGTGAAACAATTGAATGAGAAGATTAATCTGGACAAAACGTCTCAGCATCATCTGTTTGCTCATCTGTGGGTGTGTCTTTATCTGTCTGAGTGTCTCAGGAGAGTCGCTGAAGGACTTTTTCCACCTGGCATTAATTTTTAAATAGAATCAATATTAATGATGTTTAATGACTCTGAGCCACCTGGGATCGTTTGTTAAATGAGGACAATCTGTTGCCATCTGTATGCCAGTCTCTTGCTAAAAAGAATCAGGTTATAATCTTTTTCAATCTGCTGGTTTCTTTCTGTCAGACCTCTCAGTCAGCCCTGATGCATTTATTATCCATCGGTTCATCTGTCCTCTAACTTGTCACGACCTTACTTAATGCCGGATTTGTTTTCACCCGTATTGTTGAAGAAGCTAATGAAACTAACTTCTTTTAAGAGTGATGTAAAAGACTAAAGGAGTTAAAATGAGGTGAAAAAACACAGTTTTTCCTGAAGCTTTTGTGTCTTATCTCTTCATGGTGCACATCACTGCTTACTGCAACCTGTAAAGCCACAGTTAAGGAAATGTGAGTGCAAGGAGTCCTGATATTGCTGTCTCAATTCACAGTCATGAATTCCCCTGTGCCTCAGTGCTAATTAAGGAACAGATTATTTAGCATCACAACAAACATTGAAAAACGTGTTTTTGTTCCCTGGGAAGCGTATTGTTCCCTGCTAATCAAAAACAGGTGGGTAATTACAGCCAAATTCAATTCACTTGTAGGGATTATGTCATTTTAACATCTCATTAATAGGGGGGAAATATAAATGCAATGACTTAACATAAACATATTACAAGCCCTTCTCTGTGCTACCATAATACTTTTTGTGGAATACACACTAAAAACAGTTCAGGCTAGAAGACTAAGAAAGGAAAGAGTCATGATTGAATGTTTGATACGCGTAAGGAACAGCTCTTAAAATTGCTCTGAGTGAGAACATTTTGCTGTTCTCTTCATTTAGCTACGCTAAGAATGAATGAACAAGCTACAGAAACATTGTTGACTGTTCTGAACCTGAGCTAATTTTGGCTGGACCGGCTTGAAGTAGAAAGCTGTTCTGTGGTCGGATGAGTTCAACAAAAAGACCACAGGAGTCGTTCTGTGAAAGTCCAGTTTCCACGTTTCAGATGATAATATGAGCAATAAACATCTGAAACCCTTTAACAATAACACCAATGTCAAAAGTAAGAAGATGTATTTAAAAATGAAGATTATGTGAAGGAATTCTGTATAAAAATAACATAAAAATAAAAGAGGAGATTTTTCAAAAATATATAAAGTAATATACATAAATTAGTAATAAAAACTCTGACAAAATTAAATTAGAATTACATTACAAAGTCCACTGTAACAACAATGTAAAAAATAAAAAATATTTTTAATGTACGACCGTTTTTTTCCCCCCAATACCACTTTTTAAATATATCTACCAACTATTGGTTGAAAAACAGCAACAAATATTCATTAATATGGGTTCATAGTGTTAATTCTATCTTCACCATGTTTCTTCATGAACCTAGAGGAAAAAAATCTGCAGTTTCAACACCATGACCAGCGAAGTGTTATTTTAATGCTAACTGCTTAACGAAAAAAAGTCTTGTAAGTTTCCTGTTTTTTTATTTATTTTGATCATCTTTAAATGTTAGGTTTTTTTTATCTGTTATTTTTCAAATAAAGAAACATCTAATTTTACAAAATATGCGATACTGCATTTTTGGTGATTTTAACGAAGAACTACAAAAACAGATAGAGACAAAATAAAGAATAAAAACGCCTTCTGCAGACATGAAAAAAAAGGAGTAATTTTTCATGTTTGACTCCTGTCTGAACAGCAAATTGTTTGCTACAATAAACAGCCTTAGCCTCCTCCTCCCCTGTTGACAGACGAAGGCCAGATTGACTGATGAAGAATGCCGGGTAGCTACCAGTATGTAACAGCTTTCATTTCAGGTGAGAAAGACGTGCAGCAGATATGAAAAATGATGACAAATGACTCAAGGTCGGTGCGCCATTTTTAACACAGTGAAGACTTAGTTTGGAGCTTCAACATGAAATGGAGGAATGCACTGTGGTACTGCCTCAGGGTAAGTTTAAATACACTGGTATATCTGTACAGAGACAGTGTACTTATATAACTCCGGAAATAAGCATCAATATTGGATTTAAAGCTCCTCGTATTTTGGTATCTAGAGATAACAAAGCATCTTTAAATCCTGTTTAAAGGACATATACTATACTGCTAAGAGTCATTGAATTCAGGTGCTCCAATCACTTCCATCAACACAGGTGTATAAAATCCAGGACCTAGGCATGCCGACTGCTTCTACAAACAGTTGTGAAAGAATAGGTTGCTCTCAGGAGCTCAGTGAATTCCAGCTAGTAGGATGCCACCTATGCAATAAGTCCTTTCATAAAATTTCCTCGCCAGTAAATATTCCACAGGTAACAGTTAGTGGTGTTATAACAAAGTGAAAGTGATTGGGAACAATAGCAACTCAGACAGGAACTGGTAGGCCACGTAAAATCAAAGAGCAGGAGGCACATAATGTGCAGAATTAATAGCTTCAGACCTCCAAACATGTGGCCATTAGATTAGCTCCACAAATGTACAGAGAGAGCTTTAAGGAATGGGTTTCAGTGGCCCAGCAGCTGCATCCAAGTCCAATGCAAAGAGCTGGATGCAGTGGTGTAAAGCATGTCTCCAATGGACTCCGGAGCCGTGGAGACGAATCATTCCTCTAAGTCCGGAAATCTTATGGTGAGTCTCGATGACACTTTGTTAGAACAGTTTGGGGATGGCCCCTTCCTGTTCCAACATAGCTGAGCACATGTACACACAGCAAATGTACAGAGACAAACTAAGCTCTTTTTTGTCACATTAGATGCCAAATTACCTGTTTAAAGAACAGTTTTAGTAAGTAAACACTTTCAATTTAATTTTGTCTTTTAAATAACTGAGCTGTCTTCCAAAACAAAAGATTAGGACTGTCCTGTTATTTTAATGACAAACTTTGGTCATTAAAAGACAGAGCTCTGCATAAGATGTAGGTCTAAGCAGGGGTGAAAGTAGTTTTAAATTCTTGCTGGTACTTAGGGGCGGAGCTAAACGGGGGTCTGGGGAGCCAATGGGGGCATATATGCATGCAGTGGCGACTGCTCCAAGACTGCAAGGGAAGCTTAACTTCCCCTAAAATGTCAAAAAATAAGTGATCAAATATAAACGGTTGTGTGTACATGTCAGTGACTAAATATGCGCAACAACGCGCACAACTTTTGTTCAGAATCAGCTTCTTATCACTGGTAACGACGCGGCTTTCCTCTCACTCATTCCCGCAGCTTCACAGTGCTTTAAACAGTGAGTTCAATAGCGAAGTAAAAATGCTGGGCTTTGTCCCGCCCATCGGACGCTCAGCGTCTCTGGGGTTCTATGGGGCAGTGGGCTGGCCTCGGCTGACCCAGACGCTCAGCTTCTGGATGATGATTGGATGATCTGTCTGAGGCTGAATCCCTTTTTGATTGACAGCAAAATGAGCGAATCAGCACTCTTGAAATTGAGCTTCCCCTCCTTGACAGACCAGCATCCGCCACTGATATACAGGGGTTGGACAATGAAACTGAAACACCTGGTTTTAGACCACAATAATTTATTAGTATGGTGTAGTGCCTCCTTTTGCGGCCAGTACAGCATCAATTCGTGGGAATGACATATACAAGTCCTGCACAGTGGTCAGAGGGATTTTAAGCCATTCTTCTTGCAGGATAGTGGCCAGGTCACTATGTGATACTGGTGGAGGAAAACGTTTCCTGACTCGCTCCTCCAAAACACCCCAAAGTGGCTCAATAATATTTAGATCTGGTGACTGTGCAGGCCATGGGAGATGTTCAACTTCACTTTCATGTTTATCAAACCAATCTTTCACCAGTCTTGCTGTGTGTATTGGTGCATTGTCATCCTGATACATGGCACCACCTTCAGGATACAATGTTTGAACCATTGGATGCACATGGTCCTCAAGAATGGTTTGGTAGTCCTTGGCACTGACGCGCCCATCTAGCACAAGTATTGGGCCAAGGGAATGCCATGATATGACAGCCCAAACCATCACTGATTGACCCCCATGCTTCACTCTGGGCATGCAACAGTCTGGGTGATACGCTTCTTTGGGGCTTCTCCACACCTTGACTCTCCCGGATGTGGGGAAAACAGTAAAGGTGGACTCATCAGAGAACAATACATGTTTCACATTGTCCACAGCCCAAGATTTGCGCTCTTTGCACCATTGAAACCGACCTTTGGCATTGGCATGAGTGACCAAAGGTTTGGCTATAGCAGCCTGGCCGTGTACAGGTCCTTCTCAAAATATTAGCATATTGTGATAAAGTTCATTATTTTCCATAATATCATGATGAAAATTTAACATTCATATATTTTAGATTCATTGCACACTAACTGAAATATTTCAGGTCTTTTATTGTCTTAATACGGATGATTTTGGCATACAGCTCATGAAAACCCAAAATTCCTATCTCACAAAATTAGCATATTTCATCCGACCAATAAAAGAAAAGTGTTTTTAATACAAAAAACGTCAACCTTCAAATAATCATGTACAGTTATGCACTCAATACTTGGTCGGGAATCCTTTTGCAGAAATGACTGCTTCAATGCGGCGTGGCATGGAGGCAATCAGCCTGTGGCACTGCTGAGGTCTTATGGAGGCCCAGGATGCTTCGATAGCGGCCTTTAGCTCATCCAGAGTGTTGGGTCTTGAGTCTCTCAACGTTCTCTTCACAATATCCCACAGATTCTCTATGGGGTTCAGGTCAGGAGAGTTGGCAGGCCAATTGAGCACAGTGATACCATGGTCAGTAAACCATTTACCAGTGGTTTTGGCACTGTGAGCAGGTGCCAGGTTGTGCTGAAAAATGAAATCTTCATCTCCATAAAGCTTTTCAGCAGATGGAAGCATGAAGTGCTCCAAAATCTCCTGATAACTAGCTGCATTGACCCTGCCCTTGATAAAACACAGTGGACCAACACCAGCAGCTGACACGGCACCCCAGACCATCACTGACTGTGGGTACTTGACACTGGACTTCAGGCATTTTGGCATTTCCTTCTCCCCAGTCTTCCTCCAGACTCTGGCACCTTGATTTCCGAATGACATGCAGAATTTGCTTTCATCCGAAAAAAGTACTTTGGACCACTGAGCAACAGTCCAGTGCTGCTTCTCTGTAGCCCAGGTCAGGCGCTTCTGCCGCTGTTTCTGGTTCAAAAGGGGCTTGACCTGGGGAATGCGGCACCTGTAGCCCATTTCCTGCACACGCCTGTGCACGGTGGCTCTGGATGTTTCTACTCCAGACTCAGTCCACTGCTTCCGCAGGTCCCCCTAGGTCTGGAATCGGCCCTTCTCCACAATCTTCCTCAGGGTCCGGTCACCTCTTCTCGTTGTGCAGCGTTTTCTGCCACACTTTTTCCTTCCCACAGACTTCCCACTGAGGTGCCTTGATACAGCACTCTGGGAACAGCCTATTTGTTCAGAAATTTCTTTCTGTGTCTTACTCTCTTGCTTGAGGGTGTCAATAGTGGCCTTCTGGACAGCAGTCAGGTCGGCAGTCTTACCCATGATTGGGGTTTTGAGTGATGAACCAGGCTGGGAGTTTTAAAGGCCTCAGGAATCTTTTGCAGGTGTTTAGAGTTAACTCGTTGATTCAGATGATTAGGTTCATAGCTCGTTTAGAGACCCTTTTAATGATATGCTAATTTTGTGAGATAGGAATTTTGGGTTTTCATGAGCTGTATGCCAAAATCATTCGTATTAAGACAATAAAAGACCTGAAATATTTCACTTAGTGTGCAATGAATCTAAAATATATGAATGTTAAATTTTCATCATTACATTATGGAAAATAATGAACTTTATCACAATATGTTAATATTTTGAGAAGGACATGTATATTGACCCTGTGGAGCTCCCGACGGACAGTTCTGGTGGAAACAGGAGAGTTGAGGTGCACATTTAATTCTGCCGTGATTTGGGCAGCAGTGGTTTTATGTTTTTTGGATACAATCCGGGTTAGCACCTGAACATCCTTTCAGACAGCTTCCTCTTGTGTCCACAGTTAATCCTGTTGGATGTGGTTCGTCCTTCTTGGTGGTATGCTGACATTATCCTGGATATCGTGGCTCTTGATACATCACAAAGACTTGCTGTCTTGGTCACAGATGCGCCAGCAAGACGTGCACCAACAATTTGTCCTCTTTTGGACTCTGGTATGTCACCCATAATGTTGTGTGCATTTCAATATTTTGAGCAAAACTGTGCTCTTACCCTGCTAATTGAACCTTCACACTCTGCTCTTACTGGTGCAATGTACAATCAATGAAGACTACCAGGCTGGTCCAATTTAGCCTTGAAACCTCCCACACTAAAATGACAGGTGTTTCAGTTTCATTGTCCAACCACTGTGTGTGTGTATATATATATATATATATATAAACAATGACAAACTATTTTCTGATGCATAACTTTTCTTCAGTTTCCGTCATTTCTTTTGAACAAAGAAGTTATTGTTCTCTGCATTGTGGTCTAGTTTTGATTTCATTTAAATAAAAACATTTGACAGTTCGGTTGTTTTCGAGTTTTTTTTTTAATGTCTGTAGATGCTAAGTAATTTGTTGTTCATCCTGTCCTAATGCAAGCTGCGGTTTTTTTTATGTCTCTGCACCACCTGTGTAAAATCTCCCAGTCCACTAAATCGAAAGCACCAATCTCCTTTGCAACCGTTCTGTTTCGGAGGTAAGCGCGCATGCGCTCTCCTGTAGTGTATGTGGAATCTCTGGTCATAAGCGGTGTTTTCGAGCTGTAATGTGTGGTTGTAGTTCAGCAAAATAACATGAAACTTAACTAGTTTCTCTCCCTTTGCTTTTAACTGGGATATTTAGCAGCGAGCAGACAGACATTAAACGTAGCGGTGCTCGTTGTAAAGGTTGGCCGTTCACAACAGCCTCGAGCTCCGAGGAGAAAGACGCAAAGCAAGAGCAATGAGGCTCCATCATAGCAGAACAGTTCAGAAACTATTTGGAATGAGGAGAAAAAAGCTATATTTATGTTTTAGACTGCCTGTTGGTAGCGGATCTGATGTTCTTTGTGTGCTCGTGAGTTTTTGCAGCCGTAACTGGTTCTGGATTAATCTTTTAGTGGTACGCAGTACCGGACCGTACCGGCTCACTTTCACCCCTGGGTTTAAGTAAGATAGCAGCATGCTTAGATAGTGTGGCTAAAATAATGTGGCCCAACATTTAGTTCAAAAACAGCATAATGCCTGAATTCTGGGAGCCAGATGCAACGTTGGAACAATGGTGTGCCTGCCTGCTGCATTTTGTAGCCAAAAATCGACAAAGTGCCACAACAGAATATGCTACAGATTACAAAACTGAAGATCGTAAGTTAATCATATCCAGTGAAATCAATAAAATGTTTGTGCAATCCCCCAACATTATCACAGATGTGTCAATCCTTCAGCTAAATTAATATGTAAGGAAAACTTTACATAACTTCAATCTCATTTACAATTTATCTAACATGAGTTTCTTATTCTAAATACTATTTAACTCAATGTTTACTTCCGCAAGTACTTTTCCATCTAAAACATTTTAAGATGGTAAAAATAAATTTGTTGAATTAAAAGTTGGATTATAAGCAAAAGTGCTAAATATTTTTACCAGAGGCCTTCTATTTAATCTCCCCAATGTGCATCTGCCCTATCTTTGAATGGTGTAAAAAACCCTTTTAGGTAAATAAACATCCCCCATCTCCTTCCTACACATCTGATACTGTAGTATATCCAATGTGATCTCCAGTTAAGCCAAGTTGCCGAAGAATCTTTGGGCACGTTGAAACCACTCAAGAGACGCAATTTGTACATTGCACACGTGCATGCCAACGGAATTGAGGTAAGTGCCACTTTAATGACCTGATAACATAATTTAATTTCATGCTACACTATGCAAGCTCTCTGTCTGCATTAATGACGATTCAATCACCTTCACATGCCAAATGCTTGAAATGACTCCATCTGTTGACAGTTTAACTTACTTTTTAAATAATTCAGCTAATAATTTTTTAACCTCTTGGGAGAACTTATAGACTATGTATTGAGCAATGAACTTTCAACCCAAGATGGTCAGACGATCATAAATTATGGAAAAAAAAATGAGAAAGAGTGGCACTGTAAATTAACCTAAACTAAACCTGTAAACTCACCCAATCCCAATTCCAATACACAAGCCCCATACACATTAGGGGTACAATATAAATAAAACACATACTTCAAAAACGTAAAGGCTTGATGCTTCATAAAATGTGCTTAATTTCTTCCCATTTTGACCCACATAAAACACGTTTACCGATACACCGACACACATGGTGAGACAAAGAACAGTGTGAGAGCAAATTTTATTTTCCTGTGGGATCATAAATCTGACTGGCATGTGTCGCACAATCCTTTACCTTTAATACGATATAGCACAGTTAGAAAACGCAGGTAATGCTCATATTAGGGATGCAGCTGAACACTCTGATAACTAAAACCGTTAGCCCTTTACGTTATCTGCCTCTATGGTTATGTCAGAAGATGAAAGTGATTCTTATTTTTTATTATTTTATCTTTTATTTAACCAGATAAAAGTATGATTAAAATCTCTTTTTGGAAAGATAAAGGGGATTTTTTTCTAACCCTTCTAGAGGAAGTAGTGATAGTGCTTAATAAACACTGAAGGCAAAACCTTATAAAAGGTAACCAAACTCAGGATCAGAGAGCATCAGTTTTTAAGAACACACAAAACATATTTCCCCAACAAATGTCACTCTCTATTCATCGTAAGATTAAAAGCATATGTTTACTTGTTTGGCTGGATCCTTCTTGACCAATCCAGTGGCAGCGGCGATGTTGCCTGCTCCCTCTACAGTTTTCTGGGCTACAGCCGTAACCCCGGTAACCACAGCTCCGCCCACCTGAGACACTCCAGACACTGTTTTTTCAGCGACTGCGGGGACAAAAGAAAGGAGAGAGGGAAAGAAGAACAGAGGGAAGGCTGTATTATTACAGTGTTAACACCGAAGACGATTACAAACAGAAACATGAGACAAATCCCACAATTTGGTCCGAAATTATCGAAGTAATTTGAGAAGCAAGGGAAGAACTCTAATTATTACATTTAACTTCCATTCTTAAAATAATGCATGAAATCAAGTAATTCCTGAAAGATTTTAGCTGTGTTGCAAACAGATTGAAAAAGGTGTATGTGTAATTTAATCTGCTAACCTAATTTGAGGAAGAGCCTCAGGTCATTTCTGTTCAAAGAGACAGGGAAGACAAATAAATCTGTCCCCTGGTGTACTAATCACCTTTGATGGACGGTTGCAATGGAAATGGAGGCCACAGGAGAACTCATAAGGCTTTCACTGATCAACCCGTGTTATTCAGCATCGTTAATCAATACCTGAAGGCTCACAGGGCGTAATCATGGCCTGCATGGACCTCTCCAAAGCAGATTATCAGATCATCTAATGTATGCCGCTGACAACACATTTTGCCATCTTGTATTTATCTCACAGTCACTCACTTGCTTTGTATGAGAAACAAACACACAAACCATATGCCAGGGTTCCCATTAAACAATCAATAAAGAAGACCTGCCTTTGCTTCTCTTCTTATTCTATGAGAGAAATAGCAAAGCAAGGCCTGCAGGGAGTCATTCAGGTGTAGTAGAGAGTTAGGCAGTTACAATATATCTGTCCTGTTAACCACCTGAGGATTCAGTGAGGTAACCTCGTTTTACTTTTCACTCATGTGAAAGATTTGCTGAGTTAAAACTGGTCCTCTGTTGCTAGAAGTAGGCTTGGGTCGGAATGATATTCTCACATTATGATAATCATGTGTAAAAAGACTACAGTTTCATGGTATCGTACGATTGACTCAAAAATATAAAACAATAAAGAGTTATAAGATTTAACTGGTTTTATTTTAAACAGAAAAGCAAAAATAATTTGCTCTCCTGCAAAAAATAATATCACATATTGATTATTATAGTCAGGCCTGGAATCAGGCAAATGTGGGTCTTTGGGTGAGATCCAGTTTTGGGGCTGCAGCAACACAAGTTTCTTCTTTGCATTCAAATTACAACAAATGTATAGGTCATGGGTCACTCATTTTCTATCTTGCCCCCACAAAATTAAATTTGTATAGAGCCTTGGGTTCTTCTTGACCTCTGGAGACAAGGAAACTTATCCATTTTTATAAAACTATACTATGTAATTTGTTAAAAATCTAAACTTAAAGAACACAAATCCAGTTTTAGATAAAAAAAACACATCAACCTTTTAAAATGGGGTGTCTCTTTTCAGTAGAATAAAAGCAGTTTTACATTTATAAGGATTTTAGTCCACTTTAAAACCTTAGGTAGAAACATTGCAACTTAATAACATTAAAGAATGAACAAGAAAAAATATCACTTCAACCATTAGTTTCATTTAGTTGTGAAATTTCTTTTGATATTCAGATATAAGATTTGCCAAAACCATATTTTCCTTTTGCCTTTACATATACAATCTGTCTTTATTTCATTGTCATTTTTGGGAGAACTACTGGGAAGGAACTAAAACACAACATGCTGTAGACCCCTGGGTTAGGTACACATTAACGTAAAGGTTTTTAGTCCTTGTCCATATGACAGTTGTTTTTCAGAAGCGATTATTGTGTTTGTCCTTTCTAAAATGTTTCTTATAAACAGGAAATCATTTGTAGAAAGCAAAAAAACACCCAAAATCTCCAAAATATGCCAGGCCTGTGTGAAGTGAAGGGCTGCATAGTGGTGCGATGGTAATACTGTTGCTGGTCAAGATCCTGAGTTCAAATCCCAGCCTGTGGCCTTTCTATATGGGGTTTATTCTCCCTGTGCATGCATTGGTTCTTGGAATGGGTGACTTTCACCAACTATTTTCCAATAGTTTCATATTGTTACTACATGAACATCCAACAGATTAAAACCTCACACTGATATGGGCTCACGTGTGTTCTCTGGACGTTGTCAATAACTGTTTGAAAAACATAGTTTAAAAAAATCCCCAAAAAAAACCAAAGACAAAAAAAACTGTGTGGCTGCTAACATCTTCGGGTGCTTGGCCCTAATAACATCCTTGCTAAGGTTTGCTTCTAATTATAGTTATAATAATATTCTGTATAACATTTATTAATTGTACAAGTAATTTTGGAATAGTTGCGGAAATGTTTTATACATATATATACCCAGGGGTGAAAGTGAGCCGGTACGGTCTGGTACTACGTACTACTAAAAGATTCAGCACCGGTACGTAGTACCGGGAAGAGGGAAGAACGGCTGTCTGCTATGAAGCCGTCATCCAGAACCAGTTACAGCTGCAAAAACTCACGAGCACACAAAGATCAGATCCGCTATCAACAGGCAGTCTAAAACACGACTTAATCTGTTTATAAATATAGCTTTTTTCTCCTCATTCCAAATAGTTTCTGAACTGTTCTGCTATGATGGAGCCTCATTGCTCTTGCTTTGCTTCTCTCTCCTCGGAGCTCGAGGCTGTTGTGAACGGCCAACCTTTAAAACGAGCACCGCTACGTTTAATGTCTGTCTGCTCGCTGCTAAATACTCCAGTTAAAAGCAAAGGGAGAGAAACTAGTTAAGTTTCATGTTATTTTGCTGAACTACAACACATTACAGCTCGAAAACACCGTAACGACCAGAGATTTCACAAACACTACAGGAGAGCGCATGCGCGCTTACCTCCGAAACAGAACGGTTGCCAAGGAGATTGGTGCGTTCGATTTAGTGGACTGGGAGATTTTACACAGGTGGTGCACAGACATAAAAAACCGCAGCTTCCATTAGGACAGGACAAACAATAAATCACTTAGCATCTACAGACTTAAACAACCCAACTGTCAAAATTTTTAATTTAAATGAAATCAAAACTCGACCACAATGCAGAGAACAATAACTTCTTTGTTCAAAAGAAATGACGGAAACTGAAGAAACGTTATGCATCAGAAAATAGTTTGTCATTGTTTCATACATGGAAGTTCTTTAACAATTGAAAAAAAATACATATATATATATATATATATATATATATATATATAATTTGTGTGTGTGTTAATTGTTACTCTCATCGGTGCCCCCCTCAAATATATATATATAGATATATATCTATATCTATATATATATAGATATATATATACATATCAGTGGCGGATGCTGGTCTTTCAAGGAGGGGAAGCTCAATTTCAAGATCGCTGATTCGCTCATTTTGCTGTCAATCAAAAAGGGATTCAGCCTCAGACAGATCATCCAATCATCATCCAGAAGCTGAGCGTCTGGGTCAGCCGAGACCAGCCCACTGCCCCATAGACCCCCAGAGACGCTGAGCGTCCGATGGGCGGGACAAAGCCCAGCATTTTTACTTCGCTATTGAACTCACTGTTTAAAGCACTGTGAAGCTGCGGGAATGAGTGAGAGGAAAGCCGCGTCGTTACCAGTGATAAGAAGCTGATTCTGAACAAAAGTTGAGCGCGTTGTTGCGCATATTTAGTCACTGACATGTACACACAGCAGTATATATTTGATCACTTATTTTTCGACATTTTAGGGGAAGCTGAGCTTCCCTTGCAGTCTTAGAGCAATCACCACTGCATGCATATATGCCCCCATTGCCTCCCCAGCCCCCCCTTTAGCTCCGCCCCTAAGTACCGGTTAGAATTTAAAACTACTTTCACCCCTGTATATATAGCACTGTTGCCTTGCAGCAAGAAGGTCCTGGGTTTGACTCCTGGCCGGGGCTTTTTCTGCAAGGAGTTTGCATGTTTTCCCTGTGCATGCGTGGGTTCTCTCCGAGTACTCCGGCTTCCTCCCACAGTCCAAAAACATGACTGTTAGGCTAACTGGTCTCTCTGAATTGCCCTTAGGTGTGAATGAGTGTGTGCATGGTTGTTTGTCCTGTATGTCTCTGTGTTGCCCTGCGATGAATTGGCGACCTGTCCAGGGTGTACCCTCATTGAGATAGGCACCAGCTCCCCGGTGACCCACAATGGAATAAGCGGTACAGAAGATGAATGAATGAATGTTTTTATACAGCCAAATTTTTTTTCTTGGGGGCATACAAAAACCATAATGGTCTTTTTCTTTAGTCAGCTGACTGGCAGTGTGCAGCAACAGGTTTGGGGTCGGGAAACGATGCATTACTCTGTGTTTCTGGATTACTGGATGGCAAGTCATAGTGATTTGACACTGTAACTTTTTAGAACCTTGGCATACCTTTATACCAGTCAGGGTCAGACTTTAGCAAGGGCTTACCGTAGCAATAGCCTGTGGCCCTGAGGTTTTAGCTGACGTGTAAGTCACCAACTATTATATTTTGCATGTGTAAAAAAAGCTTTTCCGGATAGAGTCTCAACACTTGGGCAAAGCCCAGGGGCCCAGATATATCAGGAACAGAATCATGCCTGATGTAAAGTCATAAATAATAGAACTTAACAATAGCAAACGATTCATTATAATTGGGATTAATAGAAATGTGTTACCTGTGGAGACTCCATCCTTTGTTTTAGAACCTGAAAGAAAAATTAGGCCCAAGTATTTATAAGTACATACAATGATAGTTTTACAAATCATAATAATATAATAATGGTAATAATAATGTAGTGGCGTTTTAAAGATGTGGTTACAAGTAATTTCCTGATCTTAAATGAGATGATTTCCCGGAACCCACCGACATACATAACCCCATCCTTCGTCATCTCAGCCGCTCCAGTCACTCCCTGCTTGGTTTTCTCCGCCGCTGCCACGACCCCATCCTTGGCTTTAGAGAAACCCTTCATCAGCGCGTCCATGGCGGCTCGGTTCGGCTAACACGCACCCAGCTGCAAAGCAGGTCCAAAGAGATGGATGAACTGAAACAGTGGGTGTTAAAACACAGAAATGATGCCACCGCCCCGCGTCTTTGTTTTTTCCTCAGACTGGTTTATTGCAGGCTGGAATATTGTGCTGCCCAATACGAGCAGCTTTGGAGCAAATCCCACCTGTAGGAATCCTTTAACGAACCATATTTTTTTTAAAGAAAGGAAAGTGTTTTACGCACTTGTTTGCTTCAACTTCCTTTCAGCTCACAATGTGACGGGTTTTCCCGGATGGCAGCAGAGTATCCCCCAAAGAGTAAACCCGCCTATAGTCTCCAAACTTCAGCTGCTCCGAACAAACGACGGCGTGTAGTGTCCTCCACTCGGACGGACAGAGAGGACTCCACGGGTCCGTTTGACAGACGCCTCCCACGCCACAGAGATGGAGAAGGAGCGATTGATCACTCTCTCTCTCTCTCTCTCTCTCTCTCTCTCTCTTTCTCTCAAACACACACACACACACACACACACACACGGATTACATAGCCGTTTCTATACGTGGGTTATCCACAGTAGGAGCAGCAGCTGCCTTTTTAATGTCATCTGTGGCTCAACTACCAATTAGGCTGGTGGCAGTGTAATTACTCAAAACAACAGGGCTCAGCTATTCTCTCTTCCCACATGTGACTAAGATGTTAACTACAGCTGCATGTAGCAGGTTGATGACTACTAGAGGGCCAGTTTAGAGACAATTTATATCATTTTTTAAACAAATTAGTTGAAAATGTAATTAAAACTTGAATGGGAAGGGATATTAGTCAAACTCAAAATACATTACAGATGATCTTCTAAAAGCCTTGAGTCATCAGCCATCTCTATATATTTTGTGTAAATCATTTAACCACAAACAGCAAAACAGCTCTCAAATTATACAAGAAATCGTAGTTAGACAGATACATAACAGGAAACAAAAAAATCTTTAGGAATGTTTAATTAGCATTTATAACAACATGTCATTGGTTTCTGTTTCATTTGTTGCCCTTATGAAAATGTAATAGAAGAGAGAAAATCAAATTGTCCAATTTGGAGTCTCAAGCATTTACTCTCCCACCTAAAATTACTTGACACAACATCAGTAGAAAAGCAACTAATTTAACTGAAGACAGCTTTGAAAGACCTAAGACAATGGTCTAAGACAATGGAAATGGACCATTTTTAAAACCACGGCCTACGCATTTTTGTAAAAACAATCAAATTCACTGTAGATGTAGTTTATGGCCTATAGGGCAATAACTCTAAGTGAGTTACAGGATTATAAAAAAAAATAAATACCGCTTATTCTGAAGAAGGTTGAACATCTTGCAACTAAAATACAAGTTGAATGGTAAGGAATCTACAGTACAAAACATAGTACACCCTCACATTTCTGTAAATATTTTATTATATCTTTTCATTGGACAACATTGAAGATATGACACTTTAATACAATGTAAAGTAGTCAGTGTACAGATTGTATAACAGTCTCAAAATAGGTCCACAGTCATTAATGTCTAAACCACTAGACAGCAAAAGTGAGTACACCCCTAGGGGAAAATGTCCAAATTGTGCCCAAAGTGTTAATATTCTGTGTGGCCACCATTATTTTCCAGCACTGCCTTAACCCTCTTGAGCACGTAGTTCACCAGAGTTTCACAAGTTGCCACTGCAGTCCTCTTCCACTCCTTAATGACAACATCATAGAGCCAGTGGATGTTAGAGACCTAGTGTTTTTCCACATTCTATTTCAGGATGCCCAATGGATAATCTGTAAGATCTAAATCTGGGGACATGCTTGGATAGTCCAGTTCCTTGAGTATCTTTAGCAAGGCAGTGGTCATCTTGGAGGTGTGTTTGTTGGCGTTATAATGTTGGAATACTGAAATGCGGCCCAGTTTCTGAAGGGAGGGGATACATATACTTCAATGTGTAACAGTACATGTTGGCATTCATGGTTCCCTCAATGAATTCTAGATCCCCACAGCCAGAGCCAGAAAACCATGACACTCCCACTACCATGTGTGTCTGTAGGCAAGATGCACTTGTCTTTGTATTAAGAATTAGAATCCGCCTTATTGCCAAGTTTGGTATATGTAATACTGGAAATAAAGAATATCTTTTTATATATACATATATACACAACCGACTTTACAAAAGAATATAATGTGACATCAGTCCAAGTATGCATGGTGTTGGTCTGGAAATCTGACTGTCAAGTGTTCATCAGAGAAACAGCTTGGGGGAAGAAATTGTCTCTGTGGTGGCTGGTTTCAGAAGACAGCGTTTTGTAGCGCCGGCCGGAAGGTAAAAGCCTAAACAGTTTGTGTGCAGGGTGTGTGGGGTCTGCAGAGATTTTAGCTGCCCTTTTTCTGACCCTAGACCTGTATAATATCTGGATAGAGGGAAGGTCAACCCTGATGATTCTCTATGCAGACCTGATTGTTCGTTGGACCTGTCCTGTTTGTGGGTCAGCCAAATCACACTGAGATGGTCGAAGACAAGACAAACTGAAATAGTCTTGAGTAGATTAGGTTCCAGGTGGTTCTTACCACAGCAGTGCATCAGTCAATCCTGTCTGTATGCAGACTCATCACTGTCCTGGATCAGTCCAATAACTGTGGTGTCACATGCAAACTTCAAGAGTTTCACAGATGGGTTAGCTGAGGTGCAATCATTTGTGTGGAGGGAGAAAAGGAATGGGGAGAGAATACACTTCTGGGGGTGCCGGTGCTGATGGTTCTCGTGTGAGAGAAGATGCTCCCCAGCTGCTGCCAGTCCCTTAGGAAGCTGGTGATCCACTGACAGGTGGAGGCCGGGACTGGATGAGCTTCTGGTGGAGGACATCTGGGTTGATGGTGTTGAAGGCCAAGCTGAAGTACACAACAGGATCCTGGCATACATCCCTGGGTGGTTGAGGTGTTGCAAGATAAAGTGTAGTCTCAGGTTGACTGCATCATCTGCTGACCTGTTTGCCCGGTAGGCATTCCTTACCTGGTTGCCACCACACACGCTTGACACCACCTGAACCAAATCATTTTATCTTGGTCTCATCAGACCACAGGACATGGTTCCAGTAATCCGTGTTCTTAGTCTGCTTGTCTTCAGCAAACTGTTTGCAGGCTTTCTTGTGCATCATCTTTAGAAGATGCTTCCTTCAGGGATGAAAGCCATGCCGACCAGTTTGATGCAGTGTATGGTCTGAGCACTGACCGACTGACTCCCTTCAACCTTTACACCAATGCTGGCAGCACTCATACACCTACCTTCGAAAGACAACATCTAGATATGATGCTGAGCACATGCACTCAACATCTTTGGTCAACAATGGTGAGGTTCTGAGTGCTCTGAGTGGAACCGGTCCTGTTAAACCGCTGGATGTTCTTGGCCACTGTGCTGCAGCTCACTTTCAGTATGTTTGCAATCTTATAAACTCAGCCATCTTTATGTAGAGCAACAATTCTTTGTTTCAGATCCTCAGAGAGTTCTTTGCCATGAGGTGCCATGTTAAACTTCCTGTGGCCAGTATGAGAGTGTGTGAGAGCCATAACAAGACATTTAACACACCTGGGACCTTGTAACACTAACGAGTCACATGACACTAAGCAGGAAAAAGGGCTAATTGGACAGAATTTGGACATTTTCACTTAGGGGTATACCCTCTTTAGTTGTTTAACTTCAAACATACTATAAAATGGAAACACAGTTTAATTACTCTTTTGCCACAAGTATATGACTAAAAGGCAAGACATTTTAGTACAATGCAGGTAAAAATGAATACATAATCAGCTTAAAGAGCCTCACTCAATGTGTTAACATTCAAATTAGTTTGTGATTGATTCCCCTAACAGTAAATATCTGTTGTGATTATGAATCTGAAAATATTATTTAATATTTAATATTAAATCAAATAATATTTGAGTCTGTTAAGGGTTATTCTGTGAATACCAGCCCAGTAAGGTGATGGTATTAGGACAAAATAGAAAGGTGTGAGCCCAGCTCTGACATTATTGAACAGCACAACTCTGCACACACATGGAATGAATTCACACAATTTCTTAAAATACAAGAATTTATTAACAAAAATAGGTCAACTCATAGTCAAACATATTTCAATCAACAAACTCTTTACTATGCTAAAACAATCCAACTAAACTACCAAGCAAAATTAAAGAATAACGAAGACTAATGGGCTATGTACAATATAAACAAGTTGATTAAAGATGGTTGAGAACCATGACCAAAAAAGTGATGCAACATTACCATGCAATGTTTATGTTTGATAACCAAGGATTATCTTGAAGTATCTGGAAACGGAGTTAAGTTAGTTTTGGAACCAACTTAGGCAATAATCAGTACACCTTTAGACAACCATTCACAATGCAAGATCAGATAAATTATTTTAATAAAATCATGTTTTAAAGAATGATTTCTGAATAAAACCAACCTTCTGGATGACTAATTCTCAACGGTGTCTCATTAGCTGCCTTTACTTATTAAAATAATATTCAAAGAAATATTATTAAGGGAATGATCAAATATTTAAGGAAATATTTTGGAAAAGAGCCAAATGTTTCTGGAGAAGTGGGGTTTAATGGTGTTTACTTGGTTATCAGATTTAGTAAAATAATGTTTAGGGACTATTATTTACTAGCTTGAAAACTAACAACCTTTCTGTTAAATATTCCCTAGCAGGCAAGCACGTGTCCTAAGCCGTTAGCAGTTGAAGCTAACAAAGAAGCTGATAGCTTAGCACCAGAATCAAACACACCCCTTTAAAAATACCGTCAATAAAAGGGTTAAAATGCATAAACGCGGACCGTGCGTTATGGCTGATCTTCTGTGTTTAAAATCACCCTTTAAATAAAGTTTGTCTTAACTTTAAAAACACACAAACACAGAACACAAAACTGAGCACGTGTGCTGCAGATAGCCTGCTAGCACCAAGATAGCTGAGTTCAACACAAACAAAACCAAACTTCATAAAATGAAAAACGTTCAGATCATAAATCTTTCTTTATTACTCTGCCCAAACCTAACCTCGTATGAACCATGCTGAGGAGTTGTCCGGGCGATGACGAAGTTTGAAGAAAGCTCTGTGAACAAAGGGTGGCCCGTTCTGCCCGCTGACCACACTGCACGTTACCACGGGATGAGGCTCCTGTTGTTGTCCTTTCAGACTGGGAAAACCACTCCCCTTTGCTTCGTAGAGACAGCGTCTCTGCTGGGAAACTTTCTGGAACACAGCTTGCTTCTGTAGGCCTCAGAGAGAAAGTCAAGCCAGGCTTATACCTTAATTACCCCTTTTATGAATGAATACCGGGTACACAGACAGGAATTCATCCGTACTTAACTTTGTGCATATGATCGATGAACGTATGACACCCTTGGATCCAGTTTGAAGAGTTTATGTCTTTTTGCCAGCAAAGAGACATTAGCGCGCTACCTCTTCGGCCAGCCTCGCACAGAGTCCGGGTGGAAGAAAAAGGATGTAGCAAGAGCGGTGCTTTTATGTGGACAATGACGTCACAGGAAGTCCGCAGTTACCCAGTTTCCTTACTGTGCCGGAAGTAGGTTAATGCAATTTATTTTGAAAGTTCCAGGAATGTCTGTACTGGCCTTTCACGTTGTAACCATGGCTGTGGGTCCCAACACATCTATACAACTTTTCTTCCTTTGACCCATTCTCAGCAAAGTGTTCAGAACTGAGTCAACACATCAAACAAAATCAGAAGCACATAATACCATTCTATCTATGGTGCAGTTTGTAATTGAGAAGCATCAATAACAGCGTAATTGTTGAAAGACAATTTAGAGGACAAAAATGAATTTTACATGATTTACATGTAAAACATAAAGTTATTAATAAAACTACATTATAATTCTGCCACCTATATGTTCTGAAAAATCTCTGTTGCATGCCTACTCACTGTTTCCACTAATACTAACCACTGGCGCTGAGAAAAGGGACAATGCATATTAAAACGGACATAGACACACCCTATAAATGTGCTACTAGGTTAATTTCCACATGGAGTCCCTTGTAGGCTAATAGCGTGACACTTAAAAAATGAATAAAATAAAAGATGCATTGCATCCGTTTGTGGTTCTTGCATTATTGGCAACCTAGGCACACACCTCCTTCTTTAAAATCACAGTTTGTAATCAATTTAGAATATCATAGTATATATATATTTCAGCTTTCATGCCAGTCAAAATCCAAGGTTTTCCTAATGTTGAAAAAAAGTTAGAAATGCTCATTCTGTGTTTTCACAATTAGAATAAAATTGCATTAATCCCAAGCTATGTTTAAAAAAAAACGAATCTTTGTTCAGCGTAGAATAATCCTGTTCAGATTTAACCAGGTAAATATTTTAGATTCTGAACAAGAGGATATTAAATGCATGCCACATTGGCCCAAAAACAGTAAATTGGCCAATAACCTGTGACCTAACAAAGTACAAAAAGCATAGATTTCAATAATATATTAAACAGACATACATAGGTTAAACCTTTTCAAAGATTTAATGTTTCTTCAGATGTTGTGGTGAGCATTACAAATGCAACTTGGAGAAGACTGTTAAAGCTGGAGGTAAACTCCTCCTAAAGTTGTTGTTCTTTCAACTCACCTCTAGTGGAAGTCTTTGTTCCAGTGCCTCTACCATGCCTCCCTTTCATAAATTCCCTTAAAGAACAAGCCCATGCAAAATGTAACATGTAAAACTTGCATATTTAGAATTAAAATTCTCAAAAGTAATAAATTGTGTTTCGTCAAGATGTTTCTGATGAAGCAAAAGAGGCTTTTTGTCAAAGGCTTTTAAAACTTTCCTGAAATGTAATTCTATTATAAAATGTGATCTAAAGTATATGTGAAAGACCAAGTGATGATACAACAATCAATGTCAGGAAAGCAAAATATTAAATTAAGATATATCCTAGCAGCATCAAATCTATTATGGACTTATCAAATCAAAATTTGGGGGATGAAATTTAAGAGTTTGTTATAGAAGTGGTAAGCGACTGTTTAACGCTAAAAATATTTGTAATTGGTTTTCCCAGAATAACAAGATAATTTTCACTTTCGTTCGTTCGTCGTCTTCCGCTTTATCCGGGACCGGATAAGGGGGGCAGCTGACTCAGCATACTCAGCAGAGACGCCCAGATATCCCTCTCCCCAGACACCTCCTCCAGCTCCTCCGGTGGGAGCCCAAGGCGTTCCCAGGCCAGCCGAGAGACATAGTCCGAGCCCCTCCCGGATGGCCGAGCTCCTCATCCTATCTCTAAGGGAGTGTCTGGCAACCCTACGGAGGAAGCTCATTTCAGCCGTTTGTATCCGGGATCTCGTTCTTTCGGTCATGACCCAAAGTTCATGGCCATTCTTGAGGGTAGGAACGTAGACCGACCAATAAATCGAGAGCTTCGCTTTTCGGCTCAGCTCTCTCTTCACCACAACGGACCGACGAAGTGACCCCATTACTGCGGCAGCCGCACCGATCCGTCTTTTGATCTCCCGCTCCATTCTTCCCTCACTCGTGAACAAGACCCCGAGATTCTTGAACTCCTCCCAGCTGCTTCACACTCGGCAGCGAACCACCCCAGCGCATGCTGTAGGTCTTGGCTAGAGGGGGCCAGCAGGACCATGTCATCCGCAAAAAGAAGAGACGAAATCCACTGGTCCCCAAACCAGACCCCCTCCGGCCCTTGGCTGCACCTAGAAATCCTGTCCATAAAAGTAATGAACAGGATCAGTGACAAAGGTCAGCCCTGCCGGAGTCCAACATGCACCGGGAACAGGTCCAACTTAGTGCCGGCAATGCGAACCAAACTCCTGCTCCGCTTGTACAGAGACCGGATGGCCCCTAGTAAAGGGCCCCTGATTCCGTACTCCTGGAGCACCCCCCACAGGACACCACGAGGGGCACAGTCGAATGCTTTCTCCAGGTCCACAAAACACATGGGGACCGGTTGGGCAAACTCCCATGAACCCTCGATTACCCTGTAGAGGGTATAGAGCTGGTCCAGTGTTCCACGGCCGGGACGAAAACCACACTGCTCCTCCTGAAGCCGAGGTTCGATTATCGGCCGGACTCTCCTCTCCAATACCCTGGCGTAGGCCTTACCAGGGAGCCTGAGAAGTGTGATCCCCCTGTAGTTGGAACATACTCTCCAGTCACCCTTCTTATGAAGGGGGACCACCACCCCAGTCTGCCAGCCCAGAAGCACTGTCCCCAACCGCCACGTGATGTTGAAGAGGCGTGTCAAACATGACAGCCCCACGACATCCAGAGACTTGAGGTACTCAGGGTGGATCTCATCCACCCCCGAAGCCCTGCCACAATTTTAAATTTATTGTGGTTATTATTGCAACACAAAGCTCTGTTAAGCTCCAGTGTGCTATCAGACACGTGTTGCAGAGCAGACCCATTATGATCCCACGTCATTTATCACGAGCTGTAGTGGACATGCAGGTTCTTACGTTACGGATGACCTCTGGATTCACCGAGAAGCTGTAGCAGAAAGGGTTCTGTTAAATAATCTAAAACAGCTGATTCTGTATTAGATAATACAACAAAGATTCTGCAATATTGACATGAGTTAACACCAAATTATGCAATCTTGCCTATGTCTAGATGAGCATATTTTACACTCTTCTCTGCTATATACTGTAGCTAATGACTCTCCAAACACTTATAGTGTTCAGCAATGGTAGTTTGTATAGATATGACTAACTCATAACTGCTTTGCAAGACTATTCATACTCCTTGAACGTTTTGTGCATTTTGTGACATTGCAGCCAGAAACATCTAAGCATTTTATTGGAATCTGCGAGACATTAATAAAACTCTAAGAAAGTGTGGCATGCCTTGATGTTCAGCCTTCTTTGTGGACTCACCTTTGACTGCAATTACAGCTGCATGTCTTGTGTGTTCAGAGTGATGTGCAGTTTCAGTCGTTTCGCCACGTACAGCGTTTTGCATGTAGGCAAAGAAGCTCTATTTTGTTCTCATAGCACAAATTGGCTTTGTCCTCTAGTTAGCAGTAAACTGCAAACACTTGTTGCCACTCTTCCATAAAGCCTGGATCATTGATAAGAGTTGGCCTGTCAGCAGACGCTCGCATCTGAGCTATGGATCTCTGCACCTTCTTAAGTTACCATGTGCCTCTTGGTACATTGCTCTCTAACAAACCTCCAGGGCCTTCACTGAACAGCTGGATTTATACCAAGATGAAATCACACATAGGTGGACTGTAGTTACTAACCAGGTTTTGAAATAGATCTTACTTATTGGTATTAGAGCAAAGAGGTCTAAATACAAATTCCTGATTTTTATTGGAAAAAAAAAAAAAGGAATCCATGAATCATTTACCTCTTTTTTGTGTTGTCTGTAATGTATTGTGACAAGATGTGAAAAAATTCAGGAGGTTTGAAGGAAATATCTAAGCATATTGTTCTTACTGAAATACTGGGGCATCACTAACTGCCAGCAAAGCTTTACTGCCTCTCTCCATTGACTGAACAAGTTACGCTTTTAAAAGGAACTCTGTTATATTGTGTGTTCAGAGTATTGTGTAATACATTGGTGTTAACTATACCTTTTCCTTTAATCTGCACAGCGACCTAGAATCAGTTGGTCCAGCTGTATGTTTTAAGAAAGGCCAGATGTAGTGGCAAAAATAGTTAATTAGATGGGAAATCTACTTTGTGAAACTATGCAGTAAATATGGAGCAAAAAACTCAGACATCACAATCATCATAAGTGCATTCTTCTAAATTGCTGCCATGCAACTACAGTATACTTAAAATATTCAGCACAAATGATTAGTTGAACTAGGTTCTAAAGAAATAAAGGATGAAAATTTAACTGGATTTCTTACAGACCAGATCACCATCAGCTTGCCACGGTAGACTCGTTTTCTTCATCATCTCCTCCTCAGAAACGTCCAACGCAGACAAAACCAACACATTCTAGCTTCCTACACTGAAGTCCTTTTCTTTATAGTTGCTGCTGATTATAGTTATAATGAGCTGGTTGGAAAGTTGTGTTGCAGTGTTTAGGAGAAAAAAATGAAGCTGGAAAGAAAGCACATAATTGTTAAAGTCCTACTCTCTGTTTTATTCCTTATAAATGACCATCTTGAGTGATTCACCGATGAGGCCAAAACCACGAGTCATGGCACTGATATCTTTTTGAAAAAGCTGTCTTTTATTGAGAGCGGCTTAAAAAAAGCGGTGCCCTACTTTGTTTGTCTTTAATGTTGTTTGCAGGATTTACCTAAATGAAAAAATCTTCTGCTTTCTTTAAAACAGACCTGCCCTCTGAGGAGGATAAAGGCACCACTTGTCCTGTAGTATATTTGTATTTCTAACCATACCTTGTCCCTGTCTTTCCTTTGTTGTATGTCTAGAGTGTGTGTTGGTGTGCGTGCGTGTGGGTGTGTGTGATGTATGTGCGTGGGATCTAGCATTTGTTACTGTGTAAGACCCATTTATCCAATATATATTACGTTGTGAGGACCCATTGTTCCTTCCGGGGCAAGTTCCTTGTAAAAATAGAAAGACATAATGTGTGTGTGTGTGTGTGTGTGTGTGTGTGTGTGTGTGTGTGTGTGTGTGTGTGTGTGTGTGTGTGTGTGTGTGTCTGGGTGTGTGCATTTGTTAAACCGCATTAAGTATAGACCGACTGAGATCAGACATTACAGAAAAACAGAGATCTGAAAAATGCTAATCATGACCACTGTAACTATCAAACAACTTTAAAGTCAACACCAAGGTATAATCCTTTTTGCACAAAAAGACTGCACGCTGTGTTAAGTGTACAAAAAAAATACATGTCCTTGAGATGAATTGATTTCATTTCACACAGCGCCATCTATTGATGCAGTTTTGCTACAGGGTTTTGAACCCCCTGACAGATAAGACAGAGGTGAGACATGCATTAGAGCTGGTTTAGATGTGTGGGAGGATTTAAACATTACATTTGATCTATTTACAGTGCAGTTTGTATATGAATGTGGTTAAAATTCGAATATCTGTCAACTATTTCACGCTCTACAGAAGCATAGTCGAATTGGTGTGGTTTGAATAGGATTGGTAGCTTCTCCAATGCAACATCCAGCAGTTTGTCATGTACCAACCACAAACTTCAGTTTTATGTGACAGACCAACACAAAGTACAGCCAAGTTGTAAAGAGGAAAGTAAAATATGCATTTTTGCAGTTTTGTCACAACTGTAAATCTGGAAAGTGAGGTGTAAATTTGTATTCGGCCCCCCATGTGAATACTTTGTAGAACCCCCTTTTAATGCAATTACAGCTACAAGATTTCTAGCTTTGCACAAATAGAGACTGAAATGTTTGCCTATTCTTCTTTGGTTTATTAGCTCAAGCTCAGTGGGATTGGATGGTGAGTGTCTCATTGATTCTCAACAGGAATTAGGTCTGGACTTTGAGCCAGTATGCTTTGATCTAAACAAGTTTCAGCTCTGGTCGTATTGGCCTTGTCTTGCTGGAAAGTTAATCTCAAGTCTTTTGCAGCACTTAACAGGTTTTCTTCCAGGATTGCTCTTCATTTAGCTCCCCCTATGTGTCCAGCTTCCCTGTCTCTGCTAAAGAATCGTATCCTTGCAGGATGACACCGGTACCACTATGTTTCACTGTGAGGATGGGTTTTTAGCAGAGTGTGCAGTGTTAGCTTTCCACCATACATAGAGTTTTTCATATAGGCCAGTGCGTAAAATTCTGCAACTTACAGGTCCTTCTCAAAATATTAGCATATTGGGATTAAGTTCATTATTTTCCATAATGTAATGATGAAAATTTAACATTCATATATTTTAGATTCATTGCACACTAATTGAAATATTTCAGGTCTTTTATTGTCTTAATACGGATGATTGTGGCATACAGCTCATGAAAACCCAAAATTCCTATCTCACAAAATTAGCATATTTCATCCGACCAATAAAAGAAAAGTGTTTTTAATACAAAAAACGTCAACCTTCAAATAATCATGTACAGTTATGCATTCAATACTTGGTCGGGAATCCTTTGGCAGAAATGACTGCTTCAATGCGGCGTGGCATGGAGGCAATCAACCTGTGGCACTGCTGAGGTCTTATGGAGGCCCAGGATGCTTCGATAGCGGCCTTTAGCTCATCCAGAGTGTTGGGTCTTGAGTCTCTCAACGTTCTCTTCACAATATCCCACAGATTCTCTATGGGGTTCAGGTCAGGAGAGTTGGCAGGCCAATTGAGCACAGTGATACCATGGTCAGTAAACCATTTACCAGTGGTTTTGGCACTGTGAGCAGGTGCCAGGTCGTGCTGAAAAATGAAATCTTCATCTCCATAAAGCTTTTCAGCAGATGGAAGCATGAAGTGCTCCAAAATCTCCTGATAGCTAGCTGCATTGACCCTGCCCTTGATAAAACACAGTGGATCAACACCAGAAGCTGACACGGCAACCCAGACCATCACTGACTGTGGGTACTTGACACTGGACTTCTGGCATTTTGGCATTTCCTTCTCCCCAGTCTTCCTCCAGACTCTGGCACCTTGATTTCCGAATGACATGCAGAATTTGCTTTCATCCGAAAAAAGTACTTTGGACCACTGAGCAACAGTCCAGTGCTACTTCTCTGTAGCCCAGGTCAGGCGCTTCTGCCGCTGTCTCTGGTTCAAAAGTGGCTTGACCTGGGGAATGCGGCACCTGTAACCCATTTCCTGCACATGCCTGTGCACGGTGGCTCTGGATGTTTCTACTCCAGACTCAGTCCACTTCTTCTGCAGGTCCCCCAAGGTCTGGAATCGGCCCTTCTCCATAATCTTCCTCAGGGTCCGGTCACCTCTTCTCGTTGTGCAGCGTTTTCTGCCACACTTTTTCCTTCCCACAGACTTCCCACTGAGGTGTCTTGATACAGCACTCTGGGAACAGCCTATTCGTTCAGAAATTTCTTTCTGTGTCTTACCCTCTTGCTTGAGGGTGTCAATAGTGGCCTTCTGGACAGCAGTCAGGTCAGCAGTCTTACCCATGATTGGGGTTTTGAGTGATGAACCAGGCTGGGAGTTTTAAAGGCCTCAGGAATCTTTTGCAGGTGTTTAGAGTTAACTTGTTGATTCAGATGATTAGGTTCATAGCTCGTTTAGAGACCCTTTTAATGATATGCTAATTTTGTGAGATAGGAATTTTGGGTTTTCATGAGCTGTATGCCAAAATTATCCATATTAAGACAATAAAAGACCTGAAATATTTCAGTTAGTGTGCAATGAATCTAAAATATATGAATGTTAAATTTTCATCATGACATTATGGAAAATAATGAACTTTATCACAATATGCTAATATTTTGAGAAGGACCTGTAGGTCCACTATGATATAAACCAAGCTGGCAAAAACAAATTAGCTGTAGCTTCAAACTACTGGACCAATTTAACACCAGCATGAATGACTCAGATGGCTCTGTGAAACCACAACAGTGAGGAGCAAAAACATGGTCGGTGTGTTGCTTTGTAGTGTGTTGTATTTTTATACTCTTAAAGGTGACATCTAAAATTGTGGAAGTCCGTTCTTCTTAAACCCTGGTTTTTACTTTTCCAAAAAAAGTTCAGCCAATCAGCTTTGAGTCTTCAACTGGCTGTTTTTGTCCCATGAAACCACCTTTAGTGCAGTGAAGTGATAGCACCAGCTGTTTCAGTTTCCACTGGTGGAGATTCTATCAAATGTGCTCAAAAAGTATAAGAAAATACATCATTGCAAAGACGTCTATTGGTTTCTGAATGTCAAACCAAAAGACATGAACCAATTCAAGTGTTTTGTAGATGCATAGAACAAATCAATGCGTAGACATGCCAAAACTTTCTTCAGTTCAATAGAAACAAAACTGAAGTGAGAATTTGTGGACCAAAGAAAGAGCGATCAAGAGTCAGCACCAGCTTCAATTACTAGAGCTAGAAACCACTGATCAGGTCCAAAATTTGGGTGTAGTGATGGACTCAGACCTAAACTTTCAGAATCTTGAGAAACTCTTACATGTGTTTATCTTTAGTCAAATTGATTACTGCAATAGTGTCTTCACAGAAAAAGTCAAGACAAAATGCTGCTGCCCCCGTCCTTACCAAAACTAAGAAAGTAGAGCACATTACCCCAATTTTAAAGTCCTAATCCTGGCTCCATGTACCTCAGAGAATAGACTTTAAAATACTCATGCTAGTTTATAAACCACTGAATGGCTTTGCACCAAAATACATTAAAGATTTGTTGTCGATGCATCAACCTTCCAGACCACTCAGGTTTTCTGGTTCAAGTCCCCAGAATCAGAACCTAACAAAGTGAAGCATTTAGTTCTTATGCTCCACTAATCTAAAACAAACATTCAGAAAACTGTAAAAATGTTGAATCCCTGGGTTTTTTTAAGTCAATATTTAATATTTTGAGAAGGACCTGTATTTTACATGTTCATGTGTCTCCTACATAGCTTGTGGCAAACCTCTTATGGTTTCAATTCAATTCAATTCAATTCAATTCAATTCAATTCAATTCAATTCAATTCAGTTTTTTTATATAGCGCCAATTCACAACACATGTCGTGTCAAGGCACTTCACAACAGTCAGGTACATACATTCCAATTAATCCTAACCATTGAACAGTGCAGTCAGATTCAGTTATTTATTCAAATTGTATAAAACGTTTTTCTATCTAAGGAAACCCAGCAGATTGCATCCAGTAAGTGACTTGCAGCATTCCCTCCTCCTGGATGAGCATGTAGAGACAGTGGACAGTCACTGGCGTTGACTCTACCAACAAATTTCAGATTTTGTGGAGTACACGGCTAATTGTCCTGTTGACAGATTGTCTCACTAAAGCTGTGAGTCTCCACGGCTCCTTAGGCCTCTAGGCTTCTTCTCTGATTGATGTCCTTGCCCAGCCTGTCAGTTTAGGTGGACATTAATGTTTTGGTAGGTTTGTGGTTGTAGCATGTTCTTTCAGATTATAAATTGAACAACGGTCTATGAGATGTTGAAAGCTTGATATATTCTTTTTGAACCTTTCTTCTGCTTTAAACTTCTCCACATCTTTATTCCTGGTTCATCTGCTGTGTTCCTTGGTCTTAATGATGCTGTTTGTTCACTGATGTTCTCCAACAAACCTCTAGGGCCTTCACAGAACAGCTGGATTTCTTCTGAGATTTAATTACACACAGTTCACCAAAAAGGTAGCTTCTTAAGGCATTTGGTTGCATTTGATATTATTCAGGGTTATAAGAGTAAAGAGTGTTTAGGAGAAATGCAGGCCAGATATTTGTAACTCTTGCTTTATTTTACTCCCAGTTTAAAACCATTCACTGCTTTGTGTTGGTTTGTCTATCTCATAAAATCCCAATAAAATCACCCACATCAAAGTTTGGATTTCAGTTGGTATCAAAACTTTTTAGAGCTGCTGTTTTAACAAAGTAATTGTTGTGGCTTGTGTGTAGCTTAAATAAATAAATAAAAATCCTATTTAGGATGATAGTCAAACAAAACCACACATTGTTGCTTTGTCTATTAATATTCAATTTGTCCTGCTGCGGTTCAGTTGAATATGTACTTGTCCCCTATGAAAATCTATTGAATTTGTGTTGATGACGCATTCACCCCCTTAATGGCTCCCTCTCATTGCATTTGCAACGTCCTTGTCAACGAAATGAATCATCAGAGACTTCGCCAACTGTAGAGGAGTTATGACTGAGGGTGAGTTAGTCACTCGTTGGGCGTTGGTAGGTACTTCAAGTCCGTTTGTGGGTCCAGCCACAACAAGTTAAAGGGTGATTATATCTATCCTTGCATTATTATAGCTCTCAAATTTACTAGGATCAGGGGATTTCATAATAATATAATTCAGCTGTAAGATTGTGTAAACCTAGATTACATATTTAAACAACTTTTTTACAGTTATATTTATAAAATGCACCATTGCTTGCAATTTGACATTTTTTCACTTATGATATTTATTATAATACAAATTTTTTGCTGTAGGATTACAGTGTTTGTTGTTTTAGTTCATTCCTCTTCATTCCTCTCATCATCCATTAATGGCATTGTTAGGTATATTACCACAAAATACATTTTGAATTTATAATCATGGTGTTACTTTTAAATTTCCCATGACATTAATGAAACACAGTAGATAGTGATTTGCTTGATAAGTGTCACTTTTTCACCCACTTTATTTTCAGGGAGTAACCCCATTGTCACTATGACTAAGATAATTACTCAGGTGGTGTGATACTGAGCCGATGTACCCTTAGCTCACGCAAGACTTCTTTAAAGTAGGCCATCTTTTCTTCCTCACTACTTTCACCCATATTCTTAGAATGGTTTCAGTCATGCAGGTTTAACTAGTTGTAAATACAGCAACACTTGTTTAGTTAATTGGGTGAAATTGGATTGTGCAATGAGCAATTTTGTCAAAATTTTGTAAATACTTTTCACCTTTTCTCACAAATTGATTATAAACCTGATTTTTTATTATGAGCCATTTGCCTTCAAACAGCATGTGTGCCCAAACCGCCACTAGATGGCACTATATGTAGGTGCTATGTACCACAGGGAAGTCTTTTCAGATGTGTGGCTGTAGTTTGCTCTTGCTGCTGTGTAACATTCATCCAGGACAAATTAGATCAGTAACTAATCCTGATTCCATAATATATGTAGGTGCTAAAACATATGTGACAAGAAGTTAATCAACGGTAATCATAAAACCATTGAAGACATTTGCACAGGAAGTCTGTATTAAACACGCAATATTTATTTCAGAAATCCAATAAATGCATTGCACAGCTGTAGCTAAGGCCTGCCACAAGTGATTGTTGTCCAAAATCTGTTATATGAATATAAGTGGTTTGTGTATGCACAATAAACACCTTTTATATAAATCCACACTCGACTGAAGCAGAAAAATATAAGTGTAAAGAAAAGTAAATACACAAATAGGCATCTAAAATTGGGTACCATTTTTACATTTTTTTACAAAGTCAAGTCACTGTGACACTGTCATATTTATCTACCAGTCAGGATGATACAGTCGGAAAAAGATTAAATATTAACTAATTTATATGCTATCCTTGGTGAAACTTAAAAAAATATCCTAAGATTTTAGATTTAGTTTTAACTCAGAGTTATGCCATATCCTCTTAAATCCCTCTTTCTGCATTCTTATCAGATCAGCAAAACATGCTAGTTTCTCTGTTGAAACTCCAGTGGAAATGATCAAGAATCTATAGAAGTTTTTGGTGACTCATCCAAAAACCCACCTGGAAAAACAGGGAGTGCTTGCTGTCAGATTTTGCGATAAATCAACATAACATGGTAGAGTTTTAATCTGATCTATTCTGACACTCTGAACATCAAGTCACAGGCCGTATTACATCTTGGAAGAGATGTTAACTCTTGTTAAAATATACAAATTGTTATTCATGTTAACAAAAGCTTGAATAATAACATGTAACTCTGCAGCCAAGACTTTCTGCAATTCAAACCTCAGCTGTCTTAAATTAATCTCTTTAACACATTGACTGATGTGTTGAAAGTATTTTCCTCTCTGACAAATAGTGAAGAATTACATAGTTTTTAGATTAATCCTATTCATAATGGTGTGAGATAAAGATAAAACCAGGAGTAAAACATCCAAACCTGGCAATACATGAGTCAATGCCGCATAGGTAGAGATTTTGTCAATATGAGTTTGCTCAAACGGACGTTACTCAAAGTGACTATACAATGGGAAGGACTACTTCCAAAAAAACATTCAAAACAGCTAGGCACACTGGTGCACCAAACTGTCCAGAAGAGATTTATGCGGATTTTATCTAAAGGCAGTTATCTTTTTATTTCATCATGTTGCATAAACACAAAGAGCTTTCAAAGCAGTGCAAAAAAAGAGCAGCTATGGGAGCTGGAACGGAGTGGCATTTACGTTTATATTGATGCTCCTGAACAGAACATGTTCTGTTCAAGGATCTCTGCGTATCACGCCTTGGACCAAATACTGTCAGTGTGCTTTGTTTCATAGAAAAAATAGGGGTGTCAATTTGTGTCATTTATAGTAATTTTGCCTAATATTTGAGATGAACATTCTGTAGGTGTTCAGCAGAAAAACAAATAATTTTCTGCTTTTATGTTGTGGAATGTCTTTGTGATTTTGATAAATTAACATATTGACAGATTCTTATGTATAACATGCTGCATAACGGCATAAGGTCTCCCGGACCACATTCTGTTAATCTCACTCACCAGTTTCTCGCTCCAGCAATTAATCCTCCTCTGCATTTGAGGTCCCTGTTTTCAGTTACTCCTTGGTAGGTTCTCCTGCTGAACATCATCCTGGTCCTGTTTTTCCTGCTTCCCCTGTGACTCTGTTAGTTTTTGGTTTGGTGATAAAACTCACACTATACCTGATTTGCATGCCTGCCTCAGCATTTGGTGTTTTGGACAAACAAGTGTCAAAGCACTGTATCTTTAATTTGTATTTAATTTGATTTCCACTCATGAATTCAGGAATCCATAATAAACCAATGCAAAGACCAAATGTAGACAATGTTGTACATGACA
Source organism: Girardinichthys multiradiatus (assembly GCF_021462225.1). Lineage (NCBI taxonomy): Eukaryota > Metazoa > Chordata > Actinopteri > Cyprinodontiformes > Goodeidae > Girardinichthys > Girardinichthys multiradiatus. The sequence goes on from NC_061801.1 coordinate 19,950,785, forward strand.
GAAAATAGTGTGTTTCCCAGACTTTCTCCTTTAGACATGGCAAAACGCCGTTTGCCCACACATGATAGACACAGGAACTTTTTTGCAAAGACTAATAGGCTTAAACATTACAAACCATCCTACAGACCATTGACTATATATGAACCATTTCCACTGCCAAACTCCTATTTTGTCCACAAGTTGTCCTTGAGGTCTTTTATAAATGTTTTGGCACTTTTGCTGAGCAGGAAGGAATGACTGAATGACTCCGGCATGTCTGCAGCTGTGGGATGTTTCACCAACCTACCTTTGGAAAGGTCAAAGAGTTCTTTTTGCATAGGAAATAGTAGAGCGTTAACATGTGGTGAGAAAAAAAAATGCTTTGCATGTTTTCTGCACCAGAATATGTTTTTTCTTTTCTCTTTCTTAGAATTCATCCCATTCGTATAAGACGTTTTTAAAGACACTCAAGTTACTACACACTGTTGCACTAGCTTTTGCCGAAATGGGATTTAAAGGGATACAATGATGTCAACAATGTTTGTCTTTACATGCTAATGCTCAAGAGGAACCAGCATGATCTGGACATGGACTGACTAACAATCCATGTGTGTTTGCTCCCTGAATGGCCTGATATAAGGACACAGCAGAGTGACTTGAGACAGGATGAACTAACTCAAAAAGGATGACTATCAAATATGTTCTTCTTTATCAATCCGAGAAAATGAGCTCAAAGGAAAGTTGCAGAGTTTCAGGCGAAAGGGGACCTGTTTGATCTATAGTTAGTTGTACAGTATATACATCTGGAAACCCACAGCTGTTTTGTTGTTGCATCTCAGCAACACGAATCAAGAGGATGGCCTCTGAGACCAAATTAGTTAGGGATGTCTTCTTCAAAAATATTTCCATTTGAGATTAGAAGGCAAAACTGAAGTCTGAGTTTGTGCAGAGCAGTGCATTCATCAAACGAGCATGAAGTGCTTGTTTCTTGATTCTTCTCTGTGAAATCAACAGGACAATTGTTTGCAGTTACAGTCAGAATACGACTGAAACCAAATGAAACCATTCGTATCAGTCTCACAGCGAATACCACACATTTTCCTGAGCTGTGCAAGAGGAAAGGCCCATGTGGTTCTGTGCCACGGATCTGTGGTTTCCAATACACATCTCTGGAAAGGGAAAAGGCATTTTCACTTTGGCCTGCCGCTGCACAGCATCAGTCTCTGTTTCATAATAACATGCTTCGCTTGTTTTCTCCACATTACTCAACAACAGAGAGAGCTCCCCTCTCAGACTGGACTTGTCTAAGTTGAAATATGTGTGATGCCTGTCCATTACAAACACTGCAAGAACATTTACTTAACTGATATCATAAAGATTAATTTCACCGTGTTATGTGCTTTACAACTCCGACTGTTGAAAAGGAACTGTTGCCCAAAACCCCTTTAGGTTGTCACACAACATCTGCCTCGGCTCCGGGCCTCAAACATGAGGTACACAGCCACTGACACCCAGTTAATGATATCATGTAAAGTATGTGTGGGATATGCTTGAGCTTGTGTGTGCTCCAGTGTTGCTGTTGGACGGGATCCAGGCTTGCAGATGGCCCTGGTTTGTGTTTGCACTGAACGGCTGTAAGACCCTCGCATCCCCAGTGACCATTACAAACCATGTGCATACACAGAAACACATACAATAGCTTCTTTAAGAGTTCGGGTTAGAAATCTTGTCTTAAACATCTTTACTGCAACGCGACTGATGACAAAGAGATTGTAACGATTATTTTAGTGACCATAACATGTTCAGTTACTGATTATTTCAGAGTTTGTATGCTCTCAAAAATATGCAAATATCATCTCGGGATGTTATTTTGGTCTACGGTGCAAACATGCCAGTTTGTGACATTTTGCCACGAGGCAATCCCCCATTCTCACGACAGTTGTTTGTCTTTCAGGTGCATTCCTATCTGTGCAGTGACGGTGTTCTCTTTCTATCTTTGGCTCAAGTGGAACGCAATAGATAAAAGTGAGTGTACCTGCATTCATCTCTACACACTCCCATGCTGGCAGCCAGTACTATAGTAACAACAACAACACTGCAGGAAGGACTTTATACTTCCTGGGAGATCCTCTGGTATGCAGCCTCAATGTTTGTCGACTCAGGAATGTTGCCAGGGAGACTGGAGGCCATGAAGAGGGAAACCCCTTATCTGCGGACTTTGTCGTTTAACCGTTGTCACAGTTCAAAGACCAGTTAGAAAAGAGGAAAAAAGCAGGCGCACACCTTGAAGGTTGGTCTATATACAGTGTGTCACCATGGAGACTCTGGGTGGGGCGTACGCTCCATAGGGCATGAATGAAGCAAAGCAGAGGCAGTGAAAGGAGACAAGGGCGTCCCCTTGGCTTTGAGTCAGAACTTGGAGACTTAAACAGGAACTCTGGAGTAGTTTGTTCATGAATGAGCTAAAAAACCATAGTCTTGTTTATGTTTGTGAAAGGCATGGAGGGCTGGGTTTAAAGCTTCCCTCAGAATGTGATTGCGACACAGTTTTTCTTTCTGGTTTAAACAATGTTTAATGCTTTGTCAATCTCATAAGGACTTAGGAACTGCTGTGTGTTTTAAAATGCGGTTTGGGTGTAAAAAAGCCGAAACTTGTTTGTTTTCGTCTGCCTGCACATCAAAAATTGACAATCAGGCCAACTGGGACCGGTTTATGGGCAATAACCTCTATCATAATTTCTAGAATCAAACGCTTCTGGTATGTATGTAAATAGCAGTGTTCTCTAGATTTAGCTCTCACACAGGCAACATTGTTGAATGAACTTTTATCATGGTGGCTGACAATTGTCAGTATAAATGGAACATCTTTAGGGGCACTAACACTGAAACATACTGAACACAGTAATTTTACTAGTTATGGGTAAAGGAATATTCCAAAAGAGCAGATCTGTTTGTGAAAAGAAATTATAAACAGATGAGGACAGTGCTCTGGTCCTATCCAGCTTATCCAACAGGCTTTTAAACGTCCACTCTCTCCCTGGAAAGGATCCTCTGATTTATTATCTGGTGAATGATGATAAATCTGTTTAAGATGTGTCAGTGACCAGATAATTTACAGACTTAAATCTGACCACCCCACGTGGGTTTGTTTACACTGGTCAAGTTAATGCCTCTGAACGTGGGCATTTCAATAACAGGGATTGTCCAAAGTGCGGCCCGGAGGCCAGAATTTTATGTGGCCCAGTCAGGTTTCAGGGCTCATCATATCACTAAAACAGCACTGGTGAAAGACACTAATGATATTCTCCTGGCCTAAGACAATAGACTTGTGTCTATACTCTGTTAGAACTTTGTGCTGCATTTGATCAAAATACAGTCGATAACAATATTCTCTTAGAAAGGCTGGATTGTGCTGTAGGGATCAGGGTAACAGCACTAGGCTGGTTTAAATGTCATTTATCTGACAGATTCCAGTTTATTCATAAAAACATAATAAATCATCTTCAAACTCCAGGGTTACTTGTGGAGCACCACAGGGTTCCGTGTTTGAACCAATTCTCTTTACTATAAATACAGGGGTTGGACAATGAAACTGAAACACCTGTCATTTTAGTGTGGGAGGTTTCATGGCTAAATTGGACCAGCCTGGTAGCCAGTCTTCATTGATTGCACATTGCACCAGTAAGAGCAGAGTGTGAAGGTTCAATTAGCAGGGTAAGAGCACAGTTTTGCTCAAAATATTGAAATGCACACAACATTATGGGTGACATACCAGAGTTCAAAAGAGGACAAATTGTTGGTGCATGTCTTGCTGGCGCATCTGTGACCAAGACACCAAATCTTTGTGATGTATCAAGAGCCACGGCATCCAGGGTAATGTCAGCATACCACCCAGAAGGATGAACCACATCCAACAGGATTAACTGTGGACACAAGAGGAAGCTGTCTGAAAGGGATGTTCAGGTGCTAACCCGGATTGTATCCAAAAAACATAAAACCACGGCTGCCCAAATCACGGCAGAATTAAATGTGCACCTCAACTCTCCTGTTTCCACCAGAACTGACCATCTGGAGCTCCACAGGGTCAATATACACGGCCGGGCTGCTATAGCCAAACCTTTGGTCACTCATGCCAATGCCAAATGTCGGTTTCAATGGTGCAAGGAGTGCAAATCTTGGGTTGTGGACAATGTGAAACATGTATTGTTCTCTGATGAGTCCACTTTTACTGTTTTCCCCACATCCGAGAGAGTTACGGTGTGGAGAAGCCCCAAAGAAGCATACCACCCAGACTGTTGCATGCCCAGAGTGAAGCATGGGGGTGGATCAGTGATGGTTTGGGCTGCCATATCATGGCAATCCCTTGGCCCAATACATGTGCTAGATGGGCACGTCACTGCCAAGGACTACCGAACCATTCTTGAGGACCATGTGCATCCGATGGTTCAAACATTGTATCTTGAAGGCGGTGCCATATATCAGGATGACAATGCACCAATACACACAGCAAGACTGGTGAAAGATTGGTTTGATGAACATGAAAGTGAAGTTGAACATCTCCCATGGCCTGCACAGTCACCAGATCTAAATATTATTGAGCCACTTTGGGGTGTTTTGGAGGAGCGGGTCAGAAAACGTTTTCCTCCACCAGTATCATGTAGTGACCTGGCCACTATCCTGCAAGACAAATGGCTTAAAATCCCTCTGACCACTGTGCAGGACTTGTATATGTCATTCCCGAGATGAATTGACACTGTATTGGCCGCAAAAGGAGGCCCTACACCATACTAATAAATTATTGTGGTCCAAAACCAGGTGTTTCAGTTTAATTGTCCAACCCCTGTATATGCTTCCAATAGGTACAATTATCAGGCAGTATGGGACACATTTTTACTGTTATGCTGATGATACACAGCTTTATTTATCCATAAATCCTGATGAGCCCAATCAGTTAGACAGACCACAGGCATGTCTTGAAGACATAAAAGCATGCATGACTTTAGATTTTCTGCTTCTAAATTCAGGCAAGACAGATGTTGTAGTCTTTGGACTGGAATCTTTGAAAAAGAAACTGCTTAGTCATTCAATTAATGTGGGTGGCATTTAATTAGCCTCCAAATACAGTACAAATCCTTGGTGTTATGTTTTAACAGGACATATTGTTTAAATCTTATATCAAACAGGTTTCTAGGATCTGCTTCTTTCACCTATTTTAGCTTCCCTTCATTGGCTAAGCTGTTAAATCCAGAACAGAATTTTAATTCTCCTTCTAACATATAAAACCCCTAATAATCTAGCTCCATCATACATTAGAGATCTGATTGTTCAGTATGTTCTTAATAGAGCACTTTGTTCTTAGACTACAGATTTACTGGTGGGTCCTTGAGTCTCTAAAAGTAGAATGGGAGGCAAAACCTTTAGATATCAGGCTGCTCTCTTGTGAAACCAACTCCCAGTTTTAGTCAATGATGCAGACACCCTGTCTACTTTTAAGGCTAGGCTTAAAACCTTCCTTTTGATAAAGCTTATAGTTAGAGTGGCTTAGGTTATCCTGAGCTATCTCTGTAGTTATGCTGCTATATGTTTAGGCAGCTGGAGGATACAATGACCACTTTCCTTCCCCCTGCTACATTCTCCTACTACTCTCCAATTTTGCATTATTTGCTGTTATTTCAGCTTTTAACTTTATGTTCTCTGTCTCTGTCGGTTTTTTCTCTTCCTAGAAACTATACCTGGCCTGGCTCTGTGTTTAGCTGTTACACCTTCCTGGAGGGGGGCATCGGCTCAGCTACTGCTGCCAACAACTTAATACTCTTCTTCTACAGATGATACACTTGGCCCTGTCTTTCAGTGTTTAACCCTGTCTCTCCTAGACATAGATATTGGCTGAGCTTCTACTGTGACTGACTGTATGTGCTCTCTTTCACACTCTAGATTTGAAAACTTTCTCAGAGCTTATCTGCTTAGTTGTTTTTGTTTCCTAGATGAAGTCAACGAAGAAGCTACTACTTCATTCTATGTTTAACTATTCTTTCACATTAAAAGTACTCGGCTGCGCCTGATCAGTGCTTCTGTGTTCTTTTGTTTCTCTACTCTGCTCTCTTAAACCTCCAGTGGGTCGTGCCGGATGGCTGCTCACACTGAGCCTGGTTCTGCTGGAGGTTTCTTCCTGTTAAAGGGGCATTTTCCTTTCCACTGTTGCCACATGCTTATACAGAAGGAGTAAATGCTGCAAGTCACTGACTCGATGCAATCTGCTGGGTTTCCTTAGGTAGAAAACTATTTAACCAATTTGAATAATAAACTGAATTTGACAGCATTGTTTGATAACTAGGACCAACTATAATGTTTTTCTCTATGGTCACTGTGATTCCTTTTTAAATAACCTTGAGAATGTTGATTTAAATTTTTGCTCATAATGTGATTTGACCTTGAAACTCTCTAAAGGTGCCTTTAAATAAAATGCATTATTTTTATTATTATTATGATTTTTTTCAGACCCAGTAATTGAGATTGAGCTGCCTGTTGTACTGAAAAGCTCAGATGACGATAAAAACTTGCTGTATGACTACAGCCTCTGTGGGAAAATAACCAATGACAGCATCTTAAACGAACTCCTCTTCAATCCAACAAAAGGTTTTTGGAATTTTTGCTGACATATTCCAAACGTAGGCTGGAGATTTAGCTACAGGCTGTTCTTTTTGTTGGAGCTCTGAACTTGCCTAAAACACTGAAGTCCTGCAGCCCAAATCACACAGAGCAGCAGATTGGGACAGCTGTGGGGGTGAGACATTTTACGGTGTTTGCATGAGTAATAACTCTGAAAACATGCCTTATGGTTTTTCTCTGATGTGAACTTTGATTTGCATAGAGCAGTTGAGATAACGGCCCTAGATGCCTGCTTTGTGTTTACAGTTGTATACCAATTGTTTTATTTGTGTTGAACTCCTCTGTTTTCCTTTACTCCTGACCTGAGGCGATCAGTAAACGTTTACCCGTATTGTTAATGACGGTGAAGCAAACCTTAGGCTAAACCATTGATCAATATTACACCATGTCTTCCTATGGAGCCCTCAGGAAGATACCCTGTTGGACAGCAGAAAAACATCAAGTGACCTTTCCTTTGATAAACAGCATTTAAGGGTGGCAAGGCACGTAATCAATTTGGATAATGTTAATATATGCTGTAAAATATTGATAGGGATGATCTGCCCCCTGAGAGATGCAGCTCGTTAAAAAACATAATCCCCCGAGCATCCAGCCAGCGTCAAAAGATTAGACAGGAGTGTTTATGCTGAGGTTGACCTGCTGAATAAAAGATCAACAAAAATCTGATTTATACTTAAATAAGAATAAATAATTTACACCAAGGCCTTTATTTTAAAACAAGTGTGTGTTTAATAAATTCTATGTTTTATTTCTGATTTATTAATTTATGTTTTTTTAATTGGCATTTAATTGACAGGTTTTGCTCATAGTGTTATCATCCTCAATTTCGTTGGTGTAAATATCATCCCCAGTGTCAAAAATGTCAATAACAATAATTTATCTTACAACTCATAACCAAAAGGTTTAAGTCTGTGGTTCAGATAAAGGAAAAAAGAACAGTTTTAATTTTTACATTAAAACCCAATTTTGGAATAAAAAGCAGAATCTGTTTCTTCTGTGGCTGCTCTTGAGCAGCAGCTGTAGAGACTAGATACTGACAACACTTTTGATTTATTTTACTTATTTATTAGAGCTTCTATTCGGAGAAAACAAAATCTATCAACAAAGTTTTTAACTTGATAGACTGACTTAATAGATTCAATGATATGCACTTATGTTGCAATTACATTTGACCAAGTCACCAGAAAATCTGAATAAATGCACATTAGATGAAGAAACCTAAGTTAACCTGACTCATTCTGACAAGTGTTAGTTACGACCACCCCTATCCCCTTGTTGAAGCAGTCCATTATGGGAAGGTAAGGTCGCATTGCTGCCTTCCCTCTATTCTGCTTTGCTGCAGACCAGTTGGGTATGAAGAATGGATGGTCTCCATTATCAGCCTTGGGGGATTGTCAAGCAAAAATCCATTCAAGAATTTGCAGGACTTTCACAAGGAGTTTACTGAGGCTGGAGGGAGTGTATCAAGAGCCACTACACATGGGCCACAAGCATGTCACTTGGGCTAAGGAGAAAATAAATGGATTATTGCTCAATGGTCCTGGGGCGCGGCGCTGGTAACGTAGGGGTTAAGCATGCGACCCATATACAGAGACTTCAGTCCTTGACACGGCTGTCCCAGGTTCAAGTCCTGGCCCCATTTGCTGAATGTCTGCCTACTTTCAGAAAGATACTGAGAAATAAGGGCCACTAGTGCTGTAAAAATGGTCCAAAGTCCTCTTTCAGATGAAAGTAAAGTTTGCATTTTATTTTTAAATCAAGGTCCCAGAGTCGGGAGGAAGAGTAGTACGGAGTCACAAAATCCTGCCATGTGCCGTGTCATCTGCTGGTGTTGGTCCACTGGGTTGTCTGAAGTCCACAGTCAATGTAGCCCTCTATCAGAGGACTTCATGCTTTCTTCTGCAGTCTAGTTCATTTTCCAGCATGTCTTGGCACCTGCCCACACTGCCACAGGCACCGAAAGCTGGTCTGATGACTATAGTGTTACTGTGCTTGACTGCCGGCAAACTGGCCTGTTCTGAACCCCATAGAGAAACAATGGAGTAATGTCAAGACAATGTAGATGACCTCAAAGCAGCCATCAAAGCAACCTGGGCTTCCATTAGACCTTAGCAGAACCACAGGCTGTTCTCCTCCATGCCACGCTGCACTGATGCAGTAATTCATGCAAATGTTTTGAGTGCATAGTGATGAACAGACTTTTCAGAATCCTGACATTTCTGTTTAAAATATCCTCTTTTTTATCTTATCTTATATTCTTATTTTCTGAGATACAAAATTTTGGGTTTTCATTATTTGCAAGCCATAATCATCAAAATAAAGGCTTCAAATATTACTTTGTATTAATATTACCATAACAAAAAATAAAGATTTTTTTCACAATATAAGATTTCTTTTATATTTACCTGTATTTAACAAGGTTTGTTAAAAAGAAAAACAATTTGTTAGTTTTCAGGATCAGGTTAACAAAACATATGTTTCAAGGCAACAAGTCTCCTTCAAAACTAAACTGAACTTCACCAGGCTGTGCACATCCTCATGTTTTATTTAGAAGTTGTTGAACGGAGATTGCTGAAAATTGAAAAAAACAAAAAAAACAAAAAACAAAACAAACCTTTCTAAGTAAGACAAAAAGAAGGCATCTCTTTGACTGCAAAATTAATCTACACAAGATGTTTTCAAGGCTTTACATATTTGACCCACTTATTCCAGAGTTTAATGAAGGCAATTTTCACAAAATCTAAAACCTTTCTTGGCATCTAGAATATTGTATAAAGTTACAAGATAACCGTGATGATATCAAGACTTTCTCCTTGTGAGACGCAACCCATCTGGTTGTTGTTTATGAGCCATGACAGAATACTGTTCAGACTTTTAGCAAGAATGGCTGCTTAAAATCTATGGGTTCAGCACCAAATATTCACTTCAATATGTCTTTTTCATTTGTCTTTTATGGACAATTAAGGTGACTGTTTTGCTTCATGGGGTTTGCATTGCAAGTCCAACAAGACAATAAGAATAAAGACGGCAACAAGCCATCAGCTGGGTGACTTATTTGCTGCTAACCTGGAGATGGTGCTGTTGTTACTTCAGCTGGTGTTTTTTTTTCTTTAATTGTGTTTCATCTAACTGTGGGTATGTTATGGTAATTCAGAAGCTCACATATTTGCTGCTTATTTTACTTTTCCAATAAGCATGATTGCATTAATAAAGGCTTTTACTATGTTTATAGCAGTTTTTGTTGCACAGTTTTATAATACAGTTTCCTATTTAATGCATTATTTGTTTATTTTTGTTTATTTACAGTTTTTTTTAGTTTTTTTTTTACCATAGATTAATGCAATATAACATTTTCTTGTGTAGCATGAATGTCAGCTATAAAAGATTTTCATGATGTTGCAATATGTTAAGAGAGATATGTTTCCAAACTGGTCTAGCTGGTTTCCTTAAAGCACCGATGGACAATGAAAGCAACCAACATCATAATACACACCCTAAGAGGCAGCCATTGTTCTATCAAATTTTTAAAATAACGTGGGAAATTGCCTGTGTATGAGTGCGTAAGAAGAGAGCAGGTAACATTTTCCATGACGACAGTGAGGGAATCCTGTAGTGCAGCTCTGATGGCAAACCTTACTTTTGTCGTCAGAGGTTTAAACCGTCGAAGAATAGTTTTACTCCTGCACAGCTCTGGTCATACAGACAAAGGGGATGTTTTTTCCACATCAGTTCAGCAAGAAAGTGAGTTCAGATGCCTTAAATAATAAAACAAACGACTGCATTATTTCTTCTTTTATTAGTTTATTCTATTTAGCACAATAAAAAATAAATTACTCTCAGGGCAGAATGTTTAAAGAGCCTATGTATAGCTTCCACCCAAATTAAATAATTTAAATGAAAATGTTAACAATTAAAACAATATAAAATAATTTAAAAAAATGCCTAACCTTTTTTAATATCAAGTTATCAATACATGTCATATGCAAAATAAATCTGAAAAACAATAGCAAACAATAAAAATAAGCTGGTGAAATGTACCGATGTACAATTTAATTTCCTTTATAAATACAGCTGTGAAGGCAATGTTGTTAATCAGAGAAGCAGCCAAGACACCCATTGTGTCTCTGGATGATCTGCAGAGACCTTAGCTCAAGTGAAGCAATCTGTTGAGAACTATTAGTTGTGCACTCCACAAATCTGGCCTTTATGGTCCTAATGATTGTTTAATAATTCAAAAGACACAATTTGAAGTCCCTTCTGCTCTTGTCAAATTGGTCTACATGCAAAACATAAGGTAGGGTGAAAAACAAACATGGGCTGCATGGTGGAGCAGTTGGCAGCATTGTTGCCTTGCAGCAAGAAGGTCATGGGGTTGACTCCCAGCCGGGGATCTTTCTGCATGGAGATAGGCACCAGCTCCCCTGCGACCCACTATGGAAGAAGCGGGTATAGAAAATGGATGGATGGAAAACCAACATCCTGAACACATTATCCTCTCGGTATAACATGATGGTGGCAGCATCATGCTGTGGGATGCTTTTCTTCAGCCGGGGAAGGGAAGCTGACCTAAAGGCAAGATTGATCGATCTAAAGAGCAATTCTGAAAGAAAATCTGTTAGAGCAGTCCTCTAGCTCCAGTGTCCCACATCTTTTAGATGTATTTCTGCTTCATCACACCTAAATCAAATAATTAGGCGGTTGGCAGAACACTAGGCTTTAGGGTTATGGGTGAAAACTTACGAATGCTTCACTTTTCTGATTTTCTTTTATGAAAAGAAAATATTAAAAACCATTTATTATTTGCCTTCCACTTCACAAGTATGCCCTACTTTGTGCTGGTCATGAAATCACAATAAAACACATTGAATTGTGTGGTTGTAATCGGACAAAACATGCAGAAGTCTTATAATGCATCCATGTCCACATTGGCCGCACTAATTTACTGAAAGAGATTTTTTTATCTGCCTTTACACTTTGTGAATGAGCTGACTCTGACTTGTAAAGTGGTTGAGGACCACTTCGTGTAAAGCCTGCCACTAACATCAGCCTCACACACCTCAACCTGATTTCGTCTCTGCAATGACCCCACTTCTCATCCTCATTCTGTACATGCTGTTACAGGACAGATCTGACTGTGTTGGCCTCAGATCATAGTTGGCTGACAATTACAATTCCCATTGTGCTTCATACAGTCTTTTGCTAATTATAGCCCCCCCTCCCCTCCTCTGTCCCAACTTCCCAGCCGTCTTCTGCCCCTTAATCATAGCAGAATAAGATTTAGAGAGGAGGTAAACACGCTGGTTTTATGATTGGGCCCCTTCTTACCGCGTGGCCTGTATAATTGAAAAGCCCTCTGTGACTATTTTAAGGCACTAGTGGGAACACGCTCCCATGTGTGTGCTATGGCTGGGAATAGGGCTCTTGCTTTTTTCTTCATGTGTTCACTGATTGAGTAAAGCATCTCTTGTTTTTCTCTTCCCTAATCACATAACATGTTAAATTCGTAGAAAAGAAAACAAGAATTGCGAAGAGATCTCATTGAAAACTCTCATTGCCACCATCCTTATTTTGCAATCTGTCATTATTTTTTTAGTTGGATAACAATGAGTCTCATAATGAAGAAAGGAAAGGAACCTGTGCTGTTTTCGAGCAGGTTTTTACCCACGCCATCTGCTCTTCACACCGCTCTGCAATCTCCGACCACCGACATACCGCAGACCAAAATTAACGCTGTTTCACTGTGAGTAAAAAGTTTAAACAAACAGAAATATCACTAGTCAGCGTCTTCTCTCTCTCAGCAACTGAGTCAGCCATAACAGAGTCTGTTTGGCTGAGATTATAAACTCTTATTTTGGACATTGTTTGCATGGATAAAGTGGTGCCTTCGGCGTCATGATAATAACCGATTCCTTTAAGAGTTTAGAATTAAAACCTCTGTACAGACAGAAATTAAAGTGTTTTTAAGTTCATCTAAACACTGACAAAAACAGATGGCAAATACCACCTACCAATAGGAAAAGGAGTTTTTGTCATCCACTGACACCTACAATTTATACCCACACACAGAGCAGAGCAGTGAGGCAAGCTGCTAGTCTCAAATAAGTGTGTTGAGGGGCTCTTGATGGTGTCAAGAAAATAAAACTACTTGAACAGTACATAGTGTTAATTTATTGTGAACTGTTTCCCAGATTCTGTGACAAAAGCATTGAAGGTGGAGAATTTTTAGTATAGATGTTGGAAGATTTGTAAAATTAATATGTACTCGGAAAACCGGTCCCAAAACATTAAAAATAGAAAATATCTGTAACACTGGAAAGTTGAAAATCTTTAAGCTTTTCTACAGGTCCTTCTCAAAATATTAGCATATTGTGATAAAGTTCATTATTTTCCATAATGTCATGATGAAAATTTAACATTCATATATTTTAGATTCATTGCACACTAACTGAAATATTTCAGGTCTTTTATTGTCTTAATACGGATTATTTTGGCATACAGTTAATGAAAACCCAAAATTCCTATCTCACAAAATTAGCATATTTCATCCGACCAATAAAAGAAAAGTGTTTTTAATACAAAAAACGTCAACCTTCAAATAATCATGTACAGTTATGCACTCAATACTTGGTCGGGAATCCTTTGGCAGAAGTGACTGCTTCAATGCGGCGTGGCATGGAGGCAATCAGCCTGTGGCACTGCTGAGGTCTTATGGAGGCCCAGGATGCTTCGATAGCGGCCTTTAGCTCATCCAGAGTGTTGGGTCTTGAGTCTCTCAACGTTCTCTTCACAATATCCCACAGATTCTCTATGGGGTTCAGGTCAGGAGAGTTGGCAGGCCAATTGAGCACAGTGATACCATGGTCAGTAAACCATTTACCAGTGGTTTTGGCACTGTGAGCAGGTGCCAGGTCGTGCTGAAAAATGAAATCTTCATCTCCATAAAGCTTTTCAGCAGATGGAAGCATGAAGTGCTCCAAAATCTCCTGATAGCTAGTTGCATTGACCCTGCCCTTGATAAAACACAGTGGACCAACACCAGCAGCTGACACGGCACCCCAGACCATCACTGACTGTGGGTACTTGACACTGGACTTCTGGCATTTTGGCAATTCCTTCTCCCCAGTCTTCCTCCAGACTCTGGCACCTTGATTTCCGAATGACATGCAAAATTTGCTTTCATCCGAAAAAAGTACTTTGGACCACTGAGCAACAGTCCAGTGCTGCTTCTTTGTAGCCCATGTCAGGCGCTTCTGCCGCTGTCTCTGGTTCAAAAGTGGCTTGACCTGGGGAATGCGGCACCTGTAACCCATTTCCTGCACATGCCTGTGCACGGTGGCTCTGGATGTTTCTACTCCAGACTCATTCCACTTCTTCTGCAGGTCCCCCAAGGTCTGGAATCGGCCCTTCACCACAATCTTCCTCAGGGTCCGGTCACCTCTTCTCGTTGTGCAGCGTTTTCTGCCACACTTTTTCCTTCCCACAGACTTCCCACTGAGGTGCCTTGATACAGCACTCTGGGAACAGCCTATTCGTTCAGAAATTTCTTTCTGTGTCTTACCCTCTTGCTTGAGGGTGTCAATAGTGGCCTTCTGGACAGCAGTCAGGTCAGCAGTCTTACCCATGATTGGGGTTTTGAGTGATGAACCAGGCTGGGAGTTTTAAAGGCCTCAGGAATCTTTTGCAGGTGTTTAGAGTTAACTTGTTGATTCAGATGATTAGGTTCATAGCTCGTTTAGAGACCCTTTTAATGATATGCTAATTTTGTGAGATAGGAATTTTGGGTTTTCATGAGCTGTATGCCAAAATCATCCGTATTAAGACAATAAAAGACCTGAAATATTTCAGTTAGTGTGCAATGAATCTAAAATATATGAATGTTAAATTTTCATCATGACATTATGGAAAATAATGAACTTTATCACAATATGCTAATATTTTGAGAAGGACCTGTAGGTCCACTATGATATAAACCAAGCTGGCAAAAACAAATTAGCTGTAGCTTCAAACTACTGGACCAATTTAACACCAGCATGAATGACTCAGATGGCTCTGTGAAACCACAACAGTGAGGAGCAAAAACATGGTCGGTGTGTTGCTTTGTAGTGTGTTGTATTTTTATACTCTTAAAGGTGACATCTAAAATTGTGGAAGTCCGTTCTTCTTAAACCCTGGTTTTTACTTTTCCAAAAAAAGTTCAGCCAATCAGCTTTGAGTCTTCAACTGGCTGTTTTTGTCCCATGAAACCACCTTTAGTGCAGTGAAGTGATAGCACCAGCTGTTTCAGTTTCCACTGGTGGAGATTCTATCAAATGTGCTCAAAAAGTATAAGAAAATACATCATTGCAAAGACGTCTATTGGTTTCTGAATGTCAAACCAAAAGACATGAACCAATTCAAGTGTTTTGAAGATGCATAGAACAAATCAATGCGTAGACATGCCAAAACTTTCTTCAGTTCAATAGAAACAAAACTGAAGTGAGAATTTGTGGACCAAAGAAAGAGCGATCAAGAGTCAGCACCAGCTTCAATTACTAGAGCTAGAAACCACTGATCAGGTCCAAAATTTGGGTGTAGTGATGGACTCAGACCTAAACTTTCAGAATCTTGAGAAACTCTTACATGTGTTTATCTTTAGTCAAATTGATTACTGCAATAGTGTCTTCACAGAAAAAGTCAAGACAAAATGCTGCTGCCCCCGTCCTTACCAAAACTAAGAAAGTAGAGCACATTACCCCAATTTTAAAGTCCTAATCCTGGCTCCATGTACCTCAGAGAATAGACTTTAAAATACTCATGCTAGTTTATAAACCACTGAATGGCTTTGCACCAAAATACATTAAAGATTTGTTGTCGATGCATCAACCTTCCAGACCACTCAGGTTTTCTGGTTCAAGTCCCCAGAATCAGAACCTAACAAAGTGAAGCATTTAGTTCTTATGCTCCACTAATCTAAAACAAACATTCAGAAAACTGTAAAAATGTCGAATCCCTGGGTTTTTTTTAAGTCAAGGTTAAAAACCCATTTGTGTAGAGTTGCCTTGGACTGTTCTATTTAAACTAATAACTAAAACATCACTAATTTCAGTCTGTAGCCTCCTTTCCTTTCCTTTCTCTTCCTTTCCTTTTATTGTGCCACTACAGTGTACCTTTTTAATGTACTTTTCTTTTCTTATGCTTTCGTCATGTAAAGCACTTTATATTGTCTAACCAAACCTCACTTTTAAGATTCTTGTTTATGCTAAATACAGGACATACAGTTGAAAAAAGATGTCTTCATACACAGAATGAAATGAAAATATTAGTTTTTCACTGTCTGACATAAATTAGACTAACCTTTTCCTGTTTGAGGTAAATTAGGATTACTAACGTTATTTCTGTTTACTAAGTGCCAGAATAATAAGGGAGATGATTTTTATTGGTTTCTTAAGATCCAGAGGTCTGGCACAAGGTGCCAGTATGAACAGCATGGGAATATCTACCCATAATATTGTTTAGATAGGAGATGTCTTTGTTGATGTGAAATGTCCACAACAACCCCAGAGCAAAAGCAAAAGATATTGTAAAGATGCGGGCTAAAGCTAGTAAAAAAGTGCTATTATAAGTCAAATGATTTGCCAAAAGATGACTTAGTGAGGAAGAAGCAACATATAAAGCCAGATTACATTTTGCACTTGCATTGGGGGACAAACAGTATAATGTTTTGCAGAAGTTGAAGTTTTTCATCATAATGACCATCGTTACATCTAGGGGACAAAAGTGGGAGCTTGCATCATTCCAGCCCTTAAGTATGGATGGTGGAAGCATCATGTAATATAGGAGTTTTGCTGCAGGAGGGACTGGTGCACTTCACACCATAGATTGAAACATGAGGAAGAACATTATGTGAAAACATTTGACCCAAGTCATGGAGTTTAAAAGGCAATTTAACCAAACACTAAATAAATTTTGTAAACTTCTGTGTTTAAAGGAAGCTAAAAAAAAACATTTAGCAAATAGGAATGATTTTGGTAATTCCAACTACCCTGCCGCAGAGTGGCAAAAAAAGAGATAGTCAGAAAAAATTGTTATACAACTTTTTCAGGTTTCAACTACTGAATCAACCAATTGTTGTGCAACATCTCCCTTAACCAAAACTACAAACCAAGCATTTTCTTTTCAAAATGCACATTTTCATAAGAAAAAAAATCTAATAAGGCTTATGGGTTAGGGTTAAGGTGTTAACTGCACTAAACTATGGTGAAATATGGTTTGATTTCTGCCCCTTTGACTAATTTGAAGAGGTTGTTACTATACTTCAGTGTATATTGTCCCTTGACAAAGCATACACACATTCACTGTGTTACAGTTGTTAAATGGCATCTGGAGCTAAAAGGAAACAGCAGTGTTAAGCATTTTCTTTCCATATTGTTTGTAAGAAGCTATCACACTGACTTTGATGCAGTTCAGTATGGTTTAGGTTATAAATAGTGGTGATTCCTGTTTTTTTTACTTCGTCATTTGGCATATGATTCACTGTGAAACCTACGTCATATTTCATTTCATTCAATGCTCTGTCACAGCAAGTATGTATTAGTTTGAATTAAAGTTGTTAAACTGAATGTCTGTTAATCAAAGAGTTAATATTTTCCAGCGTCTACGCATTTTTACATAATTTTATGTCTTAGAATTTGAAATGATAGACCTGTCAGGATCTGTCATTTTGGGTTTTTGTTTGTTTATTACTTTCTAGATTCTTGTGTTCATATATTGGCTTATTTTCCGTTTAGGTCAGAGTTTCACCAGGTTTTGTTTAGTCTAGTTTCCTTTACTGCTCAGTTCCTCATGTCCCTGCCTTTCCTCTACTCATTAGTTTATTCGACACATTCCTCTCAGTCTCCCCACAGCCTGTTTCACACCTGTGTCATGTTTCCCCTGATTACCTGTCTCCCTGTTTCATTGGTTCATACTTCCACGTCCCTCAGTATATTAGCTTCCTGGTTTTCGTTGTTCCTCGCTGGTTCCTCTCGTCTACTCCCCTGTTATGTTCCTGAGTTCCTCCTAGTGGTTTCTGTTTGCCTCCTGAACTTGTGCTTTTGGAATGACCTGTCTGTACTCTGCCTGCCCGTACGTCTGTGTGGAATTACATCAAACCTCAATCTACTCACCATGCGGCTTCCTCGCCATGTTCTGCGCTCTGGTCCTACCTCCAGATCTAAAGTGATCTTGTTTCAGAAAAGGTTGTTGGAAAAGATTGCTGTCATAAGCCTTGTGGTAAAGTGATATTTAAAAATAGAAAAACGGTCTTATGAAGTTGTTAAAATATAACAAAGACATGGTTCTCTGTTTCCAACAAATAGACAGATTACCACATGAAAGGCAAACAAGTTTCACAGGCTTTATATGAATGCTTGAGTGACATATAAGACTTTCAGTATTTAAAAGGGTCTTTAAGAATTTGCTATTATGCAATGTTTTCATTTAGTTTTTCAGACGTGCCGGCTATTTCAGCCCTAAACCAACACATTAATCTATTTAGTTAGGATAAGAAATAAATTGGATAAACCTTATTAAACCCTGGACAGGTCGCCAGACCATCACAGGGCAACACGCAAACAACCATGCACACACTCATTCACACACCTAAGGACAATTTAGAGTGACCAATTAACCTAACAGGTTAGTCTTTGGACTGTGGGAGGAAGCCGGAGTACCCAGTGAGAACCCACGCATGCACGGGGAGAACATGCAAACTCCATGCAGAAAGACCCCCGGCTGGGAATCGAACCCAGGACCTTCTTGCTGCAAGGCAACAGTGCTGCCAACTGCATTACTGTGCAGCCCATGTTTTTGCCAAACATACCAATAATAAAATATATAAAGCTGTTTGCATCTTACAGCATAAATAAATGAAGCTTTGTGCTGTGGACTGCATCTATGCACGTTAGCCACGGGATACAACATGCAGATGAGAGTGATGCAGCTCTTTTCACATTCATTCTCATAGAAATATGCAGATTTAATTTTTAAATAACAACGCTTTTCCTAAATTCAGTAGTGTAGTTGGTAGTAACTAATGGAACCATGTTTGTTTAATAATTCAGTTTCCAATCAAAATTACATAATATTTCAACTTAACAACAAACAGGGGCTTAAATGTACCAGTGAGAGCAGAGCCGAGGAGCTCTGCAGCGAGACACGAGTGTGCTCCCAGATTTCAAAGTTACCCACAATCATTATATTTGATTCCAGAAAAAGATCAAACAGCGCTGAGGGTAAGCCGCACTCCGCACACATGAGGAAAATCTCCTCTCCAGAGGCCTACAAAAAATTTTGTTTTTCAAGATTTCAACCATTACAAATGACCAGACGATATTTCCATTGATGAATCTTCCAAAATATGACATATTACTTTTATTAAAAAAGATATGGATCTTAAACTTTGAATCACATGCAGTACATAACAAAGTAGTAGGAGAATTACTTTTTTTTTTTTACTGGCATCCGCTGTGGCACCAACAAGCCTTGCCACGCTGTCTCTACTTCATAAAACAAAGTGGGGGCGAGTTACAACATAGGATCTGGTTTCAGCTATTGTTGCAATAGACGATAGGCTATATTTCCAAGGAAGGCAAAACATTGTCTAACTGCAAGTCATTTGCGTTTTACTTTAGTCATGCAGGTTTCTCTTTGACTGCCCATTGATGGATTTATCTTTAACCCATAGTTTAACATAAATCTTTTGATATTTATGGGATATTCCCAAGCAAAAATACATTTTTACTGCTACTGTCCACTTTAAACCTTCAATTTATTTGCTCCATTTGAAAGTTGCATGCTCTTTATGAGTGGTGCAAAAACACTTTGGGAAATCTTTAAAAGAAACTGTTTAAAAATGTATAAAAGAAATGTGATTACAGATTATGATGTTTGTTGGTGGGTAGTTCAGTTCTCTGCAGATGTTCTTAACAACATTCTTATGTTTGAATTGTTTTTTAATTAAGAGACAGTCAGAGACAGAGACTTGAAAAAAAACTATGCTCACACTGGACACACGTTATTTAAACCATTCTATTTTAGGGGATTGGTGGATTGTTAATATAAAATACAGTATGAAAAATATTGTTATGCCCTCACAGATCTACAGGTTTGCTTTTTTGTTATACTTAAATGTTTCAGGTCATCAAACAAATTTTAATACAAGTTACACTAGCCACATCAAGTTCTGATTACTGCTTGACCTGTTGAATCAAGAAATCCCATAAATAGAACCTTTCTGATAACACGAAAAAGATTTAACGCCATGCCCTGATCTAAAGAAATTCAAGAACAGACGAGAAACAAAGTCATTGCCATCAGTCAATCTGGAAAGGTTGACAAAGCCATTTCTAAGACGTTGTGACTCCAGCAAACCACAATGAGAGCCTCTATGTACAAAAGGAGAAAACATGAAACAGCGGTGAACCTTCTCAATAATATATAGGCTACCAAAATTACTCCATGAGCTTATAGACGTCTCATTCAAGTGGTCAAAATAGAACCCAGAACAACATCTTAAACACTACAGGCCTCACTTGCCTCAGGTAAGCTGTTAATGATTCATAAAAAAAGACTTATCAGCTCCAAGATGAAATTGACTGGTGACCAAAATGGACATAAAGGCCCATTTCACATCTTCTCCCCACCTTATCTTGATGATCTTTTGGGAAAAGCATTAAAGACCTACAGTTAGACATGGTGTTGGTGTGATGATCTGGGTCAACTTTGCTTTCTCAGGACCTGGACAACATGTTGTATTTGATGAAAGCATGAAGTACTAGGTTTAAGGGGCAATAACTTTTTCACAACAGGTTTTGCTTTTTAAAACCATTTAGCCTACTTCAGGTTGTCAGACAGGTTCTGTGCAATGAATTATTGATTCTAGAGCTCAGAAACAGGCTGGATATGGCTAGTGAAACTTAATCACAGTTTGTTTTCTCAATAATATTACTATATTAATCTAATTGTATTATTAATTATATTTTCACAAAGTTCTAGGTGGTTTGGATAGCTTTCGTACCCTAATAAATGAAATAATCTCTTGAAAATTGCTTTTTGGACTTTAGAGGTTGTCTTTGCCTGATATTAAAATTTGTTTGAGAATCTGTAACATTTAAGTGTGACAAAAACGTAAAAACAGAAGAAATCTGTAAGAGGGCAAAAACACCTTTGCACTGCACTGTAAATACACCCTTAATAAGATTTGGTTAAACGTCCCTTAGCAAGTTGCACCTCAATACATTTGATTTAATTTCACAATTTGTTATTGAACGTACGAGCAGATAGTGACAGCAGATTTACTAATTTACTATATTCACTCAAGGGAGTGAACAAAAGTAAAAACTTTTATAAAACCCCCATTTGTAGCCTTTGACATTAGTCCCATCACTTCTTATTCACCAAGGAAAACATATTGAATTTCATACAATATTTGTAATCTGAAGCAACAACAAAAAAGTGAAAAAGAAATAAATCAAAAAAATATATGCATTCTCTAAGAAGCAAGAATGTAAACTAAAGATATTCAGTAATTGTAAAGCTTAGGATGGATGCAGTAACAAACATGGCCACAAAAACACTATGGGACCCAAGCTAACTGAAAGACTTTTGAAGAGAATGCCATGTTCCCGAGATCTGAGCTGCTACTTCATTATAGTTAACTTAAATTAACTGCTACCTCAGAAACAATAAAACAACAGTGTAGGCAGCCTAATGAAACACTGAGCTGTTTCCAGCGTGCAACTCTGACCCAGACTGTTGTGGATTTTTGTTTTAGTCTCCATTAGGCGGTCATAAAATCCCCACGTTTTATTCAATACACCATGTCTAGACTATATTTTTATTATCATTATTGCCAGTAGCTAATTACAATTTTATTGTGCAAAGTCAATTGGGGTTTTGGTCTGCCTTTGTTTTTCTAAGTTTTTGTCATTCCTCGTGTCTCGGGGGGAATGCCAGTCAACCAGTTTGTCAGCCACCCACTCAAATTCAGAGCTGATGGTGGAACCACAAGTAACCAGCGACCGTCTGCATGTCTCCGTAAATGTGACGCCAGAAGGAGCTGTGCTGTGCATCTATAACACAGAAAGAAATGCTGAATAATGGAAAGTTAATAAACCATTATCTCTTCCCGTTTGAAAATACATAAGATGGTCTGTTTATCTCACTACTTCAAGTTAACATTTAGCAGAGTGAGCCTATTGGCAAGCAAAAAACCAGGAGAACAGCATAAACCTGTCGTACGTCCATCCACAGAGAGCACATCTATCTATCTATCTATCTATCTATCTATCTATCTATCTATCTATCTATCTATCTATCTATCTATCTATCTATCTATCTATCTATCTATCTATCTATCTATCTATCTATCTATCTATCTATCGATCTATCGATCTATCGATCTATCGATCTATCTATCTATCTATCTATCTATCTATCTATCTATCTATCTATCTATCTATCTATCTATCTATCTATCTATCTATCTATCTATCTATCTATCTATCTATCTATCTATCTATCTATCTATCTATCTATCTATCTATCTATCTATCTATCTATCTATCTATCTATCTATCTATCTATCTATCTGTCTGTCTGTATATAAAAGAGTTTTATTATTGCAATATGAAATAGATTGACGGTGATATTTATCAAACACGACACCAACACACCAGACAAGGCAGCTGTGACACAAAAATATCCTTAAGGTCAAGTAATAACCTAGTCTTCCATTTTTTTACTGGTTAAGAAAACTTAAAAATTATACCAAACATAAAACATCTGATTGCAGCGAACATTAAACATTTTCAAGATGGGAGAAAAGGGCCAATTCCAGTAGGGCAGTTTTTAAATTTTAGACACATTTTGCACAAAGTAAATACTGATGGGAATAAACAGAGCTGGTCGGTACCTGAATTACTAAAAACTTCACACTGATTCAGGAACCTCAAGTCAGAAATCTCTATGGATGCTGCTATGTACAGAAGGTGAAGTAGTGGACTCAAAAAAAGAACTTTGACTCAGAGGATTCATTTGAATTGATTGATTTACTCACAGTTCTTCCATCTCTCTTTGACCACAAGAAACAAAAAAGCTGGATTGATTAGATGGTGAAAAATTACCAAATGTTTTTCTTTTCTTTTGTTTTTCTCTCCTGAGTAGACAGTTTGAAAGCAAGCAGTATTGCCCCCTGAATCCACAGCGATAGTGTGTTTAGAGGGTGACTGAGAGTGCGTATCTGGAGGTATGGGGCAGCAAGAACCTTGGATCAGGTGATTCAGGTGAACCAAATCAATTAATTATGTGACTCAGAATTGCCAGAGTCCATAAAAAGAAACAAGTTTGCCACCTGTTGTAATAAATGCCTCCAATGCTTATGTAAATATAAGGACAAGAGGTTTGGTTTTTCATAGCTTTGCTTGCCCTACCTGTACTCACAGCTATTAATTCACTGCTTTTGCAACTGCTGTTATCGTGGCTTATCGCCAATACTAAAGCATAATCTTGAACAAATTTCTTCAGACGGTTACCACATGCAAAAATCAATAATTGCATCATTAACACACCTTTGTTGCTGCGCTAATGCTAGCTTCTACATAAACAGCAAAATACCTGGATATGGTTTAGAATGTGTCCGTTTTATTTTATTTCCTCCTCTATAACAATACCACAACTCACAATATTTAGGTTGTAAACTCCATTGATGTTGGATTATCATAATAATGTGTAACCAATGTTCAACAGGTCTCTCATTAAACAATGTGATTGTATGACATACTCCCCTAAATGCACCAGTAAAAGAGTTATGGTTACAGTTTTTTGAAAAAAAAAACAAACAAAAAAACATTTTAAAACTGTTGGGCTACTGTTGGTCACCAAAAAAAGAAGATAAAGAAGAGGAGGAAGATGTATATGTAGTGGTGTGATGATGGACAGATTTACAGATGAGGATAGACAGGAATCTCTATGGGCTATGATGTTGGCAGATGACATTATGATCTGCCATCAGAGCAAGAAACAGGAGGAGAAAAATTTAGAGAGGTGGAGGTTTGCCCTGGAAAGCAGATACATGAAAGTTAGCTGGAGCAAGACAGAATACATGTGTGTATATGAGAGGGATCCAAATGGATCCGTGAGGGGACAGGGACAGAGATAAAGATGGTAGAGGATTTTAAGTACTTAGGGTCAACAGTCCAGAGCAAAGGTGAGTGTGGAAAAGAGATGAACAAATGTGTCCAAGCAGGTTGGAACAAGTTGAGGGAAGTGTCAGCAAGAATGAAAGGAAGGGTATACAAAACGGGGAGACAGAAACGTTGTATGAATTAGAGACAATGACACTGAGGAAGAGACAGTAGGTAGAGCTGGAGGTAGCAGAGATGAAGATGTTGAGGTTCTCTTTGGAAGTGACAAGGATGGATGTTAGATGTTTTGGAGATAAAGCCAGAAAGGCCAGACTGAGATGGTTTGGACATGTACAGAGGAGAGAAAGTGAATACATCGGTAGATGGATTCTGAGGCTGGAACTGCCTGGCAGAAGGCCTAGAGGAAGACCTAAGAGGATATTTATGGAAAGAGTAAAAGAGGACATGAAGGTAGTTGGTGTGAGAAAAGATGCAGATGACAGGGCTAGATGGTGAAAGATAACTAGCCATCGTGACTCCTGAAAGAGAACAGCTGAAAGAAAAAGAAGATTATAAGACTGAATAATGTTTCTAAAAAGATGTATTTGAATAAAACTGACACATTTCTTGGAAAAGTGAGCTTTCTTTTTCGTTAGTTCAATTGTTTGAAGTAAAAAAAAAATGTCCTCAGACTGTTTAACCTCAGTGATGATGAATGTCTTTATCTTGCTTTATACATAGCTTAATTTTTCCAATTCCTTTGATGATTATACATAATTATATGTAACCGGTGGTATTTTGTATTGTAATGCTGTTTTGCTTTAATTTTTCATGAGCAAGTGGATTGAAATTACCTTCTAAATTACTTAATTACCCTCCAACAGAAGAAGTGAGAGTAACAAATACTGAGACAAACCAGAAAAACTGAAACTGAAAGCACCCCACAAGCTATATACAGGTCCTTCTCAAAATATTAGCATATTGTGATAAAGTTCATTATTTTCCATAATGTCATGATGAAAATTTAACATTCATATATTTTAGATTCATTGCACACTAACTGAAATATTTCCGGTCTTTTATTGTCTATACGGATGATTGTGGCATACAGCTCATGAAAACCCAAAATTCCTATCTCACAAAATTAGCATATTTCATCCGACCAATAAAAGAAAAGTGTTTTTAATACAAAAAACGTCAACCTTCAAATAATCATGTACAGTTATGCACTCAATACTTGGTCGGGAATCCTTTTGCAGAAATGACTGCTTCAGTGCGGCGTGGCATGGAGGCAATCAGCCTGTGGCACTGCTGAGGTCTTATGGAGGCCCAGGATGCTTCAATAGCGGCCTTTAGCTCATCCAGAGTGTTGGGTCTTGAGTCTCTCAACGTTCTCTTCACAATATCCCACAGATTCTCTATGGGGTTCAGGTCAGGAGAGTTGGCAGGCCAATTGAGCACAGTGATACCATGGTCAGTAAACCATTTACCAGTGGTTTTGGCACTGTGAGCAGGTGCCAGGTCGTGCTGAAAAATGAAATCTTCATCTCCATAAAGCTTTTCAGCAGATGGAAGCATGAAGTGCTCCAAAATCTCCTGATAGCTAGCTGCATTGACCCTGCCCTTGATAAAACACAGTGGACCAACACCAGCAGCTGACACGGCACCCCAGACCATCACTGACTGTGGGTACTTGACACTGGACTTCTGGCATTTTGATATTTCCTTCTCCCAAGTCTTCCTCCAGATTCTGGCACCTTGATTTCCGAATGACATGCAGAATTTGCTTTCATCCGAAAAAAGTACTTTGGACCACTGAGCAACAGTCCAGTGCTGCTTCTCTGTAGCCCAGGTCAGGCGCTTCTGCCGCTGTTTCTGGTTCAAAAGTGGCTTGACCTGGGGAATGCGGCACCTGTAGCCCATTTCCTGCACACGCCTGTGCACGGTGGCTCTGGATGTTTCTACTCCAGACTCAGTCCACTTCTTCTGCAGGTCCCCCAAGGTCTGGAATCGGCCCTTCTCCACAATCTTCCTCAGGGTCCGGTCACCTCTTCTCGTTGTGCAGCGTTTTCTGCCACACTTTTTCCTTCCCACAGACTTCCCACTGAGGCGCCTTGATACAGCACTTTGGGAACAGCCTATTCGTTCAGAAATTTCTTTCTGTGTCTTACCCTCTTGCTTGAGGGTGTCAATAGTGGCCTTCTGGACAGCAGTCAGGTCGGCAGTCTTACCCATGATTGGGGTTTTGAGTGATGAACCAGGCTGGGAGTTTTAAAGGCCTCAGGAATCTTTTGCAGGTGTTTAGAGTTAACTCGTTGATTCAGATGATTAGGTTCATAGCTCGTTTAGAGACCCTTTTAATGATATGCTAATTTTGTGAGATAGGAATTTTGGGTTTTCATGAGCTGTATGCCAAAATCATCCGTATTAAGACAATAAAAGACCTGAAATATTTCAGTTAGTGTGCAATGAATCTAAAATATATGAATGTTAAATTTTCATCATGACATTATGGAAAATAATGAACTTTATCACAATATGCTAATATTTTGAGAAGGACCTGTATAGGGCAGATGTGATGCTGGTAAAGCTCCTTATATCAGAGGTGGTGGTTGGTGTTGGGTTACCTTCTCCCTCCCTGCTTGTGCTGGCTCCCTGACTGACTTGGAGCTCGTTATTTACCCCCCTGCCCCGAACCTCACAAGTGCTTCACAATTACCCCTGAGGATGTCAGTACCTTCACTGAGCAGCTGTTGGCTGAGGTATCCAAAGAAAAGAGATGCAGTTGGAGTTGGGTGTTGTCCAAAGGTAATGACAAAAGATATTTTCCTGCACAGGCTTCTTGCTTTTTGCCGCTGTTGCAGTCTCACCGAGGTAGATTGTGTCCTGATGACGGAGAGGTAAACAACAGGTGTTTTATATAGAATGCCTGGGGGGATAATCTAAGAAGGGATTAACTAAAATAGCCAACAGTGGATTGGATAACACAACAAGAACTTGAAGTATTGTCTAAGAGTGTACTAATGCCTTGCTGATCCTCTGGCACACACAAACACAGTTCGCTTTTTTTTAATCTGGTGGGTAAAAAACCCTGGAAAATGTGAGCATTTTGTTCTGTCATTGGGAAAATGACCAGAAATGTAGTGTTTTTGTTTTTGCTTCTCTAAAGGGAAGCAATTCAAGCTTCATGTATTGAAAAAACGCATTAAAGAGAAATTTCCCCATTGTGTTTCCTTTATCATAGGATGTTTATTCAACCTCTCAGCAGGTTTGAGTTGAATGAGAAGAGGTGCCAACTAAGACTTTTCTGCCTTTTAAATTACAGGCAGATTCAGTAAATTACAATATTATTGAAAAGTTAATTTATTTCAGTAGCTCAATTCACTAAGTAAAACACATTGAATAGATTATTAAACATAGAATTATGTTTTCAGGCCTTTTTTTCTGTTAATTATAATGATTTTCCACTTACATCTGATGAAAACACAACATTTAGAATATTACACCAGACCATTAAAAACAGCTATAATACAAAAATATGGATTTAATTGTGGGAATGTTTAATACCTCCTCAAGGTTTTTATTTTCCAAAAGTACTTTTAATCTGTCAAACGAGCCTCATAGGAACACATATTCTAATTTACTGAATATAATTGTTTATTGGTGATCTTGGTAAAATACTATAAAATGCTACTAGAAGTTGGATACTGTCCTTTTCTTAAAATAAAGTAGAATGATACCTAAAAATAGATTCTCCTATTTTGCTTTCAGAGCCCATTTCCATAAAATTAACTTGCCTCATGTTTAATGTAGTCAAATTGGTTAAAACTATTGTATGCAATCTATCAATATCAGCTGGTTCAGGTAGAAAAACCTGAATAAACACTGATCTGGAAATCCCTTTGGAAATGTAGATAAAATTTTGCCAGCAGAAGTGTTAACCTTCTCTTCCGTTTCCATACCACCTTTAGGAGCAAGATCATATTGTTAGAACTTTCCCACATTACAACCAGAAACTTCAGTCTATTTTATCAGTATTTGATAAGACTTATACAGTGGTACTTTGCTGCGGAGGGGTGGAAGGTATGACTATCAAGTTTGCACATTTAGAAACTAAAACTTTCAACCTTTCTTCAATACAAAAAAACTGATGTTAAGTCAGATTGATTTCACAGAGAATGTCTGTGAACAGCAATTTTCAAGTCTTGTCAAAGATTATTTGTAGGATTTAACTCTTCCACATCATCTAACAGGTTTTTCTCCAAGGACTGACTTTTATTTATAATGTATCTGGGAAGTATTCTTAACACCTCACTTTCTTTATGTTTTTGTTATGCTTACAGCCTTATTCCAAAATGGACACAATTGCCCTCTTCCCTCAAAATTCTACACATAATACCCCAAATGACAAAACAATATATGTTGATAAGTATTCACAGTCTTTGCATGACACTCAAAATATAGCTTAGATAGATGCTGTTTTCTTTGACTATCCTTCAGATGTTTCTTAAACCATGTTGGATTACAACTGTGGTAAATGTAGTAGATTAAACATAGTTCAAAATTCATATGTAAGGTCTCACAGTTGCTTATCAGAACAGAAACTAAGCAATGATGTCTGTGAAAGTATGCAGAAATAATTCTGCAGTATTGCACATCCCCAAAAGCACTGTGTTCTGCATTATTTGGAAATGGAAGAACATTGAAAACACGAGGACCCTCCATACATTTGGCAGCCCAAACAAACTATTTAAAGAATGACCTTTGTCAGAGAGGGAACCAAAACCCAATGATCACAAAGGTGAAGCACTGATGTTCCCTTGTGGAGATAGAATAACTATCCAGAGTGTCAACCATTGCTAATACATTCCACCAATCAGGCTTTTACTGTAGAGACCAGTCAAAGATGGTAGCCCAGATTATTTGTGGCATAAAAGAACCTTAGATCTTAGACTAGGAGAATGAATATCTTCTGGTCTGATAAAAACCAAGCAGTCAAATAAATAGAGATGTAACCTGCCTAATAGTGCTCCGGAACTCAAACCAAGATGATATTTAATCTCCCACTTCTACAATGAAGGAGCAGTTTGGAAATGTCTTTAGTTGGCCGTGCCAGAGCCTAGATTTAATTGCAATCAAGTCTAAATCTTAATTCCAACCTCTAGAAAGACCTAAAATACAGTATCTCTCTACTTACACTGCCCTTCCTAGCTGACTGAGCTTGAGTCATTCCTGAGAAGAATGACAAAAAACAGCCCAAAATCAGTGTGTCCAGCTTGTTGAGACACCCTAAGATGACACGATGTGGTAATTATTGCTAATGGTGCCTAATAAAGCATTAAGCAGATTGTGAATAAACCCATATTCGATTTTTTGTTTTGTTTCTTTAAAATAAAATACACGTTGTCATTTTAATGGTATAATGTGTAGAGGCTTATTTCCCTGTCTCTTTTAAAAAAGCATCCCCACAGCATGGGGATTTCACAGATAGGGTAATGTATTATTTTTACTTCACAATTATGGACAACTTTGTGTTGGTCTAGCACATAAAAGCTTAAGAAAATACACTGTATTTTTTGGTTGCATTGGGACAGAATGAGCTATGAAGGCTATGAATACTTTTGCAAGTCACAGTTTTTGAATTTTCAGAACAAAAGATAGTAAGGATATTTTCCATCCATCCATCCATCCATCCATCCATTCATCCATCCATTTTCTACCGCTTATCCGGGGTCGGGTCATGGGGCAGCAGCCTAAGCAGAGAGACCCAGACTTCCCTCTCCCCAGCCACTTGGGCCAGGTCGCCCGAGGAAATTCCATGGCGTTCCCAGGCCAGCTGAGAAACATAGTCCCTCCAGCGTGTCCTGGGTCTTCCTCTGGGCCTCCTCCTGGTGGAATGTGCCCAGAATACCTCACCAGGGAGGCATCAGAGGGATCCTAACCAGATGCCTGAGCCACCTCAACTCGCTCCTCTTGATATGGAGAAGCAGCGGCTCTGCTCTGAGTCCCTCCCGAATGACAGAGGTTCTCACCCAATCTCTAAGGGAGAGCCCAGACACCTGCGAAGGAAACTCATTTTGGCCGCTTGTATCAGTGATCTCGTTCTTTCGGTCATCACCCAAAGCTCATGACCATAGATGAGGGTAGGAACGTAGATCAACCGGTATATTGAGAGCCTCGGTTTCTGACTCAGCTCTCTCTTCACCACAAACTTAAGAGTGTGACTGCCTTATAGTTGGTACACACCCTACGGTCCCCCTTTTTGAATAGGGGGACCACCACCCCGATCTGCCAATCCAGTGGAACTGCCCTTGATGTCCACGCGATGCTGCGGAGTCGCGTTAGCCAACACAACCCTACAACATCCAGAGCCTTAAGGAACTCCGGGCGAATGTCATCCACCTCCGGGGTCTTCCCAGCGAGAAACTTTTTAATCACCTCGGTGACCTCAGCACCAGAGATTGGAGAGGCCGTCCCAAGATCCCCAAGCTTCGCTTCCTCAGTGGAAGACCAGTGGGATTGAGGAAGTCTTCGAAGTACTCCGCCCACCGACCCACAACGTCCCGAGTTGAGGTCAACAGCACACTCTCCGCACTGTAAACATTGTTGGTGGTGTACCTCTTTCACCCCCAAGACACCGGATGGTGGACCAGAATCGCCCCAAAGCCACACGGAAGTCGTTTTCCATGGCCTCTCTGAACTCCTCCCACGCCTGAGTTTTTGCCTCAGCAACCACACGAGCTGCATGCTGCTTGGATTGCTGGTACCCATCAGCTGCTTCCAGAGTCCCACACACCAAAAAGACCCGATAGGACTCCTTCTTCAGGCTGACAGCATCCCTCACTGTTGGAGTCCACCAGCGGGTTCGAGGATTGCCGCTGCGACAGACACCAGCAACCTTGCGACCACAGCTCCGGTAAGCCGTCTCGGCAATGGAGGTGTGGAACATGGCCCACTCAGACTCAATGTTCCCCACCTCCCCCGGAACGAGTTTGAAGCTCTCCCAGAGGTGGGAGTTGAAGCTCCGCCAGGCGTTTCCAGCAGACCCTCAAGATTCGTTTGGGTCTGCCAGGTCTGACCGGCATCCTCCCCCACCATTGGAGCCAGCTCACCACCAGGTAGTGGTCAGGAAGGATATTTTATTATCCAGTAAAAAATCTATGGATCTATAGTACTGTCCACCAGGCCCTTACTCTCAATTTTTAGATCAGTTTTCAGACCTTTTATCTGATTTAGTGTTAAATACAGATAAAGTTATTATAGTGGGGAATTTCAACATTCATGTTGACAGTGAAAGTAATTGCCTAAATATAGCGTTTAATGCTATCTTAGACTCAATTGGCTTTACTCAAAACATTAACAAACCTACCCACCTTTGTCTTCATTCTCTGGACCTTGTGCTGATATATGGCATTGAGTGTAAAGACATAACAATATTTTCTCATAATACCTGTCCTGTCTGACCATTTCTTAATAACCTTTGAGTTTAATTTAACCGAGTACTCCACACCTGAAAGAAAATTTCATTACAATAGATAATTTTCAGACAATGCTGTAACAACCTTTAAAGAATCTGTTCCACTTTTAATTTCCTCATTATCACAGAAAAACACAGTGGAGGGCAATAATTCTGTTTCTGCCCCTTCACAAATTGATTCTTTTGTTCATAGTGTTTCTTCATCATTGCGTGGTGCATTAGACAATGCAGCCCCCTTGAAAAAGAACGTAATCATTCATAGGAAGCAGGCTCCTTGGTTTAATTCAGAGCTGCATACTTTAAAGCACACTGTTAGAAATTTGGAGAGAAAATGGCGCTCTACACACCTAGAGGACTCCTACTTAATCTGGAAAAATAGCCTACTGTTGTATAAAAAGACACTTCGCCAAGCCAGAACAGCTTATTTCTCATCATAAATAGAAGAGAACAAGAATAATCCTAGGTTTCTCTTTAGTACAGTTGCTAAACTTACACAGTCATAGCTCTGTTGAGCCATCCATTCCCTTTGCTCTCAGCAGTCATGACTTTATGGGATTCTTCTTAAATAAAATTGATTCTATTGAAAGGAAAGTCTTTGACATACTCCCGAAGATGATTACTTCATCCTCAGCAAGTGAGACAACATTGGAAGTAACTGTAGAACCTGATCTGTGTTTGGACTGTTTTGATCCTGTGGAGCTTCTTGAGTTATCAGAAATATTAGCTTCATCTAAACCTTCAACTTGTATGTTAGACCCAATCCCAACCAAATTATTTAAGGAAGTGTTCCCTCTGATTACCAGCCCCATTTTAGATATGATTAATCTATCTTTAGTAAATGGATATGTACCACAGGCTTTTAAGGTATGCTGTACAACATTGCCAAAATTAGAAATATCCTGTCCAGGAGTGACTGAAAAACTAGTCCATGCATTTGTTACTTCAAGGCTGGACTATTGTAATTCTTTACTATCAGGATGTCCACAAAATGCAGTTAAAAGCCTTCAGCTGATTCAAAATGCTGCAGTAAGAGTTCTGATGAAAATTAAAAAGCGTCCCTTCATTGGCTCCCTGTTAAATCCAGAATAGAATTTAAAATTCTCCTCCTCACATATAAAGCCCTTAATGATCTAGCTCCATCGTACATCAGAGATCTGATTGTTCCATATGTTCCTAACAGAGCACTTCGTTGTCAGACTGTAGGTTTACTGGTGGTTCCTAGAGTCTCTAGAAGTAGAATGGGAGGCAGATCCTTTAGTTATCAGGCTCCTCTCCTGTGGAACCAGCTCCCAGTTTTGGTCCGTGAGGCAGACACCCTATCTACTTTTAAGGCTAGGCTTAAAACTTTCCTTTTTGATAAAGCTTATAGTTAGAGTGGCTTAGGTTATCAGGGAGGGAGCCTTCCTCCCTCCCTGTTGGTTGGAGTAAGGGGGAGTCAGTTATGTTTCTATTAGTTTGATTTATTGGTTTTCTGTTTTTGTCTCAGTCACGTTTCGTTTTTTTTCCTGCATCTGTCTGTCGTCTCATTTAGCTTCACTCGGTCCACTTGCATCTGTAATTAGTTTACTTGTTTCACCTGGTTCCCACTCCATTTATCCATTTCTGTTCTATTCAGTCATCGAGCAAACATCTCATCTCATGTCTCTGATTTGAATCATGCCATGCTTGCCTCGCCTGCCTGTTTGGTCCTGCCTTTTTAGTGAGTGAGTTTCTGTTATTCAAAGATTAAAACTTTTTACTTACTGACAAGTACCACCTATGGAAGCACCAATTTTCTTTTCATATGGTGCTTCCATAGATGTGGATTTATAATAATCTGATGTGATCTTCAACAATAGTTCTTCAGGAGTTTGTAAGGTCTTTCAAACATTTTCATCTGTTTCTGACCTGACTTTCAGTTTTCAGTATGATTCATTCATGCATCACACAAATCACTAAAATCAAGGGATGACTCACTGTTTTCTCAACGTATAATAGGAAATGTAACAAAATAACTATATTCAGTTCCCAGCCTGTGTGACCCTGTGTCACTTTTACCCTTATTCTTTAAGTCATAACATTTATTGTTCTATTGCCTAACCAGTCACTTCATCCTCTGTCCCTCGGTGATTTTTTAAGGACATACTAACATAAAATAAGAGACAGGGCAGCCAAAATCAAAAGAAGTTTGAAAGCCTACCAAAAAGCTTTGGAAGCTTCTAATAAACACCACTTTAAAAGGTTTCAAGAACCTAGAGATTAATTAGGAATGTTTAAAATTTTAGCACATACCTGCATGGCCACAGAGAACCATTTATGTGTGACAGAAAGCTATAATTTTGTTGCCATATGCTATGCTGTAAGTGGCTCCAAAGTTTGGTGAGAGTTGTCTTTTTATGGGGCGCATGTTGCTGGCTGAAAATCTCCGAGCCGACTGATTTTGTGGTGTGCAGATTTCAATGCCTGCTTCAGTTTGGAACTCAGAAATTCCTGTTAGTAGGAAATATTCTCTGCTTTTGTGGTGCTTTCTTGTGTATCTGTATCTTTCCTCCCACACACACACAAACAGTCATGCAGACATACACAAATGATGCATGCCAAGTTATAATCTGATGGGCAGAGCTGATTCATATTCCTGCTGTAGGCAGCTGATGTTAAACAGGTGTTACCTGACCTTCATACCGTTCCTCCTCTGCTGTATTCCCTAAAATCTCAGAGAACGTACTCCTTCCAGTCGGGCTCTTTTTACTCACTCTGATGTTAACAATTAAATGTTGTAACGCTGATGCCCCTCTCTTTGCCAATATTCTAATCAGAAGCCAATCACTGTTTTGTGTAAACTGGGCTTGGAGCCATTGTCTCCCAGACTGCATGTTGGTGCCGTCCGTGATTATGTTCCTGTAATGAGATCCTCCTTTCCACGGCAGCACCAAGCTCAATTTTTTACCTTTCAAAGTAGACTTGTTCATGTTGATCAAAACATGGTTGTTCTGCACTCATGTGGCTTTCTGAGGCGTGTGCCCACTTTCACTAATGATCCATGGTGTGATGATTGTTTGTCTTTCTCTCCAGGGGGAAGCAATTGATTGGGCAAATATTTTTGCTGGAAGGCAATCTGATTAAAATCAAAAGACCATGTATTTCAGGCAGGCTGGATTCTGTGGGTTTTCTTCATGCTGTACAAATCAACGTATGAGCTTATCTAACGAACGCTGATATGATTCAAAGTGGCACAAAAAAAAAGTATGCTCATTCAATTAGTGGGCTTGTGGGAAAGCCGATACCCTTTATTTATTCGACCAAACATTGCAAACAGATGAAGCACACTCCTGCCATTGGGTGCTTCTTTGCTGATGTTCTGCGAAGTTTTTAATTATGGCAGAAATTTATGTTCTGAGAAAGTGTATCATTTGTATATCATTTTATTTTTCCCAGGCTTGAGTAAACATCCATGTTCAACTTTCCCCATTTACATGTGTATTTACACATACTGTCCTAGCTCCTGTGGGAATGAACGAGGACACCAGGACAGCCTTCATACAGCATATTTAAACATCAATTACAAAGTCCTAGCTAAAAATTATATGATTATCCTCCTCTGAGTTAACTTTGTAGATAGAACCGCGAAATTTGACAAGGTACTTTGTTATGAAAAGCTGTTAATCTCACCCCAGGGCCTAAAATAATATATCTATTGCCTTGCTGAATGCAGAGATGCACAATGGGAGAAGGAAAAGGAGGTAATCCAAGCTTTGGTCTGGTGTGACTGGTTAGTGTGTTGACTGTGAGAAGCCATGATTGCGTCCTGTGTTTCCCGTGGCTCAGAGAAAAGAGTGAATACTCCTCAGTGTCAGATATCACTGGATACACCAAGTGCTCTGGTTACCTATGAACCCCTGGTGGGTATAGCCGGGTTTACATAAAAATCTAGGCTATATAAAAATAGATGTTTTTATTGTTTAAAGCTTATGCATGTTGGGCAATATAATTCATCTATTAAACTCTCATACTTTCCTTTTTGTAAAGGTTTTCAAAAATGAATCACAGGAACACACAGCAGCAGGTGTGAGATGAAACGGCTCAGTATATTCTGCCCCAGCTCTGACATTTCCCAAGGCAACCATCAGTAGTTTGGATTTCCAACTGTCTACCTGTGTGCTGACATTATGTGAGCGAGAAAATGGGAGGACTGGGCGGGGATTCAGGTTTGAATATACACATGCATTGTATGACATTAAATCAAACTAAACATTTCCTCTTTTAGGTCAGTTAGGGTTACTTCAGTGTTTCCTATTTGTTAAATGCAACATAATGAGAGTCAGAAAAATGTTTCTGTCTTTGTTTAGGTTGTTTGGTTGGAGTCAGTGTAGTAATATATTTATTCAGTTTAAATGAATATTAACCCCAGCTGTATGTATATAATAAAAGTGTTAAAATACACATTGTGGAAACTGTTCTGTGGCATAGATGCTCATTCTGACAATGCAAAACAACATGCAGATACAATCTAAATCAGATGAGTCTTATTTTACAGGAATCGTTTTAAATGCGGTTTGAAAACTTGCTTCATTTCTCAATCATTCCCACAGGCATGTAAAATGCTATCCCTGCTTTCCCTTCCTTTTCCACAGCTAGTAATAGAGACAATGCCTGAAGCAGATGTTGGATTAACATGCTGAAGCATGTGTGTGGGTAATCCAACAGTCATTATTTAGCTTATATTTCCCTTAATATAGCTCCTTTTAGTGGCACTGTACTATAGCTGCATGTGGTTTGAGGATGCATCCATTTACCAAGCTTTGATGGGAAAAGAAGTTCTTCTCTCTGATGTGTTTCAAGCTGTTTGGCTCAACTTTTACCCCCTCTGGCCTGTAATTAGCCTCAAAGAAGTCTGGTAGTGTCTTCTCAACAAAAAAACAGTTTGGCTCATGCTTAAAAGTGTGCTTAAAAGAAAAATGGGGCAGAACATTACTATTGTTATAGATAACCTGGCACACACTGAGTTTAAATCGTATTGCATGAGTTGTCTTTTTATTTGCCCATAGGATTGCATGCTAACAGCACTCCAGAGAAAAAGTAAATGTGCTCAGTTTTCATGCATTCCCCTCTGAACCGTACCAGTGTTTGTCTGCCAAAGGGACAGCATGATTTTATCATTTTCACTTATTCTTCAAATCCTCTTGTTGTAAATATATTGTTGCTATGCATAAAGAGAAAAAATATGTGCAAAATCACAAGAAGGCATGCTGAGAGCAAAGAAGCTTGTTTTAGGGAAAAGTATTTCCAAGAGAGGCAGAGTGAGGGAATTGTAAGGAGGTAAAGCGTTTGGATCTTTCTTTCGTGATGATGCCCCTGCATTAAACCTGCAGCTCAGTGAAGCATCTTTGTGATTTTATGAAATCAATAAAATCCCTTACCCTGAGGTTGCAGGTAGAAGTCAGGTAAGGACAAGTTGCCTATCAATCTGAAAGGGATGTCATGTCATAAAATGAATCATCAGCAGCACAAAAGGGATGCTCCCTTTACACACCCTTGTAATAAGGGCAACCCTTTATTGTGATCCTGTAGATATAAAGCATGTTGCTATGAATTTACATGCAATTCTGACGTCTCTGTCAGTTGGCGCTACGTCCAAAGCCTGGATCCGCACTCCCACCTCCATGCCAAAAAGAAAGACTCCCCACACCTTGGTCTACTCTGAGTCAGCAGAGCAGGGAGGGTGCGCTGGAGGCTTTGTTCATGTTTGCCTGAACGGGACCAATCAGAGGTGGTAGAATGGCTGGAGATATAATTTTATACACTTAAAATGCAAAAAGGTTAGTGGTATTTTAGGCAATTTTAATGACACAGTCAGCAAAATGAGTTAAAAAGTAGTCAGGAGGTAAGTACATAATAATAGAAAAGTATGGGTTTCAGGTCTTTTGTAAGACAAAACAACAGAAGTGACTTTCACATTCCTCCTTAGAATTAAAAACTAAGATGATCTGGTTTGGCAGGATCAGCAACATTATGAAATCTGCAATTTTTGATCATTTATGGGTAAAAATAAATTATTGTAAAATCCATATTTTATAATCTAGCAAACAATTCAGGTTTGATTTTAAATTGTATTAATAAAACACATTTAAAATCAACAGGTCGTTACCAAAATACTGAACAACAGAAGACAAAGGCAGAGAGTAAATGCCCGAGGAGGAACATAAGGTTGAAGTAGGTCGGAGAGGTATACACGTGCAAGGCCAGTAAGGCATTTATAGTTGATCAGGATAATTTTATCTGTAACCCAAAGGGAGCCAGTGAAGGGAGGAAAATGTGTTCAAACCTATGAATTCCAGTTAAGAACTGAGCCGCAGCATTCAGGAGAAGATGGAGACATGAAGAGAGTCAGCAGGTGAGCTAGAGCTGAACTCAATAACTTCAGCTTATCATGAAAACTTGAAAAACATTTAAGCTGTCTGAGCCTTAATGTCATCAAGATACTTTAACAGTGGATGGATGGAGTAAAAACTGTTGGAATGTTTTAAGGGCAGATAAATCTGGCAATCATTAGCATAACAATGAAAGAAAATACATTTTTTTTCCCCAGAAAAGACCCTAAAGGATGCAGGTACAATGAAAACAGAAGTGTACCAAGAATCTAGCCCAGCAGAACCCCACAGGAAGGGGACTGAAGTGGAAAAAAATAACCAACATTAACACAAAAGCGACTTTCACCCTAAATAAGAGTGGAACCACTCTAATGCTGCACCCGTAAACCCAATCCAGTGTTTTAACCGCGAAATAAGGAACAGTATTAAAAGCTGCAGTAAGGTCAAGGGGTACAAGGATCACTAACTGACCAGACTTGTTTAAAAAAAATTTTGTTACAGACCCTTACTAAAGCTGTTTCAGAAAATGTTTAAAATAAATGTTTAAAACTGGACTGAATGACTTCAAAACATGCTATCTTATTCAGAAAGGTATTTAATTGAACAAAACAATTTTTTCTAAAATTGTAGAGAGAAAGGGAAGCTTTGAGATTGGTCTGAAATTCAAACACTCTTAAAGGTCAAGTCCAGATTTTTTTTTTTAGTATTGGACTGACTACTGCATGTCTTAAAACATCAGGGACTAGACTTGTGGCAAAACTGCTATTTATGATAGCAAGGACAGAGAGTCCAATAGAGTGTAAAACTATGTATCAGATAGAGTTACCAGGGGACCTGAGGGTTTCATATGACAAAAAATGTCCTCCGCAAAAGAGAAATGGGTTCAAGCTGGTTGAAGACAGCTGAGCAAGAGACAAAGACAGATTGATCAACTTTAGAGTGAGGAACCAATGATAGGGTCGACTCCACTTTTTCACAAAATGCCATATGAAATCATTATAAGTATCCATAGTGGCAGACAAAGTTTAAAGTTTAAAAAAGAGTTAATGATGTTAAAATGTAAACAGGGATTGTGATAACTTGATTTCATGATGAAAAGATTGGCTATCATATCTAGAAATACAAGGAGCTTAATTTACAGAGTTACAGGATCCTTTAACATCTTACGACAAGGGACAAAACTTCACTCTCCCCGGCTGTTACTGTATTTATATGTAGCCTGTGTTTTAGAGGGCAAACGTCCCTCTGCTAGTTTTTACTGTATCACCAAAGGCTTGTTAATGTGATTTTTAAAAGTATTACTTAGAAACATAAAACTTTGTATCGGTCGTATTCAGGAGCAATTCTTGGAAAACTCCTTTTCAGTGTGTGTCACCGGGTTCACTGATAAATTATAGACACACTGAGTGCAGACTTCAATTGCTGAGTGATTTGATAGATACCTGGAAACTGTATAGCGAATGTATGTTAATACAATGCAAAAGCATTCATGTCCTGACATGACTGTGACTTAAAAGATGCCTTTGCAACTGTGAGAAGCTGGAAGCATCTTACCTGCAGCAGACAGCAGTCAGAGTGATCTCAGTTTGGAGATTTAGAAAGGAATTTTAATGGGGATTTAAGCTAACAGCCACCCAGCACAGAATCTATTCATTAACCACACCAACTACATATAAAAGTGTTCATCCTTTCATAGTTTCTGATTTTGTTGTCGCCTATGCTCTTTGTGAAAATACATTACCCTCCTTGTTAAATTGTGAATTAACTGGTTCATAACATTAAGAACGCCCAACAG
Organism: Girardinichthys multiradiatus; assembly: GCF_021462225.1. Taxonomy (NCBI): domain Eukaryota; kingdom Metazoa; phylum Chordata; class Actinopteri; order Cyprinodontiformes; family Goodeidae; genus Girardinichthys; species Girardinichthys multiradiatus. Next base: position 19,990,193 of record NC_061801.1, read on the forward strand.
TGATCTCAAGCAGACCAACATCTCCACTTCTGAATGGCTAAAAAACTGAAGGTTTGGGAGAGGGCAACACTAGAATTCAATCTGACTAAGATGCCAAGATTGCTAATTAAGTGAACATTGGTTTAGGTATTTTGAAGCCTAAATTCTTTTATCAGTCTTTTATGTAGTTAAATTTCCTTCAACAGCTCTGGAACAATATTGCTAACCTAACTATCTGCGCTGGGTAGGGTTGCCAGCCATCCCTTAGAAAACAAATTGCTCCACATTTCAAACTTAAAAGCTCTACTTAATGTTAAATAAATATTGAATGCGCTTTGTTTTATATTTTTAAGAGTCAGCCAACCGCTATTCCTCTGTATTGTGGGGCTCATACAGAGATCTTCAGACCTCTAAATAAAAGACATGTTGTTTCTGCTTTTATAAAGCTCACTTCTACTGTCTGTAGTTGTTTTGGGATTAGACCAGAAGAAATGCAAGTCACAGCAGATTCACAGCAGGATATATTTGTGAGCCTAAGCACACAAAGTTAAGTGCAGCCAAAAAGGCCCCCATATACTGGAGCCATTACCATAATTTAAAATTCGGCATAGTGTAAATTACTTTTAGATTCATATCCATTGTCTCCATGTGAATATGGGGAATAAAATACTAAATAGCTTCATAAATTGGTGTGAATCTGTGCAAGCCTATCATAGAAAAAGCTACAGGAAACATCGAAGAAGTGAAAGAGGAAGTCATTTTGGTCACTGTGATGCAGTACTTTTAGTGGTGAGCACAACCACACGGCTCACTTGACCTGCAAGACTTTGCACCGGAAGGCCACAAGAATGTTAGAAACAACCAGGGGTGAAAGTAGTTTTAAATTCTTGCTGGTACTCATGGGTGGAGCTAGAGGGGGGTGCTGAGGAGGCACTGGGGGCATATATATATATATATATATATATATATATATATATATATATATACACATATATATATATATAGGGGTTGGACAATGAAACTGAAACACCTGACTCGCTCCTCCAAAACACCCCAAAGTGGCTCAATAATATTTAGATCTGGTGACTGTGCAGGCCATGGCAGATGTTCAACTTCACTTTCATGTTCATCAAACCAATCTTTCACCAGTCTTGCTGTGTATATTGGTGCATTGTCATCCTGATACACGGCACCGCCTTCAGGATACAATGTTTGAACCATTGGATGCACATGGTCCTCAAGAATGGTTCGGTAGTCCTTGGCAGTGACGCGCCCATCTAGCACAAGTATTGGGCCAATTGAATGCCATGATATGGCAGCCCAAACCATCACTGATCCACCCCCATGCTTCACTCTGGGCATGCAACAGTCTGGGTGGTACGCTTCTTTGGGGCTTCTCCACACTGTAACTCTCCCGGATGTGGGGAAAACAGTAAAGGTGGACTCATCAGAGAACAATACATGTTTCACATTGTCCACAGCCCAAGATTTGCGCTCCTTGCACCATTGAAACCGACGTTTGGCATTGGCATGATTGACCAAAGGTTTGGCTATAGCAGCCCGGCCGTGTATATTGACCCTGTGGAGCTCCCGACGGACAGTTCTGGTGGAAACAGGAGAGTTGAGGTGCACATTTAATTCTGCCGTGATTTGGGCAGCCGTAGTTTTATGTTTTTTGGATACAATCCGGGTTAGCACCCGAACATCCCTTTCAGACAGCTTCCTCTTGCGTCCACATTTAATCTTGTTGGATGTGGTTCGTCCTTCTTGGTGGTATGCTGACATTACCCTGGATACCGTGGCTCTTGATACATCACAAAGACTTGCTGTCTTGGTCACAGATGCGCCAGCAAGACATGCACCAACAATTTGTCCTCTTTTGAACTCTGGTATGTCACCCATAATGTTGTGTGCATTTCAATATTTTGAGCAAAACTGTGCTCTTACCCTGCTAATTGAACCTTCACACTCTGCTCTTACTGGTGCAATGTGCAATCAATGAAGACTGGCTACCAGGCAACAATGATGAACCATTTTCTGATGCATAACTTTTCATCTTCACTTTCCGTCTTTTCTTTGAACAAAGAAGTTATTGTTCTCTGCATTGTGGGCAAGTTTTGATTTCATTTAAATTAAAAATTTGAAAGTTTGGTTGTTTTCGCGATTTTTATTTAAAAGTCTGTAGATGGTAAGTGATTTATTGTTCGTCCTGTCCTAATGCAAGGGGCGTTTTTGTATGTCTGTGCACCACCTGTATAAAATTTCCCAGGCCCCTTGGCAACCGTTCTGTTTTGGAGGTAAGCGCGCATGCGCTCTCGTGTAGTGTATGTGAAATCTCTGGTCATAAGCGGTGTTTTCGAGTTGCAATGTGTTGTTGTAATTCAGCAAAATAACATGAAACTTAGCTAGTTTCTCTCCCTTTGCTTTTAACTGGGGTATTTAGCAGCGAGCAGACAGACATTAAACGTAGCAGTGCTCGTTTTAAAGGCTGGCCGTTCACAACAGCCTCGAGCTCCGAGGAGAGAGAAGCAAAGCAAGAGCAATGAGGCTCCATCATAGCAGAACAGTTCAGAAACTATTTGGAATGAGGGGAAAAAAGGTATATTTATGTTTTAGACTGCCTGTTGGTAGCGGATCTGATGTTCTTTGTGTGATTGTGAGTTTTTGCAGCCGTAACTGGTCCTGGATGACGGCTTCATAGCAGACAGCCGTTCCTTCCTCTTCCCGGTACTATGTACCGGTGCTGAATCTTTTAGTGTTACGCAGTACCGGACCGTACCGGTTCACTTTCACCCCTGGATACAACCACTCACACTTACACATATGTGCCATTACTTAGATCACTTTTGAATGACTAGATGAGCAACATGTTTTTCGGCTGAAAGGGAAAACCTGAGTTCCTGGTGAAAACCCAGGCATAGGGAGAACATACTGCCTTGCTGAAGAGCTACACGACTGCACACTCACCTGTGACTCGCCCTCTCCTCTCCACAGATAGCCTCAACGGAGATTAAATTTGAGACTCTTAGTACAAAGCAAAAATATGAGCCACGTTTTAGCAAATCTTTGTAAAGTGAAGCAGGTCAAAACAAAGAGCACAGCAAGTAAAAGTGTTAAAGTGAAATGAAACTATTTCACACCATAAATGTACATCAAATACTGGCTCTTTTGCTTGGTCCTCAAATATAGTTTTATAAACCTTTGAAGTAAAATCTGCGTTGTACTTTTTCAGGCTAAATCTCTTTAAAAGCAAATGTTTTCATATTGTGGAACCAGAAAACCTAAAAACCTTAAAGGTTGAATAATAAATAAATCATAAACAGGCTCTTCGGAGCCTCACCTCTCTAAAAACTGTATAACTGTATATAGTTGATGACATAGCGTATGTATTAGCAAATTATAACTGGCCATTATTTTAAAACTAAAAAAGTATTTTTAAAGAAAATAAAACTTCTAGTGGGAAAAAGTAGAATTAATGTGTGGTCACCTATTGGCAACAAAGAAAAAAGATAGCGTGAGCACTCTGCTTTCACAAAGATCCTTTACACAGGAACAGCATATGAGATTTGTGAAAGTACTGTAAGTAGGTAAAAAGAATAGATTTATCTTCTCCCACCAACAATATTCTCTCCATTCAGGGCGCATCTGATCCTAGGATTGTGAAACAATGGGAATATTGGCTTCAATGGAAGGAACAACTCATGACTGAGAGACAAGAACATGACACTTTATGCTCAATCTATGACTCCCTCATGAGTAAAAGACAGACAGATTTTATGTAGAAAAGGGGGACCTTTAGCTGCTTCCATTCACTACTGCAATGTTTTGCACACAAACTGCACATCTCACTAATTTAAAGTAGACTATCTTTGTTACATTGTTGTTAGTGGAAATGGGAGCACTGATGCAAACTTGTACAGTGCAGAGTAACGATGAGCACAACTAGCAAATATATTGAAACATCTAGCTGGATGCTACCAGAACTTTTCTTTTTTACAATTACAAATACTGTTTTTTTTGTCATTAACAATTATTCACTACTGGAGCATACTGCATGCCTACCAGTGCTTGCTAGAGACCCACTCTCACACTTTTTACACATTTTCTACTTCGTACATGAAAATGAATACAATTACTTAATTCTTCAAGTCTAAACGTATTTAAAAATAAAGTGGTTAAAATGATGGTATAAATGAATGACTGAATGCAGTGATACAATCAAATTACCGTTAACTGATTGCATAGAAGAAGCTTTTATAGAAATAAAAATAACACATTGTGCAAAACCCTAACAATTTGTTATGCACAGACATGTATTAATTGGTCACATTTGTTTTTGATTAAACTGAGCTTTTACATTACTGATAAGATGAGAGATGAGTCAGTTTCTTAGTTACCTTCAACAAAGCTGCAATACAAATAGCATAGCAACTAAGTCAAATATTTGCAGACTTGTTATAAAAAACACCTGGGGAACTTGACCTGTACTTTCAGCCAAATTTTAATAAACACAATATCTTAGCATATCAGAGCTGATGTGTTTGCATCAGGTTGCTGGTTATAGGAAGGATTGGTTATTTTAGTCATCAGGAGATGTTTGTGGTGGTTTTTGGACTTCTGTCACATCCCTTGCCTTATTTGTCAACTGGCAGCATGTTTTCCTTGCTTTATATCATGTTGCTCCTGTAATGCATCCAATGGTCTGAGGTCAGAGATAGAAAGATGGTGTAAAAGAGGAAAGAGGGAAGCAGATGCTCTCTCAGGAGGAGGCTTCATCTACCCACCTCTTCTCCCCCTGTATTGCTCATATTTAATTTTAAGAGCATATGGGCACTAAAGAAAGACTGCATGACCTCAGACATGCTGGGGGGAAAACAAAGACAAAGTGACAGAGGAAGAAAGAAAAAAGAGAGCATGGAGGACAAAGTAAAAGAGGAATGAAGGGGAGGTTTTAGATAAACATATTTTTTCTGAAATTAAACTTGGACTGAGAGGGAGTGATGGAAAATAGCAAGCATAGCTTTGTCCGCAAGGCAGCAGGCAGCCTGCCTGCTGAGGCCGGGTGCAGTGAGGATATCCTTGACTCAGTTTGCACACCTCTTCTGGCCCGAATCTAATCATTGGGCCATCATTGTCAAGCTGGACAAAGTCTCTGAGACTTATCGCTTTAATGAAACCATATGCATTGATTAGATGATAGAGCCCTGAGTTTTCAGTGCTTCCTTGAGAGCTTGAGAGGTGTCATATTTTTGGACTTAATTTCACCCGAAAGAGAAGAGTTAAATTCTGATCTCATTTGAAAGAATAAAGCTTTCAGGCAAGATAAATTATATCGACTAACAATTTCTATCCACCCAACATGTGTTTGGCTTGCAAAGTTTAAAAAATTGCTGAGTATTTATCCGGCTCACCTCTCATGTGTTTCAGTTTTACAGAAACATGCTTCCTCGATAAGCTGCGAGTTGTGCAAATATCTCAAGTCATTCCTCCTTTTATTACAGGGAAAAACAGGATACAGATGACTTATTGTGGTTGTAGTGCACCTCTTAGTATTTTATTTTATTTTTCTGTAGGAAGGACCAGCATTTATGCAGGCATGAATTAGGTGCGATGACCAAACTTTTTGCATCATGGGCCAAGGGCCATGATTTTGTTTTCCAAGTAAAAACTGTCACAGTCTCAAAGTGTTTGGCTTTTGCTTTTTTAATTTTGATAATTTCCTAGTTGTGTTTGTTAAGTTTTGCCATTTTCGGTGCATTTCTCTGAGTCAATTCTTTCTAGTAAGGTGTTGGTTTTATTTCTTTTAGATCTCTATTAGCCTTTCTCCTAGGTTTTGTAGTTACTTTGTATCTCTGTTAGGCTCTGTGTTTATTAAGTCTCCCTCCCTCAACTTCCTCACCTTCCTTCTGCCACAGCTGCTCCAAATCTACTTTGATTGCTCTTCTGGTTTGCTTGTCATGTCCCCACACTTCCCTCAGTATATATAGTCAATGGTCCTATTTGTTTTTTGTTGGATTCTTCCATTTCCATTACTCTCCCTGTTTCCATGCCTGTTTCTGCCACGTTGTTCTGTCTGTCCATGCTCCATGTCCTGATCTCCTCGTGCCAGGCTGTACGTTTTGTTGTCTTTAATTTTAATAAACTTCTCTACTCATCTTGCTGCTTCCACATTCCTGTCTGTGCTTGGGTCCTTTACTAAACCACAATAAGACAAAAATGCAAAAAAAAATATTTTATTCAGATTTTTTAAACCTCCTTAGCAATAAACACAACATGCAATGTTTTACTGCAGCAAAGTGGTCTAATTTTTATCTGTAAGTGATTGTAGATTTGAAACATAAAAAAGGTCCCTCACGTCTGCCTTATTCAAAGAAAACCATACAGTTTCCTAATTATTATGGTTTGAATGTTTTCTATTTGGTTGGTCTAAAAGCTTTTTTTTTGTCTATTTTCAGCAGCAAGAACAAGACATTGGTTACTCTTCTTGAAAAATGCTTGCTGTATTTTGCGAAGTTTGATAAAAGGGTGTACTTTAATCTGGTTTTGAGTAAAAGCTGCTGAATATTTGTGGTCCTACTTACTATGAAATTAAAATGAAACAAAACAAACAAAACATGGCTAGTAGAAGATAAATATTGTGTGTCGTACCTAAAATTGTCCATTTTAAGGACGTTTTAACTTGTAAGTAAAACTTTTTCTCCAAATAATTACAAAAAAATGTCCATCTGCATCAGCTCCTGGTGATAGCGGACAAAATTTGAACCAGAATTTCTTATATAGGGATTAGGGGCCACAGTAAAGGGCTGCAAATAGTCCTCAGGCTGCACCTTTGACATCCCTGCTATGGGAGGACCCAGACTCTCCAAGTCATCCTACATAATTTACATACACCAAACACCACAAACAGCCCTGAAGAGATTAATGGTTCATGGTAATTAGATTCTGAGGGATAAAAGTTCATGGTGGCATAAAGGAAAAGTGACCCACCACCTTTCCCAGATAAACAATGTATTAAGGGTTTAATTCAGGTTTCAGGAAGTGATTGGAGACACTTTAATGTCTTCATGAAATGAATATGTAGATCTTTACATGCGTGTTTATGTTATAAAATGGGAAGCAAAGCTGGGAGATAAATCTTCCTCTGCAAGGCCAACACCCCAGCATCTCCCTGCTACACCACCCCAACAAAACCCCAATGAAATTACACAAAAAAAGATAAACAGGAATAACATTTTATATTTGATGTGTACATCCTCCCTGGGTACTTTTAATGATTAATACAAAACATTTTTATCAGTTTATGCTCTTTGGAGCAATAACATAAGTTTGGCATCACTTTGGAAAGGAGGGAGTAGTCGCTCCACTTGCTCCATTGTTCAGGAAGCTATGATTGTTTACTGTTTCATAGAGAAAAAAAAGAGCCCAAGAATTTGGAAAATGTGTTGGATTTTCTTTCTTGCAATTTAGACAATGCTCCTGAGACTGATAGAATAACTTTACAAATTCTTCATTGTTTTATTTATGTTTTTTGTTTTTAGGTTTTAAAGGTGACACTAATGTTCAGGGAAAGGCCAAGTATTTTAATTGGATAATAAAATCCCAAAGATTCTGCCGAGTCTACTGCTTCAAAATATACTGTGCTTGATGTTTGATTCCTTTGGTATTTTACATTTTTGTTCAAACAATTCTGTTGGTTGTAGTTACTTTCTGTAGGTGGAAGGACATTCTGGGAGCATTCTTGCCGTTGCTCATTACGCCCAGATGTTGCCTCATATGGTAGTGATGAGCTAATTTCACTGGCCATTTGACAAATCAAGCTCTTTCTCTCTCGTAGCAAAACAGTATTGCAAGTGATTGCCTGAGGTCAGTCAAAGTATTGTTTGTCTATCGAGACTTTTTTAAACTTTGACCTTGGCAAGAATATTACAGGAGAAACACACATTCATTTCACAAGAGGTACGGCTCCTCCGAGCTGCCTCAACTTGATGCATCGGGCCAAGAATGTGCTGATTTTAAATGTGGCAAATGGCAACCATGATGATTGTCAAATAACTGCAGCGTTTTTATTGAAAACATGTTTCTCTCTGTGAGAGACCCTCATCCCATTTCTAAGAAAGCTGATAAACCACAGCAAAATTAAAAATGAATAATCAGTAGATTCAATTTTGAAGCTCATGTTGAGTCAGATCGCCGCAAGGATCAGGCGGAGGTACGGCATGATCCGTACGATCATATGATTATATGAACAGATTATTCCTCATGACAGCTTGATGTTGAGTTTCAGCTTTTCAGATAAAGAAACATTCAAACCACTATTTAATTCACTGGTTAACAATAAATCATGCTGGGACTTTATTCTGGCTCAAAGTCTTTATTGTGATGTCTGGAGTTAGGTATTCAGCTACGATTGATTGCAGGAGATTGCTGAATACTTGGAATTAAAAGCCTTAGAGAGAATCATTGTTTGTTGATAATGATTTGTTTAGCTAAAAACATTATATTTAATATATTACATTCTGTTTAGACCGAGTTTTTTTCCCCAAAATTATGTCATCTTAATACAGATTAGGAATGTTTTCTTTTCTAAACAGCATGCAATAAGTTTCACAATTGTATTACTTATTTTTTAAAAGCCACAACAAATCTTTGATATATGAACTTTATTAAGTTGTGTTGAAGGGTTGCTTTGGGAACCATTTGCCCAACCACCATCAATCGTTCTGTGTCAAGGGAGAAAAATTGAAGTTAGTTAGCACATTACATCATTACAGTTATCATAATGATGCAAAAGGAGAGTGTTTTAAGGCAACTTGCTGGACCTTTTAAAGTGTTTTCACCAAAAATCAACTCTATGGATGTACAGTACAGACCAAAAGTTTGGACACACCTTCTCATTCAAAGAGTTGTCTTTATTTTCATGACTATGAATATTGTAGCTTCACACTGAAGGCATCAAAACTATGAATTAACATATGTGGAATTATATACTGAACAAAAAAGTGTGAAACAACTGAAAATATGTCTTATATTCTAGGTTCTTCAAAGTAGCCACCTTTTGCTTTGATTACTGCTCCGCACACTCTTGGCATTCTGTTGATGAGCTTCAAGAGGTAGTCACCTGACATGGTTTTCACTTCACAGGTGTGCCCTGTCAGGTTTAATAAGTGGGATTTCAAGCCTTATAAATGGGGTTGTGACCATCAGTTGTGTTGTGCAGGAGGTGGATACAGTACACAGCTGATAGTCCTACTGAATAGACTGTTGGAATTTGTATTATGGCAAGAAAAAAGCAGCTAAGTAAAGAAAAACGAGTGGCCATCATTACTTTAAGAAATTAAGTTCAGTCAGTCCAAACAATTGGGAAAACTTTGAAAGTGTCCCAAGTGCAGTCGCAAAAACCATCAAGCGCTACAAAGAAACTGGCTCACATGAGGACCTCCCCAGGAAAGGAAGACCAAGAGTCACCTCTGCTGCGGACGATAAGTTCATCCGAGTCACCAGCCTCAGAAATCGCAGGTTAACAGCAGCTCAGATTAAAGAACAGGTCAATGCCACACAGAGTTCTAGCAGCAGACACATCTCTAGAACAACTGTTAAGAGGAGACTGTGTGAATCACGCTTCATGGTAAAATACAGTGCCTTGCGAAAGTATTCAGCCCCCTTCAACTTTTCTCTTGCCACATTTCAGGCTTCAAATATAAAGATATAAAATTCAAATTTTTTTGCGAAGAATCAAACTCAAGTGGGACAGAACTGTGTAGTGAAATGAAATTTATTGGATTTGTCAAACTTGTTTAACAAATAAAAAACTGAAAAGTGGAGCGTGCAATATTATTCAGCCCCTTTACTTTCAGTGCAGCAAACTACCTCCAGAGGTTCAGTGAGGATCTCTGAATGATCCAATGTTGTCCCAAATGACTGATGATGATAAATAGAATCCACCTGTGTGTAATCAAGTCTCCGTATAAATGCACCTGCTCTGTGATAGTCTCAGGGTTCTGTTCAAAGCGCAGAGAGCATCATGAAGACCAAGGAACACACCAGGCAGGTCTGAGATACTGTTGTGGAGACGTTTAAAGCTGGATTTGGATACACAAAGATTTCCCAAGCTTGAAACATCCCAAGGAGCACTGTGCAAGCAATCATATTGAAATGGAAGGAGTATCAGACCACTGCAAATCTACCAAGACCTGGCCGTCCCTCTAAACTTTCATCTCGATCAAGGAGAAGACTGATCAGAGATGCAGCCAAGAGACCCATGATCACTCTGGATGAACTGCAGAGATCTACAGCTGAGGTGGGAGAGTCTGTCCATAGGACAACAATCAGTCGTACACTGCACAAATCTGGCCTTAATGGAAAAGTGGCAAGAAGAAAGCCATTTCTCAAAGATATCCATAAAAGGTCTCATTTAAAGTTTGCCACAAGCCACCTGGGAGACACACCAAACATGTGGAAGAAGGTGCTCTGGTCAGATGAAACCAAAATCGAACTATTTGGCCACATTGCAAAACGATACGTTTGGCGTAAAAGCAACACAGCTCATCACCCTGAACACACCATCCCCACTGTCATACATGGTGGTGGCAGCATCATGGATTGGGCCATCCTGGAAGAAAACCTGTTGGAGTCTGCAAGAGACCTGAGACTGGGACGGAGATTTATCTTCCAACAAGACAATGTTCCAAAAAATAAAGCCAAATCTACGATGAAATGGTTCAGAAATAAACGTGTCCAGGTGTTGGAATGACCAAGTCAAAGTCCAGACCTGAATCCAATCGAGAATCTGTGGAAAGAGCTGAAGACTGCTGTTCAAGAACGCTCTCCATCCAACCTCACTGAGCTCCAGCTGTTTTGCAAGGAAGAATGGGCAAGAATTTCAGTCTCTCGATGTGCAAAACTGATAAGAGACATACCCCAAGCGACTTGCAGCTGTAATTGCAGCAAAGGGTGGCGCTTCAAAGAAATAACGCAAGGGGGCCGAATAATATTGCACGCCCCACTTTTCAGTTTTTTATTTGTTAAACAAGTTTGACACATCCAATAAATTTCATTCCCCTTCACGATTGTGTCCCACTTGTTGATTCTTCACAAAAAATTAGAATTTTATATCTTTATGTTTGAAGCCTGAAATGTGGCAAGAGGTTGACCAGTTCGAGGGGGCCGAGTACTTTCACAAGGCACTGTAGCTGCTAGGAAACCACTGCTGAGGACAGGCAACAAGCAGAAGAGACTTGTTTGGGCTAAAGAACACAAGGAATGGACATTAGACCAGTGGAAATCTGTTCTTTGGTCTGATGAGTCAAAGTTTGAGATCTTTGGTTCCAACCACCGTGTCTTTGTGCGGCACAGAAGAGGTGAACGGATGGACTCTACATGCCTGGTTCCCACAGTGAAGCATGGAGGAGGAGGTGTGATGGTGCCTTTGGATTGGCAGACTGGGGTGGTGGTCCCCCTTCATAAGAAGGGTGACCGGAGGGTGTGTTCCAACTACAGGGGGATCACACTCCTCAGCCTCCCTGGTAAGGCCTACGCCAGGGTATCGGAGAGGAGAGTCCGACCGATAGTCAAACCCCGGCTTCAGGAGGAGCAGTGTGGTTTTCGTCCCGGCCGTGGGACACGGGACCAGCTCTATACCCTCTACAGGGTACTCGAGGGTTCATGGGAGTTTGCCCAACCGGTCCACATGTGTTTTGTGGACCTGGAGAAAGCATTCGACTGTGTCCCTCGTGATGCCCTGTGGGGGGTGCTCCAGGAGTATGGAATCGGTGGCTCTTTACTAGGGGCCATCCGGTCTCTGTACAAGCGGAGCAGGAGTTTGGTTCGCATTGCCGGCACTAAGTCGGACCTGTTCCCAGTACATGTTGGACTCCGGCAGGGCTGCCTTTTGTCACCGGTCCTGTTCATAACTTTTATGGACAGTATTTCATGCCAAGGGCCGGAGGGGGTCTGGTTTGGGGACCAGAGGATTTCGTCTCTTCTTTTTGCAGATGACGTGGTCCTGCTGGCCCCATCTAGCCAAGACCTACAGCATGCACTGGGGTGGTTCGCAGCCGAGTGTGAAGCGGCTGGGATGAAGATCAGCTCCTCCAAGTCCGAGGCCATGGTTCTCGACCGGAAAAGGGTGGCTTGTTCTCTTCAGGTTGGAGGGGAGTTCCTGCCTCAAGTGGAGGAGTTTAAGTATCTCGGGGTCTTGTTCACAAGTGAGGGAAGATTGGAGCGGGAGATCGACAGACGGATCGGTGCGGCTGCCACAGTAATGGGGGCACTGTGCCGGTCCGTTGTGGTGAAGAGAGAGCTGAGCCGAAAAGCAAAGCTCTCGATTTACCGGTCGGTCTACGTTCCTACCCTCACCTATGGCCATGAACTTTTGGTCATGACCGAAAGAACGAGATCCCGGATACAAGCGGCTGAAATGAACTTCCTCCGTATGGTGGCCGGGCACTCCCTTAGAGATAGGGTGAGGAGCTCGGCCATCCGGGAGGGGCTCGGAGTAGAGCCGCTGCTTCTCCACATTGAGAGGAGCCAGTTGAGGTGGCTCGAGCATCTATACCGGATGCCTCCTGGACGCCTTCCTCGGGAGGTGTTCCAGGCACGTCCCCCCGGGAGGAGGCCCAGGGGACGGCCCAGGACACGCTGGAGGGACTATGTCTCTCGGCTGGCCTGGGAACGCCTCGGGCTCCCCCGGAGGAGCTGGAAGAGGTGTCTGGGGTGAGGGACGTCTGGGCGTCTCTGCTGAGTCTGCTGCCCCCGCGACCCGGTCCCGGATAAAGCGGAAGACAACGAGTACGAGTACGAGTGCTCAAAAGTCTTGAACCTTGAGTTTGGCTTGTGGTCTGAGACTCAAGCCTTATAAACAATTTTTATCTCATATAATCAGCTATGACAGATGAATGGCCTCATGCTCATATTTTACTGTGAAAGAATCAGCTTGATTAATTAGCCAATGAGATAAGAGGGCAATGTGTCCATCTTAGCAGTAGCTATTGAAACAACTTTGAATTGTTTCAGAACAATATAAACATAACTTAAAACATCTTCTCTTGCTGTTAAGCTAGCTGTGTCATTACAAAAATACTTCCAGGTTAACAAAAAAAAAGCACTTCCTGTTCTTCCAATTTAGAAATTAGCTTTTTATTGAATAATATATATAGGGTGTCTCGAAACATGTTTACTGTTTAGACTTAACAAAAACATTTTGAATATAGATTTAGAACGTGGTTTACTAAGAATCAAAAAATTCCTCTACTCAGAGTGAAGAGGAAACCTTTCTTGTTTATTTTTTTTTTAATCAGGTTTTTTTTTTCCTTTCTTTACTTTTCTAATGGGGTAATGTTGTGCTTTATTAATTTTAGGTATATTTCAAAGCAGCTTGTAACAGGTTTTTGCATGTTGAATTAAATTGTGGGTGAAAGATAATTGTAATGTTTGGAATTAGGCCTTAGGACAAACAGTACAGGGTTTGAAATCCTGACACTGCAATGCAGAGTTACCAGTTACGGAGCAGGCGAGGGGACATGGGGGACTTTTTTTTCCTTTTGCGTCCCCACGCAATACTTCTGCGTTCGCTCGCAAAAGTTGTTAATCACCTTGAGAAAGCTGTGCATTTTGGAACAGCAGCACATTTGACAAACTGCTCAAGAAACAAACAGCATTGATATGGCTTATTTGTCATATGGAGGTTAACACGCAGTCAACAATGCGATTAAATGCTTAGGATAAGAAGAACCATTCAACTCACAATAAAAACAAAAGTGGCGTGCAAAAAAAGTACACATCATGCAGCAGTAATAAGCAAATAAAGTGTCACAGATGTGGTTTTGTGCAGTATTATTGTCCAGAGTTCAGTAGTTTGACAGCTTGTGGATAATAACTGTCTGATTGAAGATCATTTTATTTAAGGCAGATTTCAAAATAAAACTCAATAAATCTCAAAAACGAGTCTCCCACAAAGTATTGCGAGATAACGCAAAGACTATTGCGTGAGAACGCAAAAAGTATTGCGAGTGAACGCAAAAGTATTGCGTGGGAATGCCAAAGTATTGCATTGGGACGCAAAAATATTGCGTGGGAACGCAAAAGTTTTGCGAGCAAACGCAAAAGTATTGCGTGGGAATGCAAAAGTATTGCATTGGGACGCAAAAATATTGCGTGGGAACGCAAAAGTTTTGCGAGCAAACGCAAAAGTATTGGGAGCAAACGCAAAAGTATTGCGTGGGGACGCAATAGAAAAAAATTCCCCCATGTCCCCTTGCTGGCTCCGTAACCAGCAGACTGGATGGCTTGCATTTTGTGAAAAAAAAAACAAAAAAAACTTTAGTCATTTGAACATTATGACTTGCCTCGGACTTGGGATTAAAGACTTGAGACTTGACTTTTGAACATCTTTGATGTACATAGTTTTGTGTGTAAGCTATAGCGGTGAAAGAGTAATGAAATGTCCTGATATTATTGATATGAATAACAGAAATGTGGGTTTACTTAAGCATCATGGCACTTTTTTAGTCAGCAAACATTACATTCTCAAACATTCATATGATACATACATATGATAATAGGGTTATAACCTTAATGTGGTTATTTTTCATTTAGCAGTTCCTGTTTCTTATTTCGTTTATTTTTTTGCTCACTGACTATGGTTCATTCATTCCCCCTTAAGATAAATAAATGAATCTTTATTTGTCTATATTCTTGTCTTTCTGCATTTAGGTAAATACTAAAGTCAACACCTGTCATTATTTGGATGCTTGTCTCACCTATTTCCTTTTTTAACAGTCACCAGTATAGTTCAGGGATAAGTTAGGAACCAAGCTGCTGTGGCATCATCCGTTAATTTTTAACTTATTGTTTTATAATTTGAATGAAAGAACACAGCTGGATAGACACACTTGAAACCAGTTGGAGACCCTGAATCTCTAAAGGATTTATAATAGAGACCGGTAAATTAAATGTGAACGATTTAGTCGATTTGGATTTAGACCCACCTTTGCCGGGCCTGTCAGTTTACATAGATGGTCATATACAGGTCCTTCTCAAAAAATTAGCATATTGTTATAAAGTTCATTATTTTCTATAATGTAATGATGAAAATTTAACATTCATATATTTTAGATTCATTGCACACTAACTGAAATATTTCAGGTCTTTTATTGTCTTAATACGGATGATTTTGGCATACAGCTCATGAAAACCCAAAATTCCTATCTCACAGAATTAGCATATTTCATCCGACCAATAAAAGAAAAGTGTTTTTAATACAAAAAACGTCAACCTTCAAATAATCATGTACAGTTATGCACTCAATACTTGGTCGGGAATCCTTTTGCAGAAATGACTGCTTCAATGCGGCGTGGCATGGAGGCAATCAGCCTGTGGCACTGCTGAGGTCTTATGGAGGCCCAGGATGCTTCGATAGCGGCCTTTAGTTCATCCAGAGTGTTGGGTCTTGAGTCTCTCAACGTTCTCTTCACAATATCCCACAGATTCTCTATGGGGTTCAGGTCAGGAGAGTTGGCAGGCCAATTGAGCACAGTGATACCATGGTCAGTAAACCATTTACCAGTGGTTTTGGCACTGTGAGCAGGTGCCAGGTCGTGCTGAAAAATGAAATCTTCATCTCCATAAAGCTTTTCAGCAGATGGAAGCATGAAGTGCTCCAAAATCTCCTGATAGCTAGCTGCATTGACCCTGCCCTTGATAAAACACAGTGGACCAACACCAGCAGCTGACACGGTACCCCAGACCATCACTGACTGTGGGTACTTGACACTGGACTTCTGGCATTTTGGCATTTCCTTCTCCCCAGTCTTCCTCCAGACTCTGGCACCTTGATTTCCAAATGACAGGCAGAATTTGCTTTCATCCGAAAAAAGTACTTTGGACCACTGAGCAACAGTCCAGTGCTGCTTCTCTGTAGCCCAGGTCTGGGGAATGCGGCACCTGTAGCCCATTTCCTGCACACGCCTGTGCACGGTGGCTCTGGATGTTTCTACTCCAGACTCAGTCCACTGCTTCCGCAGGTCCCCCAAGGTCTGGAATCGGCCCTTCTCCACAATCTTCCTCAGGGTCCGGTCACCTCTTCTCGTTGTGCAGCGTTTTCTGCCACACTTTTTCCTTCCCACAGACTTCCCACTGAGGTGCCTTGATACAGCACTCTGGGAACAGCCTATTCGTTCAGAAATTTCTTTCTGTGTCTTACCCTCTTGCTTGAGGGTGTCAATAGTGGCCTTCTGGACAGCAGTCAGGTCGGCAGTCTTACCCATGATTGGGGTTTTGAGTGATGAACCAGGCTGGGAGTTTTAAAGGCCTCAGGAATCTTTTGCAGGTGTTTAGAGTTAACTCGTTGATTCAGATGATTAGGTTCATAGCTCGTTTAGAGACCCTTTTAATGATATGCTAATTTTGTGAGATAGGAATTTTGGGTTTTCATGAGCTGTATGCCAAAATCATCCGTATTAAGACAATAAAAGACCTGAAATATTTCAGTTAGTGTGCAATGAATCTAAAATATATGAATGTTACATTTTCATCATGACATTATGGAAAATAATGAACTTTATAACAATATGCTAATTTTTGGAGAAGGACCTGTATTGCTAGGTTTGCAGTTGTGCCAAACTCTTTCTGTTCTTAGATGATGGATTAAACTGTGCTTTGTGAGGTGATGAAGGCTTAAAAAATTGCTTTATAACTTACTCCTGCTTTAAACTTCTCCATAGCCATGTGTGCCTCCACATGAAGGCTTGTTTTAAACTGAGATTTATTTACACACAGGTGGACTCTGTTCACTGATTCGTTCCAATGGATTTTATTAAAGATAATTTGAGTAAAAGGGTTACATACAAACATAGTTTAACATTTTCAGTGGCTAAAAAAATGAAAAACCACCCATCAATTTCCTTCCACTTCACAATAATGCACCAGCTTGTGTTGTGATCTATTACGGAATATATTAATGTCTGGGTATTAGTTTTAATTTTAGTATTGCTGATAAAGATAAATCACCAAGCTTTTAAATCTTCCTATAAGGACATACTATTGTCACTGGAAACACGGGGTCACGTCTTGTTTCGTCTTTTATAGACTATATTTGGCCTCGAGGGGTCTTTGCTTCATCTTCTGCCTTTGAATTTATAAATAAGGTGCTGAAAGCTCATAGTCACATTGACGCTGGGAATGTTTCATTTTTACACATCTGCAGATTCTAAGTGTGAGTTCTCATTGCTGTCTAAATGCTCGGTTCTCTATAATAAGTGTGATTGCTGTTGCAAGTGACAAAAAATTGTTTCATGAGATATTTTGTTGTGTCCTTCCTCAATTTCACATTTTAATGCATAGTTCAACTGACTGGTCCATTTTTGTGCATCCAAAAGCAAAATGATGCTTATTTGAGACTGGGTTGATAAGTACAACAGGCGTTCACAGCTGAAGTTTCCTTTAAAACTGAAATTTAAACTTTGCTTTTTGTTTTAAACTAAGAAAACAATTTACAGTTTCTACATTATTAAAAGCTGTGTATACAAACAGTAAAGCGGTCTGTTTGCTGCAATCCAACTGTTGGGATGATGTGCACATGAGCCAATAAAATGAAATGAGCACAACTCTGAAATTCCAGAGATTGCATGTTGTTGACATAAATCACAGAGAAGATTACTTCCCAGCAAGAAAAGTTTTAGCACGAGGGATAAGATGAGGCTCACAGTTAGACAAATAAAATGGTTTGGTTTAGATTATGCTCAAGTCTGAAAAGCTACATTTCTAGTTAATAGCGAGGTTAAGGTTTAAAAAGGTGGCTAAGAAGTGTGTTTCTTGTAACCCAAACTTCCTTCACAGTAGAAAACGCCGGGAACTAAACCCGGGTCACCAGAGGCCACATCCACTCATTTAACGGCTCGATCGCAGCAGCCTCACTTTCACCCACATTAGTGCAAGGGGAAAATGCCTGGTTCTTTAACTTTGCTTTCCCATAATATAATGGAAAACATTTAACTGTCACCGTCCATGAAGGGGAGTATATGTCTCTGATAAAACTGGTCATGCTCATGTCGTGAGCACACTGTGAAAGCATTGAGGGATTTAAAAGTGAAAAAAAGTGAAAGGTTTCATTTAATGCTGAATAAGGCAAATCTATGGCTGCATAAATATCCCCCATCCCAACATTATTTCAGCTTTTCACTGAGCCTCTGGTTACAAACAGCTCTGACAGGATCCTTAATTGGATCCAGACATGAACTGCCAAACTCCTCTCATTGGTTTTTAGAGTGTTGATGTCAGAGATGCAACGGAGGTAAAAGTTAAAGCCATGCGGTTTGTTTTGTCTTCTTCAATTTGGCTTCAGTTTATGTTATTTATTGTTTTCTTCATAATCTACATCACTCCTAATGGAGTTTAAAAAGTCATATTCAATATGAATAGTTGTTTATACTTTTTGATTCATTTTTTTCACCAGAGACTTCATAAAAATCCAATTAACTTGTCACCATTTGGTGTCTCCACACTTTTAGCCTTAATGGAATCAATCAACTTTAGGTAATTACCTTTAGCCTTTTCCTTGTTATGAAACCCTGTGACATGAAATATATTGACAGTCTGTGTCAGCATTTCACATTTTTTACTTTACACCAGCATGATAAATAAGCCATAAGGTTTGTTTATAGTAAGGTCTGCGCTACAATTATGCTATTATAAAGCTATTTTAATGAAATACAGGGAGAAAAATTATAACAGTCTCAAAGAAGAGACAAAATGAAGCTTTGTTACAATATTAAGTGGCATAAAGACTAATAGGACCAGTTTTATTAGTGTTATCTTACAGCCGCAAGTGGTTTGAATTTTGGGGAGGTCAGGGGTCATCGTACATCTTAATCAGTCTGTAATAAGTATCAGCATGAACTCTCACCCTAGACTGTTGCTCTAGATGCAGGGACTGAGTTACCATTTTTTTTCACATTAAGGTACACTTCTTTAAAGGTCCTCATTGGTATTTCTGACATTATTGCATCTGGAGTCTGTTGTCTTTGCAAATTCCTTCTTCACAATGCCACAACAGCCCTACTTTAACAATTGACTTCTTTCTACTTTCTCATAAATTGAGATGGCTATGAAAGAAGTCTAGGTCTGTGCCTGGTGAACAATTTCTGTGCTGATTTGTTCACGTTGTATCTCAGGGCCCTGCTGAAACATCAGACGATGACCTATTTTCAGTTTTCTGGTAGATTCCATCAGATTTTTATTTCAAAATATTGTGGTATTTCAAAGAGTTCATGATGCCATTCAATCAAACAAGGTTTCCAGGACCTTTGGAGGAGAATCAGTCCCACAGCATCACAGATTCTTCACCATATTTAACTGTGGGCCTGAGGGGCTTTTTCAACATATCCATCCTTTGTTTAATGCCAGGCTCCTCTTGGATGTATTTTGCCAAAATTCACAATCTAAGACTCATCCTATTGAAGGACACAGTTCCAGATAAAGGCCCAGTAGAGTTAAGTGAACACCACACGTTTAAATTTTTGATAGTAAGGTTGTTATGGAGACTTAGTAGCCAAGTGTGCTTTGGAAATTGATTTTGCCTTCTCTGCCATCCTCTTCACTGTGCATCATGGGAAAATAAACATGAGTCCTCACCCTGCCTTGTCTGTCACACTTTAGTTATTTGAAACTACTTTGTAGGTACTGCTCTTATGGTAGATAGCTATATCCTTTCATAAGAATATCCACACACATCTGGCTAACATCTATAACCTGTTCTGTTGTCTTTCTCATTTTGAAAAGTGGCTAAATGAAAGGGGCCTCAGGGTTAAATCATATTTGTACCCCATGGAAACAGAAAGTAATAGATTAGTTCCTAGACTCTGATCAATTTAAGACATAAATAAAGTATAAACTATGAAAAAAAAGTTTTTGTTCCTTTTATTTTATACACCTTTTTCTTGGTGGTGTTGCTGGAGGAGAGATCATGTTAGCCACTTCCACTATGATAGCGACATACACAGTAAAGTTGTTTGTTTTGGTAGCTAAACATAGTGCACTGTATTTTTGAATCAACAGGCTTGCAGTTTAGCTAAGTTTCTTTTTTGTGTCTATTACAATAACCATAAATCTATGGACAAGTCCTGTTGAAGGTCAGACATGTCCGGACATACTTACAGGTCCTTCTCAAAATATTAGCATATTGTGATGAAGTTCATTATTTTCCATAATGTCATGGTGAAAATTTAACATTCATATATTTTAGATTCATTGCACACTAACTGAAATATTTCAGGTCTTTTATTGTCTTAATACGGATGATTTTGGCATACAGCTCATGAAAACCCAAAATTCCTATCTCACAAAATTAGCATATCATTAAAAGGGTCTCTAAACGAGCTATGAACCTAATCATCTGAATCAACGAGTTAACTCTAAACACCTGCAAAAGATTCCTGAGGCCTTTAAAACTCCCAGCCTGGTTCATCACTCAAAACCCCAATCATGGGTAAGACTGCCGACCTGACTGCTGTCCAGAAGGCCACTATTGACACCCTCAAGCAAGAGGGTAAGACACAGAAAGAAATTTCTGAACGAATAGGCTGTTCCCAGAGTGCTGTATCAAGGCACTTCAGTGGGAAGTCTGTGGGAAGGAAAAAGTGTGGCAGAAAACGCTGCACAACGAGAAGAGGTGACCGGACCCTGAGGAAGATTGTGGAGAAGGGCCGATTCCAGACCTTGGGGGACCTGCGGAAGCAGTGGACTGAGTCTGGAGTAGAAACATCCAGAGCCACCGTGCACAGGCGTGTGCAGGAAATGGGCTACAGGTGCCGCATTCCCCAGGTCAAGCCACTTTTGAACCAGAACCAGCGGCAGAAGCGCCTGACCTGGGCTACAGAGAAGCAGCACTGGACTGTTGCTCAGTGGTCCAAAATACTTTTTTCGGATGAAAGCAAATTCTGCATGTCATTCGGAAATCAAGGTGCCAGAGTCTGGAGGAAGACTGGGGAGAAGGAAATGCCAAAATGCCAGAAGTCCAGTGTCAAGTACCCACAGTCAGTGATGGTCTGGGGTGCCGTGTCAGCTGCTGGTGTTGGTCCACTGTGTTTTATCAAGGGCAGGGTCAATGCAGCTAGCTATCAGGAGATTTTGGAGCACTTCATGCTTCCATCTGCTAAAAAGCTTTATGGAGATGAAGATTTCATTTTTCAGCACAACCTGGCACCTGCTCACAGTGCCAAAACCACTGGTAAATGGTTTACTGACCATGGTATCACTGTGCTCAATTGGCCTGCCAACTCTCCTGACCTGAACCCCATAGAGAATCTGTGGGATATTGTGAAGAGAACGTTGAGAGACTCAAGACCCAACACTCTGGATGAGCTAAAGGCCGCTATCGAAGCATCCTGGGCCTCCATAAGACCTCAGCAGTGCCACAGGCTGATTGCCTCCATGCCACGCCGCATTGAAGCAGTCATTTCTGCCAAAGGATTCCCGACCAAGTATTGAGTGCATAACTGTACATGATTATTTGAAGGTTGAAGTTTTTTGTATCAAAAACACTTTTATTTTATTGGTCGGATGAAATATGCTAATTTTGTGAGATAGGAATTTTGGGTTTTCATGAGCTGTATGCCAAAATCATCCGTATTAAGACAATAAAAGACCTGAAATATTTCAGTTAGTGTGCAATGAATCTAAAATATATGAATGTTAAATTTTCATCATTACATTATGGAAAATAATGAACTTCAAAGCCTATTCGTTCAGAAATTTCTTTCTGTGTCTTACCCTCTTGCTTGAGGGTGTCAATAGTGGCCTTCTGGACAGCAGTCAGGTCGGCAGTCTTACCCATGATTGGGGTTTTGAGTGATGAACCAGGCTGGGAGTTTTAAAGGCCTCAGGAATCTTTTGCAGGTGTTTAGAGTTAACTCGTTGATTCAGATGATTAGGTTCATAGCTCGTTTAGAGACCCTTTTAATGATATGCTAATTTTGTGAGATAGGAATTTTGGGTTTTCATGAGCTGTATGCCAAAATCCTCTGTATTAAGACAATAAAAGACCTGAAATATTTCAGTTAGTGTGCAATGAATCTAAAATATATGAATGTTAAATTTTCATCATTACATTATGGAAAATAATGAACTTTATCACAATATGCTAATATTTTGAGAAGGACCTGTACTTGTTGATCTGGTTGCAGCTTCCCACTCAGTCAGACAAGGTTTAACCTGTGGCTTCAGCTGGTGCGTGTGACCTGCACTTAAGAGACAATAGATTATGACTGCAGTCATAAGTTACCAATGAACAAGGAATCAAGACAAATGTGACTGAATAATTTAAATAAAGCAACCACTGAAAAACTTGCAGGGGTGCTCATTTTTGGTGTAAACTAAATGTTTATCCCACTTTTTTTTAGATTATGGCTTTTGCTCAGAGAAGACACTTTGGCTTTCGAAAAGGAACAGCATTCCAGAGATTGGATTGGGTGTAATTTTAGAAATAACCAGTTATTGGAAATTATTCATCAGTACAACACATCCTGGTCTTGCATCCCTGACCACATTCTAAACCTACAACAGAAAATTACCACTTAACAATAGTAAAATACAAAATGATGAGCTCACAGTGATTTAAAAGCATAGAAAACCCCAGAACAAGATCAAATTAAATTATAGTTTACCTCAGTTTTTTGTCTGTAGTGGAGTTAATATGCCAGAATATGCAGGTGTACCTAATCAAAATTTCTTCAAGTCACCCCCACCCCCAATCTCTGAAAGATGAAGGGGTATATTATTTAGTTTAAGATGAAAAAAGGGATGTTCCCACATGTTTTTTAACCCATATTTGCTCTGCAAAAGTGGAATTTTATTCAGACTTAAAGACTGTACTCAAATTAAAGGTTGATTTTTTTCTCTAAATATTTTAAGATGAGATTATGTTACTGTAATTAAAGATTTATTTATTTTAAATCTTTTTAACCATCTTTACCAGGAGTGACATGCATTGTGTGTACTGTGTGCAAAATATTATCCATTTTTGAGTTTGTGGCTGTATCAGACAAAGAAGACAAAGCAAACTTGACACCCTTTAAGAAAGACTAAATGGACAGACCCCCCAGACGTCTGTGTGCTCAGTAAATGCGATTAGGGATCAATTAGGAGGGCGACATTTTGACACATGTCTTGTATTTGGAGTGAGAAGACTCAGATATCGGCTGTAGAAAGGGTGGTAATTGTGTGGAGGATATTTGATACATTGCTGATTTAACCCCTACAAGGTGCCTTTAAGTTCATTGTTGGTTTCGGACAGAATTGATCCCCTCTTTAACAGCGCTTTTCCTCAAAAATTCCCTGTCAACACAACTAGAGGAAAACTCCAGGTTTTTCACTTTAACAACTTTTCTCAAACTATTAAAACAGAGAAAGACCAGGCCTTATTTTTCCTTTGGAGTTTTTCCAGAACATAACACATGTTGGTGAGAAAGTACTCTTATAACACTGCCATGACCTCACATTTCTAGATACGTACATAAAATTAATATTGTGTCCAGGTTTCCGACGTCACTGCATAGCTCTGTAAAACCACTAAAGCAGAGCGGAGCGTCTTGTTTTTGTAAACACTCCTTTAGAAACCACCCCGATCAGAATGTGGCTTGGTGGCTCCTGCCAGCATTAATATGTGGTTAATGACATGGTTTGGCGAGGTGCCCTGCTCTGTTGATAGAGAGTGGATTCCTCCAGTCCACTTTCTCACCCGAGAATAAAAATGGTCTATACTGTCTGTAGTTTTTCCTTCTCAGCTGCAGGGCTCCTCAAGCAGAAAGCGTTTGGTTCAGATCATCAGATTTGTATCAGATTTATATACTTTAGTCATCTCCAAATTTAAGCAGGGTAAATGCCTCTGCTTGTTGCTGAGATGACTGCTTCAGTTGTTAAGGTTTTAATCAAAATATTCAACATGTTCTCTAGTATCTGCCAGGTAGGTTACAAGAATGCCAAAATCAACAATGAAATCTGTTTACCCCTCACACTGTGTGCCTGGATGAAGCCTATTCTGTTTGAGTAATGATAGATACACATGACAACATCTGGAAGAGATTGAAACAGATTGATTTAAGCACCCGACAGTTAGCAGAAGAGACAGGGTCAACCAAGAAAGAACTTAAGTATATAAATATTATACAACTGGATGTGCTGTCTTAGTCATTCAGTTTACAGGAACATATATCTGCCTCCGTTTCTCTGTGCCTCTCTGTGTCCCTGAGAAGGACTCCAGGTGTGTTGAAACATTGTGGATAATCTTGGGGATCCAACGCTTAAGTGCCAGAACTTGGTGGTTCCTCATTATATGTTTTTTTTCTTATGAACAGCTGGTTTAAACATGCTAGAGCCAACCCCAGTCCCCAAACACAGAGAATAAAATTCTGTTGCTCAAAAATATGTCTTAATTGCCATCATGCATTCCCAAATCTCTGACTGAAACATCAAGTATGCATACACAACCCATGGTATGGAACTAATCAGTAATAGTGTCTGAGAGAAATGGTTTAGCGACTTATGACTACATTTGTTGGCCTATAGGCAACCATACAGCTTACAAATCAGGTTTTTTTCTGTTGGATGTTGGCTGCAATATTTGCAGATATGCACATATTAAATGAGACAGAGTTATATTCAATCATTTTAAGATGAAAGGATGAGTTATATATAGGAAAAAAGAAAGGCAGTCTAAATATACTGCTATTTAACAAACTGGAGAATACATATTTAGTTTTTTTTCTACAGTGGATCTCAGAAGTGTAAATTAAAAAAAGCCAGGGGCTTCTGACTTCAAACAATTATACAATGTTAAATCATTTCAAAACATTTTTGTGTATGACATACAGTACAGACCAAAGGTTTGGACACACCTTCTCCTTCAAAGAGTTTTCTTTATTTTCATGACTATAAATATTGTAGCTTCACACTGAAGGCATCAAAACTATGAATTAACACATGTGGAATTATATACTGAACAAAAAACTGTGAAACAACTAAAAATATGACTTATATTCTAGGTTCTTCAAAGTAGCCACCTTTTGCTTTGATTACTGCTCTACACACTCTTGGCATTCTGTTGATGAGCTTCAAGAGGTAGTCACCTGAAATGGTTTTCCAACAGTCTTGAAGGAGTTCCCAGAGATGCTTAGCACTTGTTGGCCTTTTTGCCTTCACTCTGCGGTCCAACTCACCCCAAACCATCTCGATTTGGTTCAGGTCCGGTGTCTGTGGAGGCCAGGTCATCTGGCACAGCACCCCATCATTCTCCTTCTTGGTCAAATAGCCCTTACACAGCCTGGAGGTGTGTTTGAGGTCATTGTCCTGTTGAAAAATAAATGATAGTCCAACTAAACACAAACCGGATGGAATAGCATGGCGCTGCAAGATGCTGTGGTAGCCATGCTGGTTCAGTATGCCTTCAATTTTGAATAAATCTCCAACAGTGTCACCAGCAAAGCACCATCACACCTCCTCCTCCATGCTTCACGGTGGGAACCAGGCACCCGTTCACCTCTTCTGCGCCGCACAAAGACACGGTTGTTGGAACCAAACATCTCAAACTTGGACTCATCAGACCAAAGCACAGATTTCCACTGGTCTAATGTCCATTCCTTGTGTTCTTTAGCTCAAACAAGTCTCTTCTGTTTGTTGCCTGTCCTCAGCAGTGGTTTCCTAGCAGCTATTTTACCATGAAGGCCTGATTCACACAATCTCCTCTTAACAGTTGTTCTAGAGATGTGTCTGCTGCTAGAACTCTGTGTGGCATTGACCTGTTCTCTAATCTGAGCTGCTGTTAACCTGCAATTTCTGAGGCTGGTGACTCAGATGAACTTATCGTCCACAGCAGAGGTGACTCTTGGTCTTCCTTTCCTGGGGAGGTCCTCATGTGAGCCAGTTTCTTTGTAGCGCTTGATGGTTTTTGCGACTGCACTTGGGGACACTTTCAAAGTTTTCCCAATTGTTTGGACTGACTGAACTTCATTTCTTAAAGTAATGATGGCCACTCGTTTTTCTTTACTTAGCTGCTTTTTTCTTGCCATAATACAAATTCCAACAGTCTATTCAGTAGGACTATCAGCTGTGTACTGTATCCACCTCCTGCACAACACAACTGATGGTCCCAACCCCATTTATAAGGCTTGAAATCCCACTTATTAAACCTGACAAGGCACACCTGTGAAGTGAAAACCGTTTCAGGTGACTACCTCTTGAAGCTCATCAACAGAATGCCAAGAGTGTACGGAGCAGTAATCAAAGCAAAAGGTGGCTACTTTGAGGAACCTAGAATATAAGACATATTTTCAGTTGTTTCACACTTTTTTGTTCAGTATATAATTCCACATGTGTTAATTCATAGTTTTGATGCCTTCAGTGTGAAGCTACAATATTCATAGTCATGAAAATAAAGACAACTCTTTGAATGAAAAGGTGTGTCCAAACTTTTGGTCTGTATTGTATATCTTGCATAATTCCAGTGAGAAACAAACAAAAATGTTTGGAGGAAAGATGGTTTAACCTGAGCTGGTATAACCTGATTGTAAGAGTGTGCTTATCCTTAAATTAATACTTTAAAGCACACTTTGATTAAATTTCAGCATTCAGTCGTCATATGTTTTCTTATATTTTACTCCTTTGCATATTTTGCATCCTAAGGTTTGCAGTGAGGGTACAAAGGATTAAAAAAGTCTCATGGTACAAATGTAGCAGTCAAGAGAAAGGTACAAAAAATCTACAAGACTGTATATATACCACAGCAAAGTGAAGACAGTCATCCACAATTGGAGGAAATCTAGAAGCAACATTAACCATACAAAAACTGGACATTTCTCCAAAATAATGAGGGAACAATATGGAAATATGTCTGGGAGGCTGCAAAGAGGCTGACAGCATCACTGAAGGAGCTGCAGGATTTTCTGGTAAGTACTAATTGTTAGTGTACAAGACATATCTTCACAATCTGATAGATTTGGAGAACTTCTGCTCTGGTAAATGTTACCAGGTCATGATGTGGCATGCTGATTCACCAAATAACTTTTTTAATAAACATTTTTCCCTCTCATAGATTTATTTGTTGATTGGAATTGTACAAGATGTATACCAAATTAATACGGGAAAAAGCTTTGAATGGATTTCTTATAGTCTCATTTTTCTGTGTGCAATCACGGTTTGCCAAAAGAGAAATTTTAAAGATATGATTTACAATTAACAACAACATATCAATCTTTACTAGAGTTTTGAGTAAAGTGCAAAAAGATACAGCCATCTAATGATCAACTATATCTTCAACTTAAAAAATGGAAACTTTAAAATAGAGAAACTCTTTGCACACGTGCATTAAACCATTTGATCTCTTTATGTCTTCGTTCTTTAAGGGGTTTAAAAAGCATTGCTCTTCGGTACAGCTACTGTTTAATTCACAGCTTTAAATTACAAAAAAGAAAGAACAAGACTGATTAGGTAACAGGTAGAGAAGACGTATTGTATTTCCAAAAAATATCTAAATATTCCTTATCCATAGACCTGAAGGTTTTCTTGAGAGAGCCCTCACACTTGCAAAATGATTATATCTTGTATTCTGCAATATTTTCACAGGTGGAAATAACAAAAAGCCACATACTTAAGGGGTCAAAGTGTTGACATTAATAAAGTCTACAGGAATAAGAAGCAGAGAAAAAAACACTCTCTTGAGTCCAGCTTCTATGTCAACCAAGCTGAAGGACAGTCATGTGATCTGCAGTGGTGTCATGAGCAAAAACATTGTGAACTCTACAAACAGACCCTCAAATCGCAAAGAAAGACCATAAGTCATTTTTTAAAATTCCCCAAAAGATTTAAAAAAACACAAAAATTATGAAAACCAAAAACACAGGGGAGGATCTATAAAGTCTGGTTGTTTTTCACACACATGAGCCGTGGTTGAATAATGGTACATTATTACACGGGTCTGTAGAAAAGCAGAACAAAAATGGAAAAGCAAAAACTTCATGTGTCATTTGATACAATATAGAAATCTCTTTTTCACTATCAAAAAAAGGCAGCCAAACCAGTATAAACAAAGTATTATATCAATGATTGAGGAGCCTTGCATTCATAAAGTTTTTAGATTGAAATGATAGCAGTAAAGTACTTTGATCACGGGGCAAAACGTCTGCTTCTCTTTGAACTTTGCCTCTTTGATTATCTCTGCACTTCTTCATATGCACTTAAGTCACAAAAACATGTCTGTCCTCTTTCTTTCTTGACCTTCTCCAACCTTGTGTTGAACCACCTCACACCTCTTTCTTCTCTGTCCTACTCCATCCTGTCTTGTCTCACCTTGTTATCACCCTATCCGATCCTGCCCCAGCTCATTTCGACTGATTTTCTCCTTCTCTCACTGTTTTTCTTTTTTTGTTCAGCCTCCATGTTCCCAGCTGCTTTACATTCCCCTCTATAGTTTTTTTGTGTGGTCTGTAACGAGCACCATCACTGTAATATTTACCTCACAGCTAAAGTATTGACAAACACGATGTGAATCTGTCCACAGAGGGCTATAAATGAGACCAAGAAGCCAAGCAGGTCCGAGCTCGGTCTGGTTCAGATTGTTTGAGTCAGAGCAGTGAAATCCTTTAGCTTTCCCTCTGCACTGACACACACACACACACACACACACACACACACACTTAAGCACATGCACACACAAGCATGTGTGAAGGCTGATAGTCTTCTTACAGTCCAGCTGTGTCCCATCCGAGGCCCCTTCTTTGGTGCCAAAAGATGAGGACACAGATGATGAAGTTGCACTCGACAGCATGCCAGCGTTGGTCCCATGATGACATCACGGGCTGATGTCAAGCCGATGGGTGTGGTAAGCAGGCAGCCAGCTGACAGGGGTACGTGTGTGTGAACTCATGAGTGCGTGTGTGTGTGTGGATTTTAGGGCAGGGTGAAAGAATGTGGTGTCCTCTGGGGTTTTCCACACTCAGAGTTTTGGATGGACGTGCAATATTACGTCCGTACTCAAGGAGGATAAAACCAAGGAAGAGAACGGAGGGAGGAAAAAAAGGGAGAGAAGGGAGGAAAATGATTTAGATTAGTGGTTTGGAGATAGAAATGGTCAATCTAAACCAGGTCCAAGCTGGGAGATAAGACAAAGTGTGTGCAGTCAATCAGATGTGCGAGTACAAACAGACAAATTAATACTTTGATATAGTTTTCTCAATGTTATTGTATGTTTGATTTTTTTTTTTTATTTACTGTATTTGTTGTCCCACTGAAAAATGGGGAAATACAGTATCATACCAACAATGAGGGCAAAAGCTATCTTAGCTTTTATTTCATTTTGCAAGGTTGATGTGGAACCAGAGGAATAAAATGCATGACTTCAAACCAGGAGGATGGAGTTTTTCTGAATCCTTTAAGGAAGCCTTCATCTAAACGTCTTCTGAAGCAAGCTTCTCCTCAACTTTGACTCACCATGATGCTGTAGTCTATTTCAAATGTTGAGGAAACACACATTTATTAGACAACCCCTGGCTTTTACCGTTGTAGTGGATTACCTACATAGCATGTGTATATTTCTACATACAACTTTAAAAAAAGTTGGAAATGTAACATTGTTCATTTGCAGCTTGACTAAGATGTATATTCAGTGCAGACAATACCTGCTAGTCAATCATCTTCTGCAATGATTAGAATTAGGAGTGTAGGTTGTAAATATTTGATAAACATTTGCTGCAAGTACAACAACCTCAGTGATAATTATGGCCACAAAGGTTTGCATGAGTTTAGGACTTAAACTAGCATACAGTAGAATATCTGAAACTAAATATAGTACAGGTATTCATTAATAATAAATTGAAATCAACAAATTAAATGGTAAAAATGAAATTATTTTTAAAGTCACAATCTTTGTTCAGAGTGTCTGACTAAGAGTTAGATTAGATTTTTAGCACAACAGCCCTCTGGGTTTTTATTTGTAGAATAAGCAGTGACCCTTTTTGGATGGGAAATTAGTTGCATTCACGTAATATTAACAAAGTATAATTTAAGTTAGTTTATTTATATAGCACCAATTCACAAGACATGTC
The DNA here is from genome assembly GCF_021462225.1 of Girardinichthys multiradiatus. NCBI lineage: Eukaryota > Metazoa > Chordata > Actinopteri > Cyprinodontiformes > Goodeidae > Girardinichthys > Girardinichthys multiradiatus. The sequence goes on from NC_061801.1 coordinate 20,020,255, forward strand.
ATCTCAAGGCACGTTACAAAGTCCATTCAATCAAATCATAACGATTTCAAATTGGGTACATACATTCTAATTAATCTTAACTATCAAACAGTGCAGTCACATTCAGTTTCTTATTCAAATTGGTTAAAAGTTTTTCTATCTAAGGAAACCCAGCAGATTGCATCGAGTAAGAGACTTGCAGCATTCACTCCTGGATGAGCATGTAGAGACAGTGGACAGTTGGTTGCATTGACTTTGCATTTTCTATTTGCGTATATTTAATTGGTTTGTCAACTCTTAAGGAACGGATAATGAAACTATGAACATCTTAAAGGTTTTGTGTCTTATCCATATCTACACAATAATAAAGTTGGTCGTGTTTTACTGAAAAAGGTTAGGCACAACTTCATGTACCTCAAAGCAGACATGGAATTCAGTCTGAACCTTAACTTTTTAGTATCAACCAGAGGAAAAATACAGTCAGTGGGCTGCTCTTGTTGTAGGACCAGGGTGACTTTGCAACATTATGGAAGGTAAAAATATTATTTAATTCGACTTAAGACATCTTTAAATTTTTTAACTTTATCTTTGCAATAGAATGAAAATATCAGTCCAAAGTTTCATGAATCAAATATTTGAACATTTTAGAAAATAAAAACAAAAACAGCAAACCATACCTCAGTTGTAATGCTGCTGATATGATATTAATATGGTTAAGGAAAAGAAAAAAAACAATAAATCTTGGTCACTTCCCATCTTAGACAGACAAAGGAGCAGGTTTGCCAATAAACTTGCTTTTTGCTGTTGTGAAGTCACAACAAACTGTTGGACTTTGTTTGGCCTCCTTGTGGAAGCAAATTGCAAGACAAACCTCCCACGCAGTCCACAAAAGATAACATATCAGCAGGAGAAATTGCTCATAATTTTCTGTTGTGACAGCAAGGAAGAAAAAAAAATTTCACTTTTATGGTACTGACTATATAAAAAAATAAAATTTAGGACAGAATAAATATTATGTGAGTATAGTATCAGGTAGACAAGTGCTTTTTGTCAAAGCAGAGAAAAGGACAATGGGTCTTTATCAGATAACAAGCTACCATTAAGTCATATGTGGGGGGAGTAGGACACTCCAAGAATGAGAGTGGGATGTTACGGAGGATTTAAACTCAAATCATGATCTCACCTGAGTATTTGCACATTCTGGAATACAAGATGTGACCATTAGACAGTCAAACCCTGGGCAGGACACATTATCATTGTAGGGCCAACGCACACGCATCACACCAAGGACCGGTGAGGAATCCCTTATTCACCTTCGTCTGTCAAGGAATAGTGTCACTTCAGTCTAAACATATTCATCTGATATGCAGAGCCTCGACTGCTTTGTGAATTTGGAGGTTTATGCAATTATTTTTAATAAATACTTTGAGAACTAGATAGAAGAGATAGTCACCACTGTATGTTCAGTACTGTTAAAACAGTATAAACTTACAGGCTTAACAGGTTTGAACAAAGGTTGTGAAAAAGCAACAAAATCAACATTGTGTGGAAAAACCGTTGCAGATAGGCATATTTTATATCTTACTCTTGTCGAGGTTTGTGTAGCGGAGGACCCCAGAATGCAGATGGACAGGTAGCATGGTGGAAGTAGAAGATTTTAATCTTTAGAAAAACATAACTCACTCATAAGAGGAGGCAGGAACAAAACCATAAACAGGCAGGCAAGACAGGCATAGCATGATCCGTAATGTTTCCACGAGGAATGAACAGAACCGAGGTGTATATATGGAGCAAGAACCAGGTAAAATGAGGAGACTGAATGCTTGGTGCAGGTGAACAGAATAAAGTTATTTGACAGACAGGAAAGAACAAAACGTGACAAACTAAGAGAAACTCAACTAGTAAACCATGAAACTAAAGCATAACCAGTTCCAAAAATCCTAACTTGACAAAACATGTCAAGACAAAACTAGAAGACAAAAACTAAAGCATGACCAGGAAAATAATAAACAGAAGCATGATTCAAAGCCTATGAAGAATAATAATAATAAGAAGAACCCAAAAACACCCACAAATCATGACATCTCTGTCTAACTTAGCTGATCTTATGCGGTGAGTGTGTTATATACTTTTTTTAAACAGTTTGTTTTGCTGCTATGACACAACTTCAAATATGGCTCCACAAACCAAGTAGGTTAGTTTATAGACATGCAATTTACTTTTATAAGCCCAGCTTTAGTAACTAAGAGTCAGAGATTAAAAAAGAAAAAGGAGCTGATGGTGTTTGAGAAACTCTTTATCACAGAGCATTAAAAGATTATTTGAGAAACTGTCGCAAATGCAGCTCAGGAATGTGTCTTTATAGTCATTGAATTTATATCCTCAGTTTCCCATTTAGTAATGGTTAACACTGAAACTGATACGTCTCAGTAAACATGTCGATTTTCAGACAGAGTGCGCTCTGTTGGTATTTGGAAAGTGATACGGCTTTCATTGTTTTGGCTGCGGTCCTGCGCCGAAGAAATGAAATGAAACAATGACTGTGAGGTTGTTGGAAATGTTGACTTTCAGCGTTAATATTGTTTGGGGAGTTCACATCCCTTCTGCAAGAACAATGCATGAATACTAGCACGCTGCGTCTTGGTTATTTTTTATCTTAAATTCTTAAACTCATTTAAAATGACAATCTGTTAATGTTACAGGCCAACTATATTAAAAATCCTTTAAAAAGAAAGATTTCTTAGTTTTGTACAAAAAATGGTGAAACCAAGTTTAAAACAACATAAGAGCAGTTGACATAAGCAGGTTTGGCTGTTTTCTTCATATATTCAACTTTCATACTATTCTCATTTCCCACTGTCTCAATCTACGTATTTAGTGTTTTAAATATGAACCCTCAGTAAGAAAGGATGTGAGTTCTCCTCAATGTGTAAAATAATCTTTTTTTGCATTTATTATCACAAAAAAGTTTTTTGTGTGGTAATACTACTAATATTTACCAATAAGAATATATTTTAATATAATATAAATTCTGCTAATACCATTTCTACCAAACAGGACTCAAAACATTAACATTAAAATTTTCTGTTTCAGTAAATGTGCGTATTTGTCAATATAGGTAAAAAATACATAGATTGAAAATTTTAAAAATTGAAAGAAATGCTTTTGTTGCTTTTCAAATTGTTGTCTCACTGTTTAGTCTAAATATCCTTCATACCCTTTGGAAATGTAGGCTTAAAGTACTCTTGATTTTCCCAGCAAGTTTCTTCTGACTGGATGGAACATTAACATTCATGTAAATAAAGGTCACTATCATGGACAGGGATGTTATATTAATGTCATATTAGTCTGGGGCTTTTAATTATGCCATTGAACTGTTCTTTTTCCAAGGTGACCTGATAATAAAACATTCAACTTCAGTGATTTTTCAGTAAGACAAGAACTGGGTGCACAAGTTGCACCCAGTGTATGGGTGCAAACAGGGGTGAAAGTAGTTTTAAATTTTTGCCGGTACTTAGGGGCGGAGCTAAAGGGGGGGCTGGGGAGGCAATGGGGGCATATATGCATGCAGTGGCAATTGCTCTAAGACTGCAAGGGAAGCTCAGCTTCCCCTAAAATGTCAAAAAATAAGTGATCAAATATAAATTGTTGTGTGTACATGTCAGTGACTAAACATGGGCAACAACGCGCTCAACTTTTGTTCAGAATCAGCTTCTTATCACTGGTAACGACGCGGCTTTCCTCTCACTCATTCCCTCCATGCCACGCCGCATTGAAGCAGTAATTTCTGCCAAAGGATTCCCGACCAAGTATTGAGTGCATAACTGTACATGATTATTTGAAGGTTGACGTTTTTTGTATTAAAAACACTTTTCTTTTATTGGTCAGATGAAATATGCTAATTTTGTGAGATAGGAATTTTGGGTTTTCATGAGCTGTATGCCAAAATCATCCGTATTAAGACAATAAAAGACCTGAAATATTTCAGTTAGTGTGCAATGAATCTAAAATATATGAATGTTAAATTTTCATCATGACATTATGGAAAATAATTAACTTTATCACAATATGCTAATATTTTGAGAAGGACCTGTATATATATATATATAATTTGTGTATGTGTTAATTGTTACTATCGGTGCCCCCCTTTTTTTTAAGTCTGTAGATGCTAAATGATTTGTTGTTCGTCCTGTCCTAATGCAAGCTGCGGTTTTTTATGTCTGTGCACCACCTGTGTAAAATCTCCCAGTCCATTAAATCGAACGCACCAATCTCCTTGGCAACCGTTCTGTATTGGGGGCAAGCGCGTATGCGCTCTCGTGTAGTGTATGTGAAATCTCTGGTCGTAACGGTGTTTTCGAGCTGTAATGTGTTGTTGTAGTTCAGCAAAATAACATGAAACTTAACTAGTTTCTCTCCCTTTGCTTTTAACTGGGATATTTAGCAGCGAGCAGACAGACATTAAACGTAGCGGTGCTCGTTGTAAAGGTTGGCCGTTCACAACAGCCTCGAGCTCCAAGGAGAGAGAAGCAAAGCAAGAGCAATGAGGCTCCATCATAGCAGAACAGTTCAGAAACTATTTGGAATGAGGAGAAAAAAGCTATATTTATAAACAGATTAAGTCGTGTTTTAGACTGCCTGTTGATAGCGGATCTGATCTTTGTGTGATCGTGAGTTTTTGCAGCCGTAACTGGTTCTGGATGACGGCTTCATAGTAGACAGCCGTTCTTCCCTCTTCCCGGTACTGTGTACCGGCGCTGAGTCTTTTAGTGTTACGCAGTACCGGACCGTACCGTCTCACTTTCACCCCTGGGTGCAAATGTATTAAAATATATACTGAGTATGCCAGGCAACTACAATTTGTGTAAATGTCCCTTAGCAAGTGAAACCTGGCTGCAGCAAGAGGATTATGTTACTATAAATGAGTCAACTCCTACTAATTATTAAAATTTTCACATTCCTCGAAATACTGGGCGAGGAGGAGGAGTAGCAACCATTTTTCAGTCCGATTTATTGACTAGTCCCAGACCAATTAATAGCTACAACTCTTTTGAATATTTAATCCTTAGTTTTACTCATCCAAATTGCAAAGCAATAAAACCAATTATGTTTGTTGTTTTGTACTGTCCACCAGGCCCTTACTCTCAATTTTTAGATCATTTAGATCATCTACAACTTCTCAAATATCTAAAAATAGCAGTGTTAAGGGTTTGTTTGGCCCAGTCTAAGAACAATAGATCCAGTTAAGCCTGAGTTTTAAGCTGTCCAGAATCTCAAAAAGTTGTGATTTTGGTATGAGTCTGCATTCATTCATTTAGTCAAACACCAAAAGACTAATAAAGAAAATGTATCCTTTAGAAATTGCAGGACAGACAAAAGTCTGGAAAACTAAACGTTTCTTTTCTCCATTTTATTTTGTCCATACTTATTTAGACCTAGAAAATTATAAAAGCTAATTCCATAGTTTTGACTGTTCAAGACTGCATAGGAGCCCTGGATATTGGACCACTCGTGGTAGAGTTAATTTAAATGCCATGTTTCCTGGTAAAGACTGAGCCTGAATACTTTCAGAGGGCTGGAATACTTCAGGCTCATTACCAAAGATGTCATCGTTCCTATTTTTCCTAGATTGATACCCCTTTTACACAGAGATGCCTGCCTCATGTCCTACAAACAACAACGTCTAAAACTGCCAGGGGTATGAATGATAACCATAGCTCATAGGGAGTTCTTGTATTTCCAAATGGGAACATAAAAAATCCAACTTCCGAATACAAAAAGAGTGGCCCACATTCCTACTGCCACTTCAACAAGATTGCACCTCTGTACGTTGTACTGGCCGGAATATAAAACTCGCAGAATGATATCTGCTACAATGCAAATTAGGATCAATGAAAATCATGTTAGTTGTACACTGAAAAGCATTACATAAAAGAGCTGTTGAGGTCTAAACGTGTCGGTACCACGGCCAAGGGCAGGGAGGGATGAGTGTTGCCCTGTTACACTGACAGCCAAGACAGACAGGTAGTGAGGTCTGCTGTGCTTGACCCCCTGCCAGCAGGGTGTGGGTCCTCTTCCTCTGCCAGTTTCATGTCAAACGTCTGGCACAGTGATTCAGGTTTTCTGCAGGGTGGAGAGATTTTCTGTCATCTGGCTAAGAAGTGCCTTGTTAAGGCAGAAAAATGAAGGAGAAAATAAGACAGTTGGCATGGATGCTGCCTAAAGTGCATTTGAAAAGCATGAGGAGGTGTGCAGATATCTCAGAGGTACTTTGCGTTTGTATTTGTGTGTGCAGGCAGGCCCATGGGTGTGTGCGTGCATTCCTTCTCGTGTTCCCTCCAGCTGACAGCAGCTTCCTGTTGTAGTAATTGTCTTTTTATAGCTAGACTGAGGCGCCCCTTGGCCTAGGACAAGTACTTTGGATCACCTGGAGAAAAAGAAGAAGAGTAGTGAATAGCAGCAATAGAAAGGGAAAGTGGACAGACAAGCCTGAGAGGCTAAAATGTCACATGCCCCTAAGGCCAATTAGGAAAACGCTTAAATCAATCTCAAGCAATAGTTATGCTGTTACATATCTATTGCTTCGTTTAGTGTGTGTTGAACTGCGCTTATCTGAAATGTGGCCCTTGTAAAGGGAGCCCAGTATTGTTACAGAACAGAATAGTAACGAGATTAGACCTGGCTTGGCTTTTGTGTATGCAGTAACTCCACCTCTGTGGCATTCATAACACAGGCCCGGGTGAAAAGGAAAGGATGAAATACAGCAACTACAGCACTCTTATCCAGCCTTCCCCTCCCTTCTCCCTTCCTTCCTGCGAAATCAGATCTGAGCGCTGGCCTGTCTCTCCACCTAGCCCCCCGAGAGGGAAAAGGAGGAGGGGGGGATCTATCTGTTCCCAGCGCTTCCTCTGCAGTCTCGCCAACATGGGTGGTGGTGGGCTTGTTGCATAATGATGGCTTGATAGCACAATGTTGTGAAGTCATCGATCTTTGGCTGATATTTTGCTCTTGTGCCGCTGTCTAGAAATGCTCAATCTCTGGGCTGTTGTACGTTCCTCTTGACCCCATGCTTACGTCATGGCAGGATTCAAACATGGCCTTTTTGAGATATTTATAAATGCGTCACAAAGATCATTTTAAGCATGTTGAAGCATTAACTGTGTGGTTTGGGCCTCATCAGGAGCATTACTCTCTTTTGGACTATTTAGGTCTGACTCAAATAGCCCCAGATGAACAAATATTACATTATGACACCTCCCTCTTTATCCAGTTTTAGATTGGTGCCTGTAATCTCTGATCATATAAAACTGTCTTTGTGCTTATCATTCAAAGGATCAGTGAACTCAAACAGGAAATGTCTTTTTAATGACCACGCTGCCCTTGTACCGTAACGCAGTGCCAGCCAATTAGCTACCAATACTTACGTCCGTATGTGTATTTATGAAATGGACCTTGGCTTTGAACACATTTATGAGTTTTGTTTAGACAGAGAAGGGGACAAAGTCACAAAAGTTCTCATTTAGAGACTCCTGAAGTGGCTGCATTTCATGGCTCTATCTGATCTCACTGCGGGTGCAGCCTGGATTCAGTGGTCAACGTCAACATTTCCTATTGCAGAAATTAGAACATTTCTCACTGCAGCTGGTCGCCAGATTGAGTGGAGACAAAGTGGCGCTATGAAATACTGATAAACATCAATATGCACTCTTCAGTGACAAGAAGTGTCTCTCTCCCTCAGACATGTGGTACTGGCTTTGGTTTCTAGAAATACACATTTAGCAAAAGGCCCAAATAACATCCATTAGGAGGAGTTAATGGAAAATCGTTTAATTTAGATAAGGAAGAACAAAACTGTGAATCTCTTTTGCCTGTATGTGTATCGTAAAGGTACTGTTCAGATTTCTTGTGGGAAGCTTCCAAGGAGACGTTCTAAGTTGTAAGTGGCTTACCTGCAGTTGATTACTCTTCAAATGAGCTAGGGTCTCATCACTATTGCATCACATAATTATTTACACTCTAGAGTTAATCTTATTCCAGTATCTTATTCCAAGTGAAACACATATTGTAAAGAAAACATGATATATAGGACCAGATAGATAGATAGATAGATTATCTAAAGGACAATAATGCAGCTTAAAAATGAACAAAACAGTGTTAACTGCTTTGGTTTCTTTAAACTGCATTTATTTTGTGTCAGATACTTTGTATGCTTATATTTAACACAATTCTTTTTGCAATACATAGTAAATGTTAATGACTATAAACAGCCATTTAATTCAATGTGATGTTAGTTTGTAAGAACTGCTATGAACTTTTTAATTTTGTCTCATGGTGGCAGAAATTCACTCTGGCCTGGCTGCCAGTGGTCCTTGGTTTCAATTAAAATTACAGTCAAAAGTAAAAATTAGCAAATATTAACACATAAAAAAATTTTACTAAAAATATGAGAACAGTTGGGAAGGCACAACCGAGTGAGCAATAGACCTGAGTTGTTTATTGGAAACTTTGATTTCTGCCCACATCTTACGTCTTCGTTTAAACCTGCCTGCTTCAAAGGTGATCTAAGCTTGGGCAAATGTAAAACAAATATTTTATAAGGTCTATAAGGAAAATCGGTAAACAAGGCAAAAACTTAGAAACCATAAAACAAAACTCTAAGAGAGCTTCTATTTGATTTTCCATTACAAAATTACTGTATCCTTTCTCTAGTTTTTATATAAAATACTCAGTATTTTTTTTATTTGGGTTAAATTATCAAGGTGTGTTCACAGATGTGCTTGCCAATCTTGGCTACAGGCCTACGCTTAGCCTTGTGATACAAATCTAACAGTTCTAGCAGTCAAAATGACCTTTAAATCAAACATCGACCCTTTTCAGGGTTGCAGGGTAGCAGAAGCCCTTGCAGTAAAAAATGTGGTTAAATACTTTGGATATCACTGTTCCTTGTTCCTTAACAATAAAATGTGCAGTGAACTGAAAGAAGTCTCTATATGCTACTAATAGGATCAAAGAATGTTTTGGTATTATATTAATAACCTACAAAATACTTTTGCACTGTTAAAAAATGATGGATGGAAACACTTTTAGTTTGTCTCTGATTCTGCTGATACACATTAATATATGTAGCTTAGCACTTTATTCTTTGGTTAGGTGAATTTAGCAGTATCTGTGTTTCATAAACTATAAACTCCATTCCCTTTGAACAAAAAAATAGAAAGCAAATATTTTATCTTAATGCACAGTTCATCGGCTAGCATTCAAAGGTACCCTCTCAATAAAAAGAAAGTACACCCTTAGTCAGTTCAAGGGTTTTTCCAAATACAGAATCTGGTTTTTACTAGGCTCTAAAGTAATTCAGGAGGATTTTATAATGTTGTTATTTATCAAACAAAGAAGGCAAGTTTGAAAACATAAATACAACCCCAAAGCAATAGATATGTTCTAAGACTGTAAAAACCTGAAGGGGTGTTCTTTTTTTTTTAACATGACTGGTTATTTAGTGGACCTGCCTGAGTAAATGGTACATAAACTGAAAGCAAAAACACATTGAGGGAGTGCTACAACAGTAAAGATTGTCTGTTTCTTACTGAAACATGAAGTCAGTGTCAAGGTGTTTAGGATTGGAAATCATTTATAAAGCAAACAAGAAGAATATTTCCTATGGGATATAATTAGAAATAAAATTTATTAAAACAGTTTAATATTTTAACAACTCTACACTGATCAGGGAAAATGCTTGATCAGCACTTTGTCAGTTCTCTGTGCAGCTGTTTTTCTGTTCCGTCACTGTCATCAGCGTTAACAGTTTAAGATAAATGGCTGCCCCTATCTGTTGTCAGAGGGCGTGTACAGCACGATCAGCACGCACATTATCACAAAGTAGATATTTACCCTCCGGCCCGGTGCACTAGCTTCTCATTCACAATCTCACGTCATGTTTCTGAGCTTAGTTGGCATCTCATCAGTGGTTGGAATGCCATGTTGGATCAACATGTTGATCAATGGCATGTAACATTTGCAAAGTTCTTTTAATTTTTCTTTTTACATCTTCACATTTCTGTTGCTTTCGATGTAGCTGACAGATTTTGAAGTTGTTGCTTTTAGTACCTAATGTGACATAATTTAGTTAACACCTTCATTATGTTTTAACGGGTGACATAATACCACAGAGACTCCCAACTCAATGGAAAACCCCTTCCAAAATGATCTTTCACTGACCTGTAGTTATGTTACTAAGACCAGCAAACTTTCTGCTTTTCCCCAGATTCCCTCCTATGTCTTCACTTTCTTTGGCAGCCTGTCAGCATCATTTCTGGATTTTTTTCACTACTTTAGTGTCGAGCTTCTGAGTTCAATTCCAAACTAAACGCATATTGTGCTTAAAGAGGGGCAAAGACACAACTGTTGCACATTTCCATGGACGTAATACAATAATGACATAACCATCATATGCATACATCTAAGACTCGTTGCTACAATTATTTGTTCTCTATTTTTTAATTCATCAGTCATTCCAACCAGCATGACAGAAAAAATAACGCTAGAAAATTAGCAACAACGCTGTTGAAAGCAGTAGTAAATAGTAAAAGTAATGGAATACTACTTCATGGTCTGTAGCAACTGCTTACGCACATATCAAAATGAGTCACAGGGAAGGGAGGTGGTGCCCTTGTTCTTTACTACATTGTGATGAAGTATTCAAAAGTGAGGAGGAGGAAAAAAACTGGTTTGACGGACAGTTGCACAATCTGAATTCTTCTCTAGGGAGAGTGGGGCTGAATGTGTTCATGAGTAGTGTGCAACTGCACGCACTGCATGTAGGAAGAAAGAAGAAACAGGAAAGAAAGAGATAAATGAAGATGAAGAAGAAAGAAGAGGATAACTGTAAGGAAAGATTAAGACTCACAAACAGGGGACCATTAATCATAGCAACTGATAAGGCCACTTCATATTCATGCATCAAAATGTTTACCACTCTTATATAAAATATAAAAACCTTATTATTGTCAAACCTATATAGAATTAGTCTGAAGGAGTACATTATTTTTCTTAATAAATGAGCCATCTTATGACATATTTTAAAGAGGACTAACTTAGATTGACACATTGTAAAAATATCTATTTTGAAAATCGCAATATAGACCCTTCGATTGGAAATGATTAATTAAGCAGAAACAAAACAATTCAAATGATCAACTACTTAAAGAGAAATTCCAAAGTGAGCTGAAAATGGGCAATCAGAGTAATGTTAGCTAAATGAAGTCTAAACCTTATCAAAAGTTTTATAAATGTATTTCTCTCTGTCTCTGAAAATTAAACTCAAAGTTTCAGACATTACTTGCAGTTTTTTACTTGACTTGACTTGTGCTTTTAAAACCTTCCTTTTCACAATATAAAGTGGAACTGCAATGCTTTGGTCTGAATTCCTTGTTATGTAGCTCCACAGGCTTTTCTTTTAACCCTGTTCTGAGGTGGATCTGAGAGCAACTCGTTTTGGTGCCATCTCTTTAAATGCGACGGACACCTCATCTCCCTCCAGGTCAAAGAACATTCCACTTTGACCTGTTTGGCCATTTTGGCAGTTTGATAACAATTATCTAGAGTTGCAGAAACAAGACAAAAACAATGCAAAACTGTTTATGTAATAATACTATTCTAAATACACAGTACGGTTATAAAAGCAGCACACAGCACTAACATATACAGAAGGCTATCAAAACAATGGCCAAGTTGTCTAATCAACACAATAAAATCATGTCTAAAAGAAAGTTTGTCAACATTTTAGTGTTATTTGCAGCTCACTGCTTTGCTGTGTCCGTCGTTTCCATTGACAGAAGGAACTGACCCCTCAATCAGATGAAGGCTTTTGTCAAATCCTTCTTCATACTGGCGGAGATTGCTGAAGGTACTGGAAGGCACTTGATGTGCTTCGTGCAAACAAAGAGGAGTTCCATCACTGATGTGGGTACATTTCCATAAAAAATAAAATTTAACCAGGCACTCCGAAGAGGTTCTGATGCTGGGGAACGGTGTAATGCATTGTGTGGCTTAATACAATCAACAACTGAACTTATCCACTTGCAGCTTCAGCATACTTCAGCTTGGACGGCAGAATTACAGCGAGAAATAAAAATGGCGGATACGTAAAATTGGCGGCCGGGAGTCCATGACCTTATTTAGCTGTTCCGCAGCAAATACTATGACATAACAGTTCGAAAACCGTAACAGATGATAGAGAAAACTGAATGGATTTAAAAATATGACCTAAACAGAATATAAAGATATCTACGCAGCACCTGGAGAGACTAAATTCTACTTTTCTGTACTCCTACATACTCCAAGTACACAGCAAAATGTATTTAAAGGCTAAAAAAGCGGATTTTGCCTATGTGCCCTGTAATAAAATGAAAAGCTTGGTGGAGGGAAAAGGGGAATTTAAAAGGAGGAATGCCTTTGACATCCTTTAGGTTCTAATGCCAGAAAATAGCCTTAGATAAACTGGTAAGACACGCCTTACTCTTGTCCTGGGTCTTGTTGTTTTATCTCTCAATGAACTGGAATGGGTCCATAGTCCTGTGATTCTGAAAGTCCCATTTTTCAGCACAGTTAATAACGGACCCTCAGCACAACATCTGTCAAAGTCTTCTCTCTATCTGTTGTTTACATCGAGCACAGGTGTTGGATGTATGTATACACTCATTGGCCACTTTTTTGGATACACCTTGCTAGTACCAGGTTGTACCCCCCTTTGAATTCAGAACTGCCTTAATCCTTCGTGGCATACATTCAACAAGGTACTGGAAATATTCCTCAGAGTTTGGTCCATATTGGCATGATAGCATCACACAGATGCTGCAGATTTGTGGGCTGTACATCCATGATGCGAATCTCCCGTTCCACTACATCCCAAAGGTGCTCTATTGGATTGAGATCTGGTGACTGTGGAGGCCGTTTGAGTACAGTGAACTTATTGTCTTGTTCAAGAAACCAGTCTTTGTGCTTTATGACAAGGCGCGTTATCATACTGGAAGTAACCATCAGAAGATGGGTACACTATGGTCATGAAGGGATGGACATGGTCAGCAACATTACTCAGGTGGGCTGTGGCGTTGACACGATGCTCAGTTGGTACTAAGGGGCCCAAAGTGTGCCAAGAAAATATCCCCCACACCACCACACTACCACCACCAGCCTGAACCGTTGATACAAGGTAGTATGGATCCATGTTTTCATGTTGTTGACGCAAAATTCTGACCCTACCGTCCGAATGTCGCAGCAGAAATTGGGACTCATCAGACCAGGCAACGTTTTTCCAATCTTCTATTGTCCAATTTTGGTGAGCCTGTGCAAATTGTAGCCTCAGTTTCCTGTTCTTAGCTGACAGGAGTGTCACCCAGTGAGGTCTTCTGCCGCTGTAGCCCATCTGCCTCAAGGTTCAACGTGTTGTGCGTTCAGAGATGCTCTTCTGCATGCCTTGGTTGTAACGAGTGGTTGTTTGAATTACTGTTGCCTTTCTATCAGCTCGAACTAGTGTGGCCATTCTCCTCTGACCTCTGGCATCAACAAGGCATTAGCGCCCACAGAACTGCCGCTCACTGGATATTTTCTCTGTTTTGGACCATTGTCTCTAAACCCCCGGGATGGTAGTGCGTGAAAATCCCAGTAGATCAGCAGTTTCTGAAATACGGTGATTCCTGTCTCTGTAAAGCATGGCTGAAACTGACACTGTAATCTTCCAAAGGTATATAACATACTGATCTTTTATTCATGAGTCTTTTTAGGACACAAACAACCACATGGAGAGCAAGGAAAAAAAGATAGTCTCCAAGATGGTCTCTTGGGTATGTGTGAGCACACAAACCATTAAGTCCTAATGCCAACTCATTTACAGCAAGTACATAAACTGTTGATTGTTCCTGTTTTCAGACTGCTGAGCCAGCTTATGCACTTGTTTGCTCTACAGGCAGAAAGGAGCCTGTCACCTATTTTACAATAAAATACATGGCTTAGCTGAAAATAGCAGAAAGAGTTTTTCTTTGTGTATGTCAATGCGGTGACACTGGTGATCAGGCCTCCAAGACAAGCAAAAAGTTGTATTTTTCCTTGAGCACACATAATGGAGGTGTGTGGTTGTGCAATTGCTTACATGGAGTCTGTACACCAATGTTTTGCTGATTTTTTATGCAGTTCCATAATATGTTGAGAGCACCATATTCTGCATCACATTTTCCTTGGCACAGATGGAGGTAGCTCAGGTCCACAGGGAGCATGTGAGCAGGCATACATACCAAGTCAATGCATGTCTCACCATCAACAACCTGGACCACATTCACTGTGACTATATGCTCTGTAAACCAGCACAGGGCAATAGGGTCAAAAAGTCTGAGAGTCTAATGGGTGGAGATGTTGGTGGAAAAACTCAAAAGACACAATAAACTAAAGTACCACAATCATTGGATATGTTTATTAAATTAATTATGAAATTTTGTCAAACTTTACTGTGGAACCCAAACTAAAACGATCCAGCAGTTACATCAAATAATGTGGCTTTTATGGGATTTTTGGCCCAAAAAATGTCCCAAATGTTTATTTTTATGTCAACTGAAACTCTACAGGTCTGTTTTTACAAGTATTACAGTCACACATACAGATGAAACCAGCAATTTACATGCACTGTTTAACAATATATAATTAAATTAAAGTAAACCTTTCCTGTTTTAGGTCAGTTGGGATTACCAAAACTATGTATGTTTACCCAATTGCCAGAATAATGAAAGAGAGACTTTTTACTGATTTTTTTTGTTACTTCCTTAAAATTCAGAAGTTTACAGTAAACACACTAACATGTGCCTTTACATCGGGGCTTTTTATAACAATTTGTAAAATCCCAGATGATGATATTGTGGCTGTATAAGCCTTCAGGAGGCACACGACCTTAAACTCACGGCGTCTTTGTGTGACGTTATAGAAAAATCTAAAGACATCGGCACAGATATCAGGTAGAGAATTGTGGTTCATATTGCGTACAATTTCCAAATGAATGAAGATGCCACTTTTTGTGAAATGTGAGTATCAACTCTAGAACAAATGCAAAATACCTTGCAAAGATACTGAATAAAACTGGTAAGAGTGTAAAATTGTCTACAGTGAAACAATTCATGTACCAACATGGGCTAAAAGGCAACTCAGAGAGAAAAAGCTGATACATCCAAAGCAACATAAAAAGGAAGATTCCATTTTCCAGTGCACTCAGAGACAAAGACCTTAATATTTGGAGATATTTCTTTTCGTCTAATGAAAATAAAAACAAAGTTTTAGCCTCATTAACCATCATTACATTTGGAAGAAGACAGAAGCTTACAAGCCCAAGAAAACCATTCAACTTTAAAGCACGGGGGTGGAAGCATTCACGTTCAATAGGCGTTTTGCTGCAGGAGGGACTGGTGCACTTCACAAAATAGAGGGCATCATGAGGAAAGAAATGTAATATTACAGCAACATCTCAAGGCATCACCCAGTTAAAGCTTGGGCACAAATGAGTCTTCCAAAGAAACAATGACTCTAGGCATACAACCAAATTAGTTATAAAGTGGCTCAAGGACAGAAAGGCCCTGTTCTCAGTTCCTTAGAAAACTTGTGGGAAGAACTGAGAAATTAATGTCAACTTCAGAATTTGAAGAAAAAATACAAAAAAGTCTATTTGTTATTCTGGTATTACATTTCAGAAAGTTGGGAAAAAATGCTTATGTGGCGTGGGAAAACAAGAGCAAGTAAAATCACCAGTACCAAGAGCACAGAAGTTGATCTTATATAAAAAATAAAGTAGAAAACTGTTTTTTTTTTTACGTCCACCTTTTATGCCAGACTTTTCAACCAAAATCAATAAAATCTGTGGGCAGGAAAACTATTAAGGGTGCTACAACAAGGCCAAACTTTAATGATTACCATTCTTTTGTCCTGTTTACGGCCATCTATATGTGGCGGACTGTGCCAGGGAACCCTAATTTAATTCTTTGGAACTTCTCAGTGTTTTCTGAAGTCTACGTGATTACAGCGCCATAGTCTATGTGCTGGGTCATGAGTGGTCATTAGCAGCTGCTGAATTTACTCTCATTGCTTTTAAGTGCCCCATTGATTGCCGTTGGTATGAAATCAGAAAGTCTCTGATGTTGTTTCAAAAATGTCCACAAATGACGAGTGCTTCGCTGATGTGGCAAATTTCCCATTTTGGTTCTGAAGAATGCCATATGAAGCCACTAATTTAGCTCCCTTCTAACAGCCACATTTCTTTAGAGACTCATTAATTCCATGTGTCTAATAAACAGGCTTTGTAGTAGTTTTTCCTCTGTAATAGTGTCTGTGTCTAAGATTCTGAAGTGTTATGCAGTGGTGAACGAAATGCAAACTTTTGTAGACGCATAGCTAGTATCCCTTAGAAGATGGAGAATGCAGATATGTTCTATAATAAACAGGTAGGTGAAACTAAGCTCAGAAAAAAGCAAATATTGTGAAACATATACTTCCAACTATTAGTAAAAAATGTCCGACACCTTTTCAAATCCACATATTTGCTTGACAACCACATCCAGCCAAGTAGTAAACATAAAAAGGATATAGATGTAAGCTAATGTTACATATGAACATCACATTAATGTCAGGATTAATCAGATCCTGACATTGTTTGCAGATTTGTTTTTGTAAAAATAACTTGATTTAATATTGGCACATGCAATCTCCTACTATGTTGTCCCCATATTAGGATTTTGTGTAAATTATGATTTACTAGTTTCGGGAATACTCACAAAACCATTGTGGCATATAATATAGTTTTATTCAGTGGTTAAAAGGGAGAGTTCAGTATTTTTTAAGTGAAGTTATGCGAAGTTATCATCAGTAATAGTACCCTTATCTGTAGCATACAGATAAGTGTACTTCAAACTCATCACTGTGAGTTTGTGGAAAAGTCAAGAAATGCTCAGAGCGCTGGAAGCCTAATGGCTAGGAAGAATCAGCCCACCCGTTTTATCAAATTTTAGATGATAAGAACAACTTTAACTGAAAATGTTCCCACCCCTGGGGTAGAGCGCTTTATTAGCAGAAATTAAATGAAGTGATGGCCTAACGGTAATCAAGACTGATGTAGCTGGCAACAGTGATCAGTGTAACTTTGTGATGTAATCCAGATGTTGTTTGACAGTGACAAAATTAATGATTGTTAGGGAAAGTGTTGGTGTGTAATATCTACTAATAAAGTATTGCATCCCAAAGATAAAGACATTTTCAGGTGGAGTTATTTTAAATTGCTAAAATGGGGGCCCCAGATAGCTGTCTGCTATGAAAATTTCTTTCTTTTTTCTACAAACTCAATGCGAAAGGACATCTGTCTACCACAGAGAAGGGAACTATCACTGATAATAACTGCACATAACCTCAGAAAGTCTAAACTGTTCATTTAAGGCAGGGGGTCCGAATTCAGTCCTCAAGGGCAGGTGTCCTGCATGTTTTAGATGTTTCCCTGCTTCAGCACACCTGATGTCCATTTATGGCTTATTACCAGGCTTTTGCTGAACTGCACAATCCTGAATCAGGTGTGTTAAAAGCAGGGAAACATCTAAAAAATGCAGGACACTGGCCCTTGATGACCGAATTTTGACACCCCTGATTTAAGGCCTAATTCAAACCTCCCATTTTGCTCTATATTGTCCATTCAACTGCAAAGATTGTCATGCAAATTTCATCACCTTTACCTGCTTCACTGGGTGCTAGGAGGGTCTGATTGGACTCACGGTGGTTGTCTGTGTGCAGCCCAGATTTATGTGACTGGACTGAATGTTTGGCCAAAGGTGGGGACCACACTTGCAGCAGATAAAGAGAACAACAAGTCTGATTGCGAGCAGGAGAAAAACAACCATGACACTTGGGCCCTGTCCCAATTCTCGCACTCTCCACCCTTGTGTCCCTCAATTGCGTATTACGGTTGATGGGTTCAAGTGCAAATGTGTCCCAATTCTCCAGAGTGGTCTTTTGCTCCGTCCCCCTCAAATCATAATAAAAAGAATTGCGTAAACTTTAGACAGCAAGCCGACGACATATTTTTTTTTACTGGTTTTCCAGGCTCAATAATGTAAGACGTCACCGGCTTCAGGGTGATTCTGGGCAGTCATTAGCCCATAACATTTAAATTACCTTATATGAACAAACACTTGTGACACAGTCAGAGTTTGGTGTATAAGCCTCCCTCGATTCCTGCGCTTTCTTCTCCTCAAAACAATTGCTTGTTGCTGTTTTAAAATATTTTTTATCAGCAAGACAGCAAAAACAGCGACATGTCCCGTCATTTTTTATGTCGCATTTACGGCGCAGACATGCAAGTCGATGATGTAACCCTTACTGTCCCAATTCTACATTTTTGCACGCTTGTAACCTGCGCACTTCAACCCATACATGCACTTTTACAACCAACAACATGCACTTCATAAAGGGGCGTAGTGTATAGTATTGGAATTGGGACCGGGCCTTGATTTGAAGAAAACAATGTGGAACGATCTGCTGTTTTTCCCATTTATATCTCTAAGTTGTCTTTACAGTCCTTTGACCAAGCAAGCATCGTTGTGTTTCTTCTTCTGTTTGTGGTTAAACTTGTTGTTTTCCCTTTGCAAACGCCACCTGTTTGTGCATTTTCGATGCTCAAAGCAACAGAATCCAGTGGACCCTTGCAGACTAGTAGATATGACGATCTTTATGTCACCTAAATCTCATCAACAACTGGTTGATCACACTTAGACACAACGCTAGGCTAACTGCAGAGAAATGTAAGCACTAAGCCATAATCATAGGTCTTATAAAGATCAATAAATAAACTTTGGTGGGAAATAAGAAATGTATAACTCAAAATCTGAAAGCAATTAATCGTTCACCTTAAATTTAACAAACAAATAGCAACAAATATTTAATTCATACTGTGTAATGAGTACACTTAAAGTCTGTCCTGCCACTTTAAATAGTGATCAGTGATCATCAGTGACCACTGATCACTTGCTTAAATCCCAATGTACTCTCAAGAAAAGTTAATTTTTGGTGACATACTTCCTTGCTGCTGGACCCCGTCATAAATCAACGGGATAATTCTCTACATGCTGAAATAACTGAGTTTAGGATAGAAATGTCTGTCACAGAGTCCACAGTTTTTGGTCTTTAATGTGTTCAGCATTTTTCTGAATTAGCTTGATACAAATTCAAGCTATTGTTGCTCGCTTAAGCCACACAGTGTGTTTTCATCTGACATTTGGCAGGGAAGCAAATAAGCATGCTGTAGTTCTCAGAAACTTAAATAATGCCCTTAAGGGGATTATTAGACGTTTCTGTCTATTCAAAGGAAAATCTGAGAAGCTTTAAAGAACTATGCAGTCTAACATGCAAAATGACTTCGAATTTCATTATTATAAAAAGTATGGGATCAAAATTGTAGAATCAGTATATGGTTAATATATGGATATATGGGTTAAATGCCTAAAAACACAACCAGTGAAGGAGTGTAGAAAGTGTGTTAGCTGTTAGTTCATGAGCTGGTGGCCCATCTGGTTTGAGTTACTGAAACCCCCTCCTCAATTAGACCCAGCATAATGTCAATAAAACGTCCGACTAGCGAAGCCATCACTTAAATTAGGCCTGTCAAGTATTGTTCTCTCTGCAGCGTTCCGCACAGCCGATCAGTCTGCACTAAAATGATTTGTAGTTTGATTAAGGTTACCACAATGTGCCATTTCTGATTTGACTTGGCCTCCTACCTTCATCGCTTTGCCACGAAAGTTTTAGTGTTGCTCGGGTTACAGTACACAAAGACAAATGCAACGATGAAGAAAAATCCCCTTCACACTTACACTGATTTTGAAGCAAGAACCAAGACATTTTTTAGTTCTCCAATTATTTTCCTTACAGTAATTTTCCACATTTCTGCTCTTAGTCTATTGTAGCCCTGCAATATTTCTCAGTCCTAACTTTGACCATGCATCTCTCAGATTTATGTGTGTATATTAAACTGCATACCATAGGGAGGTTTGCAGAAATGGTGGTGACGTTTATGCTTCTCGTCTCTTATTGCACTGTAAATTTATGAGGAGATCCCTGGTTTTTGTGATGGGAGTTTCCCACCCAGACTGTTTCCTCTCTTCTACAAACCATGGATCATTCAGCCAGGGTCTCTGTTCTAATATTCAGGATTATTGTTGTCATTTCACATCCCTGAATGGTTCAGCCAATTATATGTTTCCAGAGAGCTAATCCAGGGTCTGAAAAAAGTGATCCTTGGAAAGGTTACACATTCCCAACCACTCCTAGTGGGGAAACACACAACTGTACACCTTTGCAGGAACACAGAGGCCTACTACCCAAAATCTGACAATTACCAGAGGAATTTCAGTATATTAAAATGCTAAGCACTGTACATGCCGGACTCCTCTCAATGGTGTTCAACAAGTCTGGTGATCATCTGCAGAGGGTTTGTGGGCAGTTTCAGAATTTTAATTCGAAACCTATGCACATAAGCGTTTAGCCCACAGCTAAATCCCACACGCTTAAAATTCTACGAGCAATGGCATGCAGGGTTTAAGCTCCGTAAATGACAACATTTAGGGAACAGGTCTAAGCTTTTGAACAATCAAAGCAGTATCACATTACAGCTATGAACCGTTTCAGCAACATATACAGTAGATCCAGTTGAGTGTTTCAGAAATGCGACAGCCATGACGAATTATATGATTCAGTGATATTTGTTCCTGTAAGGTTAAAGAATGCTGGTCATCACCATATTTGATGTGCGTTGGGAGTCATGCACCAACTCGTAGTATGTATTGTATGATAAAACTTAAATACATGTTTTTCTCAGAAGTTTACATACACTTATATTGGACATGAGTGTTGTAATAATTTGGTATTTATTTTTATGAATCATTTTTTGTCACTTCTTTTTCCAGGTTGGAATGATTATATGATATACAACTGGAGTGACTTTAAAAACAAGAAGCATTTGCACAAGTTTCAATTCATTGTGGATTGTCTCCATTTCACACGGGATTAAATTTATTTACACAGGCCCAATTATATACATACACCTCCCCTAATGTTTGACTAAATCTTACCTCGCCAATTGCACTTTTTGTAGCAATAGAATTCATGGAGGTCATGTGTTTGGTATCATGGCACGAACATGGGTTTTCAGCATAGACCAGAAACTTTGAGCAGGGTTTAGGTAAGAGCCATTGTAGAAGCTTATTGTTAGCCTACTTTATCCATTGCCAAAACCAGCTACAATGGTTGTTTTGGATCATTAACTTGATGGGACATCAAACTCTGTCCAAGTTTCAAACAGCTAGCCGTTGATTTGATGCGAAGTTGAATAATTTGGAGGTTGTCCTCCTGTATATTTTTTGCAATGCCTAGTACTAATGGCAGTGAAACAGCCCAACAGCATTATGCTACCACCACCATGCTTGACAGGTAGTACAGTACTCACCTCAAACCTATAAATACAGGTGGTTCCTGTTATCTAAAAACAAAATTGAGTCTTTTCCAGAACCTGGCCACGTGTGGACACATCTGAACAACTTGGATGATTTTGAACTCTTCGGTCAACTTAAACCTGCTTAAAAACTTTTCAAATTTATGTAAAAACAAATTACAGCTCATAGATCTTCGCTGAGTTTTTTTTTTTTACCTTTCTATTGTTCTGAGTAGTCAGTTTGATGAACACTGTCAAACAAATCATTTCGATGCTGACTTAGAGAAACTATTAGCTGTAATACAATCATGGGCACTATAATGGCAAGTTAACAGACCTAGGCCCTGTCAAAGGAGGCAGTTAAGAATCTTCAACACCAGTTGTTGAAGATTTAGGTAAATGTAGGTAAATGTATGTACAAGCATAGGCTCAGAAGGGTTAAAGGGTCAGGATTTTTGTGATGTGAAAAGGTTTAATAAATAATTTCTTACTTTTGTCCACATATACTGTAAAAACTATTCTACACACACAACTTCAGAACAACCAAATGTTTTAGAAGGAAAAAAATAATCTGGTTGTAAACCACCTTGAATTCATTTCTTGTTGAAGCATCTTTTGATTCAAGTCTTCTTAGGATGATATCCATCAGCAGCCAACATCTTAACTTGACATTATTTGCCAACTGTATCTTGCAGATCTCTATCAGGACATCTGTAGTCCATTCCCCTCCTCGACAGATTTTCTGTCCAATTTAGTTCTTGACTCTGGACTCTGTTAGGGCCAAATGTTTAGTTATTTTTCATTGATTTATGCATCAAATGTGTAATTCTGCTCCCACACCATTGCTAATTTGGACGAGGGACAAAAGAGAAAGCAAAGGTTAGAGCACCCTTTGCAACCAATGGGTTTTAAGATGTTTTACTGTGTTCCCTTTTTCACAAGTCATAATTCAGAGTTACGATCAACTTATCAGTCAGAAAATCAGAAGGATTTTGTTTTTATTGGGCCCTATGCCAAATGAAACAGCATGGAATTAGGTAGGGACTTTGACATGATATACATGATTCTCCTCTGGCACCTAGGCAGCCCCAAAACATGATGCCTTCGCCATGTTTAGTCTCTCACCTTTACTCCTCCAAACATACTAAAGCCAAACAAGTCAACCTTTGCCTCATTTCATCATTAAACTTTGTCTTAAAGGGATTTTTTTGTCAGTATAGTCTGCTGGTAATTTACGTTGAGATTAAAGGTTTTACTTTTGAAAAAGGCCATGCTCTTGCATGACATCTTTTTTGACTCCAAACAGAGACCCTTTTGTTCTAACTGCTTCGTGTCTGCCTGGCTTGAAGGTTCCTGTGTAGAACCTGAACATTTCCTTTAAATGATGTGCAAAATGTTCACTCACTGAAAGCGGAACATAGAAAGCAGACGGGTACGTGTGACATTAAAACGGTAAAAGATAAACATTTACTGACATTTTCTGACCAGTGTTTTATTATGTAAATTCATCATGTGTATCTTTAACTACAACTGGAATAATCTGCATGCTAATCTTTTAACTGGAGTGTATGAACATTGGATGGAAAACAAAAAAAGATCTTTCAAACATTGCAAGTTGTGTGGCTGGTACTGATTTTATGTTCAAGACTTGGAGGGGAAGCAGTCCAAGTTTTCGGTATGTCAACAAGGTGAGCTCATGGTAAGTCCCTGATTCTCCCATGTCAGGCAGACAGAAAAACACACTCTCTCCAGCTCTATCAGGCCAGTGCCGGGCCTTTTCTTTTTAGAGGCTTCTAATCCTGCTGGGTCCGTGGCCTGACATCACAGGGCCCTCCTCCTCAAGCCTCTTTCTGCCGATGTGCCGTACCCACACTCTCATTTCCTCTCCAGCTCACGAACGCCAATTCCTGCTCCGGTTTCCCAAGCCTCTGACGTCTGAGCATCTGATTAGGAGGGACGGCCTCATCTGACGCCTCATCTGGCCCTCTGAGGTGGTTAAACGTTAGAGAAGGGAGGTGCTGGGTGAATGTTTGGGCTGGTGTGAGTGTGGAACAGCCAGCCCAGCCTTCTCTTTCTCTCTTCCTCATTTGCTTAACCCATTGAAAATCTCTCACTTGGCTGCCTGGACTTCATCATGTGACTAGGAAGCATGGCTCCTATCCATTTCTCCTTCTGACAGAAAGGAAATATTCAAACAAAAGGGGCGGACACTGGACTCTGCTACGTCGCTGGTTAAAAATAACTGGCATATTTAAGGCTGTTGAGGAATCCCAGGGCAGGCAAACGCTGGACAGCTTGCCGCCCAGTAGGAGCTCTCTCTCTCTCTCTCTTTCTCCCCCTCTCTCTCCCCCCTGCCCCTTCCTCACAGTTGTTTCTTTTGCGAACTTCTCCCTTTTTTTTTCTCCTTCCTCTAAATTGGTGGGTTTTACACAAAACCTGAAACATAACCACGACCACCACTCCACACCTTAACCACATGCTCTAGTCCCCTGTGGAAACCACACAGCTACATTATACAGTGTGATGAAAGCTCAGTATTGGCTTGGTGCAACTCTGCACATCTGTACAGGGCTGGCTGCAACTGACTCAAGTCTTGTGCATATGCATAACAATTAGTTGGAAACTAATTTTATCCACAAATGATTGCATTTATATGTTTTTTCTTTACTCTCTGAACCCTTCTGAACTGAAGGTGACTCAACTAATAAGTTTTTGTCTTTTAATTTATTCAGAAAGAACTTGGCTTGCCAGGTATGACCAAGTCTCAATAACAAATATATTACCCTGCAAGAATATTCCTATGCTATACCTCAATGTCTTTTATTGGGGTTTTTGGTGATAGACCGATACAAACTAGTGCATAACTATGAGGTGAAAAAAAAGATGTTTAAAACTTTTGGAAATGTGTGGTGTACATTTGTATGCAGCCCTCTTTACTTTGGCACCCTTAAGTAAAATCCATTGCATCCAATAACCTAATCAATACACAGTGTCCACCTTGGCGTGGTGGTGGCGCAGGGATAAAGCCCGCGACCCATGAATGGGTTCAAGACCCTGCACGTTGACCTTAGCTGCATGTCTTCCCGTCTCTCCATCCTATTTCCTGTCAGGCAACTTTCAAAATAAAGGCCACTGGTGCAATAAAATAAAAATAAAAATATCCAGCTGTTCTGTAAAGGCATAAGAGGTTTGTTAGAGAACAATAATGAACAAACAGCATCATAAAGACCAAGGACGTTTTAAGCAGGGTTGGGTTATTACACAATATTTAAAGCATCTAATGTATGACACGACTGCAAACCTACAAAGGCCAACATTGCCGTCCGCCTAAACTGACAGGCCGGGCAAGGAGAGAGTCCAATATGTGCTGTGAAAAATGTGAAGACTTAAAAATACTGTAATTGTTCACATGTAGGTTTAGCTTCTAAAACAATTTTCCAAGCTTTCAATCTCAAGCTCACCTCTGTTTAATCCATTATTCAAAAATGGAAAGAGCATAGCATGACTGCAAAACCTACCTAGATATGGCTGTCCACCTACACTGACATGGCAGGAAAGGAGAGCATTAATCAGAAAAGCAGCCAGTTGGTCTGTGGTAACTCTGGAGGAGTTGCTGAGATCCACAGCTCAGAGAATCTGTTGACTGGACAACTACATTATTACTTAATAACTAGGCAATTATAGCCTCCATGGAAGATTGGCTAGATAAAATAAAGTCAGTAACGAACAAATCCTGTAAGACATTGCATTTACAGTTTGCCTTAAGCAATGTAGCAGACCCAGAAAACAAAAGGAAGGAGGTGCTCTGGTCAAATGAGACCAAAATGGTTCCTTTTGGTCAACACCCATAACACTGTGACAGAAAACTAACATTGCACGTTACCGTGAATACACCATCACCACAGTGGCACTTGGTAGTGGCAGCATCATGCAGTGTGGGTGCTTTTCTTCAGTAGCAACGGGGAAGCTGGTCAGAGTTGATGGTTGCACTGCTATGTGGAAACACAGAGCAGTCCTGGGGCAACATCTGTTAGAAGCAAAAGACTTGAGACTATGGATGAAGGTTTAGCTTCCCACAGGACTACAAAGCTCAATACAGAGCCAGAGCCAACATGAAATGATTTAGATCGGTGGTTCTGAATTCTGGTCCTCAGGGCACACAGTGGTGCATGCTTTAGGTGTTACCCTGCTGAGTTAAATCAATAGGTGACTAGCAGGCCTATGGAGCACTTTATAGTATGCTGAGAAAGTAATGTAGTCATCAGAATCAGGTGTTCTGGAGCAGTAACATGTCTAAAACACGAAATACAGTTAAGACCAGAGTTGAAACCACTGGTTTAGATCAAAGCATACTCATGTGTTAGAATGGCCAAGTCAAAGTCCAGACCTGAATCCAATAGAGAATCTGTGGCAGGACTTAAAAACTGAATGTTCACAGCTGCTCTTTATAAAATCTGACTCAACTTAAGCTGTTATACAAAGACAAATTTCAGTCTCTGGTTATGCAAATCTTCTACAGACATACCCCAGAAGACCTTTGGTTGTGACTGCAGCAAATGACTCAGGGCAGCTGAATATAAAAGCATGCCACATTTCCAGATGTTTATATGTGAATAATTTTAAAAACCATGTATCATTTCCTTCCACTACAATCACACACTACTTTGTGTTGGTCTATCACATAAAGTCCCAATTAAATGCATTAAAGTTGTTTATAATAAATAACTGTGGAAAAGTTTAAGTGGTGTAAATACTTAAACAATGCACTAGATAGTGAACAAACCCTTCTCTTAACATGTCTGAACATTTTTTTCTTTAACTGCTGTCCCTAACAGCAGCAGCCAGAGGAATAATTTTGTTTCAACCACTTCTTTGTCAACGGCATTCAGAGAAAAGCAAAGTACATCGAAGAGTAAGTAAAGAATCTATGGATCTAATAAGTAAAGAATGAAAGCTATTTTATAATTACTGAATAGCATCTGGAAGAGAGTGCAGAAAACCTCAGTGTCTGGAGTTATAATCTGCTGATATCCATATTCAATTGGAAACCTTCCAGCCGGGGTGTGGGGGGGGGGGGGGGGGGGGGGGGGGGGGGGTGGACTTCACCAAGGGACAGGGGTGGAACAATAACTGGAGGGCCTTCAATTTATCTGTTGCTTGCAGTTTTTTTTTAATTGTCAAAGTTTTATTAAGCCATTTTATTCTAACGAGTCTCAAAATGTATTATGACTGTTTCAGCTGAAACTCTTAGCACAGCCAAGAACAACACCTTAGCTCACCTAAAAAACATTTACTGTGGTGAAGGTGCTTCTTCAGGTGAACGTCATGACAAAAACACAACTCTGAGGATACTGAAAGTTCAAGAGGAAAATATTACCCATCTCAATCCCCTCTCCTTGCTGATAAAACACCATGACGTCAGTCTTACCACATCCAATCCTTATATCACCACAGTATTTAGAAAATATCTGAAGTTATGTTGAAATGATTCACAGCAGTAGTGTATCACATAAGTTCTTTCATTCTCAACGCTACATTCGGTTAAAACTGTTGTATTAACGTATTCCATTCAAAGGTTTGGTGTGAGTTACAGAACCGCCATGACTTCATTGTGTGAGGAAAAGATCCCAGCACACAGTGGTGTCATCTTCTCAGTCTTTATCTGTTTTCTCCAGGTCATTATTCCAAAGCAAAGCACCTCACTTGTTCAAGACAGCCTTTTGTTTTGAGGATCACTTTCAAAACCATTATGTCCCATTATAAAGAATGTAGCTGTAATGGCACAGTCTCTATTGTCTTCCAACAAGCTTTAGGAAGCAGGTCTTAAAGGACCTTACGCACACAGTCAGCGAAACCATCACTTCTGTTTTCATCACACATTTGAAGAAAGTCAATTTAATATACAGCTGGAACAGAACATTTACATACACTGTATAAAGACAGGTAACCATTGTTGTAAGTGTCTGACATTAAATCAGACTACACCTTTCCTGCTTTAGCTCAGTCAGGATTTCCCAAATTATTTCTATTTCATCACTGACAGATAAAGACCTCGTATCTCCGAAAATTAAATTTTTTTGTTATTGTTATTTTTCAACTGATATTTATGAGTGAAACCACAGATAGATGTGAAGGGTGATCCATAGAGTTTGCTTTCACAAGAAAACAAAAAAGTATAAGTATGGAGAAACAAGGTTTTTGGCCAACAGCCACAATTTGCTCAATGCCAAAATAATGAGTGAAGTCCTTGAGTCACTCAACAACTAACTTGGCAGTATGCTTAGGGCTATTCTATATTTGGAACACCCATTTGTGCCCAAGCGTTAACTTCCAGACTCATGTCTTGAGATGCTTCAGTATTTCCACATGATATTCTTTCTTCATGTTACCATCTATTTTGTGTATTGCACCAGTCCCTCCTGCAGAAAACCTCCATAACATGATGCTGCCATGCTTGTACTTCGCAGCTGGACTGGAGTTTTCAGATTTCCCCCTTTTCCTCTAAATGTAGCAATGGTCAATGTGGCCAAACACTTCAGTTTCATCAGACCACAGTAGATGTCTCCAAAAATAAGGTAAATTAACTGAGTTTATATAGCACTTTTCTAGTCATGCTGACCACTTAACAAAGGAAATTAATAAGAAGATCGGTAGACAACTTGGGGTTAAGAGCATTAGTGTGTGACAAGAGGAAGCTGGAATTGGACCAACAACCTTTGGAATTCAATTCAATTCAATTCAGTTTTATTTATATAGCGCCAATTCACAACACATGTTGTCTCAAGGCCCTTCACAACAGTCAGGTACATACATTCCAATTAATCCTAACCATTGAACAGTGCAGTCGGAGTTAGTTTTTTATTCAAATTGGATAAAAAGTTTTTCTATCTAAGGAAACCCAGGAGATTGCATCCAGTCAGTGACTTGCAGCATTCACTCCTCCCGGATGAGCATGTAGAGACAGTGGACAGTCACTGGCGTTGACTTTGCAGCAATCCCTCAATTCGAGATGACTACTTTTCCCACTGTGCCATAGTTGCTCAATGATCCTTGCCCCTGAGTGCATTTGCAAATCCCAATCCTCCTTTTTATGTTGCTTTTGGAGTTATAGCTTCTTCCTTCTCTGAGTGGCCTTTCAGCCCATGTCAGTACAGGACGGCTTTGCTGTGGATAGTGACACTCTCCTACCATCTTCAACAAGCATCTTCACAAATTCTCTTGCTTTTGTTCTGGGGTTGATTCACACATTTTGCACCAAAACATGTTAATCTTTGGGACACAGAACCCGTTTCCTTCCTGAACAGTATAAGGGCTGGACATGCCTATGAAACATGGTACCTTCAGGCATCTGGAAATAGTACCCAGGATGAACAAGACTTGTGGAGATCTAACATTCTCTTCCTGTCATCTTGATGGTTTCTTTAGTTTCTTTCATACATCAGAAAACAATTTGTTTCACATGTTGCCTTAAAATACATCCACAGGTGTGCCTCCATTTCATTTAAATGTTGTGAATAGATAAAAATGACCTGACATCATTATCAGGGATTTCCAAAATAGTTTAAAGGCAAAATAATCCTAAAAGTGTGAAGATGAGGAAAGTAACACAACATTCTATACATTTTGGTAATCCTAACTGGCTTTAAACAAGAAAGGTTTAAGACAGTGAGGAAAATAAATTGGGCAATGTTTTATTATACAGTTTATGTAAATATCTGATCTCAACTATACAGGCCATGTTTGGATTCATGTCAACCTGTTGCAAAAGCAGCCAAACAGGATACCCAATCTATTGACAGAACACATTTGACTCTGTATCCATGCCTATTTTTCCCACAGGGTTTTGTTTGCTTATTGAAGCTCTGTGCATTTATGCAGTTTGGAACTCTGCGTGAAGACACAGACAAGACGTTTATGGAGAACATGTCCTGTTGAAACCGGCGTGTTTGTTGACATACCTAACAGACGAGATCCTGATGCAGGAGGATCAGTGGCGAGCGCTTTGTTTGATCTCGTGACTCAGTGTGTCGAGCTACGCTGGACTGCAAAGTTTGTGTGAAATGGTGTGCAAATCCGGCAAAATGTCAGATCAACTGCAATGCTTCACATTTGAAAGCTTTAAAACTTTTTAATGAAGATTTTTAAAACAAATACAACCTGAATAACATGCTGATTTTTATTGTGACTTTGGATTAAAGTGGATTTTTTATGGAAAGCCAGAATAGATAAAAATTTGCATAAATAATTTAACCTTAATTTGATCATTTTCCCAAACACAATATGTTTGATCATATTATTGATCATAATATTTGATAATATCTGAATATTCTGATTTATAGATGTTTTAGTTCATAATTTGGAGCTGTGAAAATGTTATAAAGCACACCAAATGTTGCCTTTCAAGCAACCAGAAGTTCCTGTAATATTCTAAGGTGGCCGTTTCTTTAGGCTTTACGATTTTTGAGCTTCTGCTGCTTTTTAATTTACTTTACTGTGATTGTTCCTGACCTTGGCAACATACAGTATTCTGCAGTTTGAGCCTAAAAAGGGGGGGACATTGGATAAGCAGAGAGTAACAAACTAAAACATCAGCAAAGACTTGAAACAGAACCTGGGGCATCCATCATCCTTCAACTGGGAATGACCTTGTTGGTGCTTAAATTCTTTCTCTCAAATTGCCTTATCTTTGCTCTTTTTCACTTATTCAAATAAAGAAATAGAAAAAAACATGACTGGCTGCTGATAAGAAAATGCTTTAAGATAACTTGTTGAAAAACCTCTTGGAATGATTTGGAGTTAAGTTGCCTAACAAACAACAGACTAAACAGCAAAAATGAAAATGAAAGTGAACATTAAAAGATCCTCAACAAGACTTTATTAAAATATAAGACACTGGCTTCTTGGAAGCAAAGGACAGCTTAAATATAAGGTCTGACTCAAATGTTTGCACAGTATTGTAAATTGTAATATGTATCCTGGCTTAATTAACAAATCAACAATTAAAGAAAAAGAGAGAAACTTAGATTACTGCAGAGAGCAGATTTGCTGACCTGATAATGCTGTGGATGGCATTTTACTGACATGGTTTGGTAACATTTCCTCCAGCTAAATTGTAAAGCCATTGTAAGTCTATGCAAAGGAACAACTCTACCTAAAACATTTATCATTTCTTTACAGGTGTGTAAAGAACTTTAAGTGCAACTTTAAGTGCTTTCCAGATGAATTAGAAAAGAACACAAGGGTTCACTGAACAGTTCAAAATCAAATTAAAGGGATGATAGAAAATATATTGATCCTTTGCAGTAACAACATCTTAAATACAAAGGATTTAAGAACCAGAAGACATATTGGCTTTTAGAAAAGCAAGTTTTCCACCCCTCCAGATTAACTGCAGTGCAAACTGAGGCAGCAAACCCAGAAAAGAAAGCCTTATGGTCTCAATCAAATATTTTTTGTTTATTCGCATTTAAAATATTTTTCAGAGTCAACCATTGCTCAACAATTGTAAAATGCAAAGAAAACAAAGAAAACGTTTTTACAAAACGTTCTACAAACGCTTTTCCTCTGAAAAGTGTGGCATGCCTTTACATTCAGCTCACTTGAGTCAATACGTAGTAGGACCAACTGTTGTAGTATTTACAGCTATTAGTCTCTACCAGCTTTGCACAACTCAGTTAGTTTCAACGAAGAACTGTGAACAGCAATCTTACCACAAATTCTAGGCTGGACTTTGACTGGGACATTCTAACGCAATGAATATGCCTTCATTCAAAGGCTCTGCATATTTATCAGAATCAGAATCAGAATCAGCTTTATTGCCAAGTTCGTATACAAACAAGGAATTTGACTCCGGTACACTTTGCTCTTTGGTTTTGTTTTTGCATTACAGAATATACAAATTTACAATGTACAATATACACATATGTAATAAAAATAAAAAGGTGCATTTGCAACATCTGTATGCTGTTGTTTTGTACTCTATTGAATGTTCAACAGAGAAACAGCCTGGGGGAAGAAACTGTCTCTGTGGCGGCTGG
This sequence comes from Girardinichthys multiradiatus, assembly GCF_021462225.1. Lineage (NCBI taxonomy): Eukaryota > Metazoa > Chordata > Actinopteri > Cyprinodontiformes > Goodeidae > Girardinichthys > Girardinichthys multiradiatus. The sequence continues at coordinate 20,051,767 of NC_061801.1, forward strand.
TTTTAGTGAACAGTGCTCTGTGGCGGCGGCCTGAAGGTAAAACTCTAAACAGTTTATGTGCAGGATGTGTGGGGTCTGCAGAGATTTTAGCAGCTCTTTTCCTGACCCTAGACCTGTATAAGTTCTGGATGGAGGGAAGATCAGTCCTGATTATTCGTTGCAGTCTGCACCTGTCCTGTTTTGTGGATGAGCCAAACCACACTGAGATGGATGAAGACAGGACAGACTGAATGATGGCAGTGTAGAAGATGACCAGCAGCTCCTGTGGAAGGTTGAACTTCTTGAGTTGCCTCAGGAAGTACAGTCTCTGCTGGGCCTTCTTTCGAACAGTGTCTATGTGTGAAGACCATCTCAGGTCCTCAGAGATGGTGGTTCCTAAGAACCTGAAGTGGTCCACAGCTGACACGGTGTTGTTGACGATGGTGAGGGGGGTGTATGGGGGTGGTGTTCTCCGAAAGTCCACCACCATTTCCACAGTCTTGAGTGGGTTGAGTTCAAGGTAGTTCTGACCGCACCAGTGTACCAGCCGATCCACCTGCTGTCTGTATGCAGACTCATCACCGTCCTGGATCAGACCAATGACAGTGGTGTCGTCTGCAAACTTAAGGAATTTCACGGACGAGTCCGATGAGGTGTAGTCATTTGTGTACAGAGAGAAGAGGAGTGGGGACAGAACTATATATATGTATATATGTATATATATAAATATATAAATATATATATATATATATATATATATATATATATATATATGCTAAAGAAGGTGGCTGAGGTAGGTGGATTTACTTAATATTTAGGCAATTTTATATTTATAAAAATGCATTTATAATCAAATAAAATAAATAAAAGGTCGTTATTCATATGTGGATTATTATTGTAGTTGTTGTTGTTATAAACCCATTAGTTATTATCTATTTGTGATCTATTTTGGCCCTCCAGGTGATATGTACGCCTGCAGGTGACCGCATTAAATCTGAGTACTTGCTGTCAGTCTGTGTTGCAACTGGAAAAATGCGGCATTTCACAAGGATAAAAGCAGTAAGGATTGGTACCGTTGCTATGAATACAAACAAACCTCGCTGTGCCTCACACTCTTTTATTTCTATCCCATTAGACTCGGCCTCCCCCTTCTCTCTCCCTCCCTCCCCTCCTCTAATGTTTTCCTGCGCCGGTTGCCGGGGCGACAGAAGGCGTTTCCCAGCGATTTAAGGGTACCTCTCACGCTGTTTCCTCACACAGCTCAGACTGCCGCCGGTCTCCCTGCACGGCAACAGGCGGGAGGGATTCCCCTGCTCGTCGCCTCTCTGTCTTCCCCGTTGAAACAGCTTCCAATCTGTCACAACTTGCTACTTGTCTTTTTCTTTTTTTTTCCCCCCTCTTTTCCACCGGCGCGCCCATCTAGCGGCGGCATGTTCGGGGGCCAAAGTGCGGCGTGCGGCGCGGAGCAGAAACTTTAAAACATTTCTGACGGGGGATTTTATTCTACCCAGATCCAGTGCAGTCCGCGGCAAGAATACTTAGGAGTCCGCACACAGATTCTAACTGATGAGGTGAAACTTTTTCTTAAAATCGCCCGATCATCGTCTTGCTTGTGGAATATAAAGGAGCCTGCGCCTCCTTCTGCAGGATCGTTCCTGGGATTTACGGTGTTTTCTGTGTAATTTCAGGCAGCCTCCAAATGACGTCGAGATGGCTTGTGGCACGCTTCTCCCATCTATTTCCACGTTTGCCAGCGGTCCAACTGACAAGAGCAGAGCCATAGGAGGTGCCTATCTGGTGAGTATAACTTATTGCGTGCCAGATAGACCTCGGGCATCAAGTAATCTGTTATAGTCCTCTATTTAAAGTGTGTTTATTGGTTTCATTGTAGCTCCCATGTTATTACTGCAGTCAAGGCTTGACACTCTTTGCTGGGGTGTGCACCAGTTTATGCAGACTACACAGGGCATTCAAACTGGGAAAGAACATATGGTTTCCCGCACAACTCCTAGAAAGAATATTATTATGTGGTGATTGCACGAAAAATCTCCTGGTTGTTATCTGAGCTTGTTTGTTTTTATTATTTATTTTCCTTTTTTATGCTTTTCAAGCCAATACCAGTATTCCAGGCAGTCCACATTCCAATGATCTTTCCTCCACCTGAATGAGCTGTGTTGCTGAGCTTTCATAATTATCACCCTCCATTACATTCCTTCTTGAATTAAACTTGTCTGCACATCTATTCACTTTGTTTTAGTCTATTTTGAGGTAGAGCAGGACATAAATGCATATGACCTTCTTGTAATTAGTGGTAACGTGACACAAACAAGCTCCTGACCTGGTCTCTGTAACTTGTGTCTAGAAATGGAAGGAGGAGTTGTTCCATCTTAAGAGATCCAGTGTGCCAGAGAGAAGCAACTGCTGCGACCCAGACCACCCTACTGCCACCAGCATAACAAGCACCGGCATGTCCAAGAAGGACATTGAGCCAGATCTGGACTTGGACTATGATTTTATTCTGTCCAACTCCATCCTGCAGCAACAGCAGCAGCAGCAGCAACAGCAGGAGGATGCCATGGGGTGTAGCTCTGCTCAGGCCATGTCATCATCTCCAGGTTCCTTCACCTCGTCTTACCAACTTCCCTCCCCTCAAGACACCACCAGTGAACTACTCTACACCATCCCAGACATCAGTGACGTTTCACCTTCTGGAGGCTTCGTGGCAGAACTCATGAGGCCCGATTTGGACCCCGCATACCTCCACCCCCCTAGCCTCCATGGCAAGTTTGTAGTAAAGACAACAATGGACATGAGAGAGTACTGCCAAGGCATGAACATAGGCAAGGCTTACGTTGGCACTGTGGCGGACTCTGCTACATCGCAGGCCTCTCCATCCTTCGTGTGCACCCGGATAAAGCAGGAGAACCCCAGTAACTGCACCATCTCACAGCCTATGGACCTGCACCTGGCAGGGGTGAATTCTCATGGGCGAGCAGGCCAACAACAGCGCCCAAGCAACTTGGATCTTCATGGGTTTCCAGGGAATGGGAGGACCATGACCGGCACTAGGTTATCTTCATCCTCTTCCCTTTCTCCAGACAATCCTCTCGGCCGGGAGCACCAGCTAGGCCACCCTCTCTCTCAGATCCCGCTACCTCCGCAGGGGTACCACCATGGTTCTTCTCAGGTTTTCACCTCCTACCCTCAGGGGGCGTCCATGCAGTATCCAGGTGATTGGCACACCACTCAGCTTCATGTTAGATAATTTGTACAGTAAATCCAGCTGAGACGTTACTTATTCAACAAAATCAATTTTAGTAAAGTGAACACTTTGACATTAGTTTTTGCAATGCTGACTGTACAAGCGTTTTCTATTATTCAGATCTTTATTCTTCTACAGTTTGACATTATTGTTTCGTGGCGATGACTTTGGCCATCTTTTTTCCCCTGCAGAGGGCATCATGATCTCAAGCGGGGACTGCTTACCAGAGGAGCCGAAGCCCAAACGCGGTCGGCGCTCCTGGCCGAGGAAGAGGGTGGCGACACACACGTGTGACTACGTCGGCTGTGGCAAAACGTACACAAAGAGCTCCCACCTGAAAGCACACCACCGCACACACACAGGTATAGCTCTCTTTCCAGTTTTTCTTCTCTTGTTGCCTTTTTTCTTTATGAGGCACGTACATCGAAGACTTGCTCATTACTCCAACTTGTTTTGTTATCCAGAGCTATTCAGCTTAAGGCTTTCATTGTGGATTTAGGAAAAAACAGGCCACATCACTGGCACGTTGTTGAATAAACACCTTCATAGAAGGGTGGGGGGTGGAGTAGGGCAGTTGTTTGTCAGGTGCAGCAAAACAGGTTGACACTGATCCCTTCTCAAATATGAGTGCTAGGCTTTTCATACAAGAGTTGTAGGACAGGATGGACCTCTTTTCTTGCTGAAGGTGGGAAAGCCTGGGCTACTTTACCCTTAGGGTTGGTGCTAACTGCTCTGTGTATGTTTGTTTTTTCATCACAGGGGAGAAGCCTTACCACTGCGACTGGGAGGGCTGCGGCTGGAAGTTTGCACGTTCCGATGAGCTCACTCGCCACTACAGGAAACACACGGGTCATCGGCCATTCCAGTGCCAGAAATGCGACCGGGCCTTCTCCAGGTCGGACCATCTCGCTCTCCACATGAAGAGACACTTATGAGATGCGGACAAGGCGACAAAGGCTGAAGGCGCCAGTATATATCTGTTTGCAGAATTCCGAACAAACGCTTTTTGTTACCAAATCTTGCCTTCAAGCTGATGTCGAGCAACAAGACACGCTGTGGTGTTCATGGCACAAAGAAAGAAAAAAAAGCATTACTCCTTCAAGAGCCCCTCTTAGGTTGTGCAGGTGACTCCATGAGGCCTCTCAGCCAGGGTTGTAAAACTTTATGAAAAGGGACCAAACTGGAATTTGTCTTATTTAACCGACAAAACTTGGTGGACCAGGTGCCAGCGTCTTTTAACTGGAAAATTCAGGGAAACCAGGAGCAACAGACAAAACATCTCCAGAGGCCTTCTAGCAGTGAGCAACACAGCCATCGCTGACTCTACTCCTACTACACACTGTTAAAACAAACTGTATTAATAAAGACAACAATATTTATCATCCCATTTCACCTGCCAAAGCCATTTATTTTCAGGTACAATGTTAATTTATACAGAATGGTGCTGAGTAACACAGAAGGTTTCTTTTAGAAATAAAAAGGTACCAAAGATGATGGACAATACATAAAAAAGGGTAAAACATCGGAAAAAAAAAAAAAGTGCCATATAGTTTGTGTTTTCTTCCAAAAAGTATGACTTCAGGTAAACACTTTTTAACAGCGATGGCAATCTACAACGCACTGCAGCTGCAAAGTGCAATAATTTATATGAAATATTCGTATTTTTGTATTGAATGAGTAACTCTGAACAAAAATGTTGTTTTTGTTTATAGCCAAAATATGTAATATAATGTTGAACTTTGTACATTTGTACATAAAAAAATGTTTTGTTACTGTTTTGTATTTTACAGTATAATGAAATAAAATGTATTTGAACTAAGAAAAGCAAGGTGGGATTTATACAATGCTGTAACAAAGGAGCGTATTTAAATGGCTCTATCACATCATACACAACATCGTCCCATATCATGACGAGACCGCCACGGGCAATATAGCACAACGTTGTCATTTGAAAGTTTTCCAGAAGAAAACTCACTCCAACGATGTCCTGTTTCCATGCGTTGTTTTCTTTCCACCTGTCAGGGGAAAGAAAAGAAAAGAGACATCGAGTGTGACACCAGATCTGAGTGCTACTCTGTGCTGAGAAAATATGAATAAAAACACACAGAAAATGAAGTTACAGTGGCACAAAATTTACCTCAATCATAAAATTAAACTCTGTTTACCCCTTTAGAGTGCCATTATGACTCAGCAACATTTGTTTTAATTAAGTTTCAGCTGCTGTGAAAGAGTTTAGCTTGTAGCAAGGCGGATTCTTTATTATTGAGGTCAAAGTGTACCGGAGTCAAATTCCTTGTTTGTCTGTACAAACGTGGTAATAAAGCTGATTATGATTCAACAGAAATCTACACTTTTATTTAGTATTTCTTTTTTTTAAAACAGTGCTCCCAAAACAGGGGAAACCTTATAGGATGTAATTCAAAATGCAAGAATGTTAAACCCAATTTTTAACATAAACTAGCCTAAGAACAACTCAGAAATTGCAACTGAAATGATGTAACATGGAAAAAAGGGTCAACCCTCACAGTTATGGGTTCAACGAACTCTCAATGATTACGTGTTAATACTAGCGTAACAATTGAGGAATAATTTCTACATGAAAAATAGCTTCATCACCTAATGATTCATATTAACATAATCGGATTTTTTGTTTGTTGATTCAGGTATAGAAGTCAGTGTACGGGCTCAGGAATACCTCAGAAAACTGGTATCGAACAAACCATCTCTGGATCCACAAATATTAGCTGAGAAATAAATGGATGAATGAATGCATAAAAATAATTAGAAGATGTATGGATCTATAGAGGGGGAGAAACAGTTCTGTAGTCAAATTTATACGTAGAAAAAGAAATATAAATGTTTTTACTCTAATGCTCATTGGTATGCTTTTAGACAAAAGTGATGGAGCACTGCCCAACTTATTAATGGCAAATAGTATTTTTGGAGGTTGAGGAGCATCAATAAAGCCATTTGTTTTGAATTTGTACCAAATTGACCACTTTTCTTTGGAAACTGTGTTAGAAAGCAATTTTTAACACATTTGTTCTTATTTGTCTATACTTTCTTTTTTATATTGTATTTCAGCTTAGTTTGTATCTTTTTGGTATCTTTGTGGTCTACATGTGAAGCATTTTGGGAACTAGAAAAACCAGATGTAAATAAAAGTTGAGTAGATATATTTTTACTGTCTCACACCACAATAAAGGCAGTTTTATTACTGCGATGAAAAACAAACAGCCTATGTCTTAAAACTAAGTAAATTTAAGGATTTTCTGACCATTATTATCATGCTGCACTATACAGTAAAAAAGCCTTATAAAAACATCAAGGAATATTTAATGATACAATTAATTTGTATTCAAGCTTTAAAGGGCACAAAAACCTATATTTAGTAAGTAACATATGAGCCTTTAACCATTTTCGGATGTTAAACATGTATTATTGACGCATTAATGTGGATTACGTTCATACCAGCGCGTTTGACTGTGGAACATTTTGTGGCCTATGACGCCCTCTGCAGGTTTTTTCAGGTAAATCATCCTGATTTTCACCAGGGGAGATGCTTTCTAGTATCCGTCTACTCGTTGGACTTGGTATGGCAGAAAGAAAAGTACGGGGGTTTGAATTTAAAGAAAAACAGAAAAAACGGTGTCACACATGTTGCTTGTTTGGTTCCACTTTAATTTTGTCAAGGAGCCAATGAATACTGCAAAAACATCCTAGATTTACCCTTAAATCTGCAAAAACAACTGTTCTTAAGTAATAAAACAAAGGCACATAGGCTGATGCAAAAGCATAGGATTTTAATTACTCCATTTTAACCTGTTAACAACAGCTTGTCCTTGTACAACAGCCGCCAATTGAGAATTATCCAGTGTTATCATGAAACTTTGATTTGGAACTGGTGAATAAAATACACTTTGGAAAAGGCTTGCTTGCTTGCATATATACTGAACATTAGCAACTGAACAGTGGAGGAAGAAAGGTGAAAACACAAATCAGCTCCTTTAGTCGTCGTCAAAGTTCTGTTGTAAAAGGAAGTTGGCAGCCAAGTTCTCGTTCTTGTCGCAAGCAAAGTAGGCTTGGATGACGAGTCCTTCTGGAAACCCCAAGGCTTTTAGCTGGATAGAGAGCAAAATATGGAAATTAGTTTAACAAAATTGTAATAACCATCAAGCTTTAGTGATTTACCAACACTGAAGTTTGGAATGATTAAAAAAAAACAACTGGTTCTGGACATTGTCATGCTCCACCTCACCCTCTCAATAGCTTCTTTTTCCTGTGGTGTGACCTGAATATAGCTCGTCTGACCCCCGCCAGGTGTTCCACCTCCCATCCCTCCAGCTACCCCTCCGCCACCTGCTGGCACTGGGTCTGGATTGGGCTCATTCAGCATCTGGATGAACTGTTCTTGGTGGCTGCTGATCTCCTATAGCGGTAAATGAATAGTTTAGCAATGGATCTGTGTCACAAAACGAAACGCAGTATAAGGAGGGGTGGAAAAAAACCAAAGCTACTTGCAAGCAGCAGTGTGGAAGTTGTTTATGTGATAAGAAATGATTCAGGTGAGTTCAAACTATTGAAATCCATGTTTTCTGCATTAAAGACAACATAAATTATGTATCTGGTATAAAGTGCTGCAGCTCCTTTAGTTTACAAGACCACAAAGGTAATAAAGTAGAACAAACAGCGAAAAACAAGTCGTTTAAGCAGCAACATGCAGATTTCTTTGAAATAGTTTTTCTTTTTAACCATTATTCATTGATTGCATTCTTCTTAATCTTTTCACATTTTATCACATTATTTAAGTCAATATTGATGTTTTTCTTAAAATAAACCAACACAAAGTAAGTGTAATTACTCGTGCACTTCGCAAGTCTACCGTTTATGAAAGGGTGCAAACATATAGAGGAAGGTGCCCCGGTTATATCAGACCAAAACCAAACATTACGGCCTATATGCAAAATGTTATGGTGGAGGAAAACTAACGCTGCCCATCAACCTAAACACATGATCTCCGCTTTGAAATATGGTGGCGGCTGCATGATGCTTTGGGGATGCTTTTGCTCAGTGGGAAGCTGGTCAGACTTCATGGGAAGACGGACGAAGCCAAATACAGAACATCCTAGAAGAAACCCTGTTAGAGGTTGCAAAAGACTTGAGGCAGAGGCCAAGGTTTACCTTCCAGCAGGACAATATCCCTAATCATACAGCCAGAGACACAAAGCATGTACGTCTAAGTTCAAAGAAAAATGGGAAAGTTTAGTTTCAGAGGTGCAAAGCTTGTAGAGACATAACCCAAAAGACATGCAGCTCCAATTGCCCTGAAAGCTGGTTTCAAAAAGTATGACTCAGTGGGATTTATTATAAACACATGCCAGCGTTTTCAGCTTTTTATTTGTTGAAGAAAATACTTGACAATTACGCACTACTTTGATTTGGCTTCTCACACGATGTCCTGTTAAAATACACTAATATCTGTTGCTAATTTAAATGTTTAACGGTGCATCGTTGGCAATGTATCTTTAGATTAAACATTGGACCTAAACATAATGTTAGATTAGGGAATTTTGTCACAAGTTAACTGGAATTTTATTGCAACTCCCCTCTCCAAGTAAATGTTTCAACTAGAACTGAACTATTCTTGAGTTCTGGCACTTCCTCACCTGCAGCAGTTCTGGGTTCTCCCTGCCGATCTCCTGCAACAACGTTGGTAGCAGAGCAGGGTTCTGCTGAATCAGCTGCCGCATCACCTGGAACTGAGGCTGACTTCTTAGGAAGCTCAAGGGATTGGCTGGAAGTACAAATTAAAACTGTTAGCAGCAGGAAACGAGAAAACTGGCAAAGAAAGCATAATTACATGCCTCATTTCAGGCAACTTTAGCTTGTTTTTGGAATCAGTGTGTTTCATGTACCTCCTGCTGTAGCAGTTGGTGAAGATCCAGTGTTGGCAGGAGTGCCAACAACTCCAGAAGGAGCAGCTGGAGCGCCACTCGCTGGAGGCGTTGTGGCGTCAGGTCCTGCTGCAGGACCCTGATCTCTGGTTGGCATACCCTGAGGGAGGAGGCAGGCCTTACACTGGTTACTAAATCAACAAGAGAGAGGATGACAATTGCAGTTCTTGATTCAGAAGAACCTTTCAAAAGTTTTTTTTCTATGCAAGTGCATTTAGAAATGTGTTCCACGTGGGTTTACAACAAGAAATTAAGTGTCTTCTGTCAAGAACACAAAAATTGTGTACCGACTATGATGCGCGCCTGGTTTGTAGATAGGATTTGCGGGCAGACAATGCAGCACTTTACCCAAAGCAACATATTTTAATGCAAGGTAGACACACAATGGAGTGAGGGATAGAATATTTTTACGGGCAAAACCTGGGAACCATTGCCTTTCTGGAGGAGGGCATCGTCCGAGCTTCTGCTGGCAACAACTTAATGCTCACCCTCTACAGATGATCCACATAGCCCTGTCTTTCAGTGTTTAACCCTTTCTCTCTCCTAGACATGGCGATTGACTGAGCTTAACTGTAACTAACTCTATGTGCTCTCTTTCAGACTGTAATCTTGAAAACTGGCTCAGAATTTATCTGTTCTTTCTTTCTAGATGAAATGACTAAAGGAGCTACATCCATTAACATTTACTTCTCCTTCCCATAGAAAGTACTCCTGGATCAGTGCTTCTTTGTTCTCTTTGTGTCTCTGCTCTGTTCTCTCAAACCCCCAGTCAGTCGTGGCAGATGGCCGCTCACACTGAGCCTGGTTCTGCTGGAGGTTTCTTCCTGTTAAAAGGGAGTTTTTCCTCTCCACTGTCGCTACATGCATGCTCAGTATGAGGGATTGCTGCAAAGTCAACGCCAGTGACTCCACTGTCTCTACATGCTCATCCGGGAGGAGTGAATGCTGCAAGTCACTGACTGGATGCAATCTGCTGGGTTTCCTTAGATAGAAAAACTTTTTATCCAATTTGAATAAATAACTGAATCTGACTGCACTGTTCAATGATTAGGATTAATTGGAATGTATGTACCTGACTTTTGTGAAGTGCCTTGAGACGACATGTGTTGTGAATTGGCGCTATATAAATAAACTGAATTGAATTGAACCATTGAAAGATTTTATAAATAACTGCTTATCTGCAGAACCTGAAGTCAGAAACAAAACCTTTAACACAGTTAGGGAGAAGGAAATGTAAGCTCCATCATTGCAAATGTTACACAGACGTATGACCTTTCATCAGTTAAATTATGTTTAAATCTTGTAATCTGCTCACAAGCGTATTTATTGAAACTACAAGACTCTACATACAGAAAGCAGGTATTCCATAGCTCTGTCTGGGTTGTTGAAGCTCACTCTCAGAGCTGCCACCACTTCTTCTCTCCCATAGCCCAGGAGCATCATCTCATTCACCATTGCATCATATGATGAACCTGTCACTAAAGGAAAGATCACAGACAGTCACCAATGCAGCAACCTACCTTTAATAGTCTCCGTACTGTCAAATGACTTGAATAAGATTGCTACTGTCAAAGAAATCTGACGCATCAATAATCAGCAGTTTTCAGAGATAATATTCATTATGTTTCAGTTCCCTTTCAGTGCTTCAGACAACATTATGAGAAAAACATGCAAGTTTAGAGTATAAGGACATGTGTGCCTAATGATAATTAGAACAGTCAATAAATAATCAAGCACTGAAGACTGTTATACATGCAGCCTTACCAAGAGTTGAAACAGCTTCAGTGATCAGGTTTGAGCTTGTTGAAGTCTCAGAGCTTCTACAAACGAAAAGGCAAAAAAAAAAAAACATACTCATGTTATTTCTCCAAAACATGATGCAGTTGAGTACGTATCTGATCCTTACCCGCTACTGCCACTAGTGGTGGAGGATGGTTCAGCAGTCAGAGCAGGTTTTTCCTCTGGTTTGGCCTCTGGCTTGTTGTCAGTGGACACCGGCTCTGCCAGCTTCTCTGAACTGGACGAGGCTGCAGGAGCTGTGGTGCTGGAAGCTGAAGAAGGCGATGAAGTTTGTGTGGTGGCTGAGGCCGTTTTGACCTGGGGAAAAATTTACAGACTGTAAAATATCTCAGCCAAATAAAAGGTTTACAATCAACGCTTAATTCTCACTTGTATTTTATTTTATTATTATTCTACCTCTAAATGATGACTAATGTACAGTAAAAGAAATTCCTCAGACAAAAATCATTAAAGACCCCAAACTTGTACAAATGTATGATCAGCTCTCCTCATGTGGTGAAATACAATAATCTACCTGCTGAATAAAAAAGAAAAATACTGAGAAGTAGAAACTGCAAATCCTTAACCTTTGTCACCATGACCACCACAAAGTTCTTCTCATCAATGTTGTATTCTTTGAGAGGCGTGTCATCGCTTAAGATTTTACCTGTCAGAAAAACAAAGGAAATGACTTTGTTTAAAACAATGCATACGTTAATATTAACTAAACTTCTGCTGAATCATAATGTGTGTAAATAATTTCTAGGAAAACAAATATCAAATGATCTAGCTTCACACTAAAGTCCAAAACGCAACTGATGATGTTTAATGAATTTGTTAAAATACACTGCCTGGCCAGAAAAAAAGTCACCACCTGGATTTCACTAAGCAAATAGGTACGAGCCTCCCATTGGATAATTACTGCATGGGCGATTATGTTTCAGCTGGAAAAAAGTTATTTAACTCCAACTGGTGCAATGAGTTGCTTCTCATTTCTTAAACAACCATGTTGAAAGACACATCCCGTGGTCCTGGAAAAGATGTCAGTCTGTTTCAGAAGGGTCAAATCACTGGCATGCATCAAGCAGAGAAAACCTCTAAGGAGATTGCAGAAACTACTAAAATTGGGTTAAGAACTATCTAACGCAATATTAAAAACTGAAAGGATGGTGGGGACCCATTATCTTCAAGGAAGAAATGTGGCCGGAAAGAAATCCTGAATGTTTGGTGAAATCAAATCAAAGAAGAACAACAGTAGAACTCCGGGCTATGATTAATAGTGAAAGTAAGAGCATTTCCACACACACAATGTGAAGGGAACTCAAGGATTGGGACTGAACAGCTGTGTAGCCTTAAGAAAACCACTAATCAGTGAAGCTAACCTAAAAAAAAATGCTTCAATTTACTAGGGAGCATAAAGATTGGACTCTGGAGCAATTGAAGAAGGTCATATGGTCTGATGAGTCCAGATTTACCCTGTTCCAAAGGGATGGGTGCATCAGGGTATGAAGAGAGGCAGATGAAGTGATGCACCCATCATGCCTAGTGCCTACTGTACAAGCCTGTTGGGGCAGTGCTATGATCTGGGGCTGCTGCAGTTGGTCAGGTCTGGGTTCAGCAACAGTATGTGTTCAAAGAATGAGGTCAGCTGACTACCTGAATATACTGAACGACCAGGTTATTCCATCAATGGAGTTTTTCTTCCCTGATGGCACGGGCATATTCCAAGATGACAATGCCAGGATTCATCGGGCTTGAATTGTGAAAGAGTGGTTCAGGTAGCACGAGACATCATTCTCACACATGGATTGGTCACCACAGAGTCCAGACCTTAACCCCACTGAGAATATTTGGGATGTGATGGAGGAGGCTTTGTACAGCGATCAGACTCTACCATCAATACAAGACCTTGGTAAAAAATTAATGCAACACTGGGTAGAAATAAACATTGTGACATTGCAGAAGCTTATCGAAATAATGCCAGAGAGAATGTGTGCCATAATCAAAGCTAAAGGCGGTCCAACAAAATATTAGTGTGTGACCTTTTTTTTTTGTGGCCAGGCAGTGATTGTCAAAATATGCAACAGCTAAACAATTAGGCTTTAACAGATCAGATGCCACATGTAAGAAAACCTACAGTTCTCCCCTGGCTGTATGGTAAGACTTTTTTCTTTCCACTAAATCAAGCAGCTTATAATCAATGAATTTTATAAACAGAGAAATTAAACTAATACAATACTGATCACATTTATTGGAAAAAGATGAGAGAAAATTTGTATTCCTTTATTGCCATACCGTAATCTCCCACTGAACAACAAAGAAAAGTCCAACGTTTATATTTAGTGCATTTATTTGGCTGTGAATAAAAAAAACATATAAAGACATAACTGTTTTTAGTAAAATCACCAGTGGCACAATTGTTGGTCCCTCTGCTGCTGATCCTTTATACAACCCGCTTTTTACAAATGGAAAGCCCGTAGTGTAACATTTCATCATGTTGGACCATTCAGAGAGCGCGACCACTGCAGTCTCTTGAGGTCATCCAGAGTTCTGGGTCATTTGCTACCTTCTCTTCAGCTTTTTTGTGGGAGTTAAGTCTATGTTTTAATTTTGCCACATGTTTGGGGCATTATTCTACTAAAAGAATAAATGGTGACCCACTAACTTGCAGAGTGGAGCAGATTTATTTAAGTCTTCTGGTAATTCAAAAAGTTCATGAATCTGAGGCAGATATATTAAAGTATTGAGGCTTTAAATGTGGAATCTAGGAATTTGGAACAGTAAGAAGGAAAAGATGAAGGAAATAAAGATGGAAAGATGCAAGTAAGGAGGGAGGGGGACAAAGAATGGAAGGAAGAAATGATGGCAGTAGGAAGAAAATGGAGAGCAGAAAGGAAAGACAAAAAAGAAGAAAATACAAAGGAATGAAAGAAGGCTGGACAGAAGAAGAGGGCAAAAAGGAAGGAAGACAAGAAGTGAGAAGGAAGGAAGGAAGGAGAGAAGGATGGGAAGTACTAGGAACAAAGATTGAAAGGAACATATAATGGAAGAAAGGACGACTAAAAATAAGTGAAGAAAAGACCGGAAGAAACAAAAACAAACAAATAATTTTATCTACTAATCCAGACTTGGAAAATCAAATACCATACTTCCAGAGTGCACAGGATCCCTGTTTTCAGTGTGAGATTATGCTATAGCAATAAAATGATTTTCAGGCTTTTCCCCACATCTTTACGAAGGGTTCTAATAAACGTGGAGATGAATGTATGAAGAAACTGCCCCATTCAATATCATACCAGCATAGATCAGCTTCTGTCCTGCAACAGAAAAAATTTCCTTCCCCTTCTCCTCTTCAATCTTCTCTTTTAACGTTTTCACCTATGGAAGAAAAACGGAAAACGTTAACAATGTTGTTTCCATGTTTTGTTGCACGAATCCTTTCAGCACTAAATACATCATGTCTGGTTGCTAAGAGTAACAAACAAGGTGTGCATGAACTGCTTCCATAAAACCGGTTAAACGGACCAACTCTCTGAGACAAACCATCTTCAGAAATAACGGCTTTCTTCTACATTCGCACCACAAACTGAGGGTTAAATTATTTTTTTTACAGACAAATTCAAGGCAGAAAAATAGTTATAGCACCTTCTTGGGTATATTTAAGTGGTGTTTGAGTTCCGTACATGAAAATATAACTTTACATAAGCTTACCGAAAGTAAAAGTTAGTAAGTTAATCATCTCAAACCTCATCTGGAACATCAGGCGGGCTGCGGCTAATTACTGATAACACAAGTCACTTTTTCAGTATGGACAACTCAGTTATATTAACCTGCTCAGAAATGATCACAAAATTAATCATAGCCCTAGTACAACAGATTTAGGATATCTAAATAAATAATATTCCATGAGTTTCCGCAAACCTTTCCGCAAGTATGTCTATTTTGAGACATTGCAAAACTGTTGTTGGTTCCACGCGATACCCCACTCCCACTCCACCCCCTTCACTCATATTTTTAACTCTCACCGTCTCCTCCTCATCGATGTCAATTTTAAAGGTCTGCTGCTGTAACGTTTTCAGAGTTATCAGCATGTTGTCGGCCGAGCTTCACCCACTTGACTGGTTTAAACCAATTGAATCCAACTTGAAAGACTCTTCACTGTTTTTTCGTCGGCTCATCACAAACTGTCAGCCGCCATGACTATTCGGTTTTCTTCTTCGTGTGTTATACATCGGGTTTATGTTCCTCCTAGTGGTTAGACGGTGAAAAACATGTGGCGTTATGGTGCGTTCAATTTGACCCATAATTTGTAATCGTAACGTTCTTTAATATTTTTTTTACTATGTTATTTAAACATGTTTTATTCACTGGCTTTTAAACTCGACTAAATATTTGGTTGTGATGGGTTTTATTTGTCTGTGTAATGTCATATTATTCTCTTATATTCTTTGGACTTCCGCAGCATTTTTAACTGATCCTGCACTTTATATATGCGTTTACAAATAAAATTGACTTAACTGACTAACATACAGTCTATGGAGCAAACTTATTGATTCAATACTAGCACTGAGTGAAAATATCACAGTTTTATCACTTTATTCACACTCAATTTCAAACTAAAATATTTAACATGAGACACAATTATTTTTACTTCACACCTTTATGAGAGTGATGGGTGACTTTTAGTTTAATTCCAAACCAGGACTGTTTCCAAACTTATTGGTGGAAAGTGCAGTTGTATTCTTTCAGCTTGCTGATCAGCAAAGTGCAGAAAAAGGTAGGAGAGAAGGAGCTTCATGTAGCCAAAGGAACTATGACACTTTCTGTGGCATCTCATTAAACAGTGCAAACAATATGATGAGAAAATTAACTGCTTTAAAACAGTAACTTCTTACAACCTTGGTGTACCTTGATACCCATAACCATCATGTTATGTGGGTGTTTTGCTGCAGAAGGGACTGGCGAGCTTCACAAACTTGATCATCATGAGGAAAGTAAACAAGCAGCTATACAAATGCATAAATAATGTTTTTTATGCTTAAGTTTGTGAAACCCTGGCCAAGAGTTTTATTATATCTAATATATTCTATATACATCCTGTCATAGCAGATCTTTTTTACTCCGACAAAAGTTGCCTCCGTCAGGAGAAAAAACGATTTGTTCTACTAACATCACAAAACTGTTTGGACACTGTTCTGCTGAGCAGCACAAGGTTTTAGGTCTATCTTTAACACTCAGTCTGACTGAGTATTATTGGTATATACATTAAAAAAAAGAGTCTGAGGTTTGGTGATGACCCATGACCTTTGAGGAAGCCTTCAGAGGTCTTGTATTTTACGTCTTGGATTGCCGTTCGTGCTGCAATAAAAAAAAAAAAGAAAGAAATATGAAAAATGTTTGACAATCACAGCCCTTTATTACCTGTATTCTAGTATTTAAATCACCTACCCATCACTCAATATTTGGAGCTTTTATGTACTGCAGTATTTTTTAATGTTGCTGTCCAGATAATACTTTAGGAGGCCTGCTAAGTGCAAAGGATAAAATATTTGAGGTTTTCTGCAATCTTGTCTTGTACTTTTTTTTGTTTTGCAGCACAATCCATCTGCCCATCCTTCTTCACTTCTCTCGCTGTCCTCCTGCGTCCCTTTGAATCTATTGTTCTGCTTGCATCCTGAGATCCTCTCTTCCTCCACTCAGCCTACCCCCCTCGTCCATCCAGTTTTCACAGAAGGAGCAGTGCCCTCCCTGGCCTTGGCCTGTGCATCCACTCATCAGGCATTCCTTATGCTGCTCCACTCAGCAGCAGTACCGTTGTCCTCTTTTCCCCTCTCCTCTCCCTCTTGTCTCCAGGGGTCGTCAGTCTGCCATCGGCCTCCTCTGAAGTGGTGAGCTACAGAGATTACAGTCTGATCCCTGGTGACTCGGAGATATTTTTAAAAGATGATGTTAGACATGTGAAATAAAGACTCAGCCCCTCCTTCAGCAGGCACGGTAGGAAAGGACATGAGAAGATGAAAATTTCAGTAGAAATTTCAATAGACTTCCAAAAACTTGAGGCCATTTTCTGAAAACATCTGCACTGCAGCATAGCATGCCAGTGTCTTCTTGAACAGATATTCAAATACATGCAGAAGCACACTCTGTGTGGTTTCAGTCAGCCAGGTTCTTGTAGGGCATGGAGTGTAGCGCAGAGGGAAACAGATGATGGCAAGGGTGTAACATAAAATGAAGGCTACAGACATGTTTTCTCTCCCAAGTGCAGTGACTATTAGTGCCTATTCCTGAAATCAGACTTTAAACAGTGTTTTGTAAAAGCATTCATATTTCTCGAATGTCTCCACATTTTTTCACATTACAATCACAAACATCTGTGTATGTTATTGGGTAGCTTTAACTGGAAAAGAAATATAAAATACATGATTTTCAAAATTTCTTTAGATTAAAATGAGGACCCCAGCCTCAGGTACTCCGATACTCCTAAATAGAATTCAGGGCAACCTATTGCCTTCAGATGTTTTAACGTTGTTATAAATCCAGCTGCTACAAAAAGGCCTCATAGATTTGTTGAAGAACATTAGAGGACTAACAGCATCATAAAGACCACAGCAGGTCCGAGTGCTTTCAGAGCACTGTTCAATCCACCATCAAGAAATGGAAAGATTATGGGCTGCAAAAACTAAACTGGGAGTGCCACAGCTGCTTCCTAAAAAGGATTAAAAACAAAGCAAATCAAGAAGAAAGCAATTATTTTAAGAAAGCCATAAGAAATCGTGTTGATGGTGGTGGGATCATACTGTGGGGATGCTTTTCTTTAACAGGGACAGGGAAGCTGGTTACAGTTGATGGGAACATTGATGGGGATAAATACAGGTCCTTCTCAAAAAATTAGCATATTATGATAAAGTTAATTATTTTCTATAATGTAATGATGAAAATTTAACATTCATATATTTTAGATTCATTGCACACTAACTGAAATATTTCAGGTCTTTTATTGTCTTAATACGGATGATTTTGGCATACAGCTCATGAAAACCCAAAATTCCTATCTCACAAAATTAGCATATTTCATCCGACCAATAAAAGAAAAGTGTTTTTAATACAAAAAACGTCAACCTTCAAATAATCATGTACAGTTATGCACTCAATACTTGGTCGGGAATCCTTTTGCAGAAATGACTGCTTCAATGCGGCGTGGCATGGAGGCAATCAGCCTGTGGCACTGCTGAGGTCTTATGGAGGCCCAGGATGCTTCGATAGCGGCCTTTAGCTCATCCAGAGTGTTGGGTCTTGAGTCTCTCAACGTTCTCTTCACAATATCCCACAGATTCTCTATGGGGTTCAGGTCAGGAGAGTTGGCAGGCCAATTGAGCACAGTGATACCATGGTCAGTAAACCATTTACCAGTGGTTTTGGCACTGTGAGCAGGTGCCAGGTTGTGCTGAAAAATGAAATCTTCATCTCCATAAAGCTTTTCAGCAGATGGAAGCATGAAGTGCTCCAAAATCTCCTGATAGCTAGCTGCATTGACCCTGCCCTTGATAAAACACAGTGGACCAACACCAGCAGCTGACACGGCACCCCAGACCATCACTGACTGTGGGTACTTGACACTGGACTTCTGGCATTTTGGCATTTCCTTCTCCCCAGTCTTCCTCCAGACTCTGGCACCTTGATTTCTGAATGACATGCAGAATTTGCTTTCATCCGAAAAAAGTACTTTGGACCACTGAGCAACAGTCCAGTGCTGCTTCTCTGTAGCCCAGGTCAGGCGCTTCTGCCGCTGTTTCTGGTTCAAAAGTGGCTTGACCTGGGGAATGCGGCACCTGTAGCCCATTTCCTGCACACGCCTGTGCACGGTGGCTCTGGATGTTTCTACTCCAGACTCAGTCCACTGCTTCCGCAGGTCCCCCAAGGTCTGGAATCGGCCCTTCTCCACAATCTTCCTCAGGGTCCGGTCACCTCTTCTCGTTGTGCAGCGTTTTCTGCCACACTTTTTCCTTCCCACAGACTTCCCACTGAGGTGCCTTGATACAGCACTCTGGGAACAGCCTATTCGTTCAGAAATTTCTTTCTGCGTCTTAACCTCTTGCTTGAGGGTGTCAATAGTGGCCTTCTGGACAGCAGTCAGGTCGGCAGTCTTACCCATGATTGGGGTTTTGAGTGATGAACCAGGCTGGGAGTTTTAAAGGCCTCAGGAATCTTTTGCAGGTGTTTAGAGTTAACTCGTTGATTCAGATGATTAGGTTCATAGCTCGTTTAGAGACCCTTTTAATGATATGCTAATTTTGTGAGATAGGAATTTTGGGTTTTCATGAGCTGTATGCCAAAATCATCCGTATTAAGACAATAAAAGACCTGAAATATTTCAGTTAGTGTGCAATGAATCTAAAATATATGATTGTTAAATTTTCATCATTACATTATGGAAAATAATGAACTTTATCACAATATGCTAATTTTTTGAGAAGGACCTGTATAGGAGTGGAGGCTCACCTTTCAGCAGGATGACCCTAAACATACAGCCAGGGCTACATCAAAATGGTTTGTAACATATGCATATTCATGTGTGGCCTAGTCAAAGTCCAGACCTGACTCCAACTAAGAATCTGTGACAAGACTTGAAAATTGCAGTTCACAGATGCACTCCATCCAAGGATAGGTAGCTGGAGCTGTTTTGCAAAGACTGATGGGCAAAAATTTCAGTCCCCAGAAGTGCAAAGCTAGTAAAGACATACTTCAAAAGACTTGTAACTATTATTGCATCAAAATGTTCTCAAAAGTATTGAACCAGAAGGCTAAATATAAATCCACCTCACACCATTTCTTTTTATTTGAATTAAACTTCATTCATACAATTAAATGCGTTAAATGAAAGTTTGTAGTTGGAATGTGCAAAATTCAAACAAGTTAATGAGGTAAAATGGCATCTTTTCTCAACAGTTCAATAATAAGCTTTAGTTCTCCTTTCTAAAGGATGTGTTAGATCAGAGATGGCAACAACCTGTATTCTGATAACTTTATTATCAAGTTAAAAAAAGACAATGAATTACAATATTTACAGAATATCCAGAGATAAATGGAATAAAATTGTAAACAATCATCCTAGGCAACATCACAACCCACCATCAGGTAATCAGAATTATATAGGGGAAAAAGGCAAGGAGAAATTCTAGTTTCAAACTATGGAGACAACAGTCTGAAAAGAGAAATGCTTTTTGAAACAAACTAAACATATATACAAGTATCCAGTGTGTCTTCAGCAGGGGCGAGAACATTTGGTAAACTGGGGATTTGACAGTCTGGATCCCGAACACAGTGAAGGATTCATCACAGAACAACGAACAACGTCAGGCCGACAGCTTTATGGCCACATTTGTCCAGACTTGTCCTCTAGTTTACACCGGGACGTGCAAGAAAACTGTATTCCTACCACAACTACTTTCAACGGACTTTTCCCTTCAGGGGTAGACACAAGTTGGTTCTGCAAAATGGGAGAACAGCTTCAAGATTCAGCACCAACTCAACTGGTTTTAAGGTATTTCAGAAACTGAGGAGCAGATAAGGGCTTCTGCCTTCACCTGTTGTTGAGGGAAAGATTATGAGATTATGGGCAGGTATACATGGACTAAATGACTCGTCATCAATGCTGGTAACCGGCAGAGGATGGTGGAGTGACAAGATTTTGGAGACATGAACCAGCTACATCTATAGGCTGACTAGAAAGCCAGATGGTGGCGAAGCTCAAAGGAGCAACAAGGGGTTCATGCTTCAAAATGGACTACTGCGTGCATCAAGTCTTCCTTCGGCACAATAAAAACCCTGCCCAGTAATTGAGAACTGCATAAGTTTTCCTTTTATGCTTAATTTCTTCTCCTTCCCTGCACAAAAAAGCAACCAGACATTGTACAACAGCTTAATAATGTTGGATTTGAGATTTAAAAGTCTCTAAAGGTTATCTTCATATTTTTTTTCTTCCCCTGAAAAATAAAAACACCAAAAAGAAAATAGGGTTAAATAATCCTTTCTAAAACACCACAGTTCACACACTTAACAAGGAGATTTGTTTTCTATACATGGATGAAAAAATGTAGCTATCCTGGGCCCTACATATTGAAGTATAATCCCAGGATTCCAAGGTCCAAACCCAGAATTCACCTTCTCCATTGACAGTTCAATGCAAATAGAAAAAAACAAACAAACAAACAAAAAAAAACGATTACAGCAGCAAACACGACAGGCTTCATAAATATTTTGGTACCGAGAACACAGCCCCATTGGTTGTGCTCTTCAACAAATTTAAAACTCAGAGCTTTCCGCTGTTTTTAATCACAGATTGTTTACGGTTTCCTGTCGGTTTTTACTCAAATTGGACACAAATTGAACTTAATCATTGTCTCATAAGGCTTTAGGGCATTTAAGCAGCAACTTCCAACAAATACAATCTCTGCTTTTTTTTTTTTTCCAAGATCAACAGGATAAACCATTAAAAAAAACAAACACAAATGTGGACTACTACAGGTTTATCAACACAGAATAAGAGTTTAACAGTATTTTCTTTACCTCCTAAAATGTCAATTCCTTGTATCTGGGACTTTCTGCTTTGCTTACACTTGTCTTTTCAGTGGTTTTTCTTGTTAAAACCGAATCAAGAGAAACAGCACAACAGCGATTCCGCCCTAAACTTGTGGTACGATTTTCAAGGACTACATGCAAGCCAATAAAAAAAAAAAAAAACGGCTAACCGACTGAAAACCAAGCCCCAAACTGACACAATGTTGCCAAGAACAGAAAAAGAACGTGACAAGAACATGGAATGTCCTCTGCAGGATCTAAGAGAGGTCTTCTGGTATATACAGAAAACCCTGCACACTAATCTTCTGTGGTGAAATGATGGTGATCATCGCAGTGGTGGCGGGGTTCTGGGCGATGCGTGGAGGAGCCTGGTAGCACCATCGAAGGTCCCGCCCTTGCATTGTTGCAACAAAACGCATCTCACCAAGCAGCTGAGATGAACAATCGTTGCTTGTAAAAAAACATAAGAAAACAACCAAAGACATCAGTGCACTCGCCTCTAAATTGTACATATTGACAGGTTGCTAGAGTGGGGGGGAAGGTGGGAGTTCTTCAGGCTGCGGTTCAAATGCATGACACATATCTCTCACACCTGCAGAGAATGAAAAAAACATCATATAGGCCTTCTAGTAGGATGGCATCTAAGTAAGCAGTCAAAATTTGCTGCGATTTAGCAGCATTTGAACTATTGCGAAGGTCGTGGGGACCATGGGGCTTTAGGCTGGGGTAATGGAGGACTAAGCTGCTAA
Organism: Girardinichthys multiradiatus; assembly: GCF_021462225.1. Taxonomy (NCBI): domain Eukaryota; kingdom Metazoa; phylum Chordata; class Actinopteri; order Cyprinodontiformes; family Goodeidae; genus Girardinichthys; species Girardinichthys multiradiatus. The sequence goes on from NC_061801.1 coordinate 20,074,068, forward strand.
ACCACACGCTACTGGACTGATACATATTCACTGATTCCAATCTTCATTGAACAAGAAGTGTGCTACTTTTGCACAATATAGACGTAGAACTGGTTGTTGATCATGTCTTTAACTTCCTAAAGAAGTTAAATAGCTGTTAGTTATTTTTGCCGATAGACGAGTTGTATTGTAAGGCACTGGTTTCAAAACGCAGCCAAGGTCTGAACCTACAGCGGTCTGATTCTGTGCACACTGTAACCCAGTGAACCTCTGGTTGGGTTCATGCTGTCTGGGTCTCTGCAGATAGCCTTGCACACACCAAATCCAGCATTTAGCACTGAAAAGACAAGTGTAATCTGCCTTCATCAAGAGGCCATTATTTGTTAAACCTGTTGTTCAGCTGTTGCTAGTTTCTGAACGGACAGTTATGACACTTGAAACATATCTCTAGGTCTTTTAACAACATGACATCCGACAGGGATAACAGAGTTGTGTAATTTCACCAATAAACAGGACAAACAAAAAGTACAGGTTAAAGGAGTCGGGTCTCACAGGTTGAAGGCTTATACTCAGTATAATATAATATAAAGGGACCTAGATTATAGCAATTTGCTACAAAGGCTGAGAAAAATGTTCAAAATCACTAAAATGAAAAATGAGTTTTGATTTTACTAACATAGGTAAGGTGCCATTGTTTCTAAAGGAATATTCCCACACATTTAACACAAGATGGAAAAAAGTCCAGAATTTCACCAAGACGTAAGAACCAGTCGCTGTTCAGTAGGGCAAACTCTTTCACCCATCGTTGGTTTAAAGGTAAAATTCACCAATGATGAGCAACGGGAGGGAGTATTAAGCCAAAGATGCTTAAAATAATAAAATGCTAACTTTAAGTCATCAATTTGGACAATATCCTTCATAAATAGCTTGGTTTCATCAAGGTAGGGAGGTTTCACCATGGATTTGACCAGAATGTCAGCGATAAAAGAGTTCTGTTCACTATTGGTTACCAATATATTAAGTTCTGTCCAAGGGGACTGCCCATTTAAAAGGGCTCAGACGTTTTAATGCAGCACAACCTAATACTTATATATGTAACACCTAAAAAATCTACTAATGCACCAACTGATAAAAAGTCACTTTTTTTTTTATTTTAGCCTCCCAAAGGTTTCTGCGCTGATTTTTCCAACTTTTTATAAGCATGGAGATGCTACAATCAGTTCAAGGAGACTGTTGATCCTTTTTGGTGTGAAGCATTTCGTTGTCCTCCACATACTGGCTTTGACTAGTCAGTGGGAGATCAGCAGGATCTTCTTCCTCTTTGTCATTACTGGTAAGCTCCAGTTTTGAGTCCGCGTTCATAGAGGAGTCAGTGGAGGACGGAGCTGAGGCCTCGATGGCTGAAGTGGAGCTGGCGTCCAGGCGAATGTTATCAACAACCCTGAAGAGGAAGGAGGGAGATGAGAGAAAATGTAAGACTAGCTGTTTCCTGAAGGCAAAGCTCAGGTCGATGTAATCCATAAAACAAATTAATTTCCGGGTGTCTACACTAAATTCCAAAACCAATCATTTTCGAGCCTGAAAATAGCAGAGCTCCCAGTTCCACTTTTGGCCCATTTTTAGAACTGCAAACATGAGTGAGCGAGAGAGAAAAAAAGAAAAAGAGAGAAATTTGTTGTTCTCCATACTTAATTTACTTTTTCAATCATTATCCAAATCTGGGAAAACCTTAATGAAGTTCCATATATTTCCTGACTTTTAAAAGCTGTGTAGAGCCCTGTCATTTTTTCCACATTAAAAGGTTGAATGGTTAGCATGCGGCATGTAAAAGTGTAGTCCCCTGGAGCTGACTGTGCAGGGAAAGTGCAGCAACAGAGAACGCAGAAAAACAGCAGTACTCAGGCTTACATGCCGTGCCGCAGGACGTGTTTTTCCCATTCCAGGCTGTTAGTGAAGCAGCGGCCACAGAATTCACAGGGAAGTCGCTTCTCTCCACTGCTTGGCCCAGAGCTGGTACTGCTAGGAGATGCCATGACTTCTGGGAAATGGAGTTAAAACAAATAAGTAAACTTTAGGACAAAGTAAACCAACTACAGTCTAAGTCATTGTTCTTGGGAAAAAAGTCATAGTAATTAGACTTCAAGTCAGATTTTTGTTACCTATTTTGTCAAAGCAATACCAATCTAGAGTCAGTCCACAGAAAGATTTGCTATTTTCTTGTACTTGTCTCATATTACCTTTTCTTTTTCTTTTAATTATACACCACAGAGTTTAAGTGCGCGTAGCTGTTAGCTTTATCAAGAAACAAGTCAACTCTGGTTTTGAGATAACTGACTCCTGCTGTTCTGTCTTGTTTCACTTTTGGGTCTCGTCCCTTGCACCATTTCCTATAATTTAGCTTGTTCTTTGGCTATGTATATTCGTCTGAGTCGGATGGGACCATTTCCCTCTGAAGCCCCCTATGAGATGTCATTTACTGTGAGGGTGTGTGGCAAGCAAAATAAATGGAAGGACGGTTTAAAACCAAGTTTTACTAAAGTACTGTATGAGGTAACGCCAAGTTACGTGCTTTATTTATTTAACTCGTCTGTCTAAAAGTATGTCAAGGTTTTTTGCGATTATTCCTGCTTGGCTTCAAAAGATGCAAATGTCAACCAAATTATTATTGTTATTATTATGGTAAATGATTTACTTCCATTACCTAATTAATATTATGCATGTAGCAAAGAAAGATAAATCTTGACTCCATGCTAAACAACAATAAATTATAAAACACAATATTTTGGGAAAGCTAGAATAAATTAAAGTAGTAGTGTGAAATAGCTCAGTGTTTCACTCTGATTAATGAAACTTGTCAGCGTTTTGTGTTATATAATTTGACACAGAATAAATACCGTAACTAAGAAGCAGTCAGAAACAAACATGGCATTGATTAGCTCATTATGAAGCTGTTAAATGTGTTTAAATGATGTGACAATATGTTTATCAAACACTTCATAAAAGCAGATTTGTGCCTTTGGTTCATTTGAATATTTACCTTGTGGAACAGAGTTTTCCTTCTCCACCTCCATGACGTCTTGTCCCTCCTCTTCTTCCTCCTCCTCTTCTTCTTCTTCTTCTTGTTCCTCTTCTTTCAGCCCCTCATTCTCCTCCTCATCCTCCTTTATGTTTTCCTCCACTTCTTTATCATCTATCTCCTCCGAGTGATCCATCATGTTCCCGATGATTTCCATTCCTTCATCGTCCTCGTCATCCACCTCCTCATCCTCCTCTTCTTCTTCCTCCTGCATGGTGGCCTCTCCATCCACTACCATCTCCAGAATTTCACTCTCCTCTTCCTCCTCTGCGCTACTCTCTTGCTCCTTTAACATCTCCAGTTGGTCCAGGTTGACTCGGCCCATCAGCTCGAAGTTACGGATAACCTGATCAGAATCAACAAGTCAGTTTTCCGTTAAATGCTTTCATAATATCTTTAAATCAGAGGTGTCTGACGTACGGCCCGAGAGCCATTCAAGAATGGTGCTTAATTGGCCTGCAAGCAGAGGGAGATTGACACTTTTCATGTACTTTTATAGGGCAAGATTTTCAAATAATATTTAGTTTATTCGTTGATGAAAACAAAAACATATCACAATAAAATAAGCCTTGACTATTTAAAAAGAAAAATCATATTTTTGTGGCTGGCGAATGCTTTTAACTTGATGATTTTAGCCCTCATTGGAACAAGTCTGGACACTGATGCTTAAAAAGCTTAAACTCAGATCCCATTCACACCTGGCACCAACATCTAACCCAAGTGATCTAATCACATCTCAACAGCACTAAATAGAGGTGTAAACCCACTCAAAACATTTGATTTGAAGGACCGTTTCCAAGCAGATCACTTTTGAAGAAAGTTTAAACTGCATTAGTTTGGCAATTTGAATTCGATCTGTCACATTAGATGATCAACAACTGAGCTGATGTGACTACCCTCAGGTTCATGTTTAAAAGTTGTATTATTAAAAAACTGGCATGACTGGCTGTTTATCATCTCTTCTGTACCTGAACTAAATAGAACTGTGATCATACAAGTCACAAAATGCAGATCGTCAGCCTGTATATTTGATTATATCGATTATTTTTTCAGAACCTTGTAAAAACCTGAACAGTATAAATGAGATTATTCTTTCTTCTGCAACATTTCTATCAAATACCGGGTGAAGAATTAGGTGTATGGTGTTCTTTAACTCCCTCAGCACAAACAGATGGAACTCTGAATTATTCAGCTTGCCCCTGACATGGTGCTCTCTTGATCATGCTTTTTAAAGTGTTTTAATTAGAATTAGAGGCTGGTCAAGGGTTTAGATTCCAGAGGGGAAAAAATAAATCCAACATCTGATGATATATCTGGTCTTGCCAGTGAATAAACAATGAAACACCGACTCTAACATAAATGTTTCCAAATATTTCAAAATGTACATTTGTTATAAAAGGCTGAAGTGATCTTAGATACAGATCTGAGTCCCTTCATATGATGTGAAACATTCCTTGGGCTGCTTCATGTTTTATTAGATTCTGACCTAATTAAATGAATATTAGGTCATTTAAGCAGATGGAAGGAACTTCTGGTTCATTTCCCAAAATCTGTGGCTGAATTTTCCAACACAAGGATCTTGTAACTCCAGCCGAACTGGGCTTCCAGAATCTGTTGCAATGATGGCCACTGCTGACCAACATATTTGTTTTTTCTTGTGGTTTAAAAAGCTTTAGTTGATTATAATAACACCAGACATAAGGAATTATTTCAGCATTTGAAAGGATGTAGTTAAAGCTAATAATAATAATTCTGCATATAATGTTTCGCTACTTTAAGTAAAAACTTAAACGCATTCATTTTGTCTGCTGCTACTAGAAGAATTAAAAATCCCCGGTGTATTTCACCCACCAAGTCTCTCCTCATAGAAATTTGGTCAAAGTTTCTGTGTACCAAATGAAAATGTAGTTTTGTAAAACTGCACATACTGGTCTCCAACTGACCTTGTGCTCCAGGCGAAGGTGATCTTCTAACTGGCTGCGGCGGCTGCTGTCATAGTAGCACAGCTGGCACTGGTAGGGCTTAAGCTCGTCGTGCTTCTGCAGATGGAGCTGCAGGGCATGGTCACTTGAGCATGTGAAGGAGCACTTGTGGCAGCTAAACACAAGGCCCTCTAGGTAGTGCAAAAGCTTGGAGCGGCTGATCTCCAGAGGAACCACGCGTTCTTCTGATGGAGAAGGTAGTAAAAATTAGTTCGATTGTTACAGAGAAAAGGAGGAGGAGGAAGAGTTGCATAGATCTGTATTGAATGCAACACTACACTTTGTGCTGCACTGTTGTGAGTAAAAGCAAACAGAGCATAGGGACTTCCTGTAGCCCTTATGTCACTATGAGGTTTCCAGGGAACCAGTGAGAGACCCCAGGGTAAAAAAACAAAATGTAAAGAAGCATCAGTTTCCATGTGTTGAGTCCCTCTGTGAAGCTAAAATGTTAATGGTTATGTTTGCCCTATCTGAACTGCATTCATAGGTCGAGGCTTAAATTTAATGCATCCCAGAAAATCATCTTTCCCATCTGCAACCAAATTCCATAAAAATGATAATAACAATTAAACATTTGTTAAAGTAAAAGAAAAACTGAAAACACAGAAGATTCATGAAAGGTGAGTTAAAGGCTGTGAGTTTGTTGTTTTGGTTTGTATTTTATTAGTGTGTTTAACAGACTGGTAACTTTAGTCATCCCCGGAGAAAGAAAAGTAACCCACCTACAAAACCAATAAAGTTATACTGCACCCTGTTACGAAGTACAAATACTTCCCTAAAAGATTTATATGACTGAAAATTATGTTCTGTAAAACAGCTATAAAAGTTGGATACCCTAGTTTCATAAGGAAGCAAATGACTAGTAAATGCTAAAAGGGACATTTTGTTTTAGGTTTTGCAAGTAAGTAGGAACCAACAGGAAACTGGAAACTAGTAGGAAATATAGTCTTTTGCAATGTAAACATTCCCAGTGAAAATAAGGAATTCTTTTTTCATTTTCATGATTCTAGAAAAGTAAAACATTTGCAAATAACTGCTTTGGTGGAAATTAACACTCCAGCTTTGTTGATCCCCAGAAACATCTTGAAGTCTGTCTAGTGCAAAATAAAAGAATGGTGCTATGAATGAATAAAATAAAAAACAGCTGAACTCTGAAACATGAAAACAGTTTATTTATCTATGCTGCTTTTTTATCACTTGTAAGTCTAAACTGTATTTTGAATTAGTTTAGTGTCTGTAACTTAAACTGCTTCATGTCAAGGTCATATATGTTAGTTAAACTTAGAGAAGCTAAAAAAGGCTAATTAAGCTAAGCTAAGATGAACTAAACTAAGCTAAACCATAATAAGCACCAATAAAAAACTGGCCTAAACTGAGATGAGATAAACTAAAATAAGACATGGTAAAATAAACCCAGCTAACATGAGCTAAGGTGAACTGAGCTAAACTAAGAGACAATAAGCTAACCTAAGATTAAATAAAACATGTTGAACTAAATCAAACTGCGTTAAATTAAGATGACCTAAACTACTTGAGCTGGGCTGATATAGGATGAGCCAAAAGAAGCAAAGCTTAAGTAAGATGAGCCAACCTAAGCTAAATCAAGAAGAGATTAAATAAATTAAGATCAGTTAAAATAATTATGACATGATAAAATAAGCCACTTCAGCTAAACCAAAATGTAGCAGAGCTGGAGTAAGTTGAAATTAACTAATGATGACATGAGCTAACCTGAGCTAAACTAAGCTACGCTTATGTGAGGTAAGATAAGATAGGCTTAGCCAAACTAAGGTAAGCTAAGCTAAGATAAAATAAGACAGAATTTCGAATTACTACATATGAATCTTGGTTAAAAAAAAATTGTTATGAAAATAAAGTTACATAAAGTTTAACTGGAGTTAAAGGATGCACGTGTTTATTCTTGGAACATTAGGAGGGTTGGCACAGATTGAACATACACTGAAAATCTAGAATAACTCCTTTAAAACTCATGCTCCCTGTGATACATGATGCTTACCTCTGTGCAGAACAATGTGATCAATCATGTTGCTCTTGTGTTTGGTGTGGTAGAGGCAAAGAGGGCAGTGCAGTTCCTTAGTCAACTCCTCGCTTCCACTGTTGTGACCAGCCTCAACATGCATTGAGAAGTTATCCCTGAAAAAGATTTAGAGATGGATTTTCCAGTTTTTACAACATCCTAAAACGGGAACAGAGCACTTGGATTGAACGTCAAGAATTTTCCTCACTTGCAGCAGGTAAAAAAGGAGCAGTCTTTACACTTGAAGAGCTTTTTGCCACCATGGCGGTCCCTGTAGTGCCGCCGCAGACTCTGCATGTAACCGGAGCTGAACTCACAGAACTCGCATGTAAGGATGGCGTCTGCACGACCGTCACACGCCGTGGAGCCACCGGGTTGAAAGCTGGAAGACATCGGACTCCGGGAAGCCAGCTGGTAGTGACTGAGCTGCTGACACACATCAGCTGACTCCAGGTCTGATGGATCTGAGAAACAAGTAAAGGAACGAGAGGGATTATTACCATCTTAAAGAGTGAGCCCCCTGTGAGTAATTTCAATTTAAGAAAAAATTGTGAACAAACAGCAACATGAAGACCAAGGGACACACCAGCCATGTCAGGAATGACGGGGTAAGGTTATAAAGTAATATTCCTATCTTTAGACAGTTCAAGGAACACTGTTCATCATTTGAAAATAGGGACAGTACTGCACTGCAAATCTACCTAGACACGACCATCCACCCAAACTGGATAAGCAGGTAAGGAAAGCAATAAGCAGAGAAGCAACCATGAGGCCTGTGGTAACCCTGGGTGAGCTGCAGCTGCACAGCTCAGGTGGGAGAATTGCTTGACAGGAGATTAGCCGTGCTCTTCACATCTTGTCTTTATGGAAGAGTAGCGAGAAGATAGCCAGGTGTTACACTGCTACCTAAATGTTGTGGTAAAACTAGCCCTAAAAACATTTTCCTGATGGAGAATCAGGTTTAGGGAAGTTGGCCAGAGTTTATGGGAAAATGGATTGAAGCAATCCTTGAAGTAATCATGTTAATGGCACCAAAAGACATGAGACGAGATGAGGTGAAGGTTCACCTTCCAGCACGACAACAACGCTAAACATATAGCCAGAGATGCAATGGAACAGTACAGATCAAAACATAATCATGTTTTACGATGGCCAGGCGAAAGTCCAGAGCTCTACAGGTCCTTCTCAAAATATTAGCATATTGTGATAAAGTTCATTATTTTCCATAATGTAATGATGAAAATTTAACATTCATATATTTTAGATTCATTGCACACTAACTGAAATATTTCAGGTCTTTTATTGTCTTAATATGGATGATTTTGGCATACAGCTCATGAAAACCCAAAATTCCTATCTCACAAAATTAGCATATCATTAAAAGGGTCTCTAAATGAGCTATGAACCTAATCATCTGAATCAACGAGTTAACTCTAAACACCTGCAAAAGATTCCTGAGGCCTTTAAAACTCCCAGCCTGGTTCATCACTCAAAACCCCAATCATGGGAAAGACTGCCGACCTGACTGCTGTCCAGAAGGCCACTATTGACACCCTCAAGCAAGAGGGTAAGACACAGAAAGAAATTTTTGAACGAATAGGCTGTTCCCAGAGTGCTGTATCAAGGCACCTCAGTGGGAAGTCTGTGGGAAGGAAAAAGTGTGGCAGAAAACGCTGTACAACGAGAAGAGGTGACCGGACCCTGAGGAAGATTGTGGAGAAGGGCCGATTCCAGACCTTGGGGGACCTGCGGAAGCAGTGGACTGAGTCTGGAGTAGAAACATCCAGAGCCACCGTGCACAGGCGTGTGCAGGAAATGGGCTACAGGTGCCACATTCCCCAGGTCAAGCCACTTTTGAACCAGAAACAGCAGCAGAAGCGCCTGACCTGGGCTACAGAGAAGCAGCACTGGACTGTTGCTCAGTGGTCCAAAGTACTTTTTTCGGATGAAAGCAAATTCTGCATGTCATTCGGAAATCAAGGTGCCAGAGTCTGGAGGAAGACTGGGGAGAAGGAAATGTCAGAAGTCCAGTGTCAAGTACCCACAGTCAGTGATGGTCTGGGGTGCCGTGTCAGCTGCTGGTGTTGGTCCACTGTGTTTTATCAAGGCCAGGGTCAATGCAGCTAGCTATCAGGAGATTTTGGAGCACTTCATGCTTCCATCTGCTGAAAAGCTTTATGGAGATGAAGATTTCATTTTTCAGCACGACCTGGCACCTGCTCACAGTGCCAAAACCACTGGTAAATGGTTTACTGACCATGGTATCACTGTGCTCAATTGACCTGCCAACTCTCCTGACCTGAACCCCATAGAGAATCTGTGGGATATTGTGAAGAGAACGTTGAGAAACTCAAGACCCAACACTCTGGATGAGCTAAAGGCCGCTATCGAAGCATCCTGGGCCTCCATAAGACCTCAGCAGTGCCACAGGCTGATTGCCTCCATGCCACGCCGCATTGAAGCAGTCATTTCTGCCAAAGGATTCCCGACCAAGTATTGAGTGCATAACTGTACATGATTATTTGAAGGTTGACGTTTTTTGTATTAAAAACACTTTTCTTTTATTGGTCGGTTGAAATATGCTAATTTTGTGAGATAGGAATTTTGGGTTTTCATGAGCTGTATGCCAAAATCATCCATATTAAGACAATAAAAGACCTGAAATATTTCAGTTAGTGTGCAATGAATCTAAAATATATGAATGTTAAATTTTCATCATGACATTATGGAAAATAATGAACTTTATCACAATATGCTAATATTTTGAGAAGGACCTGTAAATCAAATTCAGAATCTGTGAGAAGACTTGAAAATGTCTGTTCACCGCTGAAATAGGAGAATTCTTTCTTATTGAACTATGAGCAACAACCTGCAGCTGTAACTGCATTGAAATGTTAAAGTTTGGGCTTCACCCCACTTTTCAGCCTTGTTTGTAGAAAAAATAAAATAAAAATCTAATTGAAATATAAAAAAAAACTGATATTTGTCTTCCACGATCTATCCCACTGATGATTATGAATATTGCATCTTTTCTGCAGATTCATTATGCTGCTCGTGTCCTAGCTAACCACACCGCATGAGGGTGAACCTTTGCATTAATAGATAGGGAACCATCATGCCAAATGTTGCTATTAAAACTGTCATGAAGATAAAAACAATCCATCTGTTTGATCGATAGTAGACTTGAAGTTTTTGTGCCATTCTTATAAAATCTGAAGTCCTGTGTTCTTGACTGTCCCACAAAAAACATTCAAGTCAGAGCCAAAGTTTGGTGTTTAGCTAAAGCTTCAAGGATGTATCTGCAAGAGTGTTCAGACATTGGTTTGTTTAATAAACATGCATTAAACACCATAATCTACAGCAGTTCATGAATTGACAACAGCAAAGTGTGCAATTCCACTACTGCAGGTATAAAAATGTAGGCATGAGCATCTTCACTCATCTTCACCCCACTCCCAAGGGTCTGGGATATCAGTGATGGGGCTCATACTCTCGTCCTACTTCAAGCCTCCAACACATCAATAAATAAACGGAAGTGACACTAATAGATTATGTACCCATGTAGAAAATGCCTAATTCAGCAACCAGAGTGAGAGGAAGCACACAAGGAACGCTTGCACATTCTACAATTTTTCTAAGATCCAATTTCAGAGTTTTGCAGAAGAGGCAGAGATGTTCTGATGATTTAACAATGCCACAGTTGTTTCATGTTGCACTGTGGAAATAAAATAAGCAGATATAGAACAAATTCATTGGTGATTTGTATGTTTACTGCATCAATAAGAACTAAGGCACCTCTTTTAGTAGCAGAAGGAGATGGCCTCAATCAAATTAACAGCTTAAACATTTTGGGTTTCATTGTCGTTTGTATGTCCATCTGGACAAATATTGCTGCTAAAACAGAGGCAATTGATCGGCGATCTTCACAATGAAGAACAAAAGACTTGCTCAGTCTAAATTTCAGACATTAGGGGAAGGTAGCTGGTTTGACGCAGCACGGAGACATTTAATATGTCAGCTCGGCTCTCTCTCAATGCTTCATTTGTCCTGATAGTGCATAGCTGACAGCAGTGGATGGTGCACTGAGGAATGCTGCATGACTCCAGCTCCAGGGAAGATTCCACAGCTCCAGCAGCAAGGTGACAGCTGCTGCCAAGAAAAGCCTGCAAGCTAACGCCGCTGCAGAAAAACCACGGCCTAAAAAACCTAAAAAACACAGCAGCGTGTCAAACTACAGTCGAGGTGCCGCTTTGACCAAACATATTCGACAAAGACATGGCGTCAAAGATGAAACTGAAGGTGAACCTGGGAAACAAAAATCCAAAGCTGAATTTATTTTGTGTTTGTAAGAAAATAAAGATGTCTGACATTAAAAAAAATGAAATGGTTGATGTGAAACTTCAAAAAATAAACTAATGATGTTGAATCTTTGCACCCTTTAGAAAGTACTATTAGCTACTTTTATCTTTATTCAACCCTTTCATAATCTGTAACAAAGACATCCCATCTAAACTTTGTAAAACCTCTCAATGTCTCCAGTTATCATTAGTGAATAGTCTCCTATCTACTGAAAAACGTATTAATGATGATGTTATACCATCTGGGGTCAGATGAGCATCCTCTGTGTGAACGGCTTGTCGGGGGAGCCTGATGGCAGTGTGCGCAGCCTGGGTAGCAGCTCGTAGTTTAGGGAGGGTCAAAGCCTCGCCGTGGTCCCTCAGAGAATGCTCCTTCAGCTGGCTGATGGTCATAGAGGAGAAGGGGCAGGACAAGCACTTGTATGTGTACTGTTCACCTGCAGGAAAATGAACAATCATGAATTGCTTGAGTTAGTTTTTCCTATTTAGACAGAAAGAACATTGTACTGTGGTTTGCAGAAATAATAAAAATCCAATACTTCAGAAAAAATTTGGTTTGAGACAAACATATCCATTAGAAACAATGCCATCTGAGCTATTTTGTGACAGGCGAGACAGCGTGCAATCACTTACCATTTATACAGCCTTGCAAAAGTACTTGAACTTTTTCAAATTTTGTCATGTTACATCTAGAAACTACAGTTTTTTTGTGATGGACCAACAAAAAGTTTCACATTATTGTTAATTGGAAGGAAAATTATGGTTTTCAATGTATGCGTTCAGCCCCACTTACTCTGATACCCCTAAGCAAAATCCAATGTAACCAACTGCCTTCAAAAGTCACTTAATCAGTAAACAGAATCCACCTGTCTGTAATTTAACCTCAGTCTAAATAAAGCTGTCCTGTGAAGCACTCATGGGTTTGTTGGAGAACCTTAGTGACCAAACAGTATCACAAAGACTAAGAAACAACACCCAAGCAGGGTTAGGTTGTAAAACAATCTTCAAAGTTTTGGACAGTTCAATGAAAACTGTTCAACTCATTATCTAATAATGGAGAAGTATGGCACAACTGCAAGCCTACCAAAAAACAACATTAACTGGCAGAGCAGGCAAGGAAAGCAATAATCAGAGAAACAGCCAAAAGACCACCAGTAACTCTGGAGGAGCTGCTGAAATCTCAGGTGGGAGACTATTAACAGAGCAACTATAGGTTGTGTACTTCATAACTCTGGTCTTTTAGGAAGAGTGATGAGAAGAAAGCCATTATTGAAAGAAAGACTGTAAACGTAAAAAAGTACCGCGGTCAGGTGAAACTAAATTGGACGTTTTTGGCCTACAGGCAAAATGCTATGTATAAAGGATAACTGACGCTGCACATGATCCTAAACAGAGTCCTCACAGAGAAACATGGTGGTGACGGCATCATGCTATGCAGGTGTTTCTTCAGTAGGCATAGGGAAAGTGTTGAGAGTTGAGGGGAAGAAGGGTGGAGCTATATACTAGCCAATCCAGGAAGAAAACCCTGTTAGAAACTAGAGACTTGACAGGTGCAGAGGTTCACCTTCCAACAGGACAATAGTTTGCATCAAAGCCTATTCTAGGTGTTAGGAATGACCCAGTCCAGGTCCAGATCTTTATTTGTCCGGAAAGTTATAGACCTTGTTTGGTATTCCTGTCACTTCACAGTTATGCACCACTATATGTTGGTCCATCACAAAAAAAATCCCAATAAAATACATTGAAGTTTGAGTTTATAACATGACATGAAGTGTGAAAAATGCTAAGGGTTATGAATACTTTCCAAAAGGCACTGTAGAAAATCCAGACTTTTCTACAGTGCAGGAATGGGTAGAGCGTGCTCCCCATTTACAGAGGCTATAAGTCCTAGACGCAGCTGTCCAGGGTTCGATTCGCGACCCTGGGCGCTTTGCTGCATGTGTCCCCCCATTCTCCCTCTGCCCATTTCTTGTCTAAATACTGTGAAATAAAGGCAACTAGTGCCACAAAATTTAAACAAAGACAAAAAAAGCTGATCTCCACATTATCAGTCGGTGTAGCCAATATAGTTACTGTGTAATGTCTGATGTCGTGTTTGCACCTACAGGGCCTAATTTCCCAGTTTCTGTTACATGGGCTCAAAAAGCAAGCACATTCTTAAGGCAGCAAATCTGATCTAGATGCAATGTGGCTTTACAAGAAGTGGTTTGGCTGGAAAAATACTTCCTTATTGAGCTTTATCTAGGGAGAACATCATGTTTGGAACATTTCAAGTTCCTGATTGTGAAACAGGAGACATCAGGTAAGGCATATTTAATCTCAACCAAAGATAAGATTCTTTGCATTTCAATAAGTAGAACTCAAACACTATGTTCTGTATAGTCAATAAAAGTTAACTTGCTGTTTAGGCCTCATGGATTTAGCTGTAAGGTGTGACTCAATGCAAAAGCGTGCAGGTCTGTGTTTACCTGTGTGGGCCTTAAGCAGGTGGCTCTTCAGGCGACTCGCGTAGGCAGATTTAAAGGGGCAGAACTTGCACTTGAACGGCTTGTGGTGGCCATGATGAGACTGCACATGTCTGTCCAGGCTGCCGTGACACAAACAGGACAGAGAAATAAAGGGGGAGGATGGAATTAGAAAAGGAAAAAGGAGAAAATATAATACCGTTTACCTAACTAACAACAGCTACACATTTGCTAAAGACTCCATAACATGGAGCCAAGAAAGACAAACTCATCTACCCACAATCCCCTGTAGGGAATGAGTGTGTTAGCGTCCTGTAGAGACAGTTGGAGCTGTGTTTTTACTGCCAGTCCCTCTGCGGTGGCATGGGAATGCAGCTTCTTTCTGGGTCGGGGCAAGTACAGTGCAGAGGGATTACACCTGGGAGCTCAGAGGAGAAGAGGATTCTCGCTTTCCCTCTCGCTCTCCGTGTCTCTGCGGCAAATAAAACAAATCGCAGGACCCAAATGTCCGATCTCTCTCACTGTAATGTTTGCCCTTCTCCCTCCTAGCAGGCAGCAAATCTCTGAGAAGATTGAAGATTCGGAGGGATTGTGAGCAGGTAAACAGAGCGAGGTGTAAAACTGTGCTTGGAACAAAATGAGTTCAACAGCCAGGTGATTCGAAAGACAGATGGTGTCAGAATAAGAGGGTTTACTAGTGAAAAGTTTATAATGGAGGAAACAGGGCTACATCTTAAATACATGTTTAGTGGTGCATGCAGGTTATCTCATCTAATTTTGATTCAACTTAAACAAAACAAGACGTTTTCCCTGCCAAAAGAAAGCAATTTTTTAATTGAAAGAAGCAAAACACCTACAGCACATCATGTCGCAGTTGATTACACCAACAACTCAAAGATTATTTACCAGGGCTGCAAAAATGAAAAACCTTTTCCCATTTTTTCCATAAACCTTTCCCTGAGAATTTATATTTTCAAAAATGTCAAACCCGTTCATGTTATAAAACGGTTGATTCCAACCGGTTTTTCCAGATTGGCTCTTGTGGTGAAAAAAACTGGTTTAATCTGGGTTCCAAACCTTTTGCTGACCCAGAAGAAAGAAAGGCTTTCATCAAGAGCAGGGGGCAAGATGTCAGTGACTAATTCACGTATACTGAATAAAATGTCCATAATTCCTGACTTAGTTTTGTTTTCAGTCTGTTTAATTCAAGAGGGAACAATAAAAACTGCTTTGAACTAGTAGGATTGGTTCTGGAATGCCATCCACAAACCTGCTGATCCTTTTAAAATATAAATGCAAAAAAAACCAATGAATTTCTGCACAAGGCAGGTTTTCTACATGGAAGCTACAAAAGCCACAAACTCAGACAGGCCGGACAAAAGCAAGGATGGAGAGAAGGACACATATCTGCATTCTCCACAAACTTCCAAATACAACAGAGAAGAGTCCAACATTTAATGGAAGACACATTTTAACTGGCATAGTTGCAAGGTTCTGAGGTAGACCCTTCAACGATGGACAAAGAAACTATTCAACTGTTTGTACAATTATAAAAAAAGGACCCTTTCAGAAATGACTGATTCGGCAACAGAACGCTATTAGAGGAAGACGCAATAATGTGTGACTGAGATAAATTGGTAAACAAATGTACTGTATTTGCAGCTAAGATGAAGAGGAAAATAACATCAGGCATCAAGAACATGACTCCTCCTCACTTACTTGTGTCTGAAGGGTGAGACAAAATGGCAATACTGACAGCTGTATTTGCCCTCTTTGCTGAACAGAGCCATGGCCGAGTGGCTCCTCTCGTGTGACCTCAGCCCCTGCATGGACATGAAGACCCGGTCGCACTGGGAGCATGGGTGACCCCCGGCTGCCAGCCGCTGGTTCAGCTGGGCCCCTGACACCGCGGCTCTGGCAGCAGCCACCAGGGCGGCCGCTGTCCCCTCAACAACTTCTGCGTCCGGATCCATGGTGTCCAACTCAGCGTCGTCAACATGATGATCGGAAGAATGTATTGAAAATGGCGGGGCGAGCGATGAGGTTTCGGGTAGGTCAATGCCGTCAATTTCAGCTACTTCATCCTCCTCCAAGTCGCCGTTGGTTAGAGTGTTTGAAGGCAGGGTCAGGGGGATGTCAGTGACTTCCTGCTGCAAAACAAAAAAAAGTTTTTTTTTTTTTCACCAACTGTTTCATTTTTACATTTTTATCCCATTTGTAAGCCTGCATTTCTTGCATATGCAGTTTCTTTCATGACAAAAGCTTCTAAAAATTCAGAATATATATTACTATCCACTATTTTGTTTTTATCGTTTCAACTTTTATGGAATCAACTTTCTAACAATTCTGAGTCAATACAGTAACTTATATTTGCAAATATTCTTCACTTATTCCATCTGTGTTCACCTTTAGGGATATAAGGCAGCGTTTCTGGGGTTAACTTTAACTTGAAAACTCTGTTCTTTTTATGGTACAGACTCCAGAATGCGTTGGTATGGAGACGGATGCACCAATCAAATTTGAGTCCCCCTGCTGGATCTTATTTTTGTGCTTAAAACTAATTTTATTATTAATCTATAAGCATGTCAATCCATAACCATTTTATTAGTAGTGATTAATTAGATTTGGTTAGAATGTAAAGCTGCAACTTTGCATATATTCTGTCTACAATTACACAAAAACTAAATTCTTCCACCTCTCTTTTACCTTCGTCGTCTGCTGGGGAGTAGGCCAGTAGCTATGGACAGCAAGAGCAGAAAGACAATCTTGGCACTCCTTTTCTTTATTGCCAGGAGAAAACTCATTCTTTCTGTGGAAGGACCTGACCCTGGACTTAAGGCAGCCGTAAATAAGAAGCACCAACCACAGGCTCAACCAGTTCCTGAATTCACTATTCCTGCCTCCTCTGTATCCATCTCTGAGAAGCACTTCCTGATTTAAAACTGGATTTTAAAGTCCATTAACAGCATTTGTTTTAACTCATTTAAAACTTCAAATAACTATGAAGCGGAACGGAAATGATTCCTTCCCATTATACGGTGGGAATGATCTTCTTGAAAGATGGATGCATCTAAATAAAACACTGATCCTGGAGGAAACCCTGTTAGAAGCTGTGAAGATTTAAGACTGGCTGGAGGTGTGCCGTTTAGCAAGACTGCAACTCTAAATCTAAAGCTATAGCTACAAAGGAATGTTTGGATTAAAGCATATTCATGTGTTAGAATGGCACAAAGTTGGGACCTAAATCCAAATTAAGAATATGTGGGAAAGGCTGAAAATTGATTTCCAAAGATGCTCTCCATCCAATTTGGCTGAGCTTCAGTAAATTTATAGGAAGGAATGGACAAAGATTTTAGTCTCAAGAGGTACAAAGCTGGCAAAAAAATACCCCAAAGGAATTGCTCTAATTATAGTGAAAGGTGTTTTGCAAAAATATTTACCCAGAGAGGCTGCAAACAAATGTACTCAACATTTGCAGATTTTTATTTGTAAAGGAAAAAAAGAAAAACCATATATAATTTTCCTTCTACTTAAAAATCTCAAAGTACTTTGAGGTTTTTGGTTAGAATTACACAAAAAGTAGGGCAATTCATTTGCAAGATTCTGTAAACCCAAAACTGTTTTACTGTCAGTGGTTGTCTGCCTATCTCCTCTTAGACAAGTAAAGACAGACTGAGATTGATGGAAAAGTCAGGCCTCCATCTGAGTATGTCGTGGGATCCTCAGGCCTGTTGTCCTCTGTGGCAGCCTCAGTGGAATACTAATTCACAAACTGTTACCCATGACTGTCCAAAAGGTTATGGCTCACAGCTCCATCCTCTTGTTTAAGATGGGACAGCACAGCTCATTTTCTCCCAGGGAGACTGACAGCCTTCCTCAGTAATAAACAAAATGCAGGACCAAAGTCTATTAAAACAGATCACTGCAATTCTCAGAGGTTGAGAGTCAGGAAACAACACAGACTCACCAGGGACTCGAAGAGTATGCTTTTACAGCGCCCTAAAATAAGATCTTTGGATCATTTTAGCACAGCAGGAATCTTTACATTTGCATGGAGTCTCTTTTCGGGGAACATAATTTCCTCACAGGAACAGTTTGACATCTTATTCTTGACAATTACAACAGCGAGGGGGCAGGATTAAGAGTTTGGCTTTCTGAAGGAAATCTGAGCCACAGTCTGAATGGATGGATCACAGACATATATCGGTGGGTGGATTTTTTTTTTTACACACAGATGCGGAAAAGACTTCAATCAAATTCCACATTTTTCTACGTTGTGTAGGAACTCTAAGTAGGAAACTTTGCTCAGAGTTCTAGAATTTTACTAATAACCTTTTCACTAAAAATAAACAAAGTCTTCTTACAATAAGTAAATATGAGATTGCTAAAGACAGAGCATCCCTGTTTGCTGACTCACATTTTCAGCCAAATTACTTGATGCAGTGATTAAAACGACATCCATGCATGCTGGCATGACACTCTGCATGCATCCTGATAACCATAAGTGGATTCTTGCAATTACATAACAATTAAGTCGTTAACACGAGCATCTTAAGACGCTGAGATAATTAACTCATGATCTAAAGATACTTGCATTAAAGTGTGAATGAAATAATCTTTTATGTTTCATAAACATTTTTGCAATTGAATCTTTGAAAAGGGAGATTTGTCTACTATGACATCTGTAACATGGAAATATTAAACAGGTTTCCTTACCTTGACATGACCCTGTTTGGCTTCTCCATACTGGACATGCTTCCTAAGGTGGTTGCAGATGGCTCGGAGGGTCGGGTGGATCTCCACGCAGAAGTTGCACCTGAATCCTATGGGGGTTTTATTTGTAAGGCTTTCCTGATGACAAAAAAATAAGGAACAAACAGAATCTGGTTTATTTACTATTCAGTCATCTTTATTAAAGCTGCGTTATTTACAACAGGTAAGATTTTAACTGCCTTTTACATTTTAAAAAGAAACATGTATAAAAGATTCTGAACTATCCATTGAAGCCAAAATAATTATTTGATTTGCAAACATTTCAGAGAGCTCAATATGCTCACCTTCTCAGGTTTATTATCCAGCAGCTCTGTTCCTTTCTGCTTGCCGAGAAGCTGCTTCCTCCTCTCCAGTCTCATAACCCTCTTCTCGAACTCCTCGTTGTGATTAAGAAGATGATCAGCCAGATCAGGTAGAGCCGTAAACTTTAACTCACAGTGGGAGCATTCGTATAACTCTGACTCCTCATCCTCAGGGATAGATGAAACCAAGAAGTCCCTCTTCAGGTCTACACTGTGGTGGTCATTGTAGTGCATAGATAGCAGCTGCCCTGTGCTAAAGGACAACCGGTAGCATTTCAGACACTTGAAGGGAAGCCAGTCATCATCACCGTCCTCCTCCGGTTCCAGTGGAACCTCCAACACTTCCTTGTCTTCTTCATCTGGCACGCCGTCCTCAGCCTTCTCGGGCTCCTTAGCGTAAATGACGGTAAAGTAGCGGCCAAGTTTGCTGGAATGTTGCTTCTTGGGGAAGACGCCTGGGTGGCGTTTAATGTAATGCGAAACAATGCTCTTTCTGCTAAAGGCCTGGAATCCACAGAGATTACATCGTCGCCTCTCCACTGCCAAACGCAGCTCTTCGCTCATTTCTGAACACTCCCCATCCGATGGCGGCTGAGCGATCACCTTGGCGGGCTTGTCACTCATCGTCTTGGAGGCAGCCAGGCAATGAGTGTAATAGGCGTCAATATCATGGCGCTTTTGGTAGTGCGCTGCCAGGCCTTTGCGGATAGGGTTTGTATAAGAGCACAGAGCACATTTGAAGACGTTATTTTTACCCTCCGGTTGAGCACGCACATTGTTGTGCTTGATGCGGTAGTGGCGAGCGATGCCTTTCCTTGTGGAGCAGAAGTACTTGCAGAGCTGACACTTGAATACAGCATGTTTCTCTGGCTTATTGATGGGTAACTGAGAGAAGGCAAGGTCCAACTCACTCACCTCATGCACTTTAGCAGCGCTTGAAATATTACTGCTGCTGCATTCAGCCATTGGCTCCATTTCTCTGTAGGAGGAAAGATTACTCAGAGAGGGTGCGAATATATCTGATGCCGATTGATTGTGATATTTCTCATAATGGATTTTGAGTTTCTCCAGCGTCCCATGTGTGTACGGGCACAATTTGCATCTGTAGGCACCATAGCCCTGTCTCTGAGTTTTGAACTTGTCGTCTCCTTCGTGCAGCTCTGATATGTGCTCTATATCATCGGCAAAGTCCTCGGCTGTGACTTTAACTATTGGGTGGCGCTTCTGATAGTGAGTGAGGACCCCATGAATGCGGGAGTTCACATACGGACAGTGGCGGCATTTATAAACAGAACTGGGGTTGATGTCTGCCTCTTGTGCAAAATCTGCAGCTTTTACTTTCATGCCTGGGTGCTTCTTGCCGTAGTGAGTTAGGAGGCCGTGGAGGCTGTTGTACTCTGACAGACACACAGTACATTGATAAGGATTGTTAGAAATGGAAAGGCGTGAGTGGGAATGGCTTTCTTGAAGTGGGGTGGCAATAACTAGTGCTCCTTCATCAGACTGGCAATCCAGAAATCCATGCTCCTTTGCAACCTGTTGCTGAAACCTTTCATCAGAGCCATTCCCTTTGATGATATCCAAAAGCACAGATTCATCCTCTTTGATAGCCCAGGGGTGGACAGCCTGGTAGTGACTTGTAATGTCCCATATTGAGCAAGCCTCAAAGGCACAGTCTCTACATTTGTAATGTTTTGTGTCCACATTTCCCCCTTGCTGGGTGGTTTCTGGCCCTGCCCACAGCTTGCTGGCCATGTATGCATAATCAACATTATGCTCAGGGTGGCGTCTTTGGTAATGAAGCAAAAGGCCCTGTGGATCAGCATGAGAATAAATGCACCACTCGCAGTGATAACCCGCCTCCAGAATCCCATCTTGGTAAGCCCAGTGTAAAATGGTCATGGCTGTTGCTTTCACAGTAGGGTGCTCCTTCTTTAGATGCTTCTTTAGGGCATACACGTAGGGGGTTGTATACGAACAGTGTCTGCACTTAAGGGAGCGCATAGGTGTTGCATTCTCATTGTCTGCAGAAGCAGAGATCGCAGAAGAGGAAGCGCTGCTGGACTGGACCATCTGTGCTCGCTCACGCTGACTCCTCACCACTGCAGTGTGACGCCGCACCAGGTCGGCGTTGGCCTTGGTTTCCCTGTGCTTTTTCTGGTAGTGGATCAGCACTCCCTTTACGGTGCGGTTGCCATAATCACAGTGCTGGCAAAAGAACAGTTCTTCTTCCCCTTTTTCACCACCTCCTAGTTTGGAGCTTGAGTTTTTGGAGCCATTGTGGCCATTATTTTGAAATTGCTTTAAAAATTGCTTGGGAGCAGCAATTTGCAGTTCATCCATCAATTTCATCAAACCGGGAGTGGGAGGGCCGTGCTTGATGTATTTAGCTGTCACTTTCACTTCTGGGTGTCTTTTTTGGTAATGGACCAGCACACCAACAACAGACTTGTTGCTGTACACACAGTGTTTACAGTAGTACATTTCTTCATCTGATCCAAACACAGTTATATTGGATTGTTTTGGAGTGCAGGAGATAGCAGGGCTGAAGGAGGAGTTTGCCAAAGGGTGAGACTGATCAACTGAGACCACCTTCATTGTTTTTTGTATACGGAAATAAGATGCCTTTTGCTCTGGGTGTTTCTTTTGGTAGTGGACCAACACTGAGTGCATGTTAGCGCTGGAAAAGGAGCACACATCACAGTCATACACAACAACATTACTGATAGTTTCTTTGAGAGATTCTGTCTCGACACTGGCTTCTGGAGACTTGGGAACCGTTTTCAACACTGGGCTTGAGGAGGACCTGGGCATTGGAGATGATGAGTTAAAACTTTTGGGGCCGGAGTTTAATATCTCTCTAAGTGTTTGCGATTCACTGGTCTTGTGACTCTGCTCTACAATGTAGCTGGAGAAGATCATGGCATTGTTGATTTTTACGGTAGGGTGCATTCTTTGGTAATGAGGCATCAGGCTCCTGACGTTGGGGCTTGTGTATGAGCAAAACCTGCACATGTACAGAAGATGCGGTTGGTTGAAGTTGAGCACGTTGCTTGCTTCTGGGTGGTGATCCATGTAGTGTTGGTGCAAGTCATTGTAATTTGTGTATTCAATGTAGCACTCTAAACAGCGGAAGACAGCACTCTGGTCTTCAGGATCCAGGATGTACTTAAAGCTGAACTTGATGTAAGGGTGCATCCTCTGGTAGTGAGTGCTCACACTTCGAGCTGATTTGTTGTGGTAATCACAGTGTTTACAGTAGAACCGCATGGTTCCAGAATCGTCTGAATAGTCCATGTTCTCGTGGATGGTGCCGTCACTCGGATCAGCTGAGATATTTTCACCATCGTCGGAGAGAGTCAGAGATATTGGAATGTTTCTAGGTTTTAATTTGGGGTTGCTTTTTCTTTTCCCTATTCTGCCTCCTTCATGAGAGATTGGGGACTCTTGATGAAACAGATGCGTGTTGTAAGCAAAGACCGGGTTTTTGTTGTCGTGGTTTCTAATCTCGTCACCACTGCCATTATTTTCCCCATTGTCTTCATCATCCATGTCATCCAGGGTGATGATCATGTCCTGCTGGCTTTGGCTTATCTTACTCTGAAGGTTACTGGCAATTTCATCAATTCTAGTTCTCTTTTTGACTGAGGACAGATCCAAAGGCAAGTCATTTATGGACTTCCTGGCTCTTTTTCCTGTAACCAATGTTTTCTTGGTGGCAGATCCTAATATGGATGTCTGGGTTTTTTGCAGAAACATTGGTGAAGGTTCCACCTCAGTGTCTGGCTGGTCACTCATCTGGGTTTCAAAGACAGTGGAATCTAAGTCATCACAGTAGGAGTGCTTGTGCTGCTGGTGGACTCTCAGACCTTTTAGAGTGGTGGTAGAGAAGCTGCAGAGTGTGCAGCGATGAGGATTCTGCTGGTCATTTGATGTGCTGGTTTGCTTTTTCCCATTCACTCTGGAGCTTATACTTCCCCCGTTAAGTGGCTCTGTGGCACAATCGTTCTGAGGCTCTGGGCTATCACCTGTAAGGTCCAATGTCTCCAAATCCGAGGGAGTGTGGCTTTGCTTGTGTGTCCCGAGCTTCAAAGGGCTGGTGCAAATAAAGGGGCATTCGTCACATTTGTACACTGTGGTTTTGCCGGAGAGGTGAATATTTTCAATGTGGCGGGATATACTCCGCCTGTGCATCGTAAGGAAGGAGCAGAAGGGGCACTGGAATCGGTTCATGTACCTCCTAAATGGTATTCCTTTAGTTTCCAGTAATTTATTATCGCCATCTGTTAACAGCTGCTTTGCATCTGCAGAGAGGGTTCCTGTGTAACTGGGATCATCTATATCACCCACTTCTTCGTCGTCGTCATCCTCCAAGCTGCTCCTCGAGTCGTCCTCATTGACCAAGTTATCGTCCACATGTGTGACATTGTTCGAGATATCAGAGGAGGCAAATCTTTTTGACAGAATAGAAGAACCTGTGCTGTTGGGTGTGACTGCACTTATCTGTGCATATTGAATTGATGAGATTTCAGCAACTGAATTTTCTACCATTTGTTCTGGTTTCCCCACTGAATCTTCTTTTCCGGTCAAAATCACATTTGATCCTGTCGGGCTAGGGGAAGAGGTTGGAGAAATGGGCCTGGGTGAGCTTGCGCTTGGTTCCTCTTCTACATTTTCAGTGTTGGAAATGATCTTCACCTTATCACTGTGTTCTTTTACCAAATGGTTAGTCCAGCTGTCTTTCTGGTCCGTCTGGTAGGCACACCATTCGCAAGGAAATGTTCCCTTGAGTCCAGCAGCTGCTTCAGATTCCTCCTCAGCCTCGATGTGCTCTGGTTGATCTTCGGCGCTACTGGAGGGAACTTTGTTATGATACATTAGTTGGTGCTTCAAGATCCTTGCTTTGCGGGGAGACTTGTACGTGCAATACTGACAGGAATATACTTTTGAATGATCATTGTGCGTTATTACAGTGTAACTGGCCTGCTTAGCAGTGTCTGAGGAGACACTGGCATCTGAATCATCCTCTGTGACATTATGGACCTTTTTGGTGTGATTTCTTAAGAACGACTTTGACCGGAAGTAACGGATGCAAAACTTGCATTGGTAAAACGGAAGATGGGTTTCAGTAGTTGGTTTCTTTGACGTTTGGTTGAGGCCTTCAGAAGAGTTGGGACCTGAAAAAAAGTATAGAAGATATGTTTTAGAATTATTTATTAAAAACATCAATGATAAAATTTACTTTTTTCCTAACAGAGACATTTATTTCTTCATCTACTCACTAAAAATGCATCTAGACTGTGCTATGTAGAGTCTAACGCAGAGCAAAGAAATGCTTCTTAATCCTAAACAAAATAACAGCATCATCTGATTATTGTGGTGGGCTTACTCATTCCAGCTTTAGGGGGCATGTAATCCTGGTCATCCTTGTCTTCCTTATCCTCATTTTCCTCTTCTTCTCCTTCCTCATCCTCTTCTCGCACAGAGCCCGACTCATCTGCATCCGAGGGCTGCAGGAAAACAGTGTGGACTTCCTGAATGTGGGTCTTTAAGTCATCGTATGACTCGCCGCGGAAGTCACAGCCATCACACTGCAACACCTCCATCACTGAAAAGGGGGAGAACTCCCTGGAAAATCAGGGAAACCTGCAAATCGAAGAGGGAAAATCATGAGTACACGCTGCTTTGTTGCATTAATTTCATAAATGACACATAAATATACAGAGATATTTATTTTCTTTGTATACACTACAATAGAGGAAATTATGCTAAAAAGTTAATAATTGACAACACTGGGAAAATCAAGCTGAATTCAATCTATATCAACAGCATTAAATGACTTTTCATAAGTAGGAGCTTGGTTCTGGTCTTAGATGATTACAAATAATGACTGCTGCTGTGAACAATGAAAAATCAGGTGCTGGATGCGAACACACTTTTCCGCATGACAAATAAGTAAATACACTTAAAAAAAGCTCTTACATCGTCTTGATTCTAGGGTGTCACACAATAACTTTATCTTGCAGTTTCATGTCCTGTCTTTAAAAAAAAAAACACTTCAAAGTCTTTCTTCTATAACAAAAAAGAAACCTGAACACTTCACAACATAACCTAATTAAAAGTTATAAACCTCTTGAATGTTTAGATGTGTCTGTAAACTCTGGTAGTCTAACAGGACATTGCAGAGGGGAGGATTCAGTAGATGCTGCAGGTTAAATTTTTTCAGCATAGCATTATTCCAAGAACAATGCCGGGACTGAGGAGGGATTATGGGTTGATTTGTCCAATTTCTTTTTTTTTTTTATACCTTGGGATAAGCAACAGCTGGAGAGCAGCTCCACAGTATTTAGAACAGAATATTCCATCTGATTGTTCTAACTGCTATGAAGATTGAATGAATCAACTAAGAAATGGAAGCTTTATGTTTGTCTCTGTTATTCCGACATGGATGGAAAAATGGATGCTGGTGATACGACATTTAAAAAGGGGGTTGAGGAACAATCCAGCAATGAAGAGAGCTAAACTTAAGAATAGAGCTAAACGTGGACAAGCGACCAGGCCCTCATTGGAGTTGGTTGTTAGAATGGAAATTATTTTATTTATTAAGAAACAAGAGTTAAATCTTCCAGTTCAGTCTACAGCTTGTGTTATAAAAATACATAAAGAAAAAAAAAATCTATAGGAAGATCCCAGAAGAATGTTGAAAGATGAACCACCTTAGAGAGGGTAGGGGTAACTAAATCTTCCTTTTCTGGGTTGTCTAAATGTTCGCTAAGCTCTAACTGTATTTTATTAAATGAACTTTGAAATAAAATAGCTTTGGTCAACCCATCGTGAATGATTAGCCCCGCCCAAACCTGCTTAGCCTAAACACAAAGGGTTGTATTCAGCGTGCCTGAGATTTATATTTTAGTAAACATGCTTTTATGCAAAACTATCACATAACTACATAACCCGACAAAACATAAGATAGTTGTGACACTGCATAGATTTACAATAGACACATCAGGCCATTTTTAGCGCCAAACAAAACCTCGAATACAAACACTAGCCACTTATGCCATTTCTTTATACATGTTGGTGTTTATAGCCGCATCAAACATGTCACGATCCATTTCCTTTCAACATGGAGAAACACGAGGATGCCGAGGATGCCCTACTTAGACTACAGGAACCTAAACCTGAGTTAAAATTCAAAGAGACTCAGAAAACTATGGAATGAATACATGGAAGGTTGAATACAAATTCACTGTGAATACTCTATGAAACCTCTGGCTGCACATGTTAGCAGGACCAAAACAGTCACTGAAAAGTCACACTCTCCAAACCACTACATCTCTCTGTGGTTCTATTAAAACCTTGGATGACAAGGGAATGTTTATCATGCAAGACATTTTGTTTGCATATCATATTATTCGAGTTGCTATTCTTCTAAATGGAAATAAATAGATATTAATACTACTATAACACACATTTGCAAAAAAAAATAACGAGCCATGCTTCTAAGAACTGTCCTCGTGCAGCAAGAACTCATTTGATTATTCTATTAGTCAAAGACCAAACTGTTTGCATGCATTCAAAAAGGAAAGGTGAACGTCGCTCTTTGGTATGTTATTATTGTTAATGAAAGGAGTCAGCACAGTGGTACATGTACAGAGCAGTAACGCCTGGCTAATTTAAGTCTGGTTTTCTTTGGTCATCACTCCAATAGCCAGAGGAAAATCAAGGTCACTATTGTGACGTGATAATTACGTATTGTTTTCAAATGACTACATTAAATTACAGGAGCAAAAAGAGAAGAGCCATTTATGTGTGTGGACACTAAACAGTACAAACTTTACACTTGACTTTATGTCAACAGTTTGTAAAGCATTACTTCTTCATATGAATAAGCATAGATCTACTGAAAGAGATGAATTTGTACCATAGCATGTCATTTGCTGACCATCCCTCCACCTTAAGAAAATCTCAAACTTTACTGCTTCTGATTATGTTTTCCATTATCAGCAGTTCACATTTGTAAAAGCCTCTCCTGAACAGGTGTAAGAGCTTGGGTAGTGTCTTTTAAACTGAGTACATTTTGTTTGTTGATGGTGTGTTCAAGGCTTTCAGGAGATAACATACCTGACAATTTCTTAAGACAAAATGAACATTGAATTTAAAGATACGCGTGTATGAAAAACACACGTCTCTATCTCAGCAAATGCGGACTAATTAATAAAGACTAATTTTGTCTGTGCCTTAGCTGAGAAAGTCTCTTCTCTGCATGTTTACAGTTGTAGTTCACACTGCAGTGAAGAACAAAGTTTGCCAAATCCATCAAACTGCCAAAAAGATGTTTATGAAAAATAATCTGCATAAGTAACTTTGTACTTTGAGTCTGGGCTGTTCTTGTCCAGGAGTTGACTGGGTCAAATACAGATAAACTGGACAGTGTCCTCCAATAGCATTGCCCCCACTGTTAAAGATGCCCTATTTTGTCAGAAGTATTTGTCTGTCTACCTTACATGTACAAGAACTTTGATGACATCCTATTCTTAATCTGTAGGTCCAATTTGTGGATGAACCCACATTGCCAGCAATAGCAAATT
Organism: Girardinichthys multiradiatus; assembly: GCF_021462225.1. Lineage (NCBI taxonomy): Eukaryota > Metazoa > Chordata > Actinopteri > Cyprinodontiformes > Goodeidae > Girardinichthys > Girardinichthys multiradiatus. Next base: position 20,101,632 of record NC_061801.1, read on the forward strand.
TAAATATTCAGTAAACATCTCATACAAGGTTTAGGAGTGTGTTCATAGATGAGACAAACCAGGATTGCAGCCCCTGCTCCATTTCATTTTTAAGGTGTTCAAGAAGGTTGAGGTCAGGACTCACCAATATGACAAAATAACAGAAACCTTCAGCGTACATAACTGTTCACCCCCCGAAGTCAATATTTTGTAGAGCCGCCTTTTGTTGCATTTTTTATAATCCCAATTTGACTTGTAGTTCTCAACAACCTTGTCCCAAACTTGTTTGAAGAGCTCCTTAGTCTTGCGATGCCTTTTGCTTAGTGGTGTTGCAGCTTATGGGGCCCTTCAGAAAAGGTGTGTTTATACCGACAGATCATGACACTTGCATGGCACACAGGTGGACTGCATTTCACTAATTATGTGACTTTTGAAGGTAATTGGTTGCACTAGAACCTTTTAGGGGCTTCATAGCAAAGCGGTTGGATACATTCAATTCAATTCAATTCAAAAATACTTTATTAATCCCAAAGGGAAATTAAATGTTGTTATAGCTCATATTATGTAGGTTTCTTCAAAGAGCCGTTGTAGATGCTGATGGCTGTGGGCAGGAAGGATCTCCTGTAGCGCTCCGTCTTACAGCAGATCTGAAGAAGCCTCTGACTGAAGACACTCTGTTGCTGTAGGACAGTCTTATGAAGAGGATGCTCAGAGTTCTCCATAATGTTCTTCATTTTATGAAGAATCCGTCTTTCCACAATGATCTCCAGAGGTTCCAGAGGAGTCCCCAGAACAGAGCCAGCCTTTTTTATCAGCTTGTTGAGCTTTTTTAAGTCCCTGGTTCTGATGCTGCTTCCCCAGGAGATGATGGTAGAAGAGATCACACTTTCCACAACAGACTTATAGAAGATATGCAGCATCTTGCTGCAAACACCAAAGGACCTAAGCTTCCTCAAGAAGTACAGTCTGCTCTGTCCCTTCTTGTAGATGGCTTCACAGTTGCATCTCCACTCTAGTCTGTTGTCCAGGTGAACACCGATGTATTTATACTCCTCCACCACCTCCACTTCTTCTCCCATGATAGAAATAGTGTTTGACTTATTCCTGTTTCTCTTAAAATCTACAATCATCTCCTTTGTTTTAGTCACGTTCAACATGAGATGATTGTTTCCACACCATGCCACAAAGCGGTCCACCACCATCCTGTACTCAGCTTCTTGTCCATCCTCTGATCCACCCCACGACTGCAGAATTATCCGAGTATTTCTGCAGATGACAGGAGTCTGTCTTGTACTGGAAGTCTGAGGTGTACAGAGTGAAAAGGAATGGTGAGAGTACAGTCCCCTGTGGTGCTCCTGTGCTTCTGACTACCTGGTTAGACTCACAACCCTTCAGTCTCACAAACTGTGGTCTGTTTGTCAGGTAGTCTTTAATCCAGGAGATTGTTGAGGCCTCCACCTGAGTCTTCTGGAGTTTCTGACAAAGCAAATCAGGTTGGATTGTATTAAATGCACTGGAGAAATCAAAGAACATGATCCTCACAGTGCTGCTGGCTTTGTCTAGATGACAGTGGGTTTGTTGAAGCAGGTGTATGATGGCATCTTCAACTCCACAGCGATAAGCAAACTGAAGGGGGTCCTGATGGTTTACTGTTTGGTTACTCAGGTGGGCCAACAGGAGTCTCTCTAGGACCTTCATGATGTGGGATGTCAGGGCAACAGGTCTATAGTCATTGAGGACTGATGGGTGGGTTTTCTTTGGTACCGGAACAAGACAGGAGGTCTTCCACAACACCGGAACCTTCTTCTGGGCCAGGCTAAGGTTGAAGAGGTGCTGCAGAATCCCACAGAGCTGCTCTGCACAGGCCTTCAGGACTCTAGGGCTGACATGATCTGGACCTGCAGCCTTATTCCTATTCAGTCTCTCCAGTTGTCTCTTCACCTGACTTCTTGAGACACACAGGTGGAAGGGGGAAGCAAAGGAAGCATCAGCATCGTCTGATATGGTTGATGGCAAACATGTAGAAGGGTCTAGGGCTGAGGTGGAAGATAAAAAATGTGAGGTGTTACTGGACAGCTGTGGGTCCTGTGGGTCAAAGGAAGATGGGATGTCTGTTTGGCTGTGAGCAGGAGAGGAGGATGTGAAGCTTGTTTCTGAACTGAACCTATTGAAGAATACGTTCAGTTCATTGGCTCTGTCCAGACGTCCATCGGTCTGATCATCCTTCTGCTTGAAGCCTGTGATCTTCTTCATCCCTGTCCACACATCTCTGATATTGTTTTGCTGGAGCTTGCTCTCCAGCTTCGTCTTGTACACCTTCTTGCTGTCTCTTATCTTGACTTTAAGTGGCTTCTGTAAACACCTCAATAATTCTCTGTCTCCCTCTCTGAAGGCTCTTTTTTTCTTGTTAAGCAGGTCCTTCAGGTCACTGGTGATCCAAGGTTTGTTATTGGGGAAGCATCTCACAGTTCTGGTGGGGATGATGTTATCCACACAGAAGTTTATATAGTCGGTTAAACACTCAGTCATGGCATTGATGTCCTCTCCATGTGGCTGGCACAGTGCGTCCCAGTCTGTAGCCTCAAAGCAACCTTGCAGAGCTTCTTCAGCTTCCTGTGACCATTTTCTCACAGTCCTCTTTATTACAGGTTGCCTCTGAACAAGGGGCTTATATTTCGAGCAGAGAAAAACAAGATTGTGATCTGATTTGCCTAGCGGAGGTCTTGCTGTAGAGATGTATGAGTCCTTGACATTTGCATAAAACAAATCCAATGTTTTGTTTTCTCTGGTAGAGCAGCTGACAAACTGTTGAAACGTTGGAAGTGTAGCAGAGAGTGAAGCATGGTTAAAATCACCAGAAATTGCCACAAAAGCATTGGGGTTTTGTGTCTGTAGCTTAGCAACAACTGAGCTGATGGCATCACATGCAGTGTCGGCAACAGCGGAAGGTGGAACGTAAACTGTTGCCAAAATAACACTGGTGAATTCTCTGGGTAAATAATATGGACGAAAACTTACTGCCAACAGTTCAATATCTGGACTGCAGAGTGGACACTTCACAGTAACATGTCCTGGATGACACCATCTGTTGTTCTTAAATACTGCCAGTCCACCTCCTTTACATTTGCCGCTCCTCTTTAAGTCTCTTTCTGCTCGTATTGTTAAAAAGCCCGGCAGAGAGACGCTGGAGTCGGGGATATGATCCTGCAGCCATGTCTCAGTAAAACACATGATACTGCATGCCCGGTACTCTGGCTGGGTCCTTTGTAGGGCTTGGAGTTCATCCAACTTGTTTCCCAACGATCTCACATTGCCCATCATAGTCGACGGAAGAGATGGTTTGAACTTCCTCCTTCTCTCTCTTCTCTTAGCTCCTGCTCTGCATCCACGGCGTCTCCTTTTCAACTCATCAGGGATTTGGGGTTGTAGTTGAAGTATTATTTGAGCTTTTGAGATATTAATCAGCTGCTCCCGGTTGTAAGAAACAACCCCGTTGCCATGGCAATGCATCATAACAAATGTCCAAAAATAGAAAGTATCAAGAAAAATCCTCCAAGCTGCACAGCATCCGACACCGGAGTGGACAGTAGTCCAAAAAAAATCAACTGTATCCACCACAAGAGGAATAGTTCCCAAAAAAGAATAAATCAGAATCAAAAGTAACAGAGCTACTCCAACCTGCTGCCACCTTGAGAGGCGCAATTCTAGAAATACACATACACACGTGGACAAAATTGTTGGTACACCTCAGTGGTCACAGAAATAACTTGAATCTGACAAGGGTAATAATGAATAAAACTTCTATGAAAATGAACAAATGAAAGTCAGACATTGCTTTTCAAACATGCTTCAACAGAATTATTTAAAAAAAATAAACTCATGAAACAAGCCTGAACAAAAATGGTGGTACCCCTGAAAATAATGTGACCAAAGGGACATGTTAAATCAAGGTTTGTCCATTAATTAGCATCACAGGTGTCTACATTCTTGTAATCAGTCAGTGGGCCTATATATAGGGCTACAGGTAGTCACTGTGCTGTTTGGTGACATGGTGTGTACCACACTCAACATGGACCAGAGGAAGCAAAGGAAAGAGTTGTTTCAGGAGATTAGAAAGTAAATTATAGACAAGCATGTTAAAAGGTAAAGGTTATAAGACCATCTCCAAGAAGCTTCATGTTCCTGTGACTACAGTTGCACATATTATTCAGAAATTTAAGATCCATGGGCCTGTAGCCAACCTCCCTGGACGTGGCCGCAGGAGGAAAATTTATGACAAAACAAAGAGACGGATAATACAAACGGTAACAAAAGAGCCCAGAAAAACTTCTGAAGAGATTAAAGGTGAACTTCAAGCTCAAGGAACATCAGTGTCAGATCGCACCATCCGACATTGTTTGAGGCAAAGTGGACTTAATGGGAGACAACCAAGGAGAACACCATTGTTGAAAACAAATCATAAAAAAGCCAGACTGGAATTTGCCAAACTACATGTTGACAAGCCACAAAGCTTCTGGGAGAATGTCCTATGGACAGATGAGACAAAAATTTGACTTTTTAGCAAGGCATATCAGCTCTATGTTCGCAGACGGAAAAATGAAGCATATGAAGAAAAGAACACTGTCCCTACTGTGAAACATGGAGGAGGCTCCGTAATGTTCTGGGGCTGCTTTGCTGTATCTGGCACAGGGTGTCTTGAATCTGTGCAGGGTATAATGAAATCTCAAGAATATCAAGGGATTCTAGAGAGAAATGTGCTGCCCGGTGTCAGAAAGCTTGATCTCAGTCGCAGGTCATGGGTCTTGCAATAGGATAATGACCCAAAACACACAGCTAAAAACATCCAAGAAAGGCTAAGAGGAAAATATTGGACTATTCTGAAGTGGCCTTCTATGAGACCTGACCTAAATCCTATTGAGCATCTTTGGAAGGAGCTCAAACATGCCGTCTGGAAAAGGCACCCTTCAAACCTGAGACAACTGGAGCAGTTTGCTCATGAGGACTGGGCCAAAATACCTGCTGAGAGGTGCAGAAGTGTCAATGACAGTTATAGGAATTGTTTGATTGCAGTGATTGCCTCAAAAGGTTGTGCAACAAAATATTAAGTTAAGGGTACCGTCATTTTTGTCCAGGCCTGTTTCATGAGTTTATTGAAAAGCAATGTCTGACTTTCATTTGTTCAATTTCATAGAATTTTTATTCATTATTACCTTTGTCAGATTCAAGCTATTTCTCCGACCATTGTGGGTTTTGTCTTTCATTAACCGAGGGGTACCAACAATTTTGTCCACGTTTGTATGCACATGCCAATTCTCAGTTTCATCAGTCAGTCATTTTCTACAGCTTCTTCCATAGTGGGTCACGGGGCAGCTGGTCCAGCAGTCTACGGCCGAGAGGTGGGGTACACCCTGGACAGATCGCCAGTCCATCGCAGGGCAACACAGACACACACAGGACAAACATCCATGCGCACACTCATTCACACCTAAGGGCAATGTGGAGAGACCAATTAACCTAACAGTCACGTTTTTGGACTGTGGGAGGAAGCTGGAGTACCTGGAGAGAATCCACGCATGCACCGGGAGAAGATGCAAACTCTATGCATAAAGACTCCCGTGCAGGCTTTCTCAGTTGTGTTCTTTTTTTAATTTTTTTTGTATACATAATTTTCTCTTTTCACTTCACCAACTTAGACTATTTTATGCAGATCCACCACATAAAATAAGATTAAGAAACATTTAAATTACATGTTAGACTGTAACAAAATAGGTGAAAAACCAAGGGGGATGAATACTTTTGTAAGGCATTGTTTGACCTGACAAAGGGTCATGACTCTCAGCCACTCTTCAAAATGAGAAGGACAAGAGAACTTGCCAATAAATTAATGTAAATGGTATATATCAATAACTCACAGAGAACTGTACCAATAAACATGGCAATTTTGCCATTTTTTTCAAAACTATACCTTTTGTAGGCTAACTAATTATTTGGAAATTTTTGGCGTGTCTTATCAAAAACAAACATCTTGGATGAAAAAAAATCATTTAAATTCTAAATCTACCAGTATTATGAATTACTCTGGTCTTCACAGTAAAATGATCAAAAGGTCTACATTTTAATTTTGAATTAATTTTCAAAAAGCAAATCATTTGATCTGATCTAACCAGAGAAACTAATCCTCCCATCCTACCTCCCAAACCCTAAAGGCCAGCTAGTGGAGCACTCCAATCAAACCAGCCCCAACTGCCTGCATGTCCCTGAGCAACCAGTTGATCCATTGTTGGCCAGGGTCAGGTTACAGCCTCCTCACATGTCCACACCCCTCTCCTGGCAGTTTGCTCCTGTTTTGAACAAAGTTGGCTGCTAACACAAGGTTCCTTGACATGGATATCAAGAGAAGCCTTTCAGGAAGGAAGGGAGAGGAATACAGCCATGAAGTGGGGAAGAAAAACCTCCTTCTCAACCCACCATCTGCCTTGCAGTTGGCTGTGTCTTTTCAGCCAGTAAGTCTCTGTGCCACACCAAACTAATGGGTGAGATTGTGCAACTGCTTTCATCTAGTCAGCTGGGGCCCCAGCAGACAGCGCCTGAGCAGCTCAGATCCTCCTCTGAGCTGAGCTTCAAGGGCAGCCATTTTAGGAGCAGGCTATGTGTGCTTAGGTGTTCACAACATGGACCCGCAGATCTGATCCTCTTCCTGAAAGGCAAGCAGCCGGTCACTGGAGAGCTGCTGACAGAAATCTATCTGCCAGATGTACAGCGGTGTACCCGAGCCGTCTGCCCACACAGCTCAGCAGAAAACATCTCCCACTCTCGCTCTGCTTAGTCCTTTCATTTCTTAGGAACATTATCTCACACATCAGGAGATTTTCTGAGAAATGCTTCATTCCTCTTCTCCGAGGGATGGAAGGAATAGGTCAGAGCAGGCAGCATGCACCAAGAAAAAAAAAAGTGGATAGAGCTACTACTTTTTGTAGAAGCTGCCAACTAGCCTCCACGAGGGGGTCTAAAAATGTGAGGCATGTCTGAACTTCTTTATCTTGAAGCTCTGCAACCCTGAGGAGAAGACGAAGCAAAAAGCAGGGAGAGGGGAAGGGAAAGCAGGGAGAGAGCATGACGAAGCTACCTAGTAGACCTTCACAAGACAAAGCCTGTGGAATGGGCTTCCCAGATTCCAAAGTCTACTGGTGTTTGTTAATCACCAACCGGTCTCTCTGCATCAGCGAGCTCTGCCAGCAGTCACACCCTCTACTCAAACTGGCTGACAGCAGCTGCTTGGTCTGAAAGAGGGCCTTTGAATAAGCCAGCATTAAGCTGATTAGTAGTACAGAGGTTTTGTCCTTAACCGTGGGTTAGAGCTACCACCTCATACCCTCCTGAGAGAGAGGAGCCCACAGACATGTTACATTATAATATGTTGGCTGCATTCTGGCAGCAGATGAATCACCTCCCAAACAAGACAGGATGTGTGTCTCGTCAACCTGCACTGCCTCAATAATTAATGACCAGCTGATTGAAAATGACAGGCTGCTTTAAAAAAAAAAACAGCTAAAGCAGGAGATAGCAAGAATCGATTTCTGCAGAGATGAGATGACATCAGTGAGGAATCAATGCTTCTTTCCTTCAAAAGGAAATTATTTTAAAAAAGAGAAAAAAAAACTAAATGAGAGAAGACGTGTGTAGATAACCACTTGATACTTCAAATTCAGATTGTCTCAGTCCGTTCACTGTTCAACTTTACCCAGAAGACCTCAGAGAAAGATCCCACTGTGTCTGCAGAGGAGCAAGTTGGCTTTTCGCACAAAAAGGAGAAACTAGAGTGTAAAACTGCTGCACTGATCATGACGCCTAGAAAGAGGGTTCACCAAAGTAGATCTGATGCTGTGCTCATTCTCTTGCAGACACAAGACACGAAAATGACTAAAAGGACTACAGCATACAATTACCAAAGCTTTGAAACATTACCTTCATACTTTCAACAGAAATAGCCTCAATCAGAAAAACTTGCAGGATTATCATTTAACTACTCTGTACAAATACATACGAGCTACCTGAAACAAAGACAACAGAGCTTACAAGATTGTACTGAATCATCTACTTCAACGCATGATTTAAAATTAGGCAATTTCAGGTTTAACTGACCAAGTCTCATTCGATCCCAGTCAAACCTCTATTGACAATGCATTCATACACCTTGAACATTATTATATAGCATTACAACCACAAACTTTAATGTAACATACTGTGATTTTATTTGATGGACCAACACAGGGTCAAAGCTTTGTAGAACCACCTTTAGCTGCAATTCTTTTGGGATATGTCTAAACTGGCTTTGCCCATCTAGAGACTGAAATTTTGTCCATTCTTCTGTGCAAAATAGCTCAAGCTCAGTCAAATTGGATGAAGAAAATCTGAAAACATTCATTTTTAATTCTTGCGCCAAATACCTCAGTTGAATTTAGGTATATACTTTGATTGCGTTTACTTACACATGAATATGCTGTGAAAGGTGTTGAAAGGTGAATCTCCAACCCCAATCTTTTTCTTCCACGATTGCCCTTTATTTAGATCCATCCATATTATAACCAACTCTGACCTGCAGCCTCGTCTCAGCTGAAAGGATCCCCACAGCATGCTACTGCCATCACCAAGTTTCACTGTGAGAATGGTGTGTTCAGGGTAACACGGAGGGCTAATTTGTAATTCTTTCACTACTCATTTTCTTCTGCATTTAGACCCAAAAATTATTTTGGTCTCTTTTAACTAGAGCATCTTTCACCAAATATCTTCCTCCTTGTCCAGCCTGTCAGTTTGGGTGGAGGGCCATTTCTTTGTAGGCTACCAGAATGCTCTGTGGTTTGCTTTCAGATAATGGGCTGAACAGCGTTCCTGCTTGAAGCTTCTCCACAGCTTTATCCCTGACCTGCGTGCTGTGTTCCTCGGTTTTCACGATGTCGTTAGTTCACTGATGTTCTCTAGCAAACCTCTGAAACCCTCGCAGAACAGCTGGATTTATCCTGAGATTAAATTGTACACAGACAGAATCTATTTACTAATTAGACGAGTCTGAAGGAAACTGTATTTTAGCAAATGGGTGTGAATAAAAATGTTTGCCAAACTTCTTAGACTTTGTTTGTGTTAAAGATGTTGAAAACCCATGTATAATCTTCCTTCCACTTCTCTGTTGTGTTCAACTTTGTGCCCGTCTACCACATACAGTACAATCCCTATACGATGTGTTGTTTAGGTTGTAATGTGTAAAATCTGTGGAAAAAGTTGGTATATGAATCGAATATTGATTGTCAGATGACATTTATTGACCAAAGAGCAAGCAAAGCTATTTATCTAACCCGATGCTCATAAAAAGTTAAAGCACTCTGCTGTGATAATATTATCATAAATGCATCGCAGCCACAAGAAACGAGGCATCTGCTGTACAGCCCTACAAGACAAACAGGTTCATGTCCAGCAACTCCTGCATGTTGGCGCACCGACTATGTAAATAACAGCTATTCAGCTCCTGAGACAAGGAGGTTTACACAGCCACTGTCAAAGACAGTGCTCCAATATTTCCCTGGACCCCTGCAACAGCAATCCCACCCCAACAGTAATCTATATACTAGTGGATAAATTATTCCATTTTAGTTGTTTTTGCAAAACAGGCCAATTTATGGTATTCATTAAAGCATATGACATGTAGAAGCATGTTTTTAATGAGTTTAGAGATCTCTACACGTAAATGAATTTTAAAAAGATGGCAACAAGTGCAGGAACATCTTGACGTTTATGTTAATTTCACTTCCCGGCAACCATTTTGCTGTCGTCTCGGGGCCGGCCGTTTAGTCTTTTATGTAAAAGACTAAACTCCATTGCAACAGATGAGAAAACCTTTCCTGGTTGAAATTTCTGTACAAATATGTCCCTAGGTCATCTGATATTAGTTTTAGTTCTGTGAAAATAGGTGTGGATTACAAATATGATCTTTTGGTAACCAGATTAAAGCATGAGATTACTTTAAAAGCTTCTCTGAACACAGACATATTTTCAAATAAGATGCCAGTACCAAGTCTAAAAATTTTAAGGGGATACTCAATCAAATCCCAAGTAGCAAGATGTTACATTAAAGGTTACCGAGGGTTAGCTAAGCATTTCAAACGGTGTGTTCACACCTGTTTGGACTTTAGTTCTCCACCACACCTGACGTTTGGACCTGGTCTATTTAGCTCTCCAAACTCTTATCATGTCAAACCAAGTGATGCATTATTGACACAAATAATGTCCTACCTTAGATAGGACCACTACCCTTTCATTGCAAGAACTTCTAAGCATCTAAAGCTAAGCAGACAGGTTAAAGGCGCTTGATGAACTCTAGGTTGCATTCAAGGACATTTTTACCTGCTGAGATGTCACAAAGAACTATTGCAGATAATAATCACCTTACATCATTTTGTGTTGCTCAGAAAATTTAAAACTGTGCTGTAGGGAAAAGCATCATGGTCTCTTTAAGACTTTTCTGGATGAATCAGACACATATGATTTTCACCAAATTAAGCCTGTTTACTGTGAGCACACCTCAACTCTTAATTTGCACCCATTGTTTCAAGATCATTACTTCCTGGCTGATCTGCACGTACCCGCTGATTCTACATGACAGAAAACTGGGAGGGATTCTTCAGAACTTAAGCTTGTGCTTTTTAGACGTAACTCACGGTAGATTTGGGATTTTTGATCCTTCTGTCTTCACTCTTTCAAATTTTACTGTATTGACTGAGTGTAGGAAGATTTTTATTGGACTCCTCCCTAATTACATTTCATGCACTCAAACGCTGAACCCTATGATGTTTTTTTTTTCTATCAAATTGGGTCATTTTTCTACAGAAATTTGGCAAATGTGCACAAGAAGCACAATCTAAACTTTGTCTGTCAACCCAGGTTAAAAATTTATAGTTTATGCAAATGCTGAGTTGCATACAGCAAAAGCAGCTGTTTGTATGAAAAACGTCTTGTGACTCTTCTGTGTTGACAATGTTTCCGCTAGAGACTGAAAACAGAGGAAAAATCAAGCACATCGCTTGAATCAGCTAAAGCTACCAGTAGGTGTTTTGTACCTTGAAATTTTCCCTTGACCTCCCTGACATATTAATGTTTCAGACTCCGAAATCTCCAGACAGACGCTGTAAAACCTTTTCTGGTTTAAAAATTTAAGATAGCATTAGACATGGACTAGTTTTTGAATTGAAAGTATACTTTTTTTCATTCAAAGGTTATGGTTGCAAATACCACTAGAATCATCCATCAAACAACTCTAGCATTGGAAACCAAGTACCTGCTGAGTGCTGTCAGACAGCTGTGTATCAAATGTTTGCAAAACGCTAGCCTGTGTCAGTAAAAAATATTCTTCTGCTATCAACATACTCTATATAGACAAAAGTATTGGGTCACGGCACCAAATCAATGAATTCTGTTGTTAGAATCACTTCCATGGCTGCAGGTGTACAAAGTTTGGTGTGGAGAAACTTGTCTGACCTGCATGGAGTCCTGACCACAAACTTCTTCAACACCTTAGGGATGAATTAGAGCAGAGGCTGCAATTCTGGTTTTCTCATCTAACTATGAACACACTCCTAAACCTTGTGGACGATGTTTACAGAATAGTGAAAGTTGCTATTGCTCGAAACGGTGAGTCCATCAACAAGGTAGAATTTATAGATTATGAATAGGATGTCATTAAAGTCCATGTACGTGTAAAAGTAGATTGTAAAAGTAAATACTTTTGGCACAATAGTGTAGCCTACCTGGCAAATCATTTGGCCAAGATTACCCCGTCAGCCTTTTGTAACTTTACAAAAAGCCGAAGGGCAGATTGCGGTTTATAGCTTCATTTACATTTCCAAACTTTAAAATTAATTAGGTTTTCAACCTTACTCATTAAATCATCCATGACTCGAAATCAGTCCTAAAATCCCCATTAAACAAACTGGAATTTATTTAAGAGTGGATGGCAACACTTTGATTTTCTCTGCATTAAAGCTGCTACAAAAAGTATTAGGAAAAGTATACTTGTGCATATAATTTTCATTTGAATTCAGCTTTTGGATATCGTTCTCGTAGGTTATGTGGATATTTCCCCCACTCCTGTTTTAATTTTAGTTAACACTTAATTGCCATTCTAACTCTACCAAATCTGCCCCTTTTTTGTAAGGACAAACTTCAAAAATATTCAGAGAAAATAAGATTCTGCTGTCTTACACCTATACTTCTGATTTTGCAAAAAAACCTCAAGTATAAATACCTGAGCATCTAACTATTAAATCACACTTAGCGACAGAATGTTCAAATTTGTCCCTGGTTGTGAATTTCTGACTGTTTTCGTCTTGTTAGATGTAGAAAGACATCAAGTCGAAATATAATTGACAGTCTTGCATGATGATCCTAATAAAGCCTGTCACATTCACAGTATGAAGAACCTTTGCACTCTTATTGTATGTGAAGGATCAATTCTTGGTGCCGAAATCAAGCATCTGCTGATGCAAGTGAGGGCCAAGTCAAGCCACAGCAAGAGGCATCTATTTTGGCACCTGGGCTTTAATCATTCTCTTTCCCAGATACAACTGAAAGACTTTGAAAACAGTAATAAACTGATGTAAGGCCTCAATTTCAAAGTCAAAGTTTGTTTTCGAAGTTAGATTTTTTTCATTAGGTCATTCTAAACCTGGTGATCATTAGAGGGGTCATAGAAATGGAGAATTATGACCCTGTTTACATCTTAATAATCTATTTAAAAATATGTCCAACTGAAGTCTTAAAGGTTCTTGCAAAACGGTTTTTGAAAGTTGTTTAAAAAGTTTAAGACTGCAGCCCCCAGGAAAAACAGAACGATTCAAAACAGAACTAAAACTGTTAAAAAAAACAGGACGAGGTAGTGAGAAGCCCCCACTGTTCTTGTTTCTGTTCTTGTTGATTACTTCACACATTTCATTTAGAAATGCTTGATGCAAGTGTTGCAAATAAGATGGTGGAAACATTGTTCTATGTGGCAAAGATTTCTTGTGAGGGGCTGAAACTGAAGTTCATTTTTGTAAACCTTAATTACATCCATACATTTTAAAACAAGATTTAGATGAGAGAAACATGCAAGATTGTCGAAAACAAGGGGACTTATTCTGCTGGTTAAGGTCCTCTGGACAACCTGAAGCTCAATAGTTCCAAGGAAAAGGCTCCTCTACTGTGTTGCTTGGAAAACATCCCCAATTGGGATCTTTTGTTCTTGCCAGTAATGTTGGAAACCTTCAGGAATCTCCACATTACATTCTTTTATCATCAGAAAATAAAATGGTGCAGTCAGCTTCAGAAGAGCCTCAATTATAGGTCTGGTATATGTCTGTATCATCTTGTTTTACTCTATAATGGCAAAAGGTTAATAAATGTTATTAGAATTGTAAAAATCAACATCAAAATAAATAATTGTCGCTTTTCTGTGACATCACATATTGCCGTTTTAAACTTCTCTAAAACTGTAGTATTTTCACTCACGGTTATTGTACCGTTAGAATCTCATACCGGCCCAAGCCTAGTCTGAACAAACTCCCTCAGCCAGGAACCGATGAGGTGAACCAAGGTGGACTGAAAGCTCACAGACAGCAATGCGAAGAACTTGCAGTGGTAATGGCCATGTTGGTGAATGGGTCTGTGGGTACACGTCTGGTCAACAGCACAGTAGCAAACCTGATGCCGGCATACTGGTGCCAGATACCACAGGGCACCTTCAGGTCTTGTGGACTTCACGCCTTGGTGGGTCAAAGCTGTTTTGGCAACAATCAGGCTGCCTCCAACACCACCCCCCTCACCCCAAACCACTTCTCTGAAGACCAAAACAACATCGCCAGTTCAGCTGAATATGCGAGACCAAACTGGATTCAGATGAAAACAGATTCAGTCAGATGGAAAACCAAAACAGTACAGACAAGGTGACTTCCACAGTAGAGGCTTCCTTGAGTTACAAACAGAGTCACCACAGACATGACTAGAGGGTCAGGACAACCGAGTCATTGCTTCCACATGTGTGGGAAATGTTACCACGCTCCCTTCTGTTGGAGCCCTCGCAGGTTTACTAACCATTTACCCCCAGAAAACAAGACGTATAATCCTTAATTTACAGTCTAGCACATCCCACATGTAAAAGAGGCAGTTTCACAGTTTTTGTAAATCCTCAGGGAAATCTATTTCAGTGATGTGAGAGAGCAATGCAACAGATCATTTGTGGAAACACTTTTCTAGGAAGAATTAACAAAAACTGTTCAAAACGGATTAATCTGAGCCTCTCAGAACCAATAGTGGCACCCTAGAGAATCTCTATTTTAATTAAAAAAAGTTAAAAAGTTAACTGGTTTAGCAACACTTTTAACAAAGAAAATCATAAGCCAGAAAGAATCAGGTTTCTGATCATTATCTCATGGACTAGTAAAGTTGCTATTGAAACATAAAACTGACCCCCTATTTTAAAGCACTCAGCTAAAAAGTTAAAGTTTTCAAAACTTTCATCAGTTTTCTCTGGCTGTATGGAGCCTAGAATAACACACTGCCCCTCCTCCACCTGTTGCTGTACAGTTTTGAGTCAGCTATCTAAAGGAAGGCACCTATACTTTTCCCTTGATTACAAAAACAAAAATGAAGAATAACATGGCAAAAATATTTCTTCCTCATGAAAAACAAACAGTGATGCAGTAACTGACGGAGCAACACCCATCACTCCTGTGAAGTAGCTTTAAATCTACAGTTGGCAAGCTTTTTAAATTAATGCAATTAGATCTCGGGATCGATTTTTGTTTAAAGCTTGTTAAACGCTTAAACACGTTATTAGACACCAAATATAAAAACAAAAGAGACTGAATGATTCACCATTAGTAGTTGGCCAGAAATATGACCCCTGAGGAGCTGGTCTCCAACAACTGGATGTATAAATAAGCAACAGTTTGCTAAGAGTTTGTCACATTTACTTAAAGGTGGTCAAGTCAAGTCAAGTTTATTTATATAGCACTTTTCGAAGAAAAGCGTCCTCCTGCACCGAGAGCAGAAAGAAAACGCGGTGTGTTCAGAGCAGATAGCCGCTTGAAGACCCAAATAACATAATAAAACTAAATAATTCAGCGCTGTTAACACTTCAGTGTTTCTACACATTTACAATGTCATTTAATTTTTTATGGTGAACAAACACAGGGCACGGCAGGCCCCGAGACCACAGCAAAATGGTAGCCAGGAAATGTAATTAACATTTGTACTGTCAACTAACACGCGCCCATCTGCACCTAAATTAACTGCCCTGCACACAACAATCAGTCGACAGAGACTGTAGGCACAGACGCACAAACTCAGAGGACCAGCATCACCTCACAGACAGAGTATACAGTTTATGTGTCCATCTGGGTTTTTGGTGGATCATTCTCACCTGAAGGTTTAAGAACAAAAGAAGTGATACCAAAGAGAATCCACCTGTGAAAGGTTGTCTAAGCTATTAATAAATAAATACCTAGAATTACTATATAGCAAAAAAAAAAAAAAAAAGACTAGATTTTGCTGTGGTTCTTAATTGTGTTTAAAGTTCATGCAAATTGGCTCTGGTAGTCAATAGCTGTTCAAAACAAAACCAGAAAAAGTGAATAACACAACTGATCTTCGTTTGCTAATAATTTTCCTCATCAAAGCATAAGGGAATATCAAACTGTCAAATGTAATATTATACAATACAATAAACTTAACCCTTCAGTGACCGCAAATCCAAATTATTTATAAAGTACACTTGAAAAGAGCAAGGTGGCCAGTGCTGTACATACTAAAATAAATAAATAAAAGATAAAGCAAGACATTCAACAGATATTTAAAACACATAAAGTACAATAGATACAACAGAGAAGCATGTCAACTCACAACTGGTCAAACGCTATTGTGAAAAGAGGTCTTTTTAAAAGAGACTTAAAAATAGGAAGCAAGGATGCCTGTCTGACCTTGAAAGGCAGTGCTTTCCAAAGTTTGGGAGCCATGACAGAAAAGGCTTGGTCACCTCTAAATTTTTGCCTAGTTTTTGGGACAATTAAAATAACTGGTCGGCTGATCTAAGCACCCGCGAAGGAAGATGAGGCTTGAGTAGATGCGAGAGGTACAGAGGAGCAAGACCATTCAAGCATTTATAAGCTAGCAATAAAATTAAAAAAATTATTTCTGTAACTCACAGGGAGCCAATGAAGAGAGGCCAGGACAGGTGAGATGTGTTCATATCTCTGCAATCCGGTAAGAAGACTGACAGCAGCATCACAAATGGACCTTTAATAGTACAAGTGTTTTCCTGTTGGGCTTAGAAACAGCACTTTGAGACAACCGTGGTTCTTCAGTGGATTTAGGTTGTTTGGAAATGTATCTCGCGTCATAATCCTGGACTGACTGAATGTTGTTCAGATCCAGATCCGGATGGAGCGGGGGAGGGGGCGGTGGGCAATACCATCTGTTGCAAGACCTCTTTTCTTCTTGCTGATGAAGATACGTCAACAACTGTGTGGGTTTAGGATTGACATGCTGCTGCAGAACTGATTAGGATTTGATGAGAAATCCAATGGTTTAAGCGACTGAGGAGAATTTAACAATCAATTTAAGGGAGAAAATACCTAAAGAGTAATCCTTCAAATACATGTATAAATTGGCTTGATTGAAACCTTGATTTTTAGTTACTGAAAATAATGAAATACCTGGCAAACTATTCATCTTAATCTGACATATACATCTTGTTTGTGATTCCTTGACGAGGGTATCTGCCATATTATAAAACAGTATTTCAGCTCTTGTGTGATAAGGGACCAGATAGATGGACGCTGACCTCATTCCTCTCTGCCTGTGATCAGAGCAGAGCCCTTCCCTAAAACCATGTGAACACATGGTGCGGCTCATTTGAGGAAGTCTGAATACAGAGAGATGAAACATCGATCCCACCTGCCCGATCAATGAGTCGGGCCCGTTTCAGAAGAGATGTGAAGAATCAATAATGTTCGCTATGAACATTTTGTCATAACATTCATCAGACGACTCTTCAAATTAAATAAAAATGATGGAAATGGTATGAAATGAAGTTAAGAAAAAGTGTACCAAACGACAAAAATATATCAGTAATTTCAGTACACATCTGTGTGTAAACTACTCCGACTCTTAGAAAGATAACTAATCACCAACCGTAATTCAGCTCTATGGGGTCGTTATGCTTGGTCAAAAAACGCAAGTTAGGAAGCATCATTACACATGTGTAAGCAAAACTATGTAAACCAGTCAGGCAACTTTGGATTTAAGGCGCTGACCAGAGTAAGCCAACCAACTCCGAAGGGTTCAAAGTGTCCTTAAGATGCACAGAGACATCAAAATTCTCCTAAAATATAAACCATACACCTGATCAAAAATTTAAGCAATAATCTGGAGACAGATACTTATCTAGAGGCTTTTAGCATTCAGGAAAGTAGGTCAATCATTGCCCAGCATTTGACTAGAGACATTAAACAATCACTTCCACATCAAAAACCCAGGTCCATCATGAAGCAAAAATATGTTAGATTTCAAGACCAGACCAATTGTGAAACAAGATATGGCACATGCTTCCCCTTATGAGTCAAACGTTTAACTCAACTAATGAAACGCATCTTTGCTCAATCCCGAGTACCAACCGTTTGTTTTTATTTCTGCTGCTGCAGCCCATTTAATTTCACCAACAGGTTTTCGTTGCTACGGGAAGCAAAGCTTGTTAATGGTAGTCAAGGGTAGCAAGTTTTGCATTAAGGTTTAACTTTGAGGAGATAGTTAACCATGAATAAACAAAGTTTAAGCTAGATATGTTAGTAATGCTTTTGAAAACAGTTGTATGTCAACCAAAATGATTTTATTTGAAAGAAGAGTAGAAGGACATTCCAACATACTAAGATCATATGTGTAGATTACAAATTAGGATAAGTATAACATAAATGTAAATCTTCATCAATTTACATTGGAAGGGTTGAAAAGTCATGACCCAGCACAAAAATTGGCATCATTTCAAAAAAACATTTTTTATTTTTTTTTAAATACTGCCATAAAACTTGGATTTGGGCATTATGAAGGACTCCTGAAACAAAAATAAAAATTATGATAACAAAAGAGGTCACAAGATGTTGAAAAGAATCTACAAAACAAATCATTCAATATATATAATATCAAGATATGTGTTTATTGTGTTAAAAAAATTATACATCGTCATGTTTTCGGATAGTGGAAAGAAATAATGTCCTTAAATGCATGTTTTTGAGGGTCGATATACAGCATGCAACTCACTCATGGTTTCAGTACAGGGACATCAATTTTGTCCCAGGTTAGAAAACCCGTGCTCACATTTCAGATCAGTTGATTTTTGAAATATAGGTATTTGAAAACATAAAGCTATTGGGTTGAGTTAAAAAAAAGTTCTGCTCCTCTTTAGATAAATCAAACATAGGTTTGACGTCTTGCCTATGTTACTAACAGGAAGTAAATTGATACATTGATTTGTAGGTGTGTTTACATTCTTGAGACAGCAGCTGTAATATACCTACAGCATGTTACAAAAGTGAGTACGCCCCTTTCAGTTTTGTGTACAGCTTGTATAACAGTGTAAATTTGCTGTCCAAATAATTAAAACACAGCAATAATGTCTAAAGTGCCGGCAACAAAAGTGAATACTGTCTCAAGTGAAAATGTCCAAAATTGCCCAAGTGTCAATGTTTGGTGTGGCCACCATTATTTTCCAGCACTGCCTAAACTCTCTTGAGCATTTTAGTTCTCCAGAGCTTCACAGGTTGCCACTGCAGTCCTCTTCCACTCCTCAATGACGACATTATACAGGTCCTTCTCAAAATATTAGCATATTGTGATAAAGTTCATTATTTTCCATAATGTCATGATGAAAATTTAACATTCATATATTTTAGATTCATTGCACACTAACTGAAATATTTCAGGTCTTTTATTGTCTTAATACGGATGATTTTGGCATACAGCTCATGAAAACCCAAAATTCCTATCTCACAAAATTAGCATATCATTAAAAGGGTCTCTAAACGAGCTATGAACCTAATCATCTGAAACAACAAGTTAACTCTAAACACCTGCAAAAGATTCCTGAGGCCTTTAAAACTCCCAGCCTGGTTCATCACTCAAAACCCCAATCATGGGTAAGACTGCCGACCTGACTGCTGTCCAGAAGGCCACTATTGACACCCTCAAGCAAGAGGGTAAGACACAGAAAGAAATTTCTAAATGAATAGGCTGTTCCCAGAGTGCTGTATCAAGGCACCTCAGTGGGAAGTCTGTGGGAAGGAAAAAGTGTGGCAGAAAACGCTGCACAACGAGAAGAGGTGACCGGACCCTGAGGAAGATTGTGGAGAAGGGCCGATTCCAGACCTTGGGGGACCTGCGGAAGCAGTGGACTGAGTCTGGAGTAGAAACATCCAGAGCCACCGTGCACACGCGTGTGCAGGAAATGGGCTACAGGTGCCGCATTCCCCAGGTCAAGCCACTTTTGAACCAGAAACAGTGGCAGAAGAGCCTGACCTGGACTACAGAGAAGCAGGACTGGACTGTTGCTCGGTGGTCCAAAGTACTTTTTTTGGATGAAAGCAAATTCTGCATGTCATTCGGAAATCAAGGTGCCAGAGTCTGGAGGAAGACTGGGGAGAAGGAAATGCCAAAATGCCAGAAGTCCAGTGTCAAGTACCCACAGTCAGTGATGGTCTGGGGTGCCGTGTCAGCTGCTGGTGTTGGTCCACTGTGTTTTATCAAGGGCAGGGTCAATGCAGCTAGCTATCAGGAGGTTTTGGAGCACTTCATGCTTCGAACTGCTGAAAAGCTTTATGGAGATGAAGATTTCATTTTTCAGCACGACCTGGCACCTGCTCACAGTGCCAAAACCACTGGTAAATGGTTTACTGACCATGGTATCACTGTGCTCAATTGGCCTGCCAACTCTCCTGACCTGAACCCCATAGAGAATCTGTGGGATATTGTGAAGAGAACGTTGAGAGACTCAAGACTCAACACTCTGGATGAGCTAAAGGCCGCTATCGAAGCATCCTGGGCCTCCATAAGACCTCAGCAGTGCCAGAGGCTGATTGCCTCCATGCCACACCGCATTGAAGCAGTCATTTCTGCAAAAGGATTCCCGACCAAGTATTGAGTGCATAACTGTACATGATTATTTGAAGGTTGACATTTTTTGTATTAAAAACACTTTTATTGGTCGGATGAAATATGCTAATTTTGTGAGACAGGAATTTTGGTTTTTTTTTGGGTATGCCAAAATCATCCGTATTAAGACAATAAAAGACCTGAAATATTTCAGTTAGTGTGCAATGAATCTAAAATATATGAATGTTAAATTTTCATCATGACATTATGGAAAATAATGAACTTTATCACAATATGCTAATATTTCGAGAAGGACCTGTAGAGCCGGTGGATGTTAGAGACCTAGTGTTCTTCCACCTTCTATTTCAGGATGCCCCACAGATGCTGTATAGGACTTAGATCTGCAGACATGCTTGGCTAGTCGAGCACTTTTACCCGCAGTTTCTTTAGCAAGGTAGTGGTCATCTTGGAGGTGTGTTTGGGGTCGTTATCATATTGGAGCACTGCCCTGCGGACCAGTTTCTGAAGGGAGGGGATCATCCTCTGCCAAGTATGTCACAGTGCATGTTGGCATTCATGGTTCTCTCATTGAACTGTAGCACCCCACAGCTGGCAGAACTCATGCAGCCCCAACCATGAAACCCCCACCACCACGCTTGAACATAGGTAGGCAAGACGCACTTTCCTTTGTGCTCCTCACCTGGTTATCGCTTGCCACACACATGACACCACCTGAACCAAATAGGTTTATCTTGTTCTCGTCAGACCACAGGACATGGTTCCAGTAATCCATGTCCTTAGTCTGCTTGTCTCCAACAATTTGTTTGCAGGCTTTCTTGTGCAGCATCTTTAGAAGAGGCTTCCATTTGGGATGAGTTATGCAGACCAGTTTGATGCAGTGTGCGGCGTAGGGTCTGAGCACTGAAAGGCTGACCCACCCACCCCTTCAACCTCTACAGCCATGCTGACAGCACTCATATGTCCACTTTCAAAAGACACCCTCCAAATTTGTAGTTGAGCACATGCACTCAACTTGTTTGGTCAACCATGGCGAGGCCTGTTCTGAGTGGAGCCTGTCTTGTTAAACCGCTGGATGGTCTTGGCCCCCTGCTGCAGCTCAGTTTCAGGGTATTGGCAATCTTCTTGCAGTCTAGGCAATGTTTATGTAGAGCAACATCTCTTTTTTTCAGATCCTCAGGAAGTTCTTTGCCATAACGTGCCATGTTGAACTTCCAGTGACCAGTATGAGAGTGTGCGAGCAACAACACCATATGTAACACACCTGCTCCTCATTCACACCTGAAACCTTGTAACACTAATCAGTCCCGTGACAACTAGGAGAGAAAATGGCTAATTGGGCACAATTTGAACATTTTCACTTAGGAGTGTACTCACTTTTGTTGCCAACCGTTTGACATTAACGGCTGTGTGTTGAGTTAGTTTGAGTGGAAAGCAAATTTCCACTGTTACACAAACTGTACACTGGTAACTTTACATTGTATCAAAGTGTTATATATACAGTGTTGTCCGATTGAGAGATATTATACAATATTTACAATAATGTGTATTCAAGGGTGTGGTGTACTCACTTTTGTAAGATGCTGTACTTTAAAAATCAATATATATATATTTTTTTTTTACATTTATAGAAAACAAAAACAATGTTCTCTTTCAAATAGGTCTGGACAAACTCGTCAAGTATTACAACAGACTGCAGCTGCATCTGTGGAATCTCAAGCAGCTCTTAAGCTCTCAGAATCTAGGTTTGGGACATTACCCTCAAGCTACCACTTCTTCTTGATCCTCCAAACTTTCATACCTCCCAACTAAACAGCTGTGTAGTATAGGGTTTAGATCTGCACTCCGTGTCCCAGTGCTCCACGTTTACAAATTAAGATTTCTATCTTGATTTCTTCAGACGACAAGTTCTGCTTCCTGGCTTGAGAATTAACCACATGCTTGGAGAAATTAACATTAAAATGGACATCTTGGCCAGAAGACATCTTTTATGTTGTTGCCTTGAGGAAAGCTTAGAAGTATGCAGAACACACACAACTCAAGAATAGTGCAAGTCGCAGACAGATTCAACCATACAGACCTTCAGTTATTTTTAGCTTTGCTGTAGGCCTCTTGGTAGTTTTTTATTTTTTCCCTCAAAGCTTCCGCTTAAGAGGACCGTCCATCATAGAATGGTGACCTCAAGTAGACATGGCCTTCATTCTGTCATTTTGTTCTTTTTGTCACCATGTTTCTGGTATAACTAAGGCATTTGGTTGATTCAAATTTTTATACATGTATTATTTGGCTCCCTCCTAGGTAAGTTCAGTTCTGTGTATTTATAATAACATCAAGGTTTTTGACAAGGTTCTAGTGAACATTGAGAAGATCTGCGTTATGATTCCAGTCTGCCTCAGAGGAGCCATAAATACATGTGCAGAGCCTTTCAGACACTGCAGTCCAGCAAGATTTGCTGATCTGTCTCCTGCCTGACCTTCACTTGTGTCACATTCAGAGCAAGTAAGAGAGAGAAACACCTCATGGCAGCAGGATAGGGGTCCCTTATCTAAAGATTCCAGCTAAACAAGAAGATTGTCTGCAGGGTTTGCAGCTTCAGTGATGCTTTAAAAAAAACGGATTCAAAAAACATTCTCAGTGTCAGTTTAGTTAATGCATAACAGCTTGAACACATGCCACCTCTGTAATGGAGGACAACTAGCAGAGCCATTTTGATCTTTGAACCTCAAAGCATTCGGCTGACTGAAGGTTCCAAGCTAGTCCTGAGATCAAAAATAGCAGGAAGGTGGAAGGGAGGAGGGATACAGCTGTGCTCCTAACATGGGCTCCTGGTTGGAATAATACGGCCATTATCCCAGAGACAGGAACGTTTTTTATTTAACATCTGGATTGTCTATACTGCAAAGTCTAAGAGCTCGGGGTTCCTATATATTTTCCATTTCAAGCTTCCATTCGTTTGTATGTTTTAGATAACTGAGTATAAAACATATGCCTTAAGAAAAGAATAGTATAAGCATAAATTTTATCTGTATGTCTGACCTCCAACTTGGGGTCTGAATTGACCGATTTCAAAATCTATAAACACTTAAACTTGTCAAATCTGGACTGTCTTATCCTGCATCCATTATTCTTCCACTAGGATAAACGTAGACCTACCACTGATGGTCCTTAGGTTGTTTTTAGTGTTACTATGACGTTATTTTTTAAATCAACATTTTGCAAGGTAAACAGTACTGGCATTAAATTTTCTCACTTTAAGGAAGAATTACACCCTTTAAAAGGGTTGAACCTTACACAAAAGAAAGGTGTATCACAGGTAATCATTTTAGTGACAAACATATGAAGGGTCAACTACAGTCTCACCAAATCATTCATAGATGGGACGGAAGCTTTGCAGGATTGATGCTTAGACTGGGTCACAGTGCCCATTCCTTATTAGCATGTATGTAGCATGTAGAGCTAATAAGCCCAAACAGCCAAAAAGATGAATTTTTTCAAACACATCAGGCATTAGATTTGCCAGTTATTTTACTCAATGGCCAAGGTAACTATTATTAGTAATAGAAGCCAACAGCAATGTATATCTCTGCATACTTTCTAACACTAATCCAAATAGTGGCTGTACAGTACCATATGTTAAAAAGATTCAATGATAAAAAAAAAATAAAAAAAAACTACCGGGTTTGGAGTTCCGCATTTCCCATGGGAATTCCAGCTTAATGAGGAATTATTTTTTAAATTTCCAACTTTCAAATTTGTACTTCTGAATAAGAATAGAATGCCTATCTAAAGGGTTACGTTTTATTTTGTTTATTTATATCTTTGGTGACAAACACCTGTTGTGGTACAAATTCCCAAATTTCTTGACAGAATGGTGGTCTTTGGAAAACTTAGTGGTATAAAAAAAATAGAGAACCACTGCTGTACAGTAAATACAGATGCTTTAAACCCCAGTTTGCTATTGTGGTACCTTAGCTATAAGAAAATAGTAGTTATTTTGCAAAAAAAAACAAATTATGTTGTCCAGAGGCCAACAAAAGCTGGGAAATGACCCTTCATTATTTTTCAATGACTGCTCCTTTATCTGTAGAATCTCAGTCAATATGGTTAAAAGGTTAAACACAAGATTTGTTGAGGCAATTTAAAGATAAAATCTGTGAAGTATTTTTTAAAGATATTCTTTATCTTTCAGAAAATATATTAAGGAATAAATCTGGAAACCTAAGCATTATTCCATACTTAATTTTCTCTTATATATACCAATCCTGACATGGAGATGTTAAAAAGTAAACTATACGTTTTAAGGTTGTCCAGACAAGAGTAGGAACCCTGTGTGTTGAGCTCTTTATCTGTGGCAGATGGTTACCTGGCATCACCCATGCAGTGAGATTAGTTAACTCGTTCTCCTCTTTTCAGTTCTGCAATACAAACTGAGACATTTCCTTTCCTAATATGTCCAGCTCTCTTTTTCAACGTTTCTCTCTAAAGCTACACTGGGGAGAGGGAAAAGAGGGAGATAGAAGCTGGCCATCATGGAACAAGTAACCTTGCTCCAAGGGTAGCCTTTGTGCTCAGCAAAGGGCTCAGATTGTTACTTCTCAAAGAGGGACGACTGCAGCACAGAGCACTTGGTGACAACATTTGGCCTCTTTTTGCTCAGATGATAATGACCAGGCAGATTACAAAGAAGCAGCCATTTAAGGGCCATCGTCTCTGTCGTTACCATCTTCAGGTTGTCATGGTGAAGACTCGCCAGCAAGAAAAATACAATCAGAATATGAGCTTTTTGCATCTGCATTCAGATCTGAGTCTCTCAGAAGTATTTATGTGACCTTCAGGGCTGAAATGTTCAGAAAACAACTAGCTGGTGAATTCCTCAGTGAGAGCCTCCTGGGTGTGAAGGTTCGATAACAAATACCCTCATTGTATCACTTGCTTTATCCTTGTTAGAAAACCAAAAAAATAAATAAGCTGAACCTTTCCATTGCCATCTGATGCAAAGTGAAAATATCTCCCAACACAAATCAAGATTAAATGAGGAAGGAAGTCTACTGAGCAGTAACCTGAAAGTCTTCTGCTCAGCCTTCTCTTAGTATAGTCACCTCACTTGGCTGCTCTCGTGTCTCTCCCTCTCGAGGCTGACAGAATTATCTTCTGCATCAGAGCTGAGGCTGGGCCAACGCTCCACACAGAGGACTCCATTTCACACAGACAGACCCTGCAGCGGTCAAGGAGACACAGCCAATCGCGCCGGTGTATCAGTGGCATGGCTGGCCAGCCATTTTGTGCTCCTCAAGGTCTTTGACCGTCCTGCTCGAGCAAAGTGGAGGAGCTGCTCGCCTCGGCTATCCTGTTACACAGATGGAAGTATTTAGCTTTAAGAGCGCAGACCTGAGCAAGCAGCCTCCCCTCCTGCCGGTTCTTCCTACAGGCTGTCATGGCCGAGACGCAAAAAGCAGAAGTGAGATGTGTGGTTTTGCTCTTGTCAACAGTGACAGAAGCTGAAGACCGCATCCAAAGTCTGGTTATCTTGCCTCTATATAAAAAACTTACAGTAATCCTGCCATCAAAACTTTTAGAAGATGCATGAATGCTTGTGTAAATAAAAAATGTGGGCTCCTAAATAACATCGGAGAGGAAAGCATGAGGGATGAATCTCCGGGCAACCCTCTGCAACATGATTAAATATTCCATCTAAAAACAATTAAGTGCACAATTTAATAATAGCTTCAGGTGTGATTATTTTTACTATTTTAGGTAGTTAGGTGGGTATATTTGGTTTTCTCAAGAGCTTTCTTCCATTTGGTTTTAAAAACAATTCAGAGAAATTAAATCATATACACAAGTAGGCTAAAGGGAAAAAAAAAAAAAAAAAACAAGCAAGTCTAACCAGAACATATCCACTGTCGAACGGGAGAGCTGACTCAGAGCTCCTAAAACTGAAGCACATCTGCTCATGCATGGGCTAAACAAACATGACCAAGGAGACAAGGACAGACCTCACAGAGAAACCAGGAAGTGCTTTTCCACAAGGACAATTAGTCCAGGAAACCTTACATTCCATGCAGCCTTGGAAGATCGCTTCTCCAAGGAAATAGTTTCCTCCCTCAAATCAATCTGCTGCCTTCTCTTTTAAATTCTGCATCATTTCAGAAACACAAACTCCAGGTATTAAGCACAAAATCTCCCCATGATACACCACCTTGCAAAAGTAATCGGACCCCCTGAACTACTTGTCATACATTTTGTCATACTACAAGCTCTATCTTCAGTGTATCTCTTTGGCATTGTTTGTGATACACCAACACAAAGTAATGCAAAGATGTGAGGTGCATGAAAAATGATACATAGTTTATTTATTTTTTTGGTAATACACTTCTGAACATGAAACCCTTTAATCTGATACCCTTAATTAAAATCCTCTGCAACCAATCGGCTTTTGAAGTCAACTTTACTGATATTAAAGTTTCCACCTGTGTGAAATTTAATATCAGTAAAAACACAACTGTTCAGTGATGGCCTCAGAGGCTTGTTAGAGGACATCAGTGAACAAACAGCATCATGAAGACCAAGGAACACGATGACAGGTCAGGAATAAACCTGTGAAGACATTTAAAGCAATATTATCTTCTAAAGCAAGATTATAAGCTAGGAACATCTCATGGAGCACTGTTTGATCAATCATGTGAAAATGGAAAGCACAACGGCATAACTGTAAAAATCTACATGGCTAAAGACACGGTCTAAAGACATGGCTGACGACCTAAACTGCCATCAGAGAAACAGCCAAGACCACTGGTAACTCCAGAGGAGCTGCAGAATTTCACGGCTCAGAAGGGGAGAACCTATTGACGGGACAACTATCAGTCCTGCATGCCACAAATCTGCACCCAACCGATCTGGCCTTTATGGAAGAGTAGTGATAAGAAAGCCATAAGTAGTGCCATCCAACAAACTGGCAAAACAAGTAGAAATAGGTGTTCTGGTCAGATGAGATTACATTTCTGCTTTCTGGCCTACTTGCAAACACTCATTCTAAACATTCAATCTTCACTAGGAAACATAATGTTGGCAGCATCATGCTTTGGGTATGTTTTTCTTGAAGTGAGTTAAATAAAAAGGCAAATCCTGGAACCACACCTGTAGAAGGCAGCAAAAGACTTGAGACTGAGTTAGTTTGGATCGACACATATTTACTCCAGACTAAGATCCAATTGGGAATTTTTGGCAAGACTCAAAAACTGACATTCACAGAAGCTCTCCATCCAATCTGACTGAGCTTCAGCTATTTTGCAGAGATGAAGGAGGAACAATTTCAGTAGCCCAAAGGACCTACAGCTGTTAGTGCCAAAAATGAGTATGAATACTTGTGAGAGGCACTGTATGCCTTTTATTCCTCCCACCAAAGGTTCCCATCACAACTCGAATTCATTCCAACTACGTCTCTAATGACACAAAAAAAAAAGGGCCCCTCCGACTCTGTGTTTCTTCCCCAGAAACAGATCACGAGAAAAAGCTGCAGGATGCACTGAAGGGTTTCTTGTGAGTTGCACTCAGTGGACAACTGCCAGAAAACACTGCAATGCCGACTTCCTTGTAAGCCTGACATGGCAGTTACTTCAGTTACAGGAGGTGGGTGAGGTTACAAGCTAGTCAGGACAGAGCATTTCAGAGTAACCACAGGAGGATAAGGGAAGCAGTAAAACCAGAAAAATAACCTATGAGCTCAAAATGTAAACTCGAGCAGATTACCCTCAGGAAACAGTAAAAACCTTCACCGTTTAGATGAGATGAGGAGGGTATCTTCTTCTCTAGATCCACCAAACTGGCCTTTTGAGGTAACTCAACAAGTTTGAGATGGGAAAGACGAGAGACGCATCAATATTAACTTACCACTGGGACCTCCTTTCCGAACTTCTAAATATTTAATCGTGGATGGACAGCTCTGTTGTCTCAGAGGCTAAGCCAGCGTGGATCTCTCCCTACAAGACCAGTCCTGTTCCTGCTCAATGAAGGCCTTGTCCAGAGGCACCACACTGCCTAAGGAACGGGCGTCTCCAAAGAAGCCAGAGGTTTTTGTTTTTTTTTCTTTTCCTCCCTCTCCCACAGGCAGCTTGAGGCTGAGAGTAGGTTCACTGTGTCCTACTGCAGAAGGACATTAAATCATGATGAATTTGCAAACCATAAGACTCAACATTTATCCCACAGGACACACCATCACATCAGCACAGTCACTTTACACCCATGATTTCTTTAAATCTGCTCCTTAGGTACATACATGTTGAGAGGAGACAACTTCCCAGAGCTACAAACCCTTTTTTTCTCCAGGAATGGAAACTCTATGAACTGTGATGTTCAGATGGAAAGCAAAGAGGAGGAACCAGTTCTGCAGCAGTGTAACGTGGCAACTGATAACAGAAACTGGAATGACATCTCTACCAAGCCACTTCCTTGTTCTACCTAAAACCCAGACATGATGGTGCGTTTTGCTCTTTAAAACAGGCCAAAAGTTACACAGCATAAAACATGATACTGTAAATAACAACAGTTTTCACACAATCTCAAAGAAACTTGGAGGTTTCAGGACATCCGAAGATGAAAATCAGCACAAAGCTAGAGACAAAAGGAAGGGATTTTCTCTGTAGTATTTATCTGTCCAGTACTTTGGTTGCTAGTGTAACAGCAGGGCCAGACTGTATCAAATGAGCCATGCATCACGTCAAGAAAGCAGTCACTGGAGCATTTCAATTTGCTTTTGTGCGTCTCTCCTGGCCTCCTTCACCGCCCCAGGTAGAGAAGAATGGAGGAGTGCATCATGCGGTGTGAGTAACTGAATGAGTGAGGTTAGGACGATGGGAGGGGAAGGAATAGGGGAGATGCTGTGTACGTGTGAAACAGAGAGGAGGAGGTAACGATAGAGAAACAGGGTGAGTGATGAGCTACATGACCACTTCCTTCCAGCATTCAAACCATCACAGAGGTCTCGGTCTTTTGATCCCCTGTCTTACCAGTTAAAATAGTTTTCGCTGTGAACCTGAAACACCTCAAAAACATTACAGCTTTTAGGATTGTACAAAAATAGAGCTGAATTTTGGTGTTAATTTAAATTAGGACAAGCGTGCTTCCAAATCAAGTCAATAAGTTATTGATTAGTTATGAGCTGCAGTGAAAAGTTATTCAGATCCTTCAATTCAGGTAAAGGGTTTCTACAAGGTCTTTAAAGTCCCTAGGTAGCCTAAAATACATGTACAATTTCCACACTAGCTTTTAAATTACATTTTAATTTTGCACACTTGTTCATCATGGCTTTTCCATCATTTTCTTTTGTTGATTAGTTTGTTAGATTTTTTCTGTGGCTCTAGCTGAGGAATTCAGGTGGTGTCATGCCGTGGAGAAAAACTACAAAACCAATGAGTAGAGATGCAGCAATCATGTAATTTTTATATGACCTACTCTGACCGGTGATCAGAGGGTCAAATGATCAAAAAGCAAAAAAAGTTTTTATTCATTAAATGCAACAACACTAAGAACTTCAGATCATTTTTCCTTATGTATATCTTATAGTTCTTACAAAGAAATCTGAATTACTCATCAAAGACAGAAAGTTATGCGATATTGGCCTGAAAGAAGGTTGATCAGTCCAACCCCTACCTCTTTTACAGGGAAGCACAATTGAAAGGAAATTATCCCTAGACATTCAGCCTGATCTGTAAATGTTTTCTACTCCAAAAACTGCTATTAAATAGGTATGTTTAGACAATTATAATCAATGTGCTCTTATGTTATCTACAACTAGCTCCATCATCTTGGAAAAATGTATATTTAGAAGTTTGGCTTGTAAAACAAATGGGCATCATCAGCAACAGTTATAAGTTGACTGTATACCATAGGAAAATGTTAAAGTTAGGCAACCTATGGGTATAAAAGCAGTAGTGTCACATACCTGCGCTGAAAAACACCAATTTAAGAAAGTTATATTTGAATTGCTGAAGTGTTTAAATAAGGTAAATTGAAGGTATTAAATTGGGTATGTCTTAAATGTAAATTATAATAATCCATAAAAAGGTTTGATATTTTAATTTTAGGAGAAGTATAAATTAAATCAATTAAAAAATTTATACAACATTGTTTTTGTTTTTTTATTGTGGAGCTGAAGAATTTTCCAAATTTACTGAAGTGAATGACTGGAGGAAACTGGTCCTTTGAGGTTACAAGCAGAGAACATATAGAAACAAAAAGAAAGACATCTGCAGTTAAGATAGGAGCCACAAAGGTTCACCAAAGGGCCTCTGTTGGTTACAGTTCCACACACAGATTTCAACACTAACCATTCTCAGACTTTCTGTATATCTATACTTATACTTTTTCCCCTCACTCTGTTTTAATGGCTTTTATTTTATTCTATCTTAAAACACCAGATGTGGCAAATGTGATTATATTGTTTTCTTATTGCCCAACGTGACTATAATGGCCCTATTAGTGACCGTAGCGGCCCAATCAGTGTCATCGTTCTGGCTACAATGCATCAGCCTGATACTTTTAATCCATAATCAGAACTGAAGAAATCTTTTGAGATGAGAGTTCAAACGTCTTCAAGAAATGAGAGAAGTCCAGTTGCATCCTATTTAGGACTTTAGGATTATTGTTGAATGAGTAATTTTCTATAGTTATTCAGAATTTTGATTAAAATGCTCAGAGATATGTAAGAAAACTATCACATATTTAAAACTAAAAGTTTTAGATGTGTGCAAAATTATAAATTCAAGAACATTTGAGTATATATTTAGTTTAAGATGTGAATTTATATTCTGAAACAAACTGGATAAAAAAGGTGAAAGCATAGGTTCATATGAACTGATAAAAGGCTTTAAGTCCAACAACCTTTACAAAACACCAAAGGACCAGTTTACATGTAAATATTTGATTTAGGTTCTCTCTGCTTCAGTTTCTGATGATCAGATTATTGATTGATTGTCCAGATTAACATTTAGCATACGAAAGCATTAAAAATGGTGCTTTCCAATCTTTATTAAGATGTGCATTTATTGCTACAGCAGTAAAATTGACCAATGGACTTTAGGAGTCTCAAAGACTCTGAAACCCCAAAGGTAGAATCCTATCAATCAGCTGTTTGTGCAGAAAAAAATAACTCCTGGCCTGGAATGTGTTGCACACTTGTGAAAACTGAAGCTTGAGCTGGAAGTGCAAACAGAGCACCAGCTATCTGCACTGGAGCTTCTGCCACCAAAAGACCTGAATCACCCTTCAGCTCATTTGCAACAGCTTCCAGCAGACAAGATCCACTGCAGGCAGCCTGTCTTGCCAAGCGAATGTGTCTACCACAGCAGATTCTCGCCTGCTTGTCCTCTATCGGCTCCTCCTCGAGAACTTGTCTGCCCTACCAAGGTGGGGAGAGAAGGAGCGTGGCCACCATTTTGATTGCTCTTCCCAGCCCCAGCTTTGTCGCAACACACTGTGTCAAGCTCACAGGCTTCTTGTCAGCAAGATTTCACACAGTGGCTAGGAGAGCTGCAGAACACACACACGCACTCAGCAGCCTACAAGCACACCTCCTTTCAATCTCCAAGAAAACTGGACACCTTTAGTCTATTATGCACAAGATGTCACCTAAGGCTGAGAAGAGAATGCAGAGTATGTTCATGCATGACACCTGATCTGATTGAAAACCACATCAATACAAGTAATTGTGTAATAAAAAGGACATGTGCAGCCAAGATCTCCACTCCCTTAAGTCCAAACTATCATAAGTTCTGTAGATCTGCTTTTATTTTGAAAATAAAGCCACCAGCGGGTGCATGATAGGGTAGCCTGGAAACTGATCCACAACAAAGCAAGAATCATCATGAGAACTTCCTATAAGAAGCTGCCTGCAACATCCATTGCTTCACTCACTCACTCACACAAACTCAAACAGAAGAGTGTGTGTGCAAATGTGTGTGTTGACACCACTTTGTTGAACATTAACTACCTGCATGACCAAAAAAACAAACAAAAAAAAAAAAAAAAAAAAGGTACTCTTCTGCTTTTAAAATCCAATCCCCACGGCCACCAGTAGTTAGAACCAGGGGTCTCAAACTGTGCAATAAGCAGTACTGGTGCTACGTGGACTACCCACACTGACAAGTAGTTTTGGCACAGCAATTTGCTAAATAAATACAAATAAATTGACTGGGATGTAGTCCAAGCATACTGATCTTCAGCTTCATCAAAAACATCTCAGAAGAATAGAGTGGAGGAACAAATCTGAAGAACTCCTTGTACAATCTTATTAGGAACATGTGGCAGCTCCATGTGTTTTATTTACCACTACAGTCGAAACTTAGACCTGGGAGTGCCTTCAAACCTAATGCAATGTGTTCTAGTTAAATGTACAAAAAAATAGCAAATAAACCATTTTTTTTAAAAGATTTTTTCAGCACTAGTGGCCTTTATTTTTTATTTTTTGACAGTAAGCAGACAGGAAAGAGGGGAAGACATTTGGCAAATGTCGCTGGGTCCGGGACTCCAACCCGGGACGGCCGCTTCGAGGACTGTAGCCTCTGTATATGGTCGCGTGCTTAACCCCTACACCATCAGCAACGTGGCCGCAAATAAACCATTTTAACGGCAGCCATCAAGTGTTATATGCAAGGCAGCCATATTGGATTTTGTTGTCCAATTTTCACACCAGAATTTCAACTTCTGGGGATATTTCTGCCATTGTTTGCAACTTAAAAACTTGGAAATTTAAAATTTTGAGGAAGACTGTAATGCATATTTAAATGGCATCCTTCAAACAACTGTACCAGAGGGTTTCAAAAAATTGTCATCTTGTGACAAAGATTTGCAATAATGTTTGAAATGTCTGACAGCATTGTGGTACTTGGACAATTTGCTAGTAGTTTTTTATAAAACATTTGGGAACCACTGCGTAGAATGTTCTAAATGTTTCTGCTAAAGATCTTCCGATGTAAGTTTGTAAGATGCCATGGGCCAGTATTAGATTTTCACATTATGATCACTTTGAGAAAAGTCTCAAGGTATTAGAGTATTATGCTAATTATGCCTTTAAATTTTAAACAAACAGGTCTCTCTTATGAATGAGACAAGGAGTCTCAAAAGAAGTTCCTGTATAAAGAAATAAAAGACAAATTTTAAACAAAAACCTAAAATGAGCTAATTTCTTTTACGAGTCCATTCCAATCCAGTTTGGTTTATAAATCACTTTAAAAGACCATACAGGACCAAAGTACAATACGTATTAAAAGACACGAAAGAGCAACAAATAATCCTACTGCTGCCAAAATAATATGTTGACAGTTATAAATATGATCCAGAACATTTATCTCATGTTATGATAAGTTATGATAAGCTATTTAGTACAAGCTAATATTAGCTGACAGAATAAATTGGTCTTCGTTTGCTCCTTTGCCAACTTGTTGGCTCAAATTGCCATTTTGTCTCTTCCTATTTTAATTTCTAAGCCATAAACAAACCATGCACTTTAACCACTGCATATCTTTATTTAGTTAAGTATATTAAGACTATAGAGATATAGCCACAGAAGTCCTGAAAATTATTATTTTCTACAACCCTTCTATAAGACTTCCTGTTTCATTTTAGTTTAGTTTTCATCAATTTTATGAAACAAGACCCCTGGATGCTGATCAACCAGTAGTTTCTTGGAGAAATAAACAATTTTCATTACAAGAGACTATGAGCAGAAAGTAGAAAAATAATTTAAATCACTGGTTATCAAAGCAGGTTGAAATTGACACATGGTCAGCTCCACTTGTCCTGTGGCAGACTGCACCATTTTGTACCTGAAACACTTGGACACGAAATGGCCAAAACTATACAAAAAGGTGCAACATTTGTGTTGTTAGATGCTACTTTGACAAAATAATTTCCCTCCTGAGATAAATAAAGTATTCACTTTAATTGCAAAGAGGCAAAATGACCAGCACCCAAGAAATATAGTGGTCCTTTTTCAGCCAGCTGACCGGCAGTGCACAGCTACAGGTAGGGGAGTGTATATGCAACCTCATGCTCCAGATTAGAAAATTCTATTCACTCCAGTAATTTCAATTGCATCTCATTAAAATGAGATTGAACCAGATGAACAAAATAATTTTAAATTTGAGTGGTTTTCAAACGTTCACTTTTTAAAAACCTTAATACCAGTAACCAGCCCATGCCTATTAGTATGCATGTGAATGAACGCAGCAATCTCATGGGAGTTAAAACCTTGAAAGCTCCACCACTTTCAAAGTTCTTCTGCTTTCATTCAGCACACTAAAACTTCCGAGCTGAAAAAGCAGAAGAAGAGCTGAAGAAGGAGGAGGAAGAAGAAGATGAAGAAAAGGTGGATGAGCTCATTCTGAACACAACCTTTGTTCAGCCTGCCTGTCTGACTCCAGGGGCTCTCCTTGGAGACTCATCTTCCCTTCCTCCATTTTATGGTGAAGCCCTACTTTGTGTGACATACCTGACTTGAGACCAGTGACAAGCAAAACAGCACCTCCAAGAAGTTAAGCTGGTAACACTGTAGCAATAAGCACCTAAGAACAAAAAGCTTAGAACATAATATAGGTAGAACCAAACTGGGGGTTATCTTGGAGATATCTAGCTCCAACGCTGTGGAGAACCGAGTCCAAAAATCGCTAGCTGATAAGGTTTCTTTCTCTAGAAGCTGAGAGGAGGAGGGGATAGGAAAGCACTGGACATGGCTTTCATGGTGAGTGTGAGTGTGTGTGTGTGTGTGTGTGTGGCTGGACCAGCGGCTATGGCAGCTCCTCTGTGTCGCTAATGGAGTCTGGTTTGGGAGAGGAGAGCAACCGGGAGCAATGGCTCCTCCACGAAGCTACCGCGCAGGCACCACAGAGAGGGGGGGAGGCACCGATTAATTCCCCTGACCAGACATGCCGGCGAAATAACAAAACACTCTGCTCCGGTGTTGCCGAAGCACGCAGGCGAGCTTCTTAGTTTGCGCCAGCACCAACGCTGCCGCCGCGTCCATTTCCTTGTGTCACTTTCACAACAAACCAAAAGGCGACATAAGCGAGGAAGTGGCGGCTTGGGAAGCGAGAAGACCCACTTGACTTTGGGCTGCCTAGTCACTAAAAAATCTCGCCCCGACTTCCACGTCTGGACCCTGGACTGAAAACGAGCGAGCACGCAGCTCTTTCCAGGTCATTCACGAGGCGCTCTCCAAATTATATCCCATGATCTACCACACCGACGTTCTCTTGGACCTTGAAAGCCCAGCAGAAATCTTGACGAATCTGGACACATAATCACAAGCAAGGGGAGATTAAAACCAAAAACTCACTGGTACAATCTTCTCCTCGAGCGATCCTCCCGAAAGTTGTCCTCGTTTTTCATGCGTGCGCCCGGTCGGTCTAATAGATGATCGCCATCTTTCCTGCTTCTCCTTCGCTGCAGCTGCAGATGACCTGAGATCCGTCTGTCTCTGAATAATGAGCAACCACACAGACAAGGAAGACAATCTGCAAAGCAGGCTACACAAAGAAGTTTGGGAGACTAGCAAGCACCAGAGGGTGCACAAGAGTTTACGATGAGACGAGGAGGGAGCATCAGCAGGATGGACAATATCTATACCCGAGAAGCTCATCCTTCATCTAGATTGAAGTCAGGTGATCTGCAAAGCCTTATCAGCGGCTCAGAGCACCAGCAGATACATGCGGCCAACGTGAATTTTATATAGGCTGGCATACTATGTGCGCAACGTCATGAGGTTATCTGCAGTTCACCTTGGTGATGCTGCAGCTTCACATCATCACCATACATAGAAAGATAGATATTTCCATAAATATATATATATATAGAAACAATTGTCAAAAACACATATTTAGTAAGAGTGGAGGACCCTGTAGCTATTTATAAACAACAAAATGGTTATTCAAATTAATACATTCACATAAATCCCACTTCCCATTTAATTTTATTTTTATGTCCTTGCTCCAATCACACACACACAAAAAAAAAAACATGGCTGATGTGCTCCTCCAGGCTACTGCTGTGACCAGCTAACAAAGGGCCCAGCACAAAAGGTGCAAGGGTCCTGCTCAGATGTATGTCAGTAGTAAACGGATGGGGTTGGATGCCTGGGGTGGGATGAGGGGGTTGGGGATTTGAGTTGCAAGAAGCAAGGAAGAGGGCACGCAGGCATTTATGGATGGGTGGGTGGCTAGTGAGGAGAGGCAACCTACCTGCCTTGCATGATTGAGCAACTATAGTGTAATAAATCACCTGAGAGCGTTTTTCTTAGTGAATACGTATCTGTGAATATTTCTGTATTTGTTGGTTTTGGTACTCCTACATCTTTCTATCTAATTCTAACATTATATATTGACCAATCTTCAAAATGGCAAGGATAAGAGAAAATGCCATTCAAGTTGGGTGTCAGGAAATGGCAACTTGTCTGAACTTGTTGATAGTTACAGTCTGAGCAATAATTGAGAAATGAAAATAAAAAAGTTAAATTTACCAGTAAGCAGGAGTTTTAGGAAGGAAAAATAAAATCTGAGAAGCTCTCATATTTTTGGACAACAGTGGCTCAGGTGGTAGGGGTTCATCCTGTATTAGGTGGGTTGCTGGTTCGAACCCCTGCTCTGTCCGTCTCAGTCGTTGTGTCCTTGGGCAAGACACTTCACCTGCCTTGCCAGCTGATGGTGGTCAGATGGGCCCGTGGTGCCGATTGTATGGCAACCTCAATTCTGTCAGTCCGCCACCAGGGCAGCTGTGGCTACAATGTAGCTTACTGTCAGTGAATGAATGGGTGGATGACTGATTGTAGTAATTCTAGCACCATATCATTCAATTTTGACAGTGGATGAAGACCATTAAAACAAAAAAAGAAAATAATTTAGTCAAAAATCTAATTTGGTCATTTATTTCCTAAAGAAATCAGCACTGATTATTTGACAGGATTCAAGAGCCAGAAACAGATGTACAAACCTATTTAGAGTTCAGAGGTATTCACAGTTGAAATAAATCAATTATTTGACAATCATGAAAATCAAATTTGAAAGAGAGAGTCTATCGTATTTTAATAAATACCCATAGGTTTAAGAAATGACGAGAAATAATGTCCCAGTTGATTGTGGAAGTGTATTACGAGGCTCCTAAAATAGTTTATAACACTCGGCAGTCTAAGATAAGAACCAGTTTCCGTTTAGCTTAAACTTAGCCAGTTTGTTTTAATTCAAATGAACTACAAATAGAAAAAAATCAGGACCAGCTGTATCCATCCAACCATTTACAACAGCTGATGTTCATGAGTTTATAGTCCTGCTCAACAAAAAGGACTCTGCAGGGTGATCACATGAGGTCCACATGGACAACGAGCTGTTGCAAAATGTTTTAGGGACTTATTTTGATGGAACATTTTGATTTGGAGAGAAGAAAGATGTGTTCCAGCTTTACAATTTATCCGATCAGTGTTTTTATTTTACCTCAGATTTGTTGTACTGTATCCTAGGCAGCATGGTTTATTCGCTTTTGTTGGATTTCAAGCAGAAATCAGCTGAGTTTTTAGGTCATATTTTGCAGATTAAGAACATTCTGAAGGCCTTACAAGCCTTCACACAACAGGTCAGTATTTGGCTCAGGATCCACTCGTCTATTAATCAGCAAACAGCTCTTCAGGATTGTTGGCTAGTAGGTTTTTTGAAGCATCACGGAGAACTTACCACGGTTCTTCTGTAGATTTAGGCTACCCAGCAGCTTTTGCTCCTCCATCTAATCCCAGACTGAGTCTGTGTTGCTGATATATGGGCCCTGGTGGAGTGAGAGGGGAGGGGTTGGGAAATGCCATCTGTTGCAGGACTCCTTGGTCCTCTTGCTGGTGAAGATCTGTTATCTAGGACCTTACACATTGCCCCAAAAAGTATTTACCCCATATAAACTTTAAAAATGTTGTCACTTTACAACCATACATTTTTAAGTATTTCATTGATATTTTTATAGACCTACACAACATGCTGTATAACTCTGAAGTGGAAGGAAAATTATATATGTTTTTTAAAACATTTACACTGATAAAAATCTGAAAGGTGTGGTGCGCATTTATGTTCAGCCCCCCTGAGTTATTCATCTGAAGAATCATCTTACATTAGTTTCTGCAGGAGCATGGTAATAAACCATTTATTTAAATCGGGTGTGTTGAAACCAGTGGGGGTTTTGGACCACATGGGAGGTTGCCCAGGGCGGTATAAAGAGGGAGAGCGTGATGTTTTCTTTTGCTTTTATGCATGTGCAGTCAATATGGTTTTGGAATTGCCATGTGTTAAGTAGCTGTAGTCTTCCATAAAGGCCAGATCTGTAGATTGGAGGTCTAATCATTGCAAGTCTCCCACCTGACCTCTTGATCTTTGCAGCTCCTCTTAAGTTACAATAAAGCTTTTCCTCTGATTATTGTTACTTTGCCAGGGTTGTCTGTTTAGGTCAGGGGTGGGAAACCTTGGTTGTCGAAGGCTGGTATCCTGCATGTTTTAGATGTTTTACTGCATGAACACAGATGCACCCAAATTACATTCAGGTGCATCTCAAAAATTTAGAATTTTGTGAAATGTTCAATATTTGATGTCACTCATTTCAGAAAGTTAAACTCCTATCTTTTATAGATTCATTTCACATAGTGAAATATTTCAAGCCTTTGTATTTTGCAATTTTGATGATTATGGCTTACCCAAAACAATTTGTCTCACAAAATTAGAACACTGTGAAAAAGTTTCCCACCTTAATCAGCTAATTAAATCAAAACACCTGCAAGGGTTTCATGAGTCAGTTGCTTACACAAATAGGGAAGACTGCAAATATCTAGAACACGGTCATTGACTCCCTCCACGAGGAGGGTATGCCGCAAAATGCCATCAGTAAAGAAGCTGGTTTGTCACAGAGTGCTGTATCCAGGCATATCAATAGAAAACTGAATGGAAGGAAAAAGTGTGATAGGAATAGTTGCACCAGCAACAGGGATAACTGCAACCTTGAGAGGACTATGAAGCAAAATTTAGTCAACAATTTAAAGGAAGCTTCACAAAGAGAGGCCTGAGGCTGGAGTCTGCGCATCAAGAACTGCTATGCACAAACAAATCCTATCCTGAACCTGAGATATTGCCAAAAGCAGATGAAAGTAAAGTTTGCACTTAATTTGGAAATCAAGTTCCCAGAGTCTGGAGGAAGAGTGGAGAGACACAGAATCCATGTTGCTTGAAGTCCAGAGGGATGTTTCTACAGCCAGTGATGATTGTGGGGGCCATGACATCTACTGGTGTTGGTCCACTGTGTTTTCTGAAGTCCACTGTCAACACAGCCATTTATTAGGAAACTTTAGAGCGCTTCATTCTGCTGACAAGCTAAATGCTGATTTAATTTTCCAACAGGACTTAGTACCTGCTCACACTGCTAGTGGTACCAAAAGTTGGTTCAATGACCATGGTGTTTCTGTGCTTGATTGGCCAGAAAACTAACCTGAACTGAACCATATAGAGAATCTATGGATTATTGTCAAAATGAAAATAAGAAACAACAGACCCAACAATGCAGATGACCTGAAGGCCACTATCAAAGCAACCCCACAACTTTATCCCTGACCTGTCTGCTGTGTTCCTTGGTTTTCATGATTCTTTTTTTTTCACTTATGTTCTCTAACAAAGTTCCTTACAGAATTGTCTTTCCTTGCACTTTACAACTATGTGGTACATTGTGTTGTTTATCACATGACATGAAATCCCAATAAAATACAATAAAGCTTATGGTTGTGACATGATAAAATTAGTAAAAGGTAAGGAGTATGAGTAGGTTTCTAAGGCACTGTATGTTTTATAAATAAAATGAATGAAATGGGAAGATCAGAAGTTTTTATGACTGTATTTTTATCTTTATTTTTGCTTTTCATTATAGGACAATGCATGGCCATCTGATTAATCTGACGAAAATATAGCCATTATTGATTATTTTCATGAACACTGAGAGAAATCTCCTCAGCATTCTAATATATCCAACTGTATCAATATTCCAGCATTTCTCCCTCTCCTGCTTGTGCCACATGAAAACCTCAGACTTAGTTATTGTCCAGTCTCACTGGGGATTGCTGTCTGACATCCAGGCATCCATGCAGAAGGGAATTCAGTTTGTGATACAAGATACTTGCGTAGTTAATCATGTTTGACAAGTGTTAATGTTCCCTCTTTTGATATTTTTCTATGAATTATGGATGGCGAGATGCATCTCTTTGTGGAACCAAATAGAAAGCTTCAGATGGACAAATGATTTTTGCTCTCTGTGTTATCAGTATCCTATCCTTGTCACCAGAGTTGAAACACAAGTATCTCCTCCACATTGTCGCTAAGCAGGGCGAAATAAACTATCTAAGCTATAGCACCTTGGGAATGAGGTCGTGTAAGAATGCAAAGTATGTAACATCCTGTTAAGGATGAGGTGACAGATGGAAACAGGAATGAGCTTTGGTTAATGCACTTCCATTGTGCCAGTTCTCCTGTTGCAGTGACGTCCATAGCCCCATGTATTTCCCTAACAATGTGGCAACGTTCACTTTGCCAAAAAGTGGCTACCTCCTCCTTCACGTTTACCTCAGATGTAATGTTACTGTTTCTGCTGTTTCTCTACCACCCGTTACTCACCAAAAAAGTCAAAAGCCACCTCAGTTACTCATGCCAAACATATTCAATGTCTCAGCAGTTATTTGAAGGAATACCTCTTGAGGAGCAACGTGTGTACTGTAGACAAACACATGCTGTGTTGACAGTGCATCCTAAGAGGTGCTGGGGAGCAGTGAGGGTTTATCATGCTGCTTGGACATATGGCTGCAGCAGGAAATCTGATTAATATGAGATGGTCAGGAATCCGGCATACAACGTAGGGCAGGTTGCGCCAGGACATCCCCACTGGTCTGGCCTCCCCCTCACACCTTCCAACCTTAGCCTGCACAGCTAAAAAAGGACCTTCCACCAGAGATTCAGATGGCCAAAGCAGTGGGAAATCAGGAGAGAATGTTTTGTTAGGTAGATAATGACTGATGACAGGAAATCTTTTGGGTATTTTAAGAACTAGGAACAATTTTGGGTCTAACTTCGTTAGACTATTTAAGGGAAAAAAGAGAGATTATTCAGAAATACATCTTTGGGTATAGTCCACTTATGAAGACTAGATCTGAATCCACTGTACTTCACTTAGTCCAGAATGGATCAGCAAATCATTCTTAGATGTTTAACTTGCTTGGAGAGAAGAAGACAGGTTAAATTATTTTGTTTAAAAATCAAATTATTTGCAATTACTCATAGCCCTTCTACTTTCAGCCAATCAAACCAATCATAAGCATTCAGCAGATACTACTCTAAAACAGTAATGAAATAAATATGAGCTAATGCCTGAAAATGAATTGCTTTAAACAGCGTAAGGAAACAAATGTGTTTTTTGTATTCTGTACATTTTTAAGAAAAGTCTATGAATCCAGTATCAGTTAGAACTTTGACCATGTGAAGAGATACAAGTTTGGATGTTATAGTTTCCATTAGAAAAGAGAAGGTGAAAGAAAGTTAAATTTTCAAACCTAACTACAACCTAGGAAGCAATTGCCTAGTCGTTTGAAATGAAATGCTTTACCTGGAACAGGCAGTAAGGATATAAGAAAATAACACACTTTCAATAGGCTAAAGGACATATGGAGAAAACCACTCACAGGAATGCTTATAGCGTTAAATCAACCGTCTGAGGAAAATGTACAGGGCTCATCGAAAGAAAACCTTTTCAATTTCCTCCACACAATTTTTAGCATCAGAAGTTTGCACATAAAGATGCTGTAAACAAATCATGTAAACAAATCATGTGGATAAAGTTTAGGCAGAACATTTGAGCTGGAACTGAGCAACGATATGTTTACAGAAAAAAATATTCAGTATCAACTGTTACATATATGCCGCTTTTAGGCAAACGGTCAGTTGCATAAGGAATATTCGTCTATCCATCCATCTGTCCGTCCGTCCGTCCGTCCGTCTTTCTGTCTGTTTGTTTTTTTCATGCATCAGTAACAGATACAGGGGACAAATTTAGAAAACCTCCCCAGTGACACTCTCGAGCTCATCTTGGGGGATCCCCAGGCATTTGCAGGCAACATTTAGTCCCTCCAGTGTCTCAGGGTTTGCCCAGGGGTCTCCTCTACAGGGGCTGTGCTCAGAAGTACCTCCTGAATGTGGTGCCAAGAAGGCTTGATAGTCACATTCACATGTGACAAAATAAAATAATTTGAAAACTGCATTCTGTATTCACTCAAGATATTTTATATTAATATTAAATAATAATAATTATATTAAAATCTCTTTAAAAAAAAAAAGGCATCCATATAGGGGAGATACACCTTCATGGCCTTGTATATCTCATCTCTACTGGAACACATACAAACATACAAATTCCCCACCTGTATGTATGACCACCCTTGTCATACATACAATACACAACAAAAAAAGTGCCAAAGTTAAAGCAATAAATATGTGTTCCTTAAAAGCAGAAGTGAGCTTTAGAAGAATCTGAGCTGTCTTGCAGGAAGCTTCAAGCTGTGATTGCAAACAATAGAATAGAGTAAAAAATATTTAATTTGTTGTTTTTGATATTTAAAAAAATGCTTTTATTTCTCCAAATACATTTGTAAAATATTGATGTCACAGCTGTTATGTATTTGTGACTTCTACTGTATCTTCAGCACTATTGATTGTAATATTGTTTAATAGAACAATAGCTGAAAGGACTTTGACATGACCCATCTTAACAAATTCTACATTTTTAGTAGAATAAACAAAATAACCTATCCATGTACTGCTATTCATTCATCCCAGGGACTATGTGAAGGTGCATACCCATTCTCATATATACTACAGTCTCCACTATAAGCATTAAACTGTTGCATAACTTTCCATATATAATTAAAAACATTTACCTGCTCTTGTTGCTTAGAATTACTTTTAGAATTACTTCTTGTTCTTAATGATTCAAAGCTGAAAAGCATTACCTTACTCATAAGTTATTTGTGGATTATTTCAAAGCTTACTGAGTTCCAAACTAGTTGAATACGATCAATCACTTGACATCTATTGACAGGCATCTAAATAAACAGGTTCTGATCATAACAGCGGATATTCTGGCAATCTCAGGAACATCCTAGGTGGAATAAAATACCATTTCAGCTGAATTTAAGGTCATGGTGAAGTACTTCTTCAGGAGTCTTGTTTGGATAAGTTAAATGTGTGCTAATGTGTGCAAACGGTTTTCATACGCTCGTAGTGACTTCGCTTTAACAGCGCTCCCCTGCACTCCAAAGGACCTCAGCCTCCTCAGCAGATAGGGTCTCTCTGACCCTTCCTGTAAAGAGCATCAGTGCTGAAGCATGCTGCCTGCTTGTGCGGCGCCGTAAGTAGGACTTCTGTGTATAAACCTGAATCCGTTTCTTCTATTCCAACTCATCCACCACTATTGGGAAGACCAGTAAGCTGACAAAAGATGCCATTAATGATTTTGTAGATCTGCAGAAGGCTGGAAAGAGATTCAAGACCATCAGCAAGAAGCTCGTTGAGAAGGTAAAGCAGTTGTTGTGATTATTCGTTAGTGAAGTAGATAGAAAATCACCATCAATCATCCTTGTTCTACAACTCCATGCCAGATCTTCCCTCATAGGATGAAGATAACAGCTACACAGCCATTGGTGTGTAGTTTTCTTAGTGTGTCACCAATGGTGACTGCAATAGATTGCAATCTTGCTGAGCCCTGCTACAGCAGGCACAGATATGGGCCTATCTTAGGTTTTCCAAACAACATCTATATCACAGGTGACCAAAGTGCAGCCGTGGGCCTTTTGCAGCTTTCAAAATGATTCAGTGCTGCCCTCCACCACAATTGAGGTCTGCCAGCACAGGCAGCTGATGCAGATGGACACTATTTTTAAAAATCATCCATGATTTTTACTGACATATTAAAATCAACCTAAAACATGAAGATTTTAGTATAGGACAAATTTTATTAACCATGTTTTGTTGCTTTTGTTTTAGTTTTTTAGTAACTAGGGCCACAAATAT
Organism: Girardinichthys multiradiatus; assembly: GCF_021462225.1. Taxonomy (NCBI): domain Eukaryota; kingdom Metazoa; phylum Chordata; class Actinopteri; order Cyprinodontiformes; family Goodeidae; genus Girardinichthys; species Girardinichthys multiradiatus. The sequence continues at coordinate 20,145,899 of NC_061801.1, forward strand.
TCAGCAATTTTTACAAAAAAACAGCCCTTAGTGCCCCTATTTATTTCTCTTGGTTAAATGCAGCAAGTGTTTCAAAAGAAAGTGTCCCATTTCTGGTTACTTGAATAGACACAAATTCTCAAAAATTCTCAAAAATCCTTTCAAGAAAAATAGAAAGCAATCAACGCCAACATTTTATATGCTTTTCGTTTAAAAAAAGTCATCATGAGAGACCATTTTTATTTTTCAGATCTTCAAATATTTACAGAGCAATTTATACCAAAATTAGGCTACTTTGTTTTGTTAAACTATTTAGTCAACCTTGTTTCCTCAGCTAGAACACTGTACATGGGTCCTGTTTGGGTCTCTTGGGATGGCAGTGACCCAAAAATAACATAAAATAAAGAATTGGGTAAAGATGAACTACAGTAAAGTCATGGAATAGCTAAGGCAGTCTTAGAACCTTAATCCTATGCAAAGGAAGCTGAAGCTTGAGATGTGAGTGGAATCTAAGTACCTAAAGGATTTAGACAGTTTTTTTGTAAAGAGGAGTGGGCTTAATTCCCCCACTACAGATGTTTCAAATTCCTCAGTGTCAGTGGAATGGACCCACAGCAAGGAGGTTAGTTTTTGTCAAGCTGGTTCTAGATCAGTCATGCATAGCAAAGTAATGCTTTTAAGGTCATGTTGGGACGATTTGATCTCTAAAATTAAGGAATATTTTTTACTTAGCACCCACTCATCCTGTAATCAAAATGTTAAACTTTAAAGATGTTTTTGTAAAGATAAATTTGTGCATTATTTTGCTTCATTTTGCTCATTTATAAAACTGCATGTGTGTTATAGGGTGTTAAAAACAGGATGTGTTGGGAAAATAATAGACACTGTGATTACTACACTGGGGACCATGAAAGACTATGCAAAAATGTTTGCTGTTTTTAAGTCTGCACAAAGCAGCTAAAAGCAATAATGCATTTTCTGTTTTTCTAGCAGAATGTCATATATACTATGCCTAAGATTTTGTTGATATAAACATGTTTTTATTGAAGTTTTCATATTTTTTTTAAAGAGGAACACAAAATTCACAATTGATACAGGAAAATGTGTTTTTTATGTGTTTTATGTGTGTGTTGGCAGATAATTTATCATTGTTGAGAACTTTATGACTTTCAAATCCTCACTGTCTGACTCCAGTGAAGTGATTGCCCCTGATAATGCTGTTAACTAGTGGCTCCAAATTCTCTAGGACACAATCAAGAGACTGAGGATGGAGAATACTTCCAAGTCAAGTCAAGTCAAGTTTATTTACAGGTCCTTCTCAAAATATTAGCATATTGTGATAAAGTTCATTATTTTCCATAATGTCATGATGAAAATTTAACATTCATATATTTTAGATTCATTGCACACTAACTGAAATATTTCAGGTCTTTTATTGTCTTAATACGGATGATTTTGGCATACAGCTCATGAAAACCCAAAATTCCTATCTCACAAAATTAGCATATCATTAAAAGGGTCTCTAAACGAGCTATGAACCTAATCATCTGAATCAACGAGTTAACTCTAAACACCTGCAAAAGATTCCTGAGGCCTTTAAAACTCCCAGCCTGGTTCATCACTCAAAACCCCAATCATGGGTAAGACTGCCGACCTGACTGCTGTCCAGAAGGTCACTATTGACACCCTCAAGCAAGAGGGTAAGACACAGAAAGAAATTTCTGAACGAATAGGCTGTTCCCAGAGTGCTGTATCAAGGCACTTCAGTGGGAAGTCTGTGGGAAGGAAAAAGTGTGGCAGAAAACGCTGCACAACGAGAAGAGGTGACCGGACCCTGAGGAAGATTGTGTGGAGAAGGGCCGATTCCAGACCTTGGGGGACCTGCGGAAGCAGTGGACTGAGTCTGGAGTAGAAACATCCAGAGCCACCGTGCACAGGCGTGTGCAGGAAATGGGCTACAGGTGCCGCATTCCCCAGGTCAAGCCACTTTTGAACCAGAAACAGCAGCAGAAGCACCTGACCTGGGCTACAGAGAAGCAGCACTGACTGGACTGTTGCTCAGTGGTCCAAAGTACTTTTTTCGGATGAAAGCAAATTCTGCATGTCATTCAGAAATCAAGGTGCCAGAGTCTGGAGGAAGACTGGGGAGAAGGAAATGCCAAAATGCCAGACGTCCAGTGTCAAGTACCCACAGTCAGTGATGGTCTGGGGTGCCGTGTCAGCTGCTGGTGTTGGTCCATTGTGTTTTATCAAGGGCAGGGTCAATGCAGCTAGCTATCAGGAGATTCTGGAGCACTTCATGCTTCCATCTGCTGAAAAGCTTTATGGAGATGAAGATTTCATTTTTCAGCACGACCTGGCACCTGCTCACAGTGCCAAAACCACTGGTAAATGGTTTACTGACCATGGTATCACTGTGCTCAATTGGCCTGCCAACTCTCCTGACCTGAACCCCATAGAGAATCTGTGGGATATTGTAAAGAGAACATTGAGAGACTCAAGACCCAACACTCTGGATGAGCTAAAGGCCGCTATTGAAGCATCCTGGGCCTCCATAAGACCTCAGCAGTGCCACAGGCTGATTGCCTCCATGCCACGCCGCATTGAAGCAGTCATTTCTGCAAAAGGATTCCCGACCAAGTATTGAGTGCATAACTGTACATGATTATTTGAAGGTTGACGTTTTTTGTATTAAAAACACTTTTCTTTTATTGGTCAGATGAAATATGCTAATTTTGTGAGATAGGAATTTTGGGTTTTCATGAGCTGTATGCCACAATCATCCGTATTAAGACAATAAAAGACCTGAAATATTTCAGTTAGTGTGCAATGAATCTAAAATATATGAATGTTAAATTTTCATCATGACATAATGGAAAATAATGAACTTTATCACAATATGCTAATATTTTGAGAAGGACCTGTATATAGCGCTTTTCAGCAACAAGGCACTCAAGGCGCTGTACATAAGGAAAAACATTACAATGATACAGAAAATCAAACAACAGAGGTAATAAAAAAAAATAAAGAGAATAGAATGATGGATAGGAAAACAAAAGGAAAATTGGACAGAAAACGTAACTAATAATATTTAGATGGCACAGTCAAAGACCACTCTAAACAAATAAGTTTTTAATCTTGATTTATAGCAACTTAGGGTTTTGGCGCTTTTACAGTTTTCTGGGAGTTAATTCCAGATTAGTGGAGCATAAGAACTAAAAGCTGCTTCTCCATGTTTGGTTCTGGTTCTGGTTCTGCAGAGTAGATTTGAGGCAGAAGACCTGAGAGGTCTGGGTGGTTGATACACTGACAACAAGTCTGTAATGTATTTTGGTGCTAAGCCATTCAGTGATTTATAGACTAACAGAAGTATTTTAAACTCTATTCTCTGAGCTTCAGGGAGCCAGTGTAGGGACTTTAGAACCGGGGTGATGTGGTCCACTTTATTAGTTCTAGTGAGGACGCAGGCAGCAGCGTTCTGGATCAACTGCAGCTGTTTGATCTACGTTTTAGGCAGACCTGTGAAGACACCGTTGCAGTAATCAATTCTACTAAAGATGAACGCATGAATTAGTTTTTCAAGGTCCTGCTGAGACATTAGTCCTTTAATCCTGGAGATGTTCTTTAGATGATAGAAGGCCGACCTTGTTACTGTCTTTATGTGCCCCTGAAGGTTCAGGTCTGAGTCCATCACTACACCCAGGTTTCGAGACTGACTGGTGGTTTCTAGCTGTATTAACTGAAGCTGTGTGCTGACTTTTAAACGCTCTTCCTTTGGTCCAAAGATTATTACTTCAGTTTTGTTTTGATTCAGCTGAAGGAAATGTTGGCCCGTCCATGCATTGATTTCTTCTAAGCATTTACCCAGCGCTTGAATGGGTTCATAGTCACCTGGTGACATCGTAATGTGTAGTTGTGTCGTCTGCATAGTTATGATAACTTACGTTGTAGTTTATGAAAATCTGAGTTAGGTGGAGCATGTAGATATTGAATAGGAGGGGCCCTAAGATGGATCCTTCGGGAACGCCACATGTGATTTTTGTGGTCTCTCATGTAAAGTTACCTACTGACACAAAAAAGTCGCTGTCCTTCAAGTAGGATTTAAACCAGTTGAGTGCTGTACCAGAAAGGCCGACCCAGTTTTCCAGGCGCTCTAATAAAATGGAGTGATCAACAGTGTCGAATGCTGCACTAAGGTCCAATAATACCAGCACTGTGGTTCTTCTTCAGTCTGCATTTATACGGATGTCATTGAACACCTTCACAAGAGCAGTCTCTGTACTGTGGTGAGCAGGAAGCCTGACTGGAAGACATCGAAGCGGTTGGTTGTTGTTAGGAAGTTGTTTAACTGTTGAAACACAGATTTTTCAATAATCTTACTGATGAAGGGGAGGTTTGATATAGGCCTGTAGTTCTGTAGTAGCAGCTTGTCCAAGTTGCTCTTTCTCAATAGAGGTTTGATAATTGCTGTTTTTAGGGCCTGGGGGAAAACACCAGACAAAAGGGACGTGTTTATTATTTGTGTTAAATCAGATGTTATTACAGGCAAAGCTTTCTTAAGGAAATCTGTGGGTAAAAGATCGAGACAGCAGGAAGAAGAGCTTAGTTGCTGTACGATTTCTTCTAAGATTTTGTAGTTTATTTGGTGAAATTGGGAAATTTTGTCAAAATCAGTTCTAGTTGGAGACAACATTGGTACTGGAGGTGATGTGGATGTGCTGACTGCCCCTCTGATCTTTTGGGTTTTTTCAGTAAAGAGTTGAGCAAATTCATTGCAGGCCCTGGTAGAGGGGAGTTCAGATGCTACAGTTACAGGAGGGTTTGTTAACCTGTCGACCGTGGCAAATAATGCACGAGCATTGTTCATGTTTTTGCTGATGATCTCAGAAAAGAAAGATTCCCTTGCATTTTTCAGTTGTAGGTTATATCTGTATAGTCTCTCTTTATAGATAATATAGTGAACCTGGAGTCCAGTCTTTTGCCACCTGCGTTCAGCTTTTCGACACTCCTGTTTTTCACTTCTGACTGGTGGAGCACTTCTCCACGGAGATATTTTCATCCCAGAAACGACTTTCACTTTAATTGGAGCAATTGAATCAATGATGTCTGAGATTTTAGAATGAAAGTTATCTACCAGCTCATCTACAGTGTTACAGGGCAAAGTGGAGGTAGAAGAGTAAATCTGGTTAAAGGTTTCAGCAGCACCGTCCTTAAAGATGCATTTTCTTAAAATGTCTCTTTGGCAAACTGAGTCATTGCAGATGATGCTTTCAAAAATAACAGATGTTTCTCTCTCCTGATTTATAAGGACTTAAAATTACTACATCTTTCTTGCTTTTAACTACCTGAATGACATTGGTCTAAAAACTTATTTTAATCTATTTTAAATCTAAATCTATTTTAGCAAATTTATCATGGCAAAATAATTACTTTTGAAGCTTTATAATAATGAAAAATTTATGGATTGTTTGGAGAAGTTGGGACCTATCTCCAGTGGTCTACAGGTGAGAGGCAGGGTACACCCTGGACAGGTCGCCAGTCCATCGCAGGGCAACACAGAGACACACAGGACAAACAACCATGCACACACCCATTCACACCAAAGGGCAATTTAGAGAGACCAATTGACCTACATGATATGTTTTTGGACAAAGCCCGAGTACCCTGGAGAAAAAAAACTACGCATGTACAGAGAGAACATGCAAACTCCATGCAGAAACAGCCCAAGCCTGGATTTGAACCAAGGACTTTTTCAGTTTTAGTTAAGATCTACTATATTTTTAGGATTTCTTTTGTAGCTTGGAAGAGATTTAGCCTTTGAAAAAACATTTACCCCATCACAGATTTGTTGTTTTTCATCCTTTAGAGGAGAAATAAATCAATGCAAACAAACATATACAGGTCCTTCTCAAAATATTAGCATATTGTGATAAAGTTAATTATTTTCCATAATGTCATGATGAAAATTTAACATTCATATATTTTAGATTCATTGCACACTAACTGAAATATTTCAGGTCTTTTATTGTCTTAATACGGATGATTTTGGCATACAGCTCATGAAAACCCAAAATTCCTATCTCACAAAATTAGCATATTTCTTCCGACCAATAAAAGTGTTTTTAATACAAAAAATGTCAACCTTCAAATAATCATGTACAGTTATGCACTCAATACTTGGTTGGGAATCCTTTGGCAGAAATGACTGCTTCAGTGCGGCGTGGCATGGAGGCAATCAGCCTGTGGCACTGCTGAGGTCTTATGGAGGCCCAGGATGCTTCGATAGCGGCCTTTAGCTCATCCAGAGTGTTGGGTCTTGAGTCTCTCAACGTTCTCTTCACAATATCCCACAGATTCTCTATGGGGTTCAGGTCAGGAGAGTTGGCAGGCCAATTGAGCACAGTGATACCATGGTCAGTAAACCATTTACCAGTGGTTTTGGCACTGTGAGCAGGTGCCAGGTCGTGCTGAAAAATGAAATCTTCATCTCCATAAAGCTTTTCAGCAGATGGAAGCATGAAGTGCTCCAAAATCTCCTGATAGCTAGCTGCATTGACCCTGGCCTTGATAAAACACAGTGGACCAACACCAGCAGCTGACACGGCACCCCAGACCATCACTAACTGTGGGTACTTGACACTGGACTTCTGGCATTTTGGCATTTCCTTCTCCCCAGTCTTCCTCCAGACTCTGGCAACTTGATTTCCGAATGACATGCAGAATTTGCTTTCATCCGAAAAAAGTACTTTGGACCACTGAGCAACAGTCCAGTGCTGCTTCTCTGTAGCCCGGGTCAGGCGCTTCTGCCGCTGTTTCTGGTTCAAAAGTGGCTTGACCTGGGGAATGCGGCACCTGTAGCCCATTTCCTGCACACGCCCGTGCACGGTGGCTCTGGATGTTTCTACTCCAGACTCAGTCCACTGCTTCCACAGGTCCCCCAAGGTCTGGAATCGGCCCTTCTCCACAATCTTCCTCAGGGTCCGGTCACCTCTTCTCGTTGTGCAGCGTTTTCTGCCACCCTTTTTCCTTCCCACAGTCTTCCCACTGAGGTGCCTTGATACAGCACTCTGGGAACAGCCTATTCGTTCAGAAATTTCTTTCTGTGTCTTACCCTCTTGCTTGAGGGTGTCAATAGTGGCCTTCTGGACAGCAGTCAGGTCGGCAGTCTTACCCATGATTGGGGTTTTGAGTAATGAACCAGGCTGGGAGTTTTAAAAGCCTCAGGAATCTTTTGCAGGTGTTTAGAGTTAACTCGTTGATTCAGATGATGAGGTTCATAGCTCGTTTAGAGACCCTTTTAATGATATGCTAATTTTGTGAGATAGGAATTTTGGGTTTTCATGAGCTGTATGCTAAAATCATCCGTATTAAGACAATAAAAGACCTGAAATATTTCAGTTAGTGTGCAATGAATCTAAAATATATGAATGTTAAATTTTCATTATGACATTATGGAAAATAATGAACTTTATCACAATATGCTAATATTTTGAGAAGGACCTGTAATTGGTTTGTAGTCAAAAATGTGTTCTTCAAAACAACAATAATTTGATGGAAGCATAAGTGAAATGAAAAATTTTTTAAAGGCGGATGTAAAAAATGTTTTAACCATCCCATAGAGAACTCAAAAGAAGCAGTGAAGAGGTGCACAAAAATACCGAAGCACAAACATGTTGTTGACACTATCACTCTGCTAATGATGTGTTCATAAATCTGATGGTGTCAAATATCTTCATTCAGCCAAAGATTCTCAGAAAAAGTGCCACACCAAATAAACACAAAGTTAATATTACATGATAATTATTTTGTTGCAGCAGCATAACATTACACTATAACCTTTTAGAGTAAATTTATTTAGCAGGAAAATATTTTTAAGAAATTACTTCCTTTTGCAATATCATTGGTGTTCATACATAAATCCTTTTAAATATATGTAAATGAAACATTTTAATTCATGACATACATCCTAAGTTGAGTAGTTTAATCGGTAGTTAATAACTCTCTATTCTCCTGGGCTATAAATATGACATCATCTAGAAGCCCATTTCAACTGGTCACTCTTCAAAATGGGAAAGACAAGAAAACATGCAACAATCAAGCGAATCACTACAGGAAACTAACTACTCACCCAAACCAACCCATATCTACAGTCAGAGCAATAATGTAAACCATTTAAACATCAGACAACATTGGAATTGTGACAAACAAGACTGGAGAAGGACCCAAGGTTACCATCCTGGATTGGCGTGGTGGAGGATATGTAATGCCGTTGGCCTACTTCCCTTTCTAAGACATTGTGAATTTTGTACATTGTGAACATTTTAAAATAGCAGGACTTTGTTTTTTAAAAGATTTATTTTGCGCCACCAGTGGTCTTCATTTTGTCATTTCTTGAAAGTAGACAGAAAGAGAATGTGGTGAAGACATGTAGCACAGGTTGCCGTGACAGGACCCGACCCAGGGGAAAGCCTGTCGAGGGCCAAAGCCTCTCTAAACATGGGTCAAGACTTTTTAAAAGGGAAAAAATGAATCAATCAATTAGGTAAGGTACATGTATGGGGCCTTTTATATGTCAGGAAATGGCTAGAAAATAATTACTAACCTAAGTGTGCATGTATCTGTAGTCAGAGCAACATTTTGAAATTTTAACTTAAAAAATTAGTTGTGACAAATTTCTTTGAAAACCCAGGACATGTGTTGATCTTCATAACTCAAGAAAACAGCTACTCCCCTAAATTTGCTCATACCTGTGCTCAGAGCAATTCCTGAAGGTTTTAGACAATTAGAGTTGGGGCAAATAAGACTGGGCGTGGAGCTAAGTTTGTCTTGCCACAGCGATCAGTAAAGAAAATAGCAAAAAGGTGAAAATAAATCTCATAATATAATTTATTTGTAAGCTTTTTTATTTCTTTAATTTTATACCCTGTTTCAGATGTTTCTAATGAAGTTTCCTTATTTTTGAGGTCTCATGTTTTTGTTTAATGTCCATTTGAATCCACCAAGATATACTGCAAATTTTGTCGATGTAGCTGTTAAACATCAACCATACAAATATACAACTGCCTGTTTGTCACTGGGATTTTTTTTTATCACTATGAAAGGTGGCATGTAAATTCATTTTATTTTAGTTACGGTCTTGTTATCCTTTCCTGCAAATGTGATTCTTCTTGGTGCTCATGTACAATTCACAGCAAAATGATAAAAAAACAAATTTGAGGCAGGCATGTTTGTGCAGCCCATGAGTAGATGTGTATTTACTTGAGAAGCACCTGAATCCAATATTTCTCTATTGCTCCCTCCAACCTTTTATCTGAGTTCCTGTCTGCAGGCACAGTCCAAGATGGCCGGACTTTATCCTCATCTGTACAACAATAAATCTGCTCTGCCATAGGAACTCAAACGTCCCCAGGTGAGAGCTGCACAACAAGCCTGTCCTATCAGAGAACAGCCGAGCACAGAGTGGACAGTGGCATCTCAGGGATTAAAAAAACTGCTGCATCCACTGTTCCCCTGACCCATTGACGGATGGATAAAGCCTTGGACTTCCCCTTATTGAAAGGAGGAGAGAGTGCCTGGGGAACCATGAAATCCATAGAACCTTCTTTAAATGGGTTTGTAAGAGGCTTCTGTCTGGCAAACCACGGCTGAAAGAGCCCATTAAATAAAGCCGTGCTCCTCAGCAAGGAGCTGCGGTAGATTCATCAGAGAGGAGATGGCAAAGATAATGATAACTCATGGCCAGATGCTAGACTCTGGCTTCATTCACATGTCATGTGGGACCATGTCAGTAAGAGCAACAGCAGACAGGGAAACAGTCCTTCCTCACCTCTCCTCTTGGATCTTCTCTACAGAAGGAAGATAATGTGGACCTAATCTGCACACATATTTGATGTGCATTACATCTTGCACTCACATTTTAATTGAACATTATCCTACAGCTTTTCCACATTTTGTCCCATTACAGCCATAACCTTTATATATAATATAAATCCCAATCAGTCAGTCAGTCATTTTCTACTGCTTATTCCATAGTGGGTTGTGGGGGAGCTGGTGCCTATCTCCAGTCTATGGGCGAGAGGCGGGGTACACCCTGGACAGGTCGCCAGTCCATTGCAGGGCAACACACAAACAACCATGCACACACTCATTCATACACCTAAGGACAATTTAGAGTTACCAATTAACCTAACTGGCATGTCTTTGGACTGTGGGAGGAAGCCGGAGTACCCGGTGAGAACCCACACATGCACAGGGAGAGCATGCAAACTCCATGCAGAAAGACCCCCGGCCGGGAATTGAACCAAGGACCTTCTTGCTGCAAGGCTACAGTGCTACCAACTGCGTCACTGTTATCAATCAAAATAAAGTATGGCATAATTTTCAAGAGGAAGGAAAAGGATCCACGTTTTTCAAAATGTCTAATGCAAATGAATACCGAAGCTGGTCAGATATGATGAGAACATGGAGCTAAACACAGGGCAATTTTGGAAGAAAACCTGTTAGAGGCTTCCAGAGACTTGAGGCTGGGTGAAGGTTCACCTTCAAGTAGGACGATAGATCTAAATACAGCCAGAGCAATAATAGGATGGCTTGGATCAAAGCATATTCATGCTTTTGGATGGCCTAGCAATGTCCAGACCAAAATCCAATGGAGAATCTGTGGTCTCCATCCAATCTGACTGAGTTTGAGCTACTTTGCAATGAATAAGGGGTAAGGCCGTTCTACAAAGTATTGAATAAGAGGGGTGAGGTGAGGCGGTGACGCAGAGGTAAAGCGCGCGACATATGTACGGAGGCAATGTTAGAGTCCCGACGCCTTGATCTTTGCTGCATGTCTTCCCCTCTCTCTCTCTCTCTCTCTCTCTCCACCCCTTTTCCCTTTCCGTCAACTTAGAAAATAAAGGTAACTACTGCCACAAAATAAATAGAAAACAGTAAAAATGTATTAAATCAGAGGGGCTGACTGCAAATGCATATTATACATTTCTGCTAAAATGTGGTGAAATGTAAGACGTTCAAGAGGTATGAACACTTCTTCAAGGCTCTGTATGCAGCATTGTGTATTTTTACTGTATACATTTATTTAGCCAGAGGTCTGAGGATGTCATTTAGTCGGGCTTGGGATATTGTGCAACTCTTCTCTCTCTTGGTTATCTAGTCTCTAGATAACCAAGTTCAAGTTCCACAGCTCAAATATAGGAACTGGGCCTGGATCAGATTTGAATATCAATGTGCTCAGATATAGAAAGCTGTTGGAAGGAAGGAGGAAGGATAACTGAGGAAAGCCTCTGGCAGGACAGTGAGTGAGAGATACAGGGAGAAAAAGGAACGGAATATTTGTCATTTGGTCCTCGTTCCACCTGCTACCCTGTCAAGCACCCTGTGGGGGGAAAGGAACTTCACCCTGATGTCTGAGGGAGACCTAAGGAGAAGAAAAGCATGGGTGGGGTAGAGAGGGGGAAAGCAGATAGATGAAGGGGAAAACATGTCCAGGATTGAGGAGACAAAAGTGAGAGATCTGCAAAAAAGAAAGGTGTAGTAACAAAAAGGGGGAAAATATATGCATACCTTTGCGTTTTCATAGATGCCAAGTGTTAAAATGCAGCAGCTAAACACAGGGGCTGGCAGATATGCAAATGGGAGGATGTACTTGTGCGCCACCAGATTACTTTTCCTGCATTTGCTATTCATATATTTGCAAGGTGACTCACTTCAGACAAAGCAGGTGATCAAGAGTTCTCTCCCTTTCCCTTTTCTCCTTCCTTTTTCCTCATCTAAACCGCAGTGAGAAGAGGAGTGCCGAAGGAGGCGCGATGGATCCACAGCCTCAGCAGAAGTCATAAGCCTTGCAAATGCCGCAGCCCCACCATTGCATGTCCTAAGATTTGATATGTATTCTGTCAGCAAACCCTATTTAATTCATTTTGATGTCAGCTCCCTTTAAAAGCATCTCAGCTAATACGGGCAGAGTCAGGATTGCTGTGGAGAGACAAACATGGGAGCAACATTTATTGCCAACAATCACAGAAACGTCTGAGAAACAGTTAACATTTCCTTTTATATTTCTCACTGTACTCTTAAGCATTTCTCTGTAAGTCAATGTTAATCAATCAAGCTTGACCTTACAGTTTCCTAATAAATTCCCTATATTGACAGTATAATTTCTTTTGTCAATCATTTTATTTGAAATTTTGAAACTTTTAGGAAACATTCTTCTTTGCAAAACATGTTAAACGTAGTCCAATTGGATGGAGAGCATATGTGAAAAGAGATGTTCAACTCTTGCAGATTGCCAGTTTTTCTTGTAGGATTGCCCATTATATGATAGGAGGTGCTGAAATCTGAACTAATCTGTTAAATGCCTAAACCTAAAAGAAAACCCAAACAAGCAGTTTTAGTTAAACCAAATTAAATCTAACAGAAACAATTGGTAAGTAAAAAAAAAAGAAAAACACAGTTTAAACGTAGTAATACCTGAAGTTGCAGATTCTCACCAAGGCCCGTATTTAACCAGAACTAGACTAGACAGATTTTCTTTGGCATTAAAAAGGTTTTCTTAAGTTTTAAAGAATGAAGTCTAGTGATTTTCTTTATCTCAAATGGAAACCCAACTAGGCGCTCTGAATCAGGCAACAATGAAAACTCAGGTGAACAGCAAAAGAAAAAAACAAAGTAGATAAATACTCTCAGGCAGTCAAGCAATATTCCTCATCAACCATTGTAGTGTTTATGTTAAAACTGGTAAATGCTGATTTTTAGGGCTAAAAAGCAATGTCTACAAACATTGGTGTTTTTTAATGGGGATTCTGATTCAAACCAGCTGCAGGTGGCTGCATTCGAGGACTGGGTCGAGAACATGGATTTCAACCAAGAAAGCAAAGTTTTGGTCATAGACTGATACATTTCAAGACTCCATGGGTGCCAAAAGACTACAAGGTGTTTTTTATGGTCACTTTACATATCATATAGGCACAGGGGTCGGATTTAATACGTTTTTTTCCTCTTCTTGCTTCTTTTTGGACATAACAATGAGCTTGTTTATTTCTATTCTATTCTATCAATATTTTACTACTGTACACTTTTTATTCATTTAAAATCATAAGAAAACCATCTGATCTCTCCTATTGCCTGCATGTAATTATTTGCAATGCACACAAGAAGCAGGGGCTCAGGGTTTGAGACACATCCCTCTTGGTTTCAGACATATCTACATGTTAGTTCACAGTATTTTTTTCACAGTGGTAAATGTAGTCTGTTTGGTGAAACAGTACATTTATGGTGCCATTACAAAGTCAGCGGAGTTGTTCAGAACACAGGATTTAGATACTAAGCACAATAACAGTAAATATCTTAACAAGCTAGTTTTCCTTTGAGACAAACACTTTCTGTAATTAAACAGTGCAAAGCTTCAGTCCCAAAGAGAGCATGCTGATTGGTCAGAAATATAGCTACTCCATCCAAAGCAGTAGTCGTTTTGCCAACAGATTTATCTGTACTCTAGGCAGGATTCAGTGCAGACTGATTTGTGTCTTTACATCAGAATCCCAACAATCCTCAGGAGGTTTTATTGTAAGATGAGATCCTCTGTAAACTTCTGTTTTTTTTTAATGGCTTTTTGATCTGTCAGCAAACTCAAATGAAACGATCGCAATAACACCACAAGCACATATTTCATAAAATACGCGATTTTCCAGCTCCATTCCCTCACATGTGAGAAGATACGGCACATAAAAAGCACCTCTGTGACTTCAACAATATGGCACGGTCTCTCCAAGGTCACACCTTTGCACCAAGGATGTCATCCAATCATAAGAAATAAATGAAAGTGTGCCACTTCCTGAGGGGGGAAAACCACAACAAAACATTAGGATGAGGTCAAATATAATCATGGATGTTTTTTTCTTAAACATCTACTGTAAGGTTTCAAGAATTTGACTATTTCTTAAACTCGTTAAATGTTCTTTTTTATTTTTTTTGTTTGATGATGGTGATGATGCTGTAAAATGCTGCAACAAATGTGTGTCAACTGTGTACAGTTGGTAAAATAATCCTTTTGGGTCTAGTCCCAAAAATCAGTACTCAAGGCATTATTGTGACCTGAATTTCTGTTGTGTTTTCCTTTAAATGACTGGGTACTTTCATTTCACTTATTATTTCCTCTTGTTTAAACCGTTGTTAGAGTATTCATATCCCTTAAACCTTTTTTTATATTTTACACACACAATAAAATGAGAAGGGTGGTTATGGACTACTCTTTTTAGTTAATTAAATCCCATCAGAACTATGTCATGCTTTCAGTGTTTGGTATCCTTTGAATACTGATCTGCCTAATTTCCAAGAATTATATGGATTTTTTTTTTCTTTTGGTCAACATTTAACTTAAACAATTCAGGGCAATTAACGTATTTTTGAACAATGTTTAACAAACAGCAAGCAAAAGTATTTCTAAACCATTTGCGAGCAATGCATTAAATTGTGTTGACAGAGCAATTCAGAATGTGAATTTCTTCTTGAAATTAAAAGCATGACTGGAATGCTTAATAATCCAATTTCCTTTGCACTCTTTGGGAATAATTTAGGCGTTCTTTGAAATTCCAAACAGTGAAAAAAATCAGTGGCCAGGATCCATGAAAGGACATTGTTATCTTGTCTATTTCCTTGATTCTTTGAACCTGCGCTCTCATAAGGTCAGACAATAAATAGACGTGGAAGATTTGGAAGCAGATATGAAATATTAAAGCTGTGGTGTAACTCCGAAGAAGTTGTCGTCATTTAATTTCACTTCTTTGTTGAGATTTCCTCCTGACAGTCGGCAGCATCAGCAGATTCCCGTCACTTGGGCTGAAATTCATGGGACAAGTGTCCATGTCAGCACTTTCTCCCCTCCCCTCAGCCGGGGCACGCAAAAGGACATCACACTTGTCAGCTGTGCTAAGCCAGAATTATGAGGACAAATGAAATGGTGTGTCTGAGAACGGGGCCTCGTTCAAAGAGGATGTCCTTTGGGCTGAACGATATGATAACTTGTAAAGGGTTTTCAGATGAACTGACAGTTCTCTCAGTGTTTGTGTGCATTCACAGGCCTGCGTGTGTGAGCCAAAGCATGACTGTCTGTGTGTGTCTGTGTGTGCATCTTTGTATTTGTGAAAACAACTCTTGAGGAAGCATTTAAAGGTGGATTCTTGTGATATCGCTACAGCAAACATGCATTGCAGAAAACTTGATGTGATATCGAAGTGAAATTTGATCTTTTCTCACTTTCCCTGTAAAATAGTGTTATGACAATTCTGTTGCAACTATTTGCTGCCTAATGCAACGGCCTAAACTGCTTGGTGTTGCTTTCAGCTCTTGTGGACAAAGTTAATGAATGGTTTTTACTACTAGTTACAGGCCTCTTTAGATGATAAAAATCTTTATACACCAACCGGGATTTCCTGGATATATTTGCCTTGAATTAAGTATTCACATAGCCACAGGAAAGAACATGATCTCACCAAAATATGCAAAATAAGCAAAGCCAGTTTTCCAATGAATTACAATGAGCTGGTAACACACAACATACTGGCACTGTCAAAACTGTGGCAGCACAAATGCAGCAGCTTAATTTTGATCAAAACACAGCATCTTAGGTCGAGACGCACACGTCATTTACTTCAGTTGAATAAGAATCTTTACAACCAAAAAAAAAACATCGCATATGGCAAAAGAAGGATCTGCATGCAGTTAACAAATGCCACACCTTCATCTTTAAATACTGAATATAGCCAATATACTCTTCAATTGTTAATTTTTGCACTATTTCATAGTTTGGACATTGCTACACACACACACACACACGCAGACCAATTTCTGATTGGCGGGTTGCTGTGAGATTATAAATCCAGACTTGTGTGTCTTATTACTTATTTAATCATCCATACTAGCTTTTCTCCTGTGGTCAAAACCTCTTTCTTACTATTTACAATTGTATTTAAGGCGCCAAAATTACATTCCTATTAGTGAAAATGGCATGTTAAAAAATGTCTACCTGAGATTATATTAAATAAATTAAGTCTGAGATATTTAAAAATCCTTTGGATATCAAATAATAATTTGTACTCAGAGAAACATTAAAAATAACTAAGATAGTTGCTATTTGTTTTTATTTCAATTTTATGTTAAAAATAGAAAAAAATAATGCTATGTGTAATTTGTCCAGATGCCTAAAGTGTTTCAAATGAGATAAAACATTAATGTTGAATATCCATACAGGCTTTTTTACACAGATTATGGAGCAGAAAGGTGAGGGTCCACTTCCAGTTTAGCCCACCAGATATCCACAAAGCTATTAACCTTTTTTTTATTGATCTTTTGTTTTGAATTCTGCATTAAACACAACTTGTTCAGTTAATTATTGAGCCAATGATGAAATGAATTAACTGTATGACAGAATGTGTATTGCTGGACATAATTAATTTCAAGTTAACTATAAGATAACTACTACTGCATATAAATATAAACTTGAGTTCAGCAGTGAAAAACATTACAAAAAATATAATTTTTTCTCTTCCTGTTTTTTTGTGGTTCGCAGTTTTGAGTAGGATAAGTTGGTTGCCTGCATGTTTCACTCTAGAAAAGGGATATCTTGAAATGGGAGCCTAATTGTTTGGAACTTGTACCATATTTCTATGACCTTCGGCCATTTGGATTACTGTAAATGTATGGGTGTGTTGATGCATGGGTTTGTAAGGGATAGATATGTGTGTGGAAGTGTCAACCTAAGAAGTTGCCAGAAGTTAGATAAGAGGGATAGAAACCTCGCAACACTCAGTGCCTAATCAGGAAATGCAAGTAGGCTTGGCCCCTTAAAGATGCAGCAGCCCCAGGCAGACAAACACCAGGCATCCCCACAGGATAGTCATGCGACCAACACAGAGGCAGGTCCACAACAAAGCACAGGAACAGCTGTCCCAATGCCAACAAGGCAAAAGTTTTGATGCTGGGCACCAAAACCCCAGACACAGCAAGGTTACCCCAGTAGCCAGGCGCTTACTCAAGTTCCTTGCATTGAGGTGGGGAAGCCTCCTGGGAACCCTTGCCTGACAGGCATCAACCCACTTTGGCAGGCAGAACTCACAAAGTCCAAGGGATGCCACAGTGCAATCCTGCCTGGTGATGTAGCCCCCCATAGAGGACAAGATCCCCACAAAAGCCCAGTGCAGACCCACAGCGGGGCCCACACATCCCTCAAGGAAAATAGGCTGCCAAACAGGAAATGACACCACACCAAGGGGGACCCCTGACAACCCCCCCTTCCACAGCTCAAACCCGGACATGAGCAAAAATGATCAAATTCACTGTTAAGTAAGATTCTATTGAAATAACTTACAAACTAGGAGGGTTTCTCTAGTATGTGTACAGCTGGTAGATTTGACAATATGTCCTGTGAGAATCTAGTTCCTCTTAGGCCTCCAGCCTAGCAGGAGGCCCTAAGGATCAAGGAGCAGTTCTGCACATCTGCATCGAGCTGTTAAAAATAAGGGTTTGTCCATGTTGTCCTCTGAGACAGTTAATCAGGGTTTCCTACCAATACTGATGTCATCACATCAGTTATGGTCTACAACTTTTTAATGGATTAATGTTGACATCAACATATATTAATGCCTTTTTATTCTTTGATGCAGCTAAGTAAGCAAGATGAGTCAGTCAATTAAGGTTTCTGCTCATATACCAGTAAACAATGCAAGGTCTGGAAACAAACCACAATTTTCATTGAAAAAACTGTTACATTTCATATTAAGCATGACAGCAGGATTTCCCCCAGATTTCACACTCTGAGTTAAAAGCGATGTTAGACCTATAGTTTGAGATTTTATCACAGAATACTGAATGTCTAAAACCTCTCTTTGTTTCATTATGAAGGTGATCACATTGCCATGCTGTATACCATTACAAAGATGGTTTGTTTGGTCATTTAAGATATAAACAACTTTTCATACAGTACAAGTGAAGATCCTAAATCTATTTAATATTTCTTAAGGATTACAGCGCCCTCCATCCACAGCATTTAAATTAATCAAATGTGTCTCTAAAAGACCATGCTTATAAAAGACAGTTAATTTAAATAAGGTTATTTAGTTGCAAAAATCATTGAAAATAATTGAAAAAGAAATAAGAAATAATTGTTAGCATAAAATTTTCCTCAAAATGTCCTATGAAATAAACATAAATGAAGCATGTTTTGAAATGTACACTTCTCTTTTTCAAGTTGATTGTTGTCTAGGGACTTTATATGTCACGGTTCTGTCACGGTTTACTTGGAATTGGACCCCAGAATGCAGACGAGCAGGCAGCGTGATGGTAAGTGAAGAAAAGGTTTAATTTACAAAAACTCACACTCAGCAGGAGGCAGGAACAAAACAAACGGGCAGGCAAGACAGGCATGGCATGATCAAAAAAAAAACAAGACTTGGTTAGAGAACTAGACATGAGCCAGACATGAGCATGAGAATGAAAGATGTTTCTGCCAAGACTAAACAGAACAGGTGTGAATATATGGCGTGAAAACCAGGTGGAGCAAGGAGCCAGATTAACTTGAAGCAGGTGAACTGAATAAACTTAATTAATAGAACAAGACGTGACTGGAGCAAAACAGACTCTTGAACACAAACTAGAAAAACATGAAGCAAAAGCATAACCAGATCCAAAAACCATACTTGACAAAACATGAACAAGATGACAAAACAAAAAGCATGAGTCAAAACCTTAACTGTGAAAAACATAAGAAGAAACCCGAAACCAAACACCAAACAACCCTACATCATGACATTATATTAATAATCTATGACTTCCTGTTTCCTTGGTTATAAATATAATGTGACAAAGAGGCCAATTTCCCTTAGCCACTCTTCAAAATTGCTCACATGCAGCTTCCTTTGCTTTTATCAATAGCCCTGGTAAAGATATGTAACACATCTTAAAATTAGTCTGTTTATTTATTGCTGCAGCGTGTTCATTATGGACTGCAGCTGCCCCCTACCTTTGGAGCTCCCTCCCTGACCACCACAGGGCCTTAAAGACTTCCCTTTTTAAACAAGCATTTCCCCTGACCTATGAGTTTTTAGTTTATCGTATTTTGATTTTCTATTACTCTTATTGTTTCAATACTATGAGATCTTTTTTTCTATTAAAATGCTTCATAAATCACATTTATAATTATTGTTATTATAATCTCACATTAAATTAAAAAAATTCTACCTGGGTTGCACGACAGGACAGTGAGACTGTTGTATGGACCTGGGTATGAATCCCAACCTGTGGTCTTTCTACATAGAGTTTGCATGTTCTCCTATTGCATACATTGCTTCTCTCCGGGTACTCCAGCTATCTCCCAGAGTCTGTTGGAGATAGGCACCAGAAACCCAGGATCTAGCAAGGATGGAAAGTCCAATCCTTGCATTAATTTAGCAGGGTACAAAAATCCAATGTTTAGAAATAACTGAATTTTTTTTAATATGGGTTACACACTTGTTATTTCCAATAAAATACATTTTAAAGTTGGCCAGAGTATACACAAACAGTAACATGGCGTCATACAGACATCAGTTTCTTTCATCATTCATGTAAGATGTGTGTTGATCTTCCTAAGTCAAGAAATTGTCATAACCAAATATCTGCTTACCTAAACTTGATCATATCTACAGGCAGAGCTATAACTAGGCTGTTTAAAACAGCTGCAACTGAGACAAACAAGGCTGGACAAAAATGAAAGCAAAAATGAAAATGTCTAAAAGCACCTCATGCGCACTTTTAGGTGGAGGAAATATAATGCTGTGGGGCCATTTCTCTTTTAAATGTGCTAGGAATCTTGTTAGAATTTTAGAATACCAGAATAGTTTTAATACCAAATTTAGAAACTAAAAAGGTGTTCTCGTTGAGTATTAATAATCTAAAAGAAATGGCCAAAAATAAACATTGAATGGGCTCACCAAGCACAAAAGCAACATCTTTAATTGCCAACTCAGTCCCAAAGCCTCAGTCCTGTATAAATTAATGTTTGGTGAGCTGAAAAAGGAGAAGATAAAACAGGACCTAGCAATTTGGATGATCTGGAGAGACTGTTGTACAGAGGAATGATAAAAAATCCATCTGTCTAGGTGCTCCAACCTTATGAAATATTATAGGAAAAGACTAAATGCTGTCCTGTTGAAAAATAAAAACAGGGTTGTACAATACCAGCAACAGTGACAGCGGTGACTTTGTTAAAGTGGCATATTTCCCCCCATTCAATGAACTTGTTCATATTAAAAGTTGGATTTTTCTCAAATTTGTGGTGTGTGTGATTTTGCTGCTGCACTAAATGATGGATTTATTTTAAACAACTTATCTGTGATGCTGATATTTTTGGAAGGACGCAGTAAATGCTTGATTTTGCCATCACATCTTAATAGTTTTACTGAGTAAAATATCTTATTTCATTAGCAGGGCTGCTGCTGCCGCACCTGTTTTTCTGAATTCACCTGCGCTAAGCCAGGATCACCACAGTAAATGTCCTGTCTTGACAGTAAACCATGTGTGTAGATTTTGTTGAGGAGATGACATTTATAGATGACACCGTGTCTGTGGATATGTCAAAATACTGGCTCACAAGGTGACTAGCAGCTTCTAGAAGGGTGCCAGAGTAGGAATATTCCATCTTGATAATAATCCAAAGCACACCACTTAAAACAAGATGGACAGAAAGCAACATACCTGTCGATAATGTCTAATGTGAGTCCAATAAAACCTCTGTGGATATCTGAAGAACATCTGCACAGCCCTGGCTATAAAATCCTGGAATGAAATATTCCAGAAATTTGTGCAGCCCTGATAATCTCAGTTGAACGGGGGAATGGGCCTACCATCAAAAGACATGAAAAGTATTTAAAATGTTTGAAAGGATTTGATTCTGCTGGTACAAATACATTCTGTCAAAAATTGTGCAGACATGTAATTTTTTACCAGAAGGGAGTTTCAAACCACTGCATTGCTCTTCAGATACATTCTGACCTTTTTTCATGGAAGATTGACATATATACATATAATTTATATACATATAATTTAGATGTGTGTGCATACGCAGTGTTTTGAATTGTGTTAGATATGAATCAAAAGCTTTTTAAATGGCATTTTTCTGTGACATAAAGTATACTTACATCTCATTTAGAAATCAGCAGGTACATGCCTCATATAAGTTAAGCAGCTGTGAAGTGACATTATTAGATTGTTGACAGTTTTACTGATGTAGGGAGTAGTTGGTAATGACAGCAATTTGCCCTGTACATGAATTTAGATGCTTGGCAGGCAGGTTGTTCCAAGTTTGTTGGAGAAGCTGCCACAGTGATATTAAGCTCTCTCAGATGCTTCTCTCAAATAAAACCAGACTCAATGCAGGATGAGATGAGTGAATATCATCTGCTGCAGAACCTGTTGCTCTACTTTATGCTGCATGGTCAAGACAGATGTTTCCCTGGTTGAATTTTTTTGTTTAATTCTATTTCACCTCAATTTCTCCAGGCTAAATCTCGCTGAGACATAAAATATCATTTTCAAGAGAGACCTCTTAAATCCCAACCAAATTGTTGAAAACTCACCTTTTCTGTGTTTTAATAGCATTTTGACCACCAAGAGAAGCTCCAATATGACAAACTGGCTATTATACACAAAAAATGCTTCAGAAAACTAGTCCATGCATTTGTTACTTCAATGCTGGACTATTGTAATTCTTTACCATCAGGATGTCCACAAAATGCAGTTAAAAGCCTTCAGCTAAGTCAAAATTCTGCAGCAAGAGTTCTGATGAAAATTAAAAAGAGAGATCATTTTTCTCCTATTTTAGCTTCCCTTCATTGGCTCTCTGTTAAATCCAGAATATAATTTAAAATTCTCCTCCTCACATATAAAGCCCTTAATGATCTAGCTCCATCATACATCAGAGATCTGATTGTTCCATATGTTCCTAACAGAGCACTTCGTTCTCAGACTGCAGGTTTACTGGTGGTTCCTAGAGTCTCTAGAAGTAGAATGGGAGGCAGATCCTTTAGTTATCAAGCTCCTCTCCTGTGGAACCAGCTCCCAGTTTTAGTCCATGAGGCAGACACCCTGTCTACTTTTAAAGCTAGGCTTAAAACTTTCCTTTTTGATAAAGCTTATAGTTAGAGTGGCTTAGGTTATCCTGAGCTATCTCTGTAGTTATGCTGCTATAGGCTTAGGCTGCTGGAGGACATAATGACCACTTTCACTCTCTTCACTACATTCTCACACTACTCTCCAATTTTGGATTATTTGCTGTTATTTCAGCTTTTAACTTTATGTTCTCTCGCTTTTCTCTTCCTAGAAGCTACACCTGACCTGACTCTATCTACTTGTGACACCTTTCTGGAGGGGGGCATCGTCCAAGCTTCTGCTGGCAACAACTTAATGCTCACCTTCTACCGATGATCCACTTGGCCCTGTCTTTCAGCTATGACCAAACATAGCTACTGACTGAGCTTTTACTGTAACTAATTATATGTGCTCTCTTTCAGACTCTGACCTTAAAAACAGGGTCAGAGTTTATCAGTTCTCTCAAACCCCCAGTCGGTCGTGGCAGATGGCCGCTCACACTGAACCTGGTTCTGCTGGATGTTTCTTCCTGTTAAAAGGGGGTTTTTCCTTTCCACTGTCGCTACATGCTTGCTCAGTATGAGGGATTGCTGCAAAGTCAACACCAGTGACTGTCCACTGTCTCTACATGCTCATCCAGGAGGAGTGAATGCTGCAAGTCACTGACTGGATGCAATCTGCTGGGTTTCTTTAGATAGCAAAACTTTTTATCCAATTTGAATAAATAACTGAATCTGACTGCACTGTTCAATGATTAGGATTAATTGGAATGTATGTACCTGACTGTTGTGAAGTGCCTTGAGACGACGTGTGTTGTGAATTGGGACTATATAAATAAACTGAATTGAAACTGAATTGGTCAGAACCCCCTGGAATTCAATCCACTCAAGACTGTCGAGATGATCGTGCACTTTCGCAGAAAGTACTAAGAGCTCCCTTCAGTGGTGCTAAGAGGCCAATTCAGTTGAAAACACTCCACACCATAAACCCCTCTGAACCAAATTTTACATTTAACATGTTGCAATCAGGCAAGTGCCGTTCTTCTGGTAAATGTCAAAGCCAGATTTGTCCATTGGATAGCCAGACAAAAAGACAATTGCCAGGCATGATAAATATTTATTCCATAAGGCTCTCTAGGCACCGTTCTTGAGCTAATCTGACGACCCCCTGAAGTGTGGAGATCTGCATCTATTGACTCTGTAGAAAGTTGGTGACATCTGTGAACTATTCACCTCAGCTTTTGGTGATTTTGCTCTGTGATGTCATGTAGATTTTACTTTACCACTTTATGGCTGAATTGCTGTCTGTATTATTAAGAGTATATGCACATATAAATGATGCCATGCCAGTTCAGACATTACCCAGATAAACAGGGTCTGCATACAGATATTTGGGAACTGGAAAAGTTTGATGAGAAAGTGGCATCCTCACTGACACACATGGTCAATGGAAGTTAACCTTGAACTGCTTGAATGCTGCTATTCAATCAACCTAATAGACTATATGCAGAGGATTTGGATGCCATGGATACTTCAAAACCCTACATCTAGATTAACCAAGAAACAACTCCTGACTCAGTTTTCTACTTTTTCCAAGATGGGATTATTATGACAGTTAGACAATGATGAGGTAGAACAAAGATGCTACAGTAAGATGGAGCTAGGATGGCAGGTAGGATGATGGGGATATATCATCATTCCCACAAACAGGTAATGGTCACCAAGCCCCATTTAGAAACCCAAACAACCAGAATACAGGGGAAACTGACCTGGGACAAAAGATGGTAATTTCTTTTTATTTTAAAACAAAGAAATAAGCTTAGAAGATGTGAAATCAGTCACATCCCCTGAATAAACCCATCCTGCCCTTCCTCTATCAACACACAGTGCCTTACAAAAAAATTCATACCTATAGATTTTGTCACATTAAATCCAAAGACGTTAGTATGTTTTATTGGGACTTTATGTGATAGATCAGCAAAAGTAGTTATCCCTCCTGAAATTAAAGAAAAAATATATAAATGCTTTTCAAAATTCAGTAAAACTCTCAAAAGTGTGGTGCAATTATGTATTTACAGTGCCTTGCGAAGGTATTCGGCCCCCTTGAACTGGTAAACCTCTTGCCACATTTCAGGCTTCAAACATAAAGATATAAAATTCAAATTTTTTGTGAAGAATCAACAACAAGTGGGACACAATCGTGAAGTAGAATGAAATTTGTTGGATGTGTCAAACTTTTTTAACACATAAAAAACTGAAAAGTGGGGCGTGCAATATTATTTGGCCCCTTTACTTTCAGTACAGCAAACTCACTCCAGAAGTTCAGTGAGGATCTCTGAATGATCCAATGTTGTCCCAAATGACTGATGATGATAAACAGAATCCACCTGTGTGTAATCAAGTCTCCATATAAATGCACGTGCTTTGTGATAGTCTCAGGGTTCTGTTCAAAGCGCAGAGAGCATCATGAAGACCAAGGAACACAACAGGCAGGTCCGAGATACTGTTGTGGAGAAGTTTAAAGACGGAGTTGGATACAAAAATATTTCCCAAGCTTTAAACATCCTAAGGAGCACTGTGCAAGCAATCATATTGAAATGGAAGGAGTATCAGACCACTGCAAATCTACCAAGACCCGGCCGTCCCTCTAAATTTTCATCTCGAACAAGGAGAAGACTGAACAGAGATGCAGTCAAGAGGCCCATGATCACTCTGGATGAACTGCAGAGATCTACAGCTGAGGTGGGAGAGTCTGTCCATAGTACAACAATCAGTCGTACACTGCACAAATCTGGCCTTTATGGAAGAGTGGCAAGAAGAAAGCCATTTCTCAAAGATATCAATAAAATGTCTCGTTTAAAGTTTGCCACAAGCCACCTGGGAGACACACCAAACGTGTGGAAGAAGGTGCTCTGGTCAGATGAAACTAAAATCCAACTGTTTGGCCACAATGCAAAACGATATGTTTGGCGTAAAAGCAACACAGCTCATCACCCTGAACACAACATCCCCACTGTCAAACATGGTGGTGGCAGCATCATGGTTTGGGCCTGTTTTTCATCAGCAGGGACAGGGAAGATGGTCAAAATTGATGGGAAGATGGATGGGATCAAATACAGGACCATTCTGGAAGAAAACCTGTTGGAGTCTGCAAGAGACCTGAGACTGGGACGGAGATTTATCTTCTAACAAGACAATGATCCAAAACATAAAGCCAAATCTACAATGGAATGGTTCGTTCGTTCGTTCGTCGTCTTCCGCTTATCCAGGACCGGGTCGCGGGGGCAGCAGACTCAGCAGAGACGCCCAGACGTCCCTCTCTCCAGACACCTGCTCCAGCTCCTCCAGGGGGAGCCCAAGGCGTTCCCAGGCCAGCCGAGAGACATAGTCCCTCCAGCGTGTCCTGGGCCGTCCCCTGGGCCACCTCCCGGTGGGACGTGCCAGGAACACCTCCCGAGGAAGGCGTCCAGGAGGCATCCGGTATAGATGCCCGAGCCACCTCAACTGGCTCCTCTCAATGTGGAGGAGCAGTGGCTCTACTCCGAGCTCCTCCCGGATGGCCGAGCTCCTCACCCTATCTCTAAGGGAGTGCCCGGCCACCCTACGGAGGAAGCTCATTTCAGCCGCTTGTATCCGTGATCTCGTTCTTTCGGTCATGACCCAAAGTTCATGGCCATAGGTGAGGGTAGGAACGTAGACCGACCGGTAAATTGAGAGCTTTGCTTTTCGGCTCAGCTCTCTCTTCACCACAATGGACCGGCACAGCGCCCCCATTACTGTGGCAGCTGCACCGATCCGTCTGTCGATCTCCCGCTCCATTCTTCCCTCACTCGTGAACAAGACCCCGAGATACTTAAACTCCTCCACTTGAGGCAGGAACTCCCCTCCAACCTGAAGAGGACAAGCCACCCTTTTCCGGTCGAGTACCATGGCCTCGGACTTGGAGGAGCTGATCCTCATCCCAGCCGCTTCACACTCGGCTGCGAACCGCCACAGCGCATGCTGTAGGTCTTGGCTAGAGGGGGCCAGCAGGACCACGTCATCCGCAAAAAGAAGAGACGAAATCCACTGGTCCCCAAACCAGACCCCCTCTGGCCCTTGGCTGCGTCTAGAAATCCTGTCCATAAAAGTTATGAACAGGACCGGCGACAAAGGGCAGCCCTGCCGGAGTCCAACATGCACTGGGAACAGGTCCGACTTAGTGCCGGCAATGCGGACGAAACTCCTGCTCCGCTCGTACAGGGACCGGATGGCCCCTAATAAAGGGCCCCCGATTCCATACTCCTGGAGCACCCCCCACAGGGCATCACTAGGGACACAGCCGAATGCCTTCTCCAGGTCCACAAAACACATGTGAACCGGTTGGGCAAACTCCCATGAACCCTCGAGCACCCTGTAGAGGGTATAGAGCTGGTCCAGTGTTCCACGGCTGGGACGAAAACCACACTGTTCCTCCTGAAGCCGAGGTTCGACTATCGGTCGGACTCTCCTCTCCAATACCCTGGCGTAGGCCTTACCAGGGAGGCTGAGGAGTGTGATCCCCCTGTAGTTGGAACACACCCTCCGGTCCCCCTTCTTATAAAGGGGGACCACCACCCCAGTCTGCCAGTCCAGAGGCACTGTCCCTGACCGCCACGCAATGTTGAAGAGGCGTGTCAACCATGACAGCCCTACAACATCCAGACACTTAAGGTACTCAGGGCGGATCTCATCAACCCCCGAAGCCTTGCCACCGCGGAGCTTTTTAACCACCTCGGTGACTTCAGCCTGGGTGACGAAAGAGTCCAACCCCGAGTCCCCAGCCTCTGTTTCGACCACGGAATGCGTGATGGCAGGATTGAGGAGATCCTCGAAGTACTCCTTCCACCGCCCGATAATGTCCTCAGTCGAGGTCAGCAGTCTCCCGCCCCCACTATAAACAGTGTTGGCAAAGCACTGCTTCCCCCTCCTGAGGCGCCGGACGGTTTGCCAGAATCGCTTCGAGGCCAACTGGTAGTCCTTCTCCATGGCCTCACCGAACTCTTCCCAGGCCCGAGTTTTTGCCTCTGCCACAGCCCGGGCCGCAGCACGCTTGGCCTCATGGTACCCGTCAGCCGCCTCAGGAGTCCCACAAGCCAACCACAGCCGATAGGACTCCTTCTTCAGCTTAACAGCAACCCTTACTGCCGGTGTCCACCACC
Organism: Girardinichthys multiradiatus; assembly: GCF_021462225.1. NCBI lineage: Eukaryota > Metazoa > Chordata > Actinopteri > Cyprinodontiformes > Goodeidae > Girardinichthys > Girardinichthys multiradiatus. The sequence continues at coordinate 20,173,179 of NC_061801.1, forward strand.
GGGTTCTGGGATTGCCGCCACGACAGGCACCGCAGACCTTACGGCCGCAGCTATGGGCAGCAGCATCGACAATAGATGCAGAGAACATGGTCCACTCGGACACCCCCTCCTTGAACCGTCACCTTAACGTGGTGGAGGGGTTTGAGTGCTCAAATGATCCTAGAGGCTATGTTGTCTGGGGCCTAAATGCCCCTGGTAGGGTCTCCCATGGCAAACAGGTTCTAGGTGATGGGTCAGACAAAGAATGGTTCAAGAACCCCTCATGAAGAACACAATATCGAGGCACGTGACGTCGCCCGGTACGGCGGAGCCGGGGTCCCACCCTGGAGCCAGGCCTGGGGTCGGGACTCGTCGGAGAGCGCCTGGTGGCCGGGTTGCTCCTCGCGGGACCCGGCCGGGCCAAGCCCGAACGAGAGACGCGAGGCCATCCCCCAGTGGGCCCACCACCTGCAGGGGGAACCGTGTGGGACCGGTGCAAAGAGGATTGGGTGGCGGACGAAGGTGGAGACCTCAACGGCCCGATCCCCGGATGCTTAGGCTGGCTCTAGGGACGTGGAATGTCACCTCACTGGGGGGGAAGGAGCCTGAGCTTGTGCGGGAGGTCGAGAGATATCGACTAGAAATAGTCGGGCTCGCCTCCACGCACAGTGTGGGCTCTGGAACCCATCTCCTTGAGAGGGGTTGGACTCTCTTCTACTCTGGAGTGGCCCACGGGGAGAGGCGGCGGGCTGGTGTGGGTTTGCTTGTTGCCCCCCAGCTCAGCCGTCTCGTGTTGGGGTTTACCCCAGTGGATGAGAGGGTTGTATCCCTGCGCCTTCGGGTTGGGGAGAGGTCTCTGACTATCATTTCAGCCTACGGGCCAAGTGGTAGTGCAGAGTACCCTGCCTTCTTGGCGTCCCTGTCGGGGGTGCTGGAAAGTGCCCCTCCCGGGGACTCCATTATTCTGCTGGGGGACTTCAACGCCCACGTGGGGAACGACAGTGACACCTGGAGAGGCGTGATCGGGAGGAATGGCCTCCCCGATCTGAATCCGAGTGGTGTTTTGTTATTGGACTTCTGTGCTAGTCACGGATTGTCCATAACGAACACCATGTTCAAACATAAGGGTGTCCATCCGTGCACTTGGCACCAGGACACCCTAGGCAGGAGGTCGATGATCGACTTTGTTGTCGTATCATCAGACCTTCGGCTGCATGTTTTGGACACTCGGGTGAAGAGAGGGGCTGAGCTGTCCACTGATCATCACCTGGTGGTGAGTTGGATCCGCTGGAGGAGGAGAAAGCCGGACAGACTCGGCAGGCCCAAGCGCATAGTGAGGGTCTGCTGGGAACGCCTGGCGGAGCCCTCGGCCAGGGATGTATTCAACTCCCACCTCCGGGAGAGCTTCGACCAGATCCCGGGGGATGTTGGAGACAATGGAATGGTTCACAAATAAACGTATCCAGGTGTTGGAATGGCCAAGTCAAAGTCCAGACCTGAATCCAATCGAGAATCTGTGGAAAGAGCTGAAGACTGCTGTTCACGAACGCTCTCCATCCAACCTCACTGAGCTCGAGCTGTTTTGCAAGGAAGACTGGGCAAGAATTTCAGTCTCTCGATGTGCAAAACTGATAGAGACATACCCCAAGCGACTTGCAGCTGTAATTGCAGCAAAGGGTGGCGCTACAAAGTATTAACGCAAGGGGGCCGAATAATATTGCACGCCCCACTTTTCAGTTTTTTATTTGTTAAAGTTTGACACATCCAATAAATTTCATTCCACTTCACGATTGTGTCCCTCTTGTTGTTGATTCTTCACAAAAAATTAGAATTTTATATCTTTATGTATGAAGCCTGAAATGTGGCAAGACGTTGAAAAGTTCAATGGGGCCGAATACTTTCGCAAGGTACTGTAGTTGTCCTGAGTCGATACAGTTTGAAGGTTTAGGTTTTGATTTTCTTTTATGTATGTATTTTGACCGTTTTTTTTGCTGTTTTTTGTGTTCTTAAGATCTTGCTCTCTTCAGTTCATTTCTGTGTGCTTGTTATTGTTAGGTGTTTCAAAAAAAGTACACATCATGCAACAGAAATAGGCAAATAAAGTGCCACAGATGTGGTTTCGTGCAGTATTATTGTCCAGAGTTCAGTAGTTTGACAGCTTGTGGATAATAGTTGTCTTTAAGTCTGATTGAAGATCCTTTTATTTAAGGCCGATTTCAAAATAAAACTCAATAAATCTCAAAAATGGGTCTTCCACAAAGTATTGCGAGATAACGCAAAGACTATTGTGTGAGAACGCAAAACGTATTGCGCCAGGGGACGCAAAAGAAAAAATTCCCCCATGTCCCCTCGCGGGCTCCGTAGAAATCGACCAGTTTTTAAAAGGGAAGGGCCGACCTCTTTATGAACTAATTGACCCTCTGTGGCTGGCCGACCTGGCATTTTTAGTTGATCTTACGTATCATCTGAATACACTGAACAAGAACTTACAAGGCACATGGTGCCACACCTGTATGCGCACATTAAAGCCTTTAAAGCCTTCTGCCTAAAGCTTCGTCTGTTTGAGACGCAACTACGAGGCTTTAACGCTGCACACTTCCCTGCACTGTCTGAAATCAAGTCTGCTTTTCCAAAGGCCGACCTTTCTGCCAAAAAGGAGAAATACGTGTCTGTGATTGCATCTCTCATGACAGAATTCAACCCGCGTTTCAACGCAAAAAGAATGATGAGCCTGTTCGGCTCAACATATATATGTGAACAAACATTTTCTCTATTAAATCAGAACAAACGTAGACTGAGAACCAGAATGACCGATAGCCATCTCTGCGAAGTCCTTCGTGTCTCGACCACCAAACTTTCTCCTGACATGTCAGCAATCCTTCAATCCAAAGGACAGCATCACTGCTACCAGTGAGTGCAATGTTCTTCACATTATATGTAACTTAGAAATACACACCGTATCTCTTAGTATGTGTTCTTAACGTATGTGTTTAATGCATGCTTTTGATGTATTGCATGTGAAGTAATTAAAAAGTAAAAAAAAAAAAGAATTCACCTAAAATAAATGCGTCAATATGTCACCTCTAGTGTGTGGCCTGGCCCTTTGTTAATTATTCTATATGTGGCCCTCACAAAAAAAAGTTTGGACACCTCTGGCTTAAGATATTGTTTTATAATCTAATCCTGCTTTAAAATTCTTAACATCTTTGCAGCTGTCCCTTGTTTTAATTAATAATGTTTGTTCAACATTAAAATAACAGCTGCATTTTTTTCTCAGATTAAACCACTCACATGTGGAGTGTCTTTGCAAAGTATGTATTTTGTTGATATTGGAAAAATAATCTGACAAAATGTGTAGATTTGCTGCATACACAGCTGACTGACATGCATTAACAGATAGTGGAGGAAGATCACCAGTGCATGCACCCTTGATGTGTATTTGTCTATTGAGCAGCCTTAAGAAAAGGAAATACCAAAGCATTTAGATGCCTGTTAGTTAAAGTATTTTATATCTCACTTAAATTTAATTGACTTGCCTGAAGGAGGCTGTTTTTTTTTCTGATGATACAAAGTTGCCACATAATTTTCTATGTTGTTGTTGTTTCTGCCTGTGTGGCACATTCCTGGTCACACTCTTCATGCCGGGGCTAAAGCAGATGCCTTCATAAGCAAACGAAAAAGGAGAAAAACCTGAGTTGTGTCTGAAGCCGCCTCCTCTCAGACACGCTGCAGAAAGCTCGGCGAGCTTCTGATGTTTAATATTTAAGAGTAATATGTGAAATCTGATGAAAAGAGGAATCCAGGTGACTGTTGCCTCTGTCTGTGCAGAATTCAATCAAAGCCAGGTCAGATTTGTTCAATCTTCCTTTCCCAGTCCTCTTTCACATGTTCTCCTAATTTCATTTCAATTCACAGGGCTCTGCAGGAATGAATGAGCACTTCCCCCACTGCATCAGACAACAAACATCATTTTTGACTGTTTGCATGATTGCAAACTATATATGAATGTGTATTTTTGCACATTATACAGTGCCAGATGATGTTGGATCTTCATTTCCATATTTTCTATCCTCTTCTGACAGACAGGAAATCACATCTGACACAAGATCATTGTTTATCTCATGAATTTAAACCAGGTAAATAAAAATTTGTGTAATCCAGCTCAGCTCTGAGATTTCTGAATGTCTGTTTCATTCTCAAGATATTGGTAATGTTTAGATTTCTGTATTGGCAAAGTTTTGTATTAGAAATATTTCTCATTAGCCAGTTTCAGGTGTATTTTAAGAAGACAGATTACATTTTATGGGAAGGTGTATAGAAGATACTGAAACAGACTAGTGACCCATTTTGACCGTACCCCACCACTCAGATTTACCAGGAACAGGCTCACTGTGGACCGCTCTTCAAGTTTGATGTGGGCACAACGGTAAACACATTTTGGCTTGAGGACATTACTAACAAACATAAAGAATATGACTTAACTAATGTATATAAAGACTAGGAATATGGAATAATGGATAATTAGCTAAAATGCAATATCTATTTAGAGTTGTTATGAATACAATGTAAAAAGATAAAATCCATAAATCAAGAATATGGGAACAAAAATATATGACCAGTGGGAAAAAAAAGCACCGGTTTAATATTTTTTAACCGTACAAAAAACATTCCAATTTGGTTTAAAGATAGAAGTAAAGACATTTGTACCATATTTATTGTCAGAAATGAAATAGAGAAACCATTTGGACTTTTGGTTTGTAAAGTAGAAGAGAAACACAATTTTAATACCATGAAAGTTTAAGGAACAAATATTATCTCTGTATGTATTGAAGTGTCTGTCCACTAGAGATTGCCCATTGGTATTGGGAAAGCACAGCGCTAAACTGCCAAGAATGGTGGTGGAGGGATAATAATTTGGACTTGGATCAACAGGATCTGAATTCCTTAAAGTCATTGAGCCAGTCATAGGCTGGACATCGGTTGCAAATACAGCAACAAGTCTGCAAAGGAGTCACTAAAATGAAAAGAAGCAATGTGTTGCAAAAGCTCAGGCAAAGTCCAGACCTCTACTTGAATGAAATGTTGTAGAGGTAAGCTTAAAACAGCTGTGCAAAAAATAAAATATTGCTGCAAAATGTTGCTCTATAAGCTATTGAATCTATGACTGAAATGTGTTACTTTTCCATTCTAGCCTTGATTTGTTCATTATAAGAGCGGGTTGTAAGCAGTTGTAAGAAAAGAACGAGTAATTTGCTCCAGATGAGCAAATTACTCATCTGGATTAATCCATTGCCAACGGCCATAAAGGGAAAGATCTTCATGCTTCCAGGTTCTGAGGAGAGCATTGCTCCTCAGTGTGCCAAGGATCACAGTTTGCAAAAAAGTGATTGAATTTTCTCTCTCTATTTGGGCCACGGGAGATTAGATGAATCTATGTCTGAGGTTTTAATCCTAGGAAGGAGCACCAAGTTGCAGAAGCCTGTGTTCATGCACACACACTATCATTAACTTCCATTGATTTCATTCATTTTCAACCCTTTATATGGCCTAACCCTGACCCTACCCCTAAACTAACTAACTATTACCAGTGCATACTTAACCCTAAACCTAACCTTAAATTAATTCACACCTTAGTCCTAATCCTAACCCTTAGCATAAAAGCAAGTATGGACCATGAAAATGTCCTCACTTTACAACAAACAGTCTTCACTTTGATGGTGAAATACGGAAAATATTACACTCAGCTGCAAAAACAGGAGCACACACACACACACACACACACACACACACACACACACACACACACACACACACACACACACACACACACACACACACACACACCATCCCCACACAAACACACGTCCCAATTAAGGATCCAGATGCATCTTTTTTCTAAGTGCTGCATCTGCAGTGAAACATGTGGCCCTCATGGCACAGGCCCAAGCTGCTTATTGATGGGCAGATTTGAGTCTCCATTCATTTCAGCTAGATGTTCCATTATCAGGCCCTGTACCAACTCTTTTTCTGTTTTTCAGCACGAACACACACACAGAAACATCATGTGTCACATAATGTCCACAGCATATAACACTCTTGGGTTATTTTGATTAAAAAAAACAAAGAAATATTTAAAATTATTTAAAAACACTGTAACATAAAAATATTTTTTTTGTCTGCTATTTTGGGTCTTAGAGATTTTTTAATTGAAAGTGGATTGACTTAACAGTATTAACAGTATTCTGCAGTCCATATTAGGCTGCATAAATCTACCTGAAACAGAAGGACAGAGGGATTTTAGCATAATAATTCAGCTTCTCTTCTGTATATTAATATTCATATTTCAAGAATCTGACAATTTGCACCTGCCAGACATCTGTGTCAAAGCATTTGTCTGTGTGTCACCACACTTTTGCACTGGGTATTCTTCCACTTTACTGGTTAAACAAAGATATGTAGAGCTTTTGGTACTCCATCTAAAAAGTATAATAGCCTAAAGGGGTAGAGGTATTTCACTGACCCCAATCTTTCTTTTTCATTTCATTCAATTCATGGACCATTTTCTCCGACTGCAGTTTAGATTAATGACTAGAACTAGAAAAAGTCCAGTCAAGGTTTTTGTCATTTGAGATTATGATGCAAAGTTTTAATGCACTACTTGCATTTTTTACAGCTCAAAGAAAGACTCTACATAGACGACCTTGAGCTTTTCTACAAGTGTAGGATCTTACCACCACAAACATGCACCTAAATGTGAAGTGGAAGAATAAGGATAAATGGTTTTCCACATTACAAAACATAATCTGAAAGGTGTGGAATGCATTTATATTTGGTCCCACTGGGGCTTATAATTTGCATAACCACCTTACCCTGCAATTACAGATGCATGTCCTCAGATTCCTGCTAAGGAACAGCATCCCCAAAACATAACACTGCCACCACCATGCTGCACCGAGGGGATGGTGTATTCAGGGTGCTGTGTCCGTTTTCTGACATACATATAATTTTGCATGTAGCACAGTTTTGGTCTCATCTGACCAATGCACTCTCTTCCACATGTTTCCTGTGTGGCTTAAACAGGACTTCTTATGGCTTTCTTTTAACAACCTGTCCTTCCTAAAGGCCAGATTCGGAGTCCATTACTAATTGTTGTTCTGTTATCACATTCTTCCACCTGAGCAGTGGATCTTTGGAGTCCCTGCAAAGTTAGAATGAGCACCTTTGTTGCTTCTTTGATTAATGCTCTTCTTGCCGGTTTAATCTGACCCATTTCTTGCAGGATTTTTAACTGAAAACCTTTTTATTTTCAGATTATGGACTGAACAGTGCAGACCGGCCCAGGAATAAACTGACTAAGGATAACTGTCAAAAGTGGTGGCTCTTGGAGTAGGAACCAAATGCAGACAGGCAGGCAGGGGCAGTGTGGTAGGTGAAAAAAAGGTTTTTAAAAAATAACCAAAAGGATAACTCACAGCAGGGAGGATGTAATAGATACAGGCATGAACGTGGACAGGCTTAGTATTAGGACATAGACAGGCTTGGCTTGGCATGAACAAACAGTATTCTCCAGCAAGGAGTAAATGGTGTAAATATAGCATGGCACAGGTGAAAACAGTGAGACTGATGGGAATGGAGCAGGTGGAACAAATGAAGATGATTGTGGTCTGACAGTAGCAGGGAGGGGTAATTAAAACATGGCTGGAACTAAACATAAGTCCAAGGGCACAAAAGGAAAATCTTACAAAAGTAACAAAACTAAGATGCAACATAAACAAAATAAGTAAGAAAGTATACTTAAAGCAGTGAACTAAAACACCGCCTGGAAAACAAACAATCAGGATCAGACGCGAGACCCAAAACAAAACCCAAACACTTTCAAATCATGACAGATAACAGATTGAGGCTAAGATCAACTACAGTGGGACACTAACAGATTCTCAAGTAATGACCCTGCATCTGTTTGGAAAGTCCAGGTTTGAAAAGGAACCATCCACACATCCCACCCATTTTCTCACACCTACACAAAAGGACATCCTACAGAATGCAACACCCCCTCCTCTAACTCTCCATCTGCACCATTCTCCTCCTGATGTATGTGCAAAAGCCATCCTCTCCCGTCCGACCCTCTGCCTACGCTAAGAAGGATCTGTGTGGGCTCTGCCTGTGTCAGATGGTCAGGAAAGCTTCAGGACCAGACAATGTGTCCCCCTTCTCAGGCCCCATCATCATTTTACAAGTCTTTTGAGCTGTGTGAGGTACTCTCTTGCTTGAAATGCTTCCGTACAGACTGCATCGAACAATCAGGGCTGCAGAAAAAATCCCCATTGCTCATTTTCGCTACATCAGGGATTCATATAGGTCCAGAGTCAGAAAATGGGAGGTTAACATTTTTGTAGACCCCACACATCCTCAACACAATCTCTTTAAACTTTTACCTTCAGACAGGTGCTATAGAGTGCTCTTTGCAAAGACCAGCACAGAGACCATTTCTTTCCTGAGGCTGGTGGTCTGTTGAACCCTCAGTTCAAACGACTGTTAGCATTTTGTCCCATCTTACTTCCATTCTGCATCTGTAAATAATTTTGCAAACATTTACTTGATTATTAAGTAAGCAAACATTGCTAGTTGAGGATGTTGATGAATTGTGGAAAAACAAATCTTCGAAATTATGTATGATTTCACTTTACTGTTACTTTGTCACTACCAAACAAATGCCTTTAAACCTATAAGCAACATTATACACGTAACTTGGGCATTTTTACATTTTGTGATCATTTTTCCCCCTGGGCGGACAGGACATAGATAGCTGCAGGAGAAAAATCCTCTGATGTCCATCAGGGGAGAAAGCAAGGGGCCTGGTTTTGTCATTTACCTAGAAAACAAAAGCAAAAGGGGGCTGTTGTAGAGTTAAAACTGGGGAAAGACAGAAACAACAGGGGATTCAAAATATCAGAAGTAGGGATAACAAAAGCTGTTTTATGAGGTATACAGATGAAGAAAGGCTATGTTTACATTACCATGTGGAGTTTTTCGTCCCCAAACAATCATATTTTGTCCATGTTTTGATCCTCGCCGGTTCTCCATGGATGACGGCAGATCTCTGCAATTCCGTCAGCCTGTCTTGGATCGCAAACTATTGTGACAGAGACAGTGAAAAATAGTTCTCTGCATAGATGTCTCGCCTGTTCTCAGAGGTGAGCATTGTGCAATTAGTATGCAACCAAGACCCCTCAATGTTACAGGAAATATGAGTTTTCAGGGCCTTGGGAGAAAAGGAGCTAATATGCATGTCAGTCAATCCCACTGGCTGCAGATAAAGCCCAGCAACCACTTTATGCCCGAGTGTGACTAAGATTGGTGTGAACTAAGTGTCCGGCTGCGGTTTTCAGAATCAGTGACCTCCAAAGAGAGATTTATGCAGAGTTTGGAAGTGTGAAAGGAGTGAAGTGGGATTTTCATTTAAACTAGGGGTCATTTAAATGGAGAATAGAGTGACACTTCAATTAACTTGCTGTCCTCAACACAGTTTACCTTGGTCTTCGTAAAGACCCAGTGTTTCAGTTCACCAGGCAGGATTAGCTGCTCATATTTCAAATCTCAGACCTGTCACCACAGAGTCACTGCACAGCAGCTGGTATTCAAAATGTCTGCCGCTGTTGCTTTTCCTGCATTTCCTTAATATTTCCCAAATGGAGTACAACACTTTCACTATACTTGCCTGGAAGCGACCTGTGCTCATATTTACGTATATTAAATACAGTGTTCTATGTTCACTGACATTAAACAGCTGCATCTAATTATAGTGTTGCTATGAATCAGAAAAAGGTGGACCCAAGATTCAGCCACACAGAACTGAAAGTTTAAAAGGTTTATTCAGCCACAGGAAAACGTCACACAGGTAACACTCCTCACAGCTTCCAGGAATCACTGAGGCAGAAAGAGGGATTAGTGACTTGTAGTCTCTCCAGATTTTGCAGGGATCAGAAAAGCCACTAACCTGCTTTTGTCTTGAGTGGAACTTGAAACCCAGAGGGGAAACCTCAGTGGGCGGCAGGCAGTGATCTCCACAGCACAGGTAAGAAGTGACTCCAGGCTGAATAATCCGAGGGCTAGGCTGGCTCAATAATCCAAGGACAGAAACAGGGTCAACGATTGGAACAAGAGGCATCAGGCAAGGGGCAGGCAAAGGCATAAACCAGATGCAGGAAACAAGGTCGACAACCAAAATCCAAATAGTCCGACAGGGAGCAGGCAGAGACATAAATCCAAAAGGCAAGACAAGAACAATGATCTGACAGGAAGGAACGCTGGATATCTACTCACACGATGGCTTTCAAAAATCTGGCACCATCTTGTCAGAGTCAGTATATATCAGGGAAGACACAGGTGCTTGGCATTCCACAAATTGCACTACACTGCAGCAGCCACCAGGTGCATCTAATCTGCTGATTGCAGCCAGGGAAACAGGGTAGAGCAGACGTGCCATAATCATAACAAGTGTCAGGAAAATGTATTTGGCCTCTCACAGACTTTCACCATTTTTGCTTCTTTGTCACACTTTTTCTTTGCAATTCTTTCAGATCTGACAAAAGATAACCTGAGTCAATACAGAATGCAGTCTTCAAGTGATTATTTCATTTAAGGGAAAAAAGTGCTTTAAACCAACCTGGCCTGATGTGAAAAAATATTTGCCCGCTAAACCACAACTGGTTGTGGCATCCTGGCAACAACTCCCTTCAAGTGTTTGCGATTACTGGGAATGATTCTTTCACATCACTGTGGAGCAATTTTGATCCACTCTTTTTTGCAGAGTTATATAAAATCAACCACACTTTAGAGTTTTCAAGCATAAATGGACTACTGAAGGTCATGCCACTGCATTGATTAAAGTGTGGCTTTGACTAGACCACTGTTTTTTAGCCAGTCTGGTGTGATCTGGATTGTCCATCTGAATGACTCAAGTGCACTTGGCAAACTGACGGCCAGACATTCTCCTTCAGGATTTTCTGTTAAAGAACAAAATCCGTGATTCCATAGCTTTTTTTGGCCAAATGTGAGATGGGCCTTGTTACTCTTATTGGTCAGCAGTGGTTTTGGCCTTGGATCTCTCTCATAGATGTTACAATAGCCCTGTTTTTGTCCTTCCCAGACTGATGTCATTATTTTTTTCCAGATTGATTTTATTAATTTCTTTACTTCGGGGCATGATATGTTACTTTTTAAGATTTTCTAGTCTACTTCATGTTGTCAGACAAGTTCTATTTAAGTGATTTCTTGATTTAACAGGTCTTGCAGACCTGGGTGTGGCTAGTGAAATTATTCAGAAAGTGTGATTAATCACAGTCATTCAAGCAAAATCTGAAGAAATCTTCAAAGGAGTAGGTACTTTTCACAGGAATGTAAATCTGTTTATTTTTTACATCAGTTTCTCAGTTAGAAATGCAGCCTGGTTATTTTTGCAGGTTTCCTGAATATTGGAAGCTTTTTTTCTCACAAGGGTCATTTGCTTCTTTCCAGCATTCCACCCCTGGGTTGGGTCACACCACTGGTTTTCTTCTGAATCGCAGATGATGTTGGCCCCAGTCAGCCTGCAGCAGAAATACCCCTGGCATAAGACCAAAGCTTTGTGTCCACAAAGCCTCCTCTGCAGCTTCTGGATTAGGTTCTGGAAATACAGGGACTTCAGTCTAACGCTTTTTACCTTTAAAGGGTAGAAAAATGGTTTTAATAAAAGTTTGAAAATATAAATGTAAAGATGGATATTGCTAAATTAGAACTGGGGGGAAGAGAGAAACAACAGGGGATTGAGGATATTTTTTTTAATTTTAGTGGAACAGCAGTACAGCAGAACCAGTGGAAACTGACATTGTTCCAGATGTTGTAGCAGGACTGCTTTGGCTGCCTCCATCTGCTTCTTTCACTGCTCCTGGAATGAAGCATCAACAGACAACTGAGGAATGCGAACAGATGTTTAGCATTATTAAATATAGGCCAACTTTTGCTCAGCAGCATGTTGGAAGCCATCATGGCTGATCTAATCTGCGTCTGCAGCCAGACAGGTCCACATGGATGCAGTCCATTCTTTGTTGCTTGAAAAATTTATTGTCATTCATGCACTTTTGTCCCCAGAAATTATTTCTTGTCATATTTTTTACATATTTGTCCACCAGTTGCTGACATCACCTGGCAAACAATTCAAACCAGTTTTTCTAACATATGTCCAGTTGTTAGAAATTTATTATACATATATTTCATGTTTCAAATTTTCCTTTAACATTTCAATGGAATAAAGGTCTAGGCTTTTGTGTACCCATTTATCACAACCATTTTACAGTTCAGAAGTAGACTGTCACTGTGTAGAGAGTCCTAATCCTGCTTGGCTGCTCAGTTTCAACTTCACTTCAACGTTCAGAATGACTCCTTTTAATGAAACATAGACAAATTATATTATTATATTATATTATTATTATATCAAATCATACCACCAGCTGAGCCCAACATTCTCAGATATACAAAAAGCTGGTCAGCAATTATATAAAAAACAAGGAAACTATTTTTTTTCCAAAATGACACCCTTTGTCTGTTGTTTTATCATTTTTTTGGTCGACACCTTTGCCATTTCTTACCAGAAGCAAACTTATTGGTTGAATGCAAACATCTTTAAGCTTAATTGTACATAATTATTTATATATTTTACAAAGTTTACAATGAAATGGCAAAATGTAGCATCATACCATTACTACAGTTTATAGTGCTAGGCCAATCACAGAAGAGCCAGCTCTAAATTCAATGGTTCTTTTACATTTCAAAGACAAAGAAAATTCCTTTGAAAAAAGCAATATACACATTTTGGACAGGGAAGAAAGGTGGTTCAAGGCAAGAAGGAAATAAGCCTTCTATGTAAAGCACGAGATACCAACACTAAACAGTAGAAGTGGATTTTATTTAATCTTTCTAACACCTAGAATGGAGCCACAGGCAGTTTTACAGCCACTAACAGACCCAAACATTGCAGTGTAGAATCAGTGACTCATGTGACCTAAATGGCTCCATGAGTAACCTTAAAAGCCCTATTAGTGTGATTATTCTGACTTCAAGTTATAAACCGGCTACTTCCAACCATTTTCAGAACTGAGGAAGCCTTTTGGAGGAGAGTTGAGATGAGATTTTAGCTTTTAAATGTTACAAAAAACAATTCAATCATGTTATACATTTTGGTTTAAGTGTTCATGTGAATAAAGTGAAATGGTATTTTCAAGATTTTAGGCTGTGAGAATTTCACACAGGCCCCTCCCTCGATATGACACAAACTTGTTGCTCAATCAATGAGGTAATCTCAGATCATGAAGTTTTGACAGACGCTTTTTAAAGCTGGTTAAGGATCCTTCTGAAAAAGTTAATATCTGCATTAAACTTGTCTACGCTCACTGCAGTTTAATTCTTTCTTTCAAGAGCCGATTATTTCAGAGGCCCAACGTTGCCCATGAGATCTTTGGCAGATTTTCCCCTAACTTTTTCCATGCATGCCTCATATGTATGTCACATAAATTTTTATATTCTGAATTATACAGAATACACTAACAGCTACAAGAGTAACTGCTGGTCTTTTGTTGAATCTGGGGGGTCCTTGGAGGTTGTGATCTAGTCAGAAGTGTAGGATTTCTTGCACTGGTGAGGCACCCTGCCTTTCATTATTTCCTGTTGATAAAATGCCAATTTAATCTCCAATGTAATCTCTGAAATATTTTACAAAACATTTAATCTTTCCACTTCCTTCTAAGTTATTTTATTCTTAGTATTTGTGTGCAGGTTGGAAAGTTCTTATTGTGCTTATTTTGATGTCCATGATCCAAAAGCTGTTCCAAATTCTTTGCTTGTAATAAAAGTGAAAAAGCATTTTATTTGAGGGCAGCTTTTAGAGCATCCAGATGGTTAGAACAAGCTCATTCTGTGAAAAGTAAGAAAAGAAAAACAGGAATAAATTAAACCATAAAAAATATCTAAACAGCAACTTCTAATGTTCTATTGTTTCAATTACATTAGATGGCTTTTAATCTTTTAAGCTCTTAAATTTCACCCAAATGGGTGTATTTTCAGATGCAATGCATCATATCCTAATCATTCTCATACTATACAATTAGGTTCCCTTCATTTATATTCTCCAATCTTTATATCTCCTCTCTTTGGATAGTATGAGTATTGCGTCACACTTGTAACAAGAAGATCAAAAACCAGACTGCGAGTGACAAATCCAATACATTTCTTTTTCTTTTGCCCTGTGTCAAAGTCTCATCCTACATGCAGCGGAGACTCATTCCAGCTGATGCAAAACCAACAAATGTTATTTCCTCCACAGCCTTGTGCGGCAAGACATGACTCCTCCATCAGAACACCTTTAAATATGCAGTCATTGTCATGAATGTAGCTTCAACACTCTAAAGTAAATAGACTTCAATTGTAGCCTCTAATAGGCATATTTATGCTGTATATCAACTAAGGCTTGCATTAGGAAATATACCTGAGTGATGCTGCTGAACGGTAAATGAGAAAAGATGACTTATTGGAGAAAAGGGAAAGGAAGAAGAGAAGCTATTGTCATGGAGTGACATTTTTGGACTTTATGGTTTCTTTTGCTAGTCCTTAGATCTTAGGTTGTTGTGCTACCTCCAGTTCTCGGTTTCCTTTAGTTCATGTTTATTCTTGATTCTATTTTATCTTGGTCTGTAGTTTTCGTTTAGGTCTGTTTCACTGTTTTGTTAATCAGTCCCTTTCCTCATGTCTTAGTCTTATTAGGTTCACCTGCTCCCTCTGTCTCCCTGCGTCCATGTCACACCTGTTCCCTGTTTCTTTGATTACCTGCCTTTTGTTCCCCCCTTTGTGCTCTGTGTATATTAGTAGTTCTGTTTGCTTAGTTCCTCGCTGGTTCGTTCTGTTACTACCCCGTTCCCTACCATGTCTATGCTTTGTCTATGCTTCGTTTGGAGACTATGCTACATTATTGCTACGTTTTTGCCTTAAGTGACCTGCAGAGTTCATGTAAGTTTTGGACTGTACTTATGATTCATCCCTGCAGTGTTTTTGTTACGTTTTGGATATTTTTTGAATAAACAAGGAAGTACTAAGATGCGGCTACCGAGCTCTTGTCTGCGCTTTGGTCCGACCCACAGTCCTCCCCCGACAGCTATAGAGAGTTTTGGCATTGACACCTATTTTAATGTCATGTAGGTTCTTCATTTTCTTACATGAGAAAATATAGTTCCAAATGTACATTCAGAAAAGGCTTTAATGTCTGCAGTCTCCAAGGTTAGGCCCCATATTTTCATGGACATCAAAACTGATATAACCTGATGCCACCTGAAAATGCTTGGAGTCTCTGATCGATCTTTAGTAGTCTTCAGCTTAGATTTCCCTACAGCTGTTATTCATAGCATCAAGATGGGACATGTGGTTATGTGGCTGATGACCATAGACTCTCCACCTCCAAACATTGCTCCACCTCTCTTTTGTCCTCTCCCAGACCCCACTCCTCTTCCCACTCTACCTGGTTCTCTCCTTAGGTCTGCTTCTCTCCTTCAATAAACTCATCCGCTCTCTTGTCCACACATTTTTTGTCTTTTTTTCTGTTCTGGTATTACACATGGCATCATCAGTCCCCAAATCCCTACTTTTATGAGTGTAAATGTAATTGAAAGAACATTACAGTAATACCATTATCTGTTAAATTCAAAGTGGAATCAGCCATATTTGAATCATTTCAGCTACAATAATAATCAGATATGAGTCAGTTACAGAAATATCTGTTTTTACTGTGATCAGCATTATTTTCGTGAACATAGAAAGTACTTTTGGAGCTGTGTGTCCGCTTTGTCCACTCAATCTCCAGTAGGATCTGTTGGAGGTTTTTTCCTAAGAAGTAAAAGGAACTGGTTCGTTTCCACCCACCACATGCTTGCTCAGGAGGGGGGTTTGCTACAAAATCAACACTTTTTATCAACTGAATTTGACTGCATTGCATTATAACCCTGATCAAACTGTAATGCGTGTAACCGGATGTGAATAGGTCTATTTGATTGTTTTGTCTAAACACCTGTAACAGCACAAATTATCCACATTTTTGGTTTGAGTCTTCTGTTAACTTCCGTTGAGTATGAATTTTAGAAATGTGTTCACTGAATGCAAATTGCGTGGAAACGACATGAAATGAGTCAATGGTATGACCACAACAGATCAATGTTGTACGCATTATGTTTAGTTTTGAAAATGAGACTCCTGATTGGACAAATGAAATTACTTCAAACCTAAATCTGCTACAGGTATGAATAAGATGAGGCTTAACTGTAAAATGTAAAAACATATTTGTAGATCATTATGCCATTCACAAGTTAGCACGATAATTCTCTCATTAGCTTATTTACCACTGTTTTATTATTTCCAGTTGTATTTGCTCACATAAACCACATTTTATAATGGCCAAATACCCAAAGCATATGCTCTCGTTCTCATATTTGAATACTTTCATCATTAGCAAACAAAACCAGTCTGATCTGTTTCACTGAAAGGTGGTCTGTTTCTTTTTAAATATAGTAAAGTACTATGAGGATGATGAGGATGGTGTAGCTATTTAATAAAATCCTGATTCTTTTTTAGAGCATTTACTGACTAAATCTTTTTTTTTTGCAGCACTAGAAGCCTTGATTTTTCTCTTTTTTTTTTTAACAGTAAGCTGACACGGGTGGAGAGAGGGGGAAGACATGCAACAAAGGTCGCCTGGGCCAGGAGTGGAACCCACAACGACTGTGTTGACGACTGAAGCCTCTGAACATGGGTCGCATGCTTTAACCCTGCACCACAGCTGCGCCCTACTGACAAAATCTTTATTTTGTATAAAACTAGAAAAGAAGATTATGTATATATTTTGTTCAGCACTGATGTCCTTTATTTATTTATTTTTTTTTAGAGTAGGCAGACAGGAAGGGTGGAGAGAGGGGGAAGATATGCAGCATAGGACATAAAAATTTGATTTTTTACTACACAAACAACACATCTCCTTTACCCCAAAAACATCCAGTGACTAACAGTATGCTATTCTCTCTATGATGGGTGCAAGATTTATGGATTTATTTTTGCTTACAATAGAAACAGCAAAATAAAAACATTTGTCAACTGAAGGCCTTAGTGTGTGCTGCAAACCTCTACTTAATTAAACTAAAAATGGAACCAACTGCTGTAGGTGATGGGTCAGACAAAGAGCGGTTCAAGAACCCCTCATGAATATTACAAAATCGAGGCATGTGACGTTGCCCGGTACGGCGGAGCCGGGGTTCCACCCTGGAGCCAGGCTTGGGGTCGGGACCTGTCAAAGTGCGCCTGGTGGCTGGGTTGCTCCTCGCGGGACCCGGCCGGGCCAAGCCCGAACTAGAGATGCGTGACCATCCCCCAGTGGGCCGACCACCTGCAGGGGGAACCGTGAGGGACCGGTGCAAAGAGGAATAGGGCGGCGGACGAAGGTGGAGACCTCGGCGGCCTGATCCCCAGATGCTTAGGCTGGCTCTAGGGACGTGGAATGTCACCTCGCTGGGGGGGAAGGAGCCTGAGCTTGTGCGGGAGGTCGAGAGATATCGACTAGAAATAGTCGGGCTCGCCTCCACGCACAGCGTGGGCTCTGGAACCCATCTCCTCAAGAGGGGCTGGACCCTCTTCTACTCTGGAGCGGCCCATGGGGAGAGTCGGCGGGCTGGGGTGGGTTTGCTTGTCGCCCCCCAGCTCAGCCGTCTCGTGTTGGTGTTTACCCCAGTGGATGAGAGGGTCGCATCCCTGCGCCTTCGGGTTGGGGAGAGGGTTCTGACTATCATTTCAGCCTACGGGCCGAGCGGTAGTGCGGAGTACCCGGCCTTCTTGGCATCCCTGTCGGGGGTGCTGGATAGTGCCCCTCCTGGGGACTCCATTATTCTGCTGGGGGACTTCAACGCCCACGTGGGAAATGACAGTGACACCTGGAGAGGCGTGATCGGGAGGAATGGCCTCCCCGATCTGAATCCGAGTGGTGTTTTGTTATTGGACTTCTGTGCTAGTCACGGATTGTCCATTATGAACACCATGTTCAAACATAAGGGTGTCCATCAGTGCACTTGGCACCAGGACACCCTAGGCAGGAGGTCAAAGATTGACTTTGTTGTTGCATCATCAGACCTTCGGCCGCTGGTTTTGGACACTCGGGTGAAGAGAGGGGCTGAGCTGTCCACTGATCACCACCTGGTGGTGAGTTGGATCCGCTGGGGGAGGAGAAAGCCGGACAGACTTGGCAGGCCCAAGCGCATAGTGAGGGTCTGCTGGGAACCCCTTGGTCTGGCGGACCCCTTGGCTAGGGATGTATTCAACTCTCACCTCCGGGAGAGCTTTGACCAGATTCCGAGGGATGTTGGAGACATAGAGTCTGAATGGACCACGTTATCCGCATCTATTGTCGATGCTGCCACCCGTAGCTGTGGCTGCAAGGTCTGCGGTGCCTGTCACGGCGGCAATTCCCGAACCCAGTGGTGGACACCGGCAGTAAGGGACGCTGTCAAGCTGAAGAAGGAGTCCTATCGGCTGTGGTTGGCTTGTGGGACTAATGAGGCAGCTGACGGGTACCGTGGGGCCAAGCGTGCCGCGGCCCAGGCTGTGGCAAAGGCAAAAACTCGGACCTGGGAGGAGTTCGGTTAGGCCATGGAGAAGGACTACTGATTGGCCTCAAAGCTATTCTGGAAAACCGTCCAGCGCCACAGGAGGGGGAAAAAGTGCTTCGCCAACACTGTTTACAGTGGGGGTGGGGAGCTGCTGACCTCGATTGGGGACATTATCGGGCGGTGGAAGGAGTACTTTGAGGATCTCCTCAATCCTGCCATCACGCATTCCCTGGTGGAAACAGAGGTTGGGGACTCGGGGTTGGACTCTTTCATCACCCGGGCTGAAGTCACCGAGGTGGTTAAAAAGTTCCGCGGTGGCAGGGCTTCGGGGTTGGATGAGGCAAGCGGAGTTTGGTTAGCATTGCCGGCACTAAGTCGGATCGGTTCCCGGTGCATGTTGGACTCCGGCAGGGCTGCCCTTTGTCACCAGTCCTGTTCATAACTTTTATGGACAGGATTTCTAGATGCAGCCTAGGGCCGGAGGGGGTCTGGTTTGGGGACCAGTGGATTTCGTCTCTTCTTTTTGCAGATGACGTGGTCCTGCTGGCCCCCTCTAGCCAAGACCTACAGCATGCACTGGGGCGGTTCGCAGCCAGGTGTGAAGCGGCTGAGATGAAGATCAGCTCCTCCAAGACCGAGGCCATGGTTCTTGACCGGAAAAGGGTGGCTTGTCCTCTTCAGGTTGGAGGGGAGTTCCTGCCTCAAGTGGAGGAGTTTAAGTATCTCGGGGTCTTGTTCATGAGTGAGGGAAGAATGGAGCTGGAGATTGACAGACGGATCGGTGCGGCTGCCACAGTAATGGGGGCGCTGTGCCGGTCCGTTGTGGTGAAGAGAGAGACTTGAGCCGAAAAGCGAAGCTCTCAATTTACCGGTCGGTCTACGTTCCTACCCTCACTTATGGCCATGAACTTTGGGTCATGACCGAAAGAACGAGATCCCGGATACAAGCGGCTGAAATGAGCTTCCTCTGTAGGGTGGCCGGGCACTCCCTTAGAGATAGGGTGAGGAGCTCGGCCATCCGGGAGGGGTTCGGAGTAGAGCCGCTGCTCCTCCACATCAAGAGGAGCCAGTTGAGGTGGCTCGGGCATCTATACCGGATGCCTCCTGGACGCCTTCCTCGGGAGGTGTTCCAGGCACATCCCACCGGGAGGAGGCCCAGGGGACGGCCCAGGACACGCTGGAGGGACTGTGTCTCTCGGCTGGCCTGGGAACGCCTTGGGCTCCCCCTGGAGGAGCTGGAGGAGGTGTCTGGGGAGAGGGACGTCTGGGCGTCTCTGCTGAGTCTGCTGCCCCCGCGACCCGGTTCCGGATAAAGCAGAAGACGACGAGTACGAGTAACCAACTGCATGAACCGAAAGATGCTTGTTGGCTAAAAAGAACCAAAGAATCAAAGGGGGAACCCAAAGACAACTCATGGTACACTTGGTATGTTCTGATCCACCAATTTAATAGTACCATTATGTACTGGCTTGACTCAGCAAAATCCATAAAGTCAAGTTGTGAGAGGACTGCTTATTTTCTCAGTATGTGAGAACAGTGTGTGGAGTTCAGGATGATTTGGTGATAACGGAGAAGACCTGGGCAGACCGGAATAGACAGATTTCATCATCAGAGTTTTGGCCCGGTTAATGCATTCCATGAAGAAGCTGGAACCGAAAGATGATTTTTGAATTCCATTTACATTTCATGTTGGGACCTGCAGAACAGCTGCAACATCTACCACCAAACTTGCATGAAATTGAGGTAGCATGTAATTTGTATCTTCTGATTCAATAGCATGTGAGGGGCTCTGTTTCTGCTTGGAATCTTTACCACCTTTCATCAGTTGGATTCGTCTCTAGTTGTAAACCAGATTCTTTACAAGCATTAAAATATTCCCAAATGCATCCCAACTGAATGTTAGAAAACTGAATGCAAAATTCAGCATCACCGGTGGCAGTTTTGAGATTGGTAATAATGCTCTCTACCCAGGGAAACCCGGTTTTAAGGGTGCAAAAAATTATTTTCTGTATGTTGTGCCTGAAATGCGTTTTCTGTTGTTTATCGGCATGCTAGTCAAAAGAGAAAGAGGGCCCCCTCCGTTATGTGCTGTGTAAGCACTATGAGATAATATGCCACCATGGGCGGCTAATGACACTGAAGCTGTAATGTGATTTAAAGCCTCCAATTCAGAGCTAAAATAACTTTGATTTTATATTGGATTTTGACTGCATTTGATCATCTCAAATATCTAAGATGAGAACTCGAACTTATTAAACTTTAACTGATGGTCCTACATTGCATATTTTCTGCAATTATTTTTTAAAACATAGTTTAACATTAGCAGAATAAATATTTTTGTGTGAAAACGTGCAAAAATAGCTGAGGTGGTCTGGAAGGTGGTGCAAAAGGAAGGAGTTGCCCAGTGGATCATTAAAGCAAGAAATGCCACTTCTGCTGAGAGTGATTGCTGATTTAGGACTTCAATCAGTTACACCCACCATACTGGTACCTGGAAAACAGCCTCTACCATCGCCCTCATTGCAGTCAACAGCAGAGGGAAAAGGTAAGAAAATTCAAATCACATTGCTCTGTAGCCAAAAACAGAGAAGTTGCTCAGGAAAATGATTTTATCAATTTACTCTCTACTAGATTTGTATATATTTCAAAACAGCATGCTCTGCCACAGAACAGGTAAGTCATGTAACTAGTCTAGGTGGATAAATCAAAAGGTTAAGCCACTTTCCATTTTAAACTTTCCCTTTGTCTGATTTTATGGTTTTCTTGGTCACTTGCGTTCATGTAGTCCAGCAGACTTGATGAACACACTTTAGAATCCATGTCTTACAAAATCTTACAAAATTAATTTGCTCAGCACACGATTTACTCATGGCAGCTGTTCACCTCAAACCTCAGCATTTATCATTATCCTCGATGCCCTTACACCCATACCCCCATCTAATGTCAATGATCAGTTTACACAATGCACAATTTGTATTTTTCTGAAATCCTGCCGTGGAAATTCACTTATTGTTATCAAAGTGTCAGAGAGCTATTATAGAAAGGAAATACACCACTGGTTAGTATCTTTACACTTGGACCTCCTTTGAATTTTGATTTCATGTACTGCATTTGTTTAGTGCTGATGTTTTTGCCAGCTTTTTAAAATGTTCTATAACACATGCAAAAAGGAACTATGAACTCTTCTTTTTTATACACTTAATTTTTAGTACCAAAAGTTAAGAGGCTTGAAAGAGAAACATGTCTTACTACATTTATACCAAAGGGAAGTATTTGAATTACTAAATAAAAGTTACTTGAGACTCTGATAAACTTAAAAAAGAATTAATACAAAAAATGTTTAACATAGGAATTGTGTGGCGACAGATAATTTTGCATAAAAATAAAATTAAAAAAGCTATTATTTCTCAATGTAAGACTTTTTCATTACTTAGCAAATGTAATAATAATAAAGACTTGATTTTTCTAAAATGTACAGTGTGAGATTATGCATCTGGGATTAAAGATTACTTTACAATACTTTCTATAGGTGTCAGTAAATGAGCAAGCCTCCGTATGTTAACAACTAAATGCAGAACACAAGTGCATATTCTGATGCTTAGTCTTTTAAAAAAACAATTTCTCATAAAACTCCCAAAGATATTGCGTATCCTCTTCAGCAAGACACTACATAAAGAGCCTAGTGTAACAGTTTCTCTAAGTTAGGGTGTCTGACTAATCTGTTTTTTCAAACCTCAGAAGCTGCTGTTGAAAATAATGACTACCTAAATGATGCTGTCAAGCAACCATTAACAAATGACAAATTAATTGTTTTTGGTTGACTGAAGTATTGGCTGTGTCTTTTGTCTTTACGTTATTGACCATCCTCAAACTATTTCATGTGGGGGTCAGATATTCCACCTCTTTTTGCAGAGCATCAGTCTCAATCACATCTAAGTGAATAAGCTTAACACCACTGACCTTCCCTGAGCTAATGACCCCTGTCATCACGGCAGCACTTTACACAAGGGGGACAGTACAAACATCCGCTTCGCTTGAGTGGCCCTCAATCACCGCTACATAATGGCAGTTACCTTGGCACACTGATATCCGTCATCATCAGCCAGTATTAATTTATCATAAGAGATGAAGCGTTAGAATGTGCAGAGGGACAAAGCATAGCACAGCAGTGACAGGAGCTCCCTCTGTTGTGATGATAAAGAGCAGTCAGCAGCTCATGCTGGGGTGGACAAAGCTGTTTTTAGTTTGTTTGTCAAGAGAATGATAAGACAAGACTATATTTAAGTATATCTTGTTGGCTTATCTTTTAATTCTGTATGTTATCTATGTATTGTTTTTTTTATTTGATGGAGTTTGAATGTCAAGTTAAAATTTATGGATATAAATTGTCACTATAATAGATTGTGGATGCGTTTCTCTTAGTAAGCCGGATGTTAAACGTACACCTTGTAGGTTTTAAGATTTTTTGGAGGAGCCGTGAGGTTTTCAGGGCAGATGGTTGCCTTGGCGTGCAGGCTCGATGGCAAAACCTCTTACCCCCACCCCATCCCCTTTTTTTATATATATATATCACTGTGGCATCATGCAGCTCCTTGGTGGAGGACAGCTGACAGCCATTCATCCACTCATCAGTGCACACATCATGTCGCAGCTTGTCCTTGGTGTAGGGGGAGACAGATTAGACCAAGCTTCTGCTGGAGGATTTTCAGATGGTGTCCATCCCTGATTAAAAAAAAAAACATAGGGATATTGGTTAGGGATAAAGCAGGGCTTCTAAATGTGTGGAAAGATAATTTTGCTTTGATTTGTGCTAAATCTGAACAATTTTGCACAATCCTCTGCGTGTCTTTTGGAAAGGTGCTGTGGAAGAGATTGAGACATTAGGAAAGATTGCATTTATCAGTCAATAGAAGAAAATAACTCTAATTACACATATTGCCAAAACTAATCTAAGTAAACACATTTTTAATTTACAATCAAGCAGTATCCTTCAAAGTGTTACTTAATTTACTGTTTATGAGCCAAAGAAGCGCAGGGTGGTTAACACAGTTGCCTATGCATGTTCAGTTTTCTCTGTTAAATCTGGCTTCATTGTGGTCAGGACATTCCAAGTTGCCTAGTGTTCAAACATTATGTCTATGCAAACTTTGCCATGCCTTTGGTTTGTGTGTATATATATATATACATACATACATGCATATGCACACATATACACATGGGCCTCTTTTGCATAAATTACTGCATCAATGCAGCGTGGCATGGAGGCGATCAACCTTTGGCACTGGTGATCGAGGCCTTAAGGTCATCTGCATTGTTGGGTTTGGGGTCTCTCACCTTCCTCTTGACAATACTCCATAGATTCTCTGTGTGGTTCCTTTTGGGAGAATCACTTTGTGAACAACCAGCTTCATTAGCAATGGCCTTTTGTGGTTTACCCTCCTTGTGGAGGTTGTCAATGAATGTCTTCTGGACATCTGTCATGTCAGCAGTCTTCCCTATGATTGTGTAGTCTACTGACCCAGACTGAGAGGCCATTAGTATGCTCAGGAAACCTTCGCAGGTGTTTTGAGTTAATCAGCTGATTGGGGCGTGTCATCAAAATTACAAGAAGTAAGACTTACATAAGAGTAAACATAATTTAATGTTGAAAATTACTTTTTGCAAAATGTCTTGGGGAGGCAAGGCCTATCCTGACAGCATATCACTGGTATTCAGGCTCTTGTTATCATCCACTCCTTGCTGGTTTCTCCTTTGTTCCCTGTTGCTATCGGCATTCTTTTGTGTTTTTTCTATCTCCTTTGATTCTAAGTTTTATAAGTGTGAGATTGCGATTATTTCAATCTTTACATGGCTCTGCCTGCCTCCTGCACGTGTTTGGGTCCTCCACGTCATCAAAACATGACACTTCATTTAAAGGTTTCAAGCTCATTTCTAAGGCCTACCTTTCATTGGTTTATTTGGCTATTTATTGATCATCACCATTTTTATAAGTCAACAACAAGCAGCAAAGTTCTCACTAACAGGAGGCAAAATAAAACAAAAAACTGTGCTAATAAATCTGCTGTTTTGTACGTTTCATGAGGAAAACATTCAAGAACACTTTTGAGCTAAGGACTTGTTTCATTATATCAAGAAACAAGGATCAGTCAAGGAGGGAGGTGATTGTTTGCTCAACTGTTGGTTAAGTAGTCCTTAAAAGATTGCTTAAAAGATGCACAGGCATCTTGAATTTTAATAAAATTTAAAATAAACAAATTTTTCTTATTACTTATTTTGGGTTTGAAAGATTTATAAGATTTTAATATAATTGTCCGTGTCCACAGAGGCTACAGTCTTCTTATTTAATCTCCGCATGTTGATCTGTCTTGATCACATGGTAGCACCACCTGTTTCCCCGTCCTATCAAGGCATTTCCTCTGTGTGAAGGGATACATCCTGTTCCCGGATAATACTTGCTCAGATAATGCTGTAATCCTTGTGTTTTTCATCATGTCCGTTTCCTTCTTCACTTACCATTACTCTCTTAATAAAGCCACATTTCTTTATGCCTAGTCAAATACGCTTAATCTAATTTATAATAAATACTTATAAATAAATACTTGACCTATGTTCTTTTTAAAAGCATTGTTATCTTATTAACTCTTATTGACATTCATAAGAAGCTTTAACTTTGTGTACACCTGTAGCAGACTTCTTTGCTTCACTTTTTGAGCCTGATCTAATATATTCTGCCCCTTTGGTGGCCTCCAGCCTTTCTCACTCTTGCTCATGGAGAATGGAGGGGGAGGAGGTCTCATGATGTCTCTCTGAAAGTCAACTCTACACTCCTTTACTTTCCTCATATTCCCTAATATTTTCTGCTCCTGTGTCATTATCTTTATGTTATCTTTTGCTTTCCTCCTCCAATTTAATGCTCTCCCATCTCTCCCAGTCATCTCTGCATCCCTTTGGGTGAGGTTGTCCTACCACAATTTAACTAAGCTTGCTCTTGCACTACCTCACTCTCTCTGAGAACAAAGACAGAGCTGACATTAAGGGCACCTCATGCCGTGTTCTGATGAAGATGGGATTTCTTAAATCTGAACAATCAGACATCAAACAGAACAAATAAAACTTATCTGAACATGATTGTCATTGTTCGTGTCTTTTTAAGTACACAAAATGTATGCCTAAATTGGTACATAACTAAATACACTCACCAGCCACATTATTAGGTAGGGTAACACAGATAGTGAATCAACCAGCTCCATGACAGCAACCCAAAACGTTTGTAAATTGGCAAGGACAACTTGCCTCAATCAATCTGAGCAAGAGAATTTGGAGGAAATGGGATTTAGGTGACTTTGAATGTACCATGGCTGTTGGTGCCAGACGGACTGGTTTGAATACTTGCTGATCATCTGTGATTTTCAGTAAGAACCATCTCTCCAGTCTAAAGAGATTAGTACAAAAAACTGAACATATCTAGTGAGCAGAGGTTATGTGGAAGGAAATGCCTTGTTGATGACAGAGAAGAACGGACAGACTTGTTGGAGATTATAGAAATGCAATCCCTGGTTAAATCAACCAGGATACATGGAATGCCATCTCAGACTGGAAATGCTGAATCTTGAAGCAGATGATCAACAGCAGCAGAAGACCACACCTGCTGCCACTCCTGTCTGCTGCGAACAGAAAACTGAGGCTACAGTTTGCAAAGACCAACCATAATTGGACAAAAACAGATTGGAAAAGTGTGTCTCGGTCCAGCCTTGGTTTCTGCTATTACATTCAGGGTCTAGTCAGAATTTGCCCTAACCAACATGAAGAATGTATCCATCCTTCCTTGTATAAATGACCCAAGCACACTTTGCACCTAACTAAGCATTGTTTAACTGATAACACAAACCTGAGTACTGTTGCCTTTATGACCACAGTTTTCCCATCCTCTGATGGCTTGTCCAGTAGAATAATGCACTATGTCGAAAAGCTCTTATCACCTCAAACTGATTTCTTGATCATGACGATGAGTTTTCTATACTCCAGTGGCCTCCACACTCAAAAGATCTCAATCCAGCGAGCAGAGGTGCAGTCATAAAATTGTTAGGATTTATACGCAGAGAGCTAAATTCAGTTAGACACTGCAAATGACACGAGACAGAGGACATCATTATGTTCCTCAATGTACAGCTGAGTCACCCGTCTAAGAACACCACTAAAAATGAAACGAGCCCAGCAGGGACTGCAGTTTCTAAGGGAACTGAAACAAGTATCACCCCGTAGCACAACATTATTCAAAGCTGTGGTTGAAAGAGTGTTGGTGATCAGTTTCTCATTGTGGTACTCCAGCTGCACTATGACAGACAGGAGTGCTCTGCAGAGGGTAGTGAAGAGAGCTGGGACGGTCACTACCCTCTGTTCAGTGTTGTTCCCTGCAGGAACAGGGGTTCTGAACTTTGTTAGGGGGTCCTCATGCCCCCTCCATCAACTTTTTTGATCTGATCAGCTGCTTCTGACATAAGGCAAGTAACATTGTTTCTCTCATTTTATATATTCTTATGTTTTTTTTTTTTTTTTCTTTTCTCATCAATATCTTCCCATAGAAACACCATTTTACTTTCCTTTGTGTACTATTTGGTATAGAGTTAAATCAATAAATGGTTTGATTTTATCTGAGGGCTGCTCGGTGAATTATTAGCACCACTGCCGTACCGCAAGAATGTCTTGGGTTTAAATTCCAGCCAGAGCTGTTCTGCATGGAGTTTTCATGTTCTCCCCATAATTGTTTGGATTCTCTGGCTTTCTCGCACAGTCCAAAATTCCATATAAAGTCCGATTTTCATGCCTTGCCATGTATTCTCAATTGGATTTAGGCCTGCACTTTAGCTGGGCCATTCAAACACATGCTTAGGATTTGATATAGACTATTCTACAGTGCCTTGATACATGTTATGGCTTGTTATTAAAAAGACTTTCTTTCAATAATCAGTTTGTTCTCGCCACTCTTGCAAGGAGGGGAGATTTGTTGATTGCACAACAAATAATTGTCCTTTAATCAGACTTTTTGAGATGCAAATCTCTGCAGCCCCGGCCTATCAAATCAGGAGAACAGCGATGTATTTTTGGCTGCACCATACTCTACTCTATTACCAGATGATGGATTGAACAGTTCATTGTAAGATGTACTAATCTTGGGATATTGTTTTAATAACCTGCTTTAAATGTCTTTAGAATTTTTCCCGATATATCTAGAGTGTTTCCTTTCTCCTCATGATTCTGTTTGTTCACTAATGTTCTCTAACAAACCTCTGAGACCTTCACAGAACAGTTGGATCTATACTGAGATTAAATTACACACAGCTAGATCCATGCTGTTTATCTGAGGGTATCAAATGAAAGAGAGCTAAGAACGTATGTATTCATTTGTATTTGCAAGTATATAAATAAATAAATATATATAAATAAATATATATATAAATAAATATATATATAAATAAATATATATATATATATAAATATATATATATACACATCCTAGATCTGAATGAATGAAATATTCTCATCGAATACTTTGTTCTGTACAAAGTTGAATGTGCTGACAACAAAATCACACAAAAATCATCAATGGAAATCAAATTTATTAACCAATGGAGGCCTGGATTTGGAATCACACACAAAATTAAAGTGGAAAAACCCACTGCAGGCTGATCCAATTTTGATGTAATGTCCTTAGAACAAGTCAAAATGAAGCTCAATATTGTGTGTGGCCTCCACCTGCCTCTATGACCTCCCTACAACGCCTAGACATGCTCCTGATGAGATGGCAGATGGTCTTGTGAGGGATCTCCTCCCAGACCTGGACTAAACCATCCACCAACTCCTGGACAGTCTGTGGTGCAACGTGACGTTGGTGGATGGAGCGAGACATGATGTCCCAGATGTGCTCAATCAGATTCAGGTCTGGGGAACGGGCGGGCCAGTCCATAGCTTCAATGTCTTCATCTTGCAGGAACTGCTGACACACTCCAGCCACATGAGGTTTAGCATTGTCCTGCATTAAGAGGAACCCAGGGCCAACCGCACCAGCATATAGTCTCACAAGGGGTCTGAGGATCTCATCTCGTTACCTAATGACAGTCAGGCTACCTCTGGCGAGCACTTGGAGGGCCGCATGGCCACCCCATACCTTTACTGACCCACTGCCAAACCGGTCATGCTGAAGGATGTTGCAGGCAGCAGATTGCTCTCCACGGTGTCTCCAGACTCTGTCACGTCTGTCACATGTGCTCAGTGTGAACCTGCTTTCATCTGTGAAGAGCACAGGGCGCCAGTGGCAAATTTGCCAATCCTGGTGTTCTCTGGCAAATGCCAAGCGTCCTGCACGGTGTTGGGCTGTGAGCACAACCCCCATTTGTGGACGTCGGGCCCTCATACCATCCTCATGGAGTCGGTTTCTAACCGTTTGTGCAGACACATGCACATTTGTGGCCTGCTGGAGGTCATTTTGCAGGGCTCTGGCAGTGCTCCTCCAGTTCCTCCTTGCACAAAGGCGGAGGTAGCAGTCCTGCTGCTGGGTTGTTTCCCTCCTACGGCCTCCTCCACGTCTCCTGGTGTACTGGCCTGTCTCCTGGTAGCGCCTCCAGGCTCTGGACACTACGCTGACAGATACAGCAAACCTTCTTGCCACAGCTCACATTGATGTGCCATCCTGGATGAGCTGCACTACATGAGCCACTTGTGTGGGTTCTAGAGTCCGTCTCATGCTACCACTAGTGTGAAAGCACCACCAACATTCAAAAGTGACCAAAACATCAGCCAGAAAGCATAGGTACTGAGAAGTGGTCTGTGGTCCCCACCTGCAGACACACTCCTTTATTGAGTGACTTGCTAATCGCCAAAGATTTCCCCCTGTTGTCTATTTCATTTCAACAACATGATGTGAAATTGATTGTCAGTCAGTGTTGCTTCCTAAGTGGACAGTTTGATTTCACAGAAGTTTGATTTACTTGGAGTAATATTGTGTTGTTTAAGTGTTCCCTTTATATTTTTGAGCAGTGTATATATATATATATAGATAGATATATAAATATATATCTATCTATCTATATATATATATTAATAAATATATATATATATATATATATATATATATATATATATATATATATATACTGAATTATTGCATTCAAGTGATCCGTATTTGTGATATTGCATTGATTAAAAGTATGATACAATATACTGTGCTGCTCTTATTAGTTATTTTAAATCCATGAAAGGTTTTGTAAAGCGAAATATTTTGAAAAGTACATTTTTTGTTTTGATTCTGTTGCTAGATTATTTAGATTTCTGTAGAGAATGACATAACTCGCTGGATTTAGGCCTAGACTTTGATAGGGCCATTCTAACACTCGAATATGTTTTCATATATCAAATGCTCCATCCATCTTCCCACTAACTCTGAGCTGGTGAAGAAAAGTATCCCAACAACATCATGCTGCCATCATAGGCATCTGCCCAGTGGAGGAACTGAAGCGAATGCTACCCCATTTTTAACAGTGGCTTAGCTAGCTTGAGTTTCTAGCAAAATAAATGTTTTAATCTCTGCAATCATAAAAATTGTATAAGCCTTCAGCAATCAATTTCACAAAGCCTCTGGTAGCTCTCATTGTTTTATAGCTGAAAAGAAATATTAGAAATATTCGCTACATTTTTGTCCCACCCCTCATTACCTAGGAGTTTATTTGAACCAACTCACCCAGTGTGCCGCAGTCTGATTTGAAAATAAACGTCACTTCATCTCAGTGTGATCAGATCAGTCAGACAGTTGGGTGTCTGGGAGGGGAAAGGTAAGAGGAAAAACATCAACTTTCTATATATCAGAGCTGAATCTGCCTCCTTCACAGTAAATCAGACAAAATATACAAGCAAAAACCTTGCAAGACATTGCACCGTTTATGTAGAGGCTGCAGGCAACCTAGTCCTGTGACCAATCTGCTAAAAATGTCATGCATTTGTCTGTTGCTCCTCACTAGTCCTAAAAACAGCAACCGAGTGACTTTTGAACAGAATATAGCTTTTAACAAATTTTTAATCAGCTAAATAAATGAACATATAACTGAAACACATCTTTATAAATTTTATAGCATAATCAGGCGCCCATGGCCAGGGCCATGATTCACGGTGGGTATGGTGTGTTCAAGGCGATGCTTTCTGGTCTAATCGAACCAGAGCACATTTTTCCACATATTTGCATCTGACAACAGTATGTGCAGTTTAGCCTTTGTTCTCTCATCATCTAAGCCATGCCAGAGAACATGCATCAGAAGCCAGTAGGTCTACTAGCTGTATGTAGAGTCAGCAGAAGAACCAGCCATCAGTTCCTGCTCAGAGTCCCCTAAACCCCCTCCTCCTCCTCTTCATCCGGTCCTGGACCTTGCTAGAAGCCAAGATGAATGATTCATTCCCCAAGTGAAAAGAGCTGACTCATTCCTGCATCTCAGCTCCATATTTCCAAGGTAGGCAGAAGCTAAATGGATTTACCAATAGCGTTTTTCCCTCTTGCAAGCTACTGCAACCTTCTTGATCTGCTGCTAAATATGCAGGAAGCAGAGGATGAAAATATACTGCTGCAGTTTTGGACAAAAGAGCCAGCAGTTAATTATTGAATGAGATTTTATCTAAATTGCTTTGACTTATTTGGTTATTCCTAATTTAAAAGAAAAGACTGAAGTGATTATTTATTAAAAAAGCAATTTTAAAGATCCTGCTAAATAGCCAGAGCTCTGTTTGTTTTGTCCTCCAAGATGTTTTGCTATGACACTTGGTGCACACAAATATTCATGCAGTCAGACTCACAGTGTGACATTCTAAGATGAAGGACATTTTAGTTATGCTCTGCTGCATTGGGCTAATGGTCAATACCAATTTTTTTTTCATCACAGTGTGTCAGAGTGTGTATGTGTGTGTCCTTCACTTCCTATACTGGCAGTTATGGACATTTGAAATTCTGTGCCAGCTTCCAGATTGAGCAGAGGGGGATTATTCATCTGCCTCAGATATTGTGCTCCTTGGTTGTGGCCGGCTTTGCAGCTGACTTAATGAGAGTCGAAGGCTTTGTTGTTGCGAATTTCTCTATTCATCCAAAAGAGGAGGAAGAGGTGGTCCACAGAGGAGGAAGGAAGAAAATAAGGTAGCTACTCTCAGCTCCTTTTCCTGGTGAAATGCAATGACAACTAATACCTGAGGGCACTTCCTTATCTTCAGCCTGTCAACACAGACAGACCACATCATTCAGCAGGAGCTTTTCTCAGTGGGGAAAAAAAGAACCATCTACCAATGGGAGTAAGCCCTTTCCCTGAAATCCGTGATGCTCTATCTCTGCCTGTGCCTCGTAACCTTTATCATACAGTGTTTATGGAAGAATGGTTCCTCGAGCTTCAAAATGCTTAGACTTTCTGTCATTTCCGCATTTCAAAGCAAGACTGAGATGTTCTCAGCTTAGAGGAAACAGGATGAGGTAAAGAGGGAGGAAGCGCATTGTGAGACAAGGATGAGATTATGGGGTTGAGAAGAGAAGACCAGGTACAGATTTAAAAGATGTGCTGACCGCAAGTAGTGTAATTAAATGCATGCACGAGAATGTGTCTCTCTCAGATGTTTTTCTGAGTTCGTTTTAAAAGATCAGATAATGTCATTTTAAATCTCTGCAGCCTGCACAAATAGTGGGTGCCACTCCTAGAAAAAAAGGTTGGATTTATAAAGATAAGATTAAAGGGAAGGTGTGTGCACCTTTACAAAAACTCTGACCCACATATGCAAAAGTTTTAGAGATAGAGCTAACACACTTGCTGAATAAACTCTCGATTATGTGATCACACCTTAAATTCTTCACTCACCAGGGTCAGCAAATGCTGAGTGTTTGCAGGACCAACATGCAGATCAGAAGCTTTGAGTCACATGATGAGTTGATCAGTACTTTTAATTAACTAACACCAAACCTTACAGGCAGGCAGGGCTTCCTCCCACAGTCCAAAAACATGACTGTTTGGTAAATTGGTCTCTCTAAATTGCCCTTAGGTGTGAATGAGTGTGTGCACGGTTGTTGGTCCCGTATGTCTCTGTGTTGCCCTCCAATGGACTGGCGACCTGTCCAGGGTGTACCCTGCTGGAGATAGGCACCATCTCCCCCGTGACCCACTATGGAATAAGCGGTATAGAAGATGAATGAATGAATGAATGAATGAATATGTATGTAGGCATGATTTGATACACCATGCACCTGCACTTCGGTTTATTTGCTCTTCTGGGAGGAAATCATGCAGTCTTTTTTTAAACAGAGCTGCAGAGACCAGCAGGACTCTACAACTTTGCCTCCTAATCTGTTTGAGAAATTGTCATAATGCTGTATTTTTGTGGTGGACCAGAGGCAGACAAGTACGGAGAGAGCAGAGTAGGATCAGTGAGAAAACTCCTTCTTTAATTCTCAGCGCTTACTTACAGGCGAGTGCAGGGCAACAAACTGTCCAGATACAGGCATTGAAAACAGGACCCAAATAAGGGTAAATCCAAAGCTCCAACAAGACGTGGAAGACGTAACCCAAAGGACATATTACGAGGACCTGGAAGAGACATAACGACACCGCGTAGAACAAAGGACAAAGGCAAACTTAAATACAGACAAAGGTGGGCATGAAACAATAGGGCAGGTAATCAGAGGAACAGGGAACAGGTGAAACAAGGAGGCAGGGAAGCAGAGAGGGCAGATGAACCAGATAGGGACAAATGAGGACCTGGAGGAGCTAGACGAAGAAACAACTGTAAACACAGAAACCAGAACACAGAACAGAAATACGAAGGACAGGGCAGAAAATAAATTTCAAAACTAAAAACAGAGGAACAGATCTAGACAGACAATCATCACACCCATAAAAACACAGAACCTAGACAAATCAATAAGAAACCCAAAAACACACCTGAAGCATAGAAACTAAAACTACCATCACCAGAAGTAAACAGGAAAAACACCTGACTAAATGAAAGTAAACACACACCAAACCAAAAACTTCTAGCTAAAGTAAAAAAACAAACAAAAAACAAAAAAACAAAGTCCAAAATGTCCTGACAGAAATCTTCTTTTCATCTACATGTTTGAATATGTCTTTGTCTTCCTTGTCAGTATTGTTTGAGTGTTATAATGTCAACTGCTTGTAGATGGAACACTGACCTGTGCAGAATATCTTACTTCTGTACATGCTGAAATTGTATGGTGGAAGGAACAATAAACTAAACCGAACTATGCTGTAGATCATTTGTGCTTGAAGTCGATCCAACCAGTTGCACATCATTAATAAATGCATCACAATACAGACAAAATAAACCTGGCTTGAAGTTAGAAGCTTATATTTTGTCACAATCATGATTTGGTCTTTTCAACTAAAAAACAATAAATGCAGCTGTTGCTGTTGGTATGCTAGATAAGGTTACAATGAAATATCATATTTGGGAACCTGAATTTGTGGGGGGGTCTGGTACAAACAACTCAGTATGTACTTTTAACTGTATGTTTAACCCCTGAATGAAACCACCAAACCACATCCTGCAAGTAACCACCAAAGCCACATCCGTCTGAGTAAAGAATGGTTGCTCTTTGCGCGCTCGCTTCTTTCTTGTTAACTTGCTCAAATGCATTATTATAGACGAAAATCTATACCTACCACACTGTGCTGTGTTAATTTCCAGGTGAAATATAATGCCTCCTCTTATGCATACACATAATAGGGTTTCCTAAGAAGAAATCGATGACCTGCTGCAGTGTTGGTACACCACAAATTAAATACAAAGCTCACAAAACAGGCCACTGCTGTCAGATGATGTTAAACAAGGAGAGCTTACACACAACATTTAGCTCTAGCCTGCATGAGTGCAGGACAGAAAGTCAAAGACATAAGGTGATCTGCTAAATATCTGGTCCTCCACTAAAGTAAAGTGATTTGATGTTATGTTTTAAATCGTGTAGATAATCATATTAGCTTTGGACAAAACCCTCTGAGAAGTAACTGTTAATTGGAAAAATTGTCAGTCCAAGATTCTAATGATAAAACTGCTACAAGTACCAACACAAAAACTAGTACATCTGTAGTATATTTCATATACTTTTGATTTACACAGAAATGACAACACTTTATCCTGCAAATTATTGTATGCCTGCCTAATATTACTGGGATGCATCACTATGGAACAAATAAGGATATATTATACCTTATTAGTAATGACACAGACATTTCTTTGATGCATACATTTCACAAAGCGTTCTGCCAGTTTCTGATATTAGTTTGCTAAATATTTTTAATTTCTGATGAATATTCATTTCTTCAGTGTCATTATGTTTTCAAGATCTATGTGTTGTATTTTTTAATTGTCCTGTATATTTTAATAAAATATAAATATTAAGTATGTCAAATTTTACTTAACCTTTAAACAACTCTCCAATTTTTCTGTTGGAGATTTTCTTTCAGATTACAGAGTATAGTATCTGCCCCTTCAAGGCAATGAAACAAATTCAAACCATAAATTTTTCACCACCGTTTGACACAGCTGGTATACAGTTTTTCTTCCAAAGGATTTCTAGCTTCAATAAAATCAAACACAAATGTGCAGAATGTATGGGGATAAATTAGAATACCTGCAAATTTCCTCAGATTAGTCTTAACATCTCTCCACATCTGTCATTTTATAAATCAAATAGAGAGGGCAAAAGGCTCCTTATTCCTGTCTCAAAATGTTTTTTGAAAGAGGCTATAATCTCACACTACTTTATTTTTTTGGAAAGGACAAAGCTTAATTTGAGTAGATTTAGTAAAAGAAAAAAACTGCCAGTTAAGAATTTTCTTGATGTTACAGAATGACTAGTGCCACAAGTGGCATGTAAATAAAATAAATGTACATGAAGCATTTTCTAATTTTCGTAGTTGATCACAGTGTCTAGGATCTTACCAATAGTTGTTTTTTGACACTTTCCTATGGGGGTGAGATTGGTGAAGTGCACAACTGCTAAAAAATATCCTGTGCTGTGTGTGCAGGCAGCCTGTTTCAGCAGTTCCCACTCTTTCTTGAGTTTTTCTTTAAATCTATTTTTTAGAAGTGTGGTTTGTTCGTGTTTTTTCTGCCTTGCACACATTATGGAGCTAACCCTTTTGTGAGCATACACCTGTTGTTTATCCCCTTGATCAGCTGTTAGCGCTCTGTAGCTTCACTGTGCCGCATCCCACCAAGGACCTGATATTCCGTGTCTTGCTGTGTATGTGAATGATACATGGTGCAACTGTGGGCATTTAACTATCAAAGAGATGCTCTGCTAGACATTGAGCTGCTAGTTGTTAGCATGAGGTCGTATTATCTACCAAGGAAGTTCACGTTATTGCAATAACAGTGTATGTTCCCCCCTCTGCTAATGCGGCAGCAGCCTGCGATGTCATCCACGATGTCACCATCAGACTCCAAACACAGCTTCCACAGGCCCTTTTCCTATTATCCGGGGATTTCAATCATGTCTCCCAGTCCTCCACTCTACCCACCTTTACCCAGTATGTTACCTGCTGCACCAGAAGCAATAAATTACTGGACTTATTGTATGCCAACACCATGGAGGCATACAGCTTATTACCTCTCCCTCCCCTGGGGGGCTCAGATCACAACCTGGTTCATCTCCGGCCTTTGTATAAACCCCTTGTACACAGAGAACCAGCTGTGACACGCACAGTGAACAGATCATCTGAAGAAACTCTAAGGGACTTTTTCAGCTCCACTATGTGGGAAGAACTTTGTTCTCCTCATGGGGAGGACATTGACAGCATCACAGACTGCATCACAGACAACAATAACTTCTTTGTGGACAATACTGTGCCATTCATGAAGGTACGGCGTTTCTTCAATAACAAGACCTGTTTCAACACACAGGTTCAACCTTGTCAAACACAGCTGGAACAGTGGGGGCGACAGCATGGTCTGCATTGGTGGAAGAACCAGTAACCTGTCTGACAGATGACACTTTTTCAATAAAGAAGGAGAGAAACTTCTCACACATACTGTCTGAGGCACTGAGCAGAACAGGGGTGGAAGGAATTTAGAACAGGGTTAACTGTGTTAAATAAGAACCTGGAACAATGGCAACTGTTATGAATAATATTGGATAAAAACTGATATTTCTGGTACAAAGCAAGACTCAAGGCTCTTAAAATTTCCAGAGATATATGAAGTTTGTCCGTCTTCCACTGACATTCAGCTGTCTGAGCACACATGTGGCTCAATGATAGACATTGTATTGCCCGTATTCCTGGGAAATCCAAACAGCAAGAGCCATATTTGGTGCATGAGGCAAGGTTAGTCCGAAGTTTTACAAGTGGTCTCTCTTGCGGCTTTGTCTGCGGTGATTTCCATTGCAAAGCAACACGAGACAAGGATGCCGTAGATAAGGAGGTATATTAGCTATACAGCTATAAGCTGTGGTGGTGGGGGCATCTCAGATTTTCCATTAAAGTCGTAGTTTGGGAGTTTTTCTCCTTTGTCATGAATATTTAAAAGGGCCTGGCGATGATACACCATCAGCGGCGACACATTGCACATAAAAGACAACCAATCTTCCCTTTGTGTCTTTGATGATTTTGCTATAGTTGGCCTTATCACAGGCGAGGACGACTCAGAGTACAGATAGTTGCCACAGGACTTTATAGACTGGTGACCGCGTGACCATCTTCTGATCAACATGGGGAAAACCATGTATATGATGTTGGATTTCCTCAAGTGCAGACCCACCACAATGACACCGGTAAACATCCAGGGAACGGACATTGAGATAGTGGACTCTTATAAGTACCTGGATGTTTACCTGAACAATAAACTGGACTGGAGTCACAACACTAATGCTCTTTAAAAGAAGGGCCAGAGCAGAGTCTACCTGCTAAGGAAACTGAGATCTTTTGGAGTGCAGGGGCGCTTCTGAAGACCTTTTTTAACTCTGCGGCTGTGTCAGCCATCTTCTGTGGTGTAGTATGTTGGAGCAGTAGTTTATGTACAGCTGAGAGAAAGCTGTTAGATAAGCTTATTAGGAAGGCCAGCTCTGTCCTAGGATGCTCCCTCGACCCAGTGCAGGTGGTAGGAAACAGGACTCTAACAAAAATAACATTACTGTTGGACAATGTCTCCCACCCCATGCATGAAGCTGTTCCAGATCTAGAGAGCTCCTTCAGTGACAGACTGCTGCATCCTAGGTGGACAAAGGAGCTTTATCGCAGATCCTTCCTCCCAGCAGCTGTTAGACTTTAGAACCAGCACTGCTCCCAACAAACTCAATAGGTGTTTAAATCCCTGCTGTTTTTGCACAGTTTCATTTGTTGTAAAAAGTATGTTATTGTTTTTTGATGCACAATTATGCATGCACATTTTGCAAATTTTCAAAATGACCTTACTCAGTTGCACATTTCTTTTAATCTGAATATGCTATAACTGTACAGCATTTGTTCTTATGTTTTACTTACTGTACAGTATCTCATTCTTCTTTTTTGTTTTTCATATTTTCATTTTTCTGTGTATCATGCTTCCATTTGCTTTTCACTTTGCTGCTGATATGCCTAAATTTCCACACTGACGGACAATAAAATATATTTCTATTCTAACTTATGGCTGTCCTTTCAACGCATTCTCCCACCTGAGCTGTAAATCTCTGTAGCTCCTGCAGAGCTACCATGGCATTTCACCTCTTGGTACTTCTGGGATTAATGCTCTCCATGCACCATTTTTGAATGTTGGATGGAACAGTGATCTGCGAGATCCAAAGCTTGACTTATTGTTTTATAAGCTAAACGTGCTTTAATGTTCTCCACAACTTTATCTCCAACTTGTTTACTGTTTGTTCTCTAACAAACTCTGAGGCATTTACATCTCAGCCGTATTTACTCAGGTGGACTCTATATAGCAATTAGGTGACTTCTAATGACAATTGGTTGCACTATAATTTATTTATATGATCAGAAAAGAGCGGTCTGAAAACAAATGCAAACCACACCTTTCAGATTTTTATTTGTAAAAAAATGTTGAAGAGGGTGCATCATGTTCCTTCTGTTTCACAATCAACTTATAGTTTGGGTTGGTTTATCACATAAAATCTCAATATGTTGACATAAAAGTATATTAAAGTTTGAGGTGGTAGTTCAAGGTATGAATACTTTTTCACTGTATCTTTGTGACTTTTTTCAGGTTTCGTTCTTCCACTTTACTGTCAGCTATTCCTCATCACAACATAGACCTTATGGTCTACATCTGACAGCAAGATGAAGTATTGAGGACCCTCTGTCTCCAGAGTTCTGAATGGCTCATATCCTTTAGAATCACACTCTAATATGATTGGCCGCTGAGTTAATTGTGGAGGTCACAGATGGTTGGGGAATTGAAATGTTTCCTTGGAGGCCACAAAAACTAGATCACTGACCCAGAGACAGCATTGTTAAAAGTGAACTGTTGTGATGATATAAGGACCAATTGAGACCATTTCTATTGTCCTCTAAGGAAAATAGGGGAAGGATTCAAAATATTGAGGTAAATTGTTTATCTCTGTTAATGTCAGTTTAATCAGAGCAAATAAATGACTGGGGTGGTTGTATTTCCCAAGCAGTTTTGTCATGAGGTGTAGGGTTTTGTTGTTTAGAGGTTGACGTTATGTAATTATATCTGATAGTTTATTAAGATTTACTCTTAGGATCTTAGTACACCTGTTTGGAGTTCAGGCAGCTTTGTGTTGTTTCTATTTGTTCTAGCTTACTTTACTTCCTGTTATATTTTATATAATCTAATGGAGACAGTATGGCAAAATTGCAAATCTACCAACACACTGCTGCCCACCAAAACTGACAGGCCACCAGAAAGTCAACAGGCCCATGGTAACCCTGAAGGAGCTGCAGAGATACACAGCTCAAGTACAAGAATGTGTTGCTAGGACAACTATTACTCATGCTCTGCATACCTAGCCTATATGAAACAGGGGTTAGAGGAACAAAGCACATGCAGATTGCAAAATATGAGTAACATATGATCTGGTCAAACAAGGGCAAAAGCAACTTTTTGGCCTACATGCAAAATTATTTGTTTGGTAGAGAACGAACACTGCACATCCCAGTAAACACACCATCCTTACCATGAAACATGATGATGGCACCATTGCGCTGTGGGGATGCT
This sequence comes from Girardinichthys multiradiatus, assembly GCF_021462225.1. Lineage (NCBI taxonomy): Eukaryota > Metazoa > Chordata > Actinopteri > Cyprinodontiformes > Goodeidae > Girardinichthys > Girardinichthys multiradiatus. Next base: position 20,213,027 of record NC_061801.1, read on the forward strand.
TTCCTCCAGCAGAAGGAAGGAACCTGGTCAGAGTTGATGAGAAGATGGATGGAGCTAGATATAAACCGGCCCTGGGAGCAATCTGTTAAAGGCTTGGTTCCCCACCAGGACAATCTGAGAGAGTCTGTGCAAGAATTTAACAATTAATGTTTACAGACGCTATCTATAAAATCAGACTGGGCCTCAGCTATTGGGCAAAGACATCAGTCTCCAGATGTGCGAAGCTGAAAGGTCCCAAATCACATGAAGTTGTAATTGTGGCAAAGGAGCTGCTCATGTACTATATGATTTTTGTTAGTACAACTTTTAAAAAGAAATATTGTTTTCCACTTCACAATGAAGCAGTAATTTGTGTTGGTCTATCACTTAAAATCCCAATAAAACACATTTTAACTAAAAGTTTGAAAAAGTGTTAAAAGGTTCAAGGGTTATGAATACATTTACCAGGGAAATGTGAAAAAGTACACAAGTAGGTGTTCCTTGTAGCATGGTGAAATTTTGTTTAATTTGCTCAAATAATTGTGTCAAATTTAAATAGATCTTGAAAAGTGATGAAACAAGCTATCATATTACTATACTATTCAACCGTAAACAAAAGAAGAGGGTAATCAAAGAAAAAAGAAGAAGAATTGTTTCCTCCACAGCAACCATCAGTTGGATTCTTGCTACTGACAAATCCTCAGAAAAGCAAACTTTGCTCTCAGTTTTATATAAAAACAATTGTCTTACGTCCATTCATCTTTGTATTTCCTAAAAAAGAAGCCCCTCTGTTTTGAAATTTGTTAAAATTATATTTTTCTTGCTTCATGCAGACCAAAGACAACGGACAAAGTGAGAAGTCATTGTTTGTCTTCTTTATCACGATTGCATCCCCTACATTCCTTTCCAGAGAAAGGTGAGTCTCACTGCCACGCTGAGCAGAAGTAACAGATGGTTGCTGGAGCAAGTCAGGCTTTTCCCCATCTCCCTTTGCTCACAATAACCCTACTGCTGTTCTCATGGTAACACTATCTGCCAGGTCTAAAGGATTGGATTTTCTGCAGGACACATGAGCTCCGAGCTGCACCATTGGTGGACACTCTTCTCTCCTACACCTTCATTCTTCTCTCTGTTTGAGCTGAATGTATTATTTCCTCCTTCTTGCTGCCCTCTTTGTCTCCTTTATATGGCCCCTCCTGTCCTCACCTCCTCACCTCGACACCGCAAGTTGAATCAACAGTTCCATCTCCTCCGTCGCAATTTGTTTCATCATCCAGATATCCTAACTATGACAGAGCTTTATCAGTTCGCATGTATAAATCCTGCTTGGATCTAATCTCCTCTATCTACTATGCTATTGTTCTTTTCTTTTAGTTTCACTCTGCTGATAGTCTTACCACATGATGGATTGTTTCAACTGTAGATCTGAGCTTTTACCTTTAAAAATCAAAATACAATTATCAAGCATGGTGGTTCACAGTGGTGGTTCTTGCATGTTTGGTTGCCTGCAAGCTCTGTAGCCCCACACACAACCAAACATACACTCACTCCACAATAAAGAAGAAGAACATTTTGCAAAAACACAAAAAAACTTGTCTGTCAGTTAACTTATCAGAAAAACAAAACTTTTTTCTATATAGAGGTTTCACAAACTGTATTTTAAAGAATCCAGGATCCCTGTTGAATAATTCAGTTACGGTTTGACAAGTCAATAGGTGGGCTTTTCACGCTTGTTTCAACTGAGTAGGTCCTAATGCCAGGAAAGCATTCAAAATTACTTATTTGAAGGCTGACCTATCTAAAAACTAAATGAATAATTGATTTTGAACTATAGATAGACAAATGCAGTCAGTTCTTTGCACAATACTTAAAAACACATGGCTTTAATTTAGCACTACACAGACCTTAAACTGTGCTCATAACTATAATCTGTGAGTGAGGCCACTGGTGAAGGGGGGGGGGGGGGGGGGGGGGGGTTCCATTTCTATTGACTGAATATGCTGACAAGAGTATAAGATCTCGCAAAAGTCATTTTGGTCCATTTTACCCTCTTTTGCCATAGTTTAATTTTTTTGGGGGGGTGGGGGGGGTGGGGGTATCTTAATGCTTTATTTTTTTCTTTTATGTAAATGTCTGACAAAATAATTTTTTTGCATTACCTTTCCCCTCACTAGTCACCCTAGGTAGAGAGTTTTGTCGCCCATATAAAGAAACATCACTGGTGGTTTAAGGTTCTTGCAGTGCAGCTATTGTTGCTCGGGGAAGAAGTCAGCTACACACCAAACAGACTCATACAAATGTTCTTATTAAGGATATTGGATTTAAACAGACTCAGCGAGGAGTAAAAGACAGCCAGCTGTTCTTTGGAGCAACTTAGATCTGGAAACAGTGGCCATCTGTGGCACAGTGATTGAAGAAGGGGGGGGTGACCCATTCTGAATTCAAAACATCTCCAAATCAAATGCGAGCCCACACGTTCACGCTCGCGCCTCTGCCCATCCCCTGCTCCATCAAAGGAGAAATTCAAATGGCGCCAGCTAAGAAGGTAAGCTGGCTCTCTGTGTGTCTTGCCATCCAAAAGGTGAGCTCACCCACCCCTTTTTCTCCTCTTTCTTCCTCTGACGGCATTGTAAACGGAATGAGTCTGGTTGCATTGCTGTATTACGGTGGGATAAAGTATCAGTCCTGGTAATCTTCTGTGGATTAATGGCTTCTTCTTTATCTGCTGCGGCTGCTCCTCTCAGATGTCTGGCCGGGGCCAGGAGCCTCCTGCTGGAATACTAATGACAGACAGGCAGTTCCAGCTCTCCCTGTCCCCAGGTCCAACCCAGCCCACGGGTGTGTGTGTGTTTGTGACATTGTAAGTGGAAAAAAAAGGGGAGAACATATGTGTGAAGTGCATATGCATGTAGATGGAGAAGAGAGACAGAGAAAGGGACTACATGCAGTGTTAGAAGGGTGAGCGCTCTCACCCCCCGCAAGACCCTGCCGGCTTCTTTGTGAGGTTGCCGCTGTCCTCCTTGTCTTGGCTGACACCTGCTTTGCATACGGGAGGGGCCAGGGGAGGGGGCACGGTGTTGAAATGAGGGTCCCCCAGGACGTGACAGAACGATGAGTGATACACATGGGGCTGAGGAGAAAGAGAACAGGATGAGAAGGAAGAAAAAAAAAAAACTTAAAAAACATGAGACATCCCAGCATCTGGACCACACAATGTTGCCAGTTCCATGTGAGCTGACACATATTTGGACCTTCACTGTTTGGTTGGGGGGAAAAAGGAAAAAGGAAATGTTGGTGTTATCCCCAACTAATTCCATTCCCTGAGCAAGGTCACATTTACACCATGCAGTTCCTGCACTAAGAATATCTAACAGGCCCTTTTATGAAAAGGAAAATAACCAACAGTAAATGCCATCTGCTTCCTCAGTGAAAGAAGAAAAGAAAGAGGAGGAGGAAAGAAAAAAGAGGAGGAGGGGTGGTGAGCGACTGAAGCACACCATGTACCAACTACTGGTCATGCCTATGAGAGGAGAAATACAGAAGAGAACAAAAGAAGGCTGCACACCATGAGTCTCAATTCATTTTCCTGGGTGGATAGGAACCAGTTAGAGAACAGAACCAGTACAAGGACAATCACAGCACAGAGAAAACACTGGACCCAGTAAAGAATCCAAGGTGACATCATAAGGTTCTTGATGATGTTCTCCAAAGTAAACCTAACCAGACAAATGTATTGTTTTCTTTATGCACAATTGTAGTTACAGCCTCGTAGCTTGTACCTCTTGAACTTTTTTTAATTTTTTCATGGTACAACCGAGCTTCCTTGTAGTATTTATTTGAGACCTTCATGAGCCAGACCTACACAAAGTAGTGTATTATTGTGAAGTAGAAGGAACAATACATGCTTTTTAATTTACTCTGATACCCATGAGTAAAATCCAGTGCAACCGATTGCACAGGAATAAATGGAGTGAAATTGTATGTCATTTCACACTATAAATGCAGCAGACATGGATGCCCACCCAAACTGACAGGCTGGGCAAAGGGAGCAGCAATCAGAAGCAGCCAAATGGCCCATGGTAACTCTGGATGAGCTGTAGAGACCCACAACTCAGGTGGGAGAATCTCTGTGAAAGGACAACTCTAGTTGTAAACGCCACAAACCTGAACTCTATGGAAGGGTGGCAAGAAGAAAGCCACTGTGGAAAGAAGGAAAACCAATAAAAGTCCCATTTGCAGTTTGCCACAAGCTATGAAGCGGACATGGCAAGCATGTGGAACAAAGTGTTTGGGTCAGATGTTCTGGTCAGTTGAGCCAATGCTGTAAGCCTGTCTGGCAAAATACAGGCCTACTGAATACACTTTCTCAGAGGTGAAACATGATGGTGGTAAAATCATGCTGTGGGCATGTTTTTCTTCAAGAACACAGAGAAACTGGTGAGAGTTGACTGGGTCATTTTGTGTAAGAAATAAAATCAAAACCGTTTCTTCTCACTTAATGAACTAATTTGCTTTTATTCTGCTGCAACCATCCCAATAAAATATATTGAACTGTGTGATACCACATTACAAAATGTTAAGTTCCATGTATACTTTTGAGCAGTTATTAAAGCAGGACCATTTCTACTGTCACTATGTATTTTCATTTATTGCAGATTACAGATTCAAAATCTATTTCATTCTCACAATTCCTAGAACTATATTTACATCTAAAAGTCCTACCCAAGTACCTTGCATGTCTTTCGGTGCAGATTTATGTTTTCATTAAATTCAAAAATTCAAAAACCTTTAAACACAAGCCTTACTTAATACGTTCCTACAAATAGAACAGCTCCAAGAAACAGTTCCAGATAATGAAAGTTAATACCAGCATACACTATGGATGGCTGGCATGGAAAAGATGCTAAAAAAGAAAGAAACTAATAAAGTCAAAGTAGAATCTTTGAGACGAATAGTAACAACTGCTACTAAACGTGTCCAGTTGTATTGCCCAGATAAATTTCTCTGAAATGTTGCTGCGTTTTTTGTAGGAACTTACCTGAATTAAGCAACTGACAATTGAAACTTAAGTTGTAAAATTAACAGTGTTGACCTGCTGCATGAATGGTATTCTCCAGATAACCATTTCAGACGTCCTTATGTTGTAGACTTATAGCAGTATTGCTCTATAATATGGTGGCAAAGATACTGGCCACTAGTCAGATTTAACTAACTTCAGCTTCAGTCCACTTCCACCTTTATCTTTAGCCCAGTGATGTGGAAAACTCCCTCCAGAATGTCCTCATGTGCATTACATGAATCTTTCCTTCATGAAGATGACCTCAAAAAGACAGTGTGAGTTTAGTAGTCTTCAAGATAAAAGCATAACAAAATTAAAATAAACTTACTGTCAGCCAGTGTAAGTGTGTGCTTCACCATAGAGAGGGAGATGCTTTCCAGCACCTTCACAGCACTCCTAACCTATAAGTTGGAAGCCAATCACATCTATATGAGGCAGGAAATGAAGCTTGAAGACAACTTTTTAGGCTTTCTTCTATTTTTATCGTTCTCTCAGACAACTTTGAGCTTCTTCTGAAGGTTGAACTTGCACAACACTGTCTGTTTGCATCAAGATTTACTTGCACTTCATTGTAAAGCTGAGACTTCCCCTTTCTTTAAAAGCAATGGGGCCTCTGCTCACACATCACTATGAAAACACTGGCATAAAACACCTGACTTCAGTTTAACATATTCCCTCCATCTATCCGTTTTCTACACACAATTTTCTTTGCAAGCACAGGGAAAACATGTAAACTCTGAGCAGAAAGGCCCTCGTTGGAATTTGAACCCAGTGCTCTCTTGCTGCAAAGCAACAGTGCTAACAAATTTGCCATTGTCCAGCCCAATTTTAACTATATCAAGCTGTTCTGTGAACGCCTCAAAAGTTTGTGAGAGCACATCAATGAATAATGAAAGACATTAAGACTAAGGGAAACGCAAGACAGATCAAGGATACAGTTGAGAAGTTTAGAGCAGAGTTGGGTTTTAAAACCAAGGCATCTCACAGACTCTTGTTCAATCCATCATCCAGAAATGGAACCAGTTTGGCACAACTGCAAACCTACTGTAACGGGCAAGGACAGCATTAATCAGAGAAGCCACTGAGAGCCTGGTGGTATTCAACAGGAGCTGCAGAGATCCACAGCTCAGGTGGGAAAATCCCCTAAAACCAAAGTTATTTATAATGCACTCCATATATCCAGCCTTTGCGGAAAAGTGAGAAAAGACAGACAACAATACATTCTGGCTAAAGTTTTCCACAAGTGCTTTGTCGGAGACCAAAACTGAACTTTTCTCCATATTTTTAATGTTTCTTTTTCCCCTTTCTCTCACAGAAAGACCCAGTGAGCCAGCACGCAATTCCCATTACAGTAGCTTCATTTTTTTGGTGTTGTCCTTGCAGCTGCTCTTTACAAGTCACATCATGAATAGTGGTAAGCTATTTCATCTGCCATTCAGTTGGAGCAGCTTGAAGAGACTTCTCTGTTTGCATGTGTGTGCCTGAGCGACTGAGCAAAACATTTGTAAAAGAGAGATGTCAGGATGCTCCTCATTCTGTCTTCACTTTTATCCTTTCTCCAGTTCGTGTTACTTTCTGCTTTTTTCTTGCCCTCTTTCCCCCTTCTCCCTGACTTCCCCGAGCCTTATCCTGTGAGGTCCCAGTCAGCCTCCCTCATCACTTTCATTTCACTTTTAGAGATAATGAGTTTGATTGCATCACCCACAGAGTATTTTGTCATAACTTTGACTTTTAAAACATTTGCTTTGATTCCCAGATCCCAAAAGGAAAAGTTGTCATAGTGAAAATAATTGGTGGGTTCCCTGCCACAGATGACTTACTGTATAAAATCCTTTAGTGCATCAGATGAAATGGCATCCATGAGAAGCATGAGCTCAGGACAAGGCAGATGCACACTATACAACCAAAGATAAGATCATTGCATGGTATGAGGCAAAACAATGCTCAGCTTGTAATGCTGCAGAGCAGGTGCATAGCTGCAAGCTAGAGATAGCAGCTGGTTCAGCAGTTTCATAGTCAGTTTTCATGTGGTCACATTAAGTCCAGTAAAGGAGTGTATGTCAATCATAAATTGAAAACTATACACAGTGCTTAATAAATGTGTTCATATCACCTACATTTTTCCAATTTTGTTTTACATCATAACCACAGACTTCAATGTATTTCCATGGGATTTTATGTCATAGCCCAAGATTATGTCATACTGGAAGGAAAATGGTTTTCCACAAACAATTCACCACCCCTGCATCGATTCAGTTTTCAATTCAATTCAGTTTACATACACTGCTCAAAAAAATAAAGGGAACACTTAAACAACACAATATAACTCCAAGTAAATCAACCTTCTGTGAAATGAAACTGTCCACTTAGGAAGAAACACTGATTGACAATCAATTTCACATCATGTTGTGCAAATGGAATAGACAACAGGGGGAAATCTTTGGTGATTAGCAAGACACACTTAATAAAGGAGTGGTTCTGCAGGTGGGGACCACAGACCACTTCTCAGTACCTATGCTTTCTGGCTGATGTTTTGATCACTTTTGAATGTTGGTGGTGCTTTCACACTCGTGGTAGAATGAGACTGACTCTACAACCCACACAAGTGGCTCAGGTAGTGCAGCTCATCCAGGATGGCACATCAATGCGAGCTGTGGCAAGAAGGTTTGTTGTGTCTGTCAGCGTAGTGTCCAGAGCCTGGAGGCACTACCAGGAGACAGGCCAGTACACCAGGAGACGTGGAGGAGGTTGTAGGAGGGCAACAACCCAGCAGCAGGACCGCTACCTCCGCCTTTGTGCAAGGAGGAACAGGAGGAGCACTGCCAGAGCCCCGCAAAATGACCTCCAGCAGGCCACAAATGTGCATGTGTCTGCACAAACGGTTAGAAACTGACTCCATGAGGATGGTATGAGGGCCCGACGTCCATAAATGGGGGGTGTGCTCAGAGCCCAACACCGTGCAGGACGCTTGGCATTTGCCAGAGAACACCAGATCTGGCAAATTCGCCACTGGTGCCCTGTGCCCTTCACAGATGAAAGCAGGTTCACACTGAGCACATGTGACAGACGTGACACAGTCTGGAGAAACCGTGGAGAGTGATCTGCTGCCTGCAACATCCTTCAGCATGACCGGTTTGGCAGTGGTTCAGTAATGGTGTGGGGTGGCATTTCTTTTGAGGGCCGCATGGCCCTCCATGTGCTCGCCAGAGGTAGCCTGACTGCCATTAGGTACTGAAATAAGATCCTCAGACCCCTTGTGAGACCATATGTTGGTGCGGTTGGCCCTGGGTTCCTCCTATTGCAGGACAATGGTAGACCTCATGTGGCTGGAGTGTGTCAGCAGTTCCTGTAAGATGAAGACATTGAAGCTATGGACTGGCCTGCCCGTTCCCCAGACCTGAATCCGATTGAGCACATCTGGGACATCATGTCTCGCTCCATCCACCAACGTCATGTTGCACCACAGACTGTACAGGAGTTGGCGGATGCTTTAGTCCAGGTCTGGGAGGAGACCCTCAGGAGACCATCTGCCGTCTCATCAGGAGCATGCCCAGGCGTGGAGGCCACACACAATACTGAGCCTCATTTTAACTTGTTTTTAGGACATTACATCAAAATTGGATCAGCTTGTAGTGTGTTTTTCCACTTTAATTTTGTGTGTGACTCCAAATCCAGGCCTCCATTGGTTAATAAATTGGATTTCCATTGATGATTTTTGTGTGATTTTGTTGTCAGCACATTTAACTTTGTACAGAACAAAGTACCCAACGAGAATATTTCATTAATTCAGATCTAGGATGTTATTTGAGTGCTCCCTTTATTTTTTTGAGCTATATATATATATATATATATATATATATATATTATAGTGCCAATTCACAAGAAATATATCATCTGAAGGCACTTTACAGAGAAAACGTCAATTCAATCCAATGATAAAAACAGATTCAAATCCAGTTGCATACATTCCAATTTGATCTTAGTGATGAAACAATGCTGTTTCTCTGTATGAATGACTGTAGATCGGCTGGAGCTCTGGGTAATGTCACTTCCTGTTTTCGCTGTTGCGCTTGGTGAATTGTTTGGTGTATGAAGGCTCTCTCGTTTGATCTGATTTCTCTCTACTGTTATATCTCTTACTTGTTCTAATACATAAGCACATTAAAACACATATTTTCTGTTGCTACTTTTAACGTTTGGGGACTCTCCGTGTCTTACACGGTTTTTCTAGTAGTGGTAAGGGGTCGCTAGCTTAGCGTTAGCTTTAGCTCCACCATGGCTACCCGTTCTGCTGTTCTCTTTCAACATTCGTTTCGATATCTCACTATGGGACACGCCTCCAGCGCCTGTCCCCCAGAAGCTCTATTACATTACGCCAGTCTTGACTGGAGGACTTCCTCCCAGTATAAAAGTCGATGTCACGTAGGTGATCTTCAGTCTAACACCTCTTCTCGCTCCCAGAAGCACCTCTCAGACGGTCATTACAGTAACTTGAGCTAGCTTAACTGTTCACAGAGCGAGCTAACAACTCGGTCGCCGAGCGCTTCTCAATAACTGTGCTCGACTGTTCTGAGTCCCTTTCAACGCTGGTCTGTCGCCAAACAGCAGCGCTGCAACTGGTCACCAAACTAGCTGCAACCTTAACAGAGCTTACGAAGTTGTGTAACTTGCACTCGTTCTCACCATGAACAGAGTCAAGCCACCATCTAGAACCTGCACATGTGGCACATGTGGCAATCTCATAGCTGGGGCAGATACCCACTCTGTCTGCGATTCGTTGGCGTCACCGGCGAGCTGCGAGCACTGTGCACGGCTCTCCCTTAAGTCTCGTCGGCGGAGGCTAGCACGCCAAGCTAGCCTATCGGAGGTTGATCCTATGATGGGGGTAGCCAATCCCCCGCCACCGGAGCTTCCTGGTACTGATGAGAGAGAGGCCACTTTGGCCGGAGCCAGAGGAAGACGAGGCCGCACTTCCAGGTTTCAGTACTCTTGCTAATGCCGAGTCCGAATCTGAAATGGAGTCCATCAGTCTCGGGTCTGACGACGACGAGCTGGACTGTGGGCCTTATGCCATCCAGTCGGTTGCAAAGCCCTCGGTGACGGATGACACCAGCCGCTGCGGTTCCCCAAACCCGACTGCAACAGACCTGCATGATGTCTGCAGAAGGGCAGCAAAGAAGCTGGGCATCGGTCCTCACCGAAACTACCACATCTCGATATGAGGGGAAGCGGCTTCCGAGAGCAAAATCTTCCGGCAGACAGCTGTTGCCGGTCTTTCCCGAGTGCCTCGAGGAAGCGACCCGGTCCTGGAGCAATCCTCTCACCGCCAAGAACCCCGCCCTGGGAGGGTCGGCGCTGGACTGGACGGGCATGGAGGCCGGCGGTTTTTCACATCTGCCTCCCGTAGAACCTCGGCTGGCATCTCACCTGCACCCATCGCAAAAGTCAGCCATGACAGCGGCAGGACCCACCCTTCCCTTCAAGGCTGACTCTTTTCAGTCCACTCTGAATGAGAAAAGCTACAAGGCGGTGGCTGCATCTGTTAAAGCCTTAAACGCTTCGTCTCTTCTCCTCGCTTACCAAGCGGAATTACAGGAGCAGATGACTAGCCCACCGATGGCCGATTTGTGGGACAAGTTGTGCGTGGTGACAGACCTATACCTGCGTCTCCACAGAAGTGCTGTCCAAGCATCCGGGAGAGCCATGGCCCTGATGGTCACTCAGGAGAGAGCTAGATGGCTGAACCTGTCTAGCCTGTCTCAGAGGGAAAAGAACCAGCTCCTCGACACCCCCGTGGACCCGAAGAGCTTATTCGGACCCACTGTGGCAGCCATGCAAAAACGCTGTGAGGAAAAGAAGAGGGACGGTGAAGCGCTAAAGCTGTGTCTGCCCAGGAAAGCGCAGCCTCCTCCCCCTCCAGCACCCCGTGTGCCGTTCGCTCAAGCGGCGGCTCAACCGGCCTACCGCATCCCCAAACGCCAGCCTCAGCCGCAGTCAGCGGACCGTGGGAAACAAACCGAGCTCAAAGGTGCTTGGGGAAGGAAGCCATTTGCTCCCCCGATGACGCCGGGAAACCAAGCGACCCCTTCCGCTACTGTGAGCGCAAAGAAAAAGAGGCGCGCTACCTAGGGAGCCGTCTTCGGGGTGGGAGAGCAGGATCTGCCAGACACCTGCACCCCCCCTACCAGGACACGTCCTGTCCCAGTTCGAGTTCAGAACGCAACGTTCAAGGCAACTCGAACGGCCTGCAGAGCCGACGTTGGAGCTCATTGTTCAGAGTCGATCGAAGCGGAGGAGGATCAAAGTCACCGAGAGCTCAGTGGAGCCGCAGCTGTGGCCAGAAAGCACACACCAGTGCACAAACACATGCCAGTGTCTAAAAACACGACCTTCCCCCTTCACAACATGTTCAATAAAGTTGTTTTTTGGCACGCATCCAGGCCTGGAGCCGAGGGCGCAGCCACAACAAAAAAACATGAAAAATATGTTAAAAATAACACAAGGACAGGACATGGCTGTGCAGCTGCACATGAGGCCACAAGAGGGAGCTCTCGCTCCAGCTTCGGCACAGCGGCAGGCTGGAGCTCCCGCTCCACCCTTGCCACAGCTGCACATGAGGCCTCAAAGGGGAGCTCTCACCCTACCTCTAACACAGCAGGCTGTTTTTTCTGTGGAAGAAGCAGACCTGGGACGAGCGCATCTGGCAGTTGTAGCGGAACAGCAGATCCCTCAGCCGGTGTTGCGCAGTGTTTACACGGAAGCACCTTTAGGTCCACTGGCAAACAACACTCAGCTGTGGCGAGCGTGTGGAGCGTCAGATTGGGTGATAAAGACTGTATCCAAGGGATACAGGCTCCAATTTGTGACAGCCCCACCCCGTTTCAAGGGCATAGTGCAGTCATACGCCCGGGGAGAGTCCGCTCACGTCCTGCAAGAGGAAATAATTTCCCTGCAGCACAAAAGAGCTGTCCGGCTGGTACCGCAGGAGCAAAGCAGAGACAGGTTTTACTCCAGATACTTTCTCGTGCCGAAAAGGGGCGGGGGTCTGCGACCGATACTGGATCTGCGGGCTATGAACACATATCTGAGACGGTATTCATTCAGGATGCTAACACACGCAGCTCTGATAAAGTTTACGCGTCAATGAGACTGGTTTGTCTCCATAGACTTGAAAGACGCATATTTCCATATCCCTATATACCCCCCTCACAGAAAATACCTCAGATTTGCGTTTCAGGGAGAGATATACGAGTACCTGGTACTTCCTTTTGGCCTCTCACTGAGCCCACGTGTGTTCGTGAAATGCACCGAGGCAGCCATCGCGCCTCTGAGGGAAAGGGGGATGCGTCTGGCGACGAATATAGACGATTGGCTGATTGCAGCTCAGTCTTTAGAGGAGCTCAGGACGCATGCCGAGATGCTTACTTTACATCTGACAGCTCTGGGATTCACAATAAACTGGGAAAAGAGCATCTTAACCCCAGTACAAACAATCACCTTCATTGGCCTGTCCCTGAATTCAGTCGAGTTCAGGGCACGCCTATCAGCGGAACGAGTAAAAGCCTTTCAGGCTTGTCTGGAACTCTTTCGCAGAGGCACACAGGTGAAATTCAGGTTATGCCTCAGACTGCTCGGTCTGATGGCGTCTGCGCTGGGGGTCATCACACTCGGCCGTCTACACATGCGCCCGTTTCAAAGGTGAGTGGCGTCACTCAGCTTGAGCCCCACACGCCATGCTCACCGCAGCGTCCTGGTTTCTCTCATATGTGCACGTGCGCTGAGCCTGTGGAAGCGTCTCGGTTTTCTCAACACCGGCGTTACCATGGGAACCATCCTGACGAGGAAGGTAATTACCACAGATGCCTCGCTGACAGGCTGGGGAGCCACTCACGAGGGGATGATGGTAAACGGTGTTTGGAGTCCACAAACACAGACAGCTCACATAAATTGTCTGGAACTCCTGGCCGTGATGCTGGCACTGAGACACTTTCTGCCCTTTATCAAAGGGCACCATGTTTTGGTCAGAACGGACAACACAACAGTGGTTGCTTACATCAACAGACAGGGGGGTCTGCGCTCACGTCATTTACACGAGCTGGCATACAGACTGATAATCTGGACCAGCTCACACTTGCTGTCGCTAAGAGTGACTCACGTGCCAGGGGTAATGAACAGAGGCGCGGATCTGCTGTCAAGGGGCAATCCCCGCTACAAAGAGGGGAAACTCCACAGCGAGGTGATGTCCCAGATATGGAAGATGTACGGCCGAGTGGAGGTCGACCTCTTCGCATCAGGGGAAAATGCTCAGTGTCCGATGTTTTTCTCACTGACAGAGCAACAAGCTCCGCTTGGGCTGGATGCTCTAGCGCACAAATGGCCGCCGGCCCTACTGTACGCCTTTCCCCCGCTGGAACTGATCATTCCTACTCTCGCCAGGGTGCGAGAGGGAAAACACTCACTCATTCTGATAGCTCCCCGCTGGCCAGGGAAACATTGGCTAGCGGAGATTTTTCAGATGCTACACGGCGAGCCATGGCAGCTTCCCCTCCGCAGAGATCTCCTGACACAGGCACGCGGAGAAATATTTCATCCGCATCCAGAGCGCATGGCCCTATGGGCCTGGCCTGTGAGGGGTTAAATCTGGCTGCCAGTGGGCTTCCCCAGAGCATTATTGACACAATTCAAAATGCAAGGGCTGTTTCCACGCGTAACGTGTATGAGGGTAAATGGCAGGCATTCGTGGGTTGGTGCGCAAAACCTATGGTGAGCGTAATGCAAAGCCCTGTGTCGGACGTTTTAACTTTCTGCAGGCACTGTTGGATAAAGGCTTGGCTTTTTCCACTGTGAAGGTGTACCTGGCTGCTATTTCAGCCTGTCACGTTGGCTTTGGTGACAAAACAGTGGGGCAGCACCCCCTGGTGTGTCAATTCATGAAAGGTGCACGACGGCTCCGTCCAGTGTCGAGGAGCCTCACTCCTTCATGGGATTTACCTATGGTACTCGATGCGTTGTCACGTGCATCGTTCGAACCGTTGCAGCAGGTTGAGCTCAAAGTGCTTTCCTTTAAAACGGCCTTATTGATTTCTCTGGTTTCTGCTAAGCGTGTGAGTGACATTCAAGCGCTCTCAGTTAACCCGTCCTGCATGCAGTTTCTGGGTGAGTCAAGGGTTTTACTGAAACCTAATACTGCCTTTATACCTAAGGTTGCTACGGCTCTGCCATGCCGTGCCCTTGAATTAATGGATTTCTACCCACCACCATTCTCCTCTCAGGAGCATGAACGACTGCATACGCTCTGCCCAGTACGAGCTCTGCGGTTATATGTGAAAAGAACAGCAGATTTTTGTAAATCAGAGCAGCTGTTTGTGTCGTGGGCTTCATCACATAAAGGAAAGCCTCTCACAAAGCAACGTCTTTCGCATTGGGTAGTGGGGGCTATTATTATGGCTTATGAGAGCAGAGGCCTTGCACCCCCTGCAGGTCTGCGGGCTCATTCCACTCGTGGTGTGGCATCATCCTGGGCATTGTTCCAGGGTATACCTGTGGAGGAAATATGTGAGGCTGCCAACTGGGCGACCCCTCACACCTTCACTAGGTTCTATAAACTGGATGTCACCCGGCCCACACTGGCTCACACGGTTCTGGGTGTGGGTTCCACATTGCCATGAATGCAAGATGCAATCTGTTGGTCTTTGAGTGAGCTTATCTGGCAATACGGGAGCAGAAATATCCCATAGTGAGATACCGAAACGAATGTTGAAAGAGAACTTTAGGTTAAGGATTTAACCCCGGTTCTCTGAAACATGAGTGAGGTATCTCACCAGATCACCCTGCTTGCAGGGAGCGAGGAAGAGGTGTGCTTATTAAACTGAAGATCACCTACGTGACGTCGACTTTTATACTGGGAGGAAGTCCTCCCATGGGAGCGGACGTCACTTCCGCCTGCCGTCCACAGGTCACCACCAACCCGTCTGCGTTTCTAACAGATTTTCCCCGCTCAGCGACACACCCGCTGAGAAACCAGCTCTGGTAATTGGCAGCTCCATAGTCAGAAACGTGGCACCAGAGACACCAGCGACCATAGTCAAATGTCTGCCAGGGGCCAGAACGGGCGACATCAAATCATGCCTGAAACTGCTGGCTAAGGATAAGCGTAAATACAGTAAGATTGTTATTCACGCTGGCGGTAATGACACCCGGTTATGTCAGTCGGAGGTCACCAAAGTTAGTATTGCTTAGGTGTGTAAGTTTGCCAAAACAATGTCGGACTCCGTAATTCTCTCTGGTCCCCTCCCTGATCGGACCAGTGACGACATGTTTAGCCGCATGCTGTCATTCAACCGCTGGCTGTCTAGGTGGTGTCCAGAAAACAACGTGGGCTACATTGATAACTGGCGAACATTTTGGGGAAAACCTGGTCTGATCCGGAGAGACGGCATCCATCCCACTTTGGATGGAGCAGCTCTTCTTTCTAGGAATCTGGCCAAATTTATTAGGTCTCCAAAACTCTGACAACCCAGGGTTCAGACCAGGAAGCAGGGTCGTAGTTTAATACTCCTCTCTGCAGCTTCTGTACTGCTACCCACCCATTACCCTATTAAGACAGTGTCTCGCCCATGGCCAAAATTGAATAGTTAAAAAAATAATCTAAAAGGAGGAACTCATGCAGCAAGAGGATTATGTTACTATAAATGAGTCAACTCCTACTAATTATTTAAATTTTCACATTCCTCAAAATACTGGGCGAGGAGGAGTAGCAACCATCTTTCAGTCTGATTTATTGACTAGTCCCAGACCAATCAATAGCTACAACTCTTTTGAATATTTAATCCTTAGTTTTCCTCATCCAAATTGCAAAGCACTAAAACCATTTCTGTTTGTTGTTTTGTACCGTCCACCAGGCCCTTACTCTCAATTTTTAGATCAGTTTTCAGACCATTTATCTGATTTAGTGTTAAATACAGAGAAAGTTATTATAGTGGGGGATTTTAACATTCATGTTGACAGTGAAAGTAATTGCCTAAATATAGCGTTTAATGCTATCTTAGACTCAATTGGCTTTACTCAAAACATTAACAAACCTACCCACCTTTGTCTTCATTCTCTGGACCTTGTGCTGACATATGGCATTGAGTGTAAAGACATAACAATATTTTCTCATAACCCTGTCCTGTCTGACCATTTCTTAATAACCTTTGAGTTTAATTTAACTGAGTACTCCACACCTGAAAGAAAATGTCATTACAGTAGATCATTATCAGGCGACGCTCTAACAACCTTTAAATAATCTGTTCCACTTTTAATTTCTTCATTACCATTGAAAAGCACAGTGGAGGGCAATAATTTTGTTTCTGCCCCTTCACAAATTGATTCTTTTGTTCATAGTGTTTCTTCATCATTGCGTGGTGCATTAGACAATGCAGCCCCCTTGAAAAAGAAGGTAATCATTCATAGGAGGCAGGCTCCTTGGTTTAATTCAGAGCTGCATACTTTAAAGCACAATGTTAGAAAATTGGAGAGAAAATGGTGCTCTACACACCTAGAAGATTCCTACTTAATCTGAAAAAATAGCCTACTGTTGTATAAAAAGACACTTCGCCAAGCCAGAACAGCTTATTTCTCATCATTAATAGAAGAGAACAAGAATAATCCTAGGTTTCTCTTTAGTACAGTTGCTTAACTTACACAGAGTCATAGCTCTATTGAGCCATCCATTCCCTTTGCTCTCAGCAGTCATGACTTTATGGGATTCTTCTTAAATAAAATTGATTTTATTAAAAAGAAAATCTTTGACATACTCCTGAAGATGATTACTTCATCCTCAGCAAGTGAGACAACATTGGAAATAACTGCAGAACCTGATTTGTGTTTGGACTGTTTTGATCCTGTGAAGCTTCCTAAGTTATCAGAAATATTAGCTTCATCTAAACCTTCAACTTGTATGTTAGACCCAATCCCAACCAAATTATTTAAGGAAGTGTTCCCTCTGATTACCAGCCCCATTTTAGATATGATTAATCTATCTTTAGTAAATGGATATGTACCACAGGCTTTTAAGGTAGCTATAATTAAATCTTTACTTAAGAAACCTTCGCTTGATCAAGATGACTTGAAAAATTACAGACCTATATCCAATCTTCCATTCTTATCTAAAATTCTTGAGAAAATAGTTGCTAATCAAATGTGTGAGCATTTACACAGCAATGACCTGTTTGAAGAGTTTCAGTCAGGCTTCAGAGCTCATCATAGCACTGAAACAGCTCTAATGATATTCTTATGGCTTCAGATAATGGACTTGTGTCTGTACTGGTTCTGTTAGATCTCAGTGCTGCATTTGATACAGTCGACCATAATATTCTCTTAAAAAGGCTGGAATATGCTGTAGGGATCAGGGGAACAGCGCTAGGCTGGTTTAAATCTTATCTGTCTGACAGATTCCAGTTTGTTCATGTAAATGATAAATCATCTTTAAACTCCAGGGTTAATTGTGGAGTACCACAGGGTTCAGTACGTGGGCCAATTCTCTTTACTATATATATGCTTCCAATAGGTCAAATTATTAGGCAGCATAGGATACATTTTCACTGTTACGCTGATGATACTCAGCTTTACTTATCCATAAATCCTGATGAACCCAACCAGTTAGATAGACTACAAGCATGTCTTGAAGATATAAAAACTTGGATGACTTTAAATGTTTTGCTTCTAAATTCAGACAAGACAGAATTTGTCGTGTCTGGACCGGAGTATTTAAAAAAGAAACTGCTTAGTCAATCACTTAACCTGGATGGCATTAAATTGACCTCCGGTAATAAAGTAAAAAACCTTGGTGTTACTTTTGACTGTCCACTGTCTCTACATGCTCATCCAGGAGGAGTGAATGCTGCAAGTCACTGACTGGATGCAATCTGCTGTGTTTCCTTAGACAGAAAACTTTTTATCCAATTTGAATACATAACTAACTTTGACTGCAGAGTTCAATGGTTAGGATTAATTGGAATGTATGTACCTGACTGTTGTGAAGTGCCTTGAGACAACATGTGTTGTGAATTGGCGCTATATAAATAAAACTGAATTGAATTGAATTGTTTATTTTTCAAACTGGTTAAAAAGGTTTTTTATCTAAGGAAACCCAGCCGATTGAGTTGAGTCATTAACTTGCAGCATCAGTCCTCCTGGATGAGCATGTAGTGACAGTGGACTGTCGATTGCATTGAGTCATTTACTTTGCAGTACAGGTCCTTCTCAAAATATTAGCATATTGTGATGAAGTTCATTATTTTCCATAATGTCATGATGAAAATTTAACATTCATATATTTTAGATTCATTGCACACTAACTGAAATATTTCAGGTCTTTTATTGTCTTAATACGGATGATTTTGGCATACAACTCATGAAAACCCAAAATTCCTATCTCACAAAATTAGCATATTTCATCCGACCAATAAAAGAAAAGTGTTTTTAATACAAAAAACGTCAACCTTCAAATAATCATGTACAGTTATGCACTCAATACTTGGTCAGGAATCCTTTTGCAGAAATGACTGCTTCAGTGCGGCGTGGCATGGAGGCAATCAACCTGTGGCACTGCTGAGGTCTTATGGAGGCCCAGGATGCTTCGATAGCGGCCTTTAGCTCATCTAGAGTGTTGGGTCTTGAGTTTCTCAACGTTCTCTTCACAATATCCCACAGATTCTCTATGGGGTTCAGGTCAGGAGAGTTGGCAGGCCAATTGAGCACAGTGATACCATGGTCAGTAAACCATTTACCAGTGGTTTTGGCACTGTGAGCAGGTGCCAGGTCGTGCTGAAAAATGAAATCTTCATCTCCATAAAGCTTTTCAGCAGACGGAAGCATGAAGTGCTCCAAAATCTCCTGATAGCTAGCTGCATTGACCCTGCCCTTGATAAAACACAGTGGACCAACACCAGCAGCTGACACGGCACCCCAGACCATCACTGACTGTGGGTACTTGACACTGGACTTCTGGCATTTTGGCATTTCCTTCTCCCCAGTCTTCCTCCAGACTCTGGCACCTTGATTTCCGAATGACATGCAGAATTTGCTTTCATCCAAAAAAAGTACTTTGGACCACTGAGCAACAGTCCAGTGCTGCTTCTCTGTAGCCCAGGTCAGGCGCTTCTGCCGCTGTTTCTGGTTCAAAAGTGGCTCGACCTGGGGAATGCGGCACCTGTAGCCCATTTCCTGCACACGCCTGTGCACGGTGACTCTGGATGTTTCTACTCCAGACTCAGTCCACTGCTTCCGCAGGTCCCCCAAGGTCTGGAATCGGCCCTTCTCCACAATCTTCCTCAGGGTCCGGTCACCTCTTCTCGTTGTGTAACGTTTTCTGCCACACTTTTTCCTTCCCACAGACTTCCCATTGAGGTGCCTTGATACAGCACTCTGGGAACAGCCTATTCGTTCAGAAATGTCTTTCTGTGTCTTACCCTCTTGCTTGAGGGTGTCAATAGTGGCCTTCTGGACAGCAGTCAGGTCGGCAGTCTTACCCATGATTGGGGTTTTGAGTGATGAACCAGGCTGGGAGTTTTAAAGGCCTCAGGAATCTTTTGCAGGTGTTTAGAGTTAACTCGTTGATTCAGATGATTAGGTTCATAGCTCGTTTAGAGACCCTTTTAATGATATGCTAATTTTGTGAGATAGGAATTTTGGGTTTTCATGAGCTGTATGCCAAAATCATCCATATTAAGACAATAAAAGACCTGAAATATTTCAGTTAGTGTGCAATGAATCTAAAATATATGAATGTTAAATTTTCATCATGACATTATGGAAAATAATGAACTTTATCACAATATGCTAATATTTTGAGAAGGACCTGTATTTCCCCATGCTAAGCATGCATGTAGCGACAATGGACAGGAAAACTCCCCTGCTTTGTAGAATCCCATTTTGCTAGTAAATTAGTCATTTGGGATATGTCTCTAAAGGCTTTACATATAGAAACTGAAATGTTTGCCAATTCTTTAAAAAAAAGATCAACATCAGTCAGATATATGATTTCCCCTCCACTTTACAATTATACACCACTTCTGTGGGTCTCTTGCATAAACTCCTAACAAAGTATATTAAAGCTGGTGCTTGTAACACTACAAAATGGTAAAAAACTTGAAAGAGTATGAATATAGTTGCAAGGTTATGTAAAAAAAAAAACACAGGTTAAGAGAGGTTATGATGACATGTTTGGAGAGCGGAAGCCTAATTGCTTAAGATGTAAGGTCAAAGTTAAACTTTGGCCTTTGATTCTGCTGTCCATGCACAATACCGTGTCCCGTCCAGGCAGGTACTGTATAAGGTGGTAATGAAATCTTATGGGTGTATTTTGTTGAATACCAGTAAGTTGTGTTTTAAGAGCCATTGGTTTACATTTTCCACCAAGCTTGACAGCAAACCGTTAAACTTAATAAAAGTCTTGGAGTGCCAGAGATTACCTTAAATGGCTTTAGATTTGAATCCTATTTAGTACCTTTGGAGTTCAATAAAATCTGCTGTGTATACTCAGCATTAAAAGGACATCTGAGAAATTATGATATACTCAGTCCTTTGTTGCTGTTCAACATTTTTTAGCACAAACCCACACATTTTTAAATGCAATTTGGCTCATTTTCTTATACATAAGAAGACGTTTCTTCCATTAAAAGATGAAAGTGACTAAAGATGACCAATTAATTTCTTTTGAAGCAAAACTGTGCCCCACAAGCCAAATTACTATGGATATATTGTCACTTCTAAAACATCCAGAAAGTAACTGTGACAACTAATGCCCATCTTTAAGTGTTCACCAGGTAATCTACTCTTTTTGACCATCCAGAATGCTATTACATGACCTCACAAGGCAGCAGCTTTGTCCTCACAAGAAGAGCTAAAACAGATATCACACACACACACTGACAGCCTTCACTGGCTCTGCAGACAGGGTCCCCTACTGTCGCCATCCTTTTCTTGCCTGCAGCTGCTGGCCAGCCTGTCAGTTCCCAGGCATCAAGCCATCGGAGATGACGCCTTCTCATGCCACCAAGTGGTAATCACCTGTCCTGCACATTTCAGCCTCTAAAACACTGTCGTGCACTTAGACAGTAAAGGTATTTAAAAATCTGTTTCTCTGGGGTTTTTTTTTAATATTCTCACCATTCAGATTTCAAGACAAAAACTGTGACATTAAAAAGGTTTCCTGCATATAAGTCTTGGTTCCCAACAGTTTGTTTTGGGATTTTGGAAAATTGTCTCTAAAAAAGGAAACATAAAATAAATAAACCATGAATAAAACAAATTCAACTGGACTGAATAAAAAACTGTTATGTGTTTGCTCCCAGCTGCAGGTCCAGAAATGCACTTGCTTCAATATGAATGACAGTGCTCATATTGATGCTGAACAAACAGGGGATCACTGTTATCAATGGGGTATTTTCACAGGCATATTGGTCTTCATATTTTAAAACTAATTTGATATGTAGAAACAGATACGATGTCTTGCAGAAGTACAGCCACAAACTACATTGTTAGTTTTCCTACAGACACAGCTTTTTGCTTGTACTCCAAAAGGTTTAGTTGTATTCATACTGAGACTAAATGACACACGGGCGGTAATTAGGTGACTTCTGAAGGCTACTGATTGCACTGGATTTTATCAAGAGGTATCTGAGTAAAAGGGACTAAATATGTATTTAGCCCCACACTTTCCATGCCAAATTTTCACTTTTCATTTGTAAAAACCTGGAAACTCTGAATTCAGTTTAGTCCACTTCACTATTATGTATTTTGTAATGATCTAGCACGTATCATCTTAGTGAAATTTAATGACGTTTTTGGTTGTAACATGTCAAAATGTGAAAAACCTTAAGGCATATGAATATTTTCGCAAGGTAATTTATATAAACTAAATAGACAAGCATGCCCCATGGACAAGTATGTGCAAATGTCTTTATTTTTAAAAAGGTTTAACAATGTGCCATGTGGATATGAAAATAAAAATTTCAGTTAATACCGCTTCTGTTATTAGATAAAATACAAGTGAAACTCAGGAAACACAGTACTGTCTACTGGATATGGTTTGCATAGCCTCAGATCTCAACCTCAGAATTTAATATGCTGACCAAACACCTGTCTTGCTCATTATGTCCTAGACTTTGGCTGTTCAGGTGACCTTAATCCAAGGTCACAGAGTTCAACTTGTCACCTGCATCAACCCCTTTGCACATATATGTATTTGTCATTGTGTTAAACTATGGTGCCTGGATTTACTAGCAAAAGGTAGCTCTTACTTGACTGGCATCATCTATAGGTTTGGGGCATTACCTCAGAATGATGATACAAATTAAATTTTCACTTTGATAAATATAATAATTGTTGAAAACCAGGATGCTGCCTTGTAAACACAGCTACATTAGATGCTTTACTGATGTAGCTTCAGTTTTATAAATTTATTTCCATACTCTTAATATTACAGTTGTTAAAACCTGAACTTTGACTTAGGAGATTTTGTAATAACTGAAAAGCACATAAACAAATTCAGCGACTTCGTTGAAACCAGCAGCTTCAGATTGTTAGAAGAAATTTACATTGCATAACCAGTCCAAAACCAATACCTGTTTAGTATATGTTTTTTTTTTTTTACCCATATCTACCTCCAATCATGATAAATTAGGATAAAAACAGATGCAAGCCTCAAAGAATCGTAGAATATACTCACATTAACTTGTAGAGCAATGGACATCCCAAAAAAAGTCCAGATCTAAATCCAGTTAAAATGTTGCAAAGGGATTTTGAAGTGGGCAGTACCTGTAATAAAATGGAAAATTTTCAGTGACTTGTGTCAGAGGCTGGTATTATATAAAACACAAGGCAGGCCTTTTTTTTTTTTTCGTAAATAGATAATTCTAAGTTGATTACAATGAACATACACACCTTTACTTCTTAGAAAAGCTTGTCGATGTAGTGCAAATAGAGACACTGGATCCTGTAGGTAAATAAAAAACCTTGTAAGATGTTTACTTAAAAATGATGAAATGTTGACGTTTTTGAAGGGATTTGATGTCCTCAGATGACACCAGGTCATGCGATGACAAAAGAAAAACAAAAAAAAAGATAGGAGGGACAAACGGTCAGGCTCTCAGTGTCACATTTCTCCTGATGGCTTCCAAACACCAGCTTTCACTGTTCATGGGTCTGTTTGTTTGTGATTGGGTTGTAGTTGGTATTCCATGGGCCTGGTATATCAATGGACCTTCGCTTTGAATTCACAAACAGGTTTCACAAATACAAACTTGGTTTTAAAGAATCTGTAGACAGTGTACAGTGATTAAGTAAAAGGTTTGATATTGGTATACTTATACATATATTGGTATTTTAGATGAACAAGGGTTGACTAAATGCAGTGCAGAGTCCAGTGAGACCATGAAATAGACCTTTAATTATAATCAGAAACCAACTTCAGTGTCATTGGGTAACTGTTCTGTTACATAATCTCGACCTGGATAAAATCCTCCAAAACCTTATTGAACAATATGTCTTGGTCTAATGAAACCAGCTTTAAAATTCACAGTTCTAAAAGATTTGTTTGGCCCACAAGACACTGTGGATCAACAAAGAAGCACCATACCTACAGTAAAACATGGCAGTAGTTGCATCATGCTCTGGGGTTTGTAATCAGTGTAGATGAAATCTCTAACCGTTCTTAATACCAGTCAGTTCTGACCCAAAACCTCCTGATGTCTACAAGAAAGTTGAAGACTTTTCATCATCACAGTGAGTCCAAGCATACATTCAAGCCAACAAAAGCATGTCTCCCCTGATGAAAATAAGGTTCTGGAATGGGCCAGAATCCAGATTTACATTTGATTGAAAGTCTCTGCGGTCAGCTGAGAAATGTCCTCACAACCTGTTATACAGTGCCCTGCGAAAGTATTCAGCCCCCTTGAACTGGTCAACCTCTTGCCACATTTTAGGCTTCAAACATAAAGATATAAAAAATTTTTTTTTTTGTGAAGAATCAACAATATGTGGGACACAATCGTGAAGTAGAATGAAATTTATTGGATGTGTCAAACTTGTTTAACAAATAAAAAACTGAAAAGTGGGGCGTGCAATATTATTCGGCCCCCTTGCGTTAATACTTTGTATCGCCAGCCTTCACTGCAATTACAGCTGCAAGTTGCTTGGGGTATGTCTCTATCAGTTTTGCACATCGAGAGACTGAAATTCTTGCCCATTCTTCCTTGCAAAACAGCTCGAGCTCAGTGAGGTTGGATGGAGAGCGTTCGTGAACAGCAGTCTTCAGGACTTTCCACAGATTCTCGATTGGATTCAGGTCTGGACTTTGACTTGGCCATTCCAACACCTGGATACGTTTATTTGTGAACCATTCCATTGTAGATTTGGCTTTATGTTTTGAATCATTCTCTTATTGGAAGATAAATCTCCGTCCCAGTCTCAGGTCTCTTGCAGACTCCAACAGGTTTTCTTCTAGAATGGTCCTGTATTTGGCCCCATCCATCTTCCCATCTATTTTGACCATCTTCCCTGTCCCTGTTGATGAAAAGCAGGCCCAAACCATGACGCTGCCACCACCATGTTTGACAGTGGGGATGGTGTGTTCAGGGTGAGGAGCTGTGTTACTTTTACGCCAAACATATTGTTTTGCATTGTGGCCAAACTGTTAGATTTTAGTTTCATCTGACCAGAGCACCTTCTTCCACATGTTTGGTGTGTCTCCCAGGTGGCTTGTGGCAAACTTTAAACGAGACGTTTTATGGATATCTTTGAGTAAAGGCCTTATTTCTTGCCACTCTTCCATAAAGGCCAGATTTCTGCAGTGCACGACTGATTGTTGTCCCATGGATAGACTCTCCCACCTCAACTGTAGATCTCTGTAGTTCATCCAGAGTGATCATGGGCCTCTTGGCTGCATCTCTGATCTGTCTTCTCCTTGTTCGAGATGAAGGTTTAGAGGGACGGCCGGGTCTTGGTAGATTTGCAGTGGTCTGATACTCCTTCCATTTCAATATGATTGCTTGCACAGTGCTCCTTGGGATGTTTAAAGCTTGGGAAATCTTTTTGTCTCCAAATCCAGCTTTAAACTTCTCCACAACAGTATCTCGGAGCTGCCTGGTGTGTTCCTTGGTCTTCATGATGCTCTCTGTGCTTTGAACAGAACCCTGAGACTATCACAGAGCAGGTGCATTTATATGGAGACTTGATTACACACAGGTGGATTCTATTTATCATCATCAGTCATTTGGGACAACATTGGATCATTCAGAGATCCTCACTGAACTTCTGGAGTGAGTTTGCTGCACTGAAAGTAAAGGAGCTGAATGATGTTGTAAGCCCCACTTTTCAGTTTTTATTTGTTAAAAAAGTTTGACACATTCAATAAATTTCATTCCACTTCATGATTGTGTCCCACTTGTTGTTGATTCTTCACAAAAAATTAGAATTTTATATCTTTATGTTTGAAGCCTGAAATGTGGCAAGAGGTTGACCAGTTCAAGGGGGCCGAGTACTTTCACAAAGCACTGTATGTAGAACAAATGCAAGGTGTGGGACTTTGATGCCAACGGTGCTTGTACCTGTCACAGTAATAGTGCATTTTCACAGCGTTGTGCACATTGTTGAAATAAACTAACTCTTTTTTGTTTTCTCACAGCGATCGTGGCCTCCTGGGTAAAGAACCATTACAAAAACAGCTATTGCACTAAAGCACTAAAGGAACCTTCACATACAAACATATTTTGTGATTTCATCAACCTTTAAAAATGACATAATAGTGCTAATGGAAGGGTATGTACATATTTATGAATAACAGAATGCCCACACTTGACCACATCTATATTATATAGAGAGGTGCAGAAACTCCTACAAACAAAGCAATCTTGTTAAACTCTTAAGCCTCAGTGGCGCGTGGACGGGCCATCAAGGGCCAGAACATTTTGAAATGCAATATTTTGACATCAGAATGTCACATTATCTTTCTAAAATACTGACTGTTACCTTTAGAGGGAAACCATGCTTTTGCATGTGGTTTTTAGACATTGCGGGGTAAATGTTAAAGGGTTAAAGGTTTCAGTTCATTTTCTGGCCTAAGTAATCTAAAAAAAAAAACAGCACGCAGTGAATGGATGGAAAGATCGTGAGACAATGTCAGAGGAATAACAGGAGCATAGAACACATGAGGATAAAAAACAGGGGCCTCCAACAGTGATGGGTGTGCTGCTTCATTCATTAACTAATTGATGTGGCCTCTTAAAGAGATCAACACATAAGTTTGGAAGCAAACACTGAGATACAAGCCTCTGACCAACGCACGCCTGACATCTGTGGACATTTTAAAAAGCATGTATATCACCTCCACCGGTATCACTTTTGATCTTCTCTTTTCTCCTCAACAACCACCCTCGGTTTTTAATTTGCATTCACAAGAGGGGAGAAGGTGGAGGGGGTGCGCTCCACCGTTTGAGGTTACCCAGACGAGAATTGGGGGGGATTTGGGGGATTTCTCTCCAGCAGCTTTTCAGAGAGGGTGAGGTATCAATCAGGTGCTGATGTTACGATGATGCAAGGTTTCAGCTTGCTGAGAAAAGTTACTTCTGGGAAGCATGAGGATTTGTATCAACTTAAAGGTGGTTAAAAGTCGCTATATGTTGTTTGCTGACACACAGACGCAGCAATTAGGATTGCAGGAAAATGTTTGATGCTGTATTAATGAGATGTCTTGTAAAGAATTAAAGAGAAATGTCTTTTGGGTTTTTTTAAAAAAAGGAGGTAGTATTTTAAATGTGTGATAGAAACAAGAAGTACCATCAAGACAGTTCAGCTTATTTAAACCTGTTTATTCTCATGCGCTTAGATTACATTTTAGCCAGAGAAATATGACTGCAATGCATTTCTCAATATATTACATTCAACGGTGCCGTTTAGTATAAATATAATAAAACATTTGAGTGTGATCAAATATAATTTTTCTGAGAAATTGTTAAAAATGCAGCCTTTACATGGAGCACAATATACAGAAATATTCAGCAGGTGTACAGCATTGGTCCCAAAGCTCTGGAATATAAACAGTTCATTTAAAAAATAATTATTTTAAAATAACAGTAGTTGCATTTATACTGTAAGTGTGCAATCAGCCAAAGGACAGCATTCACATCCGACAGCATGCATTTCCTGGTGCTTTAAGAAGGGGGTAATTATTAATCTCTTGTTGAACTTTTGTTCTTACAAACTTTAAATCCTGAGAAATACAGAAGAAACTTTTTGGAAAAAAAATTTTTTCAGGCACTACAACAAAACATATTTCTTCTCAAAAGGAGAAAAACAGAACAGAAAGTTCAGGTCATCATTTAATATGATAAATCTGAATCATTAAGGATTCAGATAAAAAGGTGCTACAGAGCAAAGGCTGCCTAGTTGGTCTTTTTGGAGGCTTCAGCCTCTGACTCCTCTTTGGCTTTGAGCGAGCTTTCTACACCTTCAACAGGTGAAGCGTTCTTCTGTCCCGATGATCCGTTCTCCTTAGACTCTTTGGTTGTGGCATGACAGGCGGTTCTGTTTGATATGCCGTTTTCCTTGCCTGCTTTCTGTACCTCTCCGGTCAGAGCAGCGTACGGGGAATGGCCTGTGAAGAGCGTCTTGTAGAGGGCCGACTCGATGGGGGAGAAGGGTGAGGAGGAAGAGCCTGTCAGCATCATCCGTGACTGGAGCAAAGCAAAAAGAGAAATTAGATGAGAAAATTTGTCCGAACAGTTCTTTACTATTATAGTGGACCTAAAAAAATTATTATATGGAGAAAAACTACAAAACTAAAATCCAACAACAACAATAGAATATCCAAGACGATCAAAAGAAAAAATTATTTGGTCCATTTTGTTGGTTTGGACCCAGCTTAGGAACGTTTCCTACCTGCTTTGATGCCCAAAGGATTAAAGTAATAGTTTTTATTATTTCTTCTTATTCATAAAAGGTGACCAGCCCAAACGGGAATTAGAACCTCAATGATTGTAAACAGGGTGTAATATAATATGCAATAAATATTTAATGATATGTGAAATAAGAGCATTTTATGATTATTTATCTCATCAAAAATACTTTGCAGCCAATAGAAACAAACTGACACACAGTGTTTGTTTAAGGGGCAGAACTGGAAGTGGGTGAGCATTAATTAGGGCTACAAACTGGTGTAGGACAGCTGACCTGAGCCATTTGGCCTTTTAAAAAAAAAAAACGTTTTCCATGTCTTGTGCTTTTTTATATTTTGTAGTCAAGTATTCAATCCTTTGTGTTTCACGTTATTTGTTAAGTTAAGAATATTTGATGTATTATGAGAACTAATAAAAATAAAAATCTATCAAGTCTCATGTATAAATGAATTTAACTTTTAACCTTGTTTCCGTTGACTGTGGTTCTGACCCCTATTTGGGTCAGGCGACTCATATATGAGAAAATGAGAAACTCGGAGCCCTGATTTCACCAAAATAACTACAAAGGACCTCTTGTAGATAGATAGGCAATTATTAATTGTAGACATAACCACATTTTCTTACAATTAACTACCTAGATTATAGAAAATTAGCTTAAGTGAGTCAATTAGTTAAAATTGGGTACAAAACATCTGTACCACTAGCAGGTACAAATTGATGCATCCAGTTGGCTTTAGTTACTTTTTGCACCCGATAAAGTGGGGTATGAAGGGTCTAAACTGCAAGAAGCTGACTCAGATCAATGGATTTAGCATATATTTCAGTATTTCAACCAAACACTGCAGATCAGAAGAAGCTGCCAACCTGTCTGTAACACATCAGTGGGACCTGCATAAACGTGGACGCATTTAAATTAAAGTCTCCATTAGCTATTAAGTTATGAATGATCAATGGGTGCTTACTCAGCAAGCTTCTGGTGGCTGCTTAATATGCATATAAAAGTACAAACGTCACGGTGGGTAATTTCCATTAGTGAATGACTAACATCTACATGATCAGAACCAAAATAATAAACAGCAGGCCTGGACACAGCTCTTGAATCTGATGAAACCAGCTGCCAGTAATTTGACAGATCAGTCAGTGGAAGCTAACTGGAGCAAAAGTTGAAAGAAGATGTGATAGATTTATCAATGTCTGAGTCATGAGCACAAGTTTCCCAGAGAAGAAAAAAGTGGGTGATGCAAGCTGATGAAAATGATGCAAAAGCTCCAGCCCTGCGGGTAATACGCAGCTGATGTGAGTCACCGCAGATAAAACTTCAAAAAACAGCAAAGGCCGAAAGGTCCTTTAAAAGACAAAACATCAAAGATCTGGTTGCAGCTGTGGCAACAAGACATTTGATATATCAAAGGTTTGCTCCAATTAATAAAATAAGAACACTGTCAAACAGCTGTTATTAGACATATCTTCCTATTGTGCATATTACTGGCTGGGTTGGAGTCCACGTGTGATTCGGGTGCACGACACTGACCTTGCTGACAACGATAAAGATGGTGTAGAAGAGCATCAGGTGGTGTTTCTGCAGAGGCAGGTAGTGAGTCTGCTGGAGAGCAAACAGCACCGCCCCCATCAGGGTGACCTTTGTGGGGCTGAAACCAACAAAATATGAGATAGAATATTCTAATGTACAAGAAAAACACACAACACGCCAAAATGTTTATTATCTTAGAAGTAAAGCATTGAAACACTTTAAATACAGTACACACCAAAGGTTTGGACACACCTTCTCATTCAAAGAGTTTTCTTTATTTTCATGACTATGAATATTGTAGCTTCACACTGAAGGCATCAAAACTATGAATTAACACATGTGGAATTATATACTGAACAAAAAAGTGTGAAACCGCTGAAAATATGTCTTATATTCTAGGTTCTTCAAAGTAGCCACCTTTTGCTTTGATTACTGCTCCGCACACTCTTGGCATTCTGTTGATGAGCTTCAAGAGGTAGTCACCTGAAACGGTTTTCACTTCACAGGTGTGCCCTGTCAAGTTTAATAAGTGGGATTTCAAGCCTTATAAATGGGGTTGGGACCATCAGTTGTGTTGTGCAGGAAGTGGATACAGTACACAGCTGATAGTCCTACTGAATAGACTGTTAGAATTTGTATTATGGCAAGAAAAAAGCAGCTAAGTAAAGAAAAACGAGTGGCCATCATTACTTTAAGAAATGAAGGTCAGTCAGTCCGAACAATTGGGAAAACTTTGAAAGTGTCCCACAGTGCAGTCGCAAAAACCATCAAGCGCTACAAAGAAACTGGCTCACATGAGGACCGCCCCAGGAAAGGAAGACCAAGAGTCACCTCTGCTGCGGACGATAAGTTCATCCGAGTCACCAGCCTCAGAAATCGCAGGTTAACAGCAGCTCAGACTAGAGAACAGGTCAATGCCACACAGAGTTCTAGCAGCAGACACATCTCTAGAACAACTGTTAAGAGGAGACTGAGTGAATCAGGCCTTCATGGTAAAATAGCTGCTAGGAAACCACTGCTGAGGACAGCCAACAAGCAGAAGAGACTTGTTTGGATAAAGAACACAAGGAATGGACATTAGACCAGAGGAAATCTGTGCTTTGGTCTGATGAGTCCAAGTTTGAGATCTTTGGTTCTGCGGCGCAGAAGAGGTGAACGGATGGACTCTACATGCCTGGTTCCCACCGTGAAGCATGGAGGAGGAGGTGTGATGGTGTGGGGGTGCTTTGCTGGTGACACTGTTGGGGATTTATTCAAAATTGAAGGCATGTTGAACCAGCATGGCTACCATAGCATCTTGCAGCGGCATGCTATTCCATCCGGTTTGTGTTTAGTTGGACTATCATTTATTTTTCAACAGGACAATGACCCCAAACACACCTCCAGGCTGTGTAAGGACTATTTGACCAAGAAGGAGAATGATGGGGTGCTGCACCAGATGACCTGGCCTCCACAGTCACTGGACCTGAACCCAATCGAGATGGTTTGGGGTGAGCTGGACCACAGAGTGAAGGCAAAAGGGCCAACAAGTGCTAAGCATCTATGGGTACTCCTTCAAGACTGTTGGAAAACCATTTCAGGTGACTACCTCTTGAAGCTCATCAACAGAATACCAAGAGTGTGCGGAGCAGTAATCAAAGCAAAAGGTGGCTACTTTGAAGAACCTAGAATATAAGACATATTTTCAGTTGTTTCACACTTTTTTGTTCAGTATATAATTCCACATTTGTTAATTCATAGTTTTGATGCCTTCAGTGTGAAGCTACAATATTCATAGTCATGAAAATAAAGAAAACTCTTTGAATGAGAAGGTGTGTACAAACATTTGGTCTGTACTGTATATCCAATATATCTAGTGAGTGGTAAAAGCTGTTGCTGCAACATAAATGATGAGGAAGAACATACAGGTCCTTCTCAAAATATTAGCATATTGTGATAAAGTTCATTATTTTCCATAATGTCATGATGAAAATTTAACATTCATATATTTTAGATTCATTGCACACCAACTGAAATATTTCAGGTCTTTTATTGTCTTAATACGGATGATTTTGGCATACAGCTCATGAAAACCCAAAATTCCTATCTCACAAAATTAGCATATCATTAAAAGGCTCTCTAAACGAGATATGAACCTAATCATCTGAATCAACGAGTTAACTCTAAACACCTGCAAAAGATTCCTGAGGCCTTTAAAACTCCCAGCCTGGTTCATCACTCAAAACCCCAATCATGGGTAAGACTGCCGACCTGACTGCTGTCCAGAAGGCCACTATTGACACCCTCAAGCAAGAGGGTAAGACACAGAAAGACATTTCTGAACGAATAGGCTGTTCCCAGAGTGCTGTATCAAGGCACCTCAGTGGGAAGTCTGTGGGAATGAAAAAGTGTGGCAGAAAACGCTGCACAACGACCTTGGGGGACCTGCGGAAGCAGTGGACTGAGTCTGGAGTAGAAACATCCAGAGCCACCGTGCACAGGCGTGTGCAGGAAATGGGCTACAGGTGCCGCATTCCCCAGGTCAAGCCACTTTTGAACCAGAAACAGCGGCAGAAGCGCCTGACCTGGGCTACAGAGAAGCAGCACTGACTGTTGCTCAGTGGTCCAAAGTACTTTTTTCGAATGAAAGCAAATTCTGCATGTCATTCGGAAATCAAGGTGCCAGAGTCTGGAGGAAGACTGGGGAGAAGGAAATGCCAAAATGCCAGAAGTCCAGTGTCAAGTACCCACAGTCAGTGATGGTCTGGGGTGCCGTGTCAGCTGCTGGTGTTGGTCCACTGTGTTTTATCAAGGGCAGGGTCAATGCAGCTAGCTATCAGGAGATTTTGGAGCACTTCATGCTTCCATCTGCTGAAAAGCTTTATGGAGATGAAGATTTCATTTTTCAGCACGACCTGGCACCTGCTCACAGTGCCAAAACCACTGGTAAAT
This sequence comes from Girardinichthys multiradiatus, assembly GCF_021462225.1. NCBI lineage: Eukaryota > Metazoa > Chordata > Actinopteri > Cyprinodontiformes > Goodeidae > Girardinichthys > Girardinichthys multiradiatus. The sequence goes on from NC_061801.1 coordinate 20,245,464, forward strand.
GGTTTACTGACCATGGTATCACTGTGCTCAATTGGCCTGCCGACTCTCCTGACCTGAACCCCATAGAGAATCTGTGGGATATTGTGAAGAGAACGTTGAGAGACTCAAGACCCAACACTCTGGATGAGCTAAAGGCCGCTATCGAAGCATCCTGGGCCTCCATAAGACCTCAGCAGTGCCACAGGCTGATTGCCTCCATGTCACGCCGCATTGAAGCAGTCATTTCTGCAAAAGGATTCCCGACCAAGTATTGAGTGCATAACTGTACATGATTATTTGAAGGTTGACGTTTTTTGTATTAAAAACAATTTTCTTTTATTGGTCGGATGAAATATGCTAATGTTGTGAGATAGGAATTTTGGGTTTTCATGAGCTGTATGCCAAAATCATCCGTATTAAGACAATAAAAGACCTGAAATATTTCAGTTAGTGTGCAATGAATCTAAAATGACATTATGGAAAATAATGAACTTTATCACAATATGCTAATATTTTGAGAAGGACCTGTATTAAACATTATAACAAGAACCCTCTCACAAAATGATAAAACTGTACGCATAATTAGCTCATTAGGGCACCCATAGCACCAATGTGCATTACCTTGCTTAGCCAATTACTTTAAAATGCTTTCAAATAAATTACAGCACCATTTGGAAAAAAACACAATTTCATTTCTATTCATTCGTCAAGTGAGACGGTTGATCCAGGTTTTAGGTCTTTGAGTGACACCAATCAGACATAAGATTATGGCCACCTGTCTAACAGAATGTCAGTCCCTTTTTTGCTGCCAAAACAGCCCCAACCCCTTGAGGCATGGCATTTTATTTAAATACGCCTTTCAGAGAAGAAAATCACAAAGTGCTGTAAAACTAGATGGGTATGTTGGGTTGTTCCAGAAAAGAAATCAGTCAATCATCCAGAACCTTTTTAAGAACCTGAAGCTGTGCTGTGGTGTCACCAAGATGTTAGCAGCAGGTCCTGTAGTACAGTACCACAGTGGATCGGTTTGTTGTTCTTGTTTTTTAGGTTAGTTATGTGTAGAAACTTTCACAGATTTGCACAATGTGCTTTGAGCATATTGTTGCTTATGATGATTTGTCGTTCTTTAAGTATATTTTATTTACTTACCTACTTTTTGCTTCATTAAATGAATGGGCCTAACTGCAGAAATGAATTTAAGGTTAATAAATTTTAGCTTTTTCTCAGATCCAGCATAAACTTCTTCAGCAATTGAGCTATAGTAGCTAATCTGGTGGACTGGGCAACACGGATTGGCCTCTGATTCTCACGTGTGTTAGTTAGCCTTGGCTGCCCGCGACCCCTGCCACAGATTAACCAGCGTTCCTTCATTGGGTCAATCTTGATGGATCTTGATGTTGACTGACGACAGCCCACAAAGGCTGCAGTTTTGAGGATGTTCCTATTTCTAAAATGTCAGCTTTGAGGACAAAAGTTCCCTTGAAGTCGAATATATCCCCACCCACTAACTGGTGCTATGGTGTACAGATAATTAGTGTTATTCACCAGTCATAATGTTATGCTTGATCAGAGTATAAGTTAATATAGGGGACTTTTGGAGTGAAGTGTGGACTATGTCCTTGTCAAGCAACCAGCAGAACTCCAGGGGATGAGTGTATGTTAGAAAAATAACTCCAATCAAGACGCACTCGATGTCATTTAAAACTGCTGTAGACAACTTACTAGGACATTTTAAGGAGCTCATTGGTTTCTGGCTTCCAAACACCCCGGACAAGCTGCTCAAAGTTACTTATGAGGCCACCTCCAGCACCTGAAAAGCAGAGACATGCCTTTAACACAGAAAAACAGGTGGGACATTTATTACCAAAACAATTTTGGGTGACTTCAAAGCTAAAAAACGTCACCAATCGCATTAAAACAAAAACTCCAATCACTTACTGACCTCTCGCCCACCCAATGGCAATCATAACCAACAGGCTGTCCTTATATTTGCTGCGTGCTTGAGTGACACCTCCAAGGACCTTCCATGTCCTGGTCACCTCCTTCATTCCTGACAGCACCAACCTGAGGGGCAGCAGAGCCGCGCAGCTGTAGACCACGTCCATGGGGCAATAAAAGACGAGGTACCTGCAGAGACAAATAAGGGTTCGATAACTTGGAGAAGCATCTGTCAAAACATCTGTCACACATGATGCTTATACCATCATGCCAAGGGTCCGTTATGCCTCCAGTGGTACACAATCATTATACAAACTAGATGGAATAATGAAGATGGAGGACCTTCTTCAAATTCTTCAACATCGCTACCAAACAACAGCTACATGGTAAAACCTTGTACACAATGGGGTTCCAATGGGACAATGATTCTAAACAGACATCAAAGTTGGTTTTGGAAAGGATAAAAAAAAAAAAAAAAAAGGCTAATGTTAACTTTCTGGATTTGTCCCAACTTCAGTCCAAATGACAAATAGGTTGTGCCTAAAAGCTAGGTGCTTTTCCTGAAAAACAAACCAGTTTCAAATTCTTAATAAGACAATTAGACAAATATCTAACTAGAACTATACCGTGACTGGGTGTATGGTTTCAAGAAGCATTTGGTTTTCTGGCAACATGTAAAGAGATTTTTATTTTATTAGTTTAAGTGTATGTATATATTTATTTAAGGTAGTATGTATATTTTAGACCCTGTATGGGTTAGTGAAAACCCACAATAAATTTAAACTTATGCAACAATTTCCGGTTAAAAAAAAAATATCATTGTGTAATCATATAAAGTTGTAAAAAGGACTTTCAAATGCATCAACAAAAGCCCCAAATTAATACAACATCCACGGCAATGATGGGTGTTTGTCTGCATAAAGCACAATGTTTTTACCCTTCTTTCACTAACACAGAGTAGGATGTGCATTTGTGTAAGACGGTGTAATTTTATAGGGAACCTGTAGAGGGCACCAAAGGCTTCATTTTTAAAGTCAACAAACCTGTATCTTGTATTTTCCACTTTTTAGGCTTTCCCTGAATGAAAAAAAGCAAGATAAGGAATAACGTCATATTTGTGTGTCACCTCTAACTGATAACAACAAGCTGTTATTTTCTCCTTCTTTGTTCTTGTCCCTGAACATGCTGTGCACATCTGGACAAATTAAAAGGACAGTTTTACACTGCATCCAGAAAGTATTCACAGCGCTGCACTTTTTCCACATTTTGTCATGTTAAAGCTTCTTCCAAATGGTATCAAATTAATCTTTTTCTCAAAAATTCTACACACAATACCCCATTATGACAATGTGGAAGAAGTTTGTTTAGATTGTTGCAAATGTATTCACAGGCTTTGCTTAATACTTAGTTGATCCACCTTTGGCAGCAATTACACCCTCAGGTCTTTTGAATATGATGCCACAAGCCTAGCACACCTATCTTCAGAAAGTTTCGCCCATTTTTCTTTGCACCACATCTCAAGCTCTGTCAGGTTGGATAGGAAACATGTGTGCACAGCCATTTTCAGATCTCTCCAGAGATGTGCAATCAGATTAGAGTCTGAACTCTGGCTTGGCCACTCCTGGACATTCAAAGAGTGGTTTCGTAGCCACTCCTTTGAGATCTTGGCTGTGTGTTTTCGGTCGTCCTGCTGAAAAATAAACCATCGCCCTAGTCTGATGTCAAGAGCACCCTGGATCAGGTTTTCACCCAGGATGTCTCTGTACATTGCTGCATTCATCTTTCCCTCTATTCTGACTAGTCTGCCAGTTCCTGCTGCTAAAAAAAACCTCCCCATAGCACGATGCTGTCACCACCATGCTTCACAGTAGGGTTGCTATTGGCTTTGTAATGAGCGGTGCCTGGTTTCCTCCGTACATGACATGACAAGAAGGTCAATCTTTGTCTCGTTAGACCAGAGAATTATGTTTCTCATGGTCTGAGAGTCCTTCAGGTGCCTTTTGGTAAACTCCAGACGGGCTCCCATGTGCCTTTTATTATGGAGTGGCTTTCATCTGGCCACTCTACCATAAAGGCCTGATTGGTGGACTGCTGCATAGATGGTTGTCCTTCTGGAAGGTTCTCCTCTCTCCACGGAGGAATGCTGGAGCTCTGACAGAGTGACTATGGGTTTCTTGGTCACCTCCCTGACCTGGACCCTTCTCCCCTGATCGCTCAGTATAGATGGCTGACCAGCTCTAGAAAGAGTCCTGGTGGTTCCAAACTTCTTCCATTTTGAAATGATGGAGATCCCTGTGCTCATTGGGACCTTCAAAGCAGCAGAAATATTTCTGTGTCCTTCCTCAGATTTGTGCCTCAAGACAATCCTATCACGGAGGTCTAGGGCAAAGGCTTTATATACTTACGTAAATGTCTTAGTTTTTTATTTGTAATAAATTTACAACAAACTTCATTCATAATGAGGTATTGTGTGAAGTATTTTAAGGAAAGAGATTAATTTGATACAATTTGAAAGAAGGCTGTTACATACCTAAATGTGGAAAAAGTGCTGTGCATACTTTCCAGATGCACTGTGTGCACAGTCCCAGCCTCTGCTATTTACCAGATGGTTGATGCGAGCAGAACACTGGTGCCGTTGGACAAAGGTGCTACCGGCGGCTCGGCCAGCATGATCCCTGACAGCACTGCTCCCCCGAAGCAGTAGAGCATGGAGCTGAACCAACAGGCCAAGGGGCTGACTCTGGACACATCTAGAACTCCTGTGCAAGAAACATGGGTATAAATGTGATTGATGTATTGCATCTATGTGCTAAATAGTTGATCAGTTTCCGAACATTGGCATGAATGTAAAAGTCTGTGAACATCACATAAAAAGCGTTATTTGTTGCAAAAAACAGTTGCAACAAATCCCATTTAGTACAATGTAATACTTTGATCTCTTCCCTCTCAGATATGTGCCTCAAGCGTCTTTGAGCTGTGTAAATATTAAACAGTTTACAGTCAACAGGCAGTGAACAGGGAATGGTTTGTCAAACACACCCACATAGTTTGCTGTGCAGTTTACAGACCAAAGTTCAGAGAGGAATGACCTTTAAAGATAATGACACAGATCAGACCTGTTCCCCAATAATGAAAATCAGCAGCTTTCTGAGTTTTTCCAGCCTGATCAGACAGAACGTTGCTGGTTTTTTCCCCCCTGCAATCATTCACACGACAAAGGCTTGACAAGAACAGCCATGAATTCAAGATTAACTCAGGCAGGCCAAAAAGCCTGGGAACTGCTCAACCGCTTGCCCTAACATGTTCTGATTTACATAATCATAATGTTCAATACAATGAAGATATTATGCAGTATGCCTAAACTATTAACACATTGTTATTGATACATATACAGGTATCATTTCATATTTTCATGTCACATACAGTATATCATACATTTAACCCAAGACTGACCTATTTAGTTCAACAAAAACAAAATGAAGCCTAGAAATCAACACATTTGTATTTCTCCTCAGACAGGTAGCTCTTTAGGTGGCCCTGTCCCGAGTAACTACAGTCATACGGGTATACTTTGGACTAGAAGGGTAATCTGAGGATTAAAAACCTATTATTGACTCCTGGAGAGGGATCTAGAGAATTTAATGCTCTGTTTGTCTTCCAGACTACTTTGGACTCTGCACCAATCGCTTTCAACTTTTATCTCACAGTGTTATACAGCTGTTCCTAATTGTAAATCACTGATATAGCAACGTAAAAAAATATATTTACCCAATTACAGATTCTGTTTTTGCTTTTCTGTCACCCTTGAAAGGTTTCAGATCATACAAACGTAGTGGGGAATTCAGGCCCACTCTTCGTGCAAATTTGTCTGAATTCAACCACAATGAAGGATTTTAAAGCATGAAAAGTCTGGATAACTTTATGCTCAATCAGACTTTGACTAGGCTACTCCAAAACTGTAATATTTTTTTAAGCCAATCAGGAGTGGACTTGGAGGTGCAACAGGATAACGTTGCTTGGGTTTAAGATCACAAATTGATGGCCGGACATTCTTCTTCTAGGTTTTCTGTTAGGGAAAATGGTTCCATGGATGGCAGCAAGTTGCCCAGGTCCAAAAGTAGCCAAACAGCCCAAGACAATCACACTACTACCACTATGTTTGACTGTATCTATTAGGTACTAGATGTAATGAAATGCATACCTTCCACAAAGGTCCACTGTTGTCTCATTAGTCTGCAAAATATTTCTTTTGAAGTCTTGGGGCTCATCAGGACGTTAGTTAGATAATAGGAAAGGGGCGTTCGTATTCTTTTTGGTTAGCAGTTGTTTTGATTTCTGAACTCTCCCACAGATGTTATTTATAGTCTCCTTCTTACTGTTTGATCATTAACGCTGACCTTCACTGAAGCAAATGTGGCCTGCACTTCTTTGATGTTGTTCCAGGTTCTTTTGTGATCTTCTGGACGAGTTGTTTTTGCTCTCTTGCAGTAATTTTGGTGGGCAGGCCACTCCAGGAAGATTCATTACTGCTCCATCCTTAGTGGAAGGCAATTTGACTTTTTTTCCTATTTTGTAAAGACGCTTCACCTCGCATTCAAAAGGCTTCTTTGGTTCAGAAGTCCAGGTGCCATTTACTTAAGCACTTAGGACTGTCAAGTCCTGGATGACTGATGGTCTACACCAGCGTATTACTGTTCCATGTTTTCTCTGTACGTCATAAATGATTCATGGGAGATAACTGCCATTGTTGTCCTTTCATGACTGATAGATGTTCATAACTTTGTTTCTCATCAGTTTCTTTGGATCAGAGCATGATGTGTTGGTTTTTTAAGCCTACTTCATTTTGTGAAACTGGTAAGTTATTTTTTCATCCTTACAGATCAGCCAGTGTTTAAAACTTAATGTTGCAGGAAAAATTTTATTTAAAATTGAAAACATTTGGTTAATCACAGTCAATTCATGATTTAATAAAGGGGATGATTACATTTTCAGACAGGGTCAGGTGAACTAAAAAAAAGATTTCTGTATTTACTCAGGTCTAATTTGTCTGATCCTCAAACTTGTCTGATGATTTGAAACATTTATGTCAGACACAAAAGCAAAAACAGAGGATTCTGTAAGGGGGCAAAGACTTCTTCAGAGCTGTATATGCACATAACATGGGAAATTTGTACCACAGTATTAACAATTAATGCTAAAAGGTATTAGAAAGAGTTTGCATTGTTGTTGTTTTTTCATGGAAACCATAAATAACTCTGTGGACATAGCATCATGGTGTGAGACTGCCTTGCCTGAATCTCCTATCAAAACCTTCAGTGATTTATGGGAGAAAAAAACAACAATGAAAAACAATGGTGGTTTTAAATCTACCTTAACACATAATTTGGTTTCAGCACACAATCTGACAAAATTTCATCCTTTTCAACAATAAATGTGTTGAATATAACAATTTAGCTGGTGCTGTGTGATATACATTTCTCCATTCAACCTAAAGGAAATCGGTGTTTTGAGGTGATGAAGTTACAACTACTAGAATAAGAGGAAGCAAAGAAGAAATGGAAAACATGTCAGACAGGGAGAAATGGTAAGAAATATAAAGCCCTGCAAGCTGAGACCATAACTGTTGTTTACATCCTCTTCTCCTGTGATAACCCTCACATTAAATACTAAACTGTGGTGTGTTCGGCCTGATGGGAGTCCTGGCACAGCGTGCAGAATAGCGTTTACATAGTAAACAGCCATGCTCTGTCAGCACCTTTAAATGCGGAGCGAATGTAAATTATACTGTCAATGTTCGAGCCAGACTGAGCAGACATAAACAAAAAATCACATTTAGCGCTAAAACTGCAGGGTGCCGCAGGATCAATTCAAGACAGAGAACATAATACATAACAACTCTGTTCATATTTTCAGCTGGAGTAAACTCAAGAGCTCTGATGAGCTGGTACACCTTTAGCATATCATCTCTTTTGCTTGATAGGAAACACATTTACAAGGCAAATTAGAGTAACCAGGCCAACCGTACTGCTCCTGCACCATAAATTCTTCCCCTAGTTGCTTTGTCTTTTTCCTTTGTTGGAAAGAGGAGACAAAATTGACTCTTGTTTCTTTACCTCAATCGTTGAGAGAATTTAAATCATCTAATGGTTTCTTTCTGTTCAATAATAGAGCTGTCATTAAAACATTAAAACAGTACAATTGCCACCATCTGCGAAAAGCCAAAAGGGGAAAAAACAAACACACCTCTGGTGAGATCAGACCAAAATTAAAACTTTTCGCCTGACATGCAAAGCACTGTGTGGTAAAAACGCCAACATTGCACATAACTTTGAACACACCATCTCACTCTAAAACATGGTGGTGGCAGCATAATGCTATGGAGATGTTTGTCTTTAGCAGATACAGGAAAGCTAGTTAGAATAGAAAATTGGAGAAAGTTTCACCATCCAGCAAGACCATGACCTTAAACCACAGCCAGAGTTATTGTGCAATAGTTTAAAGTACATAATGGGCTACAATGGCCTAGTCATAGCCCAGATATGAATCCAATTAAGAACCAGTACAAATTTATGCTGCCATAATTTTAGTACTGTTTCACACCACATTTTCAGACTTTTATTTGGAAAAAATTTTAAACCCATGTATCTACTTCTGTTCTCCTTACAATTATGCACTACTTTGTGGTTTGTGATTGTATTATGACAAAATATAAAAAGGTTCCTGCGGCGTAAATACTCTTGCCAAGTCCAATATTTATCACCCAGGATCTGTACCTCTCAATTCAAAGAAGGGACACTATAATGAATTATCAACAGGAGCGCATGTCTAAACTACACATGCCCAATCTGCACTGAAGCCTGCAAACAGGAGCTCCCTCCTCCAGTCCTAACATCAGTTCAAACTGATTGATCTTTATTCATCCATCTTCCTTCACTCTAACATGATCAGACCGTCCCTGAGCTTGATTTCCATGGCCTACCTAAGGTCTCCCTCCTCTTTTCTCTGTGGACAGTCTTTCTAATCGTTACTGGATTTAAAAAAAAGAGAAATTTTTTCTATTTCTAGCTTGAAGCAAAACCAACTGACAGACAAATAACTACTGTTGCTCCTTCATGTTTCCTCCAGCTGCCTCCTAAACCATCCATGTGTTGCAGTGTGTGCAGGGTTTGAGTTTAAAATAACTCTTTATTGACATAAAGACTCAAATGAACTCAAGTTCTTTTTGAGAAAACTTGTGAGCATTTGTGTCTAATAGGATGTCCTGTATAACTTTAAATGACTTTCTTCCTCTTCATGTTACTGAAAGTCTGAAATACAAATTATTGGACCCTAAATGAAAGCCTGAAAAGGACAAAGGAAGTGATTTAAGGCAGGAAAGAGGACAGACAGAAAGGGCTGAATGGTTTATAGCATTCCATTCCTTTTAAGGAAAAGAAGCAGCATAAAACCTGAAAACCAAATCCAACTATTGCAGAGATCAGGTCAGTTTTTCAGACATTTTTCCCCTAGAAATCATTGAACACATATACAAGCGCATGTCCCAGAGGCGCTGCATGCAATTTGTTTGCTTATATTTCTACAGTCTATCTTCCCACCACTTTCAGACGGCCTGATGCCAGGAGCTAAGGACAATGGGTTAAAATGTCACGGCAGCTCAGATGCTTTGCAAGGCAAGTTCAGAAATAGATTTGCAGCAGCAGGACTACAAAGGGCTCAGTTTGCGTTCTTGAATGTTTGTGTGTTGAAAGTCAAATACTGGAGCAATTAGAAGTCCACCTGTCACTATAGCCACAACAGAAACAAACTATGGCACAGGGCCTGACTTTGGTCCAAGGTTTATTTTAAAGTCATCTTGCTAAGAGGGTTTCCTTTTTGTTTGACCTTGGCAAAACACTTGAACAAGCCTTATTTAAACACTTAAATGGGAGCAGGTTCTTTCTTTTTCCTTCTTTTTTAAATGTGTCTACATCAAAAAGGGTCTTTACTATTAACACAACCAGGATTCGAAGTAACGTTGCTTTGGTATCATTTATTCCAATACATGATTCAAAGCAGAACAATGTAATCGTCATCAGAAGATCTGGCAGTGGTGGAGCAGGATTTCTAATAAACACTGCTTTCTGTAAAAAAGGAACCTTACAAGCCAATAAAACAGTATTAATAATAATATGTTTACAAATATCAGAGGGCATTAAAGTCCCAAAACATTGCACATCTGTACATATGTAAATTCAAATTTAGACTTCTCACCAAAGCAATTAGGGTTAGAAATTATGTGCAACATTTTAAATATTTTGGTTTCCTTTTTTTTTTTTTTACATGTCCTGTCCAGCAGAGTAGCACTCAGAATTGTAATAAAGAAGCAATAAAGAGAGAGAGGTTGGGCAAAAAGGTAAAAGGGAGAGAAGGAGAAAAGAATTCAGGAGAGAAAGAAGGATGAAGATTACAATATAACACCCGAGAAGACCGCTTCTACACCTGCAGAAACATATAACAGCATTGTCACCGAAAAGTGCACAGTACTAATGAATGCAAGATGTAATTAGTGGTAACTATGACTCAATATATAACATCTGTGTATCTGTTAACACCTGAATATATACACCTGTGGGTGTTCGTGTGAGCACCCAGTCCCCCAACCAAAGGGGGAAGCCGGAAGCGCACAGCAATAATCAAGAGCATGGCCCCACTCCAAAAAAGAGCAGACCAGCCACCCAGCACAACAATATGCCACACAAATGGGCACACGACCAACATGCCCAACCACGCCCAAACCTATGGCTAGAATCACCCAGTACCCGATGTCCCCTTGCCCGGCACAGGATCGCAGCCACATCCAGGCCAGCCAAGCAAAAACGATAGAGCCAACAAACCCCACCCCAATGGGGGCCACAGCCCCTGGCACCAGACTCCACAGTGACCCCAACCCAGACACCCTCCATATCAGCAACAACGCCCCACTGGACATAGCCAAAGGTCTCCCACCCCCACTAGGTAATGGAGCCGATCAAAGGAGCCCAGAGATGTTGATCTGATGTGGAGGCAGTGGCTGTCTCCAGACATATGTAATCCAAGCAAAGGTCTCCATACTGGTTAATACTAAGAACATTTTTATTTTTACATTTAATGAGGATGGTTTTATTAGCGATACAAAAGGCAGTGAAAACCATGTGAACTGACTTTGTCTCCATGGTGACATCATCTAAGCCCAACAAGCAAACTGAAGGGGAAGGTGAAATATTAAATCTCAGATACTTTGATAAGTCTACACATATCCGGCACCAGAACCCCTGAACAGGTGTACATAACCATAGTGCGTGGATGTAAATGCCAGGTATATTGCCCCCACACAGAACTGCTTACACTGAGATTGAAACCAGAAACCTTGATCTGAGACATGAATATAAACCACTAATCCCTTGAGCAGTCCTGCACTGTGTCATGTGGATAAAGTTTAAGTTTGAAAAATAGATCAACTTCAGAACCATTGTTCAGCATATATATTTGATGACAACTTCACAGAAAAGGAGCACTAATTAGATCATCTGAACAGATCTTATCAGAACTCACGCTGAATGAACATTTAGTCGTCACATCTTAGAAAAGCAGGAAGCTGCAACAGTCACACTATGCAGTGGTAACTGATAAACCTGCAAGTGCAGCAAGATGGTTTCTGTGAAGGCTGCTAAATGTGTGCATGCTTCCTGTGCTGCACTCCTAAACATGTTTTAATTTCCTTTCTTGACCAGCACTGTATCAGCAGAGCTGTAAGAATTCCAACTTTAAATGAACAAAGAAGATGCACTGATGCCTCAGTAGTATTAGAGACTTAAGATAAAAAACTATAAAGCTGACAAACCAGCTGGGTGGGTTCATAAATTTGGAGCAGGGCGTTCTTATCTGAGATATCCCAGGCATTACGAAGTTTAACACACTCATTAAACCAACCGACGAGTTGCAAAAAAAAAACAAAAAAAAAACGACACAACTCCCTATTAATGAAACGTGGTCAAACCTCACCTTTGAGTAGAAAAGATTATTAAAAAGGGCAGCACATTTACAATTTCTTATGTTTTTCTATTTTCCACCCAGAGACAAGCCTAGGTGAATCAGCAAAGGTGTTTTGTCGATTAGGCATTGCGTCGGCACAAGTCCGGCGTTTTAGATGAACAGACGTTAGATGAAATTAGGTATGTTGCTATCATCGAGCCTGCTGGTACAATTTTTCTTCAATCGATTCACTGGTGATTACGCTACTCGTTATACCGTCTCCTCAGAAGCAACTTTTTATTTGCGTGTAAAAAGCTTTGAGAATTCTCGAAATAACATAAACAAACCCAGAAAATCATGCATTATAATCTTTTTTACTGCTGTTCATGAGCAGCTATGTATGATTTAGGTGAAGATGAGGGAATGTTTTAAGTCGGCCTAATGGTCTGTTGTTAAGTAATGTTTTAAACCAATAAACAAAAAAATAAAAATCTACTTCTAGGATATGTGAGCAGATGGTGAAATAGTTTGTGTACCATCTAGATTCCATCAAAAGCTGTAAATAATTTATAGTTTTTATTTCAGTATTTAACTATATGATGAAGATGAATGCCCTTTTGTTTTCAAGTTAGAATATACTCGTTCTTCAGTCAAGCTGCACAGTATATAGAATCGCAGATGTCAGCCAAACAAATGTGTGCAATGTTGCAATTGCAAAGGACTCCAAGGATACAATATTTTGTAGGCTGTAATACTTTAGGCACTAGGGATGGGAATTTATCACATCAGTTATCGTTATCATGACACATTTATGATAAGAATTTGGATTTATCATGATAACAATAAATTTCAAATTAATGATGTTTGAAAATCCCAAAAGCTGACTGTATTGTCGGAATTATTTTTATTATTTTCTCCACTGTTACATGAGAGCTTTAAAAGACATCAATAAACTGCAAAATATGATTAAATGCAGTAACTGTGTGCAGTTAAATTATACAAATCAGATTTCTTTATGTAACTAGTATTCTGAAGAAGCCTATTTAAAAAAGGGTAGGTTTTTTTAAGATCAGTATGTGTTTGTGAGGCTATGATTGTTTAGACATGCAGTCACAGCCAAACAGTTACAGTTATCACCTTTCTTGTTATCACAATAAATGCCACATCATAATAAAATGTTATGTTCGTAGAAAGTTAAAATGATAAGTTAGTCTTTATCTTATGCAATGCATTTTTAACTGTCACAAAACCCATGGTGTTTGCTTAGGATTTAGTTGCAGCACTGTTGCAAGTACAAAGTGTTGAAACACCTTAACTTTTCATGTATTCCAACTTCAAACAAGGACAAACTCCTGCTCTGAAGTTCCCAACCATAAACTCGTAAATTATGCAGCTACTCAAACTTTCCACTCACCTGGCTGCTCCCTCAGAGCCATCACTGACACGATATAATGCGCCATATCAAAGTAAGGAAACATGGACAAGTTTGCCAGTCCGTGGGACAGTTCGTCCAAGTACAACATCCCGAACAGATCCATTCTCCTGTTTCTGAGGCTGGTCGATAGCACTTCGCTACGCTAGTTCGCTTGTTCGACCCTCGGGTGGAGAAAAGGCACAGGTCCAACTGTGAGCATCAGGGTGTTGACACTTCATCCAAAGTCTGTGAGGTCTGACACAAGCCAGGAGGAGCAGACAACAGCTGTGGGGAGATATGCTTCTGCCGAGCGGCTCACAGCTGGCTAGCTGAACTATGGGATCACCGGTGGGTCGCTGGGCAACAGCTCTGCGTTGCTACGGGACGGTCATCAGTGACGGTGTCATCCGCACATAGAAGAAATTCCTGCTTCGTACGCCGCCATGCTAGTGATGAGCCGGGCGGAGCCAGAGCGGGTTGTCATTGGAGGATTACAGCCAATCAGGTGTCAGAAGGTGGATTTGTGAAGTGATGGAACAGGAAGCTCTTCTATGCCGTTATATTTATTTCCACCTGCAGTTGTTTGGTAGTACGACAATCTAATGTAACGCGAACAGCAAGAACGTGTTTTGCCAGTAATTATTCAAAACTACTTCATTTATGGCAGGAACATAAACACGAGATCATTTTAGAGTAACAAAACCCTAAAGTGAAAAACAACGAAAAGTTATGTAGACATCAAAATAATCTTATGATTGGATCAGCTGGATGTCACATAGGTCAAAGGGAAATTACTGATTGGTATTAAAATGGGAAAAATAATAATCATGGATAATACATGCAGCAAAATACATACATACACACACTGGCAAAAATTATGGAATCACCAGTATCCGAGGATGTACTGTCCATGACAACTTTGTAACTACAGTCAATCTAAGTGGCAACATTCTGGCTTTATAAAAACACTAAAGGTCAGTAACAGTCACTTTTTTAGCTCTAGCAGACTACCATGATGTTAGTTCTTGATTTCTTTTAGCGTTTCTTAAAGCCAGAAAGTTGCCACTTACACTCACCGGCCTCTTTTTTGGGTACACCTTGCTAGTACCGGGTTGGACCCCTTTTTGCCTTCAGACCTGCCTTAATCGTGCGTGGCATAGATTCAACAAGGTACTGGAAACATTCCTCAGAGAGTTTGGTCCATATTGACATGATAGCATCACACAGATGCTGCAGATTTGTCGGCTGCACATCCATGATGCGAATCTCCCGTTTCACTACATCCCAAAGGTGCTCTATTGAATTGAGATCTGTTGACTGTGGAGGCCATTTGAGTACAGTGAACTCATTGTCATGTTCAAGAAACCAGTCTGTGATGATTCAGGCTTTATAACGGTGCGTTATCCTGCTGGAAGTAACCATCAGAAGATGGGTACACTGTGGTCATGAAGGGATGGACATGGTCAGCAACATTACTCAGGTGGGCTGTGGCGTTGACACGATGCTAAGTTGGTATTAAGGGGCCCAAAGTGTGCCAAGAAAATATCCCCCACACCATCACACCACCACCACCAGCCTGAACCGTTGATACAAGGCAGGATGGATCCATGCTTTCATGTTGTTGATGCCAAATTCTGACCCTACCATCCGAATGTCGCAGCAGAAATCTAGACTCATCAGACCAGGCAACATTTTTCCAATCTTCTAATGTCCAATTTTGGAGAGCCTGTGTGAATTGTAATCTCAGTTTCCTGTTTTTAGCTGACAGGAGTGGAACCCGGTGTGGTCTTCTGCTGCTGTAGCCCATCTGCCTCTAGGTTAGACGTGTTGTGCTGTCAGAGATGCTCTTCTGCATACCTTGGTTGTAACGAGTGTTTATTTCAGTTACTGTTGCCTTTCTATCAGCTCGAACCTGTCTGGTCATTCTCCTCTGACCTCTGGCATCAGCAAGACACTTGCGCCCACAGAACTGCCGCTCACTGGATATTTTCTCTTTTTTGGACCATTCTCTGTAACCCCTAGAGATGGTAGTGCGTGAAAATCCCAGTAGATCAGCAGTTTCTGAAATACTCAGACCAGCGCATCTGGCACCAACAACCATGCCACGTTCATAGTCACTTAAATCACATTTCTTCCCAATTCTGATGCTCGGTTTGAACTGCATCAGATTGTCTTGACCATGTCTACATGCCTAAATGCATTGAGTTGCTGCCTTGTGATTGGCTGATTAGAAATTTGCGTTAACGAGCAGTCGGACAAGTTTACCTAATAGAGTGGCTGGTGAGTGTACAGTGACTGTAGTTTTGTGTCATGTCTGTGATCTGCTTTTTTTTTTTAGAAAAATACATCACACATATATATATATATATATATATATATATATATATATATATATGTAACGGGTATAAGAAATACTTAAATTATTGTAGTGAAATTCCTGCTAAAATGGATGTTGTGGTTGTCCTGTGATGGGTGGTTTTTAGCACCCCCTACTGGTAGGCTATAAATGTGACAGGAAACCGGAAATTTCCCCACAGTCTGTTTAACTTCCTGCTGTGGTAAGTTGTGCAGTCCGGTTCTCTTCAAGAAAAGTACTATAAAGTATACTAAAAAGTTAACTCAAGATTTATTGTAATATGCACAGTCGTGCAGCAACATTGGACAAGTTTCACCATAGTATTTTTGTTATGTATGTGTTGCCCAGGGTAAACTAAATTCAGTGTTGTTTTTACATAGATGTCCATGCCAGTAGAGGAGCTAACCACATCATGTTTGTGCTCTGAACCACTCATTTGCAGGTAATTATGTTATACTAAATGTTCTGAGTTAAGTCAGGGATGTTCCCAAGTTCATACATGGGATTGCACATTGATAGTCGGCCGCCATTTCATGACGAGACCTGCTGTATTTCCTGTGTACCACCAGAGGGTGCTGAAGAGCAGTTTAATAATTCATTTCGACTGCTGTCTGTATTTTATTATTTTCTAATACCTTGTTTCGTATATAAAAACTATAAAAAGGATGTAATAGGTTAAAAAAGAGTTAAAAACAGATTGTAATAAATTCATTGTAAAACTATAACGTAAAAAATCACTGTACGATCACACATAAAAAAAAGGAATACTGTTTAAACCATCATCCAACCTATTGGTCTTTGAGAGTGTTTATGACGGGACGGGTCCACAACTGTTACATTGGTGCCGTGACCCGGATTTCAATCAAGCTCGTCGAACCTGTGACCGTCCTGTCTGCCACATCGCTTCTTGAGGAAATTTGTTTGCAGTGTTTGTGGGTTCGTCACAGCTGACATGGTATCATTACGGTGCAATGTAAAAATATTGCTAGATAGTGTGTCTCAGTGCCCCAGAAAACTTTTGTGTGCCATACCAGTGATATACCAGACAAGTTATTGATTTTATTTTCCTTGGTGTTTTGGATTTCGATATCTATACTTTTATCGAAACATTTGAACAATGTCTACTCATGGTAATCCCTCTTGGTTTAGCACACCCATTGGTATTGGTAGAGGCAGGGGCTTACTCGCTCCCGTTCCTTTTTCTGTTAATAGTCCTATTCTGAGTGGTGTTATGCCCTCACTAGATGAAATTCCTGGCACCAGGGTCCATAATCCTGTTAACCATCATGCCAGCACTCCTATGCCTCATGTCACACCTACATCAAATCCTACTAATGACAGTTCTGAGTGTGTAGCTGCTCAGATGAGATCTGTTATCCAAGAAATAGGACATCAGTTGGCTGACAGCATCATGTCACTTATGCAGCCACACAACATGGTTGCTCCCAGTTCTACGGCCACACAAACTGTGGCGAGCACTGTGAGTCAGTCCAGTTATGTGTCTGATGTATCCCAGGTCCATGTTGTCATGCAGAGAAAGGTCAAAGAACCTCCATGTTTTGCAGGTAATAGTTCAGACTCAATTACAGTGCATGACTGGGAAGATCAGATGCGAACGTTCATTAAGAAAAATGAAGTGAAGGTTGAAGAACAGGCTGAGGAAATCCTTATGCATTTGAGGGGTAAGGCAAAGGATGTTGTTAGGTTTAGTATTAGAAATAGCAACAGTGACATCAATGCTCACCCTGATATGATTTATAGTCTCCTTAGGAAACACTTCAGCTCTACTAAGTACTCTGCTGTCCCCTTAGCCGACTTTTACTCGACTTTGCCCAAAGACCAGGAAGACCCCTATGACTACTGGCTGAGACTGAACAGAGCAGCTGACCTTGCCTCTGACTGCCTGAGAGAGTAGGGCAAATCATTTGAAAACCCTGAGATGGAGGTGACTCGTATGTTTATTAGGAATTGTCCCTGTAAAGACCTGGCTCTCATCTTCAGATCCAAAACTATTGACAGGTGGTCAGCGTGTGAAGTCCTGGAGGTGCTGAACGAGTACCATGCTGAGGAGAGCTGTAAAGAAACTTCCCCAGTGCAACCTGAGAAGACGGTGGACATTACTGTGCACAAAGCAGAAGTGGGCTATACCCCGGTCCCTACTCATAGCGGTCGGGAGCCCCCCCAAGCACATAGTCCACAATATGTCTCCCTGGCAGAGGTTATGTCTATGTTAGAGAAGGTTCTGCTGAGTGGAGCTTCTGCCCAGTCGCAAGTGAGAAGGCGAGCTCCACCCAGGCGACCGGTAGACGGAACAGACAAAATCGACGGTTTCACTGGTAAACCATGCATTATTTGCCAATGTGATGACCATAGTGCTTTGTCACATTGCCGAGAAAATAGGCTTTGTTTCAAGTGCTATGCTCCAGGTCATTCACGCCACGATTGTCCAACTAAAAGGGCTACCCCAGGGCATCAGGAAAACTGACTGGTCTGCACACAGGGGAGGACAGTGCAGACGAACCCAATAAGCCTCCCACTAGTGATGGGACACCAGACATGCAGGATAATGCGTCCCTCTATGAGTTCTACAGTAATACATTAACCCCATCCAAGAGACTTGATATTTCAGGGATATCAAAGGATAGCAGAAACTAACAGCCTGTTCTATACGCCTGTGTCTATACAGAATGGCGCAACCTTCAAAGCACTGTTAGACAGTGGGTCGATGGCTTGTACAATGAGTGAGTCCTCTGCTGAGTCCCTTTTACAACAGTGCCCTGATATGACAAGATATACGGCTGATGATTATGTCATTATAGGCTGTGGTGGACAACGTGTTTTCCCCAAAGACATGTATGACCTTGATGTCACGGTTTATGGATGCAGGATGATCATTCCAACGATGGTTGTTCCGGGCCAGACAGAACAGATTATCCTTGGCAGCAATGCCATCAAGCACATTCTGACCCAATTAAAGAGCACTGACAGCTACTGGAGACTAGTTTCCTCACCCAACAGAGGTCGAACAGCAGACCACTGCCAATTCCTGTCACTGCTTTCGAACACAGAGCCATGGAGGGGTGATTATATTCCAGATAGGGTGGGGACAGTGAAAGTCAAGAGTTGTGTGACCCTGAAACCACAGAGTGAGCACCTTGTCTGGGGCATGTTACCTGAGTCAGCGGTGATGTCAGCGGGCAGTACAGTGGTTGTTGAGCCAACACGGTCTACAGCAAAGCCGAAACAGATCCTTGTTGGACGAGTTGTCACTCCTCTTTGGGGAGATCGATGGGTGCCTGTTAGGATCATCAATCTTACAGACCGAGTTGTGGTTCTGAGAAGGAATGCCAAGATAGCGGATGTGTCTCCTTGTATTGCAGTTGAGGACCTGCCAAAAGCTGACAAAGTCGAGTGTAACCTGCAGAGTGTACAGAGTGAAGCTGTGCAGTCGAGGTCGGAGGAGGACATGATTCGTACGCTGGAGGCTCTGGGTCTGCAGGACATTGATCTGAAGTCATGTGAAGTGTCGCAGCAGTGGAGAGACAAGCTCCTTGACATCATTGTGCAGTATGAGTCAATCTTCTCCCGACACAAAATGGACTGTGGGGAAGCTAAAGGGTTTGTTCATCGTATCCACCTTGTCGACAATAAGCCGTTCCGTTTGCCCTACAGACGCATACCACCGAGCCAGTATGAGAAACTAAGAACGACTCTGAACGAGATGGAAGAGAGGGGCATTATCCAGAAGTCAAACAGTGAGTATGCATCTGCGCTCGTCCTGGTATGGAAACCAAATGGAGACCTCAGAGTCTGCACTGACTTCAGATGGCTTAACGCGAGAACTGTGAAGGATGCTTACCCACTGCTGCATCAGGCTGATGCTCTGGCTGCGCTCGGTGGTAACGCGTTCTTCTCCACAATGGACCTGACATCGGGCTTTTATAATGTCCCCTTGCACCCTGATGACAAGAAATATACGGCGTTCTCATCACCCTTCGGACTTCATGAATATAATCGCCTCCCTCAGGGTCTGTGCAATAGCCCGGCTACATTCATGAGGATGATGATGTCCATATTTGGTGACGAGAATTTCACGAGCTTGTTGTGCTACCTCGATGATCTAATGGTTTTTGCACCTACGGAGGAAATTGCACTGTGTCGCCTACAGATGGTTTTCTCTCGCCTCAAAGAACACAATCTTAAACTCGCACCCAAGAAGTGCTTTTTCCTCAGATGAAATGTGAAATTTCTTGGCCATGTCATCAGTGCTGATGGTGTCCGAACAGACCCTGAGAAAGTGAGAGCTGTGAACGATGTCCAAGTCAATTACCTTATGGACTCTGATGGGAAAACGCCATGCCCTAGCAAAATTAGATAATATCTGGGCATGGTAATGTACTACCAAAGTTTCATCGAGGCATGCTCTGCAAAGGCAAAACCGCTGTTTAAGCTCACAGCTGGTCTGAGTGCTCAACAAAAGCATAAGAGGGGTCGCAAATCTGTCAAGAAGACAGGTCAAGTAAAGCTGACACCTGCCGATTGGACAGACGCTTGCCAGACCGCTTTTGAGACACTGAAACATGACCTCATGACAAGTGTTACTCTAGCCCACCCAGACTTCAAGGCCCCGTTCATTCTGGAAGTCGACGCATCCTTTGATGGGATTGGCGCTGTCCTGTCACAGCTGCCGCCTGGTGGAAAAGTAGCCAGGCCCATCGCCTTTGCGAGTAGAACCCTTTCACGTTCCCAGGTGAACTACCCTGCACACCGGCTTGAATTTCTCGCCTTGAAATGGGCGGTGTGTGACAAGTTCAGCCATTGGTTAAGGGGCAGACACTTCACCATATGGACTGATAATAATCCCTTGACGTACATTCTGACCAAGCCCAGACTTGATGCGTGTGAACAGCGGTGGGTAGCGAAGCTCGCTGCATACAACTTTGACTTAAAATACATCCCCGGCCCAAAGAACATCGTTGCCGATGCTTTGAGCCGTGAGCCATTCGTCCCGTCGTGTGTGAGTCATCGCCTTGTGAATGAGTCGTATACCTTGCTGTTGGATCAGGTCAATGGCTTAAATGACAGGCTTGTGCAGGATGTCTTCAGAGTGTCCAACAACTGTCAGGTGGTCTTGGATGATGGTGATGAGACAACAAATGAGCCAGTTCGAGACACAGTTCCCCCATGCACAAGGGGTTCAGTCGCTGCGGAGGAAGTTGCTGCCATCCTCAATGCTCAATCTAGTGGCGGTGTGAGCCAAGTGATGGGAACTGGTGTTGGGCCCAATCTTCTGATGGATGCACACCAGTCCTCTGCACTCCCACAGAGCCAGCTTGTCAGTTGGCAGGAGGCTGACGACACAATAAGCAAAGCCATGTACTTTGTACAGAGACGCAGGAGACCTACCAAGCGTGAAAGGGCTGTTGAGTCACGGAGCGTGATTGAGCTGCTGAAGCATTGGACCAGACTCACCATACAGAATGGCATGCTGTATAGGACAAGGAAAGATCCCCACAGGAACAAAAAGATCCTCCAGTTCATAGTGCCTGACTCAATGAAACAGAAAGTTCTCCATGGTCTCCATGATGCAGCAGGTCATCAAGGGCAGCACCGTACTGTGTCTCTTGTGAGGCAAAGGTTCTTCTGGAGTGGCATGGGACGTGATGTTATGAACTATGTTCGGTCCTGTCAGCGCTGCATAGTAGGAAAGACACCTGAGCCCCACAGCCGTGCACCACTCAAGAACATAGTAACCTCTGAGCCTATGGAGTTAGTCTGCATAGACCTTTGGACTGCTGAGCAGGGGAACAAGTCTGTGGATGTTCTAGTTGTGACCGATCATTTCTCCGAGATGGCACATGCCTTCCCTTGCAAAAATCAGACTGCCAAGGAGGTTGCTCGTCGTCTCTGGAATAGCTTCTTTCTCATTTATGGGTTTCCTCGCCGTATCCATTCGGACCAGGGGGCCAACTTTGCAAGCAAGCTAATCAAGGAGCTTCTAGAGATGGCTGGGGTGCAGAAATCCCATACAACCCCTTATCACCCTATGGGAAATGGTGTCACAGAGCGATTCAACAGGACTCTGGGAGATATGATCAGGTCCCTTCCCCCTCAGCCCAAAGCGAAATGGCCACAAATGCTGCAGCTGCTCACCTTCTGCTATAATTGCACAGAGCATGAGACAACAGGGTTTGCGCCATTCTACCTTGTCTTTGGAAGGATCCCTCGTCTGCCCATCGACGTCATGTTCCAGCATGCTCTCACCAACGATGCTGTTGTCGACTATTCGGACTTCGTTTCCCACCTGAAGAAAGATCTACATGAGGCTGCTCGGATTGTGCAGAGGAACAGTCTCAGGGAACAGACTCGCCACGCCAAGCTGTACAACCGCAAGGTCAGGGGCTCACTTCTCGTTGTTGGAGACAGAGTACTGATTGCCAACAGAGGTGTGCCAGGGAAACGCAAGGTTGCGGACAAGTGGGAGTCTACCCCTTATGAGGTCATGTCAGTAAAGCCTGACATCAATGGCTACAGAGTAAAAGATATCCTAACAGTTAGAGAGAGAGTCGTCCACAGGAACCTGTTACTTTCTGTTAACTTCTTGCCCTGTGACAGAGGTGAGGACCTTGAATCTGTACGCTCCGACAGTGATGCTGCTATTCATGGGAGTGTTCTATGCCCTGATGTACCTGATGTGGTGGAGGACAGTGGTGACCGTACGGTTAATTGGCTGATGCAGACGGGCAATGATGGACTGCATTCAGAAGATAACGACTCACTTGATCGGGCATCTGGTGTTGCCCAGTCTGACCCCCTCACAGTCGTTACATGCAGTCCAACCAGTTGCCCAGTTCCTGTCCACAACATTGCCCGCTCAACTGTGGACCCCGGGGGAGACGCACAGCACTGCAAGGACATTTTGCCTCCACACACGGATGTGGCACCTTCCAGCTTTGTCTGTCCAGACATGTCCCCTCTTCACGATACCCTCACGGACTTAGCCCTCCCTGTTGACAATCCCCTAGATGTGGACGTCCCTGTGAGAGATGTTCTGGATAGTGACTGTTCAGACGCTTCCATTCCAGGCTCCTTGCCTCAGGTTGTTAGTATACAGCCTAAATGTCGTGTCCTTAGGGATCGTGGGTTCATCAAACCTCCCAGACGTCTTGTTTGTGAGATGAATGACCACGCAGTAGATGAGGCTTCTGTATCCACTGTGTCAGTTAGTTCACTGATTCAGTTCTTTTCAAGCACATTTTAGGTGTAAGTAACAGGGTTATGAGAGCATTGACCATTGAAGTGCTTGAGTAGTACTCTTGGGATTGCAGGAACAGTGTCAAAATTTCATAGGTGTAATGGGCACCTTTGAGTCTGTGTTTAGTTAGGAGTTTGATCGCCTCCTTCCTCTACATACTCCCTTTTGGGAGAATTTTGAACTGATGTATGTGTACAGTTTTGTTCCTGCTATTACACAGTTTTGTATGCTTTTTACTTTAGTCTATGCACCTTTTGTTTTTTTTGTCTAAGGAATTATTCTCTTCACATTTAGCAGGATTTCAAGGGGGTGTATGTAACGGGTATAAGAAATACTTAAATTATTGTAGTGAAATTCCTGCTAAAATGGGTGTTATGGTTGTCCTGTGATGGGTGGTTTTTAGCACCCCCTACTGGTAGGCTATAAATGTGACAGGAAACCGGAAATTTCCCCACAGTCTGTTTAACTTCCTGCTGTGGTAAGTTGTGCAGTCCGGTTCTCTTCAAGAAAAGTACTATAAAGTATACTAAAAAGTTAACTCAAGATTTATTGTAATATGCACAGTCGTGCAGCAACATTGGACAAGTTTCACCATAGTATTTTTGTTATGTATGTGTTGCCCAGGGTAAACTAAATTCAGTGTTGTTTTTACATAGATGTCCATGCCAGTAGAGGAGCTAACCACATCATGTTTGTGCTCTGAACCACTCATTTGCAGGTAATTATGTTATACTAAATGTTCTGAGTTAAGTCAGGGATGTTCCCAAGTTCATACATGGGATTGCACATTGATAGTCGGCCGCCATTTCATGACGAGACCTGCTGTATTTCCTGTGTACCACCAGAGGGTGCTGAAGAGCAGTTTAATAATTCATTTCGACTGCTGTCTGTATTTTATTATTTTCTAATACCTTGTTTCGTATATAAAAACTATAAAAAGGATGTAATAGGTTAAAAAAGAGTTAAAAACAGATTGTAATAAATTCATTGTAAAACTATAACGTAAAAAATCACTATACGATCACACATAAAAAAAAGGAAAACTGTTTAAACCATTGTAAGAATGATCTGGAAATTCTACACAGTCTGTTTAACTTCCTGCTGTGATGTCCATGCCAGTAGAGGAGCTAACCACATCATGTTTGTGCTCTGAACCACTCATTTGCAGTAAACTAAAACCTCATCATCCAACCTATTGGTCTTTGAGAGTGTTTATGACGGGACGGGTCCACAACTGTTACATATATACAGGGGTTGGACAATGAAACTGAAACACCTGTCATTTTAGTGTGGGAGGTTTCATGGCTAAATTGGACCAGCCTGGTAGCCAGTCTTCATTGATTGCACATTGCACCAGTAAGAGCAGAGTGTGAAGGTTCAATTAGCAGGGTAAGAGCACAGTTTTGCTCAAAATATTGAAATGCACACAACATTATGGATGACATACCAGAGTTCAAAAGAGGACAAATTGTTGGTGCATGTCTTGCTGGCGCATCTGTGACCAAGATGTCTTTGTGATGTATCAAGAGCCACGGTATCCAGGGTAATGTCAGCATACCACCAAGAAGGACAAACCACATCCAACAGGATTAACTGTGGACGCAAGAGGAAGCTGTCTGAAAGGGATGTTCGGGTGCTAACACGGATTGTATCCAAAAAACATAAAACCATGGCTGCCCAAATCACGGCAGAATTAAATGTGGACCTCAACTCTCTTGTTTAAACCAGAACTGTTCGTCGGGAGCTCCACAGGGTCAATATACACGGCCGGGCTGCTATAGCCAAACCTTTGGTCACTCATGCCAATGCCAAACGTCGGTTTCAATGGTTCAAGGATCGCAAATCTTGGGCTGTGGACAATGTGAAACATGTATTGTTCTCTGATGAGTCCACCTTTACTGTTTTCCCCACATCCGGGAGAGTTACGGTGTGGAGAAGCCCCAAAGAAGCGTACCACCCAGACTGTTGCATGCCCAGAGTGATGGCTTGGGTTGCCATATCATGGCATTCCCTTGGCCCAATACTGTGCTAGATGGGCGCGTCACTGCCAAGGACTACCGAACCATTCTTGAGGACCATGTGCATCCAATGGTTCAAACATTGTATCCTGAAGGCGGTGCCGTGTATCAGGATGACAATGCACCAATACACACAGCAAGACTGGTGAAAGATTGGTTTGATGAACATGAAAGTGAAGTTGAACATCTCCCATGGCCTGCACAGTCCAGCTGACCAAATCCATAATTTAAAAGTTTGGAGGATATGCAAAGCGAGGCTCTGAGAAAAATACAGACAAAAGCAAAAGCAGGGATCAGCAGGGGAAGGAGGGAGAGAAAATGCGTGTGTCTTCCAACAAGAGCAAGAGAAGAAGAAAAAAAAAAGAAATATATATATATATATATATATATATATAGAGATACTAGATTCTATATATATGTATATATATAGATTCTAGTTGAAATGCATGAGGGTAGTCTGCTTCTGGCCCAGGGCAGCTTTGGATAGTTGGTCGGCGCAAATACAAATGAGTCCAAATTAAAAAGCACAGCAGGATATGTTTATGTGCAGTGGTTGTTTAACCCAAATACATCCATTTGGACCTCATTTTGATCCAAAACAGCCCAAAAAAGTCAAAGTTTTGGACACAAATAGCTCACAAAGTGACACTGTACCACAAGCCAAATGTATGTAAAATTGGTATTTATCTTTGAAATAACTTTGAAAATAGGACCAAATATGGATTTGGTCAGCTGGTTTCTCAATGCAATTGATCAAATTTTCTCGACGAGAAGACAGGGGTCGGGAGAGCCCACTTGCCCGGACGGGACATTTTTCTCCGGATACACGATGGACTCCTGGCAGAAGTGGAGGATTGTGTGTTTGTCGATAATGTCAGTCGAGGATGTGGAAGATGTGTATATAATTGGATGTTTGATATCAGGATTTCTGCTTTTTGGAGTCAGCGGTTACCTGGCATATCGAGAAATTCGGAGAATGTCAGCAGCTGTTCTGGCCATTGTAAGGCTGCCTGGCATGTGTGATGGGATCTTCAGAGCGATCAACACTCAGACTGAGATGTTACGTGAGCTGAATCGCAGACTGGATGTGATCCTTACACAGGATCGCAGGCAGGTTGCAGTTCCTGGACTCAGGGGTGAAATGGGATAAATCTTGGAGAAAGTTGTTCGCTCAGATCTGGCAGAAAGACCAGGAATTTGGCTGTTTGGATTCGCCTTTGAGAAGCACCAGCAAGACTCTCAAGGCTGACGGAAAATTAAGAGTCAGCCTAACCCAAATAACTATTGTTTTTCTGAATCTGGCTCCCCTGCACGGCCTTGATGGCTGGTTATCTTCAACTTCTCCTGGAAGTTATGTAAACATGATGCTCTGCTCCCTCCCTTCCCTGAGGACACTTGTGGACCTGCTCAGAACTTTGTGGCCGGTTGATGAACATTCCAACGAACCATCAAGGACAATGGCCTCTGTGACAGTGCTACATGGACTTACTTGCACACACTCACTTGCACACACACACATGCTCAAGATAAACATATGCACCCCTCACACCACCTTCACCGTTCCCGGCATGATGTTGTTTTGTCAACTCGTTGCTTCTTTGTGCTGAGGTTTTTTACAATCTCAAACTGTATCCTGCTAAGGATAAAGTGTGAAATATGTTTTTTTTCCCTCTACTTACCTAATGTGGCCTCTTTTCTCATCTAGCAAGGGTAGCGCCTGTGAGTGGGCAGCAAAGCCTCGGTGACCCGTCCCCCACTTGTCTTGTGTCATGATGTATGTTTGGATGGGTTGTACTGCAATTCTAATTTTCCCTCCGGGATCAATAAAGTATCTTTGAATTTGAATTGAATTGAATTGAATTTGAATAACAAGGCTACATAAAATATGTTTAAGCCGTTTGTTTTACATTGCTTCACTTTGTTTAAAAGTCCAGAGAAAAGACTGGCTGACATGACATTTTTAAACTGACCCAGTTGTTTTGCAGTCTCAGCTCAAAAAAGGCTCTGTCTTGTGTATTCCTGCACATTCAGAGTGAATGTTAGTATAGGTTATGATTTACTACAACACCAGACCTTTACCTCATGATCAAACAAGGAAGTTACAGGGCTAGAAATTATAATGGATGAACATATGAAATATTAGATGTGCCATACTTGATGTCAGGTGAAAAATACACAAGCATCCTCACAGAAGATACCACGACAAAATGCGTCTCTTGTTTCCTTAACTTTGATGTCATTTTAAAGCTTTGGGTTAAATACTGTAGAACTATTGTGAACTGTGCCTTTGCTGAAAATCTGAACTCTAATTCACTTCATGAGAGAGCATGACATCTGCTGGTGAGTCTGCCTGTAAGCAGAGGTATAGTTCACATAAACAAGACAGAACAAAAATAACTTTATTTTTTAATAGATCAGTAAGTGTGTCAACTTATTGTGATCCCTAAGTGAAACACATATGCAAAATCATTTTTTCTATTTTTTTATATAAATGATGTTTCCCTTCTGACTTTGTTGCAGACAAACTGCATAATATTATAATTATTTAGTGCAATGTTACACTTAGGTAAAATGCAATTTTAGGAGCTCTAGAGTTTAGTTAACTGTATGCTGCAATGACCCAGAAAGGCATTTTTGATTTCTGTTTTTTAAATAAATATGTGATTTGATGACGACTGTCCACAAGGACAACAATTATTTTTAGTTAAATAATGCTGTACATTGCAAACATTTTAATAAGTGTCATTCAATACCAATCAATTTCAACACATGTACGGCAGACTTCTAGAGATGTTTGAGTCCTACTTTAATTTGTTTTAACTTCACAAATTTAGGTGTATCTTCAGTGACGGCGTGTTTCATGGTTGACACAAGTTAATGATTAACTATCAAAAACATATTTTATTGCAAAGTAAATCATTTAGAAAATACTTTGTTAACGGTTAAAAGACAGGGAGGAGAATCTGTAATCTGAGCAATAAGCATGTAGAGGGCAGTGCTGTACCATCCAGTATGCCACATACTGTTGACGTCGACTTAGGTAATCATACTGATAAATATCCATCCATCACCAGCAGGTGTCAACGAGGACGTAATTTCCTATCTCATGCTCTCTTATTAAAAAGATAAATCAAGAGAGAACATATTTTGCACAGGAAATTATTTTTAAAAAATCTGTAATTGATAAGTAGTAGTTATATACTTTGATCCCTACGTTCTGGAACAGGCGACTAAGGCTGGTGGTCATTAAGGTTTCTATCTTATAAAAGTGCTGTCTTGTTGAAGGATGCCATGAAGCCTAACCTATTAGAACTAAAATGTGCTACTCAACTCAAAATTAGGTTAACGGGGATTGATGGAAATATTACTGACACACAATGGAAATAGAGATTGTACCAACATGACAAGGTGATGATGTAATCTCATACTTAAGATTATCCTGAAGAGTGAAACTCCACCCGAAACCACTCCTATGTTTGGAACCAGCACAGTACAGAGATCTGTATCATCTTGTTAAATCCTCAAAGTCTGACAGTATGTCGTCACTGAAAGCATTACAGATATGGCACAGGAATAAGGGTTCATACCTTGTAATAATATTTTATAGGACCATGCATTTGTCAGAGTCAAGGCTCAGTTCTTGTAAGTCCTTTTAACGCCTTCAAACACACACACATATATATGCGCTCCATCCCATTAAATCCAGGGATTCTGATCCGTATACTCCCAGGTGTGCTGGATTAAAATATCTGCACAGCAGAAGGTCTGCCACTGATTCAATTGGATTTCTCAGGCCTAAAATCAAAGAATCAAAGGCTAAATTTAGAGATTTTCAGTAAAGGTGGAGTATTTCTTCAGTACACTCTGTGGCTGCAAAGCCTGTCAATCAGTCGTTACTCCCTTTGTTTCCAGCCCGAATGCCGCCTTTCCTTGAGGAAGCCAGGCAGGGCTGAAGCTGGTCTTTCTAACAGATGTGAACATGAGTGCTTCCTGGTATTGGAACAGCACATTTCACATTTGTCAAACAATTGAAGGTCAAAGAAAATTATCCGCTTGGAAGTTTTAAAAAATAACTTTGTCCATGTGCTGGAATGTACACAGCCCGTCAAGCATCAGCGGGTAAATCCGTGCTCACGCTGTACTAAACTGCGTTCAGTTTTGCAATCTGTGCACACTGATTACTAAACTGCGTTCAGTTTTGCAATCTGTGCACACTGATTACTAAACTGTGCGCTCAGTTCTGCAAACTGCTCAATCGGTTTCTGCAATCTGTCTGCACGGTTTGATAAACTTTTAGATTAGTCAGGGGCATCTGACAAGAGTTTGGACCACCTCAGTGTAACAAAAATAAAGTCATATTTCAAGCTGTGAAGTGTGCTGATTAAAACATGGCAGTGCATTAAGTTTAAATATGACAACAGATCTACTGAACTTCCTTTGCAGGTGTAGGCCATGCGTCCAAACTCTCGACAGATGTCACCGAGTAATCCAAAAGACTGAAACAATGGTCAACCCACAAAACCTGACCATGATCCGGTAATGCTTAATGTCTTTTCAGAAAAAGTGCTGTGACTTCATTCACACTTCTGAGGTCTCACAGCTGAGACAAAGCTGTTTGTCACACAATAATCTGTGTGTCTTAATCTTTACTGTTTACACGAGAGCAGCTAAAAAAGTTGGGCGGCGCAAGAAATCAGTTAATTCGCTCTCTCTACCAGTCACAACCAACCACAAAAAATTCTTGCAATTAGTTTCAATCCCACAAGTAGAAGTACCGTAGTATCGATCTGGGCAGCATTGATCTAAAATACTTTAAATGGTCAGAAATAAACAAATAATATCTAACCCATATATCATAAGAGTATGATAGATTTCTCTTGCATATTAGTAGTATGCATACATTGGATTTTTTTCTCAAAATGATCTAAATTAAGGCTTTAACATATGACAATTTCTTTAGGCTTTCTTTTAGCAACTTCTCATGGCTGATATACAGAATGCAGGTATTTCTCTCACATTTGATACATAGGAAAATGAGTCATTGTTGAGTGTATGAACAAAAATTTGACAGCTTTCTTACAAAAATATGCAATAAAACTGCAGACTGATAAGTAATCAGGGTAAAATTTCTAGCCAAATCAAGCAAGTAGGTGGTTCGAGTATGAGCTAAAACTGTTTATGTTATCAACCTTTAAAATCTGATATAAATCTATAAAAAAAAACAGTTTCACCAACAAGTCACATGTGTGCACAATAATACAGTTCATTGATTTAATGTCAGATGGGGTTACAATGGTTGCTTCGAAGGGCATAAATGCCATGAGGGCCAATAAAAAAAAGTCAGCCTCTTTTGAAACAAAACAAACCAAGGAAAGAGACTGACAGTAAAGCCTGGATTTTATTGATTCAAATATGAGACAGAGGAAATGAAAGCGTTTTTTTTTACTCATTAACCACAAAAATGAAACCAGAACCCTCAGAAAGCCTGGTTTAGTCCAAATCTCTCAGGTATTTACCGCATCATATTTGTGACATTACATAAAGTATAGGTCCCTACTTTATTAGTTGTTGGGACAGAAGTTGGGCAGTTTCAACCAAACATTGAAAAACAAATTACACCCATTTTATTGAGTTAGAGAGAAGAAATGAAGGATCCTCGTTATTCTTCACAGTCTTTCATTTTGAGCTATACAACAAGCTGACCACACTTCACTGAACGTCCTCTATGGCAAATAAATTCTAATTTTATGCACTTATGCCATTTACAAATGCTCGTGTTCAATGAATGTGCAATGACTTTAGTTCACAGTAATGAAGAAAACTGAGTTCTCTTAAAATAACATTAGCCTTTTCCTTGCTAAGTGGTTAGCTCAAGCTAGTGCTAGCAAGCTTAAGCATTCACACTTTGACCAAACAGTTGGTCATAAAGTCAACATCAACAGAGAATGATTATGCAGAAACATGTTTCATTTAATGTAATTTAATCAAATGAGTTTTAATGGGGAATTAAACTCAAAATAATAAATAAAAACATTCACAAAATAACTAGAATATTTCTTTAGTATCCAGGTTATGTGTTACTCTTTTCACCTCACTCTTTGGTAGCCTTATCATTAGACAGGTCACTTTAACCTGATTTGTGGATGAAAAACGCAACTCAGCAAGTGGGATTAGCCTCAAGCTAACCCTGTTGTGCTAAATCAACCCAAGGCTGAATAGGTGTAGGTTTGACCCAAGACCTGGTTAGCAAAATAACCGATAATAATAATTGGGATCTTTTTGACCTAGAAAATGTTTAAGTTTTTAATTGAAAAGGACAAAGCATTTCCCTCGTGAATATCTCATCATTTTTAAATGTTTGACCTTGGTGGAATGCAAATATGCACATTCACAGAACTTACAATATAGAGCTAATTAGACGGATGTTTTTGTTGGATTTGCAAAAAACTGAAAGTGACACATTCTTACAAAGTATGTACAATTGTATTAATGTTCTCATGACTGAATCCTCTTGCTTAATTCACTTAGTTGAGTGCCATTTCCACAGGAGTACTTTCTGAAATGCTTATTCAACAAAGGTGATAGACCATCAACTTATTTTGCTTTTCACCGGAAAGGGCTGGAAATGTATCGAACAACCTAAAAGCGTGACCAATGGGACAACATGGTCGGCAGCGTATTAAATATCCACAGAAGGTCAGTGAGTGAGTCTGCTTGTTTCCTTCCTCAGGGGACTCTGTATGTGGGGCACTGGCTGCCTTTGGGTCAGACTGGAAAAGCATTTCACCCGCTGGACATTTCCACAGAGCTCTCAACTGCCAAATACACGCACAATTAAACACAATATTCCACTAAACTGTATCTATGGTATCCTTCTATCTGTGTGTGAGCTGGGGTGTGGGCTTCTCTGTCAGCCTGACCACACAGCTATGCAGAGGAGTATATGCGGCCTGTGTCACCCTGTGGTAAATTAGTAGTCATGACATAAACAGATTTTTTCAGACTCTCATTACATGTGTACCAAATGATGGCTTAGCCTAAACAACTGTGACTCTGCCCAAACCCTCCCTTTTTCATTGAAGGTCTTGTCAGTACTTATCAGTCTAAAGAAAACGACAGAATATAGAGAGTGCATAAAGATATTAGTAAGATAATGGAAATTTGTATTGTGCATGCGGTGCTTTATGTACTAAGGATCTTGAGAGCAAGACCTTGTTTGCCCTTTAACTGAAGTTAACTGAACTCTATCCAGGAACATTACAAACTGCATTTTAAGCTTGCTCAAATTTCTGATGCATAACCTCTTAATATTTAATCTCCATTTCCTTCCCCATTTTTCACCGGATGCAGCTGTCTGTTTCTGCCATGCTGCCAAGAAGGTAGGTGGGTAAAAATGTTGTTCCTGTTGCCACAACATACAGTACAATAAGAACTTTCAAAACAGGTATTCTAAAACCTCCAGAACATAACATAAAGCAAAACTCAAAACTAAATCAGTAATATTTTACAGATAGCGGGAGAAAGGCAGAGGCTGAACTGCAACAAATTTTAAACTCCAAACCATCTATCAGATTTTTATAAATACACAAAAGTTCATGCAAGTTTGTTTCTCTGAACCAGAATCTACCATGTAATTTCAGCTTAGCCAAAATTAGGCGTTGCCTTTTTTCTGGTGAAATCATGCCACGTGGGTGGTTAGCGGGCGTAGTGATGAATTACCTAAACTCAAACTATGGCTGTTTAAGTTATTCAGTGAGAGTTGGATGGAAAAAGACTGGGCAAAAAATCACACCAAATAAAAATATGATGTGATTTATTCCCTTCAGTGTCTGTTTGTGACTGTGTATGTGTGTACTTTTGCACCTCCACACTTTATATGGGAAATTTATTGCCAAATATACTGTCATACTCAATCTTAACGCCACCTTAAAGTGTCCAATGCAGTACTGAGGTTTAATGGAGGCAAATCTAGACTCAAAATATGCATAGGGACCACAACACCCATCTTGAGAAAAAGAAGAAATCATGTCTTCATATCTTCAAAGTTTTTCTTATCCTTGCCAAGTATTTTTATGTTAAGCCTAAACAGATAGTTTAATGATTCAAAATCTTAACAATTTTGGACCTAATGCCAAATTTAAAACTTTCTTACCTGCATATAAATAATAAACAAATAGGTTTAATCAGTGTAATATAATGATGCTATTTTCAAGCCCAATCGTGAATACCGTTTTGACCCTTGAGGTCCTTTAAAATCATAGAACATTCTGACAACAGCCTCCACTTTTCAAAAACTGCTGTAAAAATATTATATGACATTTTTCCACTTCAAACAGATCCGTATTTAAAAAAACATTAGGTTAAATATTCATAACTGTTCATAACTTTTATGGACAGGATTTCTAGGCGCAGCCAAGGGCCGGAGGGGGTCTGGTTTGGGGACCAGAGGGTTTCGTCTCTTCTTTTTGCGGATGACGTGGTCCTGCTGGCCCCTCTAGCCAAGACCTACAGCATGTGCTGGGGCGGTTCACAGCCAAGTGTGAAGCAGCTGGGATGAGGATCAGCTCCTCCAAGTCCGAGGCCATGGTTCTCGACCAGAAAAGGGTGGCTTGTCCTCTTCATGTTGGAGGGGAGTTCCTGCTTCAAGTGGAGGACTTTAAGTATCTCGGGGTCTTGTTCACGAGTAAGGGAAGAATGGAGCGGGAGATCGCGGCTGCCGCAGTAATGAGGGCGCTGTGCCGGTCCGTTGTGGTGAAGAGAGAGCTGAGCCGAAAAGCGAAGCTCTCGATTTACCGGTCGGTCTACGTTCCTACCCTCACCTATGGCCATGAACTTTGGGTCATGACTGAAAGAACGAGATCCCGGATACAAGCGGCTGAAATGAGCTTCCTCCATAGGGTGGCCAGGCATTCCCTTAGAGATAGGGTGAGGAGCTCGGCCATCCGGGAGGGGCTCGGAGTAGAGCCGCTGCTCCTCCGCATCGAGAGGAGCCAGTTGAGGTGGCTCGGGCATCTATACCGGATGCCTCCTGGACGCCTTCCTCGGGAGGTGTTCCAGGCACGTCCCACCGGGAGGAGGCCCAGGACACGCTGGAGGGACTATGTCTCTTGGCTGGCCTGGGAACGCCTTGGGCTCCCCCCGGAGGAGCTGGAGGAGGTGTCTGGGGAGAGGGACGTCTGGGCATCGCTGCTGAGTCTGCTGCCCCCGCGACCCGGTCCCGGATAAAGCGGAAGACAACAAGTACGAGTACGAGATTAAATATAAATTATATTTTGGGGATTTTAAACCTTTTTTTTATAAACCTAATTTAAAGAATTGAGTTGACAATTTTAAAGCAGAACTGAAATCTGCAAACGGGAGGCATTTTTATTCCAGTCAGCCAAAATGGCGTGAAAAGCTTGCACAAAATTTCCATAAAATCTCCTAATGTTCAATATTGTTAGTCTCTGCTAATATCCTGCTTGCAACAGTGAGTGTAGGTCCTGTTTGTGTGCTGCTTATAAAAACTAATCAGAGTTCAAAAATAACTTAAATGGTATTTATAAGTTAGGCTTGTGATATTAAGTCACTATTAGATTGAATGGATAATGAGACAAATACAGTGATTTGTGTTGATAAAATTCATGTGGAAGGATCCAGCGGAGGACAATGTGAGTCAAAGAGCTTATATACTCAGGGACATGTAGAAAATGATATGGAAGCTGGTGAGTAATCAGAGGATGATGTGGAGCAGCTGAGGAAAAATGAAGGTGTGGGAGCTGAGGTACATAAGAAAAAATTAAGAAACTAAGAGAAAGTAATTTACGTAAATGACAACATCTAGAGAACACAAATAACGGCAATGAAGAAAACAGACAAAAAAGAAACCCCAAGCACCTACGAATCATAGCAAAAGTGGTTGTTTAGGGTACTTCAGCTGCAGTTAGACAGACAAGAGAGCCCTGCAGAAGATTGCAAGGGGAGCTGAGAAGATCTTTGAAATTTTCCTACCCTGTGTGCGCTTGTGTATATAAGGTTTCTCCATAAAAATATGCAATGTCGAGTGTGAGGAGCCACAGAACTGCCCCCCTGGACCTAGGACAGATACGGAGGAAATTCAAGCCATAGACATCCAAAGGCTTCGCAAGAGCACAGGAACCCCAGGAGAACCATCACCGGGACAACCGCAAACCCCCAGAGAAGAGCAGGGGAGTGTCCCAGGGGAAACACCCAGCAGCCACAGTGCAGAAGCCCCAGGGAACTGCAGCGATGAACCCTGCCGGCAGCCGTCTACGCCCGTATGGCAGATCCAGCCATGGACCCAGAGATCCGAGACCCCAGGACATATCACTCCCCAAGCAGAGGCCCAAAAGAGCCCAGGAGTCCAGTCCCCAGCAAGCTGCCACCGGGAGTGAGCCGGCACAAACCAAAACACCCAGCCCCGGACACCAAAAACCACAAGTACACCAGCAGGCAGAGACACCAACAACCGGCAGGTAGAGTGGCAGGGAGGAAATAGCCCCTACATTTAATGGGGGGCCTAAACTGATCAAGGAGAGGGAGGCCAAGACCCAACCTGACACAAAAAAGAGGTACACACAGTCACAATCACACTTTCCCACCCTCATGCGTACACATAAAAACACTCACACACCCAACGTGAAGACAAACAACAATGGATGTCGTACACTCACACTCCCCATACATACTCTAAACTCCCAGACCCAGGTACCAATAATCCATAGGGGCAATTAGCCCCGGGCCCAGGAGGTGGTCCCCTTCCCCCCATGAGCCCCCCATTCCCAATGAACCTCAACATGAATTTCCCCTCAGGGCCACCCCCAATCCTGACACAGATATAGAACACATGCCCCAGAACCCAGACACGGATCCCCTCCCCACAACACAGGAGCACACCCCCACAGGTGAGCTCGATCCCTGAAAAGCCGACGAAACCACACCCACACAGCACAAGCTCCACACACAGCTCCGCTTCAAGCACCCCCGCGACAGCAAGGCAAGGGCCCCATGCAATGCTACCCCAGCCTCCACCCTCAGGCGCAACAAGGCAGACACCACCGAACACAGCACCCACAACAGGACCCCCAACCCCACACGAAGATGGGAAAAACTCACCCGGCAAGAGGTCCCCGGCCAGCGGCAGGCACCCGGGGCAAGCGTCCACCACCACACCCCACGCGACCACACAAACACACCTCATCACCACCACTGCAACGATAACCCAGGAAGAAACATTATCCAGCTCAGCTCTACCATCGCCTCTCACCCAATCCAAATGCCAGTGACCCCGTGTCCAAGAAGAGGACACAACCCCACCACCCCACATGCTAGACCGCTGCCCTGATTTATGTTAATTCATAGGGTTTAATATAATATTGCCCCACCCTTTGTAGCTATAACAAATTTAACTCTTCTTGGAAAGGCTTTCCAAAAGGCTCAGGATTGATTATGGCAATTTGTTAATCATTCTTCCAGAACTTGCTCATCAATGTCTTTATGTGTGGTCAGACACTGATGTTGACCGAGCTTGCAGTCTTTGCTCTTATTCTCCCACCCAAGTGTTCTGTCAGGTCATGGATTAGTCAAGTTCTTTCACACCAAACTTGCTCATCCATGTCTTTATGGACGTTGCTTTACGCACTGGTGCGCAATCATGTTGGAACAGGAAATAGCCATCCCCTAACTGTCACTAAGTTGGGAGAAGGAAATTGTCCATAATGTGTTGGTAGGTTGAAACATTAAGAGTTATTTTACTAAAACTAATGGGCTGAGTCCAACTCCAGAAAAACAGCCCCACATCCTAATACCCTCTGCACCAAACATTACACTTGACACAGTGCAGTCCGCAAGAGTCCAGTGCTTTGCACCGTGGCTTTGCATTTCACTTGGTGATGTAAAGCTTGAATGCAGTTGTTTGGCCATGCAAACCCAAGCTCTCTAGACACTGCTCTTAAGCTAATATGAATGTGAAGTTGGGAGCTACTGACATGTAGCTATTGACAATGCAGAAAATTGCCATCCGTCGTGCATTAAAGCCTCATCAGCTGCTGATCCCGCTCTGTGATTTTACTCAGCCTAGCGGTTTATGGCTAAGTTGCTGTCATTCCAAACCACTTCCTCTTTCTTATAATGCCACTAACTGTTGACTGTGACTGTGAGATATTTAGTTGTGAGGAAATTTCCAACAGGGCTTATTGCAAAAGAGGCATCCTACCACGATACCACACTGGAATTTAGCGAACTGAAACGACCCATTATTTCACAAATGTTTGTATAATCAGCCTGCATTCAGTCTCCAGACTACCAAGCTTGTACCTGATCTTCATTTGCTCTTAAGTGGCAGGCAAAAAGAAGTGGCGGCTTTATCTCTTAGTGTTTCCAACAATTCACTCTGGGAGAACTGGCAGTGTTTTGCATTTTAGTGAAAAGATAGAGCCCTCTGGGTTGACGTCATGGCCAAGTTCTGACTGGTGCTCTCAAAGTGCACTCTGACTTAATTACATTTGCTCCATCGTGAGAGACACAAGCATGTTTATGATGAATCTGTGATTGCTATGAAACAGCATAAACCATGTTGCACTTACTCATAATAGAATATCATTTAGGAATGAGCTTCATTTCAAGTCAAGCCCTTTAAAAGCCTCTTAATTCCAGGTTTTGGCGTCTGCCACCCTGCTTCAGACATACATTTAGATTAATGAAGCCTGACTTGAGCAGTTGTCAAGCTGAGGGAGGAATGCTCCTCTCAACTCCCTTCATTTTTGAGGATAATTGGTGCTGATTACCACCTCTTACTGTGTGCATTCACTGCTCGCTGATGAGGAAATTGGCTCAGAAGCAAAGATGCTTGCAAGTGTGCTTTTGTGGGTTCAAAATTCCAATGCAGGAACAACGGCTCATGTGTGCTGATGCACAGCGATTCCCGCATTATCTGCAGCAGTTTGTACCTGTAGATGAGGGAACTTGTTTATTTGAGCCGCTATATCTCTTAAAGACATTCCAGAGAGGCTTTCCCACGCTAAGGGTAAAGCTGGTAGTGGATGAGGGCGGAGGTGAATGGGCTTAAGGCTGAAGACCTTTTTGGACTGAGTGTTGATAGTTGGTGCATGAACTACTGAAACATGACATACCTCTTAGACAAGTCCAGACATGTTAGAGACCAATCGAGGTCAAACCCACTTTCTTATACATTAACAGTGCCTTACAAGCACTCAAACCTTTTGAACCTTTTCACTTTGGTCACACTGAATCCACAAACTTCTATGAATTTTATTGTTTTTTTTTCCAAATAATTAGGAATTAGCAAATACATTTTTTAAGTGAAATGAAACAAACACATTTTTTACAATTAAAAATCTCAAAAGTGTAGATTGTATTTATATTCATCCCTCCTAAGTCAATATTTTGGAGAACCACCTTTTGCTGCATCTCCAGCTGTCTTTTTGGAGTATGTTTTGACCTGCTTTGCACATCTCCACATCTAGAATTTCCAGCCCATTTTTCTGCCACACACTATTAATTGGATTTAGGACTTTGACTGGGTCATTCTAACACATATGCTTTAATGTAAAACCGGGGGTCTCAAACTCCAGTCCTCAATTGCTGGTGTTCAACATATTTCAGATGCATACCTGCTTTTAGATGCATACCTGTCTTAACACACCTAATTCAAAAAATTCTGATCATTAGCAAGACTTCTGGAAATTTGATATCATGCTGGGGACGTAAGGTCAGATGTCTCAGACATTTGACTCTAGTGTGTTGGACCAGGGATGCGTCGAAAATTTCTAAGGCACCCGTCTCTGCTTTAAACTTCTTCTTAACTTTAGCACTTCTTAACTTTTAACTTCGGCTGACTTCCTTGGTCTTAATGATGCTGTTTGTCCACCAACATTGTTTAAGAAACTTTTAAGGCTAACACAGAACAGTTCTATTTGAACTGAGATTTACTTGGTTTACTGATTGGTTTACTAATTATTTTAACAATTAGTTTACTAATTTTCTGAAAGACTGTACTGGATATATTTAGAGGTTTTAGAATAGAGTGTCTAAATACAACTGAGCAACACACTTTTAAGATTTTTATTTGAAAATACATATTTTCCTTTTACTTCACAATTCTGAAGTACTTGGTGTTGGTCCATCACAAATCCAAAGGAAACATTGA
Source organism: Girardinichthys multiradiatus (assembly GCF_021462225.1). NCBI lineage: Eukaryota > Metazoa > Chordata > Actinopteri > Cyprinodontiformes > Goodeidae > Girardinichthys > Girardinichthys multiradiatus. The sequence goes on from NC_061801.1 coordinate 20,284,581, forward strand.
AGTTTGTTTGTAAGGTTTAAAAATGTGAGAAAGATAAGGTGTTATGGATACATTGGCAAGACAGGAACTATTGAGAAAAGGAAAGATGGGTTGAGCAAATGTATGTATTTGGATGAAGAGATTTAAATGGTGCAGAATTTTTCTTCTTCAATTTTGTTGCTAAAATCAACACAGTCTTGCTATTAAAAACATTATTAATTGGTTTACAGAGTGCAGCAACAGAGAAGCTCAAAAATCATACCGTAATAATATGCCCGTCATTAAATGCAGATTTAAAACAGCGTAGAGAAATACAACCATGGAATTACCCTGAACTACATGGCTCCAATGTAGATCTTATCAAAGTGACTCCTGCATCCAGACAAGGAGTGTTGAAATACAAAAGTTTACTTTATTTATGCAGTAACAAAGTTATGCACAACACACACTGTGCTGTGAATGCCTAATGCTGCATCCCCAAAGCTCCCACTGTTAACGTGGATCAACAGAGTATTTAGTGAAACTGGACACCCCCGGACATTGGTGGACCACAAAAACACAGTACGGAAGGGGATGGGGGGCTGCCGTCTTTTCTTTTTCACCACCAGCTGCTAGCAAGGGGCAGCTCCATGTCCCCGGGTAACAGATTAACACCCCGCAGGTGTCATGCATGTTCACGTGCATGCATGCATAAGTCCATGCACATGCAGTCTCCAAGTAAATTGCTCCCTTCAGAGTATTTCAGCATTTGGTTAAGGTTGTGAAGTTAAACAAAGAGCTGAATGCTTCAGACTTTGAGCCTGCGCCATTAATTCTGCATGGTTAAACACTTCCTCTAAGGAACTCTTTCTGCTGGGTAATAACAAGCAGATTCAGTGTCTGCTTTCTGCCTGTATTGAATTATAATAGAAAGAGACATACAATGGATTTTATTTTGTACCACATGAATATCAAACCTTATTTACACAGTTTCATAAGTTTGTTTTGATGGAATTTACATAAAATAAAACTTTAAAACCTTTAATTTAAGTTGATATGTTTGTGTGATTAATATTTAAAGTTTGCAAAGCCCAATAATGTTTAAAAGCACATTTATTGCTCTCGGCTCTTTAGCAGCAAAACCCTCCAAAACCATGTTACCCTATCGCCTTTTGTGCATACTTGTCTTGAGTAAGTTTATTTTGTGAAAGTGCTGTTGGTAGCACTGTTGCCTTGCAGCAAGAAGGTGCTGGGTTTGACTCCCAGCTGGGGATCTTCCTGCATGGAGTTTGCATGTTATCCCCGTGCATGTGTGGGTTCTGTCTGGGTACTCTGGTTTTCTCTAACAGTCCAGAAACACAAAACTGTTGGTCTCTCGAAATTGCCCTTAGATGTGAATGGGTGTGTGCATGGTTGTTTGTGCTATGTATTGCCCTGCGATGGACTGAGGGCCCATCCAGGGTGTACCCGTAGATTGCTTGGGATAGGCACCAGGGGATGGATGGGTGGATGGATGGATTTTGTAAAAAGCAATATATATATATAAGCAAGTCTTCTAAATACTTTCTAATGAGTTTTTATTTGTTTTGCCTTTCTTCTCTTCTTGCTTTATGTATTCAAATGTTAACAAATGTTGTAGCATACTAAAACATTTTCAGACTCCCAGAACAAAATTGTTCCTCCCCCACTTCTACTGTAAACTGACAGACACTGACTCTGTACAAGTTACTAGAATGTGCAGGCTGGGTGCTGTTGGGCTGTCTACACATGGGGGAAATGTGAACAACCCATTTCATTAAAAAACTTGATTTGTCAGTAAATGTAGTCTTTACTTACAAGAACAATTTTTTTTCAGGGCACTTTAAAATCTCTATGCTAGACCTTTTAAAGCTAGTCACAACAAACCTCTTATCCCACACTGATGGCGTCACGGAATCTTCAAAATATTCATGTTTTTATGACCTCAAGTCATAAAAACATAGGCAAAAAAGTCAGTATATGCCAAAGTTGTTCAAATATGTATAATCGTCTTTAGATTATTTAGAAATGTTAAGCAGATTTTAAAATAATCCATGATTAGTCAACTTTATATTGAGATTAATGTGTTAAACTGGCTATCCAATGTAAAAAAAAAAAAAAACAGGCACATGTCCCAAAGCCTTCTTATGATTCTTATTTGCTGAACAGCCTCTGTGTGTTTGTCTAAAAACTCATTAAATAATTTGACATTCAAAGCTAAGCACTAATTTAATGAAGATGGAGAACTTTCCTTTCTGTAAGGGTAATTGACACACAATTACCTGGAACAGCATTAGAATATGTTATGTGCAGGATTATCAACAAGTCATATCAACAGAGAGTAAACATGCTAGCTTTAACACTTCAGCAAACTGATCAGCTAGAAAACCCCACTAGGTGATAAAGCTTTGCATGTCTTAGATATGGTTTTAAAATATTATAGTTGCTTTCTCTGTCAGGTTAACCCTGTTTTGGAGCGGCATGCTGAGGATGACATGTAGAAATTCCAGTTGACACAAAATATCTGTCACTGTCAAGAAAAGGAAAAACTGTAAGCAGAAAATGAAAGAACATTACTGGTTATTTTGCTTATTACTGATAAAATATACACTGCCTGGCCAAAAAAAAAGTCGCCACCAAAAAAAAAAAAAGGTCACACACTCTAATATTTTGTTGGACCGCCTTTAGCTTTGATTACGGCACGCATTCGCTGTGGCATTATTTCGATAAGCTTCTGAAATGTCCCAAGATTTATTTCCACCCAGTGTTACATTCATTTTTCACCAAGGTCTTGCATTGATGATGGTAGAGTCTGACTGCTGTGCAAAGCCTTCTCCAGCACATCCCAAAGATTCCCAGTGGGGTTAAGGTCTGGACATGGTCCATCCTTGTGTGAGAATGATGTCTCATGCTCCCTAAACCACTCTTTCACAATTATAGCCCAATAAATCCTGGCATTGTCATCTTGGAATATGCCCGTGCCATCAGGGAAGAAAAACTCCATTGATGGAATAACCTGGTCATTCAGTATATTCAGGTAGTCAGCTGACCTCATTCTTTGAACACATACTGTTGCTGAACCCAGACCGGACCAACTGCAGCAACCCTAGATCATAGCACTGCCCCCACAGGCTTGTACAGTAGGTACTAAGCATGATGGGTGCATCACTTCACCTGCCTCTCTTCATACCCTGATGCTCCCATCACTCTGGAACAGGGTAAATCTTGACTCATCAGACCATATGACCTTCTTCCATTGCTCCAGAGTCCAATCTTTATGCTCTCTGGCCTCACTGATTAGGCTGTTCAGTTTCAATCCCTTGAGTTCCCTTCACATTGTGTGTGGAAATGCTCTTACTTTCACTATTAAACATAGCCCGGAGTTCTACTGTTGTTCTTCTTTGATTTGATTTCACCAAACATTTAAGTGATTGCCGATCACAATCATTCAGGATTTTTTTCCGGACACATTTCTTCCTCGAAGGTCCTTCAAGTTTTTAACAATGCGTTGGACAGTTCTTAACCCAATTTTGGTACTTTCTGCAATCTCCTTAGATGTTTTCTGATTGATGCATGGCAATGATTTGACCCTTCTGAAACGAACTGACATCTTTTCCAGGACCACCGGATGTGTCTTTCAACATGGTTGTTTAAGAAATAAGAAGCAACTCATTGCACCAGTTGGGATTAAATAACTTGTTGCCAGCTGAAACATAATCGCCCATGCAGTAATTATCCAATGGGAGGCTCGTACCTATTTGCTTAGTTAAATCCAGGTGGCGAAATTTTTTTTGGGAGGGCAGTGTACGATATTATTTTATTGCACTTTGAAGTCACCCGGATTATTAACATATACACGGCATTGATTTTAATCAGAATCAGCTTTATTGCCAAGTTCGTACATACAAACAAGGAATTTTCCTCCGGTACACTTTGCTCTTTTGTTCTGTTTTTGCATTACAGAATATACAAATTTACAATTTACAATGTACAATATACACATATCTAATAAAAAAGGTGCATTTGCAACATCTGTATGTTGTTGCTTGGTACTCTATTGAATGTTCATCAGAGAAACAGTCTGGGGTAAGAAACTGTCTTTGTGGCGGCTGGTTTTAGTAAAACAGTGCTCTGTAGCGGCGGCCTGAAGGTAAAACTCTAAACAGTTTATGTGCAGGGTGTGTGGGGTCTGCAGAGATTTTAGCAGCTCTTTTCCTGACCCTAGACCTGTATAAGTCCTGGATGGAGGGAAGGTCAGCCCTGATTATTCGTTGCAGTCTGGACCTGTCCTGTTTTGTGGATGAGCCAAACCACACTGAGATGAATGAAGACAGGACAGACTGAATGATGGCAGTGTAGAAGATGACCAACAGCTCCTGTGGAAGGTTATACTTCTTGAGTTGCCTCAGGAAGTACAGTGTCTGCTGGGCCTTCTTTCGAACAGTGTCTATGTGTGAAGACCATCTCAGGTCCTCAAAGATGGTGGTTCCTAAGAGCCTGAAGTGGTCCACGGCCGATACAGTGTTGTTGAGGATGGTGAGGGGGGTGTATGGGGGTGGTGTTCTCCGAAAGTCCACCACCATTTCCACAGTCTTGAGTGGGTTCAGTTCAAGGTAGTTCTGACAACACCAGTGTACCAGCTGATCCACCTGCTGTCTGTATGCAGACTCATCACCGTCCTGGATCAGTCCAATGACAGTGGTGTCATCTGCAAACTTAAGGAGTTTCACGGACGAGTCCGATGAGGTGCAGTCATTTGTGTACAGAGAGAAGAGGAGTGGGGATAGAACACACCCCTGGGGGGCACCAGTACTTATTGATCTGGATCGGGAGAAGATGCTCCCCAGTCTCACCTGCTGCTGTCGGTCCATCAGGAAGCTGTTGATCCACTGACAGGTGGAGGCTGGGACGTTGAGCTGGGTGAGCTTCTGGTGGAGGATGTCTGGTATGATGGTGTTGAAGGCCGAGCTGAAGTCTACAAACAGGATCCTGGCGTACGTCCCTGGACGGTCGAGGTGTTGCAGGATGAAGTGTAGACCTAAGTTAACAGCATCATCTGCCGACCTGTTTGCTCGGTAAGCATATTGCAGGGTGTCCAGCTGGGGGCCTGTGATGTCTTTCAGGTGCTTCAACACCAGCCACTCAAAGGACTTCATAATCACAGACGTCAGGGCTACAGGCCTGTAGTCATTTAATCCTACAATGGTGGGTTTCTTGGGAACCGGAATGATGGTGGATCGTTTGAGGCAGGAGGGGACCTCACATTTCTCCAGTGACTTGTTGAAGATCCTTGTGAAGATCGGAGCGAGTTGATGTGCGCAGGCTTTCAGGCACGATGGGGAGACGTTATCAGGTCCTCCAGGTTTCTTTGTTTTCATGCTCTGAAAGAGCCTATTTACCTCTTCCTCTGAGATCTTTAGTGCAGGCAGAGGATCTGATGGTGGGGGGTTGGTAGCTTTGTGGGAAGAACTTGTTTCTGAATGGGATGTAGAGGGGATGATTTGAGGTGTGAATGGCTTCTTGTCATGTCTGCAGTAGAAGTCATTCAGACAGTTGGCCAGGAGACGACTGTTCATGATGGGTGGAGGGGCTCTTGTAGGCAGTCAGGTTTCTCAGACCAGTCCATACAGCTGAAGCATCACCAGTAGAAAGGCTGTTTTCCAGCTTCTCACTGTAGCTTCTCTTAGCTGCATTGATCTCTTTTGTTAGTTTGTTCCTGGCCTGCCTGTACCGCGCCCAATCTCCACTGCTGTGAGCTTCTTCCTTATCCCTGCGCAGATTCCTGAGATGTGGAGTAAACCATGGCTTATTCCCAAAGGTGCAGAAGGTCTTGGTCTGCACACACATGTCCTCACAGAAACTGATGTATGATGTCACCACATCAGTTAGTTGGTTTAAGTCAGTGGTTGAAGTTTCAAAAACAGTCCAGTCTGTGCATTCAAAGCAGGCCTGTAGCATCTGCTTTGATTCCTCAGTCCACTTCTTAACAGTGTGAACCTTGGGTTTAGAAGCTCTTAGTCTCTGTCTGTAGGTTGGGATGAGGTAGATTAGATAATGATCCGAAAAACCCAGAGCAGCCCTGGTAACAGCATGATATGAGTCCTTTAAAGCTGTGTAACAATGGTCCAGTGTGTTTTTGTCTCTGGTGGGACACTTAATATGCTGTCTGTATTTGGGGAGTTCATTTGAGAAGTTTGCGCTGTTAAAATCTCCAAGTATTATGATGAAAGAGTCCGTGTGTTTTTTCTCCAGGTCTGTAATCAGCTCAGCAAGATGTTGTTCCGCGGCAGAAGTGCAGCCATGCGGTGGAAAATATGAGCCGATTATTATAAACGAGGAAAACTCTCTCGGTGAATAAAACGGCTTACAGATTATGGAAAATGACTCCAGATCCGGACTACATGTTTTTCCCAGCACTTTTACGTCTCTGCACCAACCTTCATTATATATATATATATATAAAAGCAGATTCCGCCTCCTCGCCTCTTCCCCGATAGCGCCGCGCTGCGGTCCGCTCTGAGCAGCTGGAAGTCCGGCAACAGCAGTGCGCGGTCCGGGATGTTTTCAGTCAGCCATGTCTCGGTGAAGCAGAGAACCGCTGATCCGCTCTAATGTTATATCAGGCTGGGACTCAATATTGTCAGATGCCTAATCTTAATGACTTGGATTGCATCAGGGACAAATAATCCTGATTCCATACATTTAAATTGAAAGCAGTACAAACACTTAACTGGCTGCTTCCAAAACCAGCCGCTTGCCTTCCTAAAAGACTCCCCTCAGTCGTTCTCTTGTTTCATGTTCCCAGACTTGATAAAAACGTTTTACTGTTAGAAATGAAGTGGAAAAGGATGGGAAGATAAGAAAGAAAGGCTGTGGGGTGAGCAGTGGAATGTTGAGGGGAGCAGGCTAATGCAGATTGCTGATTCAGCTCTTTCCAGCACCCATCACAGGATCTATTCCAGAGTTTCCTGAGGGAGCAGCTATGTTCTCATGGCTGCTCTCTATATAACAGGAACAGTCATCGGACCGGCAGCACTTTGTAATGAGGATCAAATTACTAGCACGAAGCAATATGTGTTAAAAGACACAAAACAGCTTGTGTATCCAACAATAGGTTCCAGTGTAAAAATGTAAAGCCTTAGTTGTTATAAATGAAAATGCTTGGAGGAAGGTCATGTAGTGTTACTGCCATCTGTCCCACAGGAAACGTGTAAAGCCTTATATACCTAAACACAATGTAGTGTCTTCCCACATCTGTCAAAACATTACTGCTGGTCCTTGGCTCTATTTTCCTTACACTGTCCCGGGATTTAGCCCACGCAATGCTTCTGATATTGAAACAACAGGAAAAAATGCCGAGTTGGTCAAATATGTCATGGAGATCACGGATAAGTCAGCTGAGTCTGCCATGCAGCCCAGAAACCTAAATGTAAATGTCTAATTGGTTGACAGGAAGGAAACGGATGAATAGAAGGAAACAAGGTTCACTGAAAATACCCAATGTCTGCCATGGCCTTGCTTGCTAGTGCCATGAAAAAAAACGCAAATTTCCTGAGTCTGCCTGAGGCTTTCTGGTGTTTCTTAGCAACGGTGATTAAGTTTAATTACCTAGGAACTTTTATCTGACTTTAACTGCAAAGTGTGCCCCTTTCTCCAGAAAGGTCATCTCACATGTATGCAGAGCCATGATAGGCCAATTTATATCTGAACATTGCGACCATTACTTGTCATAGACTAACTATCCTTATCTGAGACGTGAGTCAATAACGATGGAATTAGTTTGTCATTTTGTATTCAATTGAGATGCTGTTCACACTGAAATAGGTGATAGCTTAATAATTAAGAAAAATCTAGGTAAAAAGCTTTTTCTACAGTACAGTCTTGTTTATTGAGTTTATACATCTTGATGTTTAGACTAACTGTTATAAGCAGTCACTGGCATAAGATGTCAGCTGCTAAATAAACCAGCAGCATGTATTCAATGAAATGCAAATAAGGGATAGTTTGAAGTTCTAGAATAAAAAAAAATGTGTACACATTTACATATATTCTGCTCTGGCTTTGTCTTGATGAGGGTCACTGGACACTAGCAGTCAATGGGCAAGAGGCCATTTAACACTGTCCAAGTTACCAGTTCATGGTAGAGTCATCACAGAGACACCCAACCGTGGACACTAAACCCTTATCAAACAGATACATTTAGATCTTGCACAGCATATTCCTTATAGAGTTTAATCCATGCACTTTACTGCATACTTGCCGAAATCACAGAGATTTGACATCACATCCATAGCCACCTGACCATTGCAACAACTGGAGGAACAATTTTGCCATCTTTAAAAGTGAGGAAGCATTAGAAAACTTTGCATGTCATTGTATATTCAGGTGGAGGTAGCAGGAAGTTCAGGCATACAAATCTGCAGCAGGAACATCTGGGTACACGCAGACATTTATGTCTGTTGCTAAGAAGCTTCCAATCAGTCAGTCAGTCAGTTATTTTCTACCGCTTATTCCATAGTGGGTCACGGGGAAGCTGGTGCCTATCTCCAGCAGTCTATGGGCGAGAAGCTTCCAATCATTTATAGAAAAACCATCCTAGTGACCCTTTTTTCATTAAACCTAGCTGTAAACTCTTTAAATTGGCTTATTAATTCAGCACAAAGCCGAGACAGCAAAAGCTGGCAAAGAAAAGTTGTATCATAAAACTTTGCCAAGACTATATTAACTGTGGAAAAGACTGAATGAGCTGAGACTAGAGGTTCACATCCAGGATGGAAGTACACATCAAATAAATGTAAATAAAGGAAAGCTTTTTCACATGCTTGTTCCACAAACAGCAAATCACCCATTTAACTTCCTATTGTTCTAAGCTAAAAAGTTTCCACATGTGCAAAGACTAAATTAACTGTTAAAACTGTGATGTTGTTACATGGCAGCAATTCAATGAAATTAGGCATCTAGATTAGGTGACTTGCTCAGGTTCAAACCAAGTATCTGGATGGGTAAAGAAAAGGAGGTTTTAGTGAGCGTGAACGTGGCATAGACAGGCTGGTCTGAGTATTTTAGACACTGATAATCTCTCTGGTTTACAGAGAATGGTCCGAATTAAGGTAAAATGCCCAGTGAGTGGCAGTTGTGTCAATAGCTCTGATAACTCCTTGATTCAACCAAGGTATGTAGAATGCCTTGTCTAAAGAAGAACAGGAAGCTAAGGCTACAGTTTACACAGGCTCATTAAACTTGGACAATATCAGACTGGATAAAAGCTGCCTGGTCCAATGAGTAATGAAATAAGCTGCAATATTCAGATGGTAGGATCAGAATTTGGTGTAAACAACAAGAAAGCACGAATCCATCCTGATTTGTATCAGTGCTTCCTGGTGCTTTTTTTTCGAAGGGCTTAATCTATGTCGCAAATAATTAAAAACAGTTCTGCTCGCAAAAGGTTGTCCAACCTGGTACCATCATAGTGTCCTTGAAGTAAAGTTTCCAGTGAGTGCATTTATCCGGTACATAGGCCTTAATCAAATATTTATCAGTATGAGATTATTTGCGTAGGTTATGACTTTATGTGTTAACTACTTGTTGCTATTTTTAATATCTGCAATTGCTTTGAAAGTGTCTTGACAATGTGCACTTCAGCCTTTGGGCAAATATTTTAGCAAGAATTTTCCAAGCACATTTAAAGCCCTTGTTTGTTTTATTTTTTTTTTTATTTGTTAACATTGCCTCGGAGCAACACACCTAGCAGAAAGATTTGTCATGCCACTGCCTGAAGTGTCAAGAAAATATGCAGACCTAAGAAAGCCACAGTGTGGCCCAGAGCAAAGTGAGACAGCTAAAAAAAACTATGGTGGTGGTTAATCAAACTAAGAAGATATATAGCAGGAAGTGCATGTGTGTCTTTCTCTCCTAGACATCTGTAGCTGTCATACAGGTTTGACGCAGACCCTTCTCAGGTGTTGCTTCCTGGACTGCACTGCATTTGTGTTTGTGCAGACTAATCCAAGGGCAAACCAATGCCTTTCATGGGTGTGTGTGGTGTTCTAGCAACAGTTTCAGTCCCATTACTCTTTTACAAGTATACATGTCATGTCCTGCCTCCGTCGGCGTAACTGTTGTTGTGTCATGTTGTGCCTCAAAGTGGTTGGCATGGGGTGAGACAAAGAGAATTTACTTTAAGGTGAAGCAGCTTTCATGTGCACATTCCTCTCATACCATAACACAGTCAACATCTAGTTTAAACAAAGGAAAGGTATCGTTTTCTTAGCTGTGTGTTTGTTCAGGAAGTCCAGCTGAGACAGAGAGATCAACAGATTAAGAGAAATAAAGGATGCATTTTAAAACGCTGCCCACATGAGAAACACTATGGTGATTATGACTCTTGTCAGGTTCAGGAATACATTTTCACTCTAATGTCTTTACATGAGCTAAATAATGCTTTTTGTTTAAGATCATTATTATATGGTGACATTAGGCTTTTTTCCTATGGTATTTAATCTATTTGGAGATGATGTCATGATTTATGGTTGTTCAGGACCCAAATGGCAACAGGAGGCAGACAAGATCATATTGTAGCACAGTTTGAATGAATACGCTAATTAAAATACAGACTTAAAGAGCTGTATATAACATAAAGAAAAATAACAACAAGGAAGACAACTGTCAAGACATCTAAAGGTTACAGAAGAATCCGACAACTAACACAGAATCAGGAAACTAAATACTAAGGAAAAATGATTGTTGAGACAAAGAATAGGTGAGTCTAATTCACTGATTGAGTAACAACTGAGGCAAAAACACTAATATGACATTTAATGGACACAGAAGAGAAGCAATGACATCAGAGACAACTAGAGTCATAAATGAACACAGCAAAATACCTATATATAAAAAAACACAGAAAGTTCAAAAGATCGTGACATTTAATTTGTAGTTAAATATGATGCTAGTTTGGGAATGATTTTACATTTATACATTTATGGGATCACAGTCAGTGTTTAAATGCTGGATGTGTTAGGATATTCATTTCCATTTCAGCTATCACAATTTTAGTACAATTCACGACTACAATCCTGGTCATGACATGGGAACAATGGGTTTTTACCTCATATTGTGATGTGTCCATACGTCACAGAAGCCACTGTCACCTTCTGGCATCAAACTGACAGGAAACAGCTCACTGACCAATCGCGTTTCACTTCCTCCTGCCGGCTGAAAAGTAGGAAGTCAGACTGATAAGCAAGAGTGACCACAGACAAGGAACTGTGTAAACTGCCAAAGACCATAAGCTGTATGTTTCGCAGTCTGTTCATAATTACTAATCTGTAACTGTATTTAATTATTTACAAGATTCCCAAACAAAGGATTATTTGCACTGTTTTTGTACTGTTTTCCCTTTTGTGCAGCAAGCTCTGTGGGCTTATTGTTTCCCCCTATTGTCTAAAGTGGCAAAAAGGGACACTGTCAGCAGAATCCCTGCGGGCCTAAAATTTATTTTTTGTCCTATCAGTTTCTCTCATTCATTACAGGCTTGAAGGAAACAAAGGACAGTGAAATAATATTCACTGCAAAAAGATTTTGCCCAACTTCAGTTCTAAAGAAATTGGTGTGAAAACTAGAAAATAAGGCAAGGAACCAGTAGCAATCTCAAATAGCAGATTGGTTGGTATTTCTAAATAATGAGGACTTGCTGTGTTTCCTGCTCTGGGTCCAAAATGAGTGAGTTAAGGACGTCCTTCTGTTATGCTATGGGTCACTGCTAAGTTAGGAGGTCAGCATTTAATTGTAAGTTGACCATTTGAGATGAGAGGTCACTTTTATTTGTGTGTCTTATTAGCAGATCAGTATGTCTCTATGAATATATTCATTGGTTTTCTGTTTCCATTATATCCAGTTCCATTTGATGACATATCTGTGCTATTAAAATATGTCCTAACCTAAGTTTCTGCAGGACAGAAACTTAATATGCTGCTCCAACTCAGGGTAAATACAGTACAGTAAAGAAAGCTACTCTAATGTTCTGACAAGTCACCTACAATGTGCATTGCTTTGTCAGTTATTTCCAGAGATATATCTGTCTCCACTCACACAGTAAGTCAATTAATTTGCATCTTATTCCTGCTGTGAATATTTCCAACAGAGCAGTTTAGGCTAATAATTGCATATTTTCTTGATGTTTTGATATGATTCATTAAAACACTGGTTTCTAAAATATTTTTAATGAGATAACAGTTAATCATGTACTGACAAAACCTACAAAAAAGTTGATCCATTAAATTAGTGTTTTGCTATGAACATTTCATCCACATGTCCAAAGAGTTGTGCAAAACATAACTACACAGAATCCCAATCCAATAGTTCATCAAAGTTAATGAAATCAGTGCCACATACAGGCTTGAATTTTGCCCCAGCCAGAGTTTCTATAGGTCAGCCTCAAATAGCTGCTCCAGCATTGGGTCAATGGGATAAAAAAGCTGCTAAATGTTCTGATTCACTTAAAATGAGTATAGCTTCATTTTTTGTTTCTGAATATTTATTTCACACAAACAGCTACAGTTTTTCATTTACTCCTACTAATAACGTTTCGTGCAGAGCAGTTTCCTAAAGTAAGTCATTTTTCTTCACCCATCATTCCAGTTGATTTTATATGGACAAAACCATCCATCCATTCATTTTCTATACCCGCTTCTTCCGTACAGGGTCGTGAGGGAGCTAGTGTCTATCTCCAGCGGTCTACGGGCAAGAGGCGGGCTACAACACCCTGGACAGGTCGCCAGTCCATCGCAGGGCAACACAGAGACACACAGGACAAACAACCATGCACACACCCATTCACACCTAAGGGCAATTTAGAGAGACCAATTAACCTAACAGTCATGTTTTTGGACTTTGAGAGGAAGCCAGAGTACCCAGGGAGAACCCACGGATGCACGGGGGAAACATGCAAACTCAATGCAGAAAGACCCCCATCCAGGAGTAGAACGTGGACAAAACCTACAGAAAAATATTTTATGAGCCAAAGTGTTCTTGGTTTATCGCCTTAGCACTTCCCAGCCACATAGGCTGAAAAAGGCTTTAGACAGGATTGACTGCAGGTTACAAAATGTTTTTTATTTAGTTAACCAAGTGGGTCCAATACAAGAAGCCTATTTATCAGTCCATACCTACTTAATACCCACACAGTCTAATCAAAAATCCATTGGAAAATCATATGAGACTAATGGTCAGGAGGCTGCATCAGCCAACACCGCTTCACTTTCACGGTAAATGTATAATTAAAGTTGAAAAACACTTAACACCTAAAACACATTGGATTAAATAATGTTCTTAGCCAATAAAACCCTTTTGACATGATTTTTAAATATTGGTTATGTAAAATGAGGCTGCAAGGCTAGCTGGTTAACAGATCATAGTAATTACATCAATAACAGGTATCAGAAGTTGGGTTTAGGAGGGAACTGGGATCCTGATCATTTAAAAATTCCTTGATTGGTACATTCCCAACTTATTGTATTACCTTATAATAAACAAAAAATACCACTTCAGTATCTTTGCGATTAACTGGAGCACCTCAACAAAAACTACAGAACACTATAAGGAGCATGCAAGTTCTACATAGAAACACTTTAGCCATTAAATGCTTTAACTAAAAAGTGTCAGTGGCCACCACTAAAAGAAGTGTCCCAAAATAGTTAAACAATAAAGAGAAATTAAGTAAAACAACACAGTTCAGTTTAATCAGGAAGCAATTATTCCTAGTTTCCATCCTGTATTCTCGATAGGTCTTTTTCTCTTTGGATGATCAGCCTTCTGCTGAATCTTTCAAGCAAACACGTATCAAGCATGCTCTTTTTCTCAATACCCCAAACAGGGCATAGTCAGTTAAGCAAGATGACCAGGAAAGCTTGGGTTTACTGGAAGCACACAAAGGGCTTTTGTATCGCTGTCCCAAACTGAAACACAATGATTGAATGTATGGGAAAAATTTAACAATGCATACATCACTTTTCGGACAGCACCCACAACGTGTACTTTCCTAGCACATTTCTATATTTTTCCACTGCATCACTGTGGAGTGCCATAAACCAATTATTTAAAAGACTGAAACCATGTGGACTGATATTAATTAAACCCTCAGAAGATGGAGGCTTACATTTGTCACACAAGGGGGAGATTAGGACAGACTTTTCATGATGTTTTTACCTTTCATTTCAAAGACAGAAAGCAGAGAATAACTGAAAAAGAACATTCTGAAGCAGCTATGCAGGAAATAAAGTGGTGTTTGGTGTGAGGAAACTGTGAGGTACAGAAAGAAAAAGGAAAACAGAGATTAAGGCATGGAGGAAACAGCAAGGACAAAGACTGATACCTCACACAGCAAAAAAAAAGAGAGAAAAGGAGGGGTAAAACGTCCAGGCAGAGAAAGAATCATTGTGGAAAAAGACAATGAAGGGAAAAACAGTAAGAAAAGGGAGGCAGAACGGAGGAGTGGGTCTGTCATCCAGACAGACAACAGCTGAATGATAAAGCACCCTGATAATAATTTACAAAATGGTGTTGCTGGAATCCAAAAAAAACTTCAGTGGGATAGAGTTCTATTGGATTTTGTCCTTTTAATTTCTATATTTTCAGGAATTCTTCCTTCAGTATTATTGTTATTTTCTTTATCACCAAATCTGCACACATTTGTCAGATTAATAGAGCACACTAACCTAATATGCTTGTTTTTTCTAATGGCATTGCAACCAGCCTTTGGTAAGAGGTTGCACACAGGCAGCCACAAGTAAACGTGGACATGCATACCAATGAAGAGTTATCATGGTCCCCTCACATACCCCCCATCCAACATCAATATCATCCTCTTATCTGCGCAGAATTGTATGAAACTGAATAATTCAGCAGCAAGAATGATCACATTCACAAACATACACAAAATAACACACTATATGGTAAGTTTTTGTGTGTTCAATATACAAGGTCAAATGTATCTGTGAACACTATAAGAGCAGGACAAGCTTGCAGAACTTTGATGTCTGCAGTAAAAGGGACTCAATGTCCACCCAGCATTGCACATGTCATAGTTAGGATGAAACCAACTAAATAGAAAGAAATAAGGGGGAGATACAGAAAAGAAGCCAGGATAAGAGACACATCTTTAAACAGAAAGGTTTTTTAATTATTTTCACTATTTCAAACCATTTCTTTTTTATTTTGTTAGATGTACATCCATGAGTAAAAGCTGATGTGTAAAGGGTATTATAATAACCCGATCCAACGTTTGCACATTTCCTGGTGAACTGTGATTTATAAAAGAGCACTGCCTGGATGTGCATGAGCATACGAACGTTTTATAAATCGGGATCTTATGTTCAATCATTTTAAGCATGGATCCTGCACAGTCTAACATAAGGAGCTCCTGGCAGTACAAAATGTCAAATAAAGTAACACAAAGTTTAGTCGAAAGGAAATAAATTCACCAACATGAGCCAGACATAGCCTCGGGTGTTATGACTGACATTTTTAAAGGTTCACTCATCTGTGTTGCAGCCAAGCAAAGAATATTTTGACAAAAATAAAAAACTACTGCCTCAGGAAGGGTGTTGTGAAACAACCACATTCAAAATATTGACGATTCTTTTGTTTTTATTCATTTATTATCCTCAAATCACCCATTTTTTACATTCTCGTGTTGTTCATTGCATCACAGATTTGTTTCTCATATGGTGATCTGGGTGAATTTTACCATGATGATGTATTATGAAAGCAAATATGTTTTCAATAATTATCAACCTATTATTAGACCTACCTGTCAGGCATTTTTAGTCAAGCCAGTTGCTCAATGGTTAATATCTTTAGCATGGTATCTTTAAAAACATGTTTGCATCCAACAATTGCATGCAGGCTGGAAGTTGTGCTTAGATGAAGAGTAGTCCTTAAGTCAGTAAGAAATTTAATAAATGATGTAGTTACCAAGTTGAAATCATGGATATTTCCCAATGTGTAGAGCTTTCTGGACATTTTAATTACCTATTGAAGAACATGTGAAAATATACAGGTGTTTACAGCTGAAGACTGAATGTTTCTCAATACATCAACAACCTTACATTGTATAGAAATCTCGCCAATAAACATTTGAATAAATATTTTTCAGGTCCATTCAAAGACAGCACCACTATGTGTGTTGATAATGATACACCTGTCTGTTGCTTCCATCCAACACGGCGGTGTAAGCACAAGGGCGAACGTTGCTGCACACCTGCGATGGTTAAGTGAGGACCAGGCGCAGATCAAACTTAAACCAAATCAGAGAACAGAGAGTAATGAAATGTAACACATGAACCAGACACTGAGAAAAGAAAATTCAGAGATTGTACTAATACATTTTTTTTTTTTTGCTGTGAAATATCTATAGTTTTGTAAGCCACTTAATAGAAATATAACCTTATAGAAATACATATAAATGTAAAAGATTCCTCAGATTGTTAATTTTAGTTTAGTTGATTCAGCATTGTGGGCAGTCCCTGGTCAGCTGAGAGGAGCTGGCCAATCAGAGCACATTCTTAAAGCTTCTACTTTATTTGCTTGCAAGTACCAAAATATGAAAAAATTATTCATGTATTTATATATGAAAATCTCAGAAATAACAGTAGTAGTAATGAAATAGTTAAAGCTCAGGTGATTACATGTTTACTTCTTTAAACTAAAGTAATGTATTTAGTTGTTTTTACCTCAGTTGTTCACAAGCCCAAACGTCCATTTTCACAACAAATCTAAATTCTCTCTTTATGTCTAAAGGCATAGATATATTATCAACAGGGCTGGCCCAAGTTTGTATGGAGCTTTAAGCATAATTTAATTCTGGGCCTGTCTTCTTGTTAAAAACATCACCACCACTGAGAACGTCAAATCAAATTTAATATTTTCTCATTCTCAATAAACGGATATAAACATTTTTGATTCATGGTCTGTGTTAAAATTCAACCATTTATTTATCCCTTGATGGTTTGGGGACCCTAAACAATGGCAGCAGTTCGCCTATGCCTTGGGCCAGCTCTGATTATCAATGAGAACAAAATAAACACAGACCGCAATCATTGCACAGATTATGTATTACTGCAAAATTTAAAACACAAGGATCACAGCAAACATGTTGATATGCTCCCCTTAGTTTATGTAACACTGATTTACAATTTCCCTTTGTATTTGGGGGCAATGGTGCTACCAGATTTTTCAAGTCCTGAGTCCACAGGGGTATTGATGGGAATGGGCTGTAACCTTGAGCGTTGCTGGCTCATTGTCTGCCTCCTCCTTGAACGTGGCGACACCATTGTGGAATGCAGATTGAATCATCACCTCTGGCAGAATCATCCACATTCCACGGATCCTTGGTGAAGAAAACAATTGGAGAAGCAATGGGTTATTTTAGTAGATGTTGCAGGTGTTCTTCACTGCTAAGGAGAAAAGTTGAAGCAAGCAGGAAAGGGTCTAGTGTGATTTATGGGCTGTTCGGTCCAAAGATGCTACATGAGGAGGCTCAAATGTCTTTTACAGATTTCCTTTTCTGCGTTATTTAACTTAAGTATTATTTTCAGCCAGTTTCATTTTCTTGGTGAGTCACTTGAAATTGTGTGTATTGATTCTCTATATCCACTTTGTACTCAAGATCATGGTTGATACAGAACATTTGGAATGATGCAGGACAGAGTGGTGACCTGTCCGTCATGGAGAAAGTGAAAACTAAGAAGAAACAACCAAGACCCATAGCTATTTTAGATTCACCAACAAGAAGGGACCGTAGGGGAGAATTTGGACATTGTAACGGAAAACCTAGAGAGACAAAGATGAAAATTAGACTTGTACAGAGAACCTAGATCAGTGAGTGTTGTTGATAATATGACCTGGTAGTGCTAAGCATGATGTGCTTTCATATTAGAAAATGTTTAGGATTTCAACTGACTGGTTACAGGTGAGGGAGAATCATGTTGAAAATCCAATGATATCAGTCCTCTGCCAATTTAAGTCAGCATGCAAATTCTCAATACATCTTTAATAAGGAGCATTTAAAACTAGAATTCTTGCTCAGTTATCATCCTACAGTTTGCTCAGGTCAGTTGTCAGTATAGTGATTTGCTCATAAAGAAAGCCATGACCACATCCAGGATCTGGAGAAAAAACTCAAACATCAAACAATTTTACTTGAGTGAGAGACAAAATTTATATTTAATTTTTTTTTTAAGATTCATTGAGCTCTTCGTTCTTCTATTTTTGTTTGATTCATGACCAAAAAAAACACATATTTCAAATGTCTTTTATTGGCAAGGAACCTAAGGCAAATGGTACCTTGCAATAAGGCCCATTATGCATCATACCGGTAGTTCACAGCCAAGATTTCTAAGATGAACATTAATCATTTTTATTACTTTGTAATGCAGCCGAATGTTTATAGTATAAAGTTCAGATAGCTTCTAATGAAGCTGTAAGTCTGTCCGTATAGGCAATAAAAAGCCACTCAAATATGTTAAAGTATTACAGTTATAATCAAATGACCGATTAATTTACGGCTCTAAAGACTAAGACGAGACTGTAAAGGCAGGGTGTTGAGACTGGACATCAAACAGAAGAGTCCCCAAAGGTCGGAATGAGATCATAAATACAGTCTTAGTCCTCCTGTTAAACTATTTACAGTAATTAATTATGTAGGAATGTAGAGTGGCTGTCCAATACTGTTTCTAACATTGTCAGCACTAATAAGAGAATGTGGTTTTTTTTAGCACCTATGCTGATAGAAGCAGAAAAGTAAATAAATATAGTGAGATTTGTTTCTCTGTAAAAGCTGGAACTGAAAGATATCCAACAGCATCCATTCAGTCATGTATGAGGTCATGGAGAGCCACTGACAAAAAGTAGCCTATCTTAGGAATAGACAGTAAAAATGTCAATTTATATCTTCACCTGTGAGTTGTTATAGCAATTAAGGAGAGGTTTGTGTAATTGCACTGAGGCCATTTTTGGATTCAACATTTCCAACATGTCAGAAAAGCAATCAGAAACATCCCACAGCAATCTGATTTTATTGCTCCACTTGCTCAATAATTTTTTAGATGATCTAAAGTGGAACATTGCTCAGTTATAGTCTGGGACACAGCAGGGAGAAACTCTTCCCCATCTTGTGATCATGCGTCTGTAGAGGACAGCCTTGCTGCTGAGGTTTGCACAATAAAAAAAGACCTTATTGTTTCATTGCTCCAAATTTTTATTACCTTCTCTTTACTTTGTGGTCCTTTTTCTCCTCATAATTACTCTACATATTTATCTTGGTTTTTCAATGGAGTAAGCATTAAAACATACAGTGCCTTACCATAAACTAACCATAAACTTTAATATATTGGGATTTTATGGGATTTTTTGTAATAGACAAATATAAAATAGAGAATAATTTTGAAGAGGGAGGAAAAATTACACATGGGTTTCAGATCTTATTACAAATAGACAGGTCAGGGGTAAAGTTGTGGAGAGGTTTAATGCAATGTTTAGCAGGTAGTGTAAAGTAACATCTGAAGCATAATCTGAATACAGAAAAAATATGACACAACTGCAAGCCTACATGGCTGCCCACTTACACTTACAAAGAGAGGTAACCAAGAGACCCATGGTAACTCTGGAAGACATGCAGACCTCTACAGCTCAGGTGAACGAGCCTGTCAAAAGGTAAGGTAAGGTAAGGTAAGTTTATTTATATAGCGCTTTTCAGCAACGAGACACTCAAAGCGCTGTACATACAATTACAATACAATCACAAAGCAAATAAACAGATACAGACACAGAAAAACAAATCAAATGATAAAATCAAACAGAGGTAATTTAAAAAAGTAAAATAAAATAAAGAGAATAGAATGATGGACAAGAAAATGAAAGGAAAATTGGACTGAAAACGCAACTAGTCGTGCCTAGATGGTACAGTCAAAGGCCACTCTAAACAAATAAGTTTATAATCTTGATTTAAAGCAACTTAGGGTTTCGGTGCTTTTACAGTTTTCTGGTAGTTTATTCCAGATTAGTGGAGTAAGCACTAAAAGCTGCTTCTCCATGTTTGGTTCTGGTTTTGGGTACACAGAGTAGATTTGAGCGAGATAACCTGAGAGGTCCGGGTGGTTCATACACTGACAACAAGTCTGTAATGTATTTTTGTGCAGGAAGCCTGACTGGAAGACATCGAAGCGGTTGGTCGTTGTTAGGAAGTTGTTTAACTGCTGAAACACAGATTTTTCAATAATCTTACTGATGAAGGGGAGGTTTGATATAGGCCTGTAGTTCTGTAGTAGCAGCTTGTCCAAGTTGCTCTTTTTCAATAGAGGTTTGATAATTGCTGTTTTTAGGGCCTGGGGGAAAACACCTGACAAAAGGGACGTGTTTATTATTTGTGTTAAATCAGATGTTATTACAGGCAAAGCTTTCTTAAGGAAAGCTGTGGGTAAAAGATCGAAACAGCAGGAAGAAGAGCTTAGTTGGTGTACGTGTTCTTCTAAGATTTAGCAGTTTATTTGGTGAAATTGGGAAATTTTGTCAAAATCAGTTCTAGTTGGAGACTACATTGGTACTGGAGTTGAAAAGGACAACATTAGCTGCTGTTTGTGCACTGTACAAATCAACACTTAATGGATGAGTATCAAGAAGAAAACAATTGTTGAAAGAAAGCCTTAAAAAGTTTAAAGTTTCCTATGTAAGGGAGCACAGCAAACAGGTGGAACAAGGTGCAGAGGACAAGAACAGCTCAAAAACCAGGAAGTAATGAAAAGGTTCATTATTTCAGAAAATGAAAAGAAAATCAAAGAGAAATATTTCAAGGCTTGCTTCTTGTAGTGTTGATTATGGCTTACAGATAATAAAAAAACAAAATTCAGTGTCTCAGAAAATTCTATACTATCAGAAGCTGCTATACTATAAGAAAGGAAAACGTGTGGCAGGAAAAGATGCACTGGCAACAGAGATTACCATAACTTTGTTGGTCAAGAAGAGTGGAGAGGCACATAATTTATGTTGCTTTAAGTTCAGTGTGAAGTTTTCACAGTCAGTGATGGCTTTGGGTACCATATCCTTTTCTGGTGTAGGTCCACTGGGATATTTTAAATTGAACATACTTTCCAATTTAAAATATCCTTTTTTAAATTAATCTTATATAATATCCTAATATGCTGAGAAACTGATTTGGGGTTTTTTAATGAATATTTCTGACACTGATCAACTTAAAAAGGATATTTAAAAGATAAAAAGCTTCTAGTTTATTGTGTCTTGCAAATTGTTAGAAATTATTATACGGGTGCCACAAGTTGTGGAATTGCTGATTTTGTAAAAAAAAAAAAAAACTATTGTGTTTTTTTTTTTCTCTACTTAATAACATGTAATCAACGCTGTTTAGGGTTTTGGTCATTTTTACCAGGGGTTCTACTCTTAATGTTTCTGCTGTATGTATAAACTAGACATTGTTAAGCAGAAAAACATCCATATCTTAATCTGCCATTTATTCCTGTATAAAGGCCTGGAATGAGACCACAAATCATTCAATTGCAAAAAAGGAGAAGACTGGAAAAAGTGATGGACGAATGATTTGCCTGTTGTTTAACATAAGGTCCAATTGAAGCCCCCATTGAAAGATTGAAACAGGAAAAACCACCACCTGTAGCTGTTTCATCAACAAATGACAGGTAGTCGGTCAAGTACACTGTGATGTTTTAACACAGACACACACGCACACACACACACAAACAGACAGATGCTTATTAGCTCTGCAAATCCCCCTTTGCTCTGAGGTCAAGACGCTAAAAATGAGAGAAAATGGCAGATGGAGGACAGATGAAGGTGAAGACTTTCATCCTGACCACCCACCATCCACCCACAGAACCTCTGTCTGTGTTTTCTTTCCCGTTGATAATGAGGGAGGTGAGACATGCAGCCACATGGTCCCCTCTTTCTTTGCCAGCTGTTTGTACTATAAACTCTGTACTTCTCTGTTTAGGAGAAATAAGCTGTAAATGTGTTTTTCTCTTTATCAGATGAACAGAGATAAAAACGGCTCTTTGTCAGGTCTCAGCATTTCTTGGGAAAGTAATTTTGAATTCCCAAACCGACCAATGGAAATCTGTCTGACTTTCAAGACTTTTAAACTCGATTACTTTAAAATTGTTCTGTGTCATTTCTTCTCATCATGGCCCTAACTTATAAGATGCCTTTTCCACTTTTATATTTCATGACTAAGCAGCTTGAGTCCCATTCTCAGCAGTACTACATCCTGCTGAGTACAGCAGTTTGGAGCAAACTTTGCTTTTAATATTCCTGCCATTGTTGTGGCTTTCCTCGCCCCCAATGGTAATATGAAAGCCATGTGATATGTGAGGCCTGGAGCGCTCTGGGGCTTCATGTGGTGGGAAGTGCTGGGGAATGGTTGGCTCTTTATGAATCATGGACCAGAGAGATTGTGTTGGAGCAAGGCCAGCATTTCCTCACTGTGTGGATAGAAAGTTTTCCAAGTCATTTATTTTGCTATTTTTCTGTCCTTGTGTGAACAGCAGGAGTTTGCGCAAAAAGATCAAACAGGTGACCTGCAAATAAAACTGAACTTTAAACCAGCTTTTGCATTGTTTCATTTGGTTAAAGCACCTCCAATTTGACTCTTATCCATCAGGTACGATCTGTAGTTGAAACCAGATATTTACATACACTGCACAAAAAGATATCCTTTTTTTCTTACTGTCAGACATTAAATCAGCCTTAACTTTTCCTGGTTTGGGTCAGTTATGGTTATCAACCTGCCTGTCTTCTTAAATGTCTGACGTTCACATACATTTCTTTACTACTTCCCCTTGAAACTGTCTTAAGTTTTTAATACCCTTCCTAAACTTCTCATAATAGATTGCTGGAATTTTGGCCTATTCGTCCTCACAGAACTGGAGTAACTGAGTCAGGTTTGCAAAGCTTTTTCTATGGGGGTGAGATCAGGGTTTTGTGATGGTCATTCCAAAATGTTGATTTTCTTTTCTATAACACTAATTTGGCCATGTGTTTATGGTCATTGTCCATTTCAAAGACTTGTTTGTGTCCAAGCTTTAATTTCTTTTCTGTTGTCTTGAGATGTTGCACCAGTATTTTTCCATGATGTTTTTATCTTCATGATGTTCTATTTTTTAAAGTACCCCAGTACTCTCTACAGCCAAACAGGCACTTTGGTGACCTCAAAAAACTTTATTAAAATTAAGGTCTTTAG
The DNA here is from genome assembly GCF_021462225.1 of Girardinichthys multiradiatus. Classification (NCBI taxonomy): domain Eukaryota; kingdom Metazoa; phylum Chordata; class Actinopteri; order Cyprinodontiformes; family Goodeidae; genus Girardinichthys; species Girardinichthys multiradiatus. The sequence continues at coordinate 20,307,817 of NC_061801.1, forward strand.
GGGCGTTGCATGGTGTAGCTGTGGAGCAGGCGCCGCATTGTAGTCCGACCGTCAAGGGTTTGATTCCCGACCTTGAGAGCTTCACTGAATCGCTTCCCCCCTTCTCTCTCTGCCTAGTTCCTGTCTGACAGCTGTCAATAAAGCTAACTAGAGCCTAAACGATCTAAAAAAAAATTAAGGTATCTGTTTACAAACTGAGTAATAGCTTCCTTAATGCTGAGTGGCCTTTCACCTCTTGTTGGTACAGGACTTTTTTTAGATAATGATACTCTTACCATCTCAGTCAGCTTCTTCACATAATCTGTTGCTTTTCTTCTGGGGTTTAAAAATGTTATACCAAACATGTTCAACTTTGGGACACAGAACCTGCCTCCCTCCTGAACATTACCATTTTAATTGCATGTAATTGTCTGAACAGACAAACGTAGCACATTCAGGTATCTGAAAAATGTACCCAAGAATGAAGCAGGCCCACCATTCTCTTCCTTATATATTCTTTGAGTTCTTTGATTTTTTTTCATGATGTTACATGTTTCTATAGTATTAGGCTGTAGCTAATCTATTGATCACCTCATCCTACTGTATTTATTCTTTTCACTCCCCCAGTATATTTTCACCGCTTTTTTCACCTCTGGACACCTTTTGGACTCTCTTTGGTGGTCCAGATGCCACACAAATAATTAAAATCGTCCTCTTTTGAAAGTAGAATAAAAGTTTCATGAATCATAAAGTGGGCTTTAAGGAAAGATTGGTGATACAAGAACCTAAGTTAGTCAAAATCAAAAATGAAATGGCCTTTTAGATTTAAATAATAACATATGTGCAGTTATTTTGTGTGGCAAGGAGCAACCAGATATTAAATCCAAACCACCAGACAATCATTTCCAAGTTAACATTTTGTACTGTGTTTAGAATTTTTCATTAACACATTTTCTTTTAGTTTACAATGAGCACCAACACCATCCACCCCAGAGCAGAGAAAAAATTTTGAATTTTCAAAAGGAAATTGTGTAATAGTCAGACTAATGTATTTGGGGGCCTCTGTTTTCATATTATCATGAGCTGTCATATTTAAACATTACTCAATGAACTTGGATGTGAACTGAAATTAAATTAAATAACATGTTTTTTTGTTGTTCTTTTTTTGCTTGAGTTTCTTATTTGATCTCTGTTTATTCCCTGTTGTTTATGTTCTCTAGTTGCATACTTATGTCTTAGTTTATTCCTGTATTCCTGTACATTTAGGTTAGATTCTTTCCAGTGGTTCTGTGTTCCTCTCTGTCTGCTCCTGCCCATTTTCTCTCATCTAGCTCACTCTCCATTTATTGCTACTTATTCTCACCTGATTACTCTTACCTGCTTACCATGCCTTTATCCTCACTTCTCCTGATGTATTTAAACTCTCTGGTTTCATTGTTCACTGTTTCACTACCTGTTCCATGCCAGTCCTGTTGCCTTTTCTCCATGTCCTGTATTCACCACTGTAAGTCACCAGTTCTGTTATTATAAAATATTCCTCAATTACCATGCAACTCTTAAGTTTCTTTTTGCACTTTGGTCCTGCAACAAAGCCGCAGTCCTTGACATATTAGAAAGCAATGGGGAACAATTTGATTGCTATGCTGATGATACTCAGCTATATTTATCTATAATGCCTGATAAATCAAATCAATTAATTAGACCATAAGTTTTCATTGTATTTTACTATAATTAGAATCAAATTGGACTGCAAGTAATTTGATCTAAATGTGACTAATCAGTATAAGGGAATATACTGTATTTGGAGTTACTTAAAGGGAACATATCATGCTTTTAAATTCTTTCTTTTCTCACTTAAATCATTCAGTTGTGGTCTATATAAAGTGGAATTCCAATGCTCTGGTCTGAATTCCTTGTTACAGTAGCTCCACATGCTTCTCTTTTACCGCTTTAACCCATTCAAGCACTTGGTAATGGTTAGAAGAAATCTATGGATGGATGTGACGAAATTTTTTCGACTGACTCAAAACAAAACTGAACTCATAATTTTTGGACCAAAGGAAGAGCGTTTAAAAGTCAGCACACAGCTTCAGTTAATACAGCTAGAAACCACCAGTCAGTCTCGAAACCTGGGTGTAGTGATGGACTCAGACCTGAACCTTCAGAGGCACATAAAGACAGTAACAAGGTCGGCCTTCTATCACCTAAAGAACATCTCCAGGATTAAAGGACTAACGTCTCAGCAGGACCTTGAAAAACTAATTCATGCGTTCATCTTTAGTAGAATTGATTACTGCAACGGTGTCTTCACAGGTCTGCCTAAAAAGTCAATCAGACAGCTGCAGTTGATCCAGAACGCTGCTGCCTGCGTCCTCACTAGAACTAAGAAAGTGGACCACATCACCCCGGTTCTAAAGTCCCTACACTGGCTCCCTGTAGCTCAGAGAATAGAGTTTAAAATACTTCTGTTAGTCTATAAAACACTGAATGGCTTAGCACCAAAATACATTACAGACTTGTTGTCAGTGGATCAACCACCCAGACCTCTCAGGTCTTCTGGCTCAAATCTACTCTGCAGAACCAGAACCAGAACCAAACATGGAGAAGCAGCTTTTAGTTCTTATGCTCCACTAATCTGGAATAAACTCCCAGAAAACTGTAAAAGCGCCAAAACCCTAAGTTGCTTTAAATCAAGATTAAACACTTATCTGTTTAGAGTGGGCTTTGACAGTGCTATCTAAACATTATTAGTTACGTTTTCAGTCCAGTTTTCCTTTCATTTTCTTATCATTTATCATAATTTTTTTATTTAATAAATTTTTTTATTATCATCTTTTTAATTATTCATTTTTTATTTTCTTTAATTATTTAATTACCTTCATGCCACTGCAATGTACTTTTCCTATTAAGTCTCTTTTTTTCATGTACAGCACTTTGAATTGTATTGCGACTGAAATATGCTATATAAATAAACTTGCCTTGCCCTGTTCTGAGGTGCACCTAAGAGCAACTCGTTTTGGTGCGGTCACTTTAAATGCTACTGAGGCATTTCACACCCCGCTACTTTGAAGAGGTTCTGATGTTGGGGTACAAATTGTGTGGGTTAATACAACCGAACCAAACTTATCCTCTTGCAACGTAGGCATACTTGAGCTTGGACAACAAAATCGTAGCAAAATAAATGTGGCAGATACATGAAATTGATCAGCTGGTTCATGGGCTCACTCTTCACTGCTTTTCTCACAGACGCAGCCTTCTTCTCTTGAGAAGTGTCTACACATATCTTGTCTTTCTCAAAAAGGAAAAGGTCATGGAGGCTCATTAAATGCAGCTATTAAATTATGCTCGAAGAAATGACATATATTTTCATTGGTAGACAGCTAAATATCTTTTAGCTCAAAATCTGTGTTCCAGGAAGAATATAAAAATGAAAGCAGCGAAACAGGATGCTCCATTTATGTTTTTAACAATAAAAATGTATTAATCTTAACACTTATTGAAATCTAACACACCATGTGAATTAATTAATGTATACCAGATATTATTTTAGCACTGTAATCCCTGAAGACCTCTATTCATTGTCTAAGAATTAGAATGTGAGGCTTTCCCCATCATCTATTTTAATCCTGTACAACAACAATGAAACTTATCAGAATTATTAAAAATAACAAATTATAAATGACTGGCAGGTTATTCTCTCTACTAGTTTACCATTGTTTTGAATACTTCCTTTTGTTCTTTCTATCTCCCTTTCCAGTTTCTCATGGCAACTTTTTTACAGCATTCATTTTTTTCTCCAGCCAATCGTTAAAACCACAAACCACAATCAGCCTCTAGATATTATCTGACACAAAATAGCAGGAATTACAACAATGTATCCTTATCTTGGATAATAAATTATACCCCCAACCCCACCCACTCCACCCTAAAATCTCCAAGTGTCCAAGATAATCTTAGCTCATGTCTGGTCAGCCCATTAGCAACACGATGGCTGTGAGTGCCAGATGTGCCTGATACATTATGGATGAACAGGAAGGCAAATATAAGGCCTGCATACAGTTACCAGATCAATGACCCTTTCTGATGTGTCTCCTACATAACTTAAAATCTGCTCTATCATGATATAACATGCAAATGTATTGATAGTGTACTGTGTAAACTGTCTGTAGAAAGGACCCCCGGAAGAGTAGCTGTCAAGCTTATGACATGGAGATGGGGATCCAAATAAATAAATAAATAACAATCTGCGCAGCAACATACATTTGCAATGGCATGGTTCTCATTTGACATTTCTTTTTGATGAGTCACTTACATGTGAAAAAACAGAATAATCAACATAATGGCAGGCAATTTAAATTGAAAAAGCATATATGCCATGTCACACATGAAAGAAATAGCTAAATGTTTTACTTTAAATAAAATCTTATCGAGTTCTTGTCACTCTCCTTTAGAAATGGTTGGGTAGGTGTTTGGGTGCAGAGGAGCTTAATGCACTCTTCCCTCTCCTTTGGGAGATCACAGGACTGCTCCGTGACATAAAAAATTAATTGTGATTAATGAACATTGAACCAAAAATGAATGAATCATGCCTACTCCAATAAAATAAGTGAGCACATCTTGATTTCGGCTTTGGTTGAGTATATCTTAAGATACATACATGTCAATTGCATTGGTCAACCAATATGATGATAATGATTTGAAAATTAAACATTGCCCACAGATGGCATAGAGATCATAATATAATATCTCCATTTTTCAAATAAAAACCTGATAATTATTAATTTATGAAACTCTTTAATCCAAATTATATTTACAGGTCAAGTTTTTTCTGCTCTTTCACCTTGAAATCAATCTGTTTTGATTTACTTGGTTAAAATGAAAAATAATATGTGCTTTGATTTGTGCCCGCTGATTTTTGTGTTATTGCAGCATGGTGCTGGACAGGGCTGGGCCTCCCACATCGATTTCCTATAAATTTAGTTCATATTAATGTGTGTGTGAGGAGTGTGAATGTGAGGCTTTCTATCTTTCTGGGTCATGCAGTAGTCTGTTATGGCAGTGGGGTCTGTTTTATTAGTTAGATGTTACACACTGTTGCAAACAATGTTTTTGTTTGAAAACATTTTTTGTTTTTAATATATTTTCTGCAGGGTTTTGAGGCTGACGTCTGAGGACTGACATCAATTTTCCACAGCAAAAGAGGACGCTACCTGGTTTAAGTGCTGACGTCACAGTTCTTAAGAATAGGCACGCAAAACAAAAACGGCAAAGCTCAAGCAGACAGAATTAAACCCGACGCCTTTTGTCTCTGGTTCCAGTCCAACAAGAATGTCAGAACGTATGGAATCAGTGGACAGACAAAGTCTCTGCTACTCGACCTGACTTTGGCTAACCTGTGTGAAATTTCAAGCTTTCGTGATTAAATTACATTCAAGACATTCATAAGTTATGAAATGTTACACATTGCTTATACTTACCATAGAGGTACAAAATGGGAGAATGTGTGGAGCCACAGTCCAAGTTTCAAATGTATTAGAGAGTCAGTGCAAGACGACAGGCATTTAGCAAATCATTCCATGTTTAAACAATGAAGATCACTGTAGTAACTGAAGCATGAGCCTTGCTTTTCTGACAGTACAGTTAGAAGTGCATTTAGACCACAGGCAAAACAAAACAAAACTAATTGGAAGAAAACTGACTTATATAAACTCAGTGAACTCAGATAGAGGTATAAAGTTACATGATAAACACAGAGTTAAACCACAGCCTTTAAATAAAACGAGAAGCACAGTCATCCAATTATTCTATTTTCATCACAGTTTCCCAGACAGACAGACGTTCTTTCTGAAAACATGACCCAGCTATTTTTATAAACTGAAAATGTCAGTCTTGTTTATAGTTTCTATCTCCCGCAGTAATCTCTTATTCACCTTGTCTTTCCGTTCTCCCAGAGATTTAACAAAGAAAGATCAAAACAAAGTGAAATCCCACCCAAAGTTTGATTCAATAAAAATAAAAAAAGATTTCCACACCAGCTCATGTAATTAAAGCATTTTCTACTCTTAAGGTGCCCTCTTTATCTTTAATGCCTTTAGATTGCCTCGTTTTTTTTGATAATCGCTAGTTTTGTTCCTGCTACACTTACTGTATATGTGCCCCTTAGTGTTCAAAGTATTGAACAAACAATATCTAAATCTTTATTATTTCATCAGTAAACATAATGTATCTGCTGGAATCACAAAGCATGACAGTTAAATAGTTTTTTTTGGTTTCTAACCATAATATGTGAAATAGATGTTTGGCCACTTATAAGTTGCAAATAAGGGGATACAGTGAGCACTCTTACTTTACCCAAAGATTCTCCATGAAGAAAAATACACTTTTTGCCTTGGGGTTGTGAAACAGTTTAAATCTTCAATTCAATGATAGCTATAAGCTAAGGCTAAAGGTCAATGACATGGCACAGTTCATACTACAACATGGGCAGTTAATCAGTGACCAGGCTTATAAGGCGACTGTGAATATTGTGTCTGAGCATAGTTACCCAGGTAAGCAAATAAGTTGTTTTTTTACAGTTTGTACATTATATGTGTTCTCTGTCATTAGAAAATATCTGCTAGTGTCAACACATGATTAATAAATCTATAACTGCTCCAAGCAAACATTGTTGTAGACTTTCAGCTGCTTCCCTTCACTTTTTATTTGTCGTGGTTTTAAAAAAAACGTGACACGGCTCAAAAATATAAAATATACAGGAGAAATGTACGTTTATAAATTCCTCGATTTTGGACTTATAAATTAATATAACATTGACAAGATACAAGTTCAAACACATTTAAAATGGAAAAGTTGAAAAAGGATCAAAGGATGCCCTGAAATGTCCATAGTTTTCAGATCTTTGCAAAAATAATGCAGTAACAATATCCCAATAAGAACAACGCAGCCTTCTCACTAGTATGAAAGGGGCCAGGTATGCAGCAAAAGTGCTATTGAAGATTCAGGTTTTGCTCTAAGAAGTAACTTTATATGGTTTTATTCAGACATTCTCAGCTGAGGTGTAATTGTCTTAACATTTCTAGTCAAAAGTGACTCATTTCAACTTAAAACAGCTATTTTCTGGCTGCACACCATATTCATCTAATGTTGCCAAAATTCTGCACAAATTCATTACACACTGACAGAGTAAACATTTCCACTAAAAATAAACAAATGACTTTTACTCGCAGCTTGTGACTCCATGGCATTTCACATGATATAAAGACAGGCTGACGTCTTGGAGGTCATCAGAGACTGAAGTGACGAGGCAAACAGCAGGGGGAGGTGAGGTTTGGAGCTAACATGCGTCTGGTAACCGAGTGTGATTCACACGCTGCTCATCCCCAAACAGCTTGGCTCTATATTCAGCCTAAGGCACTTTACTGAGAGGAAAGCTTTGTTTGGTTTTCTCTGAGGGTTTCAAGTATGAATTAGAAAAAAACTTTAAAAATAAATGCACATTTTATTCCTTCTAACCAATAAATGCTTCAGCCTGTAGTCACTCATTCTTTGTGCAGCTCAGGAACTTAGCACGGGGAGTTACAGCTGCTTGATTGCTGTGCAGTTTGCTTTGGTTTTACTTCTTGATTTATCTGCACACTTGGAACAAAGCTGGCAAGCATAACAAGTTGAAAAGTACCATGGACAATAGAGTGAATTAGAGCCCCGGTTTTCAATATCCTTTTGAGGATCTAACAGATAAAACAGACTTCACAAAGCTACATAGGCCAATGTTAAACATCCAATTCTCAAGTGTTGATTTGATTGAGTCTTTTTCTATTACAATTATTTGTTATTCCAGTTGTGATAACTTTATTTGCCATTTATTGTTGTGTTTTTGCATTAAATGTCTTATTAGGAGGAAAATCTTTTGGCTGTATTCATGGGTTCAGGCCTAATGATTGTAGATTTTATAGTAAAATAAAACACATCAGAAGATTTAGCTGCTTTAATACACAGGGTACACATATTAAACTAGTGTGGTCAAAGACCTGTTAGCCTGAACAACAACATTTGCACACATGATGATAACATAATATAACTCTGATGGATTTTCCAAACACTTTTTGCTGTGTAAAAACAAGCAAGTTCCTTTTTTTGGTCGGGTTTTAAATAAACATGCATGTTTCTTCCTACATTACTATTAGTCTAGAAAGTAACGGGCAGTTTTAGCCTCATTCTGGCTTCAACCAACGTTTATTGCCGTCATGTTTGGTAAAAGTTCAGGCTGAGAAGAACTAGAAATTATCTCAATGCTGAGAGCCTCAGTGCTATGAAGAAGAACAAAGTATAAATTTACTACTGAGCTGAGGGTGAATCCACCTAGAACAGATGTGCATCATATAAATGTGGTTAACATCCAAGGAATACTAGCTATGTTTTTTCTGGGACAAGTATAAAAAAATCCTACTCATCTGATTGTTATTTGTCTTTGTTAAACTGAAAATGTCCAAAATGGCCTTGTTAATAAAATGAATTATTAAAAACCTTATAGTAGAAGATTATTATTTCTGTTTAACAAGTGATGTTTTGTACTTTTGTACTTGACTCAAAACCAAATAAAGAAAAGCAAAAACGTAATATTAAAAAAAAAATAGTGACAAAAACTAAATCATACATTTACAAAATGCTATCTGTGAAACTGTTTGGTTGTTTTGTGTGTTGTCCATGGGAGATATTTTTTGTTATATTCTTCCAGGTAAGTTGACAGTGTTCCGGTGGCATCTTGGAAAACTTGCTGGACTTCTTCACTGTTGTGCTCGGTGAACAGACAGGCATTTAGCTGTGTCTTCAGCATTTAAACATTACACCAACATATCTATTGATTCACCTTTGACATTATTCTGAGGGTAACCTGGTTTAATGAGATACAAACTGGTGGAGATGTAAATAAACAGTTTATTACTGTGAGGCAGCCATGTTGGACTTCTGAATTGGTGAAATGCCAAAGATTTTGGAAGTCTAACCCAAAGCTTGTGACTTTCCAGTTGGGTTTTCAAACTGTGGACGGGAAAGTTCTGAATTTCAGAGTTAAAATGGAACACTGAATCGGGCTTACAAAACAGGAATATCCAGCGTATTTTAGCAATTATATTGTTTCATTTTGCAGAAAACACTTTTTCACTCATTAAATAAATACATTTATTTGGTCTTCACTTTTTGTGTTTTTGTTTCTAAATTATTTTGGCATGTTGGAGGACTGTGAATACCACAGCATCATTCAGCATCTGCCCACAAATCAAAATAAAGTAGGTGATAAAATCCAAATTGAAGTAAATTCCACAACAACATAATAAAAAATTTTTAAACACTAAATGTATCATACATTTTCTACATAATTTGTGATTTAAATGCAAATTTACATGGAAACAAGGGTTGGATTATAACTCTATTATTTGGCCCACTAATAAACACACCATTCTGTCACAGATAGAAATGTAAAAAAACAAAAAAAAGAGGAAAGAGTGCTTTTATTGTAAGTTGCATGTTGTGACTTCCTGAATTCCTGTAGTGAGAAGAATTTACTGCACCTGGCAGCTGTTTGTCAGCCTCCGACTTCTCACTTAGCAGAATAACATCCTCCTTTTTCTGTCTATGATTAAAAAAAACTACATTCGTACCCCAAATTGCTGAACTCTGATGATATATTTTAATGTATCCTAAATTCAGCTTTTGGCTAAAAACACGTCTAATTCTATTTAACAATCCAGAATTTCTAAAACTGTTGAAGACATAAAAAAACCTTGCTTTTATCAAAGATGGGAGCAATTTGATCATTCTTTTACATTTAGACCTCAGTTTTCTGGGTAATCAGCACACTGATGGAGAGTATCAAATTAATTTTGGCTTCTTTACCTTTACCTTAATTGTAATGGTTCTAACCTCTAATTAAGAACGTGCATTGAAAACATGTTTTTACGGCAGAATGTGCTTCCACCTCCAATGTGGACCCGAAGTGGAAAGTCAAACAATAGACAAGGAGAACTCTTCTGCTGCACACACAATAAAGTTAAAATGTGTGTCATTTTGTTTAAAAGGGTATAAGTAGTTATTTTCTTACCTCCATTAGGCAACTCTCTTGATGTCTTTTATAAGTATAAATCCAGATTAGCTGGTCCCAGAGGCTGAAGATAATGGCTAGTCCAAGAGGGGCCACAATTAAAGCAGATGTCCTAAAGCAACACATTTCAAAAAAGTCATGACAGTTTGTTTTTTAATGCTATTGTATGAACCTTTAAATTATTGATATGTTTGCATTTGGCAGTTATTTACAGAAAAGCCAATAATTATTAAAATAGTAAATGGAGGTAGAAGGCAAAAAGCATCTAAACAATGTCTGAATGGTCTGCAGATGTTTTAGTGGAAGTTGGTATGCATTTGGCCCTGCGATAGACTGGCGGCCTGTCCAGGGTGTACCCTGCCTCTCGCCCGTAGACCGCTGGAGATAGACACCAGCTCCCCCGTGACCCTGAACGAAAGAAGCCATAGAAAATGGATGGATGGTCTAAAAGTGAAGGTTTTTTTCAACTTGTTTTAGGACATTCATTTAAATTTAGACCCATTTCAGCATAAGAGCAAATGAGCTTGGCATAAACTTAGAAGCTCTTGACCAAAAACACGTCATCTTTACTAAATGAGCTACAAATCACACACTTAAAAGCAAAAAACAAGTTTTTGAGCATTACAATTATTATTGACTGCTTTTAACATTTTAAAAGAACCTCACTTCATGAATACTAAACTATTCATTTAAGTGACAATGTAAAGTTTCTTACAGTATTATGTTCTCAGTGGTACATCTTATGATGTACCATTGTTCTCTGTCAAAGAATGTTGAGGAGAACATAAATGTGTCAGTGTATGGTGAGTTTCATAATCACAGGGGGAGCCTGCAGGGACACGTACAGGAATGCAAAAATTAAGACTCAGCTGAGAAACTGCATCATCCGATGCAGGGAAGGGGCTGGAAATCATAAAGAGTGGGTCTGTGTTTTCTATCTGTGAGGTGTGGCTCTGTTGTGCTTTATCTTTGCATTCCTTGCCATGCCAAGTCCTCTACATCAGACTAGCACATCTCCCTTCAACACATACATACACACACGAACAAAACTCTGTCCATGGAGTCTCTCAGAGGCATACGGTTTCACGAGGTGGTCACCTTTGAATGCACAGGTTTTAAGAGGGACGACCTGCGGAGACCAAAGTGAGTCCTGAGGGAGCTGCTGAATGTTCAGTGCCTGTCGTTCTTTGTAGTGTTTTCAAACCATGGTAAACAGACTGTCTGCAAACAGCACTTCCTCTAGTTTTTCATCTTTCATTTCAAGCACCTGTTGAAAATGTTCAGATTTCACTTTTTTACAGAGTGAAGGAGAACCCAAGATAAGCATGAGGTTTTAAATTAAAAGTCTAATGTCCACAGTGACTAAAGGGTATTCTTAACTTGTGGGCCAAACTCAAACAAAGACCTTTTGGTATAGTGGCAGGAAATACTTTATGAGGTCTCCTGTTGTAGGGGGAAGATACACTCAGGCAGAAACTTGAGCACAGTACCTGGTTTGTCAATTAGCTCAAACAAACAAAATGTGAGGGCAAAAGTCTCTAGATTTCTCCTTCTGGATAAGAGCTTAAGAAGTTTGAAAATGCCCCATAATGAAAAACAATGTTGACCATTCAAAATTAATGTTTTCATTCCTTCTGACTTTGTGATTGCAATTTTGCACTTACATATTTGGTGTGGGTGCAGGTCATTTAACTTCTTTGCCATGTCATAGATTTGTAGTTCCCGGGAGTATTAGATATTTCATATTGATCACGTGTCATTTTGTGCCCCGCCTTGTTTCTTAACTGCTTTGACAACAGATGACCTGAAGTTCTTTACTATAATCTTGGTCCACTGTATGGTAGTTTGGAGATAAATTGAAATATGGTGTAATATATAAAAATATCGTCTACACACGTAATTTAAATTAACGTGGAGAGTTGAGAATTTTAATGATTATCTCCATAATTTCTAAATACTTAACTACTGTGGGTGTAACAATGAATCCTGCTAAATAAGACAAGATTTTAGCAATATTTGTGTTTTGTTTTTGAAAATGACGGTTTCCCAAATCACAAACTGCGTTATACAAAATCTGTAACTAATGGTAATATTCTAATTCTGGTTTGAGCAGCCTATATATTGTGAGTTTAATGAATGTAGAATTCAAAGGTCATAAAGCCAAAAAAACATTCAAAAGGCCCCTTTTTGCGTTTTCACAAATTGAATAAAGGTTTCTTTGATTTCCGACTTTTGAATAATCTCCTTCGAGTGTAGAAAATATGCAGTTCAGGTTTGATCAGCTCAAATATTTTACATTTTGAACATAATATGAACAAATGGATTCCATATTCTTTAGAAACTGCAAAATAACCCTTTAGTTTAGCCAAAGGGCAACTTTAGCACTGAAAGCGGCTAACAATTAGCCAGTGGGTGTAAATTATTGGTATCTTGTCTGTGACCATTAATTCTTTCTACCAAGAACCTAAAATGCAACAGAAAATTGGCTAAAAGTGGCTTTTTTGTATCTGACTGTTATCAGCCAGCCCATACCAGCAGTTTCTTTAGTCGTCTCTGTAAACTGAACCAGGCAACTCAAGAACTACTGTCTTTCTTACATCAAAATAAGAGTCTCAAACGTAGATACAGGGTATCAAGCTTAAAGCACAAGCCTTTATATGTGCCCCTGATGACATTAGTTCATCATTACTTCAACAGTCAAAATGGATGTTGCTTGGTGAGACAGTGGTTTAATTTTCATTTCATTTCACCTATAATAAATACAAAGAAAAACAAACTAATACACAAGAACTAAAGTGTATGAGTGCAAAGAAATAGCTTACTGGTAAGAGATGAAAACTGAAAGAAATGAAATGGCTGCGGTAGGGAGGGAAACTTGACAAAGGGTCAGATTGACTCAAAGCCTGTTGTTCCACTGTTTGGAAATGCCTCCTAGGTTGAGAAATACTTAAATGGGCTCCCGCACATCTCATCTGAATGACATACATCACAATCTGATCTAAAAAGTAGTTCCCTTTATGTTTTTTAAGTTCCTCGTTTTTATAGAAGGAAAATTCACGAAGCAAAGCCTGAAGGTATTTAGGAACTTGCATTTCATGTTGAACTTGTAAGCAGGATCAGTCTGTGAATTTAATGTAAGGAGAAGGCATGTGAACATTCAGGTTGTAAACAAAAACGTTTGAACAAACTTAGTGAAGTTTTGATTACCCTTCTGACATTCTCTTAAGAGATTTTCTGTACAGGTTTTATGTGCAGAGAAACCTTTTTTTCAATTGTGTTTGTGTTGTAGCTAAACACATGTGTATGTCTGAAATCAAGAAATTTGTTAAAAGAAATACTGAAAAAGAAAAGAAGCCAGCACATAGCAGCCAAGAAGGCAGCTGAAAGTTGAGTGTTGACGTTAAATTTGGAATGCCAAACTCAGGAATGAATCCATGACCCTATGACCAGCCAAGGCAAAATTAGAGATATCCAAATTTGTATCTTGAATTTGAGTTCATAAAGTGATCATTTATATAATGAGGAGGAAGAAAATGTTGTCTGAGTGCAGGAGCTTGGAAACTTAACCAACCAGCCCCCCAATGGATGGATCAAAAAGTGCTCTGTGGTGATCGGGGACCACTGTAATTCACCACTGTAGTGTAAAACCACTTGTGACAACAACAAAAATTCTAGTAACATTCGTGTTAGGTTCTGCTCCATTTCTGACCAACGTTTTCTGATGCTCATGGGCAACGGCATTCCCCTTTCTTTACATTTCTTCAAACTACTGTGCCACCAGGATACTTTATATTAGGGAGCCATGTTGTGGTTATACAAGTCCCACTTTTCTCTGCATAATCAGTCAGTGTTTTACAAATGAAGGTTTAGCTTTACTAGAATAATGCAGCTGTCAGACCAATATTCCAAGAACACCATCTGTCAAGCAGCTGAAAATTTCTCTAAAAACGCAATGGATATAGTCAGATGCAGTAGAGCTAGTCAAATGTTTTCACTTTTACTTTCTGTATTTAGCTTCGACGTGGAGAAAAAGAAGTGCGACAGCTAACTATTGTGGATACACATGTAGCAGGAACGTCTGGAGAGAGTGGCATTGATTTACCATGATCTCTGGACATCAGAGGATGTTCATACTGATTCAAAAACCACAGTAAAAGAAAGCATTTTCTGATCTGATCAACTTAATGCTCACAAATAACACCCATCTTGATGGTTTGGTTGTATATTCCCTGCTTGTGTTATTCATCATACTATGACAGTAACAATGTTGTCTCTTTCCCTCAGGTTTGAGTTGTTCTGAAACCTAAATCCAAGATTCCAGCTGTTTTTTAATCTTGTGCAAAAAGTGTTTCCAAAAAACAGACGAGTTTGATCCTTTTCACCTGTTTACATCCATAGAGCTCCCCCATGTTTTTGTCATAATGTGGTTTGCGGGTGGACCAAAGTGCAGACAATAGCTGGGCAGCAACATGTTGTAAAAGGTTTTAGCTTTATTTCCAGAGGTTTTCAAAAGAAAACAAACAAGGCACTGCAGATACAGACAAAATCCTGATCCAAAAACTTACAAGAGGTTCTGCAGGCACATGGAAAAAACTCAGCACGAGTACGTGTGTTGAGAACGGGGTATGACAAACACCAGGAACCAGCAGCAGACAATGACACAAAACCAACTAATATATTGAGGGATAACAAAGGGCAGGTAATCAGAGAAAACAGGGAGCAGGTGTGACAAGGAGGCAGGGAGGCAGAAGGAACAGGTGAAACAAATACAAAGGCTGAGGATGGGCAAAGTAATTAATAAGCAATAAACAGAAACACAGACCAAGCAAACCTATAGACAAAGATAAATAATCAAATGTGGAATAAGAAAACTAGAATAATCATGACTAAAGTAAACAGAGAAACTAGAGGGAACATAGGAACAACAATAACAACCTGAGAACAAACAAAGAACCCATAAAGAAAACCTGAATACAAAAGTAAACAAACTTAACAATAATGACTGAATTAACTGGAAAGAAAACAGAAAATGAACTAGTAAACAAGAAGAGTGCAAAGGAACAAATAATAAAACACAATTAAACACAAAGATACTAAAGAGAAATAAAACTAGAGAATCCAGGGAAGACCAAGAACTATAATAATTACAATAATAATAATAATAAACCATACAAAGAAATAAGAAAACAACCATAAAAGAACTTAAGAAGAAAACACTAGGAGGCGGAGGAGGGAGAAAAGAAAACATGATACAAAAACCAAAATAGAAACATCTAAGCAAAAGGTAAACAAACACAAAGCTACAAACAAAGTCCAAAAATGTCACTCCGTGACAGTTTTCTGCAGTGAAGATCTTTGTAGTAAAAGTGATATGCTCTGTATCCCCAGTAAGCAGCCAAAAATCCAGTCATCATACTTCATTTCAATTAAAAAGCTATTTTTTCAAGAAAACAACAGCCATAGATATTGAGAGGCTTAAAGGTGATGCCACTGCCTTTTTATTTTAGAGGACAAGACTGAAAAGGCTTTCTTTGGGGCTGAAATTTGTATTTTCAAATGTTACAGTTACTTGAGAAAACATTGGAAATGCAGATTGCAAGTTATTTATGCTTTAAACTTTCAATGTGTTCAATTTTTTTGCTCTAAAACATAATAACATTGGTCATTTAGGCTTTCAAATGCCATAACATTGTTAGTGTCTTCTCTAACAACATATTCAAACTGAACATTGGTGTGCTGAGTCAATCACAGAAATCATCTTAGAGTTACACAAGAAAAGGTTCATGCTCAGAAACCTCCTATTTAGAAGCAGGACGTAGAAGAAGATCACATAGACAAACTGTTAAGTATTACAAGCGAGTGCAATTCCTGTGGACATTAACAGCCATGAAAAGTTCCCACGCCATTTGAAAGTACCCAGCTCTACCCAGAATGAGGCAAGCTGTTGTGACACAATTGTGGTGACTGGCTTAACACACAAAAAACCACAGGCATATTTTCTGTTACTTTAACTTTCCTATTGGTGGTGCAAATGAAATCAGAAAGAAAAAGCCCGTGTGGTTCTGGGGGAGATCCAAAGGTTATTATCCCAAGGAAGCCCCCAGAACTGTTTAGTGGGAAATCCCAGGAATTTTCTAGACAGAATACTTTCAAATATCACAGTAAACAGCTGTACAAAAACTCTCAGTAAAAAACAGGGAAACAGTCTCAGCCTGGTCATGTCCTGCAATTCTAATATCCCTTCCCTAAATCTAACTGCTGGTTTTATCTGATCCCAGCCATGCCTTCAATCATAAAAGAAGCCTCGTCTTTGTGTTGGAGGTTTGTATCTAAGCTCATTTATCTCCAGACTGAATTTAATCTGAGATGATTGCTCCTTTTAATAATTCACATGAAAACGGAGCTGGTAGAGAGCAGCTGTACACATGTAGGAGCAGGAGGATGGCCTGAAATACCTAAACGTATGAATCTTTATCCAAACAACAGCATTTTGATTTTTTATTATGAAATTGTTTTGCACTGAGAACCAGTAATGTTGAAGGAGTGCAGGAACAGGTTGCACATATTTTACCACCTTGACGTATCTGAGACCAGCTCAGTTTGTGATTGGCTCCTCTGAGACAGCATCCTCATGTTGCAGTGTGCAGAGAGGTTAACCCTCTCCCAGCCTGCCTCTTGGTCTCACATACAACCCCACAGCAGCATGCAGCACACCAAGAAACTGCTAATTCATCAACGTGCACATCCTGGCAGAGCCTCTTGTTGCCGAACACTTTTATGTTAACCAGCCTACTTGATATGAGAGGTAAATTGAAGGAATTGCAGGGTGCAGGGTGTTTATTTTTTGTTTTCTGTATAGTTTAACAAAATCAGGCAACACATACATGGACTATGTATATGTGCAATGCAGCAGTTTGCAAAAAGATTAATTAGAATTTCTCAATATTATTGACTTGATGAAAAGAACAGGTGAACCAAGTCAAAGGAATATTTTGTAAGAACATGTATTTTCCCTCCAATAATATTCCCTCTGAAGTTAATGCTCATGGTTAATGTAAAAGCCTTCCTACCCTGGTTTAGTCTTTATCTGTCCACAACATCTCAGTTTTATGTGACAGACCCACCCTTGCAGAATGAAACCACATATAGCCGAGCAGGGGTTCTCTCAGCACAGACACAATACAGCCACAAAACTGTATCTGACATTCCAGCAACAAATAAGATAGAGATAAGAAAAGAAACATAAGTCCTTTTGCATCTAGAGTTGTGTCTTCTAGCAGAATCCATCTAGATGCTTTGCAGGTGTCACTCAGTTTTTATCTGCAAACAGGAGCTGCTTAAAACACCCCATTAATAGAATTATGACAAGCTTTCCTTTGCCAAAAATAGACGAAATGGAACAAGCCCCTAATCCTCTTGAGAGGACTGCAGCCCTCTCCAGATTCAACAGGTGGTCTTGTAAAGGATAGCACTTTTCCTGGATCCAGTCTATGTTGTGCCACTTATGCTGATTGTCTCAGCCTTGCTATAAATCTTTAGGCAAGGTCCAGAGAACTGGTGTTTCTGTGTCCAATCAATTTATACGTGTTGGATGGGACCATGCTCAAGGAAGGAGACTAGATGGGCTCCTTGATTTGGAGGGTTAAGAGATCTACAAGATGATGTTTTTTACAACCCTTTTAACAGTTTAAGATGATGTAAAACAGATCTTTCTGCAGCACATTTACGGTGGACCTTTTTCAGGTTTTATCACCTTACAACTGCAAAAATAAATTTATCTTTTTGGGATTTTATGTGATGGGCTGCACCGTGGCGTCGTGGTTAGCATTGTTGCCTTACAGCAAGAAAGTCCTGGGTTTGACTCCTGAGTGGGGATCATTCATACAGTTTGCATGTCTTCCCACATGTGTGGGTTCTCTCTGGGTAGTCCAGCCTCCTCCCACAGCCCAAAAACATGACTAGGTTAGGTTAATTGGTCTCTCAATTACTGTTAGGTGTGAATGGGTGTGTGCATGGTGGTTTGTCCTGTATGTCTCTGTGTTGCCCTGGACTGGCGACTTGTCCACGGTGTACCCTGCCTCTCACCTGTAGACTGCTGGAGATAGGCACCAGCTCCCCTGTGACCCATTATGGAAGAAGCGGGTATAGGAAATGGATTTTATGTGGTAAATGAACACAAAGTCTTGCTTAAATGTGAAGTGAAATGAATATACCACGAGTTTTTTTTTTACAAATAAGGTTTGGTGTGTATTTGTATCCCCCTTTACTCTAATACCTCTAAGTAAAATAATGAGCATCAAAAGTGATCTGGATAATAAATACAGTGTACCTGTGTGTGTAATTTAGTCTAACTACAAATATGGCTATCCTTTAAAGGCTTCTGAGGTTAGAGAACATCATCATGAAGACCAAGAAACACAGCAGACAGGTCAGGGGCAAAGTTGTGTAGAGGTATAATGTAAGGTTTAGGTTAATGTAAGGTTAAAAACCGTCCGTCACTTTTCTTAAACATGACCAAAAATGGATACTTCTGCAAGGCACTCAATCGCTGTATTGTTATTTGTCAGTAAAATGTGAAAAGATAATCAATTTCAAATGGCTAATTTCTAATTTTTGTCCCTCCCCGAATCCTGCCTCTCCCTTTTGCTGGCCGCAATGGAGACCAGCAGGGAGTCCAGACTGGCTCTGAAGCGGCGGCAGCGTTTTTTCCATCACTCTGTCACCCAGAAACAGGAGCCGTCCTGGGGAGGGGGGGGTATGTATAGGCTGTATCCACTCTACACACTTCAAAGAGCCCTCTGATCAAGATTCATTGCTTGCAGAATAAAAGGGGAAAAAAACTTAAATGTATCATTTATAGCTAGAAGTATTAGATTCCTTCACCTGCCTAAATTCCCAGCTGTAATATTTTAAGTAACATGACAGCAAAGCAGCGCAGGAGGTTTAATGAGAATCGGTGAGTGTGGCCGCTCGCCAGACTGCGTGGCTGGTTAAAGGAGCTCCACCCACCTCCTGGTGCTCCCCCTTGACGCTGCTGCAGAGGTCTTCAGCTGTTCTCCAGCAGCATTTCACCTCTGCACAGATTAGCGGCAGCAGCAGAGGCATGCAGGGCTGGAGAGCAACCCAGCCCGCAGCGACGCACACTACCCCGGCTTTGTAACCCGAGAGAAAACCGCAAGGACAGGTGGATACCGACCACGCTGGGAATCAGGGCAGCATTGATCATATCTGGACACATTTTTTAATTGTTATTATTAATTTCTCAGGGGAAAGCTTTTGTGTTGCCAGGGAGAAGAAACTCCGAGCAGGTAAGCAGGTAGCATAAAATATAACCTTGGCCGCTCGATTATGTTGCAGCTGCCTTTATTTTGCTCCTTTATTTGCTCTAATATATCTAATTTACTGGCTCGGATGTGTGCTGAACCAAGCTCTTGGCGCTACATTAAATTGATGTAATAAAGGTAACAAAGAAATGCAGGAAATTCCGTTTTATAATAATGACAGATGGCTATTTTAGCCAATAACTCACTGGATCTCGCAAAACAAAGCAATTTTATCCTTATCTTCATTTTTCAGAGACTCAGCCCTCTTTACACTTGTAGTCCGACTCATATCTAATTGAAGTTTAGGCAGATACTGAAATACGTAAACAGCTCAGAGTTGGGAGTTTTGAGAAGTTTTGGCGGACAACCCCCCCCCCGCTCTGAGTATAAGAAGAACAGGTTGCGCGCCCCCTCCCTCCCTCCCTCCCTCCTCTCCCTTGGTGAATGAAGGGGCTGCTGTGGGTGAGCAGGCGTGACAATGCAGCTCGTTCAGAGTGAGTGTGTGCACACATTGATGTGACCTGTTTATCAGACTGCAACATGGACAAATGGACATCCAATTACTGTGATCATGAATGAATGACTGGACTCAGTTTTGTTTTTTAAGAGGGGATGGCAACCAATTAAGCTGCAGTACATAACGGTAAAGTAAGTCTCAGATGACCCGACGGTCTGGTGCATGCATGCTTGCTGCTGCAGACGGATTTATTATTTAGATACTGTTGTTTTACCTGTTCTAGAGTATAAGGATAATGCATCCAACCTTTGCCCTAACTGCCACAGCCTATTTTTTAAATGATATAGAGTGCATACATTTAGCTTTATACAATGAAAGACTTGAAAACCTCCTTGTAGTAGACAACATGAGGAATGAGGGCCTTCACTTCAAGGCTCAGGATGTCTGCCTCAGGTGGCACCATAAGCTGTAAATTCCACATCCACCTTCAAGCCAGTGACTCCTGACATGCTGTCTAGAGATATTTTGTTTAATCTGTCAGGGCTTGTTGCAAGGCTGATATTTTGCTCCCCTCTGAGTGTGTCCTACAAGAGGAAGTGAGAAATATTGGACCTTGAGCTTGAGAAGGTGTGGGGAATGTAGAAGAGGGGGTATATCTCTGTTCAAACAAGAACACAGTCAACAAGCAGCGGTGAAACTGTTCAACAGCGTCTAAGTCTTGTCTGGCTACTTTCGGACAGCTGTACGAGATTTTAAAATTCAAGACCCCTCTCGATCTCTTGCCTCTTTGCAGTGGTGTTCCCAAAAATGTTTGTGTCACTGATCAGCTACCTCATCGCATGACTTGTGTGCAACACTGTGAGATGTTGGGCAACACTATGCTTCCGCTGTTGTCGCAGGAACGGTTAAACAAACAGTGAGTTTGTGGGTGCTTTCCTGCTCAAGCTGAGTCACAAGAACAAAGACAAAATGTAAACAGGCATTATCTTTGCCAACAGAGAAACTCCTCTTGACTACTATAGGATTAGTAGATCTCAAGATTGTTCTGCTGGTGCCGGGAGTTGTCAGGTATTTTTATCACCAAACACTTGATTGTATTATTTTCATTCGATGGAGTTGTTACTTTTATGTAAACGTACCATTAAATAAACATATGGCTTTCTTTCAGAAGGGTTTTGCTTCTCATCTTGCTTGCTCTAGTATTCAGCATCTACAGTAACTAATGAGCTAATGTTTGAGTGACGTGCTGTAGCACCTTGTTGAGAAGTAATTCTGCTGTGTTAAGATCATTAAGAGACCCCCAGTTGCAGGGAAACAAACAATCCCTCTGAAATGATGTCCCTCACTTAACTGTCAGTCCAGTCAAACAGGATATGACCAGTCAGAGGATGGGGGGGTGCATGTGGAGATTTGGGTGTGTTTTTGTGCGCAGTAGCGGGGGAAGGGAGCTTATTCTGGGTGTAAAATTCACCCTGGTGAGATCTGTGCCTTTAGACATTCCTGACATTCCGACCTCTGGGATGTTTGAGGCTCCTCCGGATTCTTCTTGTTTGTCGGGGGGCTGCTGAGGACTCTTTGTAGGCCTTTTATGTTGCTGGGCTCACTTCAGCGAGCCTTTTGGTTGAACTGAGACCACATGCCCTCTAATTTAGGAGGCCATGGGAACGTATAGCACAGCACATATTTGGTCTTCTTGAGTTACATCTGGGGATAACCCTTAAGTCCTTATCACCAGGCTTTTAGGGCGCTTGTGTCTCTGGCTTTCTATCCCAATTGAAGTCTTTGTTCTAAAACTGATGTTCAGAATTTCTTGTTTCACAAAATTGAAAGGTTATTTGCAGGCAATTGTACAGGACGACATGATAAACGATTTGTACTGGCACTCAAAATTAAAATGATCTAATTTGATTGCTTACATCTCTTGTTAAATTATATGTTCTACTCCTGTCTTTATCATCATCTTCTGATGTTCTTCCTAGCCAGCCATGAGAGCTTATTCTCTGTCTGCGAGATTCCTTCATCACCTCCTCTGACCAAATCCAACACTCAGCAAACCAAAGATGTCAGCCTGCGGCGACTTTGCAGAACACGTTTGGAAACCCGGCTCTTGTAAGAACTGCTTCCACCCGCTCAGTGCACACAAGACTGGCCGCATCTCGGATGACAACGTTCCGTCAGCCTGTTTGAAGAGCAGCCTGGGAGGTGATGAGGAGGGTGGAGTGACAGCACCTTCACCCTACAGCAAACCAACGATTGCTGTCAAACCGACCATGATGAGCTTTGACACAAGTGAGACAAAAGATGTGAACATGAACATAGAACAGGTGAGCTTCTTAAATCCTTGTATGTACTGAACTTTGTCACTTTTTTTCCTATTTTGTTTTTTTAATGTCTCAATTTTTCTTTGTAGCAGGACAACCCAAAGAGTCCAGCTGAACGAATGGGCCTGAAGAAGCTCCTGAACATGTCACCACTCTACATTGATGATGATAATGGTTGCAACAATGGCCATAAAGAGTCAGTTCTTCAAAGCCCTGATGCCAAGATTGACTACAACAGCTGCCTCTCGATGTCCCCCAGTATCCTGCCCAAAGACTCTTTCTTCATTAGTAATGTTTTTGTCAGCCAGGAGGAAGGAAGAGGTTCGAAGAGTTTCAAGAAAAATGCCAATGGGGACTCATGCTGGCAGCAAAATAATACACCCGGTATTGGACCGAAAAGCACTTACAATAAAGGGACTAATTTTAGGGAGTCCCGTGAATCAACATTGGATATTCCGTTGTCGGTGAATACTGTTTCTTCTGAACCTACCACAGGTCTTTGCAACCATTTATGCAGGAGTACTATTATCACAAAAACAGCCAACATTTCCTCTGCCAACACCACAGCCTCAAGTGTGGAGACTACAAACCACAGTAGCCGAACACCCTTCAGTCCTATTCCTGCCCTATCTAAAGAGAACAGCTTGTCGGACTCCCCTTCTTCCTATCACAGCAGTACCGATTCTCTTTCTGGGCCTGCTGGATCAGTTGAAAAACAGAATGGGTTACTGGTCCACCAAAGTCCATCCGCCACTGGTAGTCCAGAGTCAACTCCAAGCTCTCCCAGTGTTCAGAAAGACTGTGAGCCAATTTACGCTGAAAGCACCAAGAGGAAGCCTAAGCCACCAAGAAATGGTACACAGTCCAGTCCTGGGTCCCAAAACCAGATTAAGCTATCCCAGTGCTCTGAGTCTGAACGTTCTGGAGAGAATCAGCGAGCCACCATCACTGTAATGGCTGCTCACACAGAAGAGAACAACAGAACTTTCTTCCTGAGTAGCCCAGATTCAGGTGTCGGCACTCAGTGCCATTTTAGCCCAACAGCACGCAAAGACCCCAGCAGCCCGGCCTTCCGTTGGCCCAGTCCAAGCCACAGTGCACCTTCTTTAGGCAGAGAAGCTTCCTTGTCTCCAAACATGCACCCGAAGCCCCAATCTAGCCCACCCATTCCTCCTAAGCGAAGCTCTCGCTCCCCAAAACTAGGTACATCTAGTCTCTCTCCATCCATGTCTTCTCCGGTCCTCCTTCCTGATTTCCCTAAACTCGGTACATCTAGTCTCTCAACATCCATGTCCTCCCCTATCCCGCTGCCAGAACTCCCCATGCTCTTCCTCGTCTCTGCGAGAGAGGGACACTTCAAGGGCCCCACAGACAACACGAGTGCAACATCCGAACGCTTACACATGTCCAGACACCACAGCTCTGGGTGGAACTGCTGCATTGAGGAAGAAGAGGAGGATGAGCGGAAAGGGGTGGAGATGAAGAAGTTAGCTGCCACCAGTTCGGGAACAACCTCCCCAGAGACGGGACTCATCAATGGTGCTGATGTCTGGAAGAAGGCCAATGATTGTAAGCCCCACAGCAGTCCCCATCCGATGACGGAGCCAGGCACGGCCCCTCCGGCTATCCCCAACAATGATGCCTGTCAGGGGGAAACCGAGGGCACCAGCGCAAAGGAGGACGGCAAGCATAACGAGAGCATGCCAACCAGGCAACCGTTGCATGGAGGCTCATCAGAGCTGCTGGCAGGGGGGAAAGGAGCTTTCAACCATGACCCCAACCCACCACCTCCCCCACCTAAAAAGCTGCACAGGTAAGAGTAACAAAGATCTTGTTTTGGGTTTTATGCTCATGGTTAATAACATTCAAATTAGACTGACCACAAACATGCATTTTAAGAAATGATATGCTTTCAAAAATAATGATGCTGATTGTGTCAAAACAGTGAAAAATGGGCAAGTAGAAATTAACAGAGGCAGAATGGAGTCAAAACTATAACGATAATAAAGTTACAGTGTTAAAGTAGAGTTTCAGATGTTTTTACCATAAATTTAAAACCCTGAAAATACTGTCTGTACTTCAAATGAAATTTGGGTTTTGCGTTTCTCAAATTTGCGTATTTTGTAGCAGTATAAACAATCTTTATGCTGAAGGAGGGCAAAATACTTAAAACCCCAGAGATCTTGAGAAGCAGTGGGTCTAAATTATTATTTACATTCAGACAGCAGTGTTATCAAAAATGCACTGAATGTTTAAACACAATTTAGATGTCAGTGCTCTATTGTGTTGATTTTGTTCCACTACAGAATGCAAAGTCTAACTAAGAAAATAGCTACAGCGAATAATTTACTATCCCTATGCAGTAGGTCTAAATTCAGATATGGGTTTTGCTCCCATGTCTGATGGTGTGTGTATATATAGCTGCTTTGCTGCACACTCCCATTGCTTTAAATGCACCTTACTGCAGTCATCTCCATGTGAAACGTCTAGGGCTTTCTCCTTTCATAGCATCATTATTCAGCCTTGTATCAGCCTCCATTCTGACGCAGTGTGATCATTCAAACCATTGGAGCATAATCCTCAATGCATGCCTTGTTCTGGTATTGTGACTTCTTCAATTCTAATTAATGCACAAAATCGCCCTGGTGGATAGTCCACTTCTGTGTCACGTTGCTGCAAACTGTTTTGGCTCCAGCACAATAGGTCTCATTGTCAAATAAACTGGCTTCTTATTCATTTGTTTGTCACATATGGACAAAGCTGTTTTTAAAATTTGTTTAGAGAAAACTACTTTACTGTAGCCATAGTTTATGTTCTTGAAGTCCACACCTTGTGCTGGTATTGAGCATTAAGGATATTTTCCCTGCTTAATATCTGTAATTTTGCACCAGGTACTACGATGAAAAAAAATACATCCTGCTGTCTGAGTCAGCAACCAACAGCAGAAAGAGAGAAATAGATTTTTCTTTGTCTGGGCTGTTGAAGATGAGGTGTAACCAACCTCTGCAACTTCCTTGGAAACACGTTTTGTCAACTTGAGACAGATGCGGCAAAAGCCTTCTGTTGCCAAAAAAGGCAGATTGCTGATGAGGTTTTAAGGAATCCACATTCGCCCTGATTTCAGTAAGAAACCATTTCCTGTTTTGACATTAACATTCTGTGCTGATTAAAAACACCTTGCTGTAACATTCGTGGTAACACTCTTTAGGCCAGGCAGAAAAAGGTTTTTTGCGATATCCTAAGCTGAATCCCATTTTACCCATAAAATCCGAGAGCTGAGAGGAGCATAATTTCATACTTATAACCAGAAATTTTACAGCGACACAGATTAAAACAAACTAATAGGAGCTGTACTTGCAAATACAAATAACAGCTACTTTATATGGTACGGATTCTTGTACTTGAATTCGGACTGCCTTTTGTCTTCAGAACTTCTTTACTCCGCCATGTTATAGACTCAACAAGATGCTGGAAACATTCTTTAAAGAGTTAGATCCCATTTTGGCCTGATGGCATTACACAGTTCCTGCAGGTTTGTCGGCTGCGCATCCATGATGCAAATCTCCTGTTCCACCTCATCCCAGAAGTGCTCTAGTGGATTGAGATCTGGCGACTGAGGAGCAATGTTATAATACTTTTGGATTTTTCATCATAGTTTAGTTTAATTTGGTTGTGATTTCATTTCTCTGATTCAGTTAGTTTTAATTTTGTTTTAGAGTGGTTTTGCTATTTTTTATTATTATTTTAATAATGCTTAGTTTTAGTTTAGTTTTAGTTCTAGTTTTATACTTGAGTTAATTTACTTGGGAATATTTTATGTAATTATGTATATACATAAGTTACCATTTAAAAAAATATATGTTTAATTACTGCTGAACAACCAACTGTCCTCAAAGCTAACAGTCTGCAAAATGTGTGTAATACTGCAGCTGCTGAAAATAGTCCATAGACTAAGGACACACGTAAACATAATAATATTACCTAATATAATACTTGGCAATATAATGTAAACTTAATCTCAACCACATAGTTGTGAGGACATCTTAGTCTCAATGAACATACTTACCAACGCATCCTAGAACCTGCGGTGTTGCTGTGTATTAACCGGCCAGCAGCTTGGTTGATAACTGGTCTCGATGGGGCTTTTCTTTCAGGGCAGCTACTCAGAGAGGCTACCTTGTCAAGGTACTCGCAATTAGCCCTCTTGTGCGCACTTTTTAAATGGACTTTGTGGAGGTTTTTCACAGCATTCCACCTATTTTATCACCCATTACTACAACAAGACACTTGCTTTTATCTCTCTCGTAATCGCACTCGAAGAAATCCCAAATAGGACTCTGGCGATTTCTCCCAACTTTTGCTGTTGTCATTTTGCGGGCTAGTGTCATCAGCAAAAATGTAATTTATAAAGTGCTGCCAGGGACTATGGGGTGCCGTACGGTGCAGATACCTGACGTAAACTGCTCATGTGGAAAAGAAATCATTCTGCAAGGCTTATAAATGAGGGGTATTTTGTCTATAAGTTCAATACATTTTAGTTACATATTACAGTTCCAGTTAAAAGCCTTCTCATTTTGAATTAATTCCATTTATTTATATAGCCCCAATTCACAACACATTTCATCTCAAGGCACTTTACAAAGTCAATTCAATCGAAGCGTACAGATTTCAAGTCAGGATTAATTGGAATATATGTACTTAACTATTGAACAGAGCAGTCAGATTCAGTTTATTATTTAAACTTGTGAAATAGTTTTTCTATCCAAGGAAACCCAGCAGATTGCACCGATTCAGTGACTTGCAGCATTCACTCCTGGATGAGCATGTAGCACAATTTCTCATTTCTCCTGTTCCCAAGGCCAACCAGTGAACAGCAGTCTATTCACTTTACATATAGTTCCTACTCGGCTACAATCAAGCAGGTAAGAAAAAAGCTGATATCGGTACGGAAACGAACAATGATGGAAATGCTCACAAAGCAGGTTTAGTGCAGTGTAGCTAAGTAGAGCCAGTAGAAAATGGGCCTTTTACATCAAAGCACACAAATAACTCCCTCTAACTGAATGTTTTCTTTTTTGTGGACCATTGTCTATGAACCCGAGAGATGGCTGTGCATGAAAATCCCAGATGATCAGCAGTTTCTAAAATGCTCGGACATGCCAGTCTGATGCTAAAAATAATGCTACATTCAAAATCAGTTAAATCCTCTTTCTTCCTCATTCTTATGCTTTAAACGTCAGCAGGCTGTCTTCACCACCAAATGCTTGAGTTGCTGCCATGTGGTTGGTTGATTCAACAACTGTGTTAATAAGCCATTGAAAATCACGCGAAGAAAGTGATTGCTGTATTATGGGCTATTTTAATATTAGTGTCTCAATATCTGTTCTCTGCTATTTTAAAAATATATATCTAATAATTTAGATTTGGTAAATATATTGGCAAAACATTATTAAAAATCTAAATGCTTTTTAAATATATTAAAATATAAATCTTTCCCTTGGGTACATTTGGCAGTACTTTTTTGTACATCCGTCTGCAGGATTCATACGTAGTCAGGTAAATTTTTATACAAAGTAAGAAAATAGGAACGGATGATGTACCAGCTTCTTAAAGGAGTGTCCCATTTCTCAGTCGGATATTTTGACTCCTACCTGAATTAAGTGCCAGAGGTATAGGGGTAACAATAGGAAACGATATTCAGCCTTAAGCCTGGTGAAACAACAAGGCTTTATGGTGAAGAATATAATTATTGTCTTAAAAATCACTAAAGCGTTTATTTTTATACAGATTTTCCTAGCAGAAGTTGTACTATTTGTTTAATCAATGGAAAATCTTGACCACATAAAGTCGCATGTCCATTCTCCCTTGTGAAAGAGCATTTTGATTCTCTGAATCATTTACAAGCCACAGATGGTTTGAAGAATCTCCCTCCCAAAGTCATTTATCATGCTTGCAAACACAACATCTTTATCTCTTAAATATATTACATCCAACACCATACCAGGTAGTGGGTCAGCCTTAGAGGACTGTGCTTGTACCTGTGCCTACATCCTAAGTAGTCTTCTTAACAAGGAAGGCGTGTCAGCTGGCCATTGAGTTCTGCCAAAAGGAGTGGCTTAAGTGAGCAGATTGTTGCCCCTGGCAGCTCCCAAACTGTCCCAGCCTGGCTATCAGTTACAACCAGTAGAAGTAGAATTTATAGACTAGCTACATGGATTCAAGTCCACTGAGTTGGACTTGGGTTTGAGCTGCTTTCTGCTCAGTAAACACATGTTTCAAGATGCTCTGCCCCTCCCTGCACAGAGCCACCCTGATCTCTTGGTTTTTCTTTTTTCTGCAGCACAACAGATAGCATCTTGTTGATTCATGACACACTTAGAGCGTACTCCAAACTGGTAGCTGAACAGGAGAATACTAAATATAAGAAACAAGTGCTTATGGTCCATGGATGGAGTTGCTTTTTTTTCCTGAGACACTTTAAATATCCTCATGACTCGCGTGGAACCAGGGTTGTGTTACTACACATGACAGGGCTTTAGAGAGCCACCAGTCTGATCCAGGGGGCAATTTTGTGTGCGCACCGACCCAGCTAGGTCCTCTGCTTCTGCAGCATGAGGTAAGCACCTGTCGTGTAGTTTATTTCTTATGTTTTACAGTCTTACATGGAAATTTACACAATGGCAAATGGTGATGTTCTTATGGCTCAGTATTGCATTTTTTTTTAAATTGCCATACTAAACCACATTTTTTCAGAGGCGTCTGCATTTTCACACCTTTATCAGCAGCTTGGTTACTAAAATAGAAGTGCAGCTTTGACTTTTGTTTTTCTTTCACAACCTGCATATTTTGACCTATTTGTTAGAGTAGCTGTAAGTTGTAGAACATGAAATGTAAAATATATTTTGTCTCTTGTAGATGAGAAGTGACAATATGAAATATACAGAAAAGTCTTAGTGAGCGCAGTTAAGAATAGCTGTCTGACGGAGGGGACAATAACAAAGCCAGGTTGAAGCCATGTACAAAGGGTAATATGTATTTGTGTCAAACATTAATGGGTCTTTGGTTTATATGCCTAGATGGGTAACTTAACTACAGTCAAAGGAACAATGGGTGTCTTTGGACTAAATTGCAATGTATAGGGGTTGCACAACAACGGGGATAGAATGTAATCCAACAGATAACAGATGCAATAAACTAGTTTTGTAATTCAGGGTGCAAATTAATGGCACTGCAAAAAAATTTTTTAATACTGATGATCACTTAAACAAAACATTCCAGAAGTTAAAGTAATGTTACAGAAGCGGCACATTGTCTCCACTGGTAGTTTTTGCTCAAAATCTGCCTACCTCTATATTACACTCATTCAGTGTGAAGAAGGGATGCAGCAAGCTCAAAATGCATAGGGAAAACAGTGTTATAATTCACAAAATCTTCATAATATCAAATCGGCCCTCCTTTCGTTTCATTGTATTACCCAACGCCAGTTTCTTTTAGTCATAGAAGTTTGCATTACTTAAACTTTTTTCATGCTGCTCCAAGATGTGCATAGAGCATACATGGATCACAGGTTTTCCTAATACCTGTTGAGCTTTGCTTTTTCTTTTTCATCTTCGGTTTCAGGTGTTATGTCAAAAATACAGTTTTAGGTCTTTATGCAACTAAATAAATGAATTGCTTAATAGCAAACATAGCCACCCATAAGAGCAAGGTTGTTTAAAGCAGAATTGCTCAAAACTGCAAATCTCACTTACTGCAGTCCTCTAGTAAACACAAGAGGACATTGTTGAATAGATCAGTACCACCTCCCACCATTAATGGCAGCAGAAGAAGAGTTAACAGGCCTGTTCTACATTTTTACTTTAAATATTTGCGTTATTTTTATTGATTCTTGACTCTTGAAACCATTTTTGTTCAAGGCTGCCCTACTCTGAGAATCTCATACCAGCCCATGCCTAAACCATACAAATCCCCCAAGGATATAAATTTAAGATAATTATTCTAATATAAAATGGTTATCTACTGTGCATTAGGACTGCCACATGATATCAGAAAATAATGCATGACAAAATAATTATTTTAAAAAGCTGCAAAGACTCTCAGTTATGATAAATCCACATTTTCCTAACTCCTCTCTTTGTCCAGCTGTGCCTCCAACTCTCTCTGCGACCTCAAGCGTCTTTATCAGGAGTGGGCATCTATTGTAATGAGACTCCATGCAACACACTGAATATCTTATTGGCTTGCAAAGTCAACTAAATATATTGTGCAGGTCAGCTGTGAGTTTTAATAACTGGTGTGTTTCTGAACTTTTTCATTACTGTATGTAAGAAAGCTGCTCCTTGGATGGTGTCATGTCATTTGTTTTACCACAGAGAGGGCTTCTAATTTCGACACAGGAAGTGAAACCAGTTGAGTGAGCCACAACACCATGACTGCAGTTTAGTTTGTGTCTCATTTAACCCAGAGGGCTTTCTGCAGCCAGCTACATGTAACTCCACTCTCATCTGTTTTTAAATTCAGACAGTATCCTGTTTCTCTGCTTTTTTAAGACGACGTCAGGACTCGTGTGGATAAATAGACGGAGGCTATCGCCCACCGTAATACAGTTGTTGATATTTAGAATTAGTGTGGCATCTGGGTTGATAAGAGAGGACACCGCACTTGACAAGTTTATCATAGCAATCAACAGTATGTCATGCCAGCAAGGAGGATGATTAGATCTTCTTAGAGGAAACAACCAGTCCGGATGTTTAGGCTAAAAGTTGGCATTCCATTCATGGGAAAAGACAAACCATAAGATCTTGAGAAAACTCATTAATCCATGTACCTTTTCCAACAGCACAGCAAAGAATGACGTTTTTCATGCATGTTTTGAACACATATTTGCTCAGTCTGAGAGATAAATACAGAGACCCACTCATAGATTTGCAATCCCCACACCCATTACCATTTGTCCTGTGCCTCAGCACTTCCCCTGCCTTTCACCACACCTCTTTTGTCTTCACAACGATAGCGGATCCTTTAGCACTCCGGCCACTGAGAGAATACCTCACCCTTTGTCTCCCCCATTGAATCTCTCCTCCTCCTCTGTTTGTTCTGCTAATTTATGTCGAAATTGAAGTCGTGGAGGAGTCATTCTGAAATGGGAGAGAGGAATGATGATGATAAAGGAGAGGGGTTCTAACTGTCAGTCAGCCTAATAGGTCACCTTCTGGATTGAAACTCTGCTCATGTACTGTTTTTGATGGCATTATGAGAGGCCATAATGTCAGTCAGGAAGTAGAATAGGAGAAAGGCAGTGCTTCTTTCTAAAATGCAAAAAGGAATAATATCTAATGTTCTAAAGAGAAAGTAGTCTTCATTGGGATTATAAAACAATTGATCTTTACCTGGAAGGGTCATGTAGATGAAAATTAAACTAAGGAACCCACCAGACAGGTCTGGAACATCGTCCGAAACTGCAAACCTACCATGACATAGCCGTCCTCCTGGACAGACAGGCCGGGCAATGAGAGCAGCTAGGAGGATCATGTTAACTCAGGAGTGCAATGTGATGATCAGTGGTCTTTTTGCTGACGTTGCCTTTAATTGTGAAATGCTTTTTCTTTGAATGTTTTGACTCATGCAGTGAGATACTCAATCTTGGGAATGTCAGGACATTTTGTGTATCTCTTTTTTTTAAATCTACTTGTGGCCACGATGGTTAGAGTTTAGCAGAGGTTCCAGAGCTCTGTCTAGTCACATGGTTCAATTTTTAACAAGTTTGCAAACATCGTTTTCATAAGGGTCTTTGCCTGTTGAAGCAATAAATCAGCTTCGAACGAAGAAGAGTATCTCTCTGTGAGGAAGTGGAACTACTCCTAACCATTTAAAGTAAAATCAAATGTACTCTTTCCTGTAGATTTATCAGTACCATAACACAGATAAAAAAATCAAGCGGAAGTGAATCAGTTCCACATTTATAATCAGTGGCATCAAAACATTACTATTTCTGCTACAAAAGTGTATATGCTGTGGTTGGCTTGGCTGATAACCCCTAAAAAGTCATTTAGGAAGTAGTTCAGGCAGTATTTCTCTCGTCATTACTTTAATTTTCTTTTTTATCTTTTCTAGGGTGAGTGGTAAGATGAGTGGCAGTACAGTGGAGTTGAACTGCAGCAGCCCTCAAGAGTCGGCAGACAGTCCTGTGTCTTCTGTACAGAGCCTGGGAAGCATTAGCCTACCAGCTGCATCCACTGACAACCTGACAGGTGACGCTGGTAAGTCAGTCACAACAAATCAATTCCACTTAAGAGGATTTACTCCAACGGGGTTCCCTGTGAATGTCTCACATGAGCATTGTCTCATGTCTATAAGGGTTAGCTGCACCACTGCTTCCTCACATTCAGCTCACTGAATGAGCAAAAACAAGGTTATGTTTGCCCACTTATCGCTTGCCCTCCTTCATTTTGTTATGACTGAGTGTGTTTAAGCCTTCTAAAGTCTTCAAACCTGACATGGCTCCCAGCGAGTGGCATTTGTCCTTGGTGTATCAGCTTTAAACCTTGGTGGCTCTCAGACACTCGTAACTGCTGCAACTTCCTGTGCAACGCCGTTTGAAGAGATAATTATGGAGTCTGATAACAAGGGAAAAAAGGGCTTGGCTACATCCTACAGAGTCCCTTTCTGCCTTTATTCTTCTCTCCCCACTGTGAAAGCAGTTATTGAAGACTGCACAACACAATTACCTCGCTGTCTGCCTCCGTAAGCGTAATGCCAAGTCTTTAATTGAATTTGAATGGATCATAAGCGGGTGGAAGTTGTTTTGAGTGTTTGCTTGAACCAGAGATTGTGGAGATTTCCAGCTCTTTTGAGGAAACGAGGTATGTGTTTATAGTGGAGCAGTTAAGAGAAGGCATGGGGTGCACAAATGAGGTTAACCGTCAGTAAGGAATATATGAATCTGTCATACTTGGGCTCTGAAAAATAGGAGAAATACTTTAAATTCAGTTTGTTTTCTAGGTTGAAAACTGTTCTTGGTTGTATGACAGAACAAGTATTTTTTTTCCCTCTTATTACGACACTGAAAGAAAATTTGGCTATTGAAAAAATACTGAATCTGACTAAGATCATAGCAAAAGCAACTAATGTAATTTTTGTTCTTAGGGTCTCGGGATGCTGCACGGATGTCTTGTTCTTCGCCGTTTCCCAGAACTCCTGTGGCATCAGCTCCTGGTTCTCCTCACTCGTCCTCTTTCAACAGCTTGAGTAACCAGCCACCTCCTCTTCCAGAGAAAAAAATGGTTAACCGCACCGTGTCGGCACCAACCAGCGCCAATGGGAAACCTTTCATCCGAGCTTATCCGCGCCTTCCTTTCGCCAGCTCAGAGAGCAATGTGTGCCGCTCTGCTGATGCCGCCTCCCGCACCAGCCTGCCATCGAGCCCTGTTGACTCCCGGCCCGTTTTCTCCTCCAATGAATCTCTGGAACGCTGTCACCTCCCTTTGTCCCGTCCCTCAAGGTCCCAGACGCTGGATGAGCCGCAAAAGGCTCAGGGCCGCTTAGGTGTACACTGCAGAACCAGCATCACCTGCTTGTCCTCACCCCAGCTTAGCGCACCCTTCCCGTCCACGGAGGCAAGCTCTGCACCAAACCTCGGCTCAAGCTTGCAGCTCCAGACTCTTCTGAGCAATATTGACAGCAGGGAGGG
Source organism: Girardinichthys multiradiatus (assembly GCF_021462225.1). Classification (NCBI taxonomy): domain Eukaryota; kingdom Metazoa; phylum Chordata; class Actinopteri; order Cyprinodontiformes; family Goodeidae; genus Girardinichthys; species Girardinichthys multiradiatus. Next base: position 20,341,682 of record NC_061801.1, read on the forward strand.
TGTGTACTCCAAGCTTGGCGGCCTGTATGCGGAGTCCTTGCGGCGCTTGGCCCTAAAATGTGAGGATCACTTTACTCGCTCCCAGAAGAATCCGCTTAGGTTTGATGAGAGTAACTGGTCACTGTTCAGGCTTACTTCTAACAAGCCAAGCTGCAATGCAGGAGATGCTGTGTACTACTCTGCCGCCTGGGCCTCGGACCCCAGAAACTCCTACGCTGTAAAGGTAAACCTTAAATACTGAAACAGAATTATGTTATTTATACACAATAGGTTCAACACATTTGAGTAGGATAAATGTATCTCATCCATCCATCCAGTGTTTTCCGCTTATCCTAAATTGGGTCGTGGGGGAACAGGTACTCCATAGGGTGATTGGGCTCACCTTTAGAGATAGGGTGAACAGCTCTGTCATCCTGGGTCAGCTCACAGTTAAGCCACAGGGCATCTGATTTGGATGCCTTCTGCACGTCTGCCTTTGGAGGTTTTCTAGACACAAAACTCGCTTAAACGTTTTTGGTATGCACAAGAGGAGAGGGAGAGGGATGTCTGTGTTCCCCTGCTGTTGCCCCTGTCAGAAATGTATCTACAGACCATTAATCAGGAGGTATAATGCAGAATATGTCTCAGGAGCAATGTAAATTTTAGGGTGCATCTAATTCTTGAGTGCTTTTTTGAGGAAAGTCATGGTCTGGTGTTTAGGTTACCCACATGTGATGTGGCAGTTGGAGAAATTGCATGCTGTGAAGCAGAAAGAAAATAATAGTAATTTTAAAAATTAAAAAGTTTACATTTTCTTTTGCTTCAGGTGTGAATTCTCAGACAATTTATTCAGTTTTTTGACAGGTTTACATGAAGTTAGAACAGAAGAATAAATGCTTCTGAGCTCCTGCTGTGTCATGCCTATTCACTTGTTGTTTTAGGATCTTATTGTCTGGTGGGTGTGAATGTATAAAACAGATTGAAAGTTTAAAGAAATGAAAACCATGCAGTTGCAGTGTTGTTGGTCTGCAGTTGGGATGGTTTCAACGCAGGGCAAACCTTCAAAACCCGTAGAGTAAACATGCGGCGAGCAGGGTGTGGATTCAATCTCACTGATCTTTGTGCTCTAGTCATTACTGCTGTACAAAGCGGCAGCTCTTTGTGTTGCATGTGTTGCACCACAGGCTAGCCTCCCAGACTCTTGCTTAATATCTCCAGCCACAATTAATCTTTACATTCCAGGAAGAATTTACAGTCAAACCACTGTTGTCAAGGCCAGCCCTCACACACATACACAGTGCAGCAAGGGAGCATCCTTCAGAAGTGCTAATGATATATGGATCTGCAGTCAGTTTGTGTTCACAGGATGCCTGTGTTGACTAAATATTTTTATGTTTCAGACACGTTGATTAAATCTGTGTCCCATAACTATTTTTAGGAGAGTTGAAGTATCAGGCCATACCCTCAATAAAAACATTTTATAAGAAGGGTTTTGGTTGTGCTGGGTTTTTCTGATTAAGACAGCCTTTCAGGATTCCTAAAGGGATAGTTCAGGATTTATAAAGTTCCTGTTAAAAAATTGTGAGGAGCTGGTAACTTACCTAAAAAGAAAAAAAAAACTAATGGTTAGTCTGTGGGGGCAAAGACCAAAGTGGACTATAATCAACAACTCTAATCTCAAAAACATCATCGTCGTTTATGCGTCATGTTTGCATTAAATGGTTAATTACAAAGGAACAGATTATTATGTGCAAAGTCAATAAAGGCTGGAGGCTGTGCACCACCAATGATCTTTCTACAGGTCCTTCTCAAAATATTAGCATATTGTGATAAAGTTCATTATTTTCCATAATGTAATGATGAAAATTTAACATTCATATATTTTAGATTCATTGCACACAAACTGAAATATTTCAGGTCTTTTATTGCCTTAATACGGATGATTTTGGCATACAGCTCATGAAAACCCAAAATTCCTATCTCACAAAATTAGCATATCATTAAAAGGGTCTCTAAACGAGCTATGAACCTAATCATCTGAATCAATGAGTTAACTCTAAACACCTGCAAAAGATTCCTGAGGCCTTTAAAACTCCCAACCTGGTTCATCACTCAAAACTCCAATCATGGGTAAGACTGCCGACCTGACTGCTGTCCAGAAGGCCACTATTGACACCCTCAAGCAAGAGGGTAAGACACAGAAAGAAATTTCTGAACGAATAGGCTGTTCCCAGAGTGCTGTATCAAGGCACCTCAGTGGGAAGTCTGTGGGAAGGAAAAAGTGTGGCAGAAAACGCTGCACAACGAGAAGAGGTGACCGGACCCTGAGGAAGATTGTGGAGAAGGGCCGATTCCAGACCTTGGGGGACCTGCGGAAGCAATGGACTGAGTCTGGAGTAGAAACATCCAGAGCCACCGTGCACAGGCGTGTGCAGGAAATGGGCTACAGGTGCCGCATTCCCCAGGTCAAGCCACTTTTGAACCAGAAACAGCAGCAGAAGCGCCTGACCTGGGCTGCAGAGAAGCAGCACTGGACTGTTGCTCAGTGGTCCAAAGTACTTTTTTCGGATGAAAGCAAATTCTGCATATCATTTGGAAATCAAGGTGCCAGAGTCTGGAGGAAGACTGGGGAGAAGGAAATGCCAAAATACCAGAAGTCCAGTGTCAAGTACCCACAGTCAGTGATGGTCTGGGGTGCTGTGTCAGCTGCTGGTGTTGGTCCACTGTGTTTTATCAAGGGCAGGGTCAATGCAGCTAGCTATCAGGAGATTTTGGAGCACTTCATGCTTCCATCTGCTGAAAAGCTTTATGGAGATGAAGATTTCATTTTTCAGCACGACCTGGCACCTGCTCACAGTGCCAAAACCACTGGTAAATGGTTTAGTGACCATGGTATCACTGTGCTCAATTGGCCTGCCAACTCTCCTGACCTGAACCCCATAGAGAATCTGTGGGATATTGTGAAGAGAACGTTGAGAGACTCAAGACCCAACACTCTGGATGAGCTAAAGGCCGCTATCGAAGCATCCTGGGCCTCCATAAGACCTCAGCAGTGCCACAGGCTGATTGCCTCCATGCCACGCCGCATTGAAGCAGTCATTTCTGCCAAAGGATTCCCGACCAAGTATTGAGTGCATAACTGTACATGATTATTTGAAGGTTGACGTTTTTTGTATTAAAAACACTTTTCTTTTATTGGTCGGATGAAATATGCTAATTTTGTGAGATAGGAATTTTGGGTTTTCATGAGCTGTATGCCAAAATCATCCGTATTAAGACAATAAAAGACCAGAAATATTTCAGTTAGTGTGCAATGAATCTAAAATATATGAATGTTAAATTTTCATCATGACATTATGGAAAATAATGAACTTTATCACAATATGCTAATATTTTGAGAAGGACCTGTATGTAAAACAAGTACTAGGAACGGAACATAAAAAAGTTTCAGAAGAACAGCTCCAACCTCAAAAATGTCATACCTGCTTAGGCAAAGGCGGATTTTACAAATTTTCAAACTATTGTCGCAGCCTGCAGTACAGAACTATCTTGCCATCTTAGGCTAATATAAATTCATATTAGTCCATCCAGAAGGCTAAGCTAGTAGCTACTACATGTGTGGCCAAAACCAAATCGGACTTCTACAGTTTTAAAACAATTCTGCTCTCAAAATTATACTGGTTTATTCAAACACTATTTTATGAACCTTTTAAAAACACCATTAAGATTGCATTGGGAAGTCATTTATAAAGAAGCAAAAGATTATTTACATGTGGAAATGGAGGGGGGAGGTGGTGCGCCACCAATGATCCTCCGGTGTGAAATACATACTTAAACAACAATAATATTGTTTAACAATGATTGGCTTCTGTGGAATTTACAGCCCAGCATAACAATGACAGCGGTTTATAGATCAATAAAATACTTTACTAAAACTGCTCAGACGTTTTTTTTTTTTTTTTACGGCTGGGTTTGTTCTTTAGACGTTAAAAGTCCACTTTAGTGTTCTTTTAAGCCTCTGGGTCCAACAGATCTGTATTTACGGTAAATAAGGATGCACTGTGACAGACTGGTAACCTGTCCAGGGTGAACCCGGATTCTCTGCCAATGACTGTAGATTACAATCCCCATCTCTCAGGACCCTGCAAGGATAAGCATTAATAGACGATGGAGGGATGAAGATTCTAAGAGTCACCTACAGCAATCAAAATATTAAATGCCTGAAATATCTCTTTTAAAGCCTTTTTTTTTTTTAAAGCATCAAAACAAAAATGTTTGCATTACTGTTGAGGAAAAATATTTTTTTATAACTGAGGACATATCACTGACAGAAATTTCTTTATCTTTTTGCATGCAGTCTCTTTCTTTGTCTTTTCTCACTCCTGCCTTGTGTGTCATCTGCTCTACAGATTTGTAAGAGTTCATCCATTGAGGCCAAACAGGGTCATCTCTATGGTCTGACGGTGCAGCAGAGCATCCCTTCTCATTTTAACATCCAGCAGGATTGTGGTCATTTCCTCGCCTGTGTTCCTCAGAGCATGCTGCCTTCAGATGAGGTCTCCCTGCCTGCTGCACCGGCGCCTGTACCGCCCCAGTGTGCAGCATCTGCTCAGGGTCAGCAGGCGGAGCAAGAGAGAGTGGTGGTTATCACTCCTGAGATTCCCCATCAGACCACTGCTGACTTTGTTCGGGAGTGGGAGGTGTTCCATAAAACTCAGCCTGAGGTATATGAGCGCCGGGTTTGCTTCCTGCTTTTGCAACTCTGCAATGGCTTGGAACACCTGAAGGAGCACGGGGTAACACACCGTGACCTGTGTTTAGAAAACCTGCTATTGGTTCCTCGTCAGCACAGGCCCTCCCACCTAACTCAACAGAGCTCCGCTGACAGCAGAGCCAGTAACGGTGCAGCTGCTGGAGATATTCAGCGCCACCTTCCCCGTCTCCTCATCAGCAACTTCGCCAAGGCTAAGCGTCGCTCCTCAGAGGACGCGGCTTCGACAAATGGGGACCCTCGCTTAAAGCGTGACCATGCCAGATTGGCGCCTGAGATTGTCTCTGCAGCTCAGTATCGTAAATTTGATGAGTTCCAGACAGGCATCTTGATCTACGAGCTTCTCCACCAGCCCAACCCATTTGAGGTGTGTCCAGCGCTGAGAGAACAAGACTACTGCTGCGAGGACTTACCTCCTGTCCCCCCTGTCTCCATTTACTCCTCGGGCCTCCAAAGGCTCGCACAGCTCCTCCTGCAACCCGACCCAATCAAGCGCATCCATATCCAGGAAGCTAAGCGGATACTACAGAGTCTGCTCTGGGGCCCCCGGAAAGACCTGATGGAGCAGCAGTGGGAACGGCACAGGCGAGGCGGGGTCTTCGTTGACGGGTCCCGACACGAGGGCCTCCTGAACTGGCTGGACGTGAAGAGAGCCCTGCTGATGATGAAGTTCGCCGAGCGCTCGCTGGAGCCACAGAGGAACGCAGAGCTGGAGGACTGGCTGTGCTGTCAGTACTTTTCCACGGCTCACCCTCTGTCTCTCTGCCATACGGCTGAACTACTCTACTCCCTGAAGTGACAGCTCACATGAGCAAGCACAGTTAAAATCATGTGTGAACTTGCAAATGAGAAAGTCAAAGTTAATGTCCAGACACTGCAGGGCTGAACTGTGAACTGTTACTTCTGCATGCATGAGAGCCATAAATCACAGCATCTACACAGTCTGTGCTGGAGCTGAAGAACTGGACCCTGAAGAACTAGAGATGTACCAATTAGAATTTTGTGCCCAATATTGCCGAACTGTTTTTTTTTTTTAAGGCTTTGACCTGACGAAATTGATTTCCCTTAATATAAGGAGATGGAAAAGCAGCATTGAAAATATATCCTGCCATGACTGGTTGTTAGGAGCAGAGGCAACAGCTCACTGTGTATATGTGAGGGATCAGTTGCTGCAAACCAGGGTTAAACAGTTATATAAAAAGGGACAAAATGATTACATAGTTAACATTTTATATTGGCATTAGTATTGTATATTAGTGATTAGCATAGCTAGCATTACAGACACAGCAGTCTCCATGGTTATCACTAGAGAATATAGATTCAACTTCAAGACCGAAAATGTTGTCATCAGCACATCCTGCTAGCTCTTGGTGTAATGCATTCACTGATTTTTTGTTTTTGTTTTACAGTTTTCAACCGATCGGTCACCGGTCAAGGACGATCAAGCTGAAAACCGTCCGATTCCGGTCTTTAGACAACTTCTTGCTGCATTTCTAGAAAAAAGTGGTTATAACAGAATACACTTACCAAAGTTTCTTATTTGACACTATGTGTATTTATTAAATAGATGTGGAGACAGTTTATGCACTGTGGAAGCCTAATGACTCATACCGGATCCTGTGTCTGCCTATACATCTTTGTTGTGTTTAAATGTACAGCTCAACTTTTCTCCATTTACATCTAATTTCTTCTCAGTATAAGACAGGTATTCTTGTCGATTTGAACTGTTGCACCTTCTGTTTCACATGTTAAGTCATTGGCACATAGTGCTGTACTGTGAAAGCAACCAGTCCAGAGAATGGCCGCTCTTCTGTGCTTAGTGGTTCGCTGGCCTAAATGATCAAAGCAAGCCTGCTTATGCATCGACTGAGAAAGATTTCTCTCACTCTGCTAACTTTCATCACATATTTAAACATTCTGACATTTGTTGCAGTGCCTTTTGTTCTTTGTATATGTTACAGTGATTTGAACCAAGTGTAAATATATTCCTGATCATTTGTCCTTTGTGAAACTGGCCTTTCACAGAATGTTCCAGTAACAACTCTGTACAGATATTTGTAAATTATTTTCAAAAGAGAATGTGAGCCCAAGCAGGTCTTTAAAAACCCATGAATATGAGCTGCAGTTATTATTTATAATGTACTTTTTCGATTTCCTATAGAAGTCACTGGAGTTTTTTCTTAGTTCACTGTCTTTTTTATATACATTTGTTTCCCTTTTGTGACTCAAGTTGGCTGCCGAAAACAGTTGAAATTGTGATTTGTTTTTGTTTTTTAATCCTCAACAAAAATGTTTATATGAACTGTCTAGTGAACAGCCTGCATGCAGGTGTTTGTCCACGACTAATTTTGAAAAACATGAATTGAAGTAATGCATAATGGATTTGAATTTGTTTGTGTCTCTCCTATTTGCGTTGGTCAATAAACTGTGCATATATTTTCTCACAGTTAAATCAGCATTAGCATTGGATTGTTCGTACTGCAGCACCACCTTGTGGTGCAGCAGAATATTGCACCTGAACAGTATTTTTACACAAGCCTCAACACGCTTTATATATTTTCATATATGGGAGTACTAGAAAAAATGCTATTGGCTTTAGTACATTAACAAAGGACCTTAAGAATAACATAAAAGCTGAATTTCCACTTGATTGTACATGGGCAGAAACAATCGAGTCTTAGCAGAGCAGTGTAGCACAACTGCTACAGGAAGTTTGAAAAGCAGGGTAAATTTTCAATATACAAATGCTTCTAAAATGTTGGGATCATCTTTACTCGGTGTAATATCTTTTCCCTGTGGCAGTCATTTAGATAACTATTTAAGTGAGCGTGTTTTTTTTAGGACTGTTGCCAATGGCGTTGCTTTAATGATGGCCAACCTGAACATCCTTCCAACAATGAGTCATATCCTGTCGGTGTGGTTAGAAAGAATAACTGAGAGTCTAATGCAATTGCACAATTCTATAAATAATAAACAGGTATGTAAACAGCCAATATAATTCATTAAAACACGCAAATATACTTTTAAAGTACTTCTAAAAGTAAATGACGTGATTATTCAACCAGGGGTTCTACTTTTTTTATTTACCATAAAGTGCCATGAAAAAGTATTTGCCCCTTAATTATTATTATTATTGCTTTTAGTCACAGAAGTGTAAGTTCCTCAAATTAGCTCTAACAAATTTATTAGAGATGATCCTGAGCAAAGTAAAACAGTTTTCAAATAATGACCTTTATTAGGAGAAAAAGGCTATCCAGTCCAACCTGGCCTCATGTGAAAAAGTAATTAGTTCTAATAAGAGGTTCCACCACCCTTTGTGGCAATGACTGCCATCAACGGTGCCAATGGGTCTTTTACATCACTCCGAGAAATTCTCTTTGCAAAATTATTTGAATTCAGCCACATTAGAGAGTTTTAAATCAGTAAAAGTGGCTTCTTTGTGTTTGTCATTTTTGCCCAGTCTCTTTATTGTTGAATGATGAACTCTGACCTTAACAAAGGCAAGTGAGGCCCACAATGCTTTAGAGGTTGTGCTGGCTTTTTTGTTAGTGAAGCTTCACCACTGTTTCATGTTTTCTCCATATGTGGGTAATGACGGCTCTGGTATGCTGGAGTCCCAGTGCTGTAGAAATGCCCTTGTAACCCTTTCCACATTGAAGACTCATACATACTCTGTGAGAACAAGAACACGGTTCTTTCTGCCCAGGATATTTTATACTTAGCAAAAACTCAACTGCAGAACATCTGGGAAGTCTTCATAGGTATCTCCCAGTGCAGTATTTATATATAATAGCTGTCAGACCCACAACAAGACAACATTTAATCCCAGATTATGTTTCAAGAACAAGCTCAGTAACTCCCAAACCATGACTATAAAAAGAGAATAATGCAATTTTGTTCTTGCATCCCTAGGTTAGAGAACACAGTTGTCTGTACTTGCTGGGTATGTGGGCCTTCAGTCTGGAGACCTAGATTTTCTTTTATAGGTTTCAGGGACTTTGTTTCTCATCTTTTGTTGAATTTCTTTAGACTGGGGCATAGTGTATTGCTTTTTGAAGATTTTTTCAGACAGGTTCTGTTTAACAGAACGGCCTAGTCAAAGATAGTAAACCTAACAGTGTGTTTAATCCTTTTTCCCAGAGGGCCAGCAGGTTGGTTTGGAAAGCTTTTTTCCCTAACAATAGATTTCCTTTGAAAAATGCCTTTTGTATTTACTCAGGATATTTTTGTCAGATATAAAATTTGTGTGATGTTCTGAAACGTAAAAGCCCCCCACCCTCCAATCAACAGGTTGGTCATGTTGAGGAATCTCAATTGGACTTTGGAGCCTCAGGCCAAAACAGAGCTCTCCCCCCTGACCCAGTCCCTCCTCTGTGCAGCTACTGACTCCCCCTCACCCCATCCTACAGTTTTCTGCTTCACATCACTCCTTCAAACCACCGGCTGCTCCCCCGTCATAGGTGGAACCATGTTGCTATGGTGTTTTGGCCAATGGAGTGGCATTTCCACGAACACTGCTGGTCTCTGTCTTCCTCTCCCTCACGCAGAGGCTGAACCAGCCTGTTGAGCAACAATCCCACTAAAACTCTATGCAGAAAGACCAAAGGCAGGGATTTGAACCCAGGAACCTAGTTTATAACACCTTTTTGGGAGAAGAAACATTATTATTAGTAATAGCAAGTTAGTCAATTCAAACAAGACAAAAACATAAAATATTCTGTTATGAAGCATGTTTAGCGTTACTTGAGGGGAAATTGCAGCCTTCAATTGTTTAAACAATCCAAAATCTGGGGGATTATGCAAAATAGTACAGAGGTTCCTACTTTTCTGACTAATAACATTTTCACTATTAATAAAATGATTTGATTTTTTTGTCAGGATCATTATTAAGTTATACTGTGTCTTTTCACAACACTTATCCTGGAGATGAAGCTTCTGACGTGTTATCTTTCTAAATGGAAACATATTTTAAAGTATGCAGATTTTCCTTATTCTCCTTTTCAAAATTCTCCACTCTTTCTTGATTGGGAGGCATGTCAGGCTCAATATAATAATCTTCTACACTCGTTCCTTTCTGTGCAGAATGTGGTTTTGTTGATAAATGCGTGGCACTCACCTCAGTGTATGAACATAGTGAGACATCGGAGAGGGAATTGTATAACGCAGTGTCAGAAAAGTAGTTTTAACGTGAAGATCTGGGACCTTCCAGAAGGAAAGCTACCAGAAGCACACTTCTAGGAGGTGTATGTAATGCAACTAAGGTGGATAAAGGGGCTCTGGTCAGATGCGACAAAAATTTAAATTTTTTGGCGTATATGCATATAGATGTGTTATAGATGTGTTAGTCTTCATGTGTGCAACGCTGGTAGACATATCCAAAAAAATATTGCTAATGTAATTAATTCAAAAAAGGGGTTCTACAGAGTATTGACTGGTGGGGCTGAATACAAATGCACTTTTCAGGTTTGTATTTGTTTCAAATTTAAAAAGCCCTGCATCCGTTTCCTTTCACTTTACAGTTCTGCACAATGTGTGTTGGTCTATCACAATAGTGACAATAAGATACATTTACGTTTCTGGTTGCAATGTGACAAAATGTGAAAAAGTAAAGATACTGTACTTATAAGCTCTTATATAAGCCTACTGCGTTTTCTAAAAAGATGCACTGGCACTATGCTGAAGCCAAGGAATCAGTGCACAAAGGATTCTTCATAAAATGAGGAACATTATGGAGAACCCAGAGCATCCTCTTCATGAGATTGTTGTATTTAAAAAGAGGGTCAGAGGCTTCTTTGGATCTGCTGTAAGACAAACCACTACAGAAGATCCTTCCTGCCCACAGTCATCAGCATCTACAGGTGTTGGACAATGAAACTGAAACATTTTCAATCTGAGAGCAGGATTTCATTCAGCTTGTACTCAAACTTCGTAATGCTTGCACTCAAAACTAGTAATACCTGCACTATTCTATTCTATTGGTTGAAATGGTTGCTAGGAGATGATACAACTTTAATCTGAGAGAGAGCAAAAATAATTTGCGAGCGGGGAAGAAACTTGAGAGAGCAGTTTTGATCCGAGCAGAGAGCAAGTTTGCGTGCATGGAGGATGAAGCAAACAGGAGGAGAAATAATCTATGCAAGAAGCATTTGATCGGAGCACAGAAACAAATATTTGAGAGAGAACAGAGAATATTTGAAAGAAAGCAGAAGTTTTGAGTGCAAGCATTATTACGTTTGGGTACAAGCAGAATGAAATTCTGCTCTCAAATTGAATATAAACAGGTTTTTACCAGTTTCAAAACAGACAAAATGATATGGCGATGACATTTTAAACTGTCTTTTGCAACTTTAGCAACATACTAGTGCAGGGGTTGGACAATGAAACTGAAACACCTGTCATTTTAGTGTGGGAGGTTTCAAGGCTAAATTGGACCAGCCTGGTAGCAAGTTTTCATTGATTGCACATTGCACCAGTAAGAGCAGAGTATGAAGGTTCAATTAGCAGGGTAAGAGCACAGTTTTGCTCAAAATATTGAAATGCACACAACATTATGGGTGACATACCAGAGTTCAAAAAAGGACAAATTGTTGGTGCACGTCTTGCTGGCGCATCTGTGACCAAGACAGCAAGTCTTTGTGATGTATCAAGAGCCACGGTATCCAGGGTGATGTCAGCAAACCACCAAGAAGGACGAACCACATCCAACAGGATTAACTGTGGATGCAAGAGGAAGCTGTCTGAAAGGGATGTTCGGGTGCTAACCCGGATTGTATCCAAAAAACATAAAACCACGGCTGCCCAAATCACGGCAGAATTAAATGTGCACCTCAACTCTCCTGTTTCCACCAGAACTGTCCGTCTGAAGCTCCATAGGGTCAATATACAGGCTGCTATAGCCAAACCTTTGGTCACTCATGCCAATGCCAAACGTTGGTTTCAATGGTTCAAGGAGTGCAAATCTTGGGCTGTGGACAATGTGAAACATGTATTGTTCTCTGATGAGTCCACCTTTACTGTTTTCCCCACATCCGGGAGAGTTACGGTGTGGAGAAGCCCCAAAGAAGCGTACCACCCAGACTGTTGCATGCCCAGAGTGAAGCATGGGGGTGGATCAGTGATGGTTTGGGCTGCCATATCATGGCATTCCCTTGGCCCAATACTTGTGCTAGATGGGCGCGTCACTGCCAAGGACTACCGAACCATTCTTGAGGATTCAATGGTTCAAACATTGTATCCTGAAGGCGGTGCCGTGTATCAGGATGACAATGCACCAATACACACAGCAAGACTGGTGAAAGATTGGTTTGATGAACATGAAAGTAAAGTTGAACATCTCCCATGGCCTGCTCAGTCACCAGATCTAAATATTATTGAGCCACTTTGGGGTGTTTTGGAGGAGCGAGTCAGGAAACGTTTTCCTCCACCAGTAACACGTAGTGACCTGGCCACTATCCTGCAAGAAGAATGGCTTAAAATCCCTCTGACCACTGTGCAGGACTTGTATATGTCATTCCCAAGATGAATTGACCCTGTATTGGCCGCAAAAGGAGGCCCTACACCATACTAATAAATTATTGTGGTCTAAAACCAGGTGTTTCAGTATCATTGTCCAACCCCTGCACAATGTCTCTCTGAAGAAACCTGTACAATATAAGCTACAGCATTTAATTTCCCTTTGGGATTAATAAAGTGAATTTGAAGTTTTAAGACCCTTCTACACCACATTTCCAGATCTGCCAAAATGTATTTTCACCTTTTACAAATTTCTTCCATGACACTTGAATGTTTCAAATCCTTCAATTTTATCTTCACAAAGAGATAACCTCAGTAAACACAAAAAACAAGTTTTCAAGCAATTTCAGTTATTTAGGGCTAAAAGCTTTTTAACCTTGCCCTTGCCCTATGTAAAAGAGAAAAAAAAACACCCCTTGTTATATAGTGAATTAATTGTGATAAACCACAACTATTGACCAGCTGACTGTAACATCAGAAATAAGGGAATCAGTTAACAGAACTTGTCTGATAACATGGAGAGGGCTAGAAATTATCAAAAAGGGACACACCATGGCCTGACCCAAAGAAATTCAAGAACAGATGAGAAAGAAAATAATTGAAATCTCTACTTTAAGTCTGGAAAGGATTACAAAGCTCTTTCTACAGCTTTGGGACGCTAGCAAACCACAATGATCGTCATTATTACGCACAAATAGGGAAAAACATTCAACAGTGGTGAATGTGGCCACCTACTAAAATTACTTCCAAGAGCACATCAACGACTCATCCAGGACATCACAGACCTAGAACCTCATCTAAAGCTCTGCAGGCCTTACTTTCTTCAATTAAGGTCAGTGTTCATGATTCAACAAGAAGAGACGGCACAGAAATAGCAACCATGGGAGTATCAAGCTGTAACCATGACTGACCAAAAAGGGAGAAAAAAGCCCATCTTACATTTCCCAAAACAAGCCCTGGTGATGACCAAGAGTTTTGGAAAAATATTCTGTGGGCTGAAGAAAGAAAGGTGGACCTGTTGGAAGATGTGCATCCCGTTACTTCTGGCATAAAATTAACAGCATTTGAGAAAAAGGTTATACTGACAAACATGGAGGTGGTAGTGTGATGTTGGGATGCTCTTGAGCTTCAGATCATGCAGCATCCAGAACACACCAGTAAATAGACCGGGAATGGCTTAAACAAATGGAGGTTTTGAAGAAGCCTAGTAAAAGCCTGGACAAATTCCCAATTAAGATGCTATGTCCTGACCTGAAATGGGTCATTTCTGCTTGAAAAGCCAGTGGGAACAAATTTAAACAACTGTACAGAGTACTAGGCTAAAATTCCTCCCCATTGTTGTTAAAGACTAATTTTCAGATACAGCAAAAAGCTGATGGCTTTATTTCCAACCAAGGATGGCAAAACCAGTTAGGTTTAGGGAGCAACCTCTTCCACATAGGGCCAGGTTGGTTTGTGTAGTCCTTTTCCCCCCCTTTATAAATGAAATTTTAAAACTGTGATTTTTGTTTATTTTTCTCTGTTTGACCTGAAACATTTAAGTGCATTTAAGCAAAACCACAATTATTCTCTAAGAGGGGGACAGCACTATATACCTTAATGCCTATGAATGTTGTATAAAAATGCAGCCATGAGATTTTTTTTTTTTAGAATTGAAAAAGATTTCAGCAATTATTTTTATTTATCCCCCTTTCAGTCATGGATGTGATCAGAAAAAAATGTTGGAAAGATTTAGGAAAGAAACCAAAATACTGTCGACCATCAAGATCTACTCGGAGAGAAGTAGCCCTTCAAGGCTGTGGGGTTTCTCAGTTTTAAGGGACACAAAAAAAAGGCATTTCTGGTCTTATTCCGCCACCTGGTGGATCACACTTGCCATAACATCTAAGGTTTAAAACCGCACAAAAAGGTTTGCCGTCACAAGGAAAATGACATCCCTTAAATACCAACTTTCTGGGATTATTTTTGCTCTGAAATCCTAAAACACCTGACATCATCATCAACTGCCAAACTTTATTTTTTTAAACCAAAACAATGTACAGCATTAAAACATTTCAAAACACGATATTAACATCCACCAAGTTGTCTTAAAAGCGTGAAAAAAAGATGCAATCAAGCACTTGTGGTTCAACAACATGCTCAGATTTGAAAGTTAGTCAGACACGTTTGATCATGAAGAGGAAAGTCACCTTCTAAATGACTTACCACCATCATGCTATCGCCTAAAAGGTGGAAAGAAATTCACTGATCTTTAAATCTGTGATGCTGAAAAAAATGCATTCAATCATGTTTGTTTACATCGAGTGTTGCAGATGACCCGTTCGTACGCAGCCTGTGGTACAGTTGATAACCAGGTCCTCGGGAAGGACACAGGTGAGATCAGCCCAGGGTAAAGGGGGGGGATTGGAGAAGAGAACTGGGATATTTGGGCTTGGGGTTCCAGGGATAAGGCTTGAGGAAAGGGCTCAGGTTTAAGTTAGAGGTGATGTATGGGGATGGGGAGGGCTGATTTCGAGGCTTTGTGTTCATTTCGTCTTGTGTTTTGCCTCCAGCGGTTGGCCAATATCTTTCCCACGCAGCTTTTGGCCTGGCAGAATAAAAAGAAAAACACAGAAAACTTAAAACCGAACAATATAATTTTTTCTGTTTATTAAATAAATCAAAATCAAGAATTCCCATTATTTTCAACAGCTGTACTTTTGATGCTCTTGGATAAGGGCCATGGAAATCAGACCAGAAACAACCTATTTGAATGTTTTTGTCTATTCGATTCTATCTCTGACAGAGATGACCTGTATAATCATTTCGATTAATGATTCAACTTAGAACGTGAAAAAAAGGGTTCAGACCTTGTCTAATTCACCTGTCCAGTGTGAATCTCTCAGTAAGTGACACATTAATCTTCACTCCAGCTGTAGGATTTTTATAATCCTCTGGACCGATTTGTTTTATTAAATCAAAGTATTTCCAACCCTGCAGATATATTTCTATACATTGTGTACTTGTGCAATGTTCATGTGTTCCCTGGAGATCATGTTGATCTAGCACCTTTCTTACCAATGACTCTCTCAATTTTTCCCAAGACCTGGTTGTTGGGTATTGCCTTCCCAGTTTCATAATCAGCAATCACTTGTGGCTTCTCGTTAATTTTCTAAGGGTTAAAAAACACAGGTTAAAAAAAAAAAAGTTTAATATTCAAGTCAATCCCTTAATGTAGTCAAAAAAAATCCCTATATCTACAAGTCCATTTATCTGTTGGCCTCATTGTTCAAGCCGGTAAAGAATGTTGGTGTGTAAAGTGCGTATACTCACTGTGGCGAGGTCTTTCTGGGTCATTCCCTTCTCCTGTCTGCCTTGCTGGATGACCTTGCCCACCTCCAGAGGAACCCTATCGTGGTGTAGCTCCTCTGTCTCTCTGTCCAGTTTGGCTGTATTTTTGGTCACAAGGTGCTGTTTATTCTGCCCAGCAGACCCTGTGTGAAAAGCAGTGGTTCGAGACACTTAGTACACAAACAAACCCAGCTTTTAAGTTTATGTAGTGTATCATATTAGGTCAACATGATGTAAGGCTAATAAAATAACTTGTCTTTTTGTAAATAAAGCAGATATTTACATTTCTTGCTAGTCTCAACATCCTCCCCACGTCTCTGAGCAGCAGTGATTGCCTGGAGAGACAAAAAGACGGAAGGGTGCATAAGTCACCAAACATATTGCTGTTTTATTAGTGGAAAAATGACATTATGACTGTTTACAGTAGGCCCTATCTCCTTTTGTTGGTGAGGCTAATAAGTAACAAGTCAGCTTATCTGGGTATGTTGACTTAACAAAATGGTATCAGTCACTAATACAGGTCCTTCTCAAAATATTAGCATATTGTGATAAAGTTAATTATTTTCCATAATGTCATGATGAAAATTTAACATTCATATATTTTAGATTAATTGCACACTAACTGAAATATTTCAGGTCTTTTATTGTCTTAATACGGATGATTTTGGCATACAGCTCATGAAAACCCAAAATTCCTATCTCACAAAATTAGCATATTTCATCCGACCAATAAAAGAAAAGTGTTTTTAATACAAAAAACGTCAACCTTCAAATAATCATGTACAGTTATGCACTCAATACTTGGTCGGGAATCTTTTTGCAGAAATGACTGCTTCAATGCGGCGTGGCATGGAGGCAATCAGCCTGTGGCACTGCTGAGGTCTTATGGAGGCCCAGGATGCTTCGATAGCGGCCTTTAGCTCATCCAGAGTGTTGGGTCTTGAGTCTCTCAACGTTCTCTTCACAATATCCCACAGATTCTCTATGGGGTTCAGGTCAGGAGAGTTGGCAGGCCAATTGAGCACAGTGATACCATGGTCAGTAAACCATTTACCAGTGGTTTTGGCACTGTGAGCAGGTGCCAGGTTGTGCTGAAAAATGAAATCTTCATCTCCATAAAGCTTTTCAGCAGATGGAAGCATGAAGTGCTCCAAAATCTCCTGATAGCTAGCTGCATTGACCCTGCCCTTGATAAAACACAGTGGACCAACACCAGCAGCTGACACGGCACCCCACACCATCACTGACTGTGGGTACTTGATACTGGACTTCAGGCATTTTGGCATTTCCTTCTCCCCAGTCTTCCTCCAGACTCTGGCACCTTGATTTCTGAATGACATGCAGAATTTGCTTTCATCCGAAAAAAGTACTTTGGACCACTGAGCAACAGTCCAGTGCTGCTTCTCTGTAGCCCAGGTCAGGCGCTTCTGCCGCTGGTTCTGGTTCAAAAGTGGCTTGACCTGGGGAATGCGGCACCTGTAACCCATTTCCTGCACACGCCCGTGCACGGTGGCTCTGGATGTTTCTACTCCAGACTCAGTCCACTGCTTCCACAGGTCCCCCAAGGTCTGGAATCGGCCCTTCTCCACAATCTTCCTCAGGGTCCGGTCACCTCTTCTCGTTGTGCAGCGTTTTCTGCCACACTTTTTCCTTCCCACAGACTTCCCACTGAGGTGCCTTGATACAGCACTCTGGGAACAGCCTATTCGTTCAGAAATTTCTTTCTGTGTCTTACCCTCTTGCTTGAGGGTGTCAATAGTGGCCTTCTGGACAGCAGTCAGGTCGGCAGTCTTACCCATGATTGGAGTTTTGAGTGATGAACCAGGCTGGGAGCTTTAAAGGCCTCAGGAATCTTTTGCAGGTGTTTAGAGTTAACTCGTTGATTCAGATGATTAGGCTCAAAGCTCGTTTAGAGACCCTTTTAATGATATGCTAATTTTGTGAGATAGGAATTTTGGGTTTTCATGAGCTGTATGCCAAAATCATCCGTATTAAGACAATAAAAGACCAGAAATATTTCAGTTAGTGTGCAATGAATCTAAAATATATGAATGTTAAATTTTCATCATGACATTATGGAAAATAATGAACTTTATCACAATATGCTAATATTTTGAGAAGGACCTGTATGTCCTGAACGAAGTATCACATTTAGATCCAGTTAAAATAATCTCTCAGCCTGGTCAAAACAGAAAAACGTTCCATACTAAAGAAATCAGTGTAACAGGAAAACATGTTTGTTGTTTTAGATATCAGAGCTTAGCTATGTGCTCAGTAAATGAAGTGATGTATGCCTGCTACCATCTACAAGAGGACCGTAACACTTTTAATGGGGAAGGTTGGTTTTTGGTTACAATTAAGAGTACCTTGAAAAGGATTCATGCCCATTTTACTTTTTCAAATTTTGTCTTCGTAGAACCACAAACGTGTGTGACAGACAAAGACCAGTCAGGTGAAATGACTGTTTTCACCCTTGCTACAGATTATCAATTGGATTTAGGTCTGAGGTTTGACTGGTCCAGTTGAACATTGATTGAAACCTTCCCATTGTAGCTCTGGTTGTTTTCCTGCTGAAATGTAAACCCTTGCCCCATTCTCAATTCATCTGCTACATTCAAACATTTTTCCATTATGATTTCCTTGTATTTGGCTACATCCAGCTTCCCATCTGCTTCTCTGTCATCGCCTAAGAAAAGAAATCTTCACAGCACGATGCTGCCACCACTTCCGTGTTTTACTGTGCGGATGGTGTTTTCAGGGTGATGGGAATGGTTATTTCCCACCAGCGATTTGCATGTAGGGACTTCTTCTAGCCCCTCCATCCCATTAATACCAGATTTGAGGAGAGCACAACTACCAAATTCTCCCACCTGAGCTTTGAATTTCTGCAGCTGCAGGTATAGATTTTTAAAATCCTGGCTTAAACTCCGAGACGTTCACAGTCACACAGCCACTAATTAGAGGATCTCTTAATGAAACTGGTTGTACTGGATTTCATTTAGGAGTTACATAGATAATGAGGGGCTGGATATAAATGCATGCACCCATTTTCACATTTTTATTCCTAAATAAAGTTTTTAAACCATCTATTGTTTTTCTTTGTCCTGGCCTATCACCTATAAAAAATAGACTGAAGTGTGCAGTTGTAAAGTGACAACATTTGAAAATATCAAAGTACACATTTGCCTGTTATTTTGAGCCACTAATTTTAATAATTTCTAGTCAACTATATGGGAAACAAAATGAATTTGACAGACTTTCATACACTTAAAAAAAATCCTACCACAACCAGGTTGTTCTATTTAGACCTATAACGTGTTGGAATATCCTAATAAATAATATCAACTTGCTCTACAACCATAACTAGTTATGACATGTAAACAAACAAACATTACGTGTGTAACTTACACGTACAACACTGTTGCTACTTATAGCTTCACACATTCTAACCTCACATATGTCAACGCCTGTTAAAGATTAATCGGTGTTTGTCCAGCCTTTCCATTGAGAAACATTTCCACCAGCAACATTAATGTCTCACACGCCACTGTGGACCCACATGAAACGGTCGCATATGTTGAGGCAGAGGAACTGCCTGCTTAGAAATCGGACCCGTAAACAAGAATACAACCAGTTTCTATGATAACAAACGCAGTCAGCAATTTTAATGTCCCACAGGAGAAAGACTCAATAATCAAAAACCAAACAAACGGTTTCACGAGTCAATACTGACCTGCTTAGACTTGGCCTGGGCAGCAGTGGGGCCCTTCTTCCTCAACACAGTCACCGTATCCCAGTCGCTTTCGGCCATGTTTTCAGGGACTCACTCGGTTTGTCAATCGATACCAAAAGTTTAAATACACTCAGTCTGCGTGGAAGTGAAAATGTTAAATAATATACTGTTAATGGTACCTCAACACGTCAGCTCCTTCTAGAAAAATCACCCACGTTTTGCCAAACCTTTATTTATAACCGAGTGGTTAACAACGGCCGGCAGCGCCCTCTGCTGCCTGAGCGAAGTCATGTATTGTATGGCAGACCGTGCAACATATAATCAAGCACCATTTCCATGTACCTTTGTAGATTGGGGTTAACGTTTCTACGTCAAAATGGCTTTCGAAGAAACGTTTCGACAGAAATTTATTAAAGGAAGATCTATATGTACATTTTATTTTTTAATAACCACAATGTTTCTGGTAGGTTTGCTGCTGTGTGGTGCATATATAAAACTTAAGGCCGAAGAATCTGTTCTACTAAAAGTCAATCATTTAACATGCGAGCAGAGACTATTAAAGCTCCCACAATATTTTGTTTCCAAGATTTTTAAATGGTGCAGCACCTCGATATATGACCTCAATATCTTTTTCAAAGGAAATTATTTATTTTGACTTTGCCTCAAGTTTTCCTCAAGTTATACAGGCTTCGACAGCTGCCTCCTTTCTCCCACCCCACTCTGTCTCACCCCACAGTCCTAATGAGAAGGGCCATCGATTATATGAGAATATGGCTTACCTTAAACCATGTTTGTTTCATATTTAAAGCGGCACATTACATCAGAAAGGGGAAAAAACAGCTCGTCTCATTGTTACAAACATACAATATACGGTATGTGAATGTTAACTGCTTTTTAAATGAAGAAGGCTTAGTAAAACTTGAAAAACTACCTCCTTTTATTTTGTATAATGTAACAATGAATATACAACAACACTTTCAGAAATCTAATATGCTCAAAGTGGGCCATTGTTGAGGTATTGCTGAAGATAGTGGTTATGAAAATGCTCGTGATAACCACATACAGGTGTTCTTTCGAAAATTCAGGTACAGCTGACTGAAGAAGACAGGGCTTCTTGGTTTAAGTGAAAAACTCATATTTCCTCTTAGAAAGCAGCGAGACTAAAGAAAATAATAATAATAATACATTTTATTTAATAGGCGCCTTTCTGGCACTCAAGGTCACCTTACAATGAATACAAACCAATATTAAAATCAAGAACAAATAAAAAATAAAATGTAAATAAAAACACAGCGATCAAGCAGTTAAAATGTAACAGTGTGAAATAATCAAGTGCAGAAGGCAGTCCTAAACAAGTGAGTCTATAGTGAAGATTTGAATTGAGAAAGTGAATTTATGTTCCTTAAATCAGTCAGTAGAGAGTTCCAGAGCCGAGGAGCAGAGCGGCTGAAAGCTCTACCCCCCATGGTGGTGAGACGGGCAGAGGGAACAATCAGGTGAATAGACGAGGACGATCTGAGAGTGCAAGAGGGAGTAGCAACGTTGAGAAGATGGGATAGATAAGGTGGAGCGTGATTATGGACAACCTTGAAAGTGAGAAGAATGATTTTAAAGTCTATACAGAACAGGGGGAGGAGGTAGATTATGAAAAGAAGGGGACCCAGGACAGAGCCTTGGGGCACACCGGAAATGACAGACGAAGGCTGAGAAGAAAATGCTTTTAGCTGAATAAATTGAGAGTGATGGGAGAGATATGATTTAAACCAATTTAGAGGGGTCTGAGTAATACCAATGGAGGAAAGTCTATTGAGGAGGGTGGCGTGACAAATGGTGTCAAATGCTGCACTTAGGTCAAGGAGGATATGGATGGAAAGTAAGCCTGAGTCAGCTGCTATGAGGAGGTCATTGGTGACTTTTATGAGAGCAGTTTCTGTACTATGGAGAGGGCGGAAACCAGATTGGAACTGTTCATACAGGTTATTATGAGATACGTATGTGTGAAGTTGAGTTGCTACTACTTTTTCTAGAATTTTGGAGATGAAGGGTAGATTAGAAATTGGTCGAAGATTATTGAAGTTAGTGGGATCTGCACCAGGTTTTTTCAGAATCACTGCAGTTTTGAATGAAGCAGGAACAGTTCCAGTAGAAAGAGAGGAATTTATAATAGTAGAAATGATAGAAACCAATGAGGGAAGACAGGCTTTCACTAGCACTGAGGGTAGAGGGTCTAACTGACAGGTGGATGGTTTAAGTTTCTGGATGATATCTGAGATTTCTGGGATGGAAGGGAGATGAAAGAAAGAAAAGAAATAAGCGGGAGGAGAGAGTTCAGAGGTAACATTGGAAGTTGGTCGTAAACTAAGATGATGGTGAATTTTCTGGATTTTTTTCATTAAAGAAAGACATGAGTGAGTTACAAAAGTTAGTTGAGTACAGATGAGGAGGAAAAAAGTTTGGGGCTTGAGTAATATTCTTATATAATGAGAATAGTGACTTTGAATTTCCTTCATTAGAGCAGATTATATCAGTGTAGTAATTGGATTTTGTTTGAGTAATACAGTCCTTGTAGTGGAGCATGTGGTTTTTGTACATGTCTTTATGAACAGAAAGTCCAGTTTTCTTTTGAAGCCGCTCAAGTTGCCGTCCTTTGGCCTTCATGAGTCGAAGTTCAGACGTAAACCAGGGGGCAGAACGGGAGAATGAGACAGATTTAGTTTTTAGCGGAGCCAGGGAATCAAGTACAGAACGAAGACCAATATTTTAGTGTGATACCAGTTCGTCAACGGTGGTTACATTATGAATGTCCATTTTGGAGTTAATGTTAACGGAGAGGGAATCTAAGTTGATGTCGTTAATTTTGCGGAAGGAAATGATACGGGGAAGTTTAGTGATGGACAGAGAGAGTCTGACATTAAATGAGAGGAGAAAATGGTCTGTTATAGGTAGTTCATCATAATATCATTCAAAATATAACATAAATCCTAATACTATTTTTTGATAACATTGCCCCCTAGATAGGTACAAGATTCAGGGTTTTCCTTCACCAATTACACGACATTTCTGAGGCAGCATCACTGTTACGCCGCATACGAACTGGGGACCAGCCAAACTCGGACAGAGCATCGTCCGCCTGCTGGAGACGTCCCAAACGGAAGCTTTGTCTAGAACCACGTCTGGATGTCCATGCACGAGGCTTTGGATTCATCTGGAAACATTCAGAGGAAATCGTTAAAAAACACATTGTAACTGGCTGTACGTGGTTCTGTATGCTTGAAGGAATTCACAGTATTCAAGCTGTTGAAAAGAGGAATAAGTTTCCTACCTGAACAAAAACTTCTGTGTTCATATGAAGAGTCTCAACTCGATCAGACAAGTGATTTAACCATTCCAAATGGTCACTGATTGACTGGCTCAGGTCACCGTTGCTCTGTTTCAAGAAAGGGAAAAAAATGCATCAAGTAGAGCATAATTAAAATTCAGTTAGACTTTTTGATGATAGATAGATGAGGGTTCAAAGCATCTCACCGCTGACAAGTTGTCCTTCACTTCTAATGCAGAAAGACGAATGTGCTCCAGTTTGTCAATTTGTTCTTTCAGTCTATCATCAAGCTCCTGCATCATCATCAGGCCCTCGTCTGATCTGACTGCATTCTTAGTGGCCATGCTGGGTCTAGGAAAAATTATTGCTTTTTTACAAAGACCACATTCTGTTTTTTTTAGAACGAACAGTCTGTTACCAGCTTGTTAGACTATTATTATCTTATAAACCCGAATGCCCAGCCTATTTTGCTCAGAAATACCTTGGTGAACTTCAAATTCATAATTCACTTGGTACATTAACTAGTTAAAGAAGCAACAAAGCAGTTCCTGAGCATACCCTAACTCCATGGTTCTAAAACTTTGGTACATGCATCTCTGGCGGTACTTGGGCTACATTTTGGTGGTACTCAGAAGAAATTTAGCTATGTATTACTTGAGGTAAATGCAAACAAATAACTGTGAAGTAGTGGATGACATCACACTGGCTCTGGTGCTGATGGCTACTTATGCTGTGTCCCATCTGGATGTGGAAATTATATTTAACCTAATTTAACCATGCTCCAATTCTAAGTTTGAAAAGCAGCAGGAATTGCTAATTAATGTTTTGTCACCAGACTAACTTCTATTACTAATAAGAATGTATTTTACTTCATTTTGTACTTTCAAATACAGTAGCAACATGGTTACTAAGGCTGTACAGTACTGGGTTTGTTACCAATTTAATGAAAACAGTTATTTTCTTCAACTGTTGGGTTTTAAAGACAGGGTTGGCCAAAAACCCTTCTAATTACCAACTTAGATTTCTGGCTTTTAGATACTTCCATTCAAGCTAAAAAATGTAACTTTTAAGTAAAAACGTTTTTTTTTTTTTGTCTTTTTTTTATTTTTTATTACATTGATGAGAATAACCCTGGAAACCTATGTATTCCTTTCATTGTAAAAGTGCCGAATTAAGCATGTGTATTGACCATCTGTCACTATTTTAATTCACCTGAGAGTCAGTTTATGTCCCAGGACAATATGACACAGCAATCTAAAAAGGTCCAAGTCCTGTTCTACTGCTTCAAAAGATCTTGAAAGATGGTGAAACTTGAAAAACTTATTTATAAAAAAATAAATAAAAATGTAATTTAATTTAAAAAAAGAAAAGGAAAACCTATTTAAGGTTTGAGAACCATCTGTCTATACAGGTTTTTGCTGTGTGGTTTTATTTTGTTCCCTCAAGAACCAAAAATCACATCTTTGTTTTTCTATATCCAACTTTACTATGCAAAGATATTGTATTGGAGCAATGGGAGCGTTTCCTATTGTTAGTAGTAATAATACCAGCAAGACTTTGTGATGAAAAAGAAACTTTGAATCCCTCAACTAGTTTATATTTTCAGGTGATTTTCACGTACTACTGCTTCATTGGGAAGCAATAAAATAACAGCATACTAATGTCTAGAAAGCTTCACAATCAGTAACTCAAATGATTCCTCATTTTATGAATCAGTGGGATGCATGTTTCATGTAAAATGAATGTGATCAACAAAAAGCTCAGAAAATAGTCCAAAAAAATCTATCAGTGTTCCAAAATCAAATAGAAAATGTGTTTATTCAGTGAATTAAAGGACTAACATATATTTTGGTTATATCCCCACAAGGATTCCCAAGAAAATCCTGCCTGAGCTGTCGAGCTGTTACACAACTAACTACTCAGAACTAACTAGTTTGTAGCTATTATGGAGACGGACGTAAATGCAATGGTCGTTCATTTAGAATATCTCAAAAGAAGAGTCTAAGTTTGATTGTTGAACAAACATAAAAACTGCCATTTTTAAACCTATCGCGTTATTTGCGCGAGCTAGAAAACATTAAAGCCTCTCGCGGCGGCATTGAGACGCTCGCGAGGAAAACCAGAGTTAAATAAAACCAAAGTTACCTTGTTTATCTGAGGTAAACACAATAGTAATGCTTGGACGTGGACCGCTGAAAAATCCGGGGATGCAGAGGAATCTTCCCCTTTTCCGCATTCTGAAAAATGTATTCCTTCCGCCCCCATGCCTCCAGCTCTCCTCAGAATGCTTTTATTGGAGTAGAGTATGTCAAGAGCAGAAAGAAAAATGGATTGCGTTAACCTAAATATCTATTGAGGAAACCACATTGATACTTAAATCCAAATAAACGATCATTTGTTCTTCTTGAAAATAATAATTTTCCCTTTCTGCCAATATTCTGTGTAATCGCGTGGTGGCAGTGTTGCACCTATGACGTGGTTTTCCAACTGGTAAAAAATGACAGATGAAGACAGAATGAATGGACTGTTCTAGTGAAGTCTTTTGTAGAGCTTTTTGGCAGAAGTTTGATTTAATTGTTTTGTTTTTTTACACACATCTTACTTGGCCAACATGTTTTAAATGTGTTGTAATCTCAATCCATTTTGTTAACAGTTTCCAGTCATTGTCTTTCCATCATGTTACAAGTTTCCTATTCTGCTGCACCTAACTGTTTAGAATTGGTTCAACTGCTTGTTTTGTTTTTTTCTTTTGGAGTCTGCATCTCTGATGTTTCTCATTGCTGCACATCTGTCCGAGAAAGCTCAGCAAGCCATAGACTTGGGAGGATGAAAGATATTTCCCTCAATACTCAAACACACTCCTGAAATTTTTCATGTTTTGTCACCTAAAGTATCCACATTCAACGTGTTTCGTTAACAATGTCAGGTGACAGACCAAACTGGAATATTGTATTATAACTGCATTGAACTGTTTTGATCTTCTCAATTGTATTCCTTACCCGTCTTGTGTGTTCATTGTTCTTTAAGATGCTGTTCGTTCACTAACGTGTTTCAAGGGTGACTGTTAGACTCACAAGTCTCATTCTCCTCTTTGACACGGCTTTACAACAAGAAAAGACATCAGTATTGTGCTTACCCTCAACCTGATCATAAAAGAACAAAAACAATCCTGCAGGTTGAAGTAAATAAAGATTGAATTACAAAAATTGTTGGTAAAGAGAGCAGAAAACAATCAATCAAAAATCAACGCTTCTTGGATTTCAAAAATGATTTTAGTATTTTCAGAGGCAGTATCATGATCCCAACATGTACATGGAACTTGTGAAGAGAACATTTAAAGCAAGTGATGAATTTCCAAGCTGGCAGTACTTGTGTTGAGGGTCAATGCTGGTGTTTAGACTCCAGGTCAGATTTACCCACCCATTTATAGTTGGAAAAACCTGTAGAATAGAGTTAAAATAAAAACTGCACTTCATTAATTTTCATAATGGATGCAGGACATTTTGCAAACTTTGATTTTTATACTTGAGCGAGTACATATAATCAACAATACCTTTATGAAACCACAACTGCTTTATTTTTCTTTCAATAATCTGCTATTTTTAATCAAGGGAGAGTACCGACCAAATATCTGAAAGGATGATCGAAATGTTGAATCAGATGCACTTCTCCTCTGACCAAAAAAGAAAAACGCATCACAAAAGTACAGAAACAAAAAGTCTGGGCAGCATCCATGTGGTGATACAGTGATGGGAAGTATGAACTTTTGCAGAAATATATGAAAACACTCCAAGCCCAACAGGTTCACCAAGGGAAAGCTGTCCATGTTAAGAACACAGTGAATCCTTTATAGTGCCACAATATTTAAAATAAAATTGACCTCTACCCCCCAGTTGACAAGGCATGACTGTACAGTTAATTATGCATATACATAGAAACCAGTGAAACACTGTAATAAAGAAAAACATTTTGTAGTGTCATCGAGCATGATGGCAACATCTAACCGGTAATGACATTGGTACTCTGAGTTCCAAAGTTAAATGTAGATTATGACCTAAAATAAAAAGATTCCTTTTTACAATACGCTGGAACGGCTGAGCTCACATATAAAACATAAAAAAAACAAAACAAAACCCAAAAAGCAAAATGAGAAGACTTTTAATAAGCAAGCAGCACTTGATGCCCACTTGTTTGTAAGTTTAAAAAGAAAGGAAAAAGTCTAACTGCCCCCCCCCCCCAATTATGATTACAGTTAGGTTTTGTTTATTGCTAGTGCCACTTCACAGACCAGATGCTGATTAATTGAACTGTTAATTTACAATTCCCTACAGGGCTGTTCAGTAGGATCTGAATTAAAGTTAGATAAATCGCTCCCAGGAGCCTAAAAACTCCAAAGAAAGTTCTGCTCATCTCCATCCTGAGGGACGTAGAGAAAAGAAAAATCACTTTGAAATCACATGTTCAAGTGAATTCATTACAGCCCAAGCAAAGCAATAGGGAACCTTTAATTTCATTGAGCAATTTATGGGTTTCCTACATTAATGGCCACCCCCACTCCCTCCCTAAAACATACACTTTCTAACAAGCCCCAAACTGTTGCCAGCTGATCTGATCATAAACCATACAGCTACTGATCAAAAGAGAGTACAGAAAGTCTTTGTAAAACGTTGCCAGCTGCTAGACGAGGGTCCTGCCAGGTCACACACATTCAGCAGATCACATGCATGCGCTGTCAATGCCACTGGCGTTCCCATGGAAGAAATACGATTTCAAATGTCCGTCCTTTTCCTTTAATTTCATAGAGCGAAGTGAGCAACAGAATGTAAAAACCAAAGAACAGCTTTAAGAAAAGAAACATTTTCTACTAATCTAAGTTGTTTCGACTGCTTATGGGGTTCATATACCTCCACAGATGCAATGCTGCGGTGATGCACAATGTTGACATGCAAGGAAATAATTTTTTTTAATAATAATTTAATAACACAAGTCTTTCACAGGTGGCTTGAATGGGTGGTCATGAAGGTAACCTTTATTTACTAGGAAAATCTGAAAGGAAATGACAAAGAAAGTGCCCCACTGCATTTCAAAGTTGTTAAAATAGGAAATAACAGACTTTGCTTCTTACAGTGAATTATGTTCAAGTGTCCTGTCTGTTCTGGAGGGCTGCAGTTCATATACAGGAAGCAAACACAGTTTGGCAAAACACCATGAAAAGTGAACCATCCGAGTAGGCCATCTTTCTTTTTCCACACTTACAAAGAAAAAAAAAGAAAAGAAAAAAACACAAAACAAGTATATTTAGTCCAAACCAATCTCTCCTTAAAAGGGTCTAATAATAAGTTAAAGAGGACCTTGGAGAGATCAGCTTAAAAGATGGTCTGTGTGTATGCATAATATATATTTATATATATATATATATATATCTCTATAATTGGTGTGAAATAATAGTGTCCAGGTTCTGGAAGTCCACGGTTAATTCATTGTAACTGCAGGTTTACCCCCCTTTGCTTGACAGCCATGGGATAATATGGGTGTTTCAAAGGCTTGGACATCTCGTCGAGGATCTTTGAGTTGGCAGGCTTGGCGGTGATGATGATCTTTAAGGTCCATTGTTATGCCTTGCCCCCTTCTACTTTAACAGCCTGGGGTTTAATGGCTCCAGTGCGTGCTGGTTTGGCTTGACCCGTGGAGGGTAAGGGCTCCTGGAGTTTGCTGGTCATGCCCCCTGGTGGTGATTTGCCCTCCCCCAATGCTTTGCGCATTTCTCGCAATGCTTTGCTCTACACAAAGAAAGGAAAAAAAAAGTAAGTACAGCCTGACAGGCCAAACATTTACCATTGAATAAAAATGTTGACTTCTAAAGTTATTCAATTTGGTAAAGTGGGATAGCTATCTTGACTATTTCCTTCATCTATCGGTTTTGTACCTGCATTGATTTTTGTCTGATACCTTGAGATGAGACGAAGAGATCAGATGGTGACAAAAATGGTCATTTATACTCAGATTATTATTATTTTTTTTTAATTAGTGAACGCAGCACTAACAGTTTGCACCAACACCATTCCTAAACGCTGTTACTTAGGGAAGAAGACTCAAAGCTCGACATTTTCAGTACCAGCAAGGTGTCAGGGGAAGCAGAGGTGTAAAAAGCTGCTCAAAAGGAAACTTTTTACGAAGGCAGGCTGGGTTCATTCAGGCTGCCACAACAGTGAGCCTTCAGCAGATAACAGGAATATATTTGCAATGTAGTACAGAAAAGTTAGTCTGTTTTTCCTTTTAAAATGTTTTTATCTATTAGGGAACATGTTGGATTTGAAAACGGCTGGCCCTCTTTTGGAAATCTAACACTTAAAGTGAGGTTCTACTAGTTCAGCAGGAAATACCCTGGTTACACTGTTTTGGCTAACTGCACTAACTGTCCCAATGATTATCTTCCTATATTCAGTACAGTTTAAAAAAAAAAAAAAAAAATCTGTACTCATTTAGTCTTTGTTTTAAAATAATGCTAAAATCCTAAGTTTATAACATGATTTATTTCTCTTACACAGAGTGATGAACCCCCTGCTCCTAGTATAATTCATGTTTGATCACACAATGGCTTTGAAATGTAAAGGCTGCTTTATATCTACAGTAAGTGACTGAATAATTTAACACATCTGTTCCCCGTCAAACATCAACTTAAACAGAGCTGTTGTTTATTCTGAAAGGATCCTATAAAAAAAAACTGAATATTATGTGAGATGGTGCATGACCATGTTTTGAAATGTCCAAAAAAAACAACAAACAAAAACAAGAGGTTTGGGTTATACTTCGTCTTGTAAGCAATATATGATGCAACTCATAAAAGATATCTGCTGTAATTTATCTTGGGTGTGATTTGTAAAGATACCGCTGCTCCATAACCTGTAAGGTTTCACTGCATTAGTAGACTTAATTATCCAGAAGGGATGTTTATTATAAAATAAAAAAATGATTTTCTCCTACGTGTTATTGTAAAGGATGTTAATTGTTCAGTTAATCCAGATATTGGAAATGAAAAACATCTAAAGTGTTATTTAAATTTCAATCTGAATTCTCTAAAACCAGTATCAGGTATCAGAAATAAAATTATTATTTTTTTAAAGACCGGAAATTGGACACAAAAAAGATCAGTGGATCTCTACTGATAAAATAAATCTAGGTTTTATTTTAGGTCACAACTGCCAGAAGACAAATTAGCTTTTCACAAACACTTTACCACAGACTAAAAATGAATCAGTAATATAGTTAAAGCAAAAGAAAGTACAACAAAGTAGCCTAAAAAACTGCAATGATATCTGATCATATCTTAACTATGCACAGGCACTGCTTAAATGAGATGGATTGATAGCATTTAATTTAACAATTAAAGATTGTTGCCGTTACAACGGGAGAAGGAAAGTCAGAAATCCTGCACATTTTCATATGAATAATTCAGACAAGTTACTAGCATTAATATGAACTCCTGAAAATAATACTAAGCCAATAAAAACTGGTCTAATTATTTCAAGTCAAAAGGAAGAAAAATACAAAAAGCATTAAGAGTAGAAAAAAAGAAAGTAGAATAAAATAAATTACCTATATTTATAGTGGGTGGCTCACCTTCATGCCATCCTCTGGCCCTTTGACTGGGGGCTCAGGGACTGAAGGAGGGGTGGAATGGGAGGGGTCCCGGCCATGATTGGGGTAAGGGGGGGAGCGGATGATGACGGGCTTGTTGACCTGCATGACAGGTCTCTGAATGGGACTGGGGAAAGGGCCTGTGGTGGGGGGTCGCATGTGCATTACCATGTTGCCTTGAGCAGGTGATACCTGGTAATCATGAAAGAATAAAGATAGGATAAAAACAGATTAGCTGTGGGAAATAAAAAGCAAATATTTAGTGTTTAGCGAACTTCATACTGTATCTTCAGATATGAATCAAATACTTCAGTGTTTTGTTATAGGCCTTCTGTATTCTAAATATAAAAACCAACAGTTAGGACTGGCCCAACTGTAAAAGATGATTTAGACATTATAAAATATATGCAAACATTAGTATGAAAAACACATACAAACCTGTTGAGTAAAAAGTGTAGGCAGAGGACCCACAGGTCCACTAGGACAAGAAGGCTTCCCACTGGGGCTTGCAGACCCAGGCCTGTTAAGGACAGACACTCATAAAAATTATGTTTAAGAGCAATGTGACACAGTTTAAATGCATTCTTACTTTTATCACAATTACAGTTGAGTTTTATATAATTAGAAAAAATAGCTTCCAACCACCTGTAGGCACCTCCGGCTAAGCCCGGGGAATGATTGGGCTTGTCGGAGAACTGAAATCCTTTCATTTCCATCTGTGAGCTCTAAAAATGGCACAACAACGGACAAATAATCAATACACACAATTAACTGGAGCAGAGTGGAGTTTTATCTGTCTAATTTATTTTTTATTTAACTGCTACTGCTTGGTGTTTAAAAATGAAAGGCGATTATAAAATTGTTTAGAACGCAGGATGCGAAACAAAGATCAAATAAGACCCACCTCTCTGCTGCCAGTCATAACAGCAGCCTGGGAGCCTGGTGGGAGCATTCGGCGTGGCCCTCCCACCGACAGGTTCTGTCCTTGTGGCAACTGGATTGACTGAGGGAGGATGAGGTGCTGCTGAGCTGAACCATAGCGCAGCTGTGAGCCAGGAAGGGGCATCGTTACCTGGCAAAATAAAACATTCCATTTATTTACAACAGTACTATTTGTTTATTTTAATATGTCTTCAAAATAAAACTACAGTGCCTTGCAGAAGTATTCATATTAAAGTTGGTGCATAATGATAACGTGGAGGGAAAATACACACCGTTTTAAATTTCTATTGTTAAGTAAAAATCTAAAAGGTTTGGTGTGAATTTTTACTTGGACCCCTTTACTCTGACACCAAAAGTACATTTTATTGTGTTTCTTAGTCGTTATGCTGCTGTTTGTTCATTAATGTTCTAATAGACCTGATACTATAACAGCATCTGTATTTATACTGAGCTTAAATAAAACATTGGTGGACAACCTTTAACTATCTAAGTGGCAACTGAAGGCAACTGGTTGCACTACATTTTTCTTTTGAGGGATTTTCTTTGAATCCCACACTTTTCTGATTTCCATTTGAAAAATCTTTGAAAATTATGCATTTTTTTCAACTTTATTATTACACTTTACTTTATGTTGGTTTATTACATACATGCTTTAATACAGTGAAAAAAGGTTATTATTTATAATACTTTTGCAAGGTATTATACTTGCAACTTGAGTTTACTCGAAAATCTTAAGTCATCAAAAGCATTTCTGTTAGCTAGGGTGTTACCAAACTGAGTTCACCTGAATGAGCTGGGAGTCCATCAGCTGGGAAGAACCCATACCAGGCCCTTGGTTCATCTGACTGTCGTAGACAAGCTGCTGGTTGCCGTTCATAGTCTGGTAGTGTGAGCCTGACTGTGGTTTCACCATGTCTGACGGCTGCATGCCAGGAAAAGCTGAGTAAGGACCTTTAAGGGGGGTCCCACCAGACAGCACCATAGGGTTGGGCTGAGACAGGTTGGGGTGCATGTAAACCTGGGACCTGCATTGAGGAAGAAAGACGCCAAGCATAAAACTGGATTTTAAACCCCTTAAATACAAGAAAGAGACAAAAATGGGAAATGACTGTGTGGTGGTCCATGAAACGTTTTAGCTTCAAGTACCTGAAAGGAGGGA
The DNA here is from genome assembly GCF_021462225.1 of Girardinichthys multiradiatus. NCBI lineage: Eukaryota > Metazoa > Chordata > Actinopteri > Cyprinodontiformes > Goodeidae > Girardinichthys > Girardinichthys multiradiatus. The sequence goes on from NC_061801.1 coordinate 20,374,065, forward strand.
TGGAGTTAAACAACTCTTGCGACTGAGAGACAGGCAGACCTCCACGAAGCCCCAACTGAGCCTGAAGAGATGTGTGTAAAGAGATGGGAATCTGCTGAGCTGCTGCAGCCTGAACGGGCGAGAAAGTGTAAAATTACAACAACCTGTTGATGCAAACGTGTGTGTAAGTGTGGGTTTATTTTTCTACCTGTGGATAGGTCTGCTGCTGGGTCATGGTGGGGGGAACGAGGCGTGGCTGACTCTGAAACACATGACCGTCCATATACAACGGAGGAATAGGATTACCTACGTTAGGGTTAGAAAGAAGACACTATTGAGTTCGGTTCACAGAGACTGAGCCATTGGGAAATAATTAAAACAAAAATAAAATTCTACCTTGCATGGACATGGAAGGTGCCACTGATGCAACAGGCATTGGAGGCATGGAAACTCCAAAAGAACTATAGCTGACTCCAGTGGATGAACCAGCACTACAGGGAGGCTGAGCACCTGAAGCGCCGCCACCGGGGGAGCCTTGTTCTGGGAGAGACTGCGAGTTCTCCCAGGCTTTGCGTGCCGACTCCATCTGCGGAAAAAGAAACAACTAAAGTAGAATTTCACACATAAAAACAAGCTTTAGCTTTTATAACTCAACAAATCTGAACTGTACAAACAGGCTTAATATATTGTTAATTTAATACATGAAAAAAAGACATGTTGCTTTCTTTATATACAAATAAAATTCAAATACCTTGAGTGTGAGGTCAGCAGTAGGGAAGATGGTATTGAGGCTAATGCCAGGCTGCAGGTGGTTGGAACGCAGCATTGGGATGTTCTGATTAAGAGATGTCTGTTTTGGAAAGGTTTATAATCAATATTTTGCACCTTCATGAAAAAAATCAAAATCCTCTTTTCCACATAAAATCAGTCAGAACTCAGATTTATTTATGCTGGTTTTCCCAATCCTTAAAATGTCTGGATTAACGTGTCAAGTTACTCACATCAGTGCTAAGTGTATCCTGAAGCTTGTTAACAGGATTGGAGACGGGTACGGGAGTAGAGCCAGGCGGTAGGCTAAAATCTGAGTCTTTGGCACTGACACCAAACTCAATAGGAGGCACAGGAAGTACACTGTCCACATGGAGATCCACACCATTTACTGGTGTAATTGGGCCACCTTCTAGCCTGTCAACACCTTCTGAGCCCTTGCGGTTCTTCAAGGAACGTTCATTACCGATAGGCCCTGGTTTGTGCAGTTCTTTACTCTGTTCCGGACCAGCATCGGAATCCTGGTGGAGAAGGTGATGTTATTTTAAAACTACTACAAGGGATAGCTTTATCTTAAAAGTGATCTATTAGTTGACAATCAGCTACACATACACCACACAAAAATTGAGTGAAAAACAGAGTAGCAGTTTGTTTAGAAATTGCATTGCACTACCTCAGAGTTGGGTTCACTCCCAGTGTAAGACACCTGTTTAGTCCATGAGTCTCCCCCTGAAGACTGCACAGAAAGAGCTACAAAAGAAACAGGAACACCACAACAAACTTGGTGAAGAATACAAAACAAAAGACATTTCTACATCGCTTTGGTCTCCTCATTCAACATAATATTGTTCGATTAAATAAACATGCAGCTGTTAATAAAAAGAAAAACTGGTACTACCTGAACTGTTGGTCTCCCAGATTTCAGTTCCTAGATTGTTTGGTGAAGAAATTGCTTCCTCTGTTTGCTCAAGGCTCATACTTCCTTGCTTTTTGATGAAGCGTGGCGGTATCTTGGAATTGACTGTCCTGTTCTTGACCTGCACCTAAACAAAAAAGCAAAGTAAACACTTTTAAGCACACATTACTAATTCTCATCCTAATTCTAGGGGCCCCACCCGCACACCCTGACCAGAATCCTCGTCCAGCAGACGACCTTTAAAGCTTCTACTGCAGGTTAGAAATGCAGCTGCTCACAACTCCCACTAACTCATCCACATCCATCTCTCTGACAGACAAGCTGCCCGTCCACCAACCACCCCTCCTCTCCTGTGACCCCCTACCCAAATTTAAGAGCTCAGAGGTAGATGTAAATAAGCTCTTTCAGCGTCAGAAGACCAGCTCTGGTGAGATCATATTCACTGAAGGAACAATTTAATTACAAAGTTCAGCCACTTTAATGAATAAAAGAATTGACTTTTGCCAACACTGACTAAGGCTCTGAATAAGCTTCTTATTCTCTGCAGAGAAGGGCCATTATTTTCCCCTCAGCTGCTAAACTGAAAGATATGAACCAGAAACGTCTTTGGTAAAGAATAGTAAAGATGGGAGAGCCTCAGGGAAGAAAAAGGTGTTTGCATTGTTTGTTCTGGATATCTATCACAATACAGTAGTTGAGACTATGTTCCGTTTGCTTTTTCGACCTACAAAAACCATTGAGGTTAAATCTGATGTTGGCTATATGACCAACTGCAGACATTTGTAGATCAATTGTTCCCCCAACATCACTGGAGAGCTTGAATCTTAACATTTCAAGTGAAGCCCGGGGGGCCCTCTGTAGGCTTTTGTGCGGCTCCTGACCACAATTCAAGAATGGAGCAAATCTGGCCTGCAAGCACAGACGGTTGATGAAGAAACCTTTTATATTTAAGGGCGAGATTTTCACAGACAGACGAAATCTTCAAACTATGTTAGGTACAAAATCTATTTCTTTTTTATTAAACACGTTTCTGCTTTTATTCTGATTTTGTAGCAAGTGTCCTTTTTATTAGGCCAGTCATGCAACAACCTTTCTATGTTTTGGATCAACAATGATAAATGGATTACACAACTATTTTTATTTCATTGTAATCTGCATGTTTAGTATATTACTGAGCAGATAAAAACAAAAAATGTCAGAATTTTATTTTTCAGTTTTCATAAAAAAAAAAAACATGCTTTCAACTTGATTTTGGCCCTCAAGGCATAAAGTTTGGACACTGATGAATATCATTTTCCATACTGAATTTCTGATTTGAACTTACAGTAGCTCCCTGTTCTTTTCGGCGCCTCTCGTCTTCCTGTGGGCGCCGTTGCTTTTTTGACAAGGCATCCTGGTATCCTTCTGGATCCACGTTTTGTCCCCCTGCATCAGTATCAACTATACAAAAACAGTGAAAAGTTATCACATTATCACTGATAACGTGATTTGTGGATCTGACCAACAGGACAGTTTCAACAAGTTTAATATCTATCAACAGAAAGCAAGAAAACTCACTGGGGTAGCTGCTGAGGTCGTATTGCGTAAGAGGTTCAGCAAAGTCCGTCTTGACAGGTCCTGGTTTCATTTCCTTGTCCAATTTCTTTCCTGTGAGCTCACAGGTCTCCCTTTCCTCTGGTGGGGGTTCTAAGCTGTAGATTGGGCCAGACTCATCTGGGCTCCTGCAGATGTAGATACAGAGGCAACATAGAAGCATTTCAAGTTTGTCTGATGCCAACAATAATCAAAAATCATAAAGTGTTACATATGTCCAAAACAAAGGTGGCATAACAAAAATTTGCCTAACCTCTTGCAAGAAGTCCCTCCGTTCTGCCAACTGTCACTTCTGTTAGAAGAGGAAGTGGAGGGTTTTTCAGGGGTGCGTACCATCTTGCTTGGCTCTAGCAGTGACGGCTCTCCTTTCCGGTTCTGTCGCTCAACCAGCGGTCTCTGACTAGAGAAGCTTCTTTTTGAAAGCTCCCTCTTCTCTCCAGAGCCAGGTTCACTGTGACCAGAATCTGAGGGAATGTCAACTTGTCCCTGCACAGCCATATTGCCGCTCCCACCCTGCTTCAATTTCCAGTCACCAAAGTCACTGTTGTCTGATCCCGTCTCCCATTCTTCTGTCTGACCATGCTGGCTGGTGTGTCCAGAGAAGTGTCCACTGGGCCAATGGTCTTCTCCGCTGCCTTTGGAGCGAGTTGGCCAAGAATTTGCAAAATCTCCGTTAACATACTCATCGCTTGTCCACTGGTTTGAACCCGGTTCCCGCTCTTGACGTAAGCGTCGGAAACGGGGAGGTTTGTCTTGACGTGGGGGACGCCGCCTCCTTAGCATCTGTCTATCAGGGTTGTCATTCTCAAAGTAGCATTCTCCTTCACGGTCCTCCCTGCCATTTTCTGTAAAGGAGCCTGAAAATTTAGAAGTGTATTTAAGAGCCTCGCATTCTACTGGAGGTCTGCGGGAATAAGTGACCTCAGCTCCAGGACCATGACCATTCTCTTGCATTGAGCTGCTGAATTGGGGTCCACGGCCCCTCCATGAAGAAATGTCCCTCGACCCTCCAAAGCCTCGATTGTAGCTGCCTGTTGTGTTCAATCTGGGAGGCAGAACACGACCTCCAAAGCCCCTTCCCATCCTTCCCTTTTCTCTGTTATCTGAGGCTGTCTGGTCATCTGTGTACACCTTGTTGGATCTCCAAGAGTCTCTGTCGGCCTTACGAACTTCACCAGACTCTGTGTAACCTTCTCCGTTTTCAGTTCCCTTCTGACGCCTCCTCTTGGGAAGTTCTTCATACTCCGATGCTTCGCTTAAGGTCTCACTGACATTTCGTCTACGAGGTTTGCCTCTCTGGAACTCCTCAACCTTTAAGATGTCCCTAGTTGGTCCTCGACCTCTAGCAGATCTCTGAGCACCACCGCTGTTGTTATTATAAGCTCCTCTAAGGTTATCCCCACCTCGGCCACCGCGGGTTCCGCCTCTGGAGCCAAATTCCCTGAACCCTCGACTGCGGCCTCTACCTCCACCTCTGACAGAACTAAACGCTTGTTCTTCATCAATGAAAATCCAGTTATTGCGCCGTGGTGCCTGAGGTTCTCGATTATTTTCCTGGCCCTCTCTAAGTAATTGGCTTCTGCCACTGCTCAAGGTTGTTTCCTTAGAGAAGTCATCACTGTGGGTGCCAGGAGGCCTGTCTGTTTTGCTGAGAGCAGGTGAGTGGCGCTGCCTCTCCTCAGGCTGTTTCTCAACAACAGGTGATGCTGGACGCCTATTACTTGTAGGCTGGTTATCTTTCTTCAAATCATAAACATTAGTGAGAACTTCTTTCTCCAGCCGATAGGGGACAGGCTTCTCTTCAGGTTCAGGTTTAGGCTTTTCATTTTCCTTGTCCTCCAGTTTGAGAGCCTTAAGAACTGGCTTCTTGATGGGCCCAGTTCTACGAATTAATGTGCGTCCACTATTCTCAGAAGCCTGGTTGACGCTATTGCTAGAACTAGCTTCAGACCAGTGGCTCAGGGAACTGAAGCCTCCTCCATCCATCTTCCAGTTGTCCTTGGACCCATCTAAGGTCTCATAAGAGTCAAGACCATCTTTAAGATGTTTGTCTCTTGGGTCCTGCTTTGGGCTTTCACTCTTCTGATTAAGGTTTGGAGCAGTTGTGGGAAGGCCTGCGTCATAATGTTTGCGTTCTTTATTCGAGTCTCGGCAATGGTAAGCATTTTGGGGAAGATCATCATTGTTGTGTGTCAAGCTTTGATTAGTCCCATCTTCAAAAGAGTCCCGTTGGGAAGGGACAATATTACCTCTAAAAAACATTGGACAAAAAAAAAACAACAAAATCAATAATATCAAAAAACACAAACAAACTTTGACAATCTTTTTGAGGTAGGAATAAACTTTCAACATGGTTCCTACGGTGGTTGTACATTTTAGAGTATTAATTTTCCATACTCAAATTTCCATATTTCTTAAATCTTTTTTAGCCAATGTTTTCAAGTGAAAAATGAACTGATGGACAAATGGGTGGACGGAAGAACGGATGCATGGCTGGATGATGGACAAAAAGATGGAAGTGTAGATCAACAGACGGATGGGCAGATTGATGGACAACCAAGTGGATGTATGAGAGACAAATAATTGGAAAAATATTTGCCAAATGTATGGATGGACTGATACATGGACCAGAAGAAGAATGGCCGATTAGGCAAAACCTTTAGACAATGGGAAAGGGAATAGTGCAGAAATACAAAGATTTTTTTCAGAGTTTTTTTTGTCATAATTATCAAACCTAAAAATATTTGACCAAATTCTATACTTTTCTAGACTGCATGGCAACCTTCTTTCAAGCTTTTTATTTATTCTTCAACACTGATTAAACAAAGCAAACAGGTCAATTAGTAACTTCCATCTGAATTTTCTAGGAACTGCATAGTCCTCACTTCTTGATTCAAATATTTTAACATTTAGAGAGATATTTTAAAACACAGCTACTAACCTGTCTCCTGACAGGTCACTATCTGAGGTTTCATGCTGTCTCTGATAAGGTGGAGTGAAGCTGCGTAAAGGGTAGCCATCTTGGTTCCAAACCGGGTACGGCTCAGTAGAAGGGGCCCGTCTCTCTTGGTGTAGGTTGGAATGGCATCCCTCATCGGAGATAGGACTGTTCGGGTGGTCTTGATGAACAATAGGTTTTACCATTCCTGATAGAGCAATAAAAGATGTAAAAATACAGAATACCACACTTATAATGCACCACTTAGCAATGTTTTTTTTTTTTAAATCAACAGCTTTAGAGTTTACCTGAAGAATGAACTGAGCCAGAGTAGTAGTCCACAGGAGAACGTCCTTGTGTCATGCGTGGATCCATAAAAGGTGGCATCATCATCCAGCGAGGATCAAATCCGAGCACATGTGGGGGATAATAGCTCCGCTGGGTATGACTTGAGCTTGAAGTGTGACCAGGCTGCTGCCAATGCTGCATTTTGGGGGGTTGTTCCTACAAAGTGGACAGAACGAACCGTTGAAAAATTGTGAGCAAAATCAAGCCAACTACCTGCAAATTCTAAACATTTACAAGCCTCGAGGCTTTTCACAGATTTTCGAATTCTCTGTCACATTAAGGCTCTGAAAAACAAAGACACAGGGAAAACCAGTTTACTAATGGAGATATGGCTAGTTCTGACCTGCTGCTGGTGGTGCTGTAGCTGCTTTTGAAAGCGGGGTGGAACTGGCTTGGAGGCTTGACGTCCACCGTAGTCTTCTGAAGGAGAGGAAGGTTCCGGGCCATCATCGTCACTGCTGCGATGATGCTCTTCACGGTAGCTATGGCCAAAGGAGTTGACTGGCAGACACTCACTTCCTTCTGCAGATCATCAAATGACAAAAACGAAATCCTCAATTCCTGGTAACGTTTTATAAAAAAAAAAAAAGATGATTTAATGTTTTGGTTCTTTTTTTTAACTGGGTTCGTTTTTCCTACCTTTTGTGCTATACTGCCAGTTTTCACTTTGACCTTTACTGTGTTCCTGGGTTGGAGAAAGTGTGACTTCTTTGCCGTCTACCTCCTTCGCGATATCTTCTGTCTTTGAAGCAGGTCTTTCAGACTTCCCAAACTTCTCATCCAACTTTTTGAGTTTTTCAGCACAGGCAGCTAGTCGCTCCTCACGAGCACGTCTCTCCTCCTCCTCTCGTCGTCTCCTGGCTCTTTCAACGGCCTCAGACACTTCAGGCGACACGTATTTTGCCCTAGCTGGTGCTTGACTCTGAGACCGCTGGTGATCGTCCGAGTCAGTTGGTGGCTCGCTGTGGGTTTTCTGCTGGGCCTAAAAATGGAAAAAAGCAGTTTGAGGTAGAAGATTGATAACACAGGATTCCTTGTTCAAATTTTTATTCATTTTCTGGAAATATCTACATTTCACTAATCAAATATTCATGGAGTGTCTACAAAACCTATGTTATGATGATGAAATGGTATATATTAATTGATTAAACTTGGCATTGGCCAACAGGACTGCAGTTTTCACCTTTTTCTGAACTAACACACTCATTTTCCATTCTGTGTATTTCTGAAAAGAAGCCAAGCATTGGGAAATAGCATAACCAGTATCAAGCCAACAACCATCACAGCTAAACAAGATCACACTGAATTAATCTTAGCCAGCTACTATCAAAAGAGTTAGATCAAAGTGATGAACACTGCACTATGCGTAGTTACCTGACTGTCAGTAGAGAGATATCTGCCAATGGGTTTCCTAGGAGGCTCATGGTGAACATATTGGCAGGAATAATTTTCCTCTGCTCCCTCCTGAGAGTAAGGTGCTTCTCCTGAACTAAGAGAGGATTGGCAGTCTCGCTGGCTCTCTTTCTCCCTCTCCCACTCAGCCCTTGAAAACACAAGTTAAACCAAGAACCCATGAATGAGGCTATGACCGTACATCAGAATGACAACAAGCAATAAAGCAAGAGTTTGTACCATATTTTATTTTTGTCACTAGCAGAGCGATCTTCTTCATCATCACTGAACTTGAGCTTCTCGCTATAGTCAACTTCTTCATGAAGACCTAGAGGGAAAAATAAACCAGTAAAAAGCAATTTTGTCAGCGAATTCGGCAAATCTCAAAGATTTTAGCTTATGTCAAGTAAAATTTTTTCAAACAAGACTTGACAAAAATGCATCTAATCTAATGGCGGCAAGAACAAAACAAAGAACATTAAAAAAGTGAAAAATAAAATCCCTAATACTGTCCTCAGTTGTTTAAATCTGTGAAGTTACAAGAAATTACAGGGAAGCACCCAATAATTTAGTGGATTAAACAGTCCCCTAAATAAATGTCAAAGCAAACGAGGCTTTTTGTTTTGTTCAACCAACACGCTAGATTCCTTTGTGTACATGCCTTGTAAAAAGATGTAAAAATGCAGTCTGTTAACTGAGGGTGTCTTGGACTCTAATACCAATTAATCTTTTATTGAAGGTAGCTGTAAACGACAGTCATGGCTACTGACAACAGGGATATTAGTCATGCCTTTAAAAAGTAAATATTAGTTAATTTTCTACTAGTTACAGAACACCATGGATGGGGGCCAGTTTAGATCATCTTGTCCCAGCCAAGCCGTACGCTGGCCCGATAAAGAGCTCAGACGTACAATTGAAATCTGACATTTTATGTCAATTAGGATTATAAATATAATTTTAGTTTTTGCTTAATAGAAGAATAATGATATTTTTTTTGAGCTAAATATACTTATGCTTCTAATTCTGAAGCTCACAAACTCCGTTTTATGGTGTGTATCAGTGGCGATTGCTCCAAGACTGCAAGGGAAGCTCAGCTTCCCCTAAAATGTCAAGAAATAAGTGATCAAATATAAACTGTCATGTTTACATGTCAGTGACTAAATATGCGCAACAACACGCTCAACGTTTGTTCAGAATCAGCTTCTTATCACTGGTAATGACGCGGCTTTCCTCTCACTCATTCCCGCAGCTTCACAGTGCTTTAAACACAGAGTTCAATAGCGAAGTAAAAATGCTGGGCTTTGTCCCGCCCATCGGACGCTCAGCGTCTCTGGGGGTCTATGGGGGCAGTGGGCTGGCCTCGGCTGGCCCGGACGCTCAGCTTCTGGATGATGATTGGATGATCTGTCTGAGGCTGAATCCTTTTTTGATTGACAGTGAAATGAGCGAATCAGCGCTCTTGAAATTGAGCTTCCCCTCCATTACAGACCAGCATCCGCCACTGGTGTGTATGTAGCCATTTGGTTTTGATTGTACCTGAATGATTGCCGCCACTGCTGAAAAACAACTTTGAGTGGTTACAGAGTAATCTTTAGGATACAAGACATTTCAGAGAGGATGATAAGATCTATAATAATACGAAAAACAAAACAACTGTAATCCAAAGTATCACATTACTGTTCAAAACAAAAACAAAAAAAAACAATCAAGTTCTAATATCTGGTTCCTTTGATATAATGGCTTAATGCTACTACAGAAGAAGGAAAAATACTGACCGGCCCATCCATCCTCACAATCATTGTCGAGCTCATCCAGATCCTTCAGGTCCTCTGGGTTAATAATGGCTGGACGCGCCGGTCTGTCGACGGGCCTGCGGATGGGCTGGGAAGAAAGTCGAGGTGGAGCACGGACAAAGCGGTTCTCTCTTCTTACATCTCCGCTGTAATCACAGATAGAAAAAAAATAACTGCTTGCCTAATTATAAGAAATAACCTTTATATTGTATATATTGTACTTACTTGACAAGTTCAGGTTTGGCATAGCTTGGTCTAAAAGTGGGTTTGCTGTCAAATCGGGCTGGGGTTGCTACGGTGGTAGTAGCGTTGTCAGGGGCTGTAGTTTCACGTGTCTCTTTAGCACACATCTGAAAGGTCAAATTTAATATACGCCATCAGATATCTAGCTGTAAAGCAATCATTTTGGCACAGTATCTCCATGAAAACCTAAAACATTGAGAGCAACTATACTCACAAATGCAGGCAGCATGTCATGGTAGACAGCAGTTGAAGTGTGATGTAGCTGATACTGCAGGGCAGCGGGGACGGCTGGTCTGCGTACAGGCTGGGCAGGTCTGAGGGAAGGCTCCTTGGGGTCGAGGCTCGGTGACGGAGCGGTCACCACACTGGAAGAGGTGGTGCCGGTGGCAGAGGGAGGATGTGATGAGGCCGGTGGCGAGCCAGTCTCACCCAGGGCAGTGATCTTACCCTCAGGATCTGCTGGGAGGCTGAGGGTCAGTGAGGAGGGCTGAAGGTTCCTGCCACCACCTTCCCTCCAACTCGTTACATCTTAAAGCAGAAAAACAGAAAGTTATTTAGGAAGTCTCTACATTACAGAAGCCAAACTAATAATTATCTGTTTCTGATTTGCCTCAGGCTTTGCCTAAGGATAATCCCCTTACATGTTGAAGCAAACATGTGAAAACAAATTGGACATCCAATCAACTATTACATCATTTCAGAAATGTTCATATATTAATGTCCTTAATTACTCATCTCTGGAAAAAGGTGATTTATTTACAGGTAAACAACAAAATGTACCTCATTTTACACAAATGTTCAACAAAAAAAATGTGTATTTAAACTAAGAAAAAACAAGTTAGGACACCCAACTCCCTTTGTAATCAGTGTTTTGGCTGGAATAACTTTAGTGAAATGTTTGTCGTACCCATCTACCAATCTAACACTGATCTGAGAAAAACATCACTCCCCACCTTCAGCAGAGATGTTTAGAGGAGTCTCCTACATGTACGGCCCATTTCATGTCCACTCCACAGCACGTCGGTAAGAACAAGGTCTGGGCTTTGACTAGGCTCAGACCAGAACAGCATTTTGTAATCCTCAGGCAGTCCTTAATAGATTTACTGATATGTTGTGGCAAACTCTCATGTCACAGGATCTAGTTTTTCTTCAGCTTTATTTTTCATATGTTCGCAAATTTCTCTCAATGGGCCTCTGATACAGGGTCGGGTTCATGGTGGATTCTGGAAAGCTGTCTTTGGTTTAACCCAAACATGTCCACTGTTTAGTGGAAGAAGACTTTTTCTATGTTCTCTCTGGTAAACTTTAGTCTGGCCTTCATGTTTTTATTGAGCAAAGGTTTTCTCCTTTCACATGTCTCACTAAAGACTACTAGTGGAATCTGATTGTACATGCAGGCAGTGTCAGATGAACAGTAGCAAGATCCTACCGTTTTGTGATCACATTGTAGAGTTTTTGGAAAGTTGTTTCAGCATCTTGAGGTCTGTTTGGACTGCCAGACCTGATAATGTTAGTATTATTGCATTTTCCAGAATACTGGATACTGCTATTTCGTCTTTTTAAAATGTGAAAAATTGAAGACTAAAGGAATTGCAATGCTTTTAACTATCGTTTATATTTGAGAGCACTACCTTATGTGCAGTTAAAACAAGTTTGTATTCTTTCGTGGATATTGTTTAATGTTTTTCAGTAAAACAGGATTGGAACATTGAAGGACTATTGTGACCCTATAACACCTGCCAGTATCAATTATAAAAAAAATTGATATCGGACAAAATCAGAATTGGCAGGTCAGGCTGTTTAAATATCGGTGATATTTAAAAAAACAAAAAAAATCGATGCACTGTTCATTTTTATGTTTTAGGAGATCTGGAGAATATATTCAATCAAATTCTCTATGGTTCTGGACTCAAGGCATAGCAGCATGTTTACATTTATTCAACCTATAGTTTTGTGTCAGTTTTACGTTTACCTGTTCATTCGATCTGGACTTAAGGTGGATACATTTTTACTTTCTTGTAGAAAATGTGTACAACCTAGAAATAAGTTTAACATTTGTTTTACCTTTATGTGAATTCACAGAAATCGTAAACCGCTCAGGTTCTCTTCGTTCTGCAAGTCTAATATTTTGGTTTAAGTGATGACTTATTTAAAGATATCACTTATATTTCTCTGTAAGTTTTTGAAAGGGATTTTTGGGTTGGTGTGATAAACCCATTTTTTCCAATAATATGACATAATTCTGCTGGAAGGAGCTGGAACCAGTTTATGAACCAAAAGTTTAAAACCTTGACCTGAGAGGGTCTAAACACAAAGATGTCAAACCTTCCAAAGAGTAATCCAAAATATATTGCTTTCCACAATCAGCTTGTTTAGAGCTTGAAAGTAACAACTACGCTTACTCTGGGGGCGGAGGCTTGGTCCGGGCCCATACGACGGATCGAAGCCGCTTCTTTCCTTGCCAGCTCTGTCCTGTTCTCCAGCTGCCTTCAGGGTGGGAAATTCCTCGTGAGAGAAGGGCTGAAGTCGGTTTAAGGCCCTTGAACCTGAAGTTAATAAAATATATATATAAACCAAAATGAGATTTCTAGATTTTAAGGAGGAAGGTTTGACAGCACAATTTGTCATAGACCCTTAACTACTTATTCTTCACACCAGAATTAAATCAAGCAGGTCACTTCATGTTATTCATACATGATAAAATAAAATCGCTCACCATCTTGCTCTACTGCCTTTCCATTTAGCTGGGCCCATTGCTTTGGTCCACCTGTGTTTGTGTTCTGTGAAAAATAATAAAATTAAGATCATAATCCAAGTCTTATTGGCTTTTGGGGTAAGAAGGGAGTATTGTTGAGTCTACGCAAGAACTCGAACCTGTAAACAAAATTCTGCTCAGCTTAACCGTGTCTAAAATGCAAGTTGCAAAACTAAACCAGAACCAGCTTCATTGGCCACGTTTGTGCACATAAACAAGGAATTTGACTTTCGTTCAACTTTGTCCTTAATGTACCGTAAACTCCGGACTACAGAGCGCACCTGATTAAAAGCCGCATGCTCTAATTTTAGAAATAAATCTAATTTAGTACTTGTACAGGCCGCACCGGATGTTAAGCCGCAGGTGTCCCACGTTGTAATGTGATTTACACAGAAAGATTTTACACGTGAGGAATTTTTAACTTAATCCGTATGGTAATATAAACAAATGCATATTGCAAATGCTTTTTTTTCTAACAGTGGTTAATACGGCTACCTTTAAATAACATACGTTATCAGCAACACACAAATTTCAGTGCTAATGCTTTTTTACTGAACAGCGCACGGACAACATTCCAATATTTCCTAACTGATATACACTGCAGCCTACCAGGTCAAAAGTCATTGATCGCCTTCTTCATCTTCTTCCTGCGGACTGAAACCATCAAAGTCCTCTTCTTCAGTGTCCGAATTGAACAGCCTCAGGATCTTGTCACTCACTTTAGCCTCTTCGTTGACGCTCTCACTTGAGCGTCCCCTTAATCACGCTTCAGTCCAGCCTTTCAAAACCCGTTGGTGATTTTCCATGTTGATGAGGGTGAATATAAATGTCTGATTTACAATACCGGTAATTGAATTGTGAAAGTGCTCTTGATTTATTGCACAAGTTCATTGGACCTCTTTGAACTACTCATCAATTTGATTGGTCTACTGTTACCAGGCAAAATGTTTTTGGCGGCATAAAAAAAAAAACACGCATTAGCCGCACCGCTGTATAGGCCGCAGTGTTCAAAGTGTGAGAAAAAGTAGTGGCTTATAATCCGGAATTTACGGTAAATACATCTTAAAGAAAAATACACTGCTCATTAAAATTAAAGGAACACTATGAAAAAAACATCAAATTTAAATAAAAATTAAAAAATCCTGTCGGATATCCCTATGTAAGGAACAAAAGGATGCAACATTTGATAAAAATTATCAACCCACAGAGGGCTTAATCCAAGTCAATGAGTAATTGAAACTGAGAAACAGATGCAGCAGACTGGTCCAATTTGCTGAAATGTTATTACAGCAACTCAAAATGGTACTTAGTAGTTTGTAGGGCCCACACGTGCTTGTATGCACACCTGGCAACGTCAGGGCATGCTCCTTATGAGATGACGGACAGTGTTGTGGGTTATCTCCTCCCAGATCCTGACCAGGGCATCACTGAGCACCTGGACAGTCTGGGGTGCAACCTGGTGGCGTTGAATGGACCTAAACATGTTGTCCCAGAGTTGTTTAATCGCATTTAAGTCAGGAGAGTGTGGGAAACAGTCAATGGTATCAATTTCTTCATCCTCCAGGAACTACCTGCATACTCTTGCCACATGAGGCCAGTCATCATCCACCAGGAGGAACCCGGGACCCACTGCACCAGTGAAGGGTCTAACATTGGGTCTAGGGATTTCATCCTGAAACCTAATGGCAGTCAGTGTGCCATCATTTACCCTGTACAGGTCTGTGCCTCCCTCCATGGATACTCCTTTCTAGACCAACACTGACCCACCACCAAACGGATCATGCTGAACAATGTTGCCGGCAGCATAAATTTCACCGCAACTTCTCCAGATCTTTTCACATCCATCACATGAGCTCAGAGTGAACCTGCTCTCATCTTTGGCCACCTTCATGAAGACTGTTTCAATTGGTTTGGTCAGAGAGGTTCACACCAGTGACTGGCTGGAGATCACTTTGTAGGGCTCTGGCAGTGCTCATCCTGTTCCTCCTTGCATAAAGAAGCAGATACCCAGTCATGTTGATGGGTGAAGAACCTCTGACCACCCTGTCCAACTCTCCTACAGTAACTACCAGTTTCCTGGAATCTCCTCCATGCTCTCGACTGTGCTGGGGGAGACAGTAAACCTTCAGCAATGGCATGTATTGATGATCCATCCATATGGAGTTGGACTGCCTGTGCAACCTCTGTAGGGTCCAGGTATTGCTTCATGCTACCAGTAGTCTCACTGATCCTGGTCATATGTAAAACTTTTGAAAATAAGTTAAAAAATAAATAAATAAATGAGGAGGAGGGTAACAATTTCTGTGGGCTCCAGCTGCAAAACCATTCCTGTTTTTGGGATTGTCTCATTGTTACCCCTTTAGTTAACTAATTTATAATTTCATTAACAAGAAAACAGCAGACACAGACTAACCGCCCCCTCTACTTCCCAACTGACCAGATTAGTATTCCAGATGTTTACCTGACTTTATATTAAACTCCCATTAAAAAGTGTTCTTTAAATTTTTGAGCAATGTATATATAAACATTGTGGAAAAAAAGATTTTTTTAAGTAAATGTATAACATATAAATTTGCAGATGAACTTCATCAACAAACTAAGTGCCATGGGTAACTACAAAGCCTGGCAGAAATGGAATCAGGGTGTGGCGCTGGTGGTGTAGGGGTTAAACACAAGACCATGTGCAGGGTGTCTAGCCCTCACTGCGGCTGCCCCGGGTTTGAGTCCTGGACCTGTCACCATTTTCAGAATGTCTCCCCCTCTCTTTGACCTCTTTCCTGTCTACCTACTGTCGGAAAAATTAAAAATAAAGGCCTCTAGTGCCGCAATAAAAATATTTTTTAAAAAGAAAAAATTATGGAATCTTGGAGATGATTTTTCAGCTGTTTCATCTTGTCAAAAAAAGCAGATCAGACATGACACAAAACTACCGCCATTCTAAGCCATTCAAACAAAGGTTCAAGCATCATCACCTTGCCCAATGCAGATTCACGATTCATCACTGAATATGACTTTCATCCAGTCATCCACAATTGCTTTTCCTTAGCCCACTGTAACCTTGTGTTCTTCTGTTGAGGTGTTAATGATGGCTTACATTTAGCTTTTCTGTATGTAAATCCAATTTCCTTTAGGCGGTTTCTAACAATTTGGTCACAAATGTTGACTCTAGTTTCCTTCCGTTTGATCCTCATTTGTTTTCTTGTGTATTTTCTGTTTTCAAGACATATTGCTTTACGTTTTCTGTCTCGACATTTTGATGTCTTCCTTGGTCTACCAGTATGCTTGCCTTTAACAACCTTCCCATGTTGATTGTACCTGGTCCAGGTTTTTGACACAGCTCACTGGGAACAACCAACATCATTTGCAACATTGCGTGATGATTTACCTCTTTAAGAAGCTTGATAATCCTCTCCTTTGTTTCAATTGACATCTCTCGTTTTGGTGCCATAATTCATGTCAGTCCACTTGGGGCATTAGCTCTCCCGGGGTGATTCCATAATTTTTTCCTTAGAATTGAGTGATTCCCTAATTTGGTCCCTCCGTTTGGGAGAAAAAGTGACTGTTATTGACTATGTTTTTCTTGATTTCTTTTAGTGTTTCTTAAAGCCAGAAAGTTGCCACTTAGAATGGCTGTAGTTTTGTGTCATGTCTGTGATCTGCTTTTTTTTTTTTTTTTTTTTTACAAAATTAAACAACTGAAAGTACATCCTCCAAGACGGGTAATTAATGTTTGCCAGGGGTTGTACTATTATAGATACATGATATCAGAAATTATATTTTTCAGCACCATTCTAACACTGCACCAAGCGCTTTCACCTTTACAAGTTGTAAAATAATATGCCTACATATAATCTAATAGAATAGAAACCACAGGAGGTGGAAATAAACTGTTTTACATTTTACATTTTAATAGTAAGATGGCCATATTGGATTTTGAGATCAGAAGAGTTGGAATTCTAATTAGTGGAGTTACTCCAGTTAATCTCTCTGACATTGAACTGAAAAACTCCAAATTCCTAATAACAAATGGAGCTCATTGTTACAATAAAACCTGCAATGAAACCAGATGTCCAGTATTTTTTCAAGCAGGTTAGAAAAACAAGAGGCAGAAGTTAAAACAGTTGGTATTAGTGAAAAAAAATAAATAAATAAAAATAAAATATTAACAGCCATACACGCGCACACACCTCCTGGTTGACTACTGGTGAGGATTTCTGAAGATTGGAGACCGATTTCTGTAAAGCCGGCTGCGGCTGCGACTCCGGCAGCAGTGGCGTAGATGCACTGGAACTAAAAGGCAAAAACAGAAACGTACAGTTTAAGATTCAAGGCTAAAGAACAGACAGAGAGGGTCACAAGTCTTTGGAAGGGTATGCTGCGACCGGACCCAGTTACCTACTAACCAGGACAAAATTAAAAAGCCTCATCTGTTCAGCTGTTTCCATTTAAAAAAGAACTACAAACCATAAGTTGAAGGTGATTTGTCAGGAGGTATTCATCTCCTGCAACAAGTGGAGTCACCTAAATAGTCATAGAAATTTCAAAGCTGTGCAAATTCTATTTTAAAATTACAAACCAAATTTCAATTGAAAAATACTTTATTAATCCCAAAGGGAAATTAAATGTTGTTATACAGGTTTCTTCAAAGAGAGCCGTTGCTGTTTAAAATAGATTTATCATTACAGTATTTATAATAGACACATGGTGGTTTGACATGCTTGTAGCTTTTTGCCCATGTACCTCTTTTGATCGGTTTGTTCCTGCTTGTTCGCCCATCCCGTACCGTCTTTGGGCACTATAATCACGTTGGGATCGTTTCCTTTGTTTTCAGACTTCAAGCTAGGCAGATGAGCGGGTGGGGGCATGCGCCGGGCTGTTGCCACTTTGCCAAGACTCTGCAAGCCATGTCGCGTAACTGCTGGGAGACGAAGCAGGACCAGAATAAGAAAGAGAAGCAAGATTAACAAAGAACTATAACAGTTGCACTGTGAGCATTGGGAGAAGGAATAAAAATGTGCAAACAAAAACATACCTGTATTTTTCTGAGATTCTATTGATTTTCCCTTGTACTTGTCAAATAGGCTGAGTGAGGAATACTTGCTTTTCCCATCCTTGGACTTGGTTAATTGCCCCAAACGATCGGACATTTCGATGTAATGTCATCGAGTATGAAAATTTTCCTTTGCGCCTCTTCCTAGTGCCTTCTGATTCTACAAAGAACAGAAGAAATTTTGATATTCTTTTGTTTTTAGCAGATCATTTTTAAAACTCTGATTCTCAACTCCATAAATATGGAAATTGTTAAATTTAACTTTCTAAGAGTAAGAGACCAAAGATAGATATTCAATGGGCATTCTGGGGAACTGCATGCCTTATTTGCGGCACAAACATTCAATAAAATTTCACTTCTACTCCAGTTTGAGTATTATCTATTCCTAACCCGGGGCAGTCGCATCCAACATGTCTGACGCATGTGACACACACAGCTGCTGTCAGCCTACTGTCATTTTGAAGAAACTAGATGGACTTGAAGAGCACACCATCTAAAAAACCAACAACTCCCACCAGAAGTAAATAAGACTGCATTCCTTGAATACAACTTTTTAACTTTTCCCCAATTGCAACATGTCCACATGTGACAACCTTCACAGTCCCAATTTATTTAAATCATTAATGCATTACATCTAATTTTTATTATTTTTATATATTCCCCTCCTTGAACCGCCACCTTAACGTGGTGGAGGGGTTTGAGTGCTCGAATGATCCTAGAGGCTATGTTGTCTGGGGCTTAAATGCCCCTGGTAGGGTCTCCCATGGCAAACAGGCTCTAGGTGACGGGTCAGACAAAGAGCGGTTCGAGAATCCCTCATGATGATTACAGAATTGAGGCACGTGACGTCGCCCGGTACTGCGGAGCCGGGGTCCCACCCTGGAGCCAGGCCTGGGGTCGGGACTCGTCGGAGAGCGCCTGGTGGCCGAGTTGCTCCTCGCGGGACCCGGCTGGGCCAAGCCCGAATGAGAGACGCGAGACCATCCCCCGGTGGGCCCACCACCAGCAGGGGGAACTGTGAGGGACCGGTGCCAAGAGGATTGGGCGGCGGACGAAGGTGGAGACCTCGGCAGCCCGATCCCCGGATGCTTAGGCTGGCTCTAGGGACATGGAATGTCACCTCGCTGGGGGGGAAGGAGCCTGAGCTTGTGCGGGAGGTCGAGAGATATCGACTAGAAATAGTCAGGCTCGCCTCCACGCACAGCGTGGGCTCTGGAACCCATCTCCTTGAGAGGGGCTGGACTCTCTTCTACTCTGGAGAGGCCCGCGCGGCGGGCTGGTGTGGGTTTGCTTGTTGCCCCCCAGCTCAGCCGTCTCGTGTTGGGGTTTACCCCAGTGGATGAGAGGGTCGCATCTCTGCGCCTTCGGGTTGGGGAGAGGTCTCTGACTATCATTTCGGCCTACGGGCCGAGCGGTAGTGCGGAGTACCCGGCCTTCTTGGCGTCCCTGTCGGGGGTGCTGGATAGTGCCCCTCTCCTGGGGACACCTGGAGAGGTGTGATCGGGAGGAATGGCCTCCCCGATCTGAATCCAAGCGGTGTTTTGTTATTGGACTTCTGTGCTAGTCACGGATTGTCCATAATGAACACCATGTTCAAACATAAGAGTGTCCATCAGTGCACTTGGCACCAGGATACCCTAGGCAGGAGGTCAATGATCGACTTTGTTGTCGTATCATCAGACCTTCGGCTGCATGTTTTGGACACTCGGGTGAAGAGAGGGGCTGAGCTGTCCACTGATCACCACCTGGTGGTGAGTTGGATCCGCTGGAGGAGGAGAAAGCCGGACAGACTTGGCAGGCCCAAGCGCATAGTGAGGGTCTGCTGGGAACGTCTGGCGGAGCCCTTGGCCAGGGATATATTCAACTCTCACCTCCGGGAGAGCTTTGACCAGATTCCGAGGGATGTTGGAGACATAGAGTCCGAATGGACCATGTTCTCTACATCTATTGTCGATGCTGCTGCCCGTAGCTGCGGCCGTAAGGTCTGCGGTGCCTGTCGCGGTGGCAATCCCCGAACCCGGTGGTGGACACTGGCAGTAAGGGACGCTGTCAAGCTGAAGAAGGAGTCCTATCGGCTGTGGGACTCCTGAGGCGGCTGACGGGTACCGTGGGGCCAAGCGTGCCGCGGCCCGGGCGGTGGCAGAGGTAAAAACTCGGACCTGGGAGGATTTCGGTGAGGCCATGGAGAAGGACTACCGGTTGGCCCCGAAGTGATTCTGGCAAACCGTCCGGCACCTCAGGAGGGGGAAGCAGTGCTTCGCCAACACTGTTTACAGTTGGGGTGGGGAGCTGCTGACCTCAACTGGGGACATTATCGGCCGGTGGAAGGAGTACTTCGAGGATCTCCTCAATCCTCCATCACGCATTCCCTGGTGGAAACAGAGGCTGGGGACTCGGGGTTGGGCTCTTTCATCACCCAGGCTGAAGTCACCGAGGTGGTTAAAAAGCTCCGCGGTGGCAAGGCTTCGGGGGTGGATGAGATCCGCCCTGAGTACTTCAAGTCTTTGGATGTTGTGGGGCTGTCATGGTTGACACGCCTCTTCAACATTGCGTGGCGGACGAGGACAGTGCCTTTGGATTGGCAGACTGGGATGGTGGTCCCCCTTCATAAGAAGGGTGACCGGAGGGTGTGCTCCAACTACAGGGGGATCACACTCCTCACCCTCCCTGGTAAGGCCTACGCCAGGGTATTGGAGAGGAGAGTCCGGCCGATAGTCGAACCCCGGCTTCAGGAGGAGCAGTGTGGTTTTCGTCCCGGCCGTGGGACACTGGACCAGCTCTATACCCTCTACAGGGTGCTCGAGGGTTCATGGGAGTTTGCCCCACCGGTCCACATGTGTTTTGTGGACCTGGAGAAGGCATTCGACTGTGTCCCTCGTGATGCCCTGTGGGGGGTGCTCCAGGAGTATGGAATCGGTGGCTCTTTACTAGGGGCCATCCGGTCTCTGTACAAGCGGAGCAGGAGTTTGGTTCGCATTGCCGGCACTAAGTCGGACCTGTTCCCGGTGCATGTTGGACTCTGGCAGGGCTGCCCTTTGTCACCGGTCCTGTTCATAACTTTTATGGACAGGATTTCTAGGCGCAGCCAAGGGCCGGAGGGGGTCTGGTTTGGGGACCAGAGGATTTCGTCTCTTCTTTTTGCAGATGACGTGGTCCTGCTGGCCCCATCTAGCCAAGACCTACAGCATGCACTGGGGCGGTTCGCAGCCAAGTGCGAAGCGGCTGGGATGAAGACCAGCTCCTCCAAGTCTGAGGCCATGGTTCTCGACCGGAAAAGGGTGGCTTGTCCTCTTCAAGTTGGAGGGGAGTTCCTGCCTCAAGTGGAGGAGTTTAAGTATCTCTGGGTCTTGTTCACGAGTGAGGGAAGAATGGAGCGGGATATCGACAGACGGATCGGTGCGGCTGCCACAGTAATGGGGGCGCTGTGCCAGTCTGTTGTGGTGAAGAGAGAGGTGGGCCGAAAAGCGAAACTCTCGATTTACCGGTCGGTCTACGTTCCATACCCTCACCTATGGCCATGAACTTTGGGTCATGACCGAAAGAACGAGATCCCGGATACAAGCGGCTGAAATGAGCTTCCTCCGTAGGGTGGCCGGGCACTCCCTTAGAGATAGGGTGAGGGGCTCGGCCATCCGGGAGGGGCTCGGAGTAGAGCCGCTGCTTCTCCTCATCGAGAGGAGCCAGTTGAGGTGGCTCGGGCATCTATACCGGATGCCTCCTGAACGCCTTCCTCGGGAGGTGTTCCAGGCATGTTCCACCGGGAGGAGGCCCAGGGGACGGCCCAGGACACGCTGAAGGGACTATGTCTCTCGGCTGGCCTGGGAACGCCTTGTGCTCCCCCCGGAGGAGCTGGAAGAGGTGTCTGGGGAGAGGGACGTCTGGGCGTCTCTGCTGAGTCTGCTGCCCCCGCGACCCGGTCCCGGATAAAGCGGAAGACGACGAGTACGAGTATTCCTACATAATATTGACCTATGCAGACTCTTGGTTGTAATTTCTGTCTAAAAATCCTATGTTAAACTTTACTTCAGAATACTGTATTATTTTAGAGCATTTAAAAATCCCAGCACATGTAATGTGTAAAGAAAAGAATGTTGAAGCCAAGTTACAGTACAGAAACGTTAGAAATAAAACATAGAACCACTAACATCGCAAATAGAAACACCAATGCTGTAAACACACCAAGATCCTGGACTTTTTGGCACCACCAGAACAGAACCTCACAACAAAACAAAACAAAGAAATAGAGGAGGAAACTTGAGTTGTCAGTAAAGTAAAGCTTCACAATATATTGCGAATATATCATCATTGCAATATCAGTGTGCGCAATATTCATACCGCAAAGGACTGTTTGGAGTGCAATAATTGTTGGCTAATATATTCCAAGTGTTATGAACTTTCATTTTACATGCTAATAAATATTTAACCCGTTTATTAGTCTCTCGCCAGCAGATGCTCACACTGGAGGCAAATGACATTGCCCAACGTGTTAAAGCTCATAAAGTGACGGAAGCCCAGAGAAAGAGAAAAATAGACATATCGCAAGTGATATCGTCATTGCAATATTTACCAAGATTATCGCCATTGATAAATTACCAAGATATCGTGCAGCCCAGGCTGGCAGCAGAATATCAAGATTGGATTAAATATTAAAATCACACAAGTTCATGAAGTATATTCTAATGTAGTTTAATTAGAGACTGTTTCAAGACTCTTTCACCAAAAATTTTTAAAAATAATTTTTTTTTTGTTGAAAATCTATTGTTAAAGGCAATCAAAAATTGCTTCTATCTGCAGGTAAATAAAAATAATTAGCATTCAGCCCTTGTTGAAATAATCAACTAATTTAGTAATTCATTAAATAATAGTTAAGTGGAGCACACAGATTCTAAAACATGCCATTTGGTGAAAGAACAACCCACTCAGAGCAATAATGAGGCCAAAGAAGGAAAACCTCCTTTGTAATTATGGTCAATCCAGAACTCCTCAAGTGGCATAGTTTTAACTTCACTTCTACTAAAATTCTGTAAAACAAAACAAAAAAATCTCCTGTTAAACACCTTTTGCCATTCGATTATTAATCGGAAAAATAGTAGACAAATTAATCACAACCGTTTTGTTGCAGCCCTATTTTAAATATGAGGCAAAAAATATCCACAGTACATATTATTATGGCAATCAAACAGAACTAAAGGGAATCAATATTTGGTCAGATATAAGATTTAAAATGCAATGCATTTAAAATTTGCATGCCAATGTTATACTTGACCAATTGGATGATCAAACAGCCCACAACAGATGTATATTTTTAGCAGCTGAGATACTAAATTTCTCAGAAAATGGTGGGGAAATTGCAATCACGAGAAAGAAGGAAATCCTCAGAAAAATGTGGGACAGTTCTAATCAATATAGTAATTTTTCACAAGTACATGTTTTCCTGATAATGCTGAAGCCACAGATGCGTCAAACAAGATGCTTCTGCAATAGACTGCTGATTTTTATTTATCCCAACAGCGCTTCAGCCTCTTCCATGGTCCAGCTGTGTATCATAATGAACTACTTATGTCATAAATCTGGTACCACTTCTTCTAGGAGTACCTGGATGCCAATGGAAGTCCAGTTGAAAACGTGTTGCATTTATCACACACACAATTTTATGATTGTTAACACGTTTTCTACAAAATTGGAATTAGATTTTTGGCAATTATCGGTTGCACCCAAGTTTAACAAACTTCGTTATAAACATTGTTGCAAGGCCCAGGCATTCATTGCAATTTAGATTTCAGCTCTGAACATTTGCATTATTGCTCCATATTCCACCTTTAGCAAACATACTCCTATTTTGATTATTAAGTGTGACACAAAGAATCTAGTATTCAAAGTTAAGAAGTCATTTGTTAAATAATCAGCAGTTCAATATTGGCCAATTAAGACATTTTTAAACTTTGCTTTCTCTACTTTTTAAAAGTTTTTTTTCCCCCTGCAGGGTTGACAAAATGTCCATGAGGAAACTGCCCCACATACAGTATAAAATTTCAACCACTCTATTTGACTTTTTAATCATCCAGAGTGATAGATTGTCCAATGCTTTTGAAGAACATTCATGAAAAATGACAAAACATGCAGCAGTTTATTAAGCCAAAAGATTTGTGCTATACATCTAGAATGTAACATTAGATCCAGAAAACTACAATCGAACCAGCTTTGAGTCCAGCTTAGACAACGTTTTATCCTTGTATCACGAATAACTTAAATGTCTAGAAACCTGAGGAACATTTGTTTCACAGAAATCATGATAACATGTTTAAATGAGTGACAAAAGGAAGACAAGGCTAGCATCACTTCGAACAAATCTTTGTAGATTCAACGACAGATGCAGCATAAATTTAAAAACCTGATCTGTCTAGAAGAGCAGTGAATTGAAGACTATTTAAATTTGATAGGGAAATACACATTATTAATCAATTTAACATTTCAAAATGTAGAGAGACCAAATCAGCAAGAATACTGATACCATTCAGCAACTGGGATTTATTTTCCACCACAATTAAAGTCGTAAAAATAAAGAAACTAAATGCATTACATAATGAAATGTCAGAAAATTCCTATGAAGCTCTAAACATAACGGGAAACTGCCCTTCAGTCAATTACGCGTCGACGTCCACTCCAAACTCAACTCCACATAGGGGTTTCACTGGAACTTCATCAATAAAGATCATTTCAGTTGCACATTAAAAATAACAAATGCAGTTATTCTTTCTACGTTATTAGTAAAGAAAATGAACTTTACAAAATAAAATACACAAATACAAAATGACAAGTTAGCAGCTACTTCAAATTTGTAAGTTAACAACTACACAGCTAACGCTTTAGATCTAAATATCTATAATTTATTTGAATTTAAAAATCACTTAAACACAAACCAGAATATACTAAAGCATAATTAATCATTAAATATTCGGTAAAGCAATAAGTATCATCTTGTCAGTTGCTTTAATGTAAGCTAGTATTAATGCTAATGCTAGCATTTGAATCTGACAAACACTTAGCTGGGGGAAGAAAAAAAAACGACCAATCTTTTCAAGTAAAAGGGCAGTTATTATTAATTTAAACATTAAATGACATGGTAGTATGCATATCTTTAAGATACATATTTAAAAGCGATACAAATATTTAAATGTGTAACAGCTAGCCTTGGGTATGCTATTTTAACGGCTAAATAATAAACGCCGTGTAAAGCATCAAATGCTAACAAGTAAACGTCGCATATAAATTTACAATAGTTACAGTTGCATGCATTTTACCGTTACTTGACTGGCTTTTGCTGCATTTGTTTTTATTAGGACGAAACAAGCAGAAATGTAGCTTCGGCTAACAGCTTTCGATAGTCGAAGCTTATAGGAAAACCAGCGAAACGACAATCCCGTTAAACTTCTAGCGTACTGCTGCAAAAACAAGAGCACACAGGCCAGAAATTTGACAGTGAATTTCATTTTATAAATACACAATTTAATGTGGCTTTTTTTGGTTTTAATCGCTATAAAACCCTTGTATCCAAGTAATAATTTTCAACCTTTGCTTGGCTTTTGAACGGGCTGAAGACAGCGAAGGGAATGTAGGACAAGGCGATTAAAAATGGCTGCTGCCCAGAACAAAGCAACCATAAAACTGAGCAGCCGAGAAAAAAAACAAAGCAGACAATTTGACACAGCTTCGCATTTATAACTCACCGGATACAAAAATTTAAGAATGTCCTCTGTTCAGTGACAGTGATAAAATTCCACAAAATGTTGTCTATTCGGAGGATGGATTGCGATTGTAAAGCTCAATCTTCATAGGTTGAACCGATCGCAGAGTTGTTGCTGGGGTCCTACCCGGCCTGAGAATGAAGAACACAGTGCAGGCTGGATTCACTCGGCTATGATCGGTGTACGTAATGGCGAATGCAGCCATTGCCCCCTGCTGGTCAATTGTAACCATTACACAAACACCGCACTTCCGTTCTTCAGAAATGTTTTGTTCATATTGGAATAAAAACTTTATACTTGATCAAATGATAGCTCAATGATAGATAAATTCAAAAAGTGAAGCCCATATATTATGCAAATCAATGCATAGAGATTTATTTAGGGAGGGGCTGCACGGTGGCGCAGTTGGTAGCACTCTTGCCTTGCAGCAAGAAGGTCCTGGGTTTGATACCCAGCCAGGGGCCTTTCTGCATGGAGTTTGCATGTTCTCCCCGTGCATGCGTGGGTTCTCACCGGGTACTCCGGCTTCCTCCCACAGTCCAAAGACATGCCTGTTAGGTTAATTGGTCTCTTTAAATTGCTCTTAGGTGTATGTATGAATGAGTGTTTGTGTGATGAACTGGCAACCTGTCCAGGGTGGACCCCACCTCTTGTCCGTAGACTGCTAGAGATAGGCACCAGCTTCCCTGTAACCCACTATGGAATAAACAGTAGAAAATGACTGATATATTTAGGGATTTATTTTATTAATGTTGGTGAATGTGGCTAATGAAAATTTAACACAAATTTGACACAAATATGACAAACCCAAACAAATAAACAATATATCTTCTTAGTAGTAGGAGCAGAGCTTTCAGACCAATGAAGAGAGTCAAGGATAATTCAGAAATTATTCATTGTATTAGACAAATGTCCTGCAGAGAACAACAGTGAAAACGAAGATTTAATGGCCAGACTTTTTTGTAAAATAAATCAAAATCACTTTAGATGAACCTGTAGAAATTAAATTGATGGATAGTTTTATTATTTATTTTGCTATTTTGCTTTAAATCTGTATTTAATGTAGATTAAATCTAAATTTGCAAAAAAAAAAAAGATCCCATGCACGCAGCCCTTTGGTGACATCACATAAGGCAATACTCACCTGATCACAGTTCTTTTGGGTACACTTGTATATACTTTTCTTGTATTTCCTTTTAGATCAAACTCCACCTCTAAAGGTGTTTACTTGTGTCCTGTACGTCTGCAGTAAAATGTATGAGAAATTCTCATGGCAATTATACAAATTAAAGCAGTTTGTAAAGACAGCAAAGACAGATTGGGATAGCCAGATTTTAGTATCAAAGATCTTCAGCATTTATTCTAACTGGAGCTGTTAAAATAAACATGTGGTTGGGTCGATGAATTCCATTTTAAATTATTTTCAATGCTTGTTGCAGAACATCTTTCCAGTCAACATCAGCAGGAAGAAGTAAGGAAAAATATCGCTTACCAGTCTGAAAAAGAGAAGTTGTTTGGATGAGCTAATGTAAGAGTTCAGACTGATGCAGTGCCACCATACTGGCAACTCAAGTAAAATCTGTTGATACAACCAGAATACAACATTTACTACATTCATAAGATGCAAAAATGCACGGTTACCCAATGAGATGGACAATTTCAAGCCAGAAGATGATCAGATTTTTACCAGTTATCATTCTGAAGGCAATTGTCATCATCACAGTTTGCTTCAGCATCCTTGGCATATGCATCATGGCTTGGCAGGGTATGTCAAACTCTGGCTCAAGCATGAAAGGCTAAACCCCTTACTACTCACATGTCACTTGAATGCTTCAGAATAGTTGTCAAAGTCTAATGTAGCTTATTTACCATAGAGTTTCTTAGTTGTAGCTGCTTGATTCTTTTGCTCCTTTTGATGTTGTCAACCCAAAATCACTCAGCTGTTTTTCCCCTCAGTGCTCTTGTAATTTGTGAGATTTTGCAGTCAAAATCCATTTTTCATTACCCAATTGTAGTTTTATTGTCAGTGTACATACACTATATCTTTGACCAAAAATATTACACCAGTGGATATTATCTCTAATTTGAGAAACAAAACCTTATGTTTCAGACTACTTCTTCTATGAAGGATGAATCAAAGCGAACACATCTAAGCACAGTACTTAGGGAAGATTTCATCCTGTACTTGTTTGTGAGTTTCTGTTGTTAGTCAGCATATTGAAGCAGAAAATCTGACTTCTAATATCAAGACCAGACAAAAGAAACTCCAAATATATATTTAACAAATGAGAGATTATCCAACCCAAACCATTAAATTGTGCTAAACTGTGGGGCTTTATTTTGTCTTTTCCAAAATAGAAGGTTAGATTATATGCCCAAAAATCTTTATATATATATATATATATATATTTTTTTTTAGTAAACACAATTTTGTTATTCAAAGAACTTCAAGTGAAAGCATTCACTCTCCACCAGAGGGCGCTCTTCTCTAACCAGTGAAATTGTCATTGAACCGGAACCTGTGTTGATTTCTAAAACTCCAACAGCTTTTGTAAAATAGGCAAAAAGTTTTGGTTAGGCTTTTGTGTTTTAAGGGATGATCTATAATAGAGGACTTGTGTTGTCACGAGGGAATGCTTCTGAAGGCTCATGGAAACATGACAAAATACTTTAATAATAACCAGAATAACATGCAGTGAGCTGCAGATGTGGTATATAATCAAAGGTATGAGGCACCTAAAGTTTGTTGTGTCTGATCCTAGCCTAATCTAACTGAAACACAACTAAAATGCCCATGAAGACACAACAGAGGGACAAGCGGAGTCTGTGAGCATTGACTGCATACAAGGTGCAGATACAGTCCAGAGACACAATATTTTGGTACCAGGCCAGGCAAGCCTCAATGCCTTTATTGTGAAGCAAATAAGTCCAACAACTCTTACACATGTTCGGACACAATCCGCTCTATTTAAACGCAGCTGCAGCAATTTGGTATTTTTGAGGAAATTAATGGTTAAGCTTAACTCTCTTAACTTTTCCCATTCATTTCCTATGGTAGTTCTTAACACTACGGATGCAATACACCTTTTGGCCACCAGCGTAATTTTGGGGGCGCTGTTTCTTCCGTTTCAAAACGGAAAGGAGTGAGCGAGTTTATAAGTGTGTATGCAGTGTATTGTCGTTCCTGTAGTAGATCATTTATATATTTTAAAACCATAATATACATTGGTCTTTTTTCACTTTTTACAATGAAAAGGAAGCTGATCTTCCCTTGGAAAATTCAAGTCAGTTTCGGGAGAAAGGTTTGGACTGCAGCATTTGGAGCCCCGTTGTCCTCCTGTCCCTCTAGACTGGAATAAGCATAGGTCACAGAAAACCCCACAGCCTCACCACTCTGAGCAAACCCCTCCCTGTGTGACAGCCACTGACCTACCTGAGGAGGTGAAGATAGAGCTCTTAGCTCAGGTAAGCTTTGTGCTTGCTTTTTATTAGATCTGACACATGTTAAATAATTTAATAGTATTTAAATACTTATCATGAACCAACTTAATTAATCATTTCAGGGTCACATTGCTCGTGCATGTACCCAGTGGTACTAGCACTATCTTTTGCACCCTCTCGACGTGCTGCTCACACAGGTTCTATCAAGGCTGGTGGTCTGCTGTATGTCCTGGACCATTCTAGGTGGACACAGCAAATGAGGGATGCTATTGACCAACTCATGGCAAAGCATCATGGGCAAAAAGACTTTCTTGCCAAAGTTGATGTAGAGTATGCTGCTGTGATTCAGGCTGCATCCAGGGATCCAAACAGCCTCCTGCACCCTACCACTAAGCAGCATATATCTCGCTATGTGAAGCACCTGGCTAAGATGACAATCACCATCTCGTCACTAAACACCAGTACAGAGAAGCTTTTGGAGACCCAACAGCTGTGGCATCACCTCACAGAAGGAATTGAGACTGTAGATGTTCCTGTGGCAACTATTCCACCTGCCACTGTTAACCCGCCCAGCAATAAACCAATGGATACCCTTTTGACAGTATCAGAAATTGAGAAAATTGTCTAAGACATTGTTCAAAAGCAGCAGGATCAGCAACAACCACCTGCAAAAAAAAGAACAAGGAACTATTTGGCTTGTGGCCAGCCAAAGTCACGTTTCCGGGGGGATGGATCCAGTATTTATTTTTTTTTATCAATCAGGAGACGTGAAATACTTTTACTGTTCCACTAAAGTCTATCAGACCTATGCAGCAGAGGGCCTGGCAAATCCAAGAATGCCATTTGTTGATTTTGCCTGCACTCCATTTTTCTGGAGAGAGCTTGAAGCTGCTAAGCAGCGCTCCACAGCCTCAAAGCAGGTTAAGAAGGAACGAGAAACAAGACAGGCTAAGGAGGAACATCCCACTGGGCGGCTGTGCAGATTCTGCCACATGGCCTCTCAAACAAGGACCAAACAGTCCACACATCCACACAGGTTTTCCTGGTGTGGCAGGAAAATATATTTATTGTCCTGCTAAGGTTTTTTCTCTGTACCAGGCTGAGGGGATGACGAGGGAAATGACATGGACAGAGTTCTGTCAGTCTTCTTTTTATGAGGCTGAGAAGAGGAGATGGGCCGTGGAAACGAACAAGTAATGGCTAGCTGATCAGACAGCCAGTGCTCTATGTTCCATGTACATACTGCAAATATTCAGCCCTTTACATAACACCGTGTTCTTTACATGCTTTACTTTTTTCCTATGTATTTCTATATAGAAATTGTTATTACCTTTTACTATCAAAAAAGTATTTTAAAACCTGCAGTACAAGTTGCTGTGATTTGTATTTCTTGCTGTGACCTTTTAAATAAACATAATTGAACTGAAACCAAACTATTTTCTTATAGCTGTTTTCTCATTTAAGTAAAATATTGTGCATATGTATATGATTCATCAAAGGATTTATTCTTATGCTTTAGATATATTATAAACTTTAATTTTATTTTTTAACTTAGCACTAATTTACAACAAAGGTACATTATAAAAAAAATAAATAAATAGGGCCATTAGATATCCTGTCCAAATTCAATTTATTGTAATCCAAACATGCCATAACAGATAGAGTCTGATTTGATTCTAATTCAATGCTAAAACTTTCAAAACATTGGATCAAAGAGTAAGTATTTATTTAATGATATTCTTTCAATGTCTATCTAAAAATAAGACATATTTATTGTATAAAAATTACATTTCAATTCCTGCCATAACCAGGATTCGAACCCATGTCAGACAGCAGGCACGGTCTTACTGACAATCAGTTTTCTACACTTATGTGTGGCTGGCCGTTGACAGGATGTTGCTCTTTCTATGCTTTAGTTTGTAACTGTTCGCTGTTCTGGTTTAAGTGGAAAATTCCCTTGACTGGTGGCACTGTTGGGTATAGTCTGCTGAGTGTGTCCATAAAATGTTTTTTTTTAGTTTTCACAAAAAGTTGTTTTTTACTATACAATCTAACCATCTGACTAAGTAGAAAAAAAATGTGTCCAGTATTTTTAAATATTTAATATTTTTAAATGAAAATAACAGTGAAATGGTATTGATTCATAAGTTCTGATGGAAAAAGAAGGAATAAAAACATTTAATGGGTTGTCATGTTGACTTTATTTAAAAGGTTTTGCGGTAAAATATGTGAGGAAAACTACTCTGTCTCTTCTGACTTGTCATAACTAAAGTGCCTTGCAAAATTCTTTACACTATGTGAAAATGTTCCACATTTTATCACCCACAAACTTTACTTTATTGGGATTATATTGTTATAAACCAACAAAACATTGGGTGTAATTGTAATTTTGCAGACAACTGAGTACTTAAATGATTTGAAAACTAAACTTTCAGGAAGTAGAATAAAGAGTTTCAGTTCCTCCTTATAACTGTGTTATAGACCACAAAGCATCGCATTGGTGTTGCTTCCTGTCATTTATGAAGTGGTAAGGTCACTTATATGTAAAGCTGTTGTTCAGGACTGTGAGATAATACAGTTTTCAGACCCAATCCTATTTACAGTTTTTGAATATTTGGGTCTCAAATATTGTTGATGTATGAAGAAACACCAATTTCAACAAACCACACTGTTTTATTTTTTTGCTGACTCTGAAGAAGCACATGTGATACAATACAGTGAAGTGCGTGTGATGTTTGAAGCACTTTTAAAAATATGGTTTGAAAGCACCCGTAGTATTCAGGTAAGCATCTCATTAACCTTATTTCTTCCTCAACAGGATTAGTAGAACCTTGTGTCTAAGACACACCTCAGAAAACTCAAGTCATGTCATTTCTACATGGAAAACAGTTTGTGTCATTGGCAGTTTTGTACCACAGGATTAATGGAACCCAAAGACATATTATGCAACTGTATATCCGTTTTTATTAAGATGCAGCAACAAAGTGTAAACATCATACACAGATCTCTGTACAGAACAAATCTAATTCATGTACACTACATATTTTCCATTTAAAAAATCAAGCAAGCTCTATCTAAAAGTTGAAAAAACTCCGCCCTTCATAAAAATGCACACGCTTCAGTTTTTCCGTGAGGCAGAGAGCTTTTAATGGCAAGCCAATTAAATTTGGAAGGTTTTTATATGACCCTAAAGTACAAGAAAAATGTAAAATTCTTTTTGATATTTGTGCATAAACAGTTGGAATCAGCTGCACTAAAAAGGGTAAACAGCAAAAATGTACAGTAAAAATGCAACTAAATCCATCAAAAATATACAAATATTACAACAGTGCCAAATAGGAACTGAACGAACAGATATATTACCAACAATGAATATTTGTATTTAAATGTCACACTGAAATGTAGGATAGATACTACCACCAAACTCCCTTCACCGTTCAGCATTGTGTTATGTTTTGCAAACCCACAATTAAAGAAAGCAAGAGGAAGAAAGAGACACAGCCAAAGGAGGCAAGATACAACATGAATCTGGGCATTAAGAAAAAAGATTACAGGTTAGATTACAGGTGAAAAGCACCGGCTGTTCAAGAATCATAAACACTTTCCAGAAAAAACACGTTATGTGTTTTTGTCTTCGGTGTTTGTTGGAACTAAGGATTAAAGATGTGTTCTACTAGAATTTCTAAAGCTGTATGAAGGTCCTGAAGGGCCCAGGGACCCATGTGATTTTGTTTTTTGCTTGTTGCATGCAAGTCACCATCTGCACCCAAATATCAGTTTTCTGTGGTCACAGTTTGCAGTAAAACCTCCCTACTGCTGCAAAAATAGCTCTTCAAGACCAAAGATCAAAGTCTGCAGTATTGCACAGTTGAAATATCAGTTGCAATATCATGTAAGCTGAGCAAAGCTCAGTAAAAAGGGCTCCAGCTGAGTGTACCTATGGATATAATAGTCTGACAGGTGTTTGAGGACAGCCACACTGTCTCCATCAGGCTAAAGTGAAACATTCCCAGTGCGAAACCACACACCATATCTGTTAGGTGATGTTTACCCAAGAGCACCCGAGACATGCCCACCAGGAAGGCCCACAGCACCAGCAGGATGCGCAAGGGCACAGCCAGGACAAGGTGAGACAGCAGGAATTTGGAGACCATGGCAGCACGACTGGCATGAGCAGCAGGGAAAGAGTACACGTCCATAGCGATGCAATCCAGGAACCCCGGCGTCATCTCCCAGGGTCCTCTGCGCTTTACCAGTCGCTGGACTCCAGCCACTGTCATGATGTCAAGGATAAGAGCTATGAGAAAATTCAGAACAAGAAGAAATAAGACATAGAGCGTAAGAATGTAAGTCTTGAAGTTATCAGAAAGAGAATATACATACAGGTCCTTCTCAAAATATTAGCATATTGTGATGAAGTTCATTATTTTCCATAATGTCATGATGAAAATTTAACATTCATATATTTTAGATTCATTGCACACTAACTGAAATATTTCAGGTCGTTTATTGTCTTAATACGGTTGATTTTGGCATACAGCTCATGAAAACCCAAAATTCCTATCTCACAAAATTAGCATATCATTAAAAGGGTCTCTAAACGAGCTATGAACCTAATCATCTGAATCAACGAGTTAACTCTAAACACCTGCAAAAGATTCCTGAGGCCTTTAAAACTCCCAGCCTGGTTCATCACTCAAAACCCCAATCATGGGTAAGACTGCCGACCTGACTGCTGTCCAGAAGGCCACTATTGACACCCTCAAGCAAGAGGGTAAGACACAGAAAGACATTTCTGAACGAATAGGCTGTTCCCAGAGTGCTGTATCAAGGCACCTCAGTGGGAAGTCTGTGGGAAGGAAAAAGTGTGGCAGAAAACGCTGCACAACGAGAAGAGGTGACCGGACCCTGAGGAAGATTGTGGAGAAGGGCCGATTCCAGACCTTGGGGGACCTGCGGAAGCAGTGGACTGAGTCTGGAGTAGAAACATCCAGAGCCACCGTGCACAGGCATGTGCAGGAAATGGGCTACAGGTGCCGCATTCCCCAGGTCAAGCCACTTTTGAACCAGAAACAGCGGCAGAAGCGCCTGACCTGGGCTACAGAGAAGCAGCACTGGACTGTTGCTCAGTGGTCCAAAGTACTTTTTTCGGATGAAAGCAAATTCTGCATGTCATTCGGAAATCAAGGTGCCAGAGTCTGGAGGAAGACTGGGGAGAAGAAAATGCCAGAAGTCCAGTGTCAAGTACCCACAGTCAGTGATGGTCTGGGGTGCCGTGTCAGCTGCTGGTGTTGGTCCACTGTGTTTTATCAAGGGCAGGGTCAATGCAGCTAGCTATCAGGAGATTTTGGAGCACTTCATGCTTCCATCTGCTGAAAAGCTTTATGGAGATGAATATTTCATTTTTCAGCACGACCTGGCACCTGCTCACAGTGCCAAAACCACTGGTGAATGGTTTACTGACCATGGTATCACTGTGCTCAATTGGCCTGCCAACTCTCCTGACCTGAACCCCATAGAGAATCTGTGGGATATTGTGAAGAGAACGTTGAGAGACTCAAGACCCAACACTCTGGATGAGCTGAAGGCCGCTATCGAAGCATCCTGGGCCTCCATAAGACCTCAGCAGTGCCACAGGCTGATTGCCTCCATGCCACGCCGCATTGAAGCAGTCATTTCTGCCAAAGGATTCCCGACCAAGTATTGAGTGCATAACTGTACATGATTATTTGAAGGTTGATGTTTTTTGTATTAAAAACACTTTTCTTTTATTGGTCGGATGAAATATGCTAATTTTGTGAGATAGGAATTTTGGGTTTTCATGAGCTGTATGCCAAAATCATCCGTATTAAGACAATAAAAGACCTGAAATATTTCAGTTAGTGTGCAATGAATCTAAAATATGTGAATGTTAAATTTTCATCATTACATTATGGAAAATAATGAACTTTATCACAATATGCTAATATTTTGAGAAGGACCTGTATGAGGTGAAAATGTGCATTAAAATGTTTTAATTTGAGTTTGCATTGCAGAAATGTATCTATTGAGAGAGTCACTGGTTTACACACAAGTCATAGCAAGTAAATCTGCCATATAGTATACAGTCTTTTATGTAGCATCCCTAAATATATATTATTTATGTACTGTATATTCTTTTTACTTTTTCCCGGCTAAAAATGTATCAGTAAATACTTTAACGATTTTCTGTTATAAATGAATTGCAGTGAGCTGTAAATATACGATGTTAACTAGAAACAATGTAAGCAAATATATATTGAAAACTTTACTAACTTACATTTGTTCATAACAACAACAGACAATAAAACCCCTTCACATACTATGTGAAATGAGTCAAACCCTTATGCTTCACCTTGTGTTTGCACCGTTTTAGAGCTAAATAGTGAAAAAAAATCTTCCTCTGACAAACATTTTGTATTGAATGACTGGAAACCATCCCCAGGTAGTGGTGTGATGTATTCCTATGAATGAAGACACTCATATATGTAATTTCCCCAAAACACATTGACACTAACACAGAACCATATCATTACACTCCCACCACTATGGTTGCATACAATGTAGAAAACTTGGCCAGGTTCACTCAAACTATGATATACCTTACTAAAGATTTTTGGCCATAACAGACAGCAGCATGCAGTCAATCGCAATGCCTCCTTTTAAAAAACTTTTTTTTTAAATCCCTTATTTGTCTGTAGAATTTGATATCATTTAGAGTATCTCTCATTGCCTATACAATCTCTAGTTATTGACCAATGTATTTGTCCAAGCTTGAGTGTGCAACAAGTGACCTGATTGCCACATAAGCTTTGGTAAGTTGTACAATGTCCTGTTTTACACCCCCTGATAAGTGCTGTAATGATGTTTCTACTGATTTTTAAAGGGTTCTGAATCTGCATGTAGCTTCCATCATTAAAAGGTCTTGCAATCCTGCTGAGTCTGAAAACAACTGGAGGAAATGTGTAAACAGATATCTTGGTAACTAAGAATAACCCGTGTGGCATACAATAATACCAAGCAGCATTTGCTCCAAGTTCACATGCCAGAGATTTGTAGACTTTTTATAACTCAGTGACTGTCCCAAAATATCCATTTCCCATTTGCTATCTCCAACTTCAAGTCAGCCATCTTCACACACTTAATGTCGACTGTTTAACAAACTGGTTTTAGTGCCCTGATTCATTCTACCTTTATTCACATTTAACAATTTGCCTCTTGTCTTGTTACTATTTCTCCCAGCAGTATAAAACAAATCTTAAGTGATGCTGTTGTGTTCATGTTCAGAGAGGAAATATAACAGACATATACAAAAAGCTATGGAGGTAAAAATGTGGCAGGTACCTGGAAGGTCAGTTTGTGCGTCTGTCGCAGACAGAGTCTCAGAGTCTTAAAAGAGCAGAGCAGTAACACATGTTGCTAGATGTCTGTTTCAGCTTACTTAAACTTCAGACAGTAGTCACCCTGTCTTGGTAGGTTGGTTTGGTATCAACTGAATTTATAAATGTACAATTTTTTTGGGGTATTTTTAATTAAACAAATCTTACAGGGTAGCAGTAAAATATTCTGAGGGCAGCTTCAGATACTTTTCACAGGGATTTTTCTTTTTTCATTTTTGTCATTGTCACTAAAAAACACCTCTGAGGCTTTAGCCATTGGGAGTTTTCAAGGCCGGCTGCAGTCAGCACAGTGCAATAATGTGAATATAAGCTGGCTTATATTGGATTTCAGTGTTCAATAACACAAAAAAACAACAAAAAACATTATTATTAATATGAACCAGGAATCGTAGCCCTAAACTAAAACACCACATATCTTTTTATAAATATTATGGGAAATAGAGAGACAGAAATAAAAGGGGCTCAAAGTCATTAGCTTTTGATAACCATCATAAATACAGAGCTATCTGCTACGTGCTGCACAAAAACATCTGTAAGAAAAGAGCCTCTTCGTGTCTGTGACTGTCATAATCTATGATGGCCGCCATCACAGTACAGAAACAATGAGCAGTAGTTTGTTGACCAACGACTGCTCTACAAACAATCTTTAACCATAAATTAATTTTGAAAATACAGAAACTGGTATCTTGTGGATCTATAACAATAATTAACACACACTGCACATCATTCTGAACACAACCTTTCCACAGTGAACATGGCAGTAAAATTATTCTGTGGTGATGTTTTTCTTCAGGGGTGTAAGGGAAGCTGGGCACAGTTGATGAGCAGTCCTGAATGAAAACCTGTTAGATGCAGCTAAAGAATTGAAACTGGTACAGAGTTCACCTTCCAGGAGGACGACTTTAGCATGCAGCCAGAGCTACAAGGGAATAGTTTAAATCACAGCATATTCATGTTAGAATAGCGTAGTCAAACTCCAGCGCTTAATCCAATTAAGAATCTGTGGCAAGATTTGATCTTAAGAGATCCTCTTCATCCTATCTGGGTGAGCTTGAGCATTTTTGCAAAAAGGAAACAGAAAATATTTCAGTCTCTAAAAGATAGCTGATAGAGACATGAACTCAAAAGATTTCCAGCTGTAATAGTATTAATGTACTTTTCCACCCACTCCACCATTCTGTGCTACTTTGTGTTGGTCTATCACACAAAATTCCAATAAAATACAATGACGATTTTGGTTGCGAAGGGACAACGTGCAGAGGTTTTACAGGTATAAAGGCTTCTGCAACACTGTGCACATAGCACTACTGAAAAAGCATTCAAAACCTGGCTTTAAGATGTCTAAATATTTAATTTCATTTTCAAACTTGGTGTATACTAAAACCTATCAAAAGGTGATGTGTAAAAAAAAAAGCATAACATTTCAAATAAAAAGATTCGCAACCTCTGCTGTGTTTTTGCACACAGTCTAATTATAATTAACGCAAATAAATTGTGTCCATTAAGAACAACGAAAAGCAGTTTCGAATGCACCTGCAATTTCAGAGAAATTCTTCTAAAACTGAATAAAACATCAGTGTTCAAGCTAGATAATGATGCAAAGTTCCTCCACATATAAATGGAAGCATTCTGAAATATGTAGACTTTTCCAGTCCTTGTGTGACATTAGTTTCAAAACAACACAAATGGAAAAAAACACATTCATCAAATATATAAAATCAAAAATACTTTTAGTCACTATTAAATATTACTTTCCCACCAGCTGTCGTGTATGCCGGGGGATTTTCTCCTGAACAAAACCGACAAATAATGAACAAGCAAACAATGCCCCAAACACAATGCAACAGTGTCCCAAATCCAGAGATTTGCTGACTTCCAATCACTTCCAGCATGTAATACGTTTTCTGTGATTAATCTGTATTTTGTGCTGAGGCTGTGCACATGTTAAAAACACACAGATGTCTGAATGATTCTTAAAAGATGAAGCTTTGTTGTTGCATATTAAAAAAAGTGAAGAATTTATACTGTAGAAAGCAGAAGTATTTATAACTCTTTACATGACACATGTTATGATTTGGGGTTGTTTGGTTTTTGGTTTCTGGGTTTTTGTTGGTCTTATTCACAGTTCAAGTTTTGAATCATGTTTCTGTTTATTTTCCTGGTCATGCTTTAGTTTTGTTGTCTTGTTCATGTTTTGTCAAGTTTGGTTTTTGGATCTGGTTATGCTTTTGCTTCATGTTTTTCTAGTTTCTGTTAGTTTGTGTTCAAGAGTCTCTGTTTTGCTCCAGCCACGTTTTGTTCTGTTAATTCGGATCACCTGCAGCTATTAATTTGTCTTCTTGTTTCACCTGGTCACACTCCATAAATACACACCTGTTCTGTCATTCATTGCGGAAACATTTCCCAAACCAAGTTTTGTTTTTGATCATGCCATTCCTGTCTCGCCTGCCCGTTAGATGTTTTGTTCCTGCCTCCTGCTGTGAGTGAGTTTTTGTTATTAAACCTTTTTACTTACCGACATGCTGCCTTCTAGTCTGCATTCTGGGGTCCTATATCTCGCAAGCCGTAACAACACAACTTAAAAATTAAAACTGAAAACAGGCTTTCACTGCTTAAAGTTCAGGTCTATGTGTGTTTGCTGGACAGTTTTGCACTGCTGTATCAAAATGAATCCATGCGTCAATTATTTATCAAGGATTTAATTAATATTACACAGAAGGCCCAGCATCAAATGGTGAATATAATGACTTTTATTGTAATTAAAGATAATCTCCTTATTTTTAACTTGTTACAGGTTTAAAAAAAAAGGTTCAAATATGTATATGTCTAGATCCTTGCTGTCTAGTCTCATGGTACAACACAAAACAAGCACATTACAAGATGTTGATAGGCCTGAATTATACATTTTTAGTAACCTCAATAGAATTTGTGTTTCTATTTGAGCCTTGCTTTGAGCCTTTTGCAGAGACAAATCTGAAATATTTTAAGCCATCTAAGTAGTTTTTAATGAATCTTTACAAATAGCAAAGCTAAAATTTCAAAGTAGAAATGCGTTTGAGGCTAATTTTAATTTTCTAAAAGAAAGTGAGCTATCAAACTTCTTGGCGATAAAAATTGATGATGTCTTTTCAACTGATTAAAACAAGGGTCCTTGTCCACTGCACATATATATATGCCTGCTGATTCACATTTTGCAAATTTTCAGTTGAGATACTTTATTGAGATTGTTAAAGACTTCACCAATCAGACTCTCGCATTGTAAATGAAACCTAGAGAATAAACAAAGAATGCCTCTTTCACATCTGGTCATACTTGCTGCAAGATTTCACTCTACCTGTGGTTGAACCTTTTGAACATCTGCTGCTGGAGCTTGTATTAAAGGAAAGAAATTATTTTGAGCATGTCATAGACAGTGACTAGCTAAAATACTCATTCCCTTTAAACTTTTCCAGGTTTTCCTTTACAACCACAAATTTCAGGGCATTTTAGTGGGATTTTTATCTGATTAACCGACACAAACAATATGTGAAAAACTTTTTCACAAAGCACTTCTCCATTCATCATTCTAATAAAAAGAGTGTGGTAGAGCTGCAAACCTACTAAAACATGACCGACCCTGCCAGGCAAGGAGAGCATTAACCACTTAAGCAGCCAAAAAGACCACAGAGTTCCAAATTTCAAGTCTAAGAATCTAATGACAACTATTAGTCAAGCATTCCACAAATCCGGCCTTTGTAGAAGAAGCCATTGTTGAAAAAAAGCCTTGAGGAGTCAAATTTGTAGTTTGACAAGACCAAAATTAAACTCAGACATAAATCAAACAAATCTGTATGACAGGAAACTAACACTGCACATCACCCTGAACACACCATTCCCATGGTGCAATATGGTGGTGGCAGCATCATGCTGTGGGATGCTTTAATTCAGCATGGACAGGCTGACTTAAAAAGAAGCTGTTGCTGCAGCTAAAAATGGGGGCAATCCTACAAGACAAAATGCTAGAAGATGCAATATATATAATTCCACAGAAAGCACACTTTGCAGATTTTTTTGAAAACTGTATAAACCACATAAAATAAATAGAAGTTTTGTGTCACAGAACAACTTTATGGTTGTAATGTGACAACACGTGAACAGGTTCATTGGAATGAAGTCAAAAGAAACAAACTGTATCCTTTTTTGATAAATCTTTAGAAAAATAGAGCTTACAAATAGAATATACCTTTGGTTTTTCTTTGACTTAACTACCTCATCGTTGTTTTTAATATTTGTGAAGTTTAAATAGTATTTTTATTGCTTACAGTGGGAAAACCAGCATCATTATGAGTTTATCGATGCTTTTACCTGATAGCTTGACAAATCTACAGAACAGTGTTTCTATTTTCGGTTGTATGAACAATTAAGCACTTAGAATGGGAAAAAGGTTTCACACTATAGGCCAACTAAACCCTTGTATTAAGCTAAATGTTACTAGACTCAAATATTTGAGATAAATATTTTAGACAGTCTAACGGAAAGAAATAATAGTTGAGACAAAGACATAAAGCGGCAATCAAATGCATCAAATTCAATCACAAATAATGCTTTGGTGTACTAGAACTTGGTAAATGTAATGTGGCGTTTACCGAGCAGCAGATTGACTAGGACCTCCTGACCAGCCAGAGTGTTGCTTCGTGTCAGACATACAATAGTGCCAATGATCCACGTGATGCCGTGCCCCGTGAGAGCCAGCAGGGCCACCATGGATCGGCAGCCTCCCCAGGAGGACGACGTGGAAGCGCACACTCCCATGCTTTTGGACAGACAGATGTCAATGGCGAGGAGGGAGTTCAACGCTATCCCCTTAAAGGAAGGGTTCAGCTGCATGCAGTCTTCTTCTGGCATCTTGGTGGACTCTCTCCTGTCATTGCTGCTTCCGTCGGTAGGTTCTTCACTCTTCTGGGTCGTTTGGTGCTTGGTTTGAGCCGCGCGTTTAGGACCGGGGCGGCTCTCCGGGGATCCGCAGCCGCCACGGAGGGGCTGATGGTTGAGAGACATGAACTCGGGTCTGCTCAGGATACTGTTTCTCTCCCGCGCCCTGGATCTCACGTTGTACGCCGAGGGCATGTTTGGTCACAATCGAGTTTTCCTCTGAGGGGACAATAACCGCTTGATCTTCGGAAGGTAATTCAGGTGGTATAAGTTCACCACGACTTTGTAGTATCCTGGAATAACACCAGTCCTCCCCCTCCTCTGGCCTCAATAGCTATATTTAGTGTCAGGGGAATGTGCGATGTCCATGTTGTTTATATCATGGAGACAGCCAGAGCGCAGCTACTGAATGGTAACAGCTTCTATCCAATCCCGCGAAACCCGACCTACAGCATGGGCATAAAAATATCAACATGAGCATTTCAGTAAGCCGAACCAGCACAGCACAGCTCAGCGCAAAATGTTCAAGAAACACGCAGGACGCAGCGCGATGGTCTCACCTTCATCATCCCTAGATGCTCCCCACAGCGTCCATCACACCTCTCACATCCAGGGAGCGAATCGCCAGATTGTAGATGTAGCAAAACCCGAGAGAGCATCACGAAAAGATGAAGACAATGGAGCTTTGTTAGTGCTGCATCTGGTGCTGCTGCGCAGATGTGACG
Source organism: Girardinichthys multiradiatus (assembly GCF_021462225.1). Taxonomy (NCBI): domain Eukaryota; kingdom Metazoa; phylum Chordata; class Actinopteri; order Cyprinodontiformes; family Goodeidae; genus Girardinichthys; species Girardinichthys multiradiatus. The sequence goes on from NC_061801.1 coordinate 20,416,080, forward strand.
TAGTTTACGCACAATCACGATTCAGATTCAGTGGTGCGGCCTGACGTAAAGCGGAGTTCTCCAAGGTGCTTAAAAAGACAGAACGACGATAGCCCAAAAATAAATTGGTTTATCGACATTGTGCTGTCCATGATATGGAGCTCCAAAAGCACCACAGTTCGGTAAAAAATACATGTTTTAATTAATAATTAAATGGCTAAACAGAAATGGGTACAATGGGTAAATAACCATTGAAATGCAAAACAAATATATGAATAATTTACTTAAAATATAATTAAGCAAATCTCACTAAAACATTTATTTTTTATTTACAAAAACATTATTATTTCAATTATTTGACTATTTCTTTAAATATTTCAGCATCATGAGTTTGTATTTCATCTCTCAGCTTTGTCCATCAAAAACAGTGGCCATGGCTGACACTGATGTGGTAAAGACGGACTTGAAAAGTCAAAGGCACAGTTCTAATTCAAAATTTCTAATAGTATTAAACAAAATTGAAATTTCAACAAATAGACCACACATAAGTGTGGGGATATGCAACAGCCATCTATGTCTTTTGCAGTGCCATGCGAAAGTGTTCATACGCTTTGAACTTTTTCACATATTGTCACGTTACTCCTTATTGCAAGAGAAAAACCATTGTCAAAAGAAAGGCATAACATTTTTTGTCTACACGTGAAGTTCACCCTGAACACACCATCCTCAAAGCAAAGTATGGTGGTGGCAGCATCATGCTGTGGGGATGTGAGGACAGGAAAGTGAGGCAGAGTTCATAGGAGATACCTGGAAGAAAAGCCTGCAAAGGACTTAAGGTTCATGTTCCAGTTCAACACTAACCCTAAACACACAGCCAGAGCTATGGAATGGTTTGGATCAAATTACATTAATGTGCTACAATGACCCAGCTACAGTCCAGATCTAAATCCAATTGAAAAAAAATGCTGTCGACAGACATTCTTCGTGTTATTGTGATTTAAAAAAAAACACAACTTCTCTAGGTGCTGAGTAACAGTAATCTTCATATCAGGAAGGACATTTTAACAATGGTTTATAAATTACTCATTGAATCTGTCATCACTTTCAATATGTTATCCTGGTACAACTTTCTCACTGTGAAATCCTGAATCACAAATCAGGCCAGCAAAATAATCGGAAAACCTCCCTTTTCTAACAGTACAACGGATCTGTGATCAGGAAGGCCACCATGATCACAGAAGATCCTTCTCATCCCCTCCATCACTGATTCCAGCTGCTCCCATCAGGCAGATGCTTTAAAGTCCCTGTGGCCCAGAAAACCATTTACAGAATGCCATATTTCGTTTGCATTATCTGCCTTGAATACTTAAAATAAGAACAGTACTTTTACACACTTTTAACAGTCCCCTTTTATGTGTTTTCATGTATTTAAATTTTTTTTTTATTGTATTTTAAGTGCAGGAATGCTGTTGTTGGAGCCCTGTGAACAAAACATTTCTGGCACCATATGTGACAGACAATAACATATTCTATTCTATTCTATTCTATTCTATTCTATTCTATTCTATTCTATTAAAGCAGACTAAGAATTATTTATTTTGCAAAGAACAACAACCAAAAAAAATCTGTCCCAATGTGGAAAGCTGGTAGAGACAAGCAGTAGCTGCCCCAAAAGATTATTGGAGCTAATTGTAGTAAAAGGTGGTGGAAAGTATTGATTCATGGGGCTAAATACAAACGCTTGCAGTATTTTTCAGATTTTTATTTCTAGAAAGAAAATCATATATCCCTTTCCTTTCACTTAACAATTATGCATTACTTTGCACTGGTCTGATCTGATGGTAAAAAAAAGTAAAATAAAATCTATAATGAAAAGGTCTATTATTCAGTAATTGTGTGGTAAATCTCACAATGCCTATGTTTCCCAGCGTGCTCAGTGTTCAAGGCGGAAGTGTCGTCATGGAGATGCTTATAAAGCAGCTTCCCCGGTGGCTCAGCGAGCAGCGGGGTGAACCTGCCGTTGTTACGATGGGTCAGTGACAGAGACAGCTCGCTCAGGAATTTCCTCTAAGAGCTGCATAACAACCCGAAATGCAAGCCTACGGTCGACCCGCTTCAACAATGTGACAATATGCATTTTTTTGAATAGACCTGCCGTTTTTTTTTTTTTTTTCGGACTTTATTATTCTTATTTTTTAAAGATGGAACTGGGAGCAAAAAATTGACCCAGCGGTATCCTTTGGGGTGTCGCGGTGATCCGTCTTATACTCTGCCTCGGATGGCTCACCTCTCTCGGCGGGACGGTCGCTGCAGCCGCCGCAATGAAAGAGAATAACGGAGGGGGAAACGGAATTACCTCTCAGACCGAAGAACTGTGAGAGTCGATGCCTTGCTCTTATATACTCCGGATTTTTACACCGCTGAGATACACACTAGATATTTTACACTCTATTGTTTTATAGGTAGACCTCTTTTTGCATGCTGCTTTTTAATCGGTTATAAATAGACAAAACTCCTGCATTTACTGTGCACGAACCCTCAATCCGACACACAGCTGTTTTAAATCGTTAAATCACAGTTTCATGAGTAATTGGGACTCTAAATTAGTATATGCGCACTATATATATGCTCCAGATTGTCACTTCATTTATAACTGGTCCGCTACGACGTTCTTTGATCTTGATGCATGTCACCGGCTGGACGTAGAGGCTCTTCTTTCATGGGGATTATCCTCTGATGAATTAAACAAAAGGAAACCTGACTCCAAGATGTAACATTAGTAGTTCTTTTAATAATTTAGGTCAGAATTATCACCAACCTTTCAAGGATCTTGCCAAAACTACCTCTAGACCAACTTTAAATGCAGTTGTTTGTGTCTTGACTGCATGTCACCATCAGTGCTCGCATCAGAAAAGTTGTGATGCCCAACTTCTGCAAGTGAAGTTGCATTTCCGCACCGGAAAGTATGCGCTCTGCAGCTGTGAAGCTTTTCTATTGGCCCATCTTCCTCTTCTGTGACAGTATTGGATCAACGCATGTCATTTTTTTCACTCTTGATATATAAAGGCGTTTTGGTTTGGTTTTGTAGACTATTTTTTTGGGGAGGGGGAGGGAGAAAGAAGCATGTAGGTTCAAATTTATGGTGATTCTTCCTCCTGTTTCCATGCGTCTTTCTTCTCCTCCTCCTCCTTCTCCTCCAGAGCTTTGGGTGTTTTTGTGGATTGTGTTACAATTCAGTGCAATGGGCTGCATCCAGAGCATCAAGTGTAAGCCCAAGAGTTTCCGAGACAGTGTTATCGTCCTGGAGCTGAACACGTCCATCGACTCCAACCCCACCAGCATCGACGAGGCGTCCAGCGTGGTACTGCGCTACCGGACGCCGCACTTCCGAGCTCAAGCGCGGCTCTTGGTGCCTCCTGTAGCGGCCAAAGAGACGTGGACCATCGGCTGGATCCAGGCGTGTAACCACATGGTGTTCTACAACACATACGGGGACAAAGGGATGTGAGTATATGCACTGGGTTTTTTTTGGTTTGTTTGAAGAGTGTATGCTGGGGGAGAATAAAATAAAATAAAATAAAACAAACCTCTCAATAGATCACCAAAGCATTACCTATTGGTCTAGTTAAATGTATATATTATTATTTATTTATTTATTTTTATATGGAGTTTTCATTGTATATGGAGTTTTAATTAATTAATTTATTCGTTTAATTGCATTTTTGAAAAATGTATCTGTCATGTTTTATAGAAAATAAATTTATATAGATTATTATTATTGTTATTAAAAATACATCATATATTAAGAAAATGAACGCATCATTTACCCCTCCTTGAACCGCCACCTTAACGTGGTGGAGGAGTTTGAGTGCTCAAATGATCCTAGAGGCTATGTTGTCTGGGGCCTAAATGCCCCTGGTAGGGTCTCCCATGGCAAACAGGCTCTAGGTGATGGGTCAGACAAAGAGTGGTTCAAGAATCCCTCATGAAGAACAAAATATCGAGGCACGTGACGTCGCCCGGTACGGCGGAGCCGGGGTCCCACCCTGGAGCCAGGCCTGGGGTCGGGACTCGTCGGAGAGCACCTGGTGGCCGGGTTGCTCCTCGCGGGACCCGGCCGGGCCAAGCCCGAACGAGAGACGCGAGGCCATCCCCCAGTGGGCCCACCACCTGCAGGGGGAACCGTGAGGGACCAGTGCAAAGAGAATTGGTTGGCGGACAAAGGTGGAGACCTCAGCGGCCCAATCCCCGGATGCTTAGGCTGGCTCTAGGGACGTGGAATGTCACCTTGCTGGGGGGGAAGGAGCCTGAGCTGGTGCGGGAGGTCGAGAGATATCGACTAGAAATAGTCGGACTAGCCTCCACGCACAGCGTGGGCTCTGGAACCCATCTCCTTGAGAGGGGTTGGACTCTCTTCTACTCTGGAGTGGCCCACGGGGAGAGGCGGCGGGCTGGTGTGGGTTTGCTTGTTGCCCCCCAGCTCAGCCGTCTCGTGTTGGAGTTTACCCCAGTGGATGAGAGGGTCGTATCCCTGCGCCTTCGGGTTGGGGAGAGGTCTCTGACTATCATTTCAGCCTACGGGCCGAGTGGTAGTGCAGAGTACCCGGCCTTCTTGGCATCCCTGTCGGGGGTGCTGGATACTGCCCCTCCCGGGGACTCCATTATTCTGCTGGGGGACTTCAACGCCCACGTGGGGAACGACAGTGACACCTGGAGAGGTGTGATCGGGAGGAATGGCCTCCCCGATCTGAATCCGAGTGGTGTTTTGTTATTGGACTTCTGTGCTTTTCACGGATTGTCCATAACGAACACCATGTTCAAACATAAGGGTGTCCATCAGTGCACTTGGCACCAGGATACCCTAGGCAGGAGGTCGATGATCGACTTTGTTGTCGTATCATCAGACCTTCGGCCGCATGTTTTAGACACTTGGGTGAAGAGAGGGGCTGAGCTGTCCACTGATCACCACCTGGTGGTGAGTTGGATCCGCTGGAGGAGGAGAAAGCCGGACAGACTTGGCAGGCCCAAGCGCATAGTGAGGGTCTGCTGGGAACGCCTGGCGTAGCCCCCGGCCAGGGATGTATTCAACTCCCACCTCCGGGAGAGCTTCCACCAGATCCAGGGGGATGTTGGAGACATAGAGTCCGAGTGGACCATGTTCTCTGCATCTATTGTCGATGCTGCTGCCTGTAGCTGCTGCCGTAAGGTCTGCGGTTCCTGTTGCGGCGGCAATCCCAGAACCTGGTGGTGGACACCGGCAGTAAGGGATGCTGTCAAGCTGAAGAAGGAGTCCTATCGGCTGTGGTTGGCTTGTGCGACTCCTGAGGCGGCTGACGTGTACCGTGAGGCCAAGCGTGCTGCGGCCCGGGCTGTGGCAGAGGCAAAAACTCGGGCCTGGGAGGAGTTCGGTGAGGCCATGGAGAAGGACTACCGGTTTTCCCCGAAGCGATTCTGGCAAACCGTACGGCGCCTCAGGAGGGGGAAGCAGTGCTTCGCCAACACTGTTTATAGTGGGGGCGAGAGACTGCTGACCTCGACTGAGGACATTATTGGGCGGTGGAAGGAGTACTTCGAGGATCTCCTCAATCCTGCCATCACGCATTCCGTGGTGGAAACAGAGGCTGGGGACTCGGGGTTGGACTCTTTCATAACCCAGGCTGAAGTCACCGAGGTGGTTAAAAAGCTGTCACCGGTCCTGTTCATAACTTTTATGGACAGGATTTCTAGACGCAGCCAAGGGCCAGAGGGGGTCTGGTTTGGGGACCAGAGGATTTCGTCTCTTCTTTTTGCAGATGATGTGGTCCTGCTGGCCCCCTCTAGCCAAGACCTACAGCATGCGCTGTGGCGGTTCGCAGCCAAGTGTGAAGTGGCTGGGATGAGGATCAGCTCCTCCAAGTCCGAGGCCATGGTACTCGACCGGAAAAGGGTGGCTTGTCCTCTTCAGGTTGGAGGGGAGTTCCTGCCTCAAATGGAGGAGTTTAAGTATCTCGGGGTCTTGTTCACGAGCGAGGGAAGAATGGAGCGGGAGATCGACAAACGGATTGGTGCGGCTGCCACAGTAATGGGGGCACTGTGCCGGTCCGTTGTGGTGAAGAGAGAGCTGAGCCGAAAAGCAAAGCTCTCAATTTACCGGTCGGTCTACGTTCCTACCCTCACCTATGGCCATGAACTTTGGGTCATGACCGAAAGAACGAGATCCTGGATACAAGCGGCTGAAATTAGCTTCCTCCGTAGGGTGGCCTGGCACTCCCTTAGAGATAGGGTGAGGAGCTCGGCCATCCGGGAGGAGCTCGGAGTAGAGCCGCTGCTCCTCCACATCGAGAGGAGCCAGTTGAGGTGGCTCGGGCATTTATACTGGATGCCTCCTGGACGCCTTCCTCGGGAGGTGTTCCAGACACGTCCCACCGGGAGGAGGCCCAGGGGACGGCCCAGGACACACTGGAGGGACTATGTCCCTCGGCTGGCCTGGGAACGCCTTGGGCTCCCCCTGGAGGAACTGGAGGAGGTGTCTGGAGAGAGGGACGTCTGGGCGTCTCTGCTGAGTCTGCTGCCCCCGCGACCCGGTCCCGGATAAGCGGAAGACGACGCATCATTTAGTTTTTCACTTATTTGTTATGTTTGGATTGACAGGAAGACTAATTGTTTTATTTTGAAGTCATTATCCAAGTCTGATTAAAACAAGAAAAACATAGGTGTCTTATTCAATTAACAAACAAACAGATAATAAATAAATAAAAATAAATCAATTTAGCAACATTTTAGAGTTCAAATCATGTATGAACAATTGAGATTACATTTTATCTTTCAGAAAAACTTTAAACAGGTTAATTCCACGATAAATATTCTAAGTCTTGAAACACAGAGAGATTAGAATGAGTGAAAAAGTCAGAGCCTTGCTGCCAAGAGAGAAAGTTCTTTATTTTGGAGTTTCATTTCATTGGTTGAACATTTGAATTCCTGTTTTTAACAAGTAGTGCTAAAATTAAGCGGCAGAGGAAATGTTACTCAGAAATGAAATTCTTGCAGCATCTGGGTTACACAAGAACATCTGTCAGATTTTCGCATTATCGGAAAAAAAGTTTCAAAAAGCGAAATACATTTGTGTCCTATTTTCTGTTTCCTCTGTGCCAGGCCTGCAGTCCTCATCTTATTTACTGTACATAGTGGGCAACCACATGCTGATCAGAATATGCTTTATCCGTAGAGGAGAGGAGTGCTGCAGCACCAAGATTAGAGCCAGACACCCCCACCCCTGTTTATGGCCCAGCCTTCCCCCCCTTAAAAAGGCCCCTGTTTCAGTATGTCAGTAAAGGTTGAACCAGTGTGCATCTACATGAATGTGTGAGGGAGAGATGGAAAAAGGGCAACATTATCATTAGAAGTTTAGCTGATCAACACCCAACATGCATCTGAATCCTAGTAAGTCAGAATATCATGAAAAAGTTAATCTATTTCAGTAATTTCTAAAACGTGAAACTTATATATTATATACAGTTATTACACACAAAGATATTTTCAAGTGTTTATTTTTGTTCATTTTGATGATTATCGCTGACACCTAATGAAAAACTGAAATTATATTTTTCAGAAAATTAGAATATTACAGAAGACTAATAAAATAAGTATTTTCAAAAATGTCAGCCAATTTAAAAATGTGTCCATGTACTGTACAGTATCCACACAATACTTATTCTGTACTTCTTTTACATGCATTATTGCATCAGAGCTCACTTCCATTGAATGTAGCATGAAGATGATCAGCCTCTGGCTCTGATTAGGTATCAAGAAAACCCCAGTTGCTTTAATAGGGATCTTCTGCTCGTCTGCTTTGTTAGGTCTGCTGTCTCTCATCTCTTGAATACACCTATAGATTATTTTTTGTGTTTAAGATCGGCCACTCTGCTGGCCAATTAGCCACAAGATGCCTTGGTCATCAAAGCAGGTATTGGCACTTTTAGTAGTTCAGGCAGGTGTCAAGTCATGCTGGAAAATGAAATCAGCTTCTCCATAAAGCTTGCCTGCAGAAGGAAATGTGAAGTTAATTGACTAACATAATTGACCAACACCAGCAGATGGCATGGCTCTCCAGATCATTACTTCCTTTAAAGTTTACACTGGACCACAAGTAATGGATGGATTCTATGCCTCCTGCACTCCCCCTGGAGCCCTAACTTCCAAATGTAATGCAACATTTACCGTCTTTGGACTTTGGACCTCTGAGCAACGTTTATTCCTTTGGGTCAGACTCTCTTGACGTTTCTTGTTTATGAATGGCTTAACAGCAGAAATGCAACAGTTTATACCCATATAATAGACATGTCTGTGTGCGGTAACTCCACAAGCCCATGCCTTATAGATCTCCTCCAAACTCTTAAATGGGCTTTGCTTCACAAATGGTGTAGTAATTCCTGTTGCTTCTGCACTTTTTTCTACTAAACTTTTTTCTTCCACTCAACTTTCAATTAATTTTACCAATTTTTCATTACTCCGTGAAAAGCCTGAGTTTGAATCCCAACCTGGGGTCTTTCAGCATGTAGTCTGTATGTTCTATCCATGCATGAATGGTCTCTTTTTGGGTTCTCCAGCTTCCTCCCACAGTCCGAAAACATGACTGTCAGGGTAACTGGTTACTTTAAATTTCCCCTAGGTATAAGAGTCTCTGTGCATGGTTGTTTATCCTGTATGGCTGTGTGATGTATTTCCCTGTGATGGCCTGTCCACGGTGTACCCTGCCTCTCGCACAACTGGAGACCCTGCATGAATAAGACGACACAAACAATGCTTGGATGATATTCTAAATTAGTAACATTGTATTTTATATTTATTACCCTATTCGTGCCACGAGGCATCACTTTTTGTGTTTGATAATTATTGTATATAAAATTGGAATATTTTTGCAGGGATAGGTGTTGTTGGTTGGAAGGATCAAACAGTTTATGACTGCTGTACCGTTGTTATTTGTGTTGGATGATGTTGGACAGGAAGGTAGACTGAAGAAAGCAAATCCAGGCAATGGTGAGCAATAAACCTTAAACTTACAAGATAAACACTACTGTAGTTATTGGACTTTCTCAATGCACAGATTTTTATTCGTAGCTGTGATGTGCACATCAACCCAGCTCAGCAAATACAAATACCAAGGCCAAAAATGACCCCATATACCCTTGTTTCTACAATTTAGAAGTTACTTAAGATACAGGAGATGATTCCTCGCTGCTTGAATCTCATACCAAGTAGTTTCTTTGGTGGTGATAAAGATCCAGCACGCTGTAATTGTGCAGAAAAACCGAGGATGGTAAAATTGATAATTTCTCTGTTGGCTTGGATGATGCACAAAGAATTCTGTGCACATTCATCACCCTTGCTATTGTGAGTTACAGTGTGGTTGGTTTTGACAGTCTGTGAGCATCTATTAACGGGCAGGCGTCTTTTTGCATGTATGCAGAAATAAAACAAGAAGAAACTGATGTTCAGAGCTCAGACTTTATCATACACATGAGTAAATTACACAGAGAAGGTCTTCAGTTTTCCTGATATAAACACACACACGGATTCACATAGATAGGAAAGGCTCAGCTATGCTGTGACTGAATATTGATGGGGCTTGCACTATACTAGTACTTCCTCTCCTCCCACAATATTATTCAAAACTTCACTATCTACTCTATTTCTTGGAGATCTTTACTTTGCTCTATGAACTGAATTTTATTGTCTCAAACTATTTACCCACAACATGAAAATGGACAGAAAACAGCAAAGAGGTCTACATTAGTGGCTGCAAATATTGCTCTAATCCCCTGTCAGGTGCACCTGTCAGGTCCTTAAAATTGTGCACAGAGTTCCAAATACACTCATTTAAACTGGATGGTTTTGAACGATTTCCCACTGTAAATACATGCACCATTTACAAATCGTTACATTCTGCAAACTACAGGCTTGAGTTTCTGTCCGGAAGGCTTACAGCACCCGTTGGAGACCGTTTTGACAAAGCAGGCTGTGAAGACACAAACAGGAAGTGAGACGTCTTGTCTGCGGTGGTTTCCATACTCATGATAACAGCTCAGGAGTGGGTAGAGGTATCCACGTTTTACCTGTGTGCTCTGCACACTGCTTTCTGTCTTTATTAACATAATCAAGGCCAAGCTGAAGAATTGATGCAAAAAACTTGAATGCATCATGTTAGGGGGGAAGTAAATGATCCATCAAAATAGAATATGTAGAGACAACAATCTCCACATTTTATGGCGCCAGTTGTTTTTTGGGCAAATTCGGCAAGTTGAAATTTTGTATCCATTTTCTAATTCATTGAAATCAACAGACATCTGTTTTACGTAAACCGCATGATTTTTCTTCCCTTTCCCATTTTGAAGAGTTGCTAAGAAAAACTGGCCTCTGTGCTACATGCTATTTGTAACACAGTGAGAAACTTTGAATAATAACATGAATTACTAATTACAAGTCCTTTGACACTCTCATAATCTTGATGAGTTAAGATTTACAAATACATTTGTTTAATAGAAATTGTAGTGCCACTGATTTTGGCAGCTGCAATTTTGATTCCAGTTGGATTTTTCTTCATTTTTCAGTGTGAGTTGATGCTAATGCAATAAAAGATTCATCTGTTTCATAAAACGTCTTGCACATCTTCACAAATACACATGGAAGGGTCTGTGTATAAATGTATGTATCTAAAGGAGTGCAAATTCAGGGTAGACAGGCAGTAAGTCGAGTGGCTGTTGATCACACTGCTTCACCCTTTTCTGCTGATTCTCCAAATCAGGGAACGAAAAGTAATCTATTATCACAATGCAGGCAGAAAGTCAATGTTGGACAGAACAGAGAAACTTAAGTTTAGGTTTTCTCTTCCATCTGCTGTATGTGTCAAAATATTTCATCACTGAATTGTACTTTAAGTGACTAGAAGGAAAACCAGAACCGTTAAGCTGTCAGGCTTCGAGTCAGTGTGGTGCTTCTGTTCTGTGTTGTAAGATCTGCAGAGATAAGAAAAATACTGCGAGACCGACATTAGTTACGATCAGCGCAGAAAAAAATTAACAGGACAGTTTTTTTTTTAACATAAAATATGTGTTGATTTGCAGTTTGTTTCATATTTAAAACCTGTGGTTAATTACAGGTTTGGTCATATTTTAAAGTCATGACCATGAGTTGTTTTTCTGTTGCTATAAACAGGTTTGAACGTATTAAAAAATATAGACAAGAAATTCAAGCACATATTTTCCAACATTCACATAAAAGCTTCTCAAAACGTTTTCTGGTATACTGAAGCATCATGTTTTACACCTTCTTTCTTCCAAATCAATGAGGTTAAATAAAGGCCACATAAAGTTTCCATTGCTGCCATTTCAACTGACCACATGATAATCATAATGTTCAGATTATGTGCTGATTTAAAAAAGGCTAGACCTACAAAGGATCACTTTGTGCAGTTGATACAATGCTCCCTGTCATTTTGCCAAGCTCAGAACACTCTGTGTAGGTCCTTTTTAATTGCTCAAACTTGTTAAAATTGTTAAATTCTGTTCCAAATGGACCCAGCCAAAATATTTCGGATCAATACCAGCACCTTGACATGCCTCTTCTGCTCTGCCCACAAACAACAGACCAGTCTGGATTCTGCATCTACATATCAGTTGGGCTGTAATTTCTCCATTAGTATAAATGAATGTGATTGTTGTTTGGCACATTATGCAAATTCTTCCACCTGCTATTAAAAATGTATGTGCACAAATTCTTTCTAGATTTGGCTTCCTCCTACTTGGCCAAAAACTGATTTCTAGTGAAAGAATCTTATGACACAGATGTTTCAAAATGAGCAGAGATGCCTCGATCAGAAATTTTCAGATTTTTGTAAAGCTTTGTCATGTCGACTCTGATTTTGTCTGACCTGGTTTCTCATTAAAAACTGTAATTGTCTGCATTAAAAGTAGTAGCTGTTAAACATATGGGGGAAATTTACTACCAAAAATCAAGAGATTTTCAATCTGAGAGCAGGATTTCATTCAGCTTGTACTCAAACTTCGTAATGCTTGCACTCAAAACTAGTAATACCTGCACTATTCTATTCTATTGGTTTAAATGGTTGCTAGGAGATGATACAACTTTAATCTGAGAGAGAGCAAAAATAATTTGCGAGCGGGGAAGAAACTTGAGAGAGCAGTTTTGATCCGAGCAGAGAGCAAGTTTGCGTGCATGGAGGATGAAGCAAACAGGAGGAGAAATAATCTATGCAAGAAGCATTTGATCGGAGCACAGAAACAAATATTTGAGAGAGAACAGAGAATATTTGAAAGAAAGTAGAAGTTTTGAGTGCAAGCATTATTAAGTTTGTGTACAAGCAGAATGAAATTCTGCTCTCAAATTGAATATAAACAGGTTTTTACCAGTTTCAAAACAGACAAAATTATATGGCGATGACATTTTAAACTGTCTTTTGCAACTTTAGCAACATACTAGTGCAGGGGTTGGACAATGAAACTGAAACACCTGTCATTTTAGTGTGGGAGGTTTCAAGGCTAAATTGGACCAGCCTGGTAGTCTTCATTGATTGCACATTGCACCAGTAAGAGCAGAGTGTGAAGGTTCAATTAGCAGGGTAAGAGCACAGTTTTGCTCAAAATATTGAAATGCACACAACGTTATGGGTGACATACCAGAGTTCAAAAAAGGACAAATTGTTGGTGCACGTCTTGCTGGCGCATCTGTGACCAAGACAGCAAGTCTTTGTGATGTATCAAGAGCCACGGTATCCAGGGTGATGTCAGCATACCACCAAGAAGGACGAACCACATCCAACAGGATTAACTGTGGATGCAAGAGGAAGCTGTCTGAAAGGGATGTTCAGGTGCTAACCCGGATTGTATCCAAAAAACATAAAACCACGGCTGCCCAAATCACGGCAGAATTAAATGTGCACCTCAACTCTCCTGTTTCCACCAGAACTGTCCGTCAGGAGCTCCACAGGGTCAATATACACGGCCGGGCTGCTATAGCCAAACCTTTGGTCGCTCATGCCAATGCCAAACGTCGGTTTCAATGGTGCAAGGAGCGCAAATCTTGGGCTGTGGACAATGTGAAACATGTATTGTTCTCTGATGAGTCCACCTTTACTGTTTTCCCCACATCCGGGAGAGTTACGGTGTGGAGAAGCCCCAAAGAAGCGTACCACCCAGACTGTTGCATGCCCAGAGTGAAGCATGGGGGTGGATCAGTGATGGTTTGGGCTGCCATATCATGGCATTCCCTTGGCCCAATACTTGTGCTAGATGGGTGCGTCACTGCCAAGGACTACCGAACCATTCTTGAGGACCATGTGCATCCAATGGTTCAAACATTGTATCCTGAAGGCGGTGCCGTGTATCAGGATGACAATGCACCAATACACACAGCAAGACTGGTGAAAGATTGGTTTGATGAACATGAAAGTGAAGTTGAACATCACCCATGGCCTGCACAGTCACCAGATATAAATACTATTGAGCCACTTTGGGGTGTTTTGGAGGAGCGAGTCAGGAAACGTTTTCCTCCACCAGTATCACGTAGTGACCTGGCCACTATCCTGCAAGAAGAATGGCTTAAAATCCCTCTGACCACTGTGCAGGACTTGTATATGTCATTCCCAAGACGAATTGACGCTGTATTGGCCGCAAAAGGAGGCCCTACACCATACCAATAAATTATTGTGGTCTAAAACCAGGTGTTTCAGTTTCATTGTCCAACCCCTGTAGTTAACATGGGCATCTGATTATGTTTTAAAATGTGGGAACAAAGTGGAAAAAATGTAACTAAGGGAGATTGGTTGCCTATTAAGAGTTTGTTGTAATTTGTTCTTTCTGTCACTTTGTGCTGTCTCATATGAATGCTGATTTAATGAGTCCATTTTAAGAGTTAACAGTTAGGTTTAATTAAAAATAGTCACTGGAGTGCTGTTTCTATGAATGGAAGCATCATTTCAATAGAAACTGGATGACACCTGTGTGTTTTTGCATGGCGCTGTTGTAGATCAGCCTGAATATTGCATGCAATATTGCCGTGCAAAGTTTTCTGTTGTATATGAACTGATTTACATTGGGTTAGGAAGATGCATCTTCTTTTTTTACTACCTCACTTTGAACATGGTCAGTCAAACTGAAAATTACCTGATTCCAGTCATCAGACAATTTCTTGGCACATCTCTAAATATGAGTTGTGGACCGTAAAGTTTTAAAAGAAGACCTCCATAGTTTCAAACATTGTAAGAGGGCAGCAGGCAAATGTAACATGTTCAAAGGAAAAGGGCTCAGTGTCTTTTTAAATCCTCATTTGTGTCTCTTTCTCTAACATCCAGGTCAAGTTGGGAGCTTCCAGACCTCCGAGATAGCAAGATCCAAGCAATCAGTGACTCAGATGGCGTCAACTACCCGTGGTACGGCAACACCACAGAGACCTGCACCGTAGTGGGGCCCACCAAGAAGGATAGCAAATTCACAGTTAGCATGAATGACAATTTTTACCCTAGCGTCACCTGGGGAGTACCGGTCAGTGACAGCAACGTGCCTCTGCTCAGCAGCATCCAACGTGACCAGAGCTTTACCACCTGGCTGGTTGCCATCAATCAAGCCACCTCAGAGACAGTCGTCCTTCGGACAATCCGCTGGAGGATGCGGCTTCACATTCAGGTGGACCCAGAGAAGCCTCTGGGTCAAAGGGCTGTTTTAAAGGAGCCTGTGGCCCAGGAACAGCCTCAGATACTGGGCAAGAATGAGCCCATCCCCTCCAATGCAATGGTGAAGCCCAACGCCAATGACGCACAGGTGCTTATGTGGCGGCCAAAGAAACGTGATCCTGTGGTGGTCATCCCACCTAAATACTGATCTGCTCCTCTGACCAGACTGGCCTTTGTTACCTACTCTATTTCATCTATATAGATTTTTTTTTTTACCATTCTCCGTTTTCACCACCTCTCAGTGCTTTAATCCATTTTTAATGTCTGTTTTCCCATGTTTTGCCTCTATAATCCTCTCCCATGTTCGTAAAAAAAACACTGTCAGACATGGAAAAGAAGCTAATAAAACCACGGCAGAGGAAAGGACCAGATGTTCCTTTCGAGGAAGGAATTTACTGCAATTAACTGCAACCATTCTACCTTCAAAGAGGTCGGGTCACACTGTGCTGAAATGCAAAAATGAACAAAAGCAGTGTTTTAATTTTAGTTTTACACTTTGGCTGTCTGAGCCAGTTGACGTAGACTGTGGGAGAGGATGAGCAGCGATTGATCGTGTCTGCACACGTGCTGCAAAAACTGTGTACGAATCCCAGTGGTATTTCTTACTATTATTATTATTATTATTTATAGGCTGGAAGAGAGTGCATTCACTTGTGTTTTACCTTGTTTGGTTATTTACATGAAGAATTGTAATGGGTGACTTAGATTTTAGTCATTTTTAAGAAATTCTAGACATTCAATCCATGCTGCCTTAAGTTTACATCACTTTCCATTGCAAACGTTTTTGCCTTAAACAAAAGTGCAGTGCTGTTATTTAGTCATTTGTCCCAGTTCTTCCAGACTCTTGGTGCTGGCATGTGTGGGGTTAGGACTGGAACCAGAGCACTGAAGGAAACCAAGTTTTAGATCTGTCATGTCTAGAGAAATCCGGTGTCTACCACCCAGCATCATGAGTGGAAATAGTTATACAATCAAACTAACTCAGTGTGTTGTGTTTCAAGTGCATTATGCAACAAAAGATATGCTCTGTGAAGTCATTCAGTAGTACTTAGCACAGTGAACTACAGGAAAATCTGGAGAATAATCTAGTGAGAAGCACAGTTGACCTCATTTTTGTCACTTTATTTTGCTAGAATTGACTGCATCACTCCATCTCAGGGCCGTTTTACTTCCTTCCTCTAGTGTTTTCATCTATCTTGTCTCCCCAACGTCTTTCTACCACTCTAGCTATAGTCATGCTTATATTGAACATAAAATAACACATCCTTTTAATTTCTGTATTATTAAAAACAACAATCTGTCTCTGAAGAAACTCTTCATCTACAAAACTATCCTCAACCTACCCTTTCTCACTTTTATTTCTCTCTGCTGTCGAGGCTGAAAAGCAAAACAGGAAGTTTAATGCCAACTGCTCGCCTGACATATAGATGACCCACTTCTCTTCTCTGCCAGTCATAGCTCTCGCTGCATGCGGGCCCTGTCCCCCTTTATTTCACCGCCAGCTAGAGTAACGCAGGCACACATGCATGAATAAAGAGCTCTGGTCAGCTAAATATCAGTACCCAACAAGCCGATGCTTATTTATCTGGAAAGCTTTAAGAGAAACCTGAAATTAGAGCTGAATTTGACATCAGGAATTTTCTTCTTCCCTTAAGTTGGGAAGTCAAAAACTGATTTTTTTTCTTTATGAATTTGTATTGAATACATATAAGGCTTACCTGTTTGTATATTTAACTTCATATTTCAATGCAACCTTGCTGAAAATTGAACGAGAAGTGTGACATTTGCCTCATATCAGTATTCTAGATCAAAAGCTACAGCCACTAAAAAGAAATGTTGCCCTGATATTTTCCAAAAAAAAAACCAACAAAATGCAACTGCCACTGCCTTTGAAGCTTAACCCATTTAATCTAATTTGCATAGCATGCCATAATAGAAGCATAGCTTCCTTTATCTTAAGGCTTGACTAAAGTTAGTATATCCTGCCTTTACCTTTAAACAGCTGGGAGAGGCTTTGCCCACCCACCCTGTTACTCAAAACAGGATAAAGTGGGTATAAAAATTAAAAATGGGTGTTTTAAAAAAAAATAAAACCTGAAAACCTGAGTGAAATTGTTCCCCTGACTACAAATGTGGATTAACACTGTGGGATAGCAATCTCTGAAGGCTCTGCAGAGACGTGCACTAACAGTCAAATAATATGACAGGGCTGACAGATCAAATCCATCTGTGGATTTAAGGTCAAAGAAAAGGCGTAGTTTGGGATTTCTGAAGTGAGGTTCTGTGGCAATAATATTAGGAGGTATTATCTTTTTGTTATCTATTTTTTTTAGTTTATATCCAGATTAGTTGATCCCTGAGGCCGAAGCTAAAAGGGAAATGGGGCCAAGACCAAAGTGGATGTCTACCGTCTTAAAACTGCTCTGATCTCAAAACCACTATAGTGGTTTATTCAAATACCATTTTTTTGAACCTTTAAACTAACAACTTTGCATCGAGCCATTATTTAAAAAGAAGCTGATGACTATATGCACAGGAAATGCAGGTAGGAGGTGTTAATCCACCACTAGTCTTCTTGTGTGAAACACATACTGAGAGTTGAACAAGTAAAGTGTTTACAGTCAGAGTTACAACACTATTTTATTGATTTTGTCTCTCTTTTTGGCGGTTATTCTGACCTGAAAGGCTTTACTTCTTCCCCTCTCAGTATATATTTTAGAAAGGAAGATCATTGTGGAGACCCTGCCTCCTACCTCCATCTCCTGTGGTAATAATGCTGCAAATGTGACAATGATTTAAAGATTCCTAAAATACTGTTGGCATGAATCGCTATGACTTTTTTAAGATTAGAGTTGCTTTAAAACTTTAGAAGCCTTTTTGGTGTTCGCTCATCTTGGACTAGTCGATTGCTTTATATTCCACAACGGACTAATTTGGATTTTTACTACGTAGATGAAGACACCAAGATAGTTATCTGCTGTAGGTGAGACATTATCTTTCAATAACCTGACTTCTAAAAAAATCCTGAACAGACCCTTTAATAATTTCTAAATGCAAACATGGCTGATGCCATGGCTGACGGCTGTCACATTTAGATAGGCAGTGACACACTTTCTGAAGCCCTCTTTGGGCCGTACAGAGCTGAGCTGGGCAAGCTTGAGTCACGGCTCAGGCTTAAAGGAGGTCAAACAGTAACAGTAAAGGGCCGTCACAGTCAGAGAAATAAATGCAAAGGTGGAGACAAACTGAATCCTTTAGGAAAACTGATGCCGACATATTTTGATAGCGCCCTGGATGGAAGTCAAACATTCTTTACAGTTAGTTTGTTTAAAAAGCTGCAAAGCTGCTGCATAGGGACTCTTTATTTCACATACTTCTTTCAAGATCCCAGTCGGATATGATGTAGCATAACTTCTCCACCAATGCAGACAGTTGCACTTGTTCGTTGCCATTGTCTCTCCACCTCACTCTCACACACACACAGACAAAGTGCAGCTGAGGTTATGTCCTTGTCATAAAACAGGGGTTGAGCTAGCCCACACCAGCACACAGCCTCCCCCCTGAGGGGGGAGAGAGACCAGGCCGGGTGCGGTATCTGATTGTCACTGCGGTGTCACATTGGCAGCGTGTACTCATTTAGGAGGGCCTGCACGTGAATCATGCGACTGCAGGCATGAGCGACCAGAGCCATAAGCACAAACATGACTTCTCACTAATATTTAGGGAGAGATGTGTAGCTTGTATCTTTGTTTTAATATCAGAATTTTAAAGGAAAAAAAAATGAATTTAAGAGGTCACTGAGTGTGTGTTTGTCCATAATAATCAGTGTTAATGTGTTGGATTGAAGTTAAAGGGCACCAAGTGTCCTCTCTTTATCTCAACCTGTCATGTATGATAACAATGTGTACGTTGTGTTAAGACCAATGAAAAAAACCTGCTTCCCTAAAAAAGCCACACAACAAAAACCATAAACACACAGAAGAGGTGTTTGTTTTTTTATGTTTAATGTTGGTGGTCAGATGGCAAGATGTGCCAACGTTGGACAAAGCCAAAACTATGCAGTGAGACCCTGAAGGCCTCGTGAACTCATAGACCTCCTGGGACCTGATAAGGCCACTTTGTTTGGCTTAAATGCTTTTTGTATTCCCAGAGAAACATTGTGGATTGAATCATGTCTGTGGGGTTGTGTGCCAAGTAAATGGGCATCTCCTTTCCTAAACCCATGCCTTTACAGTCCATCTGAGGGCTGTTACCTTGTTTGTGGTTTTATGTCAAGATAAATCAACTTTAGGGCTCCATAGTCAAACTGCTTACTCATGTCAGAAAATCCAATTCATAATGTGAAAGGTAACCCCCTCAAAGTAGCACACACGATGACTAAAGAAACTGAGTTTGTGTGCTTCCCTGAAACTACAGTACAACACTGGAGTAGTTTAGGCAGAATGTGTTCTTTCTGTGCGACAATACTTGAAAATGGATTGGTTCTGGCAATTGTTTAAAACTGTGAAAATGCACAACACAAAAATCTTTTTCATGAAAGAATAAAATATATAAAACAAAAACGCAGTGTTTCTTTTATTTTTACCTGAGATGTGAATATCTCTACTTTTGGCATCACTTTAAAGATGCTATTTAATGTTTCCTCAATAGTAATGGCAAAGAACAATAAGATGAAAGAGAGACGAAATATAGGAGAGTTGCATGTACAGGTGTGGTTGTGATATAACAAGAAGACGTTTTACAGATGAAAATATTTCTGTTTTTTTTTTGGAAGATGAACTGTGGCTGTTTAAAAAACATTTATGGGCAGATTTGAATGAGAAAAAGTTTATTTGTATAACTTTGAAAATGGGAAAAAGAAAGTTTCCTTAACTTGTATATAGTCAGAGGAAAAGCTAAATAAACTCTTGCTGCTTCAATAGGATGTGTATCTGTGTATTACACAAGTGGAAATATATCAGCAATGATCTTGGAAAAGCAATTGTTACTGCTCATCAATCTAGGAAGGCAATTTCTAAAAATCCAAGGCCCATTATTCCAGCGTGGTAACCAGGATGAGGTTATTTATATGGCGCCAATTCACAACACATGTAATCACAAGGCACTTTACAAAGTCAATTCAAATGAATAATATAGATTCAAAGTCAAGTACATTCCAATTGATCCTAGTTATCAAACAATGCAGTCAAATTCAGTTTATTATTCAAATTACTTACATAATGTTCTATCTAAGGAACAGGTACGGCTTGTTTGGGAGGGCTGCCAACAGTAAGTGTATTTTCCTTTGAAAGATTATTATCTCAATAAAACTTCTTGTCGTCTGAAACCTTGACAATTGAGATCAAAGTGTAAATATTTAGCTATAAAGTAATTGATAAATTAATGAAAACCAAACTTGGCATGCTAGCACAAAAACCTCATATCAGCTCTCAAGAATGGTGGTGAAAGGGTGATTATTTGGTCTTCCTTTTGCAGGCACAGAGATCTTGGTACTTTGCTGTCATTTAGTCAATGACAAACTCATCTGCATATCAAAGTCTTCTATGGTAAAATATAATGGCATCTGTCTGACAAATAAAAGTTCATCAAAACTTATTATAAAACAGAGCAAGAATACCTGCAAATCTACAACAGGATGGCTAAAAAGAAGAAAACAATGACGTTGTTGCAGTTGCCCAGTCAAAGTCCAGAACTCAACCTGATTGAAATGCTTTGGTGAGTCCTTGAAAGAGCTGTGGGGGAACAAATGCCAGCAAACCTGAACAAAGTGAAGCAATACTATAAAGAGCAGTGGGCCTAAGTTCCTCTACAGCAATGCAAGCGATAGATAATGTTATACAGACAATAACTATTTCAAGTTATTGCTGCTTATTGGGTATTCTACAAGCTACTAAATTATAGGGGGTACTAAGTTTTTACTACTAAAATTATTGTATATGGGATATTAGTTTTTGTGCATTAAGATCTACAATGTATGTAAGCTGTTTAGAAATGGGTCATAAAATAACTTTATTCTCAAAAATGCTAAAACATTTTGTAAAACAGACGGAGACTGTAGACAGTTAGAAAAGGATGTTTTGCAATTGTGAGGGACTATTTTCAGCCGTGGACAAATTCTTATTTGACATGGAAGCAAGAACTTACAGAATGTTGATTCACTCAGAATAAGCCACTGTGCTTCGGATCACAGTAAGAAAGGAAATTGCTACACAGTGCAACTACTGTGTTCCTCAAAGAAGAGTTTTTACTGAGAAAACCATCAGGATTTCTGATACAGAGAAAGGAAACACCACGCTTTAGTTTAGAGCTTCTTCTGTTGAAATTTAATTTCTGTGTAAATGTCCTCAGTTCGATACAGTATGTTAATCTTCTCTTTAAATGGAATGATTCAACAGTCATCACAAAATATAAACTCTCTGCTTCAGCTGTAACTGACTCATAAAATTATTTGTATCCAATTAAAAAGAAGCCATTGGGTCGAATGACCCAAAATATAGGAATGTGATGTCATGTAAATGCAAGGAAGATATAAAATAAGCTGATTTTGTTCATCTTTCCTGTATATGAAACAGCCCTTTACCCGAAACAGTGTGCGGAAGTGTGGGTTGGCCATGGGTTTGGTGGGAGCGGTCTCTCCTCCTATTCCTTTGCCAAAAAATGAGACATGCATTTCTCAAAAAATAATAAAAAAATATAAAAAGAGTATCAATCTTGAAAAAGTGTTTTTATTTGCATTTCATTAGAATAGCATGTTGCTGATCAGCATTTTGCATGTTTTCTCTGGTATGAGTTTATCTTTGGTTATGAGATCATATTTTGTGCATTGGTTCATCTCTTTCTAACTATTCTGGCCTGTCCTCCTTGCTGGCTGAACAAGATGAGGTCTGTTGTGGATTAGATTTGATAAAATCAATTCTCGAATGGGGAGAATATCCCTTTTTCGTAATTATGTGAGACCTCAGTTTATTTTGGAGAATAAACATTAAAACCAAAATATAAGTTAAAACATCTGCGCTTTAGAGGGGATTTGCCCCGACAAGGTAAGGCAACCAGACCCATCACATTGCAGAAACAATATTTTTCTCATGTTCTTTTAAAAACTTGGAAATATATATATATATATATATATTTTATCTTGCTATATTTTTACAATAATTGTACAATTGTTGAAAACGCTATAGACCACCAGCCAGTTACTTCAAGAGTATTACTACTGCCTTTGTCAAAACAATATAACAAACTATTTTACTAAATAAAAAGCTAAAGGTTAGTTTGAACATTCCTTTGCATGGAGCATTTACATGACCTCAGTTAGCTCCAGGCATGCAGCCTATGTGCTATCCTGGTCACATTCCTGAGCAGCACATTCATGCCTATATTTACATCGTGGCTGCAGCTCCCTGCAAACCTCCACCTATTTCTTCTACCAAATAATTACTAAAGCATCTATTTAAACAACGTGTTCAGTTCTACAGAACTTGTCAGGAGCTATTGATTACCTTGAGTGATATTAGAAATAATACTGGCAAGACAGTGGTTTATTTGTTTTGCACAGTAGAACAATCCTTTTTTCAGGACTGACCTTATTTGTAACTCAGTTGTTTGGAGTAGGACTTAAGGTTAAAGTCTAGCAGATCACAGTGGCTTCTGATTTTTGTTTACATTCCCTGTAAAAGTGGACAAAGTTTTCATATATTTTTTAGTTTCATCTTGATGATCATTAAACGTTTGACAAATTTCATTCAAATTAAAGACAAAAAGAAATCAGACTTTAGTTTTCTGTTAAAAGATTGGCTGAATTAATTTAATAAAGCTTCTTTTTCGAACATAAGAGGAGTTAGAACCTATACCTCTTAGATCATGCTGCTCCATCAAAGTGAATAATAAGGAATGAAGGATATTAGTTGGACAGGTAATCAACATGGAAGTGACCCCAGTTCATGAGTATAATCATCGGTGCTGAATTCAGCTGCTCTGTTCCAGATTCTGTAAAAGGACACGACAGAGGGCACCTGGATTTGTTTTAGAGTCTTTGGATTATTCTCTTTTGATGAAACAAAGGCTGAGATATTTGGCAAAGAGGAATCTGGAGAGTGGGCATCTTGTCTTTGATACCATTCCTATAAATAAACAGACAAATACATCTTCCCTGTCCAAAACACTCAGCTATCAATTGTTTTTAACAAGAGAAAACACATAATGACAATCAAAAAACATAAAAGAAAAACGTTTTTCCTAATGTCATGGTTGCTGTAAACAAAAGCTAAAGTTAGTAAAATATGTCAGCTTTAAAGTTGGAGAACTATGAGATCTGGGGACGGGGAGCCGTAACTCAACCTCACATCTTTAAGTCAGTGTCAGAAGATGTGTTTTTTTTTTTTTTATAATAAATAGTAAAATAAGAGGTAAAGCACATTGCATTGTACCACAGAGTCAATCTTGTTAGATAATAATGAGGACATATTAAGCTTTACATGAGAATTTAAAGTGTTAATATTGTATTAGTCCATGAAACAATGACTAATATAGTGCATAGCACAAAAACTTTTTTTCCTTAATATCTTCATGTTATTACCACAGATTTGATGAGACAGACCAACACAAAGTACTGCATAACTTGGAAATGGGAGAAAATGGATACATTGTTTTCAAAATATTTTTACAAACCGTAAAAATCTAAACAGTATGCCCGTAAATAGAATCAGTTAACCACCTGAGTTAAATCTCAGTATAAATCCAACTGTTCTGTGAAAGCCACAAAGGTTTGTTTTAAGGAACATTAGGGAAGAAAAATCATCATGAAGACCAAGGAACACAGCAGAATGGTCAGGGATAAAGTTGTGGTGATGTTTCAAGCAGGGTTAGTTTAGTAATATTCAAAGTGTCAGACATATCATGGTGCATTGTTCAGTCTAACAATGGAAAATGAAAAGAGAATAGCAAAACCTCAGCCTAACCATCAAGACAAGCAGCCAAGATGCCCATGGTTACTCTGGAGGAGCTGCAAAGATCCACAGCTAAGGTGGGAGAATCCATTGTTAAATGAAAGCATATTGAAATCCCATTTGGAGTTTGACACCAGTGATGGAGGGGACACAGTCAATATGTGGGAGAATGGAATCTGGTCAGATGAGTATACGAGCACACACTGTGTAGGGGAAATTTAACTTCAAACCCACCTGAACACACCGGTTGCATCCTGGACCATGGTGGTGGCAACATTATGGTGTTTTAACAAAACATTGTGTTTTGTTACAGAAAGTCTACCTAGTTTTACTGAGCTGATGGAGACAATGTCAGTCTAGATGTGAAAAGATGGTAGTAAAATACCTCAAATGACTTGAAAGGTGGTTCTATAAAATACTATAAATACTCAGGGGGACTCAATGCAAATGCACTCCAAATTTTGTCAGTCAGTCATTTTCTATACCGCTTCTTCAATAGTGGGTCGCGGGCCAAACTTTTTGTGTTTTAATTAAGAAAAGAGAAAATTGAAACCCATGTATCACGTTGCTTCTACTTCACAGTTCTGCAATACTTTGTGTTAGTCGATCACATACAATCCCAATAAAATACACAAATATTTGTGTTTATAACATGATAAAATGCAAAACAGTTTTAAGTGTGTGAATAGTTTTACAGATACTGCAAGTAAAGGCAAAAACATGGCTTACAATGGTTTGCAATTAGAGAGATATTGGCATCCCCACATGCAAGTGTTATTATTGAATACTCAATTCATTTTTTTCATTTTAAAGGGCATCATGAACAGGTGGAGAACAAATCCCTTTATATGTAATTGGATAGACTAGGTTAATACCTATGGTGGATGTGGGACCCAGAGTCAAAAGATATATAATACATTTAGAACATCCACATTGTATTCATTTCACATAGAATAATGGTTAAACCACAAATAAATCTATTAAGTTTTTTATTAAACTGACACAGGGTTACTATAACTCTTCTAACTGAAACAAGAGTGACAAGGCTGCATTTCCAGACAGCTCGCAATATGATAGAACAACGTTTTAATAGTGACATTATAGACTGCGGCAGACCTCTGTGAATCAAATTTGAAACTTTTTAATACCCTTAAAGGCTGGGACACTATTCCACGCTTTTAGGTGCCATCCAGGAAATGTTATGTAACATTTATTGAAATGAAATGCTGCAACACAGCAGATAAATCACTCTTAAGCTCCGAGCGTGCCATTCTCATCGCAGTCCCCTGTAGTTATGTAAGAGGGTGACGTTTGAACGACAAGTACATCTGGACAGTCAGGCTGGAGCTTGAGTCTGCCAATGGTTGATTAGCGTACACAGCATAATGTGATATTGCATTTAAATTAATGATAGCTATTAAACCATGAACATCCCACAAGCAGCGGCAGGACGACTCCGAGGCAACCTTTAGCTGCCATCAGTGTAATTACAGCAGGTGAAGGAGCTGGAGCCCACACCTCCCACATGCGGCCAAGGCTTCTGTAATAAACTCAGGCAGCTCCTAAGGGGAAAGCATCTAGATACTTTGTGCAATAATAAACTAAGCTTTGTGTGAGAGTTAACTTAATCTTTACACCTCATCTGAAGCCAGTTCATAATTAAGTTCTATGAGTTTGAAAACTTTCACTCACATTAATGTAAAAAAAAAGCCTAAATATTTTTTAATTTAACAGTAAATTACAATTTATCATAAAAGTTGGACAATTTTATAGATAACAGAAATAGATGCACAAAATTAACAGAAGCGAGCCAGCAGGATGAGGATATGTCAAAATAGATTTTCTGTGTCTTTTCCTATCAGTTAATTACATTCTCTTATATGCTGTGATTTCACACAGTAATATATTAAGTGCATAAGATCTTTTTTAGTTTTTTTGTTCTTTACTAATTGTATCATTGCTACAAAGTTTTGTGTGCATTTTGTACCTTGTGGTTTTAATAATGGTTAACAAGCTTAACAAATCAGAAACAGTGAAATTTGTTTTTAGAAATCTTAGATTTGTGTGCTGTTGACTTAAAAAAAAAAAGGAAAAATTTTATATTCTTATCCCTTTCAGCAACAATACAGCAAATTTGGTCAAGGACAGAAAAGTAAACAATTTAGACTTAAAAACAAAAACATTTACCTTTGAAAACATGTTGACAAATAAATTTACTTGTCTGCAGCATCTTTATTCAATATATGCATCAAATATGCATTACAGTCATCCTTCTACTGATCCCTTAGTCAAAAACTAGTCAATTTCTTTCATACATGTCTTTCATTTCAGTGGCATGCAACTTCTGTAAATAATTCTCAAGCATTGCCCTTTTAAAGCATCTCATGCTGTATCCCATGGAAAATAACCTCCACTTAAGCCAGGCTTTTGGACATGATTATGGGCGTTGTACTTTAAATATACCATTCATTCCACACATAGACACCTCTGCTGGAAAATTTGCTTCAATAATACTCAAATGCAGCAGCAATAACAATAACATTACTTAATGTCATGCTTTGCTATGCCGACGCTCTGTCGGCACTGATAAAGATTCTCTTGCCTCAGCATGTGGAATGCTTGAAGTGGCTGACACGGCAGGGGAGTTAGCCATGATTAATTAGGCTAATTTACCCACTTGGAGAAAACTGATAGACTACATATGGAGTACTGTACTTTCTGCCCTAGATGGTAGGGCAATCAAGTATGGAAAAAATGTTATGCTTAAGCAGCTTAAGAAATAACAAATTGGATAATACCATAAGAGGTGTCTAGCAGTTTCTGATATCTTGAATACATGTAGGTATGGAAATAGTTTCAATTATTGCAATTATTGAAAGAATACTAAAATGCTTGTTAACACTTGCAGTACAGTCAGGAGGTTGCCAGTTGAAAGGGTGGGTACTTAAAAGCCACTGTTGCTTCCATGCAGGTTTATTAATATAATCAGTTTTACACAGGAGCACGTCAACTCACTGGCTGACGCATACACACATTACTAAGAATAAACAAGGATATAATAATAACAGGAATGGCCTCGACAACTGTTATAGTATTTTTAACCATATGTAACAGTTTCTATAGTGTTTGACTATTATGGCAAAAATATACTATTAGTTAGTTTCAAATACTCTTGGATTTCTGAATCAGAATTCTTGAAATGACTCATCAGAAATCTCAATTTTTTTCCCATCACATACAAAGCCTAAATAGAGGATTTATTGGTTGCATATTTATTAGGTTAATTTGTGTCCACATAGTTGGCAGGCAAAATGCATCTTGTGACATCTGCAATGTTTAATTTGCATTGATTTAAAAGATGCTCGTTTAGTAAAAGAGGAGAAAGTCCTTGATTCAGCAGATTGCAGCATGTACTTTACGCATTGACTGAGACTGAAGCGCTGAAACCAAAATGCTCTCAAGGGGTTGCTTGCTTAAATAATGAACTTACCAGCTCATGTTCTGCTGAACAGTTTCTTAATGCAAAGTCAAAACAACTGCCATGAAATGGGAATGACAGCATCCTGGAATTTAAATGCAGGTAAAGCAAAGACTTCTGGGTGACACTGCAGATGCCTTACATTATGATTAGAAGCATTTTGGCCTTTTTCCAAAAGTCTCCGTAGCTCTGATGATACTGAAATCCTTCCGCCTTGACATCTGTGGTAATGCCTGACATCCATGACCATGCCTAATAGATAAGACTTTAAGCCCCTTCTCGGTAATCCATTCACATGCAAAGAAGCCAAATGCGGAAATTGCTATTGCATGCACCTGTTTTTGTTGAGTCACATGCAAACAGCTTTCTCAGCAAAGGTAGAGCACTTTACTTTGAATAATCAGAGTTTGACTGAAATGAAAGCATTCAGTATAAAACTATTTGGAAGTATCAAGATAAGTAACCTGTATAATCCCCGAGCAAGTTAAAGACAGAGGGAAAGTGAGTGAGGCAAAGGAGCTGAGGCAGGTAGGTAATTAAAAGCTGCGAGGTTAAGGATGTTATCATTCATGCTCCTCAAAGCTCCTCTTGCAATTTAAGAATGAAAAAGAGACAGTGCTGCTATAGTCCGTATGTTAATAGGAGCAGAAAATGCAAAACAGTCCGTGCTAATTTGGGTTGACTTCACCGGATGGGAGACTTAAAACTCGGGTAACTACAGGCCTCATTTAAGAACAATTACAAGCAGGTCAGATGCAAATGTTTTCACTTGGTTTAGACTTTTAGCCATGAACCCATTTTATGAATAACCAAAGCATCGTAAATAGTTACATTTTTCATGTGAAAAATCTATTTAGCTAAACAAGAGCCTGCCAGTGTTTCATTACTAAGTCATGACAAGAGGAGGATAAAAAGTGGACTATTTACTGTCAAATACAAGTAAATATTAGTAAATGTCCAGTTTATTTAATAAACAAGGAGGACACACGGTGACTAAACTGTGCTTCGCAAAGGATTTATACCCATTGCATTTTTATAAAATTTTAGCACATTTCAACATCTTTTCTATTTTTATTGCTGTGTCACGTCATAGACCAACATATAGTAGTGCATAATTAAAAGTGGGAGGATAATGATACATGGTTTTCATATTTTTGTTTTAACAAAAAAATCTGAAAAGTGTAACATGCTTTTGTGTTGAGCCCCCTCTACTCTGATACCTATTAATAAACTCCAGTGCAACTAATTATCTTCAGAAGTCACTTATTTAGTTAATAGTAGGGAATTATCTTGTTTGTTACAGCAAAAAAAATGTCCAGCTTACATGGCGTCCGACCTCGACATCCCGCACTGCAAATGGGGTCTCCTGTCAATTTGCAGGAGCCTGTCCACAACTGAAGTAAATGGTCTGAATTTATTCAAATCTTTGCTAGTCATATACACCATTCACTCTCATCCATCTGTGCACTCCTTTCTCCATTCATACTGAATGATCTTAGGGTTCAATGTCTTGCTCAGAGACATTTTAACACGTGGTGGGGTGAATCTAAAGTTAAATCCTTCTGATTTCCCCAAACTACTCCACTGAGACACAGCTCTCTCCAATACCAGGTTCACCAATTTCAATGATCTTCCTCCTTCGACAAGGTTGAAGGTTTTGGCTTGGGAGCAACTTAAGATGCCCCTGGAACTTGAGTGCCACTGGGTCTCCTTCTTGCACCTGATAATCAAAAAAACAATTGATGGATGAATGAATCACATCTGGAGGTAGACTCATTTTGTTGCAAAATTCCGTTTCAGAACCGGTCATAAAAACAAAATGACTGTGCTGCAACTCACCCAAGAATCAAAATACAACTTTCAAAATAGTCATAAAACTTGCCATCAATCCTACCTACTGATGCTGAAAGGTTTCACAGACCAGATAATAACAAAAACTTTTACTTTTAATTGACATCTACAGTGGTTTTAAAGATATTTAATGGGACATAAACTGGAAGCATGACCAACTACTAACAGTTCTGTCCTTTTCTGCTTGCTTTAAGGCAAGGCTTGGACCTTAAACTATGCAACACAGCTTGCTTGCTGTCAACGTGGATGGTTAAGAAATCGGATCAACCACCCCTATGTTGGATCCTGTATTTGTGCCATGTGGTTTCTCCTGACTGGTTCTAGACTGGCATTAAAAACCGAATTGACTTCACAGAAGGGAGAGCTGCTTTTGCAATCTCAGGTTCACTTATAGGGCAGGACAAAGACAGGTGTTTGTGAGGCCTCCATGTTTACAAATTGCAATCTGCTTCTTATCACTTTAAAATTAAATGTCCACACTGAAAGCTAATGCTTAAATGTGTCCACACATGAGGATTTGCATGAACCACCCGACTGGAATCCACTGCAGGGGGATTCCTACATTCAGGCTCAAGTATGCACATATCCTCAATTATGTGTAGATAAATTTTCCTTGGCAAGTTGCAGAGAAACCACCAGTGTCATTTAGCAACAAACGTTTGGTATAATTCTGCTGGATATTGGACGGCTCTTGTTGGCAGAAATAGTAAAATCCATTTAAATTGGTGGGTTTTTCTCTAATGGATCTGACTCTTAAAGCCAATCGCCACATTTTGTTTTTTTAACAGGGGTGAGTTCAGGGTTATTTCAGAGGACCAAATGTTCTTTAGGAATTCACAAGTGTGTCCAAGTCCAGCTGTTGATTTGAGGTGAATAATCTGGAAGTTCTGATCCTTGTCCTTTTTCCACCCAGTATGGGCAATGCACCATTGTCACAGGCAGCCCACAGACCCTCAGCATGTTGCCATGATCACCACGCTGCAGTTGGTAGAGTGGTTTTAGATTTTAAAGTCTCACCTGGACTTCTCCACACATTCTTCCTGTTATTGTCCCCAAATAGATCCATCTTTGTCTCATTTGACTATCAAACATTTGCCGCAAAAAAATATTTGGTTTGTCAATGTGGGCAGTTGTAATCAACTGGCTGTTCAACGGGATAACTCAGAATACACATGGAAACTAAATTATGGAATAGTTAGAGAGGGATCAAATTAAGCCTATAGACTATAAAGGCCCCAATTTCCATTTTAATGTAAATGTTGGGATTTTGCTTGAATCCCAGGTCCATGCCAGAAAACCAACCAAATTAAATGAGCTCTGCCATGTCTGATAAATGGTCTGGTCAAATATTCAGCCAGTATTATGCCACATTATCAATGTAAAAGCTCCATGCTTTCCTAGATTCAGCTATCCAAAGTTTGCAACCCTTTGGGTTAATTCAAAAGGCCAGGCTTTAAAAAAAATGGAAACTGGAGAATTCAGAGAAAGGAAGGAGGGATGGAAAGAAGGGAGGAAGGACACAGGGACGGAAAGACAACAAGATAAAACGGAAAGACAGGTATGGAGGTCAGAAAGAAAAAGACAGAAAAGGCAGGAAGGAAGGAGAAAATAAACATGGATAGAAAGACAGAAAGGAAAGAAGGAAGCAAGAAGGACATGAGAGGAAAGACTTGAAGAGGAGTGGTAGAAGACAAAGATGGAAGCCCAGAAAAGAAAGAAGGGCACAAAGTGGAAAAGGAGGACACATGGCAAAAAGAAAAGACACGAGGAAAAAAAGGAAGGAAGGCAACATTTTGACAATGGGACAAGGATTCAAATCTGGAAAATACAAACATTTTCCATGCCTATCCTACTTAATACTTAAATCAAATCCCACAGACTCTGTAGAAACCCTGTGTGTGGATTAGAGAAAATCGACATTAAATTGCACACATATAGCTTGTTTTTAAAACTGAGTCATTCCACTCAGATTCAGATGAATCACTAAAAGTTCCAAATAGGATATTCATAGCAATGTTAAGTATATAAAAACTCTTCCTAGCGCTGTACAGATGGATATGGCTGTAGCAACCATTTGGCTGTATCAAGCCAAATGGTTGCTAAATGAAGTAAATGTGATCACAAAGAGAATCAGCAAACCAAACTATTGTACATGGTTCAGAATGAACCCAAAAGCCAAATACGATAACACTAGTGATTTTATAGAGCAGTTCTTCACCCTATAACTTAACACCAACTTAGTACTGCTCTTTATGTGAAATTGTACTGTAGGAGGTACATGACCTCAGCAATGCACAGAGAAATTAGAAGAACTGCTGGTCTTATTTGTGAGTGGATTATTGGATAATCCGAACACACAAAATTACCCAATAGCGTAAACTGAGCCCTCAGCTTGACTAAAATTGGTGTTCAGTAACATTGTGCAAAAAAAAAAAAAAAAAAGGTCCAGCTCACATAACTGTGAGAAGAGCAGCCTGGTTGGTATATGAACAGTAAAGGAGACATCTGACTGACCACAATGGCTAACATTCACCAGAGAAATGTTCATGGAAATGCCCGAAGGCACCGAAGATGCAGGGGTGTGAAGTACATGAAGAGATGATGAATATGTCAGCTAAGCGAGGCAGCGAGTGCTGAAGAACTGCTAATCATCTCACAGTGGGGGCGTGACAGAAGGAGGGTGCAGCCTGGGGAGGGGCGGGTGGGTGTTTGGTTTGGACAAATCTATTTTTATCTGGATTCCATGAAGACAGCTGCCAACCTCCTGAGCACTTCATAATCACAGTAACAATGAGACAGAGAGAGGTACAATTACATTTGCATACTTCTGTCAGATGTAAGTTAAAATATAATATAGCAAAAATGACTCGCTTTTAATGCTTTCATTGAGGGCAGTTGTGGAGTGGGTGGTGGAAATCTCATAAGCTCACCCGCTTTAGCTGAAAGCATTACAGACTTAGGGCTGTGTAACTGCCTGTGTGCCACTGTAATCTGTCAATGTGTCCAGCTGTAATTCCTTAACTAGAATGTGAAATAAACAAGTGCTGCTGGACATACATCACTGTTTGGGTAACTGTCTCCAAAGAAATCTGCTAACCAACGTGCTCCTTACCAGTTAACAGCAATTACACTGGCTTCTGTCTCCCATTTATATCTGCTGAGGACCAAATGCAGACTTTACTATTTTAGCATGTCTCTGTTACAGGTCACATACTGGGAGCCTGACATTCCCGGGCCTCTTTCAAAGCAACTTAGGAGCTCTGCCATATGTTTGGCAAGAGAGACAAGATAAGGGCTGACAAAGTGACACTGACATGATCCACAGTCATAACCTGGCAATGCAGTTCTGCTGCCGGAGGCCACATGCCACAATGTCACGGCCCGGACACCGTACACCCCCCACCAGCAGAATGTAACTCTGTATGCGAGTGGATGTGCTGCTCGGTGAAGATGGATGAATGAGCTGCATATAAACAAGGATTCAGCATTAATTACCAACGGTCTGAAGGAGGCCCAAGGCTTGCTGCTATGCAGCAATACAATAAAATATAACGTATTATCTGGATATTTTAGCCCTCTTCTCAAACTGTTTGGATGCACCTACAAAAAAATCAAGCCCTTCTTATACACACCTAAGAATATGGTTATGCTACAACACAATATCATATTCATACCATTTAAATTTACTCACAATATGCCCATGCGTTTTATTCAAATTTCAATGTGGTAAACCAACATGAAGCACATTGCTGTAAAGTGGATGGATCGGGATACATCAGATGGATAAAATACAGAAAAGTGTGGAGGTACATTTGTATTAATTCACCCTGAGTCAGCACTTTGATGCAATAACAGCTGCAAGGCTTTTGGGGAATGTCTCTGCATGCTTTACACATCTAGAGACTGATTTTTTTACACTGCAAAATAGTTGATGGAAAACAATGGTGGGCCCACAGCATGATGCTGCAACAACCATGGTTCACGAGGGGAATGGTGTGTTAAGGGTGATGCTTGGTGTTATTTTTTCCTCCACACACAGTGTCCTGATTTAGCTGAAAAAGTGAACAGATCATCTTCTGCTAAATGTTTGCTGTGTCTCCTACATGGCATGTGGCAAACCTTAAATGAGGTTGGTTGTTGATTTCTTCTTGCAATTCCTCCACAAAGGTCAGATTGTTGGATTATGAGTAAGAGCTGAGACTTAGACATCCTCTTTAGACTGAGCTGTTGATCACTGCAGCTCCTCTAGCGATACCATTGGCCTTTTAGTTGGTACTCTGATTAGTGTTCTCCTTGCAAGTTTGGATGGATTGACCATGTCTTAGCAGGATTGCAGTGGTGTCTCTTTTCATTTGCAGATAGATTGAACAGTACTCTGAGATGTTTGGAGAGTTTTAGCTTCTGAAGGAAATTGAATACATTCTCATTTAAAGAAAAATTGAAACAAATCTTTGGATAAAGTTTTATGGTAGAAAAAAATATTTGTCAAAGACCATTGTTTTAAATATTTGTGTGTAAGCCTCTGATTCCACATAGAGATTTTTTTTTTTACAAACTGTACATTTTATTCTAAAAGTTGTTTTAGTCAAGACATACAGAACTTTGGGTTACACCTAGACAGGATTGTGTAGGATCAAAATAATATCTTCATAAAACAGAAAATATTTCACAAGTTTTGTTCAAGGTAAAGAGGAAATGCAGGGTTCTTTCAGTCTGCAAATCTAAAAAATCTTATATACAAAAGTTTACCTTTTTTATTTTATTTTTATAATTCCATTTAATGTTCCATGTAAATTTTTACACAATAAAGGCTATTGAGTTTACCAACAATATTTCAAAACAGGTCAGGCTTTATACATGGAAAAATTGGTAAAAACTGTAACTGTAAGGCTGGAAAAAACTATTTTCTTTCCTCTACTTAATATCTGGAAATTCCTTAAATCAAATTCTATACTTTTCCAAACTGCATAAGTAAATGACAATATCTCATATAAAAGCTTTTTGATTTTAGTCCTGATTTGTATTTTTTTATTAAGAAGAAATTCAAATTGTTTCAGAAAAATTATTTATTTGTCTTTCCATGTAAAAAAAATACATCAGGAGGTTTGTTGTTGCATACACAGTTGTGTCAAGGTTTGTGTAGCGCTACACAAACCTTGACAGTTTGATACACTTTTTCTTCTCATTCTAATTAAAAAAAGTGTCTTTGTCTTTCTTTAACTTAAACATACCCATAAATGGTTTCATATACAGTGTAAATGCTTAAGGCTGCTATGGCGGTCAGATGTGGGCTGACTCCTAAAATATATCCATATTGCAAACAGTTTTACTCATTATCACTAAAATCGGACATATTCACAAGTAAAGCTTGAAAGTTTTTGTACTTCTGTATTTGAGTGCAAAAATATCTTAAACTTGGCCACAAAAGACCAGAGCGGTTCTTCTATGAACATGAAGCAAAAAAATTCATCTGCTTGTTAAAACTGTGGTGTCCTAAAGATCGACAGAGTTCACAAAGTATTTATGTTTTACAGAAATGTAGCACATGTAGATAATTATCTGCACTCTATAAGCTAAAGTTAGATTTTAATCAAATTTTTCTGAGAAAATGCATTGTTTGCTTCACTTTATTTGCCCCTTTAACAAAGTTTCCTTTTTCCCCCACTGTGGCAGACAGAACAGATCGTTACTGAAAAGTGGTCCAGTTTCTCTTGAAGATTGAAGGAACACTAGCTTCTCCAGCTGGAAAATGTTTGAGGACCTGACCTGAAAAACGGGTACAAAAAGAAAGATTGCATATTATAAAGAGCTGTAAAGCTTGAACAGGAAATAGTGGTAGAATAACTTGACTATGGTACATTCACAGGGTTTTTCTCTTTGTTATTGTTCTTATATTCAAAGGTAAACAGTAAACTGTTCAATTCATTCAGCAGAATTGATGCTTGGAGAAAATTAGAAAGTTTGATTTCATAACTCGGCTTTAAGAAAAACCTACATTCATACAGCCATGGCCTTTCATCTTTCATCTGTAAACTGAAAACAATTTTTTTTAGTTACCCATAAAAATGTACAATTCCATAAATCTGGGTCGCCGACTAATTTCTCCCAAAGGGACACATTAATATATATGATTGCTACTGATCACTGGGCCGGATCACTAGCTGAACCTAATTATTCCAAAAATAAATTCAGTAATAAATTGTAAATAAGACTTTAACTGGCCGCTACCAGCAGTAGCCATCATAACTGAAAAATGTGACATGCCACACAAATAACTTAACCTTTATATTATCCTATTATAAAGAATAACAGTTTAATAAAAGGGAAAAATCTGCAAATGCTTGTATGTCACTGTATGTTCAGTCTAATAATGTAATTAAATCTGTAACAGCTGAGAACAACAGTCTGTTTTCTACCAACAGAACCATTTTACCTTTTTATGTCAGTAAATACATTAGAAAAGAGCTGCTAGATGTTAGGAAATTGGTCCAGGATATTATTAATTATTGTATTATAGTCCAACACTCTGGGACCTTTGGTATCTGAGTCAGTGGTGAGCAGCTACTGCAATGAGACTCTAGCCAACAGGCTAAATATCGCATTATGATGCAAAGTGTATTTATGAAAACCGGAAACAACAACCAACATAATATATTGTGCAGCTCTAACGTAAAAGTTCAAGCAAGGACTATATAAAACAAAACAAAAAAAATAAAAAATCTGTTCCTGTCTGTTTTTAGCATTAGAAAACACACGAGGGTGCTGATGTAGCTGCTCAAATAGAGAAAGACAGTAGTTGCCTTTCAAAATACAAATATATATTTAAAACAAAAGCAGTAAATTTGAAAAGGCATGCGTAGAATTACCATTTCATGCATGTTGAATTTCAAATTTTCTATTTACCACCACTGGCCAGTCTGGGAAAGCTTAATAGTTGGATGTGGCCCAGAGGCTCTATAATGCCCAGTCCTGTCCTAAATAAACCTAATACATAAATCTGAAAGTGTCTCATAAAATAAACTGAGATCCATCTTAAAGACCAACAAAACATGTTCTCTTTCATAGCATTAATTTCGTGTCTCACATTGGGAACGCCCTCGGCGTGACCTCATCAGAAGCTCCTATTGCATTACGCCAGCCAGGATTGGCTGGAAATAAGCCTGTCAGTGTCAGAGAGGGCAGAAGGCAGAGTCCCTCCCCCTATTTATAGGGCTGTTGCTGCACTGATAGTTTATTCAAGAACCTCTTCTCGCAACGAGCAGTTGCAACTAGCTCTCCATTAGATACGGCCTCTCTTCGGAGCCTAGCTAAACTGTCCACAGACACGTGTGCAAGCTCGGTCGCCGGGCGCTTTGCTCTGGGTTTGTCCAGTATCACCGAGAGTAGCTATTCCCTCGGTAGAAATACCGCGGGAAGAGTAGAAATACTCACAAAAAAAAAAAAAGTGGGTCAACTTACCTGCAACGGTTGGCCATTACAGAGTAGCAATACTCCCGCTGTAAGCTACCC
Source organism: Girardinichthys multiradiatus (assembly GCF_021462225.1). Lineage (NCBI taxonomy): Eukaryota > Metazoa > Chordata > Actinopteri > Cyprinodontiformes > Goodeidae > Girardinichthys > Girardinichthys multiradiatus. Next base: position 20,452,564 of record NC_061801.1, read on the forward strand.
ATAGAAAAGCCACAACTCTCCCGCCAACCTAGCCACACCTGGTTAGCTTAGCTGTCACAAGCAAGTTTTCTTCTTTTCTTTTTCGTAGCCTCACAGCCGAATCTCCTTTAAACATGGAGACTGCCAAGTCTTCCACAAAAGTTGAGGAGAGCATACAGGTACGAACCTACCTGTGTGGCAATAAACTTTCAAGCTGGAATACCCACCTGGATTGTGTGGTGTGTCTTGGTCTGAAACACGCTCAAGCAGCCTTTGAGCCCGCGGAAGAGTGCTCTCACTGTAGCCGGTTCGCCCTCAAGGTGCTCTGTCGCCATCTGGTCCGTCAGTCGACATTGTCCAGCAACGACCCAGTGTTGTCTTCGACAGCATCCTCAGGCGCGGGCCGACCCGGTCATGATATGGATGAACTGGATTTTGACCAGCACGAAGTGTGCAAACGCACTGCTGCCAAGTTAAACATCCAGTAGCCCGAGGTTCAGGCGGAGGTAGTCCGCTCCCGTTTCGACGGAGAGAAGCTGCCAAAAGCACGGAAAACAGGCAGACAACTCCTGCCGTTTTTCCCAGAGCTACTGGAAGAAGTGGCTGTCTCCTGGCGCAACAAGCCCTTTAAGGAGAAGCACCCGGTGGCTGGCAGTTCGGTGCTGGATTGTGACGGGATGGAAAAGAGCGGTCTCCGCCAGATGCCACCAGTTGAGCCGGCGGTGGCAGCGCACCTACACCCGAAGACCTCCATGTCAGCGGGTGGTCCCGCCCTCCCTTCAAGAGCGGACTGAATTCAGTCCAGCCTGACGGATAAGTCCTACAGGGCTGCAGCGCTCTCAGTCCATGCTCTGAACGCCTCGTCTCTGCTGATGGCTTATCAGGCGGAACTCGAGGAGCAGATGACCGACTCACCTGACGCTGCGTTAAGGGAGGAAGTAACAGATCACTGCCTTCACCTCCATAAAGTGGAAATCCAGGCTCTGGGCATGGGGCTCATGGTTCTGCAGGAGAGAGCCAGGTGGCTGAATCTCACCATGCTTTCCACTAAAGAGAAGGAGGACCTCCTGGACACCCCCATCACACCTCAGGGGATGTGCGGAGCAGCGGTCACCTCGATGCGAAAAAGGTGGGAGGAGAAGAAGAGGGATGATGAAGCCTTGAAGCTGTGTCTCCCCAGACGTACATTTGCCACTGGGACCACGGCCCCGCCACCCCAGCGCCAGACGTTTACCCAGGCAACAGCTCGCTTTCCCCCCACCTCCAGGATCTCGAGACAACCGAAAGCACAATTAGCTGCTCAGGCACCACAGAAACCCTCTGCCTCCAAGGCACAGTGGCAGAGGAAGCCCGAAGGCTCTCGCCCCGACCAGCCACCTCCACTCAGATGGTAAGGAGGAGGAAGTGGTTGGCCTGACCACCTCCCTGTATGGAGGGAGTGAGCAGGGATCGCTTCCCTCCACGGCTCTGTTCCTGAGCCCGTTCGAGGAGTTCAGCCGAGTTCAGTGCGTGACCGAGAGGACGTTCGAGCCTGATCACGAAGAAACTGAGAGACTGTGTTCATTATGGGGAATTCCACAGCGACCCCCGTTCACGTCACACAAGTACATTTTTCTGTTCAACAAAAATAAATGTTCACAAACTGTCGCATCCAGGCCATGAGTCGAGGGCGCAGTTAAAAACATTGGAAAATATAAACGCACTATTTCTTGGGGATTTGGTTCCTCCTTTTTCGGAAGGAGTGAGACCTCCCCGAGTGTGAGCAGCTCTGTTGCGCAGCCAATACCGCGTGCATGCGCACTACAAGACGGAGCTTTTTGTGACCTAGCGCCAGAAGGTGGCGCTCTCAGCCCGTTTTCAACAGACTGGCCTGTCAGCCACCTGACAGTGAAAATCAATCTTTGGGAAAAATGCACAGACTGAAAGTGGGTTTTAAGAACAATAAGGAGGGGATACAGGCTGCAGTTCGCCGTATCCCCCCCATGCTTCAGGGGAGTGATTTAGTCACAAGCAGAAGGGGAAGCCGCTCTTTTCCTACAGGAGGAAATTTCCTCGTTGCCGGAGAAGAGAGCGATAAGACTGATTCCTCACGAACACAGCAGCGTCGGTTTTTATTTGCGTTATTTCCTCGTGCCGAAGAAAGGCAGGCGGGGGATGCGTGCGATTTTAGACCTCCGGGCGCTGAACGAGCATCTGAGAAAATACAAATTCAGGATGCTGACCCACACCTCCCTGCTGCGCTTCCTACATCCCGGCGATTGGTTTACTTCAATCGACCTCAAGGATGCCTTTTTCCACATCCCCATATACCCACCACACAGAAAATATCTCAGATTTGCATTTCAGGGAAACTGTTACGAATACCTCGTACTCCTTTTTGGAATGTCTCTGAGCCCCAGAGTGTTTGTGAAGTGCACGGAGGCTGCTGTGGGTCCGCTCAGGAGGCGGGGCATCCGCGTGATGATGTACATAGACGACTGGCTGATCACCTCGTTCTCCCACCAAGAAGCTGCAGACCACACAGCTGTATTAGCACAGCACATGATGGATCTGGGTTTCCAAATAAATATGGAAAAGAGTGTCCTGCTTCCTTCTCAACACATATCCTTCATAGGTCTCTCCCTAAACTCAGTCCAGGCCAGAGTGAGACTAACAGAGAACAGAGTGAAAACCATGCTCGACTGCTTGGCCTTGTTTCACAGAGGAAACCTGGTATCGTTCACACTCTGCAGAAGGCTTTTGGGGCTGATGGCTTCAGCATTAGTAGTAGTCCCGCTGGGACGGCTCCACATGAGAGGGATCCAACGATGGGTGGCCTCTCATCAGAGGCTGAACCCACACTTTCGTCAGAGAGTGAGGGTCACCACAGCCTGCACAAGAGCACTACGTCCTTGGCGGGATTCCGATATGCAGACACAGGGTGTTCCGATGGCAGTTGTCCAAAACAGAAAGGTGGTCACGACGGATGCCTCCCTGTCGGGCTGGGGAGGTATATGCGAATGACAAATGGTGAATGGGTCTTGGGGCCCAAACATGCTGTCAGCTTACATAAATTACCTGGAGCTGATGGCTGTTCACTTAACGTTAAAACATTTTCTCCCTATCGTGAGGGGACACCACATGCTGATCAGAACAGACAACACCACTGTGGTGGCTTATATCAACAGGCATGGAGGTCTGAGGTCACTGAGACTCCACAGGCTGACTCACAAACTAATAATTTGGAGCAGCAGACATTTTATGTCACTGAGAGCCACTCACATCCAAAGAGTACTGAATTGTGGAGCAGACCTTCTCTCCAGGGGGAATCCTCTGTATGCAGAGTGGAAGCTCCATCCAGAGGTGACCAGGCTGGTCTGGCAGAAGTTCGGTCAGCGATCAGTGGACCTGTTTGCCTAATAGGAGAACAATCAGTGCCCCCTGTTCTTCTCCCTGCATGATCAGAACGCACTTCTGGGGTTGGAAGCACTAGCCTACACCTAGCCTCGTGTTCTGTTCTATGCGTTTCCCCCAATAGCTCTCATTTCACCAACGCTAGCCAGGGTACGAGCAGAAGGCCTGACAATGATCCTTATTGCACCCCATTGGCCAGCACAACACTGGTTGGGGACATAACACAGCTCTGCTAGGAGCTGTGGCCTCTTCCTGCACACAGGGATCTGCACCCATTAGTGGGCCAGTTCATACGAGGGGCTCGCAGGAATCTTCCCGTTTCAAGACCCACTGCTCCATCATGGGATCTGCCCCTGGTGCTGGATGCTCTCCTAGGCCACCTTTTGAGCCACTGGATCAGATGGAATTACATTAGGAGCTCTAAAAACAGCACTCCTGTTGGCACTGGTCTCTGCTAAGCGTGTGGGAGAAATCCACGCTTTATCAGTGCATCCTTCTTGCACAAAATTTTCTCCGGACAAGACCAGGGTGGTTTTGCTCCCCAACCCTGCTTTTGAGCCTAAAGTGTTGGGGTCATACTCTCCAATTGAGTAGGTGGCTTTTAATCCCACTCCTTTCTCCTCACAGGAACAGGAGAAGCTGCACAATCTCTGCCCGATATGTGCTGTAGAGATCTACCTAGGGAGAACAAAACAGGTAAGGAAAAGTGACCAGCTGTTTGTCTCCTGGGCTAAGAATCATTATGGGAAACCGGTGTCAAAACAGCGGCTCGCCCATTGGATCACTGCTGCAATCTCCTTAGCCTATAGTTCAAAAGGGCTTCAGCCTCCAGAGGGCCTGCGTGCCCCCTCTACTAGGGGCTTAAGCTCTTCATGAGCCCTGCTCAGAGGAGTATCTCTGCGAGAGATTTGTGCTGCTGCAAGATGGGCGTCTCCTCATCGCTGGCTCATTCAGTAATCAGGGTGGCTCCAAGCGCTATAGAGAACTGTGATTAATTGTTTTACAATCTGCTGACATGCAGTGTGTAATCTGCTAAGCAATTCGGGAGTCAGTATATTTTCGTTCCCAATGTGAGACACGAAAGGAATGCTATGAAAGAGAACTTTAGGTTACTTTCGTAACCCCGGTTCTCCGAGTAGCATGAGTGAGTGTCTCACCAAGTCACCCTCCTTGCTCTGACGTTGCGAGGAAGAGGTGAATGTTTTTGAATAAACTATCAGTGCAGCGACAGCCCTATAAATACGGGGAGAGAATGTGCCCTCTCTGACACTGACAGGCTTATTTCCTGCCAATCCTGGCTGGCGTAATGCAATAGGAGCTTCTGATGAGGTCACGCCGAGGGTGTTCCCAATGTGAGACACTCACTCATGCTACTCAGAGAACCGGGGTTACGAAAGTAATCTAAAGTTTTTCCCCCTTTTAATTCTTCCCATTTATTAGTTAAAAAATATTACCTTTGTTTTATGCCTTTGTCAGAAAACAGACACACACCAAAAAAAAGAAGAGATTATAGGACTTACATTCACCAGCCACTTTATTAGGTAAACCTGTCCAACTGCTTCTTAACGCAAATTTCTAATCAGCCAATCACATGGCAGCAACTCAATGCATTTAGGCATGTAGACGTGGTCAAGATGATCTGCTGCAGTTCAAACCGAGCATCCGAATGGGGAAGAAATGTGATTTAAGTGACTTTGAACGTGGCATGGTTGTTGGTGCCAGATGCGCTGGTCTGAGTATTTCAGAAACTGCTGATCTACTGGGATTTTCACCCACTACCATGTCTAGGGGTTACAGAGAATGGTCCAAAAAAGAGAAAATATCCAGTGAGCGGCAGCTCTGTGGGCGCAAATGCCTTGTTGATGCCAGAGGTCAGAGGAGAATGGCCAGACTGGTTCGAGCTGATAGAAAGGCAACAGTAACTCAAATAACCACTCGTTATAACCAAGGCATGCAGAAGAGCATCTCTGAACTCACAACACATCGGACCTTGAGGCAGATGGGCTACAGCAGGAGAAGACCTCACCAGGTGTCACTCTTGTCAGCTAAAAACAGGAAACTGAGATTACAATTTGCACAGGCTCACCAAAATTGGACAATGGAAGATTGGTAAAACGTTGCCTGGTCTGACGAGTCTCGATTTCTGCTGCGACATTCGGATGGTAGGGTCAGAATTTGGCATCAACAACATGAAAGCATGGATCCATCCTGCCTCGTATCAACGGTTCAGGCTGGTGGTGGTGTGATGGTGTGGGGGATATTTTCTTGCCACACTTTGGGCCCCTTAATACCAACTGAGCATCGTGTCAACGCTACAGCCTACCTGAGTAATGTTGCTGACCATGTCCATCCCTTCATGACCACAGTGTACCCATCTTCTGATGGTTACTTCCAGCAGGATAAGGCGCCATGTCATAAAGAACAAATCATCACAGACACTACACCTTTGGGATGTGGTGGAACGGGAGATTCGCATCATGGATGTGCAGCTGACAAATCTGCAGCATCTGTGTGATGCTATCTTGTCAATATGGATCAAACTCTCTGAGGAATGTTTCCAGTACCTTGTTGAATCTATGCCACAAAGGATTAAGGCAGTTCTGAAGGCAAAAGGGGGTCCAACCCGGTACTAGCAAGGTGTACCTAATAAAGTGGCCGGTGACTGTATATCAGAATGTGAATGTTTCCGATACGCTCAGACAAGTCTCCACACAGTTGTGTGCACTTTAGTGTGCAATGCACTGGAAGAGATCCCGGGGCAACACTAGTTACCATGTGACATACAACAGCATATGGAGGCAGAAACAGAAGAAAGGGACAGATAAGTAGGAGATGCATTAGAATAGAAAAGGAAATCTAAAGACTTGAGGCAGCAGAACTGATAGGTTAACCTCCACAGACTTGAAAGCACATGTACTATACCAAGAATGCTACCATCTTTAACAGGATCCAATTTTTTATTAATTTCTTGTCATGGATTTATATATACTCATGGGTCCAACAGAACATTTGCTCAGATTATTAGTTCAGGCAAATGACAGAGGCAGCTCTGAACTGGGATGAATAGAGGGAAGAGAAAAGATGAGGTGGGGGAGGAACTAAATTAGGTTGGATGAGGAGGTATTAAATCAAAGGTTTTACTCAGAGCAGTGTTGCGGAAGAAAAGATGTGAGCTTCTAAACCCCACAGGCACAACACAGATATGTGGGTCTGTCTGCTGATCAGCACAAACACAAAGCGTCAATTAAAACAAGAAACATTGACCACACTTACTGGCTTGCAGACCCGAATGTGTTTCCTGAGAATCCTATAAAATAAAGAGAAGTGATGCATGGAGTTATAGCACCATGTATAAGGAATTTAATCAAGGGTATCCACTGTCTCTGCAAATATGTATGTATGAATAGGAATGCAGAGTGAAAACTGATTGAAGTCTTATGTTAGAAGCTGTTTTGTAGTAATGTCAGGGTTCCAACACTTTTTTCATGTTTAAACTCCATTTTTTCCAGATTTCAAGATCTCAAAAGTTCTTAGTACTTTTTTAACCCATTTTCAAAGTCTTAATACAAAATCTCACAATTTATTTAGGGCGGATATTTGTATAGTGGTCAGGCTTTAATTATGACAACTGCAGAAGCTGGAACTTGATCCTGGGAAGGAAGGTGGGTGGGTAGGTAGATGGATAGACTGATGGATAGATGGACAGATAGATAGATGAACGGAGAGACATATTGATGGATAAATGGACAGACGTATGGATAGATCTTTGAATGGCCAGCTGGCTGACTGGACAGATGGATGAAAGATAAAGGGTATATGGAGTGACTGACAGACAGATAGATTGATAGATAAACTGATAATTGAAAGAGAGATGGAAGAATGTCACTTTTAAACAGTGGAGTAAGAAATAAAGCCTAGAAACAGAAAAATTAAGCATGTTCTATTTTCTTCTGACCTAGAAAATACATAAAATCAAATGAAATACTTTTCCAGACTGTGTAGAAAACCCTGCAACATTATCTGTTGGCAGAAAAATTGGGCAGTTACATTAATATTTAATTTATAATCTCTTTGGAAAATACAATTTCACATAAAAAGCAAAGAATACAACAATGCAAATGTCTATAATTTTAAGATTAAATGTCTGTATATCTAAACTAAGATTTAAGATACCTGAACATTAACTAAATTATTAGAGACACCGTTAAACAACCCAAACTGTTCCTGGCATATAAAGATGATGAGTGAAATAGATGCCTCACCTCCAGTCTGTGGCTGTTGTCCAAAGCCAGAGAAGCTGCTCGGCTGACTTCCAAATGCAGTGCCCTGCTGGGCCAAGTTCCCAAATGTAGGAGGAGTCTGACTAGCCAGGGCGCCAAAGGAAGGGGCACTGGTAGGTGAGGAGAACCTGAAAACAGGGGCATACAATTGCAAGTTTAAAACGAACAGGCACTGGTGAGAACATATAAGCCGCAAATTTTATCAGTAATTTATCTAGACAAAGAGAAAACCATAACATCACATGCCTGCTTATAAAATCCTAAGTAAACATGTCTGAAAGGCAGAAGATGAAAAACAGGGTGGGAGAATTTTGGATGTGAGATTGAGAGAATGGGAAGTGAACAGGATTTAATCCGTCGTACTGAACACACCCCTACGGACTACTGAGAGAGAATGGAAAGTATAAGCATACCAGTGGAAGAAGTAGAGAGCTGGCCAGTTTAATCTGCTGGCAGCCTGACCCCAAAGTGGGATTATCTGAGGGAAATAATCTACTCCTGCACACAGATCCATAGTTTGAGGCTCGGAGGCAACCTCACCACTATCAAAACACATGGATTGGAAGGACATCACTGTACATTGAGCTAAAATTTCAGTCTGATATATTTGAGGAAGGAACTATACATGTAATTTATTAAAAAGGAATATTTTTAGAAAGAACTATTTTTTAAAGTTTTACTTAATGTTAAAAGTTAATGAGTTATTTTAAACAATGCATTGCAAAAATATTCATACCACTCGAACTTTAGCACATTTTGTCTCGTCACACGCATAAACATCAAGGTGTTTTATTAGGGTTTTATGTGAAAAATCAACGCAAAAGTAGTGCAAAATTGAACTTCAGGATGAATCCAGCTATTCTGCGAAGGCCTCAGAGGGTTATTAGAGGACGTTAGAGAACAAACCGCATCATGAAGCCTAAGGAACAATGCAGACAGGTCGGGAATAATGTTGGGAAGAAACAAGAGTTAAGTTATTAAATGATATCTCAAGCAAGTAGAGGCAACATCGTGCTCTGAGGATACTTTTCTTTAGCAGGCACAGGCAAGTGAAGATGAATGGAGCTAGAGATAGGGCAATACTAAAAAGCAAGACAACAACCCCAAAAATGTAGCCAGAGCTGCTGTGGAATGGTTCAGGATCAAAGCAATTTTATTTGTTAAAATGGCCTAGTCAAAGTCCAGATCTCAATCTACTTAAGGTTCTGTGGCGAGATGATTCAAATGTCAAACATCAAAGCTGAGCTAATCGGCAAAGAAGAATGGTAGAGATATTGCTGCTACAGACTTGAAGATGAAATTGGAAGTTGAAAAAACAAAAGGTGATTCTACAAAGTATTGATCCTGGGGGCTGAATACCAATTCACGCCAGACTCAGAGCATAATTTATTTATATAAGTTATATAATATATATAAGTTGGCAACCACGCAATATTACCTACTGCCTTTACCAACTGTGCACTAATTTGTGTTGGTCTATCTTATAAAGACAGATGAAATACATTTTTGTCTTCACCGTAAGCACCTGTGAAAAGGGAAGGGGGTAGAAATAACTGCAAAACATTTCATGAAAACAAATAAATACTTTAGACATAAAGAACAATAATGTCCACTGGATCTCACTTCACACAAATGACGTGCAAAACGTCTGTTGAGAGTAAGACAGCGAGAACTGAACATTTGTTTAAAGACGATTCCTGCAACCTGAAGTCTTCATGGCTTAGATGATTTACACTCAGATCCAAAGATACATCTACTTTCAACTGGCGAGTGTTATCTTAAACCTTTGTAGTTTATTTCTTCAGACATGGCAAAAAATACATTAATGCAACACTATAATTTGATTTCTAATTTTATCATTTTCATGATTGCAGCCCTTCATTTGGTTTGTGTTTATGGACTGAGCGTGCAAAGATGTTCTGATTTTCAAAAATGCTGCATTGTGCCGCAGGCAAAATTTGGCTGCTGCTGCTCCTCTTTCAGCACTGCACAAACAGTCTGGCGATACTGACGTTTTCAAACTCTTTGAAGCTGCAGCTATAAAATGATCAAAAACCCAGGATTATATCCAATCCATCAGATCACTTTCCTTAGTTAAAGGTTATCGTACAAGTGATAAGATATTTACAATACATTTTACCAAGTTAAATGCTAATCAAGATTCTTACCCAAATCCACCCATGTTTGCAGCTGCTGTTCCTTCTCCGAACACTTTACTAGTTGAGGAACCCATTGGATTGCTGAATGAAGGGCTTGTGCCAAATGATGCTGTAGCACCAAATGCGGGGGAACCACCAAACGAAGGGGGACTCCCGAACACTGGAGCACTGCCAAAGCCTCCTGCATAAAGCAAAACATAAGTGAGCTTCGTACCAGCAGAAAAAACTGAACGCAGGAGAATATTACAAGGTTTATAGATGATATGAGTTGTGATGTTATTTCTGCATCTGAAATAGAAAAAGGATGTTTTTTTCTTTCACAAACCGGGGCTTAAATATTTTCATAAAACATAAAGCAAAGCCGTAAAAATACATATAACAACACTATATCAGAAAGAGTTGACTTGGACCTTGGTTACGCTAAAAAGTAGTGTAATTTAAACTCTATTAAGGTAAATAAGTTCAAATTTGTGCAAAAGCATATTTTAAAAATATAGTTTTAATTAATGTCTCTAAAAAATAGTCATATAGTTTAGGGTATTTTTTACCAATTCAAAACAGAACATTGTAATAACTTCTGGACAGGACAAATAGTTCACGCCTAATTCGAGAAGCAACTAAGAAAGGCTGCGCTGAAATTACAACCGGGCCAGCAGCACGCCCCAGTAAATAATTGATTGAGCTAATGTAACTATATTACATTGCCCTTACAAAGGCCAGAGGCAGGACATTAATGTGCTGAGCAATACCAGTATCCCAATGGAGCTGAGCGATAGCTGGGATCCCAGCTACAGCTAATTAGCAAAGAATGAGAAAAAAAATCTCAACTTGTATAAAATTTTATAACCCAGCTACCAATTTGGAATAATATAATCGATTTTACGGTCATAAAAAAAACCTTCACTTTGTCTATTTAGACTGGATCCACTCTAAATTGTAAGAAAAGTGTCAATATTAAAAAGATCATCAATCGGGCCTATAATAATATATTTGAATCTAAACGGTTTCTCTATATGTGTTCAGAACATACCCCACCTCATTAGGAAAGTTTCCTACAAATGTTTTAGATCAAAATTTCAAACAGTTTCCAGATTTAAATTCCCGGAATATTCAGTTAATTTTGACCTAAAATTAAGATATTAATACAAACCCGGATGCACCAAAGAATGGCTCATAAACAAAAGGCTGGGCAGACAAATGCATGGGATAAACAAAGTATGATGGATGAAAAAAACAGATGAATGGGCAGATGGGTGGACAAACAAATGGATGGATGATAAATAAATTGATGTGTCAATGGACTGAAAAACAGATGGACTGAATGGTACAAACCTTTAGACAAAGGTTCAGGGAATAAACTCTGGAAATACATAATTTTCTATATTCTCGTTCCCTTTTTTATTATCTTATCTGCAAAATTCATAAATCAATTTACATTTTTTTCCAGATTGTGTAGAAACTCTGTATTAGGATTTTGCCCAAATGATGCTCATCTAATGCTCTGCAGATTTTCACCTAGTTTCATCTCATCTTTCAGACAAATTAAAGGAAAAAGTAGATTGATCTGTACACTGAACACCGCATCTAATTTGACCATCCTTTAGAGCACGAACATAAACATCATTCCTGAACAGAACCTGCATGGATGTCATGACTGATGACCAGTTCTAAGCACATCACAAAGAACCTGCATCTGACCCAGTATGTCAACTAAACACATGGTACAGGCTCTGCCAGCTCTCACCTGGACTACTGTATCGCTCTAACAGCAGCTCTCCAGTAACTCCTAAAGAAACTGTAGGCTCTTCAAAATTCAGACACGTGCTTCTGATTTTACAATTATATTATAATACCACTGCTTGCTGGCCTCTAGACCAACTTAGATCAGTTATTTCAAAATCTACTCTTGGACTTGTCAAATAAGGAATGGAATATCCCAGACTATATGTGGATTCTTTTAAGCACAGTATGTGAAGTTTGGTACCTTTCTTAAATTACCAAAAAATGGCTGTTTTAGTGCTCTGGGTGGCAAGAACTGTAGTTCAAGAACTACAGGTCCAATTCAACCCAAAATGAAAGTTGTTTAGAGAACAAATGTTAGTAAAGTGGTTCTGTTTTTATTTTTAAACCCAAAATACCAACGGATAAAATGTTAAAATAAATGTGGTAAATCAAAGAGGGAATCATGCCACTTTTGACATAAATCAATGTAATCAATACGCTTATTTATCATTATTAGAGTTTTGTCCTTTTGAAAGTGCAAGGAAAAAGCCTAAGAAATAAGAACTTTTTCCCCCACACTTAGGGTGTATTCACACCAGGAAAGTCATTTGGTCCGCTTGTTTGGTCCGGACCAAAGGCGAACTTTTTTTTTTTTTTTATTGGTGCGGTTTGTTTTCACATTGTACTTTTAGCAAGTGAACTGTTACTTGTAAACAAAGCCACGCGGGTGACAATCATGGTTCCCATTGGACAGAAATGACGGGGGCGGGACATAGCACACACCCAGATAATCGGGAAAACATCTGTAGATGTGTGCAGCACCTCTGTTCTGCATATTTGTGCCGTTATTACAGCTGCAATATTGTGAGGGTGAAGAGCAGCTCATTCAACTTAGACTTTGAGACGTTCCATTTATAATGTTGCAACCCTGTTGGAGAATGCGTGCTGAACCCCGACGTTCTCTACGTGCCTTGTCCCACAACAAGCCGGTAGTGTTGTTAAGCAACACACAGCTTATCAGGTATGATTACCTTACAACACACACCTTTGCTACCGGCTACCGGTTTGGAAGTGGACCGAGACCACCTCAAAAAGTGGGTCTCGGTCCAGTTGTTTGGTCTGGACCAGGGTTCGGTTGAGTGTATTCACACCTGCACAAAAGGTCCGGACCAAGGGGGGAAACGAACTCTGGTCTGTTTAAAGCAGACCAAAATGTTTTACTTTCCATACTAATCCAGACATGGAAAATGATAAAAGCTAATTCCATAATTTGCGAGACTTTTCGAGCCTGCGTAGGAGCCTTGTACTAAAATGCTAAACATGCAACTAGATCACAACCTACCTGGTTTTGTTGGTGAAGAAAAGGAGCCAAAGCCCTGGGAGGCAACACTCCCTGCACCGGTGGTGAATGTCCCACTGGCTTTCTGCTCTCCAAAGGTGGACTGGCCGAACCCGAAGGTCTTTGCTCCACTATTCCCAAAGAGACTGTTGGAACCTAGAGAGGAAATGGACAAGAGCGGTTAAATCAGAATCAGTATAAATAAACAAAAAGTAATTACTTATCAATAAAAAAGAACATTTTGGAGATTTTTAGGGTTTTTTTGTTGATGAGGGTGAGAAGAATTTGGTGTCAATGCGCATATATATTTCTCATTAAAAAACCTTTAAAAAAACAAAACAAAAACAGAAAACATACCAGACTGAGTGGCCTGTCCAAACCCTCCAGCTGAAGCAGTGGTGCAGAAAGGGTTCTTGCTGGCAGCATCGTCACTTGGTTTGCCCCCAAGGCCACTAAAAAATCCTCCAGAGGATGAACCCGCTGTGTTGGTTGTACCTGAACCAAACAAACCAGCCCCCGACGACGACTGCAGATGGGACAAATGAAAAAAGAAGGAAGATTGCTATTTATTCTTTTACATTCCAAGAAAACTGATTTTTTAGAAAACTCCAGCAATCACTGAATGATACCTGTCCAAATACACTTCCACTTGAAGACTGTTGGCCAAACACAGGGGTGGCAGCGGAACAACCAAATCCTGGGACAAAAACATATTATAAAAGAGAAAGAGATTCAAAGAGCAAGTCTGCAGATGGTCATAAAAAGCTTTCTCGATCTGACGAACACAATCCATTTACATGGACATGAACATTAATATTGATGAGGAGAATGTTTAACGAGAGAACTGCATCCAACACACTAAGACTAACTATTAATAATAGTGTCCCCTTGCGAGATTCTGCCATTTAAAATCTACATCCTCACAACATTGGCAGGCTGGTCAGATAACTTAATATTTATCACACATCATCCAGCTCAGCCTATTGCCCTTGGGTACATATCTTCATTCATAATTTGTCAGATATTGTTAGCTTCAATGATGGAAGATGCAACAGTGTCAGATATTATCGCTTTAAGTCATGCAGCTCGGAGAAGGATTTGCTTTTACTCTTCTGAATAACAAGATGGTTTCTGGCAATCTGGCCTAAAATTTAGAACCTGTCACTTTCCCTTTATAGATAAAGACGTATTGTTTTTTTCTATAGAGTATATTCTGAGATTCAAATGAAGTATTATCGCATGTTTTTTGTTACATAGTTAATAAAGCTTTTTTTTGTTGTTTACAAACTGTAGTGACAAGCAGGATGGTTTTTAAAGAGATCAGGTTACTGCTCAGACTCACCTGAGGGCTGACCAAAACTGAATCCTGAAGACGAGGATGTGGTGGTGTTACTGCCAAAGACTGATGGCTGCCCAAATCCAGAGCTCTGACCAAATGCGGGAGCAGTGCTCGGTCCGAACATCCCCGACCCAGTGTTGCTGGCCGTATTGGTGCTACCGCCGCTAAAGGAGAACGAACTTGCACTGTTAGCAGTAGAAGCCCCGAAAAGACCTCCTCCCCCATTTGTTGCGCTGCTAGAATTTGCTCCAAATCCTGACTGGGTAAAAGAAAAACCACTAGACGTTCCAGTGCCGCTAGCAGGTTGGCCGAAGCCACTCATCTGTCCAAACATGGATTTGTTAAAACTTGCTCCTGTTGAAGTACCAAACCCAGATGAGCCAAATCCTGCTGCTGCAGGGGCCGAGGAAGCGGGAGGTGCAGCCGGTTGCCCAAAAGCAGTGTTGGCAGCAGTAGTTGGTGCAGTGGTAACAGCTGCAGGGGTGGTAGTAGTGGCTGTGGGAACAGCTGTGTTGATAACTGGTGTGGCCCCAATGGAGCTGCTGTTTGTGGTTGCAGGAGCAGGTTGAGTGAAAATAGAACCAGGTTTTTCAGAAGTGGGCACCTGGAATGCTGGCGGGGCTCCCTGGGAGACAGATGTGTCGTTGAGAGCAACTAAAGTGGAAACAGGAGTGGATGAAGGATCTGGGGTGGTTTCTGTTGTGGAAGCTACCCTGGATGGTGGTGGAGGGGTTGCTTCAGCTGGTGCAACACTGGTAGAAGGAAGGTCTTGTGTAGTCACACCTGCCACCAAAGGAAGTGCAGGTGTGGATATTGCAGTGGATGATGAATCCACTGCAGGCTCTGGAGCAACAGACTGACTGGTGCTTTCTTCAGTTGGTTCAGTGGTGGCTGGTTCTTTTTTAGGGGTTGGTTCTGAGACCTGTGGGGGAGCTTTTGATTCTTCTGAAGGAACAACAAGAAGGCTACTAAAAGATGTAGGCAAAGCTGAAGGTGGAGCACTAGATGGTGGAAGAGAGAAAGATGGCTTGGAGTTTGTTTCAGGAGGCTTGAACAAACTGCTTGATGAAGCTCCCTTAGACAAATCCATAGTTGCAGAGTCTTCCGCAGACGTTTGGAGACCTGACCCAAAGCTAAAGGACTGTACTCCTTTGCCAAGTCCAGTTTCGCCAAAGGTAAACGCAGCAGCTGGCTTTGTTACAGAATCTTTGACCTCTTCTCCTTGGCCAACACGCAGTCCAGAAAAACTGCCGAGGGTTTCTCCTCCAGAAGTCTTTGGGAGCTGTGGCTCAGTCCTGAAGGCTGTGGAGGTGGGGCTGTATTTGGCTGTTTCGCCTGATGCGCTTAAACTCAGAGTGGGAGACCCAGTGCCAATACCAGAGGACATGGACTTTGGGGTTAGAGAGAACGTCTCTTCTCCAGTCTGACTGAACATCACCTTACCATTTCCACCAAAAGAGAATTTACTGGCATCCTTAACTGCTGGGAAATAAAAGGAGAAACAATTGAAACTTTGATGACATGTCAAACGATTCTATAACTGTGTTGGTACGAAGCCACTGAAAGGGTTTTACCTTGTGTCATTCCGGCTGCTTGTGAGGCAGAAGTAAAACTGAAGCCTGTTGACCTGCAAAAGCAACAAAGTTGATATGTAACAAAGAAATGTGATTACAACTCCGTTAACTTATTACTTTTCTGCCTTTACCCAAACACGCTCAGGAAATATCAAAGTAACTCAGTGCTATAATTTTACTATTCCTTTATCTGCCATGCCAGATTTGGGGAGGTGGGAATCAAACCAATTTAATGTTTTTGTATTTTTTATTAAAAAAAAAGAAATCACAAAAAAAAAAAAAAAAAAATCACAACGTAAACTATCCGTATTTTATTACATTACTTTCATATAACCTAAATATTCTATTCAGCAAGACAGCAGTAGATCTCAGGCAGATTTTTTTCCTTGGTGAAGTTAACTCACCCTGATGTGAAGGAGAATGGCTTGCTGTTGCTTTGCTCCACAGAACTAGTAGGAACAACAGAAACATCTGTTTTGGATGGCTGACCTTTAGGAAAAAGTTTATGAAGTTAGTAAAAACCTATCAAAGCAACCAAGGATTATGAGCAGGAACTGAAATTGAACATAGCTCAAGATTAAGACAGTGAATATGGGATATAAATATAAACTGTGGGCTGATATTATTTTGGACAAGTAATGAGACTACACTTTGTACATGATCATACAAAGTAATTAAACAATAGTTACCAAAAACAAAGCCAGGCTGTAGAGCAAACATACTTTCAGTTGACATCTTTGGCATTCCCGAGGTGGTAGTCTACAAAGACACTACTGTTAAAGCTTAAAAACATCACGTTAAGGCAGATACAGGGTAATAAAAATAGTATGCATGTACAACAACAACAAAAAAAAAGAGATAAGTGCTTGGGTTTTTGTTGTTAAGGTTATTTTGGGGATGTACGGGAACAGGTTTTGTGTGAAAGTCCACTGTGTCAACCAACAGCAATTTGTAGCATCAATATGAGAGAAACCATAGGAATTTCTCACCTATGCAGTTAAACTGCTTTAGATGCAAAACTGTGAGCAATCTGAGGATTTTTGCACATTTAATGATGTTTACAGGTACAAGGGCACAGATTCAGGAATACTAAACAAGCTTGAATTTACTTTTTGCAAACTCAGAAAAATATACTGAAGCCACTTCTTTCTAGCTATGAGTTTGAATATTTCTGAAGTATTTTTAGACCAAGTTATTTATTTACCTGAAAAGTAGTTCAATTTAAACATATTTTGTTGAGTGACTGACATGAGGTATTCTATTGGGAAAAACAGATGTGAAGTTGTTGGGTGAATGCAGCTTAGACTCACTCGTTTGACTTGGTTGGCAAACGCCTGATTTGTGAGATCTGGCACCGAGGAGCTGGGGAAGACAAACAGAAGATGGGAGAAAATGCTTAAACACAAATATGTTCCAGAGCTGCGTTTTGTCAATTAAACATTTCAATAACAAACAAAATACAGCCTTTCTCCATAGTTTTGCTTGGTCAAAGTCAGCACAACAACTGTTTGTCTCTTTTCAAGTTAAGAAAAGTTAAATAATTTCCAACTGACAATGAACAGATTATAAATTTATAGTTTGATTCAAAAACTAAATTCTGTTCATGAATAGATTGTTAACAATCAAGCTTTAAAACTGTCCAAGGTCAACCTATTTCACTAACCGCTGCACTTTTTTTTTACTTCGTACCCAACAAAAAAAAACAAAAACCTGACGTGTCATTTTATTTATTTATTTTTAACATACGCATCATCAGATTAGGAAGATAAATAAAGACAAACATGGTATGATAGATGGTAAAGGACCTAATGGCATGGACTCTTTAACATTTAAATTTTCCTTTAGCTGATTTCTTACAGTACAAGTGACTCCATTATCTGCCTGTTTGTTTTTTATTTCTTTTGTTCTTTATTTTATATTTTCTAGTCATACTGCTTTAAGTTTTCCAACCTGAGATTTAGATTTTTTTCATTGTCCCACCTGGATGTTTCCCTTTTGCAACATTCCCTTTCTGTTTACCATTTTCCGTACGAAGTTTAGACGCTGCTGATTGGGAACAACCCTATCTTTTGTCACTCAGAGTTGTTTTACCTTTATGCACAAGTTTTAAACCCCATCCATTTGTTTACAACTAACCGCTCTCTTGCTGGGGCCTGTCAATCAGCTGGCTGCAACAGCTTGATAATTTCTGTAAATACTCTCTTTTAAATGCAGACTCATTAATAAATTGGACTCCTGCAGGTATTTGTTTAAGAAATGGAAAATAAACGGTGATTCACTTATATTTTCTTTTTTAATGTTTGCAAACAAAGTAAAACTGATTGATATTGTTAGCCACGGGTCTAATTATGCTATGTGACCAATATTACCCACCCCTTACTCATACTTCAGGATTAGACCCAATAAAGAAAAAGGGCTTTTCAATATGAAGCACAACACTAATAATTATAAAAGGGAGAATAATTTTACTGCATGATATTCAGCATTTTACAACACCTCATCATGTTTGGCAGATAATAAGCAGGAGATATGGACAACTAATATCTTCCTGTGATGCCAGCAGGTTTTCAAAGTATATGTGGTGTAAATTATTTGCGTCTACCTGATTATTGAAGTAACCGGAACAGGCGTCCCTTTTTCCTTGAGCTCTTGAACATTGACCACCTGAGGAACAGTCTTTAAGGTGGACTCTGACAAAGAACTACTAACAGGAGCTGGAAGACAGAAAACATTGGAGCAATTTACAGGATGAAGGTCCGTACGGTGCTTATATTTAAACAGGATAAATCAGAAAGATGGAATTAAATAACTGAAATGTTACTGCAAAGGAGTGTCATATGTTGTGGTCTGGGGCTTGAAGCAGGTAAATTTCGGTTCTTTTGTCTACAAGCTGTTGTCTCCCTCTGGTGATTTACTAAAGGTATTGCAATATGATATAAAACAAGATTTCATATTCAGTAGAAACTCTTATATCCATAAGCGTTCCACTGGAAGATATTCAATGTTCCAAGCAAAAAGGCATTGATTAGGCCCGAGCAGGAAAGCTGCAAGGGCCTATTGTAATAGTAGGATTTATTATTCTTTCTTTTTTCTTTCGCTGCGTCTTTGCGGGGCAATTTGGGGACTTTGCCAAGCCCCTAGATGCACACGATTTTACACAAAGTTGTCCCTCGATGAAAATCGTTGTTCCTTAATCTTGTCATCAGTTAGCGTGGCCAAACCACTTAGCCACGCCCCCAAACGTGAGATAGGCCGAACCGTAAGTCGTAGAGATCTGAAATTTGGCACACAGGTAGAGCTCCTTGAACATAGAAAAAAAGTCTCTTGGGGGTATGCCCTAAAACGCACAGGAAGTCGGTCCTTTTGGGTCAAAGGCCAATTTTTGGCCGTTTTTCACTTTTACTCACCTCGAATTTTAACGAACTCCTCTTAGGGATTTTGAGCTATCAGCTTCATATTTGGTCAATACGCAGTTAATGTGAAATTTGGTACACATATGTAACTCTCAGGACCTACAAAAAACTCTCTTGGAGCGTTGGTCCAAACCCCACAGGAAGTCGGGCATTTTGGATTGAAGTTGCCATTTTGACCCCGGATTGGCTGTTTTTAGCCCGCATATCTGAGCGAACTCCTCCTACAGCTTTTGACTGGGAGACTTGAAAATCAGTATACTCTTAAGGCATTGGGATCAAAAGTTATCAAAAGCCTTTTGATACATGAAAGCGTGTGGGCGTGGCCACGCCTCAAAATATGACATCTCGCCATAAAAGACGAAATTGATATAGGTCCTACAAGGAAAGTCACAGAGACCTGAAACCTTCTGAGATTGATCTGCCTCTGGCCCCGAACAATATTCACTGATCAGATGCTGACATCATCAAACCCCACCCCCTGAGAACAGGAAGTGTCATGTTTTCCTTTAGAGAGTCAATTAATGATGTTCTTCACCTAATCAATGTGAAACTGTCCCAAGCAACAGATAACATGATGGTCTAAGACAGTCGTCAGTACTGACTGCTTTAGCTGGAGGGTGTGAATATGATGGCATGGCGAATTCTGATGTCACGCCATGGCCATATGTTTGGCTCTAAATTACACATGCATGATCCGATTCACTCCAAAATAAATATGGTTATTCTTTGTCAGTCCCCAAACAGCTCTATTGGATTACATTGGAATTTGGATCAACAGCGCCCCCTGGGACACTTCCAGTGCTCTATCTCCCTCATACATCATCGGATCCACATGAAATATAGTATACATGATCATGGTTCAATGCCCAACATGTTGAGACAGTCAACTGATAACATCACTTTAGCCCCGCCCAATAACAAACAAGTGAGTACAGTTTTCATCAGGAAGATCAGATTTCGACTACTTTTTAATGCTTCTCGCCAGAGCAGTGCTCGGCTTCACCGAAGATTGTATGACAGCCTGCTCACACTGCCGCCTACTGGTGATGCACACAACTGAGCGGCGGGATCGTCGGTGGCGTGGAGTAGGCGATGCCAGGCTCCCATGGTCGCTACATAGGCCGAGCGGCGCTGAGCTGCGAGGGCCGCCCAATGCTGCTTGCAGCTTTAATTTTGAATAGAATTAAATCCAAGCAGGATTTAACCCACTTAATTTAACAATCTCCACCAAAACCCTTGCCCAACACCAACAATGTCCTAGATTACGTGTCAATAGCTTCTTCATTAATGGTGTTTCTGCTCTCCTGTTTGGGTCTGATGTGTCTACCCTTGAAAACAGATTAAACTCTAATAACGTTGGTAAACCGTTCATCATACTTCCTACATGTACAATAAAAGTTTCCAAAGATTTTGGCTCTGAATCCAGTTTTCTAACAAGCAGTGTGTTCAAGAGGAAAAGCTTGGCTCAAAAACAGAAACTTAATAGTAGGATGAGTGGTTCAGATCGCAGAGAAAGAAATCTCAGACAACAAAAACGGTTTTAAGGTAAACCAAAACATATTTAAATACAGGCCGTTATGAAATCTGGAAGCAGAGCTGTACAGAATCTAACTTTGCAAACCAGAATAATAAAGAAAAATTAAAAACATGAACTGGATTAAAGATGGTAAGACACCAATATAAGAGGTTTCTCCTACCAGTCTTCTGATTCGCCATTTGTCTGCGCATAGCTGCATTGGCTGCAGCCTGCTGGGCAGACATGGTGACAGGAACAGTTCTCTCTGTAGGAGGAGCACCATGTTTTACTGTCTTTGTGGCAAGAGCAGTGCTTTCAGCCCCACTGAGATTGATCTTATTGGCTGGAACTAAAAAAGAAAAGCAGCACAAAGGAAGGCAAATTATTTTTTATATAAAAAGGTGAAAAACTGCAATAAAAAAAATCTTGTTGTCACAATTTGAAGTCAATGATTTCTATCTGATTATTGGGCTCCTTTACCAGGACTGGAAATGGGGCTGAGTCCAAATCCCAGAGTTGGTGCTGACTGAAGTTTTGGTAGAGGGGTGGACTGAATGCCTCCAAAGCCTGGTTGAATAGACGGGGTCCTAACAACTGTGGGGTGGCGAGGAGTAGATAACACCATCACAGGTTGGGGCTGTAGTGGTTGTAGTTCTTCCTCTTCCTGGTCCAAGCGAGATAGGTGAGGCTCCAAGGACTGGGACAGGGATGAAGTTGAGCTTGCATCATCCAGGTCCTCGTAGTATTGTGGGGAAAGGAACGCTGAACGAGACAAGTTGGCTGCAAAGGGGGGAGAAAAAAAAGATCTATCTAATCTACAGTACAGACCAAATGATGGAAACACACCTTCTCATTCAAAGAGTTTTCTTTATTTTCATGACTATGAATATTGTAGCTACACACTGAAGGCATCAAAACTATGAATTAACACATGTGGAATTATATACTGAACAAAAAAGTGTGAAACAACTGAAAATATGTCTTATATTCTAGGTTCTTCAAAGTAGCCACCTTTTGCTTTGATTACTGCTCCACACACTCTTGACATTCTGTTGATGAGCTTCAAGAGGTAGTCACCTGAAATGGTTTTCACTTCACAGGTGTGCCCTGTCAGGTTTAATAAGTGGGATTTCAAGCCTTATAAATGGGGTTGGGACCATCAGTTGTGTTGTGCAGGAGGTGGATACAGTACACAGCTGATAGTCCTACTGAATAGACTGTTAGAAAACCATTTCAGGTGACTACCTCTTGAAGCTCATCAACAGAATGCCAAGAGTGTGTGGAGCAGTAATCAAAGCAAAAGGTGGCTACTTTGAAGAACCTAGAATATAAGACATATTTTCAGCTGTTTCACACTTTTTTGTTCAGTATATAATTCCACATGTGTTAATTCATAGTTTTGATGCCTTCAGTGTGAAGCTACAATATTTATAGTCATGAAAATAAAGAAAACTCTTTGAATGAGAAGGTGTGTACAAACATTTGGTCTGTACTGTACTTGTCGACATGCTTGAAGATGATTTATTTCTATATACAGTGCATCTGAGTGTTTGTTTGCAGTTTAACATATATGACGAAACAAAGACATTTTAAAGTTGTATACCGCTTTAAAATGTACTACCTGGTGCAGTGGAGCGCACAGGAGGCATCTGTCCCTTTGAGAGAAAATTGCGAAGTTGGGACTGTTTCACTGGTGAGATCTTGACTGCAAAAAACAAAAACAAAAAAAAAACATATAATGTAAATGTTTTAAACGTTTAAAGATTCTTCATGACTTTATAATAAAGCATTGTGAATACCTGGAGCTTTGGCTTTGGTCTTAGGAGGAGCAACATCCAGCCTGGCTTTCAGGAGTGCATCCTTTAAACTCTCAAGCTCACTTTCAAAACTACGAAACCAAAGGTGAATATCAGCACATGTTTTCCAGAAAGCTACACCAAGAATACTAGAGTCCATTTGGTATTTAAAGAAAAAGCTAACAGTATGGTGACCCTGCTCAAGGCGTAAATAAAAATACACCTTGGACAACACCAAGTTATTTTTAGAAGTTTTTATTTATATCTTATTTGCATCTTCAGACACTGGTCAGTGAGGGCAGTCTGGAAGTAAAAACATTTCTATTATTGCATTTATGGAAGTATGGAACTAAGATGATGGAGTACGTATTATATATTCTAAATACATGCATAATTCTCTACCCAAACCCTTTATTTACCCAGTTCCAGTTGCAATGTTCTGGTCAATAGCAGGAGCAGCATTTTTACTATAAAGGCGCAGTGATGCGAGTTCCTGAACAAGCTGGTCCAGTCGGTTCTTTTGCTGGTTGATGATGTACAGGTTGTTGGAAAGTGTTGTGAACAGACCCTCACGCCCAGGAACGACCATGTGTCTGTCAAGGAAAGATGTGCAAAGACAATAGTCTAAGTTTCTACAGATTTAAAATGCTGGTGGGGTTATCTCTAATGCTTTAGACTCACTTCTGCTTCTTCTTCTTCTCCAGGTGTCTTTCCCATTCCACATCTAAGACGTCATTAACATCTTCCACCGCAAATGTGACATACTGGTAAAGTCTGTGAATCTCCTGAGTTAGAAAAAAACACAACAAATCCACAACATTTTTAGGGGCATGCAAGTTATTTTATTTACATAACTCGTTAGTACAAGTTATTACTGCAACTGCGGTTTATATCTTTTTCCACATCTCACCTTGAGCTGGTCTTCACTGCGTGGATCCAGAGGTTTTTTGTACAGCAGCTGTCTGTAATTTTTGTCTCTGCTCAGCTCACTCTGTGTTTTGGCTTCCTCTGCCCCGGCAAAACCCTCCAGCAAAGTGGTCTTCAGTGTGCCAATGTCCCCGTGGAGAGACTTTTAAATCAGAAGGAGGAAAATAATTGATGACAGGTAGAAAGGTTTTTCTTGGTATTCACTTACTTTGTGTAAAATAAAGTTATGAAAACAGAAGAAGACATAAGAACACAAGAAGGGATCTTTTAGCTGCTGTGAACCCGGCAGAGTGCTGGCAGCACCTGTTACAATACACTTAGAATTAATTTTTCTACATCACATGTAAAGAGTAGAACAAAGAATTCACTTTAAACATTTCCTTCAAAAGCAAACTCAAAAATAACTATAATACCTAGTCATTTTGTTTTTGAGTAATAACTTTGTACTAGACCCTTGTGTCTTCAGGTCCACTCAAGCTGTTTCTGAGCAATAATTGTTGTTAAACATGGTGTTACCTCTGTAGTTTCCTTTATTTCCAGGGTGAAGATGTGGAGCTCTTCCGATTCTTTTCTCAGGCCCCTCATCTCGTCGTTAGTACCAACCTTAAAGTCGGCTATGGCGCTGCGTGCCTTAAGGTCATCCAACTCCTTCTGGAAGTGTGCAATCTGATGGCAAAACAAAAAGCTAGTTTTTTAGAGCAGTTTTGGAACATGTTATCTTAATCCAATGTCTTCATATCATACATCGCTATAATGAAATATTTACAATATTTCCAAAGACTTGAGTCTAAACCTCTTTATAAGCAGATTGTTTGCGTAACTGCTTAGTTTATGAAAGCTAAAGGCAGAAATCACAAAAATCATAGAGAACATTAAGTAGTTTTCAGTTGTGTTTGCCATATAATGTCCTGGATTTGTTACCAACTTTGCTACATGAATTTGTCAGATGTTTTGGCTCAAACCAGATAATGTTACTGACCAGCGTAAACTATTTAGAAATACTTCTCAAGGATTTATAATCCTGTTAGAAGTGTACCTATGCTCATCGTTGACGTGAATGGTACATTCTTTTAAGTATTTTCTGATGTATTTAAGCCATTTTTTTTTTTTCAAAGGGGGAATCATGACGTGACATACAGCTTCAACCCATTTTAAAAATAAGGTGCAGAAGTTTGAATTTATTGCAGATTTTTTCTAATCATTTTCCTAATCACATTTTTAAAATTATACATACAGGCCTGGATATCTACACCCAACCTCACTTATGTTTAGTTAAATGTCTTTTAGCAGGTTGCTGGATATTTGAGCACTCATCTTTGGTCTATTTAACCTTGTTGGTTTCATGCCGTGGACTTTGTAAACAAACCATGTTCATAAAATTCCAATCACACTAACAGAGTTGATAGTGGAAAAAAATCCTGATTTTTTCCATGACTGAAAGGTAAGTGGGGGTGGGGGGTGGCTATGTATGCAATGCACTTTTAACACATAATATATAATATTATATGCAAATAACCCTTTCAACCTTTAAACCATGGACAGTTTATGGTTGCTTCATCAGTCCAGTGTTGGATTAATTCAGATTGGAGCATCTGTCTGTTTAAACAAAATTTTAGTAATTTATTTCAAAAATAACAACAACTGCAGATTTATTATGAGGCATAGAGTGTTTTCTGTCTAATACAGTTGACATAATCAGTGTTTTGAGCGCCAGGCCACTCAACATTCTGAATGGGTCGTACTTTTGAAAGCTTGGTCAGCATCTGATGATTGTTTACTGACATAGCAACAGACTATTTCATGTAGTCATTATATAAATATGATGGGTAACACATTTTTTTCAGCAAGTAATTAGCTCCACTTAATGTTCCTGTCATAAAATCAGGCCAAGTTGGATCTTTAAAGAGTTGCCTCAATTGTTTAGGCAACAATGTCACTAATAAAGAGGTCAACCCTAAAACATGTCAGTGTTGACAGGTTGATGCGTCTTACCTCCTCCAAAATACCAGTCATAATGGGATCAGATTCTTTCTTCTGATGTAGCTGCTTCTCCAGGGTCTTCATGCTTACAGTTGCCTGAATAAAATCAAGAAATGATTTATTTACCTGCAGTGCAGTTCGAGTAAAAAATATTTATCAGACAACATCCAATTTAGCTTCACTTTTCTGGTCTTACCAACAGCCTCACTTTGTTGCTAGTAGCTACCAGTGAAATCAAGGTTCTGCAATAGCTAAATCTTCTCAGTTTGCTGATGATTTAATTTTTACTTAATCACTTCAATGATCATAAATGGAGCGATAAGAGGGACTGAACATTGTGTTAAAAATCGCATCTCTGCCTGTTCAGTTTTTTGTTTTGTTTTACTTTTTCCTTTAAAAACCAGAAAATGAGATGTGATGCTAGAAAAAGGGCGGCAGAGAGTGCCGACATTGAAATGGTCATAACTTCTTCAATTCTTTTTCGATTTCCATAAGTTTGACATCTTTGGAAGGCTTAGACTCCACTTTTTCAGGATCTGTAAAAAAACTCACAATGACGCCGGGTAGATTTGTTCATAGTTTTGCCACGGCCTGACCAATATGTTCAGCATCCCCGAATGTAACAGAAACGAGTAGTTATACACTGCATGTTTAGTATGTTTTTACAAACATAAATAATGTTTATAAGGTACGTTCTCCATCTTTACTGCTGTACTTGCTGCTTTGACCCGCGCACGGTGACGTTATGGTTCGCGCAGAAGAACCAAGTATTGTGCGGTGCCCGAGTTGAACCAGAGTTCACACTTTGGAACCTCTTTTCGTTGGTGAAAACATGCGTCAACATTTCAAAATCACGTTCGGGAACTGGGAAGGCCTCCAAACCGCAATGGTTGAAAAGGGGTACCCGAGTACTCTGGCTTTATGCCACAGTCCAAAAAACAACACTGTTAGGTTGACAAAACATTTAGTCAAATCAAAATGACTTAATTTTAGGTAATATAAGAAATCTGGGAAGTACAGTATCTTTACAACAGAAAGAACAGACCTGTGGAGGTTGGGGACGCCCTTGTGTGGCAGGAGCAGGTTTCTGGACAGCTGTGGGAGGTGTGCCTGTCTGAACTGGGCGCACCGGGGCTGAGAAAACAATTCATATATAGAAACAAAGACCCCTGCCAGCAGTACTGTGATTTTAATTTCACAAAAATCCTTTTTGGAAACACATATATAGTTGATCTCCTTACTCAATACAACTGGAGGCTTGGTGGCTGGGAGCGACAGGGTGCTTGCTGTACCAGAACTAGAAACAGCAACTTTGGGAAGTGTGGAATTAAAGGAAAAAGCTGGTGCTGGACTCTCCACTGATGAAAACCTAATGAAATAAAAAATAACTTTTGTGCATCTGTATATTCATGCGTAAATGTAAAAACAAATAGTTCAATATAAGAATAAGTAGAACAAAGCAGTTGTTTACCTGTCATTTAGATTTAGTTTGAGAGCAGGAAGGGAGGCAGGAGCAAGGCTCTGAGGTGTTGGAGCTGGAGCCGGGGATAGTGCTGGTACCGCTGCGGGTTTCATGGAAGGGGTGCTGAATGAAAATGCTGAAGGAGCAGAGGGAGTTTCAGAGGGAGGTTTAGATGCAAAAGAAAAGCTTGAGGATGCTAGCCCAAAAGGCCCAGAACCCCCAAGGGAGAATGCTGGTTGGGCGGCAGTGGTGGAATAAGTGGTTGGAACTGAGAAAGTAAATGAAGAAGATGACACAGGAGCTGTTGGAACGAAGCTGAAAGGGACAGCAGAGGATGGCGCAGCAGGAACAGATGAAGTTGAAGAAACTGCTGTAAGAGCAATGTTTGGGAATCCTGCTGGAACTGATGCAGCTGAGGGGGCAGCTCTGGCTGGTTGGGTTGCCAAGGAACCTGTGTACAGAAAAGAAAATCACTTGTAGTGGACCTCATCACAAGTAGAACCAGATATTTGCACCTCAAAAGTTTTATATTCAATTTAATATTTAACCTAAGACTCAAACATTCATTTGTTTTTGTATACTTTCTGTCCAATAAGAAAAAAAAGTTTTGTTAAATAGGTTTGGATAAATTTAATGAAGGACAAATCTGACTAAATCCAACTGTGGAGTCTAGAGATGTGACCGACTAAATCCAATGATGGTATTGGACCCGATAGACATGATTTTTGGATTGGATAATAGGCCGAGGCCACTGATTCATCCATCATTCCAAACGCCGTAGCTATATGTTGCTGCAATTGTATTGTGGAAATTTAGGCTAAAAAATGTTCAGTTCAGTCCAGTTATATCCTAGTTGGTGAAAGCTTCTCTGTCTAATGAAACCCAGCCAACTGAACCGAGTCACCTGACTTTGCAGCAATCACTCCTGACTCCATATCGGCCGTTGCCCAAGTTAGAGTGACTCGGGTCAGTATCAGGGACAAAACAAATCCAGATTGGGACATCCTTGGTCTAAACATAGAGACGGAGCCGGTTACCAACACTGCCTGTCACCCGGCAGTGTAAAATATTCTGGATGGGAAAACACAGATATTAGAAGATATTTAAATTCAGATATCTGGATCAGGTTGGGGGCCAAAAACCCTAACTGGAGCACTTCTACTAGGGCTTACGAGTTGTGGGGACCAACTTTAGCCCTCTTTCTTTATACTCATAGGTGTCCATTGCATAATAAATGTGGTTATAATATTTGTGATTACCTGTAGAGGCAGCAAAGGAGGCTTTAAAAATAGTTTCGCAAACCAAGAATGGAAATTTGCTACTTGAAAAGGAGAACAGTGTTCAGTTTCTACAACTGATCTGTTGGGGACAACAGAGTCTAAGCAGCTGCTAACGCCATCATCAGCAGAAAACAACCTGAATAGTAATGCAGCGTCACATTCCTGGTGTAAAGCTGTTGGCAGAAACCACCAAACCTTCTCAAGAGGAGCCAAGGGATGATTCTATGGTTAAAAATCTAAGCTTCATTGTGAAATAGTAAAAAAAGTAACAGTAGTGATTACATGACAGGCTGATTTTGGATGAGAACAACCAGTCAATGTTCTGTTCACAATGTATTTCACATGCCCTTTACCTGAAGTTGTAAGATTGATGTTTAAATCTGTAGAAGACATTCCTCTCTTAATGTAAAACATTTTTATTTAATTTAAGCGACTGTGACGAGTGACAATTTAACGCACTTTTCTATGATCCATTCATGTTTATGATAAGGAATTGTGTTAATATCTGTCAGCAAGAGATACATTATTTTAATTTGATCATGGGTCTTGATCTTTGAAACCACCTAAAACAACAGCTTGGAAAATGTTTGAGTGGCTGGTACAAATTTCAGTTTCAACCCATTTCGTACATTGTGTGGCCAGTGAAAAAGAAACGGATCCATCCAGTTTCCAAAATGTCTTACCCGGCTTTGGCTGTCTTTCTCCTTCCAAGGTGAGGGGAGTGGCTGGTGAGACTAGCTGCTTAACCCCAGGATTCAAGTTGAGAAGAGCAAACGGGCAGAGTAACCCCTCTGTGGACAGCATTAGCATTGTAGGTGCTGGAGGCAAGGTCTTCTCGTCAGCTTTGGGAAGGTAGAGAATGGTATTACTCTTTGCTTTACGAAATGTATAGCCTTAATTTCACAAAAATAATCAATCATTTCTTAAACAGAAACTCAGAAACATACAGTGCGATCTATCTTGTCACCCCTCGTATATTTAGCATCCTTTCACTAATTCAGGAAGCTTTATAGCTGTTTTCAAGAGACTCTAAAGTGTCTATAAATTAAAGATCTAATCAACAACAGAGATTTGTATAGATTCTCCAGAGAAATGATTTGCACTAATCACATATACAAGAGAAAGTAAGAGGTGTTTTTTGTGCTCTGCGCAATGAAGACAAACTGCTGTTTGTCACTTTAAGTGTAATATTCATGAGAGCATTTGCTCACAAATGCAGAATGTTAGCAGCACACTCATCTCACGACCTTTGCTCCTTTTCGCCCAGCGTTCAGTTTAAAAAGGCACTCAACAGTCATCCTTAAAGAACACTCTTAAGATGCTTGATTTTTGTAAAATACAGCCCACTGTATTTCTGTTCTTGCCAAACTTCCAAACCTTTTCTGCTCCTCACACCCACTTCTCTACACTTACAAAAATCTTGCATTGTGCTGGCTACAGCCCAAATGTCAGAAATCAAGCCTAAACCAACATCAAATGATGATAATTCAGGATTCATAACCCATATTAATTATGCATCAGTCAACATTGTCAATTATGCTTTCAGAAATAGCAGGAAAGAATTTAGTACTCAGGAGACCACAACAATAACTGCTCTTTCTCGCTGCATGGCTGCATTTGGCTAATCGAAACCATTTTTGCCATCTTGTATTTTGCATGATACATACATTAAATACTTTAAACATTGTCATAAATAAATCCAAATCTTTGGGGTTACAAAAATAAACTTTAAGCTATTTGAAAAACAAAACAGCAAAAATGATGAAAAGTGAACACAGTAAACCTCATCAGTATTCAGCATTAGAATTGTCTGGGCTTTGTTGTTTGTTTTGGTCCTTTAGCTTGTCTGAGCCATTTTAATGAGTGCATTTATTCTCCCCCGATAACTCTACTGTTACCTCCCCCCTCTTGCTCTGCCTACATAATGGCTCCCTTCAAATCAAGATTTTCACGAGCTTACAATCATGTCATAATGCTGCTCAAATCGCCGTTTCCTCAACAAAGAAGAAGTTCTTGAAGTGTACAAAAAGAGATGTGACTAGACAGCAACAGCAACTCTACGTGTATGTCTGCCAGACTGGACCAGCTAGGATGAAACAGTGCACTGAGACAGTAAGCTTATCACTATTCTTTACACACACTGCAATGGAGCACTGCAGAGGATGCTGTGTGCAAAAAGCAGCCTGATGGATTTCGGCTTCATCTGATCAATAGAGGTGTGTTCAGCAAAAACATTTCACAGATGAAACAAAGAGACGATGGACTCCAGCACAAGGGATGATTTAAGATCAAACCAAACGTTAATAGTTTGCAGAGTTTCTAAGATGGGAGTAGATGGCAGAGTTGTCATAGATCGACTTGTCTATTGTGAAACAAACCCTCAGGAGACAGACACTACTATCACTTTTAAGAACAGCCTTGAAACTTTCCTTTCTGATTATTAAATCCAAGCATGTCATATTAGGGTGATGATGAGACAATGGGGGAGACGTCACACTAAATTCTCAGTGCCTCTCCTTTTTTTCCTGTTAGTATATGGCCATTGTTTCTGTGGTTACTTTTTCTGTTTGTTTGGGTGCCTTTCCTGCCCTGTCGACCTCCAGTAGATAAAGGCCGGTCTTGAGACGGATTCTGCTGGAAGTCTATTTGTTTACAGAGCTCTCTTCTCCATTGTTGCTTTGTGCAGCCTCAAAACAAACATGAAATTCAAACCGATGTTTGTCGAGTTGCCCAGATACAGATTTTCTTCTTTGTTACAGATACTGATCCAAACATTTTGCAATTAAATTTCTGACAAATATTGCCATGACTGTATTTTCATAAGTCAGGGAATTGCAACCTACTCAATAGTTATGTACAACATATTTAGATAGCATACATCCTGTATATTTGACACCTCAGTTATTCTGCAAAGCAGTAACACAAAACATTTAGTTTAGAATTTTTCTTGAATTATTATTATACTAACAGGATAACATTCAGAGATCAGTTGTGCCTTTTCTCATTAAAAATGACTAATGAAAGCAGCTATGTTGGCATCCCTTGATGATGCTCACCTCCTTCTGATTTAGTCATGTTTCATTCGCAGCTGTTTGATAACACCGTTGCATGCTGACTTTACAGTTATAGAGGAGAGGTGCACGCCACACAATTATTATTTATCTTTAATATCAGTTTTTAGTAATATAGTTTGTCCAGTCTGGACAAAACAATTCTGAGTTAATATCTTGGCATCCTTTCAGCTCAGGGTTTTGCCAAAATAAGAAGTGATCTAAAAGCTAAACACACTTACTGATTTGGATCTCTTGCTGGCTTGTGTAGTCTATAGCTAAGCCAAGAGGCAGAGTGTCGTCATTCGACTCAGTCACTGGAAGTTCTGCTCTACTAGCATCTTCTAGGATCCAAACCTCCCACATCTGGAAAAAAAAAAAAAAAAACATCAGGGGACAGAGTATAAATCACTTGTGCTTTCATCAGACATTATGCAAGGCTTTAAAATAATTTGTGAATTAAATCTAAGTGAAACAAAAACTCTACAGACTCTATATTCCTGGAAACTGAAATATTATTGCATGTTTTCATTATACTTAAGCACATTTATCAAGAGGTGATGATCAATGACAAGTTATATTCTGCATTAGATTTTTTTCACTTCAAAAAAGGAAAGAAAGGGTTGAGCTTAAAAGGAATTGTATTTGTCTCTGTATTCAAAACAGGGAATTAAAACATGTCTTCTTTATACCATTTCTTTTCTAGTTACATACCTTGTCATCTTGTCTTGCAATCACGCTGACCTCAATAGACGCTGCTGATGCAGCTAACACAAGATCCCTTTAAAAACATAGTAAGACAAAGCGAAACTATCAATTTAGGACGACAAAGTTCTACAAAGAGCAGTTAAGTAAAATGTGACACATTTTATTATAAACCTAATACTAACCTAACGGTGCTATCACTTACCAGTCTTCTATGTGACTGAGGAAGTAGTGATGCTGTCGCTCTGTGCAGCTGCCATAAACACTGTCACCAAAGTTCAGATACTTGTTCTCCTGTTTCTCATCCCTTTTCTGGAGAATTTAAGCACATGTTACAAATAATGAGTCACACATAAACAAAAACGTCTGACTGTTTGCTGTAAAATTCTGCGACACCAATCTGTGATTTGTTCATAAATATATAAAACTGCCTAGGGATAAAAATGATCACTTGTACATTACAGGTTCTGAGCCATCCATCATTCAAAAAAAATATCCTGAAATGGTTTCATGATCACCTAAATAAAACGTGCAATATTCAATATGTGATAATCTGTTGTTCAGAGCTTTGCTATGAACCCTGGTAGCGTTTTAAGTGGTGCTGTTGTTTTCTAACGGCATTGGTTTCATATCGAGGACAATAGATGTGCAATAGAAAAAAGAAGAAAAAAAAGAAAATATTATTAAATGAATCAAGAGGGTAACAGATGTTTTGTGGTACTCACAGGGAGGGAGATCAGCACCAGCTCAGGAGGGGTCTGAAGACACCCGTCTGCAGCAGCGTAGGCCACTGCAAACACAGGTGTTCGAAGCCATAGCACGTCCAGAGCTGCAAAAGACAATTTTAAGAAACATTTTTTAGAGTGCAGATGGTCAGAATAGCTGAATTAGACAGATAAAATGGAACCATTGTATAACGTGGAATAGTGCAGATTTTTTTTTTTATCCAAGCAATATAGTAGTTATATAATCTTGCTTAGGCTTAATAATCTTGCTTAGTGCTTAGGCACTTTTTAGGCAAAATGCAATGTGTTTACATTATAAATCATGCAATTCAAAAGAAGAAAATGGAAAAATGTAATTTGGGGAAAAACTAAACATTTGATAGGCTTCTTGTGCAGCATTTTATCATCTATGTGTTAATATTCAGTACTAATATTTTATCAGTAAGAGGATGACTAGCTGGGTAGGTACATTCATTTCATATTCAGTAAATGTCTCCTTACCTTTGACTGGCTGATCAGAAGTATAGAAAGGTGGACATGGGATGACTTTCCTTTCTTCTAAAGCCTTTTGAGTAATACAAACTAATCAGTTTCACTTTTCAAAAAACACAAATTCAATCTCACTATTGTGAATAAAATCTACTTACTGGTGTATACTGACAAACTGTGGCATCCATTTTTCCCACAGCAACCTGTTTTCCTTTTGGACTCCAGCCAACTATAGTGAACAAAATAATCAAACAGCAATTTAGCCAAACTAAAAGTACAAATGATGTATGAAGTGAATTAAAGGTGTATTATATATAAGCCACACTTACTGCAGGTGATGCCACTGGTAGCGGGTTGCTGGGCCTGGATCTTGACACCGTCTGTAACCTCAAGAATCATCATGCTGCCATCAGACAAGCAGGCGGCCAACATGGATGGCTGAGCAGGGTTCCACTTTAGGTCCTGAACCAAAGTATCAGAGGCCACAGCTGGCTGCAAGGACGCGAATGGGGACTTTTGCAGTCTCGCCTGACAAAAAAAAGACCACAAACAGGTAAGTAAATGAATGACTACAACATCTTTTTCCGGGAAAAAAAATAGAAGATTCTAGAATTTAAATCAATACTTTAAATACATATCTTCATATTTAAATGTCATGTTTTACTTGCTTCTCACAACTTTACTTACGGTAGTGTGCGCCTGAATATTTGTAAATGTAAGAAATAAAAATTGTCTTTTGCGACCCCACTGGTCTTCTATTTTTCTTTAACGATTTATTAAAGTTTTCTTTGTTAAAGCTGAAAAACTAATACTAGCATTCTAAAAACATAAATTTAGGAAGTTACCTTGTTTATGAAGGTTCGGACATCATAAAACATGATGGACAAACCGGCCTCCTCAGATGTGCCACAAACTGACAAAGTGAGTTCATCACAACTCAGAGCCAAATGGTGCAAAGACCTGGCCCCAGTCACTTCCGCCAATGCCGGTATCCCTTTTACTAGAAGACAATAAAAATCTGTTTCAGCGCCACAACAATATGACAGGCAGAACACATTATTACAAAAAATGTTGAATCAAACCTTTGTGGTCATATTCTTACCTACTTCATATGAGCTCCCATCAGCTTTATCAGCAGCAAGAACATTTTGAGTTAAGTATACTTTGAATGTTCGGTCAAGGCCCACAAATGTCAAACCGTATTTGTTTGAGACAGTAAGCAGACAGGATCTGTCTCTAGGCAAATCTTCAGCAGGTTCAAAAACTCGTACTTTCTTCATCTGTCGAAACTGAAAATCCTACCAAAAAAAAAACAACTTATGAGTGATCCGATATGGGCAGCAAACATATGCCACTGTATCAACAACATACTTCCTTTTTGTACCTAAACAAACCGTTTTGAAATCATAATACAGATATTTTCCAATATATATAGAGCCCTGGTAGATTTAGCGTTATAATTATATTTATGCAATTTAGTTTTTTCATTTGGGGAAAAAAAAGACAAATAATACCAATATTTGTACCTTTTTCAATAATCAATTCTAGAATTGCACCGCTCAAGGTGGCAGCAGGTTGGAGTAGCTCTGTTACTTTTGATTCTGATTTATTCTTTTTTGGGAACTATTCCTCTTGTGGTGGATACAGTTGATTTTTTTTGGATGACTGTCCACTCCAGTGTCGGATGCTGTGCAACTTGGGAGGATTTTTATTAATACTTTCTATGTTTGGACATTTGTTATGATGCATTGCCATGGCAACGAGGTTGTTTCTTACAACCGGGAGCAGCTGATTAATATCTCAAAAGCTCAAATAATACTTCAGCTACAACCCCAAATCCCTGATGAGTTGAAAAGGAGACGCTGTGGATGCAGAGCAGGAGCTAAGAGAAGAGAGAGAAGGATGAAGTTCAAACCATCTCTTCCGTCGATTTTGATGGGCAATGTGAGATCGTTGGGAAACAAGTTGGATGAACTCCAAGGCCTACAAAGGATCCAGCCAGAGTAACGGGCATGCAGTATCATGTGTTTTACTGAGACATGGCTGCAGGATCATATCCCCGACTCCAGCGTCTCTCTGCCGGGCTTTTTAACCATACGAGCAGAGAGAGATTTAAAGAGGAGCGGCAAATGTAAAGGAGGTGGACTGGCAGTACTTGTGAAAAACAGATGGTGTAATCCAGGACATGTAACTGTGAAGTGTCATCTCTGCAGTCCAGATATTGAACTGTTGGCAGTAAGTTTTCGTCCATATTATTTACCCAGAGAGTTCACCAGTGTTATTTTGGCAACAGTTTACGTTCCACCTTCCGCTGTTGCTGACACTGCATGTGATGCCATCAGCTCAGTTGCTGCTAAGCTACAGACACAAAACCCCAATGCTTTTGTGGCCATTTCTGGTGATTTTAACCATGCTTCACTCTCTGCTACACTTCCAACGTTTCAACAGTTTGTCAGCTGCTCTACCAGAGAAAACAAAACATTGGATTTGTTTTATGCAAATGTCAAGGACTCATACATCTCTACAGCAAGACCTCCTCTAGGCAAATCAGATCACAATCTTGTTTTTCTCTGCTCAAAATATAAGCCCCTTGTTCAGAGGCAACCTGTAATAAAGAGGACTGTGAGAAAATGGTCACAAGAAGCTGAAGAAGCTCTGCAAGGTTGCTTTGAGGCTACAGACTGGGACGCACTGTGCCAGCCACATGGAGAGGACATCAATGCTATGACTGAGTGTGTAACCAACTATATAAACTTCTGTGTGGATAACATCATCCCCACCAGAACCGTGAGATGCTTCCCCAATAACAAACCTTGGATCACCAGTGACCTGAAGGACCTGCTTAACAAGAAAAAAAGAGCCTTCAGAGAGGGAGACAGAGAATTATTGAGGATTATACAGAAGCAACTTAAAGTCAAGATAAGAGACAGCAAGGAGGTGTACAAGAAGAAGCTGGAGAGCAAGCTCCAGCAAAACAATATCAGAGATGTGTGGACAGGGATGAAGAAGATCACAGGCTTCAAGCAGAAGGATGATCAGACCGATGGAGGTCTGGACAGAGCCAATGAACTGAACACATTCTTCAATAGGTTCAGTTCAGAAACAAGCTTCGCATCCGCCTCTCTTGCTCACAGCCAAACAGACATTCCATCTTCCTTTGACCCACAGGACCCACAGCTGTCCAGTAACACCTCACATTTTTTATCTTCCACCTCAGCCCTAGACCCTTCTGCTTCTACATGTTTGCCTTCAACCATATCAGAAGATGCTGATGCTTCCTTTGCTTCCCCCTTCCACCTGTGTGTCTCAAGAAGTCAGGTGAAGAGACAACTGGAGAGACTGAATAGGAATAAGGCTGCAGGTCCAGATCATGTCAGCCCTAGAGTCCTGAAGGCCTGTGCAGAGCAGCTCTGTGGGATTCTGCAGCACCTCTTCAACCTTAGCCTGGCCCAGAAGAAGGTTCCGGTGTTGTGGAAGACCTCCTGTCCTGTTCCGGTACCAAAGAAAACTCACCCATCAGTCCTCAATGACTATAGACCTGTTGCCCTGACATCCCACATCATGAAGGTCCTAGAGAGACTCCTGTTGGCCCACCTGAGTAAGCAAAGTAAACCATCAGGACCCCCTTCAGTTTGCTCATCGCTGTGGAGTTGGAGTTGAAGATGCCATCATACACCTGCTTCAACAAACCCACTGTCATCTGGACAAAGCCAACAGCACTATGAGGATCATGTTCTTTGATTTCTCCAGTGCATTTAATACAATCCAACCTGATTTGCTTTGTCAGAAACTCCACAAGATTCAGGTGGAGCCCTCAACAATCTCCTGGATCAAAGACTACCTGACAAACAGACCACAGTTTGTGAGACTGAAGGGTTGTGAGTCTAACCAGGTAGTCAGCAGCACAGGAGCACCACAGGGGACGGTACTCTCACCATTCCTTTTCACTCTGTACACCTCAGACTTCCAGTACAAGACAGACTCTTGTCATCTGCAGAAATACTCGGATGATTTTGCAGTCGTGGGGTGGATCAGAGATGGACAAGAAGCTGAGTACAGGAAGGTGGTGGACCGCTTTGTGGCATGGTGTGGAAACAATCATCTCATGTTGAACGTGACTAAAACAAAGGAGATGATTGTAGATTTTAAGAGAAACAGGAATAAGTCAAAAACTATTTCTATCATGGGAGAAGAAGTGGAGGTGGTGGAGGAGTATAAATACCTCGGTGTTCACCTGGACAACAGAATAGAGTGGAGATGCAACTGTGAAGCCATCTACAAGAAGGGACAGAGCAGACTGTACTTCTTGAGGAAACTTAGGTCCTTTGGTGTTTGCAGCAAGATGCTGCATATCTTCTATAAGTCTGTGGTGGAGAGTGTGATCTCTTCTACCATCATCTGCTGTGGTAGCAGCATCAGAGCCAGGGACTTAAAAAAGCTCAACAAGCTGATAAAGAAGGCTGGCTCTGTTCTGGGGACTCCTCTAGAACTTCTGGAGATTATTGTGGAAAGACGGATTCTTCATAAAATTAATAACATTATGGAGAACCCTGATCATCCTCTTCATGAGACTGTCCTACAACAACAGACAGTCGGACAGTTTATAAAATGTCCGACCAGAGAGGACAACATTCTGGATCACGTGCCACGCCGTCCCACGTGCTGCACTGGGCCAATCCGACCACATCATGGTCCACCTGATTCCTGCATACAGGCAGAAACTAAAGCTCTGCAAACCTGTTGTGAGGACGACAAGGAAGTGGAGCAGTGAGGCTGTGGAGAATCTCCAGGCGTGTTTAGGCTGTACAGACTGGGATGTGTTCAGGACTACTACCAACAGTCTGTACGAGTACACAGAGGCTGTGACTTCCTACATCAGCTTCTGTGAGGACAGCTGTGTACCATCATGCACCAGGGTGAGTTACAACAACGACAAACCCTGGTTCACAGCTAAACTCAGAAGGTTAAGACTGGATAAGGAAGAGGCCTTCAGGAGTGGGGACAAAGACATATACAGAGAGACGAAGTACAAGTTTGGCAAGGCAGTGAAAGAGGCCAAACGACTGTACTCTGAGAAGCTCCAAAACCAGTTCTCAGCCAACGACTCTGCGTCTGTCTGGAAAGGGCTCAAGCAAATCACCAACTACAAGCTGAACGCCCCTCACTCCATCAACGACCGACGCCTCGCCAACGACCTGAACGAGTTCTACTGCCGCTTTGAAAGACAAAGGGACAGTCCTGCAACCATCCCCCACGACGCCCCCCAACAGCTGCAGCCACAATCCACCACCCCCACCTCCCCAACCTCAAGAGAGGCCTTGGCACCTCCAACCCCCCCCCTGAAGTCCCCCCCCCCCCCCCCCCCCCCCCACGCCGAGGACGGCTCTTTCCATCCATGAGAGGGACGTCAACAAACTTGTGTTTAATTTGTACTGTATTGCACCGACTACGCCAAAACAAATTCCTTGTATGTCCAAAAACGTACTTGGCAATAAAGCTTTTCTGATTCTGAGTGTCTTCAGTCAGAGGCTTCTACAGATCTGCTGTAAGACGAGCGCTACAGGAGATCCTTCCTGCCCACAACCATCAGCATCTACAACGGCTCTGAAGAAACCTTCATAATATGAGCTATAACAACATTTAATTTCCCTTTGGGATTAATAAAGTATTTTTGAATTGAATTGAAAATCGTTCAACCCAACCCTGATTATAAATGCTGACCAGCTTTCTGCATGTATCCTTTGCTATTCTGGTGATTTATCTATGATACTGAGCCTCAAGTCTTGGCGCTATGTTTTCAAAAATGCTGTTTATCTTTTCTAAAACGTTGTGCTTATCTTCAATTACAAAGCTGGGTTCACTGGAATGTAGTTTTGTTTTCACAGCGTCGTTGTGGCAAAACCCTGGAGCATTTAAAAAAATAAATAAATAAGTGAATCACGCTTTATAACATACTTTATGTACTTAAAGATTCATCTTCTTGTCAGCTTTTTTACAATCTAACAACATACATCAATGATCAATGCTTCCGTTTGAGCTTTCACTAATGCTTTCAAGCTAAACAGTAGAATGAAACAGGTAAACACAAGTTTAAACAAATAATTTAAATAATGTCAACCACAAGATAAAACTTCAACGAGTCCACGAATGAGCAAATTATAACACGATTTTGATCACTGAATAATAACTGATATAACTGGATAACTAGTTTACAAAGTTAACCTCAAAATTACACCAGATTGTGCTAATGTGCTAGCGTACGTAGCTAGCTACAAACCGAAAGAATAACCAATTTATTTAACTCGAAAAACATTTTAACTATTATTATATAAACCCTATTCAACTGTTGTTTCGTCAAAAGTTATTATTATAGTTTAGTAAGCACATTTAGGATGCCAGGGCTACCTAAACCAAATTTTAAAACTGACCAAGGAGCTACTGGCTAAGCTAGCCACAAACATAGAAAATAAACTGACGCAGTAGCTTCCACATGCTACTCTGTCAACACAAGAGTTTACCTTTATTTCCCTCTCGGGAGGGGAGTCTGCATCGTCTCCCATTTTCAGTAACAGAAGTTACTGCCTTTCCAGAAAAGGTATGGTATGTTTAATTCTTGAAAGTCCGTATCTGATACAAAGTTTAGGCGAGAAGCATCAGTACAGCTGAGCACACAGCGCGCAAATTTGCCGTAGAGGAAGATCTTAGGATGGCAAGTCGATGCCAGAGAACAAAGATAATTTAGCTCAGGCCACACTAGGATTGAGCTGTAAAAATTCAGTAATTTCTGTATATATTTTTTCACCACCCTTATTCAACTTTTTGGCATATTTACATTTTCCCCATTTATTTATTTAGTATTTATTTTTTTTATATTATTTTATCCTGCTGTCCCTGCAATTAGGATTTTATGTCAATTTTACCTTGTTGCTTTATTGTTCCAGACAACAGCAAAGTATGGTACTTCGTCAAAATACAGATCAGGTCTACAAGCATCAATACATTAATAAATTAAAGGGATCACTGATACATTAATACAATAAATTTTCATTATTAAACCTGTATGATAATAGATTAAATGCAGCTTCTGACATTTTTTAAATGGTAAATGGACTGAACTTATATAGCGATTTTCCAGTCATACAGACCGCTCAAAGCGCTTTACACTAGCGCCACCCAATCGCACTCACGAACGCTCACACATTCATACACCGATACGCAGATCGGTAGGCAACTTGAGGTTAAGTGCCTTGCCCAGGGGCACATCGACATATGGCAGGAGGAAGCTGGAATCGAACCCACAACCGTCTGATTGCAAGACGACTGAGCCACAGTCGCCTCTAACAAAAACAAATCAATATTTTTATTTTATTTTATTAAGGTTGGTGTATTTCTCTAAGACCAATTTTATAATTCACACATGTGCTAATTGTCTTCCAAATAGCTCTCCAAACTCCAATGAAACGTTTGTAAATATTTAAATCTGTTGTTTTACTGTGAAACATGTTATAGCAAAAACACAGCACTGGCTATTTTATATTTTTTGACAACCCTCTGCTCTCCCTGGAAGTGGGTTTTTAAAATGACAATTTTGCATATATATATAAGTTGTTATATTTAAATAGTGGTTTTCATTTTTTTATTTATCATTATTGTTACCAATATTTTAATAAAATGAATGGATCACAGACAGACAATAGAAAATCAATGTTAATTATTAAAGCTTTATGATATTAGAGTTTATAGGGGAAGTTTTGTGACATTGGTAACATTTCAAAATGTGATGTTGGATAAAGGAGACAATGATCATTTACTCATTTAGTCATGTTACTTATGCAAATGTTTAAAATTTAATAAGAAAAGTGTATTTCTTTTTTCTTTTTTTTTTATAAAATTTGTATTTTTAATTAAAACAATGTTTAAAAAGGTAGAGCCTAATTTTTCCAAAATACTTCCTTACACTCTAGTGGTAACTTAAAAAAATCAAAAAAAAATCAAGAAAACTGCTGCATAAAAGATTTCTTTTTTTCTATAAAACATTTTCTAGCAAACCACAGGATTGACAATTTTCTTTTTGTTGCCAGCACCTTAATGCCACGTTTGCATTGTACATATCTATAATACTTTAGAACTTGCAAAACACAATTCTATAAGGTTCTCTCCTGTGCATAGGATTCATGGAGTCAGCACTACATTCAGATTCCCAAACGCAGAGCTTTTCAGCTCTTGGAACACAAAGACACAAAGACAAATGAATAAGTTGCTCAGGACAGTACATGGTGAAGTAAGGACTTTTTTTATTAGAAAGCAGACATGTTTTTGTATTGCATTTAAAGAAAAGAGATACTCTTAGAATACACAACTTAAAACCCATGAAAGCAAATACGCTGATGGGAAGGAAAGGTAGATTCTTATGCAACATCGAAAGTGGCAACTTGCCCTTCCAGTATCTATTATTGATGCTTGAGTCAGATGGCGCATAAACATTTCAACGTTTTTTTCTCTTTTATGAAGCAGTATCAACACTAAAATAACCTCATCCCAGTTTGCCTGGGCCAAGCCCTGCTGATAGTCAGGAACTAGACTATGATCAAAGTATACAGTTGCATGATAAGATTTTCCTTAAAAAAAAACCCAAAAACAAATATTTGTATTGTTGTCCATCATCAGGTTACCAATAAGCCCAGAGAATGACAGATAATGTTCATGCCAACTGAGGACAGTTCTGCCCGTTGAGCACCAAGGTTTGAATCAGTCCTTGTTGAAAACACACACACACACACACACACATAAAACCAAGAAAGCTGCAGTTAACACCACCGCCCCTTTATTCTGAAAGTAAGCCAGTACAGACTGAAACAAGCTGAAAGACAAAAGCAAATAGCAAAAGCACAGCAAGTCATTTCACATCCCCCATAGTGCACTGCGGGCCTCATCCCTTTTCTGATTGTCAGCGCTCTGAACACATGGCTTTAAAAGTTGCATCTCCTCCTCTGTTGCCTGTAGCCTTGGTCACCCTTGATGTTTTTTCTCCTTTCTAAGTAGTTCTAAAGTGCTGGCATCATGTTCGAGGACACAGGCATTCATATACAAACTTTTCAGTGCATTTCTTTTCTTAGTCTCTGAAGATTTAAATGCATACTCAACTGGGTATTTAGTCTATGTATGCCACTCTTAATCAATATTTTGCTGTTTATATTGCAAAAGATTACATTTTATGCAGACATTCAATGAAAGGCCAGGGTGTATGATTAAAAAATACAGCCCTGTTGACTGCAAGACGACTCAAGTCTCTGCTTGCAAACAGTAAAAACAGTTATTCAGCATAAAATACAGGGTGGATAAAGATCAGAGGTTTCATTGGGTTAGGGTGAACATCTGAATGGCATGCATTGTATTATACAAGTGTAATTTTTGCATATCAGTGTATAATTTTTCAGGGTTAACCTTTCAGCGGAGCAAAAAAAATAAAAAATTACAGTGCCCATTATTTTTACAGTTAGAAGCTAAGAGCAAAAAAAAAAGGAGAAAAAACATGGAATAAAAAGATGGTTTCTTCATAGCCAACAACCCCATCCTGTGTCTCACTTGAGCTTGGAGTAAACATGACACTGGTTCCCATCAAAGAAATAAGTAAAAATCATAAACATTACTTTATTTTATTTTTTTTCTATTATGCACCTCCGACGGAGCTCATTCTCTCCAAGTTTAGCCAAGACATTCTCTGAGAATTTCTCATTTTAAAGTGCAACATCAGTTGGTTACCCTGCACAAGACGATTAAAAGAAAAGACCCCAAGAAGCTATGAAGTGAACAAACTGATCGAAGGTGAGGTTTACAGAGGAAGACGCATTAGA
Organism: Girardinichthys multiradiatus; assembly: GCF_021462225.1. NCBI lineage: Eukaryota > Metazoa > Chordata > Actinopteri > Cyprinodontiformes > Goodeidae > Girardinichthys > Girardinichthys multiradiatus. Next base: position 20,495,546 of record NC_061801.1, read on the forward strand.
GCGGATGTACATATTTAACCAGTATTAATATTTGACTTTATTTACAGTTTTTTTGTTAGGTTGCCCTGTCTTGCTCAGCATTTAAGGGTGTCTAATAAGGAACGAGTTTTATTGTTAAATAAAAGCTTAAATAAACACAGTGACTCTAGTAAACAGAGTACAGTTTTTGCATTCGAAAATGACAAAAGAAAATAAGTCAATAAGGGTATATCAACATATCTGTTAGTCATAATTTTAAAGATTAGAATAAAATTTCAGTCAGAGAAAAATCTAATCTGTACAGCCTCCTTGGTTTTGTTTGTTTCTGAACAATAATTATGACACAGACCCACATTCACAGTCTAAGGCACTGCTTCACACTTGCTTAATCACCGCAATGGAGTATATCACATATTCCCGGGCCCTTAAAGTTACTGCAGTCTTTTAATTAGAACTGTACTTAAAACTCTGTAAGATTTAATGGGTAATAAAACATTCTGTTTAAAGATATATAGTGAAAGTGGAGATTTAAGTATATAGAATTAATGCACTGTATCTTTTAAACCAGTTCAACCAGTTTACTAAGGGATAATGGTAGGTTTTAAATTTAAGATGGCTTGCTTTTAAAGTTGCAAGCTTTTTTAATGTATACTTATTTATTTTTAATTATTTACTTAATAATGTTAACAGAGTTAAGTTGGTTGACAAAACCAGAGGCCATTAAGATTGTGAATCCAACAAAGAAATTCATATATTTTTATTTATTTCAAATAAATTAGACAAAAACTAATGATATAATTTAGTGAATCTTATCATGTCACCATTAAATAAACACATTATTTTTTGGATCCATCTAAATTAATTCATAAAATGATCAAATCCTGTGGAGTACCTGAAAAAAAACCTCAGTTTTACACTTATTAGGGAGCTGCTGCCTGTGCTTCACCACACTGGAAGACTTGTTTGCATCAATTTTAAAATAATTAGGTAAAAACATCTCTGTCAGTAAAATTAATTTTAAAGTTTATTTTTTTTAATTTCTGCAATTTATGTAAAAAAATGGAGCCACATAATAAAGAGATTCAATAATTTACTATACCATAAAAAAAGACTGTGACTCTCACCAAAACAATGCTACAACTTACATTCAACCATCATTTTGGCAATTCATAACCCTGGTTTCTCTGGGGCAGATTACAGTTCTTCCCAAAGGGGAAAAAAATAAAATAAAAAACTGTAAACTATAGTGCAATCATGACCTTGTTTTTTACATGTGGGGCCATCTAAAACCTTACCCTAAAGAACAAAGACATACTTGTAGAAGACAGAAAAAGAAATTGGCCCAACCTCTGAAGTGTTACATCACTGGAACGACACATAACATGTCAAATATACTGGGGGCATCTCCTTAACCACAGTTGTGCCATCACCACATTTTCAGAATATTATTGACAAAAATGAAAATTTATGGTCTACTTTTTTGATTAAATGTGTTTTGACTGCTGACTGAGACCCACAGGAAGCAAAGAACAAGGGGCAACATTCAACAATGTGTTGTTTTAAATTAATGGATGAAAGAAAAAAGAAAGGCTCTTTGGACTGGGTCCTAGGCATGGCAATGGCAACAAGTGTGAAAACAGACATCAAAAAGAGAAAACAGGCATGACGAATGCATGGCCTCATTCCCCACCAATAAAATACAGAACCAGTCACCGTCAATAGAGACCCATTGTTTCTATCCCAGCCCACAGAATGTCTGATTGGGTATGTCATCAGGGTAATGTGGTGGCAATTTGCAGTCTTTTGCAGGTTCCGCTTTTCCAGACTCCTCAGCTTCCCCACCTTTTAACTCTGAGTGCAAATGTAGTAAACCAGCGCAACTTGCTCTTAAAAGTTTTCTTTAAATAATTTACTTACCAACTCATTTCCCCATAAGAGAGGGGAAATCGACAACAACAACAAAAAAAGAACAGGATGGGAACAGGACAGCATAGTCTCAGTACATATCACACCACCACATTAAGGTGGAACAGTACTCTCTGGCATTGTTTTTTTCAGTGTAGTGCACTCCATATATTCACTCTCCTCTGTTTAGGTGGACAATACACTTTGTAGAATTAATACAAATAAAAAGCAACAACAATAAATTCAAACTAATTCTGTGCCAGATTCGGGTAAAGCAGGGTTACATCGCAATCATTTGTTCCTTTTGGCGGCCTTTCTCCAGAAAGAAACTGAGAAAGTGCTTCTGGTTTTTTAACGGCATAGCTCAAGACAGTAGAAGCTGTTATCGTATTTCAATGCAGAGATGTGGCTTTGCTGTTCTCTTCAGCAATTCTTTCCATCCATTGTTTGGATTAATGCATGCAAGCCTTGACATTATCTCATGTTATTATTCATGTTTCTGTATCTCCAGGAAATCTGTGATTTTTGGAGTTAAAAAAACACTGCAGTGTGCAATTTGATTACATCAGTACAGACATTAAAGGTTAGGATTACAGAAATGCAATGGTAAATGCATGTCCTTTTATTTGCATGTACCACTGTGTGGGTTTGGAGGTGTGGTCTGGAGCAGACACAGGCATAACATTGACAGTCTAATCTGATATGTCACAGTCAGATATGCATGAGAAATAAACAAATACATGTGATAGATTTGTTGTTCTTTTGGATTTGTTCTTAGGACTATGGAGAAAACCAGTATTTGCAGAAAACCTTTTGTAATTTTCATCATAAAGATGACACGGTACAGTGTCTTGTAAAATAATTTATACGTCTGGATCTTTTCCATGTTTTAACCTGGTATAACTGTAAACTTCAGTGTATTTTATTGGGAGTTTATGTGATCGATCAGCACAGAATTATGTATGACAGAGGTGAAAAGAAAAAGATGCATGGTTTTAAAAATTTTTTTTCAAATACAATATTAAAAATTTGTGGTGTGCATTTAGATTCACACCTTTTACTCTGACACCCTTGAATAAAATTCAATGCAACTAATTGCATTCTGAAGTGCGTAATTAGTTAACAGAGCCCACCTATGTGTGATGTCATATTGGAGATATGCAGCTGTTTTGTGAAGACTTCAGGGGTTTGTTGGAGAACATTAGTGAACAAACAGCTTGACATAGACCAAGGAACACGGCAGACAAGTCAGTGACATTTTTAGACCAGGATTATATTATGAACTAATATCTTGAGCTTTGGACATATCAAGGAGCATTGGTTAATCCATCGTCTATTAAAAACAATATAGCACAATTGTAGACCCACCAAGACATGGCCATCTACCTAAAATATCTGGGTGGGCAAGGAGAGCATTAATAAGAGAAGCCGCCAAATGGCCCATGGTAACCATGAAGGAGCTACAGACATCCACAGATCAAGTAATGTTGACTGGGAGGTTATTGGTTCTGGACTCAAAAATCTGGCCTTTATAAAAGAGTGTTAAGAAGTCAGAGCTACAATGGAATGACTGATTCTAAGTATATTTATGTGTTGCAGTGGTTATTTGTTAGCATTGCCTGGCCAAGGTCCAGGCCAAAATTCACAAGAGAAAGTTTACCAAACACTTTAAAATGCTCTCCATCCAATCTGACTGACTACGAGATATTTTGCGCAAAAAAAAAAAAAAAAAGCGGCAAATAATTTAACTTTTTGATGTGCAAAGCCAGTAAAAACATACCCCAAAAGACTTGCAACTGAAATTGCAGTGCAAGGTGGTCTTAAGAAGTATTGTGTAATGGGAGAGGGAGGAATACATATTTGATTTTGTAAAACATTTTGAAAACCATCAATTATTTTCTTTCTGTTTCACATTTCTGCACTGTTTTGTGTTGGTTTGTCACATAACATCAAGATAAAATACACTGAAGTTCATAGCTCTAATGTCACAAAATGTGGACAGGTTCAGCGGGTAAGATACTCTGGCAAAGCATTCCAAGTTAAAGAAGGGAAAGGGTTTCTTTTTTTCTAAATGGTGCTTTCACAGTACATAACCTTTAATTATAATACTGGTAATGTTCACGCATATTCCTGAACAATAATGTGATTTAAAGAGGTCTTGCTGGAGAGCTATGCTTCTCATGTACAGTTTTCCAAGTTATTTTATGAAATAAGATTACACTGCAACTAATAAACTTCTGCAAACCAGCTTTTGGTGGTTTCACAGTGATATGATGAAGCCTCACAGCCAACTGTTTTGCTGTTTGACCTTTGCAATAATGCTGCAGAAGCCCAACAACCAAATACATACTTGGATCCAAGAAGGTTCATGCTCTGAACTGACTAATGCCATGCCTGTGTATACTTTTACTACTTTTGTTTTAATTTCACTACATGTAAGTATGCAAATACACAACCACACATGAGCGCATGCATGTGCTACCAACGTTTGATAAAAGTTGCGAGTGCAGCTTTGTGTGTGGAAAAAAACTTTCCCTGTTAAGGAAGCACAGAGGAGCAGAAAGGGTGATGGATGAGACAGGGAGGGGAAAAAAATGTGAGTGTTAAACACATTTCACATCAATGAGAGGGACATTCACTGTCCGTTCAACCTCACATTTTGTCCAAAACTTTCTGCCTCCTGATCAGGTGCCGTATCTCCTGAACCGACCACCGACACCAAAACTGGTGCCCCCAGTGATCGGTCCACACCCTCCGAACCAGCTTCATCGTCATCCTCTTCCTGATCCTCCTGGACTGTTGCTTCACCTTCACCATCAGCTTCTGCTCCAGCCAACACTGAACCGGGGCTGCCTACATGAGTCCTGAGAGGGTCCTTGGGATCCGGATACAACCTTTGCTTTAGGCTCTTCAAATCGTGCTCAAAGGAGAGTGGAACTCCTGACTGAGGAACACCCAGGGCGAGGTTCAGACCAACAGCAGCAGCAGCACTCATGCCCATGCCAGCGCGATACACTTCCATGCCGTCAGGCAGCATGGACTTGATCTTAGGGAGCCATCTCTTGCGGACCCGCCTTGCATTTGTGCACATGTCAGCGGCAATCACATTCATTTCACTCTCTTTGAAGTTAGGATTAAAGTTTTGACAGTAGACTGTAAAAGAAGAGAAAACAGCGATCTCCACTTAGCGAGACAGCAGCCATTACATGACATGCATCAGATATTGCACAATAAACCTACGTTTCACAGCATTGAGGACCCTGCTGTCCAGGGGCTTTCTGCTTGGGTCACTTGTAGAAGAGCGGATGCCTGTCCCACAGCTATTTGCTAGAGTGTTTCTACAGGAATACAAAGTAAACACCAGGGGGCAGAATCAGTAACAAACATATACAGTAAATCACATGGGAACACAGAGAAGCACACACTCAACTAGCTGTATTGCACGACATGATCACAGATGGAGTGTGAAAGTTGATTTGTGACAACAGCAGCAGTGCTGGAATCAAGCACATATCTAAGAGAGGAATACAAATATTTGAACAATAACTGCCTACTTGTGCTTTGCTTTACACTCACCTATCAAAGAATGTGGCTAAGAGGCGGCGAAGCAACACTTTGTGTTTGATACCCGCGCACAGATGGCAGTTCATAAGTTGGCCTCGTGTCATGAACACCTGGGTTCCTGAGGAGCATAGACAGAAAATAGTTTCCTGAGAACAATGCCTCAATCAGAATCAGTTTCTTTTTTCGTGGCTTTTCACTTTTTGTACAAGTTCATCTGTTAGTCACTACTACATTTCATATCTTTAATGAAATCAAACAATCATTAGCAAGTCAAACATAATAAATGAGGAAATGACTGGAAAATAATTCAGTACATACTCTTAAAATAAATGTTCAACAATGGTTTTTCAATACTCATTTATAGTGCATTGGAAAAGTATTCATATCTCTTGAGCCATTTCACATTTTGCAACAGTGCAACCACATAATTTCAATGTGATTTGTTGGGATTTGTATGTGAGATTAAAAACAAAATAATGCAACATTGTGAAGAGGATAAAAAAAGTTTTCAAAATGTTTTACTAATAAAAAAAAGTGTGGCATGGATTTCTACTCATCTCTCCCACTTTATTTTGGTACCCCTCAGTAAAATCCAGTGAAATGTATTGCTTTCAGAACTCTTCAGTAATTATTTTTTAGAACAGTGGCAAGAAAGCAACTGCTGAAAGAAAGCTATAAGAAGGAAAACCATCAAGGGAACACTTCCTGGGCTATATGTAAAATGCTGCATGTGGAGAAAAACACATTACCCTGAACACCCCATCCCCATGGTGAAACATGGTGGTGGCAGCGTCATGCAGTGGTGATGCTATCTGTAAGCAGTGACAGTTAAGCTGCTAAAATGACTGAAAACTGGATAGAACTAAATACAAGACAATCCTGGAATAAAGCCTGTTAGGTGCTGCAAAACAGACTTAAGACAGGACAAAAACCCCCCCAAAAAACAAGACAATAACCCGTAAAACACATGACCAGAACTAGAATAGAATGGATAAGATCAAAGCATATTCAGTGTTAGAATGAAGAAGTGTTAGAATGAAGCCAAATCCAATAAAAAATCTGTTGGAAGACTTGAAAATTGGTGTTCATAGTTTCGAAGAAGAATGTGAAAAGACTGTAGCTAATGATGCCCAAGGAACTAAAGCTGTATTTGTAGTGATAAATGGGGTCAAAAAGACCCATCTTTTTGACCATGTTATAACTTTCTGAACTCCTGTACTTTTGGGGACCTAACCAAAACTTGCTAATCATCTGCGTCACCCAGGAAATAGCAAGTAAAGAATCAGGGCTCAATTCTTTTGCTTGAAACTATTCAATGCTAAAGAAAAAAACAAATCTACTTATCACTACGCTCCTTGCATCCTGAGTGGTCTCTGCCCTTTCGGAAAGTCTTCAATTGATCGCTAAGAGCAATATCTGGCAGTCAGGCAACATTATTCAGTTTTTGTGTCATCATAACGGCAAGGGAAAAAAAAAATCCCCTTCACATTTTCAGAGCTCTGTAGGGTCCATTTGGCAAACTCCTCGCAGCCAGTCATATGCTTTTTACTTTAGTCTGACTTCCACTCAGTCACCCTTCTATAAAGCTCTGATTGATGATATCTGCAGAGATGGTTGTCCATCTGCCACAGTCTTAAATCTCCACAAAGGAATACTGCAGCTCTGTTTTAGTCCTTTCAGGCAGTTCAAGTCCACAGCATGAATTAAACCCACCACTGCAAACAATCTGGATAATCTGATGTCTACCACGCTTTTGTGAACCTCTCCTGACGTTTGTAAACATGTGCAGACAGCTTTTTAGTGAAAATGTCCTCAATTAGTTAGAACAGTTGAATTTAAATGTGTTGGCATCTATCTGTAATTAAATCAAATTGTTCAAATAAATACAAATACAACAATGACCAGAAAATGACCTTTGACAGCTTGGTGGGGGTAAGCTCTCTGAGTCATGATCCGTTTGTACTCGGATCCACAAATCGTGTTTCTTTTCTACTCTAAAGGAACCCTCTAACATCCTAAATTTATTAATTTCAGTGAATTCAGTCAGTGAAATGCAATTTTGAAGTATTGAATTTTAAATACAAATTAGGTGTAACAGTGTAAATGCTTTCCAAACCTAATGTTAGCTGTGCATGTCAATGTTTTAAAACTGTGTGTGACAAGAAGCTTGTGTTTGCATGCCTACCAGCGACCAATTCCAGCTTCTCGCCAGGGTCTCCCTCAGTGTAGAGCTTAGGGTGGCAGCGGTAGCCTATCTGGCTTATGAGGCTTGCTGGCAATGCCACCAGGTCCCTGCGGATGAGCACACAGTTGCGATTCTCCAAGGCCAATGGCATTGCTGCCATCTCTGACTTGTCCTGGACTAATAACATAAAACAAACAGAAATATTTCAGGAACAACAATTGAGACATAAACAGAAACACAACTGAACAGTTGATGTAGGCTTACAACAGTGTGCTGTACTACAGTGCTTTGTCAAAGTATTCAAAACATGAACTTCACTGTATTTCATTTGGATTATCTGTTCTGGATGAACATAAAGTGGTACATAATTGCAAATTAGAAGGAACATGATTTACAATTTAACATTTTTCACAAAAAAAAAAAGAAAACCGATTCACCCCCTTTACTTCAATACCCCTGTATGACATCCAATTGAACTAATTTCAGCTTGAGTCCACAGTTTTCTAATATTATCTTAGTACAAATGCAGCTGTTGTTTAAAGGTTTATTAGAGAAGGTTAGTGAGTAAACAGCTTAAATCTACCAATACATGTCCGTATACTTAAACTGATAGGGCGGATGAGATGGGCAATAATGAGAAAAACATCTAAGAGCCCCATGTAACTCTGGAGAAGCTGCAGTTGTGTAAATCTGGCATGAATGACAGACTGGCAAGGTTAAAGCTGCTGTCGAAAAAAAGTCATAAGACATCCCGTTTGCAGTTTGCCACAAGCAATGTACAGGACATAGGGGACTTTTAGCCTAAATGCAAAATGAAATGTGTGACGGAAAACTAATACAGTACATCACCCGTGCACTGTCCCCGTGTTAAAACATAGTGGTGGCTGTGGAGATGTTTTTCTTCAGAAGGGAGAGAGAAGTTGATAAGAATTGATGAGAAGATGTATTGAGCTGAGCGCAGGTCAATCCTGGAATAAAACCTGCAAAAGACTTAAAACTGGGGTAGAGGTTCACCTTTCAGCAGGATAACAACCCTAAACATGCAGCCAGAACCACCATAGAAAGGTTTATATCAAAGTATAATAATGTGTTTGATTGGCCCAGTCAAAGTCCAGAAGTAAATCAGATTGAGAATCTGATGCAAAACTACTGCCCCAAAAGACTTTAACCTGTAATTGTAGCAAAAGGTGGCTTTCCATAGTATTGATTCTGGGAGGCTGAATTCCACTTTACAATTATGTGCTACTTTGTGTTAATCTATCCTGGGGTCCATTCCTGTGTAGCCACTGCTCTGCAGCTGCTATATGCATGTCTCTTACAACACACCTGAATGAATGACCCAGGCTGCTGAGATAAGATAAGTCATGATGCTGCATCAGTAACCAGTTGTAAAACACTAAAACAGCTGGGTTTCTTCCACCCTAGATTTTTTCCCCTAACCTCTGCGATGACTCACAGGCATATGAGCACAAACGCAAATTGGGAGAGAATAGCTGTAACGAATGCACATTTTTCAAAACACATGCAGACACTGAAAAAAAGCTGATTTTTCCCTTTGTGTATGTGAAGATACGTCTGCCTGCACACACACACACACACACACAGAAAAGAGGTGCGAGGTTCTCAAATATCCAACAATGTCACCCTGCGGTGCTCTGACTGATTGCAGATAGAGGTGATTTCATGAATTACTGAAACTCTAGAGTTTAACAAACCCCCTGGCGTGCCTTTTTACTTTCAGAGTGAAAAAGACTAATGGAGAGATTGTGCAGCATATGCCATGTTTGAGAGTATCTCACATAACTGCTTCCTGTAGGTGAATATAAAGACAATTAAACATATTGGATGCCTGCATAAATAGGGACGTCTGCACCAATGTGAAATTAAGGTAAAAAAATCATTACCAAGTGACCAGCCGGTGTAGCTGCAATAAGGACTGGGTTGTTGGTTACAATGCACTCCGATCCTAACACCATAAGGCTATCTTTAAAATGGGAGAACCCACACAAACTCTGGAGGCACAACATCCTGCTTTTCTAAGATGGGCAAGATACATCATTTATGAAAGATTAGACAATGTAACTGGAATAAAATCAATGTGTATCTTTTCTTTCTTCTTTTGTAGACCCCACACACAAAACATCTGGAGAAACCCTACAATTATTTTCTACAAGTCATTCCGAGTCTTACATGATTGGTTAGGTTAGATTAGTCCCATATGAAATTAATATCCTATATCTGAGCCAAAGGCAGGTGAGAAACAATTGCACTTATTCTGAACTGTAATATAAAACTTCTAAATGTTTGAGTGTTAAGGACTTCTTGCACCAAGAAATTGGTTAGTTGCCCAAAATCAGACAATTTTACGTTGGACCGGTCCTGATCAGTGAGCTGCCATTGGAAACTAAATAAACTGGATTTGTTTTTGCATAAGAGTATGCTCTAAACCTATCTGCTAACAATTCATGCTGACAACAGCACTCTTTGGTGTGGAAGTTGTTATTGTGGGAAGAAAAGTTATTTTTAATATAAATAAGATGTTTAGAAATGAAATCGTAAGCATAAAAGGTCGAATAAACTACCTGGAAGGAAAATGTATTTTCTTTGAAGGTATCTCAGCTGGGCCTGCACAATGGTGCAGTTGTTAGCACTGATGCACCAAGAAGGTCCTGGGTTGCTCTCCCTGTGCATGCGTGGGTTCTCTCTGCGTACTCTAGCTTCCTCCCATATACCAAAAACATTACTGTTAAGTTAATTGGTCTCTCTAAATTGCCCCTTTGTATGAATGGGTGTGTGCATGGTTGTTTGTCCTGTGTGTCTGTGTGTTGCCCTGCGACGGACTGCCGACCTGTCCAGTGTGTACCCCGCCTATCGCCCCTTACACTGCTGGAGATAGGCACAAGCTCCCCATGTCATGCTGTATGGAAGAAGCAGTATAGAAAATGGATGGATGGATGGATGGATGATGACAAAATAACAAGAAGCTGAACATATCACATAGAAGGCCCTTTGCTTTATCCTAAGAGTTCAATTCTGTCCCAGAACATGCTGGATTAGGAACTGCTGGCAGTCTTTTGAAAATCACTGATGTTTATAGTAACTAGTGCTTCTTTGTACAGATATCTCTATGCCATTTTCTGAAAGACTTACTTTATTTGGAGATTTTGGAGATTTTTATAGATGCAGAGAGAGAAAGCTCTGTAACTGGACTGTTTATGAGAAAAATCATTGCTTTATTTTATTATAAATATTTTACTGTTTGGACAGTTAAAGCTTTGATTTATGCAGAAAGTAGAAAAAAAGGATTTTATTGTAACTGAAGCGTTCTTAAAGAGAAATCAGAAAGGCTTTTTTTAAACTTTACAAAGTGGTGAATAAAAATCACTCACTATAATCTGTGATCTGTGCATTTCTCTTATAGAAATATAAACACATTTTTGCTAATGGACATGTGTAATAGCAAGCAGAGTAAGACTTGGAAGGATATACTGTTGTACTCACTCCCATAGGGGTTAGCTGAACGTCCATAGATATGATTATAGGTCTCCTCTGATATCCCGTCATATGGCTCTTCCTCAAACTCCTCATCATCATTCTGGTAGGATGTGGGGCTGTCTGTTGTGGGAAGGCTCGACTCTCCTGGGCTGGATCTTTCCGCACCTGTTCCTCCACCCGCCCCACCCCCTGCTCCACCTCCAGTGGTTCCTTGAAAGTGGAAAGCAGACATACCAGGAATAGGAGGCCCTCCGGCTGCAGTGCAGATAGCTCTCACCAGCCGACTCCCCAGCTCTGAGGTTGAAATCTTTGTTTGCGTTGAGGGTGTGGAAATTGGTGTTGGGTCACCCACTTCTAATTTAATCTTACGGTGTGGCAAGATTAGGGATGATGTGGACCAGCTTGGGGTTCCCAAAATGCTGGCCACCGATAGGCTGATACTGTTATTAAGAGGACTCTGCGGCTCCGATCCTGTTTCTTCTAAGGAACCTGCCGTTTGTGAGTCACAGTGAGGTGAATTTGCCTTGAACATTAGGTCCATGCCTCTTTCAACTATGTGTTGAATCTGGAGGTAGCCAGCTGTGTACATGACAACCAGCTGTTCACTCGCTGCCATTGTTAGCTTCCCTGTGTAGCAGAATGTGAGGATCTGCTCAAAGCAAGCAGGTGTGACTGAGGAAGGCAGTTCAAACTGGGTCTTGGTTGAGCTGCTGAAGAGGTCACGAAAGTAGAGGCTGCTGGCTGCCAAAACCGCCCGGTGGGCTTTAAAAGCTTGACCTAGTTCAGACAAAGAAAGATGTTAAAAACAATTGTGCAACATTTATTAAATCACAAAAAATCTCCACCTTACTCACCTTTTACCAGTATGGATACGTCACAGTGATGTCCCAGCAGTCGCTGCTCATTGAGGGAGCCCAGGACCGTGGCTCCAAAATTCGGGATCTCCACATGGAGCAGCTGGGACATGTTGGCCGAAGGGGGAGAGGAAGATGGTCTTTCAGACTTTCACTCTTCCACCAAGAAAGACATCTGGAGAATCAAAACAAGCAAAACCAAAAAATGTATGGAGGACATCTTTTAGCAAAAAAAGAAGCAGAAAATGTGTGAAATATGAATAAATTTGCCAGAGAGGGAGAGACAGAGGGAGAGAGAGAGAGAGGGAGAGGGAGGGAGAGAAAGAGTTGAAAGAAGCAACAACTGAGAGGAGGATGCAAAGATTGAACACTGAGATGGAATTAAGTGAGAAAACGAATACAGTTGAGGGAGAAGTGAGAGGAGTGTGAAAGAAAGATGGATATGCAAAGACAGTGGGTGAGCGATTGAGACAGGAGAGAAGAAGGAGGAGCCAAGTCACTCCACAGGACAAAATAAAAAAAAAGTACACAGTGCCATGCCTACTGTAGGAGAAATGTTGTGAAACCTCTTAAGGCTATGTTGTTTGACATGACTTAATTCCTGGAAATCTGAGGCTCATTCCACGTATTGCTTGTCAGGCATGAAAACTAATTTTCCTGCAGCTTGGACTTTGATGGCCAGGAAGATAGCTTTGACAATAACTTTTTTTTCGCCTCAACAAAACCCACTGAGTACGGACAGTTTTTCAAGTCAGAGTTCATAGATTCTCCTTCGTTTTGCTGATGCTACACCTTTGTCAGCATTTGCTCTCTTTCTAAGCTTTGGGTAGACAGATATTTTATTTTCACATTAACTGAGACTTCTTTGAATTCCTTCGCACCACATTCTCCAAGAATACACCTTCATTACTTCCATGAACCTTGTATCATTGTCTTTGTCTCTCCACCTACCTACCCACACACACACACACACACACATACATATACGCAGTAGTTTCATTATTGAGCAATGCTGCAGAGCAGTTTCCAGGAATACAAACTGAAAAATGTCACCGCCTCTTTAACACACAAACACACACACAAAGCCTCTCTCTCTCTCTCTCTCCCACTTCATGAACTCCATACAGGCACACATGCACTCTGGCTTACTTACATAAAAGTGTGCATGCATACACGGATACACAGGCAGAGGCAGTGTAGGCTGCATAGGGAAATTACTGTGTAACCTGGCACCTAAGCACTCACCTGGAGGAAACCAGTACATAATTTTTCCCCTGCTAACATGCAGAAATACCACTCACTGTTAGCCCAGACAGTTCTGAGTCTTCTGCTTTAAGCACAGTCAGGAGCAGAACAGATGAGTAGTAGTTACAGACAGAAAAGGAGAGCACTCTGATGTTTCCCCTCCGTCTGGCTAGCTCTCGCTTTCACCTAAAGTGTCTGTCTCAGAGAAGCTTCTCTGACTTTTCCTCTTCCTGCCTCCTATCTTTATATCCTCCAAGACCCCATTTTCTCTGCTCGCCGTCTGCTCGAGCCCAGTCTCAATGCCTCCTTATCGTTATCTCTCCCTGCTTTCTATTCTCCGAGGGCTGAATTCAACAAGTGCTGCTGTACAGAGGGGACCAAGAGAATATAGAGGAGATAGAGCGAGAGAGAAGGGAGAAGAGCAGGGAGAATCAATGATGAAAGAAGTGGGAGGCTGGGTCGGTGAGTGTGTGTGCATGTGTCTGTGCGCGTGTGTCTGATCAATGCAGTATCTATACGTCGCAGGGAGTGGGAGGGAGAGAAAAACACAGGCTACAGTTACAGACCGAGACAGCGACTGGGCAGAGAGAAAGTCCGACGGAGGGAGGGGAGAGTTGAGACAGAGAGAAAGTCATTTGAGGACAATACGAGTAGGGAAAGACAATTAGATTGAAGCAACTTCTGCCACATGCCCCTCGACACAGATGTCTATATGGTGCGACAGAGAAAAGGGAGGGGAATGACTCAGACAAAAGAGAAATGAGAGAAGCTTGCAGAGGTCGTGCGCGCTGTTAATTAATTAGACACGGAATAGTGAAACATTTGAAATGCCGGTTTGACGCAAGTCTGGAGAGAATGCATCATTCCTTCAAACAGCCAGGCACTATTAAACTGGAAGGCTAAAAAAGTTTGTAGAGAGGTGCTTTCCACTTTTTGAGACAATAGCGGGGAACAAAAAAAAAAGAAAAGAGAGAGAGGTTTTTACTTTTCAGCAAGTGTTGTGTATGTTCTCTGAATCATGCCAGGACATCTCTTGCCAAAACACCCACACACAACCAGAGCAAAGCACTGTCTCCACACGAGCCCTATTTTGCACATGAATTGATAAATTAAATGATTAATTTACACCTCCGCTTTCGTAGCTCTGCTTATTTAGGTGGCATTTCTCCGCTTCTGCTGTTACTTTTTTTTGCCAGCACAGAAAAAAGGGCCTCCATAAATGTCGCTTGATGTGTATGAGAGAGGAGAGGAGACGGATGATGCAGCCCGTGACAGGACAATGGCTACAAGAATTGCAGCAGATACTGGAGAGGATGCGTACCACAAAGATCTATGTGGGAGGTTTAAAAAATGCAAAGTTCTGTGATCAATAGTTAAGAAATGTATTATTGTATTTGTGTACACACACACACACAATACCGTGCTGAAGTATTCATACCCTATAACTTTATCATAGTATTTCACACTGCAACTATAAGACTCAATATCCATACACTGAAATTTTTGCAAATTCTTCTTCAGAAAACAGGTCCAGCTCTAACTTATTTGACAGAGAGGATTAGTGAAAATCAGCTTTCAACTCTTGCCAAATATACATCTATCCATTGTTTTTTGCTTATCCAAGATTGGGTTACGGGGTAAACCAGACATCACTCTCCCTGGTGGCACTTTCCAGCTCATCCTTGGGGATCCCGAGGCTCTCTCAGGTATGAAGGGCTATAGTCCCTCAGCGCAATATGGGTCTGCCTCAGGGCCTCCTACCAGTGGGACATACCCGGAAAACCTCCACAGGGAAGCAGCCAGCAGGTATCCAGATCAAATACGCAAGCTACCTCAATTGGTTTCATTCCAAGCGGAGAAGCAGTGGCTCTACAGCAAGCTCCCTCCAGATGACAGAGATCCTGACCTTGTTTATAAGGCCTAGCCTGGACACCCTACAAAGGAAGCTCATTTTATCCACTTGTACCAGGGATTAGAGGGTGACACGGGAGTCGATTTTCTCTCCTGTCCCATCCCGCTCCCACAGAAAAATGTCTTGTCCCATCCCAATCCCAGGCCAGAATAACAAAAAAAAAATCCTGTCCCATCCCACTCCTGGTAAATTGACTCCCACTCCCATCCCGCTCCCATTTTTGTTTTCTTCATTTAGTCTTTTGGCAATTTCTTTGTTTGAAGGACCAGTTAGGTCCCTGTTTTCAGCTGTAGTAAAGTCCAGTTAAAGTAAAAAGAATAATTATGAAGAAATAATAAAATAACAAATAGACCATGCCTATCTTAGCTGAATAAACAAAATATACATAGTTGTATTTTACTCATTTATTAGGTGATTGTTTCCTTTGAACAATGACATTACTTTTATGTTTCAAGTTGCTGAAATGAAAGAAAAATGCACCTAGCAAGAGAACTGTACTTGGTGAAGAAAAGTGCAAAAAGGCATCACCTTCACAATTTAAAAACTGTACTTCAATGGTTCACAGCCCTGGTCTTCAGAGACCCCTTCCCTGCAGGTTTTAGATGTGTGTCTGCTCCAGAACACCTGATTCAAATTCTGACATGACCTCCTATACAGGCATGAAGAATGGAGGGTCAAACTGGACAAAATTAATACAATAAAATCATCATTAAATAAATAAATGTTGTGAATGTCCCACAAGTGAAGTAAATGTAACATGAAAGAAATGTAACATTTGATACATTTGATAAGATGTGAAAGTTTAATTTTGGTCCCATCTGATCAGAGCCTGTTCTTGCACATTTGCTGTGCCCCCTACATGGCTTGTGGCACACTTTAAACGGGACTTCTTTCACCAATGGCTGTTTTCTTGCTACACTTACATAATGGTCAGATTTATTGAGTGGATGACTACTAGTCTTCCTGTCAACAGATATTCCCACCCTAGCCGTGGATCTCTGCAGCTCCTCCAGAGGGCCGCTCTGCTTTGATTAATGCTCTCCTTGCCCAGCCTCAGTTAAGATAGGCAGAACTACAATAAATCCTCCACTTTTCAGATTTGTATATTTTTCAAATATGAAAAGCTAGGCCTTCACAATCTCATTCCATCTTTCTACCTTTGAATATTAAATGTTAACACAAGTAAATAAATAAATACAAATTCTGATGCAGAGCACTTTCACACCTGAGCGCATCCCCTGAAAGTGTCAAGACACACTCATTTCACTCTGTCTCACCTCAGGTGGAGAAAGTTGCTATATAAACTGAGCAAACTTACTCTGCAGCGGAAACATGAAAGTGAAGATATTGCCAAGGGTTGTATACAGTGAGTCAGTGAGTTTGGTTGGGCACAGCAGTGTGTGATATCTGCACGCCACATATAGGCACACATGAGTGAGCGCACACAAAAAAAGCTCTGTGAAAACGCCAGAGAAACAAATCCGCAAACACGCTAATGCAAACAGACATAAACTCAGTCCCCTGCTCACCCACTCCCACACACGCACACACACACACACACACACAGTCAGGTAATCTCCCCATGCACACTCAGCAATAAAAATTCTGTTTGTCTGTGTGTCTGTCCCACTGGGACGCTGTCAGACTGCTTGTCCACCAGTCTGTCCAGTGGTTATTGTTACTATTGTGTCCTTACATTGCCTCTTGCTCTCCCCCCCAGACCCCCTCCCTTTTTTCCTACCCTTCCCATCCTGCATACCACGTACCCACTGTCTCTCTGCCAATTAATGCATACAGGGCTGCATTGCAGTGAGGTTAGCGCGTGCCACAGCAGCAAGCACAGTACAGAGTCCACAGACATGCATGTACGTGCCAGCCAGGCAGAGCGGAGGGATGGGATGGAGGGAGGGATTGGAAAGGGGGGGGAGCAGAGAGGGAACAGAGGAAGAGGGAGGGAGGAGAGAGAAAGAGCAAAGGAGAGTGAGCGTAGAATATGTTGAGTCAGGCAGACAGGACAGTGGAGTGCTACATAGCACATATACACAGACACATAGCTACATATTTATGTAAATGTATGCATGAATGAATTTGAAACAGGGACACATGCATTATAGAGGAAAATGTGCAAAAGAAAATAGTAAGGCGCACACTTACACACAAATATCCACATTCAAATTCTAACCCACAGCTGCCTGCAATGAATATAGACCTTAGACAACCCTGGTTAAACAATAAATCATATATATATATATTATATATATATATATATATATATATATATATATATATAATATATAAACAGGGTGCTGCGAGAGCACCCACAAATGTGTGCGCCCCACTGCAAAACTTGTGTCCCTCTTTCCCGCTGGGAGAGTTTGCCTTTCCATCTCAAACTTTCTCGCATACCAAGTCATGTTTTTATAAACATCATTATATGCCTGACTGTGACTTCTGGCACTCTGTGTGTGTGGATGTTTTTTTTGGGGAGTTTTAGATGTGAGACTTAAATGCCATCGTAATTGCGTTTTGTCTGCTTTCTTCAAAATGTGTTGCATCCATTTTTAATCAAGGACTCATACCTAAGCACAGTGTTATTAAGAGTAGCAGCAGGACCACCCTTTTCTGAATAATACAAAGACCAGAGAATCCTGCAGATGGGAAACAAACACATGCACGATCACAAATACACTGCAGATGTTAATTACCAGTTCTACTGTAGCTGCATAAATGACAAAAGGGTAAGGGTTAAGTACAAACTTACTTTAGTTAGAGTCCTTTTGGGCTATTTGGAATAATTCAAGTGAGTTATCTCTTAAAGTAAAGTGGATTTCACACAATGAATAGAACAAATAAACTCAACTTCAGCAATATTACTTATAAAGGCACAGAAAAGAGATAGCATCAAATAATGCCTAATTTCAAATGTAAGAACCGATGCAAAGAGCAAACTGCGTGAAAAGTTTCATGTCAGCCCGAACAATAGCACAGCCTTCTGCTCTCGCTTATGTTGTGTCTATACAATCAATATGAACAGTCCCCTTGTTATAAATATTCAGATCCTGCAGTTGTTCACATGTCTAAAGTGTACCAGACAACAGATTCTATCCACGTTGAGACGGCAACGCTCCCTGGCAACAGTTCTACCAATCGGTAACGAGCGACTGTCTGCCTGAGTCTGTCTGAGTATTATTATGGGATGTCGGGAGGGAGAGAGAAAGAGAGAGGTTTCATGCCATTGCTTATAGTGTAACTGTCTATAGACTCTGCTGGGTGAAGTTGTCTCCACAAAGCTGGGAAAAAAAACAAAACAAATCTGCTTTTTCTTGAAAAAAAGAAAAATTAATTCCTATTATTCATACAGTTACGTAACAAACAGACAACTATGAAATGATTTGTTGTGGGCTGAACATTGTCTGCTGTGTCTCCACTTGCATTCACTCAATATGCACCAATTATATGCACTGACGATGTGGGCTCATCTTGTGTCTGAGGAGGAGAAAAAGACTGACTTTCAGTTTAAACCTATAGAAGAATATTATCATTTAAAAAAACAGAGTGTTTACAATATGTCTATACATTTAATTTTAAAAAGAAAAAGCAATGGTCAGGCAGAGTTTTATATTACTACAATTATCACGTTGCTTTAATTAAATTATGTTTTTCTGCCCCGACTGTTTTTACAGCTGAATGGACTCTAATCTCAATTACACAGTTATCCTTGTTTCGTCTGGAGCATGCAGTTAGATTGTAGGATTATACTTTAGATAATGTGTTAAGGTAACTAGGTGTGCCACCAGTTCCTCTGTCGAACAAAGAGACGATTTGATTGGTTTTCAAAAGTCCAAGCTGTAAGAAAGATGCCAACTCATATTTTCATGGCACACAATACTATAAAAGAGTGACCTCAGCAAATAACCTTGGCAAAAACAAAAAGCGGATGTCAAATGATGATTTAATTTATTAAAACAGAAAAAATCCAAACTATTCTGGCTCTGTCTGAAAATATTGTTAACCCCCTTGTTAAATGATGATTAAGTGTAATTAAAAATGTTTTTTGCTTGGTTCTCGCCAGCGCATTTCATGATAGCACCCCATTCACACACACTAGCCCCTAGAACCAAGAAATCACTTAAATAGAACCTGTCTAGCAGCATGAAGTACGCTAAAAGATCTCAAAAAGCAACACATCCCACCTTGATCTAAAGAAATTCAAGAACAGATGAGGAACAAATTAATTCAAATGTATCACTCTGGAAGGGATAATAATGCCATATTTAAAGTTTTGGGACTCCAGCAAACCACAGCGAGAGCCGCTATCCACAAATGGAGGAAGCATGGAATGGTGGAGAACCTTCCCTGGAGAGGCTGGCCTTGGAGAATTACCCCAAGAGCAAGTCGCCTATTCAAAATGAACCAACAACAGCATCTAAAGCCATGCAGACCTCTCTTGCTTCAGTTAAGGTCAGTTTCTTGATTTGACAGAAAGAAAAGGGTCTGGGCAAACATTGCATCCATGTAATCCACCGCTGGCCAAAAGAACAAAACGGCTACATTTGACAAAAACATCCTGATGATCCCCAAGACTTTTGGGAAAACATTCTATGGGCCTTTAAGACAAAAAATTTACCTTTTATGAAGGAGTCCTTTCCATTACATCTGGTGTAAAACGGACAGCATTTTAGACAAAGAACACCTTACTTTCAAACATGGTAGTGGTAGATTAACATGGATCTGGTTACCCTGTATTTTCAATACACCCAGCCTAAACCAAACCATCATCCCTTGCTGAGTCTTATCTAATTGGTTTTTGAGTCTCAACAAATCTTTAGTTTTAGGCATATATGTTTGTTTTGTTAAATGTAGGTAAAATACAAATCTATTTTTATGCTCACACTTAACCCAAAAAAAACAAACCAGGTGAGAACAAAATATGGTATACAGGTCCTTCTCAAAATATTAGCATATTGTGATAAAGTTCATTATTTTCCATAATGTAATGATGAAAATTGAACATTCACACATTTTAGATTCATTGCACACTAACTGAAATATTTCAGGTCTTTTATTGTCTTAATACGGAGGATTTTGGCATACAGCTCATGAAAACCCAAAATTCCTATCTCACAAAATTAGCATATCATTAAAGGGGTCTCTAAACAAGCTAAGAACATAATCATCTGAATCAACGAGTTAACTCTAAACACCTGTAAAAGATTCCTGAGGCCTTTAAAACTCCCAGCCTGGTTCATCACTCAAAACCCCAATCATGGGTAAGACTGCCGACCTGACTGCTGTCCAGAAGGCCACTATTGACACCCTCAAGCAAGAGGGTAAGACACAGAAAGAAATTTCTGAACGAATAGGCTGTTCCCAGAGTGCTGTATCAAGGCACCTCAGTGGGAAGTCTGTGGGAAGGAAAACGTGTGGCAGAAAACGCTGCACAACGAGAAGAGGTGACCGGACCCTGTGGAAGATTGTGGAGAAGGGCCGATTCCAGACCTTGGGAGACCTGCGGAAGCAGTGGACTGAGTCTGGAGTAGAAACATCCAGAGCCACCGTGCACAGGCGTGTGCAGGAAATGGGCTACAGGTGCCGCATTCCCCAGGTCAAGCCACTTTTGAACCAGAAACAGCGGGAGAAGTGCCTGACCTGGGCTACAGAGAAGCAGCACTGGACTGTTGCTCAGTGGTCCAAAGTACTTTTTTCGGATGAAAGCAAATTCTGCATGTCATTCGGAAATCAAGGTGTCAGAGTCTGGAGGAAGACTGGGGAGAAGGAAATGCCAAAATGCCAGAAGTCCAGTGTCAAGTACCCACAATCAGTGATGGTCTGGGGTGCCGTGTCAGCTGCTGGTGTTGGTCCACTGTGTTTTATCAAGGGCAGGGTCAATGCAGCTAGCTATCAGGAGATTTTGGAGCACTTCATGCTTCCATCTGCTGAAAAGCTTTATGGAGATGAAGATTTCATTTTTCAGCATGACCTGGCACCTGCTCACAGTGCCAAAACCACTGGTAAATGGTTTACTGACCATGGTATCACTGTGCTCAATTGGCCTGCCAACTCTCCTGACCTGAACCCCATAGAGAATCTGTGGGATATTGTGAAGAGAACGTTGAGAGACTCAAGACCCAACACTCTGGATGAGCTAAAGGCCGCTATCGAAGCATCCTGGGCCTCCATAAGACCTCAGCAGTGCCACAGGCTGATTGCCTCCATGCCACGCCGCATTGAAGCGGCCAAAGGATTCCCGACCAAGTATTGAGTGCATAACTGTACATGATTATTTGAAAGTTGACGTTTTTTGTATTAAAAACACTTTTCTTTTATTGGTCAGATGAAATATGCTAATTTTGTGAGATAGGAATTTTGGGTTTTCATGAGCTGTATGCCAAAATCATCCGTATTAAGACAATAAAAGACCTGAAATATTTCAGTTAGTGTGCAATGAATCTAAAATATATGAATGTTAAATTTTCATCATTACATTATGGAAAATAATTAACTTTATCACAATATGCTAATATTTTGAGAAGGACCTGTATATGTTAAACTGCGATGCATAAATACCTCCTAACACAGGAGTGATAGTTTAACTTGTTCAACATTACAGCTAACAGAGAATTTCAAAATCATAGCAAAGAACACCTCAAGCAACAACAACATATTGCTGCAGTAAAATGGCGGCAACTGAACTAGACGGATTACCAATGGATTAAATTGCGTTGATAAATATTTTCTACAAAACACTCAAATGGTTGTCTGATAAACCTACCAGGCTACATCGGTTTTCTAGGTTACGTGAAACTTCAAAGTTCCATTCTGTTCCGTACGCTGTTTAACACAGGTATGTATAAATTTGCTGATTCCAAGTTGCGATGTGATGCAGGCATACATGGCTTTGCACAAATGTGGTGAAACAATCGGATTTTGTTGCACCTTATGGCAATACTAGCAAAACAAGTATAAACTGTTTGTTTTCCCGTCACAGTGAAACAGTAAAGGAACTACATGGTCATACTATAACCTAGGTTAATAATTTGGTGAGTAAAAGTAATTAGGAATCCAAAAAATATATTTTGCAAACTACTGTGGTTTCCTATTGAAGTAGGTCATTCATGCATTGGTGGTGAAAAGCTGCAGCCTCTTAAAGACACCTTGGTAACGTTTGTAAGCACACAAAGAAAATTTGAGTTAAAGCTTAATTCTTATAATTTAAAGTACAAGTATTAGTGAAACATCTAGCTTGGAAATGGTAGTTTAGACATTTTGGAAAACAAAGCATTTCCGTTTTTACTTGGTAAAATGGTTTTACAAATCAATACAGGATATTTTAAGTCAGTTTTCATCCTTGTTTAATAATTTTAAAAGCTCCCTTTTTGTATTTTCATAAATAAAATGAAATGTTTTGGGAATCACAAAATGTATTTTAAAGAACTGGTGTAGTATCCAGCTCCGGTTTAAGCAGTTGAAGAATTTTAGATTTTGAACTAAAGATTTAGATTTGAATTGTTTAAATGCAGTCCTGACTAATTAAAAACTAGTGTGGTCAAAATAATTTACATTTTGATTTGATAAATATCAACACAAAATAATTTTTGACATAAACTGAGCTGCTTTCATCTTCCCACATTGGCACACAACTTCACACATCAGGGTTGCAGATAGACAGATGCTCAGGCCCTTCCCTTCCCTGCAGCAACTTGATGGCTGATCAAAAATGCCTTCGCATTGCTAGCGGTTAGCAGTTTACCAGTCACAGCGTTCTCAGTGCCTAAAACTCATCAGTAATCCATGATTCTTCTTGTCATCCTTTCTTTCTTCTACAGGCTTCTACTGCCACACAAGCAAATGGTGTGGACTACTTCAATGCTTTGGTAACAAAGTGTTGTTAGTCTTTCTTAGTCAATTTGGTTGACACAACAGAGCACACAAAGAATGACTTTATTTCCTCAAAATAAGAGTTGAGGTGAAACCATAAAATGCACACCTTCACATCCTGGGCTCATAATAATTGCTGACAATTACGTCACCAGAAGGAGCCACATTCTTCGAGCAACTGGATAGCGCATTGCAAGGAACATTTCCCTTTGAAGAAATACTGTGACATTTCTACATTACAAGATCTCTTGCCACACGCAATACAGAGTGCCAAGATTAAAGCACAAGCCTTCATATAGAGGACTCATGATAAAAGTGGCATAAACCTACTGCACCAAACAGTACTGAAAGCAGTTGTTTGCAGGACAAACTTCATTTAGGTGAGAAATATCGTGGCATCTTAATAATGCGAGATCTAGCTACACGGTTTTTAAAAACCGTATGGTTTTTAATGGAATACTAAAATCCAGAATTCACAGATACCTGAAACATGAAAAAATGCTTGAAAGAACCAGGAATGTACAACAGAAGATCCAGCAAGGAATGGAGGACACAGTTTGGCCTAAAACGTCCAGGGGAGGTAATTAGTGGAAACCAGAACCAGGTGACTAATCAACAGGACAAAAAAAAAAACAAACAGCTGAGAATGATGTGAGCCAAAGGGGCTCAGGTCAACTAGATAAAGGACACATATAAATGAAAACAATGCAGAAAGTCACCAGAGAAAAACTGATACAATATGAGCTAACCAGACAGTCAACTAAAACACAAATGAACACTAATAAATAAAGCAAAATATCAAATACAAAAGCATACCTTTACCCCAAGAACAAGAGCGCAGGCCAAAGCAAACTCAAAGTTCAAAGAGTTCAAAGGAAAAAATGTTTTGTATGTAAATAAAAAATATGAATCAAAATGCACCTTTGGATCCATCAAATTTTCTGTAGATTCTCATTCTAATCAAGAGAGATTGTGAGATAAGGACAGATTGAAACTGTCACTATGTTTCCAGTAATTCAATCCCTCATAGTATTATGTGTTGCCCAAGGAAAGAAATTGCTTTCAGTTGATTAAAAACAGAAAAAATAAAAGTTTCCACCAAAGCCAGTAAAATCTGCAAACCACATAAAAGTAGAAAACTTTTCCCCTAAAGATATCTTCATGGAGTAATATTAAATAACTAAAAAAGATCAAAATTAGGTGTTAGTTTAGGAGCAAAAAAACTAATCTGTTGCAAAGAATTTCAGGATCCAATGAGTTTTTTGTCACAGTTTATATCAGATAAATAAAAAAAGGCAAAGGGAAAGCATTTCAGTGAGAATTTGAGTGATTTTCTAGAGGCAAAGACATTTCTGACTGCCACTGTGCATTCATTAGGACAAAATCAATTTAGTGGTTACTACCTCAGACCAAACTTGAGTGCATGCTCAGCTGAATGATGGCAGACACTTAGACATCAACCCAAATACACTTGAACATACATGACAGCCTACAGGTACACAAGGGAAAGTTAAACAAAGTGACAGTGAAGAGACACTGGCTGAAAGGTACATAAGAGCAGTCTTTAATCAGAGAATGGACAAGGTGACTCGAAGAGAGGCAAAGTCAGAATACAAGGAGATGGAAAGAAAGAGGTAGTGGGAGGGGAGGAAGATAATGGAAAACAAGAAAAGAGAAGCTGACATAGCACAGTCACAGCGAAAACAGTTAGAAAAGAACAGGGAAATGAGGCAGAGTCACACAATAGTATAAATCATAAAAGGCATTGAGAAACTCATCTGATGGCAAGAAACAAGCAAAAAAAGCAGTGTAAGTTTTATTTGCCGCCAACTTCTGGGGAAACAGGCAAAGCTAATCAGTGGTACAATGGGGACCCATAAGGGGAAAATAAGATGACATGAGAACAACAGGTAGGTTGTGTAGGTTTTTGTAATATTGAGCACATATTGCAGCACCACAGGGGCCTGTGGGTCGTTCCAGTTTGTAGCAACACATCATTGCCACAAGACCAAAAACTCCCTAAAGTCACAGCTTTAAGGGAAGCCATACGTAAGCAGCACAGGAAGAAAAGTAGGGGAAGAGAAAGCCCACCATTCATAGAATAATGAGTGAATTTGAATTTGTAAATTCCTGTGTAAACACATGGAATATGAGGATACAATGTACCAAGTCATGACTGCCATGTGATATTTCTTCTTTTAAAGCAGCTTCTAATTAAAAAAAATATGTTGGCAGACTCACAGCTGCCATGTGACTGTTAGGTGTCAAATATATACCGTATAAATATTTTCAATGAGCCTCAGGGACTTCATTACATGCTGGCACACATACAATTATGAAATTATTCTTTGCTTTTGCCAGCTTATGAAATGATGCACTGCTTTCCCCAGCAAAGTATAATTTGTAAGTGGCTCTGGAAGATTTCTTTCTCCTACCTTTGCCTAATTTTTATCTTAAAACATTTTCTCAATTTATTAACAGTCTGAAAATTGGAGTAAGCTGATAACAATGATAATTATGGCACTTGTAAGCTTGGCTGGACATTGGCAAGCCTTGGGTTCAAAGAATTTGGTGCCCCCTGAAACATGTTTTTTTATTTAATGTGTTTGAGTTTTTCAAACAGGGTTTTTTAATGCTCTTAATAGTTTCAATCCCATATAACTGAGTTGTTGTAACTTTTGAGCTTTTATGTAAATAACAAATAATTATCTGTTTAAAAACAATGATGTCATAGCCTTACCTCTAGCCTCCCTTTTAACCCCAGTTACAGAAAGGAACAGTAAGCCTTAGGCAAATGCTTCTTGCTTTCAATATTTTTTATGTGTCTTTCAGTGACTGTGTTACAGAGCGACACACAGACCTTGCATACTTATGATAACCTTTTGGATAATTCTTTAGTATAGATAAAGATCTTTCTAGAAATTTGGTGTTTATGATAAACCTCTTAGAAAGGACGTGTTGCACACAAATGGCTTAGATGTGATCTTTAACTTACAAGAAGTACTTTTCCTCAGGTCCCTTCTAGATGTTCTTACCTGACCACAGTTGTAGTCAAAATAACCTCTTATTCCATATGGCTGGCATCCCAAGGTCTCAAAATATGAGGAGTATATGACCTCATTAGTAGTTATGCTCATAAGTTTGGTCTGAAGGCCTTTTTTTTAGTTTCAAATTTAGAAATTCAAAACAATTTTTATCATTACATATTTGTGAAAATCTTATATGTTGACTGCTGATATGGCAAACCTTAAATCCGAAGTTGACTTTTAATAAATGTAGTGAAAAGAACCTCAGTCATGAGTTATTAGGACTATAGTGATAGATTGATATTTTTGGAACTTAGAGGACTCTCTTTAAGTCTAAAGAGGGTGTTTTAGAACTTTTAGAATTTATTTTTCTATTGGTTATGTAATCTGACATAGCTCTCACATTGCCCGCAATCTGCCTCTGATTTGCGGATCAGTCGCTCATCTCCCTCCCTGTAAACACATGCTGCCAAGTAGAGCTGAGTTTGGATTCAGTTCCAGGCTGAGGATCCACCAGCAAGGTTGGCCTGGTAAGGGAGAACTGATCAACCATTCGAGATCCGGTTGCATTAAATGTCTATTTATTTGCATTTTATGTTGCATCATACATGTTAAATTCCTCTGTCTTTGTTTCTTTTTCAGTGCACTCTGGACATCTGCTCCGTATCACATAACTTTCTTTAAGCTCTTTCACCTTTCTATCTATGCAGCTCCAAAGGTGATCAAAAGCAAGTAAGGTATTTTTTTTATGTTTTATTTTGACTGACGGATCAAAGCAGGCTAGGAATCTTGGTTTCTTTCCCCTCTCAGACTAAGCTAGGTATGAGAACTCAGAAGTAGGCTGTAAAACCCCTTTCTCATGGTTTCTAAGAGACTAATAAATTCTTGGTAAATCTTAGACTTTCAGTCAGCTTAAATAATATCTTGAATGTTCATTCCCTCTTCATAAACCTTACCTTTAGTCTGTAATTGGGGCATAGAATAAGTAATGTTCAACTTACACTATCTGTCTATTTTAAAGAGAGCATGTGACTATGACAAGTAAAATTGAATAAATACCTGAAACATTACAATAAAGCTTAAACTTCAACAATTTGACGAAAAAGTTTTCATGAAGGCAATATTTAGTGGTTAGAAATTAAAGCACTAATGTCAGTTGGAATACAATTAAAGTTCTACTTCCAATAACTAAGTTGCACTGTTTTATTATATGAAAAAAACAGAATTTATTAAACTTTGTTTTGCTTTCAAAGCTATGTGCATGTGAACAGATAAGTTTAAAACAATGTGAACTAAACATGACACATGCTTTGCCCTTGGCCCCACAGTTAGGATGTTGCAGCTCTGCTTTGTGACTCTGCTTTGACAAGGCCATCAGTTTTACTCTTTGGGGGAAAGCATTGGTGTGCTTCTCAAATGCGCTTCTTTCCAAACAGCCATTACGTCACTGCAAGACGTCTGTTGGCTTACGAAAGAGATAATTGGCTGTACAGTTTTTGGAAGCTTGCTTTTAGAAGCTTGATAATTTATTTCAGCAAGTACAGTTACGAAAGCAGGTGTGCCATTATTCCTAGCATGCGTTAGCACAAGACAGCTGATAATCAAGATCGCTGGAAGACACTGAATTTATTTGCACATTTAATTTGTTAAAACAGTTCCCTATAAAATATATGTATCGAACTTACTATTGTAGGTGAACGAGAGCTTCATTGTTTCCTTAAGCAGCTATAGACCATTTAGTGCTGAACAGTAATTATCTGTGTAAGTTTTTATTTACCTTTATTTAAACAAGATGCCTCACACAGATTCAAAATCTCAATTGCAAGAAAGACTTGTAGGTACCTTTATTAAGCAACAATATAAAAAGACATCTCTGTTGTGAAACATTTGCCTGTTTTTCTTGGATTGATACCTACAGGAAAAACATCGCTTCGAAGAACATTAAAGATAAGATATACAGCAAAAGCCTTAAAATAAATTAATCTTTAATTGCACTAGTATAATCTCACTCTGAAATTTGTTGCCACAGTTCTTCAAACCATGAGCTTTGGAGATTTTCTTTACCTTTCATACTATCTTTCTCTATGTGCATGGTTGCAAAATAAACTTGGGTCAAGTTATTGTTAACTTCTTATAATTAGGGTCGAGTCTCGAAAATCGATTGGACCATGGACCAACATCCGGATTCTCACAAAATTGTTCAAATGCTTAAACCTTGATTCCTAGTTTCGATACCCAGTCTGCCGACCAGAAGAAAATGTAGCTGAACACCAACAAAGAAGAATCTGCAGGAAGTGTGTGCGCAACCAAGGAAAGTGTGGGGTGGCGACTGAAAGTGTGGCTTAACTTTAATGAAAGCAATGACCAGTTGGCTCAGTGCAACAATAAGATTATATCATGCAAAGGAGGGTGCACAATCAACATGTTTAAACGCCTCCTGTATTTGACTGTGTCGGCCTCCCTCCCCTAACTTAGTAGTAGTAAAAACAGTAAAATTGTCTTATACCAGCATTGAGGTGGGTCAGCTTAAATACAAATATCTAGCTAATGTTAGCCTATGTTTTATCATAGACAAACGACCTGAAATTGCTAACATTAGCCAGGCAGTTAATACTGGTTACAAACTGGTTGAAAATAACCCTGTGAGATATTCCTAATAAAGTCCATAAAAAATAAAACGTTCAATAGAATCAAAATTCATAGAGAAGTTCAAAGTATTTCATCTACAAAGACCTCGGTAGAAACCAGAATTGATACCAAGAATTGGAATCAGAACCCTAATTGTACAAATTCAAACGATGCCCAACTGTATTAATTATTGCTCTGACTGCAAATATAAGTATGCTCTGATGATTAGATATTTTTTTAAGCCATTTTCTGACTAATGATACCTAAGGCACCTCTGTCTTACTCTAAAGGTATGTTTTCTAGTCCTTACTATTTTGAAAAGTAGCTAAAAGAGATGGGCCTGTTTGAGAGTCATATTTATATGCAAACCAGGAATTTGTGGATTACAAATTAAAAGTCTGCCTCTCGCCCATAGAATGCTGGAGATAGGCACCAGCTCCCCTGCGACCCACTATGGAATAAGCGGTAGAAAATGACTGACTGACTGACTGACAAATTAAAAGTTCAAAAGTTGAAAAAAGTAAGGTATACACTACACACTGCTTCAATTACATTAATTTTGTAAGACTTCTTAGAGTAACCAATATTCCTAACTAAATAATTAAATTAAATAAATAATTGTTGGAGTAATGATTTTGTTTAAAACTGTTATTTCTAAACATGAATAAACACTGAATGCAACATACCTAAAATAAAGAAAGATTTTTTTTAAGGTCAAATTAAGTTATTGTAACAAAAGCTGAATTCACTTTAAGGATTTTTTACTCATCCTTACCCAAAGTGCCAAAATGTATTTTTTAAACAAGTTGTGAGGGCTGTTAACTTGGAAAAAGGTCAAAGACATTTTCCTAGTTCACAGCCCTCACAACTTAGTTGCAATATGACATCTATCAGCTCAAATCGCAACCAACAAAAAGCCCCTAACACCCTACTCATCTGGGAAACACAAAGAGACACCCATGTTACTGTTTAAAAGATTTCTTTATTTATAGTATGGGAGAAAAGCTGATTCTGAAAACATGTCCCTGTCATTTGTGTTGTAGTTTACAAGGCTGGTAATCCAATGACACATATCTCCTTTACAAAAAAAGAAAACAAAAAAAAAAAAACCAGAAAGGAAAGGAAAGGAAAGGAAAAAAAAAACCTCATCTGGAGACAAAGTGGCCATGAGCTGGCCTGCTGAGTGTCTCCCAGGGACCACAATTGGGTTAGATGTCAAAGGAAGTCTGTATGTTTTTCATTTTCTTTGCAACTGCTCAGTGTGCATGAAGCAGTGTTACATAAAAAACTATAAAAAAGGCCCTTTAAAGGTTTAAAGGTTCTCCGGTGAATCAGTCAGAGAGATGTTAAAGACAGATGTTACTTTTCAATTAGCAAGCTGGTACATTGTAATTTTTGGCATTCCCGGTTTGGACATGTCTTAGACCTCCAAATTTGCAGATGCTCGGATTTGGCCGTCTAGGCATCACAAATTTTCCTTTTCAAGTTTATGACCTCATTGTTCAATACATCTCACCTGTCGACCAGTACCATATCTGTTATGATTTGGGTATTTTTAGGTTTCAGGTTTTTTCTTTATATGTTTTTCACAGTTAAGGTTTTGAATAGTTCTTTTGTTTGTTATTGTTATTCTTCTTAGATTTTGAATCATGTTTCTGTTTGTTTTCCTGGTCATGCTTTAGTTTTTGTATTCATGTTTTGCTTAGTTGTGTACTTGGATTGGGCTTCTGGGCTTCTTTGGTTTCATGTTTTTCTAGTTAGATTTCTATTTGTTTGTATCCTTGAAGTTCTGGTTTGCCCCTGTCATGTTGTGTTCTGTCTGTTAATTATTTTTATCCAGTTCACCTGCTCCAAGCTAATCTGTCTCCTTGCTCCACCTGGTTTACTCTCCATATATACACTCCTATTCAGTTATTCATTGTGGAAACATTTTTCAAACCATGTCTTGTCTTCTGGATCATGCTCATGTGTTTCATGCCAAGCCTATCTTGCCATTCTGCCCATGTCTGCTTTTGCCTATCTTGCCTGCCCGTTTATTGTTTCTATTTTGTTCCTGCCTCCTCCGTGAGTGAGTTTTTGTTTTTTATTCATTAAATCCTTTTTTTTCCACTTACCGTCATGCTGCCTGCTAGTCTGCATTCTGGGGTCCCGTTGCTCAAAGCCTAACACATATCACCTTTGTGATTCCCAGTTCCTGTTGCAGGATTTGACTTGGTTGTATTTGCTATGTGAAATTTCAATGAATTGTTGGCTAACAGACTATTCTGACAGATATTGACAGATTAGTCATAATGGTGTCAACGATTACTGATAAATCATTGCTGATGTTTTTCCCACCTGACATTGTGTTGACACAGCTATACCTGAAATTGGTCAAAATGTCTTGTTTACCACATGGTTGTGATTTAATATCATAATTTGGACTGATCAAACGGGTTTGATTATCTGTACCTGATGATACTTTTCTTAATAATTAGTTTTAAAGCAGCTAAAAAACATTCTCTCTTTCTGCTTCTGTATTTTAACTCAGTTTGTTTTATAATTGGCGACAATGTCATGTTGGTGATCATCTTATTTTAGATCCAGTCACACTACCTCGTGAGAACTAGAAGATTTTTGTTACGTTAAGCGGTAAAACTGTGACTGTAAGGATGTTATAGTAAAAGCTTGCCCAGAATTTTAAAACTTGAGGTGGCATTTGAAAAAGCTGGTTTTAAATGCTTTATTTAATTAAAAGAAAATGCTAATGAATTGAAAAGCTTTTGAATGTCCAATTCTCATGTTATCTTAAAGGGTTAATTTGTATCTTTTTAAAGTGAGACGTCATATCACCTTGAATTTGCTGAAAATGAACACTTGAGGAATTTTAACCAACCAGCGGGCTAAACCAATGTAACTCCACATTGAAACACTGACGTCCGGCTGAACAAAACAGTACTGAGATAACAATGGTTTGTTGTGGAATTGTGGACTGTTAATTTCCCCTAACATAACGTTATATTCCACTGATATGAGCATCTTTAGTTCAAGCTGTTTTAAACTACTGAAGCAAGCTAAAACAAACTGAGTAATCTGTCATAATCTTCCACTCCAAAAACGCACTTGCTTTTCCAACAAGCTAAAGGTGATATGACATATTTCTATGACAGGTAAGGGAACTATTACAAACAATAAATTCACTGAACATCAAAAAATCTGAACTAAGATTAAGATTTATTAAGCTTAACAGTCTGGTAATTTGTGGTGTACATGACTATGTTTGCCACTTTGAATAAAGAATAATAAAAAACAAAAGAATAAATAAAAACAACAGACCTACTACTACAAAAAGAAAAGCAAAACTAATGCTGGTGGCAAGAGAACGCCACAATATTTCTTATCAAAGTGAACTTTGTCTCACAAAATGCTATCCAGTTGCTTGCAGAGTGCAACTCTGTCTGGTGAAGTATGTGTCAGCTATTATAAGATCTGGACGTGAAGATGATTGCTTTATGCTTGGTCTGTGGGATCTATGGTCGAGACTCGTATTTTGGAGTAAAGAAGGAAGTAGTTCTTTCGTTGCTCTGTTCCATTGACAGAGTCAACAAATAAAGTTTTTTACCTCAGTACTGTTAGCCAACAGTACTGAGGTAAATTAGCGTCAAAGAAGCCTACAACACTTTTAAATTGTTCATCTGGCAGCACTTTGGGTGCTGCATAGAAAAAACAAAACAATGCTGAAGTGACAGGCAGGATGCAAACGATTGTTAAGCACTCTGAGGGTCTGGCTAACAGTTGTCTCCTTGCTTGCTACAGCTAAAAGTAGCACCTCTTTTGGAACTTCCTATACTCACTAAACCAAAGAGCTATTTTACAGTTTTTAATGAGCCTGGACTGCATTTGATTATGTCAGCTTTTAAATCTAAAAGACTTAGACTGATCCAACCCAAACTGAATTATTATAAACTAAACAGGGATTTTTGAAAGCAAGGTTTGAGATTTAAGAAAGCCTCTTTGTATTTGCGATTATAAAAAAGGGAACATCTCTATACCTTCTTGTCATTAGGGCCACCAATAAATTCAAAATGTGTTTTTTCTTCCTAGTTTCCACCATTTTTTTTTCTTGTTCTCATATTTGTGTTTTTAATTGTCATGGCTTGTCCTCCTTGCTGCCTGAATCCTTTTTTTCCTGTTAGGTTTTCTAGCCTTTTAAAGGATGTCTTCTTACATGCCTAGTTCAGACTGAAGTCTTTTTTGTGAAATAAAATCAAATTTTTGAGGAAACGCTTCTGGATTAATGACTGTATAAATAACTGAAAGTTCTTAGTGTCATGATCCTGAGGTGTTTGGGTTTTTATTTTCTTCTGTGTGTGTAATTTCTTCTTCAGTTCATTTCTCTATGCTTATCATTATGTGTTTCTTTATTAGTTTACCATTTTGCATTGTCCTCCTAGTGTTCTTTGTACATTTACAGTTATTTCTTGTTGGATTTCTGTTAGATACTTCATTGGGTTTCTTTGTGTTTCGGTTCAAGCTCTATCCTGGTTAATAAGTCTCCCTCCTTCAGCTGCTCTGCCTTCACTCTCCTCAGCTACTCCTCATTTCATCTGATTAGCTCTTCTGGTTCATTGGTCATCTTCCATCCCTACCTCAGTATAATACCTCCTGTTTTCTCATTGTTCCCTGCTGGGTTCTCTTGTTTGTCTGTTACTGCCCCCCTGGTTCCTGTGTGTTTCCTCATGTCTCGTAAGTTTTTCTGTTTCTTCATCAAATATATCTTAATGCATCTGCCATGGTCCAGTTTCAATTTGGGTCCGGAACAACCTCAAAGCATGACAATTAGGACATATAAGACCAGACAGTGACTAAAGGAGTGAATGGCAGGAGAGTGACACAGAGGGAAGAGGGAGATAAACGAATCATTTTGATCACCCCACGTCATTGTTTCAGAGCAGAATACACAACGGTGACACGTGTAACATCAGCAAAGCCCAACATGGCTCCCATGAAAAGTCCGGTGCAAAGTAAAAAATGAGGACACATCTTTCTGCATCACTGCTCCACTATCTACAAACAGGGATGCACAAACACACACCCACACAAGGAGACAAAGACATAGTGAGAGTGCTGTGCCAACAATGACCGAATGTCCCATGTACATCATTCAATTAGACCAAATAGAATACATTCACTCTATGGGATTCAAAGTAAAACAAACTCTTAATTAAAGCTATTAGAAAATAAAATGCAGTTTTGCACTTTCTAATTAGGGAAATGGTTCAAAGATGTATCATGAAAGATGGTTTGCTCCATTGCCCTAAGATGGATGCATATTTATTTTAAGTGCTTAGCCCCCCACCTCACCCATGCACACATAAACTGTGACCTAAGATTCTACCCGTTAGCACCACACTAAGCCAGCATACATGTACTCAAATCACATGTCATCTTGGATAACCACATCAACTGTCTTGTGCTGTGGTGGCTTGTTTATCTTTGTCTCAAGTCAGATTTGCGTGAAACAAATTAAAGCAGGTGCTACCTATAAACCGCAGAAACGAGAAAAGAGAAGAAATCCCTTGTAGTTTTTAGAGGAGAAAACAGAGCATGCTCTATTGAGTACGAGTAAAATATGGAGGTTGCCTAAAACGAAGACACACCAGTATAAAAAAAGTTTGGCCAAACATTCCTCGAGTATCTCCAGGAGGTGATTAATTTAAATCCTTACATTACTAAGAACATGTTCCTGCATGCCGTTACATGATCTAGTGCAGAAATATCCAGTGCTAAGATTCCTTCTTTACCTAGAAATTAAACCAACAATTCTGCAAGTATAAGTCAGGTTATTCTCAACTTATAGAAAGTCTGTATGAATTTTATGTTGAATCAGTTGGCCTGCATTTAGTTGCTAAACATTATGACTTAGAGTTTAGTTCAATACACGTCTTTATATTATTCTTATTATTCAGTACTTTGCTCAATCTATGGAAAGGAGGAGTAGTTGATGTGTAATGGAGGATTAAAAGTGGCATCTGTCTGCTCTGCAAGAAATGCGTGTTACTAATGATGTCCCAACATGGCCTAAGTCATATAATAAGGAAATGCAAACTGTGTTATAACAACAGTGAAAAGATGGGATAAAAACAAGCTAACAACACCGGTTTATCTAGGTCTGTTAATTTATCAGACAGCTGTTCTCCCTTTCCAAAGACATGTATGACTCATTTAAATCTGTATTTATGACTTCTGCTTTCTGAAAAGTATTAAACTAACCAGTGATCCGTGGAGTAAATCACACCTCTGTCTATGAGCATATCAACAAATGGCATGTTCTCTGATCCAGTTCTTGTTTTAGTTTAGTAAAAAAAAACAAATAGTGTATATGATTTGGTGAATAATAAAGATAATGTTGTAATTCCTTCATCTCTGCATGGATTCAAACCTACAACCTCCTTCAAGGAACCTGCAGCACATTTATTCATTTTAGCTACAATGTCTGTTGCACTTTACTGTTGAACTGGATCAAAGTTGACAAAAATAAATTTGCGTATTATAGTCCTTACAATTAAAATCTGAATTTGCAAGTCATATCCCAGCAGAAACAGGAAATCGGTATCAACCAGTTAAGAAGGTCACAGGCAGAATTTGTGAGATTGATAATTCTTGAAATCCCTACACAATACCTTTTGACCCTATTTTGACATTAAGGTAATGAATGTCAGGTTAGATTGATGATTAAGTAACTTCATCATAACTATAGTCACGTTGTAATTTATGTAATGTAACTTACAGAATGGCTTACTGACTAATAAGAACACTTCATGAAAAACCAGCATTCATACAAGTTTTCTTCATCAGCTCCTTTATACTAAATACAACCACTGGTGATTTGTTGACACCCAATTCCTGATCTTTTTCCAAAGCTAACCAAGTGTGTTTGATGCTTAAGCACATTGTCCTACTTTGACATGACTAAATAAACATGAATGTATTGTTAAAATGTGTCTTTTATTCTATGTGTGTGCAATTTCATTTTTGTAACTTATAGAAGTCTGAGAAATGAAAATTAAAAGAATAATATCTACCCTGGACCTACGAACTTTATTTTCTAAAAAGATTAATCTGAATCTGACTTTATGATTGTATAACACATTGTTTATTGTCTGTGTATAAATATGAATTGTACCTGTATGTCTTGTAAATGACCTTAATATTAATTTATTTTTGTAATCCAGCACTTTATGAATTAAGAGTAATAAACAAAATAAATACAAGTAAAAATTAGAATCCCTTCCGTCAAACTTTGACCGCAAGGTTTTGACTGTGTCCACACTAGCCTAAATATTTTTGCAAAACAGAGATTTTCTGCTTGATTTGTGCAGTCCATCTACACGCACACAAAGCTTTTTGAAAACTCTGTTGTATATATGTGTGGACTGTATATTCAGAGATAATTTTAAAAAATGACTTAAAAGACCAATTTGTGCATGCCCACTAACCTTCTGCGCTAGAACGCAAAATAACTGTAAAACTATTTTTTTTATTTTATCCACATCTGTCCAGCTTTCTAACCCTGTTTCCATTAAACATCATATGTAAGCAGTTGAAGTTAATTACTGCAAGGAAAGAGTGAACATAAACTATGATTGTATTAAGAAAGCCTTTAGCCTAGCATTGCTTTACATACTTTTAGGACATTCAACTTTTAAAGTTTGATAGATTTTTTTTTTTTACATTATTGCCACCTGCAGGACCATAGATATCCAGAACATTGCGTAGAGGCTGATTTTCCTGCAAACACTGAAGAAAAATATATCTTTAAAAATATCTTTATGTGTTTCTTGGGCCATACATTAAAACAGAACTGTAAGAAACGTTCGTAAAACTAGCATCTTTATTAGAGATCCAATTTAAAACAACTCTCAAGCTTACTGGAAGTAATGCTGTGTCTACGTTTATAAATATTAGCTTTAGTATTGAGAGTAAGAAGGGTAGGGTGTGTAACAACTACTCACCTCAGATGTCTTTTTCCGCTGGCCCCCACAGGCATTCTGTCAAGCCGTTAGGACATGAAGAGCACATACAACACAGGTCATCTTCTGCTTTCCTCAGCTATTACCTTATGCACTGGCAGACTTTGTTTACTCGTAGGAGTCTTAAGTGAGGCTTGGAGTTTGTAGCAATTTAATTATGTATGGTACAAAGCAAATGAGCATGGAAAATTGAGGTGGGCTGCAAAACATAAAGGTCATGCCGAGTGCTCTATCCATACTGACTACTTTTGCAAAGGTCTGTGTTTGTGCATGATTCCATTTAGGTGTTTCTGAAATTGTGCACGTGTTTCTTCAGGTTTGTCAGCATTGTCTCCAGTATTAATGGTTTAACTTTCATATAAAGTCAGGAGAGTCTTCTCTAACATGCAAAGATCTGTAAAAAGTTATGAGCCCTTTTAAAAACACTGTCTTTATTTCAATAGAAAAAAAACATTTGGAGCCAGAATGTCCAAATATACAAATTGTAACTTTCATAGCTTTAAAAGCATTACATTACAAGATCAATAGAACAACTTGTCAATAAGACTATTTAGGCTAAATTAATTTTTAATGGACTGATACCACAAAAGCCATTAAATGAACCAAAACACTATTGACTATGAAGTATCATTAAGTAAAAAAATCTAATTTTCCATCCTGTTGGGGAATTCAATCTCATGACTATTTCAGCAACACGTCCTTGTCATACTTCTTAGTATTTTATAATTCACTGCCATGGCTACGTGCTTCTATTCATGCCGAAAATATTTGGAGCAATCACATGTGCATATGCTTCTTTTCCTTTTGGTTCTTTTCTTTTTTTAAATTCTTTTTCCACCCATGCACAAATGCATGGACATGCAAGACCACATGGCTAAACTTACACACCCACACAACACAGGCACGACATTCATGACATGTGATCTTCCTAGGAATTCTGCCAACAGCCAAACATGTCACTTAGCAGGAATCTCTTAGACAGTGAAAGAGAGAAAGAGGCTCACGCAAGCACACACACACCCATAAATTGTGCACTATTGCCAGTTTGTGGCTGCTCCTTGTAAAGTGTAACTGCAGTACATACACAAGGAACATGAGACTCATCTGCCAGTTATCTGCTATGGAGTGTGGTGTGGGGGCAGTTCGTTCTGAGAAAAAAAAAAAAGCGATAGAGAGAGGGAGAGCCACGTGATCTCTACGATCTAATGTGGAATTGTTCTAGGAACAAGCCATGTTTACTGTTCATTGTCTAAATTCTTGGAAGGCTTCCTGAAAAGCACGTAGAGAGCCCGAGCCAGCCAAATTGAGGATTCCTACAAGCTTATACTGATCCACTGTGCCTCACACTTTTCACCTAAGTTTTTAAGACGTTCTTACAATTTTCAGCAATAACATTGTTGCCCCTTTGTGCCCAGCAGGTGACAACAATATAGAAAAGTGTTTTACAAACTTGTATTTCTAGCTACAATATTCTCGCTCTGTATATGTGTTCTTCAAACCAACAGAAGAGTAAGGCAAAATAATATAAAAAGAAGAACTTCATGCAAACACAATGTTCCACCACAGCTGATAGTTGAAATGTCTCACTTTTCTTTGTTACATTAGATGATTTGTTACAAGTGTTTCTGTGAAAAATGCCACAACAGAGGCACATCAGAACATTTGCACGTTGGTGAACGAGAAGCAAAAATGCAAATCTGGGCTAAAAAAAAGGAAACAAGTTTTGTATATATTTTTATGAAGATTTTAACAGTTGAAACTTAAATCACAGCAGGTACTGGAGGAAATCAGAATTAAATAGTAGTCACTAAAAAGGCTTTTAAATTTAACTAAATCAAGAACACAATAGACATGCTGTGTCTTCTAATTAATTTGTGTTACATATGCTTTACATCAGTAATAAAACTATTAAAATTATCGGTAAGAATCTCTGCTTTGACCTGATAATGTCAGGAAAACAGCAGCACATAAACACCAGTAAGGACACAAGCAGCATCAATCATACATTACCATTAGCTAAGCTATTGTGTAATGTGTGTTAGAACGACGTAGGAGTAAAAGTAACATTGCGCTGGAATGTAAACAAAGTTAAACCCAACCTAACATGTGTCTGTAACTTAAATCTAATGTTCTCCAAGAATGTCAGTCCTTCAAAGAACCAACGGACAGATATCAATTATAGATTTTTCACCAAAGCAGTTTGAACTCCTAATCAAGTCTGGTGAAAGACCCAGTTCTGTACCTGTTCTATTAATGGACCAGATTGAGTTCCCACTGACAGAGCTAGCTTGGTGCCACATGGTAATATCAATAAAAACATTGCCAATACATGTTTTGATAATCATTCTGTATTCTTTCTAATGGATGACAGAATGAGGGGACGTCTTAACTACAAAGATTATATTTTTTATCTCAGTATCCTTGCAAGCAGGTGCATTGATATTGCCTGCATTGACTTATTGATGTTTTTACAAACCTGATCAGCAGATCTCTGATCGGCACCAGCAATGCTCCAAATGGAAGGTAAGCACAACGTTTAGAGGAGGATTGATTAACACTACATGCCGATAAAAGGCCGACAGTGTTTACGAACTGAGTTGAAAATGGTTTTTGTATGTTTAAAACAGTGGCTGTAATTGCAGCTTTATGCATAGTGGTGCCTACAATAAACTACGTGGCAGGAGATATCGAAATAAACAATGGGAAGAGAGGCAGCGAGGCTATTTCTGTGCTATTCTGACTTTTGTTAATGTTGCTCTGTGACTTTACTGTTTTTTTTTTTTACATTCAGCAGATCCGCAGTTTAAAAATGGCACTCACAACATTTTGATAGGTTGCTGGTCTCCTTGAGCTTGCCCTCAGGTTCTGACAAACATGTTTCTTATCTTATGGCCCATCTATCGTAGTACCAATTAGCAGCATCAGCTTATTGAGGATATAATGAGTTTATAATTGCAAGAGACAGTACTTGCAACACTGGAAACCGGTGGTGAACTAGCATCAATTTAGCACTGGAACTGGTTTGGTTTAAAAACACCCAATGGTCACAAGCAATAAATCTATCACCCAGTGATTAAAATCAGCTTTGACCTATGAAGTAGGTATTAAAACTGACAACTCAAAATTTTCCAGGACTGTAAACACAACAAGCAACATGTTCTTTGATGCTCTTTGTTTCACTCAAAGAAAACCATTAATTGATATTGACCAGTAAAAGCCTAATCAATGCATCTGTAACCAATCAAGGATCTCTGATGCAGGAACAAGGTGAGTCCATTCTGAAAACCTTTATATTACAAAGATAAAATCACAAGTACTTCTATATTTAAAAATAGTATTTAAAAAAAAACACCCTCTTCAAACATTTTCTTTTTTTGCCAAGACCTATCCAAGCAGTTATGGTTTTGACACCTAACCAGACTGTTTCATTGCCTCAAACCAAACTGTGCTACTGACATCTGATTAGGCAGCGATTTCCTTTACGTATAAGAGACAAAACAGCTTGTTACATTTTGT
This sequence comes from Girardinichthys multiradiatus, assembly GCF_021462225.1. NCBI lineage: Eukaryota > Metazoa > Chordata > Actinopteri > Cyprinodontiformes > Goodeidae > Girardinichthys > Girardinichthys multiradiatus. Next base: position 20,535,745 of record NC_061801.1, read on the forward strand.
AAAAAAAAAAAAAAACAGAAACATATTAACGTAAAGATCTTCACGTTAGACACATTTGTGTACTATAAAATCTTTACTGTTTTAGCCATCTTTAAAAGGAAGCTGCATTAAAACATCTACACACGACTTTTACTTGAAAACACTCTTGGCCAAAGTGGTACAATAAAAACAAATTAAATAAACAATGCTAATCTTATGTGCATTTTGTGCAAATTCTTTTTACCTTTCATTTGGGTTAATATGTCATGTACATTGCTTTGACCTTGTACTGTATTAAATTTGCAGATTAAAATGATAAAAGAAACACAAGATGGTCAAAATTTAAAGGATTTGTTTCTGTAATTCGTCTCTTTACATAAACCTTTATATTGAAGTTCCCAAAACAGCTTAACTCTACTTGGTCCATTAATGTTGGTCTTTTTAGGAATTGTCTCCAGTTACACTGAGAAAAAGGATATGTCTTCACAGTCACTTTAAACTGTTTGAATGTTCTTTTCCACGAATGGCAACATGCCTGAACAAAACAGGCCAGGCAGGTTTTTATCCTTCAGGCATTTCCTCGAATCAGCCCGACAATACCTAAAAAGCGCACCACTATTGTTTGTGAATATGATGTATGACTGGGGCTCTGTATCGCAAGCCATCAGGAGTGAGTCATCACAGTCTAAAGGAAAATTTTTGGCATATAAACACACCTTTGCACAGGTTTACATGGGTAAACAGAGTTAGAAAAAAACGCACCAATTCTTAAATTTCATAAACAAAGATGCATTCACATGTACACACACACTTTTACACACACAATAAGGTCAACAGTCACAGCCAAGTAGGTTAAAGTCATTCTTCAGTGATTGTTGAAAATCCAGTAGAAAAGATATATAATGATTTGTTTTTCTTTGTTTTTGGTGGAGTTTATATCCTCGTCAAACCCCATTCAAAACAACAAAACTCTTTCTGAGCTCGGCCAATGAAAAGGCATCCATGTCCGTTTGTTTTCATGCTAAAAGTAGCTGTGCAAAAGGAAGTATTGGAAGCTTTCAAACAAGTCAATCTTGCCCCACCTTGTTAGTTGCATGGATACAATTTGTAGATTTTTACAATAGCACTCATGAAAAGACAAAATCCATGTAATGAAATAAAAATATATGTTTAAGCTAAGTCCAAACAGTGATCTATAAGAGTTGAAATTACAGGACTCATCACTTGCTTCAAGCCTTCAAACCTTCAACACCTTAAATGCTTTACCAACTCACATTTGAGACCTTTAAGCAGTTAATGTCAAAACATTTTCAGAATCATGAACCCACACATTAATACATTTATCAACAGAACCAAGTTTTGCGATGAATTAAACAAACAAGTAAGCGTATTATTTAGCAATATGCAAAGTCAGTCATCTCTATCATGAAAACAGTCTAATGGTTTATCTTGTCTAATTTCTATTTTTTCCACTGTTTCTTACATTTTATGCAGGTTTTATTGCTCCTAATGGCGTGAATCTATATTGGCATGCAATGTTACACCAAACTGTGCCTATGTGTTCTGTTTTTTTTAACATATTATTAACATTTTCTCTCATCAGAGTCCAAATATTCCTTTTATACCGGTTGTAGTTTTACCTGTTAATACCCTTTGAAAATGTAAAAAACTGTGTTTTTCTCAGCTCTTGACACCCCACCAGCTCGGGGCCCTCTCAGCTATACAGAATGCCGTATAGCTGAGAGGCTTATAGAACAAGGGGATCCTGGGACACACGTTAATGTAACCACTGACTCACTCAGATGCATACACAAAACCACAAACAGACATATACAGCTGTTGGGAGTGATCACAAACTCAATGGCTGCCACCCAATTCAACGTTAAGCGATGTTGGTGGGCGTCCGTCCACATTTTCCTCGTATGTTGTGATAAACTCAGAAGAGAAAACACAAAACTTTGCAGCACACACCCACATCTCCTTGAAATGATTTCCTGGTTTTTGAGCGTGGGTATGATAAAACCAGCTTGAAGGAAAAACAAATGTGTATTTGTCTTGCCTCATGGTAGGTAGGTTCACCTATACATATACTGTATATTGATTTAAAAGTATTCTTGCAAGTAAAGAAAAATGCTGCTATCCACTGTGGTCCTTCCACACTGCAGAAAAAATAACGACCAAGTTTTTTAACACATAACTGAAAGGGGCTTTGAAATTATCCCACTTTTGCCACCCCCTGTCGGGACCAGGATGCTACACAAAAAAAACCCAAAACTGAATAATATACAATTTCTCATGTCCATTATTAAATTACAAAGTTAAGATTTAAAAGATTAAGGCCCTCCCAATAAAGTCTTGATATACACATGATGCCACACTTTAGACAAGATTAATGACAACACGGTGATAGAGAGAAAGTGTGTGCTGAGGGAAGAACAATAACAGGAAATGAAGAAAAAGCGCCACAAACTACTTGCCGGCTAGCCACACATTGCACTTTTGTACACACAAGCGATGTGGGTGAGGCCTTAAATGTATGGCCTGATGTCTCTGACAAGGTTCAGGTCAGGTAAACAGCACCACAAATCAGATTTGCGTCTGAATAATTTATACTTAAAACCAACATTGCAGTTGTTTTAACTTTGCAATATAATCCTATTTAAGACTTATCTTTTCTTTCACAATGATGTAATAGTTTGTTTTGTTACAATGACAGCAGAAGAGATATATATATATATATATATATATATATAAAAACAAGCTTCAAATTTAATTGGATCAGTGGGCATAGTGAGAGGACATTTGAGAAAGCCCGCATACCTGCAATAGACTTACATGCAACCTTGCAAGTTATTGCACTACAATCCATGCATTCTGATGATTTATTAATTTATATATTTGTTTGTGGTCAAATCATGACGTAAGACCCATCGTAACATGCCAGATTCGTCTCTTGTACAGTTGGAACTAATGACAACACTGTTTCCTGTGGTTAAAGCGCTGTCCGACGTCAACGCCGGATTTTTTGTAGTTTGAATAAATTCTTCGACGGTGGCGCTTTACGCATTAACGCGGGGGAGGTGGGAAGGGCAGGAGGAGGGGGGTTGGTTTGACCCTCCAAGTAAAAGCTCCTATTACTTCTTATTAAAGTTGTAGAGTGTTAACTTTTAAGCGAGGCTGGGCTGCCTTCGCAAATGATTGTAATGTAATGTCAGGAGATTGTCGGGATATGCAGACGCCCGCAGTGTGGAGAGAGAAAAAGGTATAGAATCGAGGGAGTAACATGGCAAAACCTATGCGTCATACAAATCAGGCTCTGTATATCACGGCGAGAGAGAATGGGGAGATATATTTACCCGTTATGTCGCTATTCCATAGAATGAGGTAGTCAGCTGGCGCAGATGTGGCAGGCTGGATAACCTCTAAACTTTGCGGGATTTCCTTCTCTTCTTCTTTAAAAAAAAAATGAAGCAGGCCCCAGTTTCCCCCCTTGTTTCGTCCGCTGGTTTACTCTATCACTTTCAGTCCTGTCTCGGCCGCTCGTCCCCCATCTCGCTATCCCACTCTCTCTTTCTCTGCCCGCTCCTGTCCCTGTGCAGGAAGTAAAATGCGGCTCTCACATGAGCAGCGCACGGACCGAGAGGAGGCTGACATCACGCAGCAGTCCGTATAAAAATCAGCTTAAAAACAGTCATAGTCGGACCGTCACCTTACAGTAGGCGCGCTGTCCAACAGGGGTCTGCGCGGTAAATGAACTGTCATATCATGCGCCCTTTTCTTTATTTCACGAATACACGAACTCAGTGCACTCTGCGGGCTTAAAGGTGTACTCTTCCCTGCTGTATATTAGTTGAACAGCTCTAAAACACGTGTACGTTTGCATCCACTGTTTCGTGAGTCTTATTTGAACAGACAAGTGCTGTAAATAGGACGTTGGAGCTTGATGGGGATCCTTAATTACATTTACATGTGTGGGTATCTCACGTGTCGCTGTATGAAGACAGCCCTGGATACATGATGCGCATGTGTGTTGTTCTCCTAAATTACAGGCGCCAACTGCTGGCGGAGTGACCTCAAGTCAACTTTCCTTTAAATCTATCTATCTATCTATCTATCTATCTATCTATCTATCTATCTATCTATCTATCTATCTATCTATCTATCTATCTATCTATCTATCTATCTATCTATCTATCTATCTATCTATCTATCTATCTATCTATCTATCTATCTATCTATCTATCTATCTATCCATCCATCCATCCATCCATCCATCCATCCATCCATCCATCCATCCATCCATCCATCCATCCATCCATCCATCCATCCATCCATCCATCCATCCATCCATCCATCTATCCATCTATCTATCTATCTATGGGGGAGTGGTGGCCTAGTGGAGGTTTGCGTTCCAGACGGGACACAAGGGGCCAGGTTCATATCCCACAGATTGCCACTCTGGCTCCCTGAGCAAAACCCTTAGCCCCAGAATGATCCCTGGGCACTGCACAATGGCAGCCCACTGCTCCCTACAAGGGATGGTTTAAATGCAGAGGACAAATTTCATTGTAATGTACATGTGCAATGACCAATAAAGATGATTATATCTATCAATCTGTCTGTCTGTCAGAGACAAGGACACTGCATGAGTTACATTTTCTATTTTAGGATCTGAAAAGATGAAGAATCTGAGTTTAGAGCTGTTTTTGGGCCACTGTTGAGGAATTTAGTACCTGAAAACTGTATTTCAGTACGGCAGATTGGTAGAGTTTGTATGTATATATATATATATATATATATATATATATATATATATATATATATATATATATATACATAGAGGCATAAAGATGCACTCAAGACAAACAGCCATGAATGCACACCCTCACACCTAAGGGTAACCAATTTACCTTACAGCTGTTTTTGGACTGCTCTTAAATTGGTGAACGCCATACATCTGTTCCTTATTTAAAATGAAAAACTTAAGCATAGTCAAAATATTATCTATAGAGGTGGATTTTTTAACTGTAATGGAAATATTCCTGAATATTTGTAAAATCTATTATTTTTCCTATTATTATTGACTGAGTTTAAATAATGTACATGCATATAGGGTTCTCAAACTTCTCATAACCAGTAGCTCTCCAAGTAATGCCATAATCATGGTATTTTAAAATTGCAGTGCAACAAAACTTTTGCAATGAGGAAAAATAGTTTCTTATTCTTGTCTGTTAGCACTAAATGTTTGGTAGAGATTAGAATGCAATGGTTTTGAACGTTTATTACCAAGAAAATCCCAGTGTACCATGCACAGCAGTCATGACTCTCTTTCTGTCTTACAACACCTAAAGAGAAATGTAATACAATTTAAATTATTTACTTTTTTACACCTTTTGTTGTTAGCAGATGTCACTGCTGTGCAGGAAGAGCTTTGCACCTGTTTCTGGATCTAGATAATATGCTTCAGTTTCTCCAAGGGTTTTCAAAGTTATTTCCCCCCACAGTTTTCTTTCAGTGCAGCCTTATCTCACAGTTTAGATTATAAAAGTGAACTGGCTCGATATTTAACTTGTAAATAATCTCAGAGTCAGATAAAGAACTCTACAATGTCATGTTTCTGTTTTCTAAGAAAACTGAAAAATATCAGAAAAATGTTTGAAACAAAACCTGTTTTGCCATGAAAATAATAATGGCCACTAGAGTACTTCTAATTCTGGAAAACAAATAATTTAAATAGTAACTGTAAGGGTGAATAGGTGTATAAAGTGTATTTAGTAATGGCACCTTTGCCTACCATTATTCATCTAGACTATAATAAGTTTGAGCAAAGATGACAACCCTTGCTATTAGTTTGGTTTTATTTTATTCGAGCTGATACTTTGGCAAGGGCTTCCCAGGTCAGTGACCCAGAGTCCAGAGGTTCTGTGGGCCCCAGAATAGTTTTTTAAAATTTAAATAAATGAAAGATGAACCATCATAATATTTTCAATAATTTCCCAAAGAAATGCCAGTTCATGTCTTTTTTGGGAGGGGTTGGTCAATGGGGTAATGTTATCATGTCGCCACCTGAAACTTGACGCTTGCCCCTGAGCACATCAGACATAATAACAGATGCGGCCTTTTTTGTGTATTTCGCTGACTATGCTTCACGTTGACAGGAATCATTGATTTATATGGATGAAAACATTTCTAAAAATGACGCCTGGTTTACAAGGAAGTTTTTAAGTAGTCAAATAAGATTGTTTTGAAAAACCCTATTTTCATGCAGACAAGGCCTAAAAACCTTGAGGTCAATTAGTTCACAACTATCAATGTATTGTAATTTTCTTGTGTAAAAGGAAGTATTTTGAAGAGGGCCACATAACTCTCTAACCCGTAGCCCCACATCCTTCTAATTTGGGCCCTATGTATCAGAAATATGTTGACTGAATATTTTCTTGTAAAAATATATGGCAGTAGAATAACACTGCTAGCTTCTATTAGTGCCATTATTGATGTGAGGTTATGCATAGCTTTTTTTACACTGATAACAGTATTATTAACTTTTTTGATCCTGTGGGGTTTTCAGCTAACTTATATTTGTAAAAACTGTACCAGAATTCTGATGAAATATGTGGTAAACAGGGTGAGAAGGTCATGATTTTAAGAGAAACAAATGCAGATGTTGATCAATAAAATCTGGGAAGTCATTCAGACTAAGTAAAAAAAGTCCAATTTTAAAACAAAAAAAGAAGAACTGAAAAGGGTCAATGACTTGTCAAAATTACTTAAAAGCACGCACTGGTGTTACAAGACAATCCAACTTCTTTGTAGTGTAAGCAGGCTGTTAGATTGGCCCAGACTAAGAATATGAAGCATATGAAGTGTTCATCCTGTGCACAAAAGCTTATTGTTGCCCGATTATCCATTTACAGCACGAGGCCAAATGGGTCTCAAACATGTCTCAGTCAGCCCACCAGCTAGTGTCAAAAGTTCAAATCTAAAACTGGCATTTCAACTATTTCCAGCCTATTTTTGCTTGATTTAATTAGGAAACTAAAACCAAAATCTATATTAAATAAAATGTTAAAGTCATTATAATTAAAAACTAAAATGCATATTTCAATTCAGCCAGCAGCCCCCAAAGGTTCCTGTTAGCTTTCTTCATGCCAAGTGTATATGAGGCTATATAAGGCTGTTGGAAGCCAGCCATGTTCATTGTTATGCTTGGCAGAAACAGAGGGGTCCAGTTGTGGTTGGTGTTTGTGTGCCAAAGGAAGCTAAACAGAGAAGTCTGTCAGAGCGACTCTGAGACCATGTGAAGAGCGACTGACGGAGCACTTGACCCAGAGGCGTTCTCAAGCTGAACTGTCACACATTCTTATGACAGCTCGAGGCATGATATCATGGGTGCAGGACTGTATGGTAAACACATTCTCTTGGCTATGCATTTTAAATTACAAACAGTTTAATACACTGAGTATTGGTTAAATAACTTTTAAAACAAACTTCAAAATCCTTTTACTTTTGTTATTTAGCCAAAACTAGCACAAAATCACACATCAGTATTCCTTATTCATTTCCATAACTGAACATATAACTGCATGTTTACTTAATTTGTAAAAAGAAAAAGTATATTTACAAGATAATGTTTGCACATGGCCTAATATCACCAATCCTATCTGTGGGATGCTTTTAGAGCAAACCTCAGGTTATGATGAAACAAAAAACAAACTTGCATCATTCAGTCGTACGTCAGGATTTCATGCCACTGTGACATTCACATTTTCCATTACAGTAAGTAACAGATTTATAAAACAAACATCTATTATGTGGAAATAATTTACAAATGACCTACAAGATACTGGTCCGTTTTCAATATGTTTGAGTGTATTGTTTTTCAGAATTGGTTGTATATGGTTTCAAGGAAATGTAAACAAGGACCTTTATGTCATAAACAATAACCGAATGTCTGTTTACAGAATCTATGCTGAAGTAGTTAGGAGTAGTCAGTATTGTACTGGCACCAGTCAGAGTAATTTCAGCTTGGGGGAATAAAAAAACAAAAACAATATGAAAGTTTTTTTAACAGCTACTCAGAACAGGCCCTTTTTAAGGTGGAGTTTCAGCCAACTAAACCAGCAGTTTTGGTCTAAACCCCTTTAATAAAGCACTCATTCATTTAAAGAGATTAAAAAAGCTGCACTTACAAATGAATAAAAGTAATTTATTGGCTAATATATAAGCTGTTGATCAAGTTTGTGGTGTCATTGTACCTGTTTAATTGACTTAGAGATGTATGTAAACTCAACATAAATCAAAGACTTATGACCATAGGTCATAAGTTGCCTGCACTGTTATTTTGTGGGTCAGAAGCTGAAAAGTTTGGGAACCACTGCTGGAAATTTGGGCGGTGGTCAAAGCACCCCTTTCCCATTTCGCACTTTGATACTCAACTTTTTCAGCTGTATACCAAAAGATGTTTCGTAACAACTACGTGTCAGTTCTTAATTGCTTTGACAACTAATCACAAGCAATTTTCAATGAAGAAATTAGGTTTCTTGACACTTACAAATATTATCTTCCAGTAAGTCAGGTTGGTTTGATCAGATTTCACAATTCTTTATCCTCCATATGAGTCAATCACAATCAGATAAATCTGAAACTAATATACAGTTAATTAAAGGATACACACATATATATATAATTTTTCAACATTTAACAAGCAAGGGAAATAAACTGACAGGTAATGGTGAACAGAAAGCAGGGCAACAGTTCAATCTTGCAGAATATTAATAATCCAGCACCACATAATGCTTAAGTTGCAGTCTGATGCCTCCTCATCATGGCCTTCAGTCACATGTCCACAAACACCATAAAGCACCAGCCAAGTCCCCCCACCAGAAACATGGTGATGTGCATGCTGTAGATAATCAGATCATTGAGCACGCCGAAGTCCAGGCGCCTGTGTCCTAGCAGAAGCAGGATAACGGAGAGCTTGTACTGCAGCCGAAGTAGGACGCGCACACCGACGTACTGCAGGAAGAAGAGGGCAGACAGCAGCACCCAAAGCAGGGAGGTCAGCAGACTGCAGCCAAAGTAAAGGAGGAAGCGCAGGAAACTGTACATGCAGCGGGAGCGCAGGTAAAGGTCAAAGTTGTTGTACTTGGTGCGCACGAGCGTGGAGGTGTGCGCCGAGCCGCAGGCAGAGTGCATGCAGGTGGTATGGGGGCCATGGAAGCTGCGCACCCGCCGTGGGATGGGGATCACAGGCATTGAGGGGCTACTGGAGCCCAGGGCGGTGCACAAGAGTGACAGGTAGGATACAGGGTGGAAACTGCTTCCAGTAAGCAGACTGGCTTTAGTGAAGGAGCTCAGGAATGCCAATAAGATTTTTAGATTTCCTTCTTAATATGCAACAATATTCTGCAAAAAGCACAAATAATCACACATTCTATTATTAGTGAAGGCTCTAAATGGTTTTGTAAATGCAAAACGTTAGAAACTTTACACAAAATGCAGACTTTTGCAAACAATGTATACTCAGGTGTGAAAAAAAGCTACAAATGACTGACATCGATTCAAATAAGTTACAGCTACAATACAGAGCATCAAGTGCAAAAGATGCAATAATGCATGCAGGATCATACATGAAACACGTCTTCATCCACAGCAGGAATGTTGTTTTTCTGATCTTCTGGAAGACCAAATCACATCCCAAAGAGTTGAGCGGCACACTTGCCAAAAAAACATAATTTCCGCTATTTATAAAACTGTTTTATATTTTTCTATGAATGGATGTTGCTTTAGCAACCGAAAATTTGAGCCGGTGCGGTCGCAAAATAAACGAGTCATCGTGCTATGACGTCATCGCGAGAGTTAAAGGGACAGTGCCTATCGTGAATGTGGTATTATTACAGTATTATGCAGTCAAATGAACAAATAACTCAGTCAACGGCATGACCGAATAAATAAATGAATACAGCTCATGGCAGGTTTAAGCTATAGAGGTTTCTGGACCACACCTGATCATTCTTACTGATTATCTTATATCTGAAAACTTGGATGGGGCTCATGCAGGAGAAGGATAAACATATTCAAAGTGTGCATCCAATTGTTGTTTTTGAAATATATAAGTTGTTTGTTGTGTTCAAATAAATCAGTACATACCCATAATGGATATGACATTTGTAGCCATGATTAGTGTAACGTGGATTAGTGTAAACGTCTGACTACATGCACATACTTCATGAGGTGTGAGATAAGCAAACACTAGTTCCTTGACATGATTTAGATGTTAACACGTTGTAAAAATTATATTACTTCACTTATGTACATCCTTAGATATCACGTGCGGTAAAGAATATTAATTGAAGTGGTATGTATACAGATGGGTGGTCATTTTGTATATAGTCCAAGTAGTATTGTTTAACTACGTGACATTAAGTATGGTTTACTTCTTTTTAAACCTGTTTCAACTGAAATAAAAAGGGGTGACCAAATAAAACACACTTTAACACAATAAAAAGATCCATTGCAGCACTGCATTGATTTAAGTGAGTCAGTAAAGTGGAGTCCTGTGTGACCATGTTTGCAGCCATTTTCAAGGAAAAGACATTGCAAAGGGCATGTATGAATCAGTATTCATGCACCTGTAAACCCAACACAAGGTTGCACAATGTGTGGACTTGTGCACGTCCTCATACTGTGAGTGTGCTTCACTCTGTATATCATGTAGCCTCCACTGGACCGATTTATGAGCTAGAAGAAGGATTACATCTCTGCTGGCTGTCAGAAAGCCAGATGGCAGCAGGTGACTATAAGTCAAAGTAAATGCACACACTAAAAAAAAGTTTATTACGGTTGTTAATAGTGTCCTGGGTCACATTGGTGAAAATTTAAAGGTGTATTATGCAAAATTAGAAAAACAAACCTCAGAACGTTTAATCAGATACACTTAAAGGTGTCACTGAGGTTGGATCCATTGATCCATGTTTGCTTCATTAATATAATTTGCCCCATGATAATTTGAGTCACCTCAGCTCAGATCATTAAGATCTAAATGGCTGTATTTATTAAAATGATGTCTTTTATAATGTGTTTTTTTTATTTCATTTTTATTTTTTTACAAAACTTAGGTCCAAGTGTTCTAGTCGCCCCTGACATTTCTTGCAATAGACACATAAACAAACAGACTCAGATTTTCTTAAATTGACCAGGATTATTTAAGAAAGAGACTATATAGTCACAGTTGTCTGGGATGAAGTGTAGACAAAGATACAGTGTTCACAGTTTTATAAGGATAAAATTTAGAAACGTGTTCATACATCAGTCAATCTTGCAATGAAACATGAAACAACCACCATGGAATTTAATTTCATCTGCTTATCTTACACGTTGTACTTCTGATTCTGTTTATTTATGTGTATATACACTCACTGGCCACTTTATTAGGTAAACCTGTCCAACTGCTCGTTAACGCAAATTTCTAATCAGCTAATCACATGGCAGCAACTCAATGCATTTAGGCATGTAGACATGGTCAAGACTATCTGCTGCAGTTCAAACTGAGCATCAGAACGGGAAAGAAAAGTGATTTAATTGACTATGAACGTGGCATGGTTGTTGGTGCCAGACGGCCTGGTCTGAGTATTTCAGAAACTGCTGATCTACTGGGATTTTCACGCACTACCATCTCTGGGGGTTACAGAGAATGGTCCGAAAAAGAGAAAATATCCAGTGAGCGGCAGTTCTGTGGGCGCAAGTGTCTTGTTGATGCCAGAGATCAGAGGAGAATGACCAGACTGGTTTGAGCTGATAGAAAGGCAACAGTAACTGAAATAAACACTCGTTACAACCAAGGCATGCAGAAGAGCATCTCTGAACGCACAACACGTCGAACCTTGAGGCGGATGAGCTACAGCAGCAGAAGACCACACCAGGTGCCACTCCTGTCAGCTAAGAACAGGAAACTGAGGGTGCAATTCGCACAGGCTCACCAAAATTGGACAATAGAAGGTTGAAAAAACTTTGCCTGGTCTGATGAGTCTCGATTTCTGCTGCGACATTCGGATGGTAGGGTCAGAATTTGGCATGAAAACATGGATCCATCCTGCCTAGTATCAACGGTTCAGGCTGGTGGTGGTGTGATGGTGTGGGGGATATTTTCTTGGCACACTTTGGGCCCCTTAATACCAACTTAGCATCGTGTCAACGCCACAGCCCACCTGAGTAATGTTGCTGACCATGTCCATCCCTTCATGACCACAGTGTACCCATCTTCTGATGGTTACTTCCAGCAGGATAACGCGCCATGTTATAAAGCCTGAATCATCACAGACTGGTTTCTTGAACATGACAATGAGTTCACTGTACTCAAATGGCCTCCACAGTCACCAGATCTCAATCCAATAGAGCACCTTTGGGATGTAGTGGAACGGAAGATTAACATCATGGATGTGCAGCCGACAAATCTGCAGCATCTGTGTGATGCTATCATGTCAATATGCACCAAATTCTCTGAGGAATGTTGAATCTATGCCACAAAGGATTAAGGCAGTTCTGAAGGCAAAAGGGGGTCCAACCCGGTACTAGTAAGGTGTACCTCACAAAGAGGCTGGTGACTGTATGTTTGCAAACAAAAATGCTGTGATGCAAGATACATTTTAGACATGTCGACAATAAGGTAGCACGGTATCGTATCTCCTGCCATATCTTGTGGTACATTTCTTAATAGGGCCTTTACACTGCACTAACACCTTCAATCATCTAGACCCAGCATGTTGTACTGCATATAAAGGGTTGGGCATAGTCAATAGCAATACACAGGTAGGCTGTAGTGTTGAAGTGATGCACAGCTAGTGTGCAAAATGTTCCCCTAAAACATCTCCCAACAACAGCCTAAACCTAAAAGGCAGGATGGAACTATGCTTTTTTGTTGTTTACACTGAATTCTGACCCTACCATCTGAACTCTGCAGAAGATCAAACAACATTTCCCCAATCTTAAATCGTCCAATTTTGGTATGCCTTAGTGAATTTTTACCTCAGTTTCTTTTTCTTGGCTGACAGGAATGGCACCCGGGTTGGTCATCTGCAGCTCTAGCTTTAAGGTCTGATGAGTGTTCGAAGCTTCAAGATCTGTTGTGTGTTCATAGATGGTTCTGCATACCTTGATTGCAATGAAGAGTTATTAGCTCTACTCTTTCCTTTCCATCTTCTCAAAAACGTTGCCCATTTCTCCACTGATCTCTGACATCAAAAAATGATTTATATCCACACAAATACTCCTTAGTGGCTAGTTTCTCTTTTGGGACTACTGCCTGTAAATCCAAGAGATGGTTGTATGTGAATATCTCAGTAGATCAGCAGTTCTTGAAATACTCAAACTAGCCTGTTCGACACCAATAGCCAGTCAGTCATCTTCACCACGTTTAAATGTCTAAATGCTTTGAGTTACTGCTATATCATTAACTGATTTGCTATTTGAGTTAAAAGGCAATTGAACAGGTGTACCAAATAAGCTGGGCAGTGAGTGCATAACAGATAGCTTAAGGTATCTGAATAAAAAGCGCATAGGCAAAGGCATAGGAATAAAGCAAATAGGGTTATAAGAAGCTTGATTAACCTGTGGTAGTTTTGAAATAAAGCATCTTTAAAAACAGTTTGAGGATGGGGTAAAATTCTACGTTGTTGAACTTGATTATGAATGCATACAGCGCTACATTTTCTAAAACAGAATATTTAAAATGCTTTTTTAAAACTTTTTTAAAGTGCATCTGTGCTTTACAAAAATAAGTTACCTATTGCAGGACAAGGTCACATTAAATCTTTTATAATGATTTCTATAAATATTTGTTAAAGAATATTTATTTAACCTTTTACAGTGGCTATTTTTGAAATAACATTTCCCCAATGTGTTTTTTTATTATGATGAAGGTTGTCTTTGTCCTTAGAAATGAGCAGGAGTGAAAAGGGTATTTTCCACCACTAGAGGAAGCTGTTTGTTCAGGTTTAAATGCATTTAGCAGCACTTTTTAATCCAGTGAAGAGCCGCTCACCCAAGGGCATGCAACCAAGCCTTATATATAGGCACCTTTGAACAAACTCTAGCTTCTATATTATTGCTCACTTTACTGCTGCAAATGGCCCAAAATGGTGCCAAAATCTGAACGCAGCATCCCTACCCTGCATCTGGTTAATAACTGCTTCCAAGCTGAGGAAGCTCCTCTTGTCTGCTGCCATTACTGAGAAAAACTATGTCAATAAAGCAGGCGCTGATGATTTAGACCTTATAAAAGCCTGTTTACAGGTTGTAATCATGCATCATGGCTGCAGAATTGCATCATATTTTTCTTTTGCATGACAAAACATTAAAACACTGTTCTAAGTTCTTGAAAATAGATTATATTCTTCCTCGTCAAGTTTTATTTTTTTTCTGCCAGCATGGCTCAATGAGTTTTTAAGGGTGAGCAAGATTAAACAAGGCAAGTCAAAATCCTCTTTCACTCCTTCAGATGCACTTGGGCTAAATCAATTAATTAATTAAGTAAGTAGAGGTCACAGCCAATAGTTGAGCTAAAACAAATTAAATCAATTTGTCGGGCTAATAAGATGAGGAAGGCTTTAATAAGTGAAAGTTTAATCAAAGCTGTGTGTTAAGAAGTGGAGCTTCAACACAAAGTTCCTTTGGGATTGCCAGACTAAACCTAGGGCACAAATGTACTTTGTAAATGTATGTGTGAAAATAGTTTGATGTGCTAATGATGTTACATTTATTTTTGCAAAGGAATATTTGTTTCTGGGAAATACAGCATGTGGTGACAGTCTTGTTGGAGTGTGTTTTTTTTCAGTTTAATCAAATGTAATCAAAAAAGTTTGATTACCGGTACATTTTGGAAATTATAAAATACTTAAAAATAGATTTCTAATAAGCTAACTGTATTTAACTTCCAAGTTCTTTTTGCTCTCACTTTGTATGTTGACCTATTTGGGAAACAGCCACAGACCTGTTCACTGTCACCCTTCTGCAGTGCTTTTCTCGTCTTGCTTTCATCATCTCTTGGGCTTATGCGTCTCTTGAGTGCACACATCTGTGTGTGCTTTTCATAATCCCGTCAGCCATCTGCTGTCATTAAAAACTAGCTCCTGTTTCACAGAAGATTTATCTGTTCAGATGTTGCTTTGAACTATTGTATTCCAAAATTTGGTTGGATGTTTTGTGAGGCTGCTACAATATGGCAAATATGTTAAACTTGAGCTGAGAAAACAGATGGGGTGTATGAAATTGTGAAAAAAAATGCTTCATTTAGGAAATTTGATAACATTTTAGCATAATGCAAGATAATTTTAAAGTTCAAATCAATGAATGAAAAAGAGTTTTGATCCCATAAAGCTTTCCTTTTGGCTTGTCTATCTGTCATGTTCTCCTCTCTACCCAATTGGGGATGCCTAGTGTTAATTCCTGGCATAAGGAACCAAGGCTGGATTATGGACTCATAGGGAAACATCTGTATAGGAAAGTGAGAGTTTTGAAGCCCAAACCTAGGAATAGACGGCTTATCGAGGACAAGCAGCAAAGGTGATGTTGGTGGAAAACAGGTGGGGATTTCCTTATTTCTTTTTATTAAATAACAGGATCGTCAGAAACAAAGTATAACGGAATTTATGACAGCATCTGCACAGTTACAAATGTTAATTTCCAAAATGGTGTAATTTCATTAAGGTTGACACAATTGTTTTTTATTATTGGTCTCTCTTAACTTTTAATCTAAGCAACACAACATACAAACAGTTTATTATTTGTAAAAGTAGTTGTTTACTCAATTATACTGGCATTTTTCTGCATAAACGTATCTATGAAACAACTAAGGCCTAAGTTTTATATTATGCATGTTTTGCATATTGATTTTTTTCTGGCTGGTAGTGATGCATCGGACATTAATATGCACAGATGATTTAGAGGGCAGGGGTGTGTGTGTTTGGGGGGGGGGGGGATTAGGTTGCTCCAGGAAGGAGGAGGTTTACATTAACAATCCCTGATTTACGTTGGTGAACAGATGGCAGGGAAATTGCTCTGTTTGAAAAAGATGCACAGTTTATTTCAGTTGATTTTTTTTTTTTTTCATGAAAATGACAGAAAGAAACAATAAATGACGGGTTATTGATCAATTGCTAGCATGATGTTACCATGGATTAAAGGTAGCGTGGATAACAATGTTGTATGTTGTGAAAACAGAAATGGGTGGGAGCTTTATTTTGCAATATTACAAGAGAATTGCAGCACATAGTTGACAGATGGTCCAATAATACAGTAGCAAATATTTGTGATCTTTAAGCCCTTTGGACAAGACTGCAAAAAAAAAAAAAATAATAATACTAATGATTGTGTGTTAAAAATCCCTTTATTAGCTCAGAAGCCTTTCTGAAAACCATTATTACATTATGTACAAGGATGCTGCATCCTTAAATAAGAGTGAAAAAATTCTTTAATATACAGAAGCCATAAACAGCAAAAAGTGTTGCCACCTTTTAGTGACACTAAAGCAATTAGACTTCTCAGTTGCAAAGATCTTATTAAGGCTGGATCCTTTTTCATCCCTTGACCCTCTAAACTATATACTGTTCACATACTGTAGTACATTCACAAATGTAAAAAGGTAATTGTATTTTTAATGACACAATTACCAGTGTAATGTCTTGTTCTAGGTGTTATATTATATTGCTCTTGGTATAAATATAAATTATTATTAATTACCCATAAAATACCAACTCAATATAAAATTTCTTGATTAAAATGTGTCACGATGTGGTTTTGGATCGGACCAAAGTGCAGACAAGAGCTCGGCAGAATCATCTTTGTAATCCAAATATTTATTTACCAGGTCAAAAACGTGGCAAAATCACTACAGGTTTCCCAAGGCAAGACGTGGCAAAAAACAAAGCATAATCATGGATGAAAACAAGGTGTGACGAACACAAGGAACCAGCAACGAACAAAGACACCAAACCAACTTATATACTGTGAGATAACAAAGGCAGATAATCAACAGAACAGGGAACAGGTGTGACAAGGAGGCAGGGAAGCAGAAGGAACAGGTGAAACAAATACAAAGGCTGAGGATGGGCAAAGTAACTAATGAGCAATAAACAGAAACACAGACCAAGCAAACCTATAGACAAAGATAAATAATCAAATGGGGAATAAGAAAACTAGAATAATCATGACTAAAGTAAACAGAGAAACTAGAGGGAACATAGGAACAACAATAACAACCTGAGAACAAACAAAGAACACATAAAGAAAACCTGAATACAAAAGTAAACAAACTTAACAATAATGACTGAATTAACTGGAAAGGAAAAAGAAAATAAACTAGTAAACAATAAGAGTGCAAAGGAACAAATAATAACAATTAAACACAAAGATACTAAAGAGAAATAAAACTAGAGAATCCAGGGAAGACCAAGAACTATAATAATTACAATAATAATAATAATAAACCATACAAAGTAATAAGAAAACAACCATAAAAGAACTTGAGAAGAAAACACTAGGAGGCGGAAGAGAGAGAAAAGAAAACATGATACAAAAACCAAAATAGAAAAATCTAAGCAAAAGGTAAACAAACACAAAGCTACAGAGTCCAAAAATGTCACTCCGTGACAAAATGTTTATAATCACCATTAGAACAGACAGAAGAAAGAAAGAATTAGAACATGCCTTGTATTTATAAAACATGTTCTAAATGTTTTATTGCATTAGAAAAAAACAAAAAACACTTTAATGTTAAGTTTAATTTGTTACATTTCTTAGCAAGCATAGAAATTTTAAAAATAACACATAGTAGGGAAGTATAAAAAAATAATGTATACTCATGTCTGCTGGAGGATTGATAGTTGTTTATGTGACACATATGGACTTATTGTCACAATCCATGGGCCTTTGTCACTTTGGTTTTGTATTTGGATCATTTGTTGCTATGTTTTTGGTTTCTGTCACTCCCAGTTTTCCATACTCAGTCCTTTGCATTGAGATTCTTAGTTCATTTTTGTCTTTGGCTTTTTTGTACTTGTGTAGATTCTTATTTTAGGGTTAGCTTTTGCGACAGTTAGATCCTATTCCAGTGTCTTCTAGATGCCTCCTCTGTTCAGGCTCTCACTCAGCTGCTCTGCATTGTGCTAAATAGTCTCACCTAATTCTCATGTCACTGATCACTTCCCTAGCAGTTAAAAGCCAGACAGTTTCCTGATGTCCTTGTCAGTTTCTTCTGTTTGCTGTCAGCCATGGTGTGTTGCTTGTCTTCCTGGTGCATTGCTTTTGATTTATTTCCTATCAGATGTTCTCCAGTTCCTCTTGTGCTTTTTCCTAATTTTTAAATAAATAATTTGATGCCATTGTGAGAATGCCTTTCTTCTGTCTGCTCTTGGGACTTGTTCAACCACATTTAATAAAACATATTATGTCATGTGTTTATGTAAAAAAAAAAATCAGTGAAAACTAAGAATGTATCTTCCCAATTATCATTGAAAAATTAAAAATGTTTTACTGCCTGAATTAAGTGCCAAAGGATAGGGGCTTATTGGTATGGGTAACCCTAGGAAATCAGATGAAATCAAAGTCTTCTTAAAAATAATCTATGTTCCCATTATGGTCCCTTTTTAAGGACATGCATGGTCAGTCAGTCAATCATTTTCTACCGCTTATTCCATAGTGGGTCGCGGGGAAGCAGGTGCCTATATCCAGCAGTCTACGGGCGAGAGGCGGGGTACACCCTGGACAGGACATGCATGGTATTCAATGTAATTATTTTTTTCTTCTTTATAAAAATTGATCATAGTTGCATTTTAGTACATCATTTTTGGATTTATGCAATTCATCATCTCTACTTCTGACCCAGCCTCTTTTTTATAATGTAATGTAATTTATGATGATGTAATGTAACTCCATGTAATTGATCAGTCAAATTGCATATTGGTTCTCAGCAGTTCTAGCACATCTTTTGAAGCTCTTCTGGCCTGACTGTAAATTCATCTTTTTTTTGCAGATATATGATGCCGTTCAAGCATAAATCCCTGCAGACTCCGGTTATAGTAAGCAATAAGAATTAGTTTAGTGCAAGCTTTAAGGATGACATTTTCATGGAAACTATTTTCAAGTACAACAGAGAAAAGTAGCCAGCTGATTAAAGACCTAAAAAAAACAACATGGACACATTTGAGCACAGCTCAGATGTGACAATCACATTTAACACTTTCCAAGGAACAGCTGACTGTATGGAATACCAGCCCTTATGTAAACTCATGTCAATTAGGAATCCATACACATCATTATATTGAACAATTGGAAACATGATACAGTGACCACTCACTGGATCAGATCAATGCAGCTGCCACTTCCAGTATATGCTCGTGGCCACACCCAGTTTAACATTTTTACTATACAATTGATTTATGGAGACTCAGCCTGCACAGACATATCGATTCAAATTGGGCCGCTTGGACGGAATATGTTGATTCTGCATTTTTATGATTTGTATGAACAAGTAGACCTGAATGCATGCTGTGCATTTTATACAAACCTAAGAATTGCAGATGAAAGAAAAACCCACACACAACACTTTTAAAATGTAAAGAGATAAAGGTCAAGGCTAATGAGAGTTCTGCAGTTATGAGGATGCCAATACGTGAGAAATTTACATGGGTTAGAAACCGGGGAAGTCTGTTTGTGAGTGTGTTTGTGAACACAGTGGTGCAATTGAAAGGATCCTAGCCAAATAAAGCTTGGACCACCAGTAACCATTAGCCTGATTGGCCTGAGAGGTCAGCAGAGGTCAATTGATGGGTCAGTCATGTTGTCGATTTGATGACATAACTATGCTGGCATAGCTAAAAGAGGGCTGGATGCTGGACACACTCATTCTCCCTCCCTTCATTTGAGTTATTGTGCATGTCAAGAATACGATACATTAACACAGAAGAATCTATCAGATCACTTACACTGATTTATGTCTGGACTGCACTGCCCTGTCAACCTTCTTGACCAGCGTATGTGAACATTTTAATGCAGGAAGATTTATGCTGCAAATTATTTCTGTGTGGTAAAATATGACTGCATGTAAAATGGTTCAATTTTTCCAACTCAGCTCAGTCTCTAGGTTTTACCTCTGACTTTCTTTATTTAAAATAGACCATTCTTGCTTCATGATGTTGTGTTTCTGCCTCGTGTTGAAAAGACAGACCTACTTGTGAGCTGAACCAAAACGTGGCCTAGATTAAAAGCTTGAGATAAACGCATTGGTTTTCTGGACCAGTCTCCTAATTCTGTAACAAAGAGCCATACGAGCTGTGTATTCTTACCTGTGTCCCATTAATGATACAAAAAGTACAAAAGTACCCCAGCTCATCTATCGGTCATCTATCAACCTCCTGAGCCAGCAAAGAGAGATTTCTCCACATTTTTCCCAGTGATAGGATCCCTGGATCAAAATGGGAAGAGGTCAGTTGTCATGTACAGTGAGGAGGATAATAAATGCAAAACAATCTCTAAAGTTCACTGCAGCAAAGATTTGTACCTTTGGATTACCTATGGAGTAAGCCAAAAAGAGGAGAGCATATAAATTTTACAAATGCAAAATCAGTGTATGATCTACAATATTGTATTTGTATCTCAAACATAAAAGCTGCAAAATAGTTTAACTTTATGGGTTGAAATTATAAAGGTTTTGAGAAGAGCATTAGTAACTTTATCTCTTTCACTGTGGAGAACCTGAAAGTGGAAGTCTTATGTGGAGTGTGTCGTAAAAATTATACCAAAATAAAAAAAAGCTTCTGATTTGTTTGTGAAAAACTTTCAGATAGGCTTGCAAATGATCAATAACATAAGATATAAGAGGTGAAATTTGAAAATTAAAATAGTGATGAAGGAACGACATCCAACCTTGACACAAGAGTTTTTCAGGGCGATCCCTTGCATTCACATTTCATTTGTTTCAACTAAATAAAAGGGACAATTCTGTGGTGAATTTTAAATTTGCCGATCCCTGCAGCCATGTAAATATTTCACATGAGCTCTTTATTATAAAGTTTACAACTGCCTATTTGTTTCCTTTCTGTAATGAATATAGTGCACTGTATACCCACAGGGGGCTTATTCTTTGCCTGAAAACTACTTCATGTAGCATCTTAAAACAAGGAAGAAAGTATTGCATGTAATAGTAAAACCCTTTGCAGGGAAAAATATAGTTTTATGATCTAAGATATTTTATTGCCATGCAATATGTGTTGCATAAGCAGCTCGATTCTACATAAACTGCAGCTGTTTGTTTCTTCATTACTGGACCTCTGTCTTCAGCTCCAGATGGGGTCTTTAACTATCCTATCGTGCCCTTTTGTACTTCATATCTCTTCAATTGCTTGACAGGAAATTAGTGCTGTCAATTAGTGTTTATGGGATTCTCACCCCCGTTTTACACTCTGGCATAGACCTTGGAGGTATAGTATTTATTTGCGTTTAACTCCCTTTGCAATATTTCACATTTTCCTTTGACTCATTGCTGTAAAAGACAAACAGCAGTGCTTGCTCCCAAAAATAAAAACACAAACAAAAGAAACCAGTGAAACAAAAATCAGGATGAGGATATCAGTCTTCAAGGTTTTTACAATAGGTCTGTGGATCAAATGTCCAGCTTCACACTTGGCCAATGCCCACCCCCTTGGGTTTACAGGTTTGCGGTTACCTCAAACTCCTCCAATATTAAACACAGACATCTTTTATTTGCTATGGATTTCTATCTTACATGCAAGCAAACACACACTTCTGTTTACTGGTGTGATGTGTGTGAGGTAAAGAGAATGGAACAGTGCATACATTATTAGCTGTAAAAGTTAATATTGTCAAGAGAAAGAAAGCAAGAAAAAGGGATAGACTGATTATAGCTTTTACAAGAAATGCTTGAATTTCCCAGTGGATTAGAAAACAGTGCTTTGAAAAAGTATTCATATGCTATTGTCGTGTAACGCTGAGTTTCTATCGGACCAATGTGCAGAACAATGCTCAGGAGCAGCATGGTAAGTTGTAGAGCCTTATTTGATATTGATAACAACAAGGAAGAAAACTTACGGACAGGGTAATGGACATGGAATGGCAACTGAGGGAGGGTGACTAATTAACACAGCTGAGCAGGGAGTGCAGGGAGGTCACAGAAAACATCTAATTGAACAGAAATAAACAATAAGACTTCCAAATTAACATGAACAGGGAGAAAACAGATCTATAAAAAAATTCAGACTAAAACATCAAATATAGTAATCCAGGAAGAAACAAACACCTAAACACTAGAATGAATCTAATAAAAAAATCGAATGAAAAATAAAATCTGAAATGAGGCAAATGAAGAACATGGCAGTGCAGAAAAAGTAAACGGAACTCAAACTCAAGATCCCCAAAACAGGCAGATTATGACTGATTATGATTATGATTTTTTCCACAGTATATTACTTTATATAACAACCTTTAATGTGTTTGATTGGGGGTTTTGTGAAAAAAAAAAACACAAAGCAGTAACATTTAAATGGAGGGAAATGTCTTTTCTTCAAATTGTTTTGCCAATATTTGTATTCAACCACACTATGCCAATGCTTTGTAGAATTGACTTTTACTGCCTTTACGGCTAAGCAATGTGTTTAGGTGTCATCGCTTTAGGAATTTGTTTGACCCACATGCAAACTCACTCAAGAGACCAGAAAAGGTTCAAAGGTTTATTTACAAACAATGTTTAAAATTCCGCCGGAAAATTAGTAAGCAATGGTCGGAAGGTTATTCAGACTTCACGGTTCACTGAAGAGAGTACTGGTTAGTTCAGGCCACAAGGAAGTAAATCCACAAGGTCCAAAGAGTTTAGCTTACTTTGATCACTGGGCAGAAATACACCGGGGGAATCATACCACAGGCCTCGGGAGTCAGGCAATCCAGAATCCTTGTCCAACAAGAACTGTCCACAGCAGGTCTGAGTCCACACAGAGGCAGGAGCTTGGGAGGTTTAGGAACCAAACCACAGTCTATTGGTGACTAATCCAAAGTTCACAAACTGTAGTAAGAGGTGCTGGATCTCTGAGTCCAGGTAGAGAGGAAACCACCCACACCTCACAGGTACTAGCAGGAAGCAGAAAAAATAAACAAGGTTAGCACAGGCTCAGGTCAGACTGGCAAAGATTCACTGGCTTGGTGATTACCACATAGGCAAAAACACTTAGGCAACGAAGGACTGGTGGCAGACTCCTAAATACTCCTCCCAGGTATGCACAATCAGCCAAAGATCAGGAACACCTGTAGAAGAGTCAGCAGTGGCTCCAGGAGGACCTCTGGTGGACAAGCACAGGAATAACACTCCCAATTCTCAACAGTACCCCCCCGACGAGGTAGAAGGACAAGAGACCAGGAAATCTGTGATCAAGGAAGAGTCACAGATGTAAGATCGGGGAACTCAAGTGCAGTCTTCAGGACCATTACCCTCCCAATCCACCAAGTACTGCCACCCGCGACCCCGCTGCCGGGAATACACAAACCCGGCAGACGGGGTAGACAGGATGACCCCCAATGTCCTGGGCAGATGGAGGGGGCTCGGCCAGAGGGCAGAGGTCACTGTTCTGGACGGGCTTGATCTGTTAGACATGGAAGGTCAAGTGAATGCATAAAGAAGCGGGTAGACGGAGACGAACAGCTGAGGGATTGATAATGGAGTCAATAACATGGGGTCCAATATAACGTGGAGCCAGTTTCTTGGACAGGGACTTTAAAGGACCATCACAGCCATACCTTTTGGCCAGGAGCATCACCAAGTATTCAAAGTGACCTCAGGGAGTTTTAAAAGCAGTTTTCCACTCGTCACCTTGTCTGATGCGAACTAAATGGTAGGCATTGCACAGGTCAAGCTTAGAAAAAACCGTAGCGCCCTGTACTGGCTCAAATGCTGCTGACAAGAGTGGAAGAGTGTATTTATTCTTTATAGTGATGGCATTTAACCCCCTGTAGTCAATACATGGTCGTAAGGAACCATCCTTCTTGCTCACAAAAAAGAACCCTGCTTCTAGTGGCGAGGAAGAATGACGTATGAGGCCTGCGGCCAGGGATTTAGTAATATAGTCCTCTAAAGTTTGCTGTTCAGGGCGAGATATGGGGTATAGCCTACTAGAGGGTAATGAGGCCCCTGGAAGCAGGTTGATGGCGCAGTCATAGGGACGGTGTGGAGGAAGGGACAGCGCTTGCTGTTTGCTGAATACTTGGCACAGATCATGATACTCTGTAGGTACATCGGATAGTTCACTGGGGTCCGCCTCTTCTGGAGATACCGGCGCGGAGGTTGGGAGCACAGCGGACTGCAAACAAGTAGAGTGACAGTATGAAGACCAGGATTGAATAGTTGAGTTAGCCCAATCAAGGTGAGGATTATGTTGACTCAACCAGGTAAAACCCAAAACAATAGACGAGTGAGAGATGGGAAAGACATACAAAGAAATTGTCTCCCAATGGTTACCTGAGAGGACTAGCAGCAGAGGTCTGGTACGATGGGTAATACAGGGCAACTCTTTCCCATCTAGTGCCATGGCTCTTAAGGGGGTAGAAAGTTCCTTGGTTTCAATGCCCAACTGTTCCACTAGAGTACTGTTAAGGAAGTCTCGTTCACAACCAGAGTCAATGAGAGCAGTAAGATCATGTGTGGCATTTTGCACAAAAATCTTGGCAGGAAGAACTAAACGGGGATATGCAGGCGAGGGGATCTAGTCCGTCACACTCCCCGTTTGTACTGACGGACCCGATCTTTTGGCTGAGCCGGACAATAGGACAAAAAATGTTCAGGTGAACCACAATACAGGCAGAGGTTAGCTGCTCGTCTCCTCTGCTTTTCTTCAGGGGTAAGATGGGCTCGCCCCATCTGCATGGGCTCAACCTCCAAAGATGGACTAGGGAGAGAATCGGGGTGAGCAGGTCTGAGAATTGTGTGGTTCTTGCCTCTCCCAGCAGTAGATTTAGCAGGACGAGACCTTTTCTTTTCTCTAAGACGATTGTCAATCCGTGTAGCCAAAGCAATGAAATCATTGAACGCCTCAGGCTCATCAAGGGTGGCTAACTCATCCTTTAAAGTTTCGTTTAATGCTTGAAAAAACTGTAGACTTTAAAGCGCTCGAGTTCCAACCGGAGGCTGCTGCTAGAGTACGCAACTCAATAGTAAACTCTGTGACTGATCTTTAACCCTGTTTAAGGTTCAGGAGACGACGGGATAAGCCTGTACAATCTGAATCTACAGAAAAAGTTAGGTGGAATTCATAGATAAATTCCTTGTAGGTGCAACCAAAGCAGGACGGATTTTGAAACCGTGCTTCAGCCCATCTTAGTGCTTTTCTGGTTAGTAAGCCCAATATGTATGAAATACTTGCATCATCAATAGGAAAAGAGTGGAGGGAGCAATTAAACACCAAAAACATTGGAGAGGGAAACCACCACAATCCACCTCGCCGGAGAATTTCTCCGGGTTAGGGGAAGTGATGTCGCGTAAGTCTACGGAGTGAGGAGCCGGAGAAGCTATAGCGCCACCTGGCGGCACGGGGGTTGGACCTGTACCAGATTGTAGACTGAAGGAAGCTCTGCATTTGTCCTGCCATTTGTTCCAAACACCGATTGGTAACAGAAAGCTGGTTGTGTAAGGATCTGAGCTTGGAGTCATGTGACTGGATTAACTGATGCTGGTCAGCTAGTTGAATCCTGAGTGAGTCTGCTGGGTCTTGTTGGCCTGAGTGTTCTGTCATCGCTTTAGGAATTTGTTTGACCCACATGCAAACTCACTCAAGAGACCAGAAAAGGTTCAAAGGTTTATTTACAAACAATGTTCCGCCGGAAAATTAGTAAGCAATGGTCTGAAGGTTATTCAGACTTCACGGTTCACTGAAGAGAGTACTGGTTAGTTCAGGCCACAAGGAAGTAAATCCACAAGGTCCAAAGAGTTTAGCTTACTTTGATCACTGGGCAGAAATACACCGGGGGAATCATACCACAGGCCTTGGGAGTCAGGCAATCCAGAATCCTTGTCCAACAAGAACTGTCCACAGCAGGTCTGAGTCCACACAGAGGCAGGAGCTTGGGAGGTTTAGGAACCAAACCACAGTCTAGTGGTGCATAATCCAAAGTTCACAAACTGTAGTAAGAGGTGCTGGATCTCTGAGTCCAGGTAGAGAGGAAACCACCCACACCTCACAGGTACTAGCAGGAAGCAGAAAAAACAAACAAGGTTAGCACAGGCTCAGGTCAGACTGGCAAAGATTCACTGGCTTGGTGATTACCACATAGGCAAAAACACTTAGGCAACAAAGGACTGGTGGCAGACTCCTAAATACTCCTCCCAGGTATGCACAATCAACCAAAGATCAGGAACACCTGTAGAAGAGTCAGCAGTGGCTCTAGGAGGACCTCTGGTGGACCAGCACAGGAATAACACTCCCAATTTCCAACAGTAGGTCTGTCTCTACCAACATTTGCCCATTCTTTTTTGCACAATAGCTCAAGCTCATTCAGATTGTAGTGTCTGCAAGCTTCAATTTTCATCAACAGACTCTCAAATGGATTTAAGTCTGGGCTTTGACTGGGTCATTCTAATACTTGAATATGTTTTGTTCTAAACCCTTCCATTGTAGTTATGGTGGTATGGTGAGGTTTACTGTGCTGCAGGAAGACGAATCTCATCAGTCTTGAGTCATTTAAAGCCCTAATGGGTTTTCTTCCAGTATTGTACATGTACAGGTACATCTCAAAAATTTGAATATTATAAAAAAGTTAATTTCTGTCACTTGTCTCAGAAAGTGAAACTCATATCTTACATAGATTCATTACACATAGAGTGAAATATTTCAAGCCTTTAGTTCTTGTTATTTTGATGATTATGGCTAACAGATAATGGAAATCTAGAATTCAGTTTCTCAGACAATTAGAATATTACATAACATCAATAAAAAAATGACATTTTAAACAGAAATGTCAGGCCTCTGAAAGCATATTCATCTCAATACTTAGTTGAGCTTCTTTTTGCATGAATTACTGCATTGATGCAGCACATTAGGGAGAAGATCAGCCTGTGGTACTGATGAAGTCTTATGGAAGCCCAGGTTGCCTTGATAGTGGCCTTCAGGTAATTTGCATTGTTGTGTCTGGTGTCTGTCATCTTCCTCTTGACAATACTCCATATATTCTCTTTGGAGCTCAGGTCAGACATGTTTTTTTGCCAGTGACACACAGTGGTCAATGACAATGGTCACTGAAAACGTTTTTTCAATCCTTGGCAGTGTGGGCAGGAGCCGAGTCCTGCTGGAAATGAAATCAGGATCTCTATAAACCTTGTCAGCAGAAGGTAACATGATGTGCTGTAAAGTTTCTTGGTGGAAGGCTGCATTGAATGTAAACTTTAGCAAACACAATGGACCACAGACAGTAAATGAAATGACACCCCAAATCATCACTGACTGTGGAAACATCACACTGGACTCCACGCATGGTGGGTTCTGTGTTGTTCCACTCTTCCTCCAGACTCTGGGACTTTGAATTCCAAATGAAATAAAAACTTTACTTTCATCTGAAAACAGTCCAGTTCTTTTTCTCCTTAGCCCAGGTAAGACGCTTCTGGCGTCTCTGGTTCAGGGGTAGCTTGACACATAGAATGCAACATTTGTAGCCCATGTGGCTCTTAGGGTGCTTTCTCCAGCCTCAGTCCACTCCTTATGTAGCTTCCACAAATACTTGAATGGATTTTGCGTGACAGTTTTCTCAAGGCTTATCCTCCTTGTTCAGAGTGTCAATGACTGTCAAGTCAGCTGTCTTCCCATGGTTGTGTTGTCCATATTATGGCCATTACGTAAGATTTATACATTAAAAATGCTTTTTCAAAATTGGTGTTTTGTAATATTTTAATTTTCTGAGTGACTGATTTTTAGGTTTTCATTATCTGTAAGCTATTATTAACACAATTAAAAGAAATAAAGGCTCAAACATTTTATACTATGTGTAATGAATCTACTGTATGTATGAGTTTCACTTCTTGAAGTGATTGACAAAAATACTGATTTGCAGTGTTAGTCCACCACAAGGAGTATCTTGCATATAGACCAAAAAGTAAAATTTTTGTGTGACCAGAACACCTTCTATATGTTTTCTGCATTCCCAATATGGTGTGTGGCAAACTGCAAACAGGACTTCTTATGGCTTTTTCAACAATATGGAAACATGATTTTTTTTTGCCATTCTTCCATAAAGACCAGGTTTGTGGGGTACATAGCTTAACAATTTTACAGATTTTTCTAAATAAGATGGGAATCTCTGAAGTTCCTCTATGGGCGTATTGGCTGCTTCTCTGATTGATGTCATTCATGCTTGGCCTCTTAGTTTAGGTGGATGGTCATGCTTTGGTAAGTTTCCTGTTGTGCTATACAATTTCCACTTTTGGATTATAGATAAAACAGTGCTCTGTGAAATGTTAACATTTTAGAACCTAACCCTGCTTTAAACTTCGCCACTTTATCCCTGATCTGTTTGACGTGTTCCTTCGTCATTATGATGCTGTATGTTCTTTAATGCTCTCTAACAAACCTTTTAAATGCAAATGAATTCTACTTACTTTTATCAGGTGACTTCTAAAGTAAATTGGTTCCACTGGGCTTTAATTAGGGGTTACAGATTAAAGGGTGCCTAAATTATATTCTTAACACTATTCAGGTTTTTATTTGCAATAAATGTTAAAACTCATGCATTATTTCCTTCTATTTCAAAATTATGTAGGGATTTGTGTTGGTCTATGTTTTAGAATCTATGATAAAATACACAAAAATTTGTTGTTTCTGTTTCAGGAGTGGCTTGATACGAGGAATGCAACATTTGTAGCCCATGTGTAGTATTCGTCTGTGGTGGTTCTGGAGGTGGTAATTCCAGCCTCAGTCCACTCCTTGAAAAGCTCCCACAAATACCTAATGGATTTTGCTTGATAAGTTTGTTGTTATAACATGATGTGGAAATATATACAGGTCCTTCTCAAAATATTAGCATATTGTGATAAAGTTCATTATTTTCCATAATGTCATGATGAAAATTTAACATTCATATATTTTAGATTCATGGCACACTAACTGAAATATTTCAGGTCTTTTATTGTCTTAATACGGATGATTTTGGCATACAGCTCATGAAAACCCAAAATTCCTATCTCACAAAATTAGCATATCATTAAAAGGGTCTCTAAACGAGCTATGAACCTAATCATCTGAATCAACAAGTTAACTCTAAACACCTGCAAAAGATTCCTGAGGCCTTTAAAACTCCCAGCCTGGTTCATCACTCAAAACCCCAATCATGGGTAAGACTGCCGACCTGACTGCTGTCCAGAAGGCCACTATTGACACCCTCAAGCAAGAGGGTAAGACACAGAAAGAAATTTCTGAACGAATAGGCTGATCCCAGAGTGCTGTATCAAGGCACCTCAGTGGGAAGTCTGTGGGAAGGAAAAAGTGTGGCAGAAAACGCTGCACAACGAGAAGAGGTGACCGGATCCTGAGGAAGATTGTGGAGAAGGGCCGATTCCAGACCTTGGGGGACCTGCGGAAGCAGTGGACTGAGTCTGGAGTAGAAACATCCAGAGCCACCGTGCACAGGCGTGTGCAGGAAATGGGCTACAGGTGCCGCATTCCCCAGGTCAAGCCACTTTTGAACCAGAAACAGCGGCAGAAGCGCCTGACCTGGGCTACAGAGAAGCAGCACTGGACTGTTGCTCAGTGGTCCAAAGTACTTTTTTCGGATGAAAGCAAATTCTGCATGTCATTCAGAAATCAAGGTGCCAGAATCTGGAGGAAGACTGGGGAGAAGGAAATGCCAAAATGCCAGAAGTCCAGTGTCAAGTACCCACAGTCAGTGATGGTCTGGGGTGCCGTGTCAGCTGCTGGTGTTGGTCCATTGTGTTTTATCAAGGGCAGGGTCAATGCAGCTAGCTATCAGGAGATTTTGGAGCACTTCATGCTTCCATCTGCTGAAAAGCTTTATGGAGATGAAGATTTCATTTTTCAGCACGACCTGGCACCTGCTCACAGTGCCAAAACCACTGGTAAATGGTTTACTGACCATGGTATCACTGTGCCCAATTGGCCTGCCAACTCTCCTGACCTGAACCCCATAGAGAATCTGTGGGATATTGTGAAGAGAACATTGAGAGACTCAAGACCCAACACTCTGGATGAGCTAAAGGCCGCTATTGAAGCATCCTGGGCCTCCATAAGACCTCAGCAGTGCCACAGGCTGATTGCCTCCATGCCACGCCGCATTGAAGCAGTCATTTCTGCAAAAGGATTCCCGACCAAGTATTGAGTGCATAACTGTACATGATTAGTTGAAGGTTGACATTTTTTGTATTAAAAACACTTTTCTTTTATTGGTCGGATGCTAATATGCTAATATTTTGAGAAGGACCTGTATGAAACAACTGTTGCTTTTGATACACATGCTTGTTATTCATTTCTTCATGACAAATAAAACTGTTGAATGAGAACTGAGAATATATATTCTTTCAAATACTGCTTATCACATTTATTGTCATATTATGTTTTCATGTCACAATTGCTTGGTATCGATAAGTACAGTTTCAACACGAATTGCTCAAACAAGTTTTCTTTAAATAAAATATGTTTGTCATTCAAGACAAGATGGTTACCAACATCACAATCAGTGAGGATAGATTCCCTGCAAGCAGAAATATTTAATATAAGTAAACTGCTGCGCAGTTTGTGGTAGCTTTTCTTCCCCAGGTGGGGTTTTGTGTCAGTCAGCTTGGTACAAAGAGCATTTAACCTCCTCCTGAATAATCCAGTGAGAGCTGTCCGAGCAGATGGGGACCCGGGGTTTGAAACCCGAGAGTGACATCTGACACACACACACACACACACACACACACACACACACACACATATCATGAAGAGGACATTAGGACTGGGTAACTTCAGCTAGTTGGTGGTGGAGATGTGGCTTCTGTTAGGAATAACCTTTATTAATATTACTCATAGCTGTTTTTCCCATTCATACCATAGGGATATAAGCAAGTTGTAATGTTTCCCTTTTGTTAGAATAGGATAAGAATGCTCGTTGACGCACATTACAAGGATAAATGGCCCATGGGTTGTCATGAACGACCTGAGGCTGGGGCACTGGGTTTGACGGTGAAGCAGCTTGTAACTGGTTTGATTAGAAGGCCACGGCACACTTAGATTAAGGATGGAAACCCGCTACTACACAAATTAACAGATAGACACCACAATGGTGACACATACAGGTCCTTCTCAAAATATTAGCATATTGTGATAAAGTTCATTATTTTCCATAATGTCATGATGAAAATTTAACATTCATATATTTTAGATTCATTGCACACTAACTGAAATATTTCAGGTCTTTTATTGTCTTAATACGGATGATTGTGGCATACAGCTCATGAAAACCCAAAATTCCTATCTCACAAAATTAGCATATTTCATCCGACCAATAAAAGAAAAGTGTTTTTAATACAAAAAACGTCAACCTTCAACTAATCATGTACAGTTATGCACTCAATACTTGGTTGGGAATGATTGCTTCAATGCGGCGTGGCATGGAGGCAATCAGGCTGGGGCACTGCTGAGGTCTTATGGAGGCCCAGGATGCTTCGATAGCGGCCTTTAGCTCATCCAGAGTGTTGGGTCTTGAGTCTCTCAACGTTCTCTTCACAATATCCCACAGATTCTCTATGGGGTTCAGGTCAGGAGAGTTGGCAGGCCAATTGAGCACAGTGATACCATGGTCAGTAAACCATTTACCAGTGGTTTTGACACTGTGAGCAGGTGCCAGGTCGTGCTGAAAAATGAAATCTTCATCTCCATAAAGCTTTTCAGCAGATGGAAGCATGAAGTGCTCCAAAATCTCCTGATAGCTAGCTGCATTGACCCTGCCCTTGATAAAACACAGTGGACCAACACCAGCAGCTGACACGGCACCCCAGACCATCACTGACTGTGGGTACTTGACACTGGACTTCTGGCATTTTGGCATTTCCTTCTCCCCAGTCTTCCTCCAGACTCTGGCACCTTCTCTATGCACAACACAGTTTTCATATTGGTATTTTATATAAAAAATTCATAACCACACGTTCTTTCCCCCTTCATTAGATTTTGTCTATTTACTTTGTGTTGTTTCATGAAATCCCAAAACACTATACTGAAGTTTGCTTTTGTAATATAAAGAACACAAAGTATTCATATCCCTTGAAGTGTTTCATATTTTGTCATAGTAAAATCTGTTTTACGAAAACGTTTGGCAGACCTTTAAAATAACAAAGTGATAAACGAAGATCTCATAGCTTACCCAACACACTATAAGCAAACTTAGAGCCCCATCAGAGATAGACTATTTTTTTCATATCCCAACAGTTAAGCATTTCCTGTCACTATACTGCATATTTGGCGGTAACCTCTGTGAGTCACTCGGAATGTGGTGCTCAGTCACTTATTGCCCTGTCCCTAACCTTTCTGGGTAGAGAGAGCATCCATCATAGTAAAGTGCGAACCATTGCGGCCCACCTTCAGGGCTGAGCCAGCATGTGTGTTTGTGTGTGCGTGCTGGCAGAACTTATGAGCTGTCAACACTAAGTGCAGAGCCTTGCTGGAAGCCGAATACCGCTGGATGACTGACAGTGACATTGCACCGTAATGTCCCCTGTATGTGTGTCCATGCGTTTGTGTGCTCCTCATACGTAATTATGCACATTATACTTTCCCTCAGTATTCCTGTGATTGCAATGATGGAGTCATTTTTATGTTTTTGCATGCTACACTTCACGTTGACATGTGATGCAGAGGGTTGCTATTTGTCATTATGATGATGATCACAGTCACCTGGCAGTGTGACTGTTGCATATTAAACAGACCCTCTTGGCCATAATAAAGGATCTCATCTTTTTGCAACACTTCTTCTCTTTACATATTAATAGGCTTTTGTATATTGACATATTATATTCCCCTAAACACATTACTATCCTACTTGGTGACATCAAAAGCCATAAGGAAATAAAACCTTGCTGTTTTAATCCTCAGCGATGGTCATATTTTTAACAGGGCTCCTCCTCCTTTATTTACCACATTTTCTTCAGTTTTCACTCACTTTCAGATATTCTTGTCTCTCATCTGTCCCCCAAAGCACCATCACTTCATCCCCAACCTTCTCCATTCCTGCCACCCCTCCTTTTTCCCATCAGGACCCGGGAACTGATGAATGCGTGGCGTCCTATTGATCGCGATGGGTGATGGATGATGGCTGGGAGATGAGTGATGGGGTGCAGGCAAAGGTGCCAATAAGGGGGCAGCCAGAGGGTGGGGTCTCCCCTACTGGTGCTAATGGGAGAAGACTAGGAGAAACGGCCGCTGTGGCAGCCGCTCGGCCCCGCCTTCTCAACCCCAGCCATTTGAAGTGCAGTGTTTCAGCTCTGCTTTGCATTTTCTTTCCATTCTCACGCACTCACTGATCCCACAGGTCACACTTTTCTGTTCATGTTTTTTTGGGCTTTGGATTTCATCTGTCTGTGTTTAGTGCAACTGTAAGAGGTTAGAGAGGGTGTTGTGAGAGTGGAAAGGAAAAGGAAAAGGCAAGGCCTAAACTTAAATGTGTGTGGGTGGATGGAGGGTGGGAGGAGGGCGGGGTGGAGAGCTCAAGTGGTGGTTAGCGCGAAAAGATGATGGATGATGAAGCAGAAGGAGAAGACTGCTTCTAAGCTCCAAATTGATATCCCAGCAAATGTTTTTGTCTGCTGTGAAAAATGGTGCTGCAAAACTCTCATTTGGCTACACCCCAGTCCTACCCTCCGCCTTCCCCTCCCCTCGTCCCACGAGCTCCTCTCTGAATCACGCCCTGAAATCCATTTCCTGCAGCACAACCTTTTCCTTCTTGCACCCCCAGTTCTCTGACAGTACCTGATCACAGCTTCATCCTCTTGGCTTTCTGCTCACTTTGAACAAGCTACGTGACTTTCACAGTTGCCATAGAAACCTTCTCAGGATTACAATTCAGATTCACTCGTCCTTCATCGCATTCTTTCCCTTCGCTTCTTCTGGCAAAGCATTTAGAGGAAACCACCCATCAGATCCAGGCTATCAATTGCAGCCTGTTGGTGCTGCAGCTTGGGGAGGAATGAATGAAAACGTGAAAGTCCTCCAGGGAGAGGGAGGCTGAGTTTCTAATTGAGTGGGATGATGTGGAAGTTAGCAAAACAAGACACAATTTAGAAAAGGTATTTCTTTGTTCAAAGATGCATTTTTCAGAAGAAATATTTTATCTATATGTAGAGATAACACAAATTTAAAGCAAAACATTATATTGTTCATCCTGCCTATGCAATTTCCCCTCGGGGATCAATAAAGTATCAATTATAAAGGGTCATTGTCGTCGCCTTCCGCTTATCCGGGACCGGGTCGCGGGGGCAGCAGACTCAGCAGAGAAACCCAGACGTCTCTCTCCCCAGACACCTCCTCCAGCTCCTCCGGGGGGAGTCCAATGCATTCCCAGGAACAGCCGAGAGACATAGTCCCTCCAGCGTGTCCTGGGCCGTCCACTGGGTCTCCTCCCGGTGGGATGTGCCTGGAACACCTCCCGAGGAAGGCGTCCAGGAGGCATCCGGTATAGATGCCCGAGCCACCTCAACTGGCTCCTCAATGTGGAGGAGCGGCAGCTCTACTCTGAGCCCCTCCCAGATGGCCGAGCTCCTCACCCTAAGGGAGTGCCTGGCCACCCTATGGAGGAAGCTCATTTCAGCCGCTTGTATCCGGGATCTCATTCTTTTGGTCATGACCCAAAGTTCATGGCCATAGGTGAGGGTAGGAACGTAGACCGACCGGTAAATCGAGAGCTTCGCTTTTCGGCCCACCTCTCTCTTCACCACACCGGACCGGCACAGTGACCCCATTACTGCGACAGCGGCACCGATCCGTCTGTTGATCTCCCGCTCCATTCTTCCCTCACTCGTGAACAAGACCCCGAGATACTTAAACTCCTCCACTTGAGGCAGGAACTCCCTCCAAGCTGAAGAGGACAAGCCACCCTTTTCCGGTTGAAAACCATGGCCTCTGACTTGGAGGAGCTGATTTTCATCCCAGCCGCTTCACACTCGGCTGCGAACCGCCACAGCGCATGCTGTAGGTCTTGGCTAGAGGGGGCCAGCAAGACCACGTCATCTGCAAAAAGAAGAAACAAAATCCACTGGTCCCCAGACCAGACCCCCTCCGGCCCTTGGCTGCATCTAGAAATGTTGTCCATAAAAGTTATGAACAGGACCGGTGACAAAGGGCAGCCCTGCTGGAGTCCAACATGCACCGGGAACAGGTCCAGCTTGTACAGGGACTTGATGGCCCCTAATAAAGGGCCCCCGATTCCATACTCCTGGAGCGCCCCCCACAGGGCATCACGAGGGACACAGTCGAATGCTTTCTCCAGGTCCACAAAACACATGTGGACTGGTTGGGCAAACACACATGAACCCTCGATTACCCTGTAGAGGGTATAGAGCTGGTCCAGTGTTCCATGGCTGGGACGAAAAACCACACTGCTCCTCCTGAAGCCGAGGTTCGACTATCGGCCGGACTCTCCTCTCCAATACCCTGGCATAGGCCTTACCAGGGAGCCTGAGAAGTGTGATCCCCCTGTAGTTGGAACACACCCTCCAGTCACCCTTCTTATGAAGGGGGACCACCACCCCAGTCTGCCAGTCCAGCGGCACTGTCCCCGACCGCCACGTAATGTTGAAGAGGCGTGTCAATCATGACAGCCCCACAACATCCAGAGATTTGAGGTACTCAGGGCGGATCTCATCCACCCCCGAAGCCCGGCCACTGCGGAGCTTTTTAACCTTCAGCCTGGGTGATGAAAGAGTCCAACCTCTGTTTCCACCAGGGAATGCGTGAAAGGCTCTTCCTATCAATTTTCTATACCTACATAATTATACAAGGGTCATTGTTAACTTGTTGTGAGGAGTTGTACACCCTGGACAGGTTGCCAGGTCCACCATGGGACAAAACAGAGACGCATGTCACAGACAACTGGCATGCACACATCTAATCTTTTCTGTCATTAATGGTTTGTGTAATCAACACAGCTACGATTTTGTTCAGTTATCAAGAATATTGTCCTGGATTTCCATTTTAATTTTTAAATAGTTTTTCAGACATTCTAGTAGTTTTTAGTTCAGTCTGTCCATCATTAGGAGTAACTATGGTTTTAAATTTTCTCCTCTTTTGTTTTGCCCCTGGATTTGTACCTGCTTTAGGTGTCTCGAAGTTCAACATGTCCCATTGTTTGGTATTATGTCTGTTTGATAGAATCATATTTAATTGTTATTGGATGTAATTTTTAGTTTAAAGCAAGTGTTTCACCAATGCAAAATAGTCACCTTTATTACTTAACAATTTCTACAATTCTGCTTTATATACGACCCCCAGTTCCATACTTCAAACACTTAAATGTATGCGTAAGTTCTTAAATATGGCGGCACTGGAGGATATTGTATGATCCCAGCAGGGTCAGATGTGATTTTTCTCTGGTCATGCAGGTACTTTGCTCCTTTAATTTCAAATGTTTGCATTCAGTTTTATTTTTATTTTTTTGGAGCTTATGATTACATATACTAATACATTGTATAACAAAATTCTCATTTCTTGTTATATGCATTTTTTTCCTCATTTCAAATTTAGAGATTTTTTTACTGGGATGTTATAAATTTTTCTTACATTATAGAAAAAAAATATTACCAGAACCGTAGAAGGAGCTTAATTATGCTTTACAATATACTCCTTCTTTCTATATGTTCGGCCTGAAAAAGTAATAGTTTCATAGGTGAAAGCTGTCTTTTAACGCTGGAATTCTAGATCACTTGTTCTTTTCTCTGTAGAGAAATAACATTGTTTTTCCTAGATTCTGCTGGGAGAATTAGATTGTGGGATAAAGGAAAGCTTGGTGGTGCAGACAGGAAAAGAAAAGACAAAGCTGTTCTTTTTTGGTCCTATTCATTTCAAGTAAGTTCTACATTCTATGTCTAAGCCTCATAATTATTGGTGGTGTTAAATTACTAAAGTCCAAAATACACATTTGCATACACATTCAGATGAAATAGTTCCCAATCTGGGTCCTGGGAGGAAATACTATATTTGAAGCAGTGGCTGAAAGTAGAAAATGATGGAAACATTTTGAGACAACACGGAGAATAGCGGGAGAGATAGGGGTGCTTAAGGAGAGAATCCTCTGCAAGAGAGATTGTGTCTCAGATTAGGAGTAAGGAGATGCCCTGGTAGAGAGGATTAGGACTGCAAAACAGAAGCAACCTTTGCACAGAACAATCCGGCTAAAAAAAACCCTGTGACATACCCACCCAGAAATACACATACAGACAAAAGAGAGAGAATAGAGTGAAAAGACACAGATAGAGAAACAAGAGAGTTCAATCGATGCAAGTTCTTTATGTTAACAGTTCTTTTCAAAAATTTAAAAGAACTTATTTGCCACCAAATCATATCAATATATAAACAAATGCAATATTTTATGTAGTAATCAGTATTGGTATCTTAAAAATTATTTTACATCGAAGGCCTTGTTGGACATGGTTTAAGAAATATCTGAGAGACATTAATTAGTAAATAATCTTTGCTGATCTTGAAAAATCTTTTGATACCATCGACCATAGAGGAAATATGGTATAAGAGAACTAGCACAAGAATGGGCTTACAGTTATTTAGAAAACAGAAAACAGTTTTAGGAGATAAACAATGTTAGTTCCAAGCTACATCAGGTTTTGTGTGGAGTACCCCAAGGGTCACTCTTTGGGTCAAAACTTTTATTTTATACATCAATGTTTTTTCGTATGTATTCAGACATCTGCAAACCATTCTTTTTGCTGATGACACCACTTTGTTCTATTCTGGTGAAAATTTGGCAAAGATTTGAAAAGAATTAAAGTGTTTGATGTTATAAGAACATGCTTGAGTTTAAATACATTATCAATGAATGCTGAAAAAACTAACAATATGATATTTAGTAATAGAGAGATTCCCAATGATGGTGTTGTTTTTAAACATGTGAGAAGGATTAAATGTCTGAGTGTTATTCTTGATAAAAATACAAACCTGTAAGAATCATAAGTAGAAAACAGTACAAAATCTAATATTCCTGAATTTTATAACTTGGTGAATGATCATATTTTGGATTTGTGTTTCATAATATATTACCAGATAATTAGCAATATAGATTTATTAAAATAAATAGTATTTATAATTTGAGAGGATCAGAAATTTTTTCAAAAAACCTGAAGTCAGAAGTAATGGGACGAAACATTATATTTCTGTTTAAGGAATTAATCTGTGGAATAATCTATCTAGGCTTGCTCATTTCCAAAAATGTCAGTTTATCGTATTTAAGTAAATAGATGCTTTTGACAGATAATATAAGATTTTTATTCTTTTTAGTTCTTTTCATTAAGTTTTCTGTCTGTTTAGTTCATATTAAAATGTGTTATGTTTATTTTAGTGGTTATTGAATGAAATAAATTTAATGAATAAATAAACTAAAAAATAAATCTGGTAATATGCAAGAGGTGATAAACATTATGGTTTTTGTCAGAAACAACTTTGTTGCTAATAGATGCTTCACATTTCTCATATCCTTCACAGTATAATGGAAAATCTTCTTCTGGAGGCATTTTTATTACTTTTGTTATGATGTTGTTCCAATTCATGCTATGTTTGAGTTTCTCTCAAACTAATGTAAAAACAACTGAAAAATTACTAAACACTGTACTTATATTTATAATCTTTGTCATTAAATGTTGAATAACTGAAAACACAAGATGTCTTAACTTGACTTAAATTTGAGGTTGAATTTCTGCTATCTTTGGTACGATAATCCTTATTCTCTGACTGGGCTGCTCAGTATACGGGCCAAGAGTCTTACTCCCATAAGACCAATCTCTCTGACATCTGGGCCACTGCCTTTCTCTGGGCTCTAGACAGATGTTTGGATGATTGTTAAGCTCCCAGGGTTCTTAAGAGAGAGGAAGTGAGAGTTGCTCTTGGTTTCACAGCACTTGCATAACAGCTCTGTGGCAATCACTCATGTAATCATGACATAGGGTTTGTGCAAATGGGGTTCTGAACAGCAGGTTCAAATCCAGGGGCATTTGAGTCATCTAGTCCACTAATATTACTCTGTTTCCAACAGTTCCTTTATTTGTTGAACTGAGAGAGTCCATTCTGTTCAGTGTTTCAAGTTCTCTTTTTAAGGCCAAAACACAGAACATTGCTCATCCCAGTATGGGCAACTGGTGGCAGATGATTGCATATAAAAATAATAAACAATGGTTCCTTACATTCACAATTTTTTTTTTTGCTGCTAAACAGTTTGGCTGTTTAGTTCAGTTAACACAAGCATATTATTTAAACGTAAATCTAACTTTTATTTAAGTCCAGCCCAAATAAAACAGCCAATCACAGTTCTGTGAGAATGTGTCCCTTTTAGATTTCTTCTAAGAAAACAACCAGAGAAAATACAAAATGTGGTTTATAAATAATTATTTAATTTATCAGTAGGAAAAGTCTATCCAAACTGGCCCTATGTGAAAAAGTAATTTTCCCAAATCCTAATTTATGTTATTGCTTCCCTTGGCAGCAACAACTGCCAAGCATTTGTTATAACTGGATATAAGCCTTTTCTACAACTGTGGGGGAATTTTTGGCAAACTCTTGTTTGCACTGTTCTCTTAATACATTAATACATACAAATTGGAGGGTTTGGAATGGCCACAGCATCTCAGTCGAATTTAAGTCCAGACTTTGAGTATACCACTCCAAAACCTTTATTTTGTTTTATTTGTTCAGACATTCAGAGGTTGACTTGCTGGTGTACCTCACATAATTGTCCTGCTGCACACTCCAGGTGCACCTGAACTTCACAAACTGATGGCTGGACGTTCTACTTGAAATTCTTTTGTCTCACCAGTCTACAGATTGTTTTCCCCAAAAACATAACAGTTAAATACTGTATACCACTTTCTATGTAATCTTTAATCTGGTATATTGTGCACTCTACAGGTCCATGTTTCATAGAATCCATGTTCTTTATATTATATACATCAGTATTTGTGTTTTCCTTTTTTTAAATATATTTTTGGCCTGTTTTCCCTTTGTTCAAAAGGAAAGTAAATTGAAGACTTTTTGTTGCCTTTCTTCACCTCATTCATAGATCAAAGCTGCACTACTCCATTTAATCTTGTTCTTTGCATTTAGTTTATCTAAGACATCTTATTTCAGCTACATATTTATCATCTGCATTTTCAATGTTTGCCTGCAACAACACAGTGGAAGCAGGTAATAGTTCTATATTCTCAATCTGAAATGTTAGTGTTCTGAGACCACCCTTTAATAATAATGTCCAGCTGTCTCCATATAATGATTATGATGTAGTTTGATTGGTGGATTAAACACTTATCCCTCCCCTCTGCCCACCTTATTGATTTTTCTCCCCCCAGTTCTGCTCAGCTTCCCTCCTTAAAGGTAAGCTGGATTCATGGCCTGGTAAATAGCAGAGGATTGATTCGTATTTAATTAACAATTTGCAGGATACTCTCTCTCTCTTTCACCACTCTACTCCCCATTCCACCCCTCGCTTCTTCCTTCTGCAAGGTCTCAGACGGTTTGTGAGACAAGCAATGAGCAGAGGAGAGGTGATGCATGGATAATTTATAGTCTGATCGATAAGTCCTGGCCTAACATCTACAATGCCTGAATATGAGGGCTGGACGGAGTGTCAGGGTCCACAAATGGCAGAGAAGGTAAACAGTGAAGGGGACTATGTTGACAAAAAATAGGAAGATTGATCAAGGCATGTGGACAAGGAGCAAACAAAGATGAAGATCTGAAATACAAAGGAAATGATAGGCCACATCTTGTTTGTAAAAATGCAACATCAACCTAGATTCACCTGGCATCCATGGTGTCCATGTAAAATAATTCTAACAAGAATTAAAAAGAAACACTAGAAGAATGAAAGCTATGTGAAAGCGACCATTAGGCAGGAGGCAGATTACATCCCGGACAGGTAGCCAGGTCATCACATGGCGACACAGGGGCACACAGGACAAACAACCAGACATGGACACACTCATTTCTTTAGACAATTTAGCAAGATCAAATAACCTAACAGTTATGTTTTTGGACTGTTGGAGGAAACCAGAGAACCCAGAGAGAACCCACGCATGGACAGGAAGGACATGCAAACCCTAGGCATGATTTGAACTGACCTTCTTCCAGCAAGGCAACAGTGCTACCAAGTATGCCACCATGCCTCCTGCATACAGTTATGCTGTCACAAAACCCTGCACATCCTACGAAGCGCAGCGGGCCTGGAGGATGAAGTGGTATTGGATATTAAACGGGCCTTGTGATTGAGCATACAAACGAGGAGACCATTAGCTTTTCAAATATCTTGTTTACTCTAAACATTTTGTTAATTCAAAATACATTTTTTTAGAGATTCGTTCGTTCGTCGTCTTCCGCTTATCCAGGACCGGGTCGCGGGGGCAGCAGACTCAGCAGACTCAGCAGAGACGCCCAGACGTCCCTCTCTCCAGACACCTCCTCCAGCTCCTCCAGGGGGAGCCCAAGGCGTTCCCAGGCCAGCCGAGAGACATAGTCCCTCCAGCGTGTCCTGGGCCGTCCCCTGGGCCTCCTCCCGGTGGGACGTGCCTGGAACACCTCCCGAGGAAGGCGTCCAGGAGGCATCCGGTATAGATGTCCGAGCCACCTCAACTGGCTCCTCTCAATGTGGAGGAGCAGCGGCTCTACTCCGAGCTCCTCCCGGATGGCCGAGCTCCTCACCCTATCTCTAAGGGAGTGCCCGGCCACCCTACGGAGGAAGCTCATTTCAGCCGCTTGTATCCGTGATCTCGTTCTTTCGGTCATGACCCAAAGTTCATGGCCATAGGTGAGGGTAGGAACGTAGACCGACCAGTAAATTGAGAGCTTTGCTTTTCGGCTAAGCTCTCTCTTCACCACAATGGACCGGCACAGCTCCCCCATTACTGTGGCAGCTGCACCGATCCGTCTGTCAATCTCCCGCTCCATTCTTCCCTCACTCGTGAACAAGACCCCGAGATACTTAAACTCCTCCACTTGAGGCAGGAACTCCCCTCCAACCTGAAGAGGACAAGCCACCCTTTTCCGGTCGAGTACCTTGGCCTCGGACTTGGAG
This sequence comes from Girardinichthys multiradiatus, assembly GCF_021462225.1. Lineage (NCBI taxonomy): Eukaryota > Metazoa > Chordata > Actinopteri > Cyprinodontiformes > Goodeidae > Girardinichthys > Girardinichthys multiradiatus. The sequence goes on from NC_061801.1 coordinate 20,578,024, forward strand.
GAGCTGATCCTCATCCCAGCCGCTTCACACTCGGCTGCGAACCGCCACAGCGCATGCTGTAGGTCTTGGCTAGAGGGGGCCAGCAGGACCACGTCATCCACAAAAAGAAGAGACGAAATCCACTGGTCCCCAAACCAGACCCCCTCCGGCCCTTGGCTGCGTCTAGAAATCCTGTCCATAAAAGTTATGAACAGGACCGGCGACAAAGGGCAGCCCTGCCGGAGTCCAACATGCACTGGGAACAGGTCCGACTTAGTGCCGGCAATGCGGACCAAACTCCTGCTCCGCTCGTACAGGGACCGGATGGCCCCTAATAAAGGGCCCCCGATTCCATACTCCTGGAGCACCCCCCACAGGGCATCACGAGGGACACAGTCGAATGCCTTCTCCAGGTCCACAAAACACATGTGAACCGGTTGGGCAAACTCCCATGAACCCTCGAGCACCCTGTAGAGGGTATAGAGCTGGTCCAGTGTTCCACGGCTGGGACGAAAACCACACTGTTCCTCCTGAAGCCGAGGTTCGACTATCGGTCGGACTCTCCTCTCCAATACCCTGGCGTAGGCCTTACCAGGGAGGCTGAGGAGTGTGATCCCCCTGTAGTTGGAACACACCCTCCGGTCCCCCTTCTTATAAAGGGGGACCACCACCCCAGTCTGCCAGTCCAGAGGCACTGTCCCCGACCGCCACGCAATGTTGAAGAGGCGTGTCAACCATGACAGCCCTACAACATCCAGACCCTTGAGGTACTCAGGGCGGATCTCATCCACCCCCGAAGCCTTGCCACCGCGGAGCTTTTTAACCACCTCGGTGACTTCAGCCTGGGTGATGAAAGAGTCCAACCCCGAGTCCCCAGCCTCTGTTTCCACCACGGAATGCGTGATGGCAGGATTGAGGAGATCCTCGAAGTACTCCTTCCACCGCCCGATAATGTCCTCAGTCGAGGTCAGCAGTCTCCCGCCCCCACTATAAACAGTGTTGGCAAAGCACTGCTTCCCCCTCCTGAGGCGCCGGACGGTTTGCCAGAATCGCTTCGAGGCCAACCGGTAGTCCTTCTCCATGGCCTCACCGAACTCTTCCCAGGCCCGAGTTTTTGCCTCTGCCACAGCCCGGGCCGCAGCACGCTTGGCCTCACGGTACCTGTCAGCCGCCTCAGGAGTCCCACAAGCCAACCACAGCCGATAGGACTCCTTCTTCAGCTTAACAGCATCCCTTACTGCCGGTGTCCACCACCGGGTTCTGGGATTGCCGCCACGACAGGCACCGCAGACCTTACGGCCACAGCTATGGGCAGCAGCATCGACAATAGATGCAGAGAACATGGTCCACTCGGACTCTATGTCTCCAACATCCCCCGGGATCTGGTCGAAGCTCTCCCGGAGGTGGGAGTTGAATACATCCCTGGCCGAGGGCTCCGCCAGGCGTTCCCAGCAGACCCTCACTATGCGCTTGGGCCTGCCGAGTCTGTCCGGCTTTCTCCTCCTCCAGCGGATCCAACTCACCACCAGGTGATGATCAGTGGACAGCTCAGCCCCTCTCTTCACCCGAGTGTCCAAAACATGCGGCCGAAGGTCTGCTGATACGACAACAAAGTCGATCATCGACCTCCTGCCTAGGGAGTCCTGGTGCCAAGTGCACTGATGGACACCCTTATGTTTGAACATGGTGTTCGTTATGGACAATCCGTGACTAGCACAGAAGTCCAATAACAAAACACCACTCGGATTCAGATCGGGGAGGCCATTCCTCCCGATCACGCCTCTCCAGGTGTCACTGTCGTTCCCCACGTGGGCGTTGAAGTCCCCCAGCAGAATAATGGAGTCCCCGGGAGGGGCCCTATCCAGCACCCCCGACAGGGACGCCAAGAAGGCAGGGTACTCTGCACTACCACTCGGCCCGTAGGCTGAAATGATAGTCAGAGACCTCTCCCCAACCCGAAGGCGCAGGGATACAACCCTCTCATCCACTGGGGTAAACCCCAACACGAGACGGCTGAGCTGGGGGACAACAAGCAAACCCACACCAGCCCGCCGCCTCTCCCCGTGGGCCACTCCAGAGTAGAAGAGAGTCCAACCCCTCTCAAGGAGATGGGTTCCAGAGCCCACGCTGTGCGTGGAGGCGAGCCCGACTATTTCTAGTCGATATCTCTCGACCTCCCGCACAAGCTCAGGCTCCTTCCCCCCCAGCGAGGTGACATTCCACGTCCCTAGAGCCAGCCTAAGCATCCGGGGATCGGGCCGTTGAGGTCTCCACCTTCGTCCGCCACCCAATCCTCTTTGCACCGGTCCCTCACGGTTCCCCCTGCAGGTGGTGGGCCCACTGGGGGATGGCCTCGCGTCTCTCGTTCGGGCTTGGCCCGGCCGGGTCCCGCGAGGAGCAACCCGGCCACCAGGCGCTCTCCGACGAGTCCCGACCCCAGGCCTGGCTCCAGGGTGGGACCCCGGCTCCGCCGTACCGGGCGACGTCACGTGCCTCGATATTGTGTTCTTCATGAGGGGTTCTTGAACCATTCTTTGTCTGACCCATCACCTAGAACCTGTTTGCCATGGGAGACCCTACCAGGGGCATTTAGGCCCCAGACAACATAGCCTCTAGGATCATTTGAGCACTCAAACCCCTCCACCACGTTAAGGTGACGGTTCAAGGAGGGGTAACTCCTTGGAGGAGATAAAAAATGAAAATAAAAAGTTGACTGACTAAAAGGCTTCAATAAATTTTTAAATAAATAAAAATAAAATTGCCTGTATTGCACAGAGCTTTTTTATAAAAGAAATTCAAATATAGATTGACATTAAATTTATATAACAAACTCAAATTAGCCAAAAAATTATTTGTAGTTAAACTAGAGAGCTTAAAAAACTGTCTTTAGGTGTAATTACATGCTAATTCTTAAACAGATAATTAAACTGTTATGCACTGTAAAAAATAAACTACCTCTTTGACTCTTTATCCTTGTTCCAAAACCTCTTACCTTTCAACCCACAAAATAATCCAGAGAAGAGGCTCATGATTCTGAGGCAAAACTTCATGTTAAAGAATTTTTACTCTTCAGTCAATTAAATAGGAATTTAATGCAAACACAAACAGCATCGACAGTCATTATTGCTTTTATCTCTTTCTAACATTTATAGAATGAAAATATGGTTTACTATGATCACACTTGTTGATTCATGACCTCAAGTGTTGCCACAGCCCTAATTTTACTGCTGAAAGTACTGCCGTAGTTTCCCCTTTCCTATAATTATTGTAACCTTTCACCTATACACATTCTGTTTACCTTTGTTGTTTCTGTATTTCCTGCCTTTAATTAAAAAAAAAATTTTTTTATTACCAATAATTGTGGCAACTTCATAGCTCAGATTGCCTGCTTTGTTTTACTTTAGGTGTTTATATATATATACAGGGGTTGGACATTGAAACTGAAACACCTGGTTTTAGACCACAATAATTTATTAGTATGGTGTAGGGCCTCCTTTTGCGGCCAATACAGCGTCAATTCGTCTTGGGAATGACATATACAAGTCCTTCACAGTGGTCAGAGGGATTTTAAGCCATTCTTCTTGCAGGATAGTGGCCAGGTCACTACGTGATACTGGTGGAAGAAAACGTTTCTTGACTCGCTCCTCCAAAACACCCCAAAGTGGCTCAATAATATTTAGATCTGGTGACTGTGCAGGCCATAGGAGATGTTCAACTTAACTTTCATGTTCATCAAACCAATCTTTCACCAGTCTTGCTGTGTGTATTGGTGCATTGTCATTCTGATACACGGCACCGCCTTCAGGATGCAATGTTTGAACCATTGGATGCACATGGTCCTCAAGAATGGTTTGGTAGTCCTTGGCAGTGATGCGCCCATCTAGCACAAGTATTGGGCCAAGGGAATGCCATGATATGTCAGCCAAACCATCACTGATCCACCCCCATGCTTCACTCTGGGCATGCAACAGTCTGGGTGGTACGCTTCTTTGGGGTTTCTCCACACCGTAACTCTCCCGGATGTGGGGAAAACAGTAAAGGTGGACTCATCAGAGAACAATACATGTTTCACATTGTCCACAGCCCAAGATTTGCGCTCCTTGCACCATTGAAACCGACCTTTGGCATTGGCATGAGTGACCAAAGGTTTGGTTATAGCAGCCCGGCCGTGTATATTGACCCTGTGGAGCTTCAGACGGACAGTTCTGGTGGAAACAGGAGAGTTGAGGTGCACATTTAATTCTGCCGTGATTTGGGCAGCCGTGGTTTTATGTTTTTTGGATACAATCCGGGTTAGCACCCAAACATCCCTTTCAGACAGCTTCCTCTTGCGTCCACATTTAATCTTGTTGGATGTGGTTCGTCCTTCTTGGTGGTATGCTGACATTACCCTGGATACCGTGGCTCTCGATACATCACAAAGACTTGCTGTCTTGGTCACAGATGCGCCAGCAAGACGTGCACCAACAATTTGTCCTCTTTTGAACTCTGGTATGTCACCCATAATGTTGTGTGCATTTCAATATTTTGAGCAAAACTGTGCTCTTACCCTGCTAATTGAACCTTCACACTCTGCTCTTACTGGTGCAATGTGCAATCAATGAAGACTGGCTACCAGACTGGTCCAATTTAGCCATGAAACCTCCCACACTAAAATGACAGGTGTTTCAGTTTCATTGTCCAACCCCAGTATATCCATATATATATATATATATATATATATATATATATATATATATATATATATATACATATAAATATATATATATATATGGATATTTACTATCAATTTTATCAGAACAGAACATTTTAAGAAATTTAAACCTTTAAAAATTTCTCTAAAATCTGATTTAAAAATGCTATTTATGATCAGGTATAAATCAGGCCACACCCCATTTATTCCTACCTAAAACAGCTAAAATGACAAATAGGCATATCAGATCAGGTGCATATGGTTAGAGCATTATTACCTAACATTCTGAGGGAGGTTTGCTCTGTTTAAACCTCAGACATTCATAGTTTGTTGTGCTCCTGACAGGTGAACAGAGAATACAGTGATCAAAAATGCTGTCTGAAATCTTGAGAGGGAATACTGTAGTCACCTATGAGTCTGTTTATGTGAAACTACATGCCTGTATGATCAGAAAGCCAATTAAGAGAGAGAGAACATACTGTAGTCAAACATCAAATGTTCTGGATTAATGTTCTTTGGACAAATGGGTCTAAGCAGAGGACATGTTTAACGTAAACTAAAGCAAACACTGCAGGAAAAGAACCTCAATCCAACTGTGAAGCACAGAGCTGAAAGTGTTATGGTGTGGTACTTTTGTGTTTCTGAAGCACAGTAGTCTGTGTAATTATACAATAATACATAGCTGATTGAGTTTAATTGCATGCTGTTTAGCAACCTGTTTGTGGTACTGCTAGTGGATATTTGTATATTGATGAAAAAGAAAGCATAACATGCTAGTAGAAAACTATTTCCTGACTATTTGTTTACCTTTCTTTAAATGATTAATTGCATCTACTCTCTAATTTTAACTATATTCTTGATCAAATTACACATTCACTATTCTAACAACCTGAGGTGTGAGTATTGTTTTTCTGCAATACATCCATTAGAGGGCATTACTGAGACCATGTTCACCCATGTGCCCCACTTAGTACTCTATGAAAAGCCATGTGAAGACAAACATGGCATGTCTTCCATTAAGCCTGCTGATAAATACCCATTGTAATGATAAAGCCTTCTATACAATCTAATGCCTCAACAGAAAACAAACAGACTTATAAAACTGATCATCTTCAAACAGCAAAGAAAATCTATGTTACTTATTAATTCCCAGCTTTTGCAAGACTTGAAAGAGGGCAAAAAATAATTTATCAAAGGCAAAGCAGCACCAAGGTGAAAACAAAGACAATTAGTCGGAGCTGCTGGCCCCCAACTTGGGATCAGTGGACCCCAACCTCTTCCCAATCTCACACACACACACACACACACACACACACACACACACACACACACACACACACACACACACACACACACACACAGATGAAATGGGTTGCTGAGGGGGCACCCTGTGCGATGAGACCCTGGCGGTAACAGCCTCCCCCATAAAAGTGTTTTATCACGTATCTTGTAATGCAACACATTAAGGGTTGCTGTTGTTATTTTCAGCAAGGTCATTTTTTTCCCCACTCTTCCCTATTGCTGCAAAGCTGCCATTCTACCTGTGCATTTCCTCCTCCCTCTTCTTTGCTCTTTTACCGTTGGCTGCAGAGTTATATTGTGAGATGATTGTGTTATCATACTCATGAAAGTGTGAGTATTGTGGAAACCTGGACGTATAAACCAAAAGGCGGCCAGAAATCGGCCTACTTTCATAAACACTGGTTGCTCTTTGTGTCTTGGTTTGCATATTAAAATCATTTTTACCCCTTCAGCCTATGTGCACATTTCTTTGTTCACGGCTTACAACTTCTGCACTTTGTGTAATAAACTGTGTTTATGTTCCCCTAGTCTATACTGTCGGTGAACTGCTTTTGAGCTTATCTTAGGATTATAATTGTGTTGAACCTACTTTTATCTTTTATTTGTATTTCGGGCCCATCTTTGAATCCATTCAGTCATCAACTTAATGAACACATATATGTATTTTTTTATTATTCCTCTCTTCATATAAGTCCCCAGGCTTTTCCAGTAATCTCATCAGTTTGACCTTACCCCCCACTAACCCTGCAATTCTCAAGCAGCTTCAGCAGTAATAAAAGAAAAGCATAATCCAGTATTTAGAAATATGAGATTTGCATGTGGGAAGCTGGCAAGCCATGGTGGATTAGGGATGGCCTTGCCTGGTCCAGGAGTAGTAGCTCTGTGCCTCCCTGGTGATCGTAGCTCTGGATGGAAGAAGGAAAACATATTTTTCTACCTTTAGTTGTGATTATTTCTTTGGAAATGCACTGTAAAAATATTTCTCCCATTTCTTTCTTTTTTCCTGTATACGGCTCTGATAGTGTGTAAGCGAGTTTTGTGCATATTGGGAGGTGGTGTGGGTCTTTTCTAAAGGGGGTTTGATGGAGAACAAGAGAGTGTGTGTTCTTGTAATTTATGGCATCCAGTATTTGAGATGATAGAACACGAAATTGGGCTGCTTTTTCATTTTTTTTCTCTATCCCATTTCACCGCACCCCACTCATTTATTTAATAACCTCTAAAATGCAAATCTGTGTGCAGGCATGCATCCTGGACAATGCTGTCGATGTGGACTTTATGTAAAACATACCCATAACTCTAGCACATGATGTAACATATGAGTTTATGTGGTTTCATTACTTAAAAGGATTTTTTGTTTGTTTGGAAGTCATATGCATATGTGCAGATGTGTGTTTGTGTGTGTGGTAATGCTTGTGTTTGCACATGAGCATATGCATGTGGCTTGGGGTTAAGTAGATGGAAGGAATGGTTTTTAACGTAGCTGTATGTTTGTTTGTATCATGCCTGCGTGGGGCTGACTTCTTGATTGCAGGAAATGCTAAGTGGAAAGAGGCATTAAGTAATTAGAGAGCCTTTCACTGACATTAGAATAATACAGACATTTTTTTTTTATTCCTGTTTGTCGGTTTTATCTTCATGCTGATCAATTTATGTATGAGACTGAATAAAGAAGGTCAAATGATTTCTAATAGTATGAGAAAAATTGAATGTGTCATATGACCTCCACCTCGATAAACCTAATGAGAAACATGTTAAGAAAATAGAGATGTGCACTAGTTTTTGAGTATGTTGGTATTGAAGGATTCCAAACCAGCTAAATGGTGGTAATGCACCCATGTGTTGGAATATTTAACATTTTATTTTCAATAGCATGTTTATAATTTGTTTGTATTATTTATTTTCAGATTCATTTTGATAATGCATGTTTGCATTTTGAATCATTTCTTGTTTTTTTAAGACATGACATGCTCAGTGTGTCAGAGCACAAAAATGACACCAATTACAACTTAACAAAAGCATACTTCCATGATTTCTGTGTCAGACTAGCCTAAATTAAAGCATGTTGTGCAGCACAAATTTCAAATCTCAACTGCAACTTTAAATAATTCTTCTCAGCATAGGTCAGTGGTAAAAATTGTTTTTAAGTGTACAGTGTATGATGCACATAATAAGCACTAGCAAAACGTGATAATACAAAGGGCCGCCCTCATAACGTACAAAAATTGACACAGCTCGTCTTTACGCATGCAATGCCATTCATATGTGTCCACTATTTGAGTAAGGATACTATTAGAGGGACAGATTAATAATGAAATGAAATCAGCTTTTATTTTTTACATGCTGAACTAAAAGGCAGGAGCCAACATTTCCCTATCCCTAACCCTAACATTTCAGCTTTTTGCAATGTATTTAGAAAATATTTTATTGGCGGAAACATGGCTTTTTTCATCTTTACAACCTCATCAAGCATGCAAACAACATGGATCATAGAAAAAGATCCTAGGTCACCTTACAAAGGTGCCCCCCAAATAAAACTCAAAAGACTTGTATCTGTAAACAAAAGGTTGTTCTGCAAAGAATAGATTCAGGGGGACTGAAAGCATTTCCTTCTTTCCTTTTTACAATGTAATAAGGAAATAAATTTTAAAGAAACTTTAAAGAGGTTTTAACATTTTATTTATATTAATTAAGCCTCCTATATTAGAGTAAGTGTATATACTGTATATACGTGTGGCATGTGTGCCTTTATGCTTCGCTGCTTTTCTAGTCTGTATCAAACACTTGAGTCCATTGGATTGGGATTCATTCGCCATTTAAGAGTCAGGGTTCAACCACGTCGGTCGCATGCCTCACTGATCAATACCTCTGCAACACATTCTGCCTGACCCCGGCATTTTGTCACCGTAAATTCCCAAGCTACCGTTTTTCTCTCCCTGCTTTCCTCCCCCTTCTACTCATTCTTCTTTCTGTTCTTTTCCTTCTCAAATCATTTAAGGAAGTGATGGAGTCAAGGGGGAGCACTTTGTTAGATCTAAATACATTTAATGCAGCCAGGGATGGGGGTTAGATGGCTAATGTTTAGAAATTCAAGGGTTGCGTTTCGGGTCAGGAGGGATATGTCACAACTGAGGAAGAGACTTTAGGTCCTTCATCTTTTCAAGACCAGATTTGTTTGAAGTGCTGATATGTAGGAAGAATTTAGATTTTAATATGAGGGCTGAATAAGTAAGAATGACAAAGGTATTTATACCACTTATACATTCTCACCTTTTGCCACATTACAACCATTAATGTCATTTTATTTTATTTGGTCTTTTTTTACAAATACAAATCTGGAAAGTTTGATGTGAATTTGTGTGTAGATTTAGTCTGATACCACTAAATAAAATCCAGTGCAACCAATTATGCTCAGAAGTTATCTAATAAGTAAATGGAGTCCATCTGTGTGTATTCTAGAGCCAGTATTAATACAACTGTCATGTAGGAGGTTTGTTGGAGAACATTAGTGAATAAACAACATCATGAAACCCAGCAACACTTCAGAGAAGTCAGAGATAAAGTTGTTGAAAAGCTAAAAGCAAGGAGAGCACTATGCAGAGAAGCAGCCAAAGAGCAGGCTCGTGACACTAAACTCACAGCTACAATGGAGAAGTTTTTATCAAAGCATATTCATGTGTTAGAATTGCTTAGATGAAGTCAATACCTAAATCTAATTGATAATTAATTGAATTGAGCTGCATGCCTTTATTGAATCTGTGGAAAGTCTTGAAAACTGATATTCAAACACAGTTTTGATTTAATCTGACTAAGTTTAAGATACTTATTGTAGCTGAATATAAATGCATGAAACACCTTTCAGATGCTGATTTGTAAAGAGTTTCCAAAACATTTATCATTTTTCTTTCACCTCACAGTTATGCGCTACATTGTGCTGGTCTAGCACATAAAAAATACAATAAAGTTTCCATGTGTTCAAAAGGTGTTTATAGTGTAATGTATATATATATATATATATATATATATATATATATATACATATATATTTTAGATCAATCTGCTGAAAACGGTTTTTTATTGTAAAACATTACAATCACAATGCAGTGCTAATCTTGTCAGTTTTGTGTGGTTCTTTGTAAAACTTTGACATGTTTAGTCCAGGCCAGGATTCCAATGTAACACAAATAACAATACATCTGCGTGTCCTTTGTGCCCTTCTCACATCCTTCATCATACTCTTCATCTCATGAAAATTACAAACCAGCTACTCCTGCATCCCTAACATGTCTGCTCTGCCTCACATACCCCCCTCCCTACTTTCCTCCACCTTTTCTTTTCTTCCTTTCATCTTTTCCCACCATTTTGAGGTGTCCTGCGGTGGATGTCACACTGTTCAGACATCTGCCTCCCTGCCTGTTTTGATATAGTAGCATAAGGTGTGCCTGATGACAAAGGTCAGGGACAAACAGTCTATTCAATCCACTCATCATTATTAGGGGTATCAATAAATTTGGATGGAAGACTACACCTTGAACTTCGAGCCTTTAACCTCAGCCTGAATTTATCTCTTTTGATCCATTTTCACCCCCTGTTGCTTGGTGACAAAAGGTGTCTTTTCCTCAACATCTTCATCTTGTGGTCTCTTGCTGCCTCTGCTCTGAGAGCACAACAGTTCCATTAGCTGAATGAGGTTTATGCCTCCACTCTACATATGCAGAAATCAGAAATGCAGACCATTATATGAATAATGACATGAATATCTTGTTGCACTGTGTGGTGTTTTTTAGGAAAATTTGGATTCTAAAAAATTATTTGCTTTTGCAGCAACATTATCAAAAAAAGAAGGTAACAAAAACTGGCTAGTATGTCAACTGATAAGTTTAAGTAGAGACTATCCAACAGAGAAAAGTTGTGAATGCACTTGACTGAAGTACAGCTCTCCAAAAAGGCACCAAACGTTGTGCAGCACCCTGTACCGTGGTCCTGTATGAACAATAGTTCCACTTCTCCCTCTTGTCTTTGTCCCTGATCTCTCTCCCCACCCTCCCCACCTCTAGAAACCAAATTATAAAATCATCGAGAGCATGATGAGATTGCTGGTCTGTTATTAATCTTCAATAAATACATCTTGACCCGGGGATTAAGTGTGTGGCCTCTCCACCCCCTTGTCCTCTCCATCCGCAGTCTCCCCCTCCTTCCCCAACAGACCCAGCACCACTCATCTCTCCAGAAATCCGGTGACATAAATTATTAAGAAAAATCGGGGAAAGACAACAACACCCAAGTGTTGCAGGAGAGAAAGTGAGAGCGCGAGGGCTGCTGGAACAAATGATTCGACCCAGATTGAGCACTGCCGACTGATGACACCGACCTTGGTGATGGTGGTTAGGCCTTTAGGCTGGATGGGGATGTCTTTTTCTCTTTGGGAAAGACAGTGATTGGACACAGGAAACAGGATCATATCAAAAGCTGAGTTCATGATTTCCATACGGAATGGGCAGGCACAAATATTATCCTGTAACATTGTGAAACATTTACATATAACTGAGATGAAATCAGACCCTGCTTAAATTTTGTTTGTTTTCCGCAAACTAATTACCTATTTTCACTAGAGGCAAATGAGCTCTGAAATAATAATAGAGACAGAGGATATGAATAATGAAACAATAATAAAATAAAGACTAGATATAAATGTCTCCTGGAAATTTACTCCACTCAGTTTAATAAAAAGTTACTGATTCAGTTCATTAGAAATTCACAGTTTTAACTGTGACACAGATTTTCACAGCCTCACGAAAACTTAGATTATATTTTCTGTTTTAATGGATTGATAACGTTACAGACTTACAAGAAATATTTTACCATGTTGTTTTTTAAATTAAAACTACACATTTAAAATAAATTCTATATTGAAATGACTCTATCTGAATGTCCTAGGTACTGTGAATTTATTTTCAGCTATATTTTTTTTCTCCCCACATTTTGGTTTTTGGTTGTTATTTTTCTTGATCATATAGTCCCATTAATAAATAAATAAAAAATCTGAATCTGAAAAAAGAATAATACGTGTTCATTTGGGTCAATGCAAATAATTTAAGTGTTCTTGGTCAAAGGAAAGAGCAAAAAGTCAAAAAGAAAAAGCAGAAATAAACAAAACTAAGTACCAGGAGGTTATTTGCACTGCTGGGTGTTTTGGCACTCTTTAAAATATTGTAGGATTATAAAAAAGCTATTCATCAACAGAGAACATTACTTAGCTAGTAGTAGTCAGAACTAATCTGGTTCCACATGCTTCCAGTGTCCTGGTTTAGTGACATTTTTCCATTCAAAGAAATATTTTCCAAACCAAATATTTCTATAAATGATTTTTTTCCAAATAGAAACACTGAAGATGTGCCTTCCTTGTTTCTTTCCCTCACCTCTCCAACAAAAGCCTCTCTTCACCTTGACACTTGAAAAGCTGCCTTTATTAAGAACAATTATTGTGAGTGATTTATCGCCTCCTTCAGCTTTAGATCAGAGGAGATTGAACCAGGAGGACCTTCTTTGATGACAGCATACATGTAGGAAGCTACGTTGCTGTTATGCTGTATTTGCCAAAGTTGTGGATGCAGGAATGTTTTTTCCTCCAATATTCCTCTCCTGTTTCTCTATTTGCCATGTTGCTGAGAGGTGACAGTTGAGCAATGGCTCTAGCGATAATTGAAAAGTGTGGTGGCTGGCTGCTGGTGCATAGGCCATCTGTGTGTCTGAGTGGTTTGGTGAGTGTGTTGCGTTCAGGGGCGGAGAGGTCGAGGGTTATGTGAGAGCCAGACAGCTTTCCCAGGGGAGCTGTTAACACCTCATAGATGCCAAAAAGCCCCAAGACGACTCTTTGCTTGGGCAAAGCTGCTAATGAGAAGGAGGGTGATTATCCCAGTGTGAGGCAAATATGAACATGTGTTGATAGGAATCCCAGTGGTAAGGTGGTAAGTAGGTAAAGCCAGTAGGAATATGATTTTTTAAATAAATATTGAAATAAAAGTGCAAGTTCTTCTGTGATAACTGATGACCTTATGGACTGTGACTGTAATAGCAGAAACATAAATGGGATTAAATATACTTTACCACTACAGAGCAAGCCCAAAGCATAAGCAACATAAGCAGCTGGTTAGGCTCACCAAACCAAATAGCCTGACTTGTCAAAGAAGTCAGGCTTGCAAATGTAAATTCTTTGTACGAGTGATTGTTCAGTGACAATAATGCAAAGCAATACTTTCATATTTAAAAATGTTATATGTTAATCAGAGTTGTCAGACTCCAGCTCTCATCAGGCTTTACATTAACTTAATCCGATGCAGTTTTAACAACACTGGATTACATTTAGACCTAAGAAAATTTTTTTTAACCATATATGTGATATCCTGAAAGTAAAGGCAATGAATTATTTGCTTATTAAAGCACTTAATGAATTTAAAAATCACCCTGAGTAAAGAATGCATTTAAAGTATTTTGGATCTCTCTAAGAACAAAGTTTTGTATAAAAACTTATACTAACAGATAATTTCACTGGCACTATAGTCTAAGTCTTCTCAAAAATGCCCTCTCTGCTTTAAAGTAGAGCTAACATTTCTGAATAAGAATTAAATTGTCATTGTAGACACCCAAATTTAAGGATTTAACATAACTGTGGATGGAAGAATATATTACTCATAAAACCAATTAGTGTTGAGATGCAGCCTCGTATCTGGTCCACTGAAAACTAATTCAATCTGCATAAAACTAATAAATGCAAAACATTTGCCACCTTTTCTCTTTTTTTCTTCTTTTTTACGAATGAGACACTTAAAAAATTTCAATATAAGCAAAATTCTATCATGCACTTTTTTGTATTCAAATTTCATGAAAATATTCATTTATAATGTTGCAAATATCCCAAGATACACACAAAGTTGGGTCAGAATCTAAAATGATTACTCATATGAAGCTGCTGTTACTTTAACAAACATGCAAGACAAAATCCATGCGTTTCATACTCCATGGAGTATAAAGTCCTTCAATGATTTCATTAAAAATGACAAACACCCGCACGCTGGCAGTATGAGGAAGAGCTAAGTGATACATTAGCCAATACATTTCTAATATGAATGTTCCCGAATGCATTTCAGTCAGCCTTTGCACACAGATTACTGAGTATTGCATTCCTGTCTGAGGACGAAATGAAGAAATAATTATGCAGCTTGTGGGAAGTAATAGGACGGTGGAGCTGTGATGAATTCGATTAAAGTTGTCAGTGAAAACACACGCTAATGACCGTGTTGATTAGTTAGATTGCTCTAATGCGGCTGCAGGTGCCATTAATCTGCAACATAAACAAAACTCCTGTGTTGGTCAGTGATGTACTTGCACTCTGCCTTTGCACAGCAGCCATCTTTTTCAAACTTTCTTATCGTTTACTAATGCATTTTAAATAGACATTTGGTGCTTTTCTGTTGAGTATACAAAATTACTTTCTTCAAGTTCTAAAAATTAAATAACTCTCCAATTTTTTATGAACATCCCCTCCTACATTTCCATTGTTTGGAAAACACAGGTCTTTTTACTTAGGATGCTATTCAGTTAACACATCCCCTTAACTGACTGAATTCTGTACCACAGATAACCCACTGCAATCCTCTCCTCTTGGTCCCCTCCTTAAGGGGTTTCAAAATGAAAAGAAGTGCACTCCCTCTTCCATGCATACATTTGCACAGACTGGAATGCTCCAAAACACACAAGCTAAGCAGTCCCCTCCTCAGCCTCCTTTGCTGCTCCATTAGGTCTGAATTGTAGCTGTGATGTGTAGGACCCATGGGAGGTGTTATTGTCAGAGCTGATTTACTCAGCACCAGCTGACATGGCGCTGGGGAGTGTGTATGTTTGTGTGTGCATTTGTTTTTGTGCGTGTGTGAGAGGCCTCCATTTGAGAGACAGCAGGCGTCCTGCCAGTCTTAGAGTCCTTTACAGAAAGGACAGTTAAAAGCAACAGTTTACCAGTAACCCTAACCCATTTTTGTTGTGTTTTAAAGCAAGGTTTAATTTACATGTCTGCTTTGTGCAAAATATCCTTGGATACTTTTGCTGTCATCTAAATATGTTTAAAATTCCTTCTTGACTTTTTCTTTTTGATTTTCTTGTTTTGGCCATGCATTTTGATTTTATATTTTATTGTATTGCACAATATAAATGCAAGCTAAAATAATGTTTTTTACCAATGCTTTCTTATTCTTGTCACAAAATCTGCTGGCATTCAAAGTGAGGACAAAAATGTAATGTGCAATTAACAAAAAAAAAAAAAGCTTGCAGTGTTAGTTCTTATTTAGCTGTAGAATCAGTGGTAAAAAGGCATGGATATGGTGTCTACATAAAGCAGAAAACTGTGAATGTTTGATAATTCTAGCGCAATTGTACGAAAACTATATGATGTTTCCTTTTTGGCCTCTGTGGGGGGGACATTGCTCAAATATAAATTATTCTCAATGCATGGAACATTCTGGGTTTTTCTGGGACCATCATATGTAAGGGTGGGTTTAGTCCATGATATGCTGGGGACCAGGCTTTCCCAGATGTTACATTTCCTTTGCTGAAGGTTAATAGATTTCTTTTTGTCAAAATCAGAGCCCTAAATTCATTTACATGTAGGACGTCACCAGTAATCCCAACCCATTTAAAACTGTTCTTAATAAACAGCAAGTCCTGCAACTTCTCATTAGAATAAGGAAATGGGAATGTCCAGAGATACTTTGGTAAAACAGTAGGAATGTAATGATTAAGCTTTAGTAACATGCATTACTAACATGTTTAGTAACATGCATTGGGGTAGATGGATTGTCTTACCCTGAAAGTATTTGAGTATATATTTTCACTACAGCATTTAACTTTACCAATCCTTCCTCAGTGCATTTATTTTCAACCTCACTGTGAATGTTTTGTTGTACAACAGAGCCATTAAGAACCAAGATCATGGAACCTCCAGCTTCTTTCAGTAACATGTATTTGTTAAAATAAAAATCATGGGATCATATTCTGCAATCCAATACCCATTATTCACTAATAAGTACAAATAAAAGATAAATAAAAAGAAAGCATGTTAATAAAATTAAATAAATTATTTATTTTAAAAAATAGTAATAATAATTATCCCAACATATAGAAGTAATACCTGTTTTTCTTCTCCAAACATAGGATCACTAATTAAAGGAACCAGATTTGACCTTTTATAATTGTAGTGTTCAAGCAAAGAAGGAAAGTTACTCACTTTCAGTCCACATACCAGTGCAAGACATTCTAGTGTTTCAAATGATTTCATCATATGAAATCATTAGGCTGCAAAGCCTATTGCAAAAATGTTTATTCACTTTTCTTACTAATTTTATTTGGAGACCACTGGCTTTATCTGAGATACGTGGAATGTAGGATGAATGCGAAGACTAGCAGGTAACCGAAGGCGAACAGCAGAGGGACTAATCACAATTTCAATCTCATAGGGACCGATGAAACGAGGCGAAAGCTTCCTAGACATGGATTTAAGGGGTATATCAGGTGCTGACAACCATACCTTCTGTCCAGGCTGGTATTGAGGTGCAGGCCTACGTTTCCGATCAGTGAAACATTTATTTTGGTCAGTAGTGCGGTGCAAGATCTGAATAGTGGAGTTCCAGATGGATCTGCAGCGGTGGACATGTTGGTGGACTGATGAAACCGTGATATCCCTTTCGTTTGGAAGCAAACAGGGGTGAGGTCGAAGAACAAAACATAGATTTAGTGTTTGGCTTGAACTTGTTACCACTGTGGGCAAAACACTCTGGCATCGAAGTGCTGGCAGCCTCCTGCTTAAGAACTCCTCAAAGTAATCAGTAGAACAAGTCGCACCTGTCACCCAGCACACCTGAGAACTCCAGGACCGTCTGAGAACACTGAACACATGTATCAAGCACAAAACACAAACACAACCCAGATCCTGACAGTTCCTTCCAAATTAAATTGTACTGAATCACCTTTCTTTTTATTTCTTACTTTTTTCTCACGCCATCTTCCCACCACTTTACTCAGTCAGTGGGATTGTGTTGGTTAACCAACCATGAGCAACTCATCTAACAAATTGCATACCTAACCTAATCTTATTCTTTTCCCAGAAAATGGCGGATTTAAAACTCAGTTTAAAAGATTGGACAAGATAATCCTTGTCTGTTTTTGTTGAGGTGACTTTGTCCTTAAATCAAAATCTCACACCTGTTGTATATTCCAGGGCTTTTTATATGACAAAATCTCTTATTTAGTTGATGAATAAAAAAAAGAAGTTTTTTTAACAGTCAATAAGTCTTTGACATTAAAACAAATTTGCTTCTTGTCTGTAACAAATTCTGCTTTCTAATCTCAATTAAAAACTGCCTCCACACAGACAAAAGTGGGCAGTACAGAAGATTAATAACCCCTCACTCTCACCTCCTTACGGTTTTTACCAGCGCCTTTCAGGATCAGGTTACACTCCTGTTGCTTTTGGCAAGGCAACAGTGATCCCTCCTCAGCTGGAAGGAGTCAATTGAATATCCTTTTCTTGTTGTGGGAACCTGAGGAGGAAGTTTGAGGTTGCACTCAAAAACAAAGGATATGAAGACAGGTGGATCTTGCTATTATAAATGTGCCATGTTTCATGGATGTGGAGTAAATGCACTTTCTACTATTCGCATTAGACATTTTCTAGGCACAAAACTGTATTTTGTTTTACTTCCACTACTGACTGAATAGTAGTATAGTGCATCAAAATCACTTCATGATTCGATCACGATGCAGAAGGCTGCGGTGCAATTATAAATCGATTATTGATGTAAGATGCCCCCAAATGACCCACTCGTACACACACAACCATATTCCCAGGAAAGACCTTTTAGTTCAACAAAAATACCTCATCCAAAAAAAACCCCTAAAAGATCTCAAGATACATAAAAAATCCATACCACCAAATCTGAGAAAAAATGTTTTGGTGCTTTGTTCATTTTGAATAAGCACCTGACCTTATTCATAAGTTATTGAGCTCAAAATCTTTCACTTTACCTGTGACTAAAACTGTACTCTTCTTATCAGCCTGCCTTTTCTCCGCTACTTTTGTCTAAAATTTGTGGAGTGTCTAAATTACATTCATATATAGACCTGTGTGATTTTCTTTTCACTGTTTTCTTTTGGTAAATAAAACACGCATCAAAGAATGTGCAGTCATGGTGAAATAACGTGTACAGCAATAGCTGGCCAAGTACCACAAGTTAGAGCTTTCTGTCCTGCTTGTGATCCAGTCACTTTGTTTTGATGTTGTGCGTTTCAGTGAAATATTGCAAGGTGTGATGTTGTAAAAAAACCCGCTATAGGGAGCAAAAACCCTGATTTCCAACGATCCTTTGTGGTAACAGTTGCAGTAAAGTTTGTAACTAGCTTCACCTTCTCTGAGATAGGGGGAATCTTTAACATCTCTTGCTCAGTGGTGTTTCACTTCCCAGCAGCAGGTAAGTTTAGCTGTTTTACTTCTTCATCTGGGTGTAAAATGTATGTAATATTATTTCTCTCACATTTGTCATGTTTTAAAATATTTTCTTTTTGTTTTACACAGAGTTAATATGGTGTGGCTAATATCCAAGTTGTTTTCACTTTGATTCAGAGGTTGCAGGATGTGGCCTTGTGTGTTCACAATAAGTTGTCCTGGTGTTGCAAATTACATGTTTCCAAGTTCAGTTTTTGTGTTTTTTTAAAACTAGTTGATAAAGAAACAGTATTGAGTTTTGACATTTGTTAATGGAGTCAGAATCGTCTATGTCTGCATCTCAGTGTATTCAAGAAAAGATTTAATCTCCCACCCCTAATGTAGTACATGTTAAATATGTGAATTATTCAACAAATGGTGTGGTAAGCATGATCTAGAATCCAGGTAGAAATTGATGGTTTCCCCTATTAGAAAACTAAAGTACACAAACCAACAGAAAATAGATTCCAATTCTAAAATGCTTTCTTAAGCAAATAACTGAAAACAATAAAGGAAAAAGACAAAACATAATTAATGAACAACAATAATAATTTGATCACACACAAACCAGTTTCATAAAAGTTTCACTTCTAAGATTGAGAAAGTTCTTGAGTTGTGCAAAGAGTGGAGTACAAAATATTAAACAGTATATGAAGAGATTTAAAGTAATACTCCAGGATTTTTAAAGAATGTTTCTGCTAAAAAGTTATAAGCAATGAATATCTTACCTGCAGTAGATGGAGTTGATGTCCCTCAGTGTCTAAATTTTGTACAAATCCAGATTGGATATGCATAGAGGCCAAGGCTAAAGGGTCGTACAAGATGGGCCTTTTCCATAGTGGACTTCTACCATCCTTAAAAAAATCTCAGATCTCAAAAATAATTATGTAGTTTCTGCAAGAAACACTGTTAATTTATAGTTTTCCATCATGTTTGCATTTGTTATTTATAGTGGCGTCTATGACTATTCACATGAGAAGTGGCGTGCACAACCAATGACCTTCTTGCGTAAAACCTGTACTGAGAACGGAACCCTGGAAAGTATAGTTAGAGCAGCTGTCTTAAATAAAACAGAAAGCACCAATAAAAATGTGCTTACTTAAACTGCTATGTAAACTTAAAATTCTTAAAACAGCATTTGCATTAACCATGACATTTTTGAGATTTGACCAATTAATCAGAAGCTAATAATATTATCTTCAGCAAGTAACATTTTATTTGCTTATAGATTTCTAATAGCAGCCTACTTTGCACATCTTGAGCTGTTCATTTTAAATGGAGTACTCTGGATTGCTACTTTCAGTCCATCTCACACACGGCACATCACTATAAGTACAGCTCGGAAAACCCCCTATAAAGACCATCTTTTGGTCAAACTTCCAGAGCTTACCAACAGTTTTTCTTACTGGGATCTACAAATTAGAACCAAGAAGAAAGTCCATGAAGAAAGAGGAACTATACCAATTATAAAACATAGTTGAGCTTCTGTCATGTGTTGTTGATGCTTTGTTGTGAGTTGTACTGGACACACTAACTGCATCAAAATACATTAGAAATCAGAAAAAAATCATATTAAAATAAAATGTGGTGCACTCTAGAAAAACGTAAATGATGGATCCAGCTTGAAAAAATCCCTGACATTTTTGTAACTGACTATTCATAAACACTAACCTAAATAAAATCCAAATAAGACTAAAAGCTGACATTGCTAAAATGACACCTACAAACCTACAAAAGAAACTAGTTTTCTAGAACAAAATACACATAAAACATATAGATGTGCAAAGCTTTGATTTCTTTAAAAATGCTGCAACAATTAAGTTCCTGTCCACAAAAACACAGATATTTAGCAAAACTTAGATTTTCGGCTGCATTTGCACCTTACATCCACAAGAAAACAACCTTTTATGGAAAAATACTGAGATCTTAAAAAAACAACCTCTCTATGTGGTGTGTTCATACTGGATATCTCGAGATAATTTCATGAAGTACAGGCACACTTTGCTCATTGGTACCACAGCTGTCTTTGCTGGATACCTGAACAACAGCTGATGAAGTACAGTCCATAATGAAAGGGACCCTATACCAATGACAAAACATAGAGGGGGTTCTCTTCTGCTGTGAAGCTGCTTTGTTGCAAGTGGTACTGGAGACACTAACAGTGTCAAAAGGAATCAATTTTACCACAACAATTAACAAAGAGAGCCAACAATAGTGTTAAGATTTAATATCATTCATTCATTCATTCATTTATCTATCTTCCTTACCGCCTATTCCAGAGTGGGTCACGGGGGAGCTGGTGCCTATCTCCATCAGGGTACACCCTGGACAGGTCACCAATCCATCGCAGGGCAATACAGAGACATACAGGACCAACAACCATACACACACTCATTCACACCTAAGGCCTATTTAGAGAGATATAATAGTGTTCCTTATTTTTTTTCTACTAACCGTAGAAACTGACTAAATGATTTTGCATTTATCTATAATATTTTTTCCAAGAGGTTATGTTTTATTTTAGTGTTAAATAGGGTCCTGTTGCCTTTTAAAATAAAGAAAAAATACTTTTATAAAATACTGTATGTTTGAAGAATAAAAACTATTATTTTACCTGTTACCAGTGTCTCCTCTGTATAAATACATTTAACATCATGTGAAAGTCATTTCATAACGATTATGTAAGAAAGCATTCATGAATATATAATGCCATTCATACAGACTGAACATTGAGTATACTAAAAGGAATTGCATAAACATACAAGTGCGCATACTCATACTGGCACTGGCCACTCACGTAAACACAGTGACGCAGACATTTACTGTTTAATCTATTTAATTGAACCTGACTTTGAATAACTAAACAAATGAGGTAATTCACGAGGGGCACTTGATCCCTTCTTGGATAATGGATTGGAGATTCCTTTCCCATCGGGGCATTTGGGCAAACAGGGCCCAGTAATCTCTGAATTGATGAGTTGACTGCATCAAGTTTCTCCACTAAAGAGCTGTTGAACCCCTGATACAGTGCTGGTAGGTGGCCAGATACTCAATTTGCGGACATAAGCACAACTACAGGCTTTCGCTGGTTTCACTATCAGAGCGGTGGTGAACTGCAGATACTTAAAAATAAACAAGACATCCCCTATTTGTAAGATATGCAGTTTTACAGACCAACAAAAAAGAAATAAACTTCATTTTCAGTTAAGTGAGAAATTTATTAAAGTCCTGCTATTTATTTATGAATCATCATTATTACCATAGGGAATAAATAATACATAAAACATTTTCCACATAAACAAACACATACATCACCACCCCCAAACGCCGCAATCCCAGTTTCGACAGTTCATCTTTCAGGTGGTTTCCAGTACAACGAAACAAACAAGACACATCTGAGGGCAAACAAATGCATAGAAGTGATTGGACCCCGAGGTTCCATTTTAAGACAACATCTACATTTTTGCCTAAATCCCTGTCCAAGAATGTACAAAGTCCTCATGCCTGGCTTCTTTTCTCCAAGAACGGGTTTGTATAAAAATAAAGTAATAAAGTCTCCACATTGATAAACCATATATATATATATATATATATATATATATATATATATATATATATATATATATATATAGAGAGAGAGAGAGAGAGAGAGAGAGAGAGAGAGAGAGAGAGACAGATATCTATATATTTATAGATATAGATATTCATATATATTTATAGATCTATCTATCTATCTATCTATCTATCTATCTATCTATCTATCTATCTATCTATCTATCTATCTATCTATCTATCTATCTATCTATCTATCTATCTATCTATCTATTGATCTATCGATCGATCGATCGATCAATAGATATATATATATATACTTATTTATTTATTTATGTATTTATGTATTTATTTATTTATATATAGAGATTTGGCAACAACCAGACATTTAAAGATGCTACACATTGAACTGGATCTTTCATCTGAACATGCTGAAATAATTAAGAGAAGTGGGATGAGATTTGAGCAAAAAACAAACAACAAACACATGTTTAATACTCAAACCTGGTTTATCCAGATTGATTTTGCTTTAAAAGAGCACAGAGTGGCATCTGAAAAGGATAGCTTTTGTGACAAATTAGAGATTTCCAAACAATCTGAGGAAGCTAAAACCCAATGCTTTAAATGAAGGACAACTTTTTATTTTCTCCTTTCTGGCAAATGTTACTAAGATCCAACCACAGTGTTCTGCTACTTTACACAAACACTGGCTTTTGTGTGTATCCTGCAGTACTTCATTCCAACAGAACACACAAAAAGAAAGCCAACAGAAAATAGAGTCAAGTTTCTCCCTGACAAAATCAAAACTGCCCGTGGTCCACTTCGTCTAACCAAGATGCAGGACTTGCAGGAAAATCCGGGTACCCACCGCTGCTGCCAGTGGAGAGGTCCGAGCTGGGGCCGTTGGCTGCCCCCATGGAAACTCTCACAGAGGGGTTGATGCTGGGTCCGCCGCTTTGAGTCATGATGGACAGGCCTGAATCGGGATAAATGAGGCTGGTGATTAGAGGCTGGTGTCTTGGCAGGGCATGCAGGGACCCTGGTGACTGGGGGAGACCGTAGGGGCTGCTGGAACGGATGTCGTGGAACTGGTCCTGGGAGGGAAGTGTACTGGGGTCCAGGGGGAAGGAGCTGTGGTTGTTACCAGCTTGGCGTCCCCCCATGGCTGGAGAGGACTCACTCAGGCTGCTGTAAATGCTGTTGGTGTGGCCAAGCTCTGACATGGGAGGTTCATCTGTGCAACAAGAATGACAAAAGAAGAAGTGATGTTTGTAAGGCTGATTTAACGGCATTTTAAGTAATTCTCCTCATTGACTACAATCGGCTTCTTCAATATTTCTCTTATACACTGTAGTGTAGGCAAACATATTTTTTCACTCATTCAACCTGATCAATTTGGTTCAATCACCGGATAAACTAAATCTGTACAAATGACTGTGAAGTCAGTGAACACACTTGCGAAGCTTCCAAACATAAGGCACACCCATATGTAAACTTTTGTTAAAAAAGGTTTTATTCTAAATTCAATGCAGAGTGGTTAATAGTTTGGCTACTGTAACAGTATTTGTTACATATTTCTTTCTGGCTATAGCAGACTTATAAGCCATTCCCTACAATCGGTTATCATCATTTATTTGCCAAAAGATACATTCCTGTGTTACCGTCTTCTGTGACTGACATAAAATATGTACGAACACTGAATGAAAAGCTGGACATGTTACGGAAGACAACAATCAGAGTTACTGTTTGGTCAGTAATTACATTACGTATTAGGATTCATATTGTTATGTTAAGTGCAAATATGTCAAATATACCTTTTATTTTGCCTAAAAATGTAAAATGGTTCAAGTTTCCTAACTAAAGTAATTACTGAAGGTGTTAAATAATGATGCTTTTAATGTAAACCTGTGTGTGATTTTACTGTCTTTTAGTTGTTTTTTTTAATACTTTTTTTTTTTTTTGTCAAATAACATGATTGAATATATCTTTCTTGTTTCATGCGATTTAAAAACATCTCACATCTTCTCTGCATTCCAACAACATAACATAACGTTTCAAACTGGCTTTGAGACATCCACTACTAAAAATCTTTGGAGCAAGTAAACAAAGGATACTGCAATATACTGCAAGGTTTATAGATTTTACTGCATTTTATAAGTCTTAGGTTGTCTTAGGTTATAAGTCTTTTTATGTCTGATGCTTCATAGCTGGTGCTGCAAAATATTTCATGATTTTATATCTTTAATATAGATTTCTAAACATATATAAGACAGAGCAACAACCCTATATGTATGTACTGTTTATACAGTAAACTGTACTTTTTTCAACCATAAAATAACAGACATTTTAACATCACAAAAGGAAAAGAACAGGTTTGGGTATTAAAAGTGTGTGTTGATATGCTGCTTCACAGTCAGAATGAAGAAACTTGAATGTAAAGGACCTATGACTGTGTTTTAGACACATCTGTTGCTTTGTCTCCTTGACATACCAATGTTTCTGTAACGTCTACTTATTTTTAACAGACTGAACTTACCTGTGAAGGACACCTCCGCATCGCTGTCCATCCCCTCCTCCAGGATGCTATCTTTGTCAGACTTGGAGCTTCCTCGTGACCTCTTCATGTTGCGGAAGTACTGGCCCCACCTTTGCCGTCCGGCGTCTTTCTTCAGCCGTTTTTCTTTCGCTCGTCTGTTCTGAAACCAAACCTGGAGGGTGAAATAAACAAGTCATAAATGGGTAAGGTTTTGATAATTCATCAAAACTTCAGCTGGATATTTAACTAATTTAACAGAAAAAAAAGTGTAACTATATAGTTAGAAATATGACTTGATGTTCAGGTTGTACTTATTTAAAAACACAAAGTTAATCAGAATGTGTCAGTTGATTCATTTTTATTCATTTTGCAATATAAATCTCTTGATCTAGATGACAAAATAGCCAACCTATGTACTGCTTAAAATCTTTTTTCAGCCATTACGTTTATATTATTATAATATTATTAATATTAGGATGAAACAAATTTTCAAGGACTTGTCTGGAGATCATTCATTAAGAATCCACAACTAACTATGGATCTGTGACCTGGGCCCATTTTCCCCTAAATCAGATTTATCACACGTTTAATTCACTTGTCCAACTTGCCTCACCTGTGAGAGCAGACAGATCAGTCTCTCCTGACTCCTCGGATTATTTAAAACCATTTCCTGCATTTTGAACTCATTTTTGCTTGGGCTGTGATATCTAAATTTAAACCGTTCTTAATTGTATCCTTAATCTTGCACTTAGGAGAGATCAATTTAGGTCACTTGCCCACAAAGCATGCAACGCTCTTCGTAATGATATTCCACCCTGTGTGAACCCTATTCCCCCCTTTCCTTTTACTGAATAATGAGGAGCATTTTAGTGGCTTCTGTCCTCAGTTTTGTCCTTGCAAATAAAACAATATATACGAGTAACATCTACAGGAACTGGCGCAAGGCTCCTCAGTAGCGGACAATGTGCGAGGGGCCCTCTCAGTATTGTTAACGAGACTGCACTTAAACAACGCCGACTTCATTTTACTACATCAGGCCATAAATCCCCCTCATAAGTTTATACACACACTTGTTCGAACAGTGCGTCTGTACCAGATCAGCCACAATTGTCCCTTGATAATGAAGCCAGGACACAAGTGGAGTAGTTCTTAATGTAGAATAATGTACTGTACCTGCACGACCCGCATGTCCAGACCTGTCTCTGACGACAGCTGCTCTCGGACGTGGCGGGCTGGTTTCGGAGAGTTGTTGTAGGCGTTCTTCAGCGTCTCCAGTTGTTTGGCAGTGATGGTGGTCCGGGGCCTTTTTGCAGTGGAGTCTGCTTCTGTAAGAAAGACAAGCAACCGTCACTTTTTCTTTCATGATTTCAGGTCCAGGGTGAAATTAATGGAAAAATTTATAATGATAAATAAGAGACAAAAATAACGGAGATACAATATAAAGCATACACCAAGGTTCTGAGATGGATTTTTTTCAGTGTTTAATCAAGTTGCTCTCATAATAACGCAACAGCTGTCATTAAAGTCGATGTAACAAACTCTACATGAACATTCTAAATGTACAGCATACATACACTATATTGATAAAAGCAGATAGTCACCATAACAACAATGAGCCTAGAAAATGTATAATACACAAATGCTATTTCTTCGTGTTTATATACCATTATCTTGCAATACACACACACTTGCCAATTTTCTGAACATCTGTTCAGAAGCCCACCAAAGTGAAAAAACCATCAACTCAAATGGATGCCGCCTGAGTAATTGCACCAGGTCATTAGTAAAATAAACGTGTGTATTTTTTCCAAAACTTCCCAGCATAAATCAGCAAGGTAAATTACCAACAAACAGATGGTGAGATAAAACCTTGATCAGGCATGGGATGAGCCTGTTGGGATTCACAAATGTGTGAGCTAAGGAAGGCCACTGAAATGAAAATGGGATCCAGTAATCATTGCAGTGGTGCTGCCCTATTTTTTGTTATGTTGAATACATTTCTAACCAGAGCTCAGGATTATGATGTGTTCGCAAGTAACCACGGGAAAAAAGCCCATCGATGCTGAACTACTGGCCCCTAATTACAGTGTGCATGAATTATTTTTTCCAGCTAAAACACATGCAGCAGTAATTGTATAAATTAGCTCTAGGTGATGACTCTGTTGGCAAAACTTTTAAACTACAAAGGTTTTTTTTTATATATATAACTCCAATTGTTTTTCTAATTAATTTGAGTGTGAACAAAACGTTTTGCCACCTTAGACAAATTCCATTTACTTGAAATTAGGACTTTGTTTGCATAACATTCAAACTGGAATGTATTCTTTAGCTTGTGTAAGTGGGCCCAAACATTGCAAAGATTGCTCAACGTAGACCAGTTAATGCATGTGCCCTGCATGAGCTAACACTTTTTCCCCCCCACACTAACCAGCCTTTTTAGTCTGCACTTCTCACCTCCTCACAATCTCTTTCAGGGTCACAAGAGTTATTGGAAGCTAATCCTTCCAAGTGCAGAGCGCAAGCGTACAACCACCCTTTCCTCGACATCGTCCTGTGTCGTTTCGCTTGCTCGGGAGGAAATGATGCACTTAACGCCGGTGGGTCACAATTACAGATGACCTCATCGCTAAGCCAAACACACAACTGCAGCACCAGGTAGATAATATACCTGACATTAAGCACAATATTTTGACAGTTTAATTTGCACATAATGCGCATCCATTTGCACAATCGGTCGGCTCACCTCTCTGCTTTGCGGTCTCATAATCGGCCTTGCAGACCAGCCTACTATCTTCCATCAGATAGTACTCGTCACCTGTAGCCAGCTGCCTTTTGCACACGATGCAGGCAAAACAGTGGAGGTGGTAGACGAAGTCTTGCGCTCTTCTCACCACCTGGGTAGGCGGGATCCCCTGCTGGCAGGCCGCGCATTTGGTGCCGAATCTCCTTTTGGACATGAGAGGCTTCCCATTAATAATAATAATAATAATAATAATAATAATGATGTGTAAAAGGGGAGCTCACTTAAAGAAATCGTCTTTGCAGTATACGTTGTCGCCCCTGCTGAAGCACTTGTCCGCCAGCTGCGCCTGGCAGTCGCTGCATTTAAGGCACTTGCTGTGCCAGTGGCGGTCCAGCACTTTGAGGATAAAGCGGTCGACGATGTGCTGATTGCAGCCTGAGCACACAGGGATTTCTGTTGGAGACAAGGCAAGACGGGAATCACAGGATGTCAGATGACAAGGTTAGGGAAATGTCAGGCATGCTCAAAAAAAAAAAAAAAACCAAAAACGTCTGTTTATATATGGAGTTTATTTATGAAGCTCTCCCACAGAGGATGTGCGCTTTATGATTGAAATAACAATAAACTGCAGATGAAAAGAAAGAAAAATAAATGATGACTGCTCATGTGTCAGGGCCTTTCACGGTAAAATGTGACAAATTAATTGATTAATCTTTTTTTATGAGACAATTTAAAGCATATGTACACAGAATGTCTGGTAGGGATTTTTTCGCACAGTTTAAGGCTTTCACAACTCATTAAGTGATAAAACAAAACCCAATTAAAATAATATGATTCGATTAATATCGAATTTCCACTTGTAAGTATGAGTTCCAGTGTAAACATCAAGTCTAAATAATGAAAACGAATAACACAAAAAATATTCAATTAATGGATAAATATATAAAAAAAAATATGCAAATTTCTCTCTCTGTCTTTAGAGTTTGTTTTTTTGCCATATGACCGAGAGAAGCTTATTCGATTATTGGCCATACTTAGTTATCTACCACATCATTGGCCTGCA
This sequence comes from Girardinichthys multiradiatus, assembly GCF_021462225.1. Taxonomy (NCBI): domain Eukaryota; kingdom Metazoa; phylum Chordata; class Actinopteri; order Cyprinodontiformes; family Goodeidae; genus Girardinichthys; species Girardinichthys multiradiatus. Next base: position 20,606,421 of record NC_061801.1, read on the forward strand.
ATATGACTCGAAAGATGTTCCTTTTTTTTCGATGAAGAAAAAAATAGCAAAGTTTCTATTTTCCAATTTACACTTCAAACGATCCCTTATTTGTTGCTTTTGCCATGGTGTAAAATTAGAATAACTCCGCTAATGCTGGAATTTACCACAAACCACGTGTGATTATAGGGTTATATCAACTCATGTGTTTAAATAAAAAAAAGAGTTACAGTTACACAACATGAACATTGGAAGTAATACTATTCCATTGACAGCTGTAGTATTTATTAAGGGGCATTTTCATAACTTGGATTCAAGAAGAACTTAATTTAGGTAAACCTTAAAATCATTATTTCCGCAGTTAAACAACGTTTTTGATTTTATTAAAGGCCTTTACGAGCAAGTCATATCTTCTAAGTTTCAGCTTAGAGAAAGTAGGAAAACTAGCCTGAAATAGACCACCAGCCAAACCATTGATGCCGTTAGTGCATTAAAATATAAATCCACAACAACACAACAGAAGTAAAAAAAAAAAAAAAAAAAATGCTAAACCTAAATGCCAGGCAAGTTGTTATTCAGCCTCTCTATTACTAATTAAAACAAGCTCAAGCACTTCGTGCAGCCCCTGCAAGGAATCGCGCCGCTATTGTTCTGCGGGAGGACAGTTCATGAAACATTGAGGAGCCATTTCTTCGTGCATCATCAGCAGCAAGCCGCTCCAGGAACAGGTGTATCCAGGTCATCAATAATTCAATGCAGCTCCGTAAAACTAGAAAGTTGCAGGCCTGTGGTCTCACGGCTCAGACCAGTACCAGGCGCGCAAGGTACTTATTCTCCCAGGCAACACCAAAAAACATATAATGACTAAAATAATAAAATGAAAAGCGAACATATTATTGAAGTAATGCTGCCGTCTTAAACTGCTCTTAATTGGCGAAAGAATAATTATTATAATTACAAACAACAATTACATTAAAATAAGTCGTGTATTTGTAACTTTTTGTATGATTAAAGTTGTGCACCATAGCATACTTTTCTTAAGGAAAAAAAAAAAAATTAATCCGTCAACCCATTTCCAGACTCAAACAGTGACCAAACTGGATTCACCCATCTGCACAATCATTCACTGAGATCAAAGGTTAAAAGTTGATCGTATACATATTCTGCCCCTATGTGCGAAAATGACACATGCCCTCTATCCTATAAGCTTTAAAACTGATCCTCCAAGAAATTCCAATTTCTTACATTGAAAGTCTGCAGCTTGTGCAGCATGAAAGATGTACACACCAGTTTGATAATCTTCTAATCATACTAAAACTTGTCCCACGGACCCATTTCAACAGCTTACCAGATGGAGTCATGCTTTACGCACAAACCTTTGTTAAATAAGAAGCACTACCATGAAAAAGATGTAGAAATTGTGCCTTGTCGTTACCTTTCCGTAAAGCCTCACTGTGCGACAACAGAGCAAGAAGCATCTCCGTGTTGCTTGGTGCCTCTTTCGGACAATTGCGCTCATCATGCCCTTCCATAGCTCATGATTTACGCCTACATTAAAGTAAGGCTGACTCATATATCCTCACGAACACCCAAATACGCGCCCTGCCTTGGGCGGCAGGTGGTTTTTGAATTTGTGCAGGAAAGAGTCCCAAAGTAATCACACCTAAGCGCGCAGGGTGCGCAGCGGACTCGCCTTTTTATGCTTCACTGTCTTTGAGCTTTTGCGGAATACGTCGCCTACGCCGTTCCCTGGGCGACGGGCAGATAGATCAACATCAGCCACCGAGTACCTCACCCGGAAGACGAATGAACAGGAGGCGAGGGGAGAAGAAGTCAATAGAGTTTCGGCGCTCAGAGAGGCGTTAAAGTAAAGATGCCGACTGCTACTCCGATAAGAACAGCCTTCAGTTTGTCTTTCTTATCTTTACATCTTCTTTTGATTTATTTGCGTAACAAAAAAATATAAATGAAAAATCAACTTATCTTCAACTTGTAGAAGCTATTACATCTTATCGGGTTAGTTTGATTTATAATCAACAACTATCACTATGTGAGATAGAGCTTTTCACTGATCCAATGAAAGGAAAGAAAGAAGACATGTCCAGGCTTATTTTAATTGTTTGAATAATAAATTAGTAAAACAAAAAACAAAACAAAACAAGAAGTAATTTGGCTTTTATTTTTATGGCGTTACTGTCTGACAGTAACAAAGAAAATAGCATGGATGAAAATGGAACCGACGCATTGTCACGAAACCATGTAAAGACTATAAATGAACGAAAGGCCGAAAAAGTAACCAATGCTTTAACTGAATTATTACGTGACACGTAAAAAAAAGAAATCGTTCAACTTGTGAAAGTTTTCAGTGAACGTATACCTGCTGGAACGATTAACTCTAGAAGGAAATAATGCAAATGCCCTACAGAGCTTGTTTTGAGTAAACATTTATAAATATATAGTGTAAATAGTTTATCATTATTATAATTATTATTGTTGTTATTAGTTTTGTTGAAGAAAAGAGTAGGATATTCTGTTGTATCCTAAATATATATAAATACTTAAATATACTTTTTTAGGGCAGAAGGGAGATTAAAATTGCCACATGGGTCCAAACAGTGTGAGAGTAAAATACCTATGGGTGGGTGTGTGTGTGTGTGTGTGTGTGTGTGTGTGTGTGTGTGGTGGTGGTGGGGGGGGGGGGGGGGGGCATGAAAACACTTCATTATTTTTGATAATAATAATAATAATAATAATAATAATGTTATTATTATTATTATTGTTGTTATGGACGTGCCTACTTGCGCAGGCAGGTGCGCCGGGCGTTCAGAGACAAGTGTTTGTTTAGGGGAGAGAGTGGCTGTTCAATAACATGTTGATCGGGCCAGCACCCCAATGAATTTTATTGACACTGATCTTTGGCACAAAAGAGCGCCTTGGGAAATCACTGGTAGAGCAACAAACCGGCCGAACCCGTTGATGAATCTAAAATCAATGCCCCATTTGCCTGTATTTCCGAAGTATATGAAAGGCGTTTTGGAGAAAAATGTGGGGTTCATGCGTGACCCCAGTTACTTTTCAGCTTTGTGATAAGATATTTCTTATGTCTTATTGATCGGTCGCTGTTGAAGGAGGGGGTGAGTCAACAGTAATGTGACAACAAAGCCATAAAATGGCCATCAGAGTAATGGACGGTCAGTTAGGGAAAGTTGCAAAAATGATAAAAAAAAAAAAATCCGGTTGTTTTTTTCATTTAATTCAAAGCGATTAAAAAAGAGAAATTAAACTGTAAAAAAGTCAGTATCGGAATATCTCCCTTCCTTTTCGTATTTTTTCATTTATTGGAAAAAAAAAAAATATCTCACGACTGGTTTAAAAAACACGCATCAAACATACAACTTTGATAGGAAGTCACATAAGTCTGCAACCACACATAATTTAGCTCGTTCCTTATTCCTCTCTGCAGACCTCAGGTGTCCCACCTGTCAGACCAGAAATTAGACACCTGTTGACCATGCGGCGTGGCCACTGTGCGGATGGGAGCGGCTTTTTGCGCCTGCTCGCTGTCTGTTGCGTATCCTGTCCTGCCCAGAGCCTGCTGCCTCTAACCGCCACGGGTCCCCACGCGCTCCCGTGGCGACTACAGGCCGAGGTGTGAAATGACAGCCGTGGCGCATGGCATCTGCTCATGCGATGCTCCAACAATGAGTGCTCATTATGGATTCATAACGTTTAAAGCAAAACATCTTCGCTTTTTTAGGACCTTTTCTATAACGTAACTGTTTGCAAGTTTGGTTTCTTTGTAAATAAAGAATTACAGTGCTTCTCAGAGTTTATGGCTCTGATGCACATGTGTAATTTGCTTCATTATTCACTATTTCACGCTCGCGTTAAGACTCCAGAAGGCCGCCCCAAAAAAACCTGCGTGCTTCTTCTATATAACTCAAACAACACAACTTTTTTCTATTGAAATCTAATGATAATTACAAATAAAGATGTATCTTACCTTGGCCCGAACTGTATCGGGAGAAATTTCCGGTGTTTTGACAGCTTGACCCTGGGTGTTCAAGCAGCATTTTTGAAGAACTGAAGAAAAGGGGCGAATCTGTGATTTTAAATATTAATAAAAAAAAAATTAAAAAAAACTTTAGAAAATCTACGAAGTGGATCTAAAACCACACTTTCTTTGCGGCGTATCCTCTTGATATTGAGTTAAAGTTTGTTCACTCGTTGGTAGAATAAAATTAATGTTTAAAAAAAAGAAAAAGAAGAACATAAAAATAGTTGGTCTTTTTTTTCCCTTTCGTCAGCCACCAAGAGTGAGATTTTTTAATATTCATGAAGTAACTCGTTGGTGCTCTGTTGCTACACCCCGTCTGATGGCTGGATTGGCAGTGGAAAGTGTCTGAGAATGAGTGGCGTCAGCTGACCCGACTGTGAGCCTGCGCTTTTCCACTTCCAGTAAAAATCTCCGGCGGCCAACGCTGCCTCTGTCCAAGGTGCTGAAGGGGAAGTTCTTCCAACCTGGCCGCGGGGGCGTGTGTGCTGCTCCATCACCCCCCGTGGCTATCTTTAATGCCTGCTCACACACAGAGCAGTCTGCTCTTGCCCTGCCCTCCTCTGTCTCTCTCTCAACCCCTCTCTCTCTTTCTCTCTCTCTCTCTCTCTCTCAATCTCTCTCTCATATCTTTGTTTTGTTGCACATGTCAGTCTTTCAAGACGTACAATGTGGAGGTCGGACATTATTTGTTATGTGTCTCCATCTTCGCGATACCTTTTGTTCATTTTAAAAAAGGCCTACATGGCTTAAATGATTGGAGTGAATGGTGTTGGCATGCGGTTATCTTGGCAAAAATGACCTAACCAGTTAACTATAGTGCAGTCAAAACTCGTTAAAACACGCGTAGAATTGGCTTAGTTACATTTTAGAAACAATGTTATGTTTTTCTCATATCTTGTTTTTTGGATTTGACAAAAATGAATTTGAGGGATTGTCAGTGCTAGTCAGAGACATAAGCAAACTTAGCCCATGCTTAAGACCTCCAAACCAGCAGTGAGCCTTCAGGAAACCATTGAATGCTTATATATAATCTCAGAACTTGTTTTGTTCTTGTTTATTTTTATAGTTCAGTTCAAGTTGCTCATACCTACTTCCATATAGCCCTAAACAAACCATTTTATACCCTTGCCCCTTTTATTACCATTCTGTCAGTACATGTGGGATTTGACACAATTGTTTTGTTTTGCACTTGAAATGGTATCACACAAAGTATTACTGAAAAACTTAACAGATTTTAACAGTTGAACTTGTCTAGGCAGAAGAGGTCAAACACTGCAGTTTTCTGATACCTCTACAGCCATAAAATCAAAATGAATCAGTGGGACCCATCATTTTAGTCATATGATGGTTTGTGGATCACTTTATTTTTTTTGTTGTTGAGTGTTTTTGGTAAATTAGGAAGCAAATAGTCATAAAAAGCACAAATCTCACATTGTATGAAACCCATTTGGTTCTGACACCCATTTTGGCCATTTAATTCTAATGAAAATTTGGAAAAATGGAGACAAATAGCAACATTTTCTTACAGTACAATATGAGTAAAATTTCAATAGCAAAGTTGACATGAAATATCTCATTGGCAGGAAGCATGAAGCATACCCAGTGCAATATATAACAGAAAGAACACAATGAGGAAATGATCAAAATAAAATCACAAATGAAAATCAAAACCCAAACACCTCTAGATTGTGACATGTAGTTTGAATTATGTCAATAGGGTCTTGATTTACTGCTACCACTCTAGTTTAATACTTTCTGTTGCTTACGTCACCTTTCATGCACACTACAAAAAAACAAAAATCAAATCCCAAGTAACTGTCAATTTTGCATAGGTTCTTGAAAGCACAACTAATTCAACTTAGCCCTTCTCCCCGAATCTCCCCTGACTACAAGAGCAAGAGCAACTGCAACAGCTTTTCCAGTGCTTTTTATATATTAATAGATACAGATTGACTTTTGGAATACATTGTGGATTTGCTAGTTAAATCTAAGACATGTTTTTACAATGTAAACTATCTTTAGGGTGGTACTGTGGAAGTCTTATCAATAAGTGTGTCCCAAAATAAAATTTTGCTTAGGGCCCCATTCAACCTTGGACAGGCCCTGGCTACAGCAAACAAACATATGCTTACTCAGAGCTGCCTAGCTGGCTGTGTGCCACGTTTCACTCATTTGTCAATTAGGATCGTAACGCTGCTTCTCATGTACAGCTTTGATTCAATTTTACTTGCCCAGCACCCCAGTGGTGCAAGCCAATTATAGAATTACTGTGCTGTTCATTAGTTCACTCAAAGCAATTAGGGCACCAGTCCTGCGAAGAAATTAAGAAATTTAACTCTGTCATCATTGGAGTTTTTTGTATGAATGACACCCTGGGTGAGCCCCTCCTTCTCTCCCACACACTCCCCACATGGAGTGATGTTTTAAATAGTCAAAGAATCTCAGCTCAGTAGAGAATAATTATATCCAAGTTTGCCCATGCACTGTGAATTTGATGGTTGTCTCAAAGGTGATCCTAATTTAAAAAAAAGAACAGCATCAAAACTGCAGGTTTTTTCACTGTGAAATGATGCAGCTTAGGGTAACTTTTGAAAGTATTTTAGATTTTAAAATAGTGCAAAATAAATATTTTACAGATTCCTTTAACAACAGTGCTATGGCTTTTTGATTTAGTACCAAAGAGGAAGCTGTGAATCAGATGCCAACTTCAGCATTATAATCCAGCGTGGCACCCCCAGGCCATGCTGACCTGGGTGGTAAGCCATTTTACCCAGTTAAAAAACCACTGTCTGTCATCATGTATTATATCATTGATATGGAGCTCACTGACACTCCCTTGAAATCTACAAGTGAACGTATGTTGTTTTGTTTTAGAAAAATTGTGTTTTTGTGTGAAGCTAAAATAAACAAAAAGTAAATTGAACCTTTGCAGATGAACAGCAATCAGTTTGTAAATCTGTAAGGAGTGCTGTTGGCTAGAATCAAAAGGCAATGCAGCTTAGACTACACGCACAAAACAACAAGGCTGTCTGGCTTTTTCCTTCCATCCAACATTCATGAAGGCAATTTAATATCAATACAGGTTTATTTGTTTTTCTATAATTAAAGCCAAAGCGTGTTTTATAAGGATAATGAAGAACAGCTAAATATTTGAAATGGTCTGAAATTGGCACGTGCTGATCACATTATCAAGGTGCTTGGTGGTATTAAACATTTACAGTGTCAAAACTGTCAATATATAGTTTCTTTAACTTAAAGTCCTTTTAATGAAGTGCTAAAGTGGAGGTTTTTGTTTTTAGTTGTATGGAGCACAGAGCAATGCATTGCTTCCCCTTCCCCACCTTTTACAATGCACTGCAGACCAGCTGCTGAAAAAAGGCTACTACCCTTTTCCCTTGCTTACAAGAAAAATAGAATCTGGTCAGGAAGAACATGGACATATATGGTGACTCAACCTAAGTAGTATCACCAGTCTCTCCCATGAAGCTGCTGATGTTATAAAACTACATCTAGGCCTTGGTCAGTAATTTAAGCATGCTTTTTGCATCACATACTAAATACAGACGGGCAAAAATGTATAACATCCAAAGCATCAAGTACTTGATTACTAGCAGGTATTTAGTCTAAGATGTTGTTTACTGTGTAACATACTGAAAAACAATGATAAAAAAATGTTACAGGTAACATTATTACAGCTGTAAAAATCAATATGTTATAGTATTTTTTCAACTTAAAAAGCAATTGGAACATGTTATAAATTTTTCTTAAAGTCATTGAAGCCCATGCAAGTCTGAAACATTGCTACATTTACATTGCAACCTTCTTTATTTTGTCTTATGGCACTATTGCTTTCATAGCAGTAAAATGATGATGAACCTGTCCTTTAAAACCAGACCAAGGCTCTGATCTTTTCTTGTTCGTACACTGCAAAATCTTTGGAGCATCATCAAAAAAGATTGGTCAATTGTTAGCCCACCTGCGTCCCACTTGAGAACGCAGCTGTCGTAGGGCAACAAATGGTCCTTCATAAGGACTCTGCCTTTTGCACCTCTGAGGACTTGATTTTTGACCCTGATGAACTGGATCAGCGGTCTCACAAGTATCGTGTGGACAAGGATCACTTCAAAAGAACAAGCAGCATGTTTCAAATTGGACCTCTTCTGTCAATTTTCTAAAAAGTCACTTGTCATGATTAAAATACAATAGGTTTTATAAATGCAAATACTTATTCAAATTCATCAGGTTTCTGCAGAAAAAGGACATATCAAAAATGGAAATATTTGTGTTTTTAGCTGATGTGTGAATTCATTTAGATTGAACATATGCTTTGTTTTTCATGTAGGTGTAACAAAAACAAAATATTGTCTGAAAGTAAAAATGTAATTATATATTTCTGAATTATTATTTGGTTTTGTAATAATGTTATTAAAATAAGTTAGCTAAACTGGTATGACAGAAATAATGAACATAGCATTATTTTCTATACATATATAAATATAAATATAAAACTGAAATTGACTGTTGATGTCCCTGTTGGAATGCATTGAAACTGAGTATTTTTCTCTAAACACAAAAACTATGAAACTGGGGCTGTAAAAACAAATTTTTTTTACAATGATCTCAATTTTTGCCATTACGCCTTGAAGGTGAGAATTGTATAAAATTTTAATCTTTACATTCTACCAAACAATTCTTGTTATATAATTTACTATTTTCATATTTAGATGCTCTTTAAAACACAAGGCCTTACTTTTATGTGTGCAATCTTTCACATTTCCTCTTATTCATATACTTAATTGTGCATATGTACTCTATGTGCATACAGGGTGTTGCGTGTGTGTAACCGTTCAAACCCTAGCAGAGGGGGAAGAGGGGTTGAGTGTTGCTGCAGGGGGTCTGGGTGCATCCATACCACCCCTCTGACACCAGGCAGCCATTGTGCTTTTGTCATGATCAATCATGTCCTCCAAAGAGTAGCCTTGTCCAGAAGGGAGGGGACCAATCACATGCCTCATTACACAGGCTTGGTCACTCTTATGCAGAGTTCAGTCCCCAGACACCTCAGCCTGTTGCTGTTTTGGGAAGAAAAAGGAGGAGCACAAATATGTATGGATGGTAGAGTAGAAAATACCGATATAAAATGTAAAATTAGTAGTCATAAATGCAAAACTTTGTTTTCTGTTGAGCTTTTTTTTTATTTAATTTTTTTACAAATCACAAAATAATGTATAGGAGCTGTAACTTTATTTGGCTGAATCAGTTATACTAGTAGTGTCAGATGCCAAATAGAACTCAATATTCCTGCAAGACTAAATTGGTGATTTTTTTGTATTGTAAACAACCGCCCTTCTTTGTTGCCTGAGTAACCAGCATCTAGTTTTCAACCATAGCAAGCAACTCTTATTGTTTTGAAATGGCTCCATCTGGCAAGGTTTCACTGACCAGGCCAGCCAAGGCTCACAACCCTGAGCAGCTGGCTAAACTGTCCAACCGCTTCTCTGCTTGGCCCTCGCACTAACCGATACTCTGCTGGCTTTGGCCTGCAAACATGCACAGACACACAAACACACAACACCACACAAGGCTAACTGTCCACCAGCCTACCCGTCTTGGGGTCAGATGGCTAGAGCAGAGGGGAGGGTATAGTTGGGATGGGTAGTGTGGGGTGGGAAGGGTGACACTATTGTGCACTTTTGTTATTCATACAAGACAACAGGAAAAATGGGTCAAAATGTTTTAGGTGTGGAGCAAAACATCTAAAATGAACTTTGAATAACTGAAGAAAAGAATCCCACCAAACTGCAATAAAAAAATCTTCCACTTTTAGATCACAGAGAATCCTCACAAACTTTCCATTACCTCAACAGCTGGGCCTTAAGAGCTGAATGCCGAATAGAGGTTTGAGTACTTGTGCAAGAGGGTGTACTCTCCTCTAATAAGGCTGCAACCTCTGCCCAGTTTTAACCCCTCTGAATATTGATATGCTAATGATGAACAACACAGCGAACAAAGCTGGACTGGTTCCACTGGAAACCATCACAATGGATCCTCAGTCAGTCTTTGACACTTTTGCCACCCAACATGTGCCTTTTGTTTCAAACGCAGACAAAAGGCCAACAACTGCTGACCCATTTAGCCATTCCCTTCTGATGACCAGTCTAGGGTCCAGCCTTGTTATCCTGTGATTTATCCAACTTTACCCTGGATGAATGTCATTACAGATGTTGACTGGCAGTCAGGTTTTTCCTGTTTGTTGGTGATAGGTTCTTGTCATGCCACCTACAAAGAAGATAATATAGAAGATTTTGAAATAGCATACCGAATAATCCAAGAGGTTCATTTGACTTTTGTTAGAGTCCGTTTTTCCAGCTTGAGCATGTGATCTTTGCTTCTCTGGAATTCAGCCAGGGTGCTCTTCCTCAAGAATATATGAAGTAATGGCTGCACCTCAAGTTGATTTAAGCGCTCCCAGTACTTCTCCAAAGTAACTTCCAGAGCCATACTGAAATGTACAGTAAATTGAGCAAGTATCTTTATATCATTGTCTGCAGCCAAAGTGCTGTACAGGTGAATAAAAAATAGAAGATAAAAATAAGATAATAAAAGCAAGCAATAAAATACAAGGTTGACAAAATAATCAATAACATCAGCAATAAAATGCATAAAAGAAAAAAAGACTGACTTAATCATCATGCTGTCTGGTATTAAAATCCAGCTTAAAAACATGAGTTTTTAAAAGAGATAGAAAATCATTTAAAGTTCCAGCAGACTTCATAGAAAGAGGGAGATTGTTCCAGAGCCTAGGAGTTGCGGCTGAAAAAGCTCTGTCTCCCCTGGGCCATGAGTCGAGTCCTGGGAACAATTAGGAGCTTCTGGTCTTACAATCTTAGAGCTCTACTGAGGATGTGCAAATGTAAAAGCTTGTTAAGGTAAGGAGGTACCAGACCATTTAGACATTCAAAAACTAAAAGAAAAATCTTAATAACAATTCTAAAAGAATCAAGTAGGAGGGATCCAATGGGGGGAATACAAAATGGGGGTAATTTGTTCTTCACATCTTGTGAACAGCAATAAAAAAATGTACATGGTGAAGAAGAGACTGGTAAGTCACACTATAGAGGGAGTTGCAGTAGTCCAGTCTAAAATTAATAAAAACAAGAATAACCCTCTCAAGGGTACCATGAGGAAGATAATATTTGACTTTACTAATAAGCCTCAGATGATAAAGGCTAGACTGGACTACTACAGTGACTTGTTTATTAAATTATCTGCGAGTAAAGGATCACCACTAGATTCCTAACAGACACACAGCCAGAAGAGCTCAGCGACCCAATATCACTGTCAGCAGGTCAGATTTACTGTCTTTTTGTCATTTAAATAAAGAAAGTTCAGCCCAATCCAAGCTATCAAATCTGCCAAACACTTGAATATTGTATTTCTGGAAAATGAACTCCAAAGGGAGCAGGTACAAAGAGAACTTACATATGACCTAATATAGAGACTTGAGGTACCCAGAATTTATGAGGAACTACAGACGATAAAAACTGACCCAATTGGACAGAGAAACTTCTGTTGGATAAACATGACTTAAACTATTGTATGGTTGTGCCTTTAGGAAGTGAATTGTTTTTTTTTAACACTATGCTCTCAAGCATACCTTTTAAGCTCTTGAAGCCAGACTTGTTTAAGAATAATACAAAATAGGCAAAAAAAACCTAAACATTTTAAGGTTTACAACTTCTATAAACCAGCACTAATTATTCGAGATCAAGGAACAACTCTTGATATATAGTAAAATATATCGATGCTTGTTCAAATTTCCTCCAGAACTGCAAGAAATCTTTACAGTTTGTAAACATTTTCTAGTCACTTTCCTAATCTATTTCTTACAATTAATTAAACACAGGTACAAAGAACAAAAGCAAACATTATAGCATATTATCAGTAGCTGTAGGTAATGTCAGACTTTCTCACAGCATTTCTTTAGTTTATTGAGGTATGTGAGCATTTGTTTCTCCACAGTCCTGTTAAGGTCCTACCACAGCATTTCAATCAGGTTTCTAGGGTTCCCAGGTCCTGTGGCTGCAAAACAGCCCCGCATCATCATTCCCCTACCACCATGCTTGATTTTGTTGATATGCTGTGAAATTGCCAAACGTGGGATGTACATTGTGACCAAACATCTTTACTTTGATCTCATTTGTCCAAAGGAAATTGTTCCCTAAGTCCAGTAGTCCAGTCTGATATCCTTATAAAGCCTTCAGTCTTGCCTAGCAACCTTTCTACACAATCAAGACCAGTTCACTCTTCTTCATAATTTTCTGTTTACACTAAACTTTAGCATTTGACATCTTAATTGTGAGACCTGTAGAGTCTTGATAAAATCTTGTTAGTCTTTCATTGCAATTTCTCTGAACATTGCAAGGTGTGACTTTTTTTGTGTGCCTTTTTTACTAAACAGAGGGAAGCAGTGTAGGTGGGGCAGCTGACATATATTCCAGGGATTATTGGCAACAATAATGAATGTTTTCCACTTGTAATCCTTCTCCTTATGAAATGAAACACTTCAATTTTTTTGGAAATATCCTTAAATCCCTTCCCAGATTGATTGGCATCAAAAATGGCGGGTCATTGCTGATGACTTTTCTTCTTGGCATTGTTTTAAAATACATATGATGCTCCAGACCGGGAAACTGGTATAACTCCTTGCTTTTATGGAGGAGGTCACGCTCACTCACTTTAATCAGTTAATCAAGTGCATTTGATTAGAAGAGCTTGGCTGCTGCTTCTCCACGGTAATTGAATGAAAGCAACATTTTCTCCAATAGATTAGATCAGTGTAAGCATTGGCACGGACATGTATAATTTTCTACATTAAGAATATAAAAGACACGGATAGTTTTGTGGGAAGTTTGTTCAAAATGCAAACAAAACCTAAATCTGCTCATTATTGGCATTAAGTTTTTCTATACATTTTTAACGTGTGAAGAATATACGAAACGCATATTCTAAATACACAAAGTTGGAGAGCAGTTGTTTAATCATTGACAAAAATGGCACTGTAACATATAGAACTGTTGCAATTAGATTCCTGTTTTTGTTCTTGTTATGCAATATGTAAACTATTGTTTCTGTTTTATCTGTTTTGTAATAAAACTATATTAAAATATCATATTGTAAATTTGTTCAAAATAAACCTAAACCTAAACTTAAGAAGCTGTTCATAGTAAAGGAACATACAGCTCAAAAAGTCAGAATATCATGAAAACGTTCAATATTGTTTGTCACTCATTTTCAGAAAGTATAACTCTTTATATTATATAGATTCATTACACAAAGAGTGAAATATCTTAAACCTTTTTTTCTTGTAATTTTAATTATTATGGCTTAAATATATATATATATATATATATATATATATATAAAACAAATTTCACGTGTACAAAAGTTTAATATTTTATATAGAGATAGTTGGGTGGAAGAAAAAAGTGTGGTAGAAGACGGTTCACCAGTAACATGAATAATCACAGAGTGTCATGATCTGCACCTGTTTGTGCTTCTGTTTAATTGCACTCACCTGATTTCTGTTAATCCTATCGTATTTAGGTCCGTGTTTTCTGTTCCCTTATTGTCGGGTTGTCTGTTTATCCTACTGTTCACGCTTCTGTTTATCCCTGGTTCCTGAGTTTCCCTTTGTGTCCATTATGTTTTGTCTTTGTTTAATTAAATGTATCCACCTATCATGCGCCTGCCAATGTCCTGCTGCCACTTCGGTCCTTCACCACTGCAAACTACAACACAGATAGGATTGTCAAGAATTTATGGTAGCTTCTCAAGGAGTGGACTGAGGCTGTAGTCAGCGCATCAAGAGCCACTATGCACAATGATGAATCCTACACATGGAGTACAAATGTTGCATTCTTCGTGTCAAGCCACTCTTAAACCAGAGACAACATCAGAAGGAACTTACCTGAGCTATGCCAAAAAAGAACTGGATTGTTGCTCAGTAGTCCAAAGTCCTTTTTTCAGATGAAAGTAAAGTTTGATTCTCATCAGGAAATCAAGGTCCCAGAATCTCGAGGAAGAGTGGAGAGACAGAATCCATGTTGCTTGAAGTCCCGTGTGAACAGGTTTATTGGACACAGGTGAGTATCATGATTAGGTATAACAAGAGTTTGAAGTTTCCACAGTTAGTGATTATTTGGGTGCCATGTCCTCTGCTGGTGTTGGTCCACTGGGTTTTCTGAAGCCCACAGTCAACGCAGCCATCCAGCAGGAACTTTTAGAGCACATGATGCTTTGCTCTGCTGACCATCTTTATGGAGATGCTGACTTCATTTTTCACTGGGAACTTGCTCAAACTGCCAAAGGTCTTCAGCTACATCTCAGCAATACTACAGGCTGATCGCCTCCATGTCACGCCGCATTGATGCAGTTATTCATGCAAAATGAGGCCCAACCAAGTCTTGAGTGCAGAGAAATGAACATACATTTCAGAAGTCTGACAGTTCTGTTTAAAATACTCATTTTTTAGTGACCATATGTAATATTCTAATTTTGTGAGACACTAACTTTTGGGTTACTATTTGTAAGCCATAATCATTGAAATTACAAGAAATAAAGGCTTCCAAATGATATATTTCACTATATGTGTAATGAATTCATACACCGTATTACTGTTTACTGAGTTTTACTGACACGAGTGAAGAACAATATTGAACTTCTAACGATATTCTAATAATTGGAGCTGTATTTCAATACCAAGCATGGCTTGTTTACAGGTGAATGTAAGTTGTTGACTGAAATATCTTTTGGACTAAGCATTCTGCTTAATTATAAAAAAAAAAAAAATCATGATATTTTCCACAAGATGTTTGTGGTGGGGCATCAGGCTGTTACACACACAACAGGCTGTTATAACAGATATTCCCAGGTGGACTCATGAATTCTTCAGAAAACCATTGTCAGTTAACACAGTTGGTTGCTACATCTACAAGTACAAGTTAAATCCCTACCATACAAAGCAAAAGCCATATTTCATGTATCATATATATGTCGTCATGTCCTCTGTGCCAAAGAGAAGAAGGGCTCTCTGGATTGTTATCAGTGCAAAGTTTAATAGCCAGTCACCGTGATGGTATGGGGGTGTGTTAGTGCCCAAGACATGGGTAACTTACACATCTGTGAAGGCACCATTAATGCTGAAAGCTACATGCAGGTTTTGGAGCAGCAAATGCTGCCATCAAAGCAATGTCTTTTTCAGGGACCCTGCTTATTTCAGCAAGACAACGCCAAGCCGCATTCTGCCTGTGTTCCAACAGCATGGCTTCATATTAAAAGAGTGTGGGTTGTAGACTGACAAAGCTTCAACAGTTAGTATCCTCGGTTCCCAAATGCTTATTGAGTGAAGTTAAAAGGAAAGTTGATGTAAAACAGTACTAAATATGCCCCTGTCCTAGCTTTTTTGAAACGTGTTGCAAGCATCAAATTCAAATGAGTTAATAATTGCAAAAATAACCCAATAAAGTTTATCGGATTGAATATTAAATATCTTCTCTTTGTAGTGTATTCAATTGCATATTGATTTGCAAATCATTGTATTCTGTTTTTAGTTTCGTTTTACAGCTCTACTAAGTACTAAAAATGCTTGTCATGACAGGGTTGAATAATTTTGAGACTACATAAAAGGGACATTTTGTTTTTAGTTTGGAGAAATCACTTGTAAAATTAGCTGTGTTAGGCTATTTCAATTGTTTTTGTGCAATTTATCTATTCTAAACAGCTGCTGCTTTGTTTTGCCAATCCACCTTAGTTGGGATGAGAGTAGAATATTTTTAGGTGCAGCTGTACGGACATGATTAAAGGTTTTGCTATACAGAAAAAAGCATTGAGGAAACGTTTCCTTAGTTTTCTTCTTCTGTAGGGTGCCAGTGAGAGGGAACAAGATGTACTGTATGTCTATGCATCAATAAAGGTAATAAAATAACTTATATCAATGTTGTTTTTGAGTTATAAGAATTTAATTTGACCCTGTCCAACCCTCTAATTGAAATCTGTATCCATGCCCCTCTCCATCGAAGGATCCCTCATGACACAGGCCTCTGGCTCCCCAGTTTAAATTTAGACAACAAGATGTGTTTTCTCCTCATGAACAAGACATTTCAACCTGTCCTATCTTTACAACAACGCCACCACTATCTGTTGTCTTTAGTTTATTTCTACTATTCAAGGCCACTGTTTCACTCTTTTATCATTTATGTTTTGCCATCACTAGGTGGAAACACTGATTAGTGGCACTACAAGCCAGCAGTGACCTCATGGCTGTAATCTATCCATTACAAAATTAATGGATTTAATATCAGTAAATTACCTCCTGATTAATCATTCTCCATGTCAGAGCCAGCAAGAGACCCAGAATGCCATTAATTTCACAGGGGTCAGGTGTTTTAAAGCCAGCATTCATCATGATGTCGTGTTTGGATGTTATGGCCAAGCAGGTTGGGGGATTCAGTAAATGAGAGAAAATTAATTTTAAAAACTATTTGCAGGCAATGAGTCACTTTTTATGTGTTTTTTTCTCTTTGTGCTCCAACCATTCTTGCATCAGTTTCAAACTGTCTTAACAGGTTTAGTGATGTTTGTGTAGCCTGCAATGAGGGAACACATGTTTTTCATTTTTTTGCCTTTCTTTCTTTACTAAACGGGAGGGGAGGGTGGGTGGTGTGGGCTAAACATCGTAGATAAGAGGCTGCCCGGCACACGCCTGCATGACGGTCAGTAATCCCACAGTCTCAGACTCATGACCCACTTTCTTGGAGGAGCATACTGGAGCAGCAGCCTCCTCTGATCCATGAGGTGCCTCCAGACGCAGGGTGAACGGGTGGTGTGACCCCCCAATCCCTTTTAAGACAAAGGAAAAACAGACTCCTTTAAAGAATCCTGAAAGCCACATAAGAGGTTCAGCAGCATTAATACCTACACTTGATACTCATATGCCATAACATGTTATTGCTTTAAGTTTAAGTATATAATAGACTTTAGGCAAAGTTTTTTGTCATCTATATTTAATGCAGATGAAGTTTTGTTTTAATAAAAGATCTATGACAGAATCACTTGATGGAGGTAGGAGGAAATCACTGCTATTTTGTTAGCCTGAGCCTCATGTTTAAGGGTTCATGGCTCTTCACTCAATGATCCATGACTCAATCTTTTGTGTTCTTAAACATGATGTTATGAAACTAATAACTGTCAGCAACGTTCTTAGTCATTTACTAATTAAAGCAGTGACTTAAGCAGAGATCATCCACTGATTAAAATAAAAAAAGAAAAGAACAGCTTCTCCACTATTGTGTCTCATCCCTTAAAAACATGCTGACCGGCATCCTGGCACGAGCCACACACAAATAGGTCAGCAAATGCTGAATTAGTAAACTGGATCATATTACCACCATGCATCTTAATTTTATGTACCCGCCACCTGCCGCTGGTCTTGCTTTTTTCGTTGCTGAAAACACCACACTACACAACGCTCTTACTTCTCTCTTTATCTTAATCCCTGGCAGACTTTAAGTGTCTGGCATCGGGGTAAAATCCCAAACTGGAGAGGAGCGTGTTTGGAGACCTAATCCCCTTACCCATAGACTCGAGTTGCCCCCAATTCACCTCACACAAAGTAGGCCAAGAACAAGGAGGCACAACAGAGAGGCAAGCGGCATCACTGGGCTCAGCTTCACCACAATACCAGACAAATAGGCGAGAGGGACACAAACCTTTGCACACACACACAAAAGGACGCATGGACAGATGATGTATAAGCTGGGTTTCAGTATAGAAACAAATGTGACCTTCTGACTTACAGAGACATTCATGTTAAGTTAAAATTTACTTTTTTTTCTGTCAAAGCTTCCAGTTGGATTGTCATTGTAAATACATACATGAACTATTTACGCAATCAGTTATCTATTACTTATCACCTGCTTTAACCTGCTTTCATAGTCATCATAAAGCATTGTGTGACACTTCATCTACACCGAAATGTGTTTTTGCTACTTTCATTAATTATATTATAACTTTCTTTGAGTGTACATTAGCTAAGAGGAAGACAATGACTTAAAGAATTTAAGCCGTGAACACAATTCAATAAATGTTATTATCTCAGCCCTACATTATGTTGGAACCCGTTTTTGGCAGGTGCATACATATAGGCTGATTGAATGTTTAAAACTACTAGCCTTGAAGAGTCAAAACCTTTGAATTAAATTGGCTTTTATGTTATTTCTTGCTAGGCATTTATGCTCTCATGAGCCCCTGATGATTTCTATATTTCTACATTTGAGTGTAGTTGCTGAGCTCCACAAGAAGAAGTTCTCTTTTCTCCGTGGTTGACGTTGTTAACAAATAAAATAACATTGATCAGCAGGCTCATTTAAATGCACGTTGACATTCATGAGGTGCTTTGCATTGGCCATTTATAGTTGAATGTGGGTGTGTAGAGGGCAGAACCTGAGGCGGAACCTTGTACGCAAACGTTGAGGTGCAGCTGTGATTTATAAAGGGGTAATTGGCTGTTGGTGCGCATGGGCATGGTACATACACTTAGTACTGTTTTACTTTGAACAAAAGCTCATCAAGGGAGAGTTCGTAAGCAGCAGGAACCCTGAAGGAGGTGTCAGATTGTTAACTCACCAGAGTGGTAATCAGACCAACAGACCTAGCTCTGTTGCTCTTGTTGTCTTGACCTTGTTTGTCACCTGAGTTTTCTGCTCCACCTTTTAGAGTGGATCAGACTCTGAAGACCAGACCTAGATTTTCCCTGTCTGATGTTCCGTGCCCAAGTTCGCTGTTGGCAAAGTACTTAGCTGTGCTTGTTCAACCAAGAGTCTCCTACAGCCTCCTGGAAACTGCAGGCCCAAGTGAAGTACTCACCTGTTCTCCAGATCATCTATCTCTGAAAATCCTGCATGTCCACCCTCCAACTTCACACACCACTGCCTGCAGAAGACGTACATAGCGAACCACAACCATAGCACTCCAACATCTCCTGTCAACCTCAGTATCTGTGGCATTACTCACCTCTGCTAGAAAACCTCTTCAACCAGGAACAGTAACACACTCCTTCAGTCCGTTCTTGTTGCATGCTTATTCCTGCCACCCATCCTCAAACTTCTTTTCCTCAGTGCAGCGTTCAACAGAGACTGGACCCTGGACTTCTCTGCTGTATATTCCTGTGTTTCAATAAACCTCATTTCACTCAAACGCTGCCTCCATAATTGTTGCCTGCTCTAGAGTCACCTGGTTTGCTATTATGACAACTTTATTAAAACTTTATGATTCAGTTTAACATGTTTGTGGCTGACAAACATCTTCAAACTGTATTTTAATAATAAGAATGATGGATGTTAGACTATGTAAAAATGGACTGTACTTGTTCCTTAGGAGGAAAAAGGACCAACAAAGGAACTTTAATATGCTACATTTTTCTTTGTACTAAAGTGCACCCCTACAACGTTTGGGTAACTTTCACATTTATAAAGACACAATTAATGTTGACTGAAATTTAATATACATATATGATTTCCAGGGAATGTCTTATTTAGGAAAATGATAACTACCGATATTCTAAACTGATCCTCTGCTTATAGTTGAATCCAAGTAAAACTCATTCAAAGCTTTGAAAATAAACAGATAGTTGCTCACATCCAAGCATTTAATGAGCATAGAAAGTGAAACACTTCGATGTCAAAAATACAACTACGGTACATTTTATTGTTTGTTTCTTTTGCTAAAAACTCTTCAAATGGTTAAAATAAGGGGTACAGTAGTTAAAAGTGCTCAAATTGTGCTACTCACACCTTATTGAGATTTACAAACACAAGAACAAAAGTGAAATTTTTATTAAATTATTTATTTTTCCATTTGTTTTAAACAGTAAGTAATCTTTACAAGACTGTAACTAGGTTGGAAATGGTAAATACATTTTGAACACACCAAGAGAGGGGAGTTGTTTCTATGAAATGCCTTAAACATTAAAGATTACTTTGTGATTATATACAATAGAGGATACCTCTAAAAATTAAGTAATAGACACAAACTGTACCAAAAAGAAGAGTGCCAAAGCCTTAAAGTATTTTTTTGCTAGATGCAAGTCCGTGATGCAGTTTTCAAATAGTGACCTTTGGGGAAGTTTCTACCTTCCTTACTATCCTCCTCATTGTGCAATATGTCAAGGTAAACGTGGGTCCTCTCTTAGCTTTGTTTGCCAAAGTTCTAGTTGTAAATCTTTTAATTATTGCTCCTTTTGCAGATATGGCCAAATTTGGGTGATGTTTTTTTTTTTTTGTTGACAGTTCCTGACATGTAAAGTGCAACACACATCTGAATTACTTGAATGGCAGGTTTTCTTATCTTACTAATTTCCAAGGGTAACAAAGAACTATGGACAATTGTGTCACTTCATCTTAATGCTCAAAGAAAATAGGAGGTTATGGATTACTAAATTCTTTCTCTACGTTGTGAAATACTTGGCCAGTTAAAAAATTATAAATAAAAAAATTATTTGGTTACAGTAGTAGAAAAAAATGGTTACATCAGTGTTTCTGTTAGCAAGTACTGTGTAAAAGTTTTAGGCGGGTGTGAAAAATGCTGTAAACAAAGAATGCTTTCAGAAATATAAATGATGATTGTTTATTTTTATCAATTTACAAAGTGCTAAGTGAGCGAACCTAAACATACAGCCAAAGTCATTAAGAACTATCTTCAGCGTAAAGAAGAACAAGACTTGGAAGTGATGGTATGGCCCCCACAGAGCCCTGATCACAACATCATAGAGTGTGTCTGAGTTTACATGTAGAGACAGAAAGGTGTGAGTAAGTCTACATCCACAGAAGGTCTGTGGTTAGTTCTCCAAGATGTTGGGAACAACCTACCAGCCAAGTTCCTTCAAAAACTGTGTGCAAGTGGACCTAGAAGAACTGATGCTGTTTTGAAGGCTAAGGGTGGTCACACCAAATATTGATTTGATTTACATTTCTCTGTTGCTCATTCACTGCATTTTGTTGATTGATGAAAATAAATGATTAACACTTCCACTTTTGAAAGCATTCTTTATTTAAAGCATTTTTTCACACCAGCCTAAAACTTTTACACAGTACTGTATGTCTATAGGTGGGAATACTGAATAATCACACTTAATTTAATAGCTTAAGTTTGTTTTTTGCATACAAAAATTATGCAGTAGCATAATCTCCCATGGCAGGAGTGAGATTATTTTGAAGTGTAGAAACAAAGGTATGTATTGGCTAATAAAAAAAAAATCTTATTTGTTTGACCCAATTAAGTTGTTTTAATTGACTGATATTGTACCTTTGACAATTGTATTCTTTCTGTTGATTTTTCACATTTAAATATTAATGACCCTAACACACAAATTGCTTCAGGACCAAAAGGTTGCTATATTGCATTTTTTGATAAGAAATGTAAACACGTACAGTATATTAAATATTGGTTGGAAGAAGGTCACTGGGAAGGGTAGGAAAAACCAACAATGAATTTATTCTAAGGAAATTGAAGGGACAGAGTACAGGGAGTCCAAAAATAAAAATCTCAAGTTTTATCCAGTCAAATTAGAAAGGAATGCCACTAAAACAGAGGATCTTATGCATCTTCGTCACTCCCAAAGAGAACCTCAACATCTTCATATCTGCTACCTCCATCTCTACCTTCTGTTTATTTCTCCATGCCACTGTCTCTAAACCGTATAACATCTCTGCCTCACCATCTTGTACAACTATCCTTTCATTCTTACTGACACTTTTCTCTACAACCCGCTTGGGCAGGTTTCTTCAACTCTTTTCCACACTCACATTGCTCTGGAAGTATTTAAAATCCTCCGCCTTCTTTATCTCTATTCCCTGTAACATCATGGTTCCACTTGGGTCTCTCTCATTCACACACATGTATTCTGTCTTGCTCCTGCTAACCTTCATTCCTGTCCTTTCCAGAACAAACCTCCACCTGTGTAGTTTTTCCTTCACCTCTTCCCTGTTCTCACCACAGATCACAATGTCATTTACAAATATTATAGTCCATGGAGATTCCTGTCTAACCTCATCTGTCAACCTGTCCATCACCACAGCAAACAAGAAGGTTCTCAGAGCCACTCCTTGATGCAGTCCTACTTCAACCTTGAACTCTTCTGTCACTGCACACCTCTCCACTGCCTTACAGCTCTCATATATGTCATGCACCACTTTAACATACTTATTTGCGACCCCAGACTTCCTCATACAATACTAGAGCTCCTCGCAAGCTGTCATATGTTTTCTCTAGATCTACAAAAACACAATGCAGCTCGTTCTGACCTTCTCTGTACTTCTCTATTAACATCCGTAAGGCAATTACTGCATCTGGAGTACTTTTTCTTGGCATGAAACCATACTGTGGCTTACAGATACTCACTTCTGACTGCAGTCTCCGCTACTCTTTACCTAAGGTTCAATGTAAGGTCCACTTTATTATTGTAATTATATGTAATTTATTATTGTATTATTATTGTTTCCACAACTCTGGACGTCTCACTTTTTCTTGAAAATTGGTACCAGCAGATTTTTCCATTCCTCAGGCATCTTATCACTGTCTACTTTTAAGGCTAGGCTTAAAACCATTGAACATTCTTGACAAAAAACTATGCTGTTGTCCCTTCTAGACACTTCCATACTGCCACAGATATATCATCAGGACCAACAGCCTTTCCACTCTACATCCTTTTCAAAGCCTTCCTTATTTCATCCTTACCGATCCACAATGGTCGCTTCTTCTGCTCTTTGCTCGTTCTCATTTTCCTCATTGATCAACTTTTCAAAGTACATCTTCCATTTTTCTATCACACTTGTTGCCTGTTAGTACATTACCCACTTGATCCTTAGTTACCATAACCTGCTGAACATCATTCCCATCTCTGTCTCTCTGCCTCAGCAACGTGTATAAATACTTTCCACCCTCCTTACTGTTCAACCTATCAAACAAGTCACTATATGCACTTTGTTAGGCCTTAGCTACCTCTACCTTCACTTTAAGCTTGTATCTCCCTGCACCCTGGTGACTCTCTTTAGTTCTCACATTGTCCCACTTCTTCTTAACTATCTCTTACTCCGTACCCACTCCTGCACTTTCTCATTCCACCAAGTCCACTACATCTCCTTATCAACTTTCCTTCCAGAAGACATATCAAGTACTCTCCTACCTGTCTCCAAGACAGCATTAGCTGTAGTTGTCCGGTCATCTGGAAGCACCTTTTGGCCACCCAGAGCCTTTCTCAACTCCTCCCTGAAAACCACACAACTGATGATAAGATGATAAGGTCATCTTGAAGGCCAGCTCTGTCCTAGGATGCCCTCTTGACACAGTGCAGGTGGTGGGGGACAGAAGGACTATGGAAAAAATAACACCACTCTTGGACAATGTCTCCCACTACACGCATGAAGCTGTTAGCGAACTGGAGAGCTCCTTCAGTGACAGACTGCTGCATCCTGGGAGCAGAGAGGAGCGTTATTACAGATCCATCCTCCCAGCAGTTGTAAGACTTTATAATCATCACTACTCCCAACGAGTCTAAACTCAATAAGCTGTTTACATCCCTGCTGTTATTTACAGTTTTTTTCATTTCTCATAGTCTGTTGTTTTTTTATACACAAATATACATGCACATTTTGTACATTTTTCAAATCATCCTACTAAGTTGCACATTTCTTTGAATCTGAGCATGCTATTTTTAATTACCGTACAATATTTTTTTATGTTGTAAATTTGACCTTATGGTACAGTTTCTTATTTTCACTTTTTTGTTTTTATATTATTACAATGTGTGAATCCACATCTTTTTTTTTGACTGTCACTTTGCTACTGATATGCCTGAATTGTTCCACTGAGGGACAAAAAAGATATTCTTCTGTATTATATTGTATTATATTCTATTAACATTAGCTTTAAAATAGACAATATATTAAAAAAAATACATGTTGCACCGTCCAGCATTTTCACTACATCTGGAATCTGAATGGATTCAAATTTTTTTTGAAAATGAAATGGTAGAAGAAATCTAGTTAAGTGTTTTAAGTTTTACCTGCTCATTGTTTAAGCCTGCACATTATTGTCTTAAAAGTTGAATGTTCTTCATAATTTCTTGTCTGAAAGAGAGAATTTTAAATGCAAAAGAAGAGTAAAAAACACCGCCACCACCTGGTTGTTTGTAGAGAATTTACACGAGAAATGTTCACTTGACATTAGGGTAAAAAGATGGTCATCACTGCTGTTTTAGCTTGTATTAATGTATGTTTATGGGTCAGATTATAACAGAAACGCTTATTAAATTACTAAATTCACCTTTTCAAACATTTTACAGGAAATATCTACATAGATTGTGAACAGCAACATCAGAGAAAGTACAAACACTTCCTAAATATCTGGGTGGAAGGGTGAGGGGGTTTGGTGGAAACTGACCTGCAGCAAGATAAAGTCCATTCAACAAAGGTTTAAGGACAGGGAAGAGACATCAGCTCAAGTTGGACTCTGATTTGCTGATTTATTTCTCTTCCTCTTCCCTCCCTCACTCACACCCTCCCTTATTGTCTCCTCAAGCTCCCGTGGTGATTTCAGAAAAGATCAGGTCTGCTTTTTCCATTAGGCAAATTGTTTTCTCCTTCCTACCAATTGCTAAATACTAAGTTTTGTTGATAGACAGTTGTAGAAAGAGTTAGCCCCAGACAAAAAAATTATTAAGCTCTCATTTTGGATATGTATTTCTCACCCCTAATCCACATGTTTTTTTTTTTTTTTTGATGGAGGTTTTGTCTGAAATAAAAGTTACCTTTTAGATTTCTTGAAGAAATATCCGCCTGTAGAATATTATAATAAATTTGAAACTGCAACTATTAACATTAAAGTTGTCTACCTTTGTTCATGAAAGCCTTTAGCTATTGAAATGATGAACTTCTTTCCAAGTTTAGCAGTACATATTATTTCATTTGTCTCAAGCGTTTTAATAGTTTCTATGTCTTTATCTATTTTTTTGTGTTAATTATCGTCAAGTATAATCAGCTTTTAACTTTATGTTCTCTCTCTTTTCTCTTCCTAGAAGCTACACCTGGCCTGGCTCTGTGTCTACCTGTGACACCTTTCTGGAGGGGGGCATCGTCTAAGCTTCTGCTGGCAACAACTTAATGCTCACCCTCTACCGATGATCCACATGGCCCTGTCTTTTAGTGTTTAACCCTTTCTCTCTCCTAGACATGGCAATTGACTGAGCTTTTACTGTGACTAACTCTATGTGCTCTCTTTCAGACTCTAACCTTGAAAACTGGCTCAGAGTTTATCTGTTCTTTCTTTCTAGATGAAACGACTAAAGGAGCTACATCCATTAACATTTACTTTTAATTCCCATAGAAAGGACTCCTGGATCAGTGTTTCTTTGTTCTCTTTGTGTCTCTGCTCTGTTCTCTCAAACCCCCAGTCAGTCGTGGCAGATGGCCGCTCACACTGAGCCTGGTTCTGCTGGAGGTTTCTTCCTGTTAAAAGGGAGTTTTTCCTCTCCACTGTCGCTACATGCATGCTCAGTATGAGGGATTGCTGCAAAGTCAAGGCCAGTGACTGTCCACTGTCGCTAATTTATATTTCTATTAATCTATTTCAGATCCCAGGGAAATGCTGTCTGATTTTGTAGTATTATTTGATAAGCAATTAAATGATAATAAATTAATTTGTTTTTAATTGTTTTTATTTGACATCCATCACATCTTTAATTACTTTAAAGTGCTTTAAACAGTATATTTTTATAAATTTCTCTCAAAATTATTAATTGTTCCTTAGTAATTAGTAAAGAAAATAATTGCTGTTTTCTGAAAACGTATTTAAGGACAAACTAATGTCAGGATTTTTACAAACTAAAACATGACCATCTATATGCTCAATAGATATAACAAAATAACTTTTATCCAAATGAGTAAGCAAACATGTTAATCTACATCCGACACCTAACTTGCTTTTCAGTTAAGTTAGTGTAAATTTATAATTTATAAGCTATAGGTTTATAAGTTTGCAGATTGACTCTGTCCAAAATGTCAAAGTCATCTTTTCAAGTTGAAGTGAAAGTTTTGCTTTATTTTTCATATGTTGGCTTTTTAGAAAATATGTTGCTGATTTACCCGCAAGCACATGTATGCAAACAACAATTTATGGTGGTGAACAATAAGACTTGTCTTCAAAGGATTAAAAAAATTCTCAAACTGGTTTATGGTAAAGAAAAAAAACATGATCATTGTGACTCTCAGTGTAAGAAAACAAGTCATGTCTTACATTTGTTAAGCACCTGAAAGCAATAATCTCTACTTCGGCTGGGTTAAATTCAAAGCCTGATAAAACCCTGAGAAAAACAATAAAGACAGCTCAGCCTCACCTAGCATACAACCAGATGGTTTTGTTTTTGTAAGCTGAGCAGCCTCCAAAAAGAAAAATAAATATGAGTTGCTCAGTTGTAAATCTAAATCAGCTTACCTCAATCTTATTTTCCTTTTTATTGCTTCTTTGTTGCCTTTAATGAGATGTTACACGTGCTGACTAAGCACGCAATCTAGCTGGGATTAGAGGGGAAAAAAGGATAACAAATGACAAAAGAGAAAAAACATGTTTTTTTTGCAGTGAGAAAGATTTAAAGCAGATGCCTTTAGAAGCTTCCTAAAAATTGGTAAGAAAATATATTAAAATAATTGATTTCTGTTGCCAGCATATTAAAAGAACCTAAACAGTTAACTGTAATCAAATCCTGAAGCAAACAAAAACAAAAAGAATCAATAGCATTTCAGGAAAGAACATGATAGTATCTTAATCTATTGAATTCACCATTCTTGAAATACTCAAGTCATAAAGTATATGCCCCCAGCTGTCCTAATACTATAAAAACACATTAAAGATGGTTATAGCTATGACAGTCCAGTAAAGTGGGTCTGTAAACAAGTATCTTTTGTTATTCTTATGTTCACTGTCTCTCAAATGAGAAAAAATAAAGCCTTCAGATAAAAAGACGTGTCAAATGCTACCCTCTTGTGGTAGACTGTAGTTGCTACACAGGCGTGACACAAACTACACTGTTAAGAACTTTTATAAATTGTATTGGGGTGATTTTTGCAAACATTTATATTCATTTTTATTTACTATTACTACACATATAACTTATAAAAATGTCCTCAGCAGACGAGCACACTAAAAGTCAATAACTACATAAAGAATAGTAATAAAAAATATTAAAAATAGAACACCACACTGCTTCTTATTAAGGGGCTGTAACTGTTGTATGTGTTTGTGTGTTTTGGTGGGGGGAGGGGTGTAACAATAACTTCTTAAAATATTAATAGTACCATCTTAAATTCCTAAACAATCACTTTCATCAGAGCGTTAACTCTTTCTACTTTACTAATGCTAACATTCATGAAATTAATTATTATTTTTTTAAATTATAATTGCCATTGATGATAGCTGATATATTTAACATACGTGACTTCGTTTGAATGCTGTGTTTGAAATCAAAACTACAGATTGTTGCTGCTGGATAATTTACAATTAACAGAGAAAATAAAAATCTCAGCTTTTGTAATATTTTGTTTTTTACATTCCTGACGTATTTCTAATTTGATTTTTAACAACTTACTGCAACATATTACGTTTGGATATGTTTTCTTTTTCTTTTTGTTTATGTTATAGTTTATGTGCAATGTATAAATAGACCAAATGTGTTTTCCAGCGCAACACAGCGTACATTCTTTAACCTGTCAACGAAAGGTGAGCAAACAATCCAACGCGTGACGTAACTGAGGGGGAGGGGCTACGTGCTTTTACAGCTTATTTGTAGAGGGGCTCACTTCCGTGGAGGCTTCCATTACCTCCATACATTACTGTGGTGAATGAAGGAGAGTAGAAAAAAACAGGAGGCAGAGACGGAGGGGTGGAGGAGCGACACGCCTCAAGGAAAAAAAGGTCTCTGCCTCTAGAGGAAGTGATTGTGACGGGGTCTCCAGCGGGAGGAAGCAGCTTTGGAGTCAGGCAGATTAGCAGCTCTCCCATGGCTCAGTCGGCTGCTAACGGTGTGGACCAGGACTTGGCCACCAAGAGGCTGCACTCAAGGTAAGAACCCTACGTAAACAAATAGATGAACGGGGATTGGCCCTTCCCCTTTTGTTGTGTAAACCATACGGATGTAAAGCGGCTTGTAATGAAAAGAATAGGAAAGGCTGTCAGCTCAGGGCTTTGCTTAAGGTGGAGCTAGTCACGGGGAACCCAGTCCAGCCAGCTTTCACTGGTTTAAAAAGACCCATCCAGAGCTCAGCTCCAAGCCTCGCTCCTGGCTCGGAACATTGAGCCGCTGTGGCTGGAATGTACAGACTGAGAGGAGCCTTGAAAGATGTGGACGATGGAGGAATGTTGCAAAGACAGACTGTCGACAGGTTGGACTCACTGTAGACAAAGCTGTGGGTGAAAAAATGGCAGCAGATATACTTATTAGAATCAGATGAACAGCTTTGGAAGTGTTTTCTCTCTTTTTGCACATTTGTCCTCTTTGATATCATTCCTATCACTAGTGTTGCATATGAAAACATGCTTTGACTGTTATTTTCCCATAGTCCTTCAGCCCTTGGTGTTGGTAATTTACCTGGGCAACATTTTATTTGAGTTCGGCTTGCAAACCATTAGGCTAATCATGTCACCTCTAATTATCAGTATAGTCTTACAGATGAAACTTTGTCATTCAAAGGGGTTAATTATGATGCCTCTAGGTTAATTACCATCCCTCTGGGTAATAAAACAATGCCTTGAAAATAAGTGAAAGTGGCTGGTAAAATTTAAGGGAAAACTGAGGTCCATCTTGAGGACGATCAACTGGCAGGTGTGAAAGGCAAACGCTGTCATGCTTCTTCCATTAGGTCATTTGTGTAAAGTGCCTACAGTGAGAACAAGTGTTATTGTTATGCACCGTAGCATTAAACCTTAAGGTCTGTTGCTTATGCTGCTGCAGATTGAACATTTCTTTTGATGTTGATGTCAGAAACCTGGATTTTCTTCATAGATTTTCATCCTTTAGTAAATTGTATGTATTGTGTTTTTTTGTTTGTTTTTGTTCTTTAATGTGTTCGGTGTAGGGAAAATATAAAATTGCCATTGACAGTTGAACCCATAAAGATGTAGTCAGTGAACATGCTTTTTCTTTTTTCTGGGACTTATTTAGGCACTCTGAACATACTAACCTCTACAGACTGAATTGATTTGTTTTCAAAATTGCATGCTGCTGCAAAGCAATGGGAGGAGTGGTTGAGTAGGTTAAGCCAAAGTTGACTGTTTTTTTATGCTTCTAAAAGGATTTCACACAGGCTGTGTTATAATTACACAGATCGTTTTATGAAACCAAAATCACATTGCAGCTTTGCACTGCTCAGTGTCTGTCGCGCAGCTTAGGCTGCCTGGAATGTTAATTGAGTGTTGACTTGAGATGTGACCTTCATAAAAGCCTGCAAGGTTGGTGTGTCCCTGACAAAATGACGCACAAATTACATTTAGTGGTGCTTATCACAGTACTGCTGTTTTTTTGCTTGTATTTTGCCAACATATAGGGTCAATACATGGCCTTTTCAGAAGGTGCAGATATGCATGTGTGCATGTATTGTTTGTAGCTACCCAAAACAAGGATGAAACATAAATAAGATAATACCCGGAGGACTGTTGTTGTCACACATTTCCTGTAAAATCGTTTGTGTTTTATTGCCAGAATAACAATTTTGTCAAGATATGCCTGAAACAACTTCTGTGGAAGCATCCCAGAGCTTATGGCAGTGGCACCACCTCAATAAGTACAAAAGTTTCCAAGTAGCATCGTACTGATAGAGATTCTAAAACTGTAATCTAACAAAACTCAGACTTTGTTGTTTTTTCACAAAAACAAGAAGGGGAAATTCAGTTTCATTGTGAATTTAATTTCTTCTCAGAAGTGGAAATTTCCAACTTAAATACACAAAGTTACCTGAAGTCAACATTTCAAGTGGAAATTCGGGCAACCAACCCTGACCTCAGAATCCAAAATGGCTGCTGTGTTCAAAACATGTTAACAACTAGTTATTTTTAGTTCTGACAGTTAGTACTTCATTAAATATTTCACTCACCTACTATTGCCCAAACTCTTTTAGTAAACATTAGGGCTTAACTGATTCCTTGAATAATTCGAGTAACTCAATTACTCAACTTTCTCAGTGCAAATTATATGCGTCAAGGCTTTGTTTTATTCTGATGAACTATTCAGCACACTGTGTTTTGGCCAGGTTGTTATTTGTGTTACACAATGCTCTGCCTTCCACTAATGATGGCCTATTCTGCTTATAACAGGTTGCCAAGTGTGGTTTTGAGCTATGAAGAGAGATGGCGAGGGGCAAAAAAAGCACAGAGAAACTTAATACGTCAACCAGAAAGGGCTGAGCTTTTGACATATTGATGTTGGAAGGTTTAGTTTTAGCTGCAGGTGCATCCTTTCCTGCAAATGTTCATGTGTTCACTAAATACATGCTATGTTATTGCATTATAAGCAATTACAACTTGATTAAAAAAAATAAATTTGTTTACTTGCAGTTTCTCTTTTTTATATTTCTATTATTCATGAAATAGACTTCAGTAGTTAAATGAAAAATGTGCAGAAGGTGTCACATTTTTATCCCGATAACTGGATTAATCGTCACAATAACCGGCAGAATACTTGATTACTAAAATCATTGTTAGGTGTAGCCCTAATGAACATGTTTCTTTGGTGTTTAAATGTAGGTAAACCTTGATACAGGTAATTGGTCCAAGCCTAGTTAGGTTGTATTGCTAATAGCAACCTTTTATTGAGCACAGCAATGATTATTTCCCACTGGGTTCCTGAATTGCAACTGGAACACTATCAAACTGGGTTTGCTGTAATTCCTGCAAACACATTATTGCTTAAGAGCTTAATAAGTAGCCACCAGTGCATGTTCATGGTTTACTGGTGGCCTCTTTAGTTTATACTGGGATTTCCAAATATATTTTGCACTTGCCTTTTGAGATGTTTCAGCTTGTAGCCACAGTCTGTTTATTAACTAACAGTTCCCTTTCAGTTGATTCACTCAGTACAAAACATGAGTATGGGATATCACGCCCTGCGTGTCCTGGCTGAAGCCACCTCTAATCACGCCTCCTAGGCAAATGATGTGATGACGACAGGTGACAGGCCCCGCCTGTACTATATACCTGTCCGCCATCATCATCATTACTCAGTTCTTACGCTCTTCACCTCGCTAAGAACACCTCTTTGGGTCAGACTAGCTAGCTGCTGCTGGTTAGCTCTGTGTCTTTCTAAAGGCTACTTGGAATTAGTTCAACTGCTTTTGTTGGAGTTAGTCACTGCTGCCTGCTGGTGAGCGTGTCTACCCGCTAAGCGCTAATTTCAAGCAGTTCGGTCTGGCTTTGTGGTTTGGGGATGAGCACAAAGCTAACACAAGCGAAGCAGAAGTCGTCTATTCGTCCCTGTCCTCAGGGGTGCGGCTTCTCGCTTCATGAGAAGGACCAGCATGAGGCTTGTCCCGTCTGTCCCGGGATTGTTCACGCTCGCAGAGCGTTGGCGGAGCCCGAAGCATGTGCGTTCTGTCACCAGCTTTGTCGCTCGACCCCGGAGAGGCGGGTGAAATTCCTCGAAAAGGTGCTGGGAGAGGCTGCTGTCTCACGGCGAGACCCACTGCTCTCCGAGGCGGGAAACCCAGTTTTGTCCGATTCTGATGAGGACGGCTTTTCGGTCGAAGTCCCCACTTCCAGCTGGGCAGACCATATGGAGTATGTTGATGGGTCTCAGCTTCAGCTAGAACCCCTTCAGGGAGAATAAGACGTACTGGACATCGGTTTGGATGTTCATGGTCTATCCGATGATGAGGATGAGTCTCTGCCGAGTCAGGCTGCCGCTGCTGCGCCAGCAGACCCGGGCGACACGTCTTTTTTTCTCTCTTTGCCGCCGTGCAGCTGACACCCTGGACGTGGAATGGCCCTCCCCACCTCCTGCGGAGAAGCCATCGCGATTTGCAGGGTTTTATCTCCCCTCGGAGCCGGCCGCAGTCAAGCATCATCTACCCATGTTCCCAGACTTTATCTCTGAGTTGATGTCTTCATGGAACAAACCACTGTCCACCCGCGTCACGGTACCGGGTTATGGACAGTATCTAGACCTGGAAGGCGCCGAAAAAGCCGGACTGGTGAATCTTCCGCCTATGGAACCGTCTTTGGCAGCATATCTGGCCCCATCCCAAAATCACGGTGTGGGTGGTCCAACATCGCTTCCGTCTAAGCACTGTAGGTTCTCCGTTGCTCAATTGGAGAAAATCTACAAGGCTCAAGCGACCACTGCTCGTGCCCTGAGCTCCATTACCATGCTGCAAACATACCAAGCTATGCGCTTGGCGGAGCTTGGAGCCGCAACAGCGCCGGAGAGCCCTGTGATGCCCCTCTTAAATGAGATGAGAATCACCGCTGACTACATCCTCCGTGTATCCCGCTGTGCAGCGTTATCACTGGGCAGAGGGAAGGCATCAACGGTGGTTGCACAAAGGCACCTGTGGCTGACGCTCTCTGACATCCCGGATAGAGATAGAGCCGTCTACTTGGATGAACCGCTGGTAGCCGACGGGCTGTTTGGGCAATCTCTCGACGCCATACAGGCGAAATTCGAGCAGAGGAAAAAGCAGACCGAAGCACTGCGCGGTATCATCCCCAGGCGAGATGTGAGACCCAAATCCAGCTCGGGCACTCGCAAACCAGCTGTACCGCCACCCCCAACGAAGAGGATGACGTGACCCGTGAGCTTGAGCCCTCAGACGGCACAGCCACAGAACCACGGCCAAGCTCCC
Organism: Girardinichthys multiradiatus; assembly: GCF_021462225.1. Classification (NCBI taxonomy): domain Eukaryota; kingdom Metazoa; phylum Chordata; class Actinopteri; order Cyprinodontiformes; family Goodeidae; genus Girardinichthys; species Girardinichthys multiradiatus. The sequence goes on from NC_061801.1 coordinate 20,639,394, forward strand.
CGAAAGACGGCCTGGAGCAGGGGTCCTCCTCCGGGGCTCCAGAGGGACTCGACGTCCCGAAAGAAGAAAACACAGTCCTCCTAGCTGTGGGACTCGGGACTCAGGAGTTTCGGGAGCAGGGAGACATGTTTGCCAGTTGTCGGCGGGTGCCGTCCAAAAGAGGTTTTGCTGGTGTTGTTCGGGATCCCAGTCCCAAGAGGCGCTGCGTTTCCCCCACACAGTCTCCCAAGCACAATTTCCCAACAAATATATTTGCACTAAAAGCCCCCAGTTTGGGTGCGTTGAATGTGTTTCTGAGCACTGCAGTTCCAAATGTTTGTATGGATGCTCCAAATGTTTCAATAAAGACAGTTTTTTCTATGAAAAAAAGTCAAAATCAAAGAGCTGCAGGCGACAGCCAAATGAGGCTGCACCTCTCTCGCACGTCGGGAGAGGGCAGCACCGTTCCACCAACAGTGCCGCAGGCCAGTCGCCTGGCTTCACGTCTCCATATGTGGCGCGCATGCGCACTCCATCCTTGGGTGGAGAGGACCGTTGCTATGGGTTACCGTTTACAGTTTCGCCGGAGACCACCCCACTTTGTTGGCGTGGTAAACACGGTAGTAATGGCCCAAGCAGCAGAGGTTCTGAGAGTGGAGATAAATACATTGTTGGTAAAAGGAGCTATCCGTGCGGTTCCCGAGTCGGACATGAACAGAGGTTGGTACAGCCGTTATTTTGTTGTTCCGAAAAAAGGAGGCGGGCTTTGTCCAATCCTGGACTTGAGAGTTCTGAACAAATACCTCCGAACATACAAGTTCAGGATGTTAACACTCAAGCAGCTTCTGAGTGCTATCAGCCCGGGCGATTGGTTCGCCACGATCGACCTGACAGACGCTTACTTTCACGTAGCGATACACCTGGACCACAGACAGTTTCTGAGATTCGCCTTCGAGGGCAAGGCGTACGAGTACCTCGTACTGCCTTTCGGTCTGTCTCTAGCGCCTCGCACCTTTACAAAATGTGTAGAGGCAGCGCTAGCACCTCTCAGAGAAACAGGCGTCCGCATTTTAAATTATCTGGACGACTGGGCTTTAATAGCCAGTTCCAGAGAGCAGGCCACAGTGCAGCTGTCTCGGGTTCTGTGGCACATTCAAGCCCTAGGATTTTCGGCAAACTCTCAGAAAAGTTCGCTGATCCCAAGTCAGCAATTTTCATTTCTCGGTCTGGAAATATGCTCCCTTACAAGCAGGGCACATCTTTCCGACCACAGAGTGGCCGTGTTTCACCGCTGCCTCGCTCAGTTTCAGTTGGGACACAAACTGCGTTTCCAGACCATCTTACAACTGATGGGTATGATGGCATCTATGATTGCAGTAGTACCACTCGGTCTACTGAAGATGCGCCCGTTCCAGCGGTGGACCCACTCTCACCGGTTGTGTGCATGGCGTCACCGCAGCAGAAAGCTAACGATAACCACTGCCTGTATGTCGGCTCTCAGCTCTTGGCGGGAACCGGGACTGTTGTGCCGAGGTTCGCCAATAGGGAGAGTAACCTTTCGCAAGGTGGTATCCACGGATGCCTCCCTGAGGGGGTGGGGCGCGTTGTGCGATGGCATGGCCATGAAGGGGGTTTGGACACCAGTACAATCCAAACTCCACATAAACTACCTGGAGCTCTTAGCGGTTCTGCTGGCTCTGCAACATTTCTGCCAAGTTCTGTTAAACCAACATGTTCTGGTCAGGACAGACAACACCACTGTGATTTTATACATAAACAGACAGGGAGGGACTCGTTCACTTCCTCTCCTGAAACTATCTCACACCCTCTTACAGTGGTGCAGCATACACTTTCTGTCTATCAGAGCTACTCACGTCCCGGGACGTCTGAATCTGGGTGCAGATTTGCTCTCCAGAGGCGGACCTCGGGTGAGAGAGTGGAGGCTTCACCCTTCCGTGGTGGCACAAATATGGTGTCTGTTTGGGACAGCAGCAGTAGATCTTTTTGCCACCATAGCCAACACCCACTGTCCTCTGTTCTTTTCCATAACAGATCAGGATGCTCCGCTGGGAGTGGATGCCCTGGCCCATCCATGGCCCAATGTACTCCTGTATGCATTCCCCCCAGTGGAAATGATACTACCTGTACCTAGAGAGGGTGCGCAAACAGGGTCTGTCCCTAATTTTGGTAGCACCCCGTTGGCCTACAAAGTCATGGTATTCCGAGATAATCGGCCTGCTGGCAGCAGGGCTGTGGCAACTCCCCGTTTGCCGGGATCTCCTCACTCAGGCAGGGGGGGAGATATTTCATCCACACCCAGAGATGTGGAAGCTGCATGCGTACCTGCTGAGAGGTCCAGCTTATTAGCCAAAGGCCTCCCCCCTGATGTGGTGGCAACAATCCAGAATGCAAGAGCATCCTCCACTAGAGGCTTATACGCTTATAAATGGAGAGCTTTTGAGCAGTGGTGTGAGGACAAGCACATTGTTCCATTTCAGTGCTCAATGGTGGAAGTTTTAACGTTTTTGCAGGATCTGCTAGATAAAGGTCTTTCCTTTTCCACAATTAAGGTCTACTTGGCTGCCATTTCTGCCTGCCATATTGGTTTTAATGGAGTCACACCAGGTGCTCATCCTCTGGCTGTATGCTTCTTAAAGGGGGTTCGTAGACTCAGATCCGTGATTAAACCCAGTTTTCCTTCCTGGGATCTCACATTGGTACTAGAAGCTCTTTGTGACCCTCCATTTGAACCTTTGGAGTCAGTAGATGTGAAGTTCCTTTCATATAAGCTTGCTCTGCTTCTGGCTCTGACAACTGCAAAGCGGGTTGGAGACCTCCATGCTTTGTCTGTAAATGCTACCTGCATACACTTTTCACCTGATGGTTCCAAGGTCACCTTGCGTCCCAATGCAGCTTATCTTCCTAAGGTTATACCTTTGGACTACAGCTCTATGACTATGGAGCTTTCTAGTTTTTGTCCACTCCCTTTTGCATCTGAGGAACAAAGGAGGTTACACTTCCTGTGCCCTTTACGTGCACTGCGCATTTACATTGACCGTACTCAGTCTGTGAGGTTGTGTGATCAACTGTTTGTGTGTATTGCTAACCCAGCAAGGGGGAAAGCTCTGTCCAGACAAAGACTCTTCCACTGGATTGTGGAGGCTATTTCTCTAGCTTACAGCAACAGGGGTCTCCCAATGCCACGCTGTGTGAGGGCTCACTCCACCAGGGGCATAGCAACCTCCTGGGCCCTATTTAGAGGGGTGCCCATGAGTGACATTTGTGCTGCAGCCAGCTGGTCTTCGCCGCACACATTTGTGAAGTTTTATCGTTTGGATGTGACAACCCCTTCTGTGGCTCACTCTGTTCTTTCTGCTGGGTCTGTAGTGCTGCGCTAGTATGCAGTGCATGATCCAGGTTGATGGCTGTTCTGCGGGGCGTTTATATATGTCCCATACTCATGTGTTGTACTGAGTGAATCGACTGAAAGAGAACGTAAAGTCATGTATATAACTACTGTTCCCTGAAGGAGAGTAACGAAGTACAACACATTGCTGCCCCGCTGCTCAGCTGGGCTCGGTGAATAGCGGCTATTGAACTGAGTAATGATGATGATGGCGGACAGGTATATAGTACAGGCGGGGCCTGTCACCTGTCGTCATCACATCATTTGCCTAGGAGGCGTGATTAGAGGTGGCTTCAGCCAGGACACGCAGGGTGTGATATCCCATACTCATGTGTTGTAGTTCGTTACTCTCCTTCAGGGAACAGTAGTTATATACATAACTTTACGTTTTTAGCTTCAGCATTACCTTGTAAATGGTTGGTGGCAAAATTTCTTCCGATTACCCTCTAAAGGGGACAGCGGTATCACCTGTGGTGCTTATACTAGAGTTTGATCCTTGGTTATATGCAGAGCATTTTAAACTCCTTAAACATTCAGAATTGGCTACCTTTCTAATAACATCAAAACTGTCTCTTAACTGCAAGTTAATAGGGTGAACCATTAACAGTCTCCTCATCATGAAAAGATCAATGCCACACTCTGGAAATGAGCTTGACCTTTAACCTATGTCATTCTTATCGCATAGAATGCCGCTCGCCAAAGGAGCGAGCAGCTGAGAAAAATAAGTTTGGCGTTCTTGCTCCCTGCTAAACAATTTAAAATTTAATCACAATGTTTTAAACCAAATGCTCTGTCACATTTTTTCTACTTTATCAGCTTTTAATAGCATGAAAAATTTCCCGTCAAGCATTTGAAGGACAGATTTTGATCCGGTGTTGAATAATACAGCCACTGAAAACAATCATAATGGCAGAGTGGCAAAACGCATCTTTACAGGAGATTTGAACAAAAGAAGAAAACGCAAGACAGTTCTGTTTGAGAAAAAAATACTTCAAGAGGAGAAACATTCCTAGAGTTTGTCTTTGGTTTCCCTGACAACTGGCCATGGTAGTCTGTAATTACGGCTGTATTACTACTCTGAATACAGGGTTTCATAGGCATGCCAAGAATCATGTGGAGCTTTTTAAAGTGAAATAATAAAAACAGATTAAAAACATTATCCAGACCAGCCTTAATCAATTTTATATACAGAATTTATGGGTTTCTCTTTAAGTATTCTCTAAAGTCTGTTTCTAGTGTCTGTAGTTTTTTTTAATTAATTTATTTATTTTTTTTTATTGATTGGGTTAGGGTAAGGGTTAATCTATATTGACCATTGATTTTTAGGTGGGATTTCAAAGCAACACAGCAGTTTTTGGCCCCCCATCCTAGTGCGATTGGTGTGTTCACATCTACTCAAAAGAAGCGCACCAAGGGGGGTGGAAATGAACCAGAGTTTGTTTTAAACAGACTAAACACCTCAGGTGTGAAAACACCATGAAACTTGCTTCTTTGTTGTTACTAACTCTTCCAATGAATTTAATAAATAATACAGCTGTAAATATTCTTCATGACATAATAATGTTGCTACAGTGATTTTTACAAACATTGTTGAAATTAGGAATATGATTGATCTGCCAAATAGCAAAACCCACATCAATTAATTTACACCAGCATGGACGAGGATTTCCAATATAATTAGTAAACTGTAAAAGGTAAAACGATTTGTCACTGCTTGGTATGCCAATAAAACACAAGCATTTTAAAGATTGGTACATTTGTGTGATATGTTACAGTAATGAAGAACCATCTTACACTAAATGTGTGTGAACCTACTTTGTTATCAGTGGGTTAATGTCTTTAGATTTGATGGCGTTATCTTGGCCAGTATAGCCTTTTAAAATTGGCTTTGCTTTGATTGAGCAGTATCCATGAAGTTGCATCTCATCAGCTTCTTTCACAAGCATTTTGTTTAATTAGACTTTTCAACTTGGGTTTGTACATCTGTCTGTGCATGAGCTGATCTTTTGCAATGTGAAATAAAAAGAAATGGCACCAACATAAGCTTGATGCAAAAGCTCACTTTTAAGGGTTAGAGCAAATAGGAGAACTTTCTGCTCATATCCACTCTAACTCCAACCACAAAGACTGAAAGCCAGTAAAGTCCTGTCATAAAAAAACAAATGGATTACTCATTGTTTTGCTGTGTCGTAAGTTTTATGTGCTCATAAATCTGTTTTTTTTAACAGTGATTTTGGTCATTTTGTTGTTTTTGTTTACTTCATAGAAGTGACTAGTCTTTGAAATACTTTCTGTGTTTTCATTGGTCTTGTGCCTTTCTACCCTATGGCCATAGCCGTTCCATCTTCTATTTTGAACCTATTAAAATATCTTTTTTTGTGGGGTGTTGCCATCTGTATAGCTTACTGGAATTTTATTTTCACAGTCTTAGAATAGCCGTGTAATAACTGCAGAGCTCCACCAGCACAAACATTTGTTGTGCTATTTTTGGGTTACCTAGAATTGGACCTTGCACATTTCCAAAGACTTTTACCCACAATGATAATCTGATCTGCCTAAATTCCACAGTTAAGACTTTTCATTTCTGTCAACCCCCAGATTCATTTTTAGGAGATTTTACCTTTACCCTGATCTTTGTAATGAAAGTGAGGTTACATTGTGCTCTGGAAGTGTGTAGGTTGCATAATGTAATGTTTTAACCCTTAAATGCATAAGTGGGTCAAAAATTACCTAGTGAGATTGTTTTCCTGCAATATCTTTTTAACATAAAGCTTTTATTTATGTTCCAGCTATTCCTCTAAAAATGTGTTTATTCATTCCAGTTAAAATTTCAACTTGCCTCATATATTTTACAAAATTCTACTGTTTTTGGAATATTTCTTGCACCGTGGCGCAGTTGGCAGCACTGTTGCCTTGCAGCAAGAAGGTCCTGGGTTCGACACCTGGCCTTTCTGTATGGAGTTTGCATGTTCTCCCGGTGCGCGTGTAAGTTCTCTCCAGGGACTCTGGCTTCCTGCCACAGTCCAAAAACATGACAGTTAGGTTAACTGGTCTCTCTATATTGCCCAAAGGTGCGAATGAGTGTGTGCATGGTTGTTTGTCCTGTGTGTGTCTGTGTTGCCCTGCGATGGACTGGCGGCCTGTTCAGGGTGTACCTCGCCTCCACCCATAGACTGCTGGAGATGGGCACCAGCTTCCCCGTGACCCACTATGGAAGAAGCGGTAGAAAATGTCTGACTGATTGTATTAATTCCCCAAGCTTCCATAAGTGGGTCAAAAATGACCCGCTTTCATTTTTAATGGAATTCAATGGGAATATTTGATTCTGACATCTGTAGCTCACAGCAATATATATCTACTGTCTTCAAGTGTCACATCTAAAGATTATTTTACACAGCAACATCTGATCCATGTAAGTATTCTTCAGAATTACCTTATGTTCAGGGGGTGGTGCAGATTTCTACAGTACATGCCAAATATATGCCCGTCAAGTATTGCCTGGATATATTTGGGTTTTGTGATGCATGTATCCTTGATGCAATGGATGGAATAGTTTTACATGGGAGACAACTAGGGGAAGATATTCAGAAGAATCTGGGAGAAAACATTGTCTGGTAGTTGTGCAGTCTTCACAAGTTTGCCTCTTGTGCAGCATCTTCTGGAGAAGGATCTCACTATTGTGGACACTACTCTATTCATTTGATACTGTTTTACCTCTTTTATACCTTTGGTAATGTTTCTGTTTAAAAACGTCGAGATAGAATATGATTGGACAATATAGCTGGTCAGATCATGGTTAGTGTGCATGTAAAACTGATGGGTCATTTCTTTGGGTTCATGGTGCTGGGTTCAAAGATTTTCACTCGGTGATGGTTTAGAAAAGAGATTAAAAGGAACCTTGTTATTCTTTAGAGACCACCATTTTCATCTATCTAACAACTTGCTCAGACTTAATGGAGGAGAGAAAATGGATGATGGATTGGTTAAAAATGTTTGATTTTTAACCTTGATGTTGCTTGTTTAGTAATCCAGGTTATGAGTTATTATTTCCAGACTACTCTTTGGTAGATTTAACATAGATGCCAGCCACTTTAACCTTCTTTTGGGGTAAAAATCTGTTGCTGGGTCAAACCCATTATCCGCTAAACAGGGCTGGATTACTACATACAGTACTGTGTGAAAAATGCTGTAAACAAAGAATGCTTTCAAAAAATGGAAGTGTTAATCATTTATTTTCATCAATCAAGAAAACGAAGTGAATGAACAGAAGAGAAATCTAAATCAAATCAATATTTGGTGTGACCACCCTTTGCCTTCAAAAAAGCATCAGTTCTTCTAGGTCCACTTTCACACAGTTTTTGAAGGAACTCGGCTGGTAGGTTGTTTCAAACATCTTTGAGAACTAACCACAGATCTGTGGATGTAAGCTTTCTCACATCCTTCTGTCTCTTCACGTAATCCCAGCCACACTCTATGATGTTGAGATAAGGGCTCTGTGGGGGCCATGCCATTACTTCCAGTAATTCTTGTTCTTCTTTACGCTGAAGATCGTTCTTAATGACTTTGGCTGTATGTTAAGGTTTGCTCACTTAGCACTTTGTAAATTGATAAAAATAAACAATCATCATTTATATTTCTGAAAGCATTCTTTTACAGCATTTTTTCACACCTGCCTAAAACCTTTGTACAGTACTGTATGTGTTAATGTAATGGTGTTCTGGTAACCTGGTTCACAGAAAAAAAATCAAATTTTCACATAAAAGGCACCTACTATCTGATATAACCATTTTCATGATCTATGCTCTGGTCTTCAGTTTGCTTAAAGCATGTTTTTTGCATTTTGTTATTGAACATTTCTAATTAATAAGTACAAAGTCACATCATAATGTTAAAACACATTTGTGCAGCTGATGATGCTGCCCCATATTGTATAATGCATGTGTATTGGGATAAAGAGTGTTTAAATGTACAGTGTACTACTTTTTTATTTAACCTTTAACCGAAGCTAAAGGTTTTCAGGGGAATCCCTTTGAGATGTACAATCACTGTTTCAAGGGTGCTCTGACCAAGGCTGGGAGCAGTACACAGTTTCAATCATGTAAACCCTTGCACCCAATACTCTGGCTCAAAATCCCTAAATCCTCACTTAAACTCATTCAATTAGACCAGCTTCTTCAGTTTAAGATCAGTTTACTGTTCATTCAAAAAAGACAGAGCAGTAAACTGAAATCACTTTTTCCTAGATTCTCTCCAGTCTTTTGTTACTGATAGAAAAATATGTCCTGGGAGTGAAGTGAATATCTTCTGGCAGAATTCTGATGTACTGTATATAGAACAGGAGATAAAGAGGGAGCATGCCCAAAATAGCCTTATAAATTGGAGTTTACCAGTGATTTTACTTGGCGGGTTGACATCGAACCTGGCAATGCAACACCTGATGATGCGTTAAAGCTATGAGATTTGTGATAAATCGTGGAGCTCCATGGTAAACAGACCCCAGTGATTGTAATTCTTAAGAGCAATGGTGTAAAAAAAAAAAAAAAAACCTTTTTGCCACATTAGCCAAAATCATCAAGTTGAAAGTGCTCAAGGGCCACAGAAATGTAGTTTTTATTTTTTTAACCCAAAAAACCCAAAAGATTTATTGATTTATGTATTTCTTTTTAACTGTTCACCAATGAACTACATGGAGAATATTTCTGTGAAACAAATAAAGTAATGATTTTTGAGGGAAAGGGATTACTGTCTAAAACTGACATGTCGAGGCAACAAGTTGCTTTTTCGCCTTTTAAAACAGGCAAGATTTCATTGTAATATAAAATCCCAATGTTCATGTTAATTTAACAAATTGCTTTTTATGTGGTATGATGGAGAGAGCACACCAGTTAATAAACTTAAAAATTGTATGTAAGTACTTACTCAGTCTGTGATGATTGCTATAAAGATGAGATGGCTTTAACGTTGAGAACAATATTATATCAGGATTATCTGAACTAGGGTTGCACTGATTAGTTTTCTGGCCGATCACTGATTACTGATATTTAAAAAGCCTGACCTGCCGATTCCGATTTTGGCCGATACCAACTTATTTATTTATTTATTTTTATAACTGACACTGTCGGGTGTAAAGGTCACAATAGACCTTCAATGTTCCAATCTTCATTTATTGAAAAACATAGAACAATACCTGTAAAACAATACAAACTTGTTTTAACTGCACATAATGTGGTGCTCTCAAACAAATGAAAAGTTTAGAGCATTGCAGTTCCTTTAGTCTTTAATTTTTCACATTTTAAAAAGAAACAATTTGCGCAACAGGTTAGACAAGTAGATAATATCGGTGGATGAGATCGGTTTCACATGTAAGTTTCGGCCAATCACCAATCTCCCAAAATTAAGGAAATCAGGGCTCAATCGGTGCATCCCTAATTAGAACCAACTTTAAGCAATTCAAGTTGTTTGGAGCAACCTCAAAGGGTCAATATAGGAAGCTGAGTGTTCTGGTTTGTAGTAGCATCATAATAAATGTCACCTGCATAGAAAAGAAACATTGCATCATGAATATTCTAATCCAGACCGCTAATATAAAGTGACTGACTCAGTACTGATCCCTGAGGTACACCACCAGATACATTGAGAGGGGCAGAGTTTACATTTAGCTCAACTAAGTTAAGATCTATATATCAAATATTTAGCAAACTTGCCATTTCTCCTGGTAGCTCAATATTTATAAGCCTCTATTTCAGAATATTGTGATCGACTGTCTTAAAGGTTTTTGATTAATCCACAAAGGTGCCGCAGGGTGATATCTATTAGCTAAAAAGTAAAAACAAAAACAAAATTTACTACTTTTATTGTTGATGTAGTAGTGCTATGCTTTTTCCTAAAACTATAAAATAAAAGTGGTGCAATAAAATATATATTTAAATGCAGGATGTAATGTAGACCTGACTGTCTGGACAAACAGGAGGCGAGGTTTGTGGAACAATAGCAGAACTGAAAAAAGAACCTGTGGAAATAAAAGGTGTACAAGAAGCATTTCAGTTTTAACTTTAAATACAGTTGAATACTAAACAATACATGGTGGAAGCTCCGAGTTACTCGCTTCTTCTTTTAGGGACTTGATGATTTTCCAAAACTTGTTTTGGTTGTTGAGTTTTTTTGATGTTTCAATTAAAATCTTTGGCCTTTGTGTTTCTAATGGCAACTGTTGTAACATTTAGAAGTTTTCTGAAGTCAAGCCAATCGGGTTTTCTTGATTTAGCCCACATCTTATTTTGCTCATGGAGTATTTTTGACAAATTAGATGTAAGCCATGCATTGTTAAGGCCTTTTATTCTGAGTTATTTCTGTTCTGCTGTGTTAGAACTTTAAGTTTTGGCATAATGTAATACATCTGCATCTAAACATCTACTTAAAACCTGATAACATCCTATTTTTCTTTTTTAATTTTGCCACAATGTATTTATTTAATGGGTCCTTAGTCACAGTCTTAATCTTTCTTTGCTGTTGACCTAATTATGTTTGTGCTAGTGTCAGCAGATGGATGGATTAATTTGGGCCACTCACTTCACTGTATGAACTCTATTAAGAAGGTGCCGGTCACAGGATTAGCCCTGTTCCTCTCATTTCTTTTCTCTGGCTACGAGTGGGCAAGTTTAAAAGTATTGCTTTAGCTGTGGCATAAATGAGTGCATCTCCATTGTAACCCAGAGCGTCCTTTGTTTTACGATAAAGAGAGTTACAGAAGAGGCTTCATTTCAAGGATAGTAGCAATGGAAATAACGCCAATGGACAACTTTTTATTAGACAAAAACTTTTCATTTGAAGATTTTTAAATCATTTTGTCTTTGGAAAGGAATCCATTTATATCTGATGCTGCTCTTTTGTGAAATTTAAAATGGTTCCCTGTTGGCTGTTTTGGCTTTAGTATTGGAGCTATTCAGTTTCTAAAGTGGATGTTTTTTTTATTGTTCTTGGATTGGGGTTATAACTTTCACTTTGAATGTCGGCACATTTGCTGGATATTTTACAGCTTTCTGGAGTTTGGTGGAGCAATTTAAAAGACTGTGTGGGATTGAAGGACGGCTGAGGGTTTTTTTCTGTTTTTATATAAGCTTTTTTGTTGGAACTTTTCTTAAACATTACCCTCATGGCAGTGGAGCCTTGTCCTCTGACTGGAGCAGAAAGGGCTGTGTGCAGACTGGTCCACCATGGAGCCCGACCCCAGTCTATGCTAAAGCCTTTGCGCTTGGAGCTTCAGGTGTATGTGGATAAGATGCGAACCAAGCAAAAACACAGGTACTGCTAGAAAACTGTATTGTCTTAATACAGATGGGGTGATCTTCACCCATTTCAAGCAAGATTTCGATTCACATCAGGCACTCTGATTTATTATTTGGACAAGTAGAGGAAATCTAAATTGAGTATTCTTTTTAAATATAAATTTTGGATTACACAGTCTTGGATTTTCAAGATATGATGATAACAATGAGTAAAATGCCACCAAACAAATGCAATTACTTTTATTTAAAACTGAAGGCAACAAATTTTCTGACTGTCTAAATAACAGATCAGCATTACCTTACTAAGAGTGATGGGTGGTGCTCTTTTGGTTGCCACATCATGACAGTGTTTTTTACAATGATAATGATTTAGATTTATGTAAATTCAAATCAGTCTTTCTTAGAAGCAAGGAAAGTGTAGAAGCCTCCTTTCAGCCAGCTGACCACCAACAAATGGCCAAGGGGCAGTGCTGCATTACTCTATGTTCTATACAAACTGAGAAAACTACGATGACTTCAGTACTTTCTCTAGCATCCCATTAAAACACTTTACACCATAAAAACAGACTGACAAAAGTTTGTATAGGTTTGAAACTGTAACTTTTTAAAACTTCAGTATACCTTGATATGGGTAGCCAGGACATCCCTATCCTCAATTATTCCAATATTCTGGGGTTTTCTACCTTCTGTCTACAACAAGTGTTTTTAAAAAATGCAAGTGGTTCTGATAATATCATGTCCACTACAGCACCTATGCCTTCTGTGCAAGGAATTATACGGATTATTATATGGATTCATTACTATACTTTGTAATAGACGATTAATGCTAGAGGGCCGTGTGTCTTCAGAAATTAAACTGATGCAAGCAGTGATGAATGAAAAGTGCAACATCTTCTCAAGGTGCTACGCTTTGAACTTAGACTGCGTTGCTAAGGCAACAGTCCATAGAAATGGCTGCAGAAACCGTTTTCATGGTGATACTACCAGTTTAAGATGTTGCACATCCACTTTAATAGCACCTGTGTTGCTGTAAATGTTAATCTGTTACAGTGTACATGTAGTACAGATATATTTGGACTGACTCCATTTCTTTTGTGTATTTTTCAGGATGGAAGCCTCTTGTTTGGAGTTGGCCTTGGAAGGTGAGCGGCTTTGCAAGGCAGGAGACTTTAAAGGAGGAACAGCGTTTTTTGAAGCAGCCGTGCAAGTTGGCACAGAAGACTTGAAGACCCTCAGTGCCATCTACAGCCAACTTGGCAATGCCTACTTCTACCTCAAGGAGTATGGAAAAGCCCTGGAATACCACAAACATGACCTTACCCTGGCCAGGTGAACACTTGGTCTCTGAGATTTACAGGTTTTAGATGTGTGTAAATTTGCATTCTGTACATTATTGACAAAATAAACAAAAACTGCTTGTTTAAATCATGCAATACAGTCAGCCTTTTATAAAAAGTAAAAAAGGAGTGCTTTAGTAGTTAGATTCATGAACCGTATACATTTCTCGATACTTTTTGTTCAGACATGTTTCATTTGGTACAAAAGAGAATGGTGAGTGTGCAGGTAAAAGTTGCATAATACCGTTCCCATCACTGCAGCTTGTTCTTTCTTTGAATGTCTTTGTGCTGATTACTGGCTCATGGATGATTGTGCCCTCAGGGTGACTGCGCAATCTGGAAAAGTATGAAACTTGATTTCAGTACTTTTGAAGAATGTATAAGTGTGGAAAAAGAAAATAAGATTATATTTAATTCCAGACTTATTCCCTATCCCATTGTGGAAATGTTGTCCTTCTCTCTGTGCTTTTTTCCTTGTGTCCTTCCTTCCTCCCCTGGCATCTCCTTCATTCTTTACTTCCTACCTTGTGTCCTTCTTTTCTCATGTTTTTCAGTCCTTCTGTCTATTCTTTCTTTCCTTCCTATTGTCTGCCTATCTTCCTTGTCCTTTCTTCCTTCCTTCCGATCTCTTCTATTTGTGTTCTTCTGTCCTCTCAATTCTTTCTTCATGTCCTAAAGCTCTTTTATTTTTTGTCCTTTCTTCCTTCATAACTCCATTCATTCATTCATTGTGTCTTATATGTTCTTAATTCATTTATTTTCCATTAAAACAGTCCCAGAATAGAGTCCATATTACATCGCATTGTCTTTAGTTCATCCAGTCACGAATTAATCTGGCATCCAAGGTGATTTTGGGTCTCTCTTTATAGAGATCTTTTTTACATGGTCAAACATGAGGAGAAAATCAAAACGTTTAAGTTACTGACATTGAATTGGACAGTATAGAGTCTTTTTGTATAGTAAAAGATAACAACTGCAAGCAGGATATTTAACTTGTTAGTAATCTGGTCCCCTACAATAACCACAGCTGTTACTGCAGCAGGGAAGTAATTAAATGTTACTGGGAGGTTTACCTTTTTGCCGTATTGTCCCACCTGGAACACCGGGACTTGATCCCAGGAAGTAAGCAGATAAATTGCATACAGCATATCCCTAATGAACCCCATTTAAATACCTTAATACAATTTTTTTGATTTGCTGATTAATGTAAGGGGGTTATTTGGTCCCATGCTTTAAGTGCAAACATTTTTTTTATTTCTCAGAACCATAGGAGACAAAATTGGAGAAGGAAAAGCTAGTGGTAACCTTGGTAACACTTTAAAAGTGTTGGGGCGCTTTGACGAGGCTGTTGTCTGCTGCCAAAGGCATCTGGATATTTCTCAAGAACAGGGAGACAAGGTAAAGTGTTGCAAGATATGCTGATCAGCGACGATCCATACACATAATTATCCAAACAGTCCTTCACTATAATGAAAATGACTGAAACAAGCTCAGTATTCACACATATTGTTGGTGCTCCAACATGTCTTTCTTTACTCTTTACTGCTGTAGGTTGGAGAGGCGAGAGCACTGTACAACATTGGGAATGTGTTGCATGCAAAGGGCAAACAGCAACTGTGGGGCTGCACCCAGGAACCAGGCGAGCTGCCTTCTGATATCAGAGAGACATTGCAGAAGGCTACAGGGTTTTATGAGTATGTATCAATAACATAACACATCCAACACTTTAATCTACACAATGTATCACACACTAAATTGTAAAGGATGAAATTTGTGAAGATAAAATTAGTATAAGGAAAATATACCTGTTCTAACAATTTTATAATTGTAGGATTTTGGGTATATGTGTGTAATTTTCTTATTTTCTTTCAGTTATTTAACCTTAAACTGTAGCAGCCAGTACCTTATTTGTAATAAATAACTGATTATTTTGACATTTGCACACTTTTAAAGCTTTTCAGGTACAAGTATGGCCATTCCTCGTGAAAAAAGAAAAGGCAAAAGTTAGCAGAAAGAAACATTTTAAGCATACAAGTAGTAACTATCTAAAATAATTTTAGATACGTTGTCTTCAGTGTAAATGTAACGAGATGTGTATGTCAATTACCATCTCATGCAAAAGAGTGGAGGATAGATACTGACTGCTCATAAATTCTCCACAGAGGCTCCAACTAAAAAAAGTCCTATCTAGGCCCTCTTGTCATAGAAATTACATTAAATCCATCCTGAGTGACTAGATCTGATTTACCTACTCCATGCAAATAAAGACATAGTAATGTAAGACAGGCTGTTATTTGGGAAACGGAGAGTCAGAATGTCTACTGATGTTTTGCCAGAATCACAAGCAAATTCAGCCTATATTGTCAACCAGTTTTAGATTAACCCGAGTCAATTTCTTTCTTGATTAGCCTAAACTCTTCTATCTTTCTTTTCTTAATTTAAATTAATTTGTTTTGGGCCAAAGACAAAATCAGCAAACATTCAGTCACTATTGTACACATCTCAAATGCCATTTTCTTTAAGTTAAATTACATCCAGGAGCTGTGTAGGCGTTTTAAACACCCTGAGCCAAACCATCCTTGATCCAGTGATAGTTTGTTGACAGCTGTATAGAGTGCTGTACTTGGTCCCTTTTACACGAAAGCCCCAGGATTTGTTTTACTCTGGTTAAAGGAATCTTGGGGAATATGGGTGCCTTCTATTTCTATTACTCAGAAAGGCCACGGACCTTTTATTTATTAGCCTAATGACATATGGGGAGGTTGTGATGAAAACTGCACTTCACATTCAGTCCAGCAGATGGCATTACTGCTTTACTCCCTTTTAAAAAAAACTCTTAGCTAATACATAATTTTTTTTCTTTCAAATAACAAATGATAATAGATGATGAGCAGCTTTAGAGATTTATAGTTGATTAAGTTCTTCCATTATTTCTATGTTGCACTGGATCCATAAACAGGAAAAGTTTAAATCATTATTTTACATTAAACTGTTTACCAACCTGTCAGGTCAGTGTTGTTGCTTTACAACTGCTTGATTTATTTACAATAACTACTAAACACTGAGTAACACACTTATATTTATTTTGCCATCATACAATTAGATAAACACATATCTACAGCACAAACAGAAAAATGTCTTTAGTAAAAATTTTATGTATTATATAAAAAAAAAAAAAATACATGATCAGTCCGGAAGTACAGGGAATTGATACATTGACTGCCTAATCATGAGCAAATATTTATTTAAAATGGAAGATGTGTAGACAGTGGAGTAGACCCTGAGAATCATGAAGAGGATGCTCAAGGTTCTCTTTAATGTTCTTGATTTTATGAAGAATCCTTATTTAGTACCCTTAATGTCGGTAGCAATTATATTAAAAAAGAACATTAACCCCCGCCCACTATTGCACTAGTGGGCGGGGATGGCGTTGCACGGGGCCCGGCCTTGCCGTTGCGGCGCGCTGTGTGTTGGGGGAGCGGGGTGCGGCGGGGGTGCTTAGAGCGGGGCTGTGGGTGTGGGTGTGGCTTCATCGGCTTCTCGGCTATGGAGTTCACCTGTGGTGGTGTGCCCCTGTTGGGGAGGGGATTCATGGCGTTTGGGTTCGGGGGCATGTGTTCGATATCGGTGTCCTTGTTGGACTGCTCCCTCTCCTGGATCAGTTTAGGCCCTCCCATATTATGGGAGGGCCTATTTCCTCCCCGCCACACTACCTGCCGGTGGTTGGAGTCTCTGCCCGCTGGTGTACTTGTGGTTCTCGGTGTCCGGGGCTGGGTGCTTTGGTGTGTGCTGGCTCACTCCCGGTGGCTGCTTGCCGTGGCCTGGCCCCCTGGGCTCTGTCGGGCCTCTGCTTGGGGGGCGGTGTGTCCCGGGGTCTTGGGTCTCTGGGTCCATGGCTGGATCTGCTCGGGCGTGGACGGCTGCCGGCGGGGCCTGTGGGCTTGTCACTGCGGCTCCCTGGGGTTTCTGCACTGTTGCTGCTGGGTGGTTCCCCTGGGACTCTCCTCTGCTCTTCTCTGGTGGGGTTCCTGTGCTTTGGGGGGCCTTTGGATGTCTGTCGCTCGGATCTCATCAGTGTCCGTCCAGGGACCATGGGGCAGGTCTGTGGGTCCTCACACTCGCTATTGCATATTTTTGTGGAGAAACCTTGTATACAAAAGCGCGTCCACACTCATACTCACAGGTGTTAAGCTTCAGGTGTTGACAGATACACAGATGTTCTATATTGGTCTGCACCTCTCACCAAGTCCATTTTACATTCATAAGTACCGTGACTGCTGGAGATAGGCACCAGCTCTCCCATGACCCACTATGGAATAAGCGGTAGAAAATGAATGAATGAATGAAGTACTGTGTACCATTTTGTTAAAAAAAAAAGAAACAGCTGCAGGTGTATAAGCAAGCAGGGTGTAATCTTGAATACTCTTCGTCCTTCTTTCTCTCCACTTTTTCCTCCTTTTCTCCCCTTTTTCCCTTTTGCCACATCTTTCTCTTTTTCGAGCTTCTTTTTTCCTTTTCATTTCAGTCTCCGTGTCCGTAACAATTGAAATATTCCCAAAGAAGTTTATAATAAAGTTTCTTTTAAAACATTAGCTGTGATGCTCTGCTTGTGAAAGTAAATCTGTTGGGTAATTTCTTGGCACTCAGACAACAATTCTGAACGCTACTCTGCGCTCAGAATTATGTCATGACTGCAATTTTATTATAGCTTATTTCACAACACTTGCATTAACTGGAACTATACTGGTGGAGAATTGTTGATCTCCAAAAAACTAGTTTATCCTGTGCAATTTCTGGAGTTAAATTTCTTCCTGCTCAAATGATTTATGTATGAGTATGAACAGCATGGGGATGTCTAGCCATCATACTGGTAAAGAAGGAGATGGGTTGTGTGTTCAAGAGATGTACATGTTTTTTGAGTTAAATATATAAATCAACCTCTGAACAAAATCATAAAACCTTGTGAAAAGTCGTCTTCCGCAGTGAAAAAAGTCATGGACCAACATGGGCTGCAACGTCACTCGGACGGGAGGAAACCATTACTTTCAAAAACAACATAAAAGGCCAGATCACAGTTTGCAAAGGCACTTGGGGAGAAATACTTTAATTTTTAGAGACGTGTCCTGTGGTCTGAATTTAAAATGAAGTGTTTGGCCATAAAAGCTGTCAATTTTATAGTTTGAGTAATGTTTGTGCTTATCGCTGCAGGATGAACTTGTGTTTGGTGAAAGAACTTGGTGATCGAGCTGCTCAGGGGAGAGCATACGGGAACCTGGGAAATACTCACTACCTCCTGGGGAACTTTGTGGAAGCTATTAAGTTTCACCGTCAGGTGAGAGGTCCAATAATCATCACAAAGCCCACTAGGAATTGTTAGCCTCATACATGGAAACAGTAGCAGTTTAGATCACGTTGCCAACTCTGTGATTTCATGTTCTTGTTTAATGTGTTTTTAGGCTTTGGTTAGTATTAAATCTGTTTATGTCACAGGGGTTATTAGCTCCATTTTATAAAACACATAGATTTACCCAAAGAACAGAGATGTTTGAGTTTCCTTTTTGCCGAGAGACAAAGTGATGAGTCAAGGTACTTTGCATGTAAAATTTTAGCCAAAGTGACGTTTAAACAAGACAAACCCCCATGTCGATCTTCCAGAAGAAAAGGGGAATGATTCTTGTGTAATTTTTTATTTAATTCATCATTTGCATGTTTTGTTTAAGTTAAAGGGAATAGGCGAATAAGCAAAATCTGTCTTCGCATGCAGGTGTTCCACTTACTGAAATTGGTTTTGTGATGATTCATTGCAAAGTGTCGCTCAGTTACCCCTGCCTTGTTTTCATGTCACTCATCATTTTAAACCTTTTCTTTCCTTTTGTGAGATGCCAGTCTCTCCTCCCTTTCCTATTACAAATCTATAAGTGTGCAGAAAAGTGGAACATGGTGCCTGTAAAACAAAATAAAGGGGTGATTTGATGCACTGGTGCTGCAAAAACCTATTTTATTAGCTTGAAGGAAGGGGCCCAACAGAACTTAATAGTTGAGCTACTTTTACTTATGTGCTCTATCAATAGAATGTGGTCAGGTAAAGCATATTAATATTAGGACTAAACTTTTTACTATTGGTAAGAAAAAATAAAAGTATTGAAATCATGGTTTTTACTCTAGTGATTCTGTCATTTACAGCGGTTATCCATTGCCAAAGAGTTTGGGGACAAAGCAGCTGAACGTCGAGCTTACAGTAATCTTGGAAATGCCCTGATTTTCCTGGGACAGTTCAACTCGGCCACAGAATACTACAGGTGAAGAAAATTTGTAGTCTGACATCTATCTAGTGGAGGAATGTCAAAGTGAAACTCAATTAATCCTGATGCATGTTCCAACTTATTGAAAGCTAAAGGAAGACCATTGGAGCCATTTTGCTATTATTGTATTGGTGTATATCCATCTCTTTAATCATGGTTTATTAGCATCTTCAAGTTTTTTTTATTCTCTCATAGAAAAACTCTACAGCTGTCCCGGCAGCTGAGAGACCAAGTGATGGAGGCTCAAGCGTGTTACAGTCTGGGAAACACCTACACGCTACTGCAACAGTATGAGAGGGCTGTAGACTATCACCTGAAACATCTGTGTATAGCCCAAGAACTAAATGACAGGTAGAGTAAGAATCGTAACATCAGGTATCATTAATACATTTATTTGGTTTATACACACAATTAAAGGATAAACAATAGTAGGTTCTTATACTATCACATTAACATAAAAAAGTATAATACCAACCAAAGATCTAAACGAAGCAAGTAAGGCGTCATGTTTAATGGAATGCTCTATGGTTGTTTCAATAGACATGGCTACAAAATGATATGCAAGTAGGTTCACTGTTTGCAGTGTTGAAAATGCAAACAAGAGTAAAACAGGACACAAAGTGCTTTTCAGACATACCTGCTTCTAGCTCACTGAGTCTGCTGCCAGCTCAATCTAATCCTTAGCCATATATGCCTGGAGAAGGGTTAGTCAAAATTTAGGCCGCAGGTAAAAGTGGTACAAATTGAACGTTTTGTCCATAATGAGACCCATAACTTTTTATGTATATTATACTTTTTTAATATAATCATAATATAATAATCATATTAAATGTTTTCTTTGAATTCGACCCACACCACTTTCATATGTGGTCCTAAATCAGATCTCATGGTTTTTCAAAACATCTGTCAGAATGGTCTTGTGTCATCTCATCCAACTTTTATGTCGCTTAGTGTGACTGACTGAATTTTGCACCAGAAGTGGCAAGATCAAATGTAAACAATGGAAGAAACAGCTGCGTCTTTTCGTTCATCCTCTGTGCAGAGCAACTGTACTTAATCACATTGACATACTGTTTTTCATTTGCTTCTTGTGTTTTTAAAGGTCTCTCTCCTTCAAAATAAAAGTTTGGCTACAACAGTAATGGGGAACATTACAAAAGACATGGTTGATAGAGCAAATTTTGTCAGCTCTGATTGGACAAAAACTTCAGAATTTGCCAACATATGTAGCCCCCATATTGACTTATTCAAACTTAATGTGCTGTACCTGAAGGGCACCTAAGTGACTTGTCCCTTACAGGCGGTAGACTGCTCACACACCATTTCTTCTTGGGTTTTCTCACAATTGGAAATATCAATAGAATTTGCCTTTTCATGGCAAAAATCAGAAAAAACGTTGGGGCCTCCTTTTAGCCAGCTGACCAGAAGTTTGCAAGTTTTTTTTTTTTGTAAGAACTAATAATCAGTATTTAATTTTGTAACATGTCTTATAACACAAAAACATCAAGTTAGGATTATTAAAAATTGCTTTTAAGTTGACTACGACTAAAGCATTTGTCTGGTAATTTTTCAAATAGGGTCGGCGAGGGTCGTGCCTGCTGGAGTCTTGGAAATGCATACGTGTCTTTAGGAAACCATAAACAAGCCCTCCATTATGCCCGAAAACACCTAGACATCTCAAGAGAAGTGAGATATTTTAACATCAGCAATTCAATAAAATGTGAAGTTTGTTTTCTCTGACCCCATGTGTTTACCTCTGTTTTTCTGCCTCTTTGTTATCCTCAGATTGGAGATAGAAATGGGGAGCTAACAGCCAGGATGAATGTGGAGCAGCTGATGGAGGCTTTAGGAGTCAATGAGAGTGATCTTTCTCCCTCCAGTTCAGAGTTTGAGATGCAAGGTAACATCTAAAAAGTGGATTACTAAATTTTTTAAGACTTTATAGATGGTCGTTGCTGGTTCCTGTTTCCAATTTTTATTTCTTACGGTTTTAAGGAAACTTGAAATTTTTGTGGCCAGTCTCTTTCATTAAGTAGTGCTAAAAGCTGTTTTTTGCATTTGAAAAGACTACAATGTAACATGTAAAATATGTTTTGTAGCTGCTCTTTTGATTATTAATTTAAAATGTGTTGAGTCATACCTATACTTGTTTCCTACTTTGTCTTTTTTAATAATGAGTTAATATGTTCAGTCCTTTTCAGTGCACTAATTAGAATCTTGTATCCGAAAATCAGCATCCTCAACCTGCTGATACAAATTTCTCTTTATGAACTATAATAGAGGAAAATGAGAGAAGAGCATTGAAAATGTTTTTTCCTTTCCTTTTTCTACCTTAAGTGCTATTTGTTTATTTCTATTATTAACGTAGCTTGTTTCATGTCCTCTATGCTGGAGCAGTCATTGTAAAACTGGGTCTTCAGCATCTTATTTTGATGATCAGCAGTGGTAGTTTTACTAAAGCAGCAGTTTCCATATGAGCTACCTAAAGAATGTAGATCCATACTTTAACTGTGAAATTTCTATGAGGTATTTAACATTTCCAAATGCATATGAAAAAGGTTAAAACATATGAAATATATGTGCTTCTATACCACATTCAGCCTTCCTGTTACCTGCTGAGTTTTGCTTAGTGTTCCTCTCCAGAATTAAACTGCGGTAATTTCTCAACATGTCATGGAAAACAGTGTTTCCTTTTAAATAGTTTCTTTTGTCTATGCTTTCTTTGGCTTAATTTTTAAACGCCTCACAATACTAGAAAACGGCTAACATTGAGTCTTCTTCCCACAGTAGCAATTTCTGTGTTATTGTTTGTGTGAACTGGTTGTACTTGTGTATGGTGCGTTCACTAATTGGAAATAATGTTGGATATTTGAGTTTCTGACTGACCGGTCAGTGGTAAGGAATGACCAAACTGGTCAACAACCGATTTTTCTGTGCATCTCTGCTTTTCTGATTTTGAACCACTGATCAGAAACTTCCTCAAGTAGGAAAGGTTATGGCAAGTTGCTTTTAGTTTGATAAGCCAATGTGTTGTGTGTTTTGAGAGTAACAAAAAAGCACTTGTCTGTTTTCTTTATTCTGTGGTTGAGCAAATTGGGATTATATCTGTAAAGGCAAACTAAATAAAATTAGAAACAGATCCTTTTAACACAGGTTAAGACTTTGTTGTTAATAAACACACATTTTCCACTCCGAATTTCACGTCATCACCTTTTGGTTTTGCTCTTTGCGCAGTTAACCACTATGTTATATATGTACATGAATTGCTCTTTTTTTTCGAAGTGTAAAACTAACTTATCATGAGATTGTGTCTGTGTGATGTATCACACCAAGGGTAAAGATAACTTTTCTTATCAAATAATCCAAGTCTCACAAATGTGGGCATTTGAGCCTCCTAAAAAGTATGCAGAAGCTGAGAAATATGTTTAGCCTGCCTGATCTGTATAATGTCCAACTTCTTGAACCCTCCTCAGGGTTGATACTCACCCCCGTGTCGAATATTTCTAGCTGTGAAATCATAGCTTGGCAAACAGATGCTTTTTTCAGTTTGTTTGTCTGGTTGTCTGCCTTATAGCCACGTTGATCATCATGAGACCACTGCTGGAATTACTGTCTGGGAGGAAAAAAGGATAAACAGATGGCAACTTTTAGCTTTAAGTTGGTTCATTTAAGTTGGTGTGGGTTTCTAATGTTGTGAAGTATCACATCTGAGCTGTGATGTAACGCTTATTTACGTAACTTTTTATGCAGGAGCAAGACCTAAAATCACCAAGAGAAACAGCATGGACAGTGTAGAACTATGGAAGTACCCTACAGATAAGGTGATATGTCTAATCTTGCGTGCTTTGTTGCTACAAGATGTTTTGTTGCTTTTGCTCATTTATCAGTCTCTAACATCTGCTCAATTACTACAGAACGGTGACAACCAAAACTTGGAAAATATACAAAGAAGATCCAGGAATCAGCTGTCACAACCTGGGAAAAGAAAAGGCTACTCTGACAGTCAGTCATCTGATGAAAGGCCCTGGTTGGACTCCCCTGTAGACACAGATGATATCACTGTTCAGGTTACGCCTACAGTGTCTGTAAGTAGCTGTACCGTTGCTGTTTTATTATGTTATTATTCTTGAAATCCATGCTTGCTGAACTAGCTGCAGATCCACCGTTCAGGGATTTTGTGGCTGGTTTCCGATCACCGATTTTTTTGTAAAGGTTCCAATTACTCTTTAAAAACTCTGAACACCAATATACTTTTATTCCTCTACCAGATCTCTATTTTCTGTGAATTAAAGTTTAACTAACTTAACAAATATTTACACTAAATTAAATTATGTTTTAAAGCTATTCATTCTTTCCCTCTCTGCCTTACTGAAAATCTGCAAAAACTCTATCAGCAAATCTCAAATTTGCCCTTCTTTTAGATTCTTTATTCATTCACTTTTTGTATCTATAAAAGAGCTTCAAGGAGCCTTTCTGTAATGATCAGTGGTCATTTGCCACCTTATTCCTATAACTTTTGATGCTTTGCTTCCAGACTAGCATTCCTAGACATAATCAAACACTCTCTTGCAGCGCAAGTACAGATAAAAACATGTGGGAATATCAACCTTTTATTGCTTTTAAAAGTGATATAAAAATCATAACTATTCCTTTCTAGGATTGGAAGGATGACCTAAAGAAATAGACTCTGATCACTAACACATTTAGCTGCAACTTCATCTCTGTTGTTATGGAAGAAAAATGTATTCAAATTTAATTTGATATTTGTGATGTTTTCTATACTTTAAATTGCTAAGAGCTCATTAATTGGTTATCAGACTATTTTTAATAGTCCAAATGATTGCCAAAATTTTTTCTGAATCTTGTCTTGTAACAAAACAAATCTGCCCCCCAGTGTTGAAGTAGCAACACGAAACAAAGAGATGGCATACCTCTGTTAAAAAATAAATAAATTAAAAAAATTAAAGCTTCTCTAGTTACAACCAACCAGTCGCTGATTGGGTTCTCACAGGAATAAAATCAGGCAATTCCGTTGCATCTCCAGCACTTGCTTAAGGTTAGCATTTTATTCTTTTGATCTTTAATTTGCCATTAAACCACTAGTTTTTGAAGTTTTAGTATATTAAAATCACAGTAAAAATACTTATTTCTTTGCTGATCTTGCTGACCGCAGGGGGGAAAGTAATTTTAAATCGACATACCTCTAAAGTAGTTTTCATGCCCTGGTAAATGTGTAACAGTTGTTTACTTCTGTGACACCTTTTCTTCTAAAATATGCCAAATCATTAATGCAGTCACTGAGGGCCTATCTTTGCAGAGACAGGGTTCAGATTTCTTGATAAATTCTACCAAGCAGACCTCCGAGATGTTGACTGTATCACATTGCTTAATCTTCTTTAATTCCACTTTAAAAGAAAATGGGATTATTACAGCCATAAACCTATAAGTGTTAATTTTCATTAAGGATGTGCATGCTAGCTACATTATAACAGTATCTTCTCATTTAGGAGCATCTACCAGTTTGCTATGAATCAGAAAGTTTAATGAATATGCTCCATCCCAGCAGTTGGAGCCTCTTGCAGCAGCTAAACATGCTTCGTTGTTATATTAATTGCTGTAATCAGTTGGCTGACGGGACTGAAAAACATGGAAACTACTAGTGTGCTTTATAATTGTTCATCCTAATTAAGTAGAAAATGCATTCGGATGGAAATCTTGCTCTTGATGATGTTGAAGAGTACCCATTATCAGATTTTACAGGTTTTAGGCAAGCAATGCGTTGATTTAAAACAAATTTAAAGTCCACCTGAGATTTCTTCAGTTTTGCACAATTGCGTGGTTGTACTACATGCTGTTTTTAATATTTTAAAAAGTACATCAATTATCTTTGTTAGGTATTATTTAGTCAACTCAGAGGCGAGAACGATACAGTCAATTTACTTGCAAGGGTAGCTCTGCAGTACAGACTACGAAGTATTAGCACCCCTCTCTCTTTATTTATACATGCTGGTTCACACACAGTTTCAACAAACATTCAGGGTGTGTGTGTGTGTGGGGAAGTTTAGGGTTCATGTGTCTTGATCTTAAGCAGAGAGAGAGAGAGAGAGGACTCGTACCAGTCCCTAGATGTTACTGATAAAAGCATAACTCACTCTTCTGACCTATCTCCCTTTCTGTGGCATGTAAGGAGGGAAAAGCACTTAGAGCAGACATGAGTGATAAACATTACAAAAGTTTTCAAACCCTAACAATCTTATTTCAATAAAAGATTTTTTTCTTTTATAAAGAAATGTAATTATTAGACATTTTTGCAGAGGAGTTATGTTTATCTTAAACACTAGCTAATGAAATTTCATTGTTTTCTGCTTGATAAAAAACAGAACTATTTAGGAGGTAGAAAACCTGCTGAAAGAATATGCTTAAGACTTGAAACTAATCTGATGATTCGTGTAAAGTGTCGTGCTTACTTGCTTCTGATTATTCATACCACTTGAAAGTGACAGGAGAAAACGGGTCAACTGATGTTTATATGCGCATTTTACTTGTCTTGCCTTTCTTCCACCTGTTAAATGTCATAAACAACATTGATTCACTCGCCAAGTTCATCCTGTGTTTTTGTGAAGGGATTGGGATATTTCCAGTTTTTTGGACTGTTTTTAATTCTTGGGACAAAGACTTTGAAATCACTAAGCATAATTTGAAAAAATATTCATGATGCTGCAGTATTTATTTTGTTTTTGACATCAACAGATATATTTTCCTGACCGGAAGATTTTTCTGGCTTAACACGTAAATTATATCTTGCCACTGATGATGATATTTTCATGTAGAGCAATTGGCATAAGTGCTAAGCTAATGCTAGCATGTCTTTTTTTTCTGTTTTCATATGCCTTGTTGATAATTTGGCTCCTGATTTTTAAAAACTTGTTGAGAGTGAAACATAAAAGTACAGAAGTAGAACAGCAACAGTTCATTGGAGCTGAGTGTAGTCAGGGACTAAGATACTAATTGTTCCGTTCAGTGCATAGGATAATATCAGGACATTGTTTAAATCAACTGTAGGATCAAATAAAATTGGATTGTTCTATATTTAAATTCTAAAAGCTTATATTCCCGGTGGTAATATCAGTACCAGGAAACATAAGGAGGCATTGTTACAGTATTTAACATTGTATTAAATACTGAATAAGTATATTATTCTCTTTAGGTATGGTTGGTATGAGATTCTTAGTATGATAACTTTGAATAAAAACAATACTGTGCTTTTGTGGTATCAAAGTGTTTACACACAAAATTATCTTTAACATTATTAACATTTATTAATAGTGCGTACTTAGCAGATTATCGTAATTATGATAATATTGTAAAAAATATAAAATGAACACCTGCTAAATGTTGTAGTGTTTTTAATTTTAAGTGTATATATTGTGCAGAATTTTGTTGGATTGTGCTTCTAACGTTTATGCACCTTGACTGTTTTTCGCAAACCAAAATATTTCTAAACATTTCTGAAGCGGGGGAAGGGCAGCTTCACTCTATGCTACATACATGCAGGAAAGCTTTTTCTCACATTTCAATAAAAGGACTATAAATTGTAGGAATGAGATGAAGGAAAGTTAGAACAGTTTCATATATCAGTGAACCATGATATCGTTAACCACCTTGTGCATAAAACACATGACTACATAGTTTTTATTTGCAGCTTAAGTTGAAGGTTTTATATTAAGTAGTGTGTGGTTGGCATGTTTATAGTCCTGTCAGCCTTCATGGCCACAACATGTCCTATCCATAGACTGTGGGGTTGAAGTGGACAAGGCCTCTGTTCTGTTACAGATTGCTTTCTAAACGTCATTCACATTCTTTGTTTTCACAGCTTTCTTTTCCTACTTTTCTCTGTCCCTCTTTTCTCTCTCTCTTCACCATCACATGCTCTTTTTTTTTCTCTTGTTCTGTCATTGTGGCCTACTTGACTAATTGGACAACACAAAGTGGGAAGTGACGAGTTCCACAGAGAGTCCATGGGGTCAAGGACGCAGGACAGAAATTGCTAGAAGTCGCACCTGATTAGACTTTTTAAAGAGCAAAAAATGTGTGGCTCCCGTCAGTTCAGCACAGTCGATCCCAGCTGGAATAGGCTGTTGGCAAGCAGTGTTCGCATAACTACTCCCCCTGCATACATTTTCCTAACCACCATCTCCCCTCCTTCCCCTTCGTCCACCATAGCTATGCCTCTCAGCTGATAATGTGACCTTGATCGCAGAATTGGTACCCTCCCCACAGGGTCAAACGCTTAGCTTCCCATAATGAGTTGTTTTCCCACAGTGGGTGAACAGGACAAAAATGGCCTGCCGGAGTTCTGCATAGAGAGTGGGAGGGAAAGAGAGAGAGGAAGAGGAACGGAGAGGAAAGGTAGTATGCAGTTTAAAAGGGGCCTAAAATACAGGGCTAGAAGAGTTGAAGAAATTGGAGGGTGGTGGTCGTGTGAAACAAAGCAGCAAAGAGAGAAGTATTGAGATTTCGGTTATGGCAGAGAGAGGGAGGTGTGAGCCAGGCATGTGTACAGAGTGATACAGAAAGAGTGCTCATAGAGGAATGAGAGATAAAGGATAAACAAGTACTACAGCTGGTAAGATGTTTTATTTTACTTTGAGTTTAAATATCAGCATTGTAAGAAGGGTACCAGGTGGATATATGTTTTTTTTTATTTGTGACGTAGATGTGTGAATGTAACTAACTTATTCCTTCAGAATCACATAATTGGAAAATTTAGATGGTAACCACTGGAAACCAAAATCCTAACAGCATTGTAGACCATGTAATAGCGATTTCAATGTGTGAATTTTAAGTTCTATCCTTAAAGTGGACAATCCTTGGGCTATTTCTTTACTTTCTTAATAAGCATGTGATTGCCATGATTTGTATTACAAAAAATACACAGAGATAACTAAGATTTTTACAATAACATAGAATTATAATTTTAAAATCATAAAATGTATGTTATTTTTTCTATTCAATTGCTGATTTTTAACGGATGTGTTTACTTTGTAAAAAACAATGGAAAACAGAATTTTGGGAAAAATGCATCATGGAATTTAGAAAAAAAGTAAAACCGATATGAAAGGGCCCTATGTTCTCATCCACAAAAAGAAAAAAACGTATCTTGTGACATTGGATCACTTAGTCCAGCTTCTTCACAGCAGACTTGGCAGAGCCTTGCTTTCTCTGCATAGAGGAGTAATGCTGCATCTGTTATCTTTTACTAAGTGCAGCTCCTGAAAAATTCTTCCTAACTAATCAGTTATGCATCATCACTGTCTAACTAAATTTATCAGTCTGGATAATCTAACAATATTCACTGGCACCACCATAATGTGGGTGGAACATGTCATCCCCTTGGGTTTTATTGTAGTAGACAGCATGTAATTTAGGTCATGCATCTCATTTGCTTTGTTGGTGACCACAACTGCTCCAAACCTAGGTTAATGACTAAAAGTGTCTGTTCTGGAAAGATGCTGTAGCTTACCAAATCAAACAACCATCAGAGAATGTTCCCAATGTTTAAAACCCAATACAGGACTGCAGGATTCAGTTCACCTTTCAACAGTAACTGGCTTTTTAATAATAAGCTCCATCTTGTGTTAGAACCAGGCATTACTGGATATGTACATAACTATTTAATTAATAATTTATTTACAAAGGTTCTGACAAGCTGATCTTTATGTTCAATAAAATAGATAATGTTTGACAAGCCAATATGTATCAATTATGTAAAAGGTATTTGTAAAGCATCTTGTAATACTTGTAGTACAAATTACTGCATCTTGAAATTAAATCCATAAAGGTAATTTCTGCTCAACTTGCATTTGTATTTACATGTATTTTTTATTAATACATCCTAATATCCTTTATAAGCTCCTGTTACTTTCACTGGGGAGATTTCTGATATCAGGGACCTCAGACAAAGCTTGAAAAACAAGACCCCATCAAGTTTTCTTTCCCAGTTATGTTTTGTCTTCTAGATGTTTATAGAGTCAGATACATTCAGCTTTGATAGGTAAATATTTACTGACATTAACTAAAACTGCTTAAAATAAAAAGTGCCTCTTTCACTGCTTTTTGTTTTTTTGGCTTCTAATGTAGAAATGGAAAAGAAACTGGCCTGGTGATAATGTAATGGTAAAATATACAGTTTATAAACATAAACAGGCAATAATAAATCACACTTTTTAAAATTTACCTGGTAAGACGGAAGCGACCCAATCTACCCTATCATACAACGTCTACAATTAAAGTTTTATAAAATGCCAAAGAAGGTTTTGGAAAGAACCGTTTATTCTCAATGTATAAAGTGTAGAACACATCAGTTCTGCCCCTTCCCCATTCTTTGCTGTGAACTGCTCCTCAGCTGGCTGAAGAAAAGACTCCCATAACCCTTATTAATTTAACACTGTTTT
This sequence comes from Girardinichthys multiradiatus, assembly GCF_021462225.1. Lineage (NCBI taxonomy): Eukaryota > Metazoa > Chordata > Actinopteri > Cyprinodontiformes > Goodeidae > Girardinichthys > Girardinichthys multiradiatus. Next base: position 20,669,157 of record NC_061801.1, read on the forward strand.
AAAACTAGTTAGCAAGCTATGACCAGAATGTCAATTAGTCAAGTATTTTGCACAAGTTTTGTATCAAAACCAAAATAATAGTGAATATGTTATAGAAAGCAGTAGTGTAATAATCAAGAAAAGTATGCAAATTATGTTGTTTTGTTTTGGTGGAAATACTTTGATATGGTGGTATTTGTAATCAATATTATTATAAAGTAACATCACACTGGTCCATTCCAATATTTAACAATGAATAAAAAATGGGAAAGCTGTTGGTCTTTTTGACCAGAGAGTTAAATCCATCCTAATGCAACATTCAGTGTATAAGTGATGGTGTTGCCTCTTTGCCAGCTACAGCTGCTGTATATCTCTTGATATTTTCTTCTCACATTTGGTGCCTTGGCTAAGGAATTTTGATCAGGATGCTCCGCCATTTTGAGATAACGGTTTATTTTGCTATTATTAAATACACAGATTAGCTTACTTATTTATTTATAAGATGTTGTTTTGTGAAATCTAATGCAGTACACTATCATCAGGTAGTCCACAAGTGTAACCCACATCATGTCAACTTAATTCCTTGTATAAGAAATGCAAATGACTGAAATTTTCCACATTAAATTCACCATTTCTGAAAGGGAATTTTTGTTGAAGAAGTAGAAGATGAATTACTAACAGGATCATCAGACAAAAAGATGATCTTTGTGTTTGCTAAGCCCGGTTAAAAGTTTGTTTTTTTTCCTTTCAGAAACTGGGCCGCGACCCCTCCGATGAGGACTGCTTCTTTGACCTTCTCAGTAAGTTCCAGAGCAGCCGCATGGATGATCAGCGCTGCCATCTTGATGAGGCACAGAACGGAGACAACAAAGAAAGTGCTGCCAACACATCTCTAAATGAGATAATAGGTTGGTTGAGTATTCGACCACTTTGCACCTTGTGAAAAAAGCCAATCATTTTAAAACCTTACACTAGAAAATGATTCTCCTGTTTTGTATTTTCCTCCATAGATCCTGCAATTACCACATCCCCCCAGACTGAGGAGCTGTTTGACTTGATTGCTAGCTCTCAGAGTCGCCGGCTCGATGATCAGCGTGTTAGTGTTGGAAACCTCCCTGGCCTTAGGATTACTCACAACAATCTAGGACACCTGGTGGGTGAGGGAGATCATCAAGGGCCCAGCGATGACTTCTTCAACATGCTTATAAAGTGCCAGGTGAGGATGCCATTCCTATACAAAATCTGAAGTTAAATTGTCATAGAATACTGAAACGCTTTGAAGACTTCCTATGCAGTCAGTAAAGGTATAAAAGTGGAATTTATAATTTTCTGATTCTGGATGAGTGTTGAAAAGTACAAAACAGGTCCAATTAATTTCCAAGTGTACAGAAATTATACAATTACTCTAACGTACACCACTAAAATCCTGTCATATTAGGTGCAATGACAAACAGTCCTGTCTGATAATAAATGGAAAACAAGACCTTCAAATTCCGTTTCTAATGCCAATATCAAAAGTTATGAGTGGAAAAAAAAAAGAGCCATTTACTCATTGATTTTGCAGCATTCCCTCATCCTAACCAAGCATGTGGTGACAGTGGTAAGGAACAAGTCTCTCTCTCTCTTTTTTTTTTTTTTTTTCATGGCACATGCGTGAGAGCAATCTGCTCCATCCAACTGGGGAATAAAAACAGAGCATGCCCAAGAAAAAAAAACAAAACACAGATTCAGTAGGACAGTCTTTAGGGAAAAGGGTCTGAGTATATTAAGTTAATGCCAGTAGCTGCTCTGTTAGTGGGACCTTCTTAGAAAACAAATAGTTAAACAGAGAATTGCTGGGTTAGTAGATCTACGTCATGAAAAATGGAGAGAATACACATATAGGTGCAGCAGTAGCACCTTCAGTGGGTCTATCAAAGAGCAATGTCAAAGACACAATCATTTGGACAGTATGACACTCGGTTTCATCAACAGGGAAGAAAATGCAGAAATAACTCAAGTTATTGTCCAAAATAATTGCAAAGAGTATCAAAAGTATGGTGTAAAAACTTTGAGTTTCACTTTCTTTTATTTCATCACCTGAAAGATAAAAATCTAAACTTATAAAATAGAGAGTACTTTTAAAATTGGTTTTATATTTAAATGATGACCTTTACCTTTTTTTTTTTCCCCATATCACAACTTCAGTTTTTGTCCATCTCATATATCATTTTGGTTTTTGAGTCACTAACAGATAAACACACAGACACACACACTGGTCTTTGGTGTGTATTTGGTTTAGATGCCAAGAAAAAATTTAAATTAAATTTGGCCTTTATTTATTTTTTGTGAAATGAAGGTATTGCTAATCCCTTCCCTATTATAAAGAATATCCTTAATCTAGGATACTTCAGTTCAGATATTTCTAAAAATAGAAATTACCTGGTTTTAAGTTTTAGATTTAAAACAAAAATTGGAAGCCAGCTTAAATATTGTTTTTTCATGAGGTCTGACATGCTGACTTTGACCAATACTGGTTTTTTGTATGTATTTCTAAGGATTTTAACACATACAAGAGTAACAAACATTTACTGAATGTTGTTTGATAGAGGTACTGATTTTGAATCCATTTGAGTTTGAATGTAAAATGAACCGCTACAGGAGATCCTTCCTGCCCACAGCCACCAGCATCTACAATAGCCCTTTGAAAAAAAACCTGTACAATATGAGCTACAACAACATTTAATTTCCCTTTAGGATTAATAAAGCATTTTTGAATTTAATTGAATCCAGCAGAAAATAAAGGAATTACAAGATTATTTGGACATAAATGGCATTGCTTAAAATGCTAAAGGTCACAGAGTGCAGGAAGCACAAATGAGAAAGAGAGAAAAGAAGAAAATGGGGATATACCACAACTGATGTCGTCATGACAATATTTACCAATATTATCCCTATCGCAAGACTTTCTATCGCGTAGCCCAATTGCAGCGCATGCAGGTGATATTGTTCATTTGTTCTCATTTAGTTCACCGCTCTAACTGGTTTCATTTTCCTGACTCCAGTCCTCGAGGATTGATGATCAGCGGTGCTCCCCACCAGAAGCAAGCCCTCACGCCCCCACAGTGCCTGATGAAGACTTCTTCAGCCTAATCCAGAGGGTACAAGCCAAACGTATGGACGAGCAGCGCGTCCAGCTACCCTCAGATGACCAGGACAGCTCTCCATCCCCCGACCAGGAGCCACCAGGTGGCTTTCTAAGTTAGGACTTGGTGAATAATGCTGCACAACTTATGTCATTTACAAAGATGAAAGCAGAGGAGAAAGACGGATGAGCAGACGGAAAAAGATGGTACTGATGGGTGATTTAACCAGTTTATTAATAAGGAAAGAAATTTCATGTGCAATAGATGGTGCCCTGTTAAATGTTACTTGATATATTATGTATTAAACGTGTGTAAATATAATGTTAAAACAAACAAAATGGGAGGCTCCGGGAATTTCCAGGAAAGAACAGTTTGGAGTGATGTAACAAGGATTAAAAACTGTGTAAATACTCAGTCTAATGCCTTAATCTGATGATCTTTCGGCCCTGAGATTGTATTCCCCAGTGTCAGATGCATTTCTGAATGCGCAGGATGGGCATACCGTACAATATGGAGAGGAAAGGTTCTGAAATTATATTGTTACAATAGGAGGTGTGCACTGACGTTTATTAACAAGAGTTAATGTTAAGTTTAGAAATTTAATTCCAATGTACTCTGGTTAATGCTGCTTTTTTCCTTTACATGTTAGTGGTTTCTACCACTCAAAGTGTTATTTGTGCAGTAACAGTATTAATGCTGGCCTTCGACAAACCCATTTGGTCATTTCTCTAATTACTTCACCATTTTTTATTAACCAAATAAGAAATGTTTTTATTTTTATTTTTTTTTAACATTGAAATACTGATTCAAATCTATCTAAAAATGGTTACAGGGCAAATGACAGAAATAGAGTCTTTCTCGATAAACTAATTTAAGCTTAAAGTTATTGAAATGTTTCTTGATTTTTATTTTTAGTGTGACGCATTCAGTTGCCTGTGATGTTTAAAAGGTCTGGCAGTGAACTACATTTTACAACTATTATTTTCAGTTAAAAGCAGAAAGATCTGTCATGTTCCTAGTATATATTACTCGCAGACTGCCTCTCGGTGCTCAAAACCTTTATTGCGTCTGTGAACTGAAGGATGCGGTCTTTAATATAAATAACATTGTGATACATCACAGCTCTGCGTGATTGCTTTGGTTGTTACAATTAATAGAGATGCTTAAGAAACAAATGTATGGTTTGGTTTCTTAGTTTGAAAATGAGGGAGTTAAGGACTAGGCAAGGGCTGGTAAGATAATCTCAGGCTGTAATAAACTTGAGTAAAAATATCATGAGTTTGCGGTATTATGATATTTATACCAAAAATTTAACTTGATGAAATTGCATTTATTTAAAACAGAAAAGCAACAATTATTCATACATCTTGCATATTTATTACTATGGGATTTACTAAATTTTTTTAGTATAAAAAAGGACTCATTCACTATATTATATCTTTTCAGATGTTTTTTTTAATTCTCTAGTTTCTGCATCATCGCCACCTGTTTTTTGGGGGTTTATTTTTGCACCAAACTGCCAAAATTGTCCTCCTTGTAAATGGTTGAAGAAGCAAGCCTTCTTTCAGTTAGTTGACCACCAATAACGGGTCAAAGTGGGACAGACTTGTGTTACGAAATGTTCAATACACGAAGAAAACATTATGGTATACCTTGATAGAGGTAATCAGCCTATGCCTAGTACAGACTACACATAAAAAGCTTAAATTTGCCAAGAGCCTGAATTTAAGACCCGCTACAGGTACTAATGGTACTAATATTATATTTCTTTAACTTTTTATTCAGAAGTAGTGAATACCTCATATTTTAAACTCAGACTTTATACCATGGGAATTGAAGTCGTGGATCAAATTGGAATATTCGGTCCAATTCTCTTTGATATTACACATATTGGGAGCTGCAGTTAATATATTCATTTTTTGTCATTTTTTTGTAAATTAACATTTTTAAGAAAAATATCTGGATTGCTTTTAATTGTCTTTGCCATAATTTGTACATAAAAAATATATTTTGTATTTATGTTCCTTTTTAAGGACATGAATATGTCGCTTCATGCTTTTAATAAAATGTTTCAAATGTTTGAATTGAGTTACTTCCTCCTTTCAGGTTCAAGAGAGTACCGAGATTAGTATGTACCGCACATTAGTATGTACATATTCAGCAAGCTGAAAGTTATGCTTTTATCTACAACTCACTGAATTGAGCTAAGTTTCCCATGCTGTTATTTTGGAACAGCACAAAAGGACTAACCAAACCTGTCTCCTAACCTTAGCTAACATTGCATAACCAAAATTGGGTTGGGCTGAAAGGTAACAAATGATGCCATGACTTATTATATTTTAGTTTTCTTAAAGCAATAGCTTAAAGATAATCAAGGCTAGTATGAATTGCCTAACACATTCTTGAATACTTTATTTTAGCACTAGAATTTGTGACATTTAACGTATTAGGGAGTAATTCCTCTATTTGAAGTTTACTTCCTCCTAAACATACTCTTTGCATAGCTTCTTTTTGACACATCATCCTGTTTAGAACAAATACTGAACAGATAAATCCTGCAAAGACACATAAACCAACTGATTAGATATGATTATACTCCATCTTTCTCTCCTGTCACCCTTCCTTTAGTTTTGCCCCTGCTTCCTTCTATTAATCAGTTATTCCCTCCCTCTCCACTATTCTTCCCCCCTCTTACCCAGAATGCAGCGCAGGCTGAGCAGGCTCAGCTGAGCTATAAAAAGGCATTGAATGGGGGAGGGATGGCTGCTGTGCAACAGGAACTGTGCAGTCGTACGCACACAGGGATCCAAGGAAAGGAAGCCCTCTTTGGAAAGGGATCTAAAGCCACAGCGTGGAAGAGAGGTCAGTACAGAGGACGAAGGGCTCGGTAAAGGAAGATCAGGCAGGAATGTCTGTGTGACAGTAGTTATTGCTTTGTGAGAGGCAGTGACAAACGGAGATGGCAGAGTGGGCAGAGCTGTTTATTGGGATATAAAGAGAATAACAGGCTGAGTGTAGTTGTCAACTGTCATTTGGTTTCTACAGACATGTAGTGAATCAGTTCAAATTGATACTGAGATGAGCAGGTGTTTCTGTAGTGCACAGGCATGTAGGTCTGGTCATTCATAGTGATGAACTGGGAGGGCTTACATGATTACCTTCTATATAATTGAACATCACAAACATATTCTTGTTTTCGTGTCACTTTCCATCGCAAAGACCTGCCCCCTTTTTATCAGTGCATAGACAATACCTTAAACCTGCACCCAATAAAGGTCATTTTCATGCAGTTCTCTGCAGCCATTCCACTTTCATGCCTCTAAGCCCACATAAAGGTCATTAACAGCTGGTTAGTGTCAACGTGTTATTGATTCTGCTGCACAATCAAGCTACCACTTTGCAGTGCAACAGCATAATTTCTCTTTCTCCATCCGTTCACAAACATCATGGAATGTCTGTAAGTGCACTGACATCAAAGGGTCCCTTAAAGGGACCGCACGCTTAATTAAACTCTAGAAAGCTTAACTAAATGGTGCACTGGGATGAATGCTCTAAAATATTATCAACCCTGTTTTCAAGTCCAGTCGCTTGAAGAGCAGTTTGCCAGGACTCCATCTCCATGTGCTTAATGGGTGTCACTGTACCCTTTAACAGCTGCAGAACTGTTGTGTCTTTTTTTAGCAAGACTGCCTGCATGTTAAAAAGTAGTAACAAGACATGTGGGTGTAGTTGTGGAGTGTCTAGTTTTTAATATACTGTTCCTAATATGGGAAACTGACATTACAGATGCCATTCTTTTACATTCTGCATCTAACTTCATCATTGTCTAAGGTATATATTATGTTGTACTCGAGGTGTTTATGAATATTGATGGTAGCAGTTTAAATAGTGGCTCAAAAGGCTTTAAACATGTACAAATATCAGTACATCTATAGTTCCACAAAACATTGGATTATTTTATAGAGCAGATTTATTAGACTGGTCCAAATTACCAAAGAACCAAGGGTCCTGAAGGAAGGCACCATAATTGGACAGACTAGCATTCCCAAAGAGGCACCATGCTGACTCAAATAGCAGCCCACAAGTGACATTTACACTGACCTCAGGGTCAGTGTAAATGTCATAAAACCAGACACCTGAGAATACAGCACCATCACTCTTGAGGTACCGCAAATTATATTAGTACATTTTCTTTTTCTTGTATTTCACAGTAGATGAACTGCATAAACCTGTAACACTCATTAATGGCTAAAAACTGTAATCAGTGTGAACTGGAACAGTGCAGAAATGTTGACAATGGAGAATAGTAATTTAAGAGCCAAATACCTAAAAAGGCAAGAAGTCACAGTTTTCCTTGGAACTTATGTTAATCAAGGCTTTTTAAAGGTCATACAATTGATGCAGTATAAGGCTCATCCCCCAAAATGTACATTTTTCAAAATTCTAATTTTTATGCATTTTTCAGTAAGCTATTTGGCCATTCTGTTTTCTTTCAATCTTCTTTATTTTATATAACCAGACTTAGGAGTTTCAAAACAATGTTTTTGTAAGCCACTATCCCAGGCAACGTGTTGCACAGGCTTGTCATGGCAAAGGCCTGGGGCCCCGAGATAATTTTCCTTTTCTTTTTTTTTCCATCAGTAAATATTTTGCAACCACCGTTTTTCAAATAAAACTTATAAGCCTGTATTTGGTAAGGGAGTTTAATGTGCTGGATTTTTGTGTCTGTAACCAAAGCACATCTGTTTGAAAACAATGATATGATACCTTGAGCCTAACCCTTGACCACAAGTATGTCAAAACATATCAGCAATTCATAATTGTATTCTTCATGCCTCCTTCTTTGTTTTTGGTGGTGATTCAGTGATTGTGTTGCATCACTACAGTCAGGCCTGGCATTCTCGCTTCTTTCAGTCTATTTTTGTGTGGATTATGATACTTAATAAATAATGCTGACTATGTAAGGACAAATAAAATACAAATACTGTTTTTGCAAAAAAACAACAACGTTATTTTCATTGCAGATCCTCAAAGTAATTTTTTTATTAGCATTTTGAAGTTATTGTAATTTGCATGTGTAAAATAAGCTTATTTGGGTTGGGCACCAAAACTGACTTTACCCAAGGGCACACATCCTCCTCGATCCAGCCCTGGCTGGCACTATGTCCTATCTATCTGTGTGGCTATGAAGAGACAGCTGGAGTTAAACAGACCAAAATGTTTTGAATTTCAAATTGGCAAACAAGAAAATACTTTCAAAAAAATGATTTTTCTCAATTTCTTTGGTGACATATTTGACTTAACAATTTGGGATGATTTAAAATGATAGTTTATTAAAATGCACCATAACTGTAAAAAAGGATAAAAATACTTTTTTTTTTTAAATGTACACAAAGTTACAGCAGCTAGTGAAGCTCTTTCAAACTTCTTGAAAACTTGAGACATAGGGGAAGCTTGCACTTGAAGACATCTGCTGAAACCATAATACTTCCTTATTCTTCTGTTATCTGCACAAAAAAAAAAAGTCTAAATCTGTGTGGCTACTGTCCTCTTAAGATACACTGAGCACATATTAGGTAGAGATAACACTCCTCTGTTAGCTAAACATGAAGGGCTGGAAATGCTGCAAAGTTGCAAAAGAAAAAAGAAAAACCCAACTGTAAATAGAAAAATCAACTGTCTCTGCTTATTCAAGAAATCATAAGTTATTTTTATATATTACATAGTTATTTTACATTAAGACACTTATCTAAAACTGGCTGGCCAGGCAAGGAAAGCATTGATCGGAGAGGCAGCCAAGATGCCTGTGGTAATTATGGATGAACTGCAGAAATTCAAAACTCAGGTGGGAGTATCTGTTGAAAGGATTGCTATTGTTTATGCACTCCACAAATTTGGCCTTTACTGAAGAGTGGCAAGAAGAAAGCCATTGGTGAAAAAAAGACATGAGAGGTCCTATTAGTAGTTTGCCACAAGCCATGGAGAGATTACAGCTAACATGTAGAGGAAGTTGCTTTTGTCAGATAGAATCATAATTAAACTTCCTGGTCTACATGCAAAACACTTTGTTTGATGGAAGACTAACACTGCACATCACTATCAACACACTATCCCTATGATGAAACAATATGGTGGCAGTATAATGCTGTGGAGATTCTTTTCCTCCGCTAGAACACAGAAGCTGGTCGGAGTTGATGGGAAGATTGATGGAGCTAAGTACATAGCACTTCTGAATACATGCTACTGGGTGCCAAGAACTTAAGCAAACCCTTTCGAATGACAAAGATCCTAAACCAACAGGTAGAGTTGGAATGGAAATGTTCAACTCCAAGCATAGTCATGTGTTAACATGGACAATCCACAGAGGAGTTCATTCAGACTTTCTCAGATGCCATCCATAAGATCTCACCACTGTTTGACCAATATTGCAAAGAATAATATGTGAAAATGCCAGTTTTCATATGTCTACTTATCTATAGCCAAATAAAAAAAAAACAAAGTCAGAACAGAAATCCCAGTGTGTAGATTAAAAGTGCTCAAGTTTACACGAGACAGAGGGAAATAAAACACAAACGGAGGCAAAACAAACAAAACTGTGCTGTATTGAAATAATACCACAATGGTATGGTCACTATCAGTGGCGATTGCTCTAAGACTGCAAGGGAAGCACAGCTTCCCCTAAAATGTCAAAAAATAAGTGATCAAATATAAACTGTTGTGTTTACATGTCTTTGACTAAATATGCAATACAACGCGCTCAATTTTTGGTCAGAATCAGCTTCTTATCACTGGTAAGGACGCGGCTTTCCTCTCACTCATTCCCGCAGCTTCACAGTGCTTTAAACAGTGAGTTCAATAGCGAAGTAAAAATGCTGGGCTTTGTCCCGCCCATCGGACGCTCAGCGTCTCTGGGGGTCTATGGGGCAGTGGGCTGGCCTCGGCTGACCCAGACGCTCAGCTTCTGGATGATGATTGGATGATCTGTCTGTGGCTGAATCCCTTTTTGATTGACAACGAAATCAGCGAATCAGCGATCTTGAAATTGAGCTTCCTCTCCTTGAACGACCAGCATCCGCCACTGGTCACTACTACTACTACCACATTAATAATATTAATACTACTAATAATATACATTTTATAAAGCCAAAATGCAGGACCTGGCTCTTGTTTGCAATTTATACCTTACTTCTTCTAGCACAAAACCTACCCTCTTAGGGATGAAATAAGACTTTAAACCTAAACTCACACTTATTGTATACTATCATTAAAGCTACATTCCAGATATTCTTGTGAACGCATGTATGAGACAGAGAAGCCTACTGAGTCTAAGAGCAAACATAATTACCTTAGAGAAAAAGCTTACAAATAAAAGAGCAACAAAATGCTATTAAACAACTTTAGAAACAAAGGATGTTTTCAGTTAAGTCATAGCCCACTGAAAGTCCAAATCAATAAAGTTGTAACATTTAAAGGAAAATATTTATAACCATTCATGTTCTGCCATTGCAATACAAGGAACAATCCTGAATTGATTTTGGAAAGTTCAAAAATCAATTGCGAAAACATAACATTAGCCATTTGACAGACTACAGCACCTATATAATACTACATACTTTCTGTGTTTTATTCTGTATTTACACTAAATTGTAGTAGTAAGAATAAAGAAAACAAGAAGTAGAATGACATTGGTTTCTTATATGTCTTTTTTTTTTTCAAATTTTAAGCATCATTATATCTGTTTAGGGTTATTAGTTACTTAAAATGGGTTCGATTTTAACTATATGTCTTTTTTTCTACAGCTGAAGAAAAACACTCCACAAACGCAACACGATGGCAGGTAATCAATACACGTGTTTCAGTAAAGTGATAAATGCTTTACTGCATGTGATCAATGAGGTGAAACTTGTTCATTTGTACTTTCATTAGTAATCTAATAGTATTTAAGTAAAGTAGACATTGACAACAGCTTTTTTTCATAGGTCTCTATTGCCCTCTTCTGGTATTTTTACAGATTGCAAGGAAAGTCCTTACATTATTAGAAATATTTCACTTATGTGTGGAATTTTGCGGTTAATATAGAAATAAATCATTATCATACCACAAATTATATATAACAATTTATATATATTTATTATCATCTATGCAATCATTCAATTAGGTTTTTTTTTTCTGCACTGGTTAAGCTTATGACTTTTCCTGTAGTTCTTTCTTTACTCCTTGGCTGCATAAGATAATTAGATAGCAACAGTTGCCATGTCAACCCAGTTTAACTAATAGCACAAAGCCACTTCAAGGGAAGCAGAGCCAAAACAGCCTGTTGCACAAGGAGACTCTTTGTTCTGCAAAATTAAAAATGGAACATAGGTCTACATTCCCCTCACAAGATGGTTTGTTACCTAAATCGTGTTTTGTGGATTTAAATTTAGATTTGATGGAAAGCCACCAGTGTTGCATATGTGTTTTTAGCTCCTCTTTTTGATGTGTATTGCAGACAAAATCAAGGATGCTAAGATCATCTTTGTTGTGGGTAAGTACTCTAAGCAAATCCTAACATTTACTACCACTTGTTTCTTTTCATGCATGTTACCATGTTGCGTTTTGTGTTAATATCCTTAGGCGGGCCTGGCTCTGGAAAGGGCACCCAGTGTGAGAAGATAGTTGCAAAGTATGGCTACACTCACTTGTCTTCTGGAGATCTGCTGCGTGCTGAGGTGGCCTCTGGCTCTGACAGGGGCAAGCAACTCCAGGCTATCATGCAGAAAGGGGAGCTTGTACCCCTGGTAAGAAAGCATCCAATAGTTTTTAAGTAATGCCTCATTCAATTCAATTCAATTCAATTCAATTCAATTCAAAGATACTTTATTGATCCCCGAGGGGAAATTAGAATTCCAGTACAACCCATCCAAACATACATCATGACACAAGACAGGGGGGGACGGGTCACCGAGGCTTTGCTGCCCGCTCACAGGCGCTGCCCTTGTTAGATGAGAAAAGAGGCCACATTAGGTAAGTAGAGGAAAAAAAATCATATTTCACACTTTATCCTTAGCAGGATACAGTTTGAGATTGCAAAAAACCTCAGCACAAAGAAGCAACAAGTTGACAAAACAACATCATGCCAGGAACGGTGAAGGTGGTGTGAGGGGTGCATATGTTTATCTTGAGCATGTGTGTGTGTGCAAGTGAGTGTGTGCAAGTAAGTCCATGTAGCACTGTCACAGAGGCCATTGTCCTTGATGGTTCGTTGGAATGTTCATCAACCGGCCACAAAGTTCTGAGCAGGTCCACAAGTGTCCTCAGGGAAGGGAGGGAGCAGAGGGAGCAGAGCGTCATGTTTACATAACTTCCAGGAGAAGTTGAAGATAACCAGCCATCAAGGCCATGCAGGGGAGCCAGATTCGGAAAAACAATAATTATTTGGGTTAGGCTGACTCTTAATTTTCCGTCAGCCTTGAGAGTCTTGCTGGTGCTTCACAAAGGCAAATCCAAACAGCCAAATTCCTGGTCTTTCTGCCAGATCCGAGCGAACAACTTTCTCCAAGATTTATCCCATTTCACCCCTGAGTCCAGGAACCGCAACCTGCCTGCGATCCTAAGGATCACATCCAGTCTGCGATTCAGCTCACGTAACATCTCAGTCTGAGTGTTGATCGCCTTGAAGATCCCATCACATGTGCCAGGCAGCCTTACAATGGCCAGAACAGCTACTGCCAGGTAACCGCTGACTCCAAAAAGCAGAAATCCTGATATCAAACATCCAATTATATACACATCTGCCACATCCTCGACTGACATTATCGACAAACACACAATCCTCCACTTCCAGGAGTCCATTGTGTATCCAGAGAAAAACGTCCAGTCCGGACAAGTTGGGCTCTCCTTCACCCTGTCTTCTCCTCGAGAAAATTTGATCAATTGCATTGAGAGACCAGCTGACCAGATCCATAACTCAGAATTTGGAAGATATGCAAAAAGAGGCTCCAAAGACAAGACACAGAGCTGAAGCAGGGCAGATATGGGAGGGGGTGGGAGACAGAGAAAAAGCGTCCTCCTCCACCGAGAGCAGAAAGAAAGATGCATTTTCTGTTAGAACTGCTATGTTGGGGTGTTACGTGGCTCAGTGGAAGAGCAGTCACACCATACAGGGGTTGGACAATGAAACTGAAACACCTGGTTTTAGACCACAATAATTTATTAGTATGGTGTAGGGCCTCCTTTTGCAGCCAATACAGCATCAATTCGTCTTGGGAAAGACATATACAAGTCCTGCACAGTGGTCAGAGGGATTTTAAGCCATTCTTCTTGCAGGATAGTGGCCAGGTCACTACGTGATACTGGTGGAGGAAAACATTTCCTGACTCGCTCCTCCAAAACACCCCAAAGTGTCTCAATAATATTTAGATCTGGTGACTGTGCAGGCCATGGGAGATGTTCAACTTCACTTTCATGTTCATCAACCCAATCTTTCACCAGTCTTGCTGTGTGTATTGGTGCATTGTAATCCTGCATGCAACAGTCTGGGTGGTACGCTTTTTTGGGGCTTCTCCACGCCGTAACTCTCCCGGATGTGGGGAAAACAGTAAAGGTGGACTCATCAGAGAACAATACATGTTTCACATTGTCCACAGCCCAAGATTTGCGCTCCTTGCACCATTGAAACCGACGTTTGGCATTGGCATGAGTGACCAAAGGTTTGGCTATAGCAGCCCGGCCATGTAAATTGACCCTGTGGAGCTCCCGACGGACAGTTCTGGTGGAAACAGGAGAGTTGAGGTGCACATTTAATTCTGCCGTGATTTGGGCAGCCGTAGTTTTATGTTTTTTGGATACAATCCGGGTTAGCACCCAAACATCCCTTTCAGACAGCTTCCTCTTGCGTCCACAGTTAATCCTGTTGGATGTGGTTCGTCCTTCTTGGTGGTATGCTGACATTACCCTGGATACCGTGGCTCTTGATACATCACAAAGACTTGCTGTCTTGGACACAGATGCGCCAGCAAGACGTGCACCAACAATTTGTCCTCTTTTGAAATCTGGTATGTCACCCATAATGTTGTGTGCATTTCAATATTTTGAGCAAAACTGTGCTCTTACCCTGCTAATTGAATCTTCACACTCTGCTCTTACTGGTGCAATGTGCAATCAATGAAGACTGGCTACCAGGCTGGTCCAAGTTAGCCATGAAACCTCCCACACTAAAATGGCAGGTGTTTCAGTTTCATTGCCCAATCCCTGTTTGCTCAGGTTACAGTCGTCGACGCAATGTCCTATGGTCGATTCCTGGCCCCAGGCCGTTTACTCCATGTACTCCCCTTCTTTCTCTAACCTACTTCCCTGTCCATCTACTGATGAATAAAAGCTACTAGTGTCAAAAGACCTTAAAGAAAAAGAGCTGCTATGTCATAGTAAATGTTTTATCACCTTTGATGTCTGCTTTCTAGGACACAGTCTTGGACATGATTAAGGATGCCATGATCGCCAAGGCTGACGTCTCCAAGGGCTTTCTCATTGATGGCTATCCTCGTGAGGTCAAACAGGGAGAGGAGTTTGAGAAGAAGGTGGGAATATTCATGGGATTTAAGATATATTTCTGCAGCACTCGTTCCAAAAAGCGTAATTTACCAAACTATCTTTGACCTCAGATTGGCAAACCCTGCTTGCTGCTGTATGTCGACGCAAAAGCAGAAACCATGGTCAAGAGGCTCTTGAAGCGTGGGGAGACCAGTGGCCGCTCCGACGACAATGAAGAGACCATCAAGAAACGCCTGGACTTGTATTACAAAGCAACGGAGCCAGTCATTGCTTTCTATGAGAGCCGTGGCATTGTGAAGAAGGTGTGCATGACACACACAATGTTGACTAACAAAATGTAGAATATGTTCGAAACATAGACATCACATGATGTGTTAATTTTTAACCTGCAGGTGGACTCTGAGCTGGCGGTGGATGACGTCTTTGCCCAGGTTTCCAAGGCTATTGATGCACTGTAGTAAAGCAACATAACTGGATGAGCTGTGTCTGGATATTGTTTTCTTTTGAATTTATGTATGGATTTTAAAAGGACTAAAACATGACTAGAGGATAAGAGAAACATTAACTTTTCCAACAGGCTGCCATTTAGAAAAAAAAACAAACAAAAAAAAAACACCAGAGTTCAAATCAAATCAAATGAAAACAATTTATTGTTATTTCACTGTATCACAAATAGTTAATCACAATTTGGGACTTTGTTTCTCTGGGATGTTTCAACAGCCCAATGTCCAAAATGATTAAATACCTAGAAAAAACATAATATTAACAGCCGTTAGCAGTTTAACAGCTTGAGCTAAAAACTGTGCACCAGTCTGGTAATTCTGCTTTTGTTGTTGTGGCACAGTTTGCCTGATAAGATCAGTTCAACAAGCTAATGGAGAGAATTTTGGAGCTCTTTCGCAATACTTAGCACCCTGTTACTGCATTGCAGCAACTCTGAAACAGGTCTTGGACAGTCGATAGGGACACTCCAGTGACCTTTCCCCTCATTATCATCTTGAGGGCCCTTTGGTGTGCCATGCTGCACACCAAAGGGTGTGCATTCAGATGCTGCATTTTATATAATCATTTATTGAATAATGATGTGGGGCTTCACCACTAAAGTAACAAACACCTTGCAGAATATTTTAGTATTTAAAAAAACAAATACGCTGCTTCATTCCCACTTGAAGGTTGAGCATTTTGTTTTTGGAGTCAATTACAATTGATCAATCAGCTTTAATGCTCAAATCACAAATCTTCTTCTCATGCAGTCCATTGCTGCAACATCTCTTATAGAAAGAAATTCACTGTTTTTTTATTTTAGCTGTGCCAAACAAGAGATACGGATGTATTACACATTGACATTGATAGATGAGAAAATGGCATTCAAGTTATTAAGAATTACTAGAAAAAATATCACTTTGGGGAAGACTTTGCACATTTTAAAACTTTTATGCAAACTTAGATCTGTTGAACACATTGAAGATGAGAGGACTTCAAAGAATACAAAAAGACCACTTTATTGCTGCAACATGGCTCCTTGATTCATTTAATTGAGACAAAATGCCAAAATGGGGTTAGTGTTTACAGAGGCAAAACTTTAAAAAATTTTTAACCATCACAAACTTTTCATTTAAACTATATTTAAAACACAGACATTTTGCACTGTTTTTAGTGCTGCAGTATGTACACCTGTGAAAGAGATCTCGATAAAGTTGTAAATCATAAAGATATTCAAGATAATATAAACTCGTATAGTTTGTTGTGAATTTTGCAGTGGAATATGTTTTTCACTATGTTCCTAATTTCCATTTTGTACTTTTTAAATATTCTTCATACTGACATTATTGGTAATTCTGGACAAACGCCTAAAAAGGGGTCAACAAGGCAAATGCTTTCTAATAATAAATCACAATGAGGACGCTGGAGAATGTAGACACAACAGGATGCAGGACACCCTGCAGCAGCCACAGTTCTCCTGTGTTATTCCAACAACTCCTTTGAGGCCCCAATGACCAGCTGTTCTTCCTCTGCCTCTCACCTTCCTCATCTTTCTCTCACACAAACACACGTATTTCAAGCCGGGGCTGAGCCAACATTACCGCAGGTATCCGGACTTTTCTCCAAGGACAACTCTGATCATGACTCTGCTCAATAGGGATGAGGAAAGGGAAAATGGCCTCTGAAGGTGGACGGGATGTGTTCATCGGAAAGTCAATCAAGAGAAGGCGTCTGAAGAGCTTTCATGAAGTCACTGAGGATGCTGCTTGAATGCTAGGAATGTTGTTCTTACTTCTTAAAGGTAGAAAACAAAGAGGAAGAGTTCAGCTTGCAGTGGATTTTAACACGTACAACTACAAAAAAACATGGCATTTAGATTAACCTGCAGATCATGGATCTAAAAAAAAAAGATAAGACATCATTCAAACATTCAAAAGCATTTGAAACGCTATAACACCTGATGCCTTATAATCTTATATTCTTAGGATGCATTTTTTTTAGTGCATGCTAAGATTATTACTTGCTGTTTATTGCAAAAGATGTTTGTTGTGCAATCACAGAATAATTTATTATTACAAAACAACATACAGCAACAGCAAGTAGCATAGATCTACTGTATTTTGTCAGGACTACACATTTCTGTTGTTTCATGTAGACCTTTCTGCAATGTCACAGTAAGAGAAAATGTATTATTACCAGTATTATATTGACTACACTGCCAGCAAAATGAGTCAAGAGCTCTCCTTTTTGATTAAATAAAAATATATTGATAGCCCACTAAAATTTTACTCATAGAAAAATCTGAAATGTTCAGGATTTATACGTGAAAGTATTAAACTGCAGTTTTTTAATCAGCCACTTGAGGTTCCGAAACAGAGAATATGCTCCTAAATGCATACTGAAATGTCTAAAAGGAAACAAAGCAGACATCTCTCCAGAGATAATAAATGTGAGCAGAGTAATAGGAGGTAAAAACATGTTTATACTTACATTTTACTTTTAAATGGTATGGACCTCTTATACTATGCTTAGTAATCAATGGAAAAATATTTATTGCCATTACAGCAATTAAATCATTTTTATAATGCAAGCTTTGGTGATAAGCTAAACATCTTTGAGGTTGTAAGACATCCTTAAACAATATTTGAACAATGCTAATCTTAATTCCCTCCAAAGAAGTCAGGACTCTGGCTGGGCCACTCCAAAACGTTACTATTTCTTCTAGTCAGAACAAACATGCTGGTAACATTAAAATATTACCATAAAGCTAAAGCTGCAAGCAGTGTGATTACTTTTCTATCTATGCAAAAACCTAAGGTGCTCTTATGCCAACTGATGGATGTTAATCTCTGTACAAAATATATCGCATGTCAAGGGAGACTGTGAAATGAAAAAGAAAATTTAAATGATTCATTTGCTGAATATTGGACTTCCATATAGCATTACACTGTTTGTTTTCTCAGAAGTAAAGTTCAAATTATTTGTAATACTCTGCACAAATACATTTTTAGATGCCCCAATCTTCCACCGGAAAAATTTTGAGGGTATGCAAGATGAAACACTGAAGTAGTGTTTTGTGCATATTTTTTAAACCATTGAATATATATTGAATATTTATGTATTACATTTATTAAAGGGGGCTGCACGGTGGCTCAGTTGGTAGCACTGTTGCCTTGCAGCAAGAAGGTCCTGGGTTCAATTCCCAGCCGGGGGTCTTTCTGCATGGAGTTTGCAGGTTCTCCCTAAAAGAAGAGTGTTTTTAATACAAAAAACGTCAACCTTCAAATAATCATGTACAGTTATGCACTCAATACTTGGTCGGGAATCCTTTTGCAGAAATGACTGCTTCAATGCGGCGTGGCATGGAGGCAATCAGCCTGTGGCACTGCTGAGGTCTTATGGAGGCCCAGGATGCTTCGATAGCCGCCTTTAGCTCATCCAGAGTGTTGGGTCTTGAGTCTCTCAACGTTCTCTTCACAATATCCCACAGATTCTCTATGGGGTTCAGGTCAGGAGAGTTGGCAGGCCAATTGAGCACAGTAATACCATGGTCAGTAAACCATTTACCAGTGGTTTTAGCACTGTGAGCAGGTGCCAGGTCATGCTGAAAAATGAAATCTTCATCTCCATAAAGCTTTTCAGCAGATGGAAGCATAAAGTGCTCCAAAATCTCCTGATAGCTAGCTGCATTGACCCTGCCCTTGATAAAACACAGTGGACCAACACCAGCAGCTGACACGGCACCCCAGACCATCACTGACTGTGGGTACTTGACACTGGACTTCTGGCATTTTGGCATTTCCTTCGCCCCAGTCTTCCTCCAGACTCTGGCACCTTGATTTCCGAATGACATGCAGAATTTGCTTTCATCCGAAAAAAGTACTTTGGACCACTGAGCAACAGTCCAGTGCTGCTTCTCTGTAGCCCAGGTCTGGGGAATGCGGCACCTGTAGCCCATTTCCTGCACACGCCTGTGCACGGTGGCTCTGGATGTTTCTACTCCAGACTCAGTCCACTGCTTCCACAGGTCCCCCAAGGTCTGGAATCGGCCCTTCTCCACAATCTTCCTCAGGGTCCGGTCACCTCTTCTCGTTGTGCAGCGTTTTCTGCCACACTTTTTCCTTCCCACAGACTTCCCACTGAGGTGCCTTGATACAGCACTCTGGGAACAGCCTATTCGTTCAGAAATTTCTTTCTGCGTCTTAACCTCTTGCTTGAGGGTGTCAATAGTGGCCTTCTGGACAGCAGTCAGGTCGGCAGTCTTACCCATGATTGGGGTTTTGAGTGATGAACCAGGCTGGGAGTTTTAAAGGCCTCAGGAATCTTTTGCAGGTGTTTAGAGTTAACTCGTTGATTCAGATGATTAGGTTCATAGCTCATTTAGAGACCCTTTTAATGATATGCTAAGTTTGTGAGATAGGAATTTTGGGTTTTCATGAGCTGTATGCCAAAATCATCCGTATTAAGACAATAAAAGACCTGAAATATTTCAGTTAGTGTGCAATGAATCTAAAATATATGAATGTTAAATTTTCATCATGACATTATGGAAAATAATGAACTTTATCACAATATGCAAATTTCTTTAGAAGGACCTGTATGTGTGATGCCCTGCGATGGACTGGCGACCTGTACAGGGTGTACCCCGCCTCTCGCCCATAGACTGCTGGAGATAGGCACCAGCTTCCCCGCAACCCACTATGGAATAAGCGGTAGAAAATGACTGACTGACTGACATTTATTAAAGGCCGATTGTTGTTTCTCCAGAGGAGGCTGACTCTTATACCTGAGTAAATTCTCCAATAATCTACATTTATACTTCCAAAGCTTACAATTACCAACATCAGCTGCTAAATATTCTGAAATTAGAAGCATATTCAGAGCTTGTTATTTCAGATGTGCTTTAAGAACAATGAATTTTCAGAACATTCAGAGTTGCTTTTGATTCACCTGTACAGTTAAGGGTTAATTTGCTGCAGGTGATTATTTTCTAAAAATCGAAGTGTTTCATGGTAAGCATGAGAACTGTTTAGATTAGAGGACAACAGCCTACGTAGTTTATTTAAAACAAAAGCTTTTAGTTGAGTGTAACTTAAACATTCAGTGTCTCAGGGTTTCCATGTGGGGCCGCTGGTTAGTTATCAATAAAAGAGTGATCTAGCATCATTATTTGTCACTTACTCTGATAAATTGCCGCTACCATCACTTAACTAAAACTGTACTTTAATCCCATCCCATCAACTACTTTCATAAATGAGACTACTTCGCAACAAGCACCTTGTCAAATGGTTCCCATAGAGGACTGGAGATGTGCATTAAACAACTTTGTAATGATGATGGACCTTTGTTAATCTTGTATCAGTCTGGGACATTTTCAGTGAAAGCCCAAGCGTGAGACCCCGCTCAACACCCCCAAGAGGATGAAGAGGAAACGAGGAAGCCGGCACAGACTCTTTATTCTCTCTCAGCTCAGCTCTGCTGTAGACTGGCTGTGTGCTGGCTGGCTGGCTGGCTGGCAGCACAGAGACCCAGTGGCACCGTGCGGGAACCAACATCAGCTTGTGATGAAAGACGGCGGCCGATTGTTTCCTGTTATTGAAAAAGTACTCCTGGGGAGGGGAGGCTCTGAGATGCAAGGCAGGCTCCAGTGAAAGGGAATGCCACTGAAGTAGTGAGCTGCTTTGGAAGTGTCCTTTGGTGAGGCACAGAGGTGAATTCCAACCCTGACATATTCCTCATCAGCTAAATGTAAGCCAAGCGAGTCAGTTGAAGATTGCAGCCATTTATGTACTAGATATTATAGACAGGAATACAAGTAGAACAAAACTGGCCCCTCTTAGGGTTAGGTCCCTTGTGTATTTGTTTGAACATGCAGCTTGATAGAATGAGGTCAGATTTGTGGAGTTAAGACATAAAATATCATCTAGGCTGAAAACATAAGACTTTCTGAATAACTTTAGGCTCCTATTTGTCACATTTTAACATGATCATGCTTCAACTCTGCACAGAGGATACTCTTGGACTGCTGCTGTTACCCACTGAATGTATACTGACAAAAAAAGAGTTGTCAATGCTGTATCAAGTTGTGCTTTCAGATGACATTATCAGAGGTGTGACAAAAACACTGGTGTATAGAGTGATGATTTCCCCCATGCCGGTTCTCAGTGAGAAGGAGTCCCAGTTATATTATAAATAGTTGTGGAGACTTGTTGAAATATTTCTCTGTTTATATTTTATTCAGTTTTTCCCCTTAACCAAAGAGCTTTGTGTGGTGAGTTGAGTCAATGAAAGGATGACCTCTCTGAGTTATTTCATAGTTGAAAGGATGTTTTGTCTACCATTTTGCAGCTTGTTCTCTGTGATGATGAATCAGCCAATGAAAAACATTGTACCCTGAGAACCTCAAGCTTCTGGTACATCAGATAAACAACACATATCAAATATACATACCCTTGAAAATGTATTTACATTACAACAACAAACATGGGTATTTTATTGTGAAAGAACAACACAGTGCAGAATTGTGAAGTAGAAGGAAAAGGATACATAGTTTTCAAAATGTTTCATAAACATGTGTGGTCTGCTTTTTTATTCAGCTCCTCAAAGTTAATACTTTGGAGGACAACCTTTTGATGCAATTACCACTGCAAGTCTTTTGGGATATGTTTTTATCAAAGTGCACTTCTACAGAATGAAACATTCCCTATTTTAGAGTATTTTGCTTCTTTGCAAAATACATTACATTGCTAAAAGTACTGGTATATACACTGCCTGGCCAAAAAAAAAGTCGCCACCAAACAAAGAAAGGTCACACACTAATATTTCGTTGGACCACCTTTAGCTTTGATTACGGCACACATTCACTGTGACATTGTTTCAATAAGCTTCTGCAATGTCACAAGATTTATTTCCACCCAGTGTTGCATTAATTTTTTACCAAGGTCTTGTATTGATGATGGTAGAGTCTGACCGCTGTGCAAAGCCTCCTCCATCACATCCCAAATATTCTCAGTGGGGTTAAGGTCTGGACTCTGTGGTGACCAATCCATGTGTGAGAATGATGTCTCATGCTCCCTGAACCACTCTTTCACAATTCAAGCTCGATGAATCCTGGCATTGTCATCTTGGAATATGCCCGTGCCATCAGGGAATAAAAAATCCATTGATGGAATAACCTGGTCATTCAGTATATTCAGGTAGTCAGCTGACCTCATTCTTTGAACACATACTGTTGCTGAACCCAGACCTGACCAACTGCAGCAACCCCAGATCATAGCACTGCCCCCACAGGCTTGTACAGTAGGCACTAGGCATGATGGGTGCATCACTTCATCTGCCTCTCTTCTTACCCTGATGCACCCATCCCTTTGGAACAGGGTAAATCTTGACTCATCAGACCATATGACCTTCTTCCATTGCTCCAGAGTCCAATCTTTATGCTCCCTAGCCTCACTGATTAGATTTCTACACAGCTGTTCAGTCCCAATCCTTGAGTTCCCTTCACATTGTGTGTGTGGAAATGCTCTTACTTTCACTATTAAACATAGCCCGAAGTACTACAGTTGTTTTTCTTCGATTTGATTTCACCAAACGTTTAAGTGATCACTAGTTACGATCATTCAGGATTTTTTTCCGGCCACATTTCTTCCTCGAAGATAATGGGTCCCCACCATCCTTTCAGTTTTTAATAATGCGTTGGACATTTCTTAACCCAATTTTAGTAGTTTCTGCAATCTCCTTAGAGGTTTTCGCTGCTTGATGCATGCCAGTGATTTGACCCTTCTGAAACAGACTGACATCTTTTCCATGACCACGGGATGTGTCTTTTGACATGGTTGTTTAAGAAATGAGGAGCAACTCATTGCACCAGTTGGGGTTAAATAACTTGTTGCCAGCTGAAACATAATCGCCCATGCAGTAATTATCCAATGGGAGGCTCGTACCTATTTTCTTAGGTCTTGGTGATGTGAGAGTTGGCTATAAGTAGTCATGGAAACACCTTCCACTAAGCTCTCACTGTATTTGAGCTGATCTAAAGGCAACATAGAGTATGGACCTCTGTATCTATTGACTCTGCAGAAAGCTCACGACATCTGTGCGCCTTGTGGTTTAGACTCCTCTGACCCCTCTGAAGGTTTTATGTGGTTTACCACTAGATCATAAATTGCTGTCAATCCCAGTCACTCACAGTTTGATATGATACCACTAACAGTTCACTGTGGGGTGTCTGGTATGAATGTTTGTAGAAGCTGTTGGTATGTTTAGGTGCTTGATGCTATAAACATCTGGGCAAAGATGTAATATCTAAATTAAATAGTTTGGATATGTGGTGAATTTTCTTATCAAAGTGAGAGAGATGTCAGCTCATTAACAAGAGAAAGACCGGACTTTATCTGTATAGGTTTATTCAAAGGCATTCAGTGTTTGAATGACTCTTTCACTGGACAAGTCACAGTAGCAGGACAATGAACACAAATTACAAACCATATTTAGAAATACACACACCTAATAAAATACACACACCTAGGCTAACACTGTAAATAAGAAATATTTCTTGATGTTTTGTCTGGTGAAATAAAGGTTTAATAATAAAAGAAAACCTAATTGGGGGACTCTCTTCACTAATTAGGTGACTTCTGAAGATTATTGATTGCACTGGATTTTATTTAGGGTAGTCGGAATAGAGGGGACTCAAATCAAATGCAAACTACTTTTTTCAGACACAGTACCCCTGCAATTTAAGAACATATTAGGACTTGAAGAGATATTTTGTGGGCTTTTCTACAATGATTAATCAAATTACCTGTTGTGAAAAACATGTCTTCTTCACTCTAACTTCTGATTCTCCCCTTTTCTAAAGCTGTCAGTTTTATAGTGTTTATGATTTAATTGATCTGTGTTCAAAATCACTATCTTATTTCTGTCACTACCTTATTTCTCTGTCTGATGGACAGACTCTTAAGTGTCTCCTGCAAATTTAGACACCTAGTAGTGTGGTTGCACAATGATCTTTTTTTCTGGGTTTTATTTTTATCTAAAACTAAAAGCTGTGAGACTGTACACCCATCATTAGACATGTTTTTCTATATAAAAACAGCAGCAATACCTGCTAACCCATTTTCACTAATGGACTCACTAATATCTTTGGCTTGTGAATTGCAAGTATAGACCATAAAATATGGCAATGACCTTTAACTGATAATAGGTGTGTAATTTTCTGTAATAGCTTTGTAATTACACAGAAAATGCTCGCCTGCAGGATACAAAACTCACTTCAAAATTACAAGATTGCATGTGAGTTTGAGGACAATAGAGTGCCAGAAATGAGAACTGATGAAACAGAGGCAATAAAAAAGCAGACCACAAAAAAGGGCCAACATTTTTGCATAATCAAATCATAGTTGCTGGGGGCTGAAGATTGGAGGAATTATTTTGAGAAACAGCATGTAGACAAAAAGAAAAGCACAACCCTTTTAGTCAACGTCTAACCAATTTTTTTCACATTGTAACATGAGAGGTGGCAACAAGAGATCATTATTATACAAACTCACCACAGGCTGGTAAATGAAATTGTAGCTGTCATTATTATTGTTATGGGCTACAGTGCAATGTGAGGCCGTTTTCTTGCAGTGTAGCAGAATGTCCCCAATCATTTTTAACACCTATAGATGCAGAGATATTTATTGGTACCCTGACAGCCTATTGAAAAAAATGTTCCATCTGTCCTGAAATGTGATGCAGTTAAAATCAAATGTCCAATGTAGACCTGCCTGTCTTTAGAGTGTGAAAGAGTAAACAAACAGAATTATGAAAAGAAATCCATTGCTGTTTAATGTACAAAGATATGGCAAAAAAGCAAGGACAGATTTGTTAGTATCCCTAAAGAGACTAATAATCCTTGCACTTTAGCCATATTTTTTGATCAGAAAAATCTATGGCAAAAGCTTTCTAAGGACCTCAGAAAGAAGATTATAGATATAAATCATACAGGTAACCACTAAAGAGCCATCTCCAAGCAGATTAATTTCTCTGTGACTCTGATGAATGTGATCAGAAGATACTGTTGTTAAGGGGACTATTCACAAAAGAAAATGCAATCCCTGGTATATTAGACTGACAGTACAGATAATAGAAAAAAAAGAATCATCATCTAAAACAATTCAAGCTGAACTCCAAGAACAAAGTGCTTAATTTTCTTATTGCAACATCCACTGCCTGTCAAACCATACTGGGCTCTATGGAAGAAGACCAAGGTCCAAGAGAGTTCCACTACTGACAGAAAAACACAAAAAAGACTGATTGGAATTGGAAAAAAATGCATGTTGACAAACCCTAAATTTTCTGCAAGAATACCCTTTGGGCTGATGAAACAAAGGGCACAGCTTTTTGGCTAGTTCCATCAGATTTAGGTTTACAGAAGGAAAACTGAAGATTTAAAAGAGAAGAACACGATTCCTGCTGGTTTGGGACTGATTTCCTTATCAGGCAAGGTCATCATTGAATCTGTGTTGGACACAATAAAGGCATCCTGGAGCTAAACATATTGCCCAGTGTCAGAAAGCCAAGTCTCAGTTTCTGGTCATGAGTCTTCCAAGACAATAATAAGCAAAATATCCTAGTAACAAAATATCCTACTTCATTTAACATCTATAGAAAGGTCTGGAAATGTCAGTGTTGAGATACCTTTTAAACTTGAGACAGTAAGAGAGGGCCAACTGCTATCTCATTTGCATGTAATTATATTTTGGCAGTGATTGGTGCAAAAGGCGCTATCAAAACATAATTAAAGGTGACATCTTGTTTGTCCATTCTATTTTATTATGGAGTTTGAACGAAACATGGAAGACTCACCACCCCGTCTCGTCCAATAACTCCTCACTGGCTGCCCCAATCAACTGCAGGTCTGCACTCCTCCTCGGCCAATCATCTCCAAGGGCATCACTTTTAAAGACCATCTGCATGGAAGACACCACTCTTCTGCAGAGCTTCGACGATCAGCTGTGACATGTCCAACTAGTTTCTGGCGACTCGGTGGTTCCCCGCACTGTTTTGTGATGAATTCCGCCCTCCTTTCTCCTCCTCCGCTTGTAGGAGCGTTCGACTGGCCTCCTGCCTTGATGGCCCTTTTTCCCATCAAGCTCCGGGCATGTGGAAAGCGCCTTAAGAACTCCTCCAATCCTCCTACTAACGTTGCCGAGGTCGCCCTTCCTTCACCCGGCCCGGCTTCTGCAGTGGTTCTCCTCCGATCTCTTCTCTCAAACTGATCTTCCCCTGGCTCCGACGTCTTCTTTTACTCCGGTCATCCCACAATCTTCACTGCTTCATTCATCTTGTCCATGGATTCTCTCCAGAGTTTCATATCTTCTTTTACTCAGCTTCTCCGGTAGTTCGCCTCCAATTCTGCCACATCAGTATTTCCTCTTCTCGCTCCACCAACATTCAACCCGCTCCTTGGCCCCTCCCACTGACAGTCACCATCGCAACGCTCGTCCTGACTCGTCTCTAGGGGTGAGATGTATCACTTCATTCTCTTTTCTCAACTGTTTCCTCATCCATATGCCCTTTAAGCACGATGTGTTTCCCACTCCTCGTTTATATTCAGGTAAATCATATACTTCCATGCTAACTATTCTAACATCTCACTCAGGCTCTGCTCCAAATCCTGCAGTGGCAGCGCATGAATATGGTTTCTTTCATTTTACTATCTCCCGAGGTTGACCACTGTATTGCATTCCCTGATGGCTTTAATGCTGTGTGTAAATTATCTACTCCCCACCTTTCTAAGAATCCTCATGGGCGAGCTTTTGGCCGCCTTTAAGCATTTCAGAGACATCTTCTGCTCTGTTATCTGAGGATAAAATAAGCGCTATACCTATTCCTCTCTCATCATCGACCTACATTTGAAACATGGCTTCCAGATTTTTCTATCAATATCACAAATCCTTCTCTGCCAAAGCTGTATCCACACTCGCTCAATCAGGAGTTTGCCTAGACTGGTTTATTCTCACCCACTAAAATTTTGTCATGATGCAAGCTACCTCTGATTCCTGTGGCTCAGTTGGCCTCGTTTCAGTTCCTTATGATCTGTACCATCTCGGTTAAAAAGAGGGTCTCTCAAACGGATGGTTCTCAATCCTTTCGTTGTCAGAGCCTTGCATGTGAACACATCGTTATAGCTCAAAAATATACAGAATGTAAATACCTTCAGCAACTTTAACAATATGCTGCTTTAAATCTTTTATCTTATTATTTACCATAAATGAATTCTACCTTTAAATATTTACAACCCCCGTTTATCCTTGACAGTCTTTCACCTGAGTGCTTTTACCATATATATTTATTAATTTGTAACCATCGCCCTCTATAGTTTCTCCGTACAATAAATTAAATGCAATGCAAATTATATTAATTGTCTGTGACTTTACTTAGCTTATAATATTAAAACTAGTAAACTTTCATATTAGCTCCCTCTACTGGGGGGATGTACTTTTAAAAGCAACCTGTTAGCTCTGTAGAATATCTAAATTTTCATTTACACATTCGAACTTTTATACCAACATTCTTCCTTTATTATCCAGACGCTAAGGAACCATTTACTGTTTTAATATACCTCTTATCTATATCTTATCCCGTCTAATCATGGAGCACACTTTCTCTCTGCGTATTGGGTCGGTGCTGTGTGTTCAGTTTGAGACAATCGATTTACAGCACCTTCCTGGACAGTTTTGTATCTCAGGTCTAGCTCCTTCTACTTTCAAACCTTATTCCTTCGCCTGGCAAACTTTAAGAAACTTAAAAATTTTACCCTGCTAATAACACGTCATCGTACCTGGTCTACATTCAGTCCTAGCTTTCATTACTCATTGTTTGTACACCATCGTTTTAAGCTCCCCTACAGCCACAGCTTTTAGCAGGCATCAATTTTTATCAAAAGATCATCTTTCTGAGCCCACTCCGAGCCTTTTTACTCATTACGCATTAACTTCTCCTCAAAGGCATCTCGATACATTGCATTTCGCAATGCGCTTAATTCCCCAAGATCGCTCATTTTATTCCTCGCCTTTTGGATCTGGCTAATTCTGTCCCCTCTCTGCTAGATTCGGTTTCTTTAGATGAGGTTGCTGCTCTGATCTGTCTTTCTGGTCCTCTCTCCTGCAGAACTGGAACAGTATATCTTTCTTCTATGATGATGTCGTCACGTCAGCAGATTCCATTCAGTTTTCACGGATGCAGCTCCATCTGTGGATTTTGGGGGATTTCTTCAGGGTGCATGCTTCACTGGCATCTGGCCACCTTTCTTTCCCTCATCCGTATCATCAGCTTCTTATGAAATAATCCCCATCACTATTGCATGCGTCTAGGAAGACCAATGGAAAAGAAAACGCATAGCTGCTTTATCCGACAATGCAGCTGTAGTTGAAGTGTTAAATAAAGGCCGCTCCCCTTCTAAGTCAATCATGCCCTTCATGCGCCGCATCACCTAGCAAGATGTAACTCACAATTTTATCATTACTGCCCGCCATATTCCTAGTCATCATAACTCACTTAACCTGTCAAAATTCCAGGTCTTCCGTCGTCTCTGCCCTTCAGCCAATGTTAATCCAACACAGATACTACTTCTCAAAGTCCTGATACTAGACTAAACTCATTCATTTACTCCAATCAGCTTATTATTATTATTATCATTATTATTATTATTGTAATTCAGGCTTGGCTCCCTCCACTCTCAGGTCTTATTCCTTTGCTTGGCAAACCTTTCAAAATTTTGCATTGCTCATAATACTCCTCTTTACCCCATTTGCATTCCTACCATCTTAGCTTCTATTACTTATTGCTTCGATGTCCGGCATTTCAAACTCCCTTACATTAAGAGTTTATTAGCCGGCATACATTTCTTTTCAAAAGGCAATCTCTTCGAACCCTCTCCAAGCCTTTTCTCAAATCATTTCATCAAACTTTTACTCAAAGGTCTTCTTCACTCCAGCACCTGGCTTTTAGCTGTATGGCTTCCTCAGAATAGGGGAATTTACTACCCCACCAAGCTCATTCGATCCTCCCACAGACCTAACTATTTCTGACCTAAAGTTCTATCCTGATCATTTTAAAATTCATCTTAAACATTCCAAAGGAAAAGGTCCTTGCTTCATCTTCATTGCTCATTTAAATGGTCCATTCCACCCCTTTCATGCCATGTTTAAATTTGTCATCAAACGCCACAAACTCTTTCCAACCTCCTTGCCCCTCTTCCTTACTCCAGAAGGAGTTCCCATGACTGCTACTTGGTTTCTCCACCATTTGAGACACATTTTTAGTTCAATGCAATCTTCCCTCAGGTCAGTTCTCAGGTCATTCTTTTCGCATCGGTGCTGCTACTACTGCAGCCTCCCACGGAGTTTCAACAGCATCTCTTCAGAGACTAGGTCGCTGGTCGTCTGCAGCATTTGCGTCCTACATTCGTCCCGACCTACAATCTGTTTTATCCGCACAACAATCCATTAGCTCTCAGGTAAGAGCTCCCTCATCAACTGCAGTGGTCGGCCTCTATTCAAATCCTCTTTATTTAAATCCCTTTATAACATGACTCCTTCATCTCAGGTTCTCATCCTCCAACCATTCAGTTCTGATTGCTCCATTCTCTCATTTTCATTTTAGACGCTGTATCCTTTCGCATCCTGTCAGGTATTTGCTCTTCATTTATTCAATTTCTTTAAGTTCGTTGGGGCCATTCATTTTGGTCGCACATTTTGACACACGCAGCTCAACAGACGTCGCCGCTCTGACGTCACCAAGAGTGTAAAACCCAGAGGAGATGAAGTTTCGGTGCCATTTCCAGCCTGTCTCACAGGACAGCGTAATGGAGGGGCATATCTGGAGAGACAAAAGCTCGCAGGCGAACTTTTGCTCCACAAGGCCATTCCCGGAAGAGCTTGAAAGCTGAAAATCTGTCTGATACGAGAAGATCAGAGGATTTATTTGCGGATCGAAGACCACACCACACCACACTTGGCGCAGGTGAAACCCACAGAGGTTCTATGTCCAAGGTGATGAGTTTCCCTCCTTGTTGATTCAGTGGACTAAATGGTTTGTCATCTTTTCCCCTCCTCAACGGATGAGAAGTTACTATTTTTTTTCTTCTCCTTAATTCGATCACGGACGCGTGATCCCCTTCCCCTCCTTTTCTTCAGACCTGATCCCATCCTCAACCGGTGGAGAGAAGAAATCAACTTCAAAGTAATTTTGTTCTTTTCATAGTAAACCGGATAGGTGCATTTAGAGGTCTGGGCAGGATGAGGCAGTTAAGGTGATGTAGGATCACCAGTAGTTAATCTAAGGTATTAACTTGTTGCATGCAATACTGATTGAAGTGTTTTATGCTGAGCTGTGTTTTGATTTGGTGCGCAAGCGCTGCTGAATTGTGCGTGGTTAATGTTTGTCCGGCTGATCCCAACTCAGCCAGGAGTTAGAAGTTGGACTTTTAAAAGTTTTTCAGTCAAGGCAATTGCGGTCTGGGCCTCGCCCGAACACTCTTTGTTCCAATTTTATTGCTGGAGATTTTCCACTGAGTTCCCACCTCAGAGTTTATGACCCTTTGTCAAGATTTGGGGTGGTCAGCTGGTTGTGACTAAAGGGGCGTGGCCCCACCGTTTTACCAGCTGATCGCTGCGATCGAGACATCAACACGACAGGAGGATTTCTTTCCATTTAACCCAAATTACACATTTTGTCCATAAAACTGCTGGTTTGATCTTCATAGACACTAAATGCGCATATATATTTTTCTTCTATTATTATTGTTAGAATCAGAAAAGATTTATTGCCAAGTACGTTTTTGGACATACAAGGAATTTGTTTTGGCGTAGTCGGTGCAATATTCCCCCTTTAGGGGGAAGACCTACCTAATCATAATCATAAGATGTTTATTCAAATTCATTTCATCCTCAGCGTTCACGTCTTCCTCAGGGGTCTGAGCAATGATCAGACAGGAAGGAACGCTGGATATCTACTCACACGATGGCTTTCAAAAATCTAGCACCGTCTGCTTGTCAGAGTCCGTATATATCAGGGAAGACAGAGGTGCTTGGCATGCCACAGATTGCACTGCACTGCAGCAGTCACCAGGTGCATCGCATCTGCTGATTGCACCCAGGGAGACAGGGTAGAGCAGACGTGCCAGAATCATAACAGTACCCCCCCTCTAAGGTCCGGCTCCTGACGGACCACGAGGCTGATCAGGATGGAAATGATGAAACTCACAAATTAGGTCCTTATCAATGATCAACCTCGTATGAATCCAAGTCCACTCCTCGGGCCCATAGCCCTCCCAGTCAACCAGGTATTGCAATCCACGTCCTCTTCACCTGGACCTGAGAATGCGCCGGACCGAGAACAATGGGCCACCATCAATGACCCGGGTGGGTGGAGGGGTCCCGGAAGTGGGCCCAACTCGGGGCTCCATGAAGGGCTTGACCTGAGAAACATGGAATGTGGGGTGAATCCTCATGGAATTGGGTAATCTCAGCCATACAGCGACAGGGTTGATGATCTTGGAAATTGGGAAAGGTCCAACAAATCGGGGTGCCAATTTCCGGGATTCCACCCTTAATAGGAGGTCCTTGGCGGAGAGCCAAACTTTCTGCCCCACCTGGTACTTAGGGGCAGGAATCCGTCTCCGGTTGGCCATTCTTGACTGAACCAATGACATTCTGGTCATCGATCTCATGGCCTTTCTTTATATTCTTTGCACCTTAGGGCAGCCGCTTGGGTGGACGGAACATTAGCTTCTCTCTCCTGAACTGAAAACATGGGTGGCTGGAAACCAAACACAACATGAAAAGGGGACAAACCAGTGGCACTTGATTGCATAGAGTTCATGGCGTATTCAACCCAGGGCAAATTTTGTGACCACTTGGTCGGGTCAGACTCACATAATATACGAAGTTTGGTTTCAGCTTCTTGGTTGGCTCTCTCGGTTTGGCCATCAGACTGAGGATGAAACCCTGAGGAAAGACTAACAGAAATTCCCAACAAAGAACAAAACTCCTTCCAGAAACATGTCACAAATTGGGGTCCTCTATCAGAAACAATGTCATTTGGGATTCCATGGAGCCTGAAAACTTCTCGGGTCAATATCTCACCCATCTCCTTAGCAGATGGAAGCTTCTCCAACGGCAACAGATGAACCAGCTTTGAAAATCTGTCAATTATGGTTAGTAGTACAGAGTGACCATTAGAAACCGGTAGACCTGTCACAAAATCCATCGTAATGTGTGACCATGGGCGAGGGGGAATTGGCAAAGGGTGCAACAACCCCGCAAGGGGGTCGACGAGAAGGCTTAGCTCGACAACATTGAGTGCATTCAGCAACAAAGTCTTTGACATCCTTGACCAGCGATGGCCACCAAAACTGAGTTCGAACTGTCTGAATGGTTCTGCTGATTCCTGGATGACAAGCTAAACGAGAGCAATGGCAAGACTCCAGTACCTTAGGCACAAGGCGTACAGGGACAAAATAGTGGTCAGGTGGACATGATGGTGGGATAGGCAGATTCCAAATGGCTCCCTGGACCTCCCTTTCCACCTCCAATCAGGACACAGACAACCTGACGGTTTCAGGAAGGATAAACTCCTCTTCACCCGCAGACTGAGATTCTTCAGGCTCTTGAATCCGGGATAGGGCATCAGGTTTGCCATTTTTACTCCCTGGCCTGTAAGACAGGGAGAAATGAAAACAACCGAAAAACAGAGCCCACCTAGCCTGTCTGGGGTTTAGCCATTTTGCTGATTTCAGGTACTCCAAGTTCTTATGGTCAGTCCACACCATAAACGGCTCCTTAGTCCCCTCCAGCCAATGTCTCCACTCTGTAAATGCCAACTTGACAGCCAATAACTCTCTGTCTCCCACGTCGTAATTCCGCTCAGCCCGTGACAGTCCTTGAAAAGAAGGCACATGGGTGAACACGATCATCCTCACCTGTTTGGCTTAATACAGCTCCGACCCCAGTGCTTGAGGCATCCACCTCCACAATAAACTGTCTCTCTGGGTCAGGAGACCGTAACACTGGAGCTGACGTGAAGAGTTCCTTTAACCTATTGAAGGCCTTCTCTGCATCCTTATTCCACACAAATTTCACCTTGGAAGAGGTAAGAGCGTTTAGGGGAGTAGCAACCAGGCTGTAATTTCTAATAAACCTCCTATAGAAGTTTGCAAAGCCCAGAAATCTTTGATGTTGCTTGCGATCAGTTGGAACAGGCCATTCCAATACAGCCTTAACTTTGGAGGGGTCAACAAGCACTTGATCTGGGGAAATGATGAAGCCCAAAAAGGAAGTGGTAGTTATGTGGAACTCACACTTCTCTGCCTTGACGAACATCTGGTTTTGGAGAAGATGCAGGAGAACAGCTCTGACATGTTTTCTGTGGGTTTCCAGATCTTGAGAATAAATCAGTATGTCATCAAGATAAACAAATACGAATTGACCCACCATGTCTCTTAGAACGTCATTGACCAAAGACTGAAAAACTGCAGGAGCATTAGTAAGTCCAAATGGCATGACCTTGTATTCATATTGGCCCGTAGGCGTGTTGAAAGCCGTTTTACACTCATCTCCTTCTCAGATTCGGACCAGATGATATGCATTCCTTAGATCCAGCTTAGAAAAAATCTTGGCTCCCTGGATCTGATCAAAAGCTGTGTTCATGAGTGGTAAGGGATATCTATTTTTAACTGTTATCTCATTAAGGCCTCTATAATCAATGCATGGTCTCAATGAACCATCCTTCTTCCCAACAAAAAAGAAACCAGCACCTGCAGGAGAGGAAGAGGGTTGAATGTGCCCTGCCTTTAATGCCTCATCAACATAACTCTTCATGGCCCTGTGCTCTGGACCAGACAATGAATAGGTTCTGCCTTTAGGGGGTGATGTGCCAGGAAGCAAATCAATAACACAATCATAAGGTCTATGGGGTGGCAGAGCTGTGGCCTTGATTTTATTAAAAACCTCCTTTAAATCATGGTATTCTTGCGGTACCATGGAGAAATCCGGATAGGTCTCCTCAATCACATTCTCCACACTGACCTCTGTAGCAGCATACAAAAGACAGTCAGCGGAACATGACTCCGACCCACCCAGAACTTCTTTTTTCTTCCAGTCGATGTCAGGGTTGTGTTTCTTCAACCAGGAGGCCCCTAGGACTACAGGAAGTTCAGGTGAATTAATGATCATGAAAGTTACTTTTTCTTGATGATTACCTCCAAGTGTTAAGGTAATCTCCTCCGTCCTGAAATGTGAATTGTTCATGCTGTGACCATCCAAAGCTAGCATGTTTCTTGTGTCAGCTGACAGAATAAGATTTATGCCGTTCTTATTTGCAAATGTTTCGTCCATGAATTCAGTATCTGCTCATGAATCAATAAACACGGCGCCCTGGAGAGACAAAGAAGTGGTTTGAAAATAAGCAGGAAACAAGAAGGAAGAGGCAGATAGTTGACTTCGGCTCAGAGACCTCCCTTCCTCTGCTGAGCCTGTCCTTTTAGTGGACACCTGAGTGCTAAATGTCCCTTCTCTCCACAATAAAAACAGAGCCTGAATCTTCTCCGACAATCTTTCTCCTCAGGGGTAATCTTGGTTCTGCCCAATTGCATGGGCTCACATTTATCATTTTCCTCAGTGAGAGGTGACCGACTCCTTCTCTCATACCGGTGTGCAGAAACCTGAGTTAATGATGAGCGACCCTTCTCATGGCGTTTCTCCTTCCTTCTCTCTGCCAGCCGAATATCAATGCGAGCAGCCAAATCCTCGAGTTGTTTCAGGGAAGAAGGATAGTCACGGGTCACTAGCTCATCCTTGATGTCTTTGTTTAATCCTTTCATGAATGCATCCATCTGTGCTGCCTCATTCCAACGGCTCTCTGCAGCCAACAATGAAAGTCAATTATATAGGTCGAGACAGGCTGATCACCTTCTTTTGAGGGACAATAATCCTCTTGCGGCCTCACGACTTGGAATGACCGGGTCAAAAACTCGAATGAGTTCCTTGGAAAAAGTTTCGTAAAGATTACAAGATGCAGACCTGTTATGCCATTCAGCAGTTCCCCACTGTTTTGCCTTTCCTGCCAGCAGAGATATAACAAACGCCACCTTGGAACGTTCAGTGGGAAAGGATGACGGCTGAAGCTCAAAATGAATTTCACACTGAGTTAGAAAAGCTCGACATTGGTCTGAGTCTCCCCTGAACATCTCAGGTGGAGAGAGGCGTGGCTCCCTTACCTCTGCTGTTGTCCATGTTACTTGGGTGTGGTTTCTTTGTGACGGTGGCGGCTCGAAGACAAGATTGCCAGAACGTAATGTGGAAATTATTTCCTCCATGCCGGAACCCAACCAGGAAAGGGTCTCATCAACGTGGGTATGCCACTCTTGTGCTGGCGATGGGTCCATTTTTGGCCAGATTTTTCTGCTATGAATCAGAAAAAGGCGGACCCAAGATTCAGCCAGACACAGTACTGAAAGTTTAAAAGGTTCATTCAGCCACAGGAAAACGTCACACAGGTAACACTCCTCACAGCTTCCTGGAATCACTGAGGCAGAAAGAGGGATTAGTGACTTGTAGTCTCTCCAGATTTTGCAGGGATCAGAAAAGCCACTAACCTGCTTTTGTCTTGAGTGGAACTTGAAACCCAGAGGGGAAATCTCAGTGGGTGGCAGGCGATGATCTCCACAGCACAAGTAAGAAGTGACTCCAGGCTGAATAATCCGAGGGCTAGGCTGGCTCAATAATCCAAGGACAGAAACAGGGTCAACAATTGAAACAAGAGGTGTCAGGCAAGGGGCAGGCAAAGGCATAAACCAGATGCAGGAAACAAGGTCGACAACCAAAATCCAAATACTCCGACAGGGAGCAGGCAGAGGCATAAATCCAAAAGGCAAGGCAAGGTCAAGAACACTGATCAGACAGGAAGGAATGCTTGATATCTACTCACACAATGGCTTTCAAAAATCTGGCACCATCTGCTTGTCAGAGTCAGTATATAGACACAGGTGCTTGGCATTCCACAAATTGCACTACGCTGCAGCAGCCACCAGGTGCATCTAATCTGCTGATTGCTGCCAGGGAGACAGGGTAGGGCAGACATGCCAGAATCATAACAATAATGTCATTTTTGGCATTGTTGATTTAAGTTTTTAAAAATGCTTTAAATAAATACATTTATTTTGTTTGGACAGTAGATTTTGTATGCCATTTCACTTCAACTGATAAGTCATTCAGGCATAAAAAGTCTCCCTAAATCATAAACCAAC
Organism: Girardinichthys multiradiatus; assembly: GCF_021462225.1. Classification (NCBI taxonomy): domain Eukaryota; kingdom Metazoa; phylum Chordata; class Actinopteri; order Cyprinodontiformes; family Goodeidae; genus Girardinichthys; species Girardinichthys multiradiatus. Next base: position 20,705,571 of record NC_061801.1, read on the forward strand.
AAGTAGCCAGTTTTGAAATCTATTTTTCTGTTCGGGCTGCATAAGGCCTTGCAGAAGGTCATGGATTCGAATCCCAGATGGGGTCCTCCTGCATGGAGTTTGTATATGTTCTCCCTGTGCATGTGTAGGTCCTCTATGAGTACCCTGGGTTTCTTCTACAGTTCAAAAACATATGTACAGGTCCTTCTCAAAATATTAGCATATTGTGATAAAGTTCATTATTTTCCATAATGTCATGATGAAAATTTAACATTCATATATTTTAGATTCATTGCACACTAACTGAAATATTTCAGGTCTTCTATTGTCTTAATACGGATGATTTTGGCATACAGCTCATGAAAACCCAAAATTCCTATCTCACAAAATTAGCATATTTCATCCGACCAATAAAAGAAAAGTGTTTTTAATACAAAAAATGTCAACCTTCAAATAATCATGTACAGTTATGCACTCAATACTTGGTCGGGAATCCTTTGGCAGAAATGACTGCTTCAATGCGGCGTGGCATGGAGGCATTCAGCCTGTGGCACTGCTGAGGTCTTATGGAGGCCCAGGATGCTTCGATAGCGGCCTTTAGCTCATCCAGAGTGTTGGGTCTTGAGTCTCTCAACGTTCTCTTCACAATATCCCACAGATTCTCTATGGGGTTCAGGTCAGGAGAGTTGGCAGGCCAATTGAGCACAGTGATACCATGGTCAGTAAACCATTTACCAGTGGCTTTGGCACTGTGAGCAGGTGCCAGGTCGTGCTGAAAAATGAAATCTTCATCTCCATAAAGCTTTTCAGCAGATGGAAGCATGAAGTGCTCCAAAATCTCCTGATAGCTAGCTGCATTGACCCTGCCCTTGATAAAACACAGTGGACCAACACCAGCAGCTGACATGGCAACCAGACCATCACTGACTGTGGGTACTTGACACTGGACTTCTGGCATTTTGGCATTTCCTTCTCCCCAGTCTTCCTCCAGACTCTGGCACCTTGATTTCCGAATGACATGCAGAATTTGCTTTCATCCGAAAAAAGTACTTTGGACCACTGAGCAACAGTCCAGTGCTGCTTCTCTGTAGCCCAGGTCTGGGGAATGCGGCACCTGTAGCCCATTTCCTGCACACGCCTGTGCACGGTGGCTCTGGATGTTTCTACTCCACACTCAGTCCACTGCTTCCGCAGGTCCCCCAAGGTCTGGAATCGGCCCTTCTCCACAATCTTCCTCAGGGTCCGGTCACCTCTTCTCGTTGTGCACCGTTTTCTGCCACACTTTTTCCTTCCCACTGAGGTGCCTTGATACAGCACTCAGGGAACAGCCTATTCGTTCAGAAATTTCTTTCTGTGTCTTACCCTCTTGCTTGAGGGTGTCAATAGTGGCCTTCTGGACAGCAGTCAGGTCGGCAGTCTTACCCATGATTGGGGTTTTGAGTGATGAACCAGGCTGGGAGTTTTAAAGGCCTCAGGAATCTTTTGCAGGTGTTTAGAGTTAACTCGTTGATTCAGATGATTAGGTTCATAGCTCGTTTAGAGACCCTTTTAATGATATGCTAATTTTGTGAGATAGGAATTTTGGGTTTTCATGAGCTGTATGCCAAAATCATCCATATTAAGACAATAAAAGACCTGAAATATTTCAGTTAGTGTGCAATGAATCTAAAATATATGAATGTTAAATTTTCATCATGACATTATGGAAAATAATGAACTTTATCACAATATGCTAATATTTTGAGAAGGACCAGTATTAGGTTAATTGACTATTATAAATTATTCTAAGGTGTGTGTGTTTGTGTAAATGGATATTTCTTCTTTAGTAGAATCTATGGAAAATCCCAAAGATAATAGTTTGTGATTCCCAAAGCTGAAAAACCAGCCTAGAGCACTAGTTCTGGTGGTAATTAGGCTTTCCTTAGTGGTATAATATACTTTCAAGGTAATTATAGAATTAACCTGTTGATCAACAAATAAGTACCAAAACCAATCAGATAAGGTGTTCACACCTTTACACCTAACTTCTCAAAAAAGAAAAGCAGAAAACAAAATTATGTAAGGCTCGAGTAAGAATGGCAGTGGAGAACAGTAAGTTGGAAATTAAGGGTGATGATTGCTTCCATTTACCTCTGAGGTTGGACCTTCAATCTGAGAATAACATCAAACTCTTCTTAACAGTATTCCAGTTCTATGATTAAACGTCAGTGGGATTTGATGAATAATGATGCTCAATGGCCAGACTAAATACTATTAGCATAAAAAGCTAATACGAATGTGTTTCTTTGTATTTTGTTTTTTTAACACTATGGTAGTGTGTTCCTATAAGCAGGGTGTACAGTACTGTATGTGTGATAGATTTAATGAGATACAGTTACACAGAAAGCCAAATAAACCGTTTCTTGCTATTACTAACTTTTTTGCAAGGAATCCCTATTGGATTTTGAGATCAGAGTTGGTGAGAAACCTCCCATTTTCCCACTCATCAATTTGACTTCTAGGGATGTTTCTGGTCATTTTTCAAAACTTTTAACTTCTCAATAAAAATTGAGTGTATATGTAAGTCATAGCCTTCAATCAATCAGGCAGTGCTAATGATGGATTAGTTTTTTAAGTACGTTAGTTGTTTCTATCTTCTTTCTGTCGCTCTGACATAACAATGTAAAAAAAGCCTGTGATATGGTTTCAAAACGCCTGCCAAGATGGTGGTACTTTGAATTTCTTGAGGTGGTACTTAGTATAAAAAGTTTTAGAACTACTGGCCTGGAGTAAGCAATCAACTGATTGATGATCTCATTGGTCCATTGTCAGATATTTACTCGAATATTTACTATTTCAAAAATGTTGCTTTTTGAAACAGATTACCTCATGTAGACATTATTACTAGGTGAGACAATGGGACAGAAAATGGGTAAAAAGGCAGCAAAGGTAAAACAAAAAATATTTAACATTCTAAAAAAAACATTACAAGAAAAACTGGATCATCAGAAGCAAAGTACAACGAAATGGGAATGGGGGAATTGTGTCTGTAAAACATAACATCTTTTGTGTTTAATTGAAAAAAAAAAAGCTTTGAAACAATAAAAAAAAGAATACAACACTGAATGGAAAGAAATATATCACATGATACCACATAATTGACTTGAGAGTCAGTCATATTTTAAGGTGATGACGTATAATTTTCCTGGGTCAGGGTATTCTTTTTGTTGTCTTTGTTTTTACATTAAAAGCTCACACAGTGTACCCAATTGAAAATGAGAAACCCATTAAAAAGCTGAAGGTAATATATTTGATTCAAATTCATTTATCCCTGGCACCCCAAAGTCACATTTTACTGTCATAAAATGTTTGTTGGGAACTCAGATGGGGTGGTTTGTCTCATTGGTTATGGAGATTGTCATGACACACAAGAATGTGGAATTTGTTCTTAGTTGTTTATGTAGCTTTAAAAATGTAACATTATCAGATTCATGTAAATCATGCTTTTATTTTTAGTAAAATTCTGGCTTTTTTATGTACTTTAAAAGAAAATTTATGAGACAGTTGTAACAACAATGGCTATTACTAATTTAGAGGAAGGATGTCCAGCTGCTGCCAAATAAAACATTTGTGACTCATGATGTGCTTTATTCCCTGTTATAAAAAAAAGAAGATATTTAGCTTTTGGAAACCAAATAACCCATTCTTTAAAACTTGAGTGTATTCAGAGGGACTGATAGAATCTTTTAGCTTACTTTCTTTTTTGTTGATCTTTATGTGAACAGAAGGGAATTTGTTTTTTCTCTCTCTTCTTTAAACATTCCCTACTGTTCACAAGCCTTCAGCATGTGTTTCTGTTCTCAAAAGCTAGTTAGACAAAAAAAAAAAAAAAAAAGGATCCTGTGGGAGGGGTACAGAAGTCAATCTGCACCGCCCCGGCAGAAACAAAAACTTTGGAAAGTCCACACATCGTCACATTGCTGAATGCAGCCACATTCCTGCCTGTGGATTACAAAGCCTAACTATTATTCAAGACAGCCACCTATTTCAGAAAAGTAAGTTTTGATTTGTTTGCTTTCAATCTTTCTCTTTGCTGTTATTTTCCCTGAAAGCTTTGAGGGCAGATGCCAACAATTTTTCCTTGACTCTGCGCTAGTCCATTTTATTATGTATCGAAACAATTTATTGAGGTTGCATATCTGCAGATTATGCCTTGAGGTTGTCAAATATTTTACGTGTGAAAACAGAAACCTTTAGATAAAAAGCTGGGCAGCAATATTTGCTATGAAATTCGCTGTCAGTCCCAACTGCAACTCCAGAGGTTTACCATCAGGACTTGATTTAACCAACAAAAGAACCCTTAAATTGATCCCATATTAGCTGTTCAGTTCATCTCCCACAGACTTTTTTTTTTTTTTCAGTCCAGCAGTGTGATGTTTGGGGAAATAACAAGACTTTCTGTTTTCCTTGGAGCTGCATAAACAGTTTATGTAGACTCTTCCTTTCCTCTCTATATGAATTATATCTTATCTGATTTCGGCAGTGTGGTATTATTTAAAGACAACGATGCTGCAGACCTTCCTGAAACAGTCAGCCAGACGTTCAGTGACCAGCAGATAACCTCTGGGTTCAGACCCTGATTGTGCCTCAGGAAGACGGGCAGAAATGTTGCCTCACTGTCTTATGAGTAAATTCCTGTTGACCATGGTGTTTAAGTGACCAGTGACCTGTCTATTTTCATAGTTACATTGTTCAAATTTTGTTTTTGATTTTGATGAACAGATACTTTTTGCTTTTTTAGCAGCAGATATTTTTGTATTGTAACTTTAGCTAGACACAGTCCCGATACAATGGGACTGTGACAGTAGGAGACATCTGGCCATGATTCTTATCAGTTACCACATTTGACCATTGTTTTCCTCATTTTCTTTCTGCCGACCTCTCAACCTTCTAAGATTGCAATTATCTGCTCTTTTACTGCCACAGTCATTGTTGCTCATCCACCGGACAAGGACAATTGAACCACTGACCGAACATCTTCACACCGCTGAGACTGAGATCCCGCTTTTACAGAAAACTTTAAGCGATGGAGGGATATCTGATGAGGCTCACCTTGCTTCTGTGCATTGCTCTTGCAGCCTCATGTAAGTCTTACCAGCTCTTATTTCTTTCTTTCACCTTTTACATTTAAGGTCTTTCTTTCTAAGTCTTGCATTTATAAAGCTTGAAACATTAGACAAAAGGCCAGCAGATTTAGTCAATTCTGAACCTCAGAGTGATAGTTCTGTCAAACTAAAGTTCAAAGGCAGATATTAATCTTGTCTTGTTCCTTTCTTTGACGTCATTTTATTCTAAGTACATAAAAGGGTCTTCTGTAGTTCATGATTTTGCAGAGACAGACAATGCACAAAATAGTTCCTTCCACATGAAAGCCATCCAAATTTAATTCTTTACTGTCAGGCCACTTGGGGAAACTTGGTTAGTGTAGTTTTTCAGGTTTTGGTGCTCAGTAAACGTTTTTCTTAAAAACGTGTCCCAAGACACAAGAAAACATGTGGATACTGATTTTATTTAATCCCTCTCAGTTGCCCCTCATCCATCAGCCTACATGCTGTAGCTGACTGACCGTAACAGATCCCAACCAGTAATCCCTACAAGGTATTGAAGATAACAAATCCCTCCCTTACCCAGTGAGCTGAAATTAAGCTTCTAACTCTTTACTGGTGCTCGGAATAATGCTACAAAGTGTTTCCCCTTTTTTAGCAGCGAGACTGATATCCAACACTCACAACCATATGTATAATAAAATTGGGACTAATATATTGCAGTGTTTCAGATCTGCACACCAGATTTGAGAAATAACAGAATTAAAGGTGCGTTAGAGTTTTTAGTTGGACTTCAAATTCGTTGAGAGATACTAATATTGGCAGATGAAGTTAATGTAGAACATTGTACCAGGCATCAGGTTCTGAAAACCCAGAAGCTTTCTTTCCCAGATCACTCCTTACTCTTGAAACCACCATTTTCAAAAGGTCTATTGAATGAAGATTGAGGTTTACTTGACTTAACTGATCTAAATCCTAAAATGGATGATAAAATGGGAACATGTTCAGTCTTAATATGTCAAATGCTGGTACATACATACATGAAAGATTGAAGTTGTGACCTGACAAAATGTAAAACGTTCAAGAGAACTGAATACTTTTGCAAGGTGCTGCAGCTTTTCATGTAACGTCACTGTTATATTTAAATGTTTGTTAAATTTTAATTAAAAACATAAAGAAGCCCACTCTTTCTGTTTCTCAGTCTGAAAAACAGAAGGTTGCTCGTCTGTGAATCTGTGAATGTCATAAAAAAACACCCTGCCTTTGTTAAATGTAGTTTAACATTCACCACTTCTAAATTACTTAAGCGCAGACTTTTTTGTTTCCATATTCAAAGGTCTTTAAACATAACCAAAAGGAAAAGAAGAAATTTTCTTATTTCTTTTGAAGAAAGACAAAGTGGAAGATTTATTGCTAGAAAAGCTTGCATGCCGAATCTGGCTCCAGTACTGACCTGCTGCATTACAAATCACATTCTTTCCTCAGGTACTAAGCAGCCTCTCAGCATGGGTGCTGGTGGCAGGGATACAGTGTTGTATTTTGGCCAACTGGCAAACCTGTGGAGAGTTTGACCTTATGTAGTTTCACTGCAGGGGATCAGTCTCGCTTTCTGCCACTGCAGTTTGTAGGGGGCTGCTTTGTTCAGTCCTAATTGCCTGCATGACACATAGTTCTGAACTCAATATCAGCTTTTTTCTCCTCTTTTAAAAGAGACCCTGGGGGATCTTCTTTTTTTCTTATTTGTGAATCTGCCAGAGCAACTTTAGGTGAAGCCCCAATGGGAGCTGAAACATTGTTACAGCAGTATATTCTGATATTGTGCTCTGGATTTCTGAGGCATTAATCAAAACATTGGTGAGACATAGATGAGTTGCTGTATCTTGTTACTTGTGTGTTCATCATTTTTTGCATCAAATGAATCTGGCATTTTCTCAGACAGTCTCCTGGGCTTAAGACTACTTTTTCAGTTTCACAAACATGAGTGTGTCACAACATAGTCTTCATAATCTCTCACATTTATACTTTTCCAGACTAATCATGAATTTGAAAATTCATTCTAAGCACGCAATAACATGTTAAGGCTTTTTAAAATGAAGACCTGTTCAGCTATAAGTGACTAGAAACATATGTTGTGAAAAGCTGCTCAAAAGAAGAAGTAGACAGAAAAAAAAATATTAAAGTAAATCAAACGTAGCCTGCAGCCCACCACAAATCCCATAACACATGGGCAAAGCAGTGCTGTATTGTGTTTTCCTTCAACTCAGTCCTGCTTTAGCTTTATTTAATCTTTTTATATGTTTGACCATGCTGTCAACTGTGAAGCATGACTTTAACTGCAATTCTTAAATTCCCTCTTAACTTTACTCACTTCATCACTGCATTTAAAGATATAAACATGGATCCTGTATTGTGTAATCAATGTACAGTCATATTCAATAAATGATTTAAAAGTTCATTTATTTCAGTAACTCAATTCCCTCAGTGCAACACATAAAGATTAATTACACACAGGCAGACACTTCAACCCTTTATTTAAGTTAGATTTGATGATTTTCCACTTAAAGCTAATGAAAATACAACATTTAAAATTTGGATATCACATCAGATCAATATATATATATATATATATATATATATATATATATATATATATATATATATATATATATGGTATAATCTTGATGGATTTTTGTTTTAATACTAGATCTTAAACTGTAAGCTGACAATCAAAAGTTACAATTGGCTTTAAAATCCTGTTTTTATCACCCCTGAATAAGTATAAGTATAAGTAAACCCCAGCTCATGTTTTTTTTTACATCTAGAAAAGATAATTATTTTTTCATCCTAAACCTGGATAGTTCAAAGTGCCTTATGCTTGAATCAGTCAGGTTTCTCTCTTCTTGTTAGCATCTTATCCATAATATCTGAGCAGATTTTTGTAAGGCTTCTATAAAAAAGACAATATTAGGCAGGTTTTAGTTTATTTATGCTGCCTCCCTGTGGGGCAGATTTTTTTAAGTGTTGCTTTTTTACAAATCTTACAGTCTTTAGCACACAAGTTTGTTACTACACACCGTAAGTGTCCAATGTTGTGTTTGGCAGCTGTTTTGGTTTAAGTCTAAATGGTTTGGATGAAAATACTTATTAGTCACATTAAGTCTTTTTATATGTGATAGTTTTAGTCAATGAATAAATGTTTTATGTATTGTACATTATCATGTGTTTCAACACATCATTTTGACAAAATACTACAATGTTAGGAGAATAGAATGGCCTTAAACTGTCAAACAAGCAAAACAAAAATACATTTTGATAGCTAATTAACCACTTGAATTGCACCCCCCTGTACTTAAGCCCTCTGATCTTTCATTAATGAGCTGCATCACTTGAAAACTGACTGTAGCTCTTTGTTTTTTAGCCTCCATTTCTTAAATGATGCCCACAGTTAGGTTTATAATCGTTATGTGCGTCAGTTGAATGAACAGAAGTCAAGAGCAGCTGTACATTCTGTGTTTAAGTGATGTCAATTTACCCTTGAATAATGATTGAACAGCATTAAGTCTGTAGTTTTGGCTTGCATATATTTCCTACACAGGCTTGTGCCATCCATCCATCCATCCATCCATCCATCCATCCGTCCCTCCCTCCCTCCATCCCTCCCTCCCTCCCTCCCTCCCTCCGTCCGTCCGTCCGTCCCACCTGGTTTTTGGAAGTTACATATCTAAACTATGCCCCCTGTGAGAATGTGTACTAATAATTCTAAGTAAAGTTATGCAGAAAACCATAATTTTGAAAAGTATAATGTGTAGGAACCTTATTAACAGGTAAGTAATATGGAAAGCCTTCCTATAAATAGTGCTCCACCAAATGAGTAAGGAAAAAAAAAACACAAAAATGATAAAAGCCTATCCAGAAAAGCATGGCATCCTTTTTGTTGCATTCATGGGGTTAAAAATAATATAGTAAAGATAAGATAACCCTGGTAATATCCTAAAGGGCTGTTTCTTAAATCTGAGTAGGCTTCTCCAGATACAGAGGAACATGTAAATCGTTGTAATGTCACTGTAAGAACATAAAATCTAAATATTCTAGTAAATTTGTTTTTATTCCAGCAATACAAGGTATTGAGTATAATTCTGCATTATAGGCTTGTTGTTGCATGTATGCCAGCCGCGTGCCACCTCCTTAGCAGACAAATTTCTGATATGTTTTTCAGACCAAGCACATTAATCACTATCATAAAAGCTAGCTGTGGCAGTTGGACAGATTTACAATTATCTTTGCGTCTGACTGAAGTCTTTGTGATTATGCACTGTGTGTGCAGCATTTCCTGGCTGGGTAATAGTGTTGAACATACCCCCTGCTGCAGCAGCTTTCCCAGAGGAACTCAGGCTTCATGATGTTAACTGCCAGACCTCCTGCTGCACTTTTGCCAACCCCTGAGTCTCCCGCCATGGGCTGAGGGAAAAGTACAAAAGTAATTAGCCCATTGCTGGAGGAGGGTGGGTGGGTGGTTGGGGCGGGTGTGGGGTTTAGAGTCTGAAAAGGGATCTTAAAGAGAGACGCAGACTTAGACAGATGCACAAACAGAGATAAGAGAGTTCATAAAGGCTGATTCATGGAGACAGTGAGGGAGTGCGGGGTCAAATCTTTGTGACTGTCAAAGACCAGATAAGTGTTTCAGAAGAAAGATTTAGGAGAAGAAAAGGAAATAAAAAAAGAAAACTTGGAAACAGGACAAGACATGATAAAATAGTGTTTTATACAGCAGCCAAGTGAAATTGTAAGTCATAAAAAGTGAAAATCATAGAGTAATCAGACAGGAGAGAAAGAAATAGGAACTTTATGGGCGTCTAATGCTGGGCATGAAGAAGTTGAAAAGGAAGAAAAACAAAAAGAGATGACATAGGTTTCTCAAAAGTTGAACTGAAGTAGAAAAAAAAAATAAGTTGGAAATGCAAAGAACTTGATAAAAAAAAAAGAAAATGTTAAAAATGGCTTTGAGAGTCAAAACAGTCCACTTCCCCTGAGCCAGCTCAGCCTGCAGTCAGACTGGGTGGCAGGGAGACGCGACCACTTGTCGCTGCCTTAGACCGATTTCAATCTCCCACAATGTTATGCCCCTCCCAAATAACAATCCATTTCTGACTGCCTTTCTTTTCCACTGTTTGAATACAAAAAAGCTGTGTCGGGAAGCCTCACTTACACTCTGGCCTTTTTTTTCACATATGTTTTGTGTAGTAAACATTTTTAAAGATAGTTTCAACATGCACACTGGGATGGTATTGATTATATTTGTGTGGGCCAAAGTAGAAACAACAGTAAAAATTTTAGTGACACAAAATTTGTTTAACATCAACACTCCTTAATACTGAAGCACTAAAAGGTAATTATGTAGTTTACGAAAAGCTAACATATTGACCCTTAGTTGACTGAACTGTTTGATTTCACCTTGATGTAATTAATGTGTTGCTGTGCATGTCTTGCACCCTCGGGTGCAAAGGTTTTCATTATGCTGCTGCATGTGCATTGAATGGCTCATTAGGAGCAGTTGAGAATACCTCGTCTGCATGGCGACCACTTGTGCCCATGTCAACACGTCTGCTGTCTGTGAAGATAAGGCATGGCGTTATGTATTCTTATCTGAATGTCCATCTGACCTGTTCAAACCCAGTGGTAGACACAAACACTGGCAATGTGTAGCACATGTTTATTAGAACAGGCATTTAGATGAGTGTTATTGGTAGGTGAACTACTTCAAAACACAAAGTTTCAAATTGAGATGTTCTAAAATGCCAGGTCCAGATATTGCATCGACAAAGAGTCAACTTTCTATTTTCCTGCTTGATCAAAATTGAATTAGGTTTAGCACTTGGTAAAATGTTTGGATCAGTTTCTCAAAAAACCCATACACTTTACAAATTTGCTAATTTCCCATTAGAGACATTACAGACATTAGATGTGACTTTTTAAGCTTTGGAAAGAAAAAGCAAATGGATTACTTCCCTGCTCACAAATTCATTAGTGCTGTTGGGTTTCTGAAAGCCCAGATGATAATGGTGAAATTACAACAAAATCAAAATTCAGTTTAACATGTCAAGCGTTGCCTGGGACTCAGATTTTTAGTGTATGGCCTGCACATAAACCTAAATATTCTTTAGCACACAGTTATGCTGTTATATTTCTAATTTCTCAGGAGCAGTTTCTATATGTGCCTGATATAGCCTACATTTTTTACCTTTACACGGTGTCATACATCTATGATAGTTACCTCCTGTATGAGTACTCCTGGAAATAGCTCTTGGACTATAAATCAACTTAAATCCCAGAAGCATTTCATCTATCAGTTCTTAAAATGCAGACACAAAACTAAAAGACTTTCTAATATATCATGAAAATTTCTGTTGCCTCCCTGTCTGTTTTTTTCTATTCTAAACTTTAGTTTTTGTATCCCATTTAATTTTAGACCCAGTGTGCACGGTTTGGTTTCATTGGGGAGAGTTTATGTCTCTGCTAGGAATTCCTTTTTAATCACAGCAATCTACTGTAGAAACAGACTGGGAGAAAAATTGTGTGGTATGAAAACCCTGAGTAAACATACCACTCTTCTGAAATATTTACAGAAGATTTAAACATATAAATGTATAACATCATTTAGTTACTTTTATTTAAAAAAAACAATATAGAGGCTACTGCAGCTAAAACTAATAACGGTAAAATCAATTAGTAGTTCTAATTCTTAGGGTGACACAGTATATTACAAATTTATTGTTATCACAGGATCACTCTACACGATATAATTACTGTAAAGAACAGCTTGGACTGCAAAATATTATTTGTAATTGTATAAGTACAGTGTATTCAGGCTCTCTATGCAGTAATATATTTGGTCATTAGTTATTTCATTGCCAAAATAGCAGATTTAGCCAGATGCAACTTTTTTGAAAAACCCATGTTGAGAAGGGAATAGCATGGTTTTTCCAGTATCTGGATAGACTACTCACTATCTGTGGACTGGCCCAGAAGGACAGACAAACTTGCATTGCTGGTAACTGAATGAATTTACCAGGAGAGAAGGAAACTGACGTTTAACAGCTGGAGAGGAAATTAGTGAGATGAAAACCAGGTAGGTCTCACAATGCAACTAGATGAGGACCGAAAAATGAGATGATGATGGAAAAGGATATATGAACAGAAAAAGAAAACACTTGGATCTACACTGGACACAAAAGGATATACTAACCAAAAGCTAAAGACTATCACTAAAGTAAGCTAAACCAGTAGTAGTTAAATAATCATGCACAGAATAGAATGCCTTTTGCAGTTCTACTCTTTATAGAGTATAGCTGATGTTAGCAATTAGTTGGGCCATCTGCTTGGATAGCAAGCCTGCAGTCCACTGCTGAAAAGACACATCTCTTGTAGTGTGTTTTTCACAACAAGACATATTTTTTAACTGCCAACTGTCTATCTCGCAAGTGAGAGAAAAGTATAACAGCCATCTTACAGCCAGCTGATCAGGTAGGAATGGGAACACTACATTACTCCATTCTTCAAACAGCTGCAAACTCTGATCACTCTGATAATTTGTTTGGCGTTTAAAGGACTTCAAACCATAATAACTATATAATGGAAAATTTTAGTGGGTTTGAAACAGTCAGTTTATAAAACTTTGGTATAACTTGAAACTGATAACTGACCCATGCCTAGTCTAATGTTTATATTCCACTAAGTTGTGCATTTTTTACTTATGCATTTCTAAGATTTCTAGGATTAAATAGGCAAGACTTGGTACATTCTGTAAGGAGTTTATCACTTTGTACAGTTGTGAGTCCAAATCTGACAACCTCTGCAGTAAAAAACCCTGTGATATTTGGTGCCTTAGCAGCCTGGTACCGTATGTTGGAAAACACTATTTACAAGGTCTTATGTGGTTGGTAGAGGCCTATTAGTTCAGTGTAGTACACTGAGGAAACTGATCCCAATAGATAGTTGGCTCTAACCCAAGAGATTTAGGGTTGAGTTCTATATGAAACTAAAATTTAATACATTTTGTTTGAAGATAAAATTGTTTCTTTGATTTATGGTTTAAGTTAAGAGCCAAGCCATACAGGTCCTTCTCAAAATATTAGCATATTGTGATAAAGTTCATTATTTTCCATAATGTCATGATGAAAATTTAACATTCATATATTTTAGATTCATTGCACACTAACTGAAATATTTCAGGTCTTTCATTGTCTTAATACGGATGATTTTGGCATACAGATCATGAAAACCCAAAATTCCACGAAAACCCCACGAAATCTCACAAAATTAGCATATTTCATCCGACCAATAAAAGAAAAGTGTTTTTAATACAAAAAACGTCAACCTTCAAATAATCATGTACAGTTATGCACTCAATACTTGGTCGGGAATCCTTTTGCAGAAATGACTGCTTCAATGCGGCGTGGCATGGAGGCAATCAGCCTGTGGCACTACTGAGGTCTTATGGAGGCCCAGGATGCTTCGATAGCGGCCTTTAGCTCATCCAGAGTGTTGGGTCTTGAGTCTCTCAACGTTCTCTTCACAATATCCCACAGATTCTCTATGGGGTTCAGGTCAGGAGAGTTGGCAGGCCAATTGAGCACAGTGATACCATGGTCAGTAAACCATTTACCAGTAGTTTTGGCACTGTGAGCAGGTGCCAGGTCATGCTGAAAAATGAAATCTTCATCTCCATAAAGCTTTTCAGCAGATGGAAGCATGAAGTGCTCCAAAATCTCCTGATAGCTAGCTGCATTGACCCTGCCCTTGATAAAACACAGTGGACCAACACCAGCAGCTGACACGGCACCCCAGACCATCACTGACTGTGGGTACTTGACACTGGACTTCTGGCATTTTGGCATTTCCTTCTCCCCAGTCTTCCTCCAGACTCTGGCACCTTGATTTCCGAATGACATGCAGAATTTGCTTTCATCCAAAAAAAGTACTTTGGACCACTGAGCAACAGTCCAGTGCTGCTTCTCTGTAGCCCAGGTCAGGCGCTTCTGCCGCTGTTTCTGGTTCAAAAGTGGCTTGACCTGGGGAATGCGGCACCTGTAGCCCATTTCCTGCACACGCCTGTGCACGGTGGTTCTGGATGTTTCTACTCCAGACTCAGTCCACTGCTTCCGCAGGTCCCCCAAGGTCTGGAATCGGCCCTTCTCCACAATCTTCCTCAGGGTCCGGTCACCTCTTCTCGTTGTGCAGCGTTTTCTGCCACACTTTTTCCTTCCCACAGACTTCCCACTGAGGTGCCTTGATACAGCACTCTGGGAACAGCCTATTCGTTCAGAAATTTCTTTCTGTGTCTTACCCTCTTGCTTGAGGGTGTCAATAGCGGCCTTCTGGAACGCAGTCAGGTCGGCAGTCTTACCCATGATTGGGGTTTTGAGTGATGAACCAGGCTGGGAGTTTTAAAGGCCTCAGGAATCTTTTGCAGGTGTTTAGAGTTAACTCGTTGATTCAGATGATTAGGTTCATAGCTCGTTTAGAGACCCTTTTAATGATATGCTAATTTTGTGAGATAGGAATTTTGGGTTTTCATGAGCTGTATGCCAAAATCATCCGTATTAAGACAATAAAAGACCTAAAATATTTTAGTTAGTGTGCAATGAATCTAAAATATATGAATGTTAAATTTTCATCATTACATTATGGAAAATAATTAACTTTATCACAATATGCTAATATTTTGAGAAGGACCTGTATATCAAATCAACATAGCAATATCAATGTATGCAATTTGCAATTGCAAAGGACTTGGGTGAAATATTTGGGTGGTACAGTAAAGCCCAAACCTATTAATACCCCTGGAAGATTTAGATTTAGATTAAACTATTTTTACTCAACCAAGAAGTTTGTGTCTGATTGGAATTAAGGCCGGCATCTTTTAAAAGACAATAAAGCAATGCAAAGCAAGAATCAGTTCTGAAAAAGAAAGTATCTATGTTTTTATTTACATTTTATGTCGTGGTAAAATGTATTTATACACCTCTAAATATTCAAAAGCCTTTATTGGCACTATAGCAAACAGACAGCTTTTTGCATGTTTCCACTGGTATTTTGACAGTTTATCTTAGGTAATGAGCTTCACACCTTTGAGGCTGGAAGGACTCCGAGCCGGCACCCTAATCTTTATCTCACTTCACAGATTCTCCATCAGAGTCAAGTCAGGATTCTAGCTGTGACTCTCAAGAAAAAATATGCTGGTAAATTCAAACGATTAGTCATAAATCTAAATCTGTCAGCAGTATGAATATTGTTGTGCCTAACTATAACTATGTAGCAATCGCAGTGCTTTTACTTTCTACATGGCAATCAAACATATTTCCTGTTGGATGGACTTTCTATGAGCTTGAAGCCCACACTAAATATGGATTTTAGTGATGAAGGTATTAAAGTTTACATAGAGTCTGAGTGGTCATCCTAACAATGTAAAAAAAGAGAAGACTGAGAAATTAATTATTAAACTATAATAAGATGGACTTAAATTGTTTGTTCTCTCATTAGAAAAAAACACATTTGTTTGACAGATTCCCTTAAAAGTAAACTTGAACCACACTCAACATTAAATGCCCTTTTCCGCCCAATATTCAACTGAGGAACATGCTTTCAACCCTCCCTAAACATTAACGT
Organism: Girardinichthys multiradiatus; assembly: GCF_021462225.1. Classification (NCBI taxonomy): domain Eukaryota; kingdom Metazoa; phylum Chordata; class Actinopteri; order Cyprinodontiformes; family Goodeidae; genus Girardinichthys; species Girardinichthys multiradiatus. The sequence continues at coordinate 20,721,299 of NC_061801.1, forward strand.
TTCACAATTACACATTTTATATTCCATTTATAAACCCCCTGGGAAGTCAATGTAATAGGAGTGCCACTTCATGCAAGGACTGGGAGGGTAGTTCCTGTTAATTCATGTGCCACACTAGTCTATCTGTTTTTAAAGATCTGAAAAGTCTCTCTGTGAAGTCGATGAGTCTGCTTACAGTGTGTGTGTTTAGGAGTGATGTGATGAAAAAGTCCTCCCTGTATCTCCTTTATTGGCTTACATTTCTGTGATATGTCAGGAAGCAGAATTTAGTAACCAGCGAGAAAAGGCTTGACAGATTATTCTAATATCAGCTCATGCACTATTACTACATCATATCAAACAGTCAAACTCTGGATACTTAATAATCCTTTTACAGATGCTTGAGGGAATAAAGCAACAGTTTTGCTGGAACTCTCCCTCTTGTCCAGACACTTTCATTAGTTAAACAGTAAAAATGAAATCATGAACGTGAAGCTGTCTCATAAATCTTACTGTAAGATAATTCAGAAAGCTTTATGCTCATGAAGGCAAAGGAAGTTCTGTGTGCTACGCACTGGCGTGTGCTGTCACGTTCTTGAAGCCTTGATTATAAAATCTCCATCATATGGAAAAGCATTAATAATTGCTTTCAGAAATCAGTCATGGAAAACAAGGTAATATCTGTTGGCTCAACATGAAGCACATGTTGAGCGAAAGCTACATCAATCTTGAATGATTGGGAGCAGCCACTGTGCACTGAATCTCCTAATGCCTCAGTCTGCTTTGGCTGCACACAGTTAGCATGAAACTTTCTAAATTAGTCTTTTTCCAGCACTTAAATCTTAAGATGATTAATTGTGTTTTGATGGTGCTCTTTCACTATACAGTGGAAAAATTAGACTAAATAAGTTAATACAGAAGACACACTTTCCCCAGTAACTGATAGTGCCTAGAATATAATAGATCCCCTGAGATACTTTATGTGCATTACCATAGGAAGATATCTCTTTTCTGTATAATGCTGTTTCTTCCTATAAAATATCCAACCTGATAATATAATTCAGTAAAACTGAAATGGCTAAATACTATCAGCAGAAAAGATGTAAAGTGAGGCCAACAATGCCAGTTGCTGGAGTTCAACGATGAGTCGATGGACAAATGGCTCCCAGAGGTGTAAACAGTGGTAGTGTGAAGACAGCCTGTCTCCAGAACAGCTCTCACATCCTCAGTTCCTCTCCAGTAAACACTGGAAGCAGGATTTGGCCCAAAGATCCATCATAAGCCATTAAACTGACAAGACTAATAAGCATTTCTTCTTTTTTTCTGACAGAGCTTCAGGAATCAGAATATGATGGTGACATGGTCAGGAAGCATGTGTGTTGTATGAAGTTTGTAATGTGTAGCATGCAGGGGTTAGAGGCCAGGGGACAGTTTATGCCCCTGCAGAGCACTGATAAGAGCTTGTTTACCTTCCTGTGGATGGTCAGACCTCAATCTACAGCTGCGGAAACACTGGGACAATAGGTGTGTGTATATATGTGTGTGTGTCTGTGTGTGTGGAGTCAGGAGTAAAACTTGAGCCAGCCTTGAAGCTCCCTTTTTCCTCTTTGACTAACTCTGATAGGACTGTTGACCCTCCCTCCTCTTTCGCCGTCATGAGTCTGTCGCGCGACCCTGGACACAAACAGTTTACTGTATCCCCAGAGACCATGGGAGACAGTTGGTCTTGAAGTTATTTGCTTTCAGGGTTTCCCCCTCATTTCTTCTTCCTTCTCATTCTTCATAAAAAAAGCTGCCATGCTTTACTTGCTAAACTGTTGACAATTATTTTTCTTACTGTGATTCACAATGAATAATGAGCATGAAGAACAGTGCACAAAAATAAAATCTAGCACCCAAAACTGCAAGGAGAGATGCACTGATCAGACATTATTAGCCAAACTGTAATCTCGTATTTTTCTAAAGCTTAGAGCTGCAGACATTTTTCTTGAGAAGATAAATAACTGGATCCATAATATTTGTTCTTGCTTTCCTGCCATGAGGAGGTAATTGTCATGTTTGGTTTGTAATTGAACCTAAACGCAAACAGAACTAGAATAGATAAAAAGTATTTCATGACAACAAAAGGCAAACTTACAAAACAGCACGGGAGGAGCAGAACATAGACTACAGGGAACAACAGGCATGACAAGGAATGGAACATCAGATAGTACAACAGAAGAATCCAGCGGTGAGGAAAGAAAACCAGAGAGCTAATATAGAGAGAGAAGTATGGAGAAAGGCATTGAGTGCAAGTGATAATGTGGAACAGCTGAGACAGAGAGAGGGCAGATGTGGTGAAGAACAATAATTAACAAGAGTAGAGCAGAAAACAAGAAAACAACATTGAAACCTAAACACAGAGGAATTAACTAATAAGGCAACATCTAACAAATAATGAATGCTGAATATGTCAAGACGTAAATGAACAACAAGGAAATGGTGAAAACACAACACAAATGAAAACCATAACCTAACACCCAAGGATTATAAAAGTAATTAAATATTCATATGAGAAGCAGGTGATGTCACATGTGTGTGACAAACAAAATAATTAGAAGGAAAATGTTTTAAACGTCTATAGGCATCATTTAGTAGCAATTAGCAAAATAAGCCTGGTTACTAGTCCTAAATGTGAACAACAGTTTAAATTCCCAAGAGAGGGTAGGCCCTTACCGTTAGGCCTAATTCAAACCTTTCTGTCCACTCTGTCTGTTCCAAATCTGATGTAAGGAAAATTGTGTCATCATTACCTGCCTGCTTTGGTCCACTACGACTCTGCAGACTTTTGCATGCGGTCGTATTTTGGTGACTGCACTCACTGAATGCGCCGACAGACACAATAATCTTCCCACTCAGAGTGTGGTGCACAGCAGACATTAAAAATGATAGGTCATTTTATGAGCAGGAGATAAACACCAATGGCTTGTTTTAAAAAAATGTATATTGAGGAATGATTTTTCCAGTGTAGATAATATACAGTATTGTTCACAAGGACACAGAAACTGCATTGATAGTCTGCTGAGGAATCACATTTTTCTTTTTCAGATATTTTCTTGCATTTTAATCTATAGACCACTACATTATCACATCCCACGGGGCTGTTGTGAACACTGTGTATCATTATCTGCAATGTGGTTCTTCAGCTGTACTAAAAATAATACAAATAGGGGCGACTGCCTGCCAGGTCCAATGGGTTCATGTTCACAGCGACAGAAAGGTGTGTATAGGGCTTAACTCTGAGTTTTACAAAAGGCTGTCAACTATTTCAAATACACTATGTTATATAACAGAGGCTGATAGTTCAATTGAATAAAGCAGAACAACTTTGTTGTGTTCAGCTAAACCTCCAAGCTGGTTGCTGAAGTCAGCTTCAGATCAATTGGGTATTTTACCAATTCAATAAAAAGCCCCCAAAGTATGGAAGTAAAATAGTCTCATTAGAATCAGACATTTTTTAGACATTGAATTTATAACACTGAATTTTTATCCTGTGCAATTATGTATGTGAATTTTTTTTTGTACTTAAAATTTCCCAGCAAAAATTCACCTGCAAGAATTTGCCTGAAAAAATTCACCTGCAGAAATTCACCTGCAAAAATTCGCCTGCAAAAAAAAAAAGCAAGACTTGAAAGAAAATATATGCTATACCTACCGAAGAACTTCCCGGGTTTGCCGCCGCCATGTTGCCGCTTCTTCCGGTCACTTCAAAACAAGAGCATCTGCGGACAGGGTTGGGGAACTAGCTGTCATCAGGTCAGTCAAACATTTCATTTAGTTCCATTAGATGAAAAAAAATACCAAATCTCAAATGGGTGTTAATTACCTGGCGTTTTGTAATAATATATTTTTGGCAGAAAAATCTCATCACTGATCTTCATCAAGCCACTATCCAGCAAACTGTTAAGAGACTCGCCTTTGCCCAAGGCAATGGTGTGTCACATGATCAAATAAGCGTAATCTGATTGGCTAAAAGACGCTCGACTCGATCGAGTGCTGATTGCTTTGGCTTGAGTCACCAGAAGATCAACACATTTGCAGGCGAATTTTTGCAAGTGAATTTCGGCAGGTGATTTTTTTCAGGCGAATTCTTGCAGGAGAATTTTTGCTGGCAAATGTTAATTACAAAAAGAAAATTCACATATATAATTGCACAGGATAAAAATTCAGTGTTATAAATTCAATGTATAAAAAATGTCTGATTCTAATGAGACTATTTTACTTCCATAACAAAGTGGGTACAAATTGACTTTCTGTTGCAGACAGTTCCTTTACAAATCCGAAAAACAGGTATGGAATGACCAAAACTGTGAAAAGGCAAAGCTGCACAATGACAGGTAGCTGCCAAAGTCTAGTTCTCCAGTGTAGTAGCCTGAATAACTGACCAATATGTATTCACAGAAAATACTGATCGCTTTTAAATAACTTCCTAAACCCATCCTGCTTTTTTGACGTCATTCTTTAACAGCTCACTGACACTGAAAACAGCTAATTTCTTGCTGTGCTAACAACTTCCACACTGAAGAGTCATGATGGTAGCATGACCTGGTCACATCCAGGTATAGTGATAATCAATAATTAAATCATAAAGTTATCAACTCACTAAGTTTTTAACCAGTCAGTCACTAGTCATCACTTCACCTTTCCTGTGAAGTGATGAGTGTTAGGCAGCAGGATTATGCTTTGGTAGACCTCTAAGAAATGGGAGTTGTCCCGTGTTTTATTTGTTGATGACAAAGTTTTTTTTTTTTATAGCTATGACCTCTAAAAATGCTGCCATCATGCACAATTTTCAGAACAAAGCAAAAATATCAATAGTACAATACACAGTACCATAAAGAAATGGTGACTGACTAATAATGGTTTAAAGGGGGGCAGAAAAAGCAGAAGTGGAAGTAAATCTCTGCACATTTTAGAAGATTTGGAAATATATAGAAACTTGGAGTCTTGTATTTTTCTTTCTCTGTAACATTAAGTATTCAATTAAGTTTATCAACAATAACAAATTAAATGCAGTATTGCTTCAATATTCTGTTTTCAAACATATTTCTTGAAGTATTCATATTTAAAACATAAAATATTATTTTACACTCCTCTTGTTCTATCTGCGCTTTTACAAACATTACATGTGACAAAGGGGGCTTTTAAGGGGGGTGCTTTACCCTTGTGGTGAGGGATACAACCAACTCAATAGTATCTCCACACAAGTAGCAACACAGAACATTGCATTTATTTTGACAAGGTGCTAACAAAATAGATTTAAACCATACTGCTGCTATCAAATGGGAGATACATAAAAAATAAGACAACTAAGATTGAATATCCTTTCATTGTTGTTGTTTGCTGACAAATAGCAATCAGCGCAACGGCCCAGCTTGGTATTACAGGACATTAGAAAATCTGCTGTTCATAAGTTCCAAGAGCCTTTGTTTAAAAATCTTGGGGTAGCTTATGATCTTTAAGGGTTTTATTTTGGAACATTAATATTGTATTGAGTAAATTGATATGGCAGCAGTGTCAGGACTTTGAGCTCATCTGAGCATTTAACTGTACAATCTCTAGGCAAGAAAAAAATGGGGGATCACTCGTTTGCTCTTTTTGCTTCTAAGCTCCTCTTTATTGTTTTGTTGTGTCACTTAACCGGATGTGTCCAACCACACAACATCTTTTTGTTTTATATATTTGACTATATTTTAATATTTAAGTTTTATATATTGAAATGTTTATATATATCTTTTAAATTGTATTGATTTGTATTTTATTATCTACCACTGTAAACATGTAAAGCACTCTGAGCACCAGTTAGATTGTTGTAAAGTGCTATATAAATTAAACTTTGATTGATTGATTGATTGTGTCGCTGAAGCTATTGCTGTAAAACTGGACATTATTATCAATCATAATTAAAATTCCACAGGCAATGTGTCATTTGCTGCTAGCATTTGTGGCATAGACGGCCTGTGACAAGTATTTTGCATGGTCATGAAAGTATGTAGAGTAGCTTTTCTCAGATAGAGTTCTTGAGAGGCTTGTTTTTTATGTGTTTCTTCTATGCTGGTCAGAAATGTAAAACTTTTAATTTTGTGGGGTTTTCCATGATGTATATTAGCCAAACAACTTTCTTTTGTTTAATGATAAATCATTCTAATGGGAAGCATCAGCATAGCCACTGGCCTTGGTTCAGCTTTGATGCACTCTTTATAATTATTTAGAAACCTCCTCGACTGTACAACACAATTTCAAAGGTTGGCCTCCTGAATTTACTATTATTGCAGATAACAGTGGAAATACTACTTATACACAGTATTGGAGTATTAACTAATGGGATTTCTTAGGTCATTATAATCTATTAAATAAGTGATTTTTCATAAATAACACAGTGATAAAATATCATGCATATTACATGTGGCTGAGACATGACTGCACTTTTGAAAATCTTTTGAGCTCTACTTTGTGAGACTTGTATCCACAAATTTCCATCTCATTAATCAGAAAAAGTATGAAAAAATAAAACACAGCATTTTTAACCAAACATTACAAAGACTTACAGACGGAATGGAGCAGAACGTAGTTAATGACAAGTCGGAGTCCGGAGATGTCCTATGATGGCCAACGTTGCACTAATGGTACTGTGCACAATTGAGCAAAAACAAAAAACAGATGTTTGTCATTTTGTAAAGCAGTCTTCTGTGTCCTTTAGGAATGGATTGAAAGTTAGAAAAACATAAGCTGACACACTTGAACAGGTAAAATGACCAGATGGGATTTTTCGCCGTTTTATTAATGGTTCCTGGTGCTCCAAAAAATCATGCACTTTTTTTGATTCTTGAGTTTCTTCTTTTTAAACATGCTTTATATTTTTATAGAGTTTTATGAACTTACAGTTACTTTACTGTAAGTACTTTATTTTGTATCCAGTTGTTATTGTTCATATCTAATGAAAAGAGTCTCTTAGTCAAAACTACACTTTGAATCCAGTCTTATTTTATGAATTGAGTTCATTTTCAGTCCTTAATGTTTTCAATTCACATTTACCCATGATGCTTAACATCTAAATGGAAATCGCTGACATCCATAAACACATCTTCTCATGGAATGGGAAATGGTGGGGATTGATATAAGTAGATAAAGGGGACAGAGAATGGAATGGCTCTTATATACCTCATTTACCAGCAAACCGCTTAGCAAAGCCATTGGCATTTCCGGGGTCAAGGGAGCTAAATGAATGTTCTTCTTATCCTATGGTGACTCGTAAAAAGGGAAAAGTGACACACACATTCACACATACACACACACATACCCAGTCGATGTGATTTATACCGAGACCTCGAGTGATAGTCATGGGCCGTTGACTCTGTCACAGCAGAACAAGAGAGAAATAACTTAATGGATGTGGATATTGAGTAACAGACATTAACGCAGAAGGCCAGAATAACAGGAAGTGAGCCTTGACCTCTGTGGCAAGAACAGGGAAGACAGAAGGCAAATGGGCACAGATGATCCTCCGTCTTGATTTACAAGAATAACTGCTGTTCATATTACTATGGTTTACACAGTCCCACAAATTTAAAGCTCTTCTTTTAAGTCAAATGATAAATTAATTAATTTGTTTAAAAAATGTCCATGGCAAATTTTCTTATATAACTTATTCTGGTCCCCTCCTTCTGTTTATTGCTTTCCCTCTCAATTTGTCTCAATCTATCTCCTGCTGATAGTGATGATATTTCCTTAACCAAGTGTTCTCATTGGTGTTTTCTAAATAAGGGGCATCCGGTTTGTGTTCCAATCGTTACGAGTTACCATTAACCCATTCCTCTGCTTTTCTCTACATCCTTTCTTCCTGATTGATGGTGCCTCTTTGGGAGAACAGTCCAAATACATCATAAAGCCAGTGAAGCAGTCTCTCATGCAACATTTCTTACTAAACTGTTTCTGTTATGGTGTGGCATTTCAACAACAGAAGTGGTTTTTTGTTTGGTTTTTTTTTGGTGACTGAGGCCTGCTAGCTACAGTCATATTTTGTGGATGTTCCTCTTATTTTGTCATACAATGCCCTGAAAAAGTAATAATACCCCTTAAACCTTTTCACAGTTTTCAGGTTATAATCACAAACCTCAGTGTATTTTATTGGGCTATTATATGATAAACCAACACAGAAAAGTTCTAAATTGACAACTTTACAAATAACCACAAACATTTCCGATTTTTATGACTGTGGCTATGTCAGACCATTCTTACAATCTCTGGTAAGCAATAGAAGCAGGGCGACACAGCACTGTGGAGTTCATTAAGTTGGATAAAACAATACCCTGGTCTTTTACACCAAACTCTTGCTGGAGAATATTTTGTCCCTGACAACCTTAGACAGGTTAGAGCACACTCAAATACTCACTCACAAATTTAACACAATAGAATACACACACACACACATCGACCAGGTCAAACAGCAGGCATTTATAACCAACCTCACCCATGACCGCACAGCCTCGGCCTGATTTATTCAGCCTCCAGAGACAAGGATCCCCAGGTTAAACAGCAGCCTCATAGCAGAGAGCAAAGAGAGCAGTCTTGATGGATAACTGCGGCTCAGAGTCCTGACGTGTCTGATAAACGTGGAGCGTCTGATATGTTTTTAAACAATGTAGTCCTACCCGCACATTTAACATCCATGCGCTGAAAGCAGGGAAAAGCTTTCAGGATGATTAATACAATTTTGGCCCTTCCCAGGCAGGGAATCTGTAACACAGTGAAGTGGATCTATATGTTGAATGATAGCTCTCTGGCTTTCATACACACAGGTTTCCTTTCAGTTGGTATATGACAGCACTATTGTAGATAGACTAAAAAAATCTTGACAAAAGAATACAATGAGTTCTATGTTGCTGACATTGGATGATCATGTACATTTGATTTCTTTCAGCATCAAGTCAGACATGCCAACCACAAGACCAAAAGGCGACCTATGTGAGAGAGATGCTGAGGGGCTGTTGGACCGATTTTGTCAGAGAAGACAAAGCAGAGGTCCACATCCTTAACCTGATATGGGTTGGGGTAAGAATTTCTGAGTTGTACAAAAATAATGTTATACATGAGCAAATCCAAACAAGTTAATCATTATCTCAGCATGAAGAAAACACCATGCCAGTATTTTGGTAGAAAGCAGATAATTGCCTCTATATTGAAACCTTGTGTCAGAATTCTGAAATAAATATTTAATATTTACTGGAATTTTTGTTCTGACATTTGGACATTCTCATCAAAAAACAATAATGTAAAAAATAAAATAATATAAATAAAAACAAGGGACTGAATTTAGTTTTAAAATTCAAAATATCGCACTGAAATACAAACAGTTTTTCTTTTTTGTGGTCAAAAGCAGGTGAAAATAAAACAAAATACCTTATTTTGATTGAAATTCAGAACAAAATTACTGACAAAGAAAACAAGAAATATAGGCGGTTTTTCTATGGCAATACAGCCACCTAATTCTGCAACCATCATAGACACAAAGGAAGACACTTTGGCGTGTATGTACATTTTTCACCACAAAACAAATATAGATGAACAAGATCTTATAAAATAAACAGATATCTAAAATTTTGTATAAGAGTGGACAAGAAAACCCTTTTTTGGGTCAAATTGTTATGTCTGTGCGCCCAGTCTAATGGGTAAGCAAATACTTTGCTTTTACAAGTTGAGCTGTGAAGGGTGTGGTGAGTATTTTAAAGGGTAAACTTTTTTTTTTTGCCAGTGGTTTAATATTTTCATTAATTAAACTTTGAAAAGAAAATTAAAGCAAGTTTAAATGTCTGGGATTGCTTTTGTCACCACAAAAAATCTGGATAAAAAAAAATAAAAAATTCATTACTCCTTTCAAATGAGATAAGGTGATTTCAAAAAACATTTTTTATGAATCAGCATGTATTATTTAAAGAGCCGCTGTGTGACATAGGCATGTAATTTCAGTCTCATTGATCATACTTTTTTAAGTTTCCTGTCTGGTCAAGTCAAGTGCATTGATGTTAATTAGATAGAAGCCAATCACAATATTTTCCATTACTATAAAAGGACAGGTAATTGTTACAAATACAAGAAAACTGTTTCAAGTTCACTTGCTAAATTTCATTTTACTCAGAGCGACATGATGTAGTCCGAAACCACTGAAGGTGGCATAGCATTACATTTGAACAAGGCCAAATAATTGTGAAAGCTGACAAAAATGTCAGGATAGATAGCTCAAAGTAGGAGTGTGGTCAACAGTGATTCAGACAGATTATAAGTTAAAAAAGGTCTGAAGGGACCAATATATAGTATTAATCTCAATTAATGGAAAATTAAGTTATACTAATACAGATATTAGTACTACATGTAAATTCATACTATACAACTAAAGACCACTTATTGGGGGGGGACTTGTGGCTAGTGCCAATTTACAGCAGTCAGTGGGCGAGAGGCAGGTACACCCTGGACAGGTTGCAGGGTTACAAAAAGACACACAGGACAAACAACCATGCAGACATAAAATAAATCTAGGGACAACAATAGACCCAATAGTCATGCTTTTGAGAGGAAACAGGAGTACCTGGAGAGAATCCATGCATGCATAGGGAGAACATGCAAACCCCATGCACAAAAAGCCCTAGCTGGGATACAAACCCAGGATCTTCTTGCTACAAGGTTCAGTGCCATCCACTTTGTCACTAAATGTAGACCCAAAAGAAATAGTTTGTGCATTAAATACAACATAAAAAGGACCCACTTACTTATTGTTCCAGCACGCAGACACGTATGCTGTAATACCCACTCCCTTTTCCCTTCATTCTCTAAGTAGACCTTTATGTAAGTGGTTTCTTAAAGCTCTTTCCTTTGCATTATTAAAATAATGGAAATCTACACAGTTTGAAAGTAACAGGAAGTTTGTATATATACTTGACAGCCTTAAATAAATAGACAAATTGTGCAAAAGCAACACATTTCACTTTTTATTTTGTACCCTCGGTTGTCACTCTTGGCTTGCGACTTTGATCTGATAAGTTCTGTATTGGAGAAATATTCATAATGTTGGAGTTGCAGGAATGTTAATTTGTTTGAATAATACAGAAATATCTTGATAACTAAGCACTAAATTTAACAGTACATTTTGTTGTGTTCAACAGGGGTATCCAAGACTTGTATTGTAGGTACATCTCAATAAATTAGAAAATCATTAAAATATAATTTCAGTGATTTATTTCAGTAATTTGATTAAAAAACTGAAACTCATATACTAACTAGACACATTACCCAAAGAGTGATATATTTCAAGCTTATATTAAGTGTGTTCTTCCTAACTTTGATGACTTTTTTTTTTATACAGACACAGTGTCTCTGTGTACAGCACTCAGTTTGTCCTCCTTTTGATTGAACTATTGCATCAATGCTGTGTGGCCTGGAGATGATAAGTCTGTGGCTCAGGGGTTAAGGAAATCTAGATTGCTTTGAAATAACGATCCACACATCAAATCTTTAAATACGTTATTGAGGGTAGAAACTGAATTTGAATTGTTCAGACTGAATCTGTATTTGTTATTTAAAATTAAATGCATTGGTTTGAAAATGAATTTCACTAAACTGCAACTGAATTTAATGCTTTGAAATTGAATTTATTTGCTTTGAAACTGAATTTGTATTGAAAATTCAGTTTGATTACCTTCACTTTCAGTTCAACAATTAAATTTCAATTTCAAAATTCCGTTTTTTGTGTCACACATCTGGGTCCTTGAAGCCACAGATTAATCAAACACAGATTTACTGATTCACAGAGGTCATTCACTATTGCTGTGTTCAAATTCAGGTCTGCATTCTTTGAAGGTCGCATTTGTGGGCTGATTACGTCATGGTGAGGCGACAAAGGCTATCCAACTTCGAACTTGTGCATCAGGCCCTGTCCCAGTACCCACACTACACCCTACGTCCCTCTATGAAGGGTTTACTTTGTGCACATATGGGTTGAAGTGCGATGTTTACAAGCGTGCAAAATTGGAGAATTGGGACAGTAGGCTTTACGTTATCGACTTGCACCTCTGCGCCGTAACTGCGACATCAAAAATGGGGGGACCTGTTGCAGTTTTGCTGCTAAGAAAATATTTTGAAGCTGCAACAAGCAATGGTTTGGAGGAGAAGAAAGTGCAGAAACCAAAGGAGGTTTATACACCAGACTCTCGATGCAGCGCCAGTGTTTCCTCGAAAGGTAATTTCAATGTTATGGGCTACTGACTCCCCAGAATCACCCTAAAGCCGGTGGCGTCTTACAATGTTAAGCCTGAAGAACCAGTAAAAAAATCTACATTGTCGGCTTAATGTCTAAAGTTTACGCAGTTCTTATTATTCTGATTTTGGCCCTGTCCCAATACTCGCACTTCCACCCTTGTGTCCCTGAATTGCACTTTCCCGTTGATGGGTTCGAGTGCGTAGTGTGTCCCAATTCTCCAGAGTGGTCCTTAGCCCCGCCCCCTTTGTGCCCTCAATCCACACTTTGGCAAAGCCGCATCTAAGCGGACTTTGCCGAAGTATATAACACACAATTCACTGCTGCAGATGACGTTCTGAGCAAAAACCAATCACAACCATCAACGTAACCAGCCATCAAATCAGAATAATAAGAACCGCGCAAACTTTAGACAGCAAGCCGACAAATTTGTTTTTTAATGGTTTTCCAGGCTCAACATTGTAAGATACCACTGGGCTCAGAGTGAGTCTGGGCAGTCAGTAGGCCATAACACTGAAGTTACCTTTCAAACAAACACTGGCGTGGCGAGAGTCTGGTGTATAAGCCTCCTTCGCTTCCTGCACTTTCTTCTCCTCAAAACAATTGCTTGTTGCAGTTTTAAATATATTTGTTTAGCAGCACGACTGTGAAAACAGTGCTTGTTCCCGCCCTTTTTGATGTTGCAGTTACGGTGCAGAGGTGCAAGTCGATGGCGTAACCCCTACTGTCCTAATTCTCAAATTTTGCAAGCGAAGCTAACTAATCAACTTTGTTCCTAAAGTTAATACGTTAGTGTTTAAGTTGTTAAAAGCTTTACAAATAAATTAAACAAATGGTATGTGTCATCCCCTCCTTGAACCACCACCTCAACGTGGTGGAGGGTTTGAGTGCTCAAATGATCCTAGAGGCTATGTTGTCTGGGGCCTAAATGCCCCTGGTAGGGTCTCCCATGGCAAACAGGCTCTAGGTGATGGGTCAGACAAAGAGTGGTTCAAGAATCCCTCATGAAGAACAAAATATGGAGGCACGTGACCTCGCCTGGTACGGCGGAGCCGGGGTCCCACCCTGGAGCCAGGCCTGGGGTCGGGACTCGTCGGAGAGCGCCTGGTGGCTGGGTTGCTCCTCGCGGGACCCGGCCGGGCCAAGCCCGAATGAGAGACGCGAGGCCATCCCCCAGTGCACCCACCACCTTCAGGGGGAACCGTGAGGGACCGGTGCAAAGAGGATTGGGTGGCGGACGAAGGTGGAGACCTCAGCGGCCCGATCCCCGGATGCTTAGGCTGGCTCTAGGGACGTGGAATGTCACCTCGCTGGGGGGGAAGGAGCCTGAGCTTGTGCGGGAGGTCGAGAGATATCGACTAGAAATAGTCGAGCTTGCCTCCACGCACAGCGTGGGCTCTGGTACCCATCTCCTTGAGAGGGGTTGGACTCTCTTCTACTCTGGAGTGGCCCACGGGGAGAGGCGGCGGGCTGGTGTGGGTTTGCTTGTTGCCCCCCAGCTCAGCCGTCTCGTGTTGGGGTTTACCCCAGTGGATGAGAGGGTCGTATCCCTGCGCCTTCGGGTTGGGGAGATGTCTCTGACTATCAATTCAGCCTACGGGCCGAGTGGCAGTGCAGAGTACCCAGCCTTCTTGGCGTCCCTGTCGGGGGTGCTGGATAGTGCCCCTCCCGGGGACTCCATTATTCTGCTGGGGGACTTCAACGCCTACGTGGGGAACGACAGTGACACCTGGAGAGGCGTGATCGGGAGGAATGGCCTCCCCGATCTGAATCCGCATGGTGTTTTGTTATTGGACTCCTGTGCTTTTCACGGATTGTCCATAACGAACACCATGTTCAAACATAAGGGTGTCCATCAGTGCACTTGGCACCAGGACACCCTAGGCAGGAGGTCGATGATCGACTTTGTTGTCGTATCATCAGACCTTTGGCCGCATGTTTTGGACACTCGGGTGAAGAGAGGGGCTGAGCTGTCCACTGATCACCACCTGGTGGTGAGTTGGATCCGCTGGAGGAGGAGAAAGCCGGACAGACTTGGCAGGCCCAAGCGCATAGTGAGGGTCTGCTGGGAACACCTGGCGGAGCCCTCGGCCAGGGATGTATTCAACTCCCACCTCCGGGAGAGCTTCGACCAGATCCCGGGGGATGTTGGAGACATAGAGTCCGAGTGGACCATGTTCTCCGCATCTATTGTCGATGCTGCTGCCCATAGCTGCGGCCGTAAGGTCTGCGGTGCCTGTCGCGGCGGCAATCCCAGAACCCGGTGGTGGACACCGGCAGTAAGGGATGCTGAAGAAGGAGACCTATCGGCTGTGGTTGGCTTGTGGGACTCCTGAGGCGGCTGACGGGTACCGTGAGGCCAAGCGTGCTGCGGCCCGGGCTGTGGCAGAGGCAAAAACACGGGCCTGGGAGGAGTTCGGTGAGGCCGAGTTTAAGTATCTCGGGGTCTTGTTCACGAGTGAGGGAAGAATGGAGCGGGAGATCGACAGACGGATCGGTGCGGTTGCCACAGTAATGAGGGCGCTGTGCCAGTCCGTTGTGGGGAAGAGAGAGCTGAGCCGAAAAGCAAAGCTCTCACTTTACCGGTCGGTCTACGTTCCTACCCTCACCTATGGCCATGAACTTTGGGTCATGACCGAAAGAACGAGATCCCGGATACAAGCGGCTGAAATGAGCTTCCTCCGTAGGGTGGCCGGGCACTCCCTTAGAGATAGGGTGAGGAGCTCGGCCATCCGGGAGGGGCTCGGAGTAGGGCCGCTGCTCCTCCACATTGAGAGGAGCCAGTTGAGGTGGCTTGGGCATCTATACCGGATGCCTCCTGGACGCCTTCCTCGGGAGGTGTTCCAGGCACATCCCACCGGGAGGAGGCCCAGGGGACGGCCCAGGACACGCTGGAGGGACTATGTCTCTCGGCTGGCCTGGGAACGCCTTCGGCTCCCCCTGGAGGAACTGGAGGAGGTGTCTGGAGAGAGGGACGTCTGGGCGTCTCTGCTGAGTCTGCTGCACCCGCGACCCGGTCCCGGATAAGCGGAAGACGACAAGTATTTGTCATCATTTTATTTTGATGACAGTGAACACAAAAATATTTTGAACATTTTAAATGGCTGAATAATGAAAGATCATAAAACAAGAACATTTTAAATAAAATAGGATTATACGCCATCAGCAATATGTAAAACCATAAATAAAAACTATATAGTTATTTACAGTGCAGACAGCGGTATTAACCTTCAGGCTCCATTTGTTCGGCTTCACAGCTCTGTGCTGGTTGCTAGGCAACAGAAGTTACACTGAGGTTAGGGCAGGGGAAACTGAATTTTGTAACTGAAATTGAATTTCAGACCTGAAAGTGAAAGTAGTTAAGCTGAATTTTTAATACAACAAAATAAATCTTAAAAGCAAATTAATTCAGTTTCAGACCATTATATTCAGTCTCAGTTTAGTGAAATTCATTTTCAAACCAATGCATTTAATTTCAAATTACGCAAATTCAGATTCAGTCTGAGCAATTGAAATTCAGTATCTGATGGCACAAGTTTCTACCCACACGTTGTACATCACATTCAACAAGCTGCTTGCTTGTTTGTCCTCAGGGAACACCCCACACGGTAGGACGGGCCAAGACAACGCAACATGCTGAATATCCCCTACTTGAGGTTGGAGCAATCCAGATGACTAGATCACTCTTAACACACCACACACAGGAGGAATATCTTATTAGATTATCTTAGGAACCATCACGATTATCAGGGCATGTCAGAAGGGAAAGATCGGGGCAAGAAAATGGCATAAAAATCCTGCGGTGTGAACCAGGCATTAGTCTGTTATTGGTCAGACCTGGTGTTTTATGTACAGGAGTATTATTTTAGTTCAGAATGACCAGCTGAGCCAAGGGATGTGCTAAGATCATAAACTCAACACTGACAGTTTAATGTTGCTCAGGAGGAAAAAATGAATGCTAATAATGCTCACATAGAGGATTAGAGGAAAGCTGCTGCAGCTAAACTTTAAATCAAGGTTGTAAGATAAAACAAAACATTTGACTGTAATTTGACTCCAACATGCTACAAACTAATCCTCATACTGAGTTGAACCCACAAACTCTCTGCTCCAATATCAGAAAAAATAACACATAATAAAACACACAAAATGACACATCATATCCAGCTTTATCAGACAGATAGCAGAGACAATGATCAGACACAAGAAATGACTAAGGATTTTCCAAACACGCCAGCCTTTTTAAGGCCTCTTTCACTGATAGCTGAGTTATTTTGGCACTGTTTAAAATTATTTCCCTGCTAAAGTAGCACACACACATACAATACAAGTGTTGACAGCATATTGGGCCAATTTGATTTTTAAACAATTCTTTAGGGAATGACATTGAAAACTTACTTGAGAAAACTTTTAATCTGTGTGCAGTTATTGCTCAGCTAGAGCACATTTTTCACTGCCCAGTGCCGCCGGTCAGCTCACATTATTCATTCCTTTATCAGCAAGTTGTTTGTTCTGTATGTGGGACTTCCATATAACCTTTGTTAAACTCCTGTTTGGTATTTTTAGTTTATTTTTTTCAGGATTCCTTTTCAGTTTTCTCATGTGGATTTAAGCAGACGTGTTCTTTCTGCCTGTGATGGTGCAATACTGTGTAATCCCATCAATCCATTATGTTTAAAAAATCATTTCAAGGATATTTCCCACAGACGCTTCTTGGAAAGCTTGAAAGATTCATTTTTAGCTGAAACTACAGCTGTTTGCAGTCAGCTGGATTAACTAAACATTGCATTTTGCAATATCTGCTTTGGCTGTAAGCATTAATGATAGATGGGTATCTACAAGGTTTATCTCCCAACTTAGTTTCAACATGTTGCAAGCGGGTCTTTGCATTTGTCTTAAATGCTGCTATACATGACTGTAAATCAATAAAATATGTCTCCTGATGATGGGACTGATTTAAAACATGTATCCTTTCAGGCCTTTTAAGTGGCGTAAAAATGAAACGAGAATAAATATTCATTCTTTGGAAAATTCTTACTTTCACAATAGTTAATCACAGTATGGGGTTGGACAAGTATCAGAAATTAATGAATCATAGTGGTGCAAAAGACATAAAAGGGCACTGTCTTATTTTGTTCTCAAATCGGACTAAGGCTGAATTATTTTCAATTGGTCCCCATTATTATTAGGTTTTATCCGTTGTCCCAGTCGTTTCTTAACAGTAATTGGACACAGCCTTTTGTAATATTATTTTCTCCGGGGCACACAGGGGATTATGCCTCTACCATTGTTAAATCTCATATTAACTGTCATTAGGCACATTTTTGTGGTTAAATCTCCCTAGCCTGTAATAGGGCAGATTGTTTTTCAACAGCACTTTATGAGTATATTGACATTTCATCTGTCCAGGTACAATGCATTTGACAACAGCAAACAACATTTCATCTTCTTAAAGGAGTCTTCTATTTGATAAGGAAATATTTTAAGTGCTACTCTCTGTGGCTTTGAGTTTATAGAGGCCATATGGCCTACCTGAATGGATGGATGGATTTGGCTTAGGAGTGGATGTTTTTTGAGGGAAAAATATAATTAAATATTTATAGAACGTTTCTATTGAAAAGCCTTATCTAAGCTTTTGAAAACAAAATATTGTAGATGCTAAGGAAAGGGTAAAACTGTCCATTCGGCAGGGAGGTTTACTCTCACTACACCTTTCTTTGTCCTTTAAAGTTTCTTATCACCTCCCTCTCATCCTTTTATTTTCTCACTGATTTACAACCCACCGGGGGAATTTGACTATCACAATTTGACCACACTCTGAATTATAGGAGGAGCATCAAGGGGCTGCGCAAGCCAGCAGAATTTGCTGGGAGGGGCTGCTTGTGTTCTGGACCCATTGATCTGACACACTGGCTTAGGGTCTTGGCACAAGGCCGAGACTAGACCAATGGAGCCGACACAACTTAGGGGGAGAGAGCCAAAAGAATAACTGGAAACTGCATCAGCAAAGCCCTTGAAAAAAAGACGGAGAAAGGATTTAGAGAAAAACAATTGTATCACGAAAGCTTAGGAACAAAAGCAACAAAAGGTGAGTGATCCGGGTCAAAGTTCAAGAACAAAGTCACAAAACCAGATAGTAAAACAATGAAGCTCATTAGAAAGGAGTATTTAAAGAAAACACAACTGAGGTGTCTCTGTATGAGGTGCAGTGGCTCTGCAGGAAATGCCATTCATTCATTTAGTGCATGTAGATGTAACACAACTGAAGTAAATCCTTAGAGGTATTTCTTGGCAGATCCTGTGCTGCTGCACCTCACGACTCGTTAGTTCAGACTCATGTTTGAATAACAACTGATTTTTTTTTTTCAGTAACTCTTCGCAGCAATCTATTTGTCATGTTTCGCTATAATAAATATTCTACACAGAAGATGGAGGGTTATCAAAACAAGATTACAAGTGACTCAGCCACATTCACACTGTATCGCATACATTATACATGTATAGGTGTAGGCACAAGAAAATATATATACAGCATGTGATATTTTATGGTCATATGCTCCAGTGCCCCAGATAGCATGCAGATCCATCAAACCATTGATTTGAACACTGTACAATGTTTTATTCATTAATATTTTGCTTTTTTTACTATTTGTTTTTTATTTTATTCCTTCCTTATTAGCAATTGTAGCATTGGTTCATTTTTCAATAAAAAAGGACACATACTATGCACTATGCATGTATCAGACTAAATGGATTCTGTTTGGGTCAGTTTAGATTCTTGGAATTATTATTTATTTGCTAAATGGTAAAGAGAGAGATAATTTTTTATCAATGTTTTATTCTATCTTTCTTCAAGGTTAAGAAGTTTATATATATGCATCTGATGTCTTCAGATGTTGCTTCCATATTTCCACGTCTCTCCCTCATGATGCCATCTATTTTGTTAAATTCAAAAATCCCTCCGGCAGCAAAACACCTAGGCATGATGTTGCCACCACAATCGGGATTGGGTTCAAGCCTTCTCTTTCTTCCTATAAATTTAACAATGGTCACTATGACCAAACACTTCAATTTAAATTACCCCAGGAAATGTCTCCAGTAAATAAAGTCTTTGTCCCTGTGTTCATTTGCTAACTAATCTGGCTTTTGTGTTAGGGCTTCTTCATCTCTGGGTGGCGTTTCAGTCTATGACACTCTTATCAGCTTCAGCAAGCATCTTCACAGGGTCTTTTGATTTTGTTCTGGAGTTGCAATGCAAAATGCAATTTTGCACCAACAATGTGCATTGCATGCATGTGAAACACAATCTCTTTCCTTCCTGAATGATGGTGTTTATACTTGCGTATAATTGTTTGAACGGACAAATGTGGAAGACATATGGAAATTGTACCCAAGAGTTAAGCATGTGTAAGTCTACAATTCTCTTCCTAATATTTTGCTTAATTTCTTTAGATTTTCACATGATATCACAAAAGAAAGCTGCATGTTTGAAAGGCTACCCTAAAAATACTTCCATGGGTATGTCTTAGTTTAACATGTTGCAATTTAACTTATCAGAAGCTCAGTTAGCCATGACATCTTAATCCGGGCTGTTTAAGGGTGATTAAGAAAGTGACAAATACATTTTAATAAACAAATCTCTCTCTAATTATTGTCACTACTACCATACTAAGGAAAATTATCTTGGTGCACGTTCTTTTTACAGTCTAAGAGGAAAATGGAAACAGTAAACACAATCTGCTTTTATAAGTTACCCAGACCCTTCATAAATTCAGGTGCAGACTCTGACATATACGCAGCGATTTTTATCTGAAAATAAACTGAACCTATTTATTAGGTGCAGTCATTACTCCAGTCCCACTATGCACAAGACACTGTTAGTGCAGGCTTGTATGCATGCAGGATAACACCTCCTTCTGTCTATTAATACTCAGCATGCAAACAGTTCCTTCAAAATGCATCTGTGTCTGGCTCATTGGCAATTTGACTTCAGTCTCCTTAGGCCTAATTTGCTCTGCAGGCGCCCGAAAATCTGTGTACCTCCAGCTTGGGCTCGTAACAGTTCTCTTGGATTCTGTTCTGGCAATGTCAGGTAGCGGGTAAATAAATTCAATATAAAGGATTCACACTGCGTCTTCAGTGTCCTCATTGTCTACGCAACAGTCCCGGTCTTACAATAAACATCTTTGCAAAATGTGAAACTTTCGACATTAAAATTCATCCAAGGTGCATGAAAGCTGACATCTGAATTTATGAAAGTAACATCCTCAAGAAAAAAACATGAGCATGGAGAGATACTTTCAAGATTTCTTTCCTGCTTTCTGTTTTTCGTCAAGCTGTTGTTGCAAAGATTTAATATTGAACTGATTGCAAAACAATAGAGAAGAAATAAAAACCTAATTCCTTCACTTTCCCTAAATCCTATTATCTTTGGTCGTTAAAGAAGTAAAAGTAATTAGAACTCGGATTTATTGGTGTTAAGTTGGATTGGAAAAATATATCTCTAAACTTCAATTTATTATTCTGCCACCACTCAGCGCCATTTGCATCCATAAAACTCAGCAGTTCCAGCTTTACCCCACACACATGCGGAGCATAGTAATTAAGGCTGATTCATAGAGTTACAGTAGTGATGATTAGCAAATCACATCACCATTATGTTACAATGGATAAAATATAGCTGATGAGACATTACATTATGTGGTAAATTATGTCAAGGGGTTTTATATTCTGAACAATTCTGATGAGATTGGACATATATGGGAAGAGTGGTTTAAACATATGACATGTCAAAACATAGAAGGTTTCTGCAAATGCTCTTATTGTACCAATGCCTAAGCTCCACATTACACGAATTATAAAAATGACAGCTCATTGCAGAATGGGGGAAATAATAACCTTTTTCCCCTCTGCACAGTAGAGAGGTGTAATAAGCTGCATTACCTCATTGACGTCTACATCAATACAATGGGAGAAAGGAAAAAAAGCTTTCATCCCCTCACCAAAAATATGCCCTTCTCAAATGACTGGCACTGCTTTTTTCTGTGGAGAAGCATGTGGTGACATTTCATAGCTCAGCTGCAAAAACCAGGAGGGATTGTCAAATCCCTCACTGATTTTTAGTCGCGAAGAAATGGAATCAAACTTTTACCGAATTAAGCTGCAGTTGGGGGATATTTTTAAACTTGGTGCAGCAAGCATGATATCTCCCCTTGACACTGTCAACTTGATGTCTGGTAATTTAAGGACAGAAGGGGAGGTTTACAACTGAGAGAAAATGTCAGACAAAAAAGGCAGATTCTGATGTAGCAAGGAAAGATTTGTCCCTCTTAACGTTATCAGAAACAACAGCTGTGACAGTTAATGAAATAACTACACCCATTATTCATGATGTTATACACCTTTATTCATTGTTTTGTATCATTCCATATTATGACACCACTTATTACTTTGGCTTTTTGTTAAAATCTGTGAAAGTTAGAAAAATATATGCACAACTAGCCAAAGATAGTGTTGAAACATTTCAGAATTTTTTAATGCTTTGTTTGTTTGACTCTGTGCCATCATACAGTCTATTAAAGGTTTTAACTCAACTTTCCTATAGGTTATCAGTATGACTATTTGCAATGTAACACTTAATAGTTTTGTTGTCCTACCCTGTTCTAATGTTCCACCTGTACATTTGCACCACTTCTAGATTTTATTTTCCTGCAGCATTTAAAAATTAAGCTGAACTAATAGGTGTCACTGTATTTTTGTCTTCTTAGGGTAATAACATGTTCGACCTTGAAATGAACATTTCAAAGCCAGTGATCTTTATCATTGCATCTTCTGAAAATGCCTATGGTTCGTACCATCTCAGCAAAGAAGTGACAGTTTACGTGAGTAATGCCTTTAAGTTTCTCTATATGTACTTCCTGGTTGTGGTTCCCGGTTGTTAAAATTTCAGCATGTAATTTCACTTTATATAACTTATTATTATTTAACTTATTATTATTTATTATTAAATGATAACATTATTTATTTATTATTATTATTTATTTTATTTAACTGTCTTTAGATATGGACTTTGATAAAGCCATTCTAAAACATGAATATGCTTGGATCTAAACCAATCTATTGGTTTAGTCATTGCTGTAAGTTTAACCTCTGCCCCAGTTTCAAGTCTTTTGCAGCCTCCAACAAGTTTCTTTTCAGAACTGCCCTGTGTTTAGCTGCATCCATCAAGTCTAAATAGCTTCCCTGTCCCTGCTGATGAAAACGATCCCTGCAACATTTTGCTATTCAGGAATGTTATTTTTTCACACTTAGTTTTTGCATGTAACCCAAAACGTCTGCCAAATAGTCTGTCACAGAAAACATTTTGCTAGGCAGTTTAAATCATTTGAATCTTTTTATACAAAAATGACACTGTTGTTGACACACTAGAGAATGGATATAGCTTTTTTCCCTTGAGTTACAGTCTAATTCCAGCTGTTTTACATATAATAAAAATGACACAGCTGTGCAGTCTTTTTAAGGACAGAGACCCAATTTGATTTTCTCTGGAAATGCCACAATGGTTTCCTCTGAAAGAAGCAGTTTTTGTTTTAGGGCTTTTATTATCCAAGCTATAAAACTAACAAGTAGCCAGTAATGAGAGAGGATGATTGTATTGACTGTAAAATTAATGTACCAGTAAATGGGAGTTTCGGACTTTTATTCACTAATCACAAATTTAAAAAGTATATGAACTGAGCCTCTAAAGTTATAATCAGATAGAAGCCTAAACAATTAAATAATACCACAAGGCATGCAAAGTATTTTACCTGTAAATTTTAGTTTGAAAATGTCTTGTAATGCTTACAAACATAAGTTGAAGCAGAGGTTTACCCTGCAACCATACAACTCAAAACATACCAATAAATCCACCAAGGACTTGCTTAGAATTAGGACACAGAAACTATCATACAAAGGCCAGATCTTCATACTTTTGAGGTTGTGTAGGGCAACTCGAAACGAGCTGTACAAGCAAGAAACCCCTCAAACATTTCACTGCATAAAGTGGGGAAAGCGGCAAATGCTCCTCAGACTGATGCCAGAGACTAGTAGATAGCAACAACAAGCGCCTCACTGAAGTTCTTTCAAGTAAATGGGCTAACACTAGCAAGTAGATGGTAGGATGTCCTAACAATTTTCTCAGGCAGAATACACATTTTATTGATTATTTTTGTTTTATGAGTAAAACATGGGTCATTTTTGGTGTTTACCTGTAATTTGACCTTCTTTTCCAGTGGTTAGCAAAAAAAAATAAAAGATTAGACATTTATATGTGAACATTCCCTAATAAAGAACAGAATTTTTTATGTGGTCTAATTTTTCCTTCAATATTTTAATTTATTTTGAGTTGAATTTTAGGGAACCTCTGATTTCTGATCATCTGATAAAACATGTCTTATTCAAATTTCAATAGTTAGTTGAACACGAAACACTAATTATTTGTAGGTAAAAACAATATATTTTATGGAAAGTTCAAGCGAATCCCGTTAAACTATAATCAAAGCATCTCCTGTTCTCCTGAAAACTCAGTAAATCCCTCTTATGATTTCTTCCTCCTTTTAAAAACTAATATTATCCCGCATTTGCATGCAAAACACTATACTTATTTTAGTATACTTCATTTGCCTTTTGTGTTTTTTCTGTGTTACAAAAGCTCTGATAGACTAGAAGATGTTTGTCAGTATTGTAAACATTGTGCAGACATACTTATAAAGCCTAAAAGTGAAAAATATGAAAAGATTAAGTAAGATAACCACTGTCCAGTCAGTGCAATGACACGCTTGCAGGACTGTCAACAATTACTGATATGCTGACAGCAGCGTGGTACCACATCCTGTATTATGTCCTGTCAAGAACCTGGACAACATTCTCTGTGACAGCAGGATGTTTTTGTGGGATGAGCTCTATCACTGAGGGATAATAGGGCTTTGCTGCAGATTGCAGCATAAGAGAATAAACATCTGTTCAGCATCTGAGAAAGTGCGTCAACAGTTTGACAGCATGCCTCGATGTCACGGCTCCTCTTGGCTTCCCGAGGCTGACACAAACACACGAGGTTGTTTTCCTGAAGTTCTGTGAATGTTCATATTTTCCTATATGTAACAGTTCAGGGGTTGTCAAACTAAGTTATTCTCATTTTATTCTTTATGGGAAATATGATTGGACACCTATGCTTCTCTGTTGTAAGTAGATCGGCTTTTATGTTGCCAATCATATGGAGCTGGACCTGTACAAAATGTTACTGATGACTAATGGAAAATAATTGAAAAATCAGTTATTCCTGTCATCCCCATTAGACACCAGTGCTTTTTTCAGCTATTGCCTTCAAAATTTCTGGTAGTATGTAGAATATAATTGACACTAATGTGATTAAATTTTCATGACATTAAGCTTTTTACCTTTTTCTTCATCTCCTCATTTTGAAAATATATCCATCTACCTGTTCCTGTTGTGAATGACGCTCCTGCTTTTTAATGTGTTCAGTTCCTCTCCACACTATTTTTGATTCTATGTCAATCAAATATTAATGTAGAAAGAGATAGGATTCCCTCTGGCTTACTCGGCTTACACCGTTTGTTCTGCTTTGTGACGCGAAGGCATGCGCGCAAACCCACATGCACAGGCCGGGATAATGATTTTTAATCATTTAGAAAATAGACACTTCATTATCACTTTCAGGATAATTTAAAGACACCACAGCTGTTTTTTTTAAACATCATTTTAGTTTTTTTCCCCATTTTCATCTAAGAAATGGAAACATTTTTAGCCTGTTGAATCCCTTCTCCAAACATCAGTGGAAAAAGAGAATGAGGAGGCTGATAGTTGTTGAGACAGGATCTAATATGCATTATGCATTTCAAAGCTTTGAACAAAAGAGAACCTACTCGGAATTTTTATTATTTAGTTGAAATAGATTTTTATATGCACTTAGACACTTGTAACACTAGTAAAGCATTGTTGCTCTCAGCATTCTTCAGACATAAGCCTATTTTAGACACTATTAACACTATTTCTGCTGCTCTTCTATCCATAGACCACAACATGTAAACTTCATTATTTCCTACTGGTCCAGACAAAGAAACAGTGGTGTCTGGTCAATGAGATGGATGTATATATTTATACCTTGTATGGAGCCACATTCCAGCCGACTATGGTGACGCACAAAGCTAAAAAAGGTCCCATTTCCTGGCCCCACTCAGGAAGCAAAGGAAAGACCTTGGCTCCAACGGGGTTGTGCAGCTGGGCTCGTGGACACTTAACCATAATAAACATTTCTTTTTTGGAGCCTCGCTCAGAGAATAGAGGGAGAGCTGGGTGGAGGATAAGAAACAAGATTGGAGGAGAATGACAGGGGAACATGATGAGGAGAAAACACTGATCCACCTATACAGTGTTGCATTTTCATTCAAATACATGAATTACGGTGTTGCAGTTTCATTCAAATACATGAATTGTTGTGCTTGTTCTGTGCTTTACAGGTAAATTCCAAAATTCTACTGTTTGGTAAACACAATATCTACACAGAAGATATTCCCTATCAAAACATGGAGTTGATCAAGTGGGCAGAGCAGAAATTTGGGGGTGTGACTTCATTCACTACTGTTCAAAATCTCCACAAAATTACACGAACAGAAGCACAAGGTGAGAAATATTTTGTTTAACTTTGCTTGCATTAAAAAGACTTATTTCTTGTCAGTGCAGTCTTGTTAAGAAAGCAGTCATCATACATTTAAATTGTATGAATATAGAGCATTACCAAACCACACAGCAGAGCTTTGAAGACAAATCTTGCCCTCGGGTGACCAGGAGCAGGACTGGCCCCACCACACCAGTCTGCCACTCTACAGGTGTTGTGCCAGTTCTCTCTGCGTGTTAAGCACACCATTCCAACAAGGGAGTCTTCAGCATCCCATGGGCAAATCGCCAGGTAGCTTTTTAACCACCTCAACAACATTTGCCAAAGTAATAGCCCCAGCTTCCCCTGAATCCTCAGATTTTGCCTCCTTCGTGGAGGAAATGAATAGCCGATTAGGAGATCCTCAAAATTCTTCTACCACCAAATAATATTGTCAGTACTGTTTCAGTTCAGCATTGTTGCCTTGCAGAAAGGAGGTTGCTGGCTCAAACCCCAGCTGGAGCCTTTCTGCATAGAATCAGAATCTAAATTAGCTTTATTGGCTGTGTGCACAAACAAGGAATGTGAGTTTGGTTTCAAGCACTCACCGAAACCAAAGTTAGGCTCGTAAGGTGTTCATTGTGTTCATCAGAACTACTGCGTGTGGAAAGAAACTGTCTCTGTGGTGGCTGGTTGTTGCAAATAGCGCTCTATAACACTTACCTGAAGGTTAAAGTCTAAACAGTTTGTGTCCTCAGGGTATGTTGAGATGTTAGCTGTCTTTTTTCTGACCCTAGACCTGTACAGGTCCTGGATGAAGGGAAGGTCAGCCTTGATGATCCTCTGTGCAGACCTAATTTTTCATTGCAGTCCGGACCTGTTCTGTATTGTGGATGAGCCAAACCACAAAGTGAAGGATGTGCACAGGACAGACTGATTAATGGCAGTGTAGATGACCAGCATCTTCTGTGGAAGGTTGTCCTTCTTGAGTTGCCACAGGAAGGACACTCTGCTAGGTCTTCTTCCAAACAGTGTCTATGCGTGAAGACCATTTTAGGACACGAGAAAGGGTGGTTCCTAGGAACCAGAAGTGATCAACATCACACAGTATTTTTGAAGATGGTGAGGGGAGGGAGTGTCATCTCTACAGTCTTGAGCAGGTTAGGCTCCAGGTAGTTCTGACCGCAACAGTGGAACTACCACCAGTGGATCTACCTCCAGTCTGTAAGCAGACTCGTCATTGTCCTGGACCAGGCCAATGGTGCCATCAGGAGTTTCACAGACTGATCCACTGAGGCATAGTCACAAGTGTACAAAGAGAAGAGAACCGGGGAGAGAACACATCCCTCTGGGGCGCCGGTGCTGATGGTTTTTGTGCGAGGGAAGGTGCTCGCCAGCCACACCTGCTACTGCCAGTCAGTCAGGAAGCTGGTGATCCACTGACAGATAGAGGTTGGCACTGTGAGCTGGGTGAGCTTCTGGTGGAGGATGTCTGGGTTGATGGTGTTGAAGCCCAAGCTGAAGTCCACAAACAGGATCCAGGCTGGTCGAGGTAGTGCAGGATGAAATGTAGTCCAAAGTTGACTGCATCATCTGCCAACCTTCTTGCCCTGTATGTAAATTGCAGGGGGTCCAGCAGGGGGCCTGTGATGTCCTTCAGATGCTTCAATATCGGTCGCTCAAAGGATTTCATGACCACAGACATCAGGGCGACATGTTGGTAGTCATTTAATCCTGTTATGATGCATTTCTTAGAGGTGCACTTTCCTCATGTGCATGTGTGGGTGCTCTCCAGGTATTTGGTTTTCTCCTGTGGTAAAAAAAAAAAAAATGCATGTTTGGTAAATTGGTTTCCCTAAATTCTCCTTGAAAATATGTTTTCATTTTAAACAACATAAAGCAAATTATATTTAGTCTCAAAATTGTTATCAAAAAGCAGACATTTCAAGAGACACAATGTCAGGCAACCATTACACTTTATCAGCAACAACATTTTAAAAGGTGAGGGCATAGAGAACTGGCCACTGATGGATGTGCAAAAGCATAATGATTCAAAGTGAACTGCTATAGATAAGTAAAAGGTAGAAATCAAACATACCTTGACATGTTATTGCCATCAGGGGCAGCAGTAGGTTGCTCTTGTAAACATAATTATTTAAGAACAAATCCATCCTAAGACAGTCTGATACATAGACAAGCTTTATGCTTGGTGAGTGCTGCTCTTTTCCTTCTTTTATGGTAGTATTTAAAGGGAAATAAGCTTAATTCCTTTTTTTATCCTTCTCTAGGTCAGAAAGTGTCTGATCAAACCGAACAACCTTGTCTGAAACATTTTCCCTGGGCATTACTTTCATTAAGACCTAAATGCAAAATAAATCCGACATACTGTAACCTCTGTGACACTTGTAAATGTAAATATATTTGCTGGTAGTTCTTTTATTGTAACCACTGACTTGTTAATTACTTTACACATTGCATGTGCTATAAGCTTTAGTGTCCAAAAGAATATAATTTTCTTCAATGATCTCTGATGAGCTTTGATTTTTTGTTGTTTGTTGTATAGGAACCAAACCAGGTTCTTCGAATTGTGTACTTGAAAATGAAGATATCTCACAGAAGCCCTTTCTGAAGACTGAAACAGATCCCAAAGGGATCAAATCTTGCATCCCAGAGCCACAAAACACCAGTTATGACGAGATTCATGTCATAAACATCCCAGAGGATTCTACTGTTCGGTAACCATGATATTTTTAAGGAACATAATTTTATGTTCTTTGTTTTGTGGCAAAGACATGTTTTATAATACTCTTTTTTTGTCATATGGCAGCAATGTATACCTACAAGTTAAAAAACAGGGTACATCTCTGTTCCTGAGAGGCCCTCAGGGCACCACATGGACCTTTCTCAGGACAGACTTCTGGAAGCTCGGTGTAAGTTTCCAAGTTACTTGTATTCCTTTAAGAAAATGTCAATATACATGTGTCATGGAATTTAATACTAGAACAAATGTCTGTCTCTTTGTGACAAGACTGCACTCTAGGACCCAAAACAATAAAATATTTTGCATTGGTTGGACTTTTTCCAAGTTTGCTAAAATTGTTCTTGCTATTTAGCACTTATAAGACAATACTCTATTAACAATGATTTATTTTGAATCTGTCTTCTTTACCTATAGTCTAACAATGACATCCAGGTACCCCAAATCCAAAGTAAAATTGAACGAACATATACTGGTACACTGAGCGGTGACAAAGCAGAGGATGTGCAGAAAATGGCTTTGGAATATTTTAAAGTCAGTTATTTCACGAGCTACAGTGAAATTACTCTAAATGCAACAACCATTTTTCTGGGGATTGGAAAACAACACAATTTACCAGGTATAACTTTTTGTTTTCTTACATTTCAGAGCAAAATAATCTGTAAAAGAATGCAAACAGTACAAAGCTAGAAAACAAATGTACTATTAAAAGACATTGTAAACATTGTTTCTTGTTTTGTTTTTAGAGAGATCTCCTACAGTCAAAACAGCAATGGACAAAAACATGATTCCTATAACAACTAATGCTCCGAATCAGATGCCTCTGACAATGGAGCTGTACACCTCCCCAGATTATCACTTACCCTTAGACCCTGAAACCAGATTGCAGACTAACAAGAGAATCTATGCAGAGGTAAGAATCCATTTACAAGTTTTTTTGAGTACTCAAAGCACATTACTTTACAAGCCATATTTGCCCGTTATTATCATGTGTTAATTTTCTGTTTGCCTTTATCTTTTATAAATATACTCACCTACTAAATTAAACCAACCTAGATGTTTAGCAGCGGTCTGGTCATTGTTAAATTACTTTTGAACAGTTAATGAAAAGCATGAATCGAGCTTGAAACATGACCATAACAATTTCCCTGTGGGGATTAATAAAGTGATCTTTAATCTTAAATTTTGAATCTTAAATCTTGAACCCCTGCTGGATATCATTCCTGCAATGTCACAACAGATTTGTACTTTGTAATGGCTGAGCAATTCACCATATAGAATCTGTACAATTGTGTTTGTAAGAGTGATAAAGTATTTGTACTCCTACATATTTCAATTGTTTTCGTTCTTTTAAATGTTAACTGTTTTCATATTATCATACAAATAAGCTCATATTTTAGATGCAGCTTCACTAGTCATCTAGGTCGGATTACTGCTAGACTTGTATAACCACGAAATGACAGAGAAACAAAGTCATCAACCTGCAAAGTGTTTTAAAGTCCTTTCTCTGGCTTTGGGACTCTGCTGAACCACAGTGAGAACTGTTATACACAAATGGAGAAAGTATTGAACAGAGATAAATCTTACCTGGTGTGGGTATCATAGCAAAATTACTCTAAGAGTGCATTGATAACCCATCCAATAGATCACAAAAGAACATGTCTAAAGCACTTACCTTTTGTAATGGTCAGTGTTCCTGATCCAACAATAAGAAAGATACTGGTGACAAAAATTGCATCCATTGAAGAGTCCCAAACCAAAAACCCCTGTTGACCAAAAAGAACATAAAACAAAACTGGACCCTGTTATAGAATAATGATGCAAAACATACCAGTAAATCCACCAAGGTCAAGCTTCGAATTAGAAAATTAAAAGTTCTGGGCCAAGTTAAGACAGAAATAAAAACTGTATTAGACACCAATATGCATTTTTTAATGAATAAAATAATATTTAATTAATGTCCTACTTTTTCACATGACTGCAGTTTTTAAGGATCACCTATATACACTACTATTGTATTTGTGTAAATCTTTTGTCTTTTTCCAATTTGAAATTGGTTCTCTGCTAGGTTGTCTGTTGTGTCAGTGCAATTGTGCTCCATCCATTGGGTTTAGAAGCCTTTTGATGCTTTAATGATTGAACAGTTGACCACTAAAATATTGCTGCAATGATGGCTTCTTAAATGTCAGTCAGTCAGTCATTTTCTACCGCTTATTCCATAGTGGGTCACGGGGGAGCTGGTGCCTATCTCCAGCAGTCTATGGGCAGGAGGCAGGGTACACCCTGGACAGATCGCCAGTCCATTGCAGGGCAACACACAAACAACCATGCACACACTCATTCATACACCTAAGGTCAATTTAGAGTGACCAATTAACCTAACAGGCATGTCTTTGGACTGTGGGAGGAAGCCGGAGTACCTGGTGAGAACCCACGCATGCACGGGGAGAACATGCAAACTCCATGCAGAAAGACCCCAGGCCGGGAATCAAACCCAGGACCTTCTTGCTGCAAGGCAACAGTGCTACCAACTGCGCCACCGTGCAGCCCGCTTCTTAAATGTATCATATGAATATCATCTGTTTTGACAGCAAAATAGTGGTGGGACCATTAGTTATTTGAAATCATGTGCCAGAATGGATGTATTATTGATTGATTCTGCGTTAAATGTCAATAAAGTGTTTTTTATTGAAGTGTTTACTGAGGAGGTCTCTAAGAGTCATGTATAAGCAGCACCACTGCTGTGGATTTTAACCTCTGTGTACAACTGAAGTAATCACAACTAATACCATTACTGTTTCACCCTAACCCTAACCCCCCCAAAAAGACTACAACCAATAGCCATACAATAGGAGTGTAACAAATGTGAAATCTTTTGTCACCACTGATATGTTCTTAATGGCAGCAGATAAGCTTTTAGATATTTATATGAAGAACAGAAGTTGTTTGCTGATTTTCTGTTGGGAAGCTCACCTACGGTGACATGATACTGATTCAGTCTGACAAAGACAAAGATAAGACCTATTGATCATCCTTTCGGTAAAACATAGACATCACTGTTATTGGAAGTATGAAATATACCTCAATCCTCTATTGTTTATTTGACTGAATGTTGTGTTGTTTCCTTGCAGTTTATTCCATACATTCTCTGTTCCTTTCAGATATCTGGAAACACTTTAGGGGGCATGGTATTGACCCTCAAGGTGATTAACTGCATCGTGTGCTCCAAGGCTTCATGCTCTATAAGGAAAGAGCTCCCGTTCATGTTAGAGGCCTGCTCTGTAGACTCCTGTCAAAACAGCGCTCGACTCAGTTTCTCCTTAGATCAGCTGCAAGAGACGACATCCACCATGTGGGATCTAGAGTGCTCTGTTAACCTCTGCCATAGTGAGGTGGGTATTTTACAGCTGTTTTTCAACTGAAATAAAGTATTTTTTTATGATTTAATCAATTTCTTTCTCAAAACAGTGGAGTCTGAGATTCTTCATTTGCAGGTTTTTCAAATTAAATATGTATAGAAAATATGACCATAAAATGCAGACTCTCAGTTTTGATTTAATGGTATTTACATCTAAAGTGTTTAGAATAATCTATGTTTATTTATAGAAGACTCTTTTTTTCTATCTATGGAAATCACTGGTGGATTCTCTTTGCTGTTTTCTTTATTGTTTCAGTATTCTGCTGCATCTTTGTGGGTGTTGTTGCTTTAACTTTGCAAATAAATGCAGCATTATAAGACTTAGATCATGTTATTGATGTGGTCACTGCAAAATGTCCTACTTGTATCCTTTCATATCATACATAGTGTGCTTTTACAGTTTGTCTGTGGTCATTGTCCAAGTAGTATGAAGCGCTGTCGAATCACGTTTGCTGCAGTTGACTGAATCCAGGCTGACAAGAAATCATTATGTACCCAATAGGATGCCACTGATACTATCTAAGCTGCTATTATTGGCATCTATGTCATCACAATGATATTACTTCCTTCAGATCAAGAGCCATTCTAAGTAGTATCTACATTTTGTTCTTGTAGCCATCCTCAAATCAGAATGGTCTTAAGTGACTTTTATTCCATCCAAAGATTTTTCCAAAAATCCATTTGATCATTGTTAGACTTCCATGTTGAGACTGTCTACCACTGGAGAGAATTGATGCACCGATTGGAATTATTTTGGCCAATTTTTCATCCATGTTGTTTCCAAAGCTTATTCTTACCCAAATGGATTTTGGTCAGCTAAGGTTGAAAATCCATTTGGTCAATCGGAATTGTATAGCAAAAACAGGAAACTCTGTGTTCATATTCTAAAGAATGCAGATCAAGAAACCTTAAGATTTCCAAAATGACAGCCAACATTTTACAAATTCAGCATTTTGCATAACAGATGAAAGCCAAAATGGAAAAAAATAGAGGAACTTTGTTGTTTTCCATTTAGCCTTCCTTTTATCTGCTCTTTCTCATTCTCTCGCAGCCTGAATGAAATGCAGACATGTCCCAATGTGTCTTCTCAAATCTTTAGCTGCCTTGCTGACTGGTATTGATGGGATGGTCTTCAGCATGGAAATAACCATATAGTCTCCCTTGTTCCCTTCCATCCAGGATGTTGAATTGTTTTGTTTTTTCATTTTGCATAGTACTACTTATTTTACCCCTTAATTGTTCCTAAAATCTCCCTGATAGAGTTATATGTTTCTTTTGCTTAAGACAGCCCTGTTTCAGTTGCATTAATATCTCCACTAAGTATGTTTTAAATACCATTGCTGAATTTGGAATTAATTTGACATTATTCATCCACTGAATTTGTAAAGAGTTTCAGAATGAGTTTTCCAAACCTATCCATAAAAAAGTATTTTAGTTTGTTTCAAAATTCCATTTGAGATCAATGAAGAGCACTTGCTTTATTGAAAGCATGACATCCTAACATAATAAATCATCAATTTCAGTATGGATACACACACACACACACACACATACACACATATATATATATATAAATTGTAACATCGTAAATTTAACAACAAATAGAAGAGTATTTTTTTATTTTTGTCTACTTAGCTTATTTGTTCTTTTTCATATAACCCACAGAACTGTGTGGAAGGAGGAAGGGTGAGGAGGAATCTGGAGGTTACGCAGTCATGCCAACCACGGGGTGAGTGTTTTTTTTTTTTTCAAAACTACCTTGAGTTTAATTTTTATAAATTCTTATTTGTGAAGAAAAATATTTTCATAATTAAATCTTAAACAATGGTGCTGTGCGCAGGGTTAAAATGCAC
Source organism: Girardinichthys multiradiatus (assembly GCF_021462225.1). Taxonomy (NCBI): domain Eukaryota; kingdom Metazoa; phylum Chordata; class Actinopteri; order Cyprinodontiformes; family Goodeidae; genus Girardinichthys; species Girardinichthys multiradiatus. The sequence goes on from NC_061801.1 coordinate 20,755,247, forward strand.
AACCCATGGACAGCAATCACGGGTTTGAGTCCCAGACCATTGACCTTTGGTGCACGTCTTGCCCTTTCTCTCTCTCCCACATTTCCAATCGGTCAACTTACAAAATAAAGAACACAAGTGCCTCAAATTAAAAAAAATAATAATAAAAAAGAATCAATAAACAATAAACGTGTCAAACTCCCACACCGTGAACCTTTATAACCTTTATATTACCTTTGCATACATTGCATGCACCTAACTGCTAGTCAGCCAGTCATTGTAACTGTTTACTGCACTCATTGAATGCTGCCTGGGTTGTTGTTATAGCAGTGAACAGAGGACATTCAGTGAAGCCAGTGAGCAGTTGTGGGGCAGGGCCTCGTCCTTTAGGAAGGTCTGCAGGCTGACCTTGTGGCCACAGTTACATGTAACAGCCCTCAGGGGAAAGAGTGGCAGGCAGGGGGTAAAATCCTTTGTGTTTCCAAAAAGTCTGACTATACTGTTGTCCAAACAGACTGATGAGCTTTGAGCTATTGAAAGACTAATCAACATGTCTGTGGGTTGTTTTTTCTCAAAATGTGAGTAAAAAAAACGTTCAACTACACAAATTTCTAGAACACTAACAAATGATTAAAAAAACAAGACACTAAACAACATGAAATATAGCTGTTATGGATGTCCCAACCAGGATTATTCTGGTCCCTAACATAGACATGCAACTGCCTATACAGAATCTGAGTCTAAAACTTCAATAAAGTTAATAAAATCAGTGCCATGTTTTTTTTGCTTAAAATTTTGTAGCAGTTCAGTAAAATACCACTCTACACTTTATCAGTAATACAACTTTCTCACAAATAACTGTAGTCAATCCTGTTTTTCTTCTAATTCTTCCTTATCTTGACATTTTTTTGGCACAAGTAGAGTCTCTGTCAGCCTCGATCTGCTTCACCAACACGTTTAAGAAAGCTATTATAATGTTGTGACAACACGTGTCTGAAAATTATCTGGCTTTACACACACAGTTACAGTGTGCAGTATACTCCCATCTTGCTCCTGTTGTTTCTATGGAACACAGTTTGCTGTAGTGTCGGCCTAGCACTAGCCTCTCTCACACTATGAGTGTGAAAAAGGCTTTGTTTTTAAGCAGAAAACCCATATTTGATTATCAGTATAGTATTGAACTACACTCACCAGCCACTTTATTAGGTACACCTGTCCAACTGCTCGTTAATGCAAATTTCTAATCAGCCAATCACATGGCAGCAACTCAATGCATTTAGGCGTGTATTTAGGCATGGTCAAGACGATCTGCTGCAGTTCAAACCGAGCATCAAAATGGGGAAGAAATGTGATTTAAGTGACTTTGAACGTGTCATGGTTGTTGGTGCCAGACGGGCTGGTCTGAGTATTTCAGAAACTGCTGATCTACTGGGATTTTCACGCACTACCATCTCTAGGGTTTACAGAGAATGGTCCGAAAATAGAAAATATCCAGTGAGCGGCAGTTCTGTGGGCGCTAATGCCTTGTTGGTGCCAGAGGTCAGAGGAGAATGGCCAGACTGGTTCGAGCTGATAGAAAGGCAACAGTAACTCAAATAACCACTCGTTACAACCAAGGCATGCAGAAGAGCATCTCTGAAAGCACAACACGTCTAACCTAGAGGCAGATGGGCTACAGAAGCAGAAGACCACACCAGGTGTCACTCCTGTCAGCTAAGAACAGGAAACTGAGGCTACAATTTGCACAGGCTCACCAAAATTGGACAATGCAAGATTGGAAAAACGTTGCCTGGTCTGATGAGTCTCGATTTCTGCTGCGACATTCGGATGGTAGGGTCAGAATTTGTCGTTGACAACATGAACGCATGGATCCATCCTGCCTTGTATCAACGGTTCAGGTTGGTGGTGGTGGTGTAATGGTGTGGGGGATATTTTCTTGGCACAGTTTGGGCCCCTTAGTACCAATTGAGCATCGTGTCACAGCCTACCTGAGTAATGTTGCTGACCATGTCCATCCCTTTATGACTGCAGTGTACCCATCTACTGATGGTTACTTCCGGCAGGATAACGCGCCATGGCATAAAGCATAAAGACTGGTTTCTTGAACATGACAATGAGTTCACTGTACTCAAATGGCTTCCACAGTTACCAGATCTCAATCCAATAAGGCACCTTCCACTAAGGATGTAGTGGAACGGGAGATTCGCATCATGGATGTGCCACCGACAAATCTGCAGCATCTGTGTGATGCTATCAGGTCAATATGGACCAAACTCTCTGGGGAATGTTTCCAGTACCTTGTTGAATCTATGCTATGAAGGATTAAGGCAGTTCTGAAGGCAAAAGGGAGTCCAACCCGGTACCAGCAAGGTGTACCTAATAAAGTGGCCGGTGAGTGTATATAACAGTTTTTTGCAAGCCATGCACAAGCAGATAGGTTGTGATTGTTAAAATTTATCCATGCATATATCTGCATGTCTCAAGGAAGTTTCACCAACAACAGGTATTGCAAGTCTAGTTTCTATAGAGATTCCCAAGAGCAATTAATGGCACCAATATCTGGAATGACATTTTGACACCCCTAACACATCATAATTCATGAAGTTTCCTTGTAAAAACAGTTTTTCACCCTTACATATGCTGCTTTTTTTAAGAGAAAAAAGGAGATTAAAATGTTTGGGCTGTTGCATATCTTAGCCTAACCACCCAAACATGCTAATTTGTTTACTGTTCATTTCTCTCAATCTGTTTTCTTACCTAATTTGTTGGTTCAATTGTTCCTGCAATCATTAGCCTTCACACATTTTCTGCAACTTGTTAAATCTAAGAAGATGTTCTAACAGAAGTGACTCAGTGCTGCATGGTTTTGTACTTTCACACAAGTCTATATTCTAGAATGGAATAACAGCAGCACCTTTCAATTTAAAACGAGCCACTTCACACACATATGCCAGTTTGGCTCTAAAAGTCCTTCTTTGTTGACTCAGGAGTCACAATCAATTGGTCAACTAGATGTGTCAGAAGTGTGAAAATGTTTTTTAATTTTTTTTCCCAAGGCTAGCAAGCCTTTTTATTTGGTTCAGTTTTTTTATGACAGAGATATAAAAATTACTTTAAATAAGCATGACTAGCAGGCAGCATTGTTTTGCAAGCCTTTATCAAGCAGGACTGAGTTGACCACTCAGCAATCCTTCCTGCTTGCTTGTTTTCAGACCAGGGACAGGGAATAATGGTGCAGTCTCGATGTCTCTCCGTACCTCCCCACCTGCAATGCAGCTTCTATTTCCTGCTCCTGTTTATTCAGCTTTGCTGTTAGAGAGTCACTTATACAAACTAGCACAGCCAATGATTGGAGAAAACAAGTTTCTGAGGAAGGCCTTCTCAAGATGCTGTGATGTTTCTTCCCCATTCAGGGTCAAGGAATGTTCCTTTGTTGATAGATCAACACGCAAGGTTGGACTGCAGTCAGTATAAAAGGCCACCAGATGTCACTGTTTCAGTGTTAAGGTGGACTTTCAGCTTTTGTATTTGCATATAAGCACTTTGTGATTGATATACAAATGTTAAAAATGGTAATATAGTGGAACATATTTTTTAAGAGGCTTTAGAGCACAATTATCATTGATATAACATTTTCTACTATTAAAAACAAATGATTACATCTGCATATATTCCACACTACTTAAGTGTCAATGCACCTAGTGTTTTAGGTAGTGTTATGTTTCTACAAAAACAGCTTTTTCTGTCCCCTGTGTACCCCCTTAAGTCTATATCAGGGCAGGAGAGCTATGTTATATAAATCCTATTACAAAACTTAACTTAGCTTGTTCCAGCAGGAAACAGGAGGCAAGCAGAGGCAGGTGAGAGAAACTCATGCACAGGCGATGATTAGTTTCTTAGAAATGTTCTGGTTGCTTTGGAGAAGATCTCTACAGGCAGCATGGCAAGTAGAGAGAAAAAAAACCCAAAAAACATCTGTTTGCACAGTGTCTCAATTGTTATACAATACAGAACAACATAGTGTCCCTGCTTTGGTGGAGATTTCTGACAGCTTACATGGTTCTGTTGCAAATTTGAATTTTACAATCAATTCCTCTGAGTCAGAAACATTAGCATATGAAACACTAAACCTCTCTCAATGTTAAAACTGTCAAAAGGAATACATAGATCCGAGACCTATTTTTACATGAAAATTAAAGCCATTAATCAATTATTAAGTTATAGAGGTGATACCATTAAAGATGATATCTGATTGAAAATGCTAATTTTGTTTGTCTCAAGAAAACACAGCCAGGGTTCTATCATGTTGAAATTAACAAAGCCGTGTTGTAGTAACAGTTGTAGTACAGTATGGTTTCCTAGTTTTTCTCAATGTACAGCTTGTAGATAAATGTTTCTCTTTTTCTTAGCAACTTTTATTTTAGTATTTGATGCTCTGTGCTAAGTTAATCAGCTGCAGAGTATTTGCACTCCATTATAAATTCTTTTGAACTTATAAGGTCACCTAATTTTTAGAAGGCCTATACTTAAACATGAAGCTTTGTTCAAAGTTCATTAAAGGTGACTATCACCAGCCTTTAAAGATGAACAAAACAGAAAAGCTGATAGACATTCAAAATCATGATTTATCCACCCTTACCTTTATCAGTTAAGAAAATGTTCTTAACATTTAATTATTTCAGTTAATTCTCTCCTTGCATGCCTTTGGTCTCTGTGGTTATAAAGTACTTTCGAAATATACATATTGAGCAGTTTAAAAATTGTGAGGAGTTTACAGTTCTTCGCATAAGTATTCACACACCCTTGAACTTTAAAATTTTTAAAAAATCATAACAGTAGACTTAAATGTATTTTAGAATGATTGTATGTGACAGAGCAACATAAAGTTATACATTACTGCGAGAGCAAGAGAAGGGGTAAATGGTTTTTGATAGTTTTTACAAAAACTACGGCGCCCGTGAACTGACATGGGGAAAGAAAATCTATATATAGCGTGCACACAAAATACTAATTAATTCCCACGAAATAATAATTTCTTAATTTGTTCAGTACTTTGGATCAGTACTTCTTTCCCACGAAGTAGGCAACTTATTTTTGGCTTTATACTTTACTTTATATTATATTTCAGTATTTTATATATTCCTTGTGATGCCAGGCTTTTCAGAATCTCTCTGTAGCTCATCTGTAGCACAAAATAAAACTCGATCAGACTCTCCCTGTCCATCCTGTAGTTTTGCTCCGTATGTTTAGAAAGTGCGCTGTATAGGAAGATGATGTTTTAGTGTTTCATATGGATGTTATACCTATGTTGTGGTCACAAATAAGTCCTTCGTGGGAACAAATTAGTATTTCATGCGCACATTATATAAATTACGCGGCCACAAATTAATAATTCGTGCACATGAATTAGTATTTTTTTTGGGGTATACTGTGTCTCTGCCGGCTTTGCAAACCAAAAGACCTTTGCAAAATTGGACAGGCTCAGTTAGGTTTAATGTAGAACATCTGTTAACATCAAGTCTCAAGTGTTAACGCAGCTCTCAATTGGATTTAGGTCTTTGATTGGACCATTCTAACAGATGGAGAAGCAAACATTTATCCCTTTCTATTAGAATTCTAGGGTGTTTGCCTAAATTTTAAGTCTTTTGCAGCCTATAGCCTGTTTCTTTGACCAGCTACCCTGTCCCTGGTAAATAAAGGTATCCCAACAGCAATATGTTGCCACCTCGTTTCAACGTGAGGATGATGTTTTCAGGGTGATGTGCAGTATTAGTTTTCTGCCGTACACACTGTTTCGCATGTAGGCCGAAACCATCAGTTTTGCACTCAGCCAAACATGGCTCTTTTTCCTTTCATTATTGGTATTTATCTTGGCCCTCCACCAAAGTGAGATTTGAGAAGTACATGAATTATAGCTAAGCAGATGCTCCTACCTAACCTGTGGATCTCTGCAGCTCCTTCACAGGTCCTTTTGGCTGACTCTCGTAAGAAAGTTCTTCTTGCTCAGCTTGTCAGTTTAGGTTGACAGCCATGTCCTGGTAGGTTTTTAGTTGTGTGATATTCTGTCGATGTTTAAAGTCGGATTTGTTTTTATAACCAAATCTGTTTTAAACTTCTCCACAACTTTATTCCTGACTTGTTGGGGATAAACAGAGACCTGTTCATTGGTCTTTGTTATTTTGTCTATTCACTAATGTTCTCCAAAAGACCTCTGAGGCCTTAATGAAAAATGTTAATTCTAGTTTTGGTATTAGCTAAACAAAAACATCAGCTCTTAGTAACTGAACAGGATTTTTATTGCTATCATAGTTCTTGCTGCTACTGCTGCTGTTTCAGACAGTAAACATAAGAGACTGGGGATCTTGTTACAGATACTTGTGTTTTTAACCACAAACATTCAGTCAATGATTCCTACAGAATTTTCAGTTGTGGCTAATCGTCTTCTGTTAAACTGAACACTGTCCTCAACTCTTACATGCATAGTGGTGGGACATTTGTTGCAAGTAACGAGAAGTGGTAAGAGTGAAACAATTATTTTAAATAAAACAAGAGGTTTCAGATTAAAGGGGGCTAAATACAAATAAACACAATGCTTCTCAGATTTTATTATCCAAAAGGCATGTGTGCTTTTTCCCCCCGCTTAACAGTTCTGCAGTACTTTGTGTTGATGTATCACATAAAATCCAAATGAAATACATTCATGTTTGTGGCTGTAAATAAAAAAAAATGTGGAAAGGTTCAAGGAATATAGGGACTTTTTAAAGGCAATGTACAACTTCCCCACTGTATGCAGTTGTTTAGGAGGAGGGGTAGTCTTAATCAGAAATAAAATAATTAATAATTATTAGTTATTTTATGAAATAAGAGGAGACAAACTGTTGCCTACAATCTAAAAAGAAAGGTGAAAAATGAAAGCAAGAAATGTAACCATTCTTAATATTAATTAAGGTGCAGATCCTCTTTTCTTTCTTTGAAACAGTAGTAAGAGAGCATTGTCTTTGATCTAGTGCAAGGCTGTATGAGTTACACTCTGGGTATATGGTGTACAGAGATACTTCTGATAAATTCTGATTAATATATATATATATATATATATATATATATATATATATATATATATATATATATATAAAATACCTACTCTACTAAGATAACACATTTTGGAAGTAGTGGGGTATGGCACACAGTCAAATTATGCTTATACTCCCTAATATGCTCCTACTAAAATATAATTATAAACATATTAAAATTTTATTTATTCCTAATTCCATTTTAAAATTTGAACTGCAATGGCCACCAATACTCCATATGTACAAAGTAGTTTGGGTGAAGAATGATATTAAACTGCCAGTGGAGTTATATTTAACAATGTTATTGGCCAGCAGAATTGGTAACAACTTATTACCAGGTGGATTTGGATAGTTATGTATATATACAGAAAGGATAAACAAAAGAGAAAGAAAAAGTATTTTAAACTTTCCCAGAGAAGACGATTCAGGGATCCACTTTGCATGATTCATTTCATGCTTTAATCCAATAGCTGTAATGATTATCATGAATCACTTAGGTAGTCAAAGTAGATCAAACCAGAGGATGAAAACAGACTCAACACACAGGATATAGACGGTAAGTGAGGTTTATTTCTAGGGTAGGCTTGCCTAGGAAACAAAGTTGGAGTAGTCCAGGAACCAGGGGAGGAGGCCGGAATCCAGGAATCCAAGGAGAGAGTGCTGATGGTGAGTATATTTACAGTGCAGTCCTTAGGAGGGAATATTACCAGGTGCAGGCAGGCAGGTAAGCAGATAGGCAGATAGGCAGGTCGACAGGTAGACAGGCAGGTAGGTAGGTAGCCGGGCAGGTAGGCAGACAGGCAGTCCACATAACAGTGGTTATGTTCCAGCAAAGGCCTGTACCAGCAGCTGCCTTAAGAAGCCCCATGAGCTCATCAGGAGATGAGTTGCAGCTGCTGATGACAAGCTGCCAGAACCAACCAGGAGGAGAGGAGCTGAGATCCTACAGTACCCTCCTCTCAACGATTGCCTCCAGGCAATCCAGTACGTTTTTCAGGATGGTGTTTGTAGAAGGTCGTGATGAGAGCAGGATCAAGGATGTGAGAACGGGGAACCCAGGTTCTCTCTTCGGGTCCATATCCTGCCCAATCCACAAGATATTGAAATCCACGCCCCCTACGCCGAACATCCAGGATACGATTGACCGTATATGCAGGGTGGTCATCAATGAGTCGAGCAGGGGGAGGGGGCTTGGTAGGTGGACTCAGGGGGCTTTCAGAGACTGGCTTGATCTGAGAAACATGGAAAGTAGGATGAATGTGCATGGAAGATGGTAGTTTGAGTCTCACCGCAGATGGATTGATGATTCTCTCAATGAGAAAAGGGCCAATGTAACGGGGGGCCAACTTTCTGGGAGTATCCTTTAATTTAATATTCCTGGTAGATAGCCAGACCCTCTGATTGATTCGGTAGATAGGAGCAGCAGAACGGCGACGGTTGGCGAACCTCTTATTTTGTTCCAAAGTGCGTAGGAGGGTCCTCCTGGTCTGTCGCCAAATCCTACGACACCTGGAAACGTAATGCTGAACAGAGGGGACCAGGATGTCAGATTCAATACTGGGAAACAGCGGTGGTAGATAGCCAAGGGAAGCCTCAAAGGGGGACCAACCAGTATCAGAGGAAGTATGTGTGTTAAGAGCATATTCAATCCATTTGAGATGTGTGCACCAAGAAGAGGGGTTGTCATTTATTACGCACCTTAAGGCTACTTCGAGTTCCTGGTTGCATCTTTCTGTCTGTCCATTAGATTGGGGGTGGTATCCAGATGAAAGACTTACGGAGGCCCCTAGAGTCTTGCAGAACTCCTTCCAGACTTGCGAGATGAACTGCGGGCCTCGGTCAGAAACAATATCCATAGGAATGCCATGGATGCGGAAAACGTGGAGAACCAGGAGTTGGGCAGTCTCAAATGCAGACGGGAGCTTGGATAATGGAACAAAATGGGCTGCTTTAGAAAATCTGTCAACAACAGTAAGGATGACTGTGTTACCGTCAGATGGCGGGAGACCAGTAATGAAATCAATGGACATGTGGGACCAGGGACGGCTAGCGGTGGGCAGAGGTTGAAGAAGACCAGCAGGGGGTTGATTGGGGTTTTTGTTCCGAGGACATGTGGGACAAGCTGCAACAAAGTCTTTAATGTTGAGATTCATAGTCGGCCACCAGAAATACCTCTTGGTAAATGTGGTCATGCGAGTCACCCCAGGATGACAAGTCAGCTTATTGTTGTGCACCCAATCCAGAACTTTATTGACAACAGAGTTGGGAACAAACAACTTGCCCACTGGGCCAGTACCTGGGTCAGGTTCGGACCTCTGTGCCTCCCTGATGTCCTTCTCAATGGCCCAGGTGAGGGCGCCCACAATACAAGAGTCCGGGAGGATGGAGGCTTCAGTCTTAGGTTGGTCAGAATGAGAGAACTGGCAAGAGAGAGCGTCAGGCTTAGTGTTCTTGGAACCGGGTCTGTAGGAGATAGAGAAATGAAAACGAGCAAAAAACAGAGACCAACGGGCTTGTCTGGGGTTAAGTCTCTTGGCATTTTGAATGTAGGAGAGGTTCTTGTGATCAGTCCAAATGAGAAAAGGGATTTCAGTACCCTCTAACCAATGCCGCCATTCCTCAAGCGCCAACTTCATGGCTAAAAGTTCACGGTTGCCCACATCATAATTTTGCTCTGCTGGAGACAAGCGACGAGAAAAATAGACACATGGATGTACTTTATCATCCACAGAGGACCGTTGAGATAAAATGGCCCCTACTCCAATGTCAGAAGCATCAACCTCTACGAAAAATTCTTTATTTGGATCAGGATGGGTCAATATGGGTGCCGAAGAAAATAGAGTCTTTAACTCACCAAATGCCCTTTCCGCCTCAGGGGTCCAATGGAATGTTCTCAGAGAGGAGGTGAGTTGAGTGAGGGGTGCAGTGACCTGACTGTAGTTCCTTATTAACCTCCTATAGAAATTTGCAAATCCCAGAAACCTTTGAAGTTGCCTGCGATCAGTTGGAGTAGGCCACTCTGCCACTGCCTTGGTCTTCTCGGGATCAGTTCTGTATTTGCCTGCTTCAAAAATGAAACCCAAAAAAGACACGGATGTGACGCTGAACTCGCATTTTTCGGCTTTAACAAAGAGTTGATTTTCAAAAAGCCTTTGGAGAACTGTTCTGACGTGTTGGTGATGTTGTTCTATGTCCTGGGAAAAAATCAAAATGTCATCCAGATAAACAAAAACAAAGAGGTTGAGGAAATCGTGAAGAACATCATTAATGAGAGCCTGAAAAACAGCGGGTGCATTAGTCAAACCAAAAGGCATGACCAGATACTCAAAATGTCCTAGAGGGGTTTTGAAAGCTGTTTTCCACTCATCACCCTCACGGATCCGGACCAAATGGTAAGCATTGCGCAGGTCGAGTTTAGTGAAGATCTTGGCAGATTGTAATTGTTCATGTACTGAGTCAATAAGTGGTAGTGGGTATTTATTTTTAATAGTAATTTGGTTCAACCCTCTATAATCAATGCGAGGTCTTAACGTGCCGTCCTTCTTACCCACGAAGAAAAATCCGGCGCCAACAGGGGAGGTGGACGGACGAATGATCCCAGAAGTTAAAGAATCCTCAATGTATTCTTTCATGACCTCTTTCTCGGGTCCGGAGAAATTATAGAGTCTGCTGGATGGTAGTGGAGCACCTGGGAGGAGATCAATAGAGCAGTCATAGGGGCGATGCGGAGGTAGAGAAAGAGCCCCTTGTTTACTAAACACAGGTGCGAGATTATGGTATTCAGGTGGAACTTTGGATAAATCAACAGGCTCAGGAGGTTTGAGTTGTTTAGTAGAGTGAGAGATGGCAGTTCTTAAACAATTCTGGAGACAGAAATTACTCCATCTCTCTACTCTGCCCTCCACCCAATTAATAGTGGGACTATGTTTCTGCAACCAAGGAAACCCCAAAACTAATTGTGGAGAGATGGAAGAGATAATAAAGAACTCACCCTTTTCATGATGATTACCAGAGGTGATGATGTGAAGCAGAGGAACTTTAAATCTCACTTGAGACATGGTTTGACCAGTGATGCCAGTGACAGAAATGGAGTGGTTGAGAGGCTGAGAGGGTATTTGAAGTTTATTGACCAGTCAGTCAGTCAGTCAGTCAGTCATTTTCTACCACTTATTCCATAGTGGGTCACGGGGGAGCTGGTGCCTATCTCCAGCAGTCTATGGGCGAGAGGCAGGGTACACCCTGGACAGGTCGCCAGTCCATTGCAGGTCCGAGGAAATAAGATTCTGTTCAGCACCAGAATCAATAAAAGCGTCAACAGGAAAATTCTCTTGGCCGACAATAATAGTGGCCGGAAAACACAGACGGGAGACAGGGGAAGAATGGGATATGCTCATCAACGTCCCCTGTTTTATTGACGAGCTCTCTCTTTTCCCTTCTTAGGGCTTCTTGCGATGAAATGTCCTCTTTGTCCACAATATAAACAAAGACCAGCCTCAAAGCGCCGTTGTCGTTCCTCTGGGGAGAGTCGAGTGTGGCCAATCTGCATCGGCTCCGGTTCCATAGACCCTTCTGTAGCTTGAATGGAAGTGGGTGCGTCGAGGAAAGTGGTACGAGGTGCCAGAGAGTGATGCCACTGGGAATTGTAGTCCTTTTCTGTTCGTTTCTCCCTCAGACAGTTGTCAATGCGGATCGATAGGTTGATTAATTCATCCAGTCTTTCGGGTTCATCTCTCAAAACCAACTGGTCCTTTATTTGATCTGCAAGGGAATTAACAAAAATACCCTTGAGTGCCGCTTCATCCAAACCCACCTCCTGCGCTGCCACCCGGAAGTCGATGGCGAACTCCGCCAATGCTCTCCTTCCCTGTTTGAGGGTGAGTATTCTCTTAGCCGCTGTCTCCTGCTGGAGTGGTTGGTCGAAGACCTTCTTAAAGTGACTGAAAAAAGTAGCATAACTAAGAGACTCAACAGGGTTAGATGCCAAATAAGCATGCGCCCAGCGCAGAGCAGGTCCCCTTAGCGAGGTTACAATATAGGTAATCTTGGAGGCAGCAGTAGGGAAAAGAGAGGGGGAATGACTGAATGCTAACTCACAGTGGAGAGAAAAGCCACCAAAGTTATTAGGATTACCATCAAAAAGTTCAGACGGACGGAAGTCAGGCTCACGGATCCCAGAAGAGAGGGTTGTGGACGATTGAGGATTCTCTATTTGAGGAGTTGGAGAAGCAGGTGAGAGTTTGGTTAGTATTTCACTTAGAGCATGAACCATACCACCAAGTTCTGTGAGATGGGAGTCTGTAGTCCTTTGTTGTTGCAGTAGCTGTTGGAGCATGGTTTCATTAGATTGTAAGCGTTCTTTAATGGAAGTCTGTTCATCATCTGAATTGTTCTTTGACATGTTAGATGGCTGGAACATACTATCATGAATCACTTAGGTAGTCAAAGTAGAACAAACCAGAGGATGAAAATAGACTCAACACACAGGATATAGACGGTAAGTGAGGTTTATTTCTAGAGTAGGCTTTCCTAGGAAACTAAGTTGGAGTAGTCCAGGAACCAGGGGAGGAGGCCGGAATCCAGGAATCCAAGGAGAGAGTGCTGATGGTGAGTATATTTACAGTGCAGTCCTTAGGAGGGAATATTACCAGGTGCAGGCAGGCAGGTAGGCAGATAAGCAGATAGGCAGGTCGACAGGAAGACAGGCAGGTAGGTAGGTAGGTAGCCGGGCAGGTAGGCAGACATGCAGTCCACATAACAGAGGTTATGTTCCAGCAAAGGCCTGTATCAAGCTGCCAGAACCAACCAGGAGGAGAGGAGCTGAGATCCTACAATGATAAAACCTCTTAGGTGTTGTACCTTGTTGTAGGGGCATAAAATTAAATATTGTAACCCTTGTTTTGTAATATTTTGCTCCTAAATCCTCTTAATGAAATAAACAAATTTTAATTTTGGCACAAGCTAAACAAAAACACAGGTTCTTAGGGTTCACACCAGGGAAGTCCTTTGTTCCACTTGTTTGGTCCAAACCAAAGCCAACTTATCTTTGTCATTTGGTCCGGTTTGCTTTCACATTGTACTTTTTGCAAGTTAATTATAACTTTTAAACAAAGCCATGCTTGTGAGGATCATTGGTCCCATTGGACAGAAATGACTAGGGCGGGATAGAGCACAGACCCAGAAATGGAGGAAAACTTGTTGAATGCGTTTCATGCCTTTAGATAACTTTGACGTTTTTTTTTTTACTTTAAAGCAACATTGTTCGGGAAACTTCTCACACCCCATCTCATTCATTTTCTTGCTAAACTTGCTGAACATGACCGCATTCTTTCTGTATTTTTTAGCAGTTGGGTTATGTGGTCATCTGCCCAAAGATCGAGGAGGTACAGCCTCTCCTTGTTGCTCCAGGTCTGTCCACGGCTCATTGTTTGTAGCGTCCACGCAATAGTGGCGTTAGCAACACTGAAGGGCTCAATTATATCCTGCTTGTTAAGTCCAAAAAGGCATATGTTTCCCTCGGTTGGGTTGGATAAAGGCTGGTTTGTATTCACACCAGAAGGGAATCGCACCAGAATCCATTTGGAAGCGGACTGAGACCACCTCAAAAAGAGGGCCAAGGTTCGCAGGAGTGTATTCACACCTGCACAAATGGTCCGGACCAAGGGGAGAAACAAACTCTGGTCCATTTAAACCAAACGTGGCCGTTGTGAATGCACACTTAATAACGAAATATACATCTTTTATTACTATCATGGTTCTGCTGCCACTGCTGTTTCATCAGACATTAAACATAAGAGCCTGACTAGTGAGCATGGTAAAGTCACTTTGATTTACACCACAGACATTTACTGTCAGTGATTCCTACTGAATTTTCAGTTGTGGCTGCCCATTGTTTGCTGAACTGAACACTGATTTTAGCTCTTAGTACATGTATAATGGTAGAATGTTTGTTAGAAGTGATGAGAAATGGTGAAGATAAATGTACAATGGGAACAATACCAACAATGACCTACTAATTAATACAGAGCCTGGAATGCAGCAGATTTATTGACTTTACCCATTGCCATAAGAGTACCTTTCTTGAAGACAACATTGTTGCTTTGTTTCAAAATAACCCTGTTGTGCAGGAGCTCCTTAGCATTAAAAGATTGCTGCTGCAAAGACACCACAGACTTTACTCTGCTCTTTTACATAATTATTTTGGACATTTTTGGACTACAAGTGAAAGGATTCTTTTAAATATCCTCTATATCAACATCTATCATATTAATTGCTCTTCAATTTAGACGTTATAAGACTTACTATTGCCTAAATGTATTAATTAACAATGATATATCTTTCATGTCTCATCAAAATCAAGATCCATTGATGGTTAATTTTAAAATATTATAAAATATTAAAAAAATTGTACACCAGAGAAAATTACATTCTGTGTAACTGCTTGACATTTTACTGCTATTGGAAGACATGATTTCATAGTAAGATAACACTCCCACATCGCCGCTCTAAATATTTAACACAACATAATTTGATCACTTCTTAACTAGGTTGCCATGAAGTTCTTGGAGATGTCAAAAATATTCCATAGCATAGAGCACTCTAACTGAATTGAAGTCAATGTGACTCAGATATCACACCAATAACCCAATATTAACATACATAATATAACAACTTAATTTCTTGCACCATAAAGTAATCATTTCACTCACCAGGGCATTGTGGATTCCTAAACTGACACAACTAGATCTATTTTTTCATTTATTTTGGCAAATAATTATCTTGCCACTTCGAGGTACTCATAGAACATTGATGCAACACTGGCCTTTTGATCCTTTAACGTGAAAGAAAAAAAGGAAAAAAATCAAGATGGGAAGGTCATGGGAAAGTAACGTACCTGGTTATAATGCAGCAGAATACTGTGAATTCCACCCCATCCATCTCAGTATATACGCACAATAGGAAAGTAAGGATATCAAAGGGAAACACATGCTTCAGACAGGACTTGATGTTCCACACAATCCCCTACATTTCTTTACGTTTAGACCCAAGTAACAATTACTTGCCAGTATACATGGCAATATAGGAAACAGTGTGACCACAGCTTTAGAATCCTGGGAAAAGTGAAATGTGATAAACTTTTCCCTTTTTGCTGTAGGAATTACATCAGAGACAATTTTGCTGGAGCATTTTATGCACATTGTATTTGTAAAAAACTGGATTGCACTGAAAACATTGATTTAAACTGAATATAGACAAATTCTAAGTTTTATAATGGAAATATTTAGTAGACTGTTTTTGTTTTGTAAAGTCTCTTTAGATAACATTTGTTGTAAATTGGTACTATGTAAATAAAATAAACTGAATAAACATTTGAAATACTATGGTAGTGCAGCTGACTTCTGTTACAAACCTATATATGTGCAGCTGCATATTAAATGTTAATATTAGTAATCTAATTTGGCAGTCAATTGCTGTTGTTTAATTAAAAGTTTCTTTCAATGCTTTTTGCTTTGTTTTGTTTATGTTTCAGACCACTTATGCGTTGATTTTGGCCTGTCAGGTGTTCTTTGCATTGCTTTTGGAGGGTTCCTGATTGGAGTGTTACTTATTGGAGCACTGTGGTTTATCAAGATTAAAACAGGTAAATGCATGTTCTTTTTTGTGTTATTTGCTAATTATAAACAGAGAATAATACGATCACATGTAGACTCCTCTAAGCTTCATTCTCAGGTAACTTTTGTTGAACATAATAAAACTCTCCCTAACTCAGATAGCAATGTTTTTCAACATTTCCAACCATATGTATGTTGATGACACAGCCATATTGTTGCATCACCACATCATCACAATCCCTTAAAGTCACTGAGTTTGTATGTCCATAATATCAAGTGGATGGATGAGAATTTTCTCCAACTTAGTGCAGATTGTGTTTGGCGCTAAGGATGTATGGTTAGACATCAGCAAATAGAAAGACTGAATGAGATTCTGCTTTACTGTAGACTCACACCTAAATTTTAACATCCACAAAACATCTATTACTATATCAGTCTGCTACCATCATAAAAAGCATTGCCATAATAAATAGTTTCCTTTCTAAACAGGACACAGAAAAACTGGTTCCTACTTTTATTTACAGTAGGTACAATTGTTGTGATAATGTCTTTATCAACGTCTGTAAAAAAATGTATCATGCAGCTCCTGCTCATACAAAATACTGCTGCTAGAGTCCTGCCTAATACCAGGAAAATGGATCACATCACACTAGTCCTTACATTATTGCCCTAGTAGTGTTTATAAAAGATATGTTTTAAAATCTGAGGGGCTATTGCCTTGGGCCTCAATACATTTCAGGGTTGATTGTCAGGTTTCAACCTTGTAGACCACTCAGTCATCAGATATCTGTTTTACTCAGTGTCCCCAGGACCATAACTAAAAAAGTTAAACATAATTTAGTTTCTGCGCTTTGTCTCTGGAACAAACTCCCTGGAAACCTAAGATGTTCAGAAACCATTGGCTCCTTTAAATCTGGACTGAACACATTGTTACTGCACCCTCCCATAAAGATAAATTTATTAGTTACTGTTATTATGCTATAACTCTTTGTTTGATTTATTGTGTTGTAGTTTCTATCTTTTTACATGATGCTTCAGTGTCACTGTTCTCTTTATTTATTTTCTTAAAATGATATTGTGTTTCTACATGTCAAATGAACTAACCGGATTAATGTCTCACTCTGTTTTACTCGGGGTACCCAGCTCGACTGGACATAAGGTCAACTGCAGCCAGTTTTCCTGGTAAGAAATGTAACTGTTCTTCATGATTATCTTTTGTTTGCTTGTAGTCGGGTTCTTATCAGCCTGTACTTGTCTTTTTTAAGGATGTCCCTGTTCAAGAGCAAAGCGACAGCCTGTTTCTTCCAACCCATCACCCTCTGAGAACAGCAGCGCAAATGCTAGCATTGGAAGCACCCAAAGCACACCGACCAGTAGCATGGCGTGAGCTCATTGTGGGTTATACTAGCAGGGCCACCATCCCTTCTATGTCACCTTATATGGATGTTGGGCATTTTGTTGTCAGTCCGAAAAAGCATTTCTTTATACCCTACTCTTTTTAAATTGTTGTTTAAAAAGCACAGATGATGGTATTTGACATACCATGTCTTAAATGGATCTGGGAGTTTGTAGTTAGGTGTGGAAAAGAATGAATGATGAGTAACCAACGTTTTAATACTTGTTTTTAGTGCTTTCCTTTGCTGCCTCTGTAAATTTGAATCCTCACACAGGATCTTACAGAGGCCAAAAAGAAAAAAAAAAAGAATTGTCTCCTCCAGTAACAGGAAAAACAAACCATATCCCCTCAAGAGCTAACAGGAAATTCACTGCATTCTTTCCAATGAATTGTGCTTGTGTGATGGGAGCACCATAATAGTTATCCAGGAGACAAACCGGTCTAAAGACAGGCTTTAAAGACAGATGAAAAGATGTTTTGCAAACATTTAAGAAACAAAAAAAACTTTGGGTTATGTGCTAGGTCAGTCAAGAGAATTCATCAACAACATGATGGTTCTGTGTTCTGGCTTTTTTCCATATAGACAATGGAATACTTCCTTTTATAATGTTTGATTAATTTGGAGTCCAAAGATCATGGTTTTATAGCTACCTCTTATTTAGTAGAAATCTGGGGATAAGGTAAAACTTAAAACTAGATTTCTCCAGTGAAGTTATTATTTTTGTTTAATCCTTTTTAATTTACTGTAATTTCTTGCTACCTACTTTTAACCCTAAGGTGACCCTGTGGGTCATTTGTAGCTCACAAAATAAATGTATGATGCCATTGCCTTGTTATCCAGTGGATAAATAAGTGTCATCATATTTTTTTTTTCCCTAGCGCTCATTTCAGATTAGATTTGATGTATTACATTTACTAATAATTTCACAAAACTATCTAAATGATTATGAAGAAGAAATTTAATATGGACTAACGTGGATTTCTTTTTTTACACAAGCTGAGAATGCATCAATATTTTAATGCAGAGTACCACTTCAAGATGTATTCTTGTATTCAGAGCTGAGTAATATGTTCATTATGATTCACTAAATTACTGCACATCAATTTCCAGGCATCACACTGTTATGTTAGTAATTGGCTCTCATTCAGCTTTATTGGCCGGGTGGAGTTTCCCCTCAAACAGTGTCGATGTTAAATTCCAGTACTTTTCCATTGGACCATATCCATTCTCACCAGTGACACCAGTTCTTCCTAATTACCTAGAATTTGGCTATACACATTATATGTCTGTGGAACAGACCTTTATATGTTGAATTTAAGTCTTGTAACAGGATTTTCATTACTCTGTTAACCTTGTAGATTTATTTTTGTTGTATATATTTAAAGACCAGGATGTGATATCTATAATACCCCTTTCCCTCATAACATTTCATCCAATGATCTAAAACATTTAAGTGAGACAAAAAATCCAAAAACAGAAGAAATCTGAAAGGATAACACTTTTTTACAGCACTGTATAACCAAGACAAGTATTCAGAATATATTCAGAATATAGCCAGTCCACAATTGTCCTTTCTGTTTGGTATGCATAAATTAGTTAAATAGGTTTTTTTTAAAACTTTATGAGACTTTTATGATTCACCACTTCATTCAAAGTTTGATTTGAAAACTGACACAACCTTGATATCAGTTGTATGTTAACCTGCCATTCCTTTAGACCTATTTCTCTACCATATTAAAAGGATGTTAAAGCTTCTGCAAGGCTCAACAGTCACATTTAATACAGGCATTTAGTTTCACAGGTTCTCCTTGTTGTAACAATGGAGATTATTGTAGGGGGATACAGCAGAGCAGGGTAGTGATATTCTATAGTAAGAATGCTGAATATTAATTTGTAACCACAATCAATTTGCTTTTCTAAAACTGAAGGACAAATGACTATATACATATGTTTTTCAGGTAAATTATTGATTGTATTTTAGTCATCTATTTAAGTCAGCTCTGAATACAGACCATGCAGACTCTATAGCATAATTAATATTAACAATTTCATTTCTGGATTGTATGTGTATTGTCACATTTTATTAGTTATTTCAATTGCTCTTTACCCCTTTCAAAACGTTAAAAATTGTACATTTATTTTCACTTGTTTTTTAACTGAATAGTTTTATTTTCAACATTAGTATGGTTAAAATGAACAGTTCATGTCTAAAGTTCATAATATTGGCTGTATGAAAATACCCTATTTTATTTATTCTTGTTGAGCTATTTTCTCAGACATGTTCCAAACCAACTACAAATTTTGGGATATGTGTAGCATATTTTCCTCCTTTATACATGTGTATTCCTTTTTATTGCTTGATTTCTTTTAACATTGTTGCTGAGACAGAACAAAGAAGGCCAGTACAAATTGCCACTTGAGAATTTGTGCAATATGGTTAGAAGTTAATGTGTGCCTAATGTCTATGTTTTTTTTTTTTTGTATTTGTAAGTCTTGTTTGATAGTCTTTCTTTGAATCATTCCAAAGCCTGATTTGTTTTTTGGGATAATTCCTAAAAGAGCACTAGATGTTTTTTGTTTTTTTTCCAAAAGATATACATTTGACTTTTTATTCTAGTCATCTGAGACAATGCATGTCACATCACATTTTAACCACAATGCAGTTTGTTTCCCCCTCCTCCACCTTTGTCCTCTAAATTCCTCTGTGAACCAAAAACATACATGACATCTTGACATTGTATTGTGCTCAATGTATTATCTCCAGGCAGTGTGGTGGGGATGTGCATTCTGAATTTTGAAGACAGGATGTCTCACCATCCACTACATCCTGAATGAATAATCAGCACATAGTTATCAGTATACTGTCCCGCCTCAATTTGCAGTACTGACATAAATGTTTTGATTTAATAGGGAGCATGCAAGCTGCCTGGGTTAAAGCACCCTTTGTATCTGTCACAACAGTGAAATTAGGCTGTCAGTTCATCCACTTGTCGTTAACCCTGCAGTGTTATTTTTGTGCTCAAGTGGGCAGTCTTTTACCATTTCAAGTGGTTTAATTTTCGAGAATGAACTTTTTGTGATTAAATATTTGTTTTTGTTCCCAGAGATTCCTTGTTTCTAAAACTATTATAATAAAGTAAATTTTAGAAACATTTGTGGGGTTTTTTCTTTTTTTGTTTCTTATTTACTTATGGAATTATAGTGTGTAACCTTGAGCATTATGCACATATGTTTTAATAATCAAACTTGGGAAGCCCACATTAGTCATTGATAGAGCGGCAGAGCCAAATACAAAATAACAAGCTCTAAAACATGTCTAACATCAAAGAAAACACATAAACAGAAAATGATACAATATATCTGAGCTGTGATTTCTTGAGAGTTCCAAAAAATGTTATTCAACAATCACTTACTAGTACAACAGCAGTTTTTCAGCTTTATTTCTTCCCTTTCTTCTGATAAAAAACCAGTGGGATTTTGAAAGGCCTTAAAGTGGGGTTCCTTCACAGTTTTGGGCCTTTATGCACCCCCTCTTTCCATTTGTATCAATATAGGACTTTTTTCAACTAAAATGATAAAGCAGTTCACTTTTTTTAAGATAAAAGTATTGTCATTGTTTGAGTAATTCCTAAAGAGGAATGCTTCTCACATGAGTCCAGACACTGGACACAATAAATCCTGTTGTGCAAATATACTGTCAGTTTGTATAATTATTATATGTGGTCAAAGTAGTTTGTTTACGGCTAAGCAAGATTTTCAATTTGAATGAGGGGCCTGTTTATGTTATAAAAAAATGCAGTCCAATAAATGTGAGTTTTGATTTATACTGACAAATTTAATACACTGAGTTTTGTGGACTGCACGTATTAAGCTGTTTAAGACTCAAATACATTTACTAATGTAGCATAAAATCCATATGATCATTCTAAGCTTTAAATACATAGTTAGCTATATGGATGGACAGAAGCAAAGTATATATATATATATATACATATATATAAAACATTGTTGTGTTAAGTAATGGATGTCAGAATGTTTTCCTCCAGATGTAGAGACATTTTCTCTATTTCCTTGTGTTTTAGTTCTTTTTTTAAGCTAATTTCATCAGTGTTTGTCAAGAATAAGAGCCATGACACACAACCAAAAAATGTTTATTGAAGGTCTCTATCTCCAAAATAGGACCATGGAACCACTCAGGCGAGAAAAGCAGAAAATGTATGTGTTTGTGCCTCCATGTATGCAACGGTTTGCATCTCAGTGTACAAATCTGTTCTTGTCTGCCAAAGTATGCCTTGTGAAGAGAGTGTTATTTAGGCTATGCATAAAGGATCCAGCAATAGCCTGGGGCCAAAACCAGCCATCACAACTCTTTTTTTGTAAACTCAAGGTGCGAGGGGTAACAGCCTCATGTCTCAAGCCTTTGTGTTTGTATGTAAATAAGGAAACACATGTCAGTGTTTTACTCGGCTCCGAGTTAATGTTGTGACTATGAATCTGAATATATTATTTAATATTAATACTTTAATATTTTATCAAATAATATTTCGGTCTGTTAAGGGTTGTCCTGTGAATACCAGCCCAGTAAGGCGGTGGTATCAGGACAAGATCGAAAAGAGTGAGCCAAGATCTGACATTACTGAACAGCAAAACTCTGCACACACATGGAAAGAATTCACACAATTTCTTAAAATACAAGAATTTATTAACAAAAATAAGTCAATTCAAAGTCAAACATATTTCAATCAAAAAACTCTTTACTATGCTAAAACAATCCAACTAAACTACCAAGCAGAATTAAAGAATCAATAAGATTAATGTGCTATGTCCAATATAAACAAGGTGATTAAAGATGGTTGAAACCATGACTGAAAAAGTGATGCAACATTACCATGCAATGTTATTTATGTTTGAGAACCCAGGATTATCTTGAAGAATCTTGAAGTGAAGTTAAGTTAGTCTTGGAACTAACTTAGGCAACAATCAGCAAACGTTTAGACAACCATTCACAATGCAAGATCAGATAAAATATAATTTTATTAAGATAATGTTTTAAAGAATGATTTGCTGAATAAAACCAACCTTCTGGATGACTAATTCTCAATGGTGTCTCATTAGCTGCCTTTGTTTATTAAAATAATATTTAAAGAAATATTATTAAGAAAACGGTAAAATATTTAAGGAAATATTTTGGAAAAGCGCCAAATCTTTCTGGAGAAATGGGGCTTAATTGTGTTTACTTAGTTATCAAGTTTAGTAAAATAATGTTTAGGGAACTATTATTTACTGGATTGAAAATTAACAACCTTTCTGGGTAAATATTCTTTAGCAGCAAGCACATGTCCTTACCTGTTAGCAGTTAAAGCTAACAAAAGAAGCTGATGGCTTAGCACCAGAATCAACACACACCTTTAAAAATACCGTGAACAAAAGGGTGAAAATGCATAAGCGCGGACAGCGCGTTATGATCAATCTTTAAAAACACTTTAAAAACTTTAAAAACACACAAACACAGAACACAAAACTGAGCATGTGTGCTGCAGATAGCCTGCTAGCACTAAGATAGCTAAGTTTCACACAAACAAAACCAAAATTATAAAATGAAAAATATTTAGATTATTTCATTCTAAATCTTTCTCTGCCCACACCTCTAACCTCTGAACCATGCTGAGGAAAAGCTGTCCAGGGCGGCGAAGTTTGAAGAAACGTCCACAGTTAACAAACGGTTAGCTACAGCTAACTTCCTTAGCTGTGGGGAGTGGCTCGTTCTGTCACCAAACTGCTCGTTACCGTAACCATGGTGATGCGGCTCCTGTTGTGCTCCTTTCAGACTGGGAAACCGCTCCACTCGGCTTCGTAGAGACAGCGTCTCTGCAGGGAACTCTCTGGAACACAGTTTGCCTCTGCAGGCCTCAGAGAGAAAGTCAAGCAATGCTTATACCTTAATTACCCCTTTTTATGAATGAATACCGGGTACACAAACAGTGATTCATTTGTACTTAACTTGTGCATATGATCGCGTGATCTTATGACACTCTCAGATCCAGTTGAAGAGTTATGTCTGTTTTGCCAGCAAAGAGGCGCGCTCTGCCTCTCTGTCCAGATCCCTGTGTGACCCGCATAGAAGAGGCAGGATGTAGCAAGAGCGGTGCTTTTATTTGGACAGTGATGTCACAGGAAGTCCGCAGTTACCCCGTTTCCTGGCTGTGCCGGAAGTAGGTTAATGCAATTTATTTGGAAAGTTCCAGGAAAGTTTGTACTGGCCTTTCATGTTGTAACCATGGCTGTGGTCCCAACATCTATGAATATATTTCCAAATGAAAAAAGAAATATATTGTTACCAAGCGTTTTTCTTCCAATCATTGTAGATGGCAGTTTGTCCACTTCCTACTAGATAATATGGTATAAGGTGTTAATTAGAGGCAACTCTACAGGAGATGTAAAGTAAGATTACCAAAGATATAAATACTTCCAGCATAGCCTTCCATATAAAAAACAGGCTGGCTAATTTTTAACAAACTGTTGCTACAGTATGAATACAATTGAAAACAGAAGTTTATATACACTGACAATTATGTTCTTAATGTCTGACAATAAATCAGACATTTTATTTCTTGCTTTAGGTCAGTTAGGATAAACAAAGTTATTAATTTGCTAGATGCCAAAAGATTGAGTAAGAAATCTTAGAGATATTTTTATTACTTTCTTCAAAGCCAGAAGCCCCATCCCCCAGTTCTGAGGGAGGAATTTAAAATTTTTTCTACATTCATTGCTCTACATTCCCTTAGTTAAATATAGACAAGTGTGGTGTCTTTAAAAATATCAGACTCTTGGCTAAAAGCTGATATAAACCATTTCTACGAACACCAAACACAGTTAAAAATACCAGCAGTTGAATCAGAAAGTAAACAAACTCCACAAAACCATCACCAAAAATCTCGGTATTAGCCGCTCCCCCTGCAGGTGCTACACACACAAACAGCATGTCCGCAGACAGCAGAGAGCTCAAAGATTCCAAAAATTTATGTTTTGTCACAATCTGCCCAGGATTTACTAAACCAACAGCAAAAGAAGACCAGAAATATCACTCACTATTGAAAAACATGAGCTAAAAGTGTTCTTGCCTTTGTAATTTCCTCCCCCAAGTCTATAATCCTTTGTTTCGTTTTTGTCTTTATTGGGTAATTACATCTCCTCATGACTTTCTGCTTCCGGGTCCTGATACAAGGAGCAGATTCGACAAAGGTAAAAGTCAGCCTGCGTCACAGGTATTTGTCTTTTTACAGCTGGTGATTGCTGGGACTGACGTAAACGGGTTTAGTATAATCTGACTCTACTGGCTCTAGGATGAAAAGGAGGGGTCATTTGTACAATTTGGACCAACCAATCTCAAGTTATTGCTGCGTGTACATCTGATGGTCAGTAAATATGCTACAGTTGGAACAAAAGAGAGCAATTTATCAGTGTTTTACTAAAAATAGAAAATGAATGTGGGTAATTTAAAAAAAAGAATATGTTAACAAACATTTCCTCAGTATTTGGTAGCTTTGCCTTGTGTAACTGTTAAAAATTTTTGACATTGACATTTTGCTGCAGTCTCTATACTTCACATGGTGTGCCCAGGATAGCCAGTTTGGCAGCGGCCAAACATTTAGATTCCAGTTTCAATGGTTTACAGGACATATCTGCAAACATTTGCAAAGTCTTAGTGAGCATTTGCAAACTGTAATCCATTTTTCCATGTTGCTTTTGCATTAACAGCTTTTTCCACTCTGAGTGGCCTTCAAGCCCACGTCTGTACAGGACTCATTTCACTGTGGATAATCACACTTACTTGAGCCAACATCTTCCCCATGTCTTTTGCTTTTCCACTGCAGTTGATGCACACATTTCACCCAAATACATTCATCTCTGGAACACAATCTCCTTCCTGAAAAGCCTGATTGCTGCCCATCCCCATGTTTGTTTTTTCATATATTTGTTTGAACAGGTAAGTTTAGCACACTCATGCATCTGGAAATTGTATCCAAGGATGACTTCTGGTGGTCCATAATTCTCTTACTTATATCATGACTGCTTTCTTCACATTTTCCCATGATGTCACAAAAAGAAGCAGTGTCTTTGAGGTGTGCCTTTATTCACAGGTCTACCTCCATTTAACTTTGATAATGTAATGTAATGTAAATTAACCAGAAGCTTACATCTTTAGCTAGGCTTTCCCAGCTTTGGGTGATAAGAATTTTACTGTACCTATGATTTCTATTGTGCCTTGGTAAGTTAATTTGGGATTTAGGTTATTTTAGTAAAGCTCATTCAAAACAAGTGTTATACTTTACTTCTTGGGGACAAAAATACATTTTTTGGTTATGAAATATATGGCTAATATTATTGTTACAATTTATTTTTACATAAACCCCAGTTTTCTGTTGTGAAGTTTTTCTATGGGTGTTCAAAGGCATTGAAATTTCAAAGCTTTACATTGTTTTGCTGGCAGCATTGTCTAATGAACAGCAACATGGAATGCTCCTTTGCTCCCATTGCTTTGACAAAGGAGTTCTGGAGGCTACCACCAGAGGGTGCGTTTTTTAGTCTAGCTTTCTGTAACATGAGAAATTATGTTGTTTATAAAGGGAACAAGACAATGAGCCTTTTCTGATATATTATTGAAAGAGTGATACTGCAATATGGTGCTGAAAAAATGAAAGCTTTGTGGGTAAAAACTTGGCAATCCGACATGGACAGCAAATATTTGACTGTGACTATCATCTTAAAACTGTGCACTTATATTTATATTATATTGTAGATATGTTTGTACTGTTTAATTTGTACTGTATTGCACCGACTACGCCAAAACAAATTCCTTGTATGTCCAAAAACGTACTTGGCAATAAAGCTTTTCTGATTCTGATTCTGATTCTGATTCTGATGTACATGTGTTTAATTCAGTAAAAAAAAAAAAATCAGATTAAGAAATCTGTAACCCCATTCTGACATAAAGCTGATAAAGCTTTAGGGGCATGTTGAATTCAGGAAAGTACATGTGGAGCTACTTGCTGTAAGCACTCTCTCACTCTGACTTTCACGCCCTGAGGTGCTGTGCTGCACACAAGGTTGTTTACACTCTTCAAGGCTGTGTACAGGCTCTGCCCCTGTCCTAATCCTTCACCCCCCACACAGACATTCCCTTTCTCGCAAGTATCAACATACTTACCCACACCTCACTGACTATCCACAGCCTGGTCCTTGGTAATCCTCTAACCTATAGGCAATGCACTGTGCCTCAAGCAAATCCTATTCCTTCAAAATGCAGTCACCGCTGAAGATGATGCTTTGCTAAAACACATCAGAAAAACACCACAATGTTTTATTTTCCTTCTTTTGCGCCGTCCTCCATGCTCCACATCCTATTTTTCTACAAGCATCATAGTATATAGTGTGCCAGTTAAAGAAAACATATTTAAACAGACAAGTCAAAAAATATTTATACCCATGGCAGATTTAGGTTTAAAGTAATCTTTTAATGTGACCAACACATTTCTTCTGACTGGCAAGGATAGCTTTCAGCCATCAAAAACACCCAAGGTAAATTGTCAAAATACTGCATTTGATTCAGGTGTGATGAAACAAGGAAACATGTACAGCATGCAGACACCAGCACTACAGGATCTAACTTGGATGCCACTTTACATTACCTGAATTACATTATCTGAATTGTATTCAAGTCTTTATCGAATATGAACATGTGTTTGATGATCTGAAAGATTTAAGTGTGACAAAAAGAGAATAAATCTGTAAGGGGGCAAAAGCTTTTTTACAGCACTATATAGTCTACCTTATGCCTGATGACCTCCATGATAGGCTCCAATTCACTCACTACCCCTAAACTGGAAAAAGTGTCAAAGGAAGTTAAATAAAATGTATATTTTAATCCATTGGGAAAATAAAAAGCTTTGAATAGTAATTTTTAAGATCTTTTTTAACACATTTGACACAAAAAATTGAACCAGAATTCAAAAACGATATTCATATACAATATGACTTAAAATTAGACATCTTTGTGCCATGCACTTTTAAACTGTTGTAGACGTAGGTTTAACAGAGATTCTCATGTGAGAGAGCAGAGACCCGACTGTTAAGTATATTGATTGGGTAAATACAGGGGCTAGACTGGAAACAGTTCTGTCTTCTACAGCTTGATGGGGTTTTTATTTCCCAAGGTGTTCATCAAGGTGTCCTTATACTTGACATGAAAGCAACCAGCAATCTTTGCTAACTTTTAGGCAAAACCTTGACCTCTGAAAAAGTTAACAACATTGCCAAATAAAGTCTTGCATATTGAATGCATGGTTGTCCACATGATTTACTTATTTTTTTTTTATGAGAAAAAGTTTCTTTTTTTCTTTCTATTATTGCGTAAGGTAATTACTTAATATACACAAACTATAACTCCAGCTTTAATTTCAGTGTCTTTTAAACTAACTGATAATAACCCAGAAAGTGCTGTTGTGTATTTTCTCTCCTGGTATGGTGTACCAACTGATGTGTAATTGCTTACTGCTAACAACTTTACAGGTATTGGGTTTTGTTTCCCTTCTGATTTGGTTCTCTGCCTGGTGCCACAACGCATTACAGTTTTCTCATCTTGTTGCTCGCTGATTTACCTTCTAATACTGATCTAAAAGAGAACACCTTTTTTGATGAACACTTTTACTTGAAATTGGCTGAGCTGCTTAGAGGTATTCAAAGAGCACAGGTGAGAGCTTTCTGCTTGTTCTAATTGCAACTTCATGGAATTGGACAGCACCGACATTTATTGGTTTGTATTGTTTTCCGAGTTTACTTCTCAGAAGAACTTCCTCAGAGTTCAGTTCACACAGACATAAACAATAAACAATTTTATAGTCATTTGTAAATTTTTTATGAGATAAAAAAGGACTCTGGTTTCTTCCAGTCTTTTACTCTCCAATATCAGTCAGTCAGTCATTTCAGTCAGTCAGTCATTTTCTACCGCTTATTCCATAGTGGGTCGCGGGGGAGCTGGTGCCTATCTCCAGCAGTCTATGGGCGACTCTCCAATATCATTTTAACTTGTATATATACTATATTTGTCCAAATTCACAAATAATGCAGGTCTTTCAAACAGATTCATGTTATTCCTGTCAAAGGACTAAAAAAGTGAGGTTGAATTTCTGCTCCCATAAAATTTGGATTTTATGTAAAAACAAAGTCAGAGGGTTAAACCTCAACAACCCCTGTCTTTTTATCTTAGTAATGATCAGAGAGAAAAATTGGAGAAAATCTAAGTTTCTGTTTCATTTAACAGAATTTAATTTGAATCAATTGTGGCGCAGTTGGTAGCACTGTTGCCTTGCAGCAAGAAGGTCCTGGTTTCAATTCCCAGCCGGGGGTCTTTCTGCATGGAGTTTGCATGTTCTCCCTGTGCATGCGTGGGTTCTCACCGGGTACTCCGGCTTCCTCCCACAGTCCAAAGACATGCCCATTAGGTTAATTGGTCACTCTAAATTGCCCTTAGGTGTATGAGTGTGTGCATGGTTGTTTGTGTGTTGCCCAGTGATGGACTGGCAACCTGTCCAGGATGTACCCTGACTCTTGCCCATAGATTGCTGGAGATACGCACCAGCTTTCCTGCGACCCACTATGGAATAAGTGGTAGAAAATGACAGACTGACAATTAAATTTGTTAGTAACGGCTCAGTTTAAAAAAAAAAGGAATATAATAGAATATAATTAAATTAAAGCAGTTCATACAAGTATAATCCATTCATATACAAAGATTTTTCTTCTTATTATTTATTATTATTCATTCAGCTTTTTATCTCTGCTGTGCCTCTTACAAAGATCTCCTATCACTCATATTCTTGAGGACATAACCCCAGGATGCACGCAGAGCCCCAAAGATACAAGGACACCAGAGGTAAATAATCAGGACCTTCAAGATTTTCAGAAAAGGCCTTGAGTGGCCCCAGTAATAGAAAAAGTAAAAACGTTTTATTTAAAGTATTTTTATAAAATCGATGACAAACTTATTGGGTCCCATTTGGCTTGAGACACAATTATGGGTTGCAAATCAATATACCTGGAGTTTTGAGATAGTCTTCAGATATAAAAGTAAATAACACAAATAATAATGGTAAAAGCACATGTTTGATATAAATGCAGCAGAAGACAGTAAACACAGCTGGCCAAATAAAACGGTTGTTAGGTTGTTAATCCTATATTTTGTTTTACAATTATATAAAGTGTTTTTTATTTCTGGTAATGCCTGTATACTCGGGCTCACAAGAAAATTCGACTGTTATTTTGTAGGTTGGCAGCTAAGAAGTTTGGGAAACACTGTTCTAGGTGATCTGATAAGAATTTATGTGGGAGATGTTGCCACCACTGATCAGCTGCCGTCAGCAACTCTAATACATGGCAACTACTGTGTATGCTTTTGTGTTGTTATATACTACTT
This sequence comes from Girardinichthys multiradiatus, assembly GCF_021462225.1. NCBI lineage: Eukaryota > Metazoa > Chordata > Actinopteri > Cyprinodontiformes > Goodeidae > Girardinichthys > Girardinichthys multiradiatus. Next base: position 20,784,774 of record NC_061801.1, read on the forward strand.
AAAAAAAGTTAGGGATATTCAGCTTTTGGGTGAAATTTCAGGGTAAACCAAAAATGCACTAAATACCTTTACAGGTGGTCTTAATGTGACCTTCTCTAAATCTTTGAATGAACATGTCTAACAGTTCAGTGTTTCAGTACTTTTTGTACACCTTGTTGTTCTTTAACACGGAGCTTAACAGCAAAATTCATAAAAGGTGTTCGACCAATAAATTTCCTGGTTAAATTAGAATTGATATCTAAACAGTCCTTCTCATTATGCTGTTCTCATTTTTACATCATGAGAACAAGATGACACCTAACAATTGATCAGCAGTACCTGCTTTAAAAGTTATTAAAAGTTAAGAGCTTTAAAAACAAATCATAAAGTTTAAAATCTATTCTTAAATGGACGAGAAGCAAATGATAGAGAGGATAAAAAAGGTGTAATGTGTTCCTTCACTCTGTGAGAGAGTTAAAAGGTGAGCTGCTGCATTCCGAACATGTTTGAGGCGAATAAGTGATGACTGAGGGACACCTATATCCACCATTGCAATGGTTGATTCTGGAACTGATAAAACAGCCTTCTCTAGGTCACAACACTTTAAAAAAAGGCTTGACCGAACTTCAGAGGCAATTTGTTAGACAAATTTTAAATCCTTAACGAACTTGATTGCAGAGATGCAGTCAAAAAAAGAATGTAGTGGATTACGGCATCCTTGCCTTAATGGTAGATACATCTGCAAATCATCAGCATAACAATGGAATTAAAAATTGTGCTGGGTTATGACTGATCCAAGTCACAATATATCAGCATAGGGGAACTTGAAGAGGAATTACATTCATTCAAATGCACAGAAGGATGTGATTTGTAGTGAATACTATTTTCAAGCTTAACAGTTTAGTTTTTGGCCTTTTTTATGGTAGCCTCTTACATTGAACAATATTGTTCACATTTTTGTAACACACACACACACATAACATTATTTTTAGAGGGTTCTCCTAGTAGTTTATGCTTAGAATGCTTTGCACTGGTTTATGATAAATTTTGAGTTTGTGTAACATTTGTTTAAATCAAATGTTATTAGGCTGTCCTTATATGTTCAATATATTTCAATTTATTTGTATAGAAACACCAAATAAATAAATAATTAAAATACAAACATGCTTATTGGGTTAACTGGTCTACCAAAATTGCCCTTAGATATGAGTGTGTGTGTGCCCTTGGGGTCTATGTGTGGCCTGTGATGGACTGGTGACCTGTCCAGGGAGAAACCCACCTCTTGCAAGGTGTACCCATGATCCTGCAAGGACAAATGGGTACAGATAATGGATGGACGGATGATCTTATGACGAGAACATTGACTAATGTTGCTCAACCAAATTCACGGTTTACTGTTTAAAAATTGTCTTGTAGAGATAAAAGTCTACAAAAAATATTGATGTGTTCCATGTGAAATGTAACTGCATTTTACCACAATTCTGCAAGTTTACAGCAATAAATCCATTTCACTGTGCTGGTTGGGGGACTTATAAAGGTGGTTACCTGGCCAAATTTAAAAAAGTAACTACAACATACAAAACTGCCTTTGCAATTGCCAAATATTGTAGTAGCATATGACGAAAATAAAAAGATTATGCAGATTTTTCTAGAAATCAGTCACCTACTGAGTGTTATGGTCATGAATGCTAGGTTGTGGTTGGTTCCTTATCCCTGCCTTATTCTATTCTGTTCTCTGTGTTCTTTAGCTAGTTCTTGCCTCATTAATTATTCCTGGTGTATCAGGTTCTTAGTTCATTCTTGTTTTATTTTTGAACATTTAGAAACATTTATTTTTATTTTTTCCTTTCCTTGGTAATTTATTTGTGTCCCAGCTGAACTTTATTAATGTTGATTAGTCTTTCTGCCTTAGTCTCCCTGGACTTCTTCTGCCACAGCTGGTCCACATATATCTTCCTGATCATTCACACCTGCATTCAATGTTGCTCTCTGCTTGTCCCACAGTATAAATTCCTACCGGTTTTCATTGTCCCCACTGGATCCTTCCATTATGCTCCCAATCATCCTGCAGGTTTTTCCTCCTGTGTGCCATGTTCTGGTTTCTTTGTGCCTCGCTGTAAGTTATTTGTCTTTATTTAATAAATTACTGTTATGTTCATCCAACGCTCCCGTCTGCACCGTGGTCCAACTCCACAATCACATCATGACAGTTATGATATTTAGGAATATGTAAAGTTTCAACATATAAAATGAAAAATAAAACGACACACAGGGGTATTGAGCATGTCTAACGTGACTGTGTTGCAATAGAGAAGCAGAATCATGATTCAAAATAAAAAGACCCATTTTGCAGAATTTATTATAGTTTTTTGCCATTTCTGTCTGTAGTTAAAATAGTAATTTCAGTAATTATAAAAAATATTTTAAATGTCAAATATCAAAGAATAAATTGTTTTACAGATCTGCATTGGTGCTGTATTCCAGTTTCTTTTCTCTCAACACCTCAAATAACGTAGACATGAAACCAGCACCTCCTTGACATGCGACAACCTGAACATTTTAAACACCACCAAAGCTGTTTTTGTTGTACATTTACTTCTCGGTATTGTACACTGTTATATAATGTCCTCCCTTTATTTCAACAATTTCATGCATGTGCATCACTGTCCTGTGGGAGTCCACACTGCGCCTTTCCTCCAATTAGGATTAAATCTGATTTCACTAAAAGGCTCAATCATATAGAAGGTCTTTTAGGGAGCAGCAACTGAGATGCATTACAACAGGAAAGTTGTTTACATTAATTTTCACAGGAGTTTGCACATTCGGCTTTGACTCCTAAGCAAATGCATTATTGTCAAACATTTGGTAGAGACAAATAGTAGATACTGACAGATAGGTCTAAAGACAGAATATGTTCCTAACGGAGCAAAGGAGTTCTTAGAAAGTTTTTAAAAAGGTAAAACTGCAATTTTGTATTTTTAGTTAAATCAGTACTTCTGGTGTGGTTTAAGATGTTGGCATTGATTTGAATAAATTGTGCTGTCATTCAAAACATACAGGTCCTTCTCAAAATATTAGCATATTGTCATTGTGATAAAGTTAATTATTTTCCATAATGTAATGATGAAAATTTAACATTCATATATTTTAGATTCATTGCACACTAACTGAAATATTTCAGGTCTTTTATTGTCTTAATACGGATGATTTTGGCATACAGCTCATGAAAACCCAAAATTCCTATCTCACAAAATTAGCATATTTCATCCGACCAATAAAAGAAAAGTGTTTTTAATACAAAAAACATCAACCTTCAAATAATCATGTACAGTTATGCACTCAATACTTGGTCGGTAATCCTTTGGCAGAAATGACTGCTTCAATGCGGCATGGCATGGAGGCAATCAGCCTGTGGCACTGCTGAGGTCTTATGGAGGCCCAGGATGCTTCGATAGCGGCCTTTAGCTCATCCAGAGTGTTGGGTCTTGAGTCTCTCAACGTTCTCTTCACAATATCCCACAGATTCTCTATGGGGTTTAGGTCAGGAGAGTTGGCAGGCCAATTGAGCACAGTGATACCATGGTCAGTAAACCATTTACCAGTGGTTTTGGCACTGTGAGCAGGTGCTGAAAAATGAAATCTTCATCTCCATAAAGCTTTTCAGCAGATGGAAGCATGAAGTGCTCCAAAATCTCCTGATAGCTAGCTGCATTGACCCTGCCCTTGATAAAACACAGTGGACCAACACCAGCAGCTGACACGGCACCCCAGACCATCACTGACTGTGGGTACTTGACACTGGACTTCTGGCATTTTGGCATTTCCTTCTCCCCAGTCTTCCTCCAGACACTGGCACCTTGATTTCCGAATGACATGCAGAATTTGCTTTCATCCGAAAAAAGTACTTTGGACCACTGAGCAACAGTCCAGTGCTGCCTCTCTGTAGCCCAGGTCAGGCGCTTCTGCCGCTGTTTCTGGTTCAAAAGTGGCTTGACCTGGGCAATGCGGCACCTGTAGCCCATTTCCTGCACACCCCTGTGCACGGTGGCTCTGGATGTTTCTACTCCAGACTCAGTCCACTGCTTCCGCAGATCCCCCAAGGTCTGGAATCGGCCCTTCTCCACAATCTTCCTCAGGGTCCGGTCACCTCTTCTCGTTGTGCACCGTTTTCTGCCACACTTTTTCATTCCCACAGACTTCCCACTGAGATGCCTTGATACAGCACTCTGGGAGCAGCCTATTCGTTCAGAAATTTATTTCTGTGTCTTACCCTCTTGCTTGAGGGTGTCAATAGTGGCCTTCTGGACAGCAGTCAGGTCGGCAGTCTTACCCATGATTGGGGTTTTGAGTGATGAACCAGGCTGGAAGTTTTAAAGGCCTCAGGAATCTTTTGCAGGTGTTTAGAGTTAACTTGTTGATTCAGATGATTAGGTTCATAGCTAGTTTAGAGACCCTTTTAATGATATGCTAATTTTGTGAGATAGGAATTTTGGGTTTTCATGAGCTGTATGCCAAAACCATCCGTATTAAGTCAATAAAAGACCTGAAATATTTCAGTTAGTGTGCAATAAATCTAAAATATATGAATGTTAAATTTTCATCATTACATTATGGAAAATAATGAACTTTATCACAATATGCTAATATTTTGAGAAGGACCTGTACTATTTCAGAATCTTTGGCTCCAGAGCCTTTTGTGGTAACTCTAATCTTACAGCCTTACCGAATGGAAGTAAATTGTATGGCATGGCAGGTCAATTAACCAGGGTTCTTGTTACTTTTCCTAGTAGAGATGGGTACTCGTGTCCTAAGAACATGGTTTGGATGTGTGGAAATAGATCATATCTGTATCTGCCTGCTAATTGGTCTGGAGTATGTTATCTAGCTTACTTACTACCTACAGTCACAACTTATAATTCAATCAGCCCATTATTAGAGAGGAAGACAATGCTCAAATGGCAAAAGAGAGCTAGGATTCTACATTGGAAAGAGATTTTGGGTACACTTATTCCTAGTTATGGTGCTGCTAACGTCACCCATAAAATGAATGAGTTGTCAGTTGAGTTGGAAAATCTTACTGCTTTATCTGTGGAAGGTTTCACTGTTCTGACCAAGGAGCAGCAGGCTATTAGAACGATGAGTTTGCAAAATAGAATGGCTTTGGGTTACCTGTTAGCTGAGAGGGGTGGTGTTTGTCATTTAATTGGAGAACAATGTTGCACTTTTATTCCTGATGTGTCTAATAACATGACAAGTATCCATGATAAGTTTGAGGAATTGCTGATGACCCAACAGAAAGACAATATGAGTTCCTCTTGGAATCCTTGGTCTTGGTTCATTACTGGTGGATGGACATCTTGGTTAATAAAGTTTGGAGTGATTCTTTTATTTTTATTTTTGATTTTGATGTTTCTTTCATGTTGCATTATTCCAATGGTTAAGGGGATGGTAATGAGACTGACACATTTTTCCATGTTAAAAGTTGATAAGGATGTAGACTTAATTTCTGTTTGTAATGACTATGATGATTCTGCATTTGAGATAACGGATGGTATGGATAACGATGGATTTTATGTTACTTAAGATGCTATAATGATGTGATGACTCTAAATTGTTTGTGGAGTTAATACTGATGTTCAGCATTTTAGTGGTATACATAGAGTTTTGGTGGTTTATTCTTTTGCAGTGTTGTTATCCTTGTTATTTCAGTTTTGTTTTACTAGTGATTTGCGAACCTTAGATCTTAGTGAGGGCCATGAACAACGTGTGTTTGTTATATATTCTTTCCTTTTTCTTTTTTTTTCTTTTATTCTGATCATTTTCCTGGGTGATGGTTTTCTAGAATTTTTTATATATGATTGTCTTGTAATCACAAGGGGGGAGTGTGATGGAAATTCTTGCATTAAGTGTTCCAAAGTGTATGACCTTTAGGTTACCTCTCGCCTCAGAACATCTGTGTTGTAAGGTGTAAAAGCCATTATCAGAGGTTTAATGGTTAAAACCCATCATTTAGGGTGATCCCTCAGGAAGAGCCGATGGTCTGTTCGTAGATAACTTTGTTACCTCTGACCCGAGGAGGGTCTAGGGCCATAAAACACAGACTCTTTGAAGTTGAGATAACACTGTCATGTTTGGTATAAATACTGTGTGTAAATAGTGTTCGTGGTTCTGCTTAACTGACTTGCTCAGTGACAGATCTTGTAAATATGAATCTGAGAATATTATTTAATATTAAATATTTTAATATTAATATTTTAATATTTAATCAAATAATATTTCTGTCTGTTAAGGATTGTCCTGTGAATACCAGCCCAATAAGGCGATGGTATTAGGACAGAATAGAAAGGTGTGAGATGAGCTCTGGCATTATTGAACAGAATAAACTCTGCACATATATGGAATGAATTCACACAATTTCTTAAAATACAAGAATTTATTAACAAAACTAAGTCAACTCAAAGTCAAACATATTTCAATCAACAAACTCTTTACTATGCTAAAACAATTCAACTAAACTACCAAGCAGAATTAAAGAATAACGAAAACTAATAGGCTATGTACAATATAAACAAGTTGATTAAAGATGATTAGAAATCATGACCAAAAAGAGTGATGCAACATTACCATGCAATGTTTATGTTTGAGAACCAAGGATTATCTTGAAGAATCTGGAAGTGAAGTTAAGTTAGTCTTGGAACTAATTTAGACAATAATCAGCAACGTTTAGACAACCCTTCACAGTGCAAGATCAGATAAAATATTATTTTAATAAAATAATGTTTTAAATAATGATCTGCTGAATAAAACCAACCTCCTGGATGGCTAATTCTCAACGGTGTCTAATTAACTGCCTTTATTTTTTAAAATAATATTTGAAGAAATATTATTGAGTATTTTGGAAAAGAGCCAAATCTTTCTGGAGAAATGGGGCTTAATGGTGTTTACTTAGGTATCAAATCTAGTAAATGATGTTCAGGGATGATTATTCACTAGCTTGAAAACCAACAACCTTTCTTTTGAATAGTCTTTAGTGGCACATGTTCTCTACCGGTTAGCCGTTAAGGTAACAAAGAAGCTAGCTAAAGTGCTAAGCTAGAAGATAGCTTAGCACCAGAATCAACACATACCTTTAAAATACCAGGGTTAAAATGCATAAGCGCGGACGGCGCGTTATGAGCAATGTTCTGGTTAAAACCACCCTTTAAATAAAGTTTATCTTAGCTTTAAAACATACAAAGAACACGGAACCGGCGCCTGCCGTAGCTAGCCTACTAGCGCTAAAATAGCCAGGTTCCACACAACAAACTTCATAACATGAAAACGTTTAGATCATTTCATCCTAAACCTATCTGTTAATCTGCCCAAACCTAACCTCTGACCATGTTGAGGGAATGTTGTCCAAGGGCGAAGTTTGAAGAAGATATCCACCGTGAACAAAAGGGTTAGCTTCCCGCTAACCTCCAGCTGTGGATGAAGAACGAATGTTGTCCGCTGCGGTCTCTGCCGTCTTCCTTCAGGCTTCTCTCGATCAGAAGGTGCATTTGCGGGGCCTCGGAGAGACAGTCAGCAATGCGTGTGCCTTAATTATCTGCGTTCATGAATGAAAATACCGGATACACAAACAGTATTTCATTCTACTTAACTTTGCATATGATCGATGATCGTATGGCTTTGCCAGCAAAAGACATTCGCGCGCTGGGCCTCTCCTGAACCGTCCTCCTAGAAGGCCGTGTGGAAAGAGGAAGACTTGTGGAAAGGTGGGGGCTTTTATTTGGGTAATGGCGCCACAGGAAGTCCGCGGTTGCCCCCTTTCCTGGCTGTGCTGGAAGAAGGTTAATGCACTTTATTTTGAAAAGTTCCAGGAAAGTATGTACCGGAATTTTAGTGTTGAAACCCATGGCTGTGGTCCCAACACAGAGTCATTCAAACACTGAATGCCTTTGAATAAAACTTATAAAGACAAAGCCCGGTTTTGCTCTTTTAATGAGTACATTTCTCTCCCACTTTGAAAATTCCACTACACCGGCCTAGCTTGTCTAAAGGTGTTGGAATAATTGAATATAGATTTATCTTATATATTTTCCTTTCCTTTCTTTAACTTGACTATTTGATCTTTATAACCTTTCATGATGTATGTGTGAGTATGAGTTTGTCTGCAGACAAGGATCAAAGGTGGAGCTGGGAAGGAAGCAGTCACAGATGAGGGTGTCATAAAGAAGGTGGCTGATTGCGCTGAACAGATGACACAACTGATTTTAAGGATGGGGGAGACTGTGGAAGTGTGTTGTTACAAGATAATGGTGTATATGACCTGTTTACGATGCAGCTGTTTTTCCCATCCTTAGAGAGCAACGTTTTTTGTAACTAGGGACCCCCAAAAGATAATAAAAAGAGAGGAACGGACAGATGGTTTTCAGAGTGGTAGGAGATTTGTAACTGAAAGCACATCCCTGTCCGTTCTCCTCGCGGCGAGTAAAGTGACTAACTCTTTGTCTTTCTCTTCTTTTTGTGATGTTATAAGTATTTTAGGTTGTTTAAACCTGACATTAATTTGGTCCTTCGAGAGCCGGATTCCAATTACGCCTGAGGATTCCAGCGGGTTGGTGGACTCCAGTAAAGACCGTGTGCACGGCAGTCTCATCAGGGAGACTCACAGACCCTTTCCGGGACTGGATCTCGGCCCGCCCGCTGGGGTCTGACGGCTGACGGAACTCTGAGAGAGAGGAGAAGACAAATTGGTGAGTTGAGTTTGGATTAAAAAGGTGTGACGAATGACTGGGGGTCATTGCGTGAAATAAAACCCTATGAATCCTAGGCCCTAACAGGTATGAGTAGGACGGCGGAGTCCTGAAAAAGTAGGACAGCACGACGGAGGCGCATATCTGGAGAGACAAAAGCTCGCAGGCGAACTTTTGCTCCACAAGGCCATTCCCGGAAGAGCTTGAAAGCTGGAAATCTGTCTGATACAAGAAGATCAGGAGATTTATTTACCGATCGAAGACCACGCCGACACCCGGCGCAGGTGGAAACCCACAGAGGTTCTATTTCCAAGGAGATGAGTTTTCCTCCTTGTGTAATGCAGTCGACTAACGGTTCATCTTTTCCCCTCCTGGATGGATGAGAAATTCCCTTTTTTTTTTCTTTAATTTGATCACGGACGCGTGGTCCCGCTCCCCTCCTTTTTTTTCAGACCTGATCCCTCCTCAAACGGTGGAGAGCAGAAATCAACGTCAAAGTAATTTCGTTCTTTTCATATTAAACCGGATAGGTGCATTTAGAGGTCTGGGCAGGATGAGGCATAGTTAAAGTGATGTAGGATCACCAGTAGTTAATCTCAGGTACTAACTTATTGCATACAATACTGATTGAATTATGTTATGCTGAGCTGTGTTTTAATTTGGTGCGCAAGCGCTGCTGAATTGTGCGTGGTTAATATTTTGTCCGGCTGATCTCAAATCAGCCAGGAGTTAGAAGTTGGACTTTTAAAAGTTTTTCATTCAAAGCAACTGTGGTCTGGGCCTCGCCCAACCACTCTTTGTTCCAGTTTTATTGCTGGAGATTTTCCACTGAGTTCCCGCCTCAGAGTTTATGACCCTTTGTCAAGATTTGGGGCATTCAGCTGATTGTGGCTAAAGGGGCGTGGCCCTTCCATTTTATCAGTTGATCGCTGCAATCGAGACATCAGCACAACAGGAGGACTTCTTTCCACTTAACCTAAATTACACATTTTGTCCATAAAACTACTGGTTTGATCTTCATAGACACTAAATGCGCATATATGTTTTTCTTTTATTATTCTTGATAGGTAGTTATTGTTATTCCCTTTGTGTAGAATAGTGCTTGTTAGTTAGGTGATGGTTTTGGACCAGAATAATGGTATATCAGGATTATTTGGCTTCAATAAATCTTCATAAATATAATTAAGAGAAGGGTTTGTGCTTATTTCATGCAAGAGTGATTTATCTGTCAAAACAAGGTCGAAGTTCCCCCACCTTCGGTGAAGCGGTTGCATAAACAGTGACAGTTTGTGGTTTGGTTAATAATTTGTAATTATTAAAGAGCTTTGAGCACATAATCACAACACCAGAGGATATCTCTGATTTCTATTTGTCAGTAATGATTTTGGTTAAGAAATTATTATTTTTTTAAATTATGATTTTAAATTATAATTCTTGATAAATAATAATTAATTAATAATCATAATCCTTACACTGGCCAACTGATAACACTTAGATTGTGCTAACACCAAACTAACTGGTAGACTTAAGAACAAAAGAGAGTTTATTTGTAAACAATTACATGTTCAGTTATGTAGCCTGATCCCATCTAAATGGGTTTCTGTATTAGTTTTTGCATTTGAAATATTTTTATGGTCTTTCAATCTTTTGGCGTGTGGAATAATATTTCCTCTAACAATGACTGTTGCCTTGGTTTCTTAACTTCAACTTTAGTTCAATGTTTAATTTCTGCCTATAGGTTTTTAGGTTCATGATTGCAATGTTTGTTTTCTCTATTCCTTTTCATTGTCACTGGATAATTTCATTTGTTCTACTCTTGGTTGTGCAATGTCTCCACCTGTGTTTTTTTTTTTATCCTCTCACTTGTTGCTAGCCAACTAAACACCCCTTACAGCACAATCCAGGGTTCCCTGGTCCAATGCAACAGCATCCTTGTCGGTGTGCTCAGCTACTATTTAAGTTGAGGATTATCCTTTGAGCATCTATGTCTTGTGTATCTAAGGCCATACCCGGTAAAAGTTAAAAAATATATATATATTTATGGCATTTTAAAGATATTGGGCTTATGTTTCTATGCATTGCTGCTGTCTTCTTTCATTAGTTGGTCAATTCCAGCAAAAGCAGTTAAAGATTAACATATAACAAAACAGTAAAATGTATACCTGTTTGCTGAAAAGTAATTTCTAGCTTGTACTTAGTACTTTAAAGTAAAACAAAAGATAAGTTTTTTTTTTTTTAAGCCGCAGATAGCTACCAGTAAAGCAAGTTGGTTAATTTTATGTGCAGGTTAACGGTTGAAAATGTTATGGTAAGATTAGAAAAAACCCAAGAGCAGAGACTGAGTGTGGCAAACAATGTTCTTTGATGGTGAATGGAAATGAAAACTTACAAGGGGGAATCGCAGAAAGAGCTGGTCATGGAACACAGGCAGAGAAACTGACCGGAAAGTCTATCTAGCTATGTGGATCAGCTGTAGCAGAAGGAGCGCAGGGAGACTGAGGCAGAAAGACTAATCAACATAGAGTTCAGCTGGGACACTAATAAATTATCAATGAAAGGAAAAAATAAAACCATCCAGCAATGAACAATAAAACAATGAACAATAAAAGACAAGGAGCATTTTTCCTGCTCTCGGTGGAGGTGGACGCTTTTTCTCTGTCTCCCGCACCCCTCCCATATCTGCCCTGCTTCAGCTCTGTGTCTTGTCTTTTTTTGGAGCCTCTTTTTGCACATCTTCCAAATTCTTCCAAAATATGGATTTGGTCAGCTGGTCTCTCAATGCAATTGATCAAATTGTCTCGATGAGAAGACAGGGTGAAGGAGAGCCCAACTTGTCCGGACTGGACGTTTTTCTCTGGATACACAATGGACTCCTGGCAGAAGTGGAGGATTGTGTGTTTGTCGATAATGTCAGTCGAGGATGTGGAAGATGTGTATATAATTGGATGTTTGATATCAGGATTTCTGCTTTTTGGAGTCAGCGGTTACCTGGCATATCGAGAAATTTGGAGAATGTCAGCAGCTGTTCTGGCCATTGTAAGGCTGCCTGGCATGTGTGATGGGATCTTCAGAGCGATCAACACTCAGACTGAGATGTTACGTGAGCTGAATCGCAGACTGGATGTGATCCTTACACAGGATCGCAGGCAGGTTGCGGTTCCTGGACTCAGGGGTGAAATGGGATAAATCTTGGAGAAAGTTGTTCGCTCGGATCTGGCAGAAAGACCAGGAATTTGGCTGTTTGGATTTGCCTTTGAGAAGCACCACTGAGACTCTCAAGGCTGACGGAAAATTAAGAGTCAGCCTAACCCAAATAATTATTGTTTTTCTGAATCTGGCTCCCCTGCGCGGCCTTGATGGCTGGCTATCTTCAACCTCTCCTGGAAGTTATGTAAACATGACGCTTTGCTCCCTCCCTTCCCTGAGGACACCTGTGGACCTGCTCAGAACTTGGCCGGTTGATGTACATTCCAACGAACCATCAAGGACAATGGCCTCTGTGACAGTGCTTCATGGACTTACTTGCACACACTCACTTGCACACACACACATGCTGAAGATAAACATTTGCACTCCTCACACCACCTTCACCGTTCCCGGCATGATGTTGTTTTGTAAATTTGTTGCTTCTTTGTGCTGAGGTTTTTTGCAATCTCAAACTGTATCCTGCTAAGGATAAAGTGTGAAATATGATTTTCTTTCCCTCTACTTACCTAATGTGGCCTCTTTTCTCATCTAGCAAGGGCAGTGCCTGTGAGTGGGCAGCAAAGCCTCGGTGACCCGTCCCCCCATTGTCTTGTGTCATGATGTATGTTTGGATGTGTTGTACTGAAATTCTAATTTCCCCTTGGGGATCAATAAAGTATCTTTGAATTGAATTGAATTGAATTGAAATACTGAGGCGGGTTGGAAAATGACAACGGAACCAGATGAGCTAATCAGAGGAGATGTGGGGCAGCTGTGGCAGAATGAAAACAGGGAAGCTTAGGTAGGGAAACTAATCAAAACACAGGGAGCTAAACAAAGACACAGGGAGCTAAACAAAGACACAAAGAAACTACTAACCAAGTACACGAGACTACCACTGTTCAAGAAGAAATAAATCTAAATGCACAACAAATAGAACAAAAGAATAAACTAAGACACTAAATGAAAAGGAATGAACTAATATAAAAATACCTTGTTAAAAAGAATTACGCAGAACACAGAAAAACAAAACCGAACATTGGAAGTCCTTTAAAACATAAATTAACAACAAGGAAATTATGAAAACACACACACAAATGAAAACCAAAACCCAAACACATTTGAGCATCATTATTAATCCTATTTTTCATCTTTTCTTTTTGTTAGATATATATTTTGTGGCAAACTGTATGTGGTTCATGAGGTGTCAATGTACATAACCTACACAATAAGTATTTTAGTTGTTCAGGCACTGTCGTAAGATTTGATTCTTGTCCCTTCAAGACTTCAACATTTATTGAAGAAATGATGTATTTTCACTGTACAATTCAGACCACACATATGCTAATTGGAATTCAGGTCTTTTTCTGTTGAATTATAGATGTTGATGAAAATCTAATGAAGTTTGCACCAGTTTAATTAAAACACAGAAAGACAGGGGTCTTCAAAAATGAACAACTTAAATGAGGTGCCTGAAATATTTATAACATTTTTAAACATCTTGCCACATAATGTGGTGAGAATTAGGTAACTCCTCATGCCTTCAACAAACTAATAATACCCTATGTAATTTGTGGTATTATTGACTTTGGGTTGCATTCTCATGAATAAAGATATGGACAGAGAAAAATTTGTCTCATCCATGGTCAAATGATTTTGAAACTATTAAAAAATTAACTTAGGTCTAGAAGGTGTTGAAGTTTTACAGCAAACACTGTCAGTAGCATCATAAGTGATCCTGTACTATGCAGTGTTTTAGTTAGTTTTGCACTGTATTTCATGTAAAACATGTAAAAAAACAAAGACATGTAAAAGAACAAAAATAGGCACTTTATATCTAATATTGTTTATTTTGTACATTAATGATTTAGATAAGGCCTCAGAATCATTGAAGTGTGTGTTATTTGCTGAGAATACAAAATTTTTTTGCTCAGACGAAAACCTTTGCAATTGTTGGTACACATGATTAATACAGAGCCAAGAAAAAAATATGGTTTGATAGAAATAAATTATAATTACATTTGAGCAAAACAGAATTCATTCATTTAGGTTTGGTAGAACTATACCACAACTACAAGTTCATTTAGATGATTTCCAAATTAATAGGGTGAATGAAATTATTTTCTGGGATTAATGATTGACGAACAAATAGACTGGCTTGTACATGTCTAATGTGAGATTTCCAAAGTGTCAAGGTGGACTGCAATACTGAATAAAGCAAAACATGTTCTGGATTACAAATCACTTCACATTCTATACTGTTTAATAGTTATTTTATATTTAAATAACTGCAGTGGTTTGGGGCAATAATTATAAAAGTGTAGTGCAACCATTATTCATTCTGTAAAAGAAAGCAATAAGGATTATTCATGGGGTTGGATGTAGGGACCACACTAACTCCTTATTTTTGCAGTCAAAATTGCTCCACTGTATAGACCTTGTGGAGGTACAAACAGCACTAATACTCTTTAAAGCAAAAAACAAACTGCTACCTGGTAATATTCAAACATGATTTGCTGAAAGGAGGGGGTTATCATTTCAGAATACAGTTTAACTTGAAATCATAGAATGTTCATTCAGATAATAAAGGTTTTTGTATTTCCATCTGTGGAGTAAAACTATGGAACAGTCTGAATGTGGAACTCAAGGAAAGAAAAAGGATTAAGAAGTACAATCTTATTTCATCCCACCACTTTAATATGTTGTTGTGTCTAAATACTAAGTTCAATAAGACTGAAACAACATTCAGTTTACTCACTTTGGTATTCTGTGTAAATTATATAACAATTACAAATTACAAACAGTCAGTCAGTCAGTCATAGTGGGTCACCTCCCACCCATAGACTGCTGCAAACGTGCCAGATAATTCATTAAAACTCACATGTTTAGATTGTATGTTGCAGGCATCCCACATAAACTAATGTGGTTAACTAACTAGTTAACTGATAATTATTTAGAATGTAGAAAGAAGGAGAATGGCTTGAACTTGTATAGTGCCTTCTCAAGTCCCCAGAGACCTCAATGAGAGCTACAATGTAGCCACAGCTGCCCTGGGGCACACTGACAGAAGTGAGGCTGCCATGCACAGGTGCCACCAAGCCCTCTGACCCCCATCAGCAGGCAAGTCGGATGAAGTGTCTTGCACAAGGACACAACGACTAAGAGCGGGGATTTGAACCGGCAACACATTGGTTATAGGACAAACTCTTACCACCTGAGCCACCACAGCCACTCCCAATATTTATTCATTGGTGCCACTGGATGAGCAAAGCAGCATAACTTCAATTATTACTCAAAAAAATCAACAGAATGATTTAGTAAATATAAAATAAAATAAAAATAAAAACTAGTAAATGGACTGAAGGAAAATTTGTCATACTGTGCAATTAACGCAATTTTAAACTTCGAATCACATCCAAACTCACACCGATGATCAGTTTGGTAGGCAACTTAAGAGTTCAGTGTCTTGCCCAAAGATACTTTAAAGCTGAAATTGAACTCACAACCTTCCAGCTCAGGAACACTACTCTTCCTATTGAGTCAAAGCAGAACCATAAGACATTTTTAAAAGCTGGTGGTTTTGGAGCCACAGAGATGGATCCTATAAGTAAAATTTTTTAAACAGTTGAAATTTGTTGTTGGATCATATATGCGGTTGTGTTCCTCGGAGCCACACTCTTTGTCCTGTGGAATGATTGACATGCATCTAATATTAAGGTATACTTACTCAAATGCAAGGTGACATACTTGTTCTTTTATTATTTTAATTAAAAATAAATGTTTTTACTTAAAATGAGCCTTAGACAATATAAAATTCAGAAATTTAATTTTGGCAAGTAGATCTTAAATCTTTCAAGCATATGGAACAGAGTTTGTGTTTTTGGTGTAAAACATTCATCTTTCAGATTAATAAAAAGAAGCATAAAATATCAGACCTCTACAGGGTTTGGACAATGAAACTGTAACAACTGTCATTTTAGTGTGGGAGGTTTCATGGCTAAATTGGACCAGCCTGGTAGCCAGTCTTCATTGATTGCACATTACACCAGTAAGAGCAGAGTGTGAAGGTTCAATTAGCAGGGTAAGAGCACAGTTTTGCTCAAAATATTGAAATACACACAACATTATGGGTGACATACCAGAGTTCAAAAGAGGACAAATTGTTGGTGCACGTCTTGCTGGCGCATCTGTGACCAAGACAGCAAGTCTTTGTGATGTATCAAGAGCCACGGTATCCAGGGTAATGTCAGCATACCACCAAGAAGGACGAACCACATCCAACAGGATTAACTGTGGACGCAAGAGGAAGCTGTCTGAAAGGGATGTTCGGGTGCTAACCCGGATTGTATCCGAAAAACATAAAACCACGGCTGCCCAAATCAAGGCAGAATTAAATGTGCACCTCAACTCTCCTGTTTCCACCAGAACTGTCCGTTGGGAGCTCCACAGGGTCAATATACACGGCTATAGCCAAACCTTTGGTCACTCATGCCAATGCCAAACGTCGGCTTCAATGGTGCAAGGAGCAGAAATCTTGGGCTGTGGACAATGTGAAACATGTATTGTTCTCTGATGAGTCCACCTTTACTGTTTTCCCCACATCCAGGAAAGTTACGGTGTGGAGAAGCCCCAAAGAAGTGTACCACCCAGACTGTTGCATGCCCAGAGTGAAGCATGGGGGTGGATCAGTGATGGTTTAGGCTGCCATATCATGGCTTTCCCTTGGCCCAATACTTGTGCTAGATGGGCGCATCACTGCCAAGGACTACCAAACCATTCTTGAGGACCATGTACACACAGCAAGACTGGTGAAAGATTGGTTTGATGAACATGAAAGTGAAGTTGAAGATCTCCCATGGCCGGCACAGTCACCAGATCTAGGCGAGTCAGGAAACGTTTTCCTCCACCAGTATCACGTAATGACCTGGCCACTATCCTGCAAGAAGAATGGCTTAAAATCCCTCTGACCACTGTGCAGGACTTGTATATGTCATTCCCAAGACGAATTGACGCTGTATTGGCCGCAAAAGGAGGCCTTACACCATACTAATAAATTATTGTGGTCTAAAACTATGGAAGCAAATCGTTACCAAATTTCTAATGAAAAAGCCTTTCCAGAAATGCTTTTTCATTTTCATTGACTGACTGACTGACTGACTGACTGGCTTTTTCATTTTAAGAATGTGGCTGCATTGTTTGACTCATAAATGAAATTAGTAATCAATAATCCTATTTGCATTTTAATTTTCTTCTTCACGACTGCTCATTCTTTCACTTAATTAAAATGAAAAAGACATTTGAGATTTATTTTTCGAAATATGCCCCAGCAAATAGATACCAAAATTCAATTTGAAATATAAATTTGAAAATGAAAAAGTATTTCCAGAAATGCTTTTTCATTTTAAGAATGTGGCTGCATTATTTGACCCATAAATAAAATTAGTAATCAATCATCCTATTTGCATTTGCATTTGCATTTTCTTCTTCACGACTGCACATTTTATGCCATAATCAAAAAGACAACAAAGCAGACATTGCTTTTTTGTTTTTGTGGTCTGCCCGCAAAGTACTGCCCAGAACTCGAAAACGAAAAAGCATTCCGAGCGGCAGGTGCAGCAGAGTGACGTCAGCAGCCGCTCCTCCTCAGCTCCCTGCTGACCGAGCTACCCATCTTGTTCGGTAGGGGGCACTGTGCATGTCTGCATTGCATTACATTGCAAACGTGAGGAGAAATTGATTGAATTGCAGCAGGGCCGAGCTCAATTTGTGGCAGTGGCAGGCAGAACTGGCAGTTTCAAATTTTACATTTCAAATTGAATTTTGGTATCTATTTGCTGGGACATATTTTGAAAAATAAATCTCAAATGTCTTTTTCATTTTAATTAAGTGAAAGAATGAGCAGTCTTGAAGAAGAAAATTAAAATGCAAATAGGATTATTGATAACTAATTTAATTTATGAGTCAAACAATGCAGCCACATTCTTAAAATGAAAAAGCATTTCTGAAAATGCTTTTTCATTTGAAATATGGTAATGATTTGCTTCCATATAAAACTAGGTGTTTCAGTTTCATTGTCCAACCCCTGTAGATTGGCCACGAGAAACGTCTACCTGAAAACGTGAATACCTGTCAGAGACATGGAATGTAGTCTGACTTATGCCTTCATATTTTATTACTCTTGATGAGTGAGCCTGTGGTGCAATTAATCAAGCACAACATGGCAGACATATTCTCTAAAGCCTGGGCTCAGGCTCACCTCCATTCCCTGCCTCACAGAGAAATGACCTATCTCTCTACATTTACATTTTAAAATTCTACTAAACAAAAATGCAAAATAGCTTCTGCATTCAATTATTTATCAAGATAGAGGCCAGTAATCGACATCTTGGCTATAATTTAAAGCAAAGCAACTACAGGATTTAAAAGCACATTTCGTTTTAGAATAAAATTCCTTTTAAATGCTAATTACAGTACTGGTTATGCTGTCTTGGTTAAGAATGTGACCAATTTTGAAAAGTATAAACTGATTTGTGTTGTTTTTATCTAAATTGGATACCCAACAAAAAGTTGATTTAAGAGGTTTGCTAAAGCTAAGAAACATCATGATTAAACTGGTTCTTGTGTTACTCAGTTTATAGGTCATGGAGGATTTATAGAGTGGGTTTATAGAATGGTTAACTAGCCAGCTGATGATTAATTGATCTGAGGGAGTACCATATCTCTGGGAGTGGGGTGAGCAACATGGAGAATCTGTTAGATGATTTCTAGTGAACATGGCTAAATTGCTGATGGCTTCACTTAGGAGGAAAGACAGGCAGGTAAGCAGTGGCTGAGTTGGTTAGGTCAGAGGAATAGCAGTGGACTTAGTTGATCAACACAAATGAAGAAAAATGCTGCCGATGAAGCCATGCCAGAGTGCCAATGTGAATCTGATAAAGAATCTTCATCTGCCATTAACCTAATGAGTAAGGGTAATGGCAAGGAGGCCTTGAAATCACAAAGACTGTGAGTTAATCAGCAAAGACAAACTACCAAAATACGTGTAACTGAAAACAGATACATTATTATACTCATTTTACATTGTTTAATTATTTTCTGAGAGATGTGTGTCTCATGTCCAATCAGAAACAAACTTTTTAGTGAAATTAAAATAATTTTAAAATCTAGGCCATTTTTTTTTGGCAATTGAATAAATTGTCTTGTCATCATGTTGAGTAGCTATTCACTAAATGAAGCAACATAAAAGTTAAATATCGTCATCATCCAGTCTGACATCAAAAGGGCAATTGCATTTACATTCCATCTAAGCAGAAATGATAGTTATACAGTAATGTGACAAGATTACTAATACAGTATCTTCATGTTAATACCTTTGAGAACACAACTTTGATTAATGATAATGTTGGACATTATAATCATAAATGTGGTATGTACACATCTAGAAAAGCCTTAATAGCACACATAAAATAAAAGTTCAACTGTTGAGTGCTTTTAAAAAGGAAATACATTTGTTTTTTATTTAACTGTCACTTTGTGTTAAATCATAATGTATGTGTGCAGTTACACAGTTGTTGGATATAGCACACCTGCCATCTTAAATTTTCAAAAACAGCACTATCCACACTTGCCTAATTTAAGATGCAAGACCTCAGGCAAGCTGCATAAAGAGATAATTACAAAAGAAATAATGAGACTCTGACAAGTGTGGCTTCTGACAGTGGAGCTATAGCAACAAGTGCTGGCCTTCCATGTGATTTCATGAAACCAGGGTGATTGTGGCACAAAAGGCTTCTTGCCAGAAGCCTTTTGCTACTTTGTTGAAGCAGACTAACCTTTTAAATGTTTTGCTGTTCTTCTGACACATGAAGTCAAGCTGGGGTTTTATTTTCTCAGGCATATACTAATAATATGTATCATTACAACTTAACATACAGTTTTTCAAAAGTTTTTAATCAATTAAAAAATGACAAGGTGGAATCTGTTATGTTTTGTAGACTGGAGGTTAATTTAATAACTTTAGGCTCCTGTCACGCTGTTTGTTTTCATGCCACATATATTGGTGTACCTACAAACATGTTTTACATTGGTTCACACCAGAAGAACTGAAAGACATTTTTTGAAACCAGAAGTCATCACTATGAAGTAAATATTTTGCTTCTGATGCACCTCTGTTTTGCATTGTGGGTGTGTATTGAAATGAAATAGAAAAACAATTTTACATTAGCTAAAGCTTCAGAGCAGAGTAAGTTGTGTTTACTCTGATGTCATTGTCTATCTTTTTTGCATAATTAATGATGACCTAACTTTTTGTGGATTCAAGTTGTTTGATCAATACACTCTATGAATCTATGAGTGCCCCCAAGCATTACTGTGGTTTGAGAGACTTAATGCTCTTTTTTAACAAATAGAATATATATTTTGCAATCTCAAAGTGTATTACTGAATCTCCGCTCAGTGCAGCATCAGCTGAGGTCTGGCTTGTCTCAATATGTAAAATTCTTAACTAGCTAATTCAAATCTGCAAACTGGATGCTAACTGCAAAGTCATCAGCCACCCGCAATGGGACAGCAACATTTTATTTCTTTAGGTACAACAGGTACACCCCTGGGCACCACAGGGGCCCATCCACTCCAATTTACCAGAAATGCAAACAGCAATAAAAAATCTGAAAAAGGTCTGAAAAAGGAACTGTTGCTCTGCATAAAGATGGAAAACTATGAGAAAATTGCCAACACCCTGAAGCTGAAATGCAGCATGCTGGCCAAGACCATGCAGCGGTTTAATTTAGTTTCAATTCAGTTTATTTATATACCGCCAATTCAAAACACATGTTGTCTCAAGGCACTTCACAAAGTCAGGTAGATCCAATTAATCCTAACCATTGAACAGTGCAGTCAGATTCAGTTATTTATTCAAATTGGATAAAAAGTTTTTCTATTTACGGAAACCCAGCAGATTGCATCGGGTCAGTGACTTAATACTGGTTCCACTCAGAACAGGCTCCGCCATAGTTGAATAAAGAAGTTAAGTGCACGTGCTCAGCACCTTATCCAGAGGTTGTATTTTGAAACTAGACGTATCAGTTCTGCCAGCGTTGCTGTAGAGGTTGAAGGGGTGTGGGTCAGCCTGCCAGTGATCAGACCATACGCCACACACTGCATAAAACTGCATGGCTGTTGTCCCAGAAGGAAGCCTCTTCTAAAGATGATGCACAAGAACGCCTGCAAACAGTTTGAAGACAAGCAGCAGGCAACAACCAGGTGAGAAGAACAAATACAAGAGTGCCTTTCCTACAGTCAAGCATTATGATGGAAATGTCATTATTTGGGGAAGCTGACTGTGGGGAGCTACAGTTGATTGAGGGAACCATGAATGCCAACTTGTACTTTGACATTCTGAAGCAAAGCATAATTCCTTCCCTGCAGAAACTGGGCCGTAGGGCAGTATTGCAACATGATAACGACCGCAAACACACCTATAAGATGACCACTGCCTTGCTAAAGAAACTGAGGGTAGAGGTGCTGGACTGGCCAAGCATATCTCCAGAACTAAACCCTATTGAGCATCTGTGGAGCATCCTCAAACAGAAGATAGAGGAGTACAAGGTCTCTAACATTCACCAGTTCCGTAATGTCGTCATGGAGGAGAGGAAGAGAACTCCAGTGGCAACCGGTGAAGCTGTACACCGACCACTTTAGATTGTATTAAAGTGTTATATCTTCAGTGTTTTCCCGTGCAAAGATATAATAAAATATGTACAAAAAATGGCGTTGTACTCACTTTTGTGAAATAATGTATGTAGGAGACAATAACACCTTGATACAATAGCAGTGTATGATACAGTGGGGATGACATCAGATAAAGATGGATGAAAGTTTTTTTTTTTTTTTTTTTTTAGAAAGACAGATTTGATTCCAAGTACAGCCAGTAATTAAATACTTTTACATTAAAGTAACCCGAGTTTTAAACTATAGATGTGCAGCTCAAACTTGCAAAGACTTGCAGAGCACCAATGATAAAGAAACTGATTGTCTTTTTACACTGTGAGACTACAAGCATTGCTGAACCTGATAAACTGCAAATGCAAGTTACAAGTTAAAGGTATCAGCAACCTTTAGTCAGGTAGGAAAAGCTCCTCTTAAATAAATTTACAAAACATTAAACATTGTCTTCCTCTTGTCACTTTAAAAACAAATTAATACTTTCCATTTCCACACATTTACTTTTGAAATCCCTGCATTTCTTACAGACATAAAAGTGTCAGTATGTGCCACAAAAGAGGCTACATTAGAGGATTAATAGCCATCTGTATTTAATGTACCTAATTTTAAAAAAAATACAAGGACACAAAAATGGCAATAGGTTGGGTATTCTTCCCATTTCCCACTTTATCAGCCACGGCACTTTAGACAGGAAGGCTTTCCACAGCCCAACACAGTAGCAATCACACTTCTTGGTGCAGCAACCCGATCTGTAATCAGCTAATATAATCTAAAGCAAATATCCTGCAGGTAAAAAGGACAATCATAGCCAGTCTTTATTAAAAACAGCCAGAAGGAGAGCTGTGTATTTCTCTGTGTTTGATGTAAGCAGTGGTGAACCTCTTCAAAAACACACAAAACCTCATGTGTCAAGTCTGCATTCATCATCTGCATCAATTCCTAAGTCAGACATGATGGACTGGCCTCAAACTACTCTCAAAATCAAATATTGCATTAAAGTGCTATCATGGTTTGTCTTGTTGTGCTACATACTATAAATAGTTAGTATCCAAAGACATGCTTTAGTAAGAGTTGTATTTCAGCAAAGAAGAATTAAAATTGAGGGTTATACCCTGTAAGGCAAAAGAACCATGCCTCACAGAGCAAACTAGATTTTAAAGAAAGCAGGGACCCTTTCTTGCTTCTGTTTTTATAGGAAATGTATAAACTTGCAAGTCATTTCACAGGCACTTTGCAGTCTATAATTTGAGATAACCCATCACCACTAGTTTTTTTTTACTACTTAAAACTTGACATATTAAAATAATGGATCTCAACCATTTTCTTAAGAGCTTTCTTTTTGCACGGAGGCATCATTTTTTTCATTTTCAGTTACATATACTAGATGTAATCAACTCCACAATTCTAACAAAATACAGGTCCTTCTCAAAAAATTAGCATATTGTGATAAAGTTCTTTATTTTCCATAATGTCATGATGAAAATTTAACATTCATATATTTTAGATTCATTGCACACTAACTGAAATATTTCAGGTCTTTTATTGTCTTAATACAGATGATTTTGGCATACAGCTCATGAAAACCCAAAATTCCTATCTCACAAAATTAGCATATCATTAAAAGGGTCTCTAAATGAGCTATGAACCTAATCACCTGAATCAACGAGTTAACTCTAAACACCTGCAAAAGATTCCTGAGGCCTTTAAAACTCCCAGCCTGGTTCATCACTCAAAACCCCAATCATGGGTAAGACTGCCGACCTGACTGCTGTCCAGAAGGCCACTATTGACACCCTCAAGCAAGAGGGTAAGACACAGAAAGAAATTTCTGAATGAATAGGCTGTTCCCAGAGTGCTGTATCAAGGCACCTCAGTGGGAAGTCTGTGGGAAGGAAAAAGTGTGGCAGAAAACGCTGCACAACGAGAAGAGGTGACCGGACCCTGAGGAAGATTGTGGAGAAGGGCCGAGTCCAGACCTTGGGGGACCTGCGGAAGCAGTGGACAGAGTCTGGAGTAGAAACATCCAGAGCCACCGTGCACAGGCGTGTGCAGGAAATGGGCTACAGGTGCCGCATTCCCCAGACCTGGGCTACAGAGAAGCAGCACTGGACTGTTGCTCAGTGGTCCAAAGTACTTTTTTCGGATGAAAGCAAATTCTGCATGTCATTCGGAAATCAAGGTGCCAGAGTCTGGAGGAAGACTGGGGAGAAGGAAATGCCAAAATGCCAGAAGTCCAGTGTCAAGTACCCACAGTCAGTGATGGTCTGGGGTGCCGTGTCGGCTGCTGGTGTTGGTCCACTGTGTTTTATCAAGGGCAGGGTCAATGCAGCTAGCTATCAGGAGATTTTGGAGCACTTCATGCTTCCATCTGCTGAAAAGCTTTATGGAGATGAAGATTTCATTTTTCAGCACGACCTGGCACCTGCTCAAAGTGCCAAAACCACTGGTAAATGGTTTACTGACCATGGTATCACTGTGCTCAATTGGCCTGCCAACTCTCCTGACCTGAACCCCATAGAGAATCTCTGGGATATTGTGAAGAGAACGTTGAGAGACTCAAGACCCAACACTCTGGATGAGCTAAAGGCCGCTATCGAAGCATCCTGGGCCTCCATAAGACCTCAGCAGTGCCACAGGCTGATTGCCTCCATGCCACACCACATTGAAGCAGTCATTTCTGCAAAATGATTCCCGACCAAGTATTGAGTGCATAACTGTACATGATTATTTGAAGGTTGACGTTTTTTGTATTAAAAACACTTTTCTTTTATTGGTCGGATGAAATATGCTAATTTTGTGAGATAGGAATTTTGGGTTTTCATGAGCTGTATGCCAAAATCATCCGTATTAAGACAATAAAAGACCTGAAATATTTCAGTTAGTGTGCAATGAATCTAAAATATATGAATATTAAATTTTCATCATTACATTATAGAAAATAATGAACTTTATCACAATATGCTAATTTTTTGAGAAGGACCTGTAAGCCACTTTTTCCTGGCATACCTCTGCCCAGAGACGAAATATCAGGATTTTGTGGTAAATTGTTGATGGCTTGTTGACATGCAAAAATAAAATACTCGCGATTCCTTTGATGAATAAAACGATACTTAGTTTTCCCCCAAAGTATTTTCCAAATTGATAGCTCCCTTTGTATTTTCTGTTAATTACTCTCCCTCCCTCAGTGCCCCTGCTCTCACCTTTCCACAGCTGTTCTACATTACATGTGCCTTAAGCTCACTGGTTCCATGTCCGATTCTTTTCATGCCATAAATTGTTAGTATTTAATTTTAATCACTAAAACTTTTCACTTCACCTCTCTGCCTGTGTTCTGCCTGCATTTGAGTTCAACGAAACACCAGCCATAATAGAGCAGACTTTTTGTTTGCCTTTTGATCCCCATATTTCTTTTTTCTAACTCTTTATTCCAGGTTGCACCACATGACAAATTAAGAAAGCTGCAGCTGCTTGATTATCTGAAAATTAGGGATTATGCTTTAAGCCATTCTTCTTGCAGGATAGTGGCCAGGTCACTACGTGATACTGGTGGAGGAAAACGTTTCCTGACTCGCTCCTCCAAAACACCCCAAAGTGGCTCAATAATATTTAGATCTGGTGACTGTGCAGGCCATGGGAGATGTTCAACTTCACTTTCATGTTCATCAAACCAATCTTTCACCAGTCTTGCTGTGTGTATTGGGGCATTGTCATCCTGATACACGGCACCGCCTTCAGGATACAATGTTTGAACCATTGGATGCACATGGTCCTCAAGAATGGTTTAGTAGTCCTTGGCACTGATGCGCCCATCTAGCACAAGTATTGGGCCACGGGAATTCCATGATATGGCAGCCTAAACCATCATTGACCCACCCCCATGCTTCACTCTGGGCATGCAACAGTCTGGGTGGTACGCTTCTTTGGGGCTTCTCCACACCGTAACTCTCCCGGATGTGGGGAAAACAGTAAAGGTGGACTCATCAGAGAACAATACATGTTTCACATTGTCCACAGCCCAAGATTTGCGCTCTTTGCACCATTGAAACTGACGTTTGGCATTGGCATGAGTGACCAAAGGTTTGGGTATAACAGCCCGGCCGTGTATATTGACCCTGTGGAGCTCCCGACGGACAGTTCTGGTGGAAACAGGAAAGTTGAAGTGCACATTTATTTCTGCCGTGATTTGGGCAGCCGTGGTTTTATGTTTTT
The DNA here is from genome assembly GCF_021462225.1 of Girardinichthys multiradiatus. Taxonomy (NCBI): domain Eukaryota; kingdom Metazoa; phylum Chordata; class Actinopteri; order Cyprinodontiformes; family Goodeidae; genus Girardinichthys; species Girardinichthys multiradiatus. The sequence continues at coordinate 20,810,609 of NC_061801.1, forward strand.
TGGATACAATCTGGATTAGCACCCGACCATCCCTTTCAGACAGCTTCCTCTTGCGTCCACACTTAATCCTGTTGGATGTGGTTCGTCCTTCTTGGTGGTATGCTGACATTACCCTGGATACCGTGGTTCTTGATACGTCACAAAGACTTGCTGTCTTGGTCACAGATGCGCCAGCAAGACGTGCACCAACAATATGTCCTCTTTTGAACTCTGGTATGTCACCCATAATGTTGTGTGCATTTCAATATTTTGAGCAAAACTGTGCTCTTACCCTGCTAATTGAACCTTCACACTCTGCTCTTACTGGTGCAATGCATCTTCTCCTCCGGTTGTAATGCCAGCACGGGTTCCATGTCTCTTCCTTCTCAGTTCGCGGAGAATATCACGTCTCTTGATGGAAAGCGGCACAGCAGAGCCATTGTGAACTAACATCTGATCTCTGGTGAAAACAATGTGGGCATGGCCACTCACGTGGTCTCCAAACACAAGTGCTGTAAAAATAAATAAATAAATGCAAAGCTCTCCACAAACATTGTGTGCACAAGCAAGAGGAAAACCATAACTGGAACAGAAACATACAACACATTTAAAACATAATAAATAAATAAAAATAAAAAAAAACTCAGGACGGAGTTGGAGCTGCAGAAACAGTTGGAGCTGCCTGGTCATGTCTTGCCAGAAGATTGTAAAATCCATCACTGTAGCATTTGACATTTGGCACATAAAAATACCACTCATAAATCTCATTATGCATTGTTTTCTTTTTCTGTGTAGGTCTAAACTTTATGTTTGGTTCACAGTGTGTCAGGAGCTGAATCTCTGTAGATGTGTCACATGATGGATGCTCTAGGGCAGTGTTGTAGAAAACGTCATTCCACCTCACACTTAATGGACTGGCAAGCCTTCCCCTAGACCTGCATTCTGTCTCCACTGGTACTGTAAGACAAGCACTCCTTTCAAGTTATTCAACAAGAGCATCGAATGATGAGATCAATACCTTGGTTTGAAAAATGTAGTTGCTTATTTAGGGGTTTGCATTAATTTCACAACATCTGCTGAAAACTTGTATCCAGCTTTGTAAGATTCAAGGATCAAGATTCTTGATTGTCATTCCATATTTACACAATATTACATTGGTTTTTTTCAATCCCCACAGCACTCTAAAACAATAATGGTTAAAACGGAAAAGTCAACACCACAATGAAATAAATAATGATTAATAAATGATTATATAACACCACAAAATTATGGCAATTATGGCAAATTGTTGCTATAAAAACAATTGGGTCTATATAGAGGATCATCAGGATCTTTCGTTCATCCAGGACTTGTACAGATCGAGGCGCAGGAAAAGGGCAGCTAATATCCCTGCAGACCCTACACACCCTGGACACAGACTGTTTAGGCATTTATTTTCAGGTCCATGCTACAGCTGCCACAGAGACAGTTTCTTTCCCCAAGCAGTCTCTCTGATGAACACCAATTTATTTAATTTCCATTTTAATAAATTTCTTATTGAGAGCAAAGTGGAACAGAAGTCAAATTTCTTGTTTGTGTGCACAAACTTGGCGAATAAAGTTGATTCTAAAAGTAAGATAGTAATTAAAACTTTCCTGATTGAAAAAAAATTGTTTAACACCACCCTTCCATGTTTTAATAATGCCAAAGAATAACAAACTGCATATCTTCTTTCTGTCTTCTTTTTTACTGTATGAGAAATGTAACCTAAATGACTGTGCACTAATTGGAACCCAATTTCTCGCCTCATTTAAGGTTTATACTCCCACACACAACCATATGGAAAAGTAGACATAAAGGCAGAAGGTGAACATGTTTTAACCTTTTCCTAGGACTCACCAACCTTGGCCATTTAGGCATCACAAAAACTGTAGAGAAGAGTGGGCAAACAAGGATGCTGCCCTGGTCTGACCTCACTAGTAATGGGATGACTTTGATATTCCCAGAGCGTATGACACGAGGCACTCGGATTAAAAGCCTTTTATTCACCATGACCTTTCCCTTGCCGTCTTTCCTCCAAGAAATCCTCGGTGGTTCTACTGCCATCGCACTGACAGGCCATCCCCAACGAAACAAAAGGCCACGTTGTAGTGACATAAAGTCAATATGGTAGACTTGTTGATGTTTGAACACATCAGAGTGGAAACTCTCTCTTACTACTGTTTGTGTATCTAACTAATGAAGGGAGGCAGTGCATTGTAAATGCAAATTAAAATCACCATTTATTTTATGTGATTTGCATTTCATTTAATATTGAGATGTACTTAATATCATATGAAAATACTCCATCATGTTATCACTGACAAGACTCAAAGTGACACAAACCTAATTGGGGTCCAGTTACAATTTTGACACTCAAGATTGTTGATTATCACCTCTACTCCGTTTACGGGATCGCTCATCCTCAATATGTCATGTCAATGAATGCACACAGAAGTGATGGTTGTTTTAAAATCATATATTTATTGTTGCCGCAACTTCCATGATGTTCTCATGGTCGACCCATGTTAAAGATGTTTTAGAGGGATGGATGTTTATTTCTGAGAAAAATAAAAACAAAAACAAAAACAGTTTGTGCTAAAGAACTGCTGGAAAGAGCTGCTTCCTTCCTGAATTTATACATACAATGATTTAATCTAGTGCAATACTGTGGCTCAAGGCAAGACTGTGGCTCAAAGCACTTTTAGATTTCTTACAGTGATGAAGCTTCCAAGAACAGAGGTTAAACTAAAACAGGTTTGGGAAAGAAAAAAAATATCTGCATGTTTTGTTTCAAACTACATGGTGTAATACATCATTATCTCTGGATTTGTCCACAGTACATATATACAGTTAAGCCCAAAATTACTAATAACCCTGGCAGATATAAGTCAAACGTAATTATTTAATTTTAAAAACATGTTTCCACTCACTGGAAGAAAAATTAACATTTTTGTGTGGCCCAGCCAGTGCTCCTACTATATCTGACAGAGAATCTGTGGAGGGAGATTAATTGATGAAATACTAGTGGAAACATGCAAAAAGCTTGTTGGAAATTATAAGAAGGGATTGATTGATGTAGTGCATATAAAGAGTTTTCCAATAGTTATTAGTTAAATAGTTAAATAATTCTCAGCTTACCATTTCTTTTTTTTTAAATAAAATGCAGTCTTGACGAAGATTAACTCAGGAAGACTCACCCCTTCCTCTACTTCGTTCAATGAGTCCACCGTGCGTCCCCGCTCCAGCATCAAGTCTGCATTTCCTCTACGGCCAATCACCGTCCAAGGCTCCGCTTTAAGATCTTCACGCACAACTTCCTCGCTCTTCAAGCTGAGCTGCGACCCTCCCCATCTCCGCCATCTGGCTTCCTAGCTCCCCCTGATTTCCCTACCTTCTCAGGCCTCCACTCCACCACCAGTTGTATCCTAGGGGGAAGACATAATAATAATAATAATAATTGATACTTTATTGATCCCCGAGGATAATTCTATTCATAACTTGTTCATTCAAGCTCACATCATTCTCAGCGTTCGTGTCTTCCTCCGGGGTCCGAGAGCCAAAAAAATAAATATTTGTGGATAAACTTCTCTAATTGCCACCTATGTGTCTTTTCATTGTGAGTCTCACAGGATTGAAATATAGGTAAAACAAATTCAGCTTTTTTCCTCAAAACATCCTCAAAATTTATTTTTCAGCATTAAATTAGCTCTTTAATGCATTTTGTTTCCTATCAGAAACAAACTTCTTGTTTGAAAGAAAATCTAAACAACTCCTAACTGCTTTACCACAGTTTGGTGCACACTAAGGAAATTTTTAGGAAAGGAAAGAAAATATTGTGTATTTGTCCAAATTTACACAAATAATGTAGACAAAAAATAGTGAACTAGTACAAACTGAAAAATAATTTTATGATGTATGTATGGAAAAAAATACAAAATTTGATTCACTTTATCTTTTTATTTCCCAGGTAAAATAAATTTTTTCATTTAAGATCTGTCTCTGCACAAAACGTTAAAAATGTTTTTTTGGTGAAATCTACATTTAAAAAATCTGTATTCCTATAGTTAACACCCTTTACATACAGGTCCTTCTCAAAAAATTAGCATATTGTGATAAAGTTCATTATTTTCCATAATGTAATGATGGAAATTTAACATTCATATATTTTAGATTCACTGCACACTAACTGAAATATTTAAGGTCTTTTATTGTCTTAATACAGATGATTTTGGCATACAGCTCATGAAAACCCAAAATTCCTATCTCACAAAATTAGCATATTTCATCCAACCAATAAAAGAAAAGTGTTTTTAATACAAAAAACGTCAACCTTCAAATAATCATGTACAGTTATGCACTCAATACTTGGTCGGGAATCCTTTTGCAGAAATGACTGCTTCAATGCGGCGTGGCATGGAGGTAATCAACCTGTGGCACTGCTGAGGTCTTATGGAGGCCCAGGATGCTTCGATAGCGGCCTTTAGCTCATCCAGAGTGTTGGGTCTTGAGTCTCTCAACGTTCTCTTCACAATATCCCACAGATTCTCTATGGGGTTCAGGTCAGGAGAGTTGGCAGGCCAATTGAGCACAGTGATACCATGGTCAGTAAACCATTTACCAGTGGTTTTGGCACTGTGAGCAGGTGCTGAAAAATGAAATCTTCATCTCCATAAAGCTTTTCAGCAGATGGAAGCATGAAGTGCTCCAAAATCTCCTGATAGCTAGCTGCATTGACCCTGCCCTTGATGAAACACAGTGGACCAACACCAGCAGCTGACACGGCACCCCAGACCATCACTGACTGTGGGTACTTGACACTGGACTTCTGGCATTTTGGCATTTCCTTCTCCCCAGTCTTCCTCCAGACTCTCGTACCTTGATTTCCGAATGACATGCAGAATTTGCTTTCATCCGAAAAAAGTACTTTGGACCACTGAGCAACAGTCCAGTGCTGCTTCTCTGTAGCCCAGGTCTGGGGAATGCGGCACCTGTAGCCCATTTCCTGCACACGCCTGTGCACGGTGGCTCTGGATGTTTCTACTCCAGACTCAGTCCACTGCTTCCGCAGGTCCCCCAAGGTCTGGAATAGGCCCTTCTCCACAATCTTCCTCAGGGTCCGGTCACCTCTTCTTGTTGTGCAGCGTTTTCTGCCACACTTTTTCCTTCCCACAGACTTCCCACTGAGGTGCCTTGATACAGCACTCTGGGAACAGCCTATTTGTTCAGAAATTTCTTTCTGTGTCTTACCCTCTTGGTTGAGGGTGTCAATAGTGGCCTTCTGGACAGCAGTCAGGTCGGCAGTCTTACCCATGATTGGGGTTTTGAGTGATGAACCAAGCTGGGAGTTTTAAAGGCCTCAGGAATCTTTTGCAGGTGTTTAGAGTTAACTCGTTGATTCAGATGATTAGGTTCATAGCTCGTTTAGAGACCCTTTTAATAATATGCTAATTTTGTGAGATAGGAATTTTGGGTTTTCATGAGCTGTATGCCACAATCATCTGTATTAAGACAATAAAAGACCTGAAATATTTCAGTTAGTGTGCAATGAATCTAAAATATATGAATGTTAAATTTTCATCATGACATTATGGAAAATAATGAACTTTATCACAATATGCTAATTTTTTGAGAAGGACCTGTACACTCACCATTGGCATGAATGTCACATTAAATTTGGGCTTTAAGTGTTTGTTTTTTTAGGGTTTAATGATTATACAATATGTGGTTGAACAAAAGCACTCAATGATTTTTCTTGATAACTTTAATAATAAATTTAGATCATCCTTATGTAATTTTGCTCATAATGGAGTTAACCCACCACAATATTACTCTTTCATAAAATCAGGATTCTATTTAACCACATTACCTGACAAAATCTTTCATCATGTAACTTAAACACATTTCTGTTGTCCTTTTAGTCATATTACCAGCAGGATGGTCAGAGTTCAAAGCTGCAGCTTCTTTGCGAGTCTTTGCTCAATCCTTATCTCCACTGGGCAGAAAAAAAACCGATCATTTTAAAAGTTGGAGCTTGAGCCTTCAGTTAATATCCTTATTTCTGAAGCAAAGCCATAGTTGAGTTTAAAATGGGTGGAGAGGCATAGGTGTAAATTGCATGCAGAATTTGCTTTCATCCAAAAAAAGTACTTTGGACCACTGAGCAACAGTCCAGTGCTGCTTCTCTGTAGCCCAGGTCAGGCGCTTCTGCCGCTGTTTCTGGTTCAAAAGTGGCTTGACCTGGGGAATGCGGCACCTGTAGCCCATTTCCTGCACACGCCTGTGCACGGTGGCTCTGGATGTTTCTACTCCAGACTCAGTCCACTGCTTCCGCAGGTGCCCCAAGGTCTGGAATCGGCCCTTCTCCACAATCTTAACAATCTGAACCAGGCTGGGAGTTTTAAAGGCCTCAGGAATCTTTTGCAGGTGTTTAGAGTTAACTCGTTGATTCAGATGATTAGGTTCATAGCTCATTTAGAGACCCTTTTAATGATATGCTAATTTTGTGAGATAGGAATTTGGGGTTTTCATGAGCTGTATACCAAAATCATCTGTATTATGACAATAAAAGACCTGAAATATTTCAGTTAGTGTGCAATGAATCTGTTGGACCACTTGTTTGCTGAGTATTGGATTATCTGCACGTTGTTGGACGTCACTGTGCCCCTCCAATGGCATCGGCCATTTTGTGCCCAGGACAGCCCGCTCCTACATATCCCATCGAGCATTGCGACTGATATGACTGGGCGTCCCCAGTCTGACGTCACAGGATGCTATATAGGAGGCGCTCTCATGTGTTCTGAATAATATGTGCATGTAACCTTGCTTGTTGAAACTTTGATGTGTTATGTAATATCGGGATCCGCCGCGGTCCTAGAGCTGTTTGTGTTTACTATCTGAACGTGGGTGCGTTGCAAAACTGGACTGTTAAAACGACCTCATGGTAAAATTCTCCATTTTACCTTTGTCTTCAATCTCACTGTGCTAGCTTGCCGCCAAAAGTTATCAATCCTTTGTGTTCAGGAGTAAAGGGGGAAGTTTTATGATCAGAAGATCATAAAAGACACTCTAAGCTGCACTCCAACCCCCCCACCAGTCATCACCACACCCCCCTTTCATATCCTCTCCCTTCATCTGTTTTGCCATAAACTGCTGGTTGACTCAATACATACCCACTACCGTTTGTTGATTTTGCTTATTTAGATGTGTTACCCCTGTGTTTGTAGAATTTTGCATGTTGAGTAGGTGAAAATTAATAAATATTCACATAGATAAAGAGAGAGCGTTTGGTGTTTCATTGTGTGCAAAAAGTAATGTGTCAGTCAAAATAAGGTTCAAGTTCCACACGTTTCGGCAGAAACGGTCGATTAAACAGTGACATCTCCGGCAATAGTTATTAACTATTACGGAGTATTCAACGGTTGTAATTGTCAGAGGCGTTGAGCCACAATTACAACACCAGAAACATCTCTGGTCTCGATTTGTAAATGAGGATTTATGGTTAAGAAATTGATTTTGTCAGATTATGATTTGTAATTATAATTATTAATCAAGATTATTCAATCAATAATCATACTCCCAACAAATCTAAAATATATGAATGTTAAATTTTCATCATGACATTATGGAAAATAATGAACTTTATCACAATATGCTAATATTTTGAGAAGGACCTGTATATATATATATATATATTGATTTATTGTTTGTGTGGATTAGAGAAAATCCACAGTAAATTTAAAACTGTGCGCCCCAATGTAGTTAAAAATAACTTAATAGTGAATATTGAACAAAGAAAAGGTAAAATTAGAAATGTGCATTATACTGGCTTTAAACTTTATTCCTAATAGAATTCTCTCTCCCAAGCTACAAAAACATATGGTGAAGAGCTTTAGCAGGATCTAAATGCTGAATGTTATTTTGCATGAACAAACACACAAATCACTTTTACAGACACACTGAGAGACATATTTTTTCTGCCTGCAGCACACACAAACACACTTCATATCTACATGGTGCATGGATAAAATATAGAGCATAATCATAATAATTTAATTTGAGTGGACATTAACATGTATGTTGTTCTGCTAAATTCATTATGGTTGTGCTTTTGGCTGGCGGCTCTGTTTGTCATTGTCCAATTGGTCCACGCCTCCCGCAAGTAACTTTATCACTCTGTCCAGCTTTCCATCCACCGTGTCCAAGTCCTCTCTTCCTCCAACGACAAAAAAATTTACCCTTTGCACAAGCCACCCTCATTCATTCTAATTAAGCCAACTGAAACTAAATAACAGAAGCTTTGTTTACAAGGGGATAGCTGTGCTCAGCATTCTGTGCACGGAGCCACTTGCCGTTGCAGGCAGTCAGGGTTTTATCTAAAGCTACACTTACTGTTTTCACCAATTTACATTTGTGTTTTCCTTTCCACTTATTTCCATATTTGCCACTGTGGGGCTACATTGCCTTCACAGAGGAAATTTATCAATCATATTTAAGCCACTGGCTGTTTCAGCAGCCGAAAAACATTTGCATACACTCAGTTTTCCACATCCTAATGATTTAACAGCTGTGTTATACATTATTATAAAAAGTCTAGAAATAAGAAAATTAGATTGCTTTTAAAATTTTTTAAATTGCATGTTTGTGCAAAAATTGTCTTAAGCCTTATACAGAGGGTGGCACTGCTAGCAATGCTGCCTCAGTCTTTCCTGTTTGAATCTCTGATGGGCTTGGAGACAAAAGATGGACCATTTAGAACTTAGTAGTTTTTTCCTGGAAAGGGATAATATTTCACATTTAGGCTTGATAAAACTACCCCCTGGAACTATATTCTTGAATAACTTTTATTTTAATTTGTAAATCAGATCAATAAGTGGTATACTGAGAAATACTAGCTGCTAAGTGCAAGGTTTAGGCAGTTAAAGATTTGATAGTGTATGTGGTATTTTCCTTTGACTGATCATGCTATTCTTTAAATTAAATGTTCACAAAACATTTTCTGGGCCTCCCTGCTGGAATGTCAAACTTTATTGTACATTTTGAAATTAGGTTGAGCACCTTAAGCTGGTTAGAGCCTTTCCTGCTTCTTAAGCAGAAGCAGTAACAGAAGCTGCATTTGCTCAGGAATTGTTCCTCTATATTGGACCGTGGTTTCCTCCAAGGCAAGTAATATTCCACATACAGTGAATCCAACGAACTTCTTATTAACCCTAATCATAGGAAAAAGTTAGAACCATCTTCACTCTCTTTTTTGCCTTTGTGTCGGCTCTTTTCAAAGTGGTCATGTGTGGGTGTGTAAACATTAAACAAGACAAGAAACTGGATTCCAATTAGTGACGGGCATTGCTCACACAAAAGTTGCATGTGTATTTTGTTTATGTTTGCAACCACTGAATTATGGAGGTATGGTGCTATGCAGATGTTGTTAATCAACTTCTTACTTTTATAGCTAACTTCTTACAATATTGTGCTTTACTTTACAGTAAAACTTTAAATTCATTTACTAGTATTTATGTTTTTGTGGTGTTTACTTGTTTCCATTTAGTTTTTCAGGATGACAGTTATGTACTGCTCATGCCGCAGTGATATGTCTCTAAAGACGTTAACACAATTTAGATATGAAGTTGCACATGTATGTTACAACTCAGGACTTGGCCAAAGAGGCATTTTATGTTGGCTTGGATGACACATAAAGCAAACAAATGTACCACAGGTTCTGCAGTCAAATAAATCTTACCTTGTTTGAGGTAGTATTAAAAAAATAAGATGAGCTGGTCTAGTCACTTGTCATCCTGCACCAGGACTTAAGTATTAACCTGTAGGCTCTTGTTCACCTTTTCAATCTTCATCGAACAACCATTCAGATCCATTTTTCTTTATTACAAAAACAAACGGCTTCATCAAGCTACTTGTTTTAATATGTCTGTTTCTACCATGGATTTTAGCTTTTTATTTTGTCTTCTGAAGGTCTGCGAAGCCAGGGATGCACCTTGAACATGCTCAACAAAGTTGAGCAAGTTAATATCTTGGACTTCGGTGGATTTATGTGGATTTGAAAACTGCCCCAAGCTCATCTCCATCTCTCAAAGCCTTCACTGGAGATTCATGCAAATATTTTCTTCAAGTTTTACGAATATTAATTTATTTTCCCCAATATTTGATTATTGTTAACGTGCTACCACAAAAGAATCTTTGCAACTTGGCAAGGCCATACCATTTAATGAAAAACTTTCTCAGCTGCTGTTTTGAAGATGTTTATGAGACAACTCACCATAGAGTAAATTTCATGTCACAGCTGCCTTAATGAATAAATCATTGCTTTGAAGTTCAAAACATATTGTTACTTTTAACATAATTTGCACCATTTCCCTAAATATCTCCCATAGGTTTGAACAAATTTACAAATGATCAACTTTATTGTACCCCTCCTTGAACTGCCACCTTAATGTGGTGGAGGGGTTTGAGTGCTCAAATGATCCTAGAGGCTATGTTGTCTGGGCCTAAATGCCCCTGGTAGGGTCTCCCATGGCAAACAGGCTCTAGGTGATGGGTCAGACAAAGAGCGGTTCAAGAATCCCTCATGACGACGATTTGTCATGAGGACAAAAATATCAATGCGCGTGACGTCGCCCGGTACGACGGAGCCAGGGTCCCACCCTGGAGCCAGGCCTGGGGTCGGGACTCGCTGGAGAATGCCTGGTGGCTGGGTCGCTCCTCGCGGGGCCAGGCCAAGCCCGAACGAGAGACGTGAGGCCATCTCCCAGTGGGCCCACCATCTGCACGGGGAACCGTGAGGGACCGGTGCAAAGAGGATTGGGTGGCGGATGAAGGTGGAGACCTCAGCAGCCCGATCCCCGGATGCTTAGGCTGGCTCTAGGGACGTGGAATGTTACCTCACTGGGGGGGAAGGAGCCTGAGCTTGTGCTGGAGGTCGAGAGATATCGACTAGAAATAGTCGGGCTCACCTCCACGCACAACGTGGGCTCTGGAACCCATCTCCTTGAGAGGGGTTGGACTCTCTTCTACTCTGGAGTGGCCCACGGGGAGAGGCGGCGGGCTGGTGTGGGTTTGCTTGTTGTTCAACTCCCAACTCTGGGAGAGCTTTGACCAGATCCCGGGGGATGTTGGAGACATAGAGTCCGAGTGGACCATGTTCTCCGCATCTATTGTCGATGCTGCTGCCCGTAGCTGCGACCGTAAGGTCTGCGGTGCCTGTCGCGGCGGCAATCCCAGAACCCGTGGTGGACACTGGCAGTAAGGGATGCTGTTAAGCTGAAGAAGGAGTCCTATCGGCTGTGGTTGGCTTGTGGGACTCCTGAGGCGGCTGACGGGTACCGTGAGGCCAAGCGTGCTGCGGCCCGGGCTGTGACAGAGGCAAAAACTCGGGCCTGGGAGGACTTCGGTGAGGCCATGGAGAAGGACTACCAGTTGGCCTCGAAGCGATTCTGGCAAACCGTCCGGCGCCTCAGGAGGGGGAAGCAGTGCTTCGCCAACACTGTTTATAGTGGGGGCGGGAGACTGCTGACCTCGACTGAGGACATTATCGGGCGGTGGAAGGAGTACTTCGAGGATCTCCTCAATCCTGCCATCACGAATTCCGTGGTGGAAACAGAGGCTGGGGACTCGGGGCTGGACTCTTTCATCACCCAGGCTGAAGTCACCGAGGTGGTTAAAAAGCTCCGCGGTGGCAAGGCTTCGGGGCTGGATGAGATCCGCCCTGAGTACCTCAAGTCTCTGGATGTTGTTGGGCTGTCATGGTTGACACGCCTCTTCAACATTGCGTGGCGGACGGGGACAGTGCCTCTGGACTGGCAGACTGGGGTGGTGGTCCCCCTTCATAAGAAGGAGGGTGTGTTCCAACTACAGGGGGATCACACTCCTCAGCCTCCCTGGTAAGGCCTACGCCAGGGTATTGGAGAGGAGAGTCCGGCCGATTGTCGAACTTCGGCTTCAGGAGGAGTAGTGTGGTTTTCGTCCCGGCCGTGGAACACTGGACAAGCTCTATACCCTCTACAGGGTGCTTGAGGGTTCATGGGAGTTTGCCCAACCGGTTCACATGTGTTTTGTGGACCTGGAGAAGGCATTCGACTGTGTCCCTCGTTATGCCCTGTGGGGGGGTGCTCCAGGAGTATGGAAACGGGGGCCCTTTATTAGGGGCTATCCGGTCCCTGTACGAGCGGAGCAGGAGTTTGGTCCGCATTGCCGGCACTAAGTCGGACCTGTTCCCGGTGCATGTTGGACTCCGGCAGGGCTGCCCTTTTTCACCGGTCCTGTTCATAACTTTTATGGACAGGATTTCTAGACGCAACCAATGGCCGGAGGGGGTCTGGTTTGGGGACCGGAGGATTTCATCTCTTCTTTTTGCAGATGACGTGGTGCTGATGGCCCCCTCTAGCCAAGACCTACAGCATGTGCTGGGGCGGGTCGTAGCCAAGTGTGAAGTGTCTGGGATGAAGATCAGCTCCTCCAAGTCTGAGGCCATGGTTCTCGACCGGAAAAGGGTGGCTTGTCCTCTTCAGGTTGGAGGGGAGTCCCTGCCTCAAGTGGAGGAGTTTAAGTATCTCGGGGTCTTGTTCACGAGTGGGGGAAAAATGGAGCGGGAGATTGACAGACGGATCGGTGCGGCTGCCGCAGTAATGGGAGCACTGTGCCGGTCCGTTGTGGTGAAGAGAGAGCTGAGCCGAAAAGCAAAGCTCTCAATTTACCGGTCGGTCTACGTTCCTACCCTCACCTATGGCCATGAACTTTGGGTCATGACCGAAAGAACGAGATCCCGGATACAAGCGGCTGAAATGAGCTTCCTCCGTAGGGTGGCCGGGCACTCCCTTAGAGATAGGGCGTTTCCACATCGAGAGGAGCCAGTTCAGGTGGCTGGGCGTCTCTGCTGAGTCTGCTGCCCCCGCGACCCGGTCCCGGATAAGCGGAAGACGACGACGACGATGACAACAACTTTATTGTAATAATTAGCCATTCCACCAACCTGCTAGATGGCAAATGGTGGATGATGATACAATTATATTTGATAGGTAAATCGCCAAGTGAGTGAGATATGAAAAAGTAATGTCAGATTCAGGGGTTACCCAGCACTCTATGTAAAGGTGCACAAAGTCACTGCTTCGGGAAAAGGCATTGGATGAGCTACTAGAATGTACACAAATCTCAAACTGTGCACTCTTCACCCTGATGTATTTAAACAAGACCGCCAAGGTTGCTGGATTGTACAATTGACATTCTGTGCAGAACACATACCAGTGCAGCACATCTTCCTGAAAGCCAGGTAATTAGACGTCATTGCCAAATTCATCATTGCTGTAATCACTCTTATGGCAAATTGTGGTATTATGAATTAAGTGCATAAAAACATTATTTACTGACAGCTTTTGGACACCAACGACTAGGTGTTTTTATTACCAGCTTGAATATCACAATTTGCATAGGCTACAGTGGCTCTCAAAAGTGCATAATCCCCTTTCAGAATGTCGATTTTCCAAAATAATGGCTTAGATCAATCATGTAAAACCTTATCGACACAAAGGTTGACATATATCCCTTACAACTAGAATCAGAAAGCAAAAATTCTTAGAGGAATAATAATAAACCACTCTAACCTTGTTTTTGTTTTTTTAATACATGCACACACAACTGGTACTTGTTGAAAGACCTTTTGAATCGTGTGCAGTATTGAGTTTTCTTCGGTACACAACTGCTATCAATTACAGTGAATCTGATTATAGTTGAAATCATGTTCAGCTATCTTAAAGAATTTTCCTTATATTTGGTCGTTGGCTTCTTTGAGTTTTAGTCAAATTTTGGAAAGAGGTTGCAACAGATCAAAATGATTATTATGCAAAAACAGTCAGACAAAGGGTACAAAAGTAATTCCACAGCATAATGTATACACCCCATGACACAATAAAGGCAGTCTTCAATATGTACATGGGAATAGAGGGACATTGGAACAACTCGATATATTTTTCCAAAATTGAAGAAAAGATGTGACTGAAGCAATTCAAGAATGCTGGCAAGAGTTAATAGGAGCTGCAGGATTTTGGAACAAAAACTGGTTGTTTTCTACATGGGACAACAATGCCCTTGTCTTTTCCATATTTTTGGAGCAGGAAGGACATTAGAGTTAGACAGAAGCATGTTTTTAAAAAAAATCATCAAGACCTGGCTAAAAGTTCCCAAAGCTTTGAGGAAGAATTTATTGTTTTCTGACTGAACCAAACTGGAGATTTTAAAAACCAGCCAAAAAATATGGTGTTGAAACATCATGTTCGAGTGTTGTTTTTATTCAGATGGAACTAGATTTTTTTCAAGGTTAAATTTGTAAATAACTGTCAGTTAACCAAAATCTTCAGTTTGCTAGAAAGCTGAGGGATTTTCTTTTTCAGCACAACAGTGATTTCCGGCATAAAATACAAAATACCTTGCATTATTTTTGTAAAACTTTATCTCTATGGTACCTTTACAGATAGAAAAAAAGTGTTTCACAATAATTTGATATAGAAGTCTAAAGCCAATGCATAAAAAACAAGAGAAATTATCAAAAGTAGCTTTAAAATATGTTTTTAACTGGCTTTTAAAAGAGAGGAGCCAATGGGAGCCACTGAACAGCTTATGGGGCACCACCAGCAGGCCTTGATCACAGGACCTCAGGGATCTAAAAGGGACACGTGGATGGAGAGGTGCTCTGGTGCCCATCCATGAATAGCTCTCCATTCAGTAAAATAATCTTAAATTGCACAATGAAACCACTGTAGTTGCATTAAGATTGGAGTCATGTATTTATGGAAAGGTCTACCTAGAGTCCAGAACTAAATTGGATGGCAACTGGTTTAACCTGAAGAGGGATTTGGACAAGACCATTTCCTCACACTTTCATAGATTTGTAGAACTTTTGCATTATAGAGCGGCCAAAAATTGTAAAATCAAGTTGCGGGATGCTGATATTTTTTTTGTTTCTTTGTTGTTATTTTTTTACGTGTGTACTTCTAACAGTTATTTTTTTTTTCAGTTGAATATCTACAGGATAAATAAACTATGTGAAAAATCTTTTGAAATAATTTATCATGGTTTATTGATCTACATCACAAATACTTGCCATTTTAACAGGGGCAGGTTTACTTTTGCCCCTCCTTGAACCGCCACCTTAACGTGGTGGAGGGGTTTGAGTGCTCGCATGATCCTAGAGGCTACAGTGCCTTGCGAAAGTATTCGTCACCCTTGAACTTTTCAACCTCTTGCCACATTTCAGGCTTCAAACATAAAGATATAAAATTCTAATTTTTTGTGAAGAATCAACAAGTGGGACAGTCATGAAGTGGAATGAAATTTATTGGATGTGTAAAACGTTTTTAACAAATAAAAAACTGAAAAGTGGGGCGTGCAATATTATTCGGCCCCCTTGCATTGATACTTTGTAGCGCCACCCTTTGCTGCAATTACAGCTGCAAGTCGATTGGAGTATGTCTCTATCAGTTTTGCACATCGAGAGACTGAAATTCTTGCCCATTCTAACTTGCAAAACAGCTTGAGCTCAGTGAGGTTGGATGGAGAGCGTTCGTGAACAGCAGTCTTCAGCTCTTTCCACGGATTCTCAATTGGATTCAGGTCTGGACTTTGACTTGGCCATTCCAACACCTGGATACGTTTATTTGTGAACCATTCCATTGTAGATTTGGCTTTATGTTTTGGATCCTTGTCTTGTTGGAAGATAAATCTCCATCCCAGTCTCAGGTCTCTTGCAGACTCCAGCAGGTTTTCTTCCAGAATGGTCCTGTATTTGGCCCCATCCATCTTCCCATCAATTTTGACCATCTTCAGTGTCCCTGCTGACGAAAGGCAGGCCCAAACCATGATGCTGCCATCACCATGTTTGACAGTGGGGATGGTGTGTTCAGGGTGATGAGCTGTGTTGCTTTTACGCCAAACATATCGTTTTGCATTGTGGCCAAACAGTTTGATTTTAGTTTCATCTGACCAGAGCACCTTCTTCCACATGTTTGGTGTGTCTCCCAGGTGGCTTGTGGCAAACTTTAAACGAGACGTTTTATGGATATCTTTGAGAAATGGCTTTCTTCTTGTCACTCTTCCAAAAAGGCCAGATTTGTGCAGTGTATGACTGATTGGTTGTCCTATGGACAGACTCTCCCACCTCAACTGTAGATCTCTGCATTTCATCCAGAGTGATCATGGGCCTCTTGACTGCATCTCTGTTCAGTCTTCTCCTTGTTGGAGATGAAAGTTTAGAGGGACGGCCGGGTCTTGGTAGATTTGCAGAGGTCTGATACTCCTTCCATGTCAATATGATTTCTTGCACAGTGCTCCTTGGGATGTTTAAAGCTTGGGGAATCTTTTTGTATCCAAATCCGGCTTTAAACTTCTCCACAACAGTATCTCGGACCTGCCTGGTGTTTTCCTTGGTCTTCATGATGCTCTCTGCGCTTTGAACAGAACCCTGAGACTATCACAGAGCAGGTGCATTTATACGGAGACTTGATTACACACAGGTGGATTCTATTTATCATCATCAGTCATTTGGGACAACATTGGATCCTTCAGAGATCCTCACTGAACTTTTGGAGTGAGTTTGCTGCACTGAAAGTAAATGGGCCGAGTAATATTGCACGCCCCACTTTTCAGTTTTTTATTTGTTAAAAAAGTTTGACAAATCCAATAAATTTCATTCCACTTTACGATTGTGTCCCACTTGTTGTTGATTCTTCACAAAAAATTAGAATTTTATATCTTTATGTTTGAAGCCTGAAATGTGGCAAAAGGTTGAAAAGTTCAAGGAGGCTTGTTAGGGTTTTTATATCTTTTGTTTTGTTTATCACTCATGTAAGTGCTTTTCCTTCCTTACATGTTACAGGAAGGGAGATGGTCACAAGAATGAGTTATGCTTTTATGATGCTTTTATTATTTTATTAGCAGCATCTGGGGGCTATTCACCAGGTCCCCGCTTCCCACTTCCTCTGTTTGTTTATAATCAAGACACATGAACCCTAACCTTTCTGACCCCACACACACACAAACACACACACACACCCTGAATGTTTGTTGAACTGTGTGTGAACCAGCATGTATAAATAAAGAGAGAAGGGTGCCAACACTTTGTAGTCTGCACTGCAGAGCTACCCTTGCAAGTAAAATGACTGTATCGTTCTTACCTCTGAATTAACTAAATAATACCTAACATTAATTTGGTCCTTCGAGCCGGATATTATAAGAACTAAACTGATTTTATCTTTCTTTGCAGTGACTGGCGGATCTCCGGGAACAGCCTGACGTTCTTACCGTATCGTTCATACCTCTGAATTGACCTAATAATACCTAACAAGGCCGAATACTTTCGCAAGGCACTGTATGTTGTCTGGGGCTTAAATGCCCCTGGTAGGGTCTCCCATGACAAACAGGCTCTAGGTGACGGGTCAGACAAAGAGCGGTTCAAGAACCCCTCATGACGATGATTAAATCGAGGCACGTGATGTCGCCTGGTACCGCGGAGCCAGGGTCCCACCCTGGAGCCAGGCCTGGGGTCAGGACTCATCGGAGAGCACTTGGTAGCTGGGTTGCTCCTCGCGGGACCCGGCCGGGCCAAGCCCGAATGAGAGACGTGAGGCCATCCCCCAGTGGGCCCACCACTTGCAGGGGGAACCATGAGGGACCGGTGCAGACGAAGGTGGAGACTTCGGCGGCCCGATCCCCAGATGCTTAGGCTGGCTCTAGGGACGTGGAATGTCACCTCGCTGGGGGGGAAGGAGCCTGAGCTTGTGCGGGAGGTCGAGAGATATCAATTAGAAATAGTCTGGCTCTCCTCCACGCAGAGCATGGGCTCTGGAACCCATCTCCTCGAGAGGGGCTGGACTCTCTTCTACTCTGGAGTGGCCCACGGGGGGAGGCGGCAAGCTGGGGTCGGTTTGCTTGTTTCCTCCCAGCTCAGCCGTCTCGTGTTGGGGTTTATCCCGGTGGATGAGAGGGTCGCATGCCTGCGCCTTCGGGTTGGGGACAGGTCTCTGACTGTCGTTTCAGCCTACGGGCCAAGCTTTAGTGCGGAGTACTAGGCCTTCTTGGGGTCCCTGTCAGGGATGCTGGATAGTGCCCCTCCCGGGGACTCCATTATTATGCTGGGGGACTTCCAAGCGCATAGTGAGGGTCTGCTAGGAATGTCTGGCGGAGCCCTTTGCAAGGGATGTAGTCAACTCCCACCTCTGGGAGAGCTTTGACCAGATTCCTTGGGATGTTGGAGACATAGAGTTTGAGTGGGCCATGTTTTCTGCATCTATTGTCGATGCTGCTGCCCGTAGCTGCGGCCATAAGGTCTGCGGTGCCTGTTGCGGCGGCAATCCCAGAACCCAGTGGTGGACACCGGCAGTAAGGGATGCTGTCAAGCTGAAGAAGGAGTCCTATCGGTTGTGGTTGTCTTGTGGGAACCCTGAGGCGGCTGACGGGTACCATAAGGCCAAGCATTCCCGGTGCATGTTGGACTCCAGCAGGGCTGCCCTTTGTCACCGGTCATGTTCATAACTTTTATGGACAGGATTTCTAGGCGCAGCCAAGTGCTGGAGGGGGTCTGGTTTGGAGACCAGAGGATTTTGTCTCTTCTTTTTGCAGATGACGTGGTCCTGCTGGCCCCCTCTAGCCAAGACCTACAGCATGCGCTGTGGCGGTTCGCCGCCAAGTGTGAAGCGGCTTGGATGAAGATCAGCTCCTCCAAGTCCGAGGCCATGGTTCTCGACCGGAAAAGGGTGGCTTGTCCTCTTCAGGTTGGAGGGGAGTTCCTGCCTCAAGTAGAGGAGTTTAAATATCTGGGGGTCTTGTTCACAAGTGAAGGAAGAATGAACCGGGAGATCAACAGACGGATCGGTGTGGCTCCCGCAGTAACGGGAGCGCTGTGCCAGTCCGTTGTGGTGAGGAGAGAGTTGAGCCGAAAAGCGAAGCTCTCGATTTACCGGTCGCTCTACGTTCTTACCCTCACCTATGGCCATGAAGTTTGGGTCATGACCGAAAGAACGAGATCCCGGATACAAGCGGCTGAAATGAGCTTCCTCCGTAGGATGGCCGGGCACTCCCTTAGAGATAGGGTGAGGAGCTTGGCCATCTGGGAGGGGCTCGGAGTAGAGCCGCTGCTCCTCCACATCGAGAGGAGCCAGTTGAGGTGGCTCAGGCATCTATACCGGATGCCTCCTGGACGCCTTCCACGGGAGGTGTTCCAGGCACGTCCCACCAGGACAAGGCCCAGGGGACAGCCCAGGACACGCTGGAGGGACTATGGCCCGGGAACGCCTTGTGCTCCCCCCGGAGGAGCTGGAGGAGGTGTCTGGGGAGAGGGGTGTCTGGGTGTCTCTGCTGAGTTTTCTGCCCCCGCGACCCGGTCCCGGATAAGCAGAAGACGACGTGTATGAATATGACTACGAGTATGAGGTTCACTTTTGAGGGGTATAAACCAAAAAAATTAGTTTTAATATTTTGAGAGCTGCTGTAAGGAGTTAAACATAGGACTTGAAAAATTCAACCAATTACCTGCTTTACTTACCTGCAGCGCAGAGAAGCAGGTGGGGGAGCAGTAGCTATGGTGACGTCAGAGGTACCCAGGGAAACAGCTCAATCTGGTCGTGTTAATGAGAGAATTCTTCTAGCGCTCCTCTTTGGTCTATGCCATTTTTCACTGGGGGCATGCCAAACACACATAAACTACACAATTAGAGACATAATTCAAAAATCAAAGTCGTGGTCAATAAATAGGCAAAGATCATTCACAGAAGGTTTAGGCAGAATTATGACGTGGACACAGGTTTGATCAGGGACACATGCAAAGTTGGGCAAATTCTGAGAGTTCTGGGGAAGGAGTTGGACAGCCACTGGGTTCACCATCTTGGAGATCGGGAAAAGAACCAATGAAGCAAGGGGCCAAGCAGCTCTAAACACGAAGAGGAAGGTCCCTGGTTGACAACCACACCCTCTGCCCTTCCTGGTAGTACAGCATTGTGGGAAGATGGGACCACTAAAGGCTGGAACCCATACACCTTGTAGATCAGGAACAAGCTGGTGGCTCTTAAGGGGAGAGAGCTGAGAGTGTATTACACTGACGGAAGGTTTTGCAACCACTTAGAAAGATTCAGTTTGCATAACATGTAAAGTTTTTTCTTCACCTCTTGATTGACTCGTTCTGTCTGTCCATCGGACTGTGGATGAAAACTTAAGGAAAGACTCACTTGGATCTCAAGTTGATTAGAGAGCTATCTACAAAACTGCAAATTAAGGGGCTTGATCAGAAATGATATCGATGCGTTGGTGGACGAGGGGGTATATAAGTGGTCAGGAAACTGGCCAGTCCTTTATGGCTGCAACTTTGCTGTGATCCAGTTCCTGAGATCTTGATATCAGGGATGACAAAATCTAAAAAAGATGTTGTAAATCTATGAAATTCACATTTCCCAGCCTAAGCCTTTGAACCAGTTGTTTTGTAGGAGACAGAATGACAAAACAGACATGTTCTTGGTGAGTGGGAAGACCTTTAGAAGAGGTTCGGATGTTTGTTCAGATACACGAAAACAAAACAATCTGTCATGTCCCTGACAACATCTGTAATAATGGCTTGAAAATGGCAGAAGGGTTTGTCAGGCCAAAGGTAAAATTAAACACAGTCTTCCGTTCATCCCCCTCCCTGATACAGGGACAGAAACAGTGAAAGAACACTGGACTGGCACAAGGCTGTTGATAATCTGGCACAGGCAGAGGCATACAGGTGAAACAGAGAGCCAATTAGGGATAGCACAGATGAGCTGAATGAGGCTAATTAGAACAGGGAGACATGGCAGGAAAAACATGGAGGCATAAAAACAAAAATAATCTAATTTTAGCGTCTTGGTCAAAGACTAAGGGTAAAAGTATCACCACCAGGTGTCCTCCAATGGAAAATATTGCACGGCGTGCAGCCTAAAAAAAACACAATACCACATGTAAAGCTCCTGCCAAAATATTTGATTCTGGTGTGAAATAAAAACTGCTTAATTTCCTGATTAGGCATCCAACAAGCAATATTTAATAAATATAAAAAAAAACTAAATTAATCCTGCTCTCCAAGGAAAGTTCATTTTCATCTCAACTTTCCCACATACACATTTAAGCAAAGCAAAAGTTTTCTCTTTCCTCCATTTACCATAACGTTTGTAAAAGCAGTACCCAAAAAATTAATTTTTACCTATAAATCTAGCCATAATTAGTTAAAAAAAAACCTTCCTAGAAATAGGCAAATGTTTAGGAAAGCGAACAAAAAAGTTATTTTTAATTATCTAATCTTGTAATTTATTTTGAATTTGATATTTTTAAAAGGATAAAACATAGATGCTTACTTATATTGTAGACACAACTGGCAAATTCTCTTAATTAGCCAGAGCTCAAATGGATTTTGAGAATAACAGAAACAGTAATAGAAGCTTCTTTATTCAATCAAAGCCCTAACCAGTACAGACCTTTAAAGGGTATCCATTTGAGGAATGTCCTGCTGCTTTCCCAGAAGGAGGACTGAGGCTATATAACCTGTCACGATCTTCAAACAGGAACAAAGCCTGTAGCAGTAGGGCTAGTGGCTCACCATGAAATCTTTAATAAACCAAAGAGCGCAAGAAACAGTAATAATAAAAAATGCACCTCTGTCCGGTAGAGAACAGAGAGGTTAGATAACATCTCATTTTCCACTTGGGTATAAAGCTAATAAAGCATTGTTTACTCATTAATTAGATTTTGTTATTAGGGGATGTATCATATCTGGGAATAGATGAATAGTTTGACTGTGAAAGGTACTGCAAACTGAAAGGTGAATTTATTTGTTTTCTCTTCAGCATTTCTTGTGGATTCAGTTCAAAACAATGTGTGACAAAAGCATTACAAGAGTTTTGGTCAAGCTAAATAATCAGTTATGAGAATTTCTTGTAGACGTGTTGCTTTTTTATTTTTATATTAGGCATAAAAATCTACATTTTAAAAACTTAGAGAAAAACTAATAGAAAGGAGAGCAAAGGATGGTTAAGAAAACAAAAGGAAAATGTCAGGGTCTTATAGTATTACAGCATACCTTCACTAAATTTAGTTTCCCCAAGAAAGTAATGGTTAGCCCAAACACGCTAAAATCTTTATTTTAAAGCCACAGGTCTAGGATTGCTTGGCCTAACAACACAGTTATGGGGTTTAAGGAGGAGGAGGGGGAAGAAGGACATCTGACTGGGCGCTGTTGCAGTCCATTGACTGTTTTCTTCAGTGGAAAAGGTCAGGGGATACAATGTGAGGCACCTGCTGAAGGTAATCATTAATAAACCTGCTGTCCTGTTAGGAGCTACTAGCTTTGCCAGATGTGTTCAACTCTAAAAAAGCCAATCTTGCAGGAGCAGTGTAATTACAAAATCCAAAGCAGACAGTCAGCAGTGCCTAAATGTGATGTATGATATAAGAAATTCCCTTGCATTTTCTAATTGGAGTTCTGTTTCATGGTAGGTACGTGTGACTGGTGCCGATGGGGGTGTGTTTGCCTCTGAGGTCTCTCTACCGAGGAATGTGTAATTTTAAGTATCATGTTAGGTTACCAAGACAACTCTTTCTCATAAAGTGAAAGATAACCAAGGACATTCATGTTTGAAACCATGATCTGTTACAGTTAGACGTTTAGAGCGTGCTGCAGCAGTTTCTAAATACAATACTGCAGCTAACTTAAGTTGACACTCATAAAAACTGCTACTGTTTGAAGCATGTTTTTCTCATTAAGGGTGGATGTATAAAATTACAGAATGGCATGAATATATTCACCTGGTTCACCTGTCTTTGCCAGCCACACTTGATCAGCACTTACATGCAAATAAGGCTCCTGTCCTGCAGAAAAGAAAAGGTGGGAAAGCAAATTGGATCGAATGTAATTCA
Organism: Girardinichthys multiradiatus; assembly: GCF_021462225.1. Taxonomy (NCBI): domain Eukaryota; kingdom Metazoa; phylum Chordata; class Actinopteri; order Cyprinodontiformes; family Goodeidae; genus Girardinichthys; species Girardinichthys multiradiatus. Next base: position 20,833,520 of record NC_061801.1, read on the forward strand.
GTTCACAAGGCTGAGCATTAATCAATAATGCTGAGAAAAGGCTTTCAAAGCAGTGTCTACCTTGTGTAAGAGCTTTCTTCTTTTTACAACACAACCTGGGCCTGCATACTTCTGCATTTTACAACAAGTTAATCATGAATCACAGCACCTTGTTTTATCAACAGCAGCCCATCTAGTGATGTTTGACTGGGCTGCCCCACAGAAAATGACCCACCTGATGGGTCTTGTAATTGGTTGGCTTGAAAGGTCTTCCACTGACTATTTGCATCCTCATCTTTGTGCGGTGTTTTTATCAAATAAAGTGGTTGTGCTTTGTACGCACATCACTTAGAAGAAACATCCGTTGTACTTTAATCTGACTAGTGGCTGATGTGTGTATAAGAAACGTATATTTAAAATTTTGTTTTGTTGAACTCAGTTATTTTTTATTTTTTATTTCTGTTACTAATACAATATTTAAAATTCAGTTTATGTAACTAATAGCTAGATTATAATTTTTTACTCTGGTTGTATTTTTTTTTTTCGTAGTGTTTTTGATGTTCTATTTACTCTTTAAAATTTAATCAAATACATTGCACCAACCCAAGGCAAAAAAAGCACAAAAGTAATCAAGAGGGACACAGGAGTCCATGCATTTATTTGCTGAGGAGAGCTCTATGAGATTGTTTGAGTGCTGAAGAAATATTAGGTAAGCCTCAGTACCGAAAAGTGTGTGCTTGGGGTGATGTAGAGAACCACAATGAGTTTTCACAACACAGTGTGGACGAAGTTTCAGAAAAAAATGTCTGGGTTAATATGGGTGACTTGTGTAAAGTATTGCTTACTTGGACACCTGGCTTGAAAATGGATTGCTGTATGCATGAAGCACCCAAGGTTTCATCAAAAGCAATTCCCTGTCCACAGGACCTTGAAGCAGATTTTCTTTTTGAATCTTTGCCCATACTATTGCGACAAATCTATTGTCTCTCCATTCATACTCATCTCAGATGAAATCTTTAACATTTTTGGGAGTCAGCAAGTGGAAGTCTTGCAAAAATGTGCAGTGTTGTCATCAAATGACAATCCTGCACTGTTTTAAATTGTCTTAAATTAACAAATTAGCATAATGATAATTACATTGATTTTTACAGTTTTCATGAATAAAGCTGCGAAACAAAAGTAAACACAATTTCTCCCATAAACTGAAAAGACTAAGATCATAGACATTGGGCTTTTGAAAGTGTAACATATAAACAGAAAAGCAAGGGGGTATTTTGGTCACTATAAGACTGTATATAAAAAGGTATTCTCCAATTCTTTGCTTGTTTGCATTAGCGCCTCATTGCTGAGACTACTCTAAACATAGGGTGAGAGATCCAATGTTTATTCTTTGGAGGCTATGCATTTGCATGTGTGTAAGTATACACACCAAATACCTGTCAGCTATACTTAAATAATTAAGTGCTAAAAAAGATCAATCACTTAAAGAAACAAAAACAAAAACAAGAACATGGGTGGAGAAATGTGATGACCATAGAAACTGAATTTATCAGATTGTTTTACAAGACTGTCAAGTATGTTATTCAGGCTTGGCTGTTACAAGATTGTTGCAGCTTTGTAATTACAGTGGCTTGCAGGTTAAACTTTATGCCAAAGTGCTACAACATCTGGAAATCCTTATGCTACAGCACCCCAATATGATGTTTTGGGGCTTTTCTTCTTTCTGTCAAGTACAAAGTACCCTTCCAGTTTTGATCATAATCTCATGTGAAATACAGGTCCTTCTCAAAATATTAGCATATTGTGTTAAAGTTAATTATTTTCCATAATGTAATGATGAAAATTTAACATTCATATATTTTAGATTCATTGCACACTAACTGAAATATTTCAGGTCTTTTATTGTCTTAATATGGATGATTGTGGCATACAGCTCATGAAAACCCAAAATTCCTATCTCACAAAATTAGCATATTTCATCTGACCAATAAAAGAAAAGTGTTTTTAATACAAAAAACGTCAACTTTCAAATAATCATGTATAGTTATGCACTCAATACTTGGTCGGGAATCCTTTGGCAGAAATGACTGCTTCAATGCGGCGTGGCATGGAGGCAATCAGTCTGTGGCACTGCTGAGGTCTTATGGAGGCCCAGGATGCTTCGATAGCGGCCTTTAGCTCATCCAGAGTGTTGGGTCTTGAGTCTCTCAACGTTCTCTTCACAATATCCCACAGATTCTCTATGGGGTTCAGGTCAGGAGAGTTGGCAGGCCAATTGAGCACAGTGATACCATGGTCAGTAAACCATTTACCAGTGGTTTTGGCACTGTGAGCAGGTGCCAGGTCGTGCTGAAAAATGAAATCTTCATCTCCATAAAGCTTTTCAGCAGATGGAAGCATGAAGTGCTCCAAAATCTCCTGATAGCTAGCTGCATTGACCCTGCCCTTGATAAAACACAGTGGACCAACACCAGCAGCTGACACGGCACCCCAGACCATCACTGACTGTGGGTATTTGACACTGGACTTCTGGCATTTTGGCATTTCCTTCTCCCCAGTCGTCCTCCAGACTCTGGTACCTTGATTTCCGAATGACATGCATGCTTTCATCTGAAAAAAGTACTTTGGACCACTGAGCAACAGTCCAGTGCTGCTTCTCTGTAGCCCAGGTCAGGCGCTTCTCCCGCTGTTTCTGGTTCAAAAGTGGCTTGACCTGGGGAATGCGGCACCTGTAGCCCATTTCCTGCACACGCCTGTGCACGGTGGCTCTGGATGTTTCTACTCCAGACTCAGTCCACTGCTTCCGCAGGTCCCCCAATGTCTGGAATCGGCCCTTCTCCACAATCTTCCTCAGGGTCCGGTCACCTCTTCTCGATGTGCAGCGTTTTCTGCCACACTTTTTCCTTCGCACAGACTTCCCACTGAGGTGCCTTGATACAGCACTCTGAGAACAGCCTATTCGTTCAGAAATTTCTTTCCGTGTCTTACCCTCTTGCTTGAGGGTGTCAATAGTGGCCTTCTGGACAGCAGTCAGGTCGGCAGTCTTACCCATGATTGGGGTTTTGAGTGATGTACCAGGCTGGGAGTTTTAAAGGCCTCAGGAATCTTTTGCAGGTGTTTAGAGTTAACTCGTTGATTCAGATGATTAGGTTCATAGCTCGTTAGAGACCCCTTTAATGATATGCTAATTTTGTGAGATAGGAATTTTGGATTTTCATGAGCTGTATGCCAAAATCATCCGTATTAAGACAATAAAAGACCTGAAATATTTCAGTTAGTGTGCAATGAATCTAAAATATATGAATGTTAAATTTTCATCATGACATTATGGAAAATAATGAACTTTATCACAATATGATAATATTTTGAGAAGGACCTGTATTTTTAAACTACTCAACAAGGGTAAAAGGGAAGCTCAGATTTTTTAATGTGTGGTGTTGTGGAGGGATTATCAACAGTCAATATTTTACCAGCAGAGCAGACAGTGCTTGGAGTATGTTAATTTTGACAGACCAAATGAAGAATTAATTTGATGGATTTCCATTCATGGTCAAGTTCCAAAGCAGATTTTTAGTACTAGAATACCAAAATAACTGCAACCTTGAAATTATTTTTCAAAGCAGTTCATTCATCTATTTATTGTATTCCCTCAGTCCAGTTCCTTCCAGGGTATACCAAAATCTATGGTACACCCTCGAAGGACTTTTCTATCACAGGGATAACTCAAAGAGAAACAACCTAAGGTAAATTAATGTCCACCAGTTAACCTAATATGCATGTTTGGATTCTGGAAGAAGGTCAAAGTACCAGAAAAAAAACCAAACGCAAAACAAACAAACTAGAGTTCAACAGGTTTTTTATAATCGTTTCTGAAAAAATATCCGGCCACATTGTATTACCCTCTGCTGAGACAATCTTGGGATGTATGATTATTGATATTGTTCACAAAAAATGCATCAAGCGACAAAGGTATCTGAGCAATATAAAACCAAATAAGTACTTTCCTAAAACGTTCATGACAGTGCGACACCTCATATCTAAATGTGGTCTCTTAAGGTATCAGCCTACCAGTAGTGGTTTAATCACATCTGTGCAGGAGACACAGGAGGCTGCAAACTTCCAATTTAACGGTGGTAGCATAGGATTAGATTTTTGTGATCCTCACTTTCTTTCCTCTTCAGTCTTTGAAGGCTGCTGTGCTTCTATTGATAGATTTTGCTTGCATAATTTCCAGAGATTTTATCATTAAAGACAGCTTTAAAGTGCCTGTGACAAGCTTTTCCCACAAATGCAGAAATTGAAAGAAAACATCTTAATAGCAATACTACGACAGCAGCCGTTAGTCTGCACTATTTTCCTGCAGCGAAGATGTTGGGACTATTAATCTGAGAATATTATTTAATATGTAATATTAATATTTTAATATTTTATCAAATAATATTTGATATAAGGAAGACTAATGGGCTCTGTACAATATAAACAAGTTGATTAAGGGTGATTGAAAATCATGACCAAAAGAGTGATGCAACATTACCATGCAATATTTATGTTTGAGGACCAAGGATTATCTTGAAGAATCTTGATATGAAGTTAAGTTAGTCTTGGAACCAATTTAGGCAATAATCAGCAAACGTTTAGACAACCATTCACAATGCAAGATCAGATAAAATATTATTTTAATAAAATAATGTTTTAAGAATGATCTGCTGAATAAAACCAACCTTCTGGATGAGTTCTCAATGGTGTCTCATTAGCTGCCTTTATTTATTGAAATAATATTTGAAGAAATATTATTAAGGGAATATTTTGGAAAGAGCCAAATCTTTCTGGAGAAATGGGGCTTAATGGTGTTTACTTAGTTATCAAATTTAGTAAAATGATGTTAGGGACACATTATTTACTGGATTGAAAACTAACACACCCCTTTAAAATTACCGTTGATAAAAGGGTTAAAATGCCTAAGCGCGGATGGTGCGTTATGATCAATCTTCTGTTTAAAATCACCCTTTAATAAAGTGTGTCGTAACTTTAAAAACACACAAACACAGAACACAAACTGAACATGTGTGCTGCAGATATTCTGCTAGCACCAAGATAGCTGAGTTCAACACAATCAAAACCAAACTTCATAAAATGAAAAACGTTTAGATCATTTCAATCTAAATCTTTCTATATTGTTCTGCCCAAACACTTAACCTCATGAACTGTGGTGAGGAACGTTGTCCAAGGTGGAGAGGTTTGAAGAAATGTCCACAGTTTTTAAACGGTTAGCTACAGCTAACCTCCTTAGCTGTGGGGAGTGGCGGCTATTCTGTCGGCCGGTCTGTGAACAAATGGTTAGCTTCTAGCTAACCTCCGTGGCTGTGGATGAAAGACGGCCCGTTCTGTCCGCCAACCACACGGCACGTTACCGTAACCATGGTGATGCAGTCTCTGCTGTCTTCCTTCCAGACTGGGAGACCGCTCCGCTCGGCATCGTAGAGACCGCTTCTCTGTAGGGAACTTTTCTGGGACAGTTTGCTTCTGCAGGCCTCAGAGAGAAAGTAAGCAATTCTTACACCTTAATTTCCCCGTTCATGAATGAAAATACCAGATACACAGACAGTATTTCATTCGTACTAAACTTTGCATATGATCGATGATCGTATTACATTCTTGGATCCAGTTGAAGAGTTTATGTCTTTTTGCCAGCAAAGAGACATCAGCGCGCTGTTCCCCTCCTATCCCGATGATCACCGGTGGAAGAGGTCGGCTTGTTGGAGAGGGGGTGCTCTTATTCAAACAGTGGCATCATGGGAAGTCTGCTGCTACGCCCCATTCCTCAGTTGCTGGAAGTCAGTTAAATGCAATTTATTTTGAAAGTTCCAGAAAAGTGTGTACCAGAGTTTTAATGTTGAAATCCATGGCTGGGTCCCAACAAAAAGGATTAGAGCTGCCTGGATCAGAGCTGGGAAATTGATGAGGGACAGATGGGCTGGTCTCACCCAGCACAGCCAGTTGTGATTGGAGGACTTTTCAGCAAACTGCTTCAAACAAGAAACCTCTGAGGTCGCAGGAGAAATTATGTCATAAGTCGGGATATCTTAGAGACGAAGGAGAATATTGAAGCAGATGCTATAGCATCTGAAATTATTATTTTTATTATTATTAAAATAAGATAAATTACACATGCATACAATATATCTAAATACATGTTTCTCTAAATATTCTAATATAAAGATTTTAAAAAATGACACACCAGGTAAGTGTCTTCAGTTCTAGAATCATCCCTGCTGCTACTGCTCCATGCTGCTCACTTTGACTCCAGCTGTTTCACTCAGTACTGTGACCCTAGATTTACACTGCATCTGCACCGGTCCAGTCCGCTGCGAAGCCCGGAGGATCTCCAAGATCGATACGCATATCACGTAATAAAAGCCTGTGATGAATGCGGTAGCAAGTTCAAAACAACTCTTAGTGTAAGTTGACTAGTTAAATTGCTTCATTTTTTATTTTATGCATCCAGATATTTTCATGTGTTTTGTTCTACAATGGGTGAGTTCACTGAGTACAGCAAAACTATATTTGTTGCTTAATTTGGTGCATTTAATGTTTAATTTCTTGGTTAATAATACCTTAGTTAACCCAGTAACTAAGTAAAGTAATGTTAATGTTTCCTTTCTATAAATGTAATTGGATTTATCATGACAATTTGATGTTACAGGCTCTGTTTTAAGTCTTTATTGGGCTAAATAACAAAGGCTAATGCCGAAGGTAGCTACGCATTGGTAAATGGAGGAATGTTATGTCATTATGGTTTATGGTTGTTTACACCTGTGAATCAGTCACTCTACTAGACACAAGCTCTTGAGGAAATAATACCAATACACAGCAGGAATGGCAGCAGAAGGGGAGGTAACAGGATCTACACTCTTCAGACCAAAACAGAAGTAGCAGATTTAAAATGATTCTGACAACATACTTGCAGCGGTTAATTTAATAAAAAATATTACACTTTAATTTACCATTCATGTTATCAGTAAAATGCATCCAGAAACTGGTGCGAAACCTGTCATTCTAGCTTATTGATTGAAGGTAAATAATCAGCTTTATATCTCTTACTGTTCTAAATCAGAAAAAGTTTCTGCCATGTGACTATATTCATAGGATATAACCCTCTCTCAGTATGACTCTCAATTTCACTCTAATGTTATCACACATATCTTGGACAGCAGAACGTTTTCTGGACAGTGATGCTATTATATCCTCCTCTCCCTGACAATAATTGGTTTTGGTTTTATTTTAATAATCTTCCCAAAGGAGTCTTTTAATTATTGTAACTTCTTCTCTTGTTCTCCCTAACGCTGCTCGTTGGCCCTAAGAAAATTAAATGTTCTTCAGTTACTTTAAAAAGTTTTAAAGATTAGGCTGTGTGTTTGAATAAAATGTATTTAACTTAACACTCATTACAGTCATTTAATTTTATTGGTGATGTGACTCTACAGGGGTTGGACAATGAAACTGAATCACCTGCCATTTTAGTGTGGGAGGTTTCATGGCTTAATTGGACCAGCTTGGTAGCCAGTCTTCATTGATTGCACATTGCACCAGTAAGAGCAGAGTGTGAAGGTTCAATTAGCAGGGTAAGAGCCCAGTTTTGCTCAAAATATTGAAATGCACACAACAGTATGGGTGACATACCAGAGTTCAAAAGAGGACAAATTGTTGGTGCACGTCTTGCTGGCGCATCTGTGACCAAGACAGCAAGTCTTTGTGATGTATCAAGAGCCACTGTATCCAGGGTAATGTCAGCATACCACCAAGAAGGACGAACCACATCCAACAGGATTAATTGTGGACGCAAGAGGAAGCTGTCTGAAAGGGATGTTCGGGTGCTAACCCGGATTGTATCCAAAAAACATAAAACCACAGCTGCCCAAATCATGGCAGAATTAAATGTACACCTCAACTCTCCTGTTTCCACCAGAACTGTCCGTCGGGAGCTCCACAGGGTCAATATACACGGCCGGGCTGCTATAGCCAAACCTTTGGTCACTCATGCCAATGCTAAACGTCACTTTCAATGGTGCAAGGAGTGCAAATATTGGGCTGTGGACAATGTGAAACATGTATTGTTCTCTGGTGAGTCCACCTTTACTGTTTTCCCCAAATCCGAGTGGTTACGGTGTGGAGAAGCCCCAAAGAAGCGTACCACCCAGACTGTTGCATGCCCAGAGTGAAGCATGGGGGTGGATCAGTGATGGTTTGGGCTGCCATATCATGGCATTCCCTTGGCCCAATACCTTTGCTAGATGGGCGTGTCACTGCCAAGGACTACCGAACCATTCTTGAGGACCATGTGCATCCAATGGTTCAAACATTGTATCCTGAAGGCGGTGCCGTGTATCAGGATGACAATGCACCGATACACACAGCAAAACTGGTGAAAAATTGGTTTGATGAACATGAAAGTGAAGTTGAACATCTCCCATGGCCTGCACAGTCACCAGATCTAAATATTATTGAGTTACTTTGGGGTGTTTCGGAGGAGCGAGTCAGGAAACGTTTTCCTCCACCAGTATCACGTAGTGACCTGGCCACAATCCTGCAAGAAGAATGGCTTAAAATCCCTCTGGCCACTGTGCAGGACTTGTATATGTCATTCCCAAGATGAATTGACACTTTATTGGCTGCAAAAGGAGGCCCTACACCATACTAATAAATTATTGTGGTCTAAAATCAGGTGTTTCAGTTTCATTGTCCAACCCCTGTACATCCTCTACATCAAATGTATTTGTTATCCTCCGGAGGGAAGGGGACCACCTCCTGGGTCCGGGGGCTGGGTGTCCCTATGGGGTATCGGCACCGGGACCTGGGAGTATAGAGTATGTATGGGGAGTGTGAGTGAGTGTACGACGTCCATTGTTGTTTGTCTTTACATTGGGTGCGTGAGTGTGAGTGTTTTTATGTGTACCCATGTGGATGGGAATGTGTGATGGTCACTGTGTGTGCCTGTTGGCTCGGATCTCCTCTGTATCTGTCCCGGGTCCAGGGGGGCAGGTCTGTGGCTCCGCACACTTACTATTGCATATTTTTATGGAGAAGCCTTGTATACACAAGCATACTCACACTCAGACTCACAGTGTTTACATTCAGATACACAAATGCTCTATATTGGGCCGCATTTACCATTAAATACATTTTGCATTGATAAGTAGATTTTTGGTAGAAAAGCTGGTAATATGAACGTTTCTGCAGGTGTAGAAGCAAGCAGGGTGTTATCTTGTATTCTCTTCATCCTTCTTTCTTTCCTCCATTCTTTTCTCCTTCTCTCCCCTTTTCCTTTTTGCCCCACCTTTCTCTCTTTTGTGCTTATTTCTTTCCTTTTCATTTCCGTCTCTGTGTCCGTAACAATTGAAATCTGAAAGCAGTTTCTAATAAAGTTTATTTTGATAAATATCAAGCAAAGCTTTAAAGCAGTAGCTTGTTGTGATAATCTGAGAATATTATTTAATATTTAACATTAATATTTTAATATTTTATCAAATAATAGTCTGTTAAGGGTTGTCCTGTGAATACCAGCCCAGTAAGGCGATGGTATTAGGACAAAATAGAAAGGTGTGAGACGAGCTCTGACATTATTGAACAGCATAAACTCTGCACATATATGGAATGAATTCACACAATTTCTTAAAATACAAGAATTTATTAACAAAAATATGTCAACTCAAAGTCAAACATATTTCAATCAACAAACTCTTTACTATGCTAAAACAATCCAACTAAACTACCAAGCAGAATTAAAGAATAGGGATGATTAATTGGCTATGTACAATATAAACAAGTTGATTAAAGATGATTGGAAATTATGACCAAAAACAGTGATGCAACATTACCATGCAATGTTTATGTTTGAGAACCAAGGATTATCTTGAAAAATCTGGAAGTGAAGTTAAGTTAGTCTTGGAACTAACTTAGGCAATAATCAGCAAACGTTTAGACAACCCTTCACAATGCAAGATCAGATAAAATATTATTTTAATAAAATAATGTTTTAAATAATGATCTGCTGAATAAAACCAACCTTCCGGATGACCATTTCTCAACGGTGTCTAATTAGCTGCCTTTAGTTATTGAAATAATATTCGAAGAAATATTATTAAGGGAGTATTTTGGAAAGAGCCAAATCTTTCTGGAGAAATGGGGCTTAATGGTGTTTACTTAGTTATCAAATTTAGTAAATGATGTTTAGGAACTATTATTCACTAGCTTGAAAACCAACAACCTTTCTGTTGAATACTCTTTAGTAGCAAGCACGTGTTCTTACCGGTTAGCAGTTAAGCTAACAAAGAAGTGGATAGCTTAGCACCAGAATCAACACATACCTTTAAAATACCAGGGTTAATAAAAGGGTTAAAATGCATAAGCGCGGACGGCGCGTTATGATCAATATTCTGTTTAAAATCACCCTTTAAATAAAGTTTATCTTAACTTTAAAACATACAAAGAACACAAACCGGTACGTCAACTGCAGATAGCTTGCTAGCACTAAGATAGCCGAGTTTCACAAAACAAAATTTCATAGAATGAAAAACGTTTAGATCATTTCATCCTAAATCTCTCTGCCCAAAACACCTAACCTCATGAACCAGGGTGAGGAAACGTTGTCCAAGGGGCGAAGCTTGAAGAAACGTCCACAGTCAACAAGCGGTTAGCTTTCAGCTAACCTCGGGGGTTGAAGGTGCGTTTGCTCTGTGAACAAAAGGGTTAGCTCCGGAGCTGTAGCTGGGTGGCTCGTCCTGTCCGCTGCGGTCTCCGCTGTCTTCCTTCCGGGCTGGGAGACCGCATCTTTGCAGGGGCTTCTCTCGAACACCGTTTGCGTCTGCGGGTACTCGGAGCGACAGTCAAGCAATACTTGTACCTTAATTTCCCCCGTTCATGAATGAAAATACCGGATACACAGACAGTATTTCATCCGTACTTATCTTTGCATATGATCGATGATCGTATGGCTTCCTTGGATCCAGTTGAAGAGTTTATGTCTTTTTGCCAGCAAAAGACATCAGCGCGCTGGGCCTCCCCTGACCGGTCCTTTTCTAAGGCCGTGTGGAAAGAGGGCGGATGTAGCAACAGCTGTGCCTTTATTTGGTTAGTGGCATCACAGGAAGTCCACAGTTATCCCGTTTCCTGGCTGTGCCGGAAGAAGGTTAATGCACTTTATTTTGAAAGTTCCAGAAATGTTTAGAAGTTTAATGTAGTAATCCATGGCTGTGGGTCCCAACAAGCTGTAATGTTCCACTTGTGAAAGTAAATCTGTTGGGCTTTTTCTTGGGACTCATATAACAATTCTGAGTGCTACTCTGCTATCAAATGCATTTCATGTATAGGATTCGTAGTAGGCATGATTGCTGCATAAGAATATAACCTGCGAACACTGTGTATTAAAAAACATACCTAGCATGGTGTTGTGATGAAATACCCTACCTGTCTCAAATTGTCGTACCTGTTGAAGTTTGATGTTTTCAGTGATTGAGGTAATTGTTGCCAAACTCATTTTATATGTTTCTTCTTTGGTTCTCATGTTTTTAACTTTAATGATTGTTTTACAGGGAGGCAATAATTATAAAATGCTTCAGGACTTTTGTCAAATCCTTATTACACTGCAAGCTGCTATAAACCTCCATAGTGAACCTGGTTCACGTAAAAGGTTGCATCAGGCAAAAGAAAATTGGTATAAAATAGAACAATTTTAATACTGTTTATTTTAGTTTGTTTTGCTTTGTTTGAGTGCTAACAGGCCACTAAGGTTAATGATACAGATTTGTTTGGTAAAGTAGGGTGACCAGACATCCCTGATTTCTGGACAGTCCTATGGCAGTTGATCCACTGAGATAATTATCTGGACCACAGCCCAGACAGAACTCATAAAATAAGGCTCAGGGATTCTGATGTGAGGTGGGTGTGGCAGGAGAAGTGGAGAGGAGAGACACCACTGTCTGGACTGGTGAAGCTCCAATGTTTGCCTGAAGAAGTTAAAATTTTAGGCTTTATGAGGAAGGTTTTGTCTCAGCCAAGGCAATTACGAGGACTTCTGACCACAGTGAAGGGCTCGTCCTGATTGATCCAAGGCAGGCAGATTAGGGGTTGTACTGCAAAGTAATTACTTAAAACGCACACAATGTGATTTTCTGGATTTTTATTTTAGATTCTGTCACTTACAGTTGAAGAGTACCTAAGATAGAAATTATGCTTTGCAAGTGGAAAAACCTGCAAAATAGGCAGTGTATCAAATACTTGTTATCCACACATGTATGTGTGCAGTGCTTGCTACTTGAGGACACCAGTGCTCAAATTCACTCATTCATCTATTGTTTCTATAATACCACACCTCACATGGCAAACCAAACATAGAATTGCATGACAGGAAGTCGTTTTTGAAAGTGTAGCACCAGCCACTTAGAAAACTTGATGAAGTGTCACCGACCTTCAGAACACCTGGTCGTCTCACCATATCAGGATGTATCATGTCATCGCAGGTAATTTCTGACTTTAACTTTCTAATGTTAACATGATAATACTAACTTTCAACAAATATTACTCATTTCATATGACTTAGATGATTAGATCCACTCTGCCTGATTACACGTTTCCCGACCCATTTTACAGAACACGTTTCATATGGAACATGACAGAAGTCTGCTTTGGAATTGTCTCCAATCTCCCCATCAGGTTTATCTATTAGGCCTTGTCCTGTGTGTTCTTTCTGTTTAGGGAAACGCGTTCTGTTGTTGTATTTATTACATCCTTTGCTTTCATTTATGGCTAAAATATGCCAAAACAACTATAAAATTGCTCTGACATATGTGCTCAAACCAGGGTTTTTGTTGGATCCAATATTTAGTTAAACAACAAAAGCTCCCATTCAGTCAATATAAAGCAGGTGAACCAATAAAACAGTGTTAAGCTAGGACTTAGATTCATTGATATGCCTAAACACCTGTGCAGTCTGTGTAGTTTGCCAACCATTAGGCAACATTATAGAAAGCAGTGATCCATCAGCAGACCATTAGCATTTTGTTTGAACAGTTCATGGCTGTGTCTTGCTTCACTCAAAATAAAAGTGAGGGAAGGCTGGGGAAGCAGAAAGAAAAATGTGGTCAAATAGTCTGTGTTATGTACAAAGTACTCTGCGAAAAGGAAGCCCAGGAGAAACTGAAATTAGATTTCCATTTTATGACACATCTCAAAGAGGAAGAGAAGGAAAAGCGTACCTGAAGGGAAAAGGACACCTGAAAGATGCAAAGTGGGAGGTAAAAAGACGTGGAAAATTGCTGGAGGGATCAAGAGGGAGACATATGGGAAGGCTGAATGCAAAGGAGAATGGGGTTGCATGCCTCAGTGACAGAGGCAAAAGGCATCAAGGTAAAAGGAGAAGGTTGGAAAGACAGCTAAAACCTCGAGCACATTGAAGATGACTGTTAGAACAGCAGCACACCTTTAAGTAATATTAACATTAAGTAAATGTCGGTATTTTTGAACAGTGTGCATATTGTGAAAATATTGCTTGTAGGCATCTGCCAAAACTACCGAGAATTAAGTCTTTGCTTCAGAATTAGTTTGTTTTAAATGGTTTATCTTTTGACTTTTTAGTTTTCTCCTTTTTTAGCTTAGATCATATTTGTGCAAACAGTTAAAACCATATATTTTCATACGCTCTTTTAAAAGACAATTTTTTTTTCTCACTGTCGGGCATTAGTTCAGATGAAACCTGCCATAGCATTACAGAGACACAAAGACAACTACTTTTGTTTTTGCTGCTTTGGCTGACTGGTCACTAAATGACTTTCAAATCTGTCTCCACACAATATTTATTCAACTGACCATCTGGAAGTTAAACGTTAATGTGCTACCTGGTCAAATAATTATTAGCTGAATGAAAGATTATTCGGCTAATCTTAATTAATTTATTTAATAAGTAATTTGTGCTGCCCTCAGTTTTACATTTCAGCATTTGAATGTGAATTCATCCTCAAAGCATTTACATAATGTAATATAAGATTAAATAATATTACTGGGTAATTGCCGCAACATTCATGTAGTATTGGATTCATTTTATAGTACTGGAGCATATATGCAAAACATTTTATCTCTAAGATATAATGTGGATCCTGTGTAATTTCTCAACATCAAACAAATCTGTGCCAACCTGGTTTACCTGGTGATAAAATTGTGTATGCTACAGTATCAAATGTGAAAGCGAAGCTTGAACTACATTTACTGGAAGTGAATAGTCTTCAGATGACATTGAAACAGCAGGCAGATACATTCAATTGTTTATGGGGATATTAAATACCTGTCAAGTGCAAACTATATTGCTCAGTATATAATAACATAGATATTATAAGAAAGCTTTGATGGCATGGCACCAGGGTTGCCAGCTCTCACTCTTCTGGAGTGTGAATCAAGCTTTTCCTTTATTTTTCACTCTTTTACACTGCAAGATAAATCTCTCCCCAAATAAAGAAAATCTTTGGACTCAAAGTGAAGTCCCTTTTTCCAAACTGTGCTTACACAAACACAGTGGTATTGAACAGTTATCACTGAGGCCCTAATCACTCTGCTGACACTTGAAATCTGTGGTGGACCTGCTTCACTACTAGAGAGTGATTTTGTTTGTCATATGCTCTACAATGGTGCACAATTGATGTATTGTTACTCTATTTAAGAATGTTGATCCTCTCTAGAGTCGTTCTTGTCTTGCTTTAATTAGTGTATGGAGGGTTTGGCTTTCAGTTCATCACCAACCTTTCCAATGATGTTACTTATATCTGACTATTTTGGGATGATGTTGTCCATGACCATACACTAACAATAAATTTCAACCTTAATAATCGCATTATTCTCAAACACACAGGGTTATGCAGCAAGACAATGACCTGAAGGACACCAGGACACTGGGAGGTTCACCTCTGAATGACAAAAAATGGTATTTATATTGTCCCAGTCATAGTTTGGAATAAAAACCAAGTGAAATGCAGACACATGACCTCAAGCCGGCTGTTCATGCACAAAAACCTTCCAGTGTCAATAACTTAAA
Source organism: Girardinichthys multiradiatus (assembly GCF_021462225.1). NCBI lineage: Eukaryota > Metazoa > Chordata > Actinopteri > Cyprinodontiformes > Goodeidae > Girardinichthys > Girardinichthys multiradiatus. The sequence continues at coordinate 20,848,575 of NC_061801.1, forward strand.
ACAGTTATGCAATGGAGGGTGGGTCAGAGTTTTTCCACAGTATTGTAAAAGACTCACTGCTGGTAATTATGAACACTTGAACGCAATTATTTGCTGCCAAGGATGGCAAAACCATTTTATAGGAATGGGAGGCAATTACTCTTTCAGACAGGACCAGGGTGGTTTGGATAGCTTTTCATTGTTTTAAAACTGGTTCTCTGTATAAATCTTTGTTCTGATGTGTTTTTTGATTATCTGAAAGGTGTGAAAAAAAAAACCTATTAGGGGTAAATAATTTTCCATATCATGAAATTGTTCGTTCGTTCGTTCGTTCGTCGTCTTTCGCTTATCCAGGACCGGGTCGCGGGGGCAGCAGACTCAGCAGAGACGCCCAGACGTCCCTCTCTCCAGACACCTCCTCCAGCTCCTCCAGGGGGAGCCCAAGGCGTTCCCAGGCCAGCCGAGAGACATAGTCCCTCCAGCGTGTCCTGGGCCGTCCCCTGGGCCTCCTCCCAGTGGGACGTGCCTGGAACACCTCCCGAGGAAGGCGTCCAGGAGGCATCCGGTATAGATGCCCGAGCCACCTCAACTGGCTCCTCTCAATGTGGAGGAGCAGCGGCTCTACTCCAAGCTCCTCCCGGATGGCCGAGCTCCTCACCCTATCTCTAAGGGAGTGCCCGGCCACCCTACGGAGGAAGCTCATTTCAGCCGCTTGTATCCGTGATCTCGTTCTTTCGGTCATGACCCAAAGTTCATGGCCATAGGTGAGGGTAGGAACTTAGACCGACCAGTAAATTGAGGGCTTTGCTTTTCGGCTCAGCTCTCTCTTCACCACAATGGACCGGCACAGCGGCCCCATTACTGCGGCAGCTGCACCGATCCGTCTGTCGATCTCCCGCTCCATTCTTCCCTCACTCGTGAACAAGACCCCGAGATACTTAAACTCCTCCACTTGAGGCAGGAACTCCCCTCCAACCTGAAGAGGACAAGCCACCATTTTCCGGTCGAGTACCATGGCCTCGGACTTGGAGGAGCTGATCCTCATCCCAGCCGCTTCACACTCGGCTGCGAACCGCCACAGCGCATGCTGTAGGTCTTGGCTAGAGGGGGCCAGCAGGACCACGTCATCTGCAAAAAGAAGAGACGAAATCCACTGGTCCCCAAACCAGACCCCCTCCGGCCCTTGGCTGCGTCTAGAAATCCTGTCCATAAAAGTTATGAACAGGACCGGCGACAAAGGGCAGCCCTGCCGGAGTCCAACATGCACTGGGAACAGGTCCGACTTAGTGCCGGCAATGCGGACCAAACTCCTGCTCCGCTCGTACAGGGACCGGATGGCCCCTAATAAAGGGCCCCCGATTCCATACTCCTGGAGCACCCCCCACAGGGCATCACGAGGGACACAGTCGAATGCCTTCTCCAGGTCCACAAAACACATGTGAACCGGTTGGGCAAACTCCCATGAACCCTCGAGCACCCTGTAGAGGGTATAGAGCTGGTCCAGTGTTCCACGACCCGGACGAAAACCACACTGTTCCTCCTGAAGCCGAGGTTCGACTATCGGTCGGACTCTCCTCTCCAATACCCTTGCGTTGGCCTTACCAGGGAGGCTGAGGAGTGTGATCCCCCTGTAGTTGGAACACACCCTCCGGTCCCCCTTCTTATAAAGGGGGACCACCACCCCAGTCTGCCAGTCCAGAGGCACTGTCCCCGACCGCCACGCAATGTTGAAGAGGCGTGTCAACCATGACAGCCCTACAACATCCAGACACTTGAGGTACTCAGGGCGGATCTCATCCACCCCCGAAGCCTTGCCACCGCGGAGCTTTTTAACCACCTCGGTGACTTCAGCCTGGGTGATGAAAGAGTCCAACCCCGAGTCCCCAGCCTCTGTTTCCACCACGGAATGCGTGATGGCAGGATTGAGGAGATCCTCGAAGTACTCCTTCCACCGCCCGATAATGTCCTCAGTCGAGGTCAGCAGTCTCCCGCCCCCACTATAAACAGTGTTGGCAAATCACTGCTTCCCCCTCCTGAGGCGCCGGACGGTTTGCCAGAATCGCTTCATTAAATTGTATCAGTAACATCTCACTTTCGCAATATTGACTCCATCTGCAGCCATATCTCTTTCAAAGCCCCACTGAAAAGTTGGCAGCACAGGTTAAAATTGTCAAATCACTGCTGTGAAATGTTTCCCTGTGTACTGTTGGGCCCAGCCATTGGAGGGAACAAGAGCTGAGCTAAAAACAGAACTATAGAGACTAATAAAATCTTTGAATCCCAGAATGCACAGTATTAACCAGCTGAACTCAACCAGATCTCTTATTCATCAAAACAGTTCATAGTAAGAGGTTATGTCTGGGCAAAAAAAAAATGGTTCAGGACAAAACTATATACTTTTTTTATGGTGTTTTGCTTTTCTTATTGTGAATAACTGTTTGAATGAATTGGGCCGCTGAGCTTGAATGAATAATGACAGCACAAATGTGCAGAGTCATGTCTCTGTGTCAGCCTAGTGACAAACAGGCAAACTAGACTGTCTCGGGCTCTAGTAACAAAAAATAAATAAAAATAACTGCAGTCAGTTTTCTGTGTTTTGGAGTGTATAATCTTCAAACCTATGAAAAGTTCCTTTCCTTCTGGGGATAATTATAGCTATTAATTAGGTAGTGAGTAAATAAAGTTTATTTATATAGCACTTTTCACTGTTAAAAATTGAAACATGAATAAAAGACAAAGAGCAAATTAAAAGATGCAAATATTCTAATATTTAGACCTTAAGGAAAATAGAGTTTGCATAAGACTATCATAAGCTTTTTAAACGAATCCAGGCTATCAAGATAATGTAAAAAGAGAGGAAGCTCGTTCCACAGTTGAGGTGCAACAGTCTGGAAAGAGAAGTGCATTTATCTCAATGATATCCATATAACTTAGCTTGAAACAATGACGTTCGGAAACTTTATGATATTGGAAAAGTTTAAGGTCAGTTTTTAGTTACTCTATGAACATTTGTAAAAGTAAATTTAATACCATTTATGAAGTAACTTGATTATTCTGCCTGTGTAGCCATGGGGCTCTCTAACAGCACTTGAAAGCACTTATGACAGACATAAAGATAAATGCATCCCATGACTCAAGTCACCATACCCAAGGAGAGCTGTGTTGCCCCGAGCAACACAGTCTCCCATCCTTCTCCTTACTTTTTGTGAGGGATCCATGACAAACAAGCATGTCGAACAGGGTGGCTGAGACTGTTGAGTTAGACTGCTTTCATGTAACCAAGCTCAAGAAGGAAAAAAGAGGAGAGGATAAAAAATAGCAATACACAATGACAAAGCAAAAGAGAGAAAGGAAAAAGAAGAAAAGAAGGGGTGGACGGGTAAAAACAAACAAAAAAGAAATCACATTCAGCAGGGTACCACAACTCACAAAACAGTGCATTGGAATTCAATGGCTTGGTCATACTCACTTAATTTGATGCTGTACTGGCATTGGCCAGCTGAGAGTCTAAGCACAATTACAACTTGTTTTTGATCCCTGATTTTTTGATAGATGGTTGCTTAGAGATCCTATACCCTCTGAGTAAGAAACCCAGGGCAGTGTCTGGGGATGTTCTATCAATGCTGCTCACGTAATGCTCTGAAAATAGAGAGGTGACTGGTGGAGGGGGGCATGCTATTTGGATTAAATCCACTCATGTAGTGAGTGCACATAAGCAGCAGCTGCAAAAGGGAAGACATATAAAAACTGCAGACAGTACAAATGCAGTCATGCTGGGGCTTGAGAAATGAATTTTGTATTTTCTAAATAAAAGGATTAATCTTATTCAGAAAATACTTTTTACTATATTAAAGCTTTACATTATACAAATCTCTGCTGTAAACTCTCCAGATGCTACAGCAATTACTTTATTGTTTTGCATTTTTAATATATTTATCTTATTAAATAATAATAATAATGCTAATACATTTACAAACTGAATGACAGTAGTAGTAGTTGAAATGGAGTGTATTCATGTGCATCTTGCATTTACACAAACTAACGCTATGTTTAAATGACGTTTTCTGGCAAAAATGGAATAGTTTGGTTTCCACTGTTCGTTTAAACAGCAACGCCGCATGTTTTCTCTGAAAATGGCACAATTTGAGAACGGGTTCCGGAGTTTAATAGTTTTAAAATGTCCCGGTCTCCTTTGTTGTGTAGATGGGGAAAAAAATTATCTTTCTTATGGGGAAGCCTTGGCCCATGCGCAGTATGACTGAAATCAGTAGAAAATGATGAGCGACCTCACAGCATAATGGCTGCCAACCATTTTAAAACCCACAGAAAATGAAGATATCAACAATAACAATGGCAGGCGGCAGTGACTCTTTTGAATCTAATGGCAGTTTACCTACAAAGCGCTCATTTTCACTCCCATTTTGCAACTAGGAAGTACAGGTCCTTCTCAAAATATTAGCATATTGTGATAAAGTTCATTATTTTCCATAATGTCATGATGAAAATTTAACATTCATATATTTTAGATACATTGCACACTAACTGAAATATTTCAGGTCTTTTATTGTCTTAATACGGATGATTTTGGTATACAGCTCATGAAAACCCAAAATTCCTATCTCACAAAATTAGCATATCATTAAAAGGGTCTCTAAACGAGCTATGAACCTAATCATCTGAATCAACGAGTTAACTCTAAACACCTGCAAAAGATTCCTGAGGCCTTTAAAACTCCCAGCCTGGTTCATCACTCAAAACCCCAATCATGGGTACGACTGCCGACCTGACTGCTGTTCAGAAGGCCACTATTGACACCCTCAAGCAAGAGGGTAAGACACAGAAAGAAATTTCTGAACAAATAGGCTGCTCCCAGAGTGCTGTATCAAGGCACCTCAGTGGGAAGTCTGTGGGAAGGAAAAGGTGTGGCAGAAAACGCTGCACAACGAGAAAAGGTGACCGGACCCATAGGGAGATTGTGGAGAAGGGCCGATTCCAGACCTTGGGGGACCTGCGGAAGCAGTGGACTGAGTCTGGAGTAGAAACATCCAGAGCTACCGTGCACAGGCGTGTGCAGGAAATGGGCTACAGGTGCCGCATTCCCCAGATCAAGCCACTTTTGAACCAGAAACAGCGGCAGAAGCACCTGACCTGGGCTACAGAGAAGCAGCACTGGACTGTTGCTCAGTTGTCCAAAGTACTTTTTTTGGATCAAAGCAAATTCTGCATGTCATTCGGAAATCAAGGTGCCAGAGTCTGGAGGAAGACTGGGGAGAAGGAAATGCCAAAATGCCAGAAGTCCAGTGTCAAGTACCCACAGTCAGTGATGGTCTGGGGTGCCGTGTCAGCTGCTGGTGTTGGTCCACTGTGTTTTATCAAGGGCAGGGTCAATGCAGCTAGCTATCAGGAGATTTTGGAGCACTTCATGCTTCCATCTGCTGAAAAGCTTTATGGAGAAGAAGATTTCATTTTTCAGCACGACCTGGCACCTGCTCACAGTGCCAAAACCACTGGTAAATGGTTTACTGACCGTGGTATCACTGTCCTCAATTGGCCTGCCAACTCTCCTGACCTGAACCCCATAGAGAATCTGTGGGATATTGTGAAGAGAACGTTGAGAGACTCAAGACCCAACACTCTGGATGAGCTAAAGGCCGCTATCGAAGCATCCTGGGCCTCCATAAGACCTCAGCAGTGCCACAGGCTGATTGCCTCCATGCCACGCCACATTGAAGCAGTCATTTCTGCAAAAGGATTCCCGACCAAGTATTGAGTGCATAACTGTACATGATTATTTGAAGGTTGATGTTTTTTGTATTAAAAACACTTTTCTTTTATTGGTCGGATGAAATATGCTAATTTTGTGAGATAGGAATTTTGGGTTTTCATGAGCTGTATGCCAAAATCATCCGTATTAAGACAATAAAAGACCTGCAATGAATCTAAAATATATGAATGTTAAATTTTCATCATGACATTATGGAAAATAATGAACTTTATCACAATATGCTAATATTTTGAGAAGGACCTGTATATGTTCCAGCTTCCTATGCATGCTGTTTAGCTTCAAAGAACATCAGATTTAATTACAACGAAGATTGTAATTAAAATGTTGTCATGTAGATATGTTAACAGAAAGAGAAACAAAATCCCATTTTCAGTGAATCGTCGTATAAACAGGGCCTGAATTAAAATAGTTGATCACTTCTATCAGACATGATGGGTTGTGATCACTTCTAAAAAATGGTAAATGGCCTGCACTTGTATAGCGCTTTATCAAGTCCCCAGAAACCCCAAAGTGCTTTGCACTACAATCAGTCATTCATCCCATTCATACACACATTCACACATTGACAGTGGTAGCCACAGCTGCCCTGGGGACTGATAGACGTGAGGCTGCCGTGCAATCGGTGCCACCGAGCCCTCTGACGACCATGAGCAGGCAAGGCAGGTGAAGTGTCTTGCCCAAGGACACAACGACTGAGACAGACAGAGCAGGGGTGTGACCCGGCAACCCACCGGCTATAGGAACAACCCCTATCACTGCCACCACCAACGGCATTGATTTATTTTCTCAAGGTGTCTTAAAGTCAAAGTGTAGTCGTAGTTGACTTTATGATGTTCAATATTGGAGACAAAAAGCAAGACCAAAGCATTAGGGTTTCACTAAAAATGATGTTGTTCTTTATTGTTTATTCAAAATGCTGATAAGACAAAACCAGACATCCCTGCCCTCAGAGACAATTGCTAACTCCTGTAGGGAGATCTCAAGGCTGTTCTAGGCCAGATGAAAAATCCCTTTCGTGAGCTCCAGGTCAGTCTTGGGGTCTTCTCAGTGGCAGATGCCAAAAGAATCTCCAAACAATATTTGGATGCTTCCTAGTTGCAACTAGGAAGCATCTAAATGATGTGCCCTAAATGTGCCTCCTATAGGACATGAAAGCTATGCATACATGTTTTATTTGGAGCTACTGTGGAGCAAGATGCTAGTATGGGTAGTACTGGATAACAAGTAAGGGCCCCAAGTATCATTTTAAGTCTGTCTATCTACCTGTTTGCTGACTATGGGGTGTACTTGGTATGCAAAAATCTGGATGTTAAAATCTGAAGATATGTAACCCACTGTTGTTTAATTGCAGGTTACGTCCGTTACTTAAGGGTATAATGTTGATGAAATGAAACTAAGAAAATTAAGTGTTGTCAGATAAACACGTGTTATGTCTTAATGTTAACCTGCTACATACAGATTTCTTTCCAACAGAATAACACAACCTTGGACCTTGGTGTGGGAATTATGAAAATATTCAACATGTTTCTTTTATGCAATGTATCTGTTATCTGGTTTAAGTCGGGTGTATGAATTAGGGGGTGGGGAATGGGTGGTTGTTAAATAAAGAGAAACCCAAAGATTGGATAAAATAGAGCTGAAAACAGAAGAAGATGCTAAGGAGGCAACAATACAAATGATCACCTAATGACTAAAACAAATTGGATGCTAAATACTGAAGAAGGTAAATGCACAGTTGCTGATTAATTAGTAAAAGATATGTGGTGTTTAGAAATTATTTTTAAAAAGGCCTCATAAAAATTCGGACATGTAAAAGGTTCAGCAACTAAGCTGCAATGTAAAACAAGATCGCAAAATGCTGTAGAAACCCAAATAAAAGGCAGGTGATAGGATATTCAATCAAATGGTAGATTATATTTTTTCATGGATTTGTTGCTATTCATCAAAAAGCAAATCTTAATTCAGCAAACAGAAAAAAGCAAGAAACTGCAAGAAAAAAAAAACAATAACAATCTTATTATATTGTTTCCTCCAGCAGATACTGTTGGTGGAAATAATATTCATCTAATGCAATGTTGTGTCTGGATTAACCTTTGTTTTCTTCCTTCGTGTCCTCAATCCTTTGTCTTTGTAACAAGAAAATCTGCCTCTTCAAACCAATTTTTCCTGTAAAACAAGTAAATGTCTATCTTCATATTAGAACGTTAGATGTTGATATATATGAAATATTAATATCCAATCACTGTATTTTGTGGTTAGTTTGTTAAAGTATAGCAAAAGAAAAAGAAAACATCATTTCAGTTCTGCATGGTATGTGTTCGCCTCACATGATTAGCTCACACTACACAGTTCACAAGAACAACTGTTCAGTTGTGTATAATAATGTGGTCAAATTCTCCCTAAATCTGCAGTAGTTTATTGTACCAGAAATGTTTTCTGCAGGTCCTATGGGGTCATTTTGTTGAGGGTACTGGGCTGTGAAGTGATGATAGGCCTCTATGTTTCTCTTCAACACCTTCAGCATAGCCTACAATCACCAACAGCATTCATAATAAATATCTGGACAATCACGGGCTTGTCAATGACACTCTACAAAAACAAGTCAATTTGAAACCGTTTATTAAGAAACAAACTTGGTCTGCAGCACCAAAACTCAATGATAGGTAACAGAGGGGATTTTGGTTTTTTTTCATCTAGTATCAGATGTCTTCAAAACTGGAAAATACACTTGTTGTGGTAGAGGGCAAAGGTGTAAATATTTTTGTTTTGGTCCAGGGCCCAGATGATTTTTTGCTAGGTCAATGGTTCAATGATCTCTGTTAATGATCCTCAGGTAGTTCGTTTCAACAAGACAAACAAGAGAAACAGCCCTTGTTAATGATACATCCATGCTATAAATTCCTAATTAGCATCTGGCAAATCTGGTGGAGCTCTGCCTCATAGTTCTCCTTGCTGTCTACATAGTGGAGCAGCATAAGCAGAATGTATTGTTTGTCAAACCTATGCTGAAACCTTTCTGTTAAGCCACACTCAGACATGATGTATACTTTTGCAGAATTTCTCTTTCAGCCTGCATACCACCAAGCAGTCCAGTGCTAGTGTTATTTTGTTAGTTCATAACTTTCCTAAATTTGGACAGTAAAAAATCGTATTAATCTCACTTGCTATACCACCCACTTGTCTACAAGATGTGAAATGTGGTAATAGGCTCATCATCATTTCCCACTGTCTAATGTTTTTTTTGTCAATTCACAACTCTGCTCATAATAATTGACTATTTATTAAGAATTATTTTTGCTTTTTATGTTAAATATAATCACCATCCAACTTTATAAATTATTAAATCAAAAATAAACACTCTTATTTTCTTGGGAGTAGTATGTCTAATCTAGGGGGAGCTATGGCACCACCTCGCATCCCTCATTGCGGCACAACTGGTTTAATGTTATAAACTGAGACAGAAAACTGTCATTACTGAGTACAGTGCTTATCTTATAAGATTAAAACTTTTGCAAGAGTGATTCTGTTCAAAACAAGCCTGGAACATTTAAGCTTTCAAGTTAATTTAGATGAATTAATGACAGAAAAAATACTGCGTTAAAGAAAATAATAATCGCAATGTGGAATGTAAATCCATATGCAACATGAACTAGTGTTTAAAAAAGTAAATATCAGATGTCCTTGTGCAAGTGTATGCTGCACATAAAGACCTGCAAGCTACTGTACATAAAGCTCTCTCTCCCTAGTGTGCTTTGAACAATCAAAATGGCATTTGCTGAGCTTCCTGCAGGAGTCTGACAAAAACGTCATCCACATAAATGAAAGACTGTGTTTGTATTATCATTTTTGCAATACGTATTCCTAAACCTTTTCCAGACGGTCTCTCTATAATTCCTTCCTCCTCCTCCAAAGATGGGGATTGACAACTATCCAAGAACATCCAGAACCTGTTAACCTCAGCAAAGTATTGATGGCCACATTTCAAGTCCTCAGCTTCCATTTTATTTAAGTGTAAACCAATGATTTGCATTTGGTGAATATGTGTTTAATAGCTAGAACGCAGGCACCTAAACCTCTCCTGGTGGGAAAATATTGGTTAGTTTATTTCTTCCACAAAGCTACAATGGCTTGCCATAGACAATGGCTGTCAGTTTACAACCATTTACTCACAAAAATATATTTTTTAAAGAAAATCCCCAAAGACCAAGATCCTTATATATAATACAGTGTTTGGTCAGACTGTTTGGCCTTTTGAATAAAACCAATTTCTTCTAATTAAGTTATAGAAATACATTCAAAAAATATGGTGAATCTATCCATCAGCAAACAAAATTTGGCTCCAAATAAGATGTTTAAAATAGCACATTGGAAACTTTGAAATATTACACTATCACTATCACACAGAATCACTATATTTGTAGCACAATGTGCTGGAAAGAATTATATGTTAAATTTTCAGCTTAACAAAAAACATTTCCTTTAACAGAAAAAAAAAAAAACTAAACCATGTTATTATTGAGCGCTTTATTTTGGTGCTATATGATGTTCTGTAATGCCATAGTGTTGGGACCCACAGCCATGGATTTCAACATTAAACTCCGGTACGGACCTTTCTGGAACTTTCAAAATAAAGTGCATTAACCTTCTTCCGGCACAGCCAGGAAACGGGATAACTGTGGAGTTCCTGTGACGCCACTACCCAAATAAAAGCACAGCTGTTGCTACATCCACCCTCTTCCACACGGCCTTGCAGAGGGACCGGATAGGGGAGACAATGCGCGCTGATGTCTCTTTGCTGGCAAACAGACATAAACTCTTCAACTGGATCCAAGGATGTCATACGATCATCGATCATATGCAAAGTTAAGTATGAATGAAATACTGTCTGTGTATCCGGTATTTTCATTCATGAACGGGGGTAATCAAGGTACAAGCATTGCTTGACTGTCTCTGCTAGCCCTGTAGGAGCAAACGGTGTTCAAGAGAAACCCCCTGCAAAGATGCGGTCTCCCAGTCTGGAAGGAAGACAGCAGAGACTGCAGCAGACAGGACAGGCCTTTTGTTCAGAGAGCGAACGCACCTTCTGATCGTGAGAAGCTGAGGAGGTTAGCGGGAAGCTAACCCTTAGTTCACTGTGGATACCTTCTTCAAACTTTGCTCTTGGACAACGTTTCCTCACCACGGTTCATGAGGTTAAGTGTTTTGGGCAGAGACAGATTTAGAATGAAATGATCTAAACGTTTTTCATTTTATGAAGTTTTGTTTGTGTTGAACTCAGCTATCTTGGTGCTAGCAGGCTATCTGCAGCACACGTGTTCGGCTTGTGTTCTTTGTGTGTTTTTAAAGTTAAGACAAACTTTACTTGAAGGGTGATTTTAAACAGAAGATTGATCATAACGCGCCCTCCGCGCTTATGCATTTTAACCCTTTTATTAACGGTATTTTAAAGGTATGTGTTGATTCTGGTGCTAAAGCTATTAGCTTCTTTTGTTAGCTCAAATGCTAACTGGTAAGAACACGTGCTTGCTACTAAAGAGTATTTAACAGAAAGGTTGTTAGTTTTCAAGCTAGTGAATAATAGTCCCTGAACATCATTTACTAGATTAGAAAACTAAGTAAACACCATTAGGCCCCATTTCTCCAGAAAGATTTGGCTCTTTTCCAAAATACTCTCTTAATAATATTTCTTCAAATATTATTTCAATAAATAAAGGCAGCTAATTAGACACCGTTGAAAAATAGTCATCCAGAAGGATGGTTTTATTCAGCAGATCATTATTTAAAACATTATTTTATTAAAATAATATTTGATCTGATCTTGCATTGTGATTGGTTGTCTAAATGTTGCTGATTATACCCTCAGTTCGTTCCAAGACTAACTTAACTTCATTTCCAGAACCTTCAAGATAATCCTTGGTTCTCAAATATAAACATTGCATGGTAATGTTGCATCACTCTTTTGGTCATAATTTCCAATCATCTTTAATCAACTTGTTTATATTGTACATAGCCCATTAATCTTCCCTATTCTTTAATTCTGCTTGGTAGTTTAGTTGGATTGTTTCAGCAAACAATTGTTTTAGTAGAGTTTGTTGATTGAAATATGTTTGACTTTGAGTTGACTTATTTTTGTTAATAAATTCTTGTATTTTGCATACACATTCCAGTGTTTATGCTGTTCATTAATGTCAGAGCTCGTCTCACACCTTTCTATTTTGTCCTAATACCATCGCCTTACTGGGCTGGTATTCATAGGACAACCCTTAACAGACCAAAATATTATTTGATAAAATATTAAAATATTAATATTAAATATTAAATTATATTCTCAGATTCATAATCAAAACAATAGTGACGCATTGTATCCCAAACTGCACATTTTTGCTTGTCATTTTTGCTTGTATTCCATATTACTATCATTTCACTTTGGAGTCAGGATTTTTTAGGCTCTCAGTTAATTTTTTAAGAGTATTTTAATTTACTATGTATTCTGCTTCCCACATGCCTCCATCTTTTTCCCTTTCCCCCAATCTGACCTGTGACGACATGTTTAGCCGCATGCTGTCATTCAACTGGTGGCTGTCTAGGTGGTGTCCAGAAAACAACGTGGGCTACATTGATAAATCGCGAACATTTAGGGGAAAACCTGGTCTGATCCGGCGAGACGGCATCCATCCGACTTTGGATGGAGCAGCTCTTCTTTCAAGAAATCTGGCCGAATTTATTAGTTCTCCAAATCTCTGACAACCCAGGGTTCAGACCAGGAAGCAGGGTCGTAGTTTACCACTCCTCTCTGCAGCTTCTGTACTGCTATCCACCCATTACCCTATTAAGACAGTGTCTCGCCTACGGCCAAAATTGAATAGATTAAAAAACAATCTAAAATGAGGAAATCAGGTGTCGAAGCCGTCTCTGCTTCCCCGGGTCCGTTGATTTGGGCACAGGTTTCAAAAGAGTGAAATAAACACAAAGTTCAATCACCTTAAGTTTGCCTCTGCGCAGAGTGAGAGAAAGATGCCCCACCCAAACACCTGCTAGCAACAACTCTGCTACCCTCTGGTTCCAGCTCGTTTTATTAAGTCTTAAGGGTGTGTTCAACATATACATATATCATGTCACTCATGTATAGCATAACAGTTCCTTGTGTCCAAATAAGGAGTGCTTCTGGTTATTTTCTTCTAGCAAGCTAATCCTCCCCTATCTTCTTCACCCCCATCCGGTAATCCCCTGTCCTTCACCAATTTATGACCTCTATTTTCACTCCCTATGCTTTATTCCCCTCTCCTCTATCTGCACATTCCAGTTACACACATAGATAGTTTATATTCTACAATCCCCCTTTTGAACTCTCAAAAATAGTTCACAATCTAAAATTTCCTTCAACCAAGTACTTCTAAGAATAAGTAGAAATAAGTAAAACTATTACTGTACCACCTGTAAAACGAGACAATAATTAAGAAAACATGCATCCATCTTATTATGCATCCATGAATTCACACTCTGAGTCCTCATCCTGGTTATGGTCAATTTGCAACAGTGGCATCGTTATCTTTGGATCCCTCTGCTCAATTGCGGAGGTGATGAGGTGCACCATCAGAGAACAAATGCATGGCACACAACAACATCCACAGGTCACCATTATAGCTACAAATACTGCAATAGAAATCATCAAAGACATTATCAAACCCTTCCAGTGTCCAAATATGCCTGTCATCCACTCCTCCAGGGGATTATCAATTCCAGAATGTTCATGCATGGTGGCGGAGAGGGTCTTAAGTCCCTCTAAAGCCTTTGACACTGAACCATCTGGTGCAGTGTTATTGGGAATAAAAGTACAACACATATCTCCAAACATGGCACACATGCCCCCTTTTTCAGCTAACAACATATCCAATGCCATCCTATTTTGAACTGCCATGAGGGAAGTTCGGGCCAATTGTTCAGATAACATCTCGAGTTAGATTGGCCAGACGCAAAACATTATAATGAATACAATTTATGCGGTCTACGTTTTTGTTGGGCGTTACTGGGAACAAGGCAGCTATAATAGGGATGTTTTCAAATCCAGCTGATATTTGGTCTGCAAGTTTATACTCATTTGGGACTCCTCGCGGAACTCCAATTGCATCTATATAGGTGGGGGAACCCTGACTCAGGTCAAAAGTGGTTGAAGCGCTTCTTTTCATAATATGTCTTCTCCTCTTACGAGTGAGTGCCAGTGCCTTATCTTGTTGATATGTCACAGAGGTAATATTAGGACCAATTAAAATCAACGGGGCCTGCAATCTGACCATTGCACATACTCCTATGGTGTTATTTGGTATATTAGTGAGAAGTCTATATCCTCCGCAGTAGTAATATAATCTTGATCGTGCCCAAAGTCCTATCACTTTGCCAGACGTGGTGGTATTACACCAGTCCGAGGGAATTTGTCCTACATTCACCTTTGGGTGTTTGAGGTGAACTTGAAACAAGAATATGTCCCATTCAGCCTCTGAGGAGTGAATGGTCCTGTCTTGGTATTGTTAGATATTGGTGGGAAAATACTGGCTAGAGTGGTACAATTAGCAGGTGTGGCCTCCTGTGTGAGTTTCAACATACAATTGTATCCCCATGTATCTTCTGGGTACAGTCTGGGTCAGTCGTCAAGTGTGGCCGTGCTGCTGCACAGGCAACGCAGTCTGCTTTACGTTGTTCTTTTGCTGTTTGCATTATCCATTGTAGCCACAAATTGTCTTCCGCATAACCTGTGGCCATCTGTATTATTTCTAGGGGTTGTAGGGTGGAATAGTCTTCTTTTACCACCCCCTCTAGTTGGTCTTCTGGTTCTGGGACTGTAGGAGTGCTGCTGGCCTGTACCTGAGGAGTTGGTCTATTTAAATTGATTTTGATTAGTACCTGGGGGTCGGTCCCTGTTACCTCTACCCCTAGAGTGAAATACATCACCTCATCCCACTTGTGAGAGGTGCGATGCAAACCTTCTTGTAACGATTTTATGGACAAAAGTAGTGGATTGACACCCCCAGGTGTGTTATGCGTCAACGCATTTCGTACCAGGCTGATTTGTTTGGCTTTTTCTCAATTCCGTGAATTTATATGTGTCAGGGTGGGTGTCCACCTACCCGTGTACCCCACTGCGTGACCCCAGTTTCCGCAAAGCTCGTTTCCCCCATATAAACTCATGGTCCTGCCTGCAGCGCATTGGGTGGACACGTCGAGATTGGCACACAAATACACATCATACCCCCTCCAGGCAGTTGGATTCTTCCCACACTTAATGACATCACACAGGTCAAACCGAAAAGTGGTAGTTGCTCCTAACATGTAATTTAGTTCTAATCCCCCATAATGCTTAAGGCACATGTCCTTGGATTTGTTTACCTTAGACCTTTTGGACACCTTTCCGGAGTGGTTTTCAGAACATGTCTGGAATGGAAGTTCACAAAAATACCATAAGATAAACGTAACAATGAGTGCTGAGAGAAAGACTCCACCTATGATGAAACTCCTAGAGTGTCTAGTTCCCTTGCTTTGGGTACTAATTTTAGGGCTGCACGGAGGCGCAGTTGGTAGCACTGTTGCCTTGCAGCAAGAAGGTCCTGGGTTCGATTTCCGGCCTGGGGTCTTTCTGCATGGAGTTTGCATGTTCTCCCCGTGCATGTGTGGGTTCTCATCGGGTACTCCGGCTTCCTCCCACAGTCCAAAGACATGCCTGTTAGGTTAATTGGTAACTCTAAATTGCCCTTAGGTGTATGAATGAGTGTGTGTGTGGTTGTTTGTGTGTTGCCCTGCGATGGACTGGCGACCTGTGCAGGGTGTACCCCGCCTCTCGCCCATAGACTGCTGGAGATAGGCACCAGCTCCCCCGTGACCCACTATGGAATAAGCGGTAGAAAATGACTGACTGACTGACTTATGAAACTTAAAACATAAGCATATAAAGTTAAATAATAACCTGAAAAAGATACAGAAACAACAAAATGTAATATAAAATATAAAATGTTCGCCGAACGATGCCTTCTGGAGTGAGAGGGAAGCTCTACCACTCCTAGTGAGAGGGAAACTCAAGCACTTCCACCTCTTCTTCTGCTGTTCTTCCTCTGTCTTCAGCTATCAGGGCAGACTGACCCTGGGCTAATTTCTCTCACCCGGGGATTATTCTGCCCCTTCTTGGGTGGGAGAAGTGAGATTGTCTTTTCCTGTGTTTTCGCTCAGATCTTCCTGGACCTGAAAGAGGGATCGTTGAGGTGGTTCTGCTCCTGCACATTGGCTCCAGTGATACCAAGTAGCGCCTTTGCCCTTCAGCCTGACTGCATGGGTTGTCCTCTCTGTGACCTGAAATGGACCGATCCACCTTGGCTCTGACCACTTTCTTTTGATGACTTTCAGGAGGACCCACCCGGCTTCCGAGGTTGTGGTTCCGACCCTGTTCTCTGGTTCTGCTGGGATCTGTTTGGAGAAAGCTGTAACAAGACTGTGGAGAGATCTGTAATAATCACGATGAGACATAGATTGTTCACACTCAGTGAGAAACGGTAACCTTGTTTGGGGGCCTGGAAATGGCCTCCCTGTTTGCAGCTCATGTGGGGTCAAACCATGTTTCTGATTTATAGAACTCCGTACAGACATCAGAGCTAATGGTAAGGCAGTAACCCAATTCATTTTGGTCTGTGCACAGATTTTAGCCAATTTGGTTTTAAGGGTTTGATTCATTCTTTCAACCTTCCCCTGTGACTGTGGATGGTACACAGTGCCAAATGAGTGTTTCAGTCCCAGAAATTTTTCCACTTCCTTGAGTTCCTCATTTTTGAAATGTGTTCCATTGTCAGACCTTATTTTAGCTGGAAAACCGTGTCTAGGGATAAAATGATTTATCAAACACTTCACCACAGATTTGCTGTCTTCCTTTTTTGTAGGCCATGCCTCCGGCCATCCAGTAAATGCATCCACACACACCAACAGATATCTGAACCCATTTACTCTCTCAGTCATGTCTGTATAATCAATGATAACCTATTTTCCTGCTATTGGGTCTACTGGGAACTTTCCAGGTGCTGGCTTCAAGGTTGGTCTAACATTGAACTGCCTGCACATCTCACATGAATTAATCCAATGCACTGCCATTGGTTTCAAAAAAGGGTGCCACCAGTGTTCAAGATTTTTCAACATTTGCGTTGTTCCCACATGTCCTACTCTGTGTGCTTCTTCTAGGGCTACTTTGGTAAGACCTGGTGGCAAGATGGGATGTCCGTCTGGGCTTCTCCAGAGACCACTCTGATCCTCTGAGCCCCCTCGGGCCTTCCAAACTGATTTTTCCTCAGGAGAGGCCCCCTTTTGTAATTTCATTACTTCTTTCAGGGTGGGTTCTGGTGTCCACCCTGCTTCTGAACACAGCACTCCTGTGCCTGGGCTGATATCCTGCACACTGTTTAGCTGCCCGGTCAGCTGCCTGGTTCCCTTGCGCTACTCTGGTGTTACTGCTGTCATGTCCTCTGCATTTAATGACGGCTACTTCTTGAGGGAGCAACAAAGCTTCAGCCAACTTTATCATTTCCTGTTCATGTTTAATGGGTTTCTGTCCTGCAGTTCTGAATCCTGTCCTCAGCCACTGTTTGAGTTCTACATGTACTGCTCCTGTAGCGTATACAGAATCTGTGTAAATGTTAACCTTCTGTCCTGCTCCTAGTTCCAGAGCAGCTCTTACTGCCAAAACGTCTGCTCTCTGCGCTGATTGTGCGTCTGTCAGTTCCTCTGCCTGTACTGTGACAAAATCTGTCCCTGTGTCTTCCACCACCGCGTATGCTGCCTTAAGTCCTTCTGTGTCATGTCTGAAGCAGCAACGGTCTGTGTACAGGTTTCGGTCGTCTGTTAGGGATGTACTTTGTAGATCTGGTCTGATTTTTTCATTGAACTCCACTTTTTCTGCGCAGACATGTGGTGTACCGGTAATTATTCTATCTGCCATGTTTATTCCTTCATGTGTGTATGTGATGTTTGGGGCCTCCAGCACCTTACTCAGCCTCTGTTGTCTCAGTGGTGAGAGTGTGAAAGCCTGAGAGTTCACAAAGGCCACCACACCATGTGATGTCAATATGTTAAGAGGATGTCCCATCACTACGTGCGGTGTTTTTTGGATTATTTTAGCCATCCCTGCTGCGTGTCGGGTGCACTCATGATGTCTTTGTTCCATGTTGTCCAGCATTACACTTATGTACATGAGGACTCTCCTAACCCCCCCTTTTTTCTGGAACAGCACACCATTTGCTGTGTGTGCTGTGACAGAAACATCCAACTGGAAGGGCAACGTGTAATCTGGGTGTGCCAAATGTGCAGCTTGCGAGAGGCTGGTTTTTAAGTTAACGAACGCTTCTTCAGCTTTTCTGGTCCATTCAAGCGGGGCAATGAGGTTTCTCATGCCCTGTTTTTTGACAAGATCTCTAAGGGGTGCAGTGAGGTCGGTGTAGCCGGGCACAAAAGATCTGCTATACCCTGTGAGTCCTAGGAAAGACAACATGTCCTTAACCAGGAGTGGTTTTGGGTGGGACAAAACTGCAGATTGGTGAGCTGGGGACATCCCCGTGCCAGGTTGGGAAACAACTCTGCCCAGAAAGTCAACCTGGCGTCTGCAGATTTGAAGTTTGGCTTTGCTAACCTTGTAGCCTTTTTTGGCCAAATGCGACAGGACAATTGCTGTTGCCTGAAGGCATTCAGCCACAGTGGGTGTTGCGAGGAGAATGCCATCCACGTACTGAATCAGAGTGGTGTTTGGTGGTAATAGGCAATCTTGGAGAGAGTCTTTCAGAACCTGATTGAAGATTCCTGGAGAAAGCGCAAATCCCTGCGGCAAACGAGTGTATCCATACCTCTGAGATTTATAGGTAAATGCGAAAATGTCCCTGCATTCCTCAACTAAAGGAAGGCAGACAAATGCGTTGGCCAGATCAATGCAGGTAAACCAGCAATGGTCAGGGTTAAGATTTGTCAGAGCAACATAGGGATTGGGCACGGGAACGGTAGGGGTGGCCAAAGCTGCATTTATGGCCCGTAAATCATGTGCCATGCGCCATTTACCCATCCCTTTTTTCTCCACTGGCAGAATGGGTGTGTTCCATGAAGAGGAATGTGCGGACTCTAAAACACCTGAGTTCCAGAGGCCTTCCACTGTATCTTTAATGCCTAGTTCTGCTGCTGGTTCGTGAGGGTATTGGGGCTTCCATATTGGTTGGTTGGTGGTCAACTGAAAGGTAATGGGGAGCATTGAATCAGGCCTACATCTGTGGGCCCCTCTGCCCAGAGGGTGGAAGGCATTTTTTCCACAATAGCAGCTGCCAGCGGATGGTCTGATTTTTCCCTACCATGGTGTCTGTCTAACTGAACATGCTCAAGTGTGCCCACATCCGTGGAGTGGTTGAATATGCAATAAGTGTTCCCTGAGGGCGAGTAAAAAAGGTCAGGAGTTGCCAAAGGCTGCCAATCCTGTAAGTTCAGGGAGCGTTTTAACACACCTCCAAGTTCACGTGCTTCATGACCTGGGTGCAGAGCCAAAGAGACATGAGGCACGCCATCAGACCACATCCTAAACCACACTTCCTGCTCTTCTGTCAAGTGAACCTCGGCCACCACTCCTTCTGGTGCTACATAAATGTCTGTGGTGACAATGTCCCAGTGTGCACCCTCTAACTCGTCAGCAAAGCTTTCCTGGTAACATTCACAATTATTTCTATCATAAAACAAGGTGACATGCGGGGGGTCAGGAGGAGGTACATAGGGCGCCAGAGTGGAGACCCAGGATTTCTACCGATGGAAAGCCGAGAGAATGCCTCTGTGCGCGGTGGTTTCAGGTTGCAGCAAAACCCAGTATATATCAGCCATTGAGTCCTGCAGTGGCTGGAGGAGGTACTGTCCATGTGAAAAAGAAGTGTTATTGCCACAAAATAACTGGGTGCCATTGGGCAGGGGAACCTGCAGTCCATCAGTCCCGCATAAAATGGTTGCTCCCAGTTTTATTAACATGTCTCTACCCTGTAAATTTACTGATGTGTCAGTGGAGACTAGATAACTGTGATTCATTGTCTGTCCACCAATTTCAGTCTTTAAGGGCTTGGTATATGGCAGGACCTGTTTTGCCCCCGAGAACCCCATGACAGTTGTAGTCCTGGTGGAGAGTGTGTTTGGAGGAGCCTGTTTGATGGTTGAACATGTGGCCCCAGTGTCCACCAGAAAAGGAAGGCTATTTCCGGACACAGTCACAGACAGCAGGGGGTCCACAGTCCCGCTGTCTTCTGGGGTCAATGGGGACCTTCAGTGGTGCTCAGGCCAGAGACTAGGCTCGTCTCAGACTGGTAATTGGAGTTGTGGTCCGTGTGCACCGCGTGCTGGGCCACCTCTGCCTCTGTATGGACGGGCCGGAGGAGCCATGGCGAGACCATAACACCCATACCCTCTGGGTGGACCATTCTTATGGGGGCAATCTCGGGCCCAGTGTCCAGGCTCATTGCAGTAATAACACACATCAGCATTACCCAGTCTCCTCTGTGGTCCTCTCTGGAATCCCCTTGCTCTTGGCCCTCCCCGTCCCCCAAAACGACCAGCATGTCCCTGATATGGGACCGGGGCCTGATGCCACTGTCCTGCGGTTTCTCGATTTCCAGGAAATGGAGGAGCCTAAGGGGGCTGAGATACTGCACCTTCATACATAATTTTACCCTCCTTTTTCTTTTCCCCGACCTTCTGTTTAGCTTCTGCTAATTGCATTTTCAGGAGCTGAGTTTGTAACGTTTTTAATTCGCTCTCCTCATTTTGTTTTGCCTCTTTGAGTTTAGATAAATGATGCATCAGATAGCGATCCCATACTCCAGTCTCTGATCCAGGGAGATCGGGATTATCCTCCATATTAGTTTTAACCTGCAACGGTAACCCTCTTAAGACAGCATCCCGGAATCAGTCCCTTTGGGGACCAGCTCTGTCTGGATTAGTTCCTGTCTGTGTTTGCCACATGGATTTGCACTGATCTAAATATTCTCTAGGATTTGTGTTTGCGTTCCACTCAAATTTTGGAATGGTACATCCTCTGGTTACTGGATACATTGGTCTAAGAGCTATGTCTATGAGAGTGGAATAGAAAGTAAATGGGTCCCCATCTGGTGCTGTTGTTATACCTGCAACAAGCTCTATGTCCCTACAGCTCTGTGGCTTCATGCATCGTCCAGCAATGGCCCTGTAATCACCTAGAGCTAACGTGGTGCCTGCTGTCAGGGAGTCTAGTGTCTGTAACCATATAGATGTACCTTCTGTGATCGGGGGCAATTTGTCACACAAAGTGGTGAGATCTCCCAATGTGAATGGCTTGTATCTGTTTCCTCGAAATTGTTGTTGGAACAGTGGACCCATATAAGAAGGTTTGGGCTGGGTTCGGGGTCTCATGTTATAGCCATGTCCAGCAGGGGGAGGAGTAGCCTCAGGTACTGGCGGCAATGGGGTTGAGGGAGATGACATAACTTCCTCATTTTCAATTGGTAACTGATTCTGTACTGTAATAGGTGGTGCCTGCATAGCAGCGTCATAATATGTTACCGCAGTCAGTGGTTCTTCTTTTACCCATTTCCCTGACACTGACATATTAACTGAGCCCTCAGTTACATCTGGTTTCAGAGGTGTGACCAATTCCATATCGCTAGGTGAATGGGAAATATACGGGGTGGAACACTTTATTGGGCCAGAAGCTGGCTGCAATTTGTCCCGTAATACCCGGTCAGCAAATAGGTCAGTTAGTGGAGCCTGTGAAATGTATGAACCTCCAGAGGACAGCTCAGACTCAGCACTGGAATGTGAGCAGAGAGAGATGGGGCGGAGAAGGAGGGGGCAGGCGGTGATGGGCCAGGAGGAGGCTGGGCAGTTACTGGCGGGAGATCACACGCGCTCACGTGTCCCCCAGTAACTTGCAACGTGGGGTATAAGCCAGTAAGAGGAGAAGTGGGGGCCGTAGTATGTGATAAAGTGGGCTGATTTGCGAGAAGTTCATATGATGGCGACATTTCAACTGTACTGCTTTTCCTGTCTCTTTTATCAGTCATAGCATGATCACAACCTTGCCACAGCAAACCCATTTGTGACCAAAATGTTTCATCTTTTTCTGCTTTGTCTGCAAGTTCCTTCCACTTTTCTCTGCCCAACCATCTGCAGTCTCTACACTGTTTGTCAGCCAACTCTTTGTCCTGTTTTGATTTTTTCATCTTCAACCAAAACCACTTGCCAACATTCTCTCTATCTGTCTTGCTCTTTCCATCTTTTGACAATTCTTTATTTATTTTAGAATCCATCCGTTTAACCAACTTCTGTTCCTCTCTGTATTCATGTGATTTTTTAATAGCAGCTTTCATTACTAGCAGATGGTTCTCTATGCTCTTCCATGGATCATTCTGTCCCTCTCCACTATTATCAAATTCACCTTCCATTCTTATGACAACTACTATCCTTTTTTCTAAAGATATACTTAATGCGTTATCTCAGTCACTCACTTATTCAGTTCTGACCGACCTTCAAGACACCAGAACACATTCACCCCCAGGAGCCTGTTTTCAGTGGCCAGTCCCTGTTATCACCGTCAGGTTTACCAGACCGAACACTTATCCAGTCCCTGGGCCTTTCACACCGTTTTTTTTTTTTAACCCGCAATGGGAGCCGCTCGCTGCTTTGCCGTTCTTCCCCACGCACACACAACCGCTTTCATTCACTCGTGTTTTCCTAATTAGTCTGGTCTTGCTGGTGTGTGTGTCTCCAGCTCACAGCTCATTCACTTTTTAACCCTAACAACGTCTGTTGTTGGTCATTTATCCAACTCACAGCTCATTCATTTTTTAACCCTAACAACGTCTGATCTCGTTGGTTATATATATCCAACTCACAGCTCATTCATTTAACTTTTATTTCTGTCTGATCTTGTTGGTTGTACCCAACTCACAGCTCATGGCCGGTCTTACAGTTGTAATAACTTCTGTTCACGGCTCTTAAGAAAAACGTCTCGAACTCACAGGACTACCTATTCTTACGGTGTTATTTCTACCACTTATATTGTTCCTTCTGTGTTTATGCAGACGTCTGTAATCTGAGTTTTCACAGAGAAATATCTCCGTTACTCATCAGCATTCACACACAGTGTATTTGCCTGGTCTCGTTCTCAGTTATATGTAGAATTCGAGGTTTCTCAATCCCCCCAGGCCTCTAACCCAACTTAATCATACTCCCCCGTCGAGGACATATGCTGAACCGTCACGTTCGAGAAACTACTATATTTTTCCACACAACACCACCACTAAGTCTTGTAATTCTCTTAAAACAACATCCTATTCACCAGTTTAAATCCTAGTCAACATTTATGGCACTCTTTTTCTTATGTTTTGGCAGACTCAGACTTACTAAGACATTGGACACAATATTAATTTAGCCTATTGAAAATCCAAAAGCAGAGTTTGATAAAACAGGTTCTGCTTACCTTTTCTGTAGTTTTTGGCTAGCCTGTGTCCGGTGTCTGTTGGTCCTTGTCAGTGATCCCAAATTTTCACCTGTTCTTCCAAATCCCGGACGACGACCCCAAGTTGTCGAAGCCGTCTCTGCTTCCCCGGGTCCGTTGATTTGGGCACAGGTTTCAAAAGAGTGAAATAAACACAAAGTTCAATCAACTTAAGTTCGCCTCTGCGCAGAGTGAGAGAAAGATGCCCCAGCCAAACACCTGCGAGCAACAACTCTGCTACCCTCTGGTTCAAGCTCGTTTTATTAAGTCTTAAGGGTGTGTTCAACATATATACTGGTCCTTCTCAAAATATTAGCATATTGTGATAAAGTTCATTATTTTCCATAATGTCATGATGGAAATTTAACATTCATATATTTTAGAGTCATTGCACACTAACTGAAATATTTCAGGTCTTTTATTGTCTTAATATGGATGATTTTGGCATACAGCTCATGAAAACCTAAAATTCTTATCTCACAAAATTAGCATATCATTAAAAGGGTCTCTAAACGAGCTATGAACCTAATCATCTGAATCAACGAGTTAAATCTAAACACCTGCAAAAGATTCCTGAGGCCTTTAAAACCCCCAGCCTGGTTCATCACTCAAAACCCCAATCATGGGTAAGACTGCCGACCTGACTGCTGTCCAGAAGGCCACTATTGACACCCTCAAGCAAGAGGGTAAGACACAGAAATAAATTTCTGAACGAATAGGCTGTTCCCAGAGTGCTGTATCAAGGCACCTCAGTGGGAAGTCTGTGGGAAGGAAAAAGTGTGGCAGAAAACGCTGCACAATGAGAAGAGGTGACCGGACCCTGAGGAAGATTGTGGAGAAGGGCCGATTCCAGACCTTGGGGGACCTGCGGAAGCAGTGGACTGAGTCTGGAGTAGAAACATCCAGAGCCATTGTGCACAGGCGTGTGCAGGAAATGGGCTACAGGTGCCGCATTCCCCAGGTCAAGCCACTTTTGAACCAGAAACAGCGGCAGAAGCGCCTGACCTGGGCTACAGAGAAGCAGCACTGGACTGTTGCTCAGTGGTCCAAAGTACTTTTTTCGGATGAAAGTAAATTCTGCATGTCATTCAGAAATCAAGGTGCCAGAGTCTGGAGGAAGACTGGGGAGAAGGAAATGCCAAAATGCCAGAAGTCCAGTGTCAAGTACCCACAGTCAGTGATGGTCTGGGGTGCCGTGTCAGCTGCTGTTGTTGGTCCACTGTGTTTTATCAAGGGCAGGGTCAATGCAGCTAGCTATCAGGAGATTTTAGAGCACTTCATGCTTCCATCTGCTGAAAAGCTTTATGGAGATGAAGATTTCATTTTTCAGCACGACCTGGCACCTTCTCACAGTGCCAAAGCCACTGGTAAATGGTTTACTGACCATGGTATCACTGTGCTCAATTGGCCTGCCAACTCTCCTGACCTGAACCCCATAGAGAATCTGTGGGATATTGTGAAGAGAACGTTGAGAGTCTCAAGACCCAACACTCTGGATGAGCTAAAGGCCGCTATCGAAGCATCCTGGGCCTCCATAACACCTCAGCAGTGCCACAGGCTGATTGCCTCCATGCCACGCCGCATTGAAGCAGTCATTTCTGCAAAAGGATTCCCGACCAAGTATTGAGTGCATAACTGTACATGATTATTTGAAGGTTGACGTTTTTTGTATTAAAAACACTTTTCTTTTATTGGTCGGATGAAATATGCTAATTTTGTGAGATAGGAATTTTGGGTTTTCATGAGCTGTATGCCAAAATCATCCGTATTAAGACAATAAAAGACCTGAAATATTTCAGTTAGTGTGCAATGAATCTAAAATATATGAATGTTAAATTTTCATCATGACATTATGGAAAATAATGAACTTTATCACAATATGCTAATATTTTGAGAAGGACCTGTATATATATATCATGTCACTCATGTATAGCATAACAGTTCCTTGTGTCCAAATAAGGAGTGCTTCTGGTTATTTTCTTCTAGCAAGCTTATCCTCCCCTATCTTCTTCACCCCCATCCGGTAATCCCCTGTCCTTCACCAATTTATGAGCTCTATCTTCACTCCCTATGCTTTACTCCCCTCTCCTCTATCTGCACATTCCAGTTACACACATAGATAGTTTATATTCTACACAGGAAAGTCTAATAAAACTAAACACAAGTCAGACTAAAAAGAAAAATAAAACAATTAAATTTGGCTTACTGAACATAAGATCTCTCTCTTCAAAGACTTTGCTAGTTAGTGACCTGATTTGTGACAATCAGATTGATTTATTTTGCCTCACAGAAACCTGGCTGCAGCAACAAGATTATGTTACTATAAATGAGTCAACTCCTACTAATTATTAAAATTTTCACATTCCTCAAAATACTGGGCGAGGAGGAGGAGTAGCAACCATCTTTCAGTCTGATTTATTGACTAGTCCCAGACCAATCAATAGCTACAACTCTTTTGAATATTGAATCCTTAGTTTTCCTCATCCAAATTCTAAAGCGCTAAAGCCACTTCTGTTTGTTGTTTTGTACCATCCACCAGGCCCTTACTCTCAATTTTTAGATAAGTTTTCAGACCTTTTATCTGATTTAGTGTTAAATGCAGATAAGGTTAATATACTGGGGGATATTAACATTCATGTTGACACTGAAAGTGATAGCTTAAATATAGCCTTTAATGCTATCTTAGACTCAATTGGCTTTGCTCAAAACAGTAACAAACCTACCCACCTTTGTCTTCATTCTCTGGACCTTGTGCTGACATATGGCATTGAGTGTAAAGACATAACAATATTTTCTCATAACCCTGTCCTGTCTGACCATTTCTTCATAACCTTTGAGTTTAATTTAACCGAGTACTCCACACCTGAAAGAAAATTTCATTATAGTAGATCATTATCAGGTGATGCTGTAACAACTGTTGAGAATTAAAATAATTTAGTTTCATATATGTGTTTAGTTTGCATGTGGGAACATTAAACTGAGATTTAACATGTGTGAGCCTTGAGGAGAGAAATCACAGGGTCACAGCAGGAGTCATGATGGAAAAAGGGTGAAACAGAAGTTAGGAAGTTCTCAACAACTGCAAGCAGTAAATGCTGGCTGTATGGATAATAAAGCAACAACTGCAAGCAGTAAATGCTGGCTGTATGGATAATAAAGCAACAACTGAAAGCAGTAAATGCTGGCTGTATGGACAATAAAGCAATAAATGTCAACTATTGGGCATGGTATAGATAATAAACTACCCACAAGGGGGCTTGTCTGATTCACAGCGCCAGACTGCATAAGGGGGAGGCACAGTCAGTAAGCTTTGAAGTAGATGGTATAAAGATGTTCTGGCAACTGTAATGAGGCAGACATCTGGGTAAAGGCAGCCATGCTTTGCTGAAACCTGAGATCTCACCGTAAGGCCTTACGTAATTTTCTTTCTTTGTGTTATTCTGTATGTATTCATTTTGCATTGGAAATCTTTGGACTTATCTTCCAAATTAAACTTGTGTTAATCTTAATTTCCTGCTCTTCATCTGTTCTTTCTCACGACATCCGGACTGGGTGAGGTTGAAGCTGCAAGGATATCAGTGATAGCATTATTTTACCTCAACACAACCTTTGAATAATCTGTTCCACTTTTAATTTCACAGTGGAGGGCAATAATTCTGTTTCTGCCCCTTCACAAATTGATTATTTTGCTCATAGTGTTTCTTCATCATTGCGTGATGCATTAGACAATGCAGCCCCCTTGAAAAAGAAGGTAATCATTCATAGGAGGCTAGCTCCTTGGTTTAATTCAGAGCTGCATATTTTAAAGCACAATCTTAGAAAATTGGAGAGAAAATGGTGCTCTACACACCTAGAGGATTCCTACTTAATCTGGAAAAATAGCCTACTGTTGTATAAAAAGACACTTCACCAAGCTAGAACAGCTTATTTCTCATCATTAATAGAAGAGAACAAGAATAATCCTAGGTTTCTCTTTAGTACAGTTGCTAAACTTACACAGAGTCATAGCTCTGCTGAGCCATCCATTCCCTTAGCTCTCAGCAGTCATGACTTTATGGGATTCTTCCAAAATAAAATTGATTCTATTAAAAAGAAGATGATTACTTCATCCTCAGCAAGTGAGAAAACATTGGAAGTAACTGTTGAACCTGATCTGTGTTTGGACTGCTTTGATCCTGTGGAACTTCTTGAGTTATCAGAAATATTAGCTTCATCTAAACCTTCAAATTGTATGTTAGACCCAATCCCAACAAAATTATTTAAGGAAGTGTTCCCTCTGATTACCAGTCCCATTTTAGATGTGATTAATTTATCCTTAGTAAATGGATATGTACCACAAGCTTTTAAGGTAGCTGTAATTAAACCTTTGCTTAAGAAACCTTCACTTGATCGAGATGACGTAATAAATTACATACCTATATCCAATCTTCCATTCTTATCTAAAATTATTGAGAAAATAGTTGCTAATCAAATGTGTGAGCATTTACACAGCAATGACCTGTTTGAAGAGTTTCAGTCAGACTTCCGAGCTCATCATAGCACTGAAACAGCTCTGCTGAAAGTCACTAATGATATTCTTATGGCCTCAGAAAATGGACTTGTCTCTGTACTGGTTCTGTTAGATGTCAGTGCTACATTTGATACAGTCGACCATAATATTCTCTTAAAAAGGCTGGAATATGCTGTAGGGATCAGGGGAACAGTGCTAGGCTGGTTTAAATCTTATCTGTCTGACAGATTCCAGTTTGTTCATGTAAATGATAAATCATCTTTAAGCTCCAGGGTTAATTGTGGAGTATCACAGGGTTCAGTACTTGGGGCAATTCTCTTTACTATATATATGCTTCCAATAGGTCAAAATTATCAGGCAGCATAGGATACATTTTCACTGTTACGCTGATGATACTCAGCTTTACTTATCCATAAATCCTAATGAGCCCAACCAGTTAGATAGACTACAAGCATGTCTTGAAGATATAAAAACTTGGATGACTTTAAATTTTTTGCTTCTAAATTCAGACAGGACAGAAGTTGTCATCTTTGGACAGGAGTCTTTAAAAAAGAAATTGCTTAGTCAGTCACTTAACCTGGATGGTATTAAATTGACCTCCGGTAATAAAGTAAAAAACCTTGGTGTTACTTTTGACCAGGACATGTCATTTAAATCCCATATTAAACAGGTTTCTAGGATTTCCTTCTTTCACCTCTGGAACATTGCCAAAATTAGAAATATCCTATCCAGGAGTGACGCTGAAAAACTAGTCCATGCATTTGTTACTTCAAGGCTGGACTATTGTAATTCGTTACTATCAGGATGTCCACAAAATGCAGTTAAAAGCCTTCACCTGATTCAAAATGCTGCAGCAAGAGTTCTGATAAAAATTAAAAAGAGAGATCATATTTCCCCTACTTTAGCATCCCTTCATTGGCTCCCTGTTAAATCCAGAATAGAATTTAAAATTCTCCTCCTCACATACAAAGCCCTCAATGATTTAGCTCCATCATACATCAGAGATCTGATTGTTCCATACGTTCCTAACAGAGCACTTCGTTCTCAGACTGCGGGTTTACTGGTGGTTCCTAGAGTCTCTAGAAGTAGAATGGGAGGCAGATCCTTTACATGTCCTTCTCAAAATATTAGCATATTGTGATAAAGTTCATTATTTTCCATAATGTCATGATGAAAATTTAACATTCATATATTTTAGATTCATTGCACACTAACTGAAATATTTCAGGTCTTTTATTGTCTTAATACGGATGATTTTGGCATACAGCTCATGAAAACCCAAAATTCCTATCTCACAAAATTAGCATATTTCATCCGACCAATAAAAGAAAAGTGTTTTTAATACAAAAAACGTCAACCTTCAAATAATCATGTACAGTTATGCACTCAATACTTGGTCGGGAATCCTTTTGCAGAAATGACTGCTTCAATGTGGCGTGGCATGGAGGCAATCAGCCTGTGGCACTGCTGAGGTCTTATGGAGGCCCAGGATGCTTCGATAGCCGCCTTTAGCTCATCCAGAGTGTTGGGTCTTGAGTCTCTCAACGTTCTCCTCACAATATCCCACAGATTCTCTATGGGGTTCAGGTCAGGAGAGTTGGCAGGCCAATTGAGCACAGTGATACCATGGTCAGTAAACCATTTACCAGTGGTTTTGGCACTGTGAGCAGGTGCCAGGTCGTGCTGAAAAATGAAATCTTCATCTCCATAAGCTTTTCAGCAGATGGAAGCATGAAGTGCCCCAAAATCTCCTGATAGCTAGCTGCATTGACCCTGCCCTTGATAAAACACAGTGGACCAACACCAGCAGCTGACACGGCACCCCAGACCATCACTGACTGTGGGTACTTGACACTGGACTTCTGGCATTTTGGCATTTCCTTCTCCCCAGTCTTCCTCCAGACTCTGGCACCTTGATTTCCGAATGACATGCAGAATTTGCTTTCATCCGAAAAAAGTACTTTGGACCACTGAGCAACAGTCCAGTGCTGCTTCTCTGTAGCCCAGGTCAGGCGCTTCTGCCGCTGTTTCTAGTTCAAAAGTGGCTTGACCTGGGGAATGCGGCACCTGTAGCCCATTTCCTGCACACGCCTGTGCACGGTGGCTCTGGATGTTTCTACTCCAGACTCAGTCCACTGCTTCCGCAGGTCCCCCAAGGTCTGGAATCGGCCCTTCTCCACAATCTTCCTCAGGATCCGGTCACCTCTTCTCGTTGAGCAGCGTTTTCGGCCACACCTTTTCCTTCCCACAGACTTCCCACTGAGGTGCCTTGATACAGCACTCTGGGAACAGCCTATTCGTTCAGAAATGTCTTTCTGTGTCTTACCCTCTTGCTTGAGGGTGTTAATAGTGGCCTTCTGGACAGCAGTCAGGTCGGCAGTCTTACCCATGATTGGGGTTTTGAGTGATGATCCAGGCTGGGAGTTTTAAAGGCCTCAGGAATCTTTTGCAGGTGTTTAGAGTTAACTCGTTGATTCAGATGATTAGGTTTATAGCTCGTTTAGAGACCCTTTTAATGATATGCTAATTTTGTGAGATAGGAATTTTGGGTTTTCATGAGCTGTATGCCAAAATCATCCGTATTAAGACAATAAAATACCTGAAATATTTCAGTTAGTGTGCAATGAATCTAAAATATATGAATGTTAAATTTTCATCATGACATTATGGAAAATAATGAACTTTATCACAATATGCTAATATTTTGAGAAGGACCTGTAGTTATCAGGCTCCTCTCCTGTGGAACCAGCTCCCAGTTTTAGTCCGTGAGGCAGACAGCCTGTCTACTTTTAAGGCTAGGCTTAAAACTTTCCTTTTTGATGAAGCTTATAGTTGGAGTGGCTTATGTTATCCTGAGCTATCTTCGTTATGTTTTACCTCCATCTTCTTCCCTCCCTGTTGGATGGAGTAAGGGGGAGTCAGGTTTAGCCTAAACCGGCTCAGTTATGGTTGAGGTGCAAACACACCCTCCATTTCTGCTACCTGTATGACCCCCTCTCTTTTCCAAAGGTTATGGTCAATCTGAGAGAGGTATCCCAATCCTTGTGGTTTTTAGTATAACAATGGCCATCAGTGGACTCTAGATGGACAAACTGTCTACTTTTAAGGCTAGGCTTAAAACTTTCCTTTTAGATAAAGCTTACAGTTAGAGTGGCTTAGGTTATCCTGAGCTATCTCTGTAGTTATGCTGCCATAGGCTTAGGCTGCTGAAGGACATAATGGCCACTTTCACCCTCTTTGCTACATTCTCACACTACTCTCCAATTTTGCATTACTTGCTGTTATTTTAGTTCTTAGTTTTATGTTCTCTCTCTTTTCTCTTTCTAGAAGCTGCACCTGGCCTGACTCTGTGTCTTACTGTGACACCTTTCTGGAGAGGGGCATCGTCCAAGCTTCTGCTGCCAACAACTTAATGCTCACCCTATACCGATGATCCACATGGCCCTGTCTTTTAGTGTTTAACCCTTTCTCTCTCCTAGACATGGCGATTGATTAAGCTTAACTGTAACTAACTGTATGTGCTCTGTTTCAGACTCTAACCTTGAATCCTGACTCAGAGTTTATCTGTTCTTTCTTTGTGAAACGACTAAAGGAGCTACATCCATTAACATTTACTTTTCCTTCCCATAGAAAGGACTCCTGGATCAGTGCTTCTTTGTTCTCATTGTGTCTCTGCTCTGTTCTCTCAAACCCCCAGTTGGTCGTGGCAGATGGCCGTTCACACTGAGCCTGGTTCTGCTGGAGGTTTCTTCCTGTTAAAAGGAAGTTTTTCCTCTCCACTGTCGCTACACGCATGCTCAGTATGAGGGATTGCTGCAAAGTCAATGCCAGTGACTGTCAAGTCTCTACATGCTCATCCAGGAGGAGTGAATGCTACAAGTCACTGACTGGATGCAATCTGCTGGGTTTCCTTAGACAGAAAAACTTTTTATCCAATTTGAATAAATAACTGAATCTGACTGCACTGTTCAATGATTAGGATTAATTGGAATGTATGTACCTGACTTTTGTGAAGTGCCTTGAGACGGCATGTGTTGTGAATTGGCGCTATATTAATAAACTGAAACTGAATTGAATTAAAATTATCGCAACACACAGGGACCTCCCCATCAAATAAGTTATCAATAAACTGTGACACTTCAAAAAGCAGCCATATGGTGCATCTACAAGCTGATGGCCAGGGAGTGTGCTCTTCTATACTACTCAAGGACATAGTATAAACAGCATTATGTAACAACAAATATTGTTTCCCTTGAAAAATGTATTAGAAAAGGGTGATTCTTTAAAAATAAGTGAATAACATAAATAGAAACACAGTAGTGCAGTACATGAAGAAGAAGACGTGGCATTGGCCAACACAGTTCACCATTAATAGAGGTTTGCAATCACAAAAGGTCATTCCATTGTGTCCTAGCGAAGCAGGGGCTCTTTGAAGGCAGCAATTACAGCATTCACTGCTGCCAAGGCCCTGACTTATTTCTCTTCAGAGATTGTGCTGTACACAGTCCATTTTGCTTTTGTCCTATTTAACATCATTTTGTCTTCACTTGCTGTTCTGGGCTGTTGTTATGACTGCTGTGGCTCCTGGTACAAAGACCTAATTACAGTAATGGCAAGGGATAAACAGATAAACAAGCAAGCAGATGAACTGCAGGCCACAAAAAGAGTTTGATAATATGTAAACCTCCCACACTGCTTCATAAAATATATTCCAACAAGCTTGTCACAGAGGCCAGTTAAGGCTAAAACTGAGCAGATGACAGATAGCATACCATTAATGTGATGAAGCCCTATGCTACAGGTGCACTTGTAAACTAACAATTAACATAATTATACTTTTTAAAATTTTATATATATATATATATATTTTTTTTTTTCAGCTCACATGTGTATGCAGTGCAAATATATTCAAAGCATGTGCAGACGGCATAGCTCTGGGTAATATAGCAAAACCAGGTAACTAATGAGGATTTGTTTTACCACTGTTGCCTGGACTCTCTGGGAGCAGGGCTTAATCGTGACTGTTCATTGTGTCCACCGTTTAACCATGGGAGCCTGTGCTCACGATGAGGGCTTTGGTGCAAAGTGCTGATGAAAGATGGGGCACATCTAGGAATCTGTTGTCCTTGATCCTCCACAGTCTGATATTATCGATCCAAGGAAAACCATTCAGTGATGATTGTGTGGTTATTTGTGCTGCCTTTACCAGCTCTGAGGATTGTGCACTGTACTGTTCAAGGAATGTGTGCAAAATGTATGCTATTCTTTAAAAATATACTATATCTTGCTGTTCTAAAGACTATAATTCTGTAGTAGTCTAATGTAAGCAGGAATTCATTTCAAACACATGCACATTCAGGCACCCTCTCCAGATCTGTTTTTTATATCTCCATGGCAAAACAATTCCACTCTGTAAATGTATAATTCATCTGCAGCTCGCATAACCACCCCCTTAATAGCAACACTATCCTTCCCGGAAGGCACTCAAAACACTAACATTTTATAAAACAGCTGTGCACCATGACAAAGAAATCACTGGACATACATGGATTTCTAAGTAATATTAAAATCTGTCAACAATGGCCTTTCGTCGATATTTTACCAAGAAATTAGATAAGGGTACCCTGCCTTTACAGTTTGATTTGTAATTAATTTCCAGAAGTAAACATGCTCGCCAAAAACAGGTTTGAGTTTTTTCTTTAATTGTATAATTTTTTTTCTCATTCTATCACAGATTGGGATGAATGTTTTGCTTATGTGCAACCCCTCAATCAGTACCTTATTTATTTGTCATTTTTGACCTTTTGCCCTAGGTTTCTTTCATTTGTGTGTCTGTGTATGTCATAGCCTGCAATTATTAATGGTTTCTTTAGGGCTTTTCTCATTATTGGTTTTTGTTTCAGTTTAACCTTGTTGCCTTGGCTTTCATGGCTTGCATTCTGTGAGCTTCATCTGCTATGTTTTTTTTTTTTTACAGTAACGGTGTCACAAAAGACGCCTGGTCCTAGTTTGGAATGTAGCATTATATATTCATCCATCTATTGTCTTCATTGTCTAAAGTATATAAAATCCAAGTTTTTCACAAAAAAACTGAACTGAGTTTATCTTTTAGGGAGAGAGAGATTGATATTCCTTTGATAAAGTTAAACCTTTAATCAGCTAAAGATACTCTGAACATTTCTCCGCACCCAAATGTTTAAATTTCATGTTTGTTTGTTTGTTTGCTTATGCTTTGTTTCTTTATCTTATTATTCCTGGAAATGTATTAGTGGGATAACAGATAAAAATTGACTGTATTAGTGACAAGATGCAATATCATTAGCCTCATTGCAAAATTGCCTATATCAAATATGACTTAGACAATTATGCTATGAGACTCATGATTTATTAATTGAATTTCTAAGTAAGTGTAAATACAGTGATTCAAAGAATAAATATTTTTTACACTATGTTTCTCTTCTTCCTTTCTATAACGCATGTAATTACCGAACTACACAAATTACCGTATTTTCCGCACTATAAGGCGCACTTAAAAACCATTAATTTTCTCAAACAATGACAGTGCGCCTTGTAATCTGGAGCGCCTTATATATGGATCAATTGGTTATTTGGTTGATCCATACTGGTTGTACACGGCGCTCTGTCAAAATGTTTCAGTACGACTGGTAAACTACAAAGCCGCACCGCTTGCAGCATTACGGCTACTGTAGTCAGGGGTGTCGCTGAAGTAATAGTGGTAAACACCTGTACTGTGCTTACTCCAAGTCCAACACCACTTGTGTGTGTATAACGACCCCAAAATTGCACCTTTCAAGAGACACGCTTACGATGCTGAGTTCAAACTCAAGGCTGTCAGCTACGCAGTCGAAAATGGGAATAGAGCAGCAGCGAGAGAATTCAACAGTTAACGCTACTATATTGTGAATGTACTAACGTTTGATTTAGTGCATCAAACTGTTTCTTTTACGTGTTTACTGAATCAGGGAAAAGTTCCCTTTCACGTTTTAACTAACGTTTGATTTCAACTTCAACTTCATAGACTCCAATGCATTCCTAACGTGCGGTTGGCTCTATTCAATAGAATTCTATGTAGAGGAGACCTTACCATGAGAGTGAATGGAGTTATCAGAACGCTGGTTTGTAGTGTATTAATAAAGTTTGACTGACTGACTTATCTGACTGTTTTGTTGACATTCTCTTTAGCACAGCTCCATCTAGTGGATGCATAACGCAACCCCAGTCAAACGTTTGACTGCAGTAGCTTCTATTCTATGCGCCTTATAATCCGGTGCGCCCTATATATGAAAAAAGTTCTAAAATAGGCCATTCATTGAAGGTGCGCCTTATAATCCGTTGCGCCTTATAGTGTGGAAAATACGGTAACATTCAGATATATTTTTTGATTGTTTGTGAAACTGATATGTCTGTATATAAAAAGTCAGTTGTCTGAGCATCTAATGGAGATGTTCACAAGTCATCTTTTCAAGTCTGAAGTTTTTGAGGGATAAGTCCAACTCAAGTGTCAAGCCTTTGATGTCCAAGACAAGGCTCAAGTCTCTGTTCCAATTCAGAGTCAAGTTTCAAATTTCTAGCAGTTAAAAAAAAAACATTTTCTCATCAAATTAAAGCATCTAGTGCACCTCTAACACTGTATTGCTGTAGGTTACGATTCCAAACCTGTACTGTTTGTCCTTAGGCCTAAATCACCGCATGAACATTGTATAATTATCTCGCAGTCTTTAATAATTTAACATTTAATTTATCATCCAAAAATCAGTCAAAGGCTGATATTCTTTTGGAAACAGATCAAATGTAATATTTACCCTGTTAGAAATGTAAATCAGCATTTTGGCTCTAAGAAATACAATAGAAAGAGATTAAAACCAGCTAATACTGAATTTCTGAATGAATCAAACAATGTATTTTTTTGTCTTTGTAATGACAAAGTTAACACCTGTTTATCCCTGTCTTCATAGTGTCCACTCCTTCATTGTTCATTGCACCAAATTGGATTTGGGGGGTTTTCGTCTCACTTTGAGCTGGAGACTTTTTGAACAGTATTGTCAAACCATCTTCAAAATCCACATTTAAAATGCTTTTTTTCTCAATTCAAAATAATAAAGATGTTTAAATGGAAGGTATACATTAGGAAAACATAAGCAATGAGGCACAGTGTAGTAAGCAAATAAATGAGTTTTACACTTCTGACTGAATGGAACTGGAACTGCTTATTTATTGATATTTTCAGCCAAAAGAATCCTTGTATAGACAGAGTTAGCTTAACAGCGAGATAATTGCGGAGGTAAGTTATGTTTCTTTTGTCCTAACATCTGCTAAAGTTATTTTAATACATTGTTTATTTTGAGAGACATTCATGTGGTCATTATTATGAAGCTACAGCTAACACAAACAGATTGTTATGAGCTATTAACAGCCCATAAATCCTGAACATCAAACTCATCCCTTCACAGTAAAATACGTGCAACAGCTTCAGTCTGTGGCTGACTTACTGGCTTCCTTTCACTCTTTGTAACAGTTTTTATCTAATGTAGTAAAGACTCGGGTCTCAGTCCATGTCAAGTCTCAAGTCTTTAGGGCACAAGTGTAAGTCAAGTGTGAAGTATTTTAATTTTGCAACTTAAGTATGACTCGAGTTGGAGTCTCAAACTAGAGTTGCCATCTCTGACATCAACAGTATGCAGCTGCTCAAATTTCCTCATCTACTCTCTGTTGTCATTTTTTAAGTCCTCCTCTTTATTTACATTTTGCACTTTCTACATGAAAAAAAAAATCTGCAATGCTTTATGTTTATGATTTACTGGTTTCCAACCTTTGCAGCATCTTTTGTTTTGTTATTAGACTGTTAGTGTCGACACCCGCTTGAATCAGCAGTATTCCCTTCAGTCTATTGAAATCCTTTTCTTAACACTTTGTGGCAACTTCTCAGCTGAATTGTACCCTTTCATTGGGATGGTGATTTCTGAATCATAACAGGTGGTAAAGTTATAATAAAAACTTTGAGCTGTACTAAAGTAAATACATGCCAACTGTGGATTTGTTTTTTATTCCACACAATCTTTTTCATTGTGAAAGTGAAGAGATAGATTTTACAATTTAAACAACTGAACCAGAATGCACAAAACAGAAGACAATAAAGAGTAGTTGAGAGAAGCAATGGAGGGTGCCTGACATCTTTAGGTTAGTGGATATTTGTGTGACCAAGCATACTAAAAGAAACATCAGAGGGATCAGTTTTTCTACAAACAAACCAACTCATAACACTGGCAATTTTTTGAAGTTTGCAAGGAAATTTAATAAAGGTAAAATCGTGGAATAATATAACAAGGTCCAAACATTTTTTCCAATAATGAAAAAAAAACACAAAATGGTTTGTACCTGTCATGGTTGAATGGGAACTTATTTCAGCAGAAATCAGTGTGAGCAAAGATTCAAGTGCAGTTGTTAACAACTCTATTACTGATGTAGTGCCACTTTATTTGCTCCATCAAACAATGGACTAAAAGTAAATAATGAAAACTGAAATGAATGTCCAGTAAAGTGTATTGAGTAAAATTCACCTCAAGGACAAACATCTGTTTCTTAACGTTATGAGAAACACAAATTCAAAGCTGCTTGATCACAGCCAAACATTTATTTTAAGATAAAAAAAGTTGTGCAGATCATACATCTGAAATAGGTCCAAGGTAAAATAAGGTAAGAAAAAAGTCCATAACAAATTGATACAAAAAGCAAAAATGTGTTGTAGCCTTCGGCTTATGAAGTTAATAAAAACGTACCTAATGTTAAAGCCAAAATGTAACTAAAACAGGCAGCACAACTTTCCTTTAAACATATATTTTTTTTCATTCTACACAGTGAAAGATGATCATTTTAAAGAAAATATTCAGGTCATTTTTGGTAGATGAAGCATTTTTGTTATCTATGCACAGTATATTTTGCTAAATGTTTAAGTCATTAATTAAACATATTCTATCCTTCTATCCACAGAACTTGAATATTAAGTAAATAAATTATTCCATCTTCCTAATTTGTTTTCTTTAATTTTCTTTATAAAACTAGAAGGACACAATCGGGGAGAACTGTATTTGTCACTTTAATGATTTGCACGTAAGCCCTTGTCCGACCCCAAGGACAAGAGAACTCAATAACTGTCTCTGTCCAGATGCAGTAAGCCTGCTCGACAATCCCTTAAACCCCTAAACTCTGACATGCCTCAATGAGGTACATGAACTATCCTCCTTTGGGAGATTAAATTGAAACTCTTTTTCTCCAAACTCTTGATTAATTGGAATTTTTTCACTTGTACTCATCTGAATTGTTGCGTATCATCTTTAAGCAGTGGAAAATGATAATATTAGGGCTTGCTAATGAGACAAAAATGCACTTCATAACAGCACATTCTGTTTGGCAGTTGCTGGGAGTTGTTAGCGCCACTGTATATCTCTTTACATTTCTCCCTGTGTATAGCATGCATTTGTGTGTCTAAGAACCAAGGTGCTATAGTGCATTTGGCACACTATTGTTATCCTTGAGTTGAGTAAGGGTGCTTCTCAGAAAACTCTCTCTGAAGTGGGACAAGGAACAAAAAAATAAAATAAAATCAGAGGTTGTGTATTATTGAGTGTTTTTATATATACTTGGAACTGCTGCCCCCTTTCAACGTGGATCATTCTGCTCTATAGAAAGCAGTGTTGCCAAATATTAAACAGTACTATTCACTAGTTATACTTTACTAGTGCTGTTTACAGTGCTGTTGGTGTGGGGGTTTAAGCACACGGCTCACGTACTGAAGCTTTGGTCCCAGGTTTGAGTCCTGGCCTTGGCGATGTTTGCCACATGTATCTGCTCATTCTCCTCTTCTGTTTCCTGTCTGCCAACTGTCAAAAAATAAAAAATAAAAACAATAAAGCTGCCAAAAAATCTTCAATTAAAAAAAAGTAGACTCCCAGTCAGAGAAGACTTGTTGTAATTAGAGGACCTTGACAAACCATAGTAATCAAGCATGCCAGGTGTTTGATTTACTGAACCACAAGAAATTATTGGAAAGAGGCATACATTTCAAGAAAATGTTACTCCTTTGAATAGTTTTGTGCTGTGGCTACATATAGCCTAGATTTTCTGTAACTCAAAAGGATACGGTGTTCTTTTTTTTCTTTTCAATTATAGAGGAACTTTCCATTTTTTTTTATAACTTATTGATCGTGGTGTTTTCACCTCTTGTGGGACATTACCATTTTTTAGTGATGGGATGTTTGGCTCTTTTCAAACATTCTGCTCTTTTGATTAGTTCCCTTTGTAGAGCTGTTTCTTGCTTCACATTTTGTATCACTTAACCATATTTGTGAATAGTTTATGTAGTTTATTACGCAATAGTTTTGCAATAGTTTATTTGCAATTGAATGCTCTGCACCTGGCTTTGCAGTCACCAATGTCACTGAAATAGACAGATGTTGCTTCTTTTTCAGATTTGCAATTTCTAAATCTTTTCCAGACATGTTTGCATTTACATCTGGCACATCCACCCCCTTAATAATTTGACAGAATGACATTACTTTAGTTTGTGTTCATATGATTTTAAGATGATACATTCAAGTACAGTCTGTCCGCACACCCCTCTACCCCTCACTGAAACTTGCTACTAAAAGTTGGCTCATAGAACTGGATCGTGTGGAAATGACCCATCATAACCCCTTGAACCTTTTACATTTGGCCATGTTACAATCATAAAATTCACAGTAATTTTTAAGCTTATTTACAACAGACAAAAACAAAGTAGCACATTATTTTTAACATGAGGGCGAATTATACTTTAAAAACATTTAGTAAATAAATAAATGTCACATATGTGGCAAGCAATTACAACCAGTTCTCATCAAAAATCACCTGTTAACTATGGTCCAACTATGTGTACGTTTTTATCACTGTAAAAGAAAGCCATCATTAGAAAGTCCTATTTAAGTTTTGATCAGAAGCAATATCAGGGAAGACATCAAACCTGCGAAAGCGGTGCTATTGCCAGAGACCAGAACTAAACATTTTGGCCTAAATTGGAAACTTTATTTGTGGCAGAAAACTAACGCTGCATATTTTCTCTGTAAAACCCAATAGTGGCAGCATCATGCTGTAGGGATACTTTTTTTCAGCAGGGACAGGGAAGCTGGTCATAGTTGTTGAGAAAATTGATGGAGCTAAATACAGTACAATTCTTGAAATATTATGTTAGAGGCTGTAAAATACATAAGGGCTAGTGTTCACCTTTCCAGGTTGACAATGACCCTAAAATTCAACCAGGACTACAATCTAATGGTTTAGATCAAAGCATATCCACTTGTTGGGGGCTAAATATAAATGAACACTTTTATTTTGCCCTGCGATGGACTGGCGACTTGTCCAGGGTGTACCCTGCCTCTCGCCCATAGACTGCTGGAGATAGGCACCAGCTCCCTCGCGACCCACTATGGAATAAGCGGTAGAAAATGACTGACTGACTGACTGACTGACTTTTATTTTGCTTCAGACTTTCATTGGGAAAGTAATTAAACCATGTATCCAATTCTTCTCGCTACACAATTATGTAGTATGTGTTAGTCCATCACAATAAATCCCCCCCAAAAATTCTGTGAGGTTTACTGTTTAAACATGACAAATTGTGGAAAACTTTAACAAATCTAAGTACTTGCAAAACAATAAATGCATCCTTTGTATGCAAGTGAGCTGTTCAGTCTTGTCATTTCAATCTAAATCTCCTGTATGGTGTCCTCTGTTTGTAGATAAACTGTTTAGTCTCCTCTACATGAAAGGATTTTGAAGTTTTCATGAACTAACAAATTCTGTTGTGCAGTCAAGATGTTATATTTGGAGAAAATCCCTATAATTGTAGCGTTTTTGAATCTCTAGACATACTCAGAATAGCAATACTGCCTCGCTTGATATTATTTTTTCTTACTGCTGGAAGCATCCCTCTCTCTATTAAGAAGGGGTTTAAAACCCGACAGACAATTGTCTAGTCAGCAAGAACAAAAGAAACACTAAACCATCCAATTGCAAGAAGAAGCAACAGTAATACACAATAATTAATTTTCATATGTAGAATACATTTCTGAGAAAGTATTTTATCAAGATACAAAATTTGAGCACTCTTATCTCTTAAAAACTATTTCAGATAAAAAAGGTATTCACTTCAAGGATTTAACACTCAAACATAAACTGGAATATCGCGTGCAAACTACAGAGCAAATACTTTAAAAAAAAAAAAACGCTGCAATTGCCAAATTAACAGGAAAAACATTTTATTTTCAGTTTTACTGTCACCAATTTTATTTATGGCTTGCATAGAGGACCCTGGAATGCAGACTAGCAGGCAGCATGACGGTAAGTGCAAAATGATTTAATAAAAAAATTAAAAAAAACTCACTCTCAGAAGAGGCAGGAACAAAACAATAAACGGACAGGCAGGACAGGCTTGGCATGATCCACAAAAGAAAAAATGAGCATGATCTGAGAATGTTTCCAGAATAAACAGGACAGGTGTGTATATATGGAGTGTGACCAGGTGAAACAAGAAGACAGATTAACTATAGTAGGTGCAGGTAAACCGGATAACGTTAATTAACAGACAGAACAAAACGTGGCTGGAGCAAAAACAGAGACTCTTGAATACAAACAAACAAAAACTAAAGCATGACCAGAACCAAAAACCAAACTTGACAAAACATGAACAAGACTAAAACATGACCAGAAAAATAAACAGAAACATGATTCAAAACTTTAACTGTGAATAAGACCAACAAAAACCCAAAAACACCCACAAATCATAACAATTTTGTTGTGCACAAATCCATTGGTGCTTTACATTGCAAACTAATAGCACTTTTTTCACTGTAAAATTGCCCAACAATATACAACATCAATATAAGTTCTCCTTATGGAACAAAGCCCAGGGCTTTCATGAGGATCATTGCATAATCCACCTTTCAGATATGGCTCACTACCTCAGTATTGCTTTTTAAGTGTCATTTAGCAGAAGCATGGAATGGAGCTCACTTCATTGTTTGACTCTTTGGCAACCTATGCTGGTTGTTTCGCTTTAGCATCTTACCTCTTATCATTTAATACCCTTTGTGTATGTCTCCGAAAAGATATCTGCCATCTCTCCTGTGCATAAAATCCTATTAATTCCTCTATCCACTTATCACTTGATAGGTTTTGGAGGCATAGAATACAGAACAGGTTTCATAACAAAATCAGCATTTCCATGACAACAGTCCACTGATTTAAACGCTAAATCGAAAAATGTCTCCAAAAATTTAATAGGGACAGCCTTTTCAATTGTTTTGATAATATAGAATTCAATAAGTATCAATTTTGAATGAGTTGCTGTTTGTATATGTTGTTGGAAAACTTGTTTTAGTTTGCTGCGAGCTTATTTTACAGACATTCCATTTTGCTATAAATTTACATACTGTTGTGATCCTGGGATGGTCATTGTTTCCAAGTGTTGTCTTCTCTTTCTCACTCCCCTCTCTTTCTTTGGTGATGCTCTTTTGCAAAGGTATGGTTGTTCTTGCTGTAACTGCTCCCTTGATCTTCCTATCAAGCCACAGTATAAGACGTAACCAGCTCTGCTGGTTGCTGTGCTTTTAGTAATTCCAAGTTACTGATCTGTCATTTCCTTGTGCCCTGAAAACCCCTCCCTTTTTCAGAATCCTGTGAAGTGATTCTTTAATCTTCAAGGCACAGTTCATACCACTGCTTGAAATTCTCACATCTCTCCATGGCAGTTCACCTCTGGCCTTACAGAACCCTCAGCAACATTGCCAGAAATCAGCCAGTGTAAAAATACATGGATCATTCTCTCACCACTTGCCTGTCTAACCTGTGTTGGCTGTTTCAGGACACCCAGGAAAAACATTATTTCCCTAGAGTTGGTAACAAGCTACAAGTATATAACAAGCAACAAGTATGCTTTCAAAAAACACCTTAACTTTAGTTTTATCCTCTTGAACTCTGCTAATAGATCTCTACTCTTAGAACTTTCTCTGGAGGGCTGTATAAGTTCAACAGCTATTTGAAACATCAGATCATTATTCAAACTTTGCAACTGAGCTAATTCTGAACCTTACCTCTCCGACTGCACAGTGCTCATCCAGCTGAGTTATGAATTCCAACTCTCTAACATGACATTTTGTTGTGACTATGAATCTGAAAATATTATTTAATATTAATAATTTTATATTTTATCAAATAATATTTCGGTCTGTTAAGGGTTGTCCTGTGAATACCAGCCCAGTGAGGCAGTGGTAATAGGATAAAATCAAAAGGATGAGCCAAGCTCTGACATTATTGAACAGCATAAACTCTGCACACACACGGAAGGAATTCACACAATTTCTTAAAATACAATAATTTATTAACAAAAATAAGTCAACTCAAAGTTACACATATTTCAATCAACAAACTCTTTATTATGCTAAAACAATCCAACTAAACTACTAAGGAGAATTAAAGGATAACGAAGATTAATGTGCTATGTACAATATAAAGAAGTTGATTAAAGATGTTTAAAATCATAACCCAAAGAGTGATGCAACATTACCATGCAATGTTTATGTTTCAGAACCCAGGATTATCTTGGAACTAACTTAGGCAATAACCAGTACACCTTTAGACAACCATTAACAATGCAAGATCAGATAAAATATTATTTTAATAAAATAATCTTCTGTGTTTAAAATCACCCTTCAAGTAAAGTTTGTCTTAGCTTTAAAAACACACAAACACAGAACACAAAGCTGAGCACGTGTGCTGCAGATAGCCTGCTAGCACCAAGATAGCTGAGTTCAACACAAACAAAACCAAACTTCATGAAATAAAAAACGTTCAAATCATAAATCTTTCTCTATTACTCTGCCCAAACCTAACCTCGTATGAACCATTCTGAGGA
Source organism: Girardinichthys multiradiatus (assembly GCF_021462225.1). NCBI lineage: Eukaryota > Metazoa > Chordata > Actinopteri > Cyprinodontiformes > Goodeidae > Girardinichthys > Girardinichthys multiradiatus. Next base: position 20,892,322 of record NC_061801.1, read on the forward strand.
GTTGTCCGGGCGACGACGCAGTTTGACGAAACATCCACTTTGGGAATTATTTGCTTTTGCAGGCCTCAGAGAGAGAGTCAAGCAATTCTTATACCTTAATTTCCCTTTTGTATGAATGAATACTGGGTACACAAACAGTAATTCATCTGTACTTAACTCAGTGCATATGATCGATGATCGTATGACATCCTTGGATCCAGTTTGAAGAGTTTTTGTCTGTTTGCCAACAAAGAGACATTAGCGCGCTGTGCCTCCCCTGTCCCGATGATCACTGGTGTGGAAGAGAAAGACATGTGGGAGAAGTGGGGGTTTTATACAGACAGTGGCATCATGGTAAGTCTGCTGTTACCCCGTTTCCTAGCTGTGCCAGAAGTAGGTTAAATGCAATTTATTTTGAAAGTTCCAGAAAGGTTTGTACCGCATCTTTCATGTTGTTTCCATGGCTGTGGGTCCCAACAATTTAAAATTAATTTTTATTTGCTAGATGTGTTTTTATTTTTCAGAAAGTTTCAATATCTCATATTGCCTCTCATTCGGCCTCTTTTTCTTACTAATTCCACTTAGTCTGTGACTATTCTACAGCTGTTGGAAAACCAAATGGGGACAGTTACGTGGTTTTATTCCCCCAGTTTTGCATGTGGTCTTTTAACATTCATAATAACTCACTGCAAAAGACTACTTCTGTATGTATAGATCACTGGTAAACATTTAGAGTTTTGAACAGGATAGGTTCTATATAAAAACACTTTTTGTTTTTTGCCTCCAAACAAAAACAAAAACCTGAGCAAGACCTATGAGATTGTCACTAAACTGCCATTGTTTGACTATTTTTGTCAAAAAACAGCAAACTACAGAGCCTTGCAAAGGTATTAATACACCTTGAAGATTTTGTATTTTCTCACACTGCATTTTCCATTTTAATGTAATTGATTCTTGGTGGGAAATTTTATAACCTAACCATGTATTAAGCTTCTCCACAACTTTATGCTCTTTCCTTAAATTTCCTCTAACAAACCTGATGCCTTTAAAGGAAAAACTGTATGATCATGTTAAATTACACTCTAGTAGACTTTATTTACTTATTAGGTGATTTCTGAAGGCAGTTGGTTATACTGGATTTTATTTAGATATTACAAGATTATAGGGGGTAGACTTTATGCACACCAAACTTCTCAGATCCTAATATGTAAAAAAAAAACAACAAAACGAAAACCTGGTATCCCTTTCCTTCCACTTCACTGTTATCCACTATCTTGTGTGGGTTTATCACAAAATGTTACAATAAAGTGCAATGAACTTTCTGGTTTTAATGTGGCAAATGTGCTGAAGTTTAAATGGTATGGATACTTTTGCTAGATATTTCATGTGCCAGGGTTCCTTGAAGAGAAAAAGAGTAGTCTAAGTCTAACTGAGGAAGAGTTTGTTTTTACTGTTACCATCATCATCATCATCATCATCATCATCATCAACAACTGTATTTATAAAGTGCTTTAACACCAGACAGCTGAAACAAAGTGCTGACCATCAAAAGCAATAAATAACAATAAGGGATAAAACCAAGCACGCAATAATAAATTAAGAAACTAGCTACAAAACACAATAAAACAATGCAAAAACAGATAAAAACAATACCAGTACAAAATTAAATCTCTGGTTGAATGCCAGTGAGTAAAAGTAAGTTTTCAAAAGAGTTTTAAAAATGGGCAGTGAAGGGGCCTGTCGAATGTGCAAGGGTAGAGCGTTCCATCATTTTGGGGCCCCAATTAAGAAGGCCCTGTCTCCTCTAAGCTTCCGCTTTGAGCTGGGAACCACCAGAAACAACTGATCAGCAGACCTAAGTGATCGATTGGGAGTGTAATGGGCGGGGCCAGGTTATTTAAGACCTTAAAAACAAACAGAAGGATTTTAAAATGAACTCTAAAATACACTGGGCCGCCAATGAAGAGAAGCCAGGACCGATGTAGTATGCTCCCTTTTAGGTGTGCTGTTAGTGGACGTGCTGCAGCATTTTGTACCAGCTGCAGATGAGCAAGTGAGGACTGGCTGACTCTGAGGTAAATGGAATTACTGTAATCCAATCGCGATGAAATGAAAGCGTGGATTACTGTTTCCAACTGTTGCCTTGAAAAATTAGCTTTTATTTTTGCTATGATAAGGAACAATATTTTATTACATTAAACACTGCATTAAAGGTTAATGCTTAAAAAAAACAATGGAAAGCATTATTTTGGTGCTGAAAAAGTGAGGCTACATAGTAATAACTTAATTTCAATTTATTTGAAATTATTTGTCCTCTTACAGATTACATGTGTTCTTGCTTTTTTTGTCAAACTAAAATGTTTCAACACATCAAACAAATGTCATCAGCAGACAAAGAAAAGAGTAAGCATTAGAAGCAGTTTTTAAATCTAAACCAACCTGGACAAAAATGAACAAATAAAAAAAAAATAATAATAATAATTTTGGAGGTTGTCAGAAAAATCTCTCCAGAATAGTATTTTTTGTGTTATGCTTACAAATTTGAACTACCAAGTAAGACTTGTATCTTCAACCTCATTTAAATTCTGAATCTATACCTTTTGCCCTCACTGTACTGTTACCTAAAAAACAAACAACACAGACAAGGGGAAAATATTTAAAATTTCTGTGTAATCTGACTTCAGTAACTACAAAGTAGTTTAAGTTACAATAAGTCTGACTCTCAGTTTAAATTTTCATCATTGCCTTCCCAGGGAAATCAAGCTTCTGCATGTGTTGAATAACTACATCTAATTGAATTCACCCATCCAACTTACAGGCGTTTGTTTGGTGTTGTGGGGAAATATTAAGTGGATCTTAATCTTGGAAACAAAAAATAAGACCTAAGGTCATTGCGGAGTTGGTCTGTCACACATGGAGGTCCATTGTTTGATAAATGGAATTAGCAAACTATTATTATTCATGAAAGTCCCACAAACTCTTATGTGCTGACAGTTACTCGCAGCACAGTTTACAATAACTGTTGTGACTCAGCCAGTGTACTCAAGCACAAACCTTTCATTTTATCTTGGGACATTTTTATTTTTATTTTCAGGCAGGGCTGCACATTGGAGCAACTGTAACTTCTGCAACTGCAGAAAAATCTTTCTATAGTTTTACCATTGCATGTATGAGCTTACCCTCAGTACTCCTCCCACAGTTCCATGATGGTTAAGTTAATTGATAAGCATGGCTGTGTGTCTCTGTTTTGTTTGGTGATAGACTGGCAACATATTTTGGGTGTAGTATGTCTCCCCACCATTGACTGCTAGAGACACACACCAGACAAAAATCAAACACAAAAACTAATTTGGGGAGTTATCAATCGAAATAAAGAGTAATTGGTAAATCTGTATTTATTAATGTAGTTATAGAATTGATAGTAGTCAAAAAACAGAGTGCACACCTTAGAAAAAAAAAATGTAGTTAATAGATTACAGAGAAAAAAAAGACACAAATTCATTTTCCAATAAATATTTATCCCCTTAGATTAATTCAGAGTACCGTGGGTGCTTCAAAAATCTGTATATCCCTACTCTCTCCACGTGTCAAAAAGCTTGTCTCCACAATCAACAGTCACACAAAGCCTAGTTTCAGAAGACGTCAGTCTGTTAGCTGGACGGATCAGCACCCAGGGTTCCAAACCTGGCCCATTACAGCAGAGCTGTCAGTGTGCCTCAGACATTGCATCATTAGTTTAACCCCATGTCTGCACCAACACAAGCATTAGCAGAAAGTCCACTCTTGCAGTTAGAGGACACCAATTACTTTTATTTCTCAATTTTGCAGGGATGTTGAAAAAATTTAAATTTTTTATTTAACCAACAAAAACATAAAATAATAATAATCTTGTTTAAGATAAGTTCAGACAGTATAAGTCAAACACTGAGAAGGTAACAAACTACGCCATGCCACATGCATTTTGTTGTCTGCCTATGTCCAGTGTATGCTAAACCTGAATAAAATGCCCTGCAAGATGCAACTATATTTTATTGTGATACATCCACTGTCAGGAGGAGAACCAACAAATGTGTCCACAGGGGAGCCTCTAGCTTCTCTGTGTGTCTTCATGAGAACAGAGAATGCATGGCCACTGTCACTGATGTCACACGCAATGCTTGTTAGAACACAGTTATAAAAGACCACTGCTCCATGCATTTTGAATGAAACACTGTGTCAATTACAAGCAAAATGAGGACTGTACTTAAATATTTATTTTTAATGTGTGGTTTATACAATTATGTTAACAGTAACAAACACAGATATTATCAGTAAAAATTAATAAAGGAATACATTAGCCTGCACAGGCAAAGCCCTGAGCAATGATGTATGCAACTATGAATCTTAGTTTACTAAGAAAAGTCTCTGCAGGGGGGCTTCAGTTCTGAGTGCAGTTGCCAGGACTCAAAGAGTCGGAAGTATACATTTTAACAATATCCTGTATCCCATTTGTAGGGAAATTTACCAACTCATCACCATTTTCACCACAGTCATTCTTAGACGGAAGGAGCTTATTGCCAGGTTATCTTGGCAGGGGTATTGACTTTGATGGATTTCCAGATATTCTGCAGCCTGTGGGTTTCGATGCAGCCAGTGTGTTAATGATCCTATGCAATCCATCTCCTGCACACGCATTTTTTCTTGTGTATTTTGACATGAGCTATTTTTTTAACTGTGCTCTTTTGTTTGTAATAAACTGTAAATGCAGACACAAAGATAACTGTACTGCTTTGACTGCTTTTACCTGTAAACTTCGCAGTGAATAGTTTTTACGAAGAGCTCTCAACTTTCAGAGTCTTGGCGATTCATTTTTCTTATTTTTAAGTCTGCTGTAACTGCAGGAATCCTATCACCACCAGTCTGACAATGCTTTGGCTAAATCTTGAAATTGGTTGTAAGGCTAGTAGATGACAAAGCCTATTCTGCTGTGTATCATGGATTGTTTTGACTTGAAGGCAGACTAAGTCGTTATCCGTGCAATTATGCAACCTAATTATGACTGCTAGGGGGTAACCCTGTGCTCTGTACATCTGTCATGCATCCTATGATTCAATCCATTTATTTATTTATTTTTTTGCCCCCTTTGCATATGATTCAAAGCCTAGGATGTAGAGAAAACAGGGATTTGAAGGCTTAGGGCTGACATCCGTCTGTTGTTACTTTAATCTGATATTGCATCAACACTTGTCAGATTTTTTGGGATTTTCAGGGATTGATTTTCCCTTGGTCATGGAGTTCTTAGTTGAAGTGTTCTCTGCTATAGCTCTCTCTCTTTCTTTCAAATGCACAACATCTCTATCCAGAGAATCAGTCATGACAAACACCTGGGTCTATAGAGAAGGTTTCTTTTCTTCTCTTACTTCTTTTTATTCTTTTATATAACACCAGCATTAAACTGTATATCGGTTGAGTTTGAATGAGTCATTTGTGATCCGAAGAATGCATTATTTGCTTCCAAAAAAGTGTTGCATATTAACAAAGTTATAACTTACACTGCCACATAAATCCCAATGTTTGCCAAGCAATAAGATGCAGTAATGAGCTCTTGTGTGAGGATTGATCTATTTTCAAATCAAACTATTGTTTTCATGTGCTAAGGCCGCTGTGATGAGACCAGAAATTGTTCACTCAAGAGACAGATGGGACACTGTGTTTGCTGTTTTGTTAGCTTTTTATTGGCGTGATACTTTTTTATTTTTAAGTACTCCATTTTTTTTTGTATTCTTATTACTTTTGCTAACAATGGTGATACTGTTGGATTATGAATCTGAGAATATTATTTAATATTTAATATTAATGTTTTAATATTTTATCAAATAATATTTTGGTGTGTTAAGGGTTATCCTGTGAATACCAGCCCAGTAAGACGATGCTTCAGGTTGGAGGGGAGTTCCTGCCTGAAGTGGAGGAGTTTAAGTATCTCGGGGTCTTGTTCACGAGTGAGGGAAGAATGGAGCGGGAGATTAGCAGACGGATTGGTGCGGCTGCCACAGTAATGGGGGCACTGTGCCGGTTCGTTGTGGTGAAGAGAGAGCTGAGCCAAAAAGCGAAGCTCTCAATTTACCGGTCGGTCTACGTTCCTACCCTCACCTATGGTCATGACCGAAAGAACGAGATCCTGGATACAAGCAGCTGAAATGAGCTTCCTCCGTAGGGTGGCCAGGCACTTTCTTAGAGATAGGGTGAGGAGCTCGGCCATCCGGGAGGGGCTCGGAGTAGAGCTGCTGCTCCTCGACATCGAGAGGAGCCAGTTGAGGTGGCTCGGGCATCTATACCGGATGCCTCCTGGACGCCTTCCTCGGGAGGTGTTCCAGGCACGTCCCACCGGGAGGAGGCCCAGGGGACGGCCCAGGACACGCTGGAGGGACTATGTCTCTCGGCTGGCCTGGGAACGCCTTGGGCTCCACCCGGAGGAGGTGTCTGGGGAGAGGGACGTCTGGGCGTCTCTGCTGAGTCTGCTGCCCCCGCGACCCGGTCCCGGATAAAGAGGAAGACGACCAGTACGAGTACGAGAAAGGTGTGAGACGAGCTCTGACATTATTGAACAGCAAAACTCTGCACACACATGGAATGAATTCACACAATTTCTTAAAATACAAGAATTTATTAACAAAAACAAGTCAACTCAAAGTCAAACATATTTCAATCAACAAACTCTTTACTATGCTAAAACAATCCAACTAAACTACCAAGCAGAATTAAAGAATAACCAAGACTCATGGGCTATGTACAATATAAACAAGTTGATTAAAGATGACTGAAAACCATGATTGAAAGAGTGATGCAACATTACCATGCAATTTTATTTATGTTTGAGAACCAAGGATTATCTTGAAGAATCTGATGTGAAGTTAGTCTTGGAACCAACTTAGACAACCATTCACAATGCAAGATCAGATAAAATATTATTTTAATAAAATAATGTTTTAAGAATGATCTACTGAATAAAACCAACCTTCTGGATGACTAATTCTCAACGGGGTCTCATTAGCTGCCTTTATTTATTAAAATAATATTTAAAGAAATATTATTAAGGGAATATTTTGGAAAAGAGCCAAATCTTTCTGGAGAAATGAGGCTTAATGGTGTTTACTTAGTTATCAGATTTAGTAAAATAATGCTTAGGGACTATTATTTACTAGCTTGCAAACTAACAACCTTTCTGGGTAAATATTATTTGGCAGCAAGCACGTGTTCTTATCTGTTAGCAGTTGAAGCTGACAAAGGAGGCTGATACCTTAGCACCAGAATCAAACACACACCTTTAAAAATACCGTCAATAAAAGGGTTAAATGCATAAGCTCGGACCGCGCGTTATGGCCGATCTTCTGTGTTTAAAATCACCCTTTACTGAAAGTTTCTCTTAACTTTAAAAACACACAAAGAACACAAAACTGAACACGTGTGCTGCAGATAAGTCTGCTAGCACCAGGATAGCTGAGTTCAACCCAAACAAAACCAAACTTCATAAAATGAAAAACGTTTAGATCATTTCAATCTAAATCCTTCTCTATTATTCTGCCAAAACCTAACCTCTTATGAACGTGTTGAGGAGTTGTCCGGGCGACGATGAAGTTTGAAGAAACGTCCACAGTCAACAAACGGTTAGCTTTCGGCCAACCTCCGTAGCTGTGGGGGGGTTGAAGGTGCAGCCGCTCTGTGAACAAAGGGGTAGCTTCCAGCTAACCTCCGGAGCAGTAGCTGGAAGACGGCTTGTTCTGTCCGCTGACCAACTGCACGTTACAGTAACCACGGTGATGCTGGGCCGTTGTCCTTCCTTCAGACTCGGCTTCGTAGAGACCACGTCTCTGCAGGGAACTCTGGAACACACTTTGCTCAGACCTCAGAGAGAAAGTAAAGCAATGCTTATACCATAATCTCCCTTTTATGAATGAATACCGGATTCTTTCAACAGTAATTCATCAGTACTTAACTTGGGCATATGATCGCATGTTCTTATGACACCCTTGGATCCAGTTTGAAGAGTTTATGTCTTTTTGCCAGCAAAGAGACATTAGTGCACTGTCTCACCGGCCAGCCTCGCACAGAGTCCGGATGGTAGAGATCGGACCATTGGGGGAAGTGGGGTTTTATGTGGACAGTAGCATCATGGGAAGTTCGCTGTTACCCCCAATTCCTAAGTTGTGCCGGAAGTAGGTTAATGCAATTTATTTTGAAAGTTCCAGAAAAGTCCATACCGCATTTCCTGTTATAACTCATGGCTGTGGGTCCCAACATACTAATTATTGACTATTTTTAATCATATTTTTGGGCAAATGCAACCTCCAGGCTTCTAGGTGGTTTCAATCACATTCTTGTATTATTTTTTAAATACACAATGATAGTAAACATTTGTACTTGCAGCATGGTGACTGAGTTGGCTTTGGTTATGAGATCATACCAGAGTACACTATCATGTGAGCTTAAAATTCAAATAAAACAAAGTCAAACCTGAACTGTGAGATCATATGTGGGTTTAAAGATAACGTCTGCTCTTTAAATAATGAAGATAGAAGAAATGAAGATAAAACCCCTTTGACTTACAAAGACCATGACCAGTGTAAGTTTACTGACTAAAGAAAAACTATTGTGTTGTGTAAATGAGAGCATAGATGCACATGAAGGTTGTCTAATTGCCTCATCAGTAGCACCTTGTTATCATCAGAGTGGAAAGTGGCTCACATTGATGAACCCCACCACCCTGCACCCCCACCCTTCTCACAAAAAGAGGAGAACAGAAGAAAGCAGGAATGTTTGATTGGATATGAAAAGGATGGAGTAAGGTTAGCAATAAGGCGGATGAGAAGGTAGAATGTAAAAACTATAGTTGTCAAAGCTGTATAAATAAAAGACAGTGATATCCTTGATTAACCTTACAAAGCTGTCTTAGAGTATTTTATTACGAGATTGTGGTTTTTATTATTGAATTGCTTATAAGTTTAAAGTTAACACAAAGTAAAATATGTGCTGGTGATTTAAATCTTGAGTTGACTGAAAATGAACCATAAAACCATGCTCAGATAAATAGGCTGTACATAAAAATATGTCATCTGAATTAGACAGTACTGTACTTCAAAATTTGAAGATGTTATTCCATAATAAAAAGTGTCTTTAAGCATGTTTAAGCAACTCATATTATTTCTACTAATGCACATCAACACCAGCACAGAAACACTTGGCTAAAAACAAGCTGGACTGTTCCAATCATTTTTGTTGAGATGACCCACATCTACTGTATAATTTCCCATAAATATTTAAAATTCTAAGTTTTGGTACTTTATTATTTCTATTGCAATGGAAATCAGTTGAACATGTTTGTAAGAGATAATAAAACCCAAAATTAGAAAAACAATCATTTTTGAAATAAAGGTTTCATTCAAAAGGTTTCATTTAAAATGTTTAATGTTTCAGTAATATTTTTAATGAACAGGTGTTTAGATTATTCTAAATTTTTAAAATTCTCATTTGTTTTATGTACTTTCCACATAAAAAAACATGTTTAAAATACATTGCCTGTGCTGAAAAGACCAAGCTCTTCCATTGCTAAGAAAACAACTTTTGAATTAGAATTGAATCGTTTTTTTTGCAAAAAACTACTTAAAGTTTGACTTAGGATAAATTCAAAACATGCTTAAACACATGCTGAATAGTTTACATAAAGGCATCAGACACAGTTTAACTGAGACACATGACATGAGGGTTAGAATAATTTTATTAAAGTTGATTAGCTCTTCTAAACTCCTCCCTTACTCTATAGTCATCAGCTTACACACTGACATTATTCATTAAGCTGAAAAATTAAGCAATGGTAAATGACTCATTTGTGCAAGTGCACACATTTATACATAAAATACAAGCACCCAAGTAGGTCCATATGATATGTATACACAGAAAGTGCACTCATAGACTGCTTTGAAACAGTTTCACTGAGTCTTAGTCAGAATGGTTAAGTACATTTGATCAGCAGGCAACACTAAAAGAAAAAAAAAAACAGTTCAGTTTTACTTGAATTTTATCATTTGTGTTTACATTTAGTTCTTGTTTTTTTTATTTTACTGCTGAATTTTATGAAAGGGAAAAAAAGTCAGATCACAACATTTTGCATGTGTAACATAAATATATACATTAAATGTTTTATTAAATTATTTTCATTATTTTAGACATCAAAACCTTGGTTCAGTTTAAAGACTCAGTATAAATTAGCTGGGGATAAGACAGAGGACTTGGTGGAAGGTTGAAACCAGAGAATAGAAATAACATTTTGACTGTTATGATTCAGACCTTCCTGCAGGTGTTAAAAATGAGATGTTCATAAAAAAAAAAACAAAAAAAAAAACACAGGCATGTCAGCACATTAACATGACCAAGACAATACATATGTTCAGGAAAATGTGGAGGGTCAATTTGTGTCATGGCTGTCATTGTGTGTATGTGGGTGCATGAGCTGTTGTTTGTCATACAACCATTTGTGTACCAAGTGCTATGAGTTAGAGCCTTGGCACTACTTTACACTCCAGACATGCTCCTCCACCCACACAAGAGATTTGGAATGTACCACATCCACCTTACTCCCAGTAACCCTCTAACAAGAAGCCGTGCTGCATGTGTGTGTGGAGCAATAAAGAAATAGAGTGCGATTCTCCAATGTCACACCCTTTTACTCCATATGTTGAAACTGCTTTACCATTACTTGTTACAGATTTAGATTTTTAAGGACTTGTTCCCTCTTTCAGACTCATGTGCTCTTGTAATATTGCACAAAACGTTCATGAAATCTGAACGCTAAGCTCAAAAATTGGTGAAATTTTGAATGTTCAATACTTTTGCCAGAACAAAAAAGCAACATACAGCAACAATTTTCATTCCCCTCAAACTTGTTCATAGTACTTCAATGTATTTTGTTAGATTTCTGTGTCAGAATGAAGCGCATCATTTTGAAGTAGAAGGAAGGCCATACATGGTTTACAAAGTTTTTTTAGTTTTTTTTTTACAAAGAATAATAAGAAAGCTGCCCTATGCATTTGTATTTAGCCCCCTCAGAGACATAGTAAAATCCAGTGCAACCAATTGCCTACATTGGGAGGGACCATGTTCTGTCCCTAAGACTATCCTGAAGTAAATAGTTCATTAGGTTTTTTTTGGACCCTATTTAGAGCTGCTTTTTATCATATCCACATTCAAATTCCTGACCCGCAAAAATGACTCATAGGCAGTGTTTTGGAAAGGTAAGTCGATATTAACAATTTTAAAAGTTATAATTATGTAGAGTAAACTCCAGCAATTCATCCAAGGCAGTATCTATGGGAGACAGAGATTTTTCGATGATTCCAAAAAACTATTATGAGGATATTTCAGAATGTATGTTTGTTTTGAATATACAGATTCTGTGGTTGGATTTGGCTTCAAAGGAGAAGATATTGATTCTGTCTGTGCATGGCAGAGTGAGGCGACCACAATCAGAATTAGCTTTAATGGCCAAGACTGTGTGCACAAACAAGGAATTTGATTTTGCTTTGAAGCACTCCCAGCAAACAGACATTAGGTATAAATATATGAACCATAGAGGAAATAAAACAAAGGATAAAAGGAACAGTATGTAGATGTATGCCTACAGACAATTTATATATACTATATACATTTTACAGCAGAGGAGCTGACTACTTGGGCTGTAAGGTGTTCATTGTGTTCATTAGAGAGACAGAATGGGGAAAGAAACTATTTGCGGTGGCTGTTTGTACAAATAGCACTCCTTAGCAGCCCCAACCTGGGGGTAGAAGTCTAAACAGTTTGTGTCCAGATGTGTGGGGTCAATAGAGATGTTAGCTGCCATTTTCCTGACCCTAGACCTGTACAACTCCTGGATGGAGTGAAGGTCAGTTCTGACCACACCCGTGGACCAGTTGATCCACCTCCTATTTGTATGCAGACTCGTCATTGTCCTGGACCAGATCCTGGGGGGTGCCATTGCTCAGCTGCTACCCTGACAGGGTACAGCCATTTCATTCTTTTGTGGTGCATTTCTTGGGGACTGGGATGATCGTGGAATGCTTGAGGCAGTAGGGAAGTTAGTGCAGCTTCAGAGACTTGTTGAAGATCTGAGTGAAGATTTGAGCCAGTTGGTCAGTGCTGGATTTCAGGCAGATGGGGGAAAACACCATCAGGTCTTAGAACTTTTATGGCCTTCTGATGCTGAAAGAGCCTATTTACCTGTACATCTTCCTTAGTGATCTTTAGTGCAGGCAGGAGGTTAGAGGGGAGAGGGGAGGCAAGGAGTCCTTTTTTTGTGGGAGGGGGTATGGCTGAAAGGTTTGGAGGTGTGAATGGCTGACTTTCCAGAAGGAGCAGAGGAGATCAATGGAGAGCAGACAGGAAAGGTGTTGATTGTGGGAAGCAGAGCTGCAATGGATAACCATGAAGTAAGTGAGTTTTTTCAAGTAAGGTATAAGGCAAGGACTCGAGAGGACCTAGGTTGGCTTGTAATCCAACATGTCTTTAATAAAAAAAAAAAACAACAACAAAAAGACCATAAAATACACCAAACAGGTTACAGATAACAGTTAGAACTTTAAAGCAGGGTTATGGGACAGTATCCTAAGCTTTGTACATTTAACAAAGCACTGTTCAATTCACCATTTGAAACTGAAAGAAACATGGCACAATTGCCAAAACCTGCTGGTCCAACTTCTTTGACAGGCTACAAGAGAGCATTAGTCAGAGAACCAGGCAATAGGCCTGTAATAACTCTGAAGAAGCTGCACAGATCCACCATCAGGGTAGGTAACTCTGCCAACAAGACATCCATTAGTTATGTCATCCTCTTTCTTTTAAGGGAGAGTAAATACCATATCAAATGCTATTTGCAGTTTGCCATAGACCATGTGGGGCCCACCGCAAACTTGTGGCCAAAGGTGCTCTGAAAAAATGAGACCAAAATTAAATGTTTTGGTTAACATCTAACATTGCATCTCCCTCAATACACAATCCCCTAAATTACACATAGTAATGCCAGCATCATGCTTTGAGGATGTTTTTTTCTGCATGGAAAGGAAAGCTGGATTGATAAGAAGATAGAAGGAGCTAAATACAAGGCAATTGAGGAAAGAAACCTGTTAAGGTGTGTTCCAACCGAATGTGAATGACGTGACAGGAGTGAGTGATTTACATATTTCAGGAGCGAAGCAACGTGACCTGAACGACGGGATTAGTGCGTATGGAGCGAAGCGAGACTGAAGCGAAACCCGCAATGGACACGAAACATGTGATTTGAACGACGAGATTAGAGCGCATAGAGCAAAGCGAATTTCGCCTGAGTTGAAAAATCAGAACTTTTTTATCCATTCGCTTCACGTCTATAGCCCTCTTTTCAGCACAAACAAAATTTGTCATATACGTATGAAACTCACAATAGTTGCTCAGGGTACATCTACGTTGATGTCGGAAATCATATTTTATTATTATTATTTTTTCAGATGTATATGTCAGCATGCTTGATTTCTAGGTCCCCGAACAGCCGTTATTACATAATTATTCAATACTTATGGCTACCATGCTACATTCTGTTGTCATATCAGCTCTTGCCTCGTGTATTTTGACGGTCCTTGTCCCTTTGTTTAGGCACACAAATGTTTACAATATTTAGAAGATTTGGACAGTACAATTTGGCTGTTTTTCTATTGAGTTGAGATTTATTTACTTACCAAAGACAGATGGGCAGGCGTTCTGCAACGGGGATACAGCGCCTGTAGTTGGTGTCCTTGAGGGTGATTCGTCCCCCAAAGTGGGGCAGTAGGTCCTCAAACTGGGCCAAAGATACAGCAAAAACATACAGCCAAAGAGTTTAGATCAAAGCATATTCAAGTTTTGGAATGGCCCAAAGTCTAGGCCAAAATCGTGTAGAAAATGTATGGAAATACCTGCACATTGCTGTTAAAAGACCCTCTCCATCTGATCTCACTGAGCTTGAGTTATTTTGTAATAAAATAAATTAAATTTCAGTCTCTATATGTACAAAGCCAGCAAAGGCTTGCAGTAAGAGATAGTTAGACAACGTACTTACTTAAACAAGAAAAAATACAACACAGTAAAAAGCAGCAAAAGAGAGAAGCAAAACACTAATGTATTTATGTTTAAACCTTTCACATTTATACTGAGGAGTTTGAATCTAAAAGTAAAGAACTTCCCGGAATGTTTGTTAATGTACTTGTACTCATCGTATTCCGCTTATCCGGGACTGGGTCGCGAAGGCAGCAGACTCAGCAGAGACACCCAGACGTCCCTCTCCCCGACGCCTCCTCCAGCTCCTCCGGGGGGAGCACAAGGCGTTCCCATGCCAGCCGAGAGACATAGTCCCTCCAACGTGTCCTGGGCCGTCCCCTGGGCCTCCTCCCGGTGGGACGTGCCTGGAACACCTCCCAGGAGGCATCCGGTTTAGATGCCCTAGCCACCTCAACTGGCTCCTCTCGATGTGGAGGAGCAGCGGCTCTACTCCGAGCCCCTCCCGGATGGCCAAGTTCCTCACCCTATCTCTAAGGGATTGCCCGGCCACCCTACGGAGGAAGCTCATTTCAGCTGCTTGTATCCGGGATCTCGTTCTCTCGGTCATGACCCAAACTTCATGGCCATAGGTGAGGGTAGGAACGTAGACCAACCAGTAAATCGAGAGTACCATGGCCTCTGACTTGGAGGAGCTGATCCTCATCCCAGCCGCTTCACACTCGGCTGCGAACCGCCCCAGCACATGCTTTAGGTCTACGCTAGATGGGGCCAGCAGGACCACGTCATCTGCAAAAAGAAGAGACGAAATCCACTGGTCCCCAAACCACACGCCCTCCGGCCCTTGGCCGCGTCTAGAAATCCTGTCCATAAAAGTTATGAGCAGGACCGGTGACAAAAGGCTGCCCTGCCGGAGTCCAACATGCACCGGGAACAGCTCCGACTTAGTGCCGGCAATTAGAGGGTGACACGGGAGTGGATTTTCTCTCCTGTCCCATCCCGCTCCCACACAAAAATGTCTTGTCCCATCCCAATCCCAGGCCAGTTAAACAAAAAAAATCCTGTCCCGTCCCACTCCTGGTAAATTGACTCCCACTCCCGTCCCGCTCCCATTCAGAATGACTGCCACTCCTGTGCCACTCCCAGTTTTGTTTTCTTCATTTAGTCTTTTGGCAATTTCTTTGTTTGAAGGACCAGTTAGGTCCCTGTTTTTAGTTGTAGTAAAGGCCAGTTAAAGTAAAAATAATAATAATGAAGAAATAATAAAATATCAAACAAGGAAACAGACCATGTCTATCTTAGTTGAAAAGACAAAATGTACCTAGTTGTATTTTACTTATTTATTAAGTGATTGTTTCCTTTGAACAATGACATTACTTTTATGTTTCAAGTTGCTGAAACGAAAGAAAAATGCACCTAGTAAGAGAACTGTACTTGTTGAACAGAAGGCCAAAAAGGCATTACCTTCATAATTTAGAAACTGTACCTCAATGGTTCACAGCCCTGGTCCTCAGGGACCCCTTCCCTGCAGGTTTTAGATGTGTGTCTGCTCCAGAACACCTGATTCAAATTCTGACATGATCTCCTATACAGGATTCAAGAATGGAAGGTCAAACTGGACAAAATTAATACAATAAAATCATTATTAAATAAATAAATGTTGTGAATGTCCCATAAGTGAAGTAAATGTAACATGAAAGAAATGTAACATTAAATGTGCCATTAAATTAAAGGTACCATTTATTTATTTAATACAATAAATGTACCATTATATCATGAAATGGACTATTATGCAATTAAATGTGCCACTGAATAATTAAGTATAATTTTAAAGACGACATGACATAATTAGTGGTACACTTAATATTTAATGATGTATTAAATAAATTGTACATTTAATGGTACATTCAATTTTTTTCTATTTCACAACATATTTATTTAATATCTTCCCTTGATGAAGCCTTTCAACGAGGTCCGCGAGGGGACATGTGGGGATTTTTTTCTTTTTTGTGTCCCCACGCAATAGTCTTTGCGGCGTTATTTTGCAATACTTTGTGGGATAGTTTTCAAACCAGATAACTGCAAAAATGAAACAAACACTACACCCGTTTTGAGATTTGTTGAGTTTTATTTTGAAATCGGCCTTAAATAAAATTATCTTCAAATCAGACTAAAAGACAGTTTTTATCCACAAGCTGTCAAACAAACTACTGGACAATAAAACTGCACGGAACCACATCTGTGACACTTTGCTTGCTTATTACTGCTGCATGATGTGTACTTTTTTTTGTACACCATTAGTGTTTTTTTTTATTTATCGTGATTTGAACGGTTGTTCTTATCCTAAGCATTTAATCGCATTGTTTACTGCGTGTTAACTTGCATATGACAAATAAACCATATCAATGACATATCAGTGTTTGTTTTATGAGCAGTTTATCATCTGTGCTGCTGTTCCAAAATGCTGAACGCAAAAGTATTGCGTGGGGACGCAAAATAAATAAATTTCCCCATGTCCCCTCACGGGCTTCCGTACCTAACCTCTTAAATCTTTAGCGCACATGCAGCAATTTTGTTGGTCAGATGAGACTTGACACATGTTGGTACTTTTGGTTTGATGAATGAAGAGATGCAGGGCTGATTTAATCCAGAATCTGCCTTACAAGTGTCCCTTAATCACTGGTGAACTTGATTACGACTAAACACGTTTTACAAGCAGCAGACTGTGTGTTAACAGCGCTGCATTCAACTCTCCTGAAGTTCGGTAATATTTGCGACTTTCCTGTCAGCTCTATGAGTTTAATAGATAAGACCTTACTTCTGACTTTACGTTACAAATCCAATTTTACCACGTCCAGTTCTCCACCTGCGTTTGCTTCCTCCATCCTGAACGCAGGTGGAAAACATCGAGCAGAAGCACTGTTGGCTTGTGGGTTGTGTAGTTCGTTTGACTCACATTATAGTATAGGCTTCTTGGAAAAAAACTACACAATGGCGGCGTCGATCCAAGTTTTTTTTCTTAAAGTTTATAACAAAGTATCAGTTGTACATTTCCAAAGACAATTGATCCTAGTTTATTTTCCATCCTATTGGTTAGCTCCCGCTCCCGTCTGCTCCCGTTCATTTTCTATCCTGTACCGTCCCAATCACGTGATCTTTACTGATGCTGTCTCCCGTCCCGCGGGATTCCCATGGGAATCCCGAAAAAATGTCAGCCTCTACCGGCAATGCGGACCAAACTCCTGCTCCGCTTGTACAGGGACCGGATGGCCCCTAATAAAGGGCCCCCAATTCCATACTCCTGGAGCACCCCCCAAAGGGCATCACGAGGGACACAGTCGAATGCTTTCTCCAGGTCCTCAAAACACATGTGGACCGGTTGGGCAAACTACCACGAACCCTCAAGTACCCTGTAGAGGGTATAGAGTTTGTAACTGTGTGCTTTTGAAGTGTTTTTATTCACTCATATTAATTACATATCAACATTTGACATTGTTTTAAAAATTAGAAGTAGTATTTGGTATACAGTAGAAAAAACTCTTTGTAGAGATGAGTCAATTATGTGCATGCTGGAAAAGATGAAAAACAAATCCCATCACTACACACAACTTCTGCTCCATCTCTGTGGCTGGTCCACAATGACCTCAGCAGTTTCTTGAAGGATCAACAAAGAAGGCCTATACACAATTTCTCATTACGTAATCACATGCTGCAAACTAATATTGCAAGACTTAGTTTCTGCTTTAACATCTGGAGGCTGCCAGCTGACTTTCAAAGCAACAGAGCAATAAAGGAAGTTAGTATTGAGTGATAATGCTACACGAAGAAGGAAAGGGGGTAGCCAGCTTCTTTATTACTTGCACCATCAAATGTTATCAAATTAAGGCTGCAGCTGTATGTCAGAAACATCAGATAAATGCTTTTCAGGGACTGTTGTAACCCAGCACACAGCTTGAATGACAAAGGAGCACTGTATACAGTTATGCATAGCTGGTTCACTTTAATAAATGCATATCTGGATTTGTATCTATTGTACAGCATCCCCCTTGTATCTCAAGGGAGCTGCTGTAAATATATCCTAAAGACTGGTTAGTCAGTAGCTGTGCTGGAGTCAGTTAAACTCAGTGTCTTGTGGGCAAAGTAACCAGTGTGCTGTTTTTCAACTCAGTTCCTAATCACACACTAACTCACCTGGAAACCCTTCCAGCCAAGTGGTACACATTTAAACGTTTTTCAGATTGCACTATCATGATCTTCAGTATTCAACATGGCAACTCAGACCTGTAGATCAAAACATAGCCCCTGCATTGTATTTGTCTTTTGTTGTTTCCAATACACAGTCTGACTCCAGTGAGAGAATGCCAGTTGGTTCACACTTAAGAAGATTTGCAGGAGCCTTAAATACACTGCTCAAAAAACTAAAGGGAACACTCATATAACACATCCTAGATCTGAATGAATGAAATATTCTCATTGAATACTTTGTTCTGTACAAAGTTGAATGTGCTGACAACAAAATCACACAAAAATCATCAATGGAAATCAAATTTATTAACCAATGGAAGCCTGGATTTGGAGTCACACACAAAATTAAAGTGGAAAAACACAATACAGGCTGATCCAACTTTGATGTAATGTCCTGATGAGATGGCGGATGGTCTCCTGAGGGATCTCCTCCCAGACCTGGACTAAAGCATCCGCCAACTCCTGGACAGTCTGTGGTGCAACGTGACGTTGGTGGATGAAGCGAGACATGATGTTCCAGATGTGCTCAACCGGATTCAGGTCTGGGGAATGGGCGGGCCAGTTCATAGCTTCAATGTCTTCATCTTGCAGGAACTGCTGACACTCCAGCCACATGAGGTCTAGCATTGTCCTGCATTAGGAGGAACCCGGGCCCAACCACACCAGCATATGGTCTCACAAGGGGTCTGAGGATCTCATCTCGGTACCTAATGGCAGTCAGGCTACCTCTGGGGAGCACATGGAGGGCCGTGTGGTCCTCCAAAGACATGCCACCCCACACCATTACTGATCCACTGCCAAACTGGCCATGCTGAAGGATGTCGCAGGCAGCAGATCGCTCTCCACGGTGTCTCCACACTCTGTCACGTCTGTCACATGTGCTCAGTGTGAACCTGCTTTCATCTGTGAAGAGAACAGGGCACCAGTGGCGAATTTTCCAATCCCGGTGTACTCTGGCAAATGCCAAGTGTCCTACACGATGTTGGGCTGTGAGCACAACCCCCATTTGTGGACGTCGGGCCCTCATACCATCCTCATGGAGTCGGTTTCTAACAGTTTGTGCAGACACGTGCACATTTGTGGCCTGCTGGAGGTTATTTTGCAGGGCTCTGGCAGTGCTCCTCCTGTTCCTCCTTGCACAAAGGTGGAGGTAGCGGTCCTGCTGCTGGGTTGTTGCCCTCCTAGGGCCTATTCCACATCTCCTGGTGTACTGACCTGTCTCCTGGTAGCGCCTCCAGGCTCTGGACACTACGCTGACAGACACAGCAAACCTACTTGCCACAGCTCGCATTGATGTGCCATCCTGGATGAGCTGCACTACCTAAGCCACTTGTGTGGGTTGTAGAGTCCGTCTCATGCTACCACGAGTGTGAAAGCACCACCAACATTCAAAAATGACCAAAACATCAGCCAGATAGCATAGGTACTGAGAAGTGGTCTGTAGTCCCCACCTGCAGAACCACTCCTTTGTTGAGTGTGTCTTGCTAATCGCCAAAGATTTCCCCCTGTTGTCTATTCCATTTGCACACAGCATGTAAAATTTATTCTCAGTCAGTGTTGCGTCCTAAGTGGACAGTTTGATTTCACAGAAGTTTGATTTACTTGGAGTTATATTGTGTTGTTCAAGTGTTCCCTTTATTTTTTTGAGCAGTGTATTTTTCCACTCATGACTAATCTTTCTGACAGATGAATAATGGTCCCTAAATTGTAGGGAATTGTTGGGTTTTGGTTCTCTTTTGTGCCTGGTTTTCTTTTGCCATATTAATTATTCCTTTGTGCTTAGTTTGTTAGACTACTCCTATGTTCTGTTCCCTGTGTATTCTAGTTTATTCCCCATATATTAGTATCGGTCTTTTCCCCTTGTTGTTCTCGTTTGTCTTAGTTCAGCTCGTTTTTGTTAATTAGTCTCCTTCCTCATCTTCCCTGCTTACCTTTTGCCTTTGCTGTTGCATATTGTCTCCTGATCACACACACTGACATTCAGAATCCTTCAGCATTTAAGCTTTCTGGTTCCCATTGTTCTTTTCTGGATACTCCCATTATACTTATTTTTTTCAGTTTGCCTGCCTGTTTCTCCGTGCTCTCGTTTCCCAGCTTGTTTCTTTTTCCGTGTTCCTTGTTCTCCCTTTTAAGTTTTTAATTGTGTTTTATAAATTATCATGATCATTCCTCGTTCCTGTCTGCGCTTTGATCCTTCTTGTGCTGGGATTATGATTATTGATTAATTCATATTTATCAATAATTATAATTAAAAATCACAATTTGAGAAAATTAATTTCTTGACCAAAAATCCTCATTTATGAATCGAAACCAGAGATGTCTTCTGGTGTTGTAATTGTGGCTCAACGCCTTTAATAATTACAACCATTAAATACCCAGTAATAATTGATAACTCTTACCAGAGATGTCACTGTTTAATCAACCGTTTCTGCTGAAACGTGTGGAACTTTAACCTTATTTTGACTGACAAATCACAGTTGCACAAAATAAACACCAAACGCCTTCTCTTTATCTACGTGAAAATTTATTAAACCAATCAGCCTGATACAATCAGCTCTTCGATCCAATAATCTTCACCTACTCAAACATGCAAAGTTCTACACAAAAGGGTAACATATCTAACTAAACAAAACAAAACAAAACAGCAGTGGGTGTGTATGAGATGAAACCAGCAGTTATGGCAGTTATGGCAAAATAAAAGGGGAATATGGTTGAACGAAGCTTTGGGTGTGCCCCTCTCAAAGTGTAGCTCAGTGGGACACAGGCAGTCATAAACCTTCCCCCAGCAAGTTTGTAAAACTCAGCCCACACAAAGGATCATAAACCCTTTTGGCGACAAACCAGTAAAACATGAAGATTAAGACAAAGAAATTGGTTGATTTTCACCATAACGTTATGTTAGCAGTCCAGTTTCACGGTGCACCTGCTCTCAGGTGTTCGCACAGTAAAAGCACAATCTTGCAAGACTCAGCGGCCTCAGACATCAACAGTAATCACGTTTCAAAAGAACAATGGCATGCACATGCAATTCAGAACACATTAGACTCTAAGTGACGATTCTACATCGCACTAAATCTCCTCTACCCTGCCCAAACTATTCCTAATAAAGAAATAAAAATAAAAGGTGGATTTTACTTGTTGAAGTCTTCCTTCTGGGGCAGCGAGTGAGAGGAAAAAAAAAGGGGTTGAAGAGTTCCACGCGATACTCCAAGAAAGTGGTCAATCTCCGTCTTTTGGCCTCCTTAGCGAAAAGGAAAAATATGATCTGACCGTCAGCAGTCGACTAATACCAAACAAGGAGGGAATGTTGTGTCTCCTTGAAACTCCGTGGTTTTTGGTTACGTGTTAAACTCATGTCTTCGATCGGCAAAGTGAAATTTCTGGCATTCTCATTCCAGAAACCTCTTTCATTAATTTTCCGCCCCGTCACATCAGCCGCAGTGGCCGTTGAGTTTTGTAGGACAGACTATCATGCGGTACAAAATGGCCAATGACGTTGGAAAGGCATAGTGGCGTCCAACAATGTGCAAATGGTCCAATATTCAGCAAACAAGTGGTCAAACACTTGGAACTCATTGTGTTACTGCTCAATTGAATGCTCCTGACTAGGATATTTTCCAAAACTTTGCTTTTTGAGAAAAGCACTCATTTTCTAATGATCAGTTAATCAAATCCAACACTGTTGATCAATCTTTACATCAGATTGCAGAGATTCTTCTGGTTCTTACGCAACACTTTTGCTCAGTTACAGCTAGGACTTTCAATTGGCCCCTCCAAAACCTCAAATCTATTCCTTCTCAGGAAAGTTATCTTGCACTACTAAATGAGACTTGTTATTGATGCCTTGATGCACAACCCTGTTTATGTTGATAGCAAGTTCAATGGTGTAACAAGTCAGCCCTAGGCTTCAGGGCAAGATAGTCAAAGCATGCTCACTCCATCATGCTGCTGCATCACAGTATTAAGTCTTTTTTGCAGTTTGTAACCTTGCCTTCTCTTGCCCCTTGTTCAGCCAGTTGGCACTTAACATCTTATTCACCGATTCAAGAGTATTAACAAGCAGTGGCCAAGTGACATGCAGCTCAATCTCAAAGGTTATTAAATGTCATGATGTCTGCCTCTGATTTGGTAGTGTTATCTTTTCTCTCCCTGCTGGTCTATATGCTGAAGCAGCTTCTGATCTTTGAGACATACACAGTACCTGGCTAAACTTGGTGATGATAGTTTTATGGTCTGGTCTAGCTTTAGGTCCTTGACAACTTGTCATAATTGATGGAATCATGAATTCTGTTCACCAGAAAAATACATTTCTGAGAAAAATGTACAACCCTTGGTTTGTCATCATAAGCTCAAGCACACCTGAGTTATGATAATGATCCATACATCAGCAAGTCAACCTCTACATGGCTCGAAATAGAAAAAAATAATTTTTATGGAGTGGCCTAGTTAAAGTCTAGAAGTTAAATCCGATTGAGATATGGTCACAACATTTTAAATGGGACATTCATGCTTAAAATGGATCATGTGTCCATGATTTAAAACA
Organism: Girardinichthys multiradiatus; assembly: GCF_021462225.1. Taxonomy (NCBI): domain Eukaryota; kingdom Metazoa; phylum Chordata; class Actinopteri; order Cyprinodontiformes; family Goodeidae; genus Girardinichthys; species Girardinichthys multiradiatus. The sequence goes on from NC_061801.1 coordinate 20,915,120, forward strand.
GCTCTGCAAAGAGGAGTGGACCAACATTCTTCAATAGCGATACAAAAGACTAATTTCCTGTTACAGCAAACACTGGATAACAGCAATTGCTGGAATTGCTGGCATTATCAGTTGCTTGGTTTTGTGGGCAGTTATTTTTGGTGACTGTTGCTCGATGGGAAGAGTAGTTATCTTGAAGTCTAAAAGTTGTGGGTTTGATTCAGAGTTCCTTTCCTGTCATAGGTCAAGGTGCTCCTGGGCATTAACCACAAATTGCCTACTGATCAGCACATTAATATGTGTAAATGTGACTGGGTGTGTTGGGACCACACAGCCATGGGTGTTCAACACTAAAACTCCAGTACATACTTTCCTGGAACCTTTCAAGATAAAGTGCATTAACCTTCTTCCAGCACAGCCAGGAAATGGGGTAACTGCGGACTTCCTGTGGCACCAATACCCAAATAAAAGCCCCACCTTTCCACAAGTCTTTCTCTTCCACACCGATGACCATCGGGTCAGGAGGGAACACAGCGCGCTGAATGTCTTTTGCTGGCAAAAGGACATAAATTCAACTGGATCCAAGGACCGATCACCGATCATTTGCAAAAGTTAAGTAGAATGAAATACTGTCTGTGTATCCGGTATTTTCATTCATGAACGGAGAAATTAAGCTGTAAGAGTTGCTTACATTTTCTCTTCGAGGCCCCACAGAAGCAAACGGTGTTCCGAGAGAAGCTGTTTCGACAAGCCGAGTCTGGAGGAAAGACGACGGCCGCAACCGTGTTTACGGTAACGAACAGCTGGTCACCTTCTGATCGGGAGAAACTGAGGAAGTTAGCGGGAAGCCAACCTTTGCTCACAAAACGAACGCACCTTCTGATCGGAGGAAACTGAAGAAGTTAGCGGGAAGCTAACTCTTTGTTCACGACGGATATCTTCTTCAAACTTCGCCCTTGGACAACCTCAACAGGTTCAGAGTTTGGGTTTTGGGCAGATTAACAGATTGGTTTAGGATGAAATGATCTAAACGTTTTCATGTTATGAAGTTTGTTTTGTGGAACTCGGCTATCTTGGTGCTAGCATGCTATCTGTAGCACCCAGGCCGGTTCGGGTTCTTTGTATGTTTTAAAGCTAAGATAAACTTTATTTAAAGGGTGGTTTTAACCAGAACATTGCTCCTAACGCGCCATCAGCGCTTATGCATTTTAACCCTGGTATTTTAAAGGTATGTGTTGATTCTAGCGCTAAGCTATCTCTAGCTTAGCACTTTAGCTAGCTTCTTTGTTAGCCCAACGGCCAGCCGGTAAGAACACGTGTGCTAGCATTAAGGCTAGTCAACAGAAAGGTTGTTAGTTTTCAAGCTAGTGAATAATAGTCCCTGAACATCATTTACTAAAGTTGATAACTAAGTAAACACCATTAAGCCCCATTTCTCCAGAAAGATTTGGCTCTTTTCCAAAATACTCAATAATATTTCTTCAAATATTATTTTAATAAATGAAGGCAGCTAATTAGACACCGTTGAGAATTAGTCATCCAGGAGGTTGGTTTTATTCAGCAGATCATTATTTAAAACATTATTTTATTAAAATAATATTTAATCTGATCTTGCATTGTGAATGGTTGTCTAAAGGTTGTTGATTATTTTCTAAGTTAGTTCCAAAACTAACTTAACTTCACTTCCAGATTCTTCAAGATAATCCTTGGTTCTCAAACATAAACATTGCATGGTAATGTTGTATCACTCTTTTTGGTCATCATTTCTAATCATCTTTAATCAACTTGTTTATATTGTACATAGTCCATTAGTCTTCATTATTCTTTAATTCTGCTTGGTAGTTTAGTTGGATTGTTTTAGCATAGTAAAGAGTTTGTTGATTGAAATATGTTTGACTTTGAGTTGACTTATTTTTGTTAATAAATTCTTGTATTTTAAGAAATTGTGTGAATTCATTCCATGTGTGTGCAGAGTTTATGCTGTTCAATAATGCCAGAGCTCGTCTCACACCTTTCTATTCTGTCCTAATACCATCGCCTTAATGGGGCTGGTATTCACAGGACAATCCTTAATGGACCGGAATATTATTTGGTAAAATATTAATATTAAAATATTAATATTAAATAATATTCTCAGATTCATATTTACAACAGGTGAATATGGTTTAAGTGTAAACCGCTTTATCTCTTTTAAATAGTGCAATATGAATTCAGCCTATTTACTTTTTCACACAAGGCCAGGTTAGCTGCACAGTTTTTGACTTTATAAAAAAATCTTACTTTAAAAAATGCTTTTTGTATTTACTCATTTTATCTTTGTTTGATTTTAAAAGTTGTTTGTTAATCTGAAACACCTTAGTGAAACAAAAAAGCAAAAAGAGAAGTAAGTTTCATCATTGTAGACTATTATTACTATGCGTATTACTATACTTAACTTCGTCTATTCCCAGTGGCAGGTTGTCCTAGCCTCACGTTTTTGTGAAAAAAATACCTTGAGCTCCTTTGTGACTGCACTGACCTTTTTTTGGTGAACTACTCAAAGGGAGAATAAAAATCAATAGTTTATTATTTCCTATATTTTGACACAATCAGTTTGATTGTTGTAAGAAATATGATTATTGATGAATTAATATTTACCAAGAATTATAATTTAAAATCACAATTTGAAAACATTTATTTCTTAACCAAAAATCATTACTTACGAATCGAAATCAGAGATGTCTTCTGGTGAGGTAATTATGGCTCAAGGACCTTGATAATTACAATTATTAAATTCTCAGTAATAATTGATAACTATTACTCGAAGTAACAGTTTAATCAACTGCTTTACCAATGGTGGGGAACTTTGACCTTATTTTGACAGGCAAATCACTCTTGCTCAAAATAAACACAAATGCTTTCTCTTTATCTACGTGAATATTTATTAAATCAACAGCCCTGATGCACCCCGCTATTCTGATTCAATAATCTTCACCTAATCAAGCATGCAAAAATTCTACACAAACTGGGTAAAATAACTAACTAAACAAGATAAAACAACATTGAATGTGTATGAAAGCCATACTAGTAGTTATGGCAAGAACAAGAGAAAATATGGTACTGGGCGAAGATTTGGGAACGGCCTCCACCAGGCTGCAGTCACAAAACCCCAAAAGTTGGAGCTTAGTGAAGCACAAAGGGTCATAAAACTTTTAGGCGGCAACCAGTGGAAAAACACTAAGAGGGAAGATAATGCAACAGTGAGTATTCCACCATGAGGTTCTAGCAGTCCAACTTTAAGTTTATCTGAGTCTGCGCTCAGGTGTTCAAACACAGTGAGACACACAGCTTCAAAGCACGGCAGCTTTCAGAGCCCAACAGCAATCAAAGATTCAATATGACATTACATGCACCTACAACTTAGAATACATTGGACTATAAGTGGCAATTCTGAATCGCCCTAAAATCCTATCCTGCCCAAGCTATTTATAATAGAAATAAAACAAAAATGGGACTACTTGGTGTCATCTTCTCTGGAGCAGGGGAAGAGGGGGGAGTTTGTTTACGTCCATAACAAACTCAAAGACAGTCGGCCTTCCTCCTTTGGCAAAGCGGAAAATATGACGCACCGTCAGTAGTCGACTGGAGCAAAAACAAAGAGGAAAATTTTGTCTCCTTGGAAAATCTCTGTGGGTTTTTCTTGAATTGCGTGTTAAATCCACGCCTTCGATCGGTAAAGTAAAACTTACTGGTCTTCCTATCCCAGAATGCTTTGGCTCATTGAGCCTCTAATGAGTTGTCAGTGAGGAGAATTAATGAAAACCCATGTGTGAGTTTCTTCTCCAGAATGATACGCCTCCATTGCGTGGTAACCGCATCTCGGTTTCCAGCAGGAGAAAAGCAATGGTGAGGTGTCTCCTGTATCCTTATATAGCCCACTGTGACATCAGAGCTGCGACGCCCCTTCCTATTAGCTGCAATTCCTGCTGGGAGTTGTGGTAGCAGACGATACTGGGGTATATAGTAGCAAATGACACTGGGAGGGATAGTGGCGAACAAATGGTCCAACATTGTCTTGAGATTGTTAAAGGTTGAGCTCTGTTTCTTTGACATAGTTTGTTTCCAAGTAATTTTATACTTTGTCTGAAATTTTCAGGTCTTAAAATTACAAAAGAAATTGAAGCATACATTGAGTTTTATTATTCTTACATTTCCACTTAGCAGTTCAGAAATGGAAAAAATATGTTTAACAGATATGGCTTGCATAGAAAAGGATACATTGTCAGCGACCATGTAGTTTATGCATGTCACAGAGTTGTTGTGTGACATACATATACATGTTATGAAATCAGTATTTACATTCTCTTTTTTTGTACCACATTTAATTTCTGAAACTGTTGGTCTGGTGTAGTTTTTTTTTTTTTTGTCATCAACTATTAAAGTACTAACAAAATATCCACAAACAACTCAATATATGTCCATTTCCTCCAAGGACTCAGCTGCACATGCATAGCTGAATGTTGTCCCTTCACAAACAAATCAATAAAACTAATTTCCTTCATGTCAATTGTTAATTAAATGGCAGTTTTCCTTCAATTAAAAACTGACTGAAGTCCAAAATATGGCATGTAATGATATTTTTCCTCAGCATTCCCCAGGGCAGTCGCACATATCCATAAATGATTGCTAATGTGAAATCGTTTTCTGATTCATATCTACAAATTGCTGCTGCTCTTGTGGTATTATCAAAACAAGGTAAGCTTTATCAGCCCCCCACCTGGTAAGTGATTTTAAAATCTATGGGTTATATTACTAAGAGAGTAAGATTTGCTAGCACGCAAAAGGTCATTTAGAATTATCTAAAGGGTAGGCCAGAAAGTTATGCAGGAAACAAAGGTGACATTAGGTATATGAATTCACAGTGTGAAATATTAAATATCCAACAGCAATTTTATTTTGTTCAAGGAAACCCTTTCTCATTTCTGTGACATTTAATTCTGTGACATTAAATAAATTGCAACAGGGCTGCCACTTCATTCATTTTTATTAAAAAATCAACTGTCTTAAGTGTAAACTCTTTAGCTTTTTAAAGAGGTTCGAACTACAAGATGGCCAGACAGAAGCATAAATCCATCCAACTAAAATCTCTTATCTCTAAGCCAAAAAATAATGCATTTGTTTCTGGACTTGGTTGAGTCACCACAAGTGTTTTTGAAGATGCATGTAAGAAGAAGAAGGGGCAGGAGGAGGGTGGGTGTGATGTGTTGCAAAAAATGACCATGCGGTGCAAAGGTCTTGCTCAGTGGGCCGCAGCTCAAGTTAGATCTACAGCTTTGGCCGAATGTTTCTTGTGAAAATATATTAGCACATTGAAACTATCACACCACTTACTCTCTAGGATGTATAAAAGAATACATAACGTAAATAAGAAAAGCTTTCAGAATTCTCGGTGTGCATTGTTTTCTGTATCATGTAGGGACATGTGTACAGCCTGTCATTATCAGAGATAGGGCATGCATGGACATACAGGGGTTGGACAATGAAACTGAAACACCTGTCATTTTAGTGTGGGAGGTTTCATGGCTAAATTGGACCAGCCTGGTAGCTAGTCTTCATTGATTGCACATTGTACCAGTAAGAGCAGAGTGTGAAGGTTCAATTAGCAGGGTAAGAGCACAGTTTTGCTCAAAATATTGAAATGCACACATCATTATGGGTGACACACCAGAGTTCAAAAGAGGACAAATTGTTGGTGCACGTCTTGCGGCGCATCTGTGACCAAGACAGCAAGTCTTGTGATGTATCAAGAGCCACGGTATCCAGGGTAACGTCAGCATACCACCAAGAAGGACGAACCACATCCAACAGAATTAACTGTGGACGCAAGAGGAAGCTGTCTGAAAGGGATGTTCAGGTGCTAACCCAGATTGTATCCAAAAAACATAAAACCATGGCTGCCCAAATCACGGCAGAATTAAATGTGCACCTCAACTCTCCTGTTTCCACCAGAACTGTCAGTCGGGAGCTTCACATGGTCAATATACACGGCCGGGCTGCTATAGCCAAACCTTTGGTCACTCATGCCAATGCCAAACGTCGGTTTCAATGGTGCAAGGAGCATAAATCTTGGGCTGTGGACAACGTGAAACATGTATTGTTCTCTGATGAGTCCACCTTTACTGTTTTCCCCACATCCGGGAGAGTTACGGTGTGGAGAAGCCCCAAAGAAGCGTACCACCGAGACTGTTGCATGCCCAGAATGAAGCATGGGGGTGGATCAGTGATGGTTTAGGCTGCCATATCATGGCATTCCCTTGGCCCAATACTTGTGCTAGATGGGTGCGTCACTGCCAAGGACTACCAAACCATTCTTGAGCACCATGTGTGCATCCAATGGTTCAAACATTGTATCCTGAAGGCGGTGCCGTGTATCAGGATGACAATGCACCAATACACACAGCAAGACTGGTGAAAGATTGGTTTGATGAACATGAAAGTGAAGTTGAACATCTCCCATGGCCTGCACAGTCACCAGATCTAAATATTATTGAGCCACTTTGGGGTGTTTTGGAGGAGCAAGTCAGGAAACGTTTTCCTCCACCAGTATCACGTAGTGACCTGGCCACTATCCTGCAAGAAGAATGGCTTAAAATCCTTCTGACCACTGTGCAGGACTTGTATATGTCATTCCCAAGACAAATTGATGCTGTAATGGCCGCAAAAGGAGGCCCTACACCATACTAATAAATTATTGTGGTCTAAAACCAGGGGTTTCAGTTTCATTGTCCAACCCCTGTATGTCTTCACTGTCATGTTTTCAGCCAAAACAAACAAACAAAAACAAAAAAACATACAACTGTCAGACTGAGTAAATGCAGTTCTTAACTATCTAAATTTTTTTATTCATAATAGAACTTTTTTGTTGGTTCCAACACAGACATGAAGCAGAGTCACCAAGAGAAATTTGTTTGGTTCTGCTTGAAATACAACATGTGAACAATTTGTCTTGACCTTTATTTTTTTAAGATTGTGCAAACAAATATTTTATTTATTAAAAATATTAAATGCAAAAAGAACAGCCTGCATTTTAATTAGCAGTTACTCAAGTGCTGCCCTTTTGTGTTGTTATGGGCAGCAGACGTTAAATGGTTTCATACCTTTGTTATTGAACTTGAAAAAAAGTGGACAAAGCACAAACAGTCCTTTTATATTTTAATGGGCATATGCAACAAAATGATAATGAAAACAGTCTCTCAAAATTCAAATCATCCTGTGTAGGATGGGATTCAAATATTTTAAAATAATTCAAATATCAAAAGGTACATTGGCTTTTAACACAACAGGCAGTCAATCCTTAATTCACTTTTGAAACTAGCACTTTATTTGACCATCAGAATCTATTAAAGGCTTTAAATAAAAGCATTTAAAGTTACTTATTTTTTAGCCTCGCACCAGATGAGCTGAGTAAAAGCATGCACATTATAGAAATCAATGCATTTTGCTATTACATAGTGTGCAAAAGTACACTCTGAATTTAAGAAGTAGAAATGTTTTGTCACAAAAAACTGCTCTGTTAATGTATTTAATTTTAGTTTGCCAAAGTAGTTTTGATTGAATGGCTCAGATAAACAGCATATGGCTCAGCATATGGAAAGCATAATGTTTCAATTAATCATTTTCTAAGGCAATACAGTATATAGAATCAATGACATACTTGAATCTTTCTCTCCTTTCTTTCTATGCCTCTCTGTCACTGGATATCTTCTCTCTCAAAAAAAAAAATCTCTCACCCACTCACAGTTCCCCTGGGTCTGGGTGGGGTGAGTGGCTGTTCATCTCAAGCATGGGTCATCTACAGAGGCCTAGGAGCTTGAGGGTCTTTGCTGTTCCTAGGACTGCACTGTTCTGGCAATCTATGATGGTGGTCACTGCCAAGAGCTCCCAATGACTACGGATACTAATGTTGTCTTCACCTGCTATGCTATCTCTAACTCTTCCCTGAGCCCTTGGTATAGCCCTTGGGTCTCTTTGCTCTGGTGTTCAGGGCCTGCTCCTGCACTGCCATGATCAGTGCTTCCGTCCTGTCCTTCAGACCTGCCCTCTCTAGCCATTGGTAAGATTTGGTCAGCCACATCTTATGAAGGTTGTTTTCCTCTTATGATGGTTCCTACAGCTCCTTGTCTTTCCATTGTCTGAGACATTTACTGAGTGCTTCATCCCTTTGGGCTATCTCCCTGATACATCCGTGGAGCTTGGATGCTTCATCTTGGATAATGGCTTGGATGCTCACTAGTCCTCTACCTCTTTCTGTGCGCTCAGTGTATAGCCCAGGGGTCTCCAACTTCAGTCTTTGAGAGCTACTATCCTGCAACCTTTAGATACATCCATTCTCCAACACACCTGAATCAAATGGCTGAATTCCCTCTTCACCAGTCATTCAGCACCAGTGATTCAGATATGTTGATGAACCTAAAGGTTGCAGGATAGTAGCTCTCGAAGACTGGAGTTGGAGACCCTAGTATAGCCTGTGGATTTGGGGTAGGTAGCTTTCTTATTGTAACATCTGTGGTCTGAATTTCCTCCTTTGGCCAACCTACTTTCCCAGCAGGTTATCTGATTACTGACAAGGCAAAGCTGATGATTGCCTGGATATTGTTCTTGTCATTATGCTGACGTCTCAGAACTTGCCTTACTGCAGGTATTGGGCTGCTGCTACGTTCCTTGTTAACTTTGCCAATAGGACAGAGTAAACAGCCCTTCTGTAGATGTGTCATACACTGAGACACAAGCATTCTAGATTCAGTTTAAACTTAGTATTCAAATGTAAATGGTTTTTTCAGCCTTTCACTAAATAAACAACAACCCACAAAAAGAGTACCAGTGGTATTTACATGCTAGTAATTAAGTAAATAAGTAGGTAGTAATTAAATGAAAACTAAAATTACAGTAATAACATAAGTTTAGAATAGATATTGGTGTGATCAAGGAAATTACACTGGCACTGTGAAACTAACCAAAATCCAGAGATGTCTAATGCATTTGGCAAGTGACTTTAAATATTTACCCATGTTCGTTGTGAGTACTTTAAAGACACCATCCTTTGCCACAGTTCAAATTCTCCAGACATAAATGTAGGTGACAAAGATACCATTTGCAGAGTTTGTGGAAATGTATGCAAAGGGTGGGATATTTGCCTTCCTTCTTTCAAACATGAGGGATTCAGATATACCACAGGGGAAAATATGACGAAAGAAGATAACATACAGTTGTGGCTTGAACACTGTATTAAACAGGAAGGGCATGCAAATTAGGTTTTAAAGATTTTTTTTTCCTTAAAACATAAAGTCTATAACAGTGTTGAATCTAATCAAGTTTTGACATTTTTTATGGACCTTTTACAAAATAAGCAATTAATATTTAAACGTATAAAGAATAATACATTTCATTCTGGTCATTTGTAACTGTTTTAACTAGCTATCTTCATGTTGAACTCTTCTACCACTGGTAAAGTTTCATCTCATATATTCTCACATCAAAGACCTAAGATACCTATCACTCTCAATAAAAATGCCACTGTTTGTAAAGTATGCCTCTTGTGAGATAGTTCCTACAGCAGATAGTCTCAGGCTTTTCATGCTGGCGGTGTAAACAATCTTGATTGCTACATTTTTGAATGTTACATGCTGAATAAAAATTGATCTGCTGTTCTTAAGAAATCACCAAAAAACAGATAGCCTCAAGCCCCTGTCATAACATTTGCTTGTTAGTGGTATGCACATAGATTAAAGTAGATGAGAACTATAAGCACAGCCTTTTTTTAAATCAGACCTGTTTCTGTGACACATTAATTTCTGATGGGAAACTATTATGCTATAGGGATCCCTCTGAGGTTATCTCACACTGTGTGTTTAGCCTCTCTGGCTCTGTGCAAATTCTCAGGGAAAGCTTTGAACATACAATATCCCTGCTAGATTTAGCACATACAAATAAAAATTTTATTATAAGAGATATAACAGAGCCCTTTGACTAGCAGTCAGAAGATATAAAATTAGTCACCCATAACGGTTTCCATTGTTTTCTTCCAGTTAAGGAAGGCATATGCATCTTTTATTCAAATTTCTCTTTATCCAAAATCTTTATTCTAGCTCCGATTTATTTCTTAATTGAGTTAAGTTGCTTTGTCGCTTTCATTAGATTTTGTGTAATCATTATGCTTTGTGGTCCTTGCTGGCATTCTAGCAGCTGCATTCTGAAGTAGCTGTAATGGAGCTATAGTTATTTTAGGAAGACAACAAAGCAGAGCAATACAATTCCACAAGGTATAAAATCAGGAATCAGTCTCTGCATTAGACTAGGAGAGAAACGGCTGCAAAGTTCTTCAGATGATTGAATGCAGATTTAGTTTGTAAAACCAAATCTGTGGTTCAAATGTGATGTCAAGGTTTTTGACTTGATTGAAGTTGTGCTGTAAGTTTCTTTCTCTGGATGTCTGTGTGGATATGTGAAATTTTACCTTTGTTCTGACTGAATTAAAGGAACATTTCTACCACCCATAACTTGATATCCAAAAGAAGTGCAATAATGGGTCATTAGGACACAGCAATGTAAAGCTGTGGGTCATCAGTGTAAATATGAAAACAAATATCACGTCTGCTGATGACACTAACCAAACGGCTGCATAAAAATATTTGCACATTAAAGTCAAGTCTCATTTCTTTGAGGGACAAGTCCAAGTCAAGTTTTAAGTTTTTTTAAAGACCAAAACTACCATAATTTCATCATATACATGACATCTAGGTCACCTCTAACTCTGCATCGATGTAGGTAAGAATTTTAATATCTATTTATTCCTTTTGTAGGTATAAGTTACAACATAATAAACAAAGCACAGGGCAGTAGATAACAAAATCACTTAAACTTCTGAATGAACAGAACAGGAAGTGCTTTTATTTTGGTATTTACAACTTTACAACCCCACCAACTTTATTGTAAGCACACCAGAAACAGAACAGGTCATGATTGGGGCTGCATGATATCACTGACGTACCCCTGTGCCTTAAGCTTAAAGCTAACAGACCCTTCATTTGATAATGTTGTGGAATTTTCTTATCAAAGTGGGTAGAAGTTGACTCATAACAAGAGAAAATCCGGACTTTGTCTTTATACGTTTTATTCAAAGGCATTCAGCGTTTGAAGACCCTGACACTGAGGTTAGTCAGTGAAACAGAGCCCCGATCAACATTTACACACAGTATTTATACCAGAACATGACAGTGTTATCTCAACACTTCAAAGAGTCTGTGTTTTATGACCCCAGACCCTTCTCGGGTTCATAGGTAACAAAGTAACCTAGGACCCCCATCTACTCTCCCCGAGGCATCACCGTAACAAATGCCCTTAACCATTAAACTTCTGATAATGGCTTTACAGCTTCCTCCTCTAACTTCTGATAACGGCTTTACAGCTTCCTCCTCTAACACAGATGTTCACTGGAGTGAGGTAAACCAAAGGTCATACACTGTGGAATGCTTACTGCAAGAATTTCCATCACACTCCTTTCTTCTGATTACAAGATAATCACAACTAAAGGAAAATTCTTCAAAACCATCACCCCTCTCAGCTAACAGATAATCCAAAGCCATTCTAGTTTGCAAACTCATCGTTCTAATAGCTTAGGCTGATTGAAGTATAAGTTGTGACCGTAGGTAGTAAGTGAGCTAGATAACATACTCCAGACCAAGTAGCAGGCAGATACAGATATGATCTATTTCCACACATCCAACCCATGTTCTTAGGACACGAAAACCCATCTCTACTAGGAAAAGTAACAAGAACCCTGGTTAATTTACCTGCCATGCCATACAATTAACCTCCATCCGGTAAGGCTGTAAAATTAAGAGTTCACACAAGGGGATCTGGAGCCAAAGATTCTGAAATAGTATAAGGATCAGTCCTGACAGGACAAGGTCTAGATGTATTAATGCGGGTCAAGGCACATGAAACTGGTATTATAGTTTTACAACCCTCCGTCTTTCCAAGGAAATAAGGTGTACTTTCCTCCTGTGTAATACAAATATCTGGATCTTTAATCGGATTTCTAATACCCCGAATTCTATAAAGAGTTCCTGTAGAAGCACACGTTAAATTAATCTCACTAGAAAATCTACTAACATTTCTGCTTTTTCTTACAGTATAATTCCTCACCCAAGGAAAAATGACCTCCACCAACCGGTTATCTGGAAAGAAAGTAGCTAGAGTATAAGCAGTATCAATAGGAACTGGTACCAAAAATGGTTGATCATTAATAGCATGTGGAATCAAACAACAAACATAGCAACTATCATTTCTTATCTTCCTCACGGTTTGATGCATCAGTTGCCACCAGACATTATCAGCATGATCATAGTAGTCAGAAAAGTGATGAATCTCTCTTCGAATCAGCTGATGAATATTATTAGCACAATTCCTCAAATTAGCCACACATTGTCTTTGCTGTACCTTTTTCCAAATGAACACAAGAGTTATAAAAATACTCGCAATACCAATCATTAGCATCAGAACAGACCATCTTCCATTTAACTGCATCGTGACCTTGAAGTGGAATGTCCTTTCTTCTGGTACAGAAAACAAACAGTTTTTTCTCAAAGAAAACAAATTATAAACAACTTAAATAAAACAAAAAATCCTGCTGACTCTCCTGAGTGGCTTCAAGCTGCCCTGTTACCAGTCTGGTACAGGTGGGCGGTCGTAGGAAGCTCCTCTAGAAATATATTTAGAAACAGGAACTCTAACCTGCTGGAAGTTAGGCTTCCATAGTCCAACTAAACAACGGTGGAAATGAACACATTCAAATTTGTAATAATACCATAATGATAAATATCAAGCAATAAACATAAAAGTTAGATAAAAGCATCCGAGATATCCTCCTCAGAGTCAGTCTCGCTGTCAAAGTGGGAGGAAATAATCTCTCACTGTGGTGTGTGTGCAGTGAGGCAAATGACCTTATGATTTCTAACATTCAGGCAATGCGAAACTTTGCTTCGGTTTCTCTTCTGCCCGCATAAGATGCTTTCAATATAAATCCAGTGTATCGCTCTTCTGGCTCTTGCAAACAGCATGGATCGTTGTCCATCTCAGTGGGTCCAGACTTCTTCTGAGTTTTGTTTTTTTTTCTTGTGGAAAGTCACACTGCGATTTTCAACATGCAGGAAGGCAGATCTCTCTCTTTCAGGCCGTGCTGGAGAAGCGTCTCTGGCGGAGTAGCCTTGGAGAAGGGCAGGTTCCTAAAATCCAGACTCAAAAACGCAGATGTTGAACTCAAATCCCATATATGTGTGTATTTGTGTGTGAGAGGCAGAAGAAAAGTTTAGTATAGGTTCAGATTTTGCACAAAGAGATATTATCAGTCAGTCAGTCAGTTGACCCCCTGCCTGTCACTTCCTTCCACAACATGCACTATACTCCTTTCTAAAACAACTTTCTTTTCGCATCTCTAATGTCCCTTTTCACTTTTACCTTCTTTCCCGACTGATCGCAATATTTAAGACAAACAAAACTTCCTTCAGGAAAGTTTTAACTCTTTAACCCCTTAATTGATGCACTCTGTGCTTTTTAATCTTTTCTTATGTTTTTTTTTATTTTTATTTTTCCATCAACTGTTTTACTTGAAACTATTTACACTATTTAACTTATTTACACTCAAACTTCCACGCTGTGAAAAACCAAACTTATCTTCCAAATTAAAGCACATTTAACACAATCAACCCCACTTTTTCCTTTCATTATTTTATAAATCAGAGTATGAAGAAGGAGACACCCCTGATGCCTCAAGGTTCCGGAACCATTTTTTTTTACCTGTTCAGCGGCACGTCTGCCCACTGGCTTTTCTCCTTTATGAGGTGTAGAAAATTGCTAAAAACCACCCGCAAAACCCTGTGTTTTGCTTTATCCCATTGTTACCAATGAGAACCTCCCTGCCATTCCTTTTGCAGGGTAACTGGGCCCTCAGCTGATGTCCTCCCTCTCGCAACTCTGGAACCTAATTAATTAGTTAGGAGATGATGGTTAATGTGTAATAAAATAATAATATACATTATATCCTACAGAGCAACTTTTCACCCAGATATATTTGAAGACAAATAGTTCGGATCTAATCGTCCAGAAGCCGCAGGCGGGGATGAGAACTCCCCTCCGTAAAATGGAAGTGGACTGAGAACAACTCTCAGGCTGGCCAGGCGTCCGTGTCCCATCCTGCGGTCTCCTCTGGCACGTTAGATCCTGTTCGTGATGCTAAAATTGTTGTGGAATTTTCTTATCAAAGTGGGTAGAAGTTGACTCATAACAAGAGAAAATCCGGACTTTGTCTTTATAAGTTTTATTCAAAGGCATTCAGCGTATGAAGACCCTGACACTGAGGTTAGTCAGTGAAACAGAGCCCCGATCAACATTTACACACAGTATTTATACCAGAACATGACAGTGTTATCTCAACACTTCAAAGAGTCTGTGTTTTATGACCCCAGACCCTTCTCGGGTTCATAGGTAACAAAGTAACCTAGGACCCCCATCTACTGTCCCCGAGGCATCACGGTAACAAATGCCCTTAACCATTAAACTTCTGATAATGGCTTTACAGCTTCCTCCTCTAACTTCTGATAATGGCTTTACAGCTTCCTCCTCTAACACAGATGTTCACTGGAGTGAGGTAAACCAAAAGTCATACACTGTGGAATGCTTACTGCAAGAATTTCCATCACAATAACAAAGTACATATAACTTGATCTATTTAATATATTGCAATGTGCTACAGAATATAAACACAAAAAGGGACGGCCACACCATCACTGAATATAGATATGGCTAAACATGCTGCTAACGTTACAGAAGCCAAGTGTGCTGTTCATTCAGACAGATGGGGAACAGCAACAGGTCTGAAATGCTACATTTCCCTCCATGGCTCCAATAATGGTTTATCCAGCCAAGACAAAATACAATATGACATTTTTACATATTGGTAAAATGAGATAATATTTAATTCTTTGAATTTCTGATGGTAAAAAATATGTCAAGCTTTTTTTTGGTTTTATAGTGTACATGAAACAGCACATAGGCCTATATGTAATTTACTATTTAAAATGCTGCATCAAAACATCTACTGCTAGTTTTGTTAATACTAAATATACATAAAATGTAACAGAGAAAACCACTGCCATAAGCTTCACACTTTCAATGAGAGAAGAGTTGTAAATGTGTGCACCCTCAAGTCATACATGTAAAACTGGGGGTAAACTGAAGTAAACTGAACACTTTCTATGTGCGTTCTTTTTATTAAAGGGATGTAATGTGATTGTTTCATTAAAATGATCTTGATAAGATGTTACCTTAAGCTAAGGATTATTTTACAAAACTTAGATCAAGCAAAATCATAATAAATATATTTCTATTTTTACACAACTATATTGTAACATTGTATGAATTTTTGTTTGTGTGTGTTGTTATACCGTCATACTAAATGAGAAGTCAACTCAACATGTTTTCAGACACTTTGTTAATGGTAGTGACTTTCTTGTCACATATTTCAGACTAGCAGGGCCTTAGCATTTTATTTAATTACATTTATCAGAGGACTAAAGGCCAGCACAGGCAGAAGAGACCCAAACTAATTACATTAAAGCTGGAGAAAGATCGGCACCTGTGATGAAGAGATTTGACCACTCATGGCCTTACTGACATCAAGACCTTCCCAGTTGTTTATTAAATTGAGCTTTCATCCAAACACTAACAATTAAGACCTTGCCTTAGTTTCTGCCTTAGAGACCTTCAAAGAAATAAATTATCTTCAGTGTTTCTCAGACATCTCAGGCAAGTAAAAAGGTAGAGATTAGGTGAAAGAAAAATCGAATATATATATAGCTGCTCATGTCAGTGAATATACATTCTCACACAATAACACACTAACAAATTACTATTGCAAAACAGCAAAATTGACTTTGCTTCCATGCTGTTCTAATACCATCCCAGTATTCTCATCATCATGCAAAACCCTTTTTGTTTATTTTCTGCAACATTTCCTGGTCCACATTCCTGGCACAGTAAGCTGCAGGAGTACCATGATGCTCAAT
Source organism: Girardinichthys multiradiatus (assembly GCF_021462225.1). NCBI lineage: Eukaryota > Metazoa > Chordata > Actinopteri > Cyprinodontiformes > Goodeidae > Girardinichthys > Girardinichthys multiradiatus. Next base: position 20,931,199 of record NC_061801.1, read on the forward strand.
CACGTCCCAGGAAAACAAATCCAGCATTGCTTTGTGGTAGTATTTTCCCCTAGAAGAGAGAGTGTTGCTTTCTCTACTGTACAAGGTTTTCAACATCACTCAGAATCCTCTTGACACAAAAAGGTGATTGTGAGAGTGAGTGTGTATTTTAGTCGCTGTCTTTGTCGGTGTTTGCTGAGGGGTTACAGACAGGAACTTCGTAGTTTGCAGCTGTCACAGTGAGATGTCAATATTTATGACATGTTGTTTGCTCTCTGGTGTAAATTCGCTCTCTTCAGACATCTGCATCAGATATTTCTACATTTACAAAGCTTAATCAATTACTCCTGAATAAAAAAAACTGGAGAGCTTTAATCAGCAAATTATGGGGTGACATTTATCTAATTTTTTATTTAGTGAATTTTGGATATGTGTTTTCCTGTTTTTAAATTCTTATAAGCATATACACATTTAAGACAGTTTTAGAGTGCAACACAAATATCTCTTTGAAGAGCTGGGGAAATATCGTTATTAAATATGTCTCTTTACTCTTTCCGCATTTTACATATATATTTATTGCTCGTTTGTAAATAGATTTGGCTGTTTTGCAGCTTTTTGCATTACAAAGCAAAATTATGCTTAATACATCTTTAGGGGTGGGTACCAAATGTGGTACTTTTATAGGTACCGACTGAATTCCGTCGTTACTGTTGAGTACATATTCACGTAAATTCAAAAGGTACCATGTTTTGGTAACTAAACGCATCATTGTTACACTGAGAGTGTGGAAGAGTGGGCGATTTTCATGCCCGGACAGGAACACAGCATTGCAGGCACAAGAGTGTAAGGACGTCAGTAGCTGCTGCTACAGTCAACAAACCAAGCGTGGCTGATAGAAAGCACTCAAAAGTATCGCTCCAATTTTCAAAATGCAATGCAGATTACGCTTGCTGCAATATTTGTGACGTGGAGTGCAAGGCCAGTGGCGGGAATAAATCTAATCTGAGGAAGCACCTGGTTTTTCTCATCAGCCTCACATCTACAGCTACAACTCCTGTATCTTCTTCATTAAAGTTTATGTATTAGGTACCTGGCGGTAATGAGACCAGGTTACGTCAATCGGAGGTCACCAAAGTTAGTGTTGCTTCGGTGTGTAAGTTTGCCAAAACAATGTCGGACTCCGTAATTTTCTCTGGTCCCCTCCCCGATCTGACCAGTGACAACATGTTTAGCCGCATGCTGTCATTCAACCGCTGGTGTCCAGAAAACAATGTGGGTTACATTGATAACTGGCGAACATTTAGGGGAAAACATGGTCTGATCCGGAGAGACGGTATCCATCCCACTTTGGATGGAGCAGCTCTTCTTTCTAGGAATATGGCCGGATTTATTAGTTCTCCAAAACTCTGACAACCCAGGGTTCAGACCAGGAAGCAGGGTCGTAGTTTAATACTCCTCTCTGCAGCTTCTGTACTGCTACCCACCCATTACCCTATTAAGACAGTGTCTCGCTCGTGGCCAAAATTGAATAGGTTAAAGAATCATCTAAAAGGAGGAAATCAGGAAAATCTCATAAAAATAAACACAACTCAGACCGAAAAGAAAAATAAAACAATTAAATGTGGCCTACTGAACATAAGATCTCTCTCTTCAAAGACATTGCTTGTTAGTGACCCGATTTGTGACAATCAGATTGATTTATTTTGCCTCACAGAAACCTGGCTACAGCAAGAGGATTATGTTAATATAAATGAGTCAACTCCTACTAATTATTTAAATTTTCACATTCCTCGAAATACTGGGCGAGGAGGAGGAGTAGCAACCATCTTTCAGTCCGATTTATTGATTAGTCCCAGACCAATCAATAGCTACAACTTTTTTGAATATTTAATCCTTAGTTTTCCTCATCCAAATTGCAAACTACTAAAACCACTTCTGTTTGTTGTTTTGTACCGTCCACGAGGCCCATACTCTCAATTTTTAGATCAGTTTTCAGACCTTTTATCTGATTTAGTGTTAAATACAGATAAAGTTATTATAGTGGGGCATTTTAACATTCGTGTTGACACTGAAAGTGATAGCCTAAATATAGCGTTTAATGCTATCTTAGACTCAATTGGCTTTGCTCAAAACATTAACAAACCCACCCACCTTTGTCTTCATTCTCTGGACCTTGTGCTGACATATGGCATTGAGTGTAAAGACATAACAATATTTTCTCATAACCCTGTCCTGTCTGACCATTTCTTAATAACCTTTGAGTTTAATTTCACTGAGTACCCCACACCTGAAAGAAAATTTCATTATAATAGATCATTATCAGGCGATGCTGTAACAACTGTTGAGAATTAAAATCATTTAGTTACATATATGTGTTTAGTTTGCATGTGGAAACATTAAAATGAGATTTAACATGTGTGAGCCTTGAGGAGATAAATCACAGGGTCGCAGGAGTCAGGATGGAACAAGGGTGAAACAGAGGTTAGGAAGTTCTCAACAACTGCAAGCAGTACATGCTGGCTGTATGGATAATAAAGCAACAACTGCAAGCAGTAAATGCTGGCTGTATGGACAATAAAGCAATAAATGTCAACTTTTGGGCATGGTATAGATAATAAACTACCCACAAGGGGGCTTGTCTGATTTACAGCGCCAGACTGCATAAGGGGGAGGCACAGTCAGTAAGCTTTGAAGTAGATGGTATAAAGATGTACTGGCAACTGTGATGAGGCAGACATCTGGGTAAAGACAGCCATGCTTTGCTGAAACCTGAGATCTCTCCGTAAGGCCTTACGTAATTTTCTTTCTTTGTGTTATTCTGTATGTATTCATTTTGCATTGGAAATCATTGGACTTATTATCTTCCAAATTAAACTTGTGTTAATTTTAATTTCCTGCTCTTCATCTGTTCTTTCTCACGACATCCGGACCGGGTGAGGTTGAGGCCGCAAGGATATCAGTGATAGCCTTATTTTACCTCAACACAACCTTTAAATAATCTGTTCCACTTTTAATTTCCTCATTATCACTGAAAAGCACAATGGAGGGCAATAATTCTGTTTCTGCCCTTTCACAAATTGATTATTTTGTTCATAGTGTTTCTTCATCATTGCGTGATGCATTAGACAATGCAGCCCCCTTGAAAAAGAAGGTAATCATTCATAGGAGTCTAGCTCCTTGGTTTAATTCCGAGCGGCATACTTTAAAGCACAATGTTAGAAAATTGGAGAGAAAATGGCGCTCTACACACCTAGAGGATTCCTACTTAATCTGGAAAAATACCCGACTGTTGTATAAAAAGACACTTCGCCAAGCCAGAACAGCTTATTTCTCATCATTAATAGAAGAGAACAAGAATAATCCTAGGTTTCTCTTTAGTACAGTTGCTAAACTTACACAGAGTCATAGCTCTGTTGAGCCATCCAATCCCTTAGTTCTTAGTAGTCATGACTTTATGGGATTCTTCTTAAATAAAATTGATTCTATTAAAATGAAAATCTTTGACATACTCCCGAAGATGATTACTTCATCCTCGGCAAGTGAGACAACATTGGAAATAACTGCAGAACCTGATTTGTGTTTGGACTGTTTTGATCCTGTGAAAATATTAGCTTCACCTAAACCTTCAACTTGTATGTTAGACCCAATCCCAACCAAATTATTTAAGGAAGTGTTCCCTCTGATTACCAGCCCCATTTTAGATATTATTAATCTATCTTTAGTAAATGAATATGTACCACAGGCTTTTAAGTTAACTGTAATTAAACCTTTATTTAAGAAACCTTCACTTGATCGAGATGACTTGAAAAATTACAGACTTATATCCGATCTTCCGTTCTTATCTAAAATTCTTGAGAAAATAGTTGCTAATCAAATGTGTGAGCATTTACACAGCAATGACCTGTTTGAAGAGTTTCAGTCAGACTTCCGAGCTCATCATAGCACTGAAACAGCTCTGCTGAAAGTCACTAATGATATTCTTATGGCCTCAGATAATGGACTTGTCTCTGTACTGGTTCTATTAGATCTCAGTGCTGCATTTGATACAGTCGACCATAATATTCTCTTAAAAAGGCTGGAATATGCTGTAGGGATCAGGGGAACAGTGCTAGGCTGGTTTAAATCTTATCTGTCTGACAGATTCCAGTTTGTTCATGTAAATGATAAATCATCTTTAAGCTCCAGGGTTAATTATGGAGTACCACAGGGTTCAGTACTTGGGCCAATTCTCTTTACTATATATATGCTTCCAATAGGTCAAATTATCAGGCAGCATAGGATAAATTTTCACTGTTTCGCTGATGATACTCAGCTTTACTTATCCATAAATCTTGATGAGCCCAACCAGTTAGATAGACTACAAGCATTTCTTGAAGATATAAAAACTTGGATGACTTTAAATTTTTTGCTTCTAAATTCAGACAAGACAGAAGTTGTCATCTTTGGACCGGAGTCTTTAAAAAAGAAACTGCTTAGTCAGTCACTTAACCTGGATGGCATTAAATTGACCTCCGGTAATAAAGTAAAAAACCTTGGTGTTACTTTTGACCAGGACATGTAATTTAAATTCCATATTAAACAGGTTTCTAGGATTTCCTTCTTTCACCTCCGGAACATTGCCAAAATTAGAAATATCCTATCCAGGAGTGACGCTGAAAAACTAGTCCATGCATTTGTTACTTCAAGGCTGGACTATTGTAATTCTTTACTATCAGAATGTCCATAAAATGCAGTTAAAAGCCTTCAGCTGATTCAGAATGCTGCAGCAAGAGTTCTGATGAAAATTAAAAAGAGAGTTCATATTTCTCCTATTTTAGCTTCTATTCATTGGCTCCCTGTTAAATCCAGAATAGAATTTAAAATTCTCCTCCTCACATATACAGGTCCTTCTCAAAATATTAGCATATTGTGATAAAGTTAATTGTTTTCCATAATGTAATGATGAAAATGTTAACATTCATATATTTTAGATTCATTGCACACTAACTGAAATATTTCAGGTCTTTTATTGTCTTAATACAGATGATTTTGGCATACAGCTCATGAAAACCCAAAATTCCTATCTCACAAAATTAGCACATCATTAAAAGGGTCTCTAAACTAGCTATGAACCTAATCATCTGAATCAACGAGTTAACTCTAAACACCTGCAAAAGATTCCTGAGGCCTTTAAAACTCCCAGCCTGGTTCATCACTCAAAACCCCAATCATGGGTAAGACTGCCGACCTGACTGCTGTCCAGAAGGCCACTATTGACACCCTCAAGCAAGAGGGTAAGACACAGAAAGAAATTTCTGAACGAATGGGCTGTTCCCAGAGTGCTGTATCAAGGCACCTCAGTGGGAAGTCTGTGGGAAGGAAAAAGTGTGGCAGAAAACGCTGCACAACGAGAAGAGGTGACCGGACCCTGAGGAAGATTGTGGAGAAGGGCCGATTCCAGACCTTGGGGGACCTGCGGAAGCAGTGGACTGAGTCTGGAGTAGAAACATCCAAAGCCACCGTGCACAGGCGTGTGCAGGAAATGGGCTACAGGTGCCGCATTCCCCAGGTCAAGCCACTTTTGAACCAGAAACAGCGGCAGAAGCGCCTGACCTGGGCTACAGAGAAGCAGCACTGGACTGTTGCTCAGTGGTCCAAAGTACTTTTTTTGGATAAAAGCAAATTCTGCATGTCATTCGGAAATCAAGGTGCCAGAGTCTGGAGGAAGACTGGGGAGAAGGAAATGCCAAAATGCCAGAAGTCCAGTGTCAAGTACCCACAGTCAGTGATGGTCTGGGGTGCCGTGTCAGCTGCTGGTGTTGGTCCACTGTGTTTTATCAAGGGCAGGGTCAATGCAGCTAGCTATCAGGAGATTTTGGAGCATTTCATGCTTCCATCTGCTGAAAAGCTTTATGGAGATGAAGATTTAATTTTTCAGCACGACCTGGCACCTACTCACAGTGCCAAAACCACTGGTAAATGGTTTACTGACCATGGTATCACTGTGCTCAATTGGCCTGCCAACTCTCCTGACCTGAACCCCATAGAGAATCTGTGGGATATTGTGAAGAGAACGTTGAGAGACTCAAGACCCAACACTCTGGATGAGCTAAAGGCCGCTATCGAAGCATCCTGGGCCTCCATAAGACCTCAGCAGTGCCACAGGCTGATTGCCTCCATGCCACGCCGCATTGAAGCAGTCATTTCTGCAAAAGGATTCCCGACCAAGTATTGAGTGCATAACTGTACATGATTATTTGAAGGTTGACGTTTTTTGTAATAAAAACACTTTTCTTTTAATGGTCGGATGAAATATGCTAATTTTGTGAGATAGGAATTTTGGGTTTTCATGGGCTGTATGCCAAAATCATCCGTATTAAGACAATAAAAGACCTGACATATTTCAGTTAGTGTGCAATGAATCTAAAATATATGACTGTTAAATTTTCATCATGACATTATAGAAAATAATGAACTTTATCACAATATGCTAATATTTTGAGAATGACCTGTATTTGGCTTTCATTTCAATATCATCAGAAGACATTATATCCTATGATAAAAGCCCTCCTGCACCACCTTATTGAGCCAAATACTATAGCATACACAATTTGATCACCAGCCAAGCCAGGCTGCCACTGATTTTTTGGACATATTGAATTGTGCTGCATGAGAGCTACAGTTACAAAACTAAGGCAATCGGGACTCAAATTTTATAAAACTGACCAAATTAGAGCATTGCTTTCTTACAAACTACACAATACAGATGTTTTACTCACTTGTGGATACCAGTATACACCCACTATTCAGAACAGGGCATACATATTTCAAAGTCAGACTTAACTTTAATATTGTTTAGTGGTTTTGACCTATGCTTCGCCAGATTTATTAAATTTTTTTGAACAATGGGTGCTCATGAACTCAGTCACTACCTAACAATTTTGGGAGAAAGGTTTTTGTTTTTTTCGGTCACAATTGCACCACTTTGCACCCCAGTACAATATTTTGAGTAATTCTGAATCTAGAATACAATTCTGACAGTTTTTAAACAGTTAATGTCCTGGTTTTGTAAAGAAAAACATACAGAGAAAGCCGAACAGAAATCAAACGTTACAGAATTTGGAGGACACTGTATTGAAGACCAAAGCTCAGAGGCAAACAGCTGCAAAACTGCTTGTTTGAATCAAGACACTGAGAGAGTTTTTTTTTTGTTGTTGCAGTAATTCAGAATATCAGGTGAGGCCATACATGTATAGGTAACAGATGTGGAAAGATGACCTACATGCTTTGTCACCAATAGATGCAGAGAGGCTACCAAGACTGGTATATTACGTGTCATCTGTAGCAATTGCAGTAACTGGCTGGGATATGGGATAATCAATTCTTAGAAAGATATTCAGCAATTAATTTTATTCTTAATTGTTAATTTATATTCTTTTTGAAAAGATTGAAGGAAGGTTAGCAGGTTATGCAGTTTGGAAGAGTTTATATTTTAATGTTTATTTTTTGTTTGTTTTTGCATTTATGTGCAACAGCACATGTTTTTTGTGCTGCTATTAAACAAAAAAAAAATAAAGTTTTGATAGTTTATAGAAAACATAGAGATCTAGGAGTTATTGAAGACACAGATGGCAAACTGCAAAAGAAACAGAAATCTGACTGAGCGAAGATTCACATAAGGTGATGTGCTTGAAGATGGATTACGGGAAACAGAGCCACACGGCAGTTTAAAACAACTACATCACTGCTACTTTTGTTCTGCTTATGTTTGTTCCTGAAAAACAAGATGGATTTTATACAGCTTCGTGTAAACACATGTACAAATGCCTGCAAGAAAAAGTGCTGTTTTTACTTTTGACTCTGGCTTCATAGCAACATCTCTGACTCTGTATTCCAACTGCTTATGGTGCTTCATACGAACATCTTTTCATACGGAAAACGTGACAGTGGCTCTGCTGCATGGTGACCTTCATAGGAACTAGAATTTTGGTAACCTAAGCTTATAATCTTGTAGAAGCAAATTATTTAGCAGTCAAGTGTTACCAATACCTCACCTTCCATAACAGTATGGGTGAAAGTTTCTGAGATCCCAGCTGATGAACTTTTTTTTTTTACCTCTTAATTGCATTTTAAAATACCTGTCCTCTTTCAAACTCATGAAAAATTTTAATGTGTGTTCATTTTTTGTACTTTTATCCTTTTCTTTTGTTGAATTCCAAAAATAACCTGTAGGACATCACCATTAAGCTTATTAAGCTGACCTATAAAGAGTTTAGGCATAAAAGGCTGCTTAACTCAAGCGATGAACTAACATAACAGGCAACATAAGAAAGCACCAGTTGTAAAATGAGATATTTAGGCACTGGTCTGTCACAAAGATGCAATTTGTTCCAATTTCTCAGATAAAATAATATATAATACAATTTCTTGACACACATGCCATTTTTATTTAGCACAATCATTAACACCATGGCCAATAGCCAATATGTGTGTGGGAACAAATGATTTAAAATCACTGCTGACTTGTCCAGAGTATACATCAGTATTTTGCCCTTTGGCTGCTTTAGGCTTCACCCACCAAAATGCTGAACAGGATAAAAAAGACAGGGTATAGTCGATGAATGGAGTTCTTTTTTCCTTTATTGCACATCATGTAAATATAGTCAGGAACAAGGACTGAATGGAAAATAACTGAAAACTAAAGAACACCTGTATCAGACTTGTAGAGCTCTTAATCAAAATCCCTTAAGATGAAGAGAAAATCTGAGTTCTTAAAAGCCAAATGAAATGAAAAGAGTGGTGGTAAAACATTTTTAAAAGAACTGTGCATTGTCACTTTCATCTATAAGGCACAAATGCAACTGCCTAACAGAATTTTAAAGAGTCAGATGGAAAGAGTTTCCTTTTTTTACCTCCAACTTGTTTGAGACTGGCTTTGTGCATGCAGATACTTTTCAGTTTTCCTTTACATTGTTAAGACTTGAAATTTCTACACTTGATCACCATGTACTGTCATTTATCTAACATGCAAATGTTAAATATTTTTGACAATCCATTACTTTTACTTTATTATTTTACTTTATTATTAGAGATATAACTATATTCACCCTCTATGTCCACACTTGCACAAAATTTCCAGCTTTGCTGATTTCCTTCATGTTGAGATTTTCAATAAGACACAGGTCAGTCAGTCTGTCATTTTCTATCGCTTATTCCATAGTGGGTCGCAGGGGAGCTGGTGCCTATCTCCAGCAGCAGACACAGGTGTATGGAGATTTAAACTTTTTTTATTTTACTTGTGTTAGACACCAGCACAAAGTCATCCTGCATATACACAACAACCAAAATGGTCATAAAAAAGACCTTACTCTTACTAATGTCCGAGACTCCACAAGGATCTAAATTCTACAAGGACCACTCAACTCATATTTTAGGTGATTAAAAAAATAATAACACCTAAATTAACATTCCATTGGGAAATTCGGTTCTTTTCACAATAGAGCAACCAGGATCATATGAGGAGAAGAAATATTTCACTGAATTTAACAAATTAAACGTCAATGCAGGAAATTTTAGGATCATTAAGTCAATGTGAAAATACAGTTTCGTCAATGACAAAGCTGAGAAATGCGAGTTCTCACACTGCTATGAGAATATGTACATGATGTGTGCCTAAGCAGTGGAGAAAAATGTAATCTGAAAAGAAATGGAAATATAAATATATATTACATAGATAGAATTAGGAGAGAAAAGAGAATAGCAAAGACTGTAAGAGTTGCTGTCAAGTGGAAAATGGAAAAGTGGGAGGTAAGTGAGTTCATCACTGCTTGCTGGTACAATGCGTGTTTTCCAAACAGAGTGCCTCAGACCGGCCTGCAGCAGGCTACTGAGCCCACCAGACAGCCTTTGGCCATGTCCTAATCACTGCTTAATTATTTAGAGTGAACAACTGCTCTCAAGGCTGCTTTGTTTTCTTTCACATTGTAATCCTATTGCATGTGTTTGTTCTCTTCTTCTGTCTGGAGTCTGATACAAACAAAGCCTTTTTTTGTTTAAATTGCATGGTTTGCCAAGAGCAATAAGAGCACAAGTCCCAACAGTCAGCAGTTTTGAGATTATTTAATTGGCCTGCTGCAGTTGGAGATTCTATGTAATAAATGTTAGTGTCATTGTGCTGCATGTCACCTGAGCGATTTAGAGACCCGAAGGTTTATAGTCATAGAAAGTATCATTCTCAGATATTATTGTTTAGGTAATTAAAAACTTTATCAATAAGTAATGTAATAAGTAAGGTTTAAACCATAATTTTAAAGAAAAAAAACAATTTTCAAAGAAAATTTTCATATATATCCATTTAAATCAAATGTAATGCAACAGTGTTTTTAAAAGATTAGTACTTTCACAAACCATTGTACAAATTTTACTGTGGCATGACTTTGAGTATATCCTTGGGAATAAATAGTTTCTTTCAGACAGTTATATCTGTTTTCTCTTCTAGTCAATCTTAACCCAATAAATTCCATTTTTCTTCTTGTTTTGGTAGCTCATTACTTATGTAAATAAGGTTGAGTTAGTTGTCTTATGACTAGTAATTCTTGCAACAACAAAATAACTTGTATTATCTTCTATGAGTAAAATGCATAATGAACTGGACATGCTAGGAAAGAACTAAACATGTAACTGAATCCACATACTTAACTGTATAAATAATTAAAACCTAAAACTATTAAAAAAAGAGCAATAAAAAATCCTATGTATACATTCTACTGTATATGAAAATTATTTGGATCTCTAAGACATAACAATAACTGCTTGTTGGCACAGCTGTTAGCACTGATGTCTTAAAATATGAGGGTCATGGATTTGAATCCTGGAACTTATGTTTGGATTTCACATGTTTTTCCTTCGTGTATTGGTTCCCTGGTCCGCTGAAGGTAGGCGCCAGCTTCTCCGTGACCCTGCATGGATAGACAATGGTTGAATGGAAAACACTATGTACTGTTACATTTAATCATACAACTGAAATTACATACTTTTACCACCCCTGTCACATAAAGCCAGTGTTACATGAGACATGAATCTTAAATTTTCTGTAATGGTAGAATCAATCCTAAATAATTAATTGTTATTGAGAATTTAAACCAGTTAATAAACATTTTTGTTTGTAATCATGATAGATCAAATTTCAGTTTGTATGTTCATTCTGCTGTGCCCCAGCCATGGAATTAAATATGGACTTAAACTTGAACAAAGAGACTACTAGCAAAACACTTCTGGTGTCTATGCAGAGAAATTTAGTTTTGGATGAAACAATCTAAATCTTGTTTATGTCATGATGTTTTCCTTTGTGAGTGGTGCTAAAAATTTAACTATTTGAGTGCTAGCAGGTTATGTGCTCAACTAATGCGAACAAGCCTTGAGGCTAGTCTAATTGTTCTGTGTTGTGTTTTAAGTTAAGGCAAACTTTATATTAATTTGTGGTTTAAACATTTATATACATTTATACACACACAAAGATGAACATACACACATATGTATATATATATATATATATATATATATATACACACACACAATGATAAATACTCTTTCATGCTAAGAAATACAACAATGGCAGATTATGGCTTTTCATTCAGTTCCAATAATAATTTCAAATTATTCCTAAAATGTATTTAATGCTCTGACAAACACTGTGATGTTGTGTAACTTCAGTATGCTAAGTGCTTCGCTTTTATGCCAGATGGGCAATTAAAAATATGGTAAGTGCATGCTGAGCAGCTACCCACATACTGGTAGCAACATTGCCACATGTGGTGAGATTACCTGTGACAACCTTTATAATGGATTACTGTATGTGCCTCAGTCCTGGACTCACACATAAAACTTTTGACGTATTATCACAGGAAGTTATAAAGACTTTGGAACTCCAGTGACTCATTGTACTTGAATTAGAAGCTAAGCAACACTTAATTAAAATTTGCTACTGAATATGAGCATTAAAATTGCAATACACAAATAATTATGAATCTTTTTTTATTAATGCAGTTATTCAAGTAATGTATTCATGTTATTCCTTTATTGGTACAAGTTTTGTTCTCAGCAAGGAAAGCACCTGAGATGGCATGCAAAGCAATGTGCTGAGAAATAAATGCAGATTAAACTCAGGAGGTTGTGTTTAAAGAACTTTGTTAACAAGACTGATAAAAAAAAAATAATTAAAAAGTAATGACACCATGGTACAAACAATGGCCAGGCCAAAACACAATTGTGGCTGAGACTAGAGTTTTGCAAAAAAGAAAGAAAACTGATTTATTTTCTCTGTGTCTACCTATGTTAAACAGTTTAGGAAGAAATAACCTATAAAATTAGAACCAGCAAGCAGAACCAACTCTGAATAAAATGGAAAATGCAAACCTAGATGATACAAATAAAAAATCCAACATGAATCATGAAAATTAGAGCAAGATAACATAACCCAGTCCCTTCACCACCACCCTCCTTCCTCAAATATGTAACACATACTGATTGCGATGATCAAAGGCACAAATTAAAATCTAAATTAGATTCTGTAAGATGTCCTAATTGGCCAGTTGCACAAGGTGGTGCACCATGAAATGCTAACCCCCACATAAACTTGAAAAAGCTAATGAATTACACACCATCTGTGCCTGCTCAATCAGGTCTTTATTCTAATAATTATCATGGCAGTTCTTCAGCCTGCACCAATAATCAATCTATCTATTTCCTTTCTGTCTGTCTGTCTGTCTGTCTGTCTGATATGTGGTTGGTCAACCAAGACACAAATACATGAATATCCATGATAAATGTTCAGTATGTGCACTCAGTAGTAAATTAAAATGTTTGTTGTTTCTGGTATGTTTGAATTTAACTTGCTAACCTCCTGCTGAGTAAACTTGAGGAAAAAGAGGGGCTAGAATTATGCCATCTTCATTCATGAGTGTATCTTCCACTTGATCCCCTGTTTTACGTGAAGCGAAATAAAAATCCAGTTGACTGATGGACCTCCTGGCTATTTGGACATGTGTCTCTTCCTTCATAGGCCTGTCAGGGGGAAGTCCGGTTACAATGTGACAGGCCTGTGCATGTGCGTGTACTAACATTGGGTAGAAACATCTCTGTGGCCTTAGAGATCAGCCATTAGTAAGTTGTCATTCTAGCATGCAGTAACTGTCTTCTGGGGACCTGGGAGGAAAATTCAACCTATTGGCTTATAACAAGGAGGCGGATGTGAAATCATTACAGTCCAGATAAATTAAGCACCTGTAAGGGTATTGTGCTGGTGTTGAATATGGCCCAATTATTGTGGTTACACTATGCGGATAATGGAGTCAAATCTGCACTGTATATTTTTAGTTGACAGTGATGTTCTACACAACCAGAGTGCTACAAGTTATACACTTTAGCAGTATTAGACATTGAGTAACACATTCAAACTAATATGTTAAATCTTAGTGGTAAGTTGTAGCATATTTATCTTAAAAATGTCATCAAGAAAGATAATTCACATTTTATCACCATGTTTTTAAATGGTTCACACTGAAGGCAAATAGCTTTTTTTATGTAAAACTGAGTCAAAGTGAAAAGTTGTCTATTTCACAGTGACAGAGCTAACTCCTTAACAAATTCCTTAAGATGTTATGTCAGAGTGCATCCACCTGTGAATTTACTCCAATACAAATAACTCTGTGGTGTTACTTCAAGTACTTAGGCTAACGTCAGAAATGTTTTGTTTTGTTTATGATTATGTTAGCTAAACGCCAAGAACAATCATGATGGGCATATTGCACGTTACCTAACAAATAGCTAAGAAGTTTTTAAAATTGTTTTACAAATTTGGTACCCCTGCAGTTAATACTGGTATCCCTGAGGGTACTAAGGTGATACTACAGGACAGTTTATGTGAGTGTTGGACAGAACGTGGTGTGAAACTGAAAGCCTAGAATTTGAGAGTGGAGCAATAACATTGTTACCTGTTTTGGGATGCCTCAGTCCACATATTTTTCAACACAACATTGGCAATGGAGCTATTATTCACACATCTTCCTTCTTTTTTACTTTTGCCAAGTGAGCCATCGCTAGAATTGCTGGCAAGACCAGAGGTGGCTCTAGCCATTTTGGTGCCCTAGGTGAGGTTATGGTTTGGTGCACTACCCCACAACAGCTGTGTGCATTGAAGGGTTAACAGTTGAATTATGCAGACCAGGTTTAATATGTAATATAAAAAACGTAGCAGCACTGTATTAAAAATGAAATTTGAATCTTTGTGAAAGTTACAATTTATATTGTTTTCTGCCTTTATGGTGGTTTGGAAAAAGTAAAGGCTTATTTAATTGGCTCAGTAAAAATTGAGTTTCAGAGACTCCATGTGCAGACAAATATGTTTAATATTTCCCTAGTGCATCTGTGCATGACAGATGTACCAGATTTACCAATTTCTGTACAACATAAGCAATACATGCAGCTGCTGTATTTGAGCTGATGTGTTAAACATAAGAAATTATCTAGTTGAGATTACAGATTTATAAAAATACATAACCCATTTAAAAGATGTTGCTGTACATAGTTACACAGCAGCTACAGTATCTACAGAAGCATTGTAAGGGAAGGCTTGCTGTATTTAGCTTAAGAAAATCAGTCCCTCAGCACATAAAAAGCACAGACCTGTGCCATGCACTATATCCAAAAAGCACAAATTACCTGAAAAAGAGGGAGATGTTACTGTGAAATGACCTTTATAGCAGCTTTTATCCTCACCAGCAATAAGGAGATGGTCCAATAATTTCTGCCAACGAACTTATTGAGAATATTTAAATAGGGGCAAATGTTCTTTACTATCTCATTCAAATTTTGCCATTGTCTTCTGTTTTATCCAGGACCGGGTCGCGAGGGCAGCAGACTCAGTAGAGACGCCTAGACTTCCCTCTCCCCAGTCACATCCTCCAGCTCCTCTGGGGGGAGCCCAAGGCCTTTCTAGGTGGGCCGAGAGACATAATCCCTCCAGCGTGTCCTGGGGCGTCCCTTGGGCCTCCTCCCAGTGGGACATGCCTGGAACTCCTTCCTGTGAGATTTGTCTAGGAGGCACACGATACAGATGCCCAAGCCACCTCAACAACTCCTCTGGATGTGGAGGAGCAGTGGCTCTACTCTGAGCTCCTCCAGGATGGTCAAGCTCCTCACCCTATCTCTGTGAGGGAGTGCCCGGCCACCCTGCGGATGAAGCTCACTTCAGCAGTTTGTATCCGGGATCTCGTTCTTTCAGTCATGACCCGAAGTTCATGCCCATTGGTGAGGGTAGGAACGTAGATCAAACGGTACATCAAGAGCTTCACTTTTCGCCTTAGCTCTCTCTTCACCACATCCGCTCGGCACAGCGTCCTCATTACTCCGGTGGCTGCACTCATATGCATTCAAATGTCTGTTATCCTATTCTGTTAAAACTAAGAATGTGACAAATAAACAGTCAGATTATTTTATGTAATTTATTTAGTACAACATAACAGAAATAGTGAAAATCTTCATATTGAACATCTTAGCTTTTTTAGGGTGGGGTTGTTGGTTACATTTATTTTTATAGTTGTTGCATCAGTGTTTCCTCCATCAATTAGTGCCCTAGGCAAGCACCTGTGTGGCCTATGCCAAGAGCCAGCTATAGGACAAAACCCCCTTTGAAACATCCATTATGGCTGATGGCCTGGTGGGTACCAATAATGCCAAGAAGAATGCTGTACTTCTTTAGCACTCAGGTACTAAAGCAAATCAAATTTTCCACACTGGACACATTTTCACATCAAACACATTGCAAAGCCCCCCTTGCTTCTCCACATCGGTAACAAAAAATATTTTTCACCAGCACCGCTCATATGTTGGGAATTCAGTGCATTGTTTTCTTGCTAATCTGAAGGATTACATTTTCTTAGTGATTTTGTAATTAAAGAGGGTCAATTAAAATAAGGCAAACAATGTAAACATACAAAAAAAAGGACAGAGACAAACTTTTGTTTTCAGACAACTTGATGTTGCCCAAAGGAGTGGAAACAGCATTCCAGATCAAATTATCCACGCAGTTAGAGGCTCCTTCACTGTCACCACCCACACTGCTGACACAGACATTAGAGCCTTCTTTAGTCCTGAGTCCTGGGGCATATGACTTGAAGGCGAATTTTGCCAAATGGTATTGCACACCAACATGTCAGTCCTCCAGAAGTTGTCGCTCTTCTTTTCACCCACTCACAGTTTGCACTGACTGGTGAGAGGACAGTGATGTCAGCATTTTGTGAAATCGCTTTGCACAGGTTTGTCTCTAAACCTTCACTCTCCGTCCCATCAGACCTTGTCGTTCTTGTGTGTGCTGAAGACAAAAAAATAATAATCCAATAGATGAGCTTTGTTTTAATGCCTTTTAAGTGGTGCAGAGTTGACTTACAGGCTGCCGATCCAAGGGGCTTTCTGGTCAGTAATAAACGTCTCTACTTGCAGCAGCTCTTGCCCAGAGGACGATCATGACAAATGTGAAGGATTAATACTTTGATGGTATTTCAGAATTAGACATAGTGGGCTCAGGTCCTTTGTTAATTTAGAATGTGACCACCTTACTTCAGACAGTCACCTTCCAAGAGCTGCTCATGTAGCCATACTTATGGGTTTGAACATAGTTTGTTCCTTGGGGTTCTGCCTTATTGATCTTTGTAATGGCAGGAGTGCTGGCTTGCCCTGTTTAGTGGCTACGGTTGTTTGACTGCCCTTTAAACCCTACTCCCTATTTTACCCCTAAGTCATTCAACACTTAGCTTGTCAGCTTTAACCCCTGCAAGATGAAGTGACAGCTGGTCTTAGATCATTTTGTTGATGATATTTCTTTAATTTAATATTTTTTATCCAATACTAGTATTTAACATTCTACACATATTTCAGTTAATAGACAGTTAAGGAGGCTGCAACAGTTTTGACATTATTATGTTTCTATCATTTCATGATAAATTAACATAAAAAAAATAAGTATGGGGTTTTAGGGCACCATGTAAGGTACTGCTGATGTACCGACTTATCATACTTGCAAAAGTATTCAGGGCATGCAAGTATGCAATGGCAGCATTACCACCAACCCAGTATTATGTTATTGGTTTACTTTTCAGCTGTAAGATAGGGAAGCTGGAAAGAGTTAATGGGACTATTGATGGAACTAAATACTCCACATATGGGGCAATACTTAACATAGGGCCAGATATACAGTTGAATAATTTAGAAACTTTATACTGTCCTATTTGATCAAAATACTACGTTTAAATCATTGGAATTAACATTACAATGAAATGAAATAGAAATATTCTTTACTGGCCAACAGTGGGGAAATTCAGGTGTACCAGCAGCAAAGTGACAGGAAAATGGAAGCGTGTGCACACACACATAATGGTATAAAAAAACTAAATTTAAGAATAACAGACTGCATGCATATAAAAATAATGTACTGTTATTACAAATAGTGTATTACATACATTTTAATTTTATCAAATTAATAACACAAAAAAATACGACTGTAATGATGTAAAGTGACTTATTTATTTGATAAATAAGAATAAGAATTACAATTTTTTAAGGCTATTTGCAAACAATATTGACTTCAGTTAAAAATTTTAGAAAACAGCCAATATAAATAATGAAAAGAGAATGTGGGTAATACCATACTTAGTCTGAAAAAAAGTTATCACAGTCCAATATTAAAATGGAAACTACATTTGTACAACCAATTTGCTCAGTTACTGCTCCAATCAAGATAACGTAAATGAATAAATTGATACCACAAATGTCAGGTGATATGAGAAAATGGAGTTAAAACCAGTCTTCATTCTGTCTAATTTTTTGTTGAGATTCAATTTGATTTAAGCCTGCTTTTAAATTCACCAACAGGGGTCTCATATATATCAGTGATTCTGGTCTCCTGCTGGCACTGCCTGAGGCAAACGGTCCTCAAATTTATTAGTCTGAAAGCGATGTCAAGCCAGCACAAGAGAACATCTCATTTTGTCTTTAGCTCCCACCATGCCAAATGTCCAAGAAGTCTGTTTGCCTAAAGGTTCTGTTTCATCACGAACAAGGAAGAAGACAAACAAAGAATGAAAGATCATGGGAGCCTAATATGTGGTGGATAGCTGTGCTGAAGGTGTTTGGTATTCTTAAAAGTCAAGATATTCAGATTAAAAAGCTGTTTCTTTCCATCTTAGGAATTCTGGTCAAACATTTACTAGTTGTTTACTTAGTTGCTAACCCTTCTTAGCAACTAAGAAGGGTTGATTTTTCAGACTGAAAAAGTGGAGCAACTTTTGTAGCCCAAGCTACAAAACAAGAGGTGCATGAAATATTGTAATTAAGATTGTGAGTCAAACCTCTAATTGAGAGAAATTCATTGTGAATAAATTACCGTATGAACGATGAGGATGAGGAAACTGAACAATAGATGATTTTATGACTTGCATGAAATGCATGTGAAGACTCGCATACTTTACTTTTCTGGTCATGGTTTAGGTTTTTTTTGCTTGCATCATAGGTTGAAAATTGGAGGTCAGAGGAAGATGTGGGTTATACATCCTCCAACACACTTGTCATCACTCAAGAATATGAATACATAAAGTAGCATCACCCTCATTAAAGTATAGTGAGTGAAAGAGTAGCACCCATGAATCACCATGGATATCTTGACTAACATTTATATAACACATTTTTTTCTTCGTGCTACTGTACCAACCAGAGTAATACAGAAATAAGGTATATTTGGTACGCCGCTGCTACAGCCAAGGATAAGGGCAGGCTGCAGCGTGTCATTCGGTCTGCTGAGAAGGTGATTGGCTGCAGTCTACTGTCGCTCCAGGAACTGTACACCTCCAGGACCCTGAAGCGGGCAGGGAAGATTCTGGCTGATCCCTCCCACCCCGGTCACAGACTCTTTGAGACTCTCCCCTCTGGCAGGAGGCTGCGGTCCATCCGGACCAAAACCTCACGCCACAAGAACAGTTTTTTCCCATCTGCCACCAGCCTGGTTAACAAAGCCCGGAAACCACCCTGACACTCTCCCCCCCCCCCCCCCCCCCCCCCCCACATTTTTTGCTGACAGGACACTTGTAACCTGTAACTCTATGCGTTACATTAACGCTCAGCTTGGACTCCTGCTTTACTTGCACAATGATCACCTATGATCACCTGCACTGTTGTATTGCTCTTGCATCTTATACTGCTCTACTTTTACTCTCACTCACTTAAAACTGTGCACATATATTTATATTATATTGTAGATATATTTATACTGTTTAATTTGTACTGTATTGCACCAACTACGCCAAAACAAATTCCTTGTATGTCCAAAAACGTACTTGGCAATAAAACTTTTCTGATTCTGATTCTGATTTTCTGATTTATATCACCTAAAATCAGTGTTTTTATTATTATTATTTGGTTCTTGTTGTTGTTTCTCAAGAGAGACTGTATGCAGCCACACATTCACATAAACTTCCTTGAAAATCTACTGGCCTCTAGAACACAGAAAAGCTGACATTCCCTTTGTTTTAGTAGATATCAAATTAACAAAAATGCATTCTGTTTTTATTTGATGTCACTCTATTACTCAGCTGCAGCTAACATTATCAAACATGGGAGGCATCTGGAACGTGCTTTGAAAGAAGAGTTCCAGTTCAGTGACAGTAATTCACTGGAAGAAAAAGACTATTTCAAATTAAAAGTTACAACCAATAGAATTATGAAATGCAGCCAATTCAGTGATCCCTGAAGTATTTAATGTCTATGGCTTCTAAAGAAACTTATTATGTGTCACGACCACTTTCAAGCAAATGACTCTGTAATGGCACCATATATCCATTTAGCCTCATTGAGTTCCATGCAGTGTTGCTCTCCACAAGTTCTTTGCCCATCGGTATAGGCTTCAAGCACTTGACTGCAAGTGGACCATTGGAGAGTTAGTGAGTTGCAAAACTGTCTGGAACTGTAGGTAATGTGGTGATGTTAAAATCAACTAAAAAATTTTTTCTTCATACATTTATTCATATTAAACATCATGAATTAGTTCCGCCTTCCAATATTGTATATCAGTCAGTCATTTTCTACCGCTTATTCCATAGTGGGTCACAGGGGAGCTGGTGCCTATCTCCAGCAGTCTATGGGCGAGAGGCAGGGTACACCCTGGACAGATCGCCAGTCCATCGCAGGGCAACACACAAACAACCATGCACACACTCATTCATACACCTAAGGTCAATTTAGAGTGACCAATTAACCTAACAGGCATGTCTTTGGACTGTGGGAGGAAGCCGGAGTACCCGGTGAGAACCCACGCATGCACGGGGAGAACATGCAAACTCCATGCAGAAAGACCCCAGGCCAGGAATTGAACCCAGGACCTTCTTGCTGCAAGGCAACAGTGCTACCAACTGCGCCACCATGTATATAACCAATATATTCTGTAATTTGTGTTATTGATTTCTGCTCCAATGTATAGTTTGTACACACACACACACACACACACACACGGGGCTTTGACAGAGTGACACAAGGTATGTTTCAAGCTTTGAAAACATTGGAACAAGTGTCAGTATGTTTGTGATGGGTTCTTCTGCTTAGATAGTGAGTTTAGTGCATTTCCATATTATGTTATTTTTGTAAGATGCACTTTGTTAAATTAATATGGCACCATTAAAATTGTTTCTTTTCCCAGGGAATAATTATTCAACATTACATTTGAATGAATTTTTACAGCAAGAAATGGGTGGATTTCAAACAGGGTGATGATTACATAGTTAATGTAATGTAATTTATTACATTTTGTTAATTTACAAGCACAATATTCAATATATTTTAATGAGATTCTGTGTAATAGACCAGCACAAAATAGTACAGAATTGTGAAGTGGAAGAAAAATGATTCATGGTTTTTAAAACGTTTTAGAAATAAAAATCTGAAAACTGTGGTGTGCTGGCCTGCAGCCTATCCAGCCCCATATGCACAAAGGTGACGTTTTTTTATTTTATTTTTTATTTTTTTAACAGAACCAGATCTGATCTGTTAGATCAGACCAGGTTCGCCATTGTTCCTCACATGGACTACTTTTGATATATATTTTGATGCAGACTGTGAACAACCCACAAGAATTGCAGTTTTGGAGATGCTATAACCCAGCCATCACAATTTGGCTTTTGTCAGACTTTCCCAAAATCTATACTTCTTTACTCTAACACACTGACTTTGAGGACTAAATGTTCACTCGCTGCCAAAGATATCCCGAATACCATCAGACGTCATGACGCAGACATAATCAGTGATTACCTAGTTATATATTTTCGTTGTACATTATTGGCTTCCTACTACTAAGTAGATTTCAACACCACAGTCACTGTTTAGAAACAGATAAAAAAAAATCTCAAACTGGAAATTAAGCACAATGGACAGCTCAATAATGTCAGTTTGCGTCCCAGATTCGCACACAACTTGATCTCAATGTTAGTTGAGATCATTTCAGCACCATGGACAGCAACAAGCAACGTTTTGAATTTGTGTAAAAAAAAAAAAAAAATCACAATTTTAATTGTGTTTTTAACAGTAAGAAATACATATTTTGAAACTATATTTAGTGATGATGTGTTTTAACTATATTGTGTACTTATTTGAGAAATTCATTACTTTTTACTTTATTTAAGCTTCCAGTTTTCTCAAAAGCCCTTCTTAATATGCTTTAAATTCACGAAGATGTTTCCACAAACGCAAGAATGCCAAAACGACCTACTATGTAGCATATAGTGATATATATATATTCATTATTTTCTGAAAACAAATCACGACACATCAACCTTCAGAACCATTACACATCTATCTGACAGAGTCCGGACCCACCCCTTTACTGTCTGCCATGACCGTCCTCTACAATACCATTCTGGCTTCTTTGTACCTCCCCTTTCTCGCCCTGAGTCTGTGAATCCCAGCCTCCCTCTCTAGATATCCATCCCACACCTCTCCGCCGAGAAAAAAAGAGAGAACAGAACTGTTTCAAACACGTCAACATAAATATCACTACTCGAGCTCCCTTTTTTCCCTTTGCCCTCCCGACGGACTTCAGTACTTTTATACATTCAGCGCGCCAATGCCAGAGACCACGCAGAAAGGACGGATTTTTTCCTCTTGAGCATGAGAAGGATTGCCAAATCATCCGCAATCCAACATCACCGACTGAGCCACCAGCATGAGCCCTGGATACATATGTTCCAGCAGAAGTTGTTGGCTAGAGAACTAAGAAATCTTGGAGCACAAATACAGCAAAGAGGGGAGAGTCAGTTTTAGGTAAGTCTTCCGACTTGGACCTCTCACATAAAACGACGGCGTCATTTTTATACATATATTTTCTGCCCATCGCTGACCACGAGGTTGTGGTTGGGTAGGCAGGGCTACAATGTGGTACAATTATGGCGATGTTGCGTGATCAGCATGTTACTGGGGTGGTCGGTGGTGTCCTTTTCTAGGATGGAGGCAATTTTATTTTCTTTTTTTCTGTCTCCCTCTTGGTGAAGCTATCTTTAAATGTCCTGCCAAGCTCCGCCCGGGGAGAATGTCTACGAATATCCATCGGGTAAATGCATAAGGTTCGAAGATGAGTGCTTTATAAGAGTGTGAGACGTAGACACTCTTATAAAGCACTCATCTTCGAACCTTATGCAAATTAGTTTTTCTCACAAATTACGTGCACTCTCCGTGCGATATTGCGGGCAGTATTTCATGGAGGTGATGCTGCGAAATCGCGGATATAACGGGGCAAGGAACAGTAATCTCACAATTCAAGGCTGGGATGTAATCCCGTGGTTTTAGTGAACGAAAATTACAAAGGTAACATTGTAAGTGTAGGTGTATGGCCGGGCCTGCTAATCAATGAGCAGTCGGCAACTGTGCCTTCACAGTTTCTGTTCAATCTCACCCCGATTGCACTCTATAGTGGCTTTTGCCATCCTTGTTGACCACTTCACTCAAGAAACTGCGTTCTCCATCACCTAAAAGTAACATCTTGAAAAATCATTTGGGAGTCATGTTGTTGTCATTGTTATTAATCTGCAACCTTCATCTTATTTGCTATTTCATGCTTGAAATGAGGTTTGATCTCTGTCTCTGTGTGCGTGTTGTCCTGTCCTAAGCCTGGAAGCACGTACACGAATTTGTTGTTGTTGCTTTGTGCGCGTGAGCGTGTCATCAGTGAGGCAAAGTTGCCGTCAACTTGCTGTGATTGCTGTTCCGCCTGCTAACTGCGAGGGGAGCTCCTGCTCTTTTACACAGTCTGTCATTATGTGGCCACGGGCAAGATAACTCTGTATGATACTGATAGCAACTCTATGAAATTAGAGAAGCAGCTTTTGTTTGAAATAACCCCGGAAGCTTTATCTGCAATTGCTGCAGTTTCTATCTGACATTTTCCTCGTTGGAGAGCTGCATTAACATGACCAAGTATGTCCTAAAATGCAACTTCCAAGCATGGGGGCATTAGTTTGAGTTTAAATAAAAACGTTAAGCCTTATTTGAAATTATAATGCAAGTCAATTTCTTGTTCTGCCCTCCTTTCCACATGTGCAGTGCAAAATAAATAAAGCATTGTGGCAGCTGAAATTGCAGAAGAAAAGCTGCCTTATCCGGCATGCTTTATTCAATCTGGTGGCCTTTTCAATGGTGAAATGCTGGCAACATGTAATCATTCCCAAAAGGAAAGCTGTCTAAATCACATTTCCAAAATGAAAATGCCAGCAGTAGCTTAAAGCTATATTTGTGTCACGGCTTTAGATGACCCAGCGTTGATCATACCTCCAGGGGCTGAGAGGAGAACAAGCAGCAGCAGTGGTCCGTTTGAATTCTTTCACTGGACGGCTCACAGATAAAATGTTTTCAAACCATGTTGCTGTGACCTACAAGACTCAGAAATTACCCATTTTGAAAAAGATCTAAAGTATAACAGAATAAACCTACAGTGTATTGCAAATGTATTAATACCACTTAAACATGTTCACCTTTTGTCACATTTGTTATGTGACAAAAGGTAATTGATGGTAATTTTATGTGATAGACTCAGACATAGTAACTTATAATCTTGAACTGGAAGGAAATGGACACATTATTTTTAAATGTAAATCTGAAAAGTGTGGCACAGATTTATTTTCCGATGCCTTTACTCTGATAACTAAAACAAATTTGGTGCAACCAATTGCCTTTTATAGTCACCTAATTATTAAATATAATCCACATATGCCTAATTTAATCTCTATGAAAGTTTTGGAGGTTTTTTAACCGAACATTAATGAACATTATGTAGTCCAAGGATTATCCTTTTTTTAATTGATGGCCAGCTTTTTGCATGTTTCCACTGGTATTTTAGCTATTTATTTTGTCAAAATAACAGTGTTTGGCAAATCGCAAGGAACATTTGGTTTAATTTTTCTTTGAAGATCCCAGGGAAAATCTTCCTTTGGGAAGGTTTGAGAATAAATCTGCTTTTAAAGGCAGCTATGTTTTTGTTATGAAGGAATAAGAAAATGTAAGTGCTTTGTGAAGCCAAAGTAAATGTGAAGCCTCGGGCAGACTGAAAAGGGTTCAAAAATGACAACTGTATTATATAAACAGCTTGGAAATTTAATATCTTAAGCTCTTCACAATGTCCCTATTTTTCTATTTATACCAGCTGGTTTCAGTTTGAATATTTGTGAATGAATCAAGTCAAGCAGTTGGAACCAAACAAATCTCCTTTTTCTGACTGGTATGTTTGTTCATTTGTAGACAATATAACAACTTAAATATGAGTTGAAGTCTGAGAAAAAAAATTATGTGGAGAAAAGTCAATAAAAACATGTTTTAGTAGTAGTTTGTTACTTTTAGCATGCATTCATAAAGTTTGTGTTCATGAATGGTTCACACGCTAAGCTGATTGCTCCAGTACTATTTCTTTGGATGGTGTAGTTTGGCTAGAATGTATCAGCAGCTAATTTATGTTACAAAATAAATAAATAAAATGGGCTTTCTAGTATGTAAATTTTGTGTGCTTATGGGACACTTACATTGAGGAAACACACTCACATACGTATCTTTACCTAGCTCTTGATAATTGCCAAGTGGGGAAACACTGGATTGAAAACTGACACTAAACTGAGCCTCTGCCTCCCGGACCCATTATGCACTGCCAGGAAACTCAAGTCATTAGTGCTCAAATATGATAACGCTCAAAACACAGAAGTAACTACAGTCATTTATCTTGCCTGACACCACCTTGGTTTAGCTGGCTTAGTGACAGCACTAGTTATGCACTTATTGGAATAATTTCACCTTGCTTTGCAACAGGGAGTATGATGTCTTGATGTGCAGGGGTCTGTGCTGGTGGACAATTATACACAGAACCTTAACTTCATTTTTGTCTCCTTTGCATCCCAAAGGAGACAAGTCAATATACAAATTTGATCTTCTCTTTTGTACAAGTTGCTTCTGACATATTGCATACAAAATAAATCCTCTGTTTAAAAACAGATTTTTAACAGTAAAGTTCAGCTTTGATATTTAACCTTTTTTAAATCTAAATCTACCTTAGATTTACTTTATGTATCTAATAGTTTTTTTTAGGTTTTTGCTAAATGTGTTTTTTTGTAACCTGCATGTTCCAACAGAATCTTGACTGCCAATAAAAATCTTAGTATTTTTTGAAGAGCCATATATCAGTTTATTAATATGTGAACATTACAACATAATTAAGACATTGCTAAAGGTGTTTTAATTATTATTCTACTATCAACAATGTATCAGATCACTGGACTTTATAATGTGAAAGGTTCTGTGGTAATGAGGCAGAGAGAATGATCACCAATCTCAGTTTTCCTCCACTCTGTGAAAGTCACTGCTTCCGGATGTAACAGGGGAAAATGAACTTTTGAAAAAGTTACACCTGTTTAGCAATAAACTCAAGACCAAGTTTATGAATAACTAGTAATCAGACTTATTATTTGACTGAACACTTAAGGAAAATATCAGGGAAAATGAAATACTAAGTTGCTTGAACAGTCAAAGCATTTTCTTTTGGTCAGCCTTCACAGCCCAGGCAGATTTAAATTTATATTGATTTTTTTATTCAACCAAGAACCTTGTTTTTGGTAGTTGAGACATGCATTTTGTAAAGAGATACAATAATAAATAAAATAATATAAAACGTTAAAACTGACAAAATAAAAACTATATTTTTATAAAATTCTTTTGAAAAATGGCATGTCAGAAGTTACTTATTCAATTCAATTTATTTATACAGCGCCAATTCACAACACATGTTGTCTCAAGGCACTTCACAAAAGTCAGGTACACACATTCCAATTAATCGTAACCATTGAACAGTGCAGTGAGATTCAGTTATTTATTCAAATTGGATACAAAGTTTTTCTGTCTAAGGAAACCCAGCAGATTGCATCTAGTCAGAGACTTGTAGCATTCACTCCTCCTGGATGAGCATGTAGAGACAGTGGACAGTCCCTGGTGTTGACTTTGCAGCAATCCCTCATACTGACCATGAATGTAGCAACAATGGAGAGGAAAAACTCCCTTTTAACAGGAAGAAACCTCCTGCAAAACCAGGCTCAGTGTGAGCGGCCATCTGCCACGACCGACTGGGGGTTTGAGAGACCTTTCTCAATATTTTGTGGATATATCTTTGGTGGCATTAAAGCAATTAAACCCTTCTTTTAATTGCTGGCCAGCTTTTTGCATGTTTCCACTGGTATTTTAGTTATTTATTTTGTCAAAATAACAGTATTTGAGGTGGAAAGGATTCCTTGCCAGTACCCTAATCTTCATCCTCGTTCATTCTCTATCAGATTTTGGCTATGTAATACAAAACATTATTATTACTTTTAGTCAGAAGAAACACATTGGGTGAAATAAAAGATATGTTTAAACCTAAATCTCCCTGGGGTGTGAATAATTCCTTGCTTGATTTATTTTCTTTGTGGTGTATATAGCAGTGTCTGAACCTGCTCACCTTCTAGTTGCCTTTGCAACCACCAAAACAAAAGCTATCACTGCAAATGTTGTTATTGTATCAGGTAGATATCAATAGTTCAGCATCTCCTAAAATTGATCTCCTAAAAGGGAGACAGTCCGTACTTTGCTTGACTATCTAGCTGTCAGGGAAACAAGTTGCACCTTCTCTAAAATTTCACTGACAGTAAAATCATACTAAAAGATACAGTAATAAGTCCTATAAAACAGCTAGTATCCACTGCATGAATGTATTGCTCCAATAAAGCTGTTTCAGAAAGAATCAAACTTCAACATAACAAAGGATGAGGTCATAATCAATTCAAAACAATTGGCAAATCTTTGTCACACATTTTGCTTCAGAGCATAAATTGAAAAGACCACTTTTTTTTCCCACATTTCAGTTCTTTTAAACTGTGAAAAATCATGGGAAGATAATCTGCCTGAAATTTTTTAATTAGGACTCTTGCAGAGAAGGTATCCCTCTCTTTCCAGGGTTTCCCATAATGATTAAGAAGTGTGTAGTACTCCCTACTGGAACATTTTGGGTGCCCCTAATTATTTCTTAATAATAAAATAACTTTTTTTCTGTAGTATTTCAGATCATCTGGGATTTATGATGTGAAGTTTGGCTGAAGATGTGAAGTGGACTATTTTCACCACATACAGTATGCTCTAATTTTGAAAAATTAAACAGCTTAGCAGTTATTTTTGAGCAAGAGAGTAGTCATAGACTGACTCATGACTGATGTAATGCGGGTGATTGAGTGAGCTGTTTGTTGATGCCCCTGGGGTCCAAACATAAGTGATTTACAGTATATTGCAGCTCAGTCAACATAGTGGCTAGGACCCATTAATTGAACAAATGTATGTCATGACTTTTAAAATAAAATTGCTTGACCATGCAAGATTTCATTTAATTTTCAAGTGAAAAGTTGTAGCTTTACGTTTTGCCTAACTGGCACTTGAACACACATTTCAAACTGCTGTCACATTATAAAGTCAATTTACTATTCCACATCACAAACTAGACATCTGATTGTTGATTAATATTTTATATTGATTTTCTGAGACTTAAAATGTATTAGTGTTACTTTTTTATCAGTTATGTCCCAAAATAATAATTTTATATAGGAGTCCAGTGCATGCAAACAGAAAAAAACTTCAAATAAAAAGTATGTGTTATTTTGGGTATTTTCATTTTAGTAATATCAAATTTATGAATCGGTCAGTATTTCATTAATTATAATTGAGAAAATAATTTATTTGTAGTTTTAAAGATATTAATGAATAATTATCTAATGAAACAAAATTGTCGTTTTCTTGTCCAGATGAAATTGACACAGATTCTTTTTTCAAATGCAGGAGATCAAACAGCACTTAGGAAAGGAGTGTCAGTCTCTACATTTCTTAAAGCCTAAGCAGTACAAGTACTAGCCCAGGTAATCAGTGTCACTCCTTGGTCAGTTATATCTCTTATCTTGCCCATTTTCAGTCACCTTGGTAACCAACTACTGTACTGATTTATTGTTGGGGATTGTTTCTGATTGTGTTCTTTCATTCCTGCCTCTGGTTATAAATCAGATATTCACCACAACATCAGGATGTACTGTAGGTTTTGCAGCAGAGGTTTATATTTGCTCTCTGGTCTGAATGATGTTAGCTGCCAGCAATGCTAGTACGTCCAGCTACATTTTAAGAGATCTGGTGGGTGTGCATGTTGCCTGTATGCTTTCAGCTATAACTGATCCATCCTGTTACTAAGGCGACAAATATAAACGGAATAAAAGATTTAGTGTAGTTTTTTTGTTTTTTCTTATGCAGAACTCTAAGCCATGATTTGCTAAGGCTTCACTGTCCAGCCTCCTTTTCCTAGAACTCTGCGTTTTGATGCATCCTCACTCGGTCAGGCTGGTTAGCTGGCTGCCTCCAAAACAGTCGGCCAGACATTATTGCATAAGTATTTATGAAACATTTTTCTGTACTTTTGTAGATGTTGTGCAGTTTAAGGGATCTTTGCTTGTAATCCCGCACTTAAAACATTTGTAGTATTACATAACCATGTCGACAGGAGAGTTATTTACTCAAAGGAAAGCTGATTCCTTTTTCAAAGTTGTAGGTAATCCCAGAGATAAGACCCTAAATCTGCACAAGTTGAAGATGAAGCATAGTAAGAGAAAAGTGAGGAAGAAGACGGTTTGTCATTTCTTTTAATAAGTGTCCTGGAAAATGCGAAATCATTGGTAAATATAACTGACAAGCTACAAGAATAAGAACTTCAAAGCAATGAATGAGTAATATGTTTTAATACTTAACATTTTATTAATAATTTGTTATTGTCTGTGTGAATAAACATTAACTTGCAGGCAGTATTGTGGAGGCTTCACAGTGCAGTGTAGAAAGAATTGTTTTTTCCTGATCTGTTAAAGAAACACTTTATCAGGGCAGCAGTGTCTTTTCTCACAGATCTAACCAGCTAAGCAAAATGGGACATAATTTGGAGGAAATGGGCCTGATTAGCACTGCATACGTTTACCTCAACAGCTTTGGTGCTGTAAAAGGCGTTGTGCTTGTGACTCCAAAAGTAGCACATGAAATTACCTGACACAGCACTTTCACAAAAGGTTTTTTTTCCCCTTTTTTATGTACCTGACCTTGTCTGTGTCTATATCCGTATGTGTCTCTTGCACGTAGAGCATATTTTAAATGGCTCAAGCTGAAAATCTGCCACAACAGCAGACATGTATATTAATTAGAATTCTAAACATAGACGCCTCATGTTCACTAATGTCAGTCCGGCATGTCCCAATGGGTGAACCAGGAGCCCATTAGCATTCCTTGTATGTGAGCTTGTCTGCTTAAGAGCCAATTCCTGTCACATGTAGCTCAAGAAACATGGATTGACCAGAGATTTATGCGTACCTGTGATCACAGGGCATTGCATTCGGCACTTCTGCCATGTCAATCATTTACCTTTAACTTTATTTTTTCCTGGTTCTTTATTTGATCAGCTTCATGTCTACTTATAAGTACAATGTTTTATACTTTAAATGAAGAAAGAAAAAAACACTTTTGTAACAGTTTTTTCTCCATTGAATGTTGCTACATTTCCAGGGCATAGTTAATCTCACAGGTTGTAACATTCTTCAGGTTTTTGCTGAATGTAAACTAGTTCAGCCTCAGGATGAAGAATAAAAAATGTAAATGAATGAAGCATAATTTCAAGCTTAAAGTACTGCTTTCGTTACCTTAATTTTTAGTGATCTTTACATTTTGTGTTTATGGTTTAAGCAAGTCTAAATTGCACTATATGCAAACCAAAACCAAAAACGAGTACGAGTATGAGTAAACAAGGGACTAGCTGGAGGCTATCATTTTGCGGTACAGCTTACAGTGTATATGTCTTGAAGTTGTTTAAGCTGCACTTTGAACAGAGCCAGCAAATGTATGCTCAAAGCAAATCTCCCTTTGCCGAACAGATAAAGTACATCTAAACTGATCTAACGCTCTTTAATGACTATTAAAGTAGCAAGTAACAAATGTGAAGATGGGTTGTGGTACACTCTGTAGCTAATGGTGGTGCTTGCATAATCACGTCCTTTCCCCATTTGATTCCAACTCACGATCTGAGTTGCAAGTCATATCCCCCATTCTTGCCTTATGTTTCTTATCTCTTCTACTCTTTGTTGTCTATTAGTGTTAAGAAGTGGTTCTTGGATCGGACCCCGGAATGCAGACAGGCAGGAAGCAGCATGGTGAAAAGAAAAAGGTTTTAATAAAGCCAAAAAGAAAAAAAGCTCACAGCAGGAAGTATCTAACAGATACAGGAATGAACATGGAGAGGCTTGGCATGGCAACAGTTGAGACACAGAAAGGGTGGTTTGGCATGAACCAACAGTAGGGGTAAACAGAACAGCAGAGTATATAAGCAGAGTATATAACATGGATGGCACAGGTGAAAGCAAGGAGACTGATTAACATGACACAGGTGGACCGAAAGAGGCTGAGAGTGGAAACAAAACCTAATGGGAACTGGACAGAGAAACAAAGACAATGAAGTCAAAAGATAAATCTGAAAGTAACACAACTAAAATGCACCATAAACAGACTGAATAAGAAACTATACCAAAAAGGAATGAACTAAAGCACCGCCTGGAAAACATACAATCATGAGTAAGATCCAAAACAAAATCAATACCTACAAATCATGACAAATAGTGGTAAAAGGTATTTTAAAGCGGGCTGTATGTTGGTGCAGTTGGTAGCACTATTGTCTGGGAGCAGGAAGGTCCTAGGTTCGACTGCCGGCTGGGAGTCTTTCTGCATGGAGTTTCCATTTTCTCCCCGTGCATGGATGGGTTCTCTCCTGGTACTACGGCTTCCTCCCACAGTCCAAAAACATGAGTGTTAGGTAAATTGGTCTCTATAAATTGACCTTAAGTGTGAATGGGTGTGTGCATGGTTGTTTGCCCTGTGTGTCTCCATGTTGCCCTGCGATGGACTGTCGACCTGTCCTGGGTGTACCCAACCTCTTGCCCGTAGATTGCTGGAGGTAGGCACCAGATCGCCTGCGACCCACTATGGAAGACGCGGGTATAGAAAATGGATGCATGGACGGATATATTTTAAAGAACTTCTAGTAAGAAATTAAGTGAATCTAAAAAAAACATCTAAAAAAATGGATTTTAAAAATTAGACCTACTAGTTTTCCCTTGAATGGTCTGCTAAAATGAAAAGAAGGAAGATACTGACTGAACTAAGTTCAGGAACACTGCTATAAACCTGAGCTTTTCCTGTTGTCTTTTTTGTTCTCATAATAATAACCCCATTGCTTTCATTTAAGGATCCATGTCAGTTTGGAAACACAGCAGAGAGCATTCTCCTTGAATTATTTAAAAAGAAATGGTTAAAACTTATACAAATTAACAACAGATGACTCACACATTTGCAGTATAGAAAAAAGGAGTAGTTACTTTTTATTCATATTGTTTTACCATTTCCATATTTCTTATAAGCAGGAAAGTCTCTTAACAGTATGCAGTCAAAGGTTTAAGTTCTGGGAAAGCCACCGATCTTTTGCTATCATGTTTCAGAGCTACAGCACAATTTATTTTCATATGACTGAAAATCAATAGCAATGAAGAAGGTTAGGGCAAAACAAAAAAATAAAATGCAGCTGTACTTTTTGATTAATGTAGCTACATTTTAACCAGGCAACAATTTATTAATTTATGCTGCTAAACAATTTACATCCAATCAAGATTGCATCAAATCAAACACAAACAGATGAGATCTAACCTGTTTCTTCTTCACACTGATACATTTTCATTTATTGCATGTTATTGCATGTTTGCATAAAAACAAAATTTTATGCCTAACCAAACAAAACCATCTTGGGAATTTCGACAACTGTGTCTAGGTTTATTTTCTCAGATTATGTTTGGTTAGAACCAGTTCAAATCAACTGGGCTTCCTTAGATATAATGTTTTTTACTAGCATTTGTTTACTAGCATTTTTTTAAATGCTCACTTTGATTGCACTGTATCATAATTAGGTTTACATTAGACTATATATAATTAATTTTAAATGTGACTTTGGATTGCATCAGAATGAATTGAATGATTTAAAATGCTTACTATTGCATATTATGGGGATGAATTTAACATGTTGGGCTGGTAAAGTGCCTTGAGATTACATTTACTATAACTTGGAGTTATGTGAACAAAATAAATGTAATTTAATTGCATTAGTTAGAAACTATTTGTTCAGGGTAGGCACAGCCAGTTTGAAAAGATTGCAGTTAGATCTGAAATACAACACCCCAAAAGGTTTCTTGTGTTTGCCCCTAAGACATAGATACTTATTTCCAACTGGTATTACATTGCACATTGAACTTTTTAAACCAGGGGATCAGGACAAAATGGCCATTAATGGCACCACTGGAGTGATACTTTCCGAAAATTGTTAGTACTCATTTGACCTGATGAAGTGGAGTAAAACAAAATAATCCCCCTCTTAAGCAGATAATGGTAAACTGGGACACAATTTAATTTGCTATAAATCAAGAGAAATGACTTTTCTGTATCATTATTGGGACAATAAAGTTTATACTCATGGCCCATTAGTTGGGATGGATTCAGCCCATCTACACAACATGATGAAGCATTCTATAGATAGTCTGTGGGTGGTTGTAATGTCCAGGTTTTCATTATCACCCACTGACTGAACTAAATATTCAGATTATTTCCTGTGAGGCGACAGAACTAACGCATGTTACTGCAGAAGACTCTTTCATGCTCTGTCGGACTCAATTCACATCATGTTGTTTTCCACCGTGGCTGTTTGGATTATTAATGAACAATGGCAGTGGACTGCTACTTGGCAACCTATCACAATTGCCTGGTTGAGAGAAGAGACCCCTCCAGCTGCTTCCCCACCTTTCTCCCTTTTTTTATCCACCACTGTCTCTTCCGGTGCACTTGTGTGGTGTCTAGTGGACAGGGATGCTTGCTCTGCTTTCTCAGAAAGGTTATAACCCTGTAAGAGATCAAATAAAAAAAATGCCTCCCTGTCTTTGCTAGAGATTTTAGCAGAATGTAGTTTTGCTGTGCTGTGAGCTATTTGTGCTCTGGCTGCAGCTGCTCTGTGTCTAGGACTGTAGGTTCCACTTGAAAGTAGGGACGAACAGAGGGTGAATAAAAGCTCCAAGTCACTCAATTGGCCCTGAATTGCCTGAACTTAATTGCAACCTCAGCAGTACAAAAATGCCTGGCGTGGTCAACTTTTTTTCCTCAGTTTAACTTGCTCAGCCCCTCACATTGACACCAGGGCCAGGTGGATAGGGACAAAGTGGAAGGAGGGGGGCAGTGAGCTCGATTTATCAGTAATTATGGAGTGCTATTTTCTCTGTCTCCCATCCATGTCTGCCCTGGGAAGCAGTAGCCATTCTTTAATCTTGACACCCGGTGATCATTTAACACAGAAAAGTGCCTATTAGAGGCGGCGAGAAATTGGAAAGGGGTCTCTCTCTTGATCCTCCTTTAGGGGAGCTGGGATGACAGAAAGACAGAGTATGGGAATACATGAGTGAGGGGTCGACATGAGATGAAGGCAGAGGGAGTCAGGACAATTACAGCACTTGTTTCCAAAACTCCAGAGGTTTTGTAGAAAAGTGGGGTTAAGGGAGGGGAGAGGAGCTCAACATATTTTTTTATTTTATATAAAAAGAAAAGACTTGCCAAAGGACACGTGGATAATTTGCCTTCTGAGATTATCTAAAACAACTGTAATAATGTGAAATTCAGTTGTAAAGCAGGTCTTATTGCTGTTCTCCCTCTGGGCTTGCTTTGCACAGAGTTAAACACAATCCAGACAAAGTTGAGCGTAATTATACTGTGGTTTGAGATAATTGTTCATCAGATAATATAAATCAGGTGAGTGAAATGCAAGCAAAAGCAACATCTGCCTTTAAATGCGTGTTTTCACTCTGACAGCCAAAACACAGAATGAGGATCTTTGTAAGAAGATGTCTATTTTGACATTTTGATCTAAAAACTCAAATAGATTAAATTCATTTTTTGTCTGTGAATAATGACACATCAGACTAGTCTCAGTTTGTTCTTTTTTTGACACACTTGAATATGTGATACACTTTCTGCCTTCCATCAAAATGCAGAGGCAATGGAAATACACATTGACTGAGTCTCTTAACATGAATAATTTGTTTTCTCAATTGAGTGCAGTGCTGCCAATGCTGTGCCAGTTTGGCGCCTCACTCCATTAACACTCCTCTCTGCATATTGGAGTAAGATAAAACACAGAGTGCCAAATTTTTATTTTGATCCACCTTAAATGGTTTTCTTTAGTCAGAACGGACGGAGTCAGACGCACAACATAATAGCAAAAGTGTGTGAACTATGAATAATCACAGGATCACAGATTAGCACAGTGGGCCTATTTGTTATGCTGAGATGCAATTTTCGCATAAAAAGCCCAACAAAATCCGACAAGCATGTCTGAGCCAGACAGGGAAATGATTTGTTTTTCACTCAGATTGGTGTTTAAATCAAAGTGCTGACGGTAGGCTGACTGCATGGGAGAAGAGACACACTGTGCACTGTACATACAGAAGTATCTCATGCATGATTTAATCAGCCTCTGCAAATAGGAAGCTATTGCGAACCTGTTAAAGCATATGTTAATTTACAATATAGGAATTATAGAGACAATGTCAAAGTTATGTTAGAATCCTGATGTTCTGTGAGAGTTAAAGCGATGTTTTTAATGTCTGTAGCCTGATTGTTGGTCATTGAATTAAACCTATTAAAAAGAATAAGACATTGCTATATAAATTGATTTTCTAGAGTGTAGGCTAGGACTGATTCAAGACTATCACTGTGATAACCTTGCGGAAAAATATCTTTATGATATTTAAGCAAAACATTTTAAACAAAAATGTACAACTTGATCTCATTTTGATATAGTTGAGTTGTCTTTCTTGTAAGTAGGGGAAGCCATAGTCTCTCCTTCCAGCCAGCTGACTGACAATGCTCAGCTGCAGGTGGAAGGTGGTTGGGTTCTTCTATATGTGAAATACAACCAAACAAAATTATTAATCACTCTGGCACTTTTTCTTGCATCTCTTATGATCAAAAATTATAGCAATTTTTGAAACTCTTATCTCTTTCTCTTACAAAATAATAAAAAAAAGTTTAGATTTGAAGTTTAATATCATAAGGAATAATCATGGAACCACAAATTCAAAAACTAGGAATTTTTCATCAAACCACATCACGCTCTGACTAACTCATTCCCAGAGGCATTATCTGATATGGCCAAAATGGCTCATTGCCCAACATAGGGGGCACCACAAGTTCTCAGGAAAACCATTTGTTATTGCCAAACAAGTTCTCTAATGCTTTTTTGCATTTCCAGGCAATGTGAAGTAGGACCTCTCCTATGTTATTCAAACAATTTGAGTTGGACACCACAGATGGCTAATTAAGCTGAAGCTTATATTTGATTTGCAGCTTTCTGGTATGTGCTGAATAAAGATTTTTTTTTTAAATTAATAAGCGCTGTATTTAATTATGTTTTGTTCGAAATCTAAAGTATGTAAGATAATCAATCTTAAACTGGATTGTTCCACATTAACCAGATAGTTTTTAAAACACAAACTGAGATTTATGAAATGCTCCTGAATTTGTAAAAACTCTAAAGAGAACATTTTTATATTTTTTTTAGTATTAGAACCCCTAAGATTAAGTGTGAAAAAAGCAAAACATTACATATTGTAGTTCTTCATGTTTTGTTATGTTAGATAGTGAAAATTACAGTTTTTTGTACAAAGGTGTCATTTTCTGTCAGGGTACTGGGTTTCTATTTGGTTGTATGCTATTCAGTGAGGGTGCAGGCGGGTCTCACCCAGGGCACCATCTGTCCGAGAACTGTCACTGTTCTTTTAACAGGAAAACAATATTCGGATTACTATAGTGTAGTTAAAAGCTCAAAACCAAAATGTGCTTGATCATGTTTACTTTTAAATTGCTAACTTTCACACAGAAAAGTATGGATTTTATCATAGAGGACATATACAAGTACACCCTCATACCTTTGCACAGATTCTTGAAAAGAACATGCTTGTATACCATCCCAGTAGACCTCAGTGATGCCTTACTGATGTAAGTTATAATGATGGAGAGGCCAGTGCAGGTGAGGCTGACTTTAGCATAATCCTCTCTGGTGCTTTTGTACACTCAGCACACCAAACAAGACACCAATGTAGGGCAGGAGAAGAAGCAACACAGCAGATTCATAGGGGTGAGGGGAAAGATGCAGTGGTAGTAGCCTTTGGCTGGCCCTCAGTGGAGTCTAAAACACTGCATGGGAATACAGATAACATTTAGAGAAAGAAACCGGACCAACCTCACATTGCATTCTGTCAGAGTGGTATTGAGTTCAGGGAAGATTCTACTAAATGTATTTTGCTTTAATGCTCTGTTCCAATCTTCTTTGTTCAAATGGTTCATCATAGAAGTCTTTTATCCCTGTAATTGAGCCTAGGAAAGTTTAATAGAGGGGACCTCTACCTTTCATTTTTAATTCTTTCACCTCAGGCTACGTCTGCTTTCATTACTCCTTCTGAGCCACACCTTTTAGCTTCTGTCTTTTCTCTCCCTCCTCCATCCATTATCAGTTTTAAATTCAAAAGGCACCCTTGCCTTACTTCATCATCTTGTTAAATACAATAGGCCAAAAATCCCCTCCTTCTGTTCTAAAAGGAGAACCCCTGTCAGTGCCCTCCTGGTTAACCCTTTGATCCCACCACACTCAATGTGGGTTTTAAGAACTGATAATAGCATGGGTCTTCCTGATCCAACCACAGGCAGGCAGCTATGAGTAAATATGTTTTTGAGGGACTTTCAGAATTGGTTATCAGATAGCTCCTTTATATAAAACAAGCATTCATCTACAGGGGTTGGACAATGAAACTGAAACACCTGGTTTTAGACCACAATAATTTATTAGTATGGTGTAGGGCCTCCTTTTGTGGCCAATACAGCGTCAATTCGTCTTTGGAATGACATATACAAGTCCACACAGTGGACAACAGTGGTCAGATGGATTTTAAGCCATTCTTCTTGCAGGATAGTGGCCAGGTCACTACGTGATACTGGTGGAGGAAAACGTTTCCTGACTCGCTCCTCCAAAACACCCCAAAGTGGCTCAATAATATTTAGATCTGGTGACTGTGCAGACCATAGGAGATGTTCAACTTCACTTTCATGTTCATCAAACCAATCTTTCACCAGTCTTGCTGTGTGTATTGGTGCATTGTCATTCTGATACAAGGGACCACCTTCAGGATACAATGTTTGAACCATTGGATGCACATGGTCCTCAAGAATGGTTCGGTAGTCCTTAGCAGTGACGCGCCCATCTAGCACAAGTATTGGGCCAAGGGATTACCATGTTATGGCAGCCCAAACCATCACTGATCCACTCCCATGCTTCACTCTGGGCATGCAACAGTCTGTGTGGTACGCTTCTTTGGGGCTTCTCCACACCGTAACTCTCCCGGATGTGGGGAAAACAGTAAAGGTGGACTCATCAGAGAACAATACATGTTTCACATTGTCCACAGCCCAAGATGTGCGCTCCTTGCACCATTGAAACCAACATTTGGCATTGGCATGAGTGACCAAAGGTTTGGCTATAGCAGCCCGGCCGTGTATATTGACCCTGTGGAGCTCCTGACGGACAGTTCTGGCGGAAACAGGAGAGTTGAGGTGCACATTTAATTCTGCCAAGATTTGGTTTTATGTTTTTTGGATACAATCCAGGTTAGCACTCGAGCATCCCTTTCAGACAGCTTCCTCTTGCATCCACAGTTAAGCCTGTTGGATGTGGTTCGTCCTTCTTGGTGGTATGCTGACATTACCCTGGATACCGTGGCTCTTGATACATCACACAGACTTGTCGTCTTGGTCACAGATGCGCCAGCAAGACGTGCACCAATAATTTGTCACCTTTTGAACTCTGGTATGTCACCCATAATGTTGTGTGCATTTCAATATTTTGAGCAAAACTGTGCTCTTACCCTGCTAATTGAACCTTCACACTCTTCTCTTACTGGTGCAATGTGCAATCAATGAAAACTTGCTACCAGGCTGGCCCAATTTAGCCATGAAACCTCCCACACTAAAATGACAGGTGTTTCAGTTTCATTGTCCATCCCCTGTACGTAGGTGGTCCATCAATGCAGCCCTGGATGGATTTGCTTCAGGAATCCTAAACAAATGTAGTCATGGGTGTTTTCATGTGTCCAAGACCAGTTCTGAAAGTGGTCTGAGGAATTGGACCTGAATGTGGCTTCAATCCATCATGGGTGCATTCATACCTATATTGATTGCTTTCAACTTGATTGAATAGCCCAGAACATCTGCTAACATGAGGCCCTAAAAGCCCTGATTTGTGTCAACACTCGCTTCCATTCTTTTTGGAAAACTGCAGACAAAGTATTCACTGAATTGAGAGCATCCATCACATGCATAACTTGACCTTTTCAATTATGCTTGTTTCTTATTTGTGAGACAAAGTGAATTCGCATCAACGTATAATCCACACATACCTTGGCATCCATCTCCACAGTCACTGCTTTTGTTTGAATCTTCGTTACAATGTCATTGGACTCACAGTGGAGCCAGGGCTTTTTCTGCCAATTGACAACTTCACAGTTATTTTAACCTTTTGTACAAATCACAAATATGTTTCTTTTCACAATGTATCAAAAATCATAATTAACACTTATTGCTCCTGATAATATATTTCTCTAACTAAAGATATGTCCTCAGTTTCTCTGACCTAACTAAAAAGTGAATAAAGTCAAAATTATGCCAAGTTAACCATTCTATTTCTCTTTTTATGTCATATCTGCTATTAGAACTGCCTTTTGCCACAAGAATGCACGTTGTCTCATGAGCATTATTTGATGTTTAATGGCCTGACTCTTTATGAAAACATCAAAAAGCTTTTATCCCATTGTAGTTTCTTTAAGACCTTGTTTGTAAGAAATTATTGTTTGATCATAGAAGTTAAACGTTTCACCACTTTTGTCATAAAAAAGAAGAAAAGATGGATTTGAAAACAAACAGTTGTTAAAGGCTTGAGACTGTGTGTGTGCCAATTTTCAGGGTCTTTCTTTAATAAAATAAAAAATATTTTACAGCTTTTGTGTAACTATGTATTGTTATTATTATTGAGCTATGGTCATTGTAATATAAAACATACATTATAATTTTATATTTTAGTCAACATTTAAATTAGTAAAAATGCTCCTTATAACATTGAGGGCAAAACTAAGTTATATCTAAACCGCCTTAGTAAAATTGTAGAGTGACATTTGCTGCCCCTTTGAACGTAAACATTTGAAGAAGAACCTGAAAAATCACCCCTGTTGCTCTGTGGCTCATAGCATGAGTTTGAAAGAATTGATTTGTGAATTATTCAGTAAGTAAGGGAAAACTGCAATCAACAACCATGCACTGGAGTTTCATTTGGTGCATATTAGAACAGATAAGTTGAATTCTTGTCCAGAGATGAAAGTCATGCAAGACTTACATAAAAGTTTACCTCTGCTTCTGACAGGGACGAAATACCAAAGAAAGGGGAATAAAGATCCTAGCTTCATGATGAAAGCCTCTGAGCAACAGCATTAAAAAAGGAACAGTCAAGAGAGAAATTCAGCGACAGTGAAAGAATTTCAAAGACAAGAGGTCAAGAGCACTATATTTTCAAAGTTAACACAGGGAATAGGAACATGTTGGCTGCAATAACCTATATCAAGGGCTCATTTTGAAAATGATAACCTACCAAGAAGAGGCGGCAAAATATAGACCAGAAAAAGAAGAGCTTTACTCACTAAAAATGCAGTTTCTAGTAGCTTTATAACAGTCCTGCTCTAGTCATTGATCCATTTATGTAAAAATGTCTGCTACACTTGTTACTACATGTTTTGACACACAAAGAATTTCTTATTTGAATGAATTGTTTTTCATTCCTAAAGCTCCTAAAATGTATTAGATCTGTACTAGATCTAAATCCCTTTATTGTTTATCCTGATAAATTATAGAATTGGATATTATTGTCATGGTATGACATCCTTGGACTTGGTTTGTGTTTTTGTGTTAACTGTGCTTAGGTTTATGTTTTCCTTTATTGTTAATTAGTTCCACCTGTCCCTTATGCCTCCATGTCTCCTTGCCACACCTGTTCTTAGTTCTTGTGATTACCTGCCTTTCTTTTCTCCCTGTATATTAGTTGGTCTGTGTTCTTTGTTCCCCGCTGGTTCCTCCGTCACTATTCCTCATTCACTACCCTTGTTTATGCTCAGTTTTGCTACGTTACAGAACTGTGAACACATGTAAGTTTTTGGCTCGACTCATGTTTGTACATGCTGGATTATGTTACGTTTTGGAGATCTTTAATTAAAGAAAAGTCTTCCTCTCATCATGCGGCTGCCAAGCTCTTATCTGCACTTTGGTCTGATCCAAACCAAGAACGTGATATTAGGAACCAGCCATAAACAGGACCAAGCAGACAGAGCTAAAGAACTTAAGATGTGGATAAAGCAGCAAGAGGAGACGCTACAAGCTATGTATGGAGAGGGGGTTGAGATTTTACCCTCGCCTTTGTTGCTGGAGGAGATGGAGTGTTTTGGTGTATCTGACCGGGTCCCCATGGATGTATTATTGGAT
The DNA here is from genome assembly GCF_021462225.1 of Girardinichthys multiradiatus. Taxonomy (NCBI): domain Eukaryota; kingdom Metazoa; phylum Chordata; class Actinopteri; order Cyprinodontiformes; family Goodeidae; genus Girardinichthys; species Girardinichthys multiradiatus. The sequence goes on from NC_061801.1 coordinate 20,972,464, forward strand.
CGGAATCATACCTCTCCAGCTTGTTCCTCCTCCAGGCGACGTCGCCCTCGCCGCAAGCGCTCCACCCCAGTTGCAGCAGCTCCGGCCGAGCTCAACCTGCTCACAGCTGCTTCGCCGGAGCCATCCTCGTCTGCAGCGGCCCCTGCTGCGGCCGAATTCCCCGCTGGTTTTGGCTCCCGCCCTGGACGACTACGTCGCCTCGGAACAGTCGCCACTGGGGAGGTTCGGATGGGCGCCTCCAACCCTTCTACGGAGGGTCCATCCGCCATGGCCTCCTCACGGCTATCTTCCCCGGAGTTGGTGGAGGGTCGTCCAGCGCCCTCTGCAGTTCTCCAGCCGCCGGTGCAGCCTCCAGCCCTGAATTGGGTTCAAGCCAGGCTGGAGAAAATGAAAGAGGATTTCATGAAGGGACGTTGCTGTGATTTTGTGCTTCATCTCATGGATCATTCTGAAGATTTGGAGTTGGTGCACTCATTACTACAAACTGAGTTTGTTTCTGAGGGATGGTTAGACGCTCCAGCTCCTGTCTCCGCTGGAGGTCCCTTCGACCCTCTTCTCGTGGCCGTTAAGGCAGCCAAGCTGCTGGACTCACAGCATGCAGCCAAGCCGCTGGACTCACAGCATGCAGCCGGGTCTACAGAGCCTCTCATCCTAGTTCCTGAGTTTCCTGAGGGGTCTGAGGATGGACCACCTCAGATCTTGGCTCTAGGACCCACTGACTGTGCTCCTGGGCAGTCTGACACCACAACTGACTCAGGGCCAGACACACCAGAGCCTGACTCTTTGCCAGACACATCAGAGCCTGACTCTTTGCCAGACACACCACAGCCTGACTCTTTGCCTGACACACCACAGCCCAATTATGTGATGACTGACTTTTTGACTGACTGTACGCCTGACAATGCACCTGACAACTCTAAGACTGGGTCCACGCCGGACGCCAGGTTCAAGTCTTCAGGGTTTCTGCCTGGGTCCAAGCCGGACGCCAGGTTCAAGTCTCTGAGGATCTCGCCACGTCGTAGACTGACTGACTCCTCGCTTCGTGGGTTTGCTTGGCATCTCCACTGCCGGCCTTCAGGCAGCCTGCATCCTCACCGCAGACTTCCGAGGCGTCTGCATCCTCACCGCAGACCTCCGAGGCGTCTGCATCCTCGCCGCAGACCTCCGAAGACCTCGCTTCTTGGGTTCCTCTGGCTACGTCGCCGAACTCCTGACCACCTGCATCTTCGCCGTCGACCTCCTAGTCACCTACCCCTTCGCTGCAGGTCTCCTGACCTTCAGCTTCTTCATCGCTGGCTTCTCCGCCGCTGGCCTCCGGATCATCGGCCTCTTTGCTGGCTACGTCGCTGCAGGCCTCCAGAACACCGGCTTCTTCGCTGCTGGCTTCGACACTGCCAGCCTCCTGATCGTCGGCCTCTTTGCTGGCTACTTCGCCGCAGAACTCTGTGGTGCAGGTCCTGGGGACAACCTCCTGGTCGCCCGCCGGAACTCTGTGCCTGCTGGGGACGACCTCCTGGTCGCCCGCTGGAACTCTGTGCCTGCTGGGGACGACCTCCTGGTCGCCCGCTGGAACTCTGTGCCTGCTGGGGACGACCTCCTGGTCGCCCGCCGGAACTCTGTGCCTGCTGGGGACGACCTCCTGGTCGCCCGCCGGAACTCTGTGCCTGCTGGGGACGACCTCCTGGTCGCCCGCCGGAACTCTGTGCCTGCTGGGGACGACCTCCTGGTCGCCTGCCTGAACTGTATTATTGTATTATTGTTTTCTAGTGGTCGTCTGGGATCCGACCTTAAGGGGGGGGGGGGTTATGTCATGGTATGACATCCTTGGACTTGGTTTGTGTTTTTGTGTTAACTGTGCTTAGGTTTATGTTTTCCTTTATTGTTAATTAGTTCCACCTGTCCCTTATGCCTCCATGTCTCCTTGCCACACCTGTTCTTAGTTCTTGTGATTACCTGCCTTTCTTTTCTCCCTGTATATTAGTTGGTCTGTGTTCTTTGTTCCCCGCTGGTTCCTCCGTCACTATTCCTCGTTCACTACCCTTGTTCATGCTCAGTTTTGCTACATTACAGAACTGTGAACACATGTAAGTTTTTGGCTCGACTCATGTTTGTACATGCTGGATTATGTTACGTTTTGGAGATCTTTAATTAAAGAAAGTCTTCCTCTCATCATGCGGCTGCCAAGCTCTTATCTGCACTTTGGTCCAATCCAAACCAAGAACGTGATAATTATTGCTTTAGCAGCATTGTAAAAAATGTTGGTGCAACACATTGGACTTGTAAATCACATCTTTTGGCCATGTAAGCAAAATTCATTATGTTGTGGTTTACAATGTTATATGCAATATGTAATAGTTAAATACATCTCAGTTGATGCATTTCAGTGAGGCTGAGCCTGACTCAGAACAAACCATCGTTGCAACTCTGATATCTTGGACAGTACGGTCACAAAGTAGCATAGTAATACAAAACAGTTAAGCTTTGCAATGCTTAATCTGCCTTGAATTGAGCAGCGAGAAGCTCTCTCCCTCGCTCTCTCTTTTTTAAATTTCCACCACCTGCTCCACATCTCTGCAAATTTCTCTGATTTATAGAACACACCGAGCCTGTGCTTGTTCCTCTTTTCTGTCCATGCATTTTACAAATTTAGGCCTTTAAATTAGAAACAATAGGATCGGTGAATGCTGCCTTTATGTCCTACTCCTTTGGTCACAGAAGAGCCAGGTGGTTGGTCAGAAACTCTTGTTAAATCCTGTTGCTTATTTGTTTGTCAGAGGACAAATAAAGAAGGAGATTCAAATTGAGATGAAAATGAGGTCAGTATTTTCAGAGATGGCATTGCATCAGAATTCAGGGAGCTAATAAGGATTGCAAAAGCAAACAAAAATAACCCACTGCACTGCAGCTGGGAAAAAAGTACAGAAAAAAAACTCTTTTTGCATAATGCCAGTGGGCCACTCTCCTGAGAGAACAGCAGATGTTATGTATATGTCAGTGAGAACCCTTCGGATATGTAAAAAATAATGAAGTCTGGTGTAAAAGGTTTTAGAGAGTAGCATTAAATAAAAAAAAAATCTTTCTTTTCTCTTTCTATTTATTAAAATGTACACATCTGCCAGTAGGAAGTGACAGTCATTCACAAAGCAAGATGGCTGGGATAAGTTTGGGTAAGACATACTGTGTTGTGCAAGCATCACATTGTGTAAACACTGGTGAAGTCCAGGATGAGAAAACAAGTACCATGTGTCTTCCCAGCAAAATTCTCAATCCACACACTGAAACAGGACAAGAAAATCACACTCTCACCTTGATAACATGAGATTTTCTCACATATGTCTTCCTAATATATTATGCAGTTACGTAAACCATGTGCACTAGCCTTGCAACACGTCTTCACACCCTCTGTGGCACTGATGGTGTGATTTAAATATAAAAATATTACAGACACAGGCAATAATGACAAATAATTCACAGAGCGGAGAGAAAAGGAAGGGCGGACAGGCATGTTTAATTCTGCTGGTAATTACATAAAATCAAATATTTAATAAGGTCTGAGGTGAGCTGGTTTGTAGAATTATGTTGTTTCTTTCCTTTAGCTGAATGATGTAGACTGGTAAAAAGAAGCTTGCATTGCTTTGCAGAGTTCGTACTTACCCATGCTGACTTTCCTCGGAGAGATACTTGTCCAAGCTTGTCTTCGACATAGACCTTTTGGGTCCCGTCAGCAGGAACCATACAGTAGAGAATATCCCTTGACATTTACATGCATGAGCAAGGAGCTGCTACAGTGTGAACAGTGTCATTTACATCTTCCCAACTACTAATATCCAATCCCCTTTTTCATTTGACTGGTTATCGTGGGTACATTTCCACTGTGACCAGCTAAGAGAGTGAAATCTATTCAAAAATTTGATTTAAAAAAAAATCTAATTTTAAATTGTTACCTTGAAATGTTGTAATATGAGTTATGATGTGACATTTGTTAAGGCTGGAGGGTTTTGCTTAATTTCATTTGACCTCTCTAAAGTCTTCTAAAAGATAGGTGAAGGACAATGTATTCAAAACAAAGACTTTGCCCTGCGAGGTAAATCGAAGGGAAGCAGTAGGTGGTTTCTCATCAATAAAACCACAGAGTAATTAGAGAAAGCACTTGAAAGCCAATTTGCATGTTGACAAATGATCAATCTTCATCATTTCCCCTGCCACAATAGCCAACAGCAGCAGTGGTGGATGTGGTGACTAATGGCTGGCTGGTGCTAGCTTGCATTTCACTCTCTTTGGTACAGAATTGAGGTGCTGGCTGAGGATGTTCTGTTTTTCTCATTGGCTCTAAGCCCCCTTTCTCTGAATGAGATGAATGAAGGCACAAACTGTGCTCTTTTACTTTGTGAGTAAAAGACATGACATGTTCTGATGATCTTTTTTTTGTTACCATTTGTCATTTTCATAGAAAGATTAGGCATGTACATTAAAATACAAAAATGAGCCTTTGTCACAAACGGTTTTTTTCTTATTGCCAAATGCACTATGTGATAAGTTAATTCCATTTTTATTTCATGCTAAATTTAATTGCCCTTTGCTTAGCCAGTGTGAATAATCTTTCTGAGTCACGAAGAAAACAAACCTTGGACCTCAGCTATTAAGTCTTTGCTTACGTTGAAACCTCATTAATTAGTTTGCTTTATGACATAGACAACTCCTGTTTAGAACCATCTCATAAACCGCCCCCGCATTGCCTCTGTTCAACCTGGTAGCTATTAAATCCACCTCGGAGCACTCTCCTTGCACCGCTTCACATGACAGATGCAACCGACTCCCATCTGCCGCTTCTCTCTCTTGCCCTGCGTTTCATTGATTCTCCCCCAACCAGAATAGGTTTGGATATAATAATTCAGCAGGCAGGTAAATTGGAATAACTCTGACCATTAGTGAATTAGTTTGTGCTTCAAAATCAGCCATTGATTTCTGAGCCAAGCTGACTGGTGACTGACCACAGAATTTAATTATCAAACAGAACGTTGCTTGCTCAGCCATGTTTTTTGAAGGTCAAGGTGCCACGGCAGTCCTTCACAAAAATAAAAAAAAAAGAGACAGCCAAGGCGAAAGATTTGGTCAGGGAGAGAATCCTCTGCAAATGGAATTAACCACGGCCGGCCTACCCAGTCTTGTTGCTGCCTAGCAATTGCAAGTGGGAGATCATTACCATGCATTTCTAGACATGAATGTAACCTAAGCAGTAATAATTCTTTGGATTCAGATGTGTCTTGGCATATTTAGATGCAACCCAGCTCTCCCCTCATGTTATCAAACCCGCTCCATGAATCTGGCATGTATCTCACCAAAAACCCTTTGGTCCCCTTGAGGTCATACTAATATGAAGTGTGTCAAAATATCCCACAGGAGTTCAAAATGCATTTTGAGTCTGCCAACCATCCATAACGATACGTCAAAGGTTTTGCTTCACTTCGTGCATTATACCAGTATCACTGGGAAATAAATCCACTCCGAGGCAGCTGTGCTGATAACAGTTCAGAGAGAACTCCATCTGCTCACATCCATACAGTTCCTTTGACAAATATTGTAGAGCATAAATAATACATATTGGTATCCACGTTTTATAAATCAAGATTGGAAAGAGTATGGAAATATAGTATAGTCTGTTCCAATTCCCTAAAGACTATCTGTCTCCCCATAAAAAGCTTCACTTCTTCCCGAACCCTTGCCTCTCCGGGATTTAGAATACAAATAAGGAGAACAAGCCTCTCCATTCTTATGAACTTTTCAAAATAAAGAGGAACACTTAGACCCCCACACAGGGGAGAAGCGAATTTACTGGCAAAGAAGGTGACAAGACCAGAATGGAGATTGAATCCCCTTGAAAGAACCAGACTAAAGGAGGAGTCGCAGCATGAATAAGGCTGTTTAAAAAAGAGGATGGAGAAAACAAGCCTCCCTTGTCCTGCTTGGTGATTTCCTGAAGCAGACATCCTCCTCTTTTTATCCTGCTTATTCAAGGGTAAATGTGATCCACTCTATCTGACATCTTCTTTTCTCATTTGCTCAGAAAATTACATTTATGCTCAAGTAACACATACAGGCACACACACACACATTATCATTAAAAAAATTAATTTTTTTCCCAAAGAAATGTGTAAGATGCTTGTAAATGTTGGAATTGTTCTGATTTTTGACCTTCTGTTTCATCTTGATAAGAACAGATTAGACTAGAACAGAGCGCGGGCCAAAGTAACTGTTGGAAAGTTCAGTTTACATTCATTTTAGCATTTTTAACATTTGATGTAATGTTCAATTGAAATCTTCCATATCATAGGACGAAGAAAAATCCAAGAAACACGTTTTGGATAACACTAATGGAACACAACGGTGTATAGCTATACATACAGATATCCATGTCAGTCATAGATACTGAATTCGCTCAGCTTTCTATTCAAAGAAGAATCTATAGATTGTTTCAAAACTAATAATTTTTTTAATGATTTGAAAACACTGCCCTATTGCACAAAAAATATAAGTAAATGGTTAGTGTCAGTGAGTGATTGGTGGTTCTGGGTTAATTTACCCCTTTGTCAGTTCATACCCCGAATTTGTACCCACATGTTTCCATTTCCGCCCTTACAAAATTTCATTTGATACCCATAAACAAACTATTACTTACACATGTACCTAAACTATTGTGTATTACTTTATTTTTCTGAATTACAAAGATGAGTAGTCATAAGATGTTTAATCTCATGTCTAATTGAATTTAATTGTGAATTATTTTTCAGGAAGCTACACATTATTTACTTTTATTTTGCCTCTGATCTACATTCAAGCAAGATAATCTTTACAAAATATGACCCCTGCTGAAACCACAATAAAACTAAGATGCTTCCTTCTGCATATGTTGGTTTCTGGATTCATTAGACCAACCTTCAGTGTAATAGTCTATTAGTAGAACGTAACAAAATATTTTTTTGATATAACATCAAAATGGTATGTTACTAACTGCAGCAATTATTGATTAACTTAATTGTATCAGAAAACATCAATAAAATCAGAACTTTAATGAGCCTGAAACATCTATAAAAATACATGTAGGTCAAATATAAACACAAGATTTTCAAGTTCTAAATACCTTGCTTAACTTTGCAAGATGAAAAGATGTGCTGCATTGTGGGTGCTAACATGAAGCGTTTCAGCACACAGTTGTTCGGCTGGGAAGGTCACCTTCAACCTGGTTGGTGTCTTTTCTTGTGGCTCCAGATTCTGGATGTGTTTGTGGTTTCCTTACTTTGCTGAACCAAACTGCAGCCAAATCGAAAAAGCCATTTTGTCAGATAATCTGGAATCTAGTCTCTACTGCGGGTGTAATAAAGCACAAAAGCAAAGCTTACTAGAAGACGAGGTGGTGAACACAGATAAAAGTTGCAAAAAAAATAAATAATTGGAACTGAATTTTAACCAGGGCTACACGGTAGTGCAGTTGGTAGCACTGTTGCCTTGCAGCAAGAAGGTCCTGGGTTCGATTCCTGACCTGGGGTCTTTCTGCATGGAGTTTGCATGTTCTCCCCGTGCATGTGTGGGTTCTCACCGGGTACTCTGGCTTCCTCCCACAGTCCAAAGACATGCCTGTTAGGTTAATTGGTCACTCTAAATATCCCTTAGGTGTATGAATGTTTGTGTGTTGCCCTGCGATGGACTGGTGACCTGTCCAGGGTGTACCCGGCCTCTCGCCCATAGACTGCTGGAGATAGGCACCAGCTCCCCCATGACCCACTATGGAATAAGTGGTAGAAAATGACTGACTGAATTTTAACCAAGTTGACACAGACTTGATTAATTTGATTGCGTCTCTTCTCTGCATTGTGCTTAGTCAGTCTATCATTTTCTTCGTCTTTCATTTTGTTCTTGGCTCAGCACTACAGTACAAAGAAGTTCCCTTATCATGATGTCATCAGAGATTGACCATGGAGGAGTGCTTTGTAATGTGTTTGTGGCAAATTATCATACTTATTACAAAAAATACAATTTTATCATTTCAAACCATAGCTGTTTAATGCTACAGCTTGTTGTTAAAGTGGGTACGTAAACTCCTACTAGCATGGGGTCCTGTGGAAGAAAGCACAACAAACAACACCATCAAGGTGTGAAATAACAGAGGTAAAATGACCAGAACCCATAATAAGCAATTTAGAAGACTACGAGAAAATAACACTTTGTAAATTATTATATTACCTAGTGCATGGATGTGATATTGGTACACAGGTTTTGTAGTTATAGTCTAGAATAGACTTGACAATTAAATAAAAAGATGAAATAAGAAAATAAAAATAAATGCAGAGGAGTCATTTTCTTTTTCTTCTTCTTCTCATTGCTCTTTTCGATTAACTTGGTAATATCTGATGAGTGATTCTCATAGCTAATTAAAAATAAGAGAAGAATACAAGCAATGGAAGCAATAATGCTCATGTTCATCAACCTCACATGCTAGAGGTTCTTTGTCTTAGTTATCTATGGGGGCTCTCCATTCTTTCACTCTATAAGGTGTTACTCTAGCTTATGTATTTGATGATTGTTACCTTCCGCTTTGCTGCCTGTTTTGCCCATCTGTTTAACATCAACACTGTAACTGACATCCTCAGTGCAATGACAGCACCAACCCCACATGGGCAAAAATGAACTGGTTTCAAGGTAGACTGTGGAAATATTTAATAAAACTCTCTCTTAGCCTTCCAGTATTGTTTAGTCTTGATATACTTTTTTGCTCCACCTCTGTCTCTGTAAAGTCAAGACAAACAACTCACTGCACTTACATAAATAATACAGCTTTCTTTGTTTATTTAATAATCTGTTCTTACAAGAAAAAAAGATTTACCAAAATGAATGTGTCCAAAAAAACTTTACACATTTGCAAAAACTACAATTTTGATTCAACTCCACTCTTGTTAGCTTTGGCTGCACTGTGAGTTAAAGAAACTATTGCCACCTGAAACAATAACTGCTGCACCTTTCCAACAGAGTTCTGTTATTTGCTAGCATAACACCTGGTGGTGATATTTTTTGTTGTTTTAAGTTTTTTGCTGGCTGATGTGTATATCACTCTTTTTAAGTCTATTTGTGCTGTGAATTAAACAACAGAAAAGGTAACCACCAGTATGTATAATGTTACGCTTCTTTCATTGGATGTAACATTTATTCATACAGTTAAACCCAAAAATCTATATTCATTCCAGTGGCAGATTAAGATTTAAAATTAACCAACAACTTTGTTTCTGATTGGAAATGAGACAGGTATCTCTTAAAAGATAATAAAACAATGTAAAAAAGAGTATCAATTTTGAAAAAATAATTATTGTAGGGTCTTATTGGGACACTCCAAAATGTCAATCTTGCTTTTAGTCATGGTTAACATCGTAAAATCAACTCAAGCCCTTCTGAGATTACACACTTTAAAAATGCTTAAAAATATATGTAAATTCATGTCTTATGTGACTATAGATTTGAAATGAAACTTTTAATTTAAAGTACCAGATATGCTTTCAGAGTCTACATGTTTGTATTCAAATGTAAAAATTAGCCTCTGTAATTAAACCTTTACTGTATCTACTATATTTTTCTTTCCTGTTTTATATCCTGTTTAGTTTGTTTCAGACTTTGTGGAATTTCCTCTAAGGTCAACAGTTTCATTGTCACATACCAACACAGAAATGATTTAAAAATGCTGTGGAGGTGTTACATAGCTTATAGGGTAGCTTACTTCCTCAGTATAAAAGAGGGACCTAGCAGTTATACCCCTATACACTTTTAAAACCATCTCTCCCAAAATTATTGGCTCTCCTTGTGACAGCACAGGACTGTTTCCTACACTAAACATTTCTTACTGGAATTGGCTAAAAGTTATGTATCAGATTCATTATTGTGTCCCAAGCCAGTTAACTACAGTCCACTCTCACTACCTTATTTACAATAAAGTACATTTTTCAGAGTGACTCAGCACTCCCTGCATTTTAACATTTAGTTTTTGTAAGGAATATTTGTTGTGTGGTAAAAGCTTCACTGCATCTTTCTGAAGCTTCCTTATTTAAACTGCAAGAGGCTCTTGGAGTTGAATCTATCTTTTAACAGTACAGAAAAAAAAAAAAAGTTTTTTATTCTTAATGCCTGCCCATTTCTACCTCTGCTGCTGCTTTTATGCACCACATGGTTCCAACCCCCAAAAATAGTCCATCATCCAGCTTGTTATGGACAGTGCTTTTTACCAAAGTGCATTGATTTACAGAGGAGGGGGTTAAATTTTTTTATAAGCTGTCTATAAGGACCATACTAATGTATCCACTTTGATCATCTATCAATGTTTCCTTTAATAATGAAATCTTGTTTGACTAGGAAAAATATATTATAGTTCTAACTTTGTACAATTGTATATTCCAGACCAGTTTTTTTTTTCATTCCGCAGACAAATTTTATATTTTTTTATGAAAAATTGCAAATGCTTTTTGATTAACTACAATAATTCACAACTGTGCCAAACTCGTCAAACATGTCCCCTATTTAACAATAAATGTGGGTTCACATGCAACCATATAAAATAAAAAGTTGAATCTCTGCTGTTCTCAAGACCATCTTGCATTCCAAGACACAAGACTAACAAAATTACATTCTAATGATGTCATTTGCTGTGATTAAAGGACGACTAAAGCAAGAAATTGAGCATTTTCAAATACAACACATAAATCCTGTGTAAAAGAATTGCTTTTCCTTGACTGGGGTCTTTGTTGATATACAAGGGGTAAAATAATCATTGAACACATTAATGCTTTTCTCAGTAAATGTATTTCTAAAGAACCTATGGACTTGTTATTCACACCAAATGTGGGTAACAACCCAATAAATCCTCATATCTAAAGACATCAACCCAAGTTAGTCCATGAATGAAATTTTGTGTAAAAATTGGATTGGCACATAAAATAGGTATTGGAAACATGAAGAATAGGGGGTGCAAAGAGTTAAAGAAAGCCAAAGAAAATCACTAAAACCTGACAGCTTTCAGAAACCTAAATATTTAATTCAGTTTGCTGATTCACATTAAATACCACGTCAAGCCACTTTACAATAAAAAGTTAATATTTATACAGAAGTATATCCTTCAATCAATCCAGTCAACCTTTTTAATTCTGTAATTATAGATATTTTTCATAAATATATGATGTAGATCAAATTTAAAAACTCAAATCTTACATAGAAATTATTTTAAGTGTGTGTTATTTTCTGAAGACTTCACAATAAACTTTTTTCCTTTATCATGTTTATGATCCCTGAATGGGCCAGATGACTGTTTTAAAATATGATAAATCATCACTCTTGATAAAACAAAATAACTCCTGCAACTAGACATTATTTAGTGTAGACATTTTTTTTTTTTTATTCGACTAACTGATTATAGAAGATTATTTAAAATTATTAGTTGCCAGAACAGGTAAGAGACATCCTCCATGTCAGGTACAAATAAATGAAGCTTTGTACTTTTATATCCAATGGATAATAGAACTTCTTTGTACTTGGGTACAAAACAACCAAAAGTGCAAAAGTACAGAAGTGGCAAAAGGGCAAAAATGATGAGCTCTCCTTTGTAAGTTTTTAGTGTACCAGCACAAGGTGCCAGTTTTTGATTGTCTATAGATTTTGTTCTTTATGGTTTTACTTTGCTTTATTTCAATTTTGTTGCATGATCATTTTGTTCTTGTGCTGTATACAGGTCCTTCTCAAATAATTAGCATATTGTGATAAAGTTCATTATTTTCCATAATGTCATGATGAAAATTTAACATTCATATATTTTAGATTCATTGCACACTAACTGAAATATTTCAGGTCTTTTATTGTCTTAATACGGATGATTTTAGCATACAGCTCATGAAAACCCAAAATTCCTATCTCACAAAATTAGCATATCATTAAAAGGGTCTCTAAACGAGCTATGAACCTAATCATCTAAATCAACGAGTTAACTCTAAACACCTGCAAAAGATTCCTGAGGCCTTTAAAACTCCCAGCCTGGTTCATCACTCAAAACCCCAATCATGGGTAAGACTGCCGACCTGACTGCTGTCCAGAAGGCCACTATTGACACCCTCAAGCAAGAAGGTAAGACACAGAAAGAAATTTCTGAACGAATAGGCTGTTCCCAGAGTGCTGTATCAAGGCACCTCAGTGGGAAGTCTGTGGGAAGGAAAAAGTGTGGCAGAAAACGCTGCACAACGAGAAGAGGTGACTGGACCCTGAGGAAGATTGTGGAGAAGGGCCGATTCCAGACCTTGGGGGACCTGCGGAAGCAGTGGACTGAGTCTGGAGTAGAAACATCCAGAGCCACCGTGCACAGGCGTGTGCAGGAAATGGGCTACAGGTGCCGCATTCCCCAGACCTGGGCTACAGAGAAGCAGCACTGGACTGTTGCTCAGTGGTCCAAAGTACTTTTTTCGGATGAAAGCAAACTCTGCATGTCATTCGGAAATCAAGGTGCCAGAGTCTGGAGGAAGACTGGGGAGAAGGAAATGCCAAAATGCCAGAAGTCCAGTGTCAAGTACCCACAGTCAGTGATGGTCTGGGGTGCCGTGTCAGCTGCTGGTGTTGGTCCACTGTGTTTTATCAAGGGCAGGGTCAATGCAGCTAGCTATCAGGAGATTTTGGAGCACTTCATGCTTCCATCTGCTGAAAAGCTTTATGGAGATGAAGATTTCATTTTTCAGCACGACCTGGCACCTGCTCACAGTGCCAAAACCACTGGTAAATGGTTTACTGACCATGGTATCACTGTGCTCAATTGGCCTGCCAATTCTCCTGACCTGAACCCCATAGAGAATCTGTGGGATATTGTGAAGAGAACGTTGAGAGACTCAAGACCCAACACTCTGGATGAGCTAAAGGCCACTATCGAAGCATCCTGGGCCTCCATAAGACCTCAGCAGTGCCACAGGCTGATTGCCTCCATGCCACGCCGCATTGAAGCAGTCATTTCTGCAAAAGGATTCCCGACCAAGTATTGAGTGCATAACTGTACATGATTATTTGAAGGTTGACGTTTTTTGTATTAAAAACACTTTTCTTTTATTGGTCGGATGAAATATGCTAATTTTGTGAGATAGGAATTTTGGGTTTTCATGAGCTGTATGCCAAAATCATCCGTATTAAGACAATAAAAGACCAGAAATATTTCAGTTAGTGTGCAATGAATCTAAAATATATGAATGTTAAATTTTCATCATTACATTATGGAAAATAATGAACTTTATCACAATATGCTAATTTTTTGAGAAGGACCTGTATAACATAACTGGTTTGTTTCTTTGAGGGTTTTTTGCCTGTTTGTTAGTTTCCATAGTAGCAAGGCTTTGGCTGTTTACATCTTTTGGCAACTTAGTGTTTTTCGTTGCTTCTTATTAGAGCCTTTTAATTTGTCTGTGTGGCACAAGTTTGACTTTTTGCTCATTATTTGTGCAGCAGCTTTTATTTATGTTTTAACTGCTTTTGAAATAATCACTGTAGATGCAGCAGCACCACTAATCCTAATTATAGACATGATTTTCTATTGTATGAAGTCCAAAGATTAACACTGAGGAAAAAAGATGGTTTGGTCATCTCCTCGCCGAAGGGCTTTTGGCAAGATTGTGATGTTTGCAACCAACTCCACTCTATTGACCGGGCTGGCTGAAATTTAACTGTTAATTGATAGTGATAATAAAAGTCTTCATCCACTCACCTACCAACTGTTTTTTTCATAGTGTCTTCCAAATTATTTATAAAAATCTTTTGCCAGATGACAGTGTTTTACAAACCAATCTGGAGCATCAGGTTGGCTTAGGGTGATGGTACTTTCAAAACAGTCTGTATTTATTCTTCAACCTTAAACTCTACATAGTGTACCGAGCACATTCAATGCATTTTAACACTGACCCAAATTGATTTAAAAGTAAAAATGAGCATTGATATGCACTATCTTGCAAACGTATTCACCCCATTTGGCATTTTTTCAATACCTAGAATCAAAATGTATTGTTTGAGAGTTTGTGCCATTTCATTTACAAAACATGCCTAAAGCTTTGAAGATGTATTGTTTTTTTATTGTGAAGCAAACAACAAATAGGGCAAAATAACAGAAAACTTTAGTGTGCATAACTGTTCACACTAATAAAGGCAGTACTTTGTAGAGCCACCTTTTGCAAGCTGCAAGGCACTATGAGCTTTCCATATTTTGCTACTGTGATTTTTGATATTTCTCAATGCAAACTGCTACAACTCCTTTATGTTGGATAGTTTTAACTTGTGAATGACAATCTTCAAGTTGAGCCACAGATTCTTAATCACTCAAGTGTTGATTGTCCTGCTGGACGATGAACCTCAGTCCCAGTCTGAAATCACAGGCAGACCGACACAGGTTTTCCTCAAGAATATCCCTGTATTTAGAACCATACATCTTTCCCTCAACTCTGACCAGTTTTCCCAGTCCCTCATGCTGATAAACATCCACACAGCATGATGCTGCCACCACCATGTTTCCATGCTTCTTATTTTTAACACTGAGTAATGACTTTTTTAGGCCACTTTTCAATAAAGCCTAGCTCTATGAAGTGTATGACTTATTGTGGTTCTATGGACAGATACTTCAGTCTGTGCTGTGGAATTCTGAAACTACTTCAGGGTTAACTTTGGTCTCTGTGCTGCCTGTCTGATTAATGCTCTCCTTGCCTGGTCTGTGAGTTTTGGTAGAAGGCCCGCTCTTGGCAGATTTGTTGTGGTATCATGTGCTTTCCATTTGAAGATGATGGATTTGATGATGCTTCAGGGGAACATCAAAGATTTTATTTTTTTTAAGAACCCCAGCCAGACTTGTACTTCTCAACAATTTGTTTGGAGAGCTCCTTGGTCTTCATGTTGCAGCGTCTGGGGCCTTTCAAAATAGGTGTGCTTGTACTGACAGATCATGTGGCTGTTGCAGTTTGACTCTATTTCACAAATTATGTGACTTTTGAAGGTAATTGGTTGCACCAGAACTTTTTAGAGGCTTCTTAGCAAATGGGGTTACATGCCAACTTTCAGTTTTCTTTTTTTTTAATTCTTGTCATATATATATATATATATATATATATTGGTCATTTCACTTCATTAACTTAGGCTATTAGGTGCAGATTCGCAGATTCATCACATACAATTTAAATTCCAGGTTGGAAGGAAACACAATAGGTAAAAGGCCAATGCTGTTGCATACATTTGTAAGGCACTGTATTGTTTTTGTCCCCTATATTTTTCCTTATCTATTATGTGATTTATCCAGTTGCAAAAAATGAAATTATTAAAACTTAATATATTTTTAAGCATTTAAGATCTTTTAAAAACATAAGCAGTGAAAAATGTAATATTTTAAATAAATACGTTTTATAATTAATAACAGGGTCATCTTTGCTTAATCTTTCAATTGATATATTCTGAGAAACAATGTCAAATAAAGCAGATTAATCAAGAACTAACTGTTTTAAATGTAGGAGTTTAATTGATAGTTACACCTGCAGGTGTTCAAATTATCATTGGGTACTGCAGATACTATGGCACTTTGTTAAATCTGTCTTATATAATCACATTTCTAATTCATTTAATCAATCTTGTGAAACGGACACACTAACTTTAACTATGATGTGACAAAAGAGAATCTTATCAGTATGCCAACAATTCATCATGTACTTAACAGAAAGATTATCCTCATCAAATTTTTCTTGCTCTTTTATGATGTGTTATTGTCTAATAAACCATGAAAATGGGAGCATCTTATGTAACCAGCAGCTCTTGATAACATGCAGTGTGTTTCTACACCCAGGGGCCCTAATATGAAACGATATTACTGATGAAAACATTTTATCTATGGCATAAAAAAAAAAAAAAAGATTCCACTGAATGGCAAAGTGTTTTAAAGACTATTGTTTTGATTTTTTTTCTTGTTGAACACAGTCAATACAAGATCATTATACTAATGTATTCTCTGGGTTACATGCTAGTTGGCCAGTCCAGACGTGGATAGGTTCAACAACAATGTCAAAAGATAAAAGTTTCCTATAGGAGTAATTGACACCACTGAGTAAAGGGAGATGAGTTTTTCCACATTAGTGGCTGTAACGTGTCATAACATATCATAAAGCCATCTTTTCACCTTGTCAGAGCTTATCATGACACCAATTACAAACAGACAGCTAGATAGCTGAAGGTGAACCACATACTGATGTGCAAAAGAGTAACACCCATTATATGCAGCAGCGCATGCTTTCTGAATACCACAGACAAGAATATTGGGTAAACAATGTGAAAAAAACAGAAAATAAGCACACTCCATGTCACAGTAAAGCGACAATGACAAGGGCACTATATTTGTTCAGCAGAAGACAATTAACCTAACTCTTGGACCTTCTTGTACTTCTAAAATAAATTGTAAAATAACAGCTCTCTTTTTGTGCATCCCTACCCCAACCCCTCTCTCCTTCCTTCTTTTCTATCCCATCAGGTCTCCATATAATGGAGCGAGAATGAACAGAGAGCGGCTTAAAAAAAAGCATGAACTGGAGGTTTATTGAGGTCATCTGCTTCCTGTTTATATGGGACCATATAACAGTTCAGTCTACCCGCCAGGACCTGTTGGCTGCTGAACAACATGTCACCAAGCAATATGACTGGCTCATCTCTGACCGTGGACCTTTCCACCACTCTCGGAGCTATCTGTCCTTTGTGGAAAGATTCCGCCAAGGATTTACAACCAGATATAAAATTTATAGGTGAGTTCACTTTTAGCCTGCGTGCTGATGCCACTCATGCTTTTTAGGAGAATGTCTGTTTTAATGGTTCATCTATTTTAAGAGCTTATAGTTGCAAAAAGCTGAACTGTGTATGGCTTTAACCTATTACGCAGTTTTATATTTAGATGCCATCTCTCTTGGTGCTATGAATTCTTTTCATTTTATCAGTTGAACAAAATGACTACCGTAAACTCCGGACTACAGAGCGCACCTGATTAAAAGCCGCATGCTCTAATTTTAGAAAGAAAACCAATTTAGTACTTGTACAGGCCACACCGGATGTTAAGCCGCGGGTGTCCCACGTTGTAATATGATTTACACAGAAAGATATTACACTTGAGGAATTTTTAAATTTTAACTTAATCCGTATGGTAATATAAACAAATGCATATTGCATATGCATTTTTTCAAACAGTGGTTAACACAGCTACTTTTAAATAACATACGTTATCGGTAACACACAAATTTTGTTGCTAATGCTTTTTTACTGAACAGCGCACGGACAACATTCCGATATTTCCTAACTGATATACACTGCAGCCTACCAGGTCAAAAGTCATTGATCGCCTTCTTCACCTTCTTCCTGCACACTGAAACCATCAAAGTCCTGTTCGTCAGTGTCTGAATTGAACAGCCTCAGGATCTCGTCACTCACTTTAGCCTCTTCGTTGACGCTCGCACTTGAGTGCACCCGGTCCCCTTAATCACGCTGCAGTCCAGCCTTTCAAAACCCGTTGGTGATTTTCCATGTTGATGAGGATGAATATAAATGTCTGATTTACAATACCGGTAATTGTATTGTGAAAGTGCTCTTGATTTATCGCACAAGTTCATTGGACCTCTTTGAACTATTCATCAATTTGATTGGTCTACTGTTACCATGCAAAATGTTTTTGGCGGCATGAAAAAAAACATGCATTGGCCGCACCGTTGTATTGGCCGCAGTGTTCAAAGTGTGTGAAAAAAGTAGCGGCTTATAATCCGGAATTTACGGTAAATGTCTTGCTGTTATTCTGGATAAATGCATATCAAAGTCAAAATACAAATAAAATCAATGGTCAGGTATTTTAATTGATAACAGATGGCTTTTCAGGCAATAGTCAGTTTTAATCATTTTTTATACACTCAAAATCTACCAAATATTCTCCCAACCTATTTAGTTCTTCTAAAGCAATTCCTGTAGTAGAGAAAGCAGAACCTTTACTGGGGTTTCATGGTGTAAAGAAGGAATTGTATGTATTTATTGTTATTATTATTATTATTAATTATTGTTATTATTATTAGTAGTAGCAATAATAGTAGTAGTAGTAATAGTAGTAGTAGTAGCAGCAGTAGTAGTAATAGTAGTTTAGTCTTTTTACTCACTTACTTACTTATTTAGACTATTACAGCTTCAACACAGAGTTCAACATCTGGAAAAACACTGATCAAGCAGAAAGAGCTAATGTTACTGGACTATCAGTGCTCAAACCACTCATTGAATCACAGATAGCTTCAGGTCTGGCTTGCTCTAAGCCTGCTACAGCCTGACATAGTTCAAGCATCAAGACAAAGCAAAACAAACAGAAATTAAAATATTTAAATTATTTTGGCTAAACAAATTTTCTCTGCCCTGACACAACCTCTTACGTGAACTGTTCTGATGAATTAGTGGGTTGCATGGCGCCGTCTCTTCCCAGTGGCTGCGGTGAACGTCTGCCTGGACTGGCACATGTGGCAGTGGAGGTGAAACCACCTTGTTGACATAATTAATTACAAAGTCTCTTCTTGGGGAATCTTTAGCTCACATTATTTTCTACAAGAGAACAGTCAGAAAGGTTAAGGCAACTAGTCTTATTTTCGGCCAGGTTACATTCACCGGATACACAAACAGCAAACCATACTTTACATTGGATCTATGCAGTTTAAGTCAAATATTCACAGCATCACAATACTGCTTTTCAACCTTCATCATTTCTTATGTATTAAAACAATAAGAAAGAAAAGGATTAGACAGGATAGAGCGTGTTAGAAATTAGTTACCATCTCTATACGCTGTGGTGTGATAAATGTAAGTGTAAGAGGGTCAATTCCATATTGTAATGGCTCTCTGTGTCTATTTGTCATGTACGCCATTACCTCAATGACAAAACACATGCAGATCATCTCCAGGTCTTCCTTTGTGATCACCTCTTTTGAGTGGCCACAATGTTTACCATCAATACCTTTGCTTTTGCATTGTGGAAAGGTGCTTGTCTCATAAAAGGCGCCAGTTCCCACCCCACTGGTTCTGTTGCATCACTGGGGACCTTGTTCCTTTTCTTATGCCTGTACTCAGTTACGAGGTTCAAAACTCTTACTACAATTTCTCCTATGTATGGACTGGCACGTATTTTCCACACAAGATGAGCATATTTATTAACCTCCTGCATAGTGAAGTTCTTGTTCTGCAATGCATGATCACATCATACCACATTCTCCTGTGGAGGTTGTGAAGGAACAAAGAGTTGTGTGGTCCTCTTCAAGACCTGGAGCATTATGTTCCTAAAAGATAAACAACTGTCAAGTAGTGACAATATTCTCTTAGCAGTAGCAGAGGCATGATCTTTTATACAGAGTACTATTCTCTTAAAGCATGACAAAGGGCTGAATAACTATCACAAATCTCTGTGGGAAGAATGCATGAATGCTCCTAACTGTTTTCCAAATTAACTTCAGTTTCTCACAAGAAGAAAGAAAGGGCAGGTCAAGGAGACAGCATTTGACCTCCTGCAGATAATCATCAATATTTGACTGCTGACTTTCTAGATCAAAAAGCTCTTTGTCCAGGGACTCAAGCTGGTAAGTATGATAACAATACTCACAGGGTGGACCTGGCCCATTTGAAAGGTCACGTGGGTGGCGCTCATTAAATGGTAGAGGCATTTGAACTAACCTTCAAGGAAGCAAAGGAGATTGCTAAAGGTATAATTGAAAGGTTTTCAACATGTCATTTTGTGTACTTGGAGGTGGGTCAGGTTGTCATGAACCACCTTAGCCCCATGGGTTACTCTCCTGGCCCCTAGGGGGCGAGTCAAAATGGAGGGTGATGCAAGTCAAGTTGAATAGCTCCTCGGTCCTCCCATTTGGATTAGTTGCACTTGTCGAGTCCAGCACCTGGTACTCTTTGTGGTTGATGGTTCCCACCTGCAGGGGGAACCATGAGGGACCAGTGCTAAAAGGATTGGGCTGTGGTCGATGGTGGAGACCTCGATGACCCTATCTCCAGATGCTTAAACTGGATCTAGGGACAAAAGTACATGTGTATGGTAAATAAAAATATAAAAAAAAAAAAAATTCTGTTCTGTTTCTTAACTGAACTAATGCAAATTTACCACTGCAGCTCTTTAAATACAAAATGCTACATTTCTCGCTAAATAAAATATGTACTTCTGATATTCATACAATTGTACATCTTTTTATATGTTTGATGCTTTGGATCAAGAATCTGAAAAATCCGACCATTCATGCCCGCTTCATATATTCAGGGTCATGGTTGGGACAGGTGCCTATCTCCAGGATAGGCACCTGGAAGGATAGGAAGGATGCATATCCACTAAATTAGAAAATGGGTTCCAATAAAGCTTGTCTGTCAGATTAAAAGTACCTTTTAAACATTTAAGCAGGTATTAAACATACTTTTTACTAAGCCCACATGTCTGTATTAAAATTGTTTTTTATTGCTCGGATGTATTATTATAGTCTTAAATGTCATAGTTTCATTAGCTGTATGTGGAAAAAACATAATTAACAGAAACAAAGGCTTGAAAACATCAGTCTGTGTTTAATTAATTTATATAATGTGTTTAACCTATTAAATTAAGTTAGTAAAATAAATGAATTTTTCAATTATATTGTAATTTATTGAATATGACTGTACACCCTGGTTATGTCATCAGTCCATCAAAGGGCAACACAAAGACACACATGAAAGACAACCATGCCCACACAAACTCACACCTAAGAGCAATTTAGAATGACAAATTAGCCTAACCTTTAAGTATTTCAACTGTGGGATGAAGCTCGAGTACCTGGACAACCCACGCATGCATGAGAACATGGAAATTGAATGCAGACAACAGTGTTAGCAACTGTGCCACCATGCACCTCTGAATCTAACAGACTCAATCACACAGTTTAAATCAGTCAGAGGTATAAAACTGTGCGACTAAAACCTGTCTTGCTCAGAACAGTCTTTTCTTATTTCCTTGCACCCCTCTATAAACAGATATTTCAAAATTACAAACAAATGAAACTGAAAAAAAAATTGGTTTTCTTTTGCAGTTCTTTCCACTATTTGTTTTCAATCCTTCATTTTTTTTGGTAACTTGCCACAGACCTTGGTCCCTACTGATATTTGTGCTTTGCTACTGTACTGAATGATGAGTAAACATGCATTTGCATAATTTTTTACTTGACAAAGCAGGATGTTTCACCGAGGAATTAACATCGAAGTCAAAACCTCCGAAGCTACTTCTTACTGACATTGTAAAGCAGCTGAGTGTTTTTTTCTGATCCTGGTGCGATTTATCATAAGAGAGAGCATGTGTTTACTTATCTGGTGCAGCTGGGAATTTTGGGATGAGGTGTCTTAAGTTGTGTATTACACCTCGCAAACCATTAGTGTCATCAAATGGAGCCATCAGGGCTGTATATATTTTTCCCTCATGACAAGACAGTTAAACCATGCAAGGAATATTTTGCTGTTTTCTCATAAAAAATTGAATGATAAATAACAACTGACACATGTGCTAAGCAACAGTAAGGGGATGGACTAGGGTTGCAAATAGCATGGAAATTTATTTTCTTTGTGCACCATTCTTTTGGTTAAACTTTTAGTCAGGTAATAGTCTATGGAGATTTTGTGATATACAGTCACCAGCCACTTTATTAGGTACACCTTGCTAGTACCGGGTTGGACCCCCTTTTGCCTTCAGGACCGCCTTAATCCTTTGTGACATAGATTCAGCAAGGTACTGGAAATGTTCCTCAGAGAGTTTGGTCCATATTGACATGATAGCATCACACAGATGCTGCATATTTGTTGGCTGCATATCCATGATGTAAATCTTCCATTCTACCACATCCCAAATGAGATGTGGATGCCTGTGGATGACGTGAAAGAGTATGGGAAGAAACTTGTGCCATCAGAAACTGCATTTGAATTGCTCTGACTGAATTTGTATTTGTGCATTTTGAAATTAAATCCACTGGTTTGAAAATGAATTTCACTAAACTGAAACTGAATTTTGTGGTTTGAAACTGAATTCATTTGCTTTTAAAATTTATTTTGTTGTATTAAAAATTCAGTTTGACTACTTTCACTTTCAGTTCTGTAATTCAATTTCAGTTCCAAAATTCGTTTTTTTGTGTCACACATCCAGGTTCTTGAAGCCACAGATTAATCAAACACAGATTTACTGATTCACAGATGTCATTCACTATTGCTGTGTCCAAATTTAGGACTGCATCCTTTAAAGGATGCATTTGTAGGCCGATAACATCCTGGATGAGGCGATGAATGCTGTCCAATCTCCAAGGTTCCTTCTTATCCCAAGATTTGAAGGATGGGTCCGGTGTATCTTCCGTTGTCCACCCTATCCCATGATTCATTGTGGGTCGAAGTAAATTGTTCAAACGGAAGTAGCAAAGGCCGGAGGAGAGAGAAAAGTAGTGAAGAAAATTGGATATATTGCGCATTCTGTGAAACAGCTGAACTTTTACAATGTTTTTAGACGAGAATGTAGTTGTGTAAACCTAAAATATCTGATCAGTTTATCAAGATATCGCTTAATTGCACAAATGCGCCAATGTATCCGTCCGCTGCCCCAGCAGCCGCTCTCCTCGCCAGCTGTCAGCTGAGCGAGTGGTTGAGGTGCGCTAAAACCCGAGAAAACAGCTGACTCCCAGCACATTGTTTTCAAAATACCGTTGGATTTTCCAAATGAGTGGAAGTTAAACAGATATACAGGGGTTGGACAATGAAACTGAAACACCTGGTTTTAGACCACAATCATTTATTAGTATAGTGTAGGGCCTCCTTTTGCGGCCAATACAATGTCAATTCGTCTTGGGAATGACATATACAAGTCCTGCACAGTGGTCAGAGGGATTTTAAGCCATTCTTCTTGCAGGATAGTGGCCAGGTCACTACGTGATACTGGTGGAGGAAAACGTTTCCTGACTCACTCCCCCAAAACACCCCAAAGTGGCTCAATATTTAGATCTGGTGACTGTGCAGGCCATGGGAGATGTTCAACTTCACTTTCATGTTCATCAAAACAATCTATCACCAGTTTTGCTGTGTGTATTGGTGCATTGTCATCCTGATACACGGCACTGCCTTCAGGATACAATGTTTGAACCATTGGATGCACATGGTCCTCAAGAATGGTTCAGTAGTCCTTAGCAGTGATGCGCCCATCTAGCACAAGTATTGGGCCAAGGGAATGCCATGATATGGCAGCCCAAACCATCACTGATCCACCCCCATGCTTCACTCTGGGCATGCAACAGTCTGGGTGGTACTCTTCTTTGGGGATTCTCCACACTGTAACTCTCCCGGATGTGGGGAAAACAATAAAGGTGGACTCATCAGAGAACAATACATGTTTCACATTGTCCACAGCCCAAGGTTTGCGCTCCTTGCACCATTGAAACCGACGTTTGGCATTGGCATGAGTGACCAAAGGTTTGGCTATAGCAGCCTGGCCGTGTATATTGACCCTGTGGAGCTCCCGACGGACAGTTCTGGTGGAAACAGGAGAGTTGAGGTGCACATTTAATTCTGCCGTGATTTGGGCAGCCGTGGTTTTATGTTTTTTGGATACAATCCGGGTTAGCACCCGAACATCCCTTTCAGACAGCTTCCTCTTGCGTCCACAGTTAATCCTGTTGGATGTGGTTCGTCCTTCTTGGTGGTATGCTGACATTACCCTGGATACCGTGGCTCTTGATACATCACAAAGACTTGCTGTCTTGGTCACAGTTGCGCCAGCAAGACGTGCACCAACAATTTGTTCTCTTTTGAACTCTGGTATGTCACCCATAACGTTGTGTGTATTTCAATATTTTGAGCAAAACTGTGCTCTTACCCTGCTAATTGAACCTTCACACTCTGCTCTTACTGGTGCAATGTGCAATCAATGAAGACTGGCTACCAGGCTGGTCCAATTTAGCCATGAAACCTCCCACACTAAAATGACAGGTGTTTCAGTTTCATTGTCCAACCCCTGTAATTCAGTCAGATGAAATCTAATATTAATGTTTGGCTTACAGTGCCTTGCGAAAGTATTTGGCCCCTTTGAACTCTTCATCCTTTTGCCACATTTCAGGCTTCAAACATAAAGATATAAAATTCAAATTTTTTGTGAAGAATCAACAACAAGTTGGACACAATCCTGAAGTGGAATTAAATTTATTGGATGTGTCAAACGTTTTTAACAAATAAAAAACTGAAAAGTGGGGTGTGCAATATTATTCAGCCCCCTTGCGTTAATACTTTGTAGTGCCACCCTTTGCTGCAATTACAGCTGCAAGTCGCTTGGGGTATGTCTCTATCAGTTTTGCACATTGAGAGATGAAATTCTTGCCCATTCTTCCTTGCAAAACAGCTCGAGCTCAGTGAGGTTGGATGGAGAGCGTTCGTGAACAGCAGTCTACAGCTCTTTCCACAGATTCTCGATTGGATTCAGATCTGGACTTTGACTTTGCCATTCCAATACCTGGATACGTTTATTTGTGAACCATTTCATTGTAGATTTGGCTTTATGTTTTGGATCATTGTCTTGTTGGAAGATACATCTCCATCCTAGTCTCAGGTCTCTTGCAGACTCCAACAGGTTGTCTTCCAGAATGGTCCTGTATTTGGCCCCATCCATCTTCCCATCAATTTTGACCATCTTCCCTGTCCCTGCTGATGAAAAGTAGGCCCAAACCATGATGCTGCCATCACCATGTTTGACAGTGGGGATGGTGTGTTCAGGGTGATGAGCTGTGTTGCCTTTACGCCAAACATATAGTTTTGCATTGTGGCCAAACAGTTTGATTTTAGTTTCATCTGACAAGAACTCCTTCTTCCACATGTTTGGTGTGTCTCCCAGGTGGCTTGTGGCAAACTTTAAACAATATTTTTTATGGATATCTTTGAGAAATGGCTTTTTTCTTGCCACTCTTCCATAAAGGCCAGATTTGTGCAGTATACGACTGATTGTTGTCCTATGGACAGACTCTCCCACCTCAGCTGTAGATCTCTGCAGTTCATCCAGAGTGATCATGGGCCTCTTGGCTGCATCTCTGATCAGTCTTCTCCTTTTTTGATATGAGAGTTTAGAGGGACGGCCGGGTCTTGGTAGATTTGCAGTGGTCTGATACTGATTCCATTTCAATATGACTGCTTGCACAGTGCTCCTTGGGATGTTTAAAGCTTGGGAAATCTTTATGTATCCAAATCCAGCTTTAAACTTCTCCACAACAGTATCTCGGACCTGCCTGGTGTGTTCCTTGGTCTTCATGATGCTCTCTGCGCTTTGAACAGAACCCTGAGACTATCACAGAGCAGGTGCATTTATACAGAGACTTGATTAGACACAGGTGGATTCTATTTATCATCATCAGTCATTTGGGACAACATTGGATCATTCAGAGATCCTCACTGAACGTATGGAGTGAGTTTGCTGCACTGAAAGTAAAGGAGCCGAATAATTTTACACACTTGTGATGGCACAAGTTTCTTCCCATACTCTTTCACGTCATCCACAGGCATCCACATCTCATTTGGGATGTGGTAGAATGGGGGATTTGCATCATGGATATGCAGCATCTGTGTGATGCTATCATGTCAATATGGACCAAACTCTCTGAGGAACATTTCCAGTACCTTGCTGAATCTATGTCACAAAGGATTAAGGCAGTTCTGAAGGCAAAACGGGGTCCAATCCGGTACTAGCAAGGTGTACCCAAAAAAGAGGCCGGTGAGTGTAAGTGGCAACTTTCTGGCTTTAAGAAACGCTAAAAGAAACAAGAAGAACTAGAAGAATCAAGGTGTACCTAATACATCTTGCTAGTTTGAGCAATATCAAATTCAGTTTCTGATGGCACAAGTTTCTTTCCATAAAAGAGCATCTGCAACTACCAGTTCTTTCCCCAGCACGTAAAAAAGCTGTGGGGTTGTATCGCATCATTCTCAACAAAAGTCTCTGACATCAAAGGTGCACTGAATGAAGATCTTTGCCAAATTTCTCCCATGCCCAGACTGCTGCAAGACACTCCTTTTCTATTTGTGCATATCGTTGCTCTGCATCTGTGAGTGTTCTGGAACAGAAGCTCACTGGTTTTAACTGTCCATGATTATCTTGGAGCAACCCCACCCCTGTGACAATGCCACTCCTTGTATTTCCAAGAGTTTTGTCATCTCATGCTGGAAAATTTATGGGGCACAGGTAATACCAAATGGTAGCATGTTGAAGTAGTATCTGCCAAATGGGGTTATGAAGGTTGTTAATTTGGCGATTTCTGGATCAAGTGATATTTGCCAGAACCCGCTTGCGGCATCTAACAGAGAAAATACTTTGGCACCTGCATGTTTCAGCGAGATGTCATCCACAGTTGGTAGGATATACTTTTCTCTTTCAACTGCTTTTTAAGTTCTTTCAAATAAACAGATTCTGATTTGTTCTTTGTTATTCTTTGGCATGGGCATCATCGGAGCACACCCCTCTGTTGGCTCTGAGATTGGTTGAATCGTTCTGCAGTTCACCATGCGATCCAGCTCTTTCTTCACTTTGGTAACATGGGAACTGACACTCTCCTCATAGTTGTTTCACTATAGGGAACTGCACCCTATCTGAGAGTGATCTTAATAGGTTTGCTTTTCAGCCTTCCTATATCATTAGGGCAGGAGTCACAGCTCCAACATTACGACTTAAGAGGTAGCTAAATTGGACCAGCCTGGTTGCCAGTCTTCATTGATTGCACATTGCACCAGTAAGAGCAGAGTGTGAAGGTTCAATTAGCAGGGTAAGAGCACAGTTTTGCTCAAAATATTGAAATGCACACAACATTATGGGTGACATACCAGAGTTCAAAAGAGGACAAATTGTTGGTGCACGTCTTGCTGGCGCATCTGTGACCAAGACAGCAAGTCTTTGAGATGTATCAAGAGCCACTGTATCCAGGGTAATGTCAGCATACCACCAAGAAGGACGAACCACATCCAACAAGATTAACTGTGGACGCAAGAGGAAGCTGTCTGAAAGGGATGTTTGGGTACTAACCTGGATTGTATCCAAAAAACATAAACCCATGGCTGCCCAAATCATGGCAGAATTAAATGTGCACCTCAACTTTCCTGTTTCCACCAGAACTGTTCGTCGGAAGCTCCACAGGGTCAATATACACGGCTGGGCTGCAATAGCCAAACCTTTGGTCACTCATGCCAGTGCCAAACGTCGGTTTCAATGGTGCAAGGAGCGCAAATCTTGGGCTGTGGACAATGTGAAACATGTATTGTTCTCTGATGAGTCCACCTTTACTGTTTTCCCCACATCCGGCAGAGTTACGGTGTGGAGAAGCCCCAAAGGAGCGTACCACCCAGACTGTTGCATGCCCAGAGTGACGCATGGGGGTGGATCAGTGATGGTTTGGGCTGCCATATCATGGCATTCCCTTGGCCCAATACTTGTGCTAGATGGGCGCGTCACTGCCAAGAAATACCGAACCATTCTTGAGGACCATGTGCATCCAATGGTTCAAACATTGTATCCTGAAGGCGGTGCTGTGTATCAGGATGACAATGCACCAATACACACAGCAAGACTGGTGAAAGATTGTTTTGATGAACATGAAAGTGAAGTTGAACATCTCCCATGGCCTGCACAGTCACCAGAAAATAAATATTATTGAGCCACTTTGAGGTGTTTTTTGGAGGAGCGAGTCAGGAAACGTTCTCCTTCACCAGTGTCACGTAGTGACCGGGCCACTATCCTGCAAGAAGAATGGCTTAAAATCCCTCTGACCACTGTGCAGGACTTGTATATGTCATTCCCATGATGAATTGACATTTTATTGGCCGCAAAAGGAGGCCCTACACCATACTAATAAATTATTGTGGTGTAAAACCAGGTGTTTCAGTTTCATTGTCCAACCCCTGTAGGTCGCATTTTTTCATTATCCTTTTGTGGTGTAATAACTTCAATGATTACACGGGAGCCACAAATGACTGCAAAATGACCCAGCTTTTTACAGCTCCGACACTCAGCGTTCCTAGCTGGACATTTATCATTATTTGGATCTCGACCACATCTTGTGCACTTGCGACATTTATTAACATTTTGATAGTGTTTTGGTTTGACTCCCGAGTTCTGTATTTTGTTTGCATGGCTTTCACTGTGTGTCAGCTTGTCCCTGTATTGCTGGCACTTGTAAGCCGCTTCACTCAGATTAGCACATGCACTAGCTCCTTGCTCGCTTACATTGTGTTTCACTTAATCTGACTGTCTCACTAGCTTCACCGCTTACTGAGTTAAGTCAGGCATCATTTGCAACTTCTTGGACATTTCTGTCAAGTATTCCTATCACCAATCTGTCACGGATATTTTCTTCCTTAACACGGCCAAAATCACAAGTACCTGCAGACTCATGGAGAGTTCGTATGTATTCCTCCGCGGTCTCCGCCAACCTCTGAGTGCGCTGATGAAAACAAGCTCTTTTATGTATTGTGTTCACTTTAGGGACTAAAGTGAACTTTAGGTTTATTTAAAACTATCTCATATTCCTCCTCGTCTTCCCCTTCTTTGAATGTGAACGTCTTAAACACTTTTTCCGCTTCCTTTCCGAGTGAATAAAGCAAAGTACAGACCTGGACCTCGCCGTCTTCTAGGTTTAGCTGAAATGGCTGCTGCCATTCAGGGCACTGCTCCGGCTGTGAGAAATCAAAAGCTTCTGGAGGTCAGAACCTTACCATCTTCTGACACCATGTAGTGTTATGCGGAGTCAAGGATGTCGCCAAGGTTGCTTTATCTTCTTTAATTTTGAACATAACACTTACACATTATAAGCCATCAAACAGCATTACCCATTCTCTCTACTTCTTCTGTGTTTTTTATTTGATGTCACTTCTGGATTCTACTCCACATACCTTTCCACATAAAATAGTGCCATTACAGTACAGTAATGAGTGGTTATTTGAGTTACTGTTGCCTTTCTATCAGCTTGAACCATTCTGCCCATTCTCCTCTGACCTCGGGCATGAACAAGACATTGTGCCCACAGAACTGCCACTCACTGGATATTTTGTCTAATTTCAGACCATTCTCTGTAAACCCTAGAGATGGTAATGCGTGGAAATCCCAGTAGATCAGCAGTTTCTGAAATACTCAGACCAGCCCGTCTGGCAACAACAACCATGCCACGTTCAAAGTCACTTAAATCACCTTTCTTCCCCATTCTGATGCTCGATTTGAACTGCAGCAGATCGTCTTGACCATGTCTACATGCCTAAATGCATTGAGTTGCAGCCATGTGATTGGCAGATTATAAATTTGTGTTAACGAGCAGTTGGACAGGTGTACCTAATAAAGTGGCTGGTGAGTGTACATGCAGAGCATCATGATATAAGCCAAATAAAAGATATTTACAATAATACTCAAACGGTTTTGAATTTGATGTTAATTCTAGCATTTATTATTATTTGCCGATTTTGTGATGAAATGTAGCTGTTTTGAAGTTTTGAAATAAAAGTTTTTTGTTGTTTTTTTAGGTTAAAGCAACAGAAAATAGGAAGTCATTATATCCATGTCTTATATTTTCTGACAGGGCTGCGCGTTTTTAGGATTACATTCAATTGTGATATTATTGTTAGACCAAGCAAATTTGGTTTTCCTGACTTTTTTTTTTTACCATTTCACAATGTCCCCACCATCCTCTGTAAGCTTTAGCATCTCAGTCACTATAATATATGAGGTGTGGGTGTCAAGACTAGTTAAAGTCCAACAAACATGTCAAATGTATCAATGGCATACAGGGCATATTTGCATAGCAGTTATATATAATAGCCTTATCAAATATTGCATAGAAGCAGTTCTTTGCAATTGCAATATTGCGAGATTGTGAGAATAATTATGATTATAGAAATGATGGTTTACTGATATCATAAAAGGGTAAGCAAGCCACTTAACCACTCAGATCATCATCTTCGTTTGCTTTGCTTGCTTTGGGGATGAAATCTAGTTGTAGGTAAGAGTCAGTCACCCTCCTCTCTAGAATTTTGTCTTGCACATGTCAACGCTAGTACTTTCAAACTGCATTACAAGATGCACCAAGCACTGAAAGGCTTGGAAATTTGATACACGTCCACATGCATTTGCAGATTTTCTTTATCGATTCCTTGATTTACATAATCAGATTAAAACATCTCTGATCTAACTAACTCATATCTCGCCTATCAAGCACATACCAAATGCACTTAACAGGCAAGATTGGACATTTTTCTGTTTCTCCTTTAGCACTAAATAATTTATCTGTCGGATTGTGCAGCCATTCACTATGAAAGCTGGACAACCAATGCAGTGCTCTGTGCTACAGCAAATAAAGATTTTTTAAGGTTAAAATAGGTTTATATTACAAAAAGGTAATCCTATTACCAAAAGTCAAGATGCACTTCAGGGATTTTTTCTTCTAACCTATGCCACCAGTTAATTTCAAAGATTAATACATCTTGATCCATTGAGGGCGAAGAAATCTGTGACATCAGCTGGTGTAGAGTTTGGCTGGAATGAAATCATACATACCCTCAGTCCTCCCTGGTGCATGATTGTGCAGCCATGCTCTACTCTAACAACCAATGAGGACTGAATCGCTTTGTAAATTTCCCCAGGGGCTTTCACTGCCTCAATGATTTAGTGGTGGCAAGTGGTTGAATCATATTCACATAGAGACAAAGAATTCAATCCTTTTGGGTTCACTTATCAAGAAAGATTACCCTCGAGGTACGACGTATGGACAATGCCAACTTGATCAGCAGCAAACAAATCTGCCCCATCTTTAATAACATTGGCAATGTGCCTGTTTTACTAATGAATGCTGAATTAAAAGGTTCTAGCCTTTTGTGTAGAAGTTTGAAAATGTCATCGTCACTTCACATTGGGAAAGCAGACTGCAAGACATCTTTTTTCTCTCTCTCTCTAGATTTCTGTCTTAAAGAACCTTTTTCAGTGTTTGTGTAAGAAATTGCAGTTGCACTGTCCCTGCTGATTTCAATCTTCATGTCGCATTCATTTTTTTTATCATTTATGTATCTCTGATATAGTCACGATATAGTTACTTTCACCTCTAGCTGCATATCATCATTGTGTTTGACTTGATCTGAATAAGGTGTGTGTTTTGCTCAGTGTTAAAAAATTTGGTGGCCTGTTTTGCTCGCACTAGCATCTCTCGTTCTTTTGCTTGTACTCTTTTATGGGGTTGAATGTGTTTCAGTTGATGCTTGCTTTCTGTTTGGTCTTTGTTTGCAGAACTCTATCTCAGGTTCTTGTCTGCAGGAGCAAAAATCCAATATAAATGCAAATCTGGTAGCTATTAATGCATTTTAAAGGCCTCAAATCAGCATTTCACTGTAATCAAAAAAGCAAGATGAGGGCTGTTATTTAGAATAAAAAATATTTATGAAAATGCATAGCACTGATTGATCTCACTTTGAAAAGCAATGCAGATGTGAATGAATAGAGAGGGAGAACACACTGATCATTGAACCAGGGCTCATCAAAACCTCAGAAAGGTTTTGAAAACAAGCTTGATACTAAACCAATATGCTCAGGGAAATAGTTCAGAAGAGTTCCATATTTTGGACTCTTATTTAAAAAGAAAGAAATACAAGTAAAAATTGTTAATGTGTGACCCAAGAAGCAGAAAGACGCTCATTAGAAAAGAAAGAAATTGAGCTGTTCTGTTTCAGATAATTGCAAAGCCACGGAATGGTGCTAGTTATCATTATACTATATTACCGGCTCAAAGCTTTTTGAAATTGCTTGCACATTCCATTACCAAATGACACCAAGATGACTGTGCTTAAAGAGAAACACATCAACATTATTGGTGCCATTTTAATAGTTGTCAAAAAGCTGTTATCTAGGAAAGTGGGTTGTTGATTGTGCACAAAAAGCAGAAATGTTCAAACTTAATTTCTGTTTCTTCTCTTAAATTTACAATTATTACAATAAATATTTCTATACAGAAAGACTGCTGATTTCTCAACTAAAATAATAAAAAACAAATGTTTTCTGAAGCTCAGAAGCATTGTCAATGACTTCTTTTGATCTGTTTACTATTAGGTTGCCACTGACCACATCTTTCCCTGCTTGATTGTTTAATCTTTCTACTTTCTTTGCTGCAATCTTTCTATGTTCTTTGATATAAGTTTTCACTATGTCCTGTTTGTTCTGTATTCATTTGTCCACTTTCATCTCATTTCTTATCTTAAACTTTTGTATTATATTCTCATACACATCAGGTGTTATGCTTAGCTATTAATTGTCACAGTATAGCACAGTAAACCAACACACACACATACTCAAAATCAAGGCTTTCAGGAACAATATGATGGTTTAACAATACAATAGAGAGCAAAGTAGAGATGTTTAGCCATTCCACAGGGTTTCAAAACCTAATTCAACAAATCAGCACCTTTTACATACTCTCAAATAATGTGGTGGAGGGATGATGATTTGGGCTAAGACTTGTCATTGAGTTGATCACCAACTCCTTTTGACATCATGGCACTCTAGAATTGCTAAAACTTGGTATGAAGTCATAAGCAGGATAGTGAGGCAATAAATGTCAAACAGGCTTACATGTGCATCGATCAAAAATTAAACAATCAAACCTTTTCAATGGCCTTTTAACACAAAACAACCACACACCAAAGGAAATTGAGAGAGACCAGCTGACCTAACAGTCATGTTTTTGGACTGTGGCAGAAAGCTGGAGTACCCAGAGAGAACATGCAAAACTTGCAGAAAGACCCTGTGCAGGCTGTCTTATGATCAAATATAAATAAATAAATAAGAACAAGATGAAACACTTGTCAGACTCAGGTCTAGCTTTAGTTGGGATGAGCCATTTGTAATGAAGAGAGAGAAGTAGATGATTTGATATAGTTGGCAGAATTGCTAAGGAAAGGCTGGGGGAATGTTTAATTTAGCAGGCTCCAGCCAAAAGGAAGAAAAGGAGCAATGCATTCAGGATTTCAGGAAGGATGAAACAGACTGGGGAAAGAGGACAGAGACACTGAGGGATTCGGTATGCCATTAAGCAGCAAGGCAGGACAGTGCTTACAATATATAACGAAGAAAATACAGTATATGTAAGTACAAGTTAACGGAGAGAAGAGGGTCCAGTGAGTTTGGAATCAAAGCAAAGATTGCTGATGCTGACAGGAAATTGAGCTGTGAGGTTATACTCAAGGTATAAAAGAACACAGGTGTTATAGTAGTTCAAATAACTCACAAATACACAAATAGCAAGTACCTCACTGCAAGGCTCTGACAAAATGCTCTAAGGCTATGTATTATTAAATATGTGTTTATATTATTATAGCTGTTCTTAGATAAATCATATGGCTTGCATTTGCTAAGATGTTTTCATTTGTATTCTCTTAGGCAAGGGTGGTGGCTGTGCGAAGAACATTGATGTGTGTTGAACTATTTTTAATTTTCCATTTAGTTATCTTCCAGTGCTCACTTGGTGCATTTATTATTATTTATTTTAAATTTTTTTAGCAGTGATATGATAAGAGTCAACTATGGACACACATGATGTTAAGATATACAGTATGTGGTTTAATATCAAATACATTAATTAAAATTTAAAAGTAAAATCCCATTAATCCTGTTATCAATAAAATAAATTTTAATCTCTTTTAAAATTAACATGATCTTACAAAAGCCAAACCCTCAAGTGACTGGTTCATTTTTTACTAAGCAGAATTTAACATAAGTTTAAAATGCATCCTCATTTCTTGTAATTGAGATTAAACTAGACCATAGCGATATGTGGCTCTTCGGTCCCTTTATTGTGGCCCTTACAAAACCAAATAAGAAATGTTTTTAATTATAAAGGTAATAGGAACGGGTGGTTTTTAACAGTTCTTTTGTATATACAATATCTGCATAGAATATCTGCAGCAGATGGGCACCAATAAAACAAAGCCTTTAAAAGAAATTTGGTTGTTTCTAGCTTCAAACTATGTGCTTTATATTTTTAAGTAGGCTACCTATACTAATTTATTTTCCATATTTATGGGCTTATTCAGCTGACCTCATTCTAATTTTTTTTTTCCTCTTTTACATTATAGATTATTTATTTTAAAAGTAGAAATACATTTTAGATAAATTCTTTTAGCTTTAAAAATAAAACATTTCATTTAGTACATATTTATGAAATCTACATAGATTTTATTTTATAGTAGCAAGGGTAAAAGTGGCTTTTTGAATGGAAAAGGTTGCTGACCCCTGCATTAGATGCCCACTTAAAACATACCTAAATGACCTTTGGAATTTAAAACTTATTTCAGTGTGAAAACAAACTCTGCTCTTACTTACTCCCCTGATACTTGGCAAACATGTTTTCCATACTATTTTTGAACCCTTGAGACACTCTCCTATACCCTCACAGTGGTCTATACATCACCAGAACATTCCTATGACAAGTCTACCAAATAGTCCACAATTACACCAGCTTGTACAACTCTTTTAGGAGCTGCTTTTCAGGAAGCAACTAGGTTCTAAGAAATCATTTTAGTCAAGATGTTACTGCCACACAGACCACATCTGCTTGAGGCTGTTTCCATCACTTTGTCATGATTGTTGGATTTTTCATATAAATGGGGGATTCCCAAACCTTTAGGATCAGTATAGGCCTTGCTGGGGAGGACATTCAGGTTTTTCATCAGCTTACCAGCAGAATAGGAGGAGCCACATGAAGGGCTTTTCTGCGGAGAATGCTGTGCACCACTGAGCATGCCATCCCGCATAATAAACTACATTTAAAATTATTTTAATCCCATCATACAGAATTAGAGACACAAAATCCCGAATGTCTATGTGTTTTTGCACATAGAACTATGCGTGAATCACACAATGTCTTTGAAGCCTGAAGTTCACGTTTGGTTTTGAAGTAAACATGCAAATAGCCGTTGTTTGGAATCAGATAGCTACTCACTCTTTCTCCTCTTTCTCCTCCTACTCCTCTTACTACTTCCTCATTATATGATACAAGGACTTTTCATTGACTGACTGAAAAGCACATTCTGCAATCTAACTACAGTACGGTGAACACCTGAAACCTTCTTTGGTCTCTCTGCAGACAGCATGGCCAGGCAATTTAATAGTGTGTGCCCTTCTCCTGAGGTAGAAGCATGCTCCTGCATCGTATTTATTGACACTTGGACAGGGTAAATTGGTCAGCACAGTGCAACACCAATATTAGAGAGGCAACGTTGAGATGGTTTGGATACAGTGTATATATTGCAGAAAGTATGGTAAATACCGAGTTACCAAGGATAAAGAAAATAAATGACACAGAGTAGGTTCTTGGGTGTTATGAAGAGGAATATGCATAGGTTTGGTAGAACAGAGAAGGACAGTGACTGGTTTAGATAGAGCAGCTGAAAGAAAAAATATATACAGTACAGACCAAATGTTTGGACACACCTTCTCATTCAAAGAGTTTTCTTTATTTTCATGACTATGAATATTGTAGCTTCACACTGAAGGCATCAAAACTATGAATTAACACATGTGGAATTATATACTGAACGAAAAAGTGTGAAACAACTGAAAATATGTCTTATATTCTAGGTCCTTCAAAGTAGCCACCTTTTGCTTTGATTACTGCTCCACACACTCTTGGCATTCTGTTGAAAAAAAAAATTTGGATCTTTCGCAACCTTTCAAAAATATGAACAACCTGTCAGATATTTCCTTTCACTGTAGATGATTCACACACAAAACTCTCACAGTAACAACTTCCAAAGTGATATTTAAACACTTGTTTCAACCCATCAGATGAGTTAAAGGTTCAGCATCCCTACCAGATCGGCTGCCTTTTAAATACACTTTGCCATTATTGTGTGTAAAATTGACAATTATTTGGTGTCTTACGAAATAAAAAAAAAACAAAAAACAAAACACTTTATGTTATTAACATGATCTCAGTTTACTTAATTTAATTTATATCTTTGAAACATTCATAGGTAACACACATGGGACACATGGGATAAAACTTTGTCTTGATCTGTATTTCCCAGTTGTGAAGGTTATGGAGAGTCAACAAGGTTATCCAGGGTAACATTTCATTCCACTATCCTCCTCCATTTCCAATGTGGTGATAAAAAGCCCTTGTTGTGGGATGACTTAATTACTGGCAAGGAAGAGATGGCAATTAGTAGAGACGCAGGAGGCTAGAAGAAACTGTCAGGGTTAAGTAGTGACTAATTCACTGTGTGGGACGCCTGAGCCACTCTCCCTTGAGACTGATTGCAACGTCATCACAAAAGCAACAAGCTCTCTAGAGGAGATAGTGGAGCAGCCATGTCTTTTATGATCATTTCTGTGATGTGGTGATCCAAGCTGGCTAATACATATAGTGTATTCCATTCAAATAATTCCTGTTCTTTTAAAGCAACAAGAGGATGGTGAATATAATGATAAAAGACGTTTTAGTGCACCTATTAGTAATTTAATGGTTTAGCAGTATTTATTAAATCCATTAGCTGGCAATTCTCTGTTGATTAAAATATAGGCTGGGGATTTACATCCACTCACAGTCTGTAATTCTTGTTTCATAGATGCTCTGCTGTCATCTAGTATTTCCAAAGAAGGAGGTTTTCTTGCAGGTTAAAGTTTATTAGTGCTGAAGTCTGAACCCTCCAGACTCTATGTAGCATAATATAAGAATTTTATGAAGAGTAACAGTGGAGGATCATGTCAGTCAAGTGTGGCATTAACAGTAGTACTACAGACAAACCACGAGAAGCAACCTGAGATAGCATTGTATAGCTTTTCTATTATTATCTGTCAACATTCATTGTACTAATTATTTTTGCAAGGATGGATGGATATGTTTCAGAAACAGACTACCAATTAGATTGGTGACCCAAAAAATATGTAAAAATAAATAAGTAGAATAAAACTTTTACTGAGGTAAATGTATAAATTTTTTCATTCATAATTAATAGAACATTTGATTAAATGTTGTAGAAATTATTAATCCAGACTTTTATTAACTTATGCATAATCCACAAAATTGTATAATTAATAAATAATGATGATACTAATTATGATATACTAAATAAGACCTTTATACAAACATATAACAGAGAAAGTAATTTAATTTTGTCAGCTCTTCCAAGTTTTTTTTTTTCTAAAATGTGCATACAGTGATTGCTTTAGAAAGACGACACAGACGTAACCAGCATGATATTCTCAGTAAAGGTTGTTTTGAACTCCAGGGGCTCACACAGCAATGGTTCTGATAAGTAGGTTTAACAAGTAATGACATGTTTCTTATTTTCGGACTTGAAGCAGTGAAGCAGCAGTGGTATTATAGATTACTACTGACTTGTTCATGCCTGAGCCAAGTTATCTACCAGCCAGGGTGTGATTTTATTTCACAGGAGAATTGGCTGCAACTGAGTGTACTGACAAGTGAGGTTAGCATGTCTGAAAGGGACAAAGAGAAGAAATTCACAGATGATCAGAATTATGTATCCTGCTGGGATACCAAATTTATTTTTATTCTGTTTAACTAAAAGGTCTTTCTTAGTATATGTTGTCTAAACAGGCAGGACCTTTTTCATATATATTTTGCAAATTCTTTCCAATGTAGTTGCAGGGGTCCATGAAAGAGCTTTTCATGGAAGATAAATAGGAAAAATATTGATTAAGACATTAAAATATAGAAATGTATACATTTTCTTTGTCCTAGAGATTTATTTATTATTTATTTCATGCACCTAAAATGAAACTTAAATTGCACATAATTACCTTAACTAACTTTGAAAAGTTATTTTTCAAAATAAAGATTAATTAAAGTTAAATGTTTATCAATTAAATTCAGAAAGAGCTAAAATACAACAAATTAAAAATCTATAAATATCTAAAAAAGTTTAAAGCTGATTATTTTCGTTTAAACTGATGTCTCATGTTGAACTAAATTCAAATAATTACCCTAATAATTAATATTCATTGGGATAGCACTTTTCCTGTCTTCCTTAAATTTCATGCACGTTGCATTTTAAATATTAGTAAGATAACTTTCCAAAGCTGTCAAAGGTGCAACAATCTCTCCTAATGCCTCTTTTGAGCCTTCATGGTTTTCACAGTTTGTGTTGCAGTTCTCTTGACAAACTGACAGTACACCTATCTTGTATTTATCAGTGCCAACAAAGCATTCAGATTATGTTACTCTGACATT
Source organism: Girardinichthys multiradiatus (assembly GCF_021462225.1). Taxonomy (NCBI): domain Eukaryota; kingdom Metazoa; phylum Chordata; class Actinopteri; order Cyprinodontiformes; family Goodeidae; genus Girardinichthys; species Girardinichthys multiradiatus. The sequence goes on from NC_061801.1 coordinate 21,010,785, forward strand.
TTTTTGAAGAAAAGTAAAATGTGATAAGCGTGTTCTTGGCAGAAAAAAGGAGAGGAGGGATTAATGATTTAAGTGAGAAAACATATTTTGTTTTAATCACTACCCTAAATCCAGAGGATGAAAACCTTACTGTTTTTTTATTGGGTATAGCATGAACATTCATTGTGTTACTTGAAGTAAAAAAAGCAAGAAATGGGCTAATCTAATATGTCAGATATTTCTCTAAGTATTTTCAACTTAATTTTCAAATTAATTGTTTCATTATGCCATCCATTTGTACAATAAGACAGATATTATGAAACTGAATGACAGTTGTTTACACATTGATTCAGGTTAAGGTCTTATTCTCTTATTTATTGTACTGACTATATAATAATTTTCCTTTTGTTCTCAGACACAGACTTCGCCTAGTCAATCATCAGTACAGTTTCTCACATTACACAGTTAATTAGATTCCAGCAAATGCTTGTGTTACCCACCCATTCACTCGTTTCCGGCTCTGTGACCTATCAAATTCGTAAGATTAATGTGATTTAGGAGATTGTTTTGATTAGATGAATTTTCATTTCACTGTCTCATCACAGTTACAAAGAACAATATCAAAGCTATTAAACCAGCAATCAAATGCAATCAAGTTCCATTTTCTGATATGCTCTCATTAAGCGTAAAAGTATTGTAGATGCCTCCATCTGAATATAGAGGTAGCATCTTGTGCCATACATATTTTCACTGCTTAAGAATAAATTCTCAGCATATGGAAGTCTAAAGAATAATTCTGTTGTTGACAAAGCTATACTGCTGTGAATCATATTCTATGATTAATGCAATAACTGTGCATAGATTTTATTCATTTTCTGATTTAGCCCTTTACCTTAAATTAAAGAAAGCTCTATGAACACTAAAGTACAATATGAGAATTGTGCCAATTTACTTAAAAAACTCCTGATTTTTAGCATGTGCTCATTTAGTAAAATAATAATATACAGGTCCTTCTCAAAAAATTAGCATATTGTGATAAAGTTCATTATTTTCCATAATGTCATGATGAAAATTTAACATTCATATATTTTAGATTCATTGCACACTAACTGAAATATTTCAGGTCTTTTATTGTCTTAATACGGATGATTGTGGCATACAGCTCATGAAAACCCAAAATTCCTATCTCACAAAATTAGCATATCATTAAAAGGGTCTCTAAACGAGCTATGGACCTAATCATCTGAATCAACGAGTTAACTCTAAACACCTGCAAAAGATTCTTGAGGCCTTTAAAACTCCCAGCCTGGTTCATCACTCAAAACCCCAATCATGGGTAAGACTGCCGACCTGACTGCTGTCCAGAAGGCCACTATTGACACCCTCAAGCAAGAGGGTAAGACACAGAAAGAAATTTCTGAACGAATAGGCTGTTCCCAGAGTGCTGTATCAAGGCACCTCAGTGGGAAGTCTGTGGGAAGGAAAAAGTGTGGCAGAAAACGCTGCACAACGAGAAGAGGTGACCGGACCCTGAGGAAGATTGTGGAGAAGGGCCGATTCCAGACCTTGGGGGACCTGCGGAAGCAGTGGACTGAGTCTGGAGTAGAAACATCCAGAGCCACCGTGCACAGGCGTGTGCAGGAAATGGGCTACAGGTGCCGCATTCCCCAGGTCAAGCCACTTTTGAACCAGAAACAGCGGCAGAAGCGCCTGACCTGGGCTACAGAGAAGCAGCACTGGACTGTTGTGGTCCAAAGTACTTTTTTCGGATGAAAGCAAATTCTGCATGTCATTCGGAAATCAAGGTGCCAGAGTCTGGAGGAAAACTGGGGAGAAGGAAATGCCAAAATGCCAGAAGTCCAGTGTCAAGTACCCACAGTCAGTGATGGTCTGGGGTGCCGTGTCAGCTGCTGGTGTTGGTCCACTGTGTTTTATCAAGGGCAGGGTCAATGGAGCTAGCTATCAGGAGATTTTGGAGCACTTTATGCTTCCATCTGCTGAAAAGCTTTATGGAGATGAATATTTCATTGTTCAGCACAACCTGGCACCTGCTCACAGTGCCAAAACCACTGGTAAATGGTTTACTGACCATGGTATCACTGTGCTCAATTGGCCTGCCAACTCTCCTGACCTGAACCCCATAGAGAATCTGTGGTATATTGTGAAGAGAACGTTGAGAGACTCAAGACCCAACACTCTGGATGAGCTAAAGGCCGCTATCGAAGCATCCTGGGCCTCCATAAGACCTCAGCAGTGCCACAGGCTGATTGCCTCCATGCCACGCCGCATTGAAGCAGTCATTTCTGCAAAAGGATTCCCGACCAAGTATTGAGTGCATAACTGTACATGTTTATTTGAAGGTTGACGTTTTTTGTATTAAAAACACTTTTCTTTTATTGGTCGGATGAAATATGCTAATTTTGTGAGATAGGAATTTTGGGTTTTCATGAGCTGTATGCCAAAATCATCCGTATTAAGACAATAACAGACCTGAAATATTTCAGTTAGTGTGCAATGAATCTAAAATATATGAATGTTAAATTTTCATCATGACATTATGGAAAATAATGAACTTTATCACAATATGTTAATATTTTGAGAAGGACCTGTAGATAATCTAAAAGGCCTGATAATATAGCATCTAAAAGCCTGAGGTCCCAGCTGTGAGGGCTCTGTTGAAGGACCGCTACATTAAGTTACCCTTGGTGGCTCCACGGTGTTTAACAGTGCAGAGTCGGGCCTCCAATTCCAAGACCCTTGCCTACAAAAATACTACATTAATTAGACGTACTATTATGACAAAGGAGGCAGACGAATAACTAAACATCTGACACACAGATCAGGAGAAAGGAGGAGACTCAGAAAGAGACAAAAAAATAACAGTGGAGACAGACAGGGTAGCCATAGTGGCACTAAAGCTAAGGCTAGGCTAGTGACAGCGTACCACGGCGAAAAAAACATGAAACACGAAGGGTTACCAACTGTTACGTACACTGACAAAATATAGGTGTTTTTAACATGCTTGTGTTAGAATAACTCAGAAATGTCACAGTAAAGAGATTTTAGATCAGATTGAGTTTGAGACAACAAACATCCAGCCTTTATCTAGCAAAAACTGTTCACATTTTACTCTGGTTTTATGGTTGTGGTTCTGAAAACTTCTTAAATTCTACCTTCAGCTTTTTACTTTATTCTCTGTGTTTAGAAAAACAGGTCATATCAGAATATTAAATAAAAATGAACAAAATAAGCACAAGAAACATTGCTATTAATGTCACACCTCCTCCGACATAGTGTTTTACTGTGCACTGGAGCATAAGATTAATATTCAATTTATAAAATTTTCAGTAATATTCCAAGGTTCAAATTTTTGCAGGATTTCAACTGTAACTCAGTCTGTTTGATTTATTACCAGGCTTTGACCCCTCATTACCAAGACATTCCTGTGTTCCCTCTGTTTTCACCCATACTTTCTATTAAGCTCCTACATAATACTGTTGCACCAGTGGAACACGATTCTTCCCTAAAGAATAAATGCTATTATTCCGCTCCAGGGAATATAAACCTGCACAGCTGAACTATGTTGTATTATCCACTGGGGCTATGTGGCAGTCTCTACTAACTGCAATTAGATGGCAAAGATATGACCTGTTCAACACTATGACTGCAACTGTTTAAGTCTGACATTTGGTCAATGTGTATTACAGTCATGCATCTTTGCATTGGTCTAAAGGGATAAGAGCTCAAAATTGTGCCAACATTGATCATTTCAAGAGCAGATAATGTAGGTCACTAGGACAGGTCTGCCTCCAGAACTATAAACTTTTAATAAAGGTTGCTAGGTTGTCTGATGAACAAGAACATGTCAGAGAGGTTTCATTTTATGGCTTCAGTATTTGTGGAAGGTAGTGCCTGCAATGCAGTGCATTTGGATATGCATAAACCCTGCTGGGCTGAAAATTGCTATAGATGTAATAACATTCATTCAACATCTCAAGAAAATAGCAAATCTAAGTAGATTAGAATCTGTATTGCAGTTGTTTTGAGTGGGAACAAAATGTACATAATTTTACAGAGAATTAGTCAATATTCTGTGGCAACACCAAGGCGCTTGGCAAAGTCATTCAGTTTGGCATTACCATTACTGGATAGACGTTTCCCTTTGCCTAAAAGCTTTTCATGGTGCAATTCTCTCAGTCAGCTGAATGTAGCCAAATAAGATGCTCCAATCATGAATAATTAACGATTGATTTAATTGATTCAATTGATGCTTAACAGGGTTTTGCTGCACTGCAATCATCTGAATCAGGTGTGTTAAAGCAGAGAGACATCTAAAACATGCAGGGTAGTGTGCCTTGAGGATCAGGTTTGAAAAACCCTGCCTAAGCATTGCTCCTCACACAGTGGCCATTTATTCTGTTGATACATCTGGTTCACATGTCACAATCACACAGCCACAGTATATAAGCTCCTTGTTTTTTTTTTTTTTCTTAATCTTGGTTTAGTAATTCAAATTCATCATTACTATGTGCAACTGGAAATGTGATTTCTACTTTCCTCTTCCTTGAAGGGGTATACAATGAGTCTGAATTTATTCCATAAATGGAACTAAATAATAAGATAAACATTACAAACAAATAAATAAACTGCGGCAGCAGGGCTGCACGGTAGCACCGTTGCCTTGCAGCAAGAAGGTCCTCGGCTCAACTCCCGGCCGGGGGTCTTTTTGCATAGAGTTTGCATGTTCTCCCTGTGCATGCGTGGGTTCTCTCTGGGTACTCTAGCTTCTTCCCATAGACCAAAAACATGACTGTTAGGTCATTGGTCTCTCTAAATTGGCCTTAGGTATGAATGAGTGTCTGCATGGTTGTTTGTCGTGTATGTCCCTGTGTTGCCCTGTGATGGATTGGCGACCTGTCCAGGGTGTACCCTGCCTCTCGCCCAATGACCGCTGGAGATAGACACCAACTCCCCCATGACTCATTATGGAATAAGCGGTATAGAAGATGAATGAATGAATGGAAATAAATATGTGGAGGTTATTAAAAATGAAACAGCCAAATTTCACACAAATAGTAAATTATGACAACAAGTCTATTTTATTTTATTTATTTTTTTTTTTTTTTGTGGCAGTAGGATGCTAGGAGTAGATAGGATGGGAAGAAGAGCAGAGAGAAAACGGGAATTGAAGCCTGGGATGCTGTGTCGAGGTCTGTAGCCCCCACATATGGAGTGCCTTGCTCTGCCACTGAGCCACGTGGTGCCCCAACAAATGTATCTTTGTTAAACTCTAAATATTAAAACAAAATTATGGTGAATGCAATGCCTGTCAACATTGTATACATAAACACACACTACCAAAGGTTGATGCTCCCATTGTGATACCATAATCATTAACTGTTGCTTTAATGCAACATAAGCAATTTTCCATAATGTAACATTGCTGCTTCAGGGCAGCACTTGCATTTTAACCAGTTTTCATTGATTAATTAGCATTTAAATTGTATTAAACTTATAAAAATGTAGATTTGATCAGCTTTTGGTGTAAATACAAATTTTTCCAGATGGAAATAGACCACAAAAGGTTTTTTAGTCTCCTATTTCCTTTGAAATATCTGCAAAACAGGGTTTGAATAGTGCATGCTGAAAGTCATGTGATCAAAGTATAAAGTATTGGTTTGTCCTCTTTTTGTTTGAAGTATTGCAGTATTCACAGTTATTTATTACAGTCCGTGTAACTTCTAAATAAGATTCTCACAATTTGAACCAAAAAAAGCCATATATAACTTAAAGATATCAGAAGAATTTAATAGGTTCACCTTTCATTACATGGTATGCATCAATGATTGCAGTTTGATTACACCATCAAATTTGACCAAAAACTACATACTTAAAGGAAATGTGATACTTTTTTCATGAAGTGTCATCTCTGATAGATATTCCACCTTCAGACACTGCTACTACTAAATGATGATGTAATTCATCCTAGTATCATTCATAAGCAACAACTACAGAAATTACAACAGAGTTGAGTCACCATCTCTCTGACTAAAACTGTGTAACAATATTTTGGTTTTAAGCTTCACAAATGCACATGGTGTACAGATGTGCATTTGCCCTCTAATCTGTGTGAGATTGAGGAGCTTTGCTCATCTACAAGTAAAATTGCAGTACAAATATTCAGTTTTACATATATTTATTCAAATGTATTCTTTATTAGATTTTAAAACCTGTCCTCCAAGTTTGTATTCACTTCCATACTACAAGTTTAAGTTGAAAATTATTTTTAAAAAGGATCTAGTTCAGTAAAATTGTAAGTGTAATTTTCCATGATTACTCGTTTATAAGGAAAAAGAACTAAAGAAATATAATGCCTAATTTCTTTGGAAATGGAAATCATGTGTGTTACAAAGAAAAGTACAGGAGACCTTTTAGGTTTATATTGTCTTTGGTACTGATCATAACATTACAACCAACATAAACACCCTGACTGCTCTATGGCTAGGCAGCTTCATAAATAGAGGTGCATTGTGTATTATATCAGAATTGTATGCTTGTTATATACTGACAATCTCAGGTCAGGGACACCCCTCAAGAGCAGCATCTTTGGAGATGGTCAGACCAAGTCATCTAGTCACAACTTTGCCCGGGCTAGGGGGTGGCGTGGGGGACTGCAGCATGTGGGGTGAAGGGGCTGTTTCCTCTTCTTGGATGTGGGGTCACCGGCATCTGGATCGGCTGAGCGGCGATGGTAGAATTGAGCTGGATAATGTTTCTACCTGGGCTATCGTTTCAGTGGCAGTGATGTGGTGTGTCTGTGTTGTTGCCGGCGTCCCCCACCCCGTCCCCGAGTGCTTACCACTGGCCGAGGACCTCTTGCTGGGTGAGTTTGTCCCGTCTTGGTGTGGGGTTGGCGGGGTGGGTCGCGGCGGGGGTGCTTGGAGCGGGGCTGTGTGTGGAGCTTGCGATGTGTGGGTGTTGCTTCTTCGGCTTTTCGGGGATGGAGCTCTCCTGTGGGAGTGTGCCCATGTGCTGTGGGGGGGTGATTCATGGTGTTTGTGTTCGGGGGCATGTGTTCGATATCTGTGTCTTGGTTGATGGTGGCCCAGTGGGAAGATTCATGTCGGGTTCATTGGGGTGGAGGGCTCATGGGGTTGGGATCGGAATTCATTGGGGGTTGGAACTATTTTATGCTGTGGCGGCTCTGGTTGGCGAGCTTGTTTAGACCATATAGACCCCTCTTTTGTACATGGCCCCCTCCCTGGATGAGTATGGGGGTGGTTGGTGACTGGGGTCGGGGCGGGGGGTCAGCGTCCGGGCCGGGGTCTCTCAGGTTCAGGCAGAGCCCAGGTTCAGGTGCTGGGGTGGTCTTCCTGTCTCCACCCCTGGAGGGAAGGGGACCACCTACTGGGTCCAGGGCTGGTTGTCCCTATGGGGTATCGGCACCTGGACCTGGGAGTATAGAGTATGTATGGGGAGTGAGAGTGAGTGTACGACGTCCATTGTTGTTTGTCTTTACGTTGGGTGTGTGGGTGTGAGTGTTTTTATGAGTATGCATGAGGGTGGAAATGTGTGATTGTGATTGTGTGTGCATGTTTTTTGTGTCAAGTTGGGTCTTGGGCTGATCCCTCTCCTGGATCAGTTTAGGCCCCCATCGAATGTGGGGCTTATTCCCTCCCCGCCACACTACCTGCTGGTGGTTGGTATCCGGTGTACTTGTGTTTCTCAGTATCCGAGGCTGCGTGCTTTGGTGGTGTGCTTGCCGGGGCCTGGACCCCTGGGCTCGGTCGGGCCTCTACTTGGGGAGTGATATGTCCCGGGGTCTCAGGTCTCTGGGTCCATGGCTGGATCTGCTCGGGCGTCCGCGGGGCCAGTAGGCTCGTCGTTGCAGCTCCCTGGGGCTTCTGCACTGTGGCTGCTGGGTGGTTCCCCTGGGATTCTCCCCTGCTCCTCTCTGGGGGTTTACGGTAGTCCCGGCTGTGGTTCTCCTGGGGTTCCTGTGCTGTGGGGGGCTTTTGGATGTCTGTGGCTCGGATCTCCTCCGTATCTGTCCCAGGTCCAGGGGGGCGGGTCTGTGGCTCCTCACATTCACTATTGCATATTTTTATGGAAAAACCTTGTAGGCACATGCGCGCTCACACTCAGACCCACAGGTGTTTAGATTCAGGGGTTAACAGATACACAAATGTTGTATATTGAGCCACATTTACCAGTAAATACATCTTGCATTCATAAGTACCATGCACCTTTTGGTAGAAAAGCTGTTAATATGAATGTTTCTGCAGGTGTAGAAGCAAGCAGGGTGTTATCTTGAAATCTCTTCATCCTTCTTTCTTTCCTCCATTCTATTCTCCTTCTCTCCCCTTTTCCTTTTTGCTTCCCTTTCTCTCTTTTGTGCTTCTTTTTTTTTTCCTTTCCATTTCTGTCTCCGTGTCCGTAACAACTGAAATAATCCCAAAGCAGTTTCTAATAAAGTTTCCTTTTATGAATATCAAGTAGAGCTTTAAAGCGTTAGCTGTAATGATCCACTTGTGAAAGTAAATCTGTTGGGCTTTCTCTTGCCACTCTGCCGGACAGGACACAGTAAAAAAACACACACAAAAAAAACAAAGGGGCAATGGTATATTTTAAATGAGGGGCAAGTTGTCCTTGTCTAATGTCAAAATTAGTATGAAGATGAAATATGTGATGATGAGATTGTAAAATGTGTAAATGTGACAATAAAGCAAAAACTGTAGAAAATCATTTAATAACACCCTATATTGCCCCCACTAACAGATGCTATGATGTCGAGATAATATTACCTGTCAATGGTCATAATACTATACCTAATTGGTGAAGATCTAGAGTGGTTAAAAAACACTGCTGTTATTCCATTCCTGATTTGGTAACTAAGCTAAGCTGACTTTTAAAATCAAGCAAAGAAAATCTTATCTAGCTAAAAGGATGCTTTTAAAATGCTGAGTGCCCATATATTTATATTTCATTGTTTGAATAAAGTCAGTGAGTTATCAAAATATCACCTTTGTAGATGAATGTAGGATTTTTAAGGGCATTTTATTTTACATTATTAATGTTATTAATACATGTTTTCAGCTTCTAGTGAAAAAAATATGCCAGGATTATATTTTGGGAAACAGTATTGGTAGAAATGTGATTTTTATCAAATACAGAGATCTACCTGAATGACACTTGTGAGATCCTATATTTTATTTGACTGTAAGCACTTTGATAGTGTTTGAGATGAGTGCACAGAGAAATAAGAATCAAAGGATTGTAAGTTGTGTAAGTCACTGACAGGCTTGCTTTTAAATTATTTTCTGACAGCATTTATGAGCTACCCAGGAACATGTTGTCAGAGGCCGGTGCCAATTCTGCTACTGACTTCAGTAATTAGGGATATTCTTCAATCAATGTGTGCCTCTCTTCCCTCTGTACTTCTACATCTTGACTTTGAATGTCTGTCATAGTCTCTCAGTGTTTTAATCTGGGCTCCAATATCAGGATCAACTGAGTGCACCTGCAGTGACACTTGATATGATAGTCTTATCTTGCCAATGTCAGACACTTAAGGGAGGATTCACTAAATGTCTAAAAAAACTGTACTCTAATTGAAGCAGACACCATGCAGACTGGGAGGTGTTATGACATGCCATGGTGACATTTTTTATTCATTATGGTTACATGGGCCACCATTATATTTACATCGTAGTTCGATTTGCAAAACGTTGAAGCTTTCGAAGTAATCATAAAGTACAATAACATGCAACATACATTTGTTCTACTGCAGGTAAGACATTTACTATTTATAAGTAATTCACTTATTAATTTTAAACCAATGCTCTCAGCAGGTAGTTGTAGGTTCACTACAACAGGGCACCTAAAATTGATAGCGAGATTAATTCATGTGCAGGAACTGCAATTATAGTTGGACCTACTTATTTATCATCAAGAAGTCTTTCTTGCTATTCTGGATGCTAATTTGACCACAGCATTGTTTTGTTTTTTGTTTGTTTATGTCAATGAATGCATGAATCCCTCAATCAACCAGTCCCATATTGCTTTTGAGTTAAAAATGTTTGATATGTTGAAATTTGAAACAATTGTGTTAGTTTTGTTTTTAAAGATTTTTAGTAGCATTGTGGTGCCCTATGTGAGATTATGGTTTGTCAGGACAGATGTAGATGATGCATATTTAGTCAATGACATGTACACACAACAGTATATATTTGATCCCTTATTTTTTGACATTTTAGGGGAAGCTGAGCTTCCCTTGCAGTCTCAGAGCAATCGCCACTGACATATAGTTACATGGCAACTTCAGTATCCACAGTAGCATTATTAGGCAACTTTGCTTCTCTGCTATTTGTGGATGACGTGGTTCTGCTGGCTCCCTCCAGCTAAGACCTGCAGCATGTAGTAGGGCAGTCCATACCCAAGTGTGGAGTGACTAGGATGAGAATACGCTTCTTCAAGTTTTAGGCCATGGTTCTTAATCAGAAAAGGGTGTCTTGCTCGTTCCAGGTCGGAGGGCAGTTCCTGCCTCAAACGGAGGAGTTTAAGTATCTTGGAGTCTTGGTCATGAGTGAGGGCAGAATGGAGTGAGAGATTGACAGATGGATTGCAGTAATGTGGTCCCTGTGCCAGCCTGTTGTGGTGAAGAGAGAGCTAAGCCAAAAGGCAAAGCTCTTGGTTTACCAATCCATCTACATTCCCACCCTCACCTATGGTCATGAACTCTGGATCATGACCGAAAGAACAAGATCCCAGATAGCAGCTAAAATGAGCTTTCTACCGTAGAGATAGGGTGAGGAGCTCAGAGTAGAGCTGCACCTCTTCCACATTGAGAGGAGTCAGATGAGGTGGCTCAGGCATTTCTTTCAAATATCCCCTGGACCCCTCTCTCAGGAGGTGTTTCAGGCACGTCCCATGAAGAGGAGGCACAGGGGACAGCCCAGGACATGCAGTAGGGATTATGTCTCCCAGCTGGCCTGGGAAATTCTTAGGGTGCCCCAGACAAGCTGGAGGACATGTCTGGGGAAAGGGAAGCCTGGGAGTCTCTGCTGAAACTGCTGCCCTCACGACCTGGTCCCTGATAACAGAAGACAACATATAGGAGTGCTTTATTTTAATCAAAACAAATCTGACCCTCAACATAAAACAAGATCAGGGCATTACTGCATCCAAAAAGCACAAATAACCTGACAAAGAAGACATTCCTAGCCTATTTCATTTAGAGCAGCACTGTTCCTCACCAACAATAAAGACAGTGCAATAATTTAATCTGCCTAATATTTTTTGATAAATATTTTAAATGGTGGTAAAAAATAATGTTCTTCATGTTATGATTTGTGGGTGTTTTTGGGTTTTGTTGGTCTTATTTCACAGTTGAAGGTTTGAATCATGTTTCTGTTTATTTTTCTGGTCATGTTTTAGTCTTGTTCATGTTTTGTCAAGTTTGGTTTTTGGATCAGGTTATGCTTTAATTTCATAGTGTACTAGTTTGTATTCAAGGGTCTCTGTTTTGCTCCAGCCACGTTTTGTTTTCTCCTGTCAATTAACTTTATTCAGTTCACCTGCTCCAAGCTAATCTGGCTCCTTTCTTCACCTGATTCACGTTCCATATATACACCTCCGTTCTGTTTATTGCTTGCAGAAACATTTTCAGATCTTGCTCATGTCTTGTTTTTCGGGTCATGCCATGCCTGTCTTGCCATCCCATTTATTGTTTTGTTCCTGTCTCTTCTGTGAGTGAGTTTTGGTTTTTTAGTCATTAGATCCTTTTTCACTTACCATCATGCTGCCAGCTCGTCTGCATTCCGGGGTCCTCCATTTCTCAAGTCCTAACACTTCACTATTTCATTTAAAGCTTTGTTGTCTTATTCTGTTAGCACTAACAACATAACAACCAAATATTTTGATTATTTTATCAAATATATATTTTTAAAATAGCAGCAGATACAGGGGAAGGTAATTCATTGTGAGCATCCAGTCATTTAAACAACAGGGACACAGTGTTCCCCTTTTCCAAGTAAAGGAGATTAACTGACTGAAAAACTAAGCAGAGCCTATTAAATGAAGAAATACTGTTCATTCTGGAGCTAAACTCATATAAGGCTGTCTTAGCATCAGTTCACAGCTATTTCAGGTGGAAAACACAAAGTGAAACAGCTATTCCAGAGGCTACAGATCATTTGCTAACTAAAGCTTGTAACAACACACCTGCCTGTAACATTATTTAAGTGTAACTGAAGGAAAATGTTAGGTTAGCATTCATTCTAAGAACCTCTGCAATTCATTTAAACATGAATGAATTGATTTAAACATTTTTTTTAACCTACTTACCTTGGAACAGTTGATTGTGGTGCATCGGTAGATTAAATTTTTCTTTTTTAACTATACCGATTCACAACCACACACGGGCAGACAACCACCCACACAGACATACAGTACAAACATACCTAAACGTACAACAGAAGAGGAGATAAAATGACTTAAAAATTAAACTACTAATAGTACAAGTAAAACATTTGAAAGAACATGTTAATGATTCCAATAACATATTTCTAGATGTAAAGATGTAAAAGTGAAACAAAATACAAATTAAAATAAAAAGTGCTATGTTTAAAATAATCAGTGAATGGCTGCCAGATTCTATAGACCTTTCCTCCCTGTTGGTTTTTTGAAAATCTTTTCTCCAGATTCAAATACTTAATAACATCCCTTATAAGATTTGTACTGGTTGGGGCAGTTTTTTGTTTGTAGTTGAGTAAAATCAATCTTCTTGCATAGTAAGCACACAAATGAGACTACGCTATGTTCAATATTATTTTTATTTATTTTTTTTTTTTTTATAAAACCAGGTCCTTAACTCCCAGAACTGCCACCAATGTATATGTATTAAGTGGTGTCCAGAAAATGTTTGATAGAATTTTTAAAATATCATTCCAATAAATTTAATTATTTGTGCAAGGAATGTGTAATTCTATCAACATAGATCGCGAGCCTGGCTGGGAAGAAAAAGCTATACATGACGTTGACCTCCCAGAGCTGCCTCTTAATGGAGTTGAACATGGCATGATGTTTTCTGATGTTTGGGCTCATATCTGCAGATGAAGATGAAAACTTAGTCCCTTCTGTATGTCAGTTGTCCTCAAGTTTTGCCCAAATCCAGTATCTTCTGCCTGTCTATATATTAGAGGTGGGCAATGATGGCCCAGGAGCTCTCTCCATTGGCTGGCTTCTATTGGGGAAGCGACGTTTTCAACTCCAAGCAATTGGAGAAGAAATTCCACCAGAAATCAGTCATGTTGCCTGCTTTGGCCTCCGTCTTTAATGCCGACCAGCCGTAGATTCCTTTTTCTAGATCTCGACACTCTTCATGTAGTTTCTTATATTCCTCTCGTAGTAATTGTTGTGACATTTACTCAATTACCTTATCCATCGTTTCCTTGAGCACATTTCCCATCTCTTCATATTTGTTAGTGGTCTTAGTCTATGCCGAGCAGAGACACGCTAGCTCAACGGCTTGCTCATCTTGAATGGCAGGTATCAGCAAGAATGTGCATTGATCTACTGACAAAAAAAGTACTGCAACAAACGTCTGGACTAATGAAACTCCAACACTGGCAGACATTTTTAATGCTGAATTAATGTTTTTCTATTTTTTAAGCCTAGTTGAAGATCCTTTTTGATGAGACCAAAAGTATTTTTCCCCTCACAGACTTTTTATTATTTTGGCTTTTTTGTCACATTTAAAAGATTTAATTCATTAAGGAAAAAAACGCTATCCAACCTGGCTCTGTGTATGAGCTATAACAACATTCAACTTATGTAATCTGCAAATACAATACAACATCTAAATGGAACCTTGCTGATGGCCGAAAGATCTCATCTATCAGTATCGAAAAAGATACATTGACATTTCCAAGACTTTAGGGATGGCAGTACCCTACAGCAAGAGGCCGGTCAACCAAAACTACCCTAAGATCACATCAATAATCCCACCAGGAGGATGTAACAGGATGTCTCACATTTGCCAAAAGAAACATTTGAATGATACCCAAGACTTTTGGGAAAATGTTCTGTGGACTGACTAAACGAATGTGGAGGTTTTTACTTTTCTTTCTCAAGACCTGGATGATTTGTCATAATTAATTTAATAATGTAATGAAATTAATGTATCCATGTTGAATAACATGGTGGCACATTAAAGTAGGAAAAAAACAAAAAGAGAATGCGTGTGAGAGAAAGAGAATGTAGAGCACATCACCCCAATTTTAAAGTCCTTAAAGTGGCACCCTGTATCTCAGAGAATAGACTTTAAAATAATCCTGCTAGTTTATAAAGTACTGAATGGCAGATTTGCTGTCAGTGTATCAACCTCCCAGACTACTCAGGTCTTCAGGTTCAGAATGGAGAAGAATGTACAACTGGATCGAATGTACGTGATTTGATATACATCTGTTTTAATTATTTTGAAATTACTTTGTTAAGTGCCTTAAGACAACATTTTGTGATTTGGCACTATATAAATACACTGAATTGAAATTAGTTATACAAACAACTCTTGAGAGATGCGGAGAAAAGCACATAAATGAAAGAAGAAAGAGATCAGGACTTGGACATGCTGACACAAAAGGCTGCATGGACCTTGGTGCTCTGAAGGAGACAGAGGTGAGGTCAGACAGATGTATCTGATACAGTCTCTTCTAGAACTAAAATATGAGCTATTTAATAAACTCATAATGAAAGAAAAACAAAAACATGTAAACTCCAGATCATGGCAGGGCAAGTCTTCACCTCATATATGCACCTATGGGAGAGAAAAAGAGGAAAGGTGGGTCAAGAGAGCAGTGACAGTGAAACTGTCAAGAAAACATATTGACAGTATTGTGTCTATAAAATTATACATAATAGATAGTAGTAGTATTAGTAGCATTCATTAGAGACACTATGTATAAGTAGTAGGCTCATGACCATCCAGGTCATGGTTTGTGGCATCCTGTTGTGGGTGAAACTTAAAGAATTCCTGCCTCTTTGTGTAACATGGGTGGCTAAAATAAGATCAACCTGTGACTCCTCCACTTGTATATCAACAGTGTTGCTCAACTAAACACAGAACGAGAGAGAGGCAAGAATGTTTTTATTTTCAATTTTACCTACCTAAGATTAGGTACATTTTTTGCTATGATACCTAGGATTAATCATCCATTTTACCACAGCAATGTTTCACTAATATTACATCCAAACAGAGGTGGGTAGAGGTAGGTAGTAACTACATATATTTACTCAGTTACATTAACTTGGAAAGAAAACATTGTTTGCCTATTTCAGTTAAATTGTTGTTTTCAATAAATTACCTGCTCAAATTGGTTTGTCTATTTCTTCTTTTATCATTGTGAAGCTCTGCTTAGAACCTTCTTAAGATCCAATAATTTTTAACTTGTCTTAAGATTTTTACCAGGAATGTATATACTACCAATTGCCTTAATTTGTTATTTTGAAATCTTGATATTCATTTGTATTATTTTTTTTATTTCTGTCTTTAAAATACCAGAATTTGCAAATAACTTCATATAATTTGTCTGTCTGATTACATAATTTTAAATATTAAATCAAATGTTATGATCAAACAGTTACTCAGTACTTAAGTAACCTTTTTACCAGATCCTTTTTTTGTTGAAGTACTGCTTTTTTTTTATCAGTACAAATTCGGAGTATTCTACCCTCTGCTTCATCATAATGACAAAAACAACACCTTTAGGGCAAACTAAAATAGCACTGTAAGTTTGAGTACTCAGCATTATTCAAAAACCACGGCAAATGTGGGCAGATCTCTCTCTCACTTCTCACCTCCCCACACACACATACAACAGCCTGCATGAAACGTTTGTTTTTTTTAAACTAAATTTTACATAATGGTGACACATGTTGTCTTCTTATAGCATGAAGATAGCTCATTTTTGCTACTGTAACAGTGAAAGTTTCTCATCTCCTCCTCCGCTTCTGAATCCGGCTTAATTGCTGTATCTCCCTCTGTGCTACAGGCGTGTCTCACCCCAACAGCCGGAGCACTCGTGGTACCAAACATGTTGGTAATTTTTGCAAGTTTTGCCGCATCCACTTGTAGCCGCATCCACTTGAGCCTTTTGAGCTTCCTTGCGTCACTTTAGTTTGTCCATTTTCACACGAAATGACCACTCAACTAGTTATTACGTTTAGGAGTAGAATTACCTTTTTACACAGGGCCATGTTAGTTTGAATAACTTTTTTTTCCCTTAATGAATGAAATCCTCATTTAAGAACTGTTTTTTGTATTTACATAGGTTGTTTTATCAAACAGTTACATTTGATAATCTGGAACAATTAAGTGTGACAAGAAAACAAAAACAGAAGAAAAATATGTAAGGGTGCTAATACTTTTTTATACCACTCTATTTTTTCCCCAATGCTCTAATCAGCTCATATTAACTTTTCAGGTAGGAATTCAAATATAGCAAAACTATTTGAAATTATTTTATTTCTTAAGTGTTGCCTCATTGTACAGTAAATGTATTGCTATTTGTGTATCCCAACTAAACCGCAGTCCATTGTGAACATACAACGCAATTAATGAGCTTTAAACCCTACTCCACTATATTATTCTTCATGCTAAAGGCACCAGTATAATTTCTCACACCAAATAATCTCTTAAAAAAACAAAAGAAACTGCTTTAAAACCACTATACTTGGAAGAGATAAAAGTCATTTGCTTGATTGCTTAGACAGAGACCAAATGCTGCCCATGTATTCCTTTTGTGACTAAACTATGCTGAGACAAACACTAGAAGAAAATATGATTAGATGATGGTCTCAATGAGATTGGAAAGGGATTAAACAACTTTATTTGATTCTTCAAAGCAAAAAAAAAACAACAAAAAAACAAATCTGCAATAAAAAAAAAAAACTCCCTACAAAATACCAATGTATTCCTTGTGAGCATGTTAGCATTTTTGGCTTTTATCTTGATTGATGTGGTCACTCGTTCATTTTGTTGTATATATTAGAAACCCATCTTTTAGATAAGCTGTTTCCTCCTTGTCCTACTTTCATTCTTGCCTTACATGCTACATCTGATCTTCCCCTCTAATCTAAATATTTGTATCTGCTCAACAGCCTCTGCATTACACATATTTATACTATTATTAAATAAATAAATGGTAACATGAAAGAGAAAATATTGAGAGAAATAAAAGAATGTTCTTGTTTTTCTTCAGGTTGCTGATGATTTCCCTAACTTTTAATGTTTTTTTTCTGGTCATTTTATTTGCCTTTGCTTGATCTCTTTAGCATGTCAATTGAAAAACACAATGTCATAGCTTCTTGACTTAAAACCTTTTAAATCAGTTGAGCTATTGTTTTAGGGTATATATGTATATGTACACACAAACACACCTTCACACACACACACACACACTCTTGTTTTGCTTTATGTAGTGAGGCCCATGTGTTGACTCCCATTGACTTCCATTGATTTTCAGTCATTTTCAACCCTTTCTATGCCCTAACCCTGACAATAACCCTAAACTTAACCATTACCAGTGCATGCCTAACCCTAACCTTAACCTAAAATCAATTCACACCTTAGTCCCAAACCTAACTGTTAGCAAAATAGGTCGTGAGGACCAGCAAAATGTCCTCACTTTGGTACAAACGGTCCTCAATTTGATGGTGAAATTGGGAAAATGGTTCTCACTGTGATGCCAAGACAGGAACACAAACACACACACACATATATATATATATATATATATATATATATATTTAATGGTTTTCTTTATGTTTATGACTATTTGCATTGAATATAGATTCTCACTGAAGGCATCAAAACACATGAACACATATGCAATTATGTATGCAAACAAAAAATTGTAAAATAACTTTAAATATATTTTATTTTTTAGATTCCTTAATGTAGTCGCCCTTTGCTGTGATAACTGAAATATTAACCTTTGGCTGTCTCTTAATGAACCTCTGGGAAGTTCTTTTTGAAGAATCCAAAATATAAAAATGTTTAAACTTATTTTACACTTTTTTTTACAACATAATACCATGTGGTAGTGTGTGTGTGTATATATATATATACATATACAGTATATATATATATATATATATATATATATATATATATATATATATATATATATATATATACTGTATATGTATATATATATATATATATATATACTGTATATATAATATTTTCAATACTCAACATAGGAGTGACAATAAATCATAGCATTGGTATAGCTGAAATTACAAAGTGAGTACGTAAACATTCTTTATATAACACATTTTCAAGAAATCAAAAAGTGCTCTATAAACCAATGCAAAGACTAAAGAGCCAACAATACATAATAAAGAAGACAAATTAATACAAAGCTGATTTAAATATATATGTTTTTTAACTGGCTACTGCAGAGTCCAGCCATCAGCAACCCTGCTTAAAACAGAGACAACAGAATACAGGTGGGAAACAGTGACACTAATGAGTAAAACAAAACTACACAATGCTGTGTATACACATGATAATGACAGCATATTGGAGAGAATCTTTGCATAGTGTGTGTTCTCTACACTGAAAAGCTTCTGGGTTAAACAATCAAGTGGGAGGCATGGTTTTGAAGTTGGTTTCACTGATTAGGAATTTACAGCTTGGCCCAAGCCATGGATCAGCTAACCACCGATTTTTAAGGGTTGTACTGAGGTAGGAAAAGAAAGAAAAAACAAAGGAGATTTCATTTTTATTTCTATTTTAATTTATTATTCTTTTGCCAATGTATTTTTATTGTGCTATCAATACATAACCACAGCTCTTTGCCAGGCTGTCTTTGTTGCCATGTGCTCCAGCTCTCCAATTCCAAGTTCATTGCCAGCCAGGCTGTTTGATCTTGTTTTTCTTTTTTTCTCTTTCCTCTTTCTGTGTTCCTGATTCTGCCTCAGTCTGCTCCCTTTGGTTGTTTTCTTGCCTGCGGGAGATAGTGCAAAGCCAAATTAATAGGTTAGCAATGTGTGATGAGCCTAAACCTAGGGTTTTCATATTAACAAAGGTTGTTCTCTTTTCCAATTCAATTCACCATAGTTACTTATGCTGAACAAAAGTCTATCACAATATTGCTGCATTCAGAATTTTAACAATAAATTGGCTTAGAAAATGGTCTAGATTATATTTTTAATTTAAGGCGTTTGCTACACCAAATATAAATAGTTCACACATACATCTGAAAGTCACTTATCATCATACAATAGGAAAACATAGTTAAATTTTGGTATGGTGGAATCTAAATTAAATGCCAGTGGTTTTGTCATGCAGTGTAAGACCTAGGCTCAATTCAGCCTCCTTGATAAATTTATGGACTCAAGGCTGTTTGCATGTAGAAGGATTTGAATAACATATAATGTGTGGTTCATTAAAATATTCAAATAAAATCTAAAATTATTTGTTAGTGAGGAATGGCTTTCGATCATGTAACAAATCCAATAAGAGGGTTGAAAACACATTCATGCAGAAACAATACATCTGACCTCCCACACCAGGTACTTCAATATCATAAAGACATAATCATCTCTGTTTCCATCTCCCATCCATGCAGCTTAATGCCATTTATCTACTCCTAACTCACTGGGTCTTTAAAGTGGTCTTGGAGCCATGAAGTAAAGCACTGAATCATGTCCCATGTTTCATTTGTTGATTGAAGAGACCAAACCATAACACACTTTCAGTGATAGTAAGTTGATATCTAAGAGAGCAGGAGTGTGAAAGTACAGATGAGCATGGCAAATGTCTGAGAAAAATGAAAATAGATAAATGATACATCTGTTTAATCTGTACCTCAAGGGTTTCTCAGTTTAACCTCTTAAACCCTAGGGACCCCTTACAAGGGGACTTGACCTCTTTAGCAATATTAACACACTCATAGCTGACTAACTCTGAGACTGACACACACTTGTCATATGTCCAGATCTTAATCTGAGACTCCTCAATAAAGGAACCAACTTCATTCTTATATCCACTGACCACAGCTCAAACGGCATGCAAATTGTCTAAACATGTATAACATTTAAATTGCTTGTTGTGTTGACACCAGACTGGCTACAGATGTCACTCAGATGTCGCAGTTACAATTTGTTGTGTTTATTTCCTTCTTTACAGCAAGAGTAAGATGTTTTGTATGGAAACATCTGTTTTTTGTTAGGCATAATTCATTTTTGCATTTTGGCATTTAAACCTAATTTACTCTCAAATTTTCACATCCACATCATCCTCCAGTTCTGTTTTGTTAGTTGATACCAAGATTAGCAGTTTAGGCATTGTACAAGTTGACAAATGCCATATGCATTTTTTGGAAAATAGACCCTCGGGCTTAAGAGGTTAAACACTTTCACCAGTTTTCAGAAATAGCAGCTGCCTAAACCTTGTACCAAAGTCAGTCAAGGAACATGGTCGGAGGCGGGATCAGAATCTGTACTAGAATTGAAAATGAGACCTGCTCAACTAGAATATATGAGAAAACTATTTACACAGCTCTTACATAAGGGGCTTTTAATAATCTGCAATATGTGATGTTGAATGGGATTTTGAATGAAGAGCAGTCATTATGTTTGTGACTGTGGATATATTACTTTTTTTATTCTTGCTCTGTTTCTCCCTTAAATTAGTGTTTTCGTTCTAGTTTGAATTCTTCAAGTAATAATTATCCACCCATTCAGTAATTGATATATATCATTTCAAATCAATAGTTAAACTTCCTATTTCTTTAACTAACATTTAACACAGTTTCAGCTGCATGTGTTGTTTTTTATGTAAAATGTAATACTTTGTAATTCATGTACTTTGCTGTGAAAATGATATTCCCCTTTACACATTTCCTTTGTTTTTTTTTTTAATAACAAATATTTAATCACAAATATTTCAGATCATCAGTCATCACCTGAGTAAATGCAAGAGCATTATTGTAAACTGGATGTGATTAACTAAACTTTTGGTAGAGGTGATTTCAATTTCAGGTGGTTCTTATTACTGTCAGACCTGTACAGTCAATATTTCACTTAAATAGAAGCTGTCTGACAACATTAAATAGGATGAAAGATCTAAAAAAGTAATACATCGTGTCATATTTGAAAAAAAAGAAAAACAGATGAGAAACCAAGTTATTCAGTCAGTCTGGAAAGGGTTGCAAAGGGAATGCTTTGGGATTCCAGCTAACCACAGGGAGAGTCATTATCCAGAATTGGAAAAACATGGAACAGTGATAAACCTTCCCAGAAGTGACCAACCTTACCAATATTATGCAAGAGCAGGTTGGCTATTCATCCAGGAGTTCACAAAAACAGCTTTTAAAGCTCTGCAGGCAGGTGTTCATGATTTTAAAACTGTATCCATGGGACAGTTCCAGTGTGAACATAATTTCACACTAAAAATAACACAAAAGCCGCATACATTTACTAAAAAACATCTCCAGGACGGGTTGCACAGTGGCAGAGTTGGTAGCACTGTTGTCTTGGTCTTTGGTTCGACTCCCGGCCGGGGGTCTTTTTATATGGAGTTTGCATGTTTTCCCCGTGCATGTGTGGGTTCTCTCCAGGTGCTCCGGCTTCCCCACACAGTACAAAAACATGACTGTTGTGTTAGTTGATCTTTCTCAGGTGTGAATGGGTGTGTGCATGATTGTTTGTCTTGTGTGTCTCTGTGTTACCCTGCAATGGACTGGCAATCTGCCTAGGGTGTACCCCGCCTCTCGCCCGTACACCACTGGAGATTGGCACCAGCTCCCCCGCGATCTTGTACAGAAGAAGCAGGTGATGGATGGATGGACGGATGGATGGACGGACATCTTCAGGACTTTGAGAAAATATTCTTTGGACTGACAAGTCAAAAGTGGAACTTTTTGGATGCTCTGTGTAATGTTACATCTCTCATCTTTCTGCATTTCAGAAAGGAATATTATACTGATGATCAAAAATGGTGGTGATAGTGTGATGCTCTAAAGATGCTCTGCTACTTTAGGACCTGGAGGATATGTTGTAATTGATTGAGCCATAAATTTTGCTCTACAGCAAAGAAAAAAACAGAATTTTGAGCTCTCGGTTTGTGACCGTAAGCTCAGGGTTATTTGGGTTATGCAGCAGGACACTGATCCAAGGGACAACAGCAAGCCCACCTATGATCTAAATCTAAAACCTATCCTAAAACCCTTCAATGTGGCTGTATTAAAACAAATTTGCACAGTGATTTAAATGAGTTATTTTGAGTTATCGCAAAGGCCTGACAGCAGTTTTTGCCACCAAGTGTGGCACAACCAGTTATTAGGGTCAGTGGGCAATCGCTTTATTCCATAGGGCTTAGTTGGTTTCAATAGTTTTTCCTATAATAAATAAAATCATCAGGTGATCAGTGCCTTTTGTACTTACTTGGCTTACCTTTCTCTGACATTAAAGGTAGTTTAGGTAAAATAAATCAGTAAAGGAGCAAATATCTGTTTTACAGCAATGTGTTAGCTTTTCTTTGGAATAAAAAGAACAAACATACTTCAACCCTTTTTCTAAATTGAATTTAACTTGGCTCAGAAATACCACGTGCTACCAATGTGTTTATGTTTTGACTTGGACTATACAAATAAAAATAGGAAATTTTGCTTGTCATTTGACACTTTTACAAAAAAAAAATAAAATAAATGTGCTGCACACATAATGTAATAGAAAAATTATCACTTGATGCTCACTAAAATATGCTTAATTTGTCAAAAAGAGGACTGGTGTCAGACGTTTTGCAGTCACCTGCAAAAAAGAAGCGGGGAATATCGCAGAAGTTTGTACATTTCAGTTATTTGTCTGTAATTAAAAAAGTTTAAAAATGTTAATGTTAAAAAATATAAATCAATATTGAATAAAAACTATTGATTAAATGTTGCACAGTATAAAATGTGCATATACTTTCTGATCTTCATTAAAACTGAAACAAGCTATCTAATAGATATTTTTAGGAACTCTAGACAAAATATGAAGAATTTCATGCAGCCTATTCTACATCATTTATTCCTTCTTATCATATTGTAGCAAACAGCTTGTATGTTTTTATTTTTTTGTTGTGTACTGTGGCTTTTGGTACAATCGATGCAATATAGCCTATTTTTGTGAGTGTATTCCATTATTTGAGCATATTTTTCACATTCTTTCTATCAAGAATTATGCAAATTGTACTGAATAAAAAATCTATTTATTTCATAAAATTAAAAAAATTTACTGAGTACTTAGTGATTTTTTTAGAAAATGAAATGTCATTTCTTGCTAAGTCTGTAAAGGTCTATGTGTGATTGGAGTGATGTGGTAGTTGTTTGAGAAGTCCAGACTATTTAACATAACCAAGAGCTTTTTAATTGGTTAACATGAATTATCAACACTTGTAATGAATTACGGTATTAGGTATTACACAATAATGTTTCAGTCAGATTTTTTGGAGTGTGCAGGAACATTATCTAGTAAACAGATGTAGCTTTTGTAGACAATTTAACCTGAAGCTATAGACATAACTAGCTCTGTATAAGGTTATGCATTCAGGTTGTGTTACCATGATGATCAAGTATTGCTCAAAAAAGTGACATTCGTGTTACCCAAAACTCTCAGCCTGAATCTTGCTACATTGTATATACTGCAGTAGGCCTACGCATGTTTGAGGTCCTCATCACTTATTTGTTAGTTTTCTTCTGTCTTGGTTTACATTTATTCCTAGGGCATTTTTTTCTAAAGTTTTTTCACTGACTCACCTTCCTGCCTCCTCTCTTTTTTTTACTCTTTAAGCATGCAGTTTAATTCTCCTCCTCACCACCTGATCACACATCGATCTGACATAATTGTCCATAGTATTTTTATTTATAATTTTACTCTCTATTGTCATCACTATGTCTCTTCTTATTACTCATTTGTAATACTCTACTAAATGTAGAGAAATGAGTTGTCAGGATATCTTCAGCAAATTGGTGGCAGCATTGTAAAGTTGTGTTTAACCATCCACTGGCAGAAAGAAATTGTACTTTTAAGACTAATCGAGAGTGCTGAAGAGAGTAATAAAAAATGCTGCAGTCAAGACATGCTCAGGCAGGCAGACATAGTGCTGACTGTGTGTCAGAAAATACAAACTAAGAGGCCAATCAATCTGAGGGCACCTACCTATTTGTGAGCAAGGCTTGAGATGAAGATGTTGTAAAGTACTCTTATTGCCTGTATTTTTCCTTTGAATTGTAATTTTATGGTGTTATTTTAAAAGGGTAAAATGACGTTGTTGCCATGAAACAAAAATTAGGCAAAATCTTGAAAAACAAAACCAAATAGAACTCTTTCAATCAGTACTTTTTGGCCGAAATACCCATCAGTCATTTAAGACTTTAGACAGTAGCCCTAGTGCATGGCTTCATTCAAATCAGTAAAATGTACATTTAATCATTATTACATTGTCTTCAATAACATGCATGTATAGCACTTTTCTCTGCTTACGTAGCAATAAAATTAAGGCTACTACAGTCTTCAATTGACAGTAACTTTATTTTTTTCCAAAGATGTATTGGACTTGAGACATTTTTTTAATAATGTTTACTCTATTTGTTGATATAAGTCGGTGATAATTGAACTTGTTACATATTTAAACTCAATTTCAGCTATTCACCTATAGAATAAGCTGTTCTGTAATAAACACAGAGTTTTGCTTTGAAAGTCATGAATAATCACAGAAACAGCTCTAATTGAACTGCTGGAAATAGCCAGGCCAAATGATCTCAGTACTGTTTGAAGAGCAGGTCACAAAACACAGACAGAAAAATGAGTTGCAGCAGCCAATATAGTCTCTCTTTCAATGTGAACGTCATTGTAAACGGGTGGAAACACTAAAAGTGTTAGGGAAACCCAAATTTTTTTGGATCCTAAAAATTATACACATGGCTGATAGGGTATGCTGATTAAGCTGTGCACTCAAAAACAGTGAGCAAAATTGAGCCATCTGATGGGGGTGCAGGCAGTTACTACAAGTATTGTTAGATCAGTTTTCTCCGCTCAGGGATTACAATATGAAATAATTTAGACAAAGCAGTGTTTAGGACCATGAGTTGGTAGCCGGGATCAGATTGATGCATTTCGATTAAAAGAGGTACCTTTTAAAGAAATGCAAATACTTTTCAGTAAACAACAAGAGTAGATAACACTCACCATTTCACAAAAAATATAATTTAATACATAACAGTTCAGACTAAAAAAGGTTATTCAAAATTGGTGTTTGAACAAGTATCAAAATCCAACAACAAGATATTTCAATAGTTCTGATAGGCTTTTTAATGAAAGTAGTTTCTATCTAATACATGCTCAAAAGTTTAATCTAAATCAACTTTGATTTAAATCATCAAAGTGGATTTTTACAGCCATAAAGATATATCCCAGCTATATAACAGACGTACGTGTTGGCCACATAGTCTTATACTCATGGTGGCCAAGATCCACAGCATATTGTGCTTTAGTGATAAAAGCAAACTGGTAACAGCATATTGCATAACACTGATAACTACCAACAACATCAGACTTATAGAATACAATGGAAAATAAATATCCTTTATTGTCCCACAGTCAGAAAATTCTGTTTTCCACCAGCAAAGACAAATGGTAGCATGCAGATACACACAAAGATCAAAAATATAAAAGCAAAGAAATGAGAATAAGAGACTGCACTGTAAGGAAAACATTTAGAAAAATGTTCCCACTCAATTTTGAGCAGGGCAGGATGGCACCAGTGTGTGTGGCATGTCATCTTTCACTGTCAATGCTGTTTGTTTTTGGAATTTTAGTTTCATGTAGTATTCAGCATGTCAACTCTATATTGAATTAGCAACTTTGCCCCTGTTTTTGTCAGGGATCTGAACCTACCTGCCCTGTGCTCTGGCCTCACATCCGCAGTCCAAGCGATGTCACCACCGGGGTAGACGCAGCGGCAGGCTGGTGGGCAGAAGGCTTGTTTGCTGTGCTCTACTGAGGATTTCTGACAGATGTTAACTGGTTGCCGCGCCTTGTATGTTTGCAGTGTTCCCTAAGTCCTGTCGACACCTGTTCGGTACCTGTCATTGGCTAGGATGAGGTGCTTTAGCACCATGGTTCCAGCTCTCCTCTCCGCTGGTGGAGAGTGAACCTGCGCAACATGTGGCCTCTGCGCTGCGCATCCCAGACACTGAGCACTGTGGACCTGCTGGATCCAATGCCAGATGGTTGGCAAATAAAACTTTTATTCTGAGAGATGTTTTCTCATCCAGTGACTGGACTTTTGCTGAGTGACAGAGACATGTCTGAGTTTTGGTTGAGTCCAGCATTTTTATTGAACTTTTATCACAAGATTGCTGTGCTTTTAACCATCTGCGAACATCAGGCCAAGGAGAAGGAATAGCTACTCTATTTAAATGCAGTTTTAAATGTAAGGAGCTATCCCCTTCATTTTTCTTTACCAGCTTTGAACTGAGTTTATTTGAACTGGGTAATCCTCACACGGTGCTGTGTGCCGTGGTCTATCAGCTTCCCCAGTATAACAAATACTTTATTAATGACTCGGACTTTCTTGCTAAAAACAATGTCCAAGTATGATCGTGTTCTTATTTTTTATCATTCATGTGTTTTGTCCTGATAAGTCAATGGCTAAGGAAATTTTAAATGTCTTAGATTCTTTTATTCCTGTGCTTTTTATGTCTGGTCCTACATATTAAACATTGATGCGTACACTTGATCTGATTTTATGGTATGGTTTGTCTGTTTCTAAGCTGGAGATCTGTGATGAGGTGTTTTCTGCCCACCCGCTGCTGCTTCAGGTTGCCATAGAATTAATCCTTCCACTGCTGCTCAGTTCTCAGCTGTTTTTGATCAAAGATGTGTCCCTCCACAGTTTCCATGCAACAAATGCAGGAGCTTAGCTCATGGTCCCACTCTACCTGCCAGTCTGTTATGGACACCATTGCTCCTTTTAAGACCAGAGAGCCTAAACTTAAATCTGAGCCCTGGTTGAACGATAAGGCCCATGCTGTAAGGTGTGAGTGCTGTAGAGCTGACCAAGTGGATGCAAGACAGATTGGAGGCTTCATTTCAAATGTTAAAGGACTCCTGGGATCATTACTATAGAATTGTAAAGGATGCCAAAATACCTTTCTGATATTATTCTGTCAAATGCCTATAAACCAAATCTTTTATTTAAAACCATTGAATATGTCCTTAATCCTCCAAAAAGTGTTCATATGGGTGCCTCTGTTCGTTGTGAACATTTGCTCCACTTTTTCATTGAAAAGGTCAGACCCATAAGGGCCTGAATTTCAACTCCTGTCTGCGATCCTTCACTATGTGTTCCTGCTTGTGCAGACTTTGACAGTTTGAACCTGTGAATTGTCTTTCTTTTAAGGAAATGATTAGTCATCTGAAGCTAGCAGGTTCTCCTGAACATCCTGTCCCTCCTTGAATTTTTAAAGAACATTTCCCTACTCTAGAACAAGAGTAGTCTGTACTCTGGTGTGGTCCCTGATCATTTTAAACATGCAGTGAGTGGTACAACCTCTACTTAAAAAAACTGTTCTTGCAGGTGGCTGTAGTTTAAAAATTAAGTGTTTATAATGGGACTAGCACATACATACATGTCAAGTTAGAGATACCAATGTGTGAAATAATTTGTGTAATTTGAGTTAACAAGGACATTTACATTGAAAGCTAGCAGTTTAATTAACAGCTTTCTACAATGGCAGCTTCCCCGCATAGACCAGGAAAGATTTAGAGCTTAGGCTAGCCCCTCATGTGGAAGGTATGTTGAAAAGGTTTCTTTTGGCACCTGGTCTCAAGGAGAGCACTCTGCAATGAGATCTCAAAACAAGGTCTCAACTCAAATTTCAATTCATGAAAACTGGTGTGTCTAAACTTATCAAACCACTATTTACTTTAAAATTGTTCTACGGTATTAAAGACTAGAATCTAGTGAAATCAGAAGCATATTCAAACATCAGATTAGGGCATTGTAACAATGATTGAAAGTTCTGAATCTGTGAAACAGCAAAACAAAATCACTAGAAGGAAACTGGTTTTTGCAGAAAGACACCAAACACAGATATAGAAAAATGCCAATATAACAGATATACAATAAGCCAAAGGTTTTATATTATAAAACCATATATTCATGCATGACATTGTCTATAAAGTAATATAAAATAAATTAATAAATAAGTAAATAATAATAAAAAAAGATCAAAGAAAAATTTAACAATCAATTGTGTGAAAATATAGTATAGAAATCTAGAATTTGACTTAATTGGAATGCATATTCTAATTTATTGAATATGATTGTATACTATCCATAGATAGACAGCCAGACAGACAAGACACTTTTGGCCCACAAATCAATTTTTTTGGGTGTGCTTCCACAGTAGTTTTCTTTTGATGGACAGGAAGTAAACATCCATTTCATCTTTCCTAGACTGATTTAAAAAATCTTTTAGTAGGATTAAACCAGCTACAAGATTGCCAAAATCTTCTTTAAAACAGTTTGGAATAAATCCATTGTCTCTTTTTGTGTTCCGTTTTATTGTATGTTTTTCATTTCTATTTTTGTTTATAGAGTTTGCTTTTCTTTTTTAGAGGAGGCTTGTCTATTTATTTAATAAAAAAACTCAGATTTTAATTAGAAAAGGCTTTAGGATTAAGTTATAGAGAAGCCCTTCGGATGTTTTCTATCCATTGGAGATTATAATGCACTTTAGTGTCAGACACTTCCCATAATTAGGCTTGTCATTCACACAACAAAAGTGTTCCCTTATATTTCAAAATCTGATACACAGCCAGTTTTGAGGATACACATTTTGACCCATCAATAATTAGTGAATTGAATTTCCACTATGTTTACATAACTCACCTAAAACTCTGCCTCATTGCCAATGTGTTGAATATGGTGGCAAATGCTAAAATTTTCAGGGTCTTGGTGTAACACAGTGGTTGCTTTTCAACATGAAAGGTATTTACACCATTGTCTTATCAAACTGAACATCTACAGGGGATGGACAATGAAACTGAAACACCTGTCATTTTAGTGTGGGAGGTTTCATGGCTAAATTGGACCAGCCTGGTAGCAAGTTTTCATTGATTGCACATTGCACCAGTAAGAGAAGAGTGTGAAGGTTCAATTAGCAGGGTAAGAGCACAGTTTTGCTCAAAATATTGAAATGCACACAACATTATGGGTGACATACCAGAGTTCAAAAGGTGACAAATTATTGGTGCACGTCTTGCTGGCGCATCTGTGACCAAGACGAC
Source organism: Girardinichthys multiradiatus (assembly GCF_021462225.1). Taxonomy (NCBI): domain Eukaryota; kingdom Metazoa; phylum Chordata; class Actinopteri; order Cyprinodontiformes; family Goodeidae; genus Girardinichthys; species Girardinichthys multiradiatus. The sequence goes on from NC_061801.1 coordinate 21,040,107, forward strand.
AAGTCTGTGTGATGTATCAAGAGCCACGGTATCCAGGGTAATGTCAGCATACCACCAAGAAGGACGAACCACATCCAACAGGCTTAACTGTGGATGCAAGAGGAAGCTGTCTGAAAGGGATGTTCGAGTGCTAACCTGGATTGTATCCAAAAAACATAAAACCAAATCTTGGCAGAATTAAATGTGCACCTCAACTCTCCTGTTTCCACCAGAACTGTCCGTCAGGAGCTCCACAGGGTCAATATACACGGCCGGGCTGCTATAGCCAAACCTTTGGTCACTCATGCCAAATGTTGGTTTCAATGGTGCAAGGAGCGCACATCTTGGGCTGTGGACAATGTTAAACATGTATTGTTCTCTGATGAGTCCACCTTTACTGTTTTCCCCACATCCGGGAGAGTTACGGTGTGGAGAAGCCCCAAAGAAGCGTACCACACAGACTGTTGCATGCCCAGAGTGAAGCATGGGAGTGGATCAGTGATGGTTTGGGCTGCCATAACATGGTAATCCCTTGGCCCAATACTTGTGCTAGATGGGCGCGTCACTGCTAAGGACTACCGAACCATTCTTGAGGACCATGTGCATCCAATGGTTCAAACATTGTATCCTGAAGGCGGTCCCTTGTATCAGAATGACAATGCACCAATACACACAGCAACACTGGTGAAAGATTGGTTTGATGAACATGAAAGTGAAGTTGAACATCTCCCATGGTCTGCACAGTCACCAGATCTAAATATTATTGAGCCACTTTGGGGTGTTTTGGAGGAGAGAGTCAGGAAACGTTTTCCTCCACCAGTATCACGTAGTGACCTGGCCACTATCCTGCAAGACGAATGGCTTAAAATCCATCTGACCACTGTTGTCCACTGTGTGGACTTGTATATGTCATTCCAAAGACAAATTGACGTTGTATTGGCCACAAAAGGAGGCCCTACACCGTACTAATAAATTATTTTGGTCTAAAACCAGGTGTTTCAGTTTCATTGTCCAACCCCTGTATATATATAAAGGGAATCTTGTTTGCAGTAAAAGATGCAAGATAGGTAAAAATGAGACCCTCATTTTTTTTTAAATGTAAGAGGTCAGCATAGAATACTGCCTTAATATATAGACTTTACAATGTTGCTAATAAGGCTATGTCTTTTCTGTAGACACTTAATGTAATTTTCCCAAAAAATATTGTGGTATCTCTCTATCTTTTCAATGGGAGCGGGTTGGTTCCTTTTGAGAAACATTATATCATGCAAGAGTTTGTGAACATTCAGTACTATGTATACATAGAAATGCTTCAGTAAGTTTACTGTTTATATGTACTTTGATTTCCAGAGTTAAAAAGGTAGAACTGAATATGAGAACCACTTATTTTAGAAAATAAGAAAAACAACTGGTATAATTAAATGCTTTCACTATTCAGGTTTTGAAACAAACTTATGCTTTAGTGAATAACTAATTGCTAATTTTCACACTATGCATTGCTGAAGTATCATTATGCATTTAACTTTTTCTGTGTTGTCATGTTATTAACACTAACTTGATGTATTTTATTGAGATTTTATGTGGTTGACCAGCACAAAGCAATCCATAATATTTATTTCATAATTTAAAAAATAAAAATCTCCAAAGTATGGGCTTGCATTTGTAATTACAACTACAAGTCTTTTGGAGCATTTCTCTACCTCTTCTCTATCTGCTCTCATACGTCTCGGTGGTGTTAGAAAATAGGCAGTCCTTCAGGGAGTCAGAGTCCTACACAAGTGGGGCAAACATGGAATTCCTATGTTTTCAGTTGGTTTCCTCCTATCATTTGATGTGACCACAGTTCGCTGCTGTTTTTCTTCTTGGTGCTGGGGTTGAATAGAAGTTTATTAGTATTGCATACCAAGCTGTTTTTTTAGATGCAGGTATCTTCCTGTTAGCCATCTTCCCAGATCAGAAGGAAGGGATTTATGCTTTGGCATTGCGCCAAGAGGGTGCCAGGGTGGACTGTTGGTCATTTTATTCTCATTTATATCAGCATTCTGTTTCCTGGTGGACTGTCTGTCTATTTTATTGCTGTTTTGAATCATCGCTAGAGTTGTTTCATTTCCATACCCTGCATTTACCTCTACATTCACTTCAAGCTTCAAAACTTCAAAACTTTAATTTCCATCACTGCTATTTTTTGGAAAAGTTTGTGTTAGTCATCTGTGGAAAAGGAAAGCATCTTGTTACCGCTTAGCTTAAGTCACCATGAGAAATACAGCTCCTCCTAATGCCGTCTGGTCCTCTCAAAAGTGCTAAAAAAAAAATACTTTTAAAAAATCTTCTGAAAAATCCTTAAGTGTAACTGATTTAAAGTTGTTTAGTCCAACCTTTCTTTAGTTTCCGGCTGGGAGTTCAAACCTTAAAAGTAAAAGAGCGCAATCAAACAGAAAGCAAATATAGGAAAGCTTCTGAGCAAGCAGAGAGGCAGAAACAAAGAAGCAAAACAAAAACAAACAAGAACATTAGGGTTAAACATGGCAGAATCATGGTCAAATTACAGCACAAGCCACAGCAATTTTAAGCTGTGATTTAAAACAAAGTGATTGCAAAATAATACAAAACATTTAACTGATATTTGGAAATTGTAAGGTTCTGGGCTTTAACATTTTAAAACTTCTATCAGAAATTGGTGGGGATTCATAAAAAACATAAAGGTCTTCTGTCTTTTTTCTTCTTTTAAGATTCTATTGTAATCAACACTTTTGTGTGAGCATACAAGACAATTTAGATGTGAGCTGTTGTTTTTCTTCAACTCATCAGGGAATTTGCACGTTGGAAGGTGAGAAATACTGCAATCGAGAGAAGGGACCTCATCCGGAACCCCGTACCACTCATGCCTGAGTTCCAGCGCAGCGTACGCTTGCTGGGCCGAAGACCCACCACTCAGCAGTTTATTGACACTATCATTAAGAAATATGGAACCCACATTCTCATCTCAGCCACTCTGGGAGGTAAGAGCAGTTCATTTGTTTCAGTTATTCAAGACTATGATTAAAAATATTCCCACAATTACCTAAATGCTATTTACTTGGGGTTTGTGGTTTGTGTACAAGCTTTTACACCAAGGAAATGTGTAAGAACTGATTAATAGATGACAGAAAAAAATGTTAAACTAATTTATTAAACTTAAAAATTAAAAAATAATTAAACTAATGATAAGTGTGGATTACTTGGCTGGGTGTGGGCATTTCTGTTTGGAATTACATGTTCATCTCATGCAAGCGTTTTGTTCAGATACTATGGAAAAAGCAGAAATTCATACATGAATTTTGAATCATTTTAAAATAATAATTTAGTTAATGAAATGGTCTAAAATAATAAGTAATAAATAATAATACATTATCCCTGTTTGATTAGACTGAGTAAATGTGACCTTGCTCTGTTGGATTATTTTTTCTGCCTACAATATTGTCAATTAAGATCATTTATTTGGTTTCAAGGCAGTTTCTTGCTCCAAGCTGCTGAGAAACCACACTGCAGCAAATCACAAAGCAGAAGAGATGTCATCCTAAACAGACAGCCTATTTTGTTCAAAGTGCAAAGTTTTATGTAACAGAAAATGGAAATATCTCATTTTAACCAGGATTAAAAAAAAAAAAAAAAACAGGCAATAAAGTATGCATGGTACTTTTAAATTTTAAATGGTTCCATGTAATTTTAAACATATCAAGGTCTTTTCAAGATGTATCACATTTTTCACAAGCTGTTTTATTTTACTTTTATACAGTAAACTGATGGGATCTGTAAGTGGTTTTAAATGCTTGAGACTAGATTTTAATAAATTTGCTACCTGGAATAATCAAGATCATTACAAAATTGAAAAAAAAACTGGTATAGGGTATACATGACTGTAGGTAAATGCTAATTGTATGTATGTATGTATGTATGTATCACACTGCATTACATACATACACACACATGCTAATATATATACAGTATATACTAACTCAAAAAGCAAAGAATTAAATATAGATTAGGGTTTTCGAAATTAGCATTTCCATTTACAGTATTTTGCAAATCTGTGCAGCCACCTCTTTTTTCCTATTATTATTATTATTATTTTACATACCACATATATATTTTGCTATTGGGCTGCATGGTGACTCTTGTTATTATCATTGTTAGTACTCTAGCGTCCCCTCACAGTATCGAGCTTTACTAGCGACTCTAACCAAAGCAGTTTTTTCTCAGTCCTTGCTGCAGTCCCTGTACATATTTTTTTAGAGATTTTGTTTGTTAGGCTACTTAAAACTGACCTATGAATCATTCGAGTACACAAAGGGCTGAACACAAAAGATGACCTAGTGTTACAGCACTTTTTATTCTAACACTATTGTATAACATTTTCAAGGCAAAACATAAAAACTGAGGGATGGCTCAAGGTTTTTTTAGTTAGTAGTTAATTAGTATTAGAGTTATAATTGTTTTGGTAATTCATGTTTGATTATTTTTATATACAATTAATTAGCATCTCAATGCATTACATAGAAAGTGAACAGCTCAAGTTTAAAGTTGGTTACAGTGCAATATAATTCATTTTATCCAAAATCCAAGGCAAGGTAATTGTATTTACACCATTCATTCACAAGACAATCCAAAGTGGTTTACAAAAAAAATCAAGTGTATACTATCAAAATAACAAAGAACGCTTTGTAAACATTGCAAAAAAAGAGACAAATGTTTGAGTAGTATAATCGTATCTTTCTACAGTTATTGATCAAATAGGTGGTGAGACTCTGAACAAACGCTGCAGTAAACAGTTATTTCTTCTGTTCTGATTTAAAGCAACCAACTGTTTCTGCACATCTCAGTTTCAGCGAGTTTGTTTCAGAGCTGAGGAGCAGAAAAACTAAATGCTGTCTTTATTTGTTTTGGTCTGGTCCTCGGAACACTGAGTAGGCAAGTCTTAGAAGACCTGAAGGGTCTACATGGTCCATATTTGACAAGTAACTGAGCATATAATTCAGCCCAAGAACATTTAATGTTTTGTAAATCAATAGCTAAATTTCCTCTTGTCATGAAACTTGGACTTTAGTTCCCAACTCCTACTTGTATAGACATGCAAGCAAGTATGTAGGTAAAAGGATGGGTGATGAAAACAATAAATGCTTTTGATAGATAGGCATAGGTTTTTTTTGGTTCAAAGGTTATGCATCTCAGCTGTTCAAAACTAAATATAAATGACTTCTAGTATCTCATCTTATCTCAGGCTCTGAGGATGAGGCATGAAGGCAGCTAACAGTGACTACTTCAAAGATACTATTAGCAAGATGGCCAATTATCTTCTCTAAACTCTGTATTTTGTACTCTCCCCGCACTCTATACCTTTTTTGAAAATCTGTGAACTGTATGCATGACTGCCAAGTAGGCTCTTAACTAGACTGTGTTAAACATATTTTAGGTCTCTAATTGCTAAATAAATGCATTTATGTGAATATTCGTAAGACTTCATGCCCTGTTTTACTCATATACATATATATATATATATATATATATATATATATACATATATATATATATACATATATATATATATATATATATATATATATATATACATATATATATATATATATATATATATATATATACATATATATATATATACATATATATATATATATATATATATATATATACATATATATATATATATATATATATACATATATATATATATATATATATACATATATATATATATATATATACATATATATATATATATATATACATATATATATATATATATATATACATATATATATATATACATATATATATATATATATACACATACACACACATATATATATATATATATATATATACACATATATATATACACATATACATATATATATATATACACATATACATATATATATATATATATATATGTATATATATATATATGTATATATATATATATATATATATATATATATATATATATATATATATATATATATATATATATATATATATATATATATTCAATTCAAATCGTCTCAAGGCACTTCACATATTCACTTCAATTGAATTGTGCAGATTTCAAGTCAGGTACATACATTTCAATTATCGAACAGTGTAGTCAGATGTCGGTTATTTATTCAGATAGGTTTAAACGTTTTTCTACCTGAGGGAACCCAGCAGATCCAACCAGTGACTTGTAGCAGTCACTCCTCCTGGATGAGCATGTAGCGACAGCGGACAGTCACTGGCGTTGACTTTGCAGCAATCCCTCAAACTAAGCATGCATGTAGCGACAGTGTGGAGGAAAAACTCCCTTTTAACAGGAAGAAACCTCCAGCAGAACCAGACTCAGTGTGAGCGGCCATCTGCCAAGACCAACTGGGGGTTTGAGAGAACAGAGCAGAGACAGAAAAAGAACACAGAAGCACTGTTCCAGGAGTACTTTCTGTGGGAAGGAAAATTAATGGAGCAAACAAATGGATGTAGGGCTGCAAGGTGGTGCAGTTGATAGCACTGTTGCCTTGCAGCAAGAAGGTCCTGGGTTCAATTCCCGCCTGGGTCTTTCTGCATGGAGTTTGCATGTTCGACTGTATAAAATGCAGCACTGAGATCTAACAGGACAAGTACAGAGACAAGTCCATTATCTGAGGCTAGGGAAATATCATTATTGACTTTCAGCAGAGCTGTTTCAGTGCTATGATGAGCTCTGAAACCTGACTGAAACTCTTCAAACAGGTCATTGCTGTGTAAATGCTCACACATTTGATTAGCAACTATTTTCTCAAGAATTTTAGATGAGAATGGAAGATTGGATATAGGTCTGTAACTTATTAAATCATCTTGATCGAGCTGATCTGAGGTTTCTTAAGTAAAGGTTTAATTACAGCTACCTTAAAAGCATATCCATTTACTAAGGATAGATTAATCATCTGTAAATGGGGCTGGTGATCAGAGGGAACGCTTCCTTAAGTAATTTGGTTGGGATTGGGTCTAACATACAAGTTGAATGTTTAGATGAAGCTATTATTTTTGATAATGCAGGAAGCTCCACAAGATCTAAACAGTCCAAACACAGATCAGGTTCCACAGTTACTTCCAATGTTGTCTCGCTTGCTGAGGATGACATAATCATCTTCGGGAGTATGCCAATGATTTTGTTTTTAATAGAATCAATTTTATTTAAAAAGAATTCCACAAAGTCATGACTGCTGAGAGCTAAGGGAATGGATGGCTCAACAGAGTTATGACTCTGTATAAGTTTAGCAACTGTACTAAAGAGAAACCTAGGATTATTCTTGTTCTTGTTCTCTTCTATTCTAGCTTGGTGAAGTGTCTTTTTCTACAACAGTAGACTATTTTTCCAGATTAAGTAGGAATCTTCTAGGTGTGTAGAGTGCCATTTTCTCTCCAACTTTCTAACATTTTGCTTTAAAGTACACAGCTCTTAATTAAACCAGGGAGCCAGCCTCCTATACATAATCACCTTCCTTTTCAATTGAGCTGCATTGTCTAATGCACCACACAATGAGCAAGTAACACTATGAACAACAGAATCAATTTGTGCTGAGGAATAAACAAAATTATTGCCCCCCCACTGTGTTTTTCTGTGATAATGAGGAAATTAAAAGTGGAACAGATTCTTTAAAGGTCGTTACAGCATTGTCTGATAATGATCTACTATTATGAAATTTTCTTTCAGGTGTGGAATACTTGGTTAAATTAAAATCAAAGGTTATTAAAAAATGGCCAGACAGGACAGGGTTATGAGGAAATATTGTTATTTCTTTACACTCAATGCCATATGTCAGCACAAGGTCCAGAGAATGAAGACAAAGGTGGGTAGGTTTGCTAATGTTTTGTGCAAAGCCAACTGAGTCTAAGATAGCATTAAAGCCTATATTTAGTGTGTGTATATATATATACAGGGCTTGGACAATGAAACTGAAACACCGGGTTTTAGACCACAATAATTTATTAGTTTGGTGTAGGGCCTCCTTTTGTGGCCAAAACAGCGTCAATTCGTCTTGGGAATGACATATACAAGTCCTGCACATTGGTCAGTGGGATTTTAAGCCATTCTTTATGCCAGGTCACTACGTGATACTGGTGGTGTAAAACATTTCCTGACTCACTCCTCCAAAACACCCCAAAGTGGCTCAATAATATTTAGATCTGGTGACTGTGCAGGCCATGGGAGATGTTCAACTTCACTTTCATGTTCATCAAACCAATCTTTCACCAGTCTTGCTGTGTGTATTGGTGCATTGTCATCCTGATACACGGCACCGCCTTCAGGATACAATGTTTGAACCATTGGATGCACACGGTCCTCAAGAATGGTTCGGTAGTCCTTGGCAGTGATGCGCCCATCTAGCACAAGTATTGGGCCAAGGGAATGCCATGATATCACTGATCCACCCCCATGCTTCACTCTGGTCATGCAACAGTCTGGGTGGTACGCTTCTTTGGGGCTTCACCACACCGTAACTCTCCCAGATGTGGGGAAAACATTAAAGGTGGACTCATCAGAGAACAATACATGTTTCACATTGTCCACAGCCAAAGATTCGCGCTCCTTGCACCATTGAAGCTGACGTTTGGCATTGGCATTAGTGACCAAAGGTTTGGCTATAGCAGCCCTGCCGTGTATATTGACCCTGTGGAGCTCCTGACGGACAGTTCTGGTGGAAACAGGAGAGTTGAGGTGCACATTTAATTCTGCCATGATTTGGGCAGCCGTGGGTTTATGTTTTTTGGATACAATCCAGGTTAGTACCCAAACATCCCTTTCAGACAGCTTCCTCTTGCGTCCACAGTTAATCCTATTGGATGTGGTTCGTCCTTCTTGGTGGTATGCTGACATTACCCTGGACACCGTAGCTCTTGATACATCACAAAGACTTGCTGTCTTGGTCACAGATGCGCCAGCAAGACGTGCACCAACAATTTGTCCTCTTTTGAACTCTGGTATGTCACCCATAATGTGAGCATTTCAATATTTTGAGCAAAACTGTGCTCCTACCTTGCTAATTGAACCTTCATACTCTGCTCTTACTGGTGCAATGTGCAATCAATGAAGACTGGCTACCAGGCTGGTCCAATTTAGCCATGAAACCTACCACACGAAAATGACAGGTGTTTCAGTTTCATTGTCCAACCCCTGTATGTTATGATAGGGAAATACAGTTTTGAAAACATACACATACAAAAGAAAATCACTCATAATTATAGGAATGTTTAAAAAGTCAATCGGTTATTGGAGTTCCTCATATATTTCTGAGAATGACTAACACTCATAATAATCTTGCTAATTATGTACAACTTTTAGTTTTTATCCTAAAGTTTAGTAAACAGTTGTGTTTTCTTCTACCAGGTCTCTGTAGAAACTCAAAAAAATCCAAAGCAGAACAGCAGCTTTATGCCTTGAAGTGGAAAACTGATTTGTAAACGTAAGAGGGGCAGACAGTGGCAGACTTGGAAAAAATATATTCCTAACAGCTTAAGATAAATGCAAATGTACCCTTCACACTTTTTTAAAAGCAATAACCTCAACCATTTCTATAGAGGCCTGATTGTTAAAAGACTCCACTATTTTAAATGATAAAAACAGAATAATTCTGATTCAACTGAAAGTGCACATAATGTACTGCATATCATTGTCCTCAATTGCTGTAAGAAAAGTTTTAATAATATACACTATTTTGCCAGATGTAGTTGTCTACTTTTACATGTACATGAATTTTGATGATGTCCTATTCTTAATCTATAAGGTCCAATTTGCTGGTGTACCCACTTTTGTCAGCAATTGCAACTTTGACTATTATGTACACATCTTCCACAAGGTTTAAGAGTGTGTTCATAGTTAGATGAGAAAACCGGAATTGCAGCCTCTGCTCTAATTCATCCCAAAGCTGTTCAAGAAGGTTGAGGTCAGGACTATGTGCAAGCCAGTCAAGTTTATCCACATCAAACTTTTACATACCTGTATCCATGGAAGTTATTGAAACACTGTAATTTATTGATTTGGTGGCGTGACCCAATACTTTTGGGAGCGTAGCATGTGTCAAAATATATGTGAATTTCAGTTTCAGCTTCAGGACTGAGTTTATCCTGCTCAGTGCTGTGTCTGCATGAGCTTCAGTAAAATGTTACATTTGAAAACACATCCCTTGATCGCTCATTTAAACAAAACTCATTTATAGGGAAGAAAAAAAATGTCAAAGGTAAAATAGGTACAAGAAGTTATGATAATTATTCCCCCAAAGGTACTGTCAGTACTCAGAAAAAGTAACCATTTCCTTGTCTTAAAGACTTGTTTTAATGGGTACTTACTTGACATTGACAATACAGCAATATTTGCATAGTTAAGAGGTTCTGTTTGAAATTACCCTTACTTTGGTTGTTGTCTTACTTGTATCTTGATCAGAGAAAAATGTTATGACGTTAGATCAGTAGTAAAAAGAACTTTCATTCTTTCAACAGTCCACTGTAAGATGCTCATTAATACTGCAGCAACTTATGCAACATGGGTGTCTGATCCTTTTCTTGCAATCATAGCTTATTGGACTAAAAAACATTACACAAATGTTGCTGTAAAACTCTTTGCTCCCTACTGAAATCATCTTTTTTTGTTCATAACACTGAAATGTTTCTGATCATCATACTAATTTTGTTATAAGAAAAAGATGGCCCGAGTAAATACAAAATGCATTTTTCCAATCTTGATATATTCAATTTAATGACAAAAGAAAAGCTTTCCAAATGAACCGGGTTCTATGTTAAAATGTAATTGCCCTCTAAATCTAGTTCGCTGTACCACCCTAAAGGAAACAAATGCCCTTAAGCAAAAATAAAAAAATACTATTTTACCCTGCTGTGAAGGAATTTTGAACCATTCTTCTTTGCTGAATTGTTTTAAATCAGCCACACTGAAGAGTTTTCAAACATGAATGCCCTTTCTAAGGCCACACCACAGCAGAATGTGATTTAACTCCAAAATTTGACCGGGTCATGGGAAAACCTTCCATTTATCGTTTCTGAGCCATTCAGAGGTGGATCTGTTGGTTTGCTTTAGATCATTATCCTGCTGCATGAGCAAAATAAATTTGAGCTTAGGGTCACAAACTGATGGCCAGACATTATCTTCAGGAGTTTTTGGTAGAGAACAAAAGTCATGTTGCTGGTCTGCAGAATAGTTATAAAACTATTATCCATTTAAATAAACATATTCAAAAACCAATCATGGCTATTAATAGTTTACTGAACCAGAGCAAAGGTATCCATCTGTTTTCTTTACTCGCTTAATATTGTTAAGGGTTGCAGGACGTGGCTGCATATCCACAGCGGTCAAAGGAAGGGGTGGGCTACACCCTGGACAGGTTGCCAGTCCAACAATTTATGCACACGCTACTAGCTAGGGGTAATGTAGAATATTTTTCAATTTTGCCTGTCTCTTTTGGGCTACTGGAATTATGATGGTAGACCAAGATGCAGGATATGTGAAGACTAGAGCAAGATGCAGGACATGTGAAGACTTATCAAAGTGTCTGAGATTAATTATTTCATCTCCCCCTCAGTTTGCTTGTTGAGCAGCTTAGATGGTGTCACCATGGAGACAAATTCAGTTCACATGGTTTTCACTGCCCTATGTAGCACTAAGAAAATGTTCATGAATTGAAAAAATAAAAATGTTCTTAGTATTGACCAGCATAGAGACCTTTTGTTGGATTACATAAGTCTGGAGGCAGCCTCTATGTCCACATTAGATCAATCTCTCTGGGCTCCTTTGATCGGCTCTATCACCTAGTGGGGGTGGGGGGTCTTTGGCTTCATCCTGTGGGGCACTGTTGCTGATACGGGGGAGTGTCTGGGTTTGGGACATCCGGGGTGTCCCTGGGTTGGGGTCGCTGGGGGCTCTGGCAGCAGGGAGTGTGGCCCCCACCAGGTTGGGGCTTTGTAAGTAAGTAAGTAAGTAAATAAAAGTTTATTTATATAGCACCTTTCACAGACATTCATAAAGTGCTTTACAAATGTGTACAATTATACAATAAGATAAAACAGTAGAAACATTAAAGGAATAAATAAAATATAATAAAAACCATCACTACAAGGGTACAATTAAATATAAAAGTCAAAAAGGACCGCCGACACACTGGAGATGTTAAAAAGTTTTGCAAAAAAGATCATTTTTAAGTTTGCTCTTAAAAACATCCACAGAACTAAAATAACTTAATGAGAACAAGAGATCATTCCAAACCCTTGGCGCAACGGCCTGGAAGGAGTGATCTCCTCTAGTCTTAAAACGGGTGTGAGGGACCTTGAGAAGATTCTGATCCAGTCACCTCTGCCTTCGAGAAGGGATATACGGGCACAAAAGGGCTCTAATGTATAAGGGAGCCTGTCAATGAAGAGCTTTAAAAGTCAGAATCAGGATTTTAAAATCAAAGCGCAAAACCAATGGGACCTAATGGAGAGATTTTAAAATTATCACTTGACACTTTGATCAGGGCATTTTCCGTGGAATGATGCTCATGGAAACCAGATTAAAAATGGTCAAAAAAGAACACTATGAATTGTTCGGAAACCACCTTCTCTAAAAGTCTGGACAAGAACGGAAGTTTTGAAATAGGCCGGAAATTACTTAACAGAGTAGGGTCCAAATTAGATTTTTTGAGAAGAGGTTCCACAAAGGCATGCTTAAAAGAGCTGGGAAATACGCCAGAACACAGCCACAAATTTATTAATAGGTAACCCGAGTGCCAAAGACATCAAATACTTTTAAAAATAGTGCAAAGGGCAGAGCATCTGAAGGACAAGAAGAAGATTTCATCTTGGTTACCAGGGTATCAAACAGGACCTGTGGTCTCCTCTTGTTCAGAATTATCAGCTGGCGAAAATAATCAAGTCTGGAAGTTTTAATGGTTTCATTTAAAGAAGACATGAGTTCCTTAAGGTGCCATCTGTGGACCTCAATTTTGGTGGACTTCTACAATTGCTCAGTTCTACGAATAAACGCTGGGAATAGTGTCATTGATCCAAGGGCGTGTGGTCTTCCTAGTCACCAAATTAGATCTAACAGGAGCAACCTGGTCCAAAATAGCCTCACAATGACTGTTAAAGCTAAGAAGAAGACTGTCCACATCATGACATTCCACAAACATTTTTGGATCAAATATAGAAGAAAACCCAGTAGCTGTATTGTCAGAGATAATACACCTCTGAGACCTAATTTCAGAGGGCTTAGGATCCAGAGAAAAAAGTACATCAAATAAAACACAACAATGATCACTCATGAGGACATCCTCCACAGAGAGATTGACAATATTTAGGCCAAGAGAAAAAAACTACATCAAGGGTATGGCCTTTTTGGTGGGTGGGACCAGAAATATGTTGCACAAAATTTAAAGTTTCAGTCAATGTTAAAAATTCCAAGGCTTCACTAGAAGTACTATTATCAACATGAATATTAAAATCAACAAATAATACAACATTATCCAACTTAATTATGGAGGATAAAAAGCCACTAAAATCCTTTAAAAAGACAGCTGCATGGCTAGGAGGGCGATAGACCAGCACACAATGGAAAGAGTTTGTGGAGCCCACCTTGACCATCAGAGATTTAAACAAAAGAAAAGTCTGCATATTCATTATCTTACAGGTGAAACTGTCTCTGAATACCACTGCAAGCCCCCCTCCACTGCACGAGGGGCAGGGGGAACCCGAAGACTGAGCATCAATCAGGACAAAGTTAATTTAGATGAATGAACTCCCCTTCTCTTTGCCAAGTCTCCGTAAAAAAAAAAGAAATCAAGGTCTTGCCTGATAAAAAGTGCACTCAATAAAAATGATTTATTTGCAACTGAACGGACATTTAGAAGACCAAGTTGAGGTGATGATGACGTCACAATCTTCGCATCAACAGGACACAACGGGAAAGGTCGAAGGCATGTGGTGCTGTCACGTAGTCTCCAGCTGGGTCGAGAAAACAGCTGTTGTATGGCCGCCTTAGACATGGGAAAGCACGACCTCGAAGCATCCCACCAATCATATTCCAAGGATTGCACTGTCTCCTGAACATCAGCTGCGGGGATCCCAGATGACAGCGGCAAGGGTGTGTCACCGCAACACATATCGAGGAGAGGAAACCGCTGCAGACACCTGGCACGTTGATAGGGACCAGGAATCCATAGTCATGAAGCCTGCCTGTGTTTTACTAGAGCACCGGACCTAGAGCCACGTTTCCTCCTTTCCTCCCTGGTAACCGAAAGGAACAAGTACTCAGGTAAGTCGGGCGAAAAAACAAGAGGAGGAAGAAAATTTTTATTGTACTTTCCCCAATCACTAAAGAGAGATTCAATAGACTCATTTATACCAAAAAGAGAGGTACAGTCATAGAATAGAAAAACAGAAACATATCCAGGAGCAAATCTAGTTGATAATTGGGCAAATATGACCACAAATATTGCAATAACAGTAAATAAAAACTTGCAAAGGATGCGAGCAGTGGCAGTGGCATGGCCAAACACAGGTGCCATCTTTAACATTCAGCCTAAGTGCGGCTCCTGAGTAGGTCTGGGGTCGGGCTCGGGATTCCTGGGGTGTGTCACCAGGGTTTTGGGCCTGTGCATGCGCGGGCGCCCGCCTCTGGCCCAGGGGCCTTGGGTGCATTGGTGGGTTTAGGGGTCTCCTAAACCGGCAGGGAGGTACCATCTCATTGCACGTGCTCTTTCCTTCAATGAGTGCATTCTGCATGCTGGGGTGCCTCCGGGGTTGAGGTGTGGAGTTTGCGGGATGCCCGGTGTTTGGCATGCTGGGATGGCCTTTCTCCAATGCTTCCTTCTATGGCTCTGGCCCCCAGCCCGGCGCCGGGCTGCGACAGTGGTTGGGGGGTGGGTAGACGGCTACTGGTGGGGCCTGTGGACTCGTAGCTGCAACTCCCTGGGGCTTCAGCACTGTGGCTGCTGTGTGGTTCCCCTGGGGCTCTCCTCTGCTTTTCTCTGCAGGGATTGCGGTAGTCCCGGCAGTGGTTTGCCTGGGGTTCCCGTACTCTGGGGGGCCTTTTGATCCCTGTGGCTCAGATCTCCTCCGTGTCTGTCTCGGGTCCAGAGGGACAGGTCTGTGGCTTCTCACACTCAATATTGCATATTTTTATGGAGAAACCTTATACACAAATGCATGCTTACACTTAGACCCACAAAGGTAGGATTCAGGGTTGATGTTCTACATTGTGCTGCAGTTACCACCAAATACATCTTGCATTCATTAGTACCGTGCACTTTTCAGTAACACTGCTGTTGTTATATATGTTTCTGTAGGTGTAGAAGCACTCTTCTAATATCTTGTATTCCCTTTATCCGTCATTTTCTCCTTTATTCCTCTCTCCTTTTCTCCCTATTTGCCCGAGCTACTTGTGAAAGTAAATCTGTTGGGCTTCTTGTCAGTCACTTAGACAACAATTCTGAGTGCTATTGTGCTGGACAGGACACGGTTGGTAAAATGAAAAAAAAAAAAGGTGTTTTTCTTAGTTTAGTAAGTATGTGATTATTCTTCTTATAAATGTTTTCTTAAAATTAAAAACATCCTTTCTCCTTTATTCCTCTCTTCTTCTTGTCCTTTTTGCCCAACCTCTCTCTCTTTCTTGTTCTTTATCCTTTTCTCCTTTTTGTTTTTGTCTCCTTGTCCATTGCAATTGAAATTATCCCAAAGCAGTTTCATATAAAGTATATATATAACTACATACTGAAATTCAGACATTTGCTTTGTAACTGTTTAAACTTGAGGGTACTTTGCTTAAGAAATTAAGAAAAGATAAGTAGGCCTGTGAAAGTAGATTTTTATATTTGTTTGTAGAATTTATATGTTAATACTCTAATTTGCTCTTTACTTTCTTATTTGCTTTGTAAACAACATAGAAAAAAAAAAAAAAAAAAGACAGGAAGCTTTTTTTATTCACTTTAGAAGAACGGACTTCTAATGGGGTTCTTGACAACTGACCAATCAACTTTTAAGTTACCCCTGAGAAGGACAATTCATTTGTTCCTCTTCAATGATGTGACTCATGAGACCACAAAGTGCAGGTTGTTAAACAGAATATAGCCTCCTCTTACTTTATCGCTCGTTCTTCATTTGCATTTTTGTTTTGTTTAGCTGTGTCCTTTATTGAGCATCTGTAAAGACTGAGATAAAAGTGTGCTGACACATAACTTGAAACAAAAGGCTCCAAGGTTAAAGGAAACATGGCAACAATCCAGAGGCAGTGAAGACGAGCCAGAGGTTAAATGTAAAGAGAGACAGGAAACACATGAGTGATTCAATACAAGAAGATGAAAAAGGATGATGTGGTTGAAAGGAAAACTGTAATAATTTAGGTATTTTTAAAATTATTCTCTAGTTTTAGCCTTGTGGTGCTTTATTGCTTTGGGATTCCTCCACCGAACACCTGTTTGCACTTTAGTGTCATATGATATGTCAACCTAATATTTCACATTCAGTTCCCAAAGAAGAAAAAAGAACAATACTTTATTCGTGAATCCTAAGTCTGGTTCTGTTGCATGCCTGCTGTATTCTCATTTTAAATGGCTCAAAAACTGGTAATTTGTCAAAGGTTGAAGCGCAATGTATGCCCTATAGCATAGGCATGATTAATTATGATCAAACAACAAAGTCCTTGTAAGGTCACAATAGCCAAGCTCAGACCATTGTAGAAATGATTTTTTCCCTCTTGTATTTTGGTTTTAAAAATGTTTTGGTTTAAGCATCATTGCAATCTGTGGAAGGTTTTAGAACTAAAATGAGATTTTGAAGATCACAAATTTCAAATAGATCATACATTTTCAGTAAGTTAAGATGATGTTTTGAATAATAACAGAATTCATCATATTCACTGACACTGACACTTGAATGGTTTGTTCAGATCTTTTGGGTTTTGCTAAGTTTTTATTAACAGCCAGTGTCTTACCTGCCGTAAACATATTTCTGAATGATCTAAGTTTGGAGAATTAGAGAAAAAGTCTCATCATACTATTCCTATTAGCACTGCTTTTACTTAGAATAGATCTTTACTGTCATGACCCTGGTGTGCTACTGTGAGTTTGTATCCATACATGAGATCTTTCATAGCCAGAGGATCTTTGCTGGAGGACGTGGCTGCCAGCTGCAGATTGTACACGTTTGAAAACTCCTCATCTGGGCGTTGGAGACCTCAGAAGCGGTTAGACCTGTCTTCACCTGATGCATAACCTACCTGGTAGTCAAGCCAAGTCCATCTTCCTAAGAGTTTCTTAGCAAACTTTATGAGAATTTTGTTCAAGTGTATCTTCTTCCTTGAGCTCATCCTCCATGTTTTTTGTGCATCCCAGGTCTTGTTTCCCACACCAACTCCGGATCACTTCTGCAAACTCTTCCATAACAGATCTCTCCAGCACAGTAAGCCTCTCAGTTCAGCCACTCCATTGAAAGATTCTTCCCTGTTACTTCTCCTGCTTTATCTAACTGTCTCTCTTTTCCTCCAGATGCTGCTGAACCTCACTATGGAAGCCATGATACCTGCACAACCTATTATTCATTTGTTGTAAATAAACCTTTGTTCTGCTAAATTCTGGGTCCTGGTTTAATTCTGCATGTGGGTGAGGAAACTCCCCAGAAGTATGACATTAGCCCCTTTTCCATTGCTTGTGAAAGGGGTTTTGAAAGCTTGGGGTTTGTTTTGATACAAATGTACCCAGGTAATTTCACTCTCCTGGATTCTTACTTTCATGGGTCAAAGGTCCTGGTCTAAGGTAGGACTTTTCAGATTGTTAAAGGGGCAGGGATGTGTGCAGCATGGCATTGCACCACCAGCTACAGCAATGGTGGCAGTGAGTACACAACCTTATCCTTTTTATACCATTAATCTGTCACAAATGTTTCAAGATGTTTTTAAGTGAGAAAGTAGACCTCTAAACTTTAGCTGTGCAGTCAGTTCATCAAGAATGAGCCTACTTTGAAATGTTCTTAAGAAGTTTTTGGGGCATGCAGAGCCTGGCTTATATGCTAGTCTGGATGCTAAGCTAAGCTAACCAAGCACTTGCAGGTGGAATCCCAAGTTACTGCACCCTCAATCTCATCTGAGTAGGTAGGTGGTAAAAAACTGCAATATCAGAAAAAATATATAATATTTTTCTCTGGATATATTTGACATTTTAAGTTAATGTAGGCATTAATTATAAACTGTTTCGCCAAGTTCTGTAAGAAAAAAAATATATTTTAGTGAAGTACCCCTTAATAATCAAAAAAAGAACTTAATTTTTATTTTACATTAAACATACAGATTTCCCTAAAACTGGCTTTTCACGTAAATCTAACTTATTGAAGTGTGAACACTTGTTTTATTTTCTACCGTGTCCTGTCCAGCAGAGTACACTTCTGCTTGGCACTCAGAATTGTTATGTGAGTGCCAAAGAGAAGCCCAACAGATTTATTTTCACAAGTGGAGCTTTGCAGCTAACACTGTAATGCTCCACTTGATATTTATAAAAGAAACTTTATAAGAAACTGCTTTGGAATTATTTCAATTGCAACACGGAAACGAAAATAAAAAAAAGAAGCAAGAAAGAGAGAGAGGTCGGGCAAAAATGAAAAAGGGAAGGAGAAAAGAATAGAGGAGAGAATGAAGGTTGAAAAGATAACACCCTAGAATACTATTTTCCAGTTTTCATGGTTTTATGCTGACTGCTCTGCAGGAGGAGAGACCACAGTTCCAGGTTTGGATGCTTTGGATGCTTCCCAAAAGCTCCCAGTGATCCTCTTTACCCTCTTAAACTGCCATTGTCTACTCCAGATTCCTTTTACCAAGGTAAAACAAATGCTGGGGCTTTAAATCCTAGGGCTTTCAGTAGAAAAGGGGTTCCTTACACTGCTATAGATGTTATTTACAACAAGTCTACACTTTAGTTTCTTTTTAAAACTTCTTTATACTGACTGTTCCGCAGGTAATAATCATTTTCCTAGAGCCCTACTTTCAAAAATCCAAACTTTCCCCTTACAGCGTCTTTTTGCTATAATTTCCCATCTCAATGGGTTCTAAAGCACATATTTTTGTGGTATGAATCGAGAGTAAACTTTAATGTCTGAATGGCATTATATAAAGTTGGAGAGAGACGGCAAAGCTAAACCTTTAGCTCATTTTAGAGAAAATTATTTATATAAGCAAAACCATATGAGTCAAAGTAGAGGTCAATTGGTTTTCACTCCACTACAGACTGGCTGGTTTATCTGTAAAGAAAATAAAAAAAAAACAACTTCAGCACAGTAATATGAATGAAACTGTCTAAAATCAGTTTGGACACACCTTCTCAAGTAGGATTTTGTTTTTATTACTACCAGGAACCTCCGGAACACTTTTAAGACTGCAGGACACCCATTTCAGGTTACTCATGAAGATAATCCCAATAGCATGCTAAGCAATAATCAAAGCAAAATGGGACTGTTTCAAACAATCTAAAATATCAAAGTTGTTTTTAGTTATTTCACAATTGTTTTGTTTGCTACATACAGTGCATCCAGAAAGTATTCACACCACTGCACTGTTTCTACATTTAGGTATTTTACAGCCTTATTCCAAATTGTATCAAATGTACAATTTCCAAAGGGCCCATTGTACAGTGACCTTCATTATTCGTAAATGGAAGAAGTTTGGAAGCAACTGGACCCTTTCTAGAGCAGGCCAGTCGTTTTAACTTAGTGATCGGGGAGAAGGGTCTTGGTCAGGTCACTCTGTCAGAGCTCCAGCATTCGTTTGCGGAAAGAGAAGAATCTTCCAGAAGGACACTATATCTGCATCAATCAAGCCTTTATGGTGGTGTGGCCAGAAGAAAGCCAATCCTTAATAAAAGGCACATAGCAGCTCATCTGGAGTTTGCCAAAAGGCACTTGAAGGACTCACAGGCCATGAGAAACAAAATTATCTGATGAGACAAAGAACAAAGAAAGTGTGAATAGGAGGCATCATGTTTTGAGGAAACCGGGCACTGCTCATCACCAGGTCAATACCATACCTACAGTGAAGCATGGTTGTGCCAGCATCATGCTATGGGGACGTTTTACAGCAGCAGGAACTGGAAGACTAGTCAGGATAGAGGGAAAGATGAATGCATTACTGTACAGAGACATCCTGCGTGAAAACCTGCTCCAGGGCGCTCTAGATCTCAGACTGGGATGACAGGTCATTTTTCAGCAGGACAACGACCCAAAGCACACAGCTAAGATCTCAAAGGAGTGGCTTCAGAACCACTCGGTGAATGTCCTGGAGTGGACAAGCCAGAGTTCAGACTTGAATCCGATTGAACATCTCTGTACAGATTTAAAAATGGCTGTGCACAGATGTCTCCCATCCAACCTGACGGAACTTGAGATGTGCTGCAAAGAAGAATGGGAAAAACCGCCTAAAGATACAGGGGTTGGACAATGAAACTAAAACACCTGTCATTTTAGTGTGGGAGGTTTCATGGCTAAATTGGACCAGCCTGGTAGCCAGTCTTCATTGATTGCACATTGCACCAGTAAGAACAGAGTGTGAAGGTTCAATTAGCAGGGTAAGAGCACAGTCTTGCTCAAAATATTGAAATGCACACAACATTATGGGTGACATACCAGAGTTCAAAAGAGGACAAATTGTTGGTGCACGTCTTGCTGGCGCATCTGTGACCAAGACAGCAAGTCGTTGTGATGTATCAAGAGCCACGGTATCCAGGGTAATGTCAGCATACCATCAAGAAGGACGAACCACATCCAACAGGATTAACTGTGGACGCAAGTGGAAGCTGTCTGAAAGGGATGTCCGGGTGCTAACCCGGATTGTATCCAAAAAACACAAAACCACGGCTGCCCAAATCACGACAGAATTAAATGTGCACTCTCCTGTTTCCACCAGAACTGTCCGTCAGGAGCCCCACAGGGTCAATATACATGGCTGGGCTGCTATAGCCAAACCTTTGGTCACTCATGCCAATGCCAAACGTTGGTTTCAATGGTGCAAGGAGCGCAAATCTTTGGCTGTGGACAATGTGAAACATGTATTGTTCTCTGCTGAGTCCACCTTTACTGTTTTCCCCACATCCAGGAGAGTTACGGTGTGGAGAAGCCCCAAAGAAGCGTACCACCCAGACTGTTGCATGCCCAGAGTGAAGCATGGGGATGGATCAGTGATGGTTTGGGCTGCCATATTATGGCATTCCCTTGGCCCAATACTTGTGCTAGATGGGCGCGTCACTGCCAAGGACTACTGAACCATTCTTTAGGACCATGTGCATCCAATGGTTCAAACATTGTATCCTGAAGGCGGTGCCATGTATCAGGATGAAAATGCACCAATACACACAGTAAGACTGGTGAAAGATTGGTTTGATGAACATGAAAGTGAAGTTGAACATCTCCCATGGCCTGCACAGTCACTAGATCTAAATATTATTGAGCCACTTTGGGGTGTTTTGGAGGAGAGAGTCAGGAAACGTTTTCCTCCACCAGTATCACGTAGTGACCTGGCCACTATCCTGCAACAAGAATGGCTTAAAATCCCTCTGACCACTGTGCAGGACTTGTATATGTCATTCCCAAGACGTATTGACGCTGTATTGGCCGCAAAAGGAGGCCCTACACCATACTAATAAATTATTATGGTCTAAAACCAGGTGTTTCAGTTTCATTGTCCAACCCCTGTAGGTGTGCTAGGCTTGTGGCATCATATTCAAAAAAGACTTGAGGCTGTAATTGCTGTCAAAGGTGGATCAACTAAGTATTAAGCAATGACTGTGAATACCTCTGTAATTTTGATTTCTTACTTTTATATATGTTTATATTTCATAACAATATTTAAAAAAAAAGTAACTTTTTTGCATTGTCATAACTAAATGTGGAAAAACTTCAGCACTGTGAATACTTTCTGGATGCACTGTGACTCAATATAAATTTGCTTCATTTGTTTTGAGGTCTTCATTTGGTATCAACAATGTAGAAAGTAATAAAAATAAGGAAAAGCCATTGAATGACAAAGTTGTGTCCAAACCTTTTACTTGTAGTTACCTTTAAGGTAGCCAAATCAGCCAATCTCCTCTGCACTTTAGGACTATAAATAATGCGTTTACTTGTGACTTTTAGTGAGAAATGGATGGGTTGTAGCTGAAGGAGTCTTCAATATTAATGGCTTCATCTGTTGTGGTGTTCTTGCTTGTACTTGTTGTTCCATTATCTAGGATTTGAATATGACAATCTCAATAGGCAAGATTTAGATCTGTTGTTGTGCTCGAAGCGCTGCATAAGTTCCCTTGCTTTACATAAAATCTGAATGATTTTTTGATATTACATTGCTCAACACATAAGAACTGGTTGTCAGAGACATTACTGTACCAATAATACCGCTTATAGCACACAAGGCTGGAAATATATATTGGAAAGAGTTAAGCTGAACATTTAGTGGTGGGCCAGCTGATATGCTTTTTTGGCTCGTCCCCATGTTACTTGTAGGCTTTGCGGCCTTTGCCTATTGTATGTAATTCTAGTCCCTGCATAATTAAATACATTTCTTGTTGTTCTTAGGCTGTTTATTTGGATTCATGATTGATTGGACTGCATGAAATTACCTGGCTTAATGGCACTTACTTTTATGTTTAAACTTTTTATTTATTTCAGTAAAGGATTTTTTTTTTCATCAAACTCTTTTCTTTTCTGTCTTGCATGTGGCATTTCTGCTTTAAACTCTAGAATTTCTTGAGAATGATCCTACGAGTGTGGCGCATATGTAGTTTGGATATTTAGCCAATGCTTTTGGCAGAATTTTTAAAGGTAACAAAATAACATTATCAAGTCCCGTCAAAGGTCCACTTTGTCTGAATCAAATAGTAATAATTATCAAGAGTATGCATATCTTTTAAACCAGATGGCCTCAACATTTACTGGCACATCTTGTAAAGGTGTCCTAAAAGCCTTTTAGAGAAATCCAACTTTTTATTCAGTGGGAAAGTCTTTTATTTTTAAATAAAATCATGTGAGCCATATGCAACATTTCACAAGGTTGGGGCTATTAACTTTTTAACCATTTGTCCTTGCACATTTTCCTGGGTCCTCTCTTGCCCCCTTCTCTTCGGATTATCCCACAAGTTTCTACAACATTTGGCTTATGGGAGAAGATGTATGTTGTGACTGGTGATCTTCCGGTTAAAAGTAGAACCAAGGATAACCCATCTTGCTTTCTGGCAGAGTACATCATAGTTCTACTTAAAGTGTAAGTATTTCAAAGAGTCCATGATGTCATGCACTCTAACAAGGTTCCCAGGGTCTTTACAAGAGAAACAGGTCCGTAGCATCTCACCTCTTCTACTAGACTCAATGTGGGGTGCTTCAGATGTTCTTCTTAGTATACTGATCCATCCCCATATTTCCATGGAGTATTGGCTGGCTGGAGCAAGAGGATTATGTTACTATAAATGAGTAAACTCCTACTAATTATTTAAATTTTCACATACCTCAAAATACTGGGCGAGGAGGAGGAGTAAAAACCATCTTTCACTCTGATTTATTCATTTGTCCCAGACCAATTAATAGCTACAACTCATTTGAATATTTAATCCTTAGTTTTCCTCATCCAAATTGCAAAGCACTAAAACCACTTCTGTTTGTTGTTTTGTATTGTCCACCAGGCCCTTACTCTCAATTTTTAGATCAGTTTTCAGACTTTTTATCTCATTTTGTGATAAATACAGATAAGGTAATTATAGTGGGGGATTTTAACATTCATGTTGACAATGAAAATGATAGCCTAAATATAGGTTGTAATGCTATCTTAGACTCAGTTGGCTTTGCTCAAAACATTAGCAAACCTATCCACCTTTGTCTTCATTATCTGGACCTTGAGCTGACATATGGCATTGAGCGTAAAGAAATAACAATATTTCCTCATAACCCTCTCCTGTCTGACCATTTTTTAATAAC
This sequence comes from Girardinichthys multiradiatus, assembly GCF_021462225.1. Classification (NCBI taxonomy): domain Eukaryota; kingdom Metazoa; phylum Chordata; class Actinopteri; order Cyprinodontiformes; family Goodeidae; genus Girardinichthys; species Girardinichthys multiradiatus. The sequence goes on from NC_061801.1 coordinate 21,064,071, forward strand.
CTTTGATCTTAATTTAACCGAGTACTCCACACCTGAAAGAAAATTTCATTATAGATCATTATCAGAGAATGCTGTAACGACCTTTAAAGAATCTGTTCCACTTAATTTCCTCATTATCACAGAAAAACACAGTGGTGAGCAATAATTTTGTTTATTCCCCTTCACAAATTGATTCTCTTGTTGATAGTGTTACTTCATCATTGTGTGGTGCATTAGACAATGCAGCCCCTTTGAAAAGGAAGGTAATTATGTATAGGAGGCTGGCTCCCTTTTTTAATTAAGAGCTGTGTACTTTAAAGCACAATGTTAGAAAATTGGAGAGAAAATGGTGCTCTACACACCTAGAAGATTCCTACTTAATCTGGAAAAATAGTCTACTGTTGTATAAAAAGACACTTCGCCAAACTAGAACAGCTTATTTCTCATCATTAATAGAATTCAATTCAATTCAAAGATACTTTATTGATCCCCGAGGGGAACTTAGAATTCCAGTACAACCCATCCAAACATACATCATGACACAAGACAAGGGGGGGACGGGTCGCCAAGGCTTTACTGCCCACTCACAGGCGCTGCCCTTGCTAGATGTGAAAAGAGGCCACATTAGGTAAGTAGAGGGAAAAAAATCATATTTCACACTTTATCCTTAGCGGAATAGAGTTTGAGATTGCAAAAAACCTCAGCACAAAGAAGCAACAAGTTTACAAAACAACATCATGCCAGGAACGGTGAAGGTGGTGTGAGGGGGTGCATATGTTTATCTTGAGCATGTGTGTGTGTGTGCAAGTGAGTGTGTGCAAGTAAGTCCATGAAGCACTGTCACAGAGGCCATTGTCCTTGATGGTACGTTGGAATGTTCATCAACCGGCCACAAAGTTCTGAGCAGGTCCACAGATGTCCTCAGGGAAGGCAGGCGGCACAGGGAGTAGAGCGTCATGTTTACATAACTTCCAGGAGAGGTTGAAGATAGCCAGCCATCAAGGCTGTGCAGGGAAGCCAGATTCAGAAAAACAATAATTATTTGGGATAGGCTGACTCTTAATTTTCTGTCATCCTTGAGAGTCTTGCTGGTGCTTCTCAAAGGTGAATCCAAACAGCCAAATTCCTGGTCTTTCGCCAGATCCGAGCGAACAACTTTCTCCAAGATTTATCCCATTTCACCCCTGAGTCCAGGAACCGCAACCTGCCTGCGATCCTGTGTAAGGACCACATCCAGTCTGCAATTCAGCTCACGTAACATCTCAGTCTGAGTTCTGATCGCCCTGAAGATCCCATCACACATGCCAGGCAGCCTCACAATTGCCAGAACAGCTGCTGACATTCTCCGAATTTCTCGATATGCCAGGTAACCGCTGACTCCAAAAAGCAGAAATCCTGATATCAAACATCCAATTATATACATATGTTCCACATCCTCAACTGACATTATCGACAAACACACAATCCTGCACTTCTTCCAGGAGTCCATTGTGTATCCAGATAAAAACGTCCCGTCCGGACAAGCTGGGCTCTCCTTCACCCTGTCTTCTCGTCGAGAAAATTTGATCAATTGCATTGAGAGACCAGCTGACCAAATCCATAACTCAGAATTTGGAAGATATGCAAAAAGAGGCTCCAAAAAGAAGACAAGACACAGAGCTGAAGCAGGGCAGATATGGTAGGGGTGCGGGAGACAGATAAAAAGCGTCCTCCTCCTCCGAGAGCAGAAAGAAGAGAATAAGAACAATCTTAGGTTTCTCTTAAGTACAGTTGGTAAACTTATACAGTTATAACTCTGTTGAGCCATCTGTTCCCTTAGCTCTGAGCAGTCATGATTTTGTGGGATTCTTTTTAAATGAAATTGATTCAATTATAAACAAAATCATTGCCATACTCCCGCAAATGATTACTCATCCTCAGCAAGCGAGCCAACATTGGAAGTAACTGTGGAACCTGATCTGTGTTTGGACTGTTTAGATCTTGTGGAGCTTCCGGCGTTATCAAAAATAATACCTTCATCTAAACATTCAACTAGTATGTTAGACCCAATCCCTTCCACATTATTAAAGTATCTGATTACCAGTACCATTTTACAGATGATTAATCTATCCTTAGTAAATGGATATGTACCACAGGCTTTTAAGCTAGCTGTAATTAAACCTTTACTTAAGAAACTTTCGCTTGATCAAGATAATTTAATAAATTACAGACCTATATCCAATCTTCTGTTCTTATCTAAAATTCTTGAGAAAATAGTTGCTAATCAAATGTGTGAGCATTTACACAGCAATGACCTGTTTGAAGAGTTTCAGTCAGGTTTCAGAGCTCATCATAGCACTGAAACAGATCTGCTGAAAGTCACTAATGATATTCTCCTAGCCTCAGATAATGGACTTGTGTCTGTACTTGTCCTGTTAGATCTCAGTGCTGCATTTGATACAGTCGATCACAATGTTCTCTTAGAAAGGCTGAGACATGCTGTAGGGATCAAGGAAACAGCACTAGGCTGGTATAAATCTTATTTGTCTGAAAGATTATAGTTTGCTCATGTAAATAATAAATCATCTTCATACTCCAGGGTTAATTGTGGAGTACCACAGGGTTCAGTACTTGAGCCAATGTTTACACTATACATATGCTTCCAATAGGTAAAATTATCAGGCAGCATGGGATAAATTTTCACTGTTATGCTGATGATACTCAGCTTTACTTATCCATAAATCCTGATGAGCCCAACCAGTTGAATAGACTACAAGCATGTCTTGAAGACATAAATACTTGGATGACTTTAAATGCTCTGCTTATAAATTCAGACAAGACATAAGTCATCTTTGGACTGGAGTCTTTGAGAAAAAAATTGCTTGGTCAATCATTTAACCTGGATGGCATTAAATTGACCTCCGGTAAGAAAGTAAAAAACCTTGGTGTTATTTTTACCAGGACATGTCATTTAAATCCCATATTAAGCAGGTTTCTAGGATATTCTTCTCTAACCTCTGGAACATTGCCAAAATTAGAAATATCCTATCCAGGAATGACGCTGAAAAACTAGTCCATGTATTTGTTACTTCAAGGCTGGACTCACATATAAAGCCCTTAATGATCAAGCTCCATCATACATTGGAGATCTGTGTTTTCTAAATATTCCTAACAGAGCACTTTTTTCTCTGACTGCAGGTTTACTGGTGGTTCCTAGAGTCTCTAGGAGTAGAATTGGAGGCAAATCCTTTAGTTATCAGGCTCCTCTCCTGGGGAACAAGCTCCCAGTTTTAGTCCTTGAGGAAGACAACCTGTCTACGTTTAAGGCTAGGCTTAAAACTTTCCTTTTTGATAAAGCTTATATTTAGAGATGCTTAGTTTATCCTGAGGTATCTCCGTAGTTATGCTTCTATCGGCTTAGGCTGCTGGACATAATGACCACTTTCACTCTCACTGCTACATTCTCATACAACTCTCCAATTTAGCATTATTTGCTCTTATTTCAGCTTTTAACGTTATGTCCTTTCTCTTTTCTCTTCCTAGAAGCTACACCTGGCCGCACTCTGTATCTGTATATTTTGATTAAAACATTACAGTCAGGTTTATACATCAAATCTTGTTCACATCTTAGTTTTGCTTTTCTTCTTTCTGTAAAGAAAATGTACTTGACTTCGTTTAAAAATACAGTTTGTTGACAATTTGGTGGTCAGTGTGTACATATTATGTGCCATTTAGTTGTTTATAAAAATCTGATTTCATTAGCCTTCTTACTCTATGTGACATTATAAAGCAATATGGTTTAATGTTCCCCATTAAAATGACCTGGAGGAATTGTGCCAAATATGGAACTTTGAGTCCCACCTTACCAGCCTGCTACCTTAAAACCTTATTTCCTCCTCTAACAGTAGCTGACCTTAACATGTATTCACAAAGAAGATAATTATTCTGCTAATGCCATCGCATACACAAACACGTCTTGTTGATTTGAGGTGAAAAAGAGCATTGCTTTTAAATACCTTTCAGTTATACACACACACAAGCTCTTCATGAGCTAATTGTTTCTGGCACAGTGCCTGTAAGGTGCCGAGTAATAATGTAACAAGGTATTTCTTACAGAAAGATGCACTCTCATGATTTTTTATAAAGCTGTGTTGATTGCAAACGTGCCCTTCCAGCAGCACAACCCACAAAATATTTATGGCAAGAAGTAAGTTGGAATATAGATATTACAAAATTGCAAATGAAAGGTTAATGTTTGAACATTATTCTTGTGATGTAGTGTAAGTCAAGTGACTTCGCTAACCCCTGAGGAAGAGAGAGGGCATGGCATAATCGGAATGGGCATTCATATCCTCAGTGGTTGTAACCAGGCGTGAGACATTTGCCTTGACTGTTACTTGTCCTTAGTCACTGTCATAGGCAGTTAAGTGACTAATTCCAATGCATTTCAAGGGACTAAATAATAATTCAGGAATCCTATGTGACAGAATATTAAACAAAGTCCAGCCAGATGGTTTGCCTTACTCTAATGTTAAAGGCAGGTTTGTCTGAGCTTGTCTGAATTGTTGTTTTCGTGTTTACTTTTTATTCATATGTTCTTGTTGAACTGAAAGAGTAAGAAATATCAGTAACCAAAGAGGTGCTAAGCTTTGTCCGACTGTGTCAGGTAAAAAACTATAGAAGCATGGATTATTTCTGTGTACCAAAATATTGTTTATTTAACAGTATTTAAGTAACCCCACTGTATTGACTGTGATTTAAAATGTTTATATGGAAGGCTAAATCTTACAAAACCAATGAGTTTTGGAAGACTACAGACAGCATTATTGTTATAGTTGGCGAGAGATCATGGGTTTATATCCTAGATGAGCCCCATATTTGTTACAGCTTGCTCAAAATATAATTTAATGAAGGGAGGCGGGACACTAAGTTACATCAAACATTATGTATTTTGACTTAATTTAGTAAACCCAGTCAGTCAGTTAATCAATAGCATTTGGTGCAGGCTTAAGTCAAGCACTGGTGGATAGTGTTCAATAAGAAAAAAACAAATAAAACTAAGTTTACACCAAAACTGTGTAGTGTTATAGGATTCAGAAATTCCCAGACTCAGGTGATCGCTGTATACAACAACCCACCCACACACACTGAGCATCTGTTAAACAGACTAAAAGCACAACCACAGACCATATCTACAACTAAAGAAGGGATAGGCAGTCAAAATGATGCTGCAATTATTCATCCAGTATTGATCCTATATCCTAAGAGTTTGATTTTAATAAACTATGGAAGAAAAACAAAGTATTTTTGAAAACAAATAAGGGACAATCATGTTTATTTTGTTTATGACTTCACACCCTTTTGTACACTGATATGTTTGTGATTTAGAATATATGTGTAAGAGAAAAACAAAATCTGACTAATGACAGAAAAAGAAAGTGAATTATCTAGCACTTCCCCAGGCAGTAATAATATTGCAACTCGCGCTCAGTAATTTGATTTAACCATGCAAATGAGTAATCTAGCCCCCCTGACGCAAGCACATCAGTAACTGATACACAGGGCACACAATGCAGCATCACAGAATGCTGATACAGTCCTTTCTGTAGATGACAGAAATGAACCCATATGTTTATAATCCCACATGCAGCAAATACTTTGCTGACATTACCTCCTTTTTCAAACTGTTTTGGCCTTGAATAAATATGCACAGTCTTTTCTGTTACATTTTGTTTGAGTATTTACACTATTTGACTATTGCCGCAATTAGTAGTAGAAAGGGGAAAAAAAGGGGGATATTGGTTCAAAACAGCAGAAAAGTCCAGTGATGTGGAGGTAAAAATTCTATATCACTAGACCTCTCTAAGAAATAATGCAATCTCACTAAATCTGGGTAAATATCTGGGAATGGTGCCAGGTAGGGATAAGGAGGAAATATGGAGACTGTTTCTGGAAAACTCAGAGCATCCAATTTCTCGGGATAAAAATGCATGCCTTTTTACTCTAACCTCAGATTTATCTATTATTTTAAGAACTCTTTTTCCACATTAGATTAAAAACTTGGTCAGCTTTTACAAATAGAAATATTTAGTCCTATCATATCTGCTTAAGGAGCTGACTTTTTCAATAATCAAAGGTGTATAAATATTCCTGATCAAATTATTTATTTTTGATCCATAGGGGAGGAGGCTCTGACCATGTATCTGGCTAAGAACAAGCTGGACAGAAAGCTGGTTAATGCTACCCAGAACGTGGAAGCCCTCCATCAGCTGGCCTCATCTTACTTCATTGACCGCGATGGCACAATGAGGAAGTTGCATGAGATCCAGATCTCCACAAATGCCATCAAGGTTTGTATATTTTTAGCATGAAAATGTTGATAATCTTTTAGTGTAAACATTTCCATGGCAAAACAGTTAAAAAAACGATTTAATATTTCATTTTTTAAACATATTTTAATTTAATAACACTTGTGTCTTCCTAAAGCTGGAATGTAACTACCAGATTAACTACCAGGTACCATCACTTTTATTATTGTAATATTCATACTTTGTCTTTTGGTGTTTATATGTGCCTTCTGTCTGAAACAGCTTGAGCAGTGAACTCATTCATAGACTGATTTGTCTGCAGACACTGAGAAGATGGAGCTAGAAACCAGAGCTATAAAATATTAATAACATCCAGCAATATCATCAAGCAAACCCGAATGGCCTTAGTTTATAAAAATCCCTGCCTTCTGACCAGGCTTCAGTAATTAAGCCAAGTGGTGGAGAGTAAAAAGAAAAAAAAGATTCTACATTTAAGCAACTTTATGAACATTTTTAGCTTGGTAGATAAAAATGAAGCTGGAATTATATATAGTACTCCAACAATAATATCCTTCAGTTCTTTTAATATTCTTGTATAATAATTAAATATTTTGATGCAAGTAGCCACGACAGCATCCCTTGTTTGTCATGACCTTGTTCATATGCAACATGTTTACGTGACATTGCATCTACTGAATTGCAATCACAAACACATACATTTGAACAAATTGATAAATAAATTAGCAACATTAAAGTGAACACGAGGGTGCATGACTACTTCTCACATTAGCCTGTTAATTTGATTAGCAAGTCTGCATAACAACAATGACACCAATCAGGCATAACCTTTTGACTCTGACTGGTCTGTACCTATGCAGACTTATTCATAACAACTTGTGGTACACTCTGTTTATTGGCTCCTTTCTACCAAAACTACTATTAACATCTTCTGCAATTTGAGTTATATATAGAGTTTGTCTATTGGACTGGACCACATGGGGTAGCCTTCGCTCCCCACGTGCATCAGTTATTCGTTCTTCTTTTCTTGGAACCCCTTTTTGAAACCTGGAACCTTGTACAACAGCTGGAGTTATGGAATTGGTCTGACCCAGTTTTCTAGTCATCATAGCTTGTCAAACTCATTCAAATTATTACGCATGGCCAGTTGTCCTACATCTAACACATCGACTTTGAGGAAGCAATGTCCACATGGAGCCTAGTATACAGTCTCTTACCTACTAACAGGTGTCATAATAAAGAGATAATCGTTGTTTTCACTGTATGGGTCAGATGTCAAAATGTTATGCCTGATCAGATTACATTCATTATCTTGCACATGAAGATCTATCTTCCCCCCTTATAACATTTGCCATGTTAGCAGCTTGTTCTAATGCTAGAAAAAAAAAAGGTTTTCGATAAAAACTTGAAAACGTGTAAAAAAATAACATGCATTTTTTAGGAATGGACATTAAAACTGTGTTTAGAATAAGAGTGAAGTTAAACATGTTTATTTTTTCTATTAAGAAGAGAGAACATGAAGAAGATTCTATCAATGCAAAGCAAAGCCAAAATACTATTGAAGGTGTGTATGGAGAGTAAAGAAGCCTCAGCCAACACAGCTGCAGGTTGAATTATATCATCTGCCCACAGCTAAATGACACCTACTCTGAAAAAGCAAGCTGCTGTTAATTTTAAACCTTGCTGATCAAGTTTAGACTTCTCTAGTTTTGCATGTATTTACAAAAATGCAACATTTTTAGTGGAATAGCAGTTTTTTATTTATTTATTGTTTTTCTGAAAATGGACTGCACAACAAACATGTTGGAAAGACACACCAGTATATTTTCCTATCACTTTGTATCACATTTAGTCCTCACTTGTGATAACCGAATCCAGTATAATTGACTCAATCCGCATTTTGTTATTTTATTACCAATAAACAACATCCATACATTTCTAGTTTTTAGTATGTGAAAACTAAATAAATGGCTATCATGACAGGAGAGGAAAACAGAGTAAACAAATGGAAAAAAAAAATTACCCAGAATGATTGCACCATTTTGCATGTTGTACTCTATATAGTACTTTCAGTCACTTTCCAGTGGGTTTTACAAAGTTGCATTGATAAATTGTATTATTTTTACACAAAAAAATCACATAAAATAGTTAAATGTAACCAAGATTTTAACAGAAATTGAATTTTTCTGTTTATCTAGGTCACAACAAAACTTCATTTCAGGAATAGAATATAAGATTGTTTCATGAATATGTTGGTGTCAACATAATCAAATAATAGTAAAAAAAAAAACCACTTCCAACAGATGTCACATATCTGTGTTTGCACACCAGCACAACAATTGCAAGTACACGCAATGCTCACCCCACCCCAAAGCTTAACAACCCTGTATTCATTTAGGGCGCACCTTTCCAGCTTTTTGTTGTTTTGAGTGACAAGTGGATTAAGGGGCTTTGGCAGATGAGACTTCAGGTAGCAGGAAGTCAAGCATGACAAAATTAAGCAGACCTGACAGACTGCTGCTGAGTCAGTTTCTAGGGAAAGCAGAGAGTAGTGTTGAGAGGACAGAGCCTCGATGCGGCACACGCACTGACGCACATGTCACTGCAAAGCAGAGTGGACTGTGTGCATGCTCATCAAAAGTGGTGGAGCTATAGCATATGTGAAGACGTTGGGCCTTGTCTGAGCTCAAAATAGAGCTGAAAATGCAGCAGCAATAGGTGAGTGGCGAAGTTAGTTAATGGCATATGAGATAACTTTCCTCAGATTACTGGACCACCAGTGTTTGAACCTCTCATTGAAATAATAGTATGTCTTCACTTAAGAACACAATCCAGATCAGATTTATAGCATCAAGACTTGGTAGCCTGCTAGCACTCAAAAAGTTTAGAATTAGCTTTTTAGCACCCTAAACAAAACACTACAAGGAAATAAACAATATTCATACAGTTTTGGGGAGAGGGAAAGCCACATCATCGACTTATATTCTTTTTTTGTAGAACATCAAACAGAAAGGTTCTAGTTTTGGCCATAATCGTATACAAGTAAATAGACAGTAGACAGTACCTAACATTTGGATCCACGTTTCTTCAAAAAATGCACTCTTTTACTTGACTGTGAGGTCAAGACATTCCAGATCCTCATGTGCCTCTCCCCTTGTGCTGCCCTGGAAGAGCCACAGATAGCAGGACAAATGATGATACGCACCAGAGATTTGTACTATGATGTCATAGAGTTTCCAGCTGTGGCTGCTCCTTCTTGGGAGTTGTCCTGAAAATAGGTTAAAGGTGTGCATTCTGGGATTCATAGTTTTTACCAGTCTCTTTTGTTTGCAGAGTTCAGTGGTTGTTCTCCATCTATGACTGGGCCCAACTGGGCACTGTATTTTTTGGGCATGGAGATCATGGATTGTTGTTTCAAATGCTTGGTCAAATTCTTTTGTTGCAGCTAGAACAGTGATAGTTTGCTATTTGCACTGAAATTGCATGACCAATGCCAAAATAATCAATTGCTTTATTCGCTGCCAGCCTAGTTTACATATGTGCATGGGTCAAACCTTAGGGATAGGTGACTGGGGGTGCGACAAGGATCCACCATACTTTTGTATACTGCCATCAAAAGAATGAACCACCATAATGTCACCATCGAATTTTTGTGCTTGCTCAAAACAGTAGGGCATTTCTCATGCTCCAGCACCCATAGTAGGAAGTGCACTGCATTCTTGACACCCCAGAAGATCTCGCCAAGCGTCTGGAGGGATCATTCACTTTCTGAATGGTGTTTAATATTGTGGCATAGTCTTAGTCCTGTATGAAGAGGGCTGCTTATAGTCATCTTGACACTCAAGTTAAGTTGCATGCACAGTTTTCAACATATTTACCGATCATGTTTGTAAAATGTAAAATGTTCAGCTACAAGACAATGCTATCTCGTGATTGTCAAAGGAAAGATGTGATCCCTGCAAACAACAGAAATAGTGGAAGTCCAGGATTTTGTGCAGTTGTGGCTGTAGTAACATCATAGAGACTTTAGCACATCTAAGGTCTATTTTATTCTACAGACGAAACAAATATGTACTCTTAAGGTACTGCTCATGTTGTATGATAAAACTGTTTAACTGTATTATCTGTCAACCATTATTTTTATTATTTTTTTAGTTATTTTCACAGTAATCTATTCAGAAACATAATTTTTCCTTTAGGCATTTATAAAGTGTCAACGTTAATTTCAATTTCAATTTCAATTTTTCATATAATTAAAATGTTATTACCCCAGCTTACATACAGTAAAAATCTTGCTAAGTAGGAAACATCTCTATGAAAATACTTCTTTGGTATGATTTTATCTTTCTTTTTTTCCGCCAAAAGTTATTTTGTTACACACAAAATAACCAAAGTTTAACATTCTGTTATAAATTGCCATGTTAATAATTCGTTCGTTCGTTCGTTCGTCGTCTTCCGCTTATCCAGGACCGGGTCGCGGGGGCAGCAGACTCAGCAGAGACGCCCAGATGTCCCTCTCTCCAGACACCTCCTCCAGCTCCTCCAGGGGGAGCCCAAGGCGTTCCCAGGCCAGCCGAGAAACATAGTCCCTCCAGCGTGTCCTGGGCCGTCCCCTGGGCCTCCTCCCGGTGGGACGTGCCTGGAACACCTCCCGAGGAAGGCGTCCAGGAGGCATCCGGTATAGATGCCCGAGCCACCTCAACTGGCTCCTCTCAATGTGGAGGAGCAGCGGCTCTACTCCGAGCTCCTCCCGGATGGCCGAGCTCCTCACCCTATCTCTAAGGGAGTGCCTGGCCACCCTACGGAGGACGCTCATTTCAGCCGCTTGTATCCGTGATCTCGTTCTTTCGGTCATGACCCAAAGTTCATGGCCATAGGTGAGGGTAGGAACGTAGACCGACCAGTAAATTGAGAGCTTTGCTTTTCGGCTAAGCTCTCTCTTCACCACAATGGACCGGCACAGCGCCCCCATTACTGTGGCAGCTGCACCGATCCGTCTGTCGATCTCCCGCTCCACTCTTCCCTCACTCGTGAACAAGACCCCGAGATACTTAAACTCCTCCACTTGAGGCAGGAACTCCCCTCCAACCTGAAGAGGACAAGCCACCCTTTTCCGGTCGAGTACCATGGCCTCGGACTTGGAGGAGCTGATCCTCATCCCAGCCGCTTCACACTCGGCTGCGAACCGCCACAGCGCATGCTGTAGGTCTTGGCTAGATGGGGCCAGCAGGACCACGTCATCCGCAAAAGAAGAGACGAAATCCACTGGTCCCCAAACCAGACCCCCTCCGGCCCTTGGCTGCGTCTAGAAATCCTGTCCATAAAAGTTATGAACAGGACCGGCGACAAAGGGCAGCCCTGCCGGAGTCCAACATGCACTGGGAACAGGTCCGACTTAGTGCCGGCAATGCGGACCAAACTCCTGCTCCGCTCGTACAGGGACCGGATGGCCCCTAATAAAGGGCCCCCGATTCCATACTCCTGGAGCACCCCCCACAGGGCATCACGAGGGACACAGTCGAATGCCTTCTCCATGTCCACAAAACACATGTGAACCGGTTGGGCAAACTCCCATGAACCCTCGAGCACCCTGTAGAGGGTATAGAGCTGGTCCAGTGTTCCACGGCTGGGACGAAAACCACACTGTTCCTCCTGAAGCCGAGGTTCGACTATCGGTCGGACTCCCCTCTCCAATACCCTGGCGTAGGCCTTACCAGGGAGGCTGAGGAGTGTGATCCCCCTGTAGTTGGAACACACCCTCCGGTCCCCCTTCTTATAAAGGGGGGCCACCACCCCAGTCTGCCAGTCCAGAGGCATTGTCCCCGACCGCCACGCAATGTTGAAGAGGCGTGTCAACCATGACAGCCCTACAACATCCAGACACTTGAGGTACTCAGGGCGGATCTCATCCACCCCCGAAGCCTTGCCACCGCGGAGCTTTTTAACCACCTCGGTGACTTCAGCCTGGGTGATGAAAGAGTCCAACCCCGAGTCCCCAGCCTCTGTTTCCACCACGGAATGCGTGATGGCAGGATTGAGGAGATCCTCGAAGTACTCCTTCCACCGCCCGATAATGTCCTCAGTCGAGGTCAGCAGTCTCCCGTCCCCACTATAAACAGTGTTGGCAAAGCACTGCTTCCCCCTCCTGAGGCGCCGGACAGTTTGCCAGAATCGCTTCGAGGCCAACCGGTAGTCCTTCTCCATGGCCTCACCGAACTCTTCCCAGGCCCGAGTTTTTGCCTCTGCCACAGCCCGGGCCGCAGCACGCTTGGCCTCACGGTACCCGTCAGCCGCCTCAGGAGTCCCACAAGCCAACCACAGCCGATAGGACTCCTTCTTCAGCTTAACAGCATCCCTTACTGCCGGTGTCCACCACCGGGTTCTGGGATTGCCGCCACGACAGGCACCGCAGACCTTACGGCCACAGCTATGGGCAGCAGCATCGACAATAGATGCAGAGAACATGGTCCACTCGGACTCTATGTCTCCAACATCCCCCGGGATCTGGTCGAAACTCTCCCGGAGGTGGGAGTTGAATACATCCCTGGCCGAGGGCTCCGCCAGGCGTTCCCAGTAGACCCTCACTATGCGCTTGGGCCTGCCGAGTCTGTCCGGCTTTCTCCTCCTCCAGCGGATCCAACTCACCACCAGGTGATGATCAGTGGACAGCTCAGCCCCTCTCTTCACCCGAGTGTCCAAAACATGCGGCCGAAGGTCTGATGATACGACAACAAAGTCGATCATCGACCTCCTGCCTAGGGTGTCCTGGTGCCAAGTGCACTGATGGACACCCTTATGTTTGAACATGGTGTTCGTTATGGACAATCCGTGACTAGCACAGAAGTCCAATAACAAAACACCACTCGGATTCAGATCGGGGAGGCCATTCCTCCCGATCACACCTCTCCAGGTTTCACTGTCGTTCTCCACGTGGGCGTTGAAGTCCCCGAGCAGAATAATGGAGTCCCCGGGAGGGGCACTATCCAGCACCCCCGACAGGGACGCCAAGAAGGCAGGGTACTCTGCACTACCACTCGGCCCGTAGGCTGAAATGATAGTCAGAGACCTCTCCCCAACCCGAAGGCGCAGGGATACAACCCTCTCATCCACTGGGGTAAACCCCAACACGAGACGGCTGAGCTGGGGGGCAACAAGCAAACCCACACCAGCCCGCCGCCTCTCCCCGTGGGCCACTCCAGAGTAGAAGAGAGTCCAACCCCTCTCAAGGAGATGAGTTCCAGAGCCCACGCTGTGCGTGGAGGCGAGCCCGACTATTTCTAGTCGATATCTCTCGACCTCCCGCACAAGCTCAGGCTCCTTCCCCCCCAGCGAGGTGACATTCCACGTCCCTAGAGCCAGCCTAAGCATCCGGGGATCGGGCCGTTGAGGTCTCCACCTTCGTCCGCCACCCAATCCTCTTTGCACCGGTCCCTCACGGTTCCCCCTGCAGGTGGTGGGCCCACTGGGGGATGGCCTCGCGTCTCTCGTTCGGGCTTGGCCCGGCCGGGTCCCGCGAGGAGCAACCCGGCCACCAGGCGCTCTCCGACGAGTCCCGACCCCAGGCCTGGCTCCAGGGTGGGACCCCGGCTCCGCCGTACCGGGCGACGTCACGTGCCTCGATATTGTGTTCTTCATGAGGGGTTCTTGAACCATTCTTTGTCTGACCCATCACCTAGAACCTGTTTGCCATGGGAGACCCTACCAGGGGCATTTAGGCCCCAGACAACATAGCCTCTAGGATCATTTGAGCACTCAAACCCCTCCACCACGTTAAGGTGATGGTTCAAGGAGGGGATGTTAATAATTCACCTAACATAAATGTTCTGAGTTTTACTAATTGTTTTAATAGTTTTATAAATAAATGTAAAATAGAAATTATAGTATTTCTCTACATGCCTAAACACATTTGTCAATAATATAAATGTCTAAGACTGGCATTGTATGCCTGAACTATAAACAAAGGCAACACAAATTCCATCCAACCAGTCATTGTCCCACCCGTCATTGTCTGTCTGTCTGTTGGAGGCAGTGTCCATCAGAAAGCATGGATCTATAAACACAGAGAACAATTGCTTTTTTCCTTTAATATTGATCTGGTATGTTGGTGAAACCTGCTTTGGAGTGCAAAAATCCAATAAGTATCAAAGAAAAAAATAAATAAATAAACCTATTGGTCAATACTGCAGAAATGTTTCAGACATTTGCTGTCTCCAAGTAAGCAAGTTTGAAGTCAGACCCCCACTAGTTTAGGTGCTTTTTAATTTTTTTATAATAACCACAACAATTCAAAAACAAAATATATATCTTTTTATTCACTATTGCTCTTGTTGTGGAATATGTTTTTTTTTTTTTTTTTAGAAAATACATATTTAATGAATATTAGTTTTGACCTGAGGCCAGTATGAGGTTTAGATACCAGCAATTAAGTCAAATTAACATTGGAGAGGGACCATCTGGCTTGTTATCTGCTCATAGTTCAAAAGGCAGCCTGTGTAGTTTTGCAGACATTTCTGTTCACTATAATGCATGGGTAGCCATATAAGCACTAATACTGAACAATATGTTGAGGTTGTTTGTAGCAACATGTGACAGCTTAACCAAACAAAACAGGTCAAAGTAATTATGTCTTTTGGCTAAACTGGTCTGACAGAGGGCCTGACCTATTGCCCAGTAAAAACATTTTGTCGTTCATGAAAATATCGGTAAAGCATTCTAAACTAGTGAACTTCCAATTTAAACATTCAGTTTTCAAAGCAATAGTTATTATTCCAAATTATGCATAATAAAAGAGACAAAACGATGTAATGAAACAGAACACTAAACATTTGGCACTGTAAACGTAGAAGCGATTTTGTTTCACTGTCTGACAATAAATCAGATGTAATCTTTGCAATTGTAGGTCAGTTAGAATTACCAAACATGTGTTCAACATAAGGTGCAGAGTTAATATTCTGCCATACACAGTGATTGTATAAGCGGAAGTTGAAGAAAATAATAAAAACTTTAAGTCACTCTCGCTAATTAATCTGGCAAATGGTAATGATTTTGGTGATGCAATTGACCTTAAGCAGCAAGCATTGTGTGTGATAAAATGTCACACAAAATTGGTATGTATTTTATATATTGTATGTAAATATAATATAATATAATATAATATATGATGAGACTGGATTAACAGGCTAATTCAGCCTTATCAGTTTTAAGTATTAGTGATTGATTTAAAGTTTAAAAATCACACGGTGTGTAATGAATGTGCTACGACTGTTGGAGCCATGGTGAAAACACCCTCACAGTTTAAAAAAGACAGACTGCTAAGCAAAAACAGGAGCAGGCATTTGAAGAGGGATATTAAAAAAAAACTAAATAAAATGAGAAAGTCAGGGCCTGCCAGCTTAATATGAAAGATTTTTTAGTTAGCTATGGATAGCCCAGTTTCTGAATTATACACTGTGAAATATTTAGTGGCAGATGGTACAATAAAAGTATGATAGGAAGAAGGCTGTTCATTGACTAATAAGCTTAATATGTCATTCATTATAATATCCAGGGACCAATTCCACCAGCTTGCTTTGAGAGACAGTTTCTCCACCCCTGTATGGTGTTGTACAATATTTGTCTAATATTTCCATCTTGTAATAAATTAACATTAATCATTTTACCAAGATAGGTAAGATATTAATTTGTGATATGTCACTGCAAAATCACGAGCCATGTGCAAACAGATTTGTACCGAAAAAACAAGGCACAGCCATATTGGTCCAGTACACATATGTACCGAATGAGTACAGCGTTGCTTTATACCTGAACACATGAATGTTTATGTGCGAGACTAAGTGCACAATGACACATTCTGTAGTGCAACTTTAAAAAGTGACAACCAAACAAAACAGAGTGGACTCACAGCTATCATTTAACTCTATTTTGGGAACATTAAGGTTTCTCATGCAGCTAAAGGTGAGAAAAAAGGTGGACCAAACCAAAACTTTATGTCAGCATATGCATTTTTCAACAGCAATAAGGTACATTGCAGCTCTGCACTTAGTTGAATTACTCATCTGAAAACAACTCAGCTGAATGTAATGTAATGAATGTATACTCCACATGTACTGGATAAAAATTAGCTGATGTCCAAATCTAACTGTAGAATCCATTAGCTCCAACAAGCTCTGTAATTATCCCAACAGCTGTGCATGCTGCTTTTAGGTACACAAGGTAGTATAAATGTCAATACAACTCCAAAGTGATTTAAACATGTCTTACTCTCAGATATGGGCAGTGTCTTATTAAAACATTTCTAAACATTAACATTGACCATTTTCAAGTGGTTATATTGTACATATCTATAGTATAGTTATCAACACATTGGCTATGTCTGTCTGTACTATTTTATTCATTCAAAGAAATTCAACAAAATTTCCGATCCACTTTTTAAGGCTTTAAACCCAATAAAATCTAATTAATTTCTGAAATAAAAAAATAGTCTTTGTTTATTGTTAACCAAAGTAAAAAAATAAAATAAAGTAAGAAAATATTTATTTTTCTAGACTAAAGCATAGGGAAAACGTACCAAACTGTGAGTTGAAAACCAAGATACTTTCCGTACCCTGTTTTTGTGTATCGTTAAACCCCTAATATATATACAGACCCTTTCAGTAGACTAGAATATTGTTGAAAACTTAATTCTTTACTTAACTTAGCTAATTAGGTGAATGAGCACAAACTAATCTTTTCAAGCCTTTTTACTGAGGATTGTCTGCTTACAGCTTATGAAAATACGACATTTAAGATTAACACATCAGATCAATAACAAAAAAAACTTTTTTTATGACAGGAATGTGGGCTTTTTCAAAGGTAGGTTTTAAAGGTTGTTATTTTCAAAAAATACTCTTAATCTGACAAATAAGCCTCATTAGAACACATATTTTAACTATTGTAACTATTTCTATCTGTTATATTCTAACTTGAACATGACTGTATATGTTTTGTTTTTGTTTTTTTTGTGTTATGTCTGTTTTGTATTTGCAGACATGCCAAAAATGGTTGGTACACAATTTATTCACTGACTGATGTTTTTAGGTATTTATTTCTGGTAATTATGATGATTTTACACTTATACCCAATGAGAACATGACATTTAAGATCAGAATATCACCTCAGACCAATAAAAAAATGTTTTAATACAGAAATGTGGACTTAATAAAAAGTTTAATACCTGCTTAAAGATTGTTATTTTCAAAAGGTACTTTTAGTTTGACAAACAAGCCTCTCTTTGAACACATAAGCTATTAATTAAATATGACTGTATATACATATATATATATATATATATATGTGTATATATTCAAATAAATGTGATAATTAAATGCAATTATACATTGCAAGGTCAGTAGAAAGTCAACAGGTATTTAATACCAAACAAAAGGTTGAGTCAAAAGACTTGATAAAGTATATTATTCAAATATTATAAAAATAATACAACATTGAATGTTTAGTATTTCCTAGCAAAATCCAAATTATGCATAGTAAATTAAATAATTTTGCCAGGTTTACTTGACTAATTATGTCTTTATCAGACTACTAACGAGGCAGTAGGGGAGTATGTGAACATCAGGATAGACAGCGGGGTACGCAACAATCAGTCTTTGATGACATCAGACATCTGTGCAGACTCATAATAATCTTCCTCATTATAAACAAAATCTATTTTTTTATCAAAGAGAAATGCAAACAATTGTTTACTTATTATTGGTATCCAACAGGTTTAGCATACTGTGCGAGAAGCAGCAGTTAGAATGATCAAAATTCATTACAAAACATAATCAAGTTCTGATATAAAAATTGATGACTAAGGGGTTCTTGTTTAAATATCAAATAATATAGAATTATGACCAGTACTGACCAGTATTAAATCTGAGATGTGAGCCAAGCAGAAGTGGGCTTCAAGTTTAAAATTCTGTCCTCTGTACAACATCCTGCTGCCCTCCTCTTGATGGAATGACTTAATGACTGACAATATGCACATTAGCAGCCTTAATGAATCAAACATTTATCCTGAAAATGTTTCATACGAATAGTATCCATATCATGATACAGCATAGTATATTATAATATTTATGTTATTATGAATGGAAACAATACTATTTTTCACTTTGATATTGCCCTTGTATGTTGCCTTTTTTTAATGCACACTAGCTTTTATGCACTCAGACAAACAAGCAGGTTTCAAACTGGCCTGGCGTTACTTTGTAATGACATAAGACAGCACAGGTGTGTGGAGAGAAGGATTTTTGTAAATGTATAAAGTCTATTTCATTAAACAGAAAAATACATAAATACTAGAAATCATTCAACACAAAGGCAAAGTTTATATATACAGCTTTAAATATTATATTTTAACTCTTATTAAAGAAAAGTCTAAACACATGATTCTTTGTATGTAGAAAGATGCGGCTTCTCCTGCTGTGAACAATATCATCTCTTGCTGATAGAAATAAATGACATACGGTTGTTGTCTGTGTGCGGCTGAACTTGAATGCTTCAAGCTAGGACTCCAGCGGGTCGGGTCATTTAGAAATAAAATAAGATACTCAATGGAGTGTTGTAATGGAAAGAAAATGTCAATTTTACGACTGAGTGTTTTCCTGCAGGAATGTGTGATGATGCCGGAAAAAGTATGATGAGGAATTAACTGGGCTGTTTGTGCATATGGGCCTGTGTGCTATCATGACCATGTGAGCATGCATGTGAGTGTGTGGCTGACTGTGTAGGGCTGTTTCGTTCATGCATGATGTGTGATAGTAAATAAGTGTGGTTTCCTACATGGAAGGAGGGTGTGCTTGCTGCATCCACCACAAGGTCACATATTCATACAGTTACACTGGGCAGATTTACAGCAGCAATCAATATGCATACTTCCTGATGATGCTGCAGTGCTGTGGGTGGTAGTGATGTGCCAACCACAGCCAATGATTCTATCTCTTATTTCATACTTCAGTCCAGGGAATTTCATGCAAGGTGAGAAACGTAACATGTTTGGAGTATGACCTAGATTCATAAAAGAGCACTTACAAAGTTTAAAGCATTTTGCTTAGAATTGCACTTACCAAAAAAAGCTCAACAGATCTTATATGCAATGTTTCTTTAGCGTTGATACTTAAAGGTGCCACAGTTATAATAAGAAAGTAGTTTTTTCTACCATAATTAATTTGTAAAAAGAAAATGTGCTTCACATTAAATTTCTCCTCATTTCCTCTGCATCCCTGTAGTGCCACCTCCTTGTGAGACTGGCAAGAACACCATAACCAAATGCACTATTTATGAATTATCTCAGAAAAAAAAAATGTCCTCAGAGATTTTCCACGATCAGGGTAGGAGAACTACTGAAGAGCAAGCTTTTTCATTTTCTATGTTGCCATAAATAGCAAGTCATTAAGAAAATGGCAGGTGACGGACAGATTAGGAGAGGCACAGCAGAGAAGATGTGTAATGAAGACAGTTGAACCTTACGGTATTCGTCCCAGTCCCACTCATCTATCTTATTCCCTTCATCCCTTGGTTTGGTTATCTCATACAGCTTCACATTAGCTTTTTCAGTCTTATTTGTCTTTTAAGTATAATTGCGTCTTCGACACAAAGTGTCATGTGAGGTTTGGTTTTAGAGAATACATACTGCCAAAGATATTTTGAAAAACACAAGTAAGAAGAGACTGCTACTGACAGGTGCATGGCAACTTGCAGAAATAATTATTTGTTTACACAGTGCTGTAATTAGTTTGGCTTGTTTGTTTTTGCACACTGAAGAATCCAGTACATATTCAACCAAAGGTAATGGTGGTGCCTGATACATAAAGTAATGAAAAATCTCAATATTTTTTATATCCGTATACAAATATAGTTTAGTTTTCATATAATATAGAAGTCTATACCTGTTTCTTTACACAGTGTGTCAGAACAATGTAATTTCATATATATGTTGCACTCCATCAAATTACTTATTCTGCTCTGTGTTCATGCTTTATCAGCAGGCCAACGCATTTGTATTTTAACTTCTGAGTTTACATCTCTGTATTTGGGAAATCATAAATCCTAAGGATGCTAAAGAGAGTTGCAATTGGTCCTTTATTTAAGGTAGGTCTATAAGTACGTTCTTTTCAAATGTAGTTAAAGATGTAGTATAGTGAGCATGTGCTGTATGTTATTTGCTACATAGATAAATAGTCTTGGTCAGCCTGGCTAATTTGCCTTACAATAAAGGTAATGCTTCCTTCACTTTTCCTGATATTGCAACTGGTAATTGAGCTAGAGTTTAAATTGCTTGTCTAGCACGGACTAGCCAGGCCTTTCCATTAAGCGGCAGAAACAAAAGATCAAATGGGATGCATATTCTTAGAAGGAAGCAATATAATTTAGTTCTTAATTCCCATATAAATGCAAAAATCCAGTGCCCACACATATTTATATTCTAGCGGCACTGAGTGTATATATAAATTTTTTTTAGACTGAAAAGTTAGATAGATGAAGAAACTTTTCTAACATTGTGGGCTTTTGGGAATAAAACACTTCAACGTTACTGCCAACAGGACATACAGAACAAATGAAGAAAACCCTATATCTCATGTGCATTTTCTTTTATTTACCCAGTTAGACGTGATGACAGATGACAATTAAAGGGAATGTTCCAGAACAGTGATTTTTGACTGTGTGCTGTGATACATTCCCGGCCTGGTGGGATTCCACTGTTGTGTTCTGCTCAATAATCCAAATCCTTAAAGTCCCACTCGGCCCACTTCAGTCCTTTGATTGTTTCTTTTATTTTTATTGCGTTTAACTCCATTTTCATAATCTGATGCACTGCACAGCATATGCTAGGGAAGGAAAAGACAAGTGCCACATACTCTTCTCTAACAGTAAATCAGATTACAACTGCTTTATTCCCTAAAGCTGGATTTGTCTGTGCTTAATTTGAAATGGCAATTCTTTAAGATCTCTGTAGATAATGTTCACTCAGATGATCTGTACATAAATAAAAATATCAAAATGCATTAGCATTTTGATATTATCCACCTTCCTCCTTAAGAATAATAGTCAAGGTGTTCAA